>NC_068910.1:102303169-104803169 GCF_023091745.1 Budorcas taxicolor
TGTTTTTCCCTTTGCCGCTCACTCGTTGTTATTAGAATAGGTGAACATCAAGATATATCAGAAGAAACCCACAGTCCATTTCATAAAACAAATGCCCCAACAAATTCAGTCAGATTTCAGATGATAATGTATATAGTATGTTTTAGTCATTGATTGTTTATGTATATATGATTTTACGTTCCAAGGGAGGGAAGATCCCAATTCGGTGGACATCACCAGAAGCTATAGCCTACCGCAAATTCACATCAGCCAGCGATGTATGGAGTTATGGGATCGTTCTCTGGGAGGTGATGTCCTATGGAGAGAGACCATACTGGGAGATGTCCAATCAGGATGTAAGTATTTGTAGTCTATGAGTTATGGGTTCAGATTAAGAGATCAAGCTGTGCAAGGAAGTGGAGCATAATGAAACCAGGTGGCTCCCAGTTTGTGACATTGAAACAGAATACTTAGAAGAAACGAAATTGTTTCCAAATCTTATAAAGATATTAATTGAGTTGCTCTGACAGCTTCACATTTTTCCCTAAAGCAGGGGTTTAGAAGTGAGATAAAAGGAAAACATTTGTAATAAAATGTAATGAAATAAGTGCCTGACAAAATAGCCAATAGATATCAAGAAATGTTTGAATTATTTTTGCTACAAAATTGTCTCAGTGTAACATTAGTAAGATGCAGTCTGCCATCCTTTGTAGATTCAATTAATGCATCTGTGCCAACATTTTGTTTACTTAAATATAGCATTTCCCAAAGTCAGACAAAACAACCAATCTCTAACATGTTGTATCTTATAATGTATTAAACTTGCACATGAAGTTAGTTATACAAATTGAAGTCTCCATATAGAGAAAATAATCGTTGACTTTCTATTACAACTGTGATATGATTTTTCAAAAGGTTTTTGTTTTTATAAGTCATGCTTTGCTAATGCTTAGTGCAAGGATGCTATTGGCATATGGATTCAGCACACAGAGAGTTTTCTTTATGCTTAGCCAGAAACTGAGCATGATCTCAAAGACACATAAGAAGGAAAGCTGAGACGCTTTTAGTCATTTCCTACTCACCACATATAAAATTGCTTTTAATGTATTTGGATATAAAAACCTTTCTGAACTTCTTCAAACAAGCCACGTTTTATAATAACACTGGGAAAATCAGACTCACTTTTCCACATCTCTTTTTTCCAAATTCTTTTTGTATCAGAGGATCTCAAAATGTGCTTTCTGGACCAGCAGCTTTAGCAAGGTCTGGGAATGGGTAGGGATGCAAATTCTCAGGACTTTCCCCAGAGTTATTGAATCAAAGATTAGCTATTTGTGTATTAAGTTCTCCAGATGATTCTGATACAGAGTAATGTTTGAAAATCATGACTTTACATGATTTAAAAATGCTGATTAACTAAGAGTCACTTAATTGTTCAAGCCATGGGCTTTTAACAAAGGAACTGACTACGATTTGAGAGGTACCATTTGGACTGTGATATAACTAAAAATCTGTGGTATTTTTTCTGCATTCATCCATTTATATATAGTTTTCACAGAAATATGTATTACCACATAAGAGTTTCTTTATAGTTTTCTAAATTTCCCATATCATAGATCATTTCTTTTGATTTTAATCCAGAAAGTTACTGTACAAACTTTTCTTTCCTAAATCCACTTTCTCTGTCTTGATCTTATTTATATAACATTTTCAGACATGAAGAATATTTATTTAATAAGCTGTTATCCTTTTAAGAAATTTAAAATGAAAACCTTTCACTTTACTTTGAAATATACATATAAGTGTGACCTGCCCAAAAAGAAGTATTACAATAAAACAAATTCCACCTCTTTAAATCCCCGGAAACTTTGCATCTCACACAGGTAATTAAAGCTGTGGATGAAGGCTATCGACTGCCACCCCCCATGGACTGCCCAGCTGCGTTGTATCAGCTGATGCTAGACTGCTGGCAGAAAGACAGAAACAACAGACCCAAGTTTGAGCAGATTGTCAGCATTCTGGACAAGCTTATCCGGAACCCAGGCAGTCTGAAGATCATCACCAGTGCGGCAGCAAGGTGACACATTTGATTTTACATCCTGCTCTCTGAGATGACTGTTTTTTTTAATCTCCAAGGTGTTAATTTTTTTATTCCACTCCCCCAACTGCATGCTTTGACACTTATATTCCTCAAGATTAGAAAGACATGTTTGTTTGTTTGTTTGTTTTTTAACTTTCAGAAGGAAATCTCATTCTATTTAATGACACTGATAAAGTTCTGATATTTTTTAACTTGCATCTTACCTAGAAGCACGTTTACCTTCAGGCTTCAGTATTTGCACAATAGAAACCATGAACAGGTAGATTCTTTCCAATGTTACTTAAACAAACTTAAACATTCTTTCTCTGTTACTTAAACAAACAAACAAAAAAAGGATATGTAGAGTGTTGGGTAATTCTAGCGGTCTTGATTTAATCCTCATTTAAAATAAAATTACAAAAATAATAATAGTGCCACCAAGCCATTGCACTGGCTAGCAGAATGCAATTTTCCCTTGATTAAACAAATCTTTGTTTAACCCATATTATGTGCCAATTACTTTGTTAGATACTGTGAAGGATAAAGCTAAGAATATAATAATGTCAGTGTCCCTGGACAGCAACACAAATGTCAACACACTGTAGCCATGAGGCAACCCTGAGGGCACAATGTCCATCAGACTTGATGCATAATCCTCCCAGCTGAGAATCACTGAGTTGTCCTAATGGTTTTGAGAAATGTCAATTATATGCTCATTGTACACATAAGTGAAAAACAGTTCTACATTTTGATAATGTGTTCTTAAATTACAGAGTTTTAGTAAAAGAACTACACCTACTGTGCACAAAAATCCCCAATATCAATTAACATATATACATACTGCATAATGATGAGTTACTGTGACTCATGTATAAAAAATTCAATATAATACCTTATAGGAAAGAATTTTCTTATTTTTGTGTACATCTGTTGTTTTCACTGACAGGTATTAAGAGTTGTGACTTTCAACTTGATAGAGTGCTTGCTAATGCACTTAGAGTATATAATTTTTTACCTTAATGGAAACAATTATACCGAGCATATATGATCCAGCTTTTACATTACATTTGAATAAAATGAATAAAGAGAATTTTCATCAAAATTTAATGTAAGTATACAAGAGTCATAGATTATTTGTTAGAAATTACTTTTAGGAGATCAATACTATTGAATTTATTAATATATATCCAGTAGGTAAAACTACTGATAACTTATCCTGCAAGGATGAATCTCTGTCCTAAATTTCAGAATGAGACTGGAAATCCACCTGACAGTTTAACAACCAACAGGATAATAAACCTGCCTTTCCCTGAGCCATACGATCCTCATTTTATACCCTGAAGCCATTTTTTTTTAACTTTACTCAATACCAAAAAGAATACCTTTTCAACTATTTCCATATCATAAAAGAGCATTCAAGCCATTTCCATAGGGTCACTACCAATATAAAAACTAGCTCATATAATATTATCTAGATAGTAAAACCCAATTCTATATGTGAAATTAATCTTAATATCAGATCATATTATGTCATTGTATATTATCATATACAAATTTTGTTAAATTCACTATTCCATCCTTATTAAAGTAACTGAACATTTTTTATCCTAATATATATTATGTAATACTTGAATATATTCCATTTATTTTGTCACAAACTATGTAATTTTAGGGAACATATTTTTCTTAATTCACTATAAAAATTTTAGAAATTGTGCTTATGTTTTCTTATTGCCATTAAAATGCACAGCTGGGCAGATTATGCCTTTATAAATTTATTAATGACAACCTTATGTTGCCATGCAACAATGTCAAGATATCTTATTTTTCTTTAGAAAATTTTCTTTCCCACTTTTGACAATGATTATTTTATTCTTTTTCATAGCTGATTCCACATATTCCTCTTCCCATTTAATTTTCCAGTAATGCCCTTGCCACATGCTTTATTGAGAAAATACAAGCCATCAAATGGAAAATTCCAACAGCAAAACAAAAACACACTGGTGTTCTTCTTTCCTATAATTACAAGAGAGGAGAGTCCTTCTTTCCTGTAATTAGAAGAGAGAGAGGAAGTATGCTTCCAATGTCAGAGGCAAATGCCTTTCTCTCTCTCCTCTCCATCCCCTGTGTATCCAGCCTCTTTCCCTCTCTCCTGCATAAGCAGGCTCTTTATATCTGCAAGATTATTGCCATAAAAATATATTCTGTTACATTGTTTCTCAAATTACCCTAGTAAAAGAATCACTAGAGGGAATTTAATAAATGTTCAAATATCCAGATCTAACCCAAGCTACTAATTCAGAATCTGCAGGAAAGGAGAGTGCAATTTGGACATTTGATAAAAAAAACTTCAGGTAATTTTTATCATCAAGGGAATTTAAAAAGGCTATTTATCAACATCACCTCTGCCGATTCCACATCTCTTATCAACTACATCCTTATTTTTCTACCACCTTTCAGAGCCAAACTGCTCCAATAAGGGTCTCAAAGACAGACATTTCAAAACTTAATATTCAAAATTTTATCCTTTTATGTACTCCTGATAATCTCATCCTCCCACTGCATTTTGAATTTAGTTCAATACACTAGCACCTATACATCTGCCCAATCAATATTAGAACCATTTTGGCCCCACTTTCTTGGCCTCCACACTTCAACCCAGGTGAGCACTGTGTCAACATGATTCATTTTGCTCCCTGTTCACTGCAAACACTCTCTCCTATGACTTTTTCTCCTTCTGACCTAGGGCACTGCAGTTGTCTCCTAATGTGTCCCCTGATTCCATGATTGTCCCACTTTGAGCATCTCTCACAGAGTCTTCAGAATTTTCCTATCAATCTCTATATATTGATAAATATATATCAAGTTTTCCTGGTGACTCAGATGGTAAATACTCTGCCTGCAATGTAGGAGACCCAGGTTCAATTCCTGGGTTAGGAAGATGCCCTGGAGAAGGGAATAACTACCCACTCATATATACATGCCTGGAGAATTCAATATACAATATAATTAGTCACCTCTTTATAACCAATTTTGAATTTCCATTATACTTGGAAAAAAATCTACATTCTTTTTGATGATTTAAATATCCCTGCTTCTCCAATGTCCTTTCTTTTATTGAAATATTAACTTCTTCATTTTTTAAACAATTATTTATTGTATGTTAATCTACTATGTGCTAGGCATGTGCAGATGCTGGAGAACAGTGATGAAGACAAATATGTTTCTTACAATCCTGGAGTTTACATTCTATAAGATGAATAGACATCTTCTATAATGTATACAAATAGACAATAGACTGGCATGGATTATAGGAAGGAAATAAATAAAAGGCTGTGATCGATCATTAAAGGGTGGTTGGGGGGGAAAAAAAGAACTCTAGGTATAGTAAAAATAAACTGCAGATGAGTCTAAAGGGTTCTTGAAAATGGCAGAAGGACAACATAATGGAAGGACAGAAGGGAAAGGAAGAGTCTGTCACAAGAAGGCAAACAGAACCCAGAGTACTTGAGGCTACCCAGGTCATGGGGAGGACTTTGGAATTTTTTTGAAATGCATGAGGAACCCATTAAGGCATTTAAGGCAGAGATGTAAGGCTGTTTGATTTACACAACTGCTTTGTGGGGAGCATTTCAGCCTTTCAACCTGAGCTCCTTTCACCTAAATAGTATGGTAGCCTGCCTCAATGACCAACTTCAGGTTCCTTCAGAAAGTCAAAGCATGTCAGACATGAGAACAGTAAGTAGCTCATGCTGTTCTCCTTGTCTTAAGATTCTTCTTTGTGTCCATTTCCCTTAGAAAGCAGTTTCTATGCCTTAATTGAGGCATTCTCTGGCAACAAGATTTAAAGGTCAACACTATTAATTGTTTTACAGGCCACTGCGTCCTTCTTCTTCATCCCAACTGTAATTCAGTTGTATGCATTTTCTAACTATTCATTCCTCCAAGTAACTCTAAGACCAATGAGATCAGATGCTATGCTTCCCTGTATTACAAAGTTGATATTCGAAACTCAATAAATACTGTTTCACACATGAATATGTATTTGCTGAAATAATACTAAATTTCCATTTCAACAGACACACAATTTTTAGAAAAAACATTCCAGTTCTTTTTCCTATTCATTATATGGATTTCTACAGACATTAGTCATAAAGGTAAAAGCTTATAATTTTCCCCTAACCCTAATCCTACTGCTGCTGCTGCTAAGTCGCGTCAGTTGTGTCCGACTCTGTGCGACCCCATAGACGGCAGCCCACCAGGGTTCTCCAGGCAAGAACACTGGAGTGGGTTGCCATTTCCTTCTCCTAACCCTAACCCTAATTTTCTTTTATTTCCCCTAAGCCTAAATCTTATGTTTCTCTTCCTCTTTATTACACTTGGAGACTGTCTCAATCTGAGTTTGTAGATGGCACCAAGGATTCAAATTTCTGAATGACTTAGTTATTTGGATCACTGTAAAGAATTATGTCTATAAAGTCTTTTAGGAAAAACAACATCATTCTATCAATTTTTATAGGGATATTGTTTTCCAGAGTCTGCCTGAGTCTAGTTAATTTTATGGCACATTTTATTTCTTATACTGTTACAGAAGTCTTACTATAATGCATTATTTTACTTTTCAACCTTCCTTAGAGTTAATGATTCATAGCAGAAACATTCCCAGAGAATCTTCCAGTGAGAGTGTCTTTGTGAATATCACTGCTGGAAGTAGGGAATGTGTTTAAGCAGATGGTCATGGTGTATCAGATTAAAAACTTACTTAGATGTTGCAAGAAGTGGTGAGAAAGGAAAGAAAGTTGAAGTAAATTTTATGTTTGTTCTCCAGTAACTGATTCATTTTCCTAAAAGTAGAGTAAATAGAAGAGACCTGAATACCTTTGAAGTTTTGACTGTGTATCCGTATGAGGATTTATTTAGCATTTACTTTGTGTGAAGTGTTACACTGGGCCCTGAGAGCTTCCCAAGTGGCAGTTCATAGTAAAGAGCCTGCCTGCCAGTGCAGGAGACATAAGAGACACCGGTCAGAAGATGCCCTGGAGGAGGGCATGGCAACCCACTCCAGTATTCTTGCCTGGAGAATCCCATGGTCAGAAGAGCCTGGCAGGCTATAGTCCATAGGGTCCCAAAGAGTTGGACAGGACTGGAGCAACTTAGCACATGGTGATTATACAGGTAAAGAGACATAGACTCCACTTGCAACAGCTTGCCTTGAAAATGGGAGGAAATGTTCAGCAATACTATACAATTAACCCTTGAACAGCACAGGTTTGAATTGTAGGGGTCCATCCCTGGTGGCTCAGACTGTAAAGCATCTGCCTCCAACACGGGAGACCTGGGTTCTATTCCTGGGTCGGGAAGATCCCCTGGAGAAGAAAATGGCAACCCACTCCAGCACTCTTGCCTGGAAAATCCCATGGATGGAGGAGCCTGACAGGCTACAGTCCATGGCGTCACAAAGAGTCAGACACGACTGAGGGACTTCACTTTCACTTCACTTTCACTTTCACTTTCACTTTCATGGGTGTGTACCTGCTCCTTTTCTTTAGTCGTTTCTGACTCTTTGCGACCCCATGGACTATAGCCTGCTAGGCTTCTCTCTCTGTGGGATTCTCCAGGTAAGAGTACTAGAGTGGGTTGCCAAGCCCTCTGCCAGGGGATCTTCCCAATCCAGGGATCAAACTTGCATCTCCTGAAGCTCCTACATTGCAGGCGGATTCTTTACCACTGAGCCACTGGGGAAGCTTATAGGTGTCCATTTATACACAGATATTTTTCAGCAGCAAACACTACACTACTCCAGGGTTTGTGTTTGGTTGAATCTGGGGGTGCCAAGGAATCTCAGATAGGAGAAACTGCAATTAGGGAGGACAGACTAAGTGAATTTCAGTGTTGTTCAAGGTCAAATGTAATATCCCTCAGATTAAGTAAATATTGGAGCAAAAAGACAAAGTGTTTAGGAATCATGAACAAAGAATGAATTTACTTTGAGCTTTGAGATTCTCTGGAAGTTGCAGAGAAATAATTTTTGGAAGTGAGTGACTAGTGGATGACAGGTGAAATGTCTACCAGTATGAGATCAAACCATGCTGGAAGAACACTGTACAGAAAATCAAGACACAAAATTTACAATACTTCAATTTACACTACATTATCTATTTCTGGTATAATATAGGATTAAATAAGGAATTATGAGGAAGGAGCCACTAGATGATTTCACCAGATAGTGGAAGATTGCATGTTATCTCTAGAAATCTGGAATTTTGTCCATGAGGAAACGAGGAACCATTGAAGACAGTTAAATGACATACCACACTTTGCCTGTGGAGCAATTCTCTGCAAATATACCTAGAAGAGCTGGCGAGGAAGAGTGCATGATAAGGAGTAAGGAGGTGATCTCAATAGTCTTGGGAAGGACTTAGGCTAAAGAAGGGAAAATGTATAAAAAAGATGTGAATTCAAACAATTTTAAAGAAGTATTATAAGACATGGTGAGTAGTGAGCCATGCAGAGTGACATGGAGTAGCAGAGAATACTTCAGGGTGAACAAGGAGGACTCTGAGGACAGTGCTGTCACTAAACGGGGTACCAAGTGCAGAAGGATGAACAGCTCTGTGAGGAAGATGAGCATTTTGGACACAATGAGACTGAGACTCATAAGACCATGGAAAGTTACATCTCAAGCTGGGGGAGAGACTAAACCTAAGCATCCAATTTCAAGCCTTCTGTATGCAAAGACAATTTTTTCAAAAAAAACACCATTAGAAACACATTTAGAAGGTACAAGTGTCGATCTAGTCATGCTGATTTTTACCACAAGTATATGCATCTTTATTCTTCTACATAGTAATATAATTTCTTCTTAAAGCTCTCATATCCCAAAGATTATAGGGAGACTGTAATCTGTGAATAGTGGAGGGTGTTTGTCTGCATGGGTTGACAGTGATACACCCCCCTCCCAGTCTCCCAGACTGGGAGCTTCTTGCTTCTCTGGTGCTGCTTTGTGGTCAGTGGTATTTCTGAAGCCTCTAAATCCCTCCATCACTTAGTGTAGACCTCAAAAATCTAAAGAACCAAGAAACTGATTGAAATGAATGAATGCTTCCACAGTGCGTAACAGGGTATCACAATAGGTTATGGAGATTTCAGACTCCTTATAAGAGGACTACAGCGCCAATCAAGCCAGTAGGTGGCAATCCTAGAAGGAAAAGTGTTTCCTAGAATGGTCCTAGAATGGAAAAGTGTTTCCATTAGCTATTGTCTCAGAACACTAACCCACTGCATAGACTTCTATCCGGAAAGAAAGAAAATGGTCTCTGTCTAGAGCTTTGGAGAACAGCACCAATATCAGAGCAGAAGCATATGAAGTGGTAGGTAGAAATAGGAACAAGACAGAGTTAAGAATGAAACTTAAACCATTAGAAAAACTACAGATCAAGGAATTTTCCAAAAGTGGATAGAATGAATTATTTAATCAAAAGCTGCAAAAGAATGAGGCAAAAAAAGACAACAAAGGAAAACAGCCACTCTAAACAATGAGAAGGACATTGAGTTTTTTTTAGATAGTTGATTTGATTTTTTTAGAATGATAGAGGAAGTACATTTTAAGAGATTTAGTTATAACTGGGATGATGAAAAAGAAAATACAATGCAAAAATAATGCTTTTGATAAATATAGAAAAATATAGTCATAATGCACATGTATAAAAGGGTAAAAATAGAGCTCTTCCTTTTATAAGAAATGGAAAAATCTTTCTTAAAGAAGTTCTTGATAGAAATTGCTGCTATAAAATTAAATAGAAAGTGGTCTTAGAAAGATAAATTTTCTCTTACTTTATAATACGTTTTTGTTATTTGTTGTTCAGTTGCTAAGGCATATCTGATTCTTTGCAACCCCATGAACTACAGCATGCCAGGCTTCCCTGTCCTTCACTATCTCCTGGAGTTTTCTCCTGCTCATGTCCATTGAGTCAGTGGTGCTATATAACCATCTCATCCTCTGTCACCTGCTTCTCCTCTGCCCTCAGTCTTTGCCAGCATCAGGGTCTCTTCCAGTGAGTCAGCTCTTTGTTTTTGTTATACAGATTAAAAAGTAAGCAAAATTCACTTTTTAAAGAAACTATAGTGAAGATTAGTTTTATATTTTGTATATATATGTAATACATATTATATCATATTTATGTATCATATAATAAACAACTAATTTTACATATATAAAATGTATGAAATATGGCACCTAGATTTAAATAAATTCATTGTATTAATTTTATAAATGTCGATAAATTTAAAAATTGTAAAGACTAAAAATAAAGAAACATGACAGATGAATTCATTCATTTCTATTCAGACAGAAGATACCTTTATTTTGGGATATTTATGTCTATAAAATGAAATAGAGAAATGACTTTAAATTCACAAAATTTTCAAATGCCATGTCATTGGATTCATCAATACTATCATAAATCTTAGAATATAAATTTTGGGCATACAGAATGATATAATACATTCAATATTTTTAGAATGAGGTTCTAAATGAAGGTAACCTGATTTATAGTCTAAAGACTTAAACGATATATTTTAAATACTTAGAATAATATTCTTAAGAGTCAATTATACTTAGTTAATTTAATTGAAATGATTTAAAATATATTGTTTCATTGTGCTAATTCTTATTGCTAACTTTGTAGGGGTTTATCTTCATTAAGTTGCAGAATAAATAAGAACAAAAATAAGCAGTACTTGTAATTTTTCCCCGTTAATGGCACTAAATTAACATTAACAAATGCTACTGATCTCTAAGAGAACAAATATATTTCTTTTAGAGAATGTCTACTTCTTTTTTAACAAATATTATATACTTTAGTAGAAGTCTAAGGACCAAAAAACAATCTATTTCTCAAAATGACTTTGACCTCTAATTCTGAAACTGACAGGGTGACTTTCCTTACTGAACAAATATGATATAGAACATTTTAGAAGAAAACAAATATTCCAAATACTCAGGTGATCTCTCTCTTTTTTTTAATCTTAAAAACCAAAGCAAGTAATTTTACCATTGGGAGAAATTAAACCAGATGTCATAGCTATAACTGCTAAGATTTTGTCCTTAAGGTCTAGACACAATTAAAATAAACACAATGACTTTACTCCTCTTTAATGTATCATTTATATACTAGTCTCCTGTTGGGAACTATATGTACTCAAAATTATTTTTAGTTACTGACGACAAGTTAAATTTATTTAAGCCTGTTTGGAATTTCTTATATTAAGGATAAAAAGATGAAAATGATCATAAATTCACATTTAGAAATTTGGCAAATACACAAGTTTTCCCTTGAAATACAATAAGACTCAAATATTAACAACAGATTATAAAAGGAATTGAAAAGTATATTACCATTCTCAGGCAATAATATCAATAAATATAGATATAATTAACATTTTGCTGCTGAGAAACAACTCACAACAACAGACAAAAAGCACATAATTATAGTGGGATAGAATACATCTTCAACATCACTAATATTTACTTTTAGACTCAGTAGGCATCTACTTATTCACTCAAGAAATATATATAAATCATTATTTTTAATACATAAAAAATAAAGCCCTTTGTAAACCCAAAGGAGTCTCTCTATATTATAAAAGAATAACTTAACATTCAATTTCAGAGTTAGAATTCTAGTGCAATACCAAAATAAAATCATTATAAGAAGATATTCCTGGGACTAGCAGTTACTTATTGACATTTGTCCCAAGTATCTGGTGCTAATTGTTATGAGCATTTACAGATAAAGTAAGAGTTGGTGGGAAGAAAATATATGTGTACCTCTTTAAAGCAACAGTATGAAAATCCACAAAAGAATAATTCACAAACCAAAATCCAAGGAGGGAGAAAGAAAGGGAGGAAAGTTATTTTTTGCTTCCCCTGAGCAAACATGTAATTTCCATGATTTCTTTTTAATGACTGCAGTCTGCGGCCAGTAGGTACTGATTTATGAAAAGCTGTAAAAGATCAGGTGGAACTCTGCAGGACATCGTTTACAGCTGCACGGATTGAAACCTATCTAATTTGTCTAGTAAAAGTGTGAGCTCACAGTGCACATCACCCAGCCTATAAATTTCCCCTTCAGACCCAATGTCTGGGGCTAGGTCTAAAAAAACTCCAATGCTTGCAGCTGCTCAAAAAGCCTACATTCCCCTGGTGCGCATGAAGAGACATCACAGGCTCTTCACAGTGAGAGACAAATTCCTATCCATTGATAAACTCTCCAGATGTCCTCTCGGAGGAGGAAAAGAACCAATTTTTATTTGAATTCCCCAGAGAAATCCTGGAAGTGGAAAAATGATACTTTGCAGGGCTGGTTATTCTGAGGTCACTGGCATTAAAATTAGGTCATTCTTTGTCTTCCTCATACTTTGATCCAAGTACTAAACAGAAAGACTCAGTTGGGGTCACTCTAATCCCTAATCCACCCGTCCTGTTTTATTTCAATTTGTTTGTACTAATTTTTTCCAAATTCTTGTTGAGTCTGACTATATTGTTGAGTTTAAAAATACAAACCATTTTGAATTGAGAAAGAAAAACTCTGCATTTTGCTATTAGGCACACTTCGTAAATATTCTGAATAAATGTCTTGAGGTTTGATTCTTCACACCCACAAGCTCATAAATAAAAAAGGATTGCTATTCATGGGACCCGGAGTTGACAAAAGTCAACATTAGATTAGTCTGTGCTTCAGCTACTGTAGAAATGCAAGCTGTAGGGTGTGAGTGTATATGAGTGTGTGTGCATGCCTGTAGATTGTCCAACATTTTGTTGTCTCCTTTCTAGGTCTCACTTCATTTTGCTTAGAAAATTTCCTCACGCCTGATTTAATGCTGCACCTATCAATTTTGTTTACTGATTCCAAGTCTTATCCAATGGGTACAATATTATATCCAATGTTGGCCAGTGACCAAGGATATTTCATTCATGATGGTCATGCAAAACCACCCAAGAATATTATGCATGTTTTGGAACCTGGATGTGTATCTATTTCTGTAATTTCTCAAATTCTTAAGAAAATAAAACACAGACAAGAAATTTCAATGATTTAAAAAATGAACTTTTTTCAGATTAGTAATTTAAAGAATCATAGAAAATTATTTATGTATATTTTCCAGAAGAGAATAACTTACAAAATGCTATATTTATATTTTGTGATGTTCTAGATTTCCTAAAGGAAAGATAATGCTTTGTAAAATAATGCTTAATTTCTCATTCTTTCTTTTAGATGATCTGTGAGGGTTAGTTAAAACTAAACTGTAACACAGCAAAACAAATTACAAACTTCATAACTTTAATTTGGTTTCCCTGATAGCTCAGTTGGTAAAGAATCCCCCTGCAATGCAGGAGACCCTTTTTCAATTCCTAGGTTGGGAAGATCTGCTGGAGAAGGGATAGGCTACCCACTCCAGTCTTCTTGGGCTTCCCTGGTGGCTTAGATGGTAAAGAATCCACCTGCAATGAGGGATACCTGGGTTTGATCCCTGGGTTGGGAAGATCCCCTGGATAAGAGAATGGCTACCCACTCCAGTACTCTGGCCTGGAAAATTCCATGGACTGTATAGTCCATGGGGTCTCAAAGAGTCAGACACAACCCAGTGACTTATACTTTAATTTTTTATTTATAATTAAAACATTTGGGGTAAAGAGGATTGAAGTGGTTGATTTTAGTCTAATGGAAAGAAGGTTGAAAATCCTCCACATTCGGCTGTCTCCATTTCATAAATCATGACAAGGAAGGAAGTTACTACTCATATGTATTTTCCACAGAGCCTGCAAATACAGGTAGAACCAAATAGTCATGCTGTCGATGTTTTCTTAAACTCAGCCTTAAAATTGTATTAAATATAATTTTTATCAAATAAACTTATTTTTAATTAAAACTTTATCTTTAGCAGATAAATTTAATATCTCCCCATCAAAATCCAAATGAATTTACATGTCTCTCATGTGTTTCCAACAGCAGCATGCAGATCTAGGACATGTTTGTTTAGATATCAGAATCTTGACCTCATGCTTACACATGTCTCATACATTAGGGAGTGGAGCTGGAGAAATATCATCACTAGTAACAGAAATCTCCCAATTAAAAAATTCTTTTTAAATGTGGGCAGAACTCTGATTTGTCACTTAATTTTAGTTTCATCTTCCACAAGAATTGTAGGGACATAGCATCAGTGTCTAACTAACATAAAGATTAAAGTCCTTCATGTCTGTGTATTATGCTTAGTCTATGCCAGTATAGTCTCTGGCATATTGTTAGTGTTCATAATTGTTCAACATAATCATTATGGCTATTATTGTTGTTCATCTCAAAGCAAAGGTCTTCATAACTACTATTTGCTCAAGCACCCATACTAAGAGAAAAGAATAAAGATAAAGATAATCAAGTGTCTACCTCGTGACCAGTCCCAGTTCTATGAGTCACAGGACAATTAAAGAGATCACCGAAAGCTGGAAAAACAACCCAAAGGCAGTTTACCAATAGGATGCTTCTCTTGGCTCCTCAGAGATGAAAACATGGTTTCCTCCATTTCTTTTTTATCCCTGTTGTTCCTTTGAGTCACCAGATCTTGCAGTTTGTCATAGACGTATAGTCAGACCTGTAATTATATAAGTCAATCCTAATGGTATGGACCTAACAGAAGCAGAAGATATTAAGAAGAGGTGGCAAGAATACACAGAAGAACTTTTCCAAAAAGATCTTCATGACCCAGATAACCACGATGTTGTGATCACTCACCTAGAGCCAGACATCTTGGAATGTGAAGTCAAGTGGGACTCAGGAAGCATCACTATGAACAAAGCTAGTGGAGGTGATGGAATTCCAGCTGAGCTACTTCAAATTCTCAAAGATGATGCTGTAAAAGTGCTGCACTCCATATACCAGCAAATTTGGAAAACTCAGCAGTCGCCACAGGACTGGAAAAGGTCAGGTTTCATTCCAATCCTGAAAAAAGGCAATGCCAAAGAATGTGCAAACTACTGTACAATTGTACTTACCTCACACGCTAGTAAAGTAATGCTCAAAATTCTCCAAGCCAGGCTTCAACAGTATGTGAACTGAATTTCCAGATGTTCAAGCTGGTTTTAGAAAAGGCAGAGGAACCAGAGATCAAATTGCTAACATCCCCTGGATCATGGAAAAAGCAATAGAGTTCCAGAAAAACATCTTCTTCTGCCTTATTGACTATGCCAAAGCCTTTGACTGTGTTGATCACAACAAACTGGAAAACTCGTCAAGAGATGGGAATACCAGACCACCTGACTTGCCTCTTGAGAAACCTATATACAGGTCAAGAAGCAACAGTTAGAACTGGACATGGAACCAAATCGGGAAAACATGGTTCCAAATCGGGAAAGGAGTACATCAAGGTAGTATATTGTGACCTTGCTTATTTAACTTATATGCAGAATACATCACATGAAATTCCAGGCTGGATGAAGCACAAGCTTGAATCAAGATTGCCGGGAGAAATATTGAGGTTATTGATAACCTCAGATACGCAGATGACACCACCGTTATGGCAGAAAGTGAAGAAGAACTAAAGAGTCTCTTGATGAAAGTGAAAGAGGAGAGTGAAGAAGCTGACTTAAAACTGAACATCCAGAAAACTAAGATCATGGTATCCAGTCCCATGACTTCATGTCAGATGGGAAAACAATAGAAACAGTGACAGATTTTATTTTCTTGGGCTCCAAAATCATTGCAGATGGTGACTGCAGCCATGAAATTAAAAGACGCTTGCTCCTAGGAAGAAAAGCTATGACCAACAAGACAGCATATTAAAAAGCAGAGATGTTACTTTACCAAGAAATGTCCGTCTAGTCAAATCTATGGTTTTTCCATAGTCATGTATGGTGGTGAAAGTTGAACTATAAAGAAAGCTGAGCACCAAAGAACTAATGCTTTTGAGCTATGGTGTTGGAGAAGACTCTTAAGAGTCCCTTGGACTGCAAGGAGATCCAGCCAGTCAATCTTAAAGGAAATCAGTCCTGAATATTCATTGGAAGGACTGATGCTGAAGCTGAAACTCTAAAACTTTGGCCACCTGATGCAAAGAACTAATTGGAAAAGACCCTGGTGCTGGGAAGGATTGAAGGTGGGAGGAGACGGTGATGACAGAGGATGAGATGTTTGGATGGCAGACCGACTCGATGACATGAGTTTGAATAAGCTCCGATAGTTGGTGATGGAGAGGGAGGCCTGGCATGCTGCAAATCCATGGGGTCACAAAGAGTCAGACATGACTGAGTAATTGAACTGAAAAAATTCTGTTAATGCTGACTATACTGTGCAATAAAAATCATAGTCACAATGTCTATCTATCTATCATCTATCTTTGTATGTGTATATATATATATATATACACATATATATGTACATAGATATTTATATTATAAAATATATTTGTTGTTGTCCTAGTTGTTAGACTTTCACTTATTGTTACTCATCTACTGTTTTCTATTTCTTTTTAATTTTTTATTTTTAATGATATTTTGACATTAAATTTGTGCGAACTTTACATCCTGCTGTAATTATAGTCTACATTGTTCAAATTTTCCCTTAGACAGCAAGCTGTACAATGTCTGCAGATGAACATTCAGTAGGCAGGATTTAATATTGGAAACAAATCCATCCACCAAAGCAGACAACAGAGTGTTCAGAATGTCATGTCAGCTCTAACTGCAACCGAAATTACCACCATCTTTGCTAATGGTTAAACAAATTAAATTATAGAAGTATGTATGGATATATTTATGCTCTTCACTGGCAAAGTTTCAGTAATTTAAAAAGCAGTCATGAGTAGAGAAGGGAGCACTGAGACAAGATGATTACACAGTGTTCTTGCAAGCTGCCAGCTTGAGCAGATGAAGGCTTCATGGCAGATAAATTTTACAAATAAACAGGAGCGCCACATGAAGTCGGGAAGTTCCTGCTGATGTTGGTGTTGAATTTTGACACACAGCAACTCTGCTGACTCCTGATCTTTCTCCCTTTGGTATTTTATTTTCTTGCAGGCCCTCAAACCTTCTCCTGGACCAAAGTAACATCGACATTACTACCTTCCGAACAACAGGTGACTGGCTTAACGGTGTCCGAACAGCACAGTGCAAGGAAATCTTCACAGGCGTAGAGTACAGTTCTTGTGACACCATAGCCAAGATTTCTGCAGAGTAAGAATAAGTTTTTGACTGAATAATTCTGAACTTTCTAGTGGACGTATATGTCTTGAATTAATATATTTAAAGAGTAAATGAATCTCTAAGGTACTTAACTTTCTCCTAAACCCAGAGCTGGATCCTGGGTCTCTTTCTCAAGGATGCCTTCTAGATTGATGTGTTGATGTGTCTTCCTCCCTCACACTTGGTCCCCACAAAAGCTATCTTCATGAACTGTGACCTTCAGATAAACCACCAGATATACACCCATACCCCATCCCAACAGACCCAAGCCTCTAATTTAGAACGTATGCAGATATAGCATGATGACTTGTATATCCCCGCCTTTGTGATTTTCTGTTATTTTTAACAAAGCCTAACCTTTGTGGAAATGGAAATTTGAGAACTAGGTGCATAATCTGATATACAAGGAAACATGCCAAAGTCTAAAAGTAGTTCTCAAAGATACTAAAAAACAACTTATATTATACTATCACCTATTCTTAAGTGATCTCATGCTAGAAAATAAAGTTATAAGCGAGTTTAAGACATAATTTTCCTTAAAAAGGCTTATGATCAGTTTGGAAAGAGGAAAATGCACAATTGATAAATATTAATGAGTTTTCTTTTATAATTTCATATGTTAAAAGCCAGTAGGAAATGACAACCCATTCTGGTATTCTTGCCTGGAAAATTCCAAGGGCAGAGGAGCCTCCTGGGCTATAGTCCATGGGGCCCCCAAGAGTCGGACAGGACTGAGCACACACACAAACGTGTATCTTAGGGATCCTGTGGTACAATAGCGATCCTTTGGTAATAGGACTTCTTTGCTATGAGAAACCCATGGCCTTAAGAAGAAGGGGTTTATAAGGAATTAAATTAACCCAGTGAATAATCCATAAAAGTCATGCTCATTCACCAAGTTTACTAACTGGAAATAGGAAGTGAAAACTGGAAACCATATTCTTCATCACTCTGTGAATGAGACAGTTGACTTCACTTTCTAATGAGGCTGCATCTTTTTTTTCTTGTTCTATACAGTGACTTTTTCTGTATCTCCATGCACATAGCTGAAAATGACTCTCTCAGTCCTAGATCGCACAACCTTGGTATGTCATTTAGCTGACCAGGGTCCAACTCTCTTTATTCTAAGTCCCCAGGAGAGACATTCTGAAGGCCTCAGTCCTGCTTATAGACTGGCTTCTCCAAAGACATGTTTGCCATGAGCAAACATTTCATTTCAAAGGAGCTGGAGGGAGATAGCGTGAACGTAGCTCTAGGCATTCTTTCCTGAGGGTAATATAAAGGACTGCTCCAAAGAAAGAGCTTTTGTGTGGAACGGATACATCAAAATTGTCCACAGTTTTGTAGCTTGTAAAGTCTCTTTGGAAACTGTATCCATCTTTGAGTCAAACTCTTCTACCTTTTGATCTTTATTACATTAAATAGACCCTTTAGTGCCCTCAACTTTCTGTAAGTCATATCCAATATTTGAATATTCAAATGTTGTCGAGCATCTAAGGACTTTGTCATCTTGTCAATCATTTAAATAAAGTCACTTGGAAAGCTATAGATTAGATGCAAAAGGGAGTGTGTAGTGTAATTAATAGAGATACAAGCACCTAACAAATAGGTAAAGGAGTTTACTATTAATAGTATAGCATCCTTATCAGAAACACAGGCATCACAAAAGGATCTACAGAAAGGGTATATTATACTGAAGAGATGAATTTATTCTTAGAATATAAACTCACACTTGTCTACTTAATACGTGCTAGCATTCCTGTTTGAAATAGGATACAGTATTTATCGAATAGACTTCTGACCCAATAGACAACGTGCTTTGGGTTTCTGTGATAGTTATTTTGATCAGACACAGCCCCAGGATATGTTAATATATTTAAATATTTTTAGAAATTCTTACTCTAATAATGTAAATAGTTTGGGTTATGATATACAAGACACCTGCTTTAGAGCACAGAAGCATAGCAAAGAACAAACACAAAGCTAAAAATTTCTGCACCATTGCCAGATTTTCAAAGGCAAAGCTATACGAATGTTTATTCTCAATAAAGTATCAACATCCAGAGCTTTTAGATAATGAAACAGTATATTGAAGTGGATGAGGCAGAACCTTGTTAATATGACTAACAGCGAGCTCACAATTTAAATATAGTCAGAAATTCTAATCTACAAATGTAGACAGAATGCTATTTGTTTAAAAAGGTGAAGTGGCAGACTTTGTTATACTTTCACCTTAGGAATATGTTTGTCTCTGGTACAGCATTGGATAGTAAGCTCTTTTGGGGCTGGCTGGAATATTTCCACTTAGTGGTTATGATTATTTAAACAAGTTGTGAGTCTATATGCAAGATGAAAGCTGATTTTTCCTAGGATACTCGGCTTTTTCAGATTTTCCCCTTCACACTGAGCCAGTTGGTTTCAGATCTCTGTATTTCAAAGTGCTTTCTTCTGTCCTTTCTTCTCAATTTAGGGTCAACATAGAATTAACATCTGTTGACCTAAAACTCCTTGAAAAGTATTGTTGACTTCCTGGTTCTCTGCATTCTCTATCTCATATGCCACCTTCCTTGTTTATATCACAAATATAAGAATTTTAAAATATTTAATACATTAATCATTTAAGGAAATATAGTGAGGCAACATTTTCATCTTCAATGCTATAAAAATATTTAACTCTATATTTCATCCTCTCTTTTACAGTCTTAGGTGTATTGCTTGAATTTGATTCCTTCCAATCCTTATTTTCTTGGTGTTGTCCAGACTCAATTCAGAAATGATTCCCTTGACCAAATAACTAAAATTTCTTTTAGAATAAGACTTTCAGATTATTACCTAAGAAAGGATATTAAATTTGTTTTCTTTTTCTATCCAAACTATCAATCACAGGACAAGTGTTTCATACTCAAATAAATATTGAAGTGAAAAATTTTAGCTTATTCCAATTAGTTTAGAGATTTCATTTACATGCCAGCTACTCATCACTTAATTTTCAAATAAATTTTTCTAAGTGTGTGGTCTTATTTAGTCAACATATTTTTAAAAAAATATTATTTGATAGCCTAGGATGGATTTAGGAAGGTTAATGTGAGAAGGGAAGAGAGAATAAGAAAGGGCAAGAGTGATTATAGAAACTGGAAAGAAAATTAAGTGTGGGGAATGGGTATGAGGCAGATTAATTGCTGTATGTCATTACCCTGCACCCTTGGATGCCATTTTCAAAGTGTCATCACCTATCCTTTTGCCTTTGAAGTATCAGATAGCTTATTAACCTCTGGTCTCAATCTTGAACTGCTCTTTAGTCTTGAACTTTTCCATTGCTCTTCTCAATAGGGTAGTCCTAATGAGATAAGGATACAGGGAGTGTTACTGAGACTACAGCAGCTGGATGTTTAGAGAGATTTCAGTCATGGCAGCATGGTAGGTAGAAAACATTCTGGTGGAGGAGGAGAGTAGAGGGTACATAAAAGCTCAAGCTAAGGCGTGACCTACAGGGATGTTTACTGTAATTCTCTATTCCAGTATAATCCTTTGCATTAAATAGAAACAAGACTACATATCAACTTGCTTACACTGGGTTCCCAGATGCTGAATCTGAAACAGTTTTATGCAGATTTCTTCATGTACCCTTGGGACATATTCATAAAGAAGTGATGAGGAAGCACTGGACTGAAGAAGAAGACTCAGTCCAACTACTTGAAACAAGAGTCCTAAAGCTGGGCTGGTCCTTCAGACTTATCCCAAATTGGTCCGTGAACTTGCAATATCTGATTTTTCCCAATGGCCAGAGAATCAGTGGTTCAATTCTAGAGGAAAAGTCAGGGTTAAGCATCATAAGCTTGTATTACTCCCTCATTATGCTGAAATTTCTCAATGACCTCAGGAAATTTAGTATAGTACCTTGGAGCATTTTTTCTATCTTCCCATGATTGCATTTTGTTTCTAAGCTTATAAAGAAGGCAGAAAAGAGGAGACATAGAAAAAAATTAGCAAGGTATAATATGTATGTGTGTATGTATATATATATATATATATATAGAGAGAGAGAGAGAGAGAGAGAGAGAGAGAGAATTGGAAGAAAGATGAGAGAAGAAATATAAAAACGATGAGAATCTATTGATTTATAACATATATTTGTGTCTGTCTGGTTTTCTGGTTCTTAAATTCATAACCTGACTTTGTAATAGTTCGAAGATGAGTAGAGAAATGTTTGTTGTTCATTTTAAAGACAGATCCCTGGTATCTTTATAAAAGAATCAAAATCCTGTGGAGCATGCATTCTCAAAAGCAGGGTTCAACATAGATAACCTAGGTGTGGGAAGGGACAGGGAAGCCTGGCATGCTTCAGTCCAAGGGGTCCAGAAGAATTGGACATGACTTAGTAACCTAACAACAACAACTCTTAAATGAAGATTTCATTATCCACAGTTACACAAAGGGCAGCAAGCGAGATGTCAGCATAGCTCCCCATTAGCCTTCCTGGTGAAGCAAGGCGGCTAAAGACTGTGACCAGAGAGGACCTCAAGCAAAATACAGGCTATCCATAGAGAATTTATTAGCCCCTTGAATGGCAGCAGGGTTCAGGGGTAACCTGTAGGGCATTGTGATTTCACTTCCAGCTTAGATAATAGGAATGCAACTGAGCTTTGATTAATTTTATGCAGCAGATGGTTAAATAATATGTAAATTGCTTCTTAAGTGGTTGCCTATTTTCTTCTTGCATACCTTTATTGCTTGGGAACTCACTTTTTAACAAATCCTTTGGTTCAATTCTATGTAGTTAAATTCCCAATTTTTCATTCTTTCTTTAATGCTCAATATAAAGGAGCCCAACCTTTGTGTGCATTTGCATGTGTGTGCTTTTTCTTCTTGCCATTTTCAATTTGCCTAGCACTCCAAGTTACACTTAATCGTCTGTCAGCTTCGCAGATAAATATAGTTTGGACAACTGATTTATTCTTTAGTAAGTACATATTGCACCCCTGCTAAGTGAGAGTGATTGTTTAGAGTGTATTTGATAAGCATAGTACAACCCACAAGAATCCTGTTCACATGGAATTCACCTTCTTGTGAGACAAGATAGTAAAAAAATAAATAAACCAAAAAAAAAAAAAGGGCAATATGCTGGATGGTGATAAATACTTCGGAAGAAAATGAAACAAGAAAAGAAATAGAAGTCCAGATATGAGTGCAGAGAGGTTTTACAATATGAAGTAGGAGCATCAGGGAAATCTCATAAGAGAGGGATAGTTGATCAAGACCTGAAAGAGATGATTATATGAACTAATTACTTAAATCAAGAATATTTAATTAATTATTTGCACATGTTTAGCTAAGTCTTCCCCCTCCCCTCAAATGAAGTTCCATGTATTCTTATAATATTTATTGCAATTCCTGGTTTCCAAGTATTCACTATTTTAAATCTAATGATTTTGATAGAGAAATATCCTTGCCATTTTTTGTAATTTGAAAGAACTTTATACTTTAAAGAAATTATTCCAGTGATCTCTGGCTGAACAACAAACTTCCCCAAACTAAAAGGCTAAAGCAACAAGGATTTTATTGTACACACAATGTCATGAGTCATGAATTTGAGTAGAGCTCAAGTAGGTGATTCTTCGCCTCTGGTGCTAGAGTTGAATGAAGTATTCAGCTAACGCAAATCTGATCGAGTCTGGAGGGTTTGAGATGGTCTCATTCTTCTTTGCCCTGGTTCAGATGCTGTATATACCTAGGACTGTAGACCAAGGGCCTACTGATGACCTCTTCAATAGGTAGTTATATTTTTCCACTGGCAGCTCTGGGACCTAGAGAGGGTGCCTCAGGAGAAGTACAGTCTGTTAGTTGCTAAAGAACGGAATGCAGAAACTGATACAGTGTCACTTTAAACACAATCTATCAGTCAAGTCACTCCCTAAGCGGGACCTGAAGTTCCAGATGGACAGGAATTTTGAGGGGAACACTATTCAACCCACTTCCTATATTCAACCTGCAACCTATATTCTTCCACAAGGATAAAGGTGGAATAATCAGGATATATAGTACTACACATATGTTACAAAAATCAGAAAATTATACCTAGAGCATTGGGATCTGTCATTGTACAAGCTTTTTTAATTGAAAATATCTTATTTACATACTGTCCAGGAGGCCATGATTCTTACCAGAAATTTTCTTTTTTTTTTTAACAGCGACATGAAAAAGGTCGGTGTCACTGTGGTTGGGCCACAGAAGAAGGTCATCAGTAGTATTAAAGTTCTAGAAACACAATCCAAGAATAGTCCAGTCCCAGTGTAAAGTGCTATTTCTGGAAGAAAGTGGAAGGTGTGGCATCACTCTGCAGACTGATGACAACACTGGAAATACTGGTGGACTTTCCAAGCCCAATAAGACACTCAGATACGAGTAAAATGCCTTAAAATGGAATTTAAAAACTCTTTATTTTCCCCTGTTGTTTAGTGGATGGGTGGGTGGGTGTATTTTGTTTTGTAATTGCATTTTTATATTAGTTGATGGATTAAATCAGAATTCTTCAGTGCAAAATGACAAAGAACTAGCATAGAGCCATTGTTCATAAACTGACTATCACAAAAGCAAAAGAAATGAAATAATGCAATGAGCATGGTGGCTGTGCTTCTCAGTAGCCACAAAAAAACAGACTTGTGATATTTTTATACACAGAAGAGATCGGTAACAGGTATTTTGTTTCTTTGAAAGCAAGCAAAATAGAGGAATTCATACCTCAAACTATCCGGCCATATTTACTACCTTTTCATTGTCTTATTCTCTTTTATCTGTTAAAAAGCATATAGAAATGAAGTTTGTAGTTGTTTTAAGTACTACACATTTTTGATTGTTAGCCTCCTTAAGTATTATCATGTAAAAATGTGTTTTAATTTTGAAGAAAAGTACATATTTATTTTCTTTTTGAGTGTCTTTTATTGTTTTCTATTTATGAATTGATGATTTAATTTGGATTTGTGACAGCCAAATGCCAAATGCTCTCTCAAATTGTCAGCAGCAGAAAACGTGATAAACTAGACACGGAAAATGATGCGTTTCTTTCCAGATTGTTTGAATCATACATGCATATGTATCTCTATCTATATATAAAAAGAAACAAAACCCTTTCCTTGCTCATACACTAACCAAATCTCTCACAGTTTGAATGAGTCCACCCATTTTTGTCTCCCCATTTATTATAAACTGTGTGCTCCTAATTTAGCATGATACACCGACTTGTGTATAATGGATTTTCAGTGGCATACCTGCCTTGCTCTGGTGCTTAGGAGACCATAAACTCCCTCCGTTGGTAAAAGAGCTATATTAGAGCTCCTGAATAGAGAATGCTACACTGGAAAGGATTGGGATACTATTTAGGTTGCTGTATTAATCGGCAATGTAGCCTATAAGCTGATGCATGAATCAAAAAGATCACTGGCTGACTGGTTTTGAAATGCCTCTTTATACATTTGCTTAAATTTGTTGAGCTGATTATAGGGAATAAACTCATCTGCATCACTGAGCTTTTGCTAAATTAATTAAACATTGTCATCATCAATAGCAAGTATTATTATCTTTGAGTATCCAGTGAAATGCACCTATTATAGTTTTGGTATATTTCTTAGAAACATTGAGCTTCTTGACACTTATTGAACAGATAATCTTCAAAATAGCTGGTTGTCCATCAAGACTCAAAATCTGGAGAGATCTCTTCTTGCAAGGAACTTGGACTTGCTGTTTCATAAAGGTCAAATATGAACATACTCCGTAATATTTGAAATATATACCTGGTGGAGATCTAGCCATAATAGATTGTGAAGCAACATTTTAGCTCTATCTATAATCTTTCTAATGCTGATATGGTCATGTTATTGGAATACGAAATGCGTATGTCAGAAGAATAGAATGGATAAAACAATGCTGCAACCTTTATGTTCTTATGCAATATGGAACACTTATACAGCTTACAATCACAGATCAAAATTCACAAGTGCTAATCTGTTGTAAGTTTAGTGTAATAAGGCTTATGTTGTATTCCTTCATATATAAAATTATTTCTCAAATGTCTTCAATATTCTTAATAGTCAAATCATCCTACTAGAATTATGTATTGGGTGTATAAGAGCATGAACCTTTTAAAAAGATATATATGATTATGAAATTAATTACAAATTTCACTTAAGCCTGCTAGAAGCAGCTCAAAACCATTTTTTAAGCAAACATTTTGTTTTGTTGAATGTTAGATTGAGATCTGAATCTGGCTTCAATCTCATTTTTTTCCAGACTAGCATTTACTTTCTTAGGTACTATTCTGTGCACACTCCACAAAATCTGTGCATTTCATGAATTAGGAGAAGCTGAGGATTGTTTAATCTATTTCATTTATTTTGGCTGTGGTTTCCATTTGAAAGTAGAAAGTGTATATGCAGTATATTGCTCTTCATTTTTCACTATTTTTCTATCTGACTTCTTATAAATTTACTTTTCACAATCCTTACCCTGTACATATGTAAACATAACAGTGTACGATTCTTAACTGTGGAATAGAGGTACTAGAATGCTTATGGCCATCTCTTTGTACAGAAAGTGCATTGGCTTTCAGTAAACACGAAACCACAATTGCTTCATAATATCATGTACCATATTATCTGATTGTATCTTAAGTTTGATTTACATATTTATTTCTGGTAACTTGCCCATGTTAAGCTGTACTAAGTATCAAATAAGCCATGTATAAATGTGATATGATTGGCAATATGTGTGTACTTTAAATTTTCATTTTCAAATCGTTACTCATTTAGTCTATGTTGTACAATGTAGATGGCCTCTTACTAATGTAAAATGATTTGTAGTGGAAACATTTATATTTTTATAATAAACATAACGAAAATATTTTTTACAGATTGGAATATGGAAGTGGTCTTTGAACCTTTTTAAATATTATAAAAATGTGCTTATTTAAACAGCAAAATAATGAAATTTATGCAAGTCAAGAAGAATGTTCTTCTGTTTCTTTTTTCTCCATTAGTGAGGAAGAGATGTATGTTATGTTATCCATAGGCATTGCCGAGGCATGACAGTATATCTTTTAAAATACTACTCTAGTTGATATAATTCTGCAATGTAATTCCTGTGAGATAATTGCTTTCCCTCTGTTGTTGCAATAGAAATCATGGAGCCTTTCTTGACTTAGAAGCGCTGTCTGAATCACTTTGGATGGGAGAATGAATGACTTAGATTCATAACAGCTCCTAGTCCTGAGCCTGCTCTTAGAGATTGTGGATTGATGTTCCTTACGGATTAGAGGTGTCAGAGTAGTTTATGTCCAAAAGAAAGTCAGAATATCACTTACGAAAAAAGAAGAAAGGAATTCTGAATGGGTCAGATAAAACAAAAATTAGAAACAACTAACAAACTGAAACTTCAAATAATATTCTAAGAAACACTTAAAACTTTGAACAAAGTAGATTCCTAATCATTTGGAACTTATTTAAAGAAAATGATTATATATGAAAACCATTGATAACTCACAATATGAGGCAAGATAAGTGATCAAGATTGCCATAGAGGTAGTCACAAAATAGATCAGATTTGAGTTTTCCTTGAAAAAGAAATAGCATTCAATCTTGTTGAGAGGAATAAGAATACTGTGTAAGCAGGAGATAAAGGAAGGGGGTAAAGAGAATATATTTAATTCAAGATATATATTTTAAGCACTGTTATGAGACGGGTATTTATTTTCCTGTCACCATTTACAAATCACTTCATTAAATTTTGCAACAATCCTGTGAATATATTTTGTTATGTTCAGATACTCAGTTGTGTCTGACTCTTTGAGACCACATAGACTACAGCACACCAGGCTTCCATGTCCTTCACCATCTCCCAAAGCTTGCCAAACTCATGTCCATTGAGTCAGCAATGCCATCCAAAAATCTCATCCTCTTTTGTCCCCTTCTCCTGCTTTCAATCATTCCCAGCATCGGGGTCTTTTCCAATGAATCCACTCTTTACCTAAAGTATTGGAACTTCAGCTTCAGCATCAGTCCTTTCAATGAATATTCAGGACTGATTTGCTTTAGGATTGACTGGTTTGATCTCCTTGCTGTTCAGGAGACTCTTAGGAATCTTCTCCAGCAACATAGTTCAAAGGCATCATTTCTTCGATGCTCAGCTTTCTTTACGGTCCAACTCTCACATCTATACATGACTACTGGAAAAACCATAGCTTTGACTATTCAGACCTTTGTAGGCAAAGTAATACCTCTGATTTTAAATATGCTTTCTAGGTTTGTCATACCTTTTCTTCCAAGGAGCAAACATCTTTTAATTTCATGGCTGCAGTCACTGTCCACAGTGATTTTGGAGTCCAAGAAAGTAAAGTCTGTCACCGTTTCCATTTTTTCCCCATCTATTTGCCATGAAATGATGGGACCGGATGCCATGATCTTCATTTTTTGAATCCTGAGTTTTAAGCCAGCGTTTTCACTCTCCTCTTTCACTTTCATCAAGAGGCTCTTTAATTCTTCTTCGCTTTCTGTCATAAGCGTGGTGTCATCTGCATATCTGAGGTTATTGATAATTCTCCCTGCAATCTTGATTCCAGCTTGTGCTTCATCCAGCTTGGCAATTCGCATGATGAATTCTGCATAGAAGTTAAATAAGCAGGGTGATAATATGCCGTCTTGATGTATTTCTTTTCCCAATTTTGAACCAGTCCTTTGTTCCATGTCTGGTTCTAACTGCTGCATCTTGACCTGTATACAGGGTTCTCAGGAGGCAGGTCAGGTTGTCTGGTATTCCCATATCTTTAAGAATTTTCCACAGTTTGTTGTGATCTACATAGTCAAAGGTTTTAGCGTCGTCAATGAAGCAGAAATAGATGCCTTTCTGGAATTCTCTTGCTTTTTACAATCCAACAGATTTTGGTAATTTGATATCTGGTTCCTCTGCCTTTTCTAAATCCAGCTTGTACATCTTGAAGTTCTTGGTTCAGATACCACTGAAGCCTAGCTTGAAGGATTTTGAGCATTTCTTTGTTAGCATGTGAAATGAATGGAATTGTGTGGTTGTTTGAATAGATTTATCTACTTTTAATAGATGATGGAATCAAGGCTCTGAATGTCCAGATCATCTTTCCAGAGTCATCCCAGTTAATAAACAGATATTTCAAACTAGGATCTTCTTATTCTGTGTTTTTTCCATAATATAATTTTTATTGTAATCCCTGATATACTCTGGGGACAGTAACAGGGTCCATTTGCAAAAATAATTTGGGGAAGGGCTATAGATTAAGTAAGAATCTATATTTATGTTGTTAGGCAGGAAAGTATACACTTACTCTAGGATGATAGTAATAGAATAAATAAAGAGAAAAGGATGCATACAAAGACACAGAAAGAAAGGAGAATTTACCAATCTAACATGAGAACTGTTCCAGAGGTGAGAATCAAAGAGAACCATAAAGTGTCTGGAGTGTTTGTGGAAATGTTGGCACTATTGTTAGAAGTAGGGAATTAGGAGAAGTTAAATATGTAAGCTTGCTAAATTTATGATGCTAGTCACACCTTTATAAATTCACAGTGTTGAAAATGTGAAGCTAAAGCTTTAGAAAAATAATTCAAAGGAAAAATGTGTCTCTGATACTATGTCAAAATCTATATATCTTTTTGTGTGATACATATACTTGTATCTTTATCTTGGACCACTTTTTTAGGTTAATGTTAGCTAGTATAATAGTTTAATCTCCAAATGTCATCAGCTTAAAATAATAAAAATATATTTTTTATTTTTAAAAATGTTTATTTTATATTAGAGTATAGTTGATTAACAATGCTTTGTTAGTTTGAAGTGTACAGAAGATAGATATGTGTATCTATTCTTTTTCAAATTATTTTCTCATTTAGGTTATTACAGAGTATTGAGAAGAGTTCCATGTGCTATACGGTAGGTCTTTATTGGTTATCTATTTTTCCCAAGTTACCTATTTATTTACTTTTGGTTTCAATGGGTCTTTGTTGCTGCTTACCGGCTTCCTCTAGTTGCAGTGAGTGGGGGCTACTCGTCATTGTGGTGCACAGGTTTCTCTTTGTGGTGGTCTCTCTTCTTGTGGAGCACAGGTGCTCGGCACGTCAGTTTCAGTAGTTGCAGCATGCGGACTCGGAAGTTGCGGTATGGTGTATGGGCTCTAGGAAGTGTAGGCTTCAGTAGTGGTGGCACAGGGGCTCATTAGTTGTGGGTCAAGGACAGGCTTCAGTAGTTGTGGCACACGGGCTTTTTAAAGCCTGCAGCACGTGGAATCTTCCTGCACCAGGGACTCAACCTGAGTCCCCTGCATTGCTAGGCAGACTCCCATTCGCTGTACCACCAGGGAAGTCCAGTTACCTGTATTAACTGTAGCAGACTGTGCATGTCAGTAATCATAAATTTGTTTGCTCAGAGTCTGTTGTTTGGGTAAATTCATTTGTGTCATTTTTTTAGATTCCACATGTAAGCAATATCATATGATATTTGTCTCTCTCACTCTGACTTACTTTATTCAGCCATTAAAAAGAATGAAATAATGCCATTTGTAGCAACATGGCTGGACCTGGAGATTATCATACTAAAAATGCAATTTTAGACACAGAATAACAAAGTAATCATTTCCCAAGTGGTCTCACTTGCAATGATTCAAACCCCATGCTCTCTCCATCTTGTGAAGGGTAAGGCCTTGGAATCCTTTGCTTAAGCTGGTAAAATGGAAGAGAGGATTGTCTGTGGCCGAGCTTATGAACCCTGCCAGTGAGTGGCACATATCACCACCTCTCTCCATTGACCAGAACACAATCATACCGCTGTGCTTGACTGAAAGAGAGTAAAGATAGGGCAAGTAGTGTGCTTACATATAATAGAAAAAAAACAAAAAAGAACTTTTGGAATTCATAGAGCGATCTCTGCCCCAAGTCCTTTAACTCACATACGTAGTGTGTTGGGGGCTTCCCCGGTGGCTCAGTGGTAAAGAATCTGCCTTTAATGTAGGAGATGAGGGTTTGATCCCTGGGTCAGGAAGATCCCTTGGAGGAGGGCATGGCAACCCACTCCAGTATTTCTTGCCTGGAGAATACCATGAATAGAGGAGCCTGGCGGGCTACAGTACATAGGGTAGCAAAGAGCTGGACGTGACTCAAGCAAATGAGCACTCACAAAGTGCCTTTCATAAGTGTCTCTTAAATTATAGTGTGAGGGTAAGGCTTATCGTGTAATAGCCTTCCAAAAGGCCATTAAGGAAACATCAGTCTCTTGCTAAATCCATTCATTCCTTCTTCTCTACAAGCAATCATTTTTAATGCCTTCTCTCATTACTTGAATCCAATATGTCTATTAGTGGTACCTGTATCCTCTATGGGCATTTACTATTCATATCTCATTTCAAGAGAAAATGTATTAGAAGGAGAGCAATTAGCTGACAAACTCAAGCTGTTGTATTTTCAAAGTCCCCAGTATAGTTTACACCAGGCCTTGGAGAATGATGGGAGTACCAGTTCTGCCCCATTTCTTTTCAAGCAACTGATTTCTTCAATAGGCAACCTTGAATATCAGGCTGCAGTTTTCCTGGCTGAGACTTTCTCAGAGTTGCATTGCAGTCTGAGCATTGGATCCAATCCCACATTCTTTGCTTCGTAGGTGTCAGGACGGTTTTTCAATCTGTAAGCTCTCTGTGCTTTCTTTTATTTTCTTTTATTTATTTATTTTATTTTGGCTGCACTGTCTCCATTGTGGTGTGCGGGCTCTTTCACTGCAGTGTGTGAGTTTTCTCTAGTTGCAGTACCTGCTGCTGCTGCTGCTGCTAAGTCGCTTCCGTTGTGTCCGACTCTGTGCGACCCCATAGACGGCAGCCCACCAGGCTTCCCCGTCCCTGGGATTCTCCAGGCAAGAACACTGGAGTGGGTTGCCATTTCCTTCTCCAATGCATGAAAGTGAAAAGTGAAAGTGAAGTCGCTCAGTCGTGTTCCACTCTTTGTGACCCCATGGACTGCAGCCTACCAGGCTCCTCCGTCCATGGGATTTTCCAGGCAAGAGTACTGGAGTGGGGTGCCATCGCCTTCTCTGAGAATCACTTAGCCAATCTCTATTCATTCTCCTGGTCTCCTCATCTTCCCAGCACTGGCTGAAACCTCCTTGAGCAGGAACTATGACTGTAAATTACTGTGTCCCCCCAGCCCATTGCTATGTCTGATATATAATAAGCATTCAATTTTTTAATTTAGATCAATTAATTAAAGCTATTTTTTGTCACCGACCCAATGGACATGAGTTTGAGCAAACTCCAGGAGACAGTGAAGGATAGGGAAGCCTGGTGTGCTGCAGCCCATGGCGCCAGAAAGAGTCGGACACGACATAGTGACTGAACAACACAACAACAAGTTTTGAAAATGTAATAAAGAGGAATGTCCTGAATTTCTGTCCCTCTAAAGCGAAGTATAAAATTCCTTTAGGTCAATAAAAACTAGTTAATGTTCCAGTTGTGTATCTTGGATCATTAAATATGCTGATTTCTACTAGAAGCTGTTCATTTTCAGAGAATTTTGTGGACTCCTTTCATAGGTCTCAATGCTCTCATTTTTCTTAGTGCAGTTAAGTCATTTAAGTAGACCCTTGAACCAGTGCTTAGCTATAAAAATTTAACGAGGTAAATGCCAAAGCTATTCTGATCCTCCCTGCTCCCTTCTTATGTACAAATAATGCCAACATGCCTACTAAAAACTATCCATCTTATGGGGCACTTGGGATACACATTCTATTGACCCAGGGGACCTAGACACAATTCTGAAAAATAAGTGGTAAAGCTAAATACACTATAAAATGAAGATTTTGGAATTTACAGGAGTCCTCACCCCCAAATTCTCTGAGAAAACCCAGTTACAAGTTGATGGAGAATAGTCATAATTAAATCACATTTCCCACTAAGTGGGCTATCATCTTTCTTCCTTGAACAACAATAATTTTCCACTTAAAATTAATAAAAGCAACAAGAGCAAAGATAACAAGAATTTTAAAACTGCTTCATAAATTCTATTACATATATGTGCATATATATGTATTATTATGTTTACTTGTTTCAAATAATTAAGCATTGTCATGTTCCAAGCACTTCATATGTAATATTTTACTTAATTTTCGCCAACAGTTCTATGATATGTGTGTTATTATCTTCTATATAGGTTGAGGTTTAGAGTGGTTAAGAAGCATATATATTTGCACAGCTATCAAGTAGAGCTAAATCAAAATCAACTGCAGGACCCTTGCTCTAAATGGCTACACTTTATTATCTGTCAGTATAATACTACTAATGAGGATAAAATCTGAAGAACAGTCATGAAATTCATACTGAATTTAAGATCTTGGGTAGTCTCCATCTTGCCACTTTTCAGTATGCATAGCGATACTCAGTGACTCTAGCAGAGGCATATTTCTGCAGAATCCTTTGATTCTTACTCCTGTAGTAGAGGAAGGAGCAAGCAGTTACCCTTGATTTCATTTCTGTGAACTCCATTTCAAGAGCATGAGATTTGTCTGACATATGGTGAACCCTTCAAGAAAACATGCTCCCTTGAACATTCAACAAATAATCTAATTTGGAAACACCAAATACCACAAGGAAAAAGTAGTACTCTTGTGCTATTTTCTGACAGATTTCCACACCAATGATTTATGGAAGTGTGTTAAGTTTGGGATTCTTATCTGAAGTCAAGAAAAAAGCACTTACATTTTTTTAAGCCTATCACCATCTATGATGGAAGCCAAAGCCTTGGAATGTTTGCTAAAATCAAGGATGAGAGAACACAGAATGTCATGTACTATCAAGAACTTATTGACTTTCATATGGTTCTCATTTATTCTCATGCATGGCAAATCAAAAGCCTTGGGAGGAAGCCAATACAAATTGTTACAGATAACACTATCTGAATTTAACTGCCATAGGTATGCTTCATATAATAAATATATATTTCATATCAGCAACTCAGCAACACAAACATGGAGAAAGACTGTAGTCAAAATTCATTTGGATACTCTCATTCAGAGAATGCTCAGTTTGCCAATATTATTATTTATCTTGGGCTGGAATCCCCTTAATAATCAAATTGTTTTATGATTCTGACCCAAGAGATCATATATATATATATATATATATATGTGTGTATATATATATATACACACTCTATGGAATATTGACATCATGTTAGGGTAATAGAATTACATTTTAATAATGAATGTTTAATATGTGCTTCCCTGATGGCTCAAATGGTAAAGAATCTGCCTGCAATCCAGGAGACATGAGTTTGATCCCTGGGTTGGGAAGATCACCTGGAGAAGGAAATGGCAATCCACTCCAGTATTCTTGCCTGAAGAATTCCATGGTCAGAGGAGCCTGGCAGGCTACAGTCCTTGGCATCACAAAAAGTCAGACACAACTGAGTTACTAACACACACGCCCATGTTTTCCAGAATCAAACAATTAAAATTGGTTCTTATTTTCAAATTTTCAATGGCATTTTACAAATAGGATTTTTTTTCTTTTTTAATTGGCTACAGTTCAGTTTGAGCGTCGTTAGATCACGGAAAGCTCTAGCATGACACATAATATTTAGTACTAATAGTGGTGGATCATTTATTAAATGCCTTACACAGTGTCTAGAACAAGGTAAGTAGGCATACCATAAGAACTGGGTTGGCCGAAATGTTTGTTTGGGGCCAACCCAAATATTTGTTGAATTAACTTTAAAAATATTATAGGGTGTCAAATGAATAGTTTTACCTTTGTCAACTAATATGGCCTGAATCCTGTGAATAACATGCAATTTAGTTCCACTCAGATTAATGTTCCTCTCTCAAACATTTAGAGAGAGAATGCGCTTTGTAAAGAAAAGTCTAGTCTAACACATGACCTGGTCCATGGTCTAAACCATAAAATAAACTCACTATTGTTTACTAAATGATAAATATTTTTAATGCAATATCACTACGGGTAATGAAAGAATCCTATGATATCACCCTGCTGTGAAGGAAGGGAATACAAATATGATAAATGACTTACTAAAATCTAAAGGGTTAGTAAATATCAAACCAAAAACAGGATTAAAATTTTTTGAGAAATGTTTTCCTTCTAAAACAGCCTGTACATAAGAGATCAAGATATATTGAAGCAAAATGTTGTTTTTTGTTTCTTTGTTTGTTTTTAAGGAATGTTCCAGTTACTATGGTTACATAATTTCATTTAGTGGCTTAAAACTCTCTTAAAGCCATTTATCTCCCAAGTTTTCCATGGGTCAAGAATTCACACATGGCATAGAACGGAGAGAAATTGTCTGGGCCTCAGATTGAAGACTCAAAGCCTGGGTGTTGGAATCATCTGAACGCTTATTCACTAACATCTACTGACTAATACTGGCTATCATAGGGGACATAACTGGGCTATTGGTGGGAACGCTTACACATGGGGTGTCTTCCTGGCATGAGCTGCTTCACAACACTGTGACTAGTTCTAAATATAAGCATCTCAAGGGAGGGGAAGGAGAAAGAAACCTATCAAGAATTGTGACAGTTTTGAGATTTTATCCTTCTTACAAGACAACTGGTTAGCCTGTCACACTTTCATGGATACTGGTGGAAGAACATGAAGTTTCTGGGTTTGAGACAATGGAAAATTTGGCACTTCCAGCTGTACAAAGGGTGTTATCCATCATTTTCACATGCTGATTTCACAAGTCCTGAATTCTATAGAGTAAGAGAAATAGAGTCACGTCATACTTGCATACGCAGTGGGTTGTTGAATGTAAGGACGCCTGCGCTTAAAGAAACTTAGTTTTCTATAATGGGCTTCAAGCTAAACTGTCAAACATTTGTCCCAGTGGAAGATATTTTTATCACGTTGGAGAGTAGAGATCAACTCCCTTGTCCCCTGCTTTCCCTTGGTTAAGAATGACTATATAGATAATTGGGATGTAAGTATCTTCAAGGATATAAAATAATTAAATGATACTCCTTAAGTAAATATTTAAATTTGTGTGAAAAATGCATATAAAATATGGTGAAATTTGACAGTTTTTTTTTAAACTAGGGAAGTTTTTTGTTTTTTGTTTTTACTAAATCTATATATAATTAGTGTAGAATTGATATTTTTACTAATGGACTATACAGTCCATGGCATTCTCCAGGCCAGAATACCAGAGTGGGTAGCCCTCCCCTTCTCTAGGGGATCTTTCCGACCCAGGGATCGAACCCAGGTCTTCTGCATTGCAGACGGATTCTTTACCAGCTGAGCCACAAGGAAAGCCCATAAACATGGTAAGTTTCTCTATTTATTTAGGTATTTTTGATGTCTTTCATCAGCATTTTATAATTTTCATCATTGAGACCTTATATATGTTTTAATTTACACCTAAGTATTTCATTTTCTTTGGCACAATTATAAGTGATATTGTGACTTTAACTCATTTCCACATGTTAATTATTGGTTTCTAGAAGATGATTATTTTTTATTTTATATCCTGCTTCTTTGTTGAACTCATTTATTACCGCTGTTTTAATTTTTATAGATGCTTTGGATTTTTCAGTGTAGATAATCTCACCATCTAAAACAGTAACAATTTTATAGCTTCCTTTCCAATCTATAAGTCCTTCATTTATTTCCCTTCTTTATCGTTCTTGTTACAACTTTCAGTACTATATTAAATAAGAGTGGTGTGTAAGCATCCTTGCCTTATTTCCAGTCTTAGGGATAAAGTATTCAGCCTTTCATCTAAGTATGATATGATATTAGCTATAAAAATTTTTGTGATATTTTTTCTCAAATTGAGAAACTTCTCCTCTACTCTTACTTTTCTGAATTTTTTCATGAAGATGTGTTAGCATTTTTCAGATGTTGCTTTTCTTCCTCAGTTGGTAGGATTATGTGATTTTAATTTTTAGCCTGTTTATGTGGTGATTATATGGATTGATTTTTGAATATTGAAGCAACTATTCATGACCTTGTACAAACCTCCCTTGCTTGTGGTATAAAATTATTTAATACATTCCTGGATTCAACACTAAAGTTTTGTTGAGAATTTTGCATTCTGAGTTCCTGAGAGACATGCAGATGTACTTACCTTTTTTTCCTCTCATCCTACATTTTTTCTCTAACTTTCTTGTTGGGCTTTTGGTGTCAGGCTTCATTAAAAACAACAACAAAAAAAGTAGGGCTTCCCTGGTGGCTCAATTGGTAAAGAATCCACCTGCAGTGTGGGAGACCTGGGTTCGATCCCTGGGCTGGGAGATCCCCTGAATAAGGGAAAGGCTACCCACTCCACTCTTCTGGCCTGGAGAATTCCAAGGGGGTCACAAAGAGTCAGACACAACTGAGCAACTTTCACTTTTTATAAAATAAATTGAGGATTAGTCCTTCCTTTTTCATTTCTAGAAGAGATTCTATAAAATTGTTCATTTTTAAGTGTTCATAGAATTCTCCAGTGAAATTATCTAGACCTAGACATCTATTTCTCAGGTGACTTTAAATTATTAATTCGGTTTATTTTTTAATGGTTTGGGGACTATTCAGTTCATCTGTTTCATTTTGGTTGAGATTTGATAATTTGTAATCTTTGAGAAATGTATCCATTTTAGTGAATTGTCACATTTATGAGTATAAGGTTGTTGGCAGTATTTTCTTTGTCTTTCTAATGAATATGGGGTCTGGAATACAACTTGTCTTATTATTAACATTTATTATTTACATCTTGACTATTTTCATTTTTAAGTTTTTCTAGAGTTTAATATCTTTATTATTTTCTGGGGGGAAGGAACATCTTTTGTGTCATTGATTTCCTCTATTGTTTCTCATTTTGATTTTCACTGGTATTTTTCTTATCTTTATTATTTCTTTCCCCCTACTTGCTTCAGAGTATTTTGTTGCTTTTGCTCTTTTTCTAGTTTCTTGAATTAAGAACTTGGATTATTAATTTCAGTCTTTTTAGTCCCTTTAAAATAATCATAAGGCTGTATAAATTTTCTTTTATTGTTACCTTAAGGCCATCTCATTAATATTCATACATTTTGTTTTGTTTTACTTTTCATTCATTCTCTATATGTTTTTTTCCTTTGAGTCTTACTATTTTAAGCATGAATTATTTAAAAGTATGTTGTATATTTTCTTTCTGCCATTGATCTATTATTTGATTTTGTAATAATTAGAGATTATACATACATGATTTTCTATTATTTTAAATTTGTTGAAGATTCTTTCATGACCTAAAGCATGGCCTGCCTTGGTAAATGCCCAAGGATACATCAACAGAATGCTGTCTTTGGTGGGTATTTTTATCAGTGTATATGTTTGGTTAGTAGCACTTTTCAGATATTCTGTTATTGCTTATTTTTGTCTATTTCTTCTTTTCATTCAAAGCGGGGCTTTGAATTTCCCAACTATAATTGTGAATTTTCTTATTTCTTCTTTCAGTTCTATCCATTTTTTCCATTTTTGCTCCATGTATTGAGAAGTTCTGTTGTTGGTGTAGAGGCACATTTAGAATAACTACTTCTCATTGGTAAATTAATCCTTTTACTACCAATCAGTACCTTTCCTTTTCTTTACTAAATTTCTTTATTCTGAAATCACTTTATATGATACAAAAACAGCCACTCATTTTTTAAAATTAATTTTTGTGTAATATATTTTCTTTCATCATTTTATTAATGTCATGTTTATGTCATTATATTTGAAGTAACTTTGTCTAAATTCCATATAACTGGATCTTGATTTAGTATCCACTTTGCCAATCTCTCTTTTAATTGGTGCATTTAGATGACTTATTTGTAAATTAATTATATTGTGACTTGTCTATCAATTTACTATTTTTTCCTGTGTTTTCTCACTGTTTCTCATTCTGCACTTTCTCTTTTCTTTCTTATAACTTAGTATTTTATTTGAATTACATTTTGCATCTTTTTTAATGTTTTGAGTATAACACTGTATAATTTTCTTAGAAGTTGCTCAATATTGTAATAAACATTTGTAATTATGAACATATATATAAATTCTGATATGTTCAGGTGAATACATTATCTTCTTTTTACATATATGAAATGAAAATTGTCCTAGATTTTTTATAGGTCCTTCATATTATAAAATTATTTAATATGTGATGGATATTCCATATTTTAGTATAATTAGTATAATGTGTAATTCAATATTATACACTTATCATTTTAAAATTATAGTGTTATATCTGGAAAAATACTTGTATGTCTTTTCTACTTTATTGATTTTTAAGTGAAAAAGAATGCATACATTTGCATGTATATATGTATGTATATCAGTTAAAACAATTTTTGAAATGGTTATATATAGATATAGGAATTAATATAAAATATGATTTACTATTCATGCCACCGAGCAGAGTCTTTTGAACTGGCCTGTCTGGAGTTTAAAGAGTTAATTGAAAACAATTCAGATCCCTCTTGATTGGTTGTAATAATTCTGGATTATTTGGCATATGGGAGGAATCCTGTTCTTTCCTTTCCAAAAAAAAAGCATCTTCCTTTGATTTTTGTATACTTTGTATTTTTACTGTATTAATAAAGGCATCAACTTTAAAACCTATAAAAACCACTGCTATAATATAAGCTCACATCTCTGATTCGTTTATTTGGTTTTAGATCACTGAACAACTGAGACAATACAAACAAAACGTGAAATTAGCTGAGTTATCTCTCAGTACTAACAGAAGACAAAAATTCCATGGGTTTAAGCAACAAATACTGTATTTTGCCTGTTTGCTTCCTTCAGGATACCTGCTGTGTGTCACGCATGATTCCAGGTCCTTGGACATGTTGATGAAATAGAAAGGAAAAGAATGTAGTGACACTGAAGTTTATGTTGAAGCCTGAAAAAGATATCAGGATGATTTGCTCTTCCCATAACCCATGCATTGTTAAATAAACCCACATTCCTTCAGTAAACTGCATTTTTTCTTGGCTCTAAAGGAGTACGTCCAGGCTGTATATTGTCACCCTGCTTATTTAACTTATATGCAGAGTACATCATGAGAAAAGTTGGACTAGCAGAAACACAAACTGGAAGCAAGATTGCCGGGAGAAATATCAATAACCTCAGACATGCAGATGACACCACCCTTATGGCAGAAACTGAAGAGGAACTCAAAAGCCTCTTGATGAAAGTGAAAGAGGAGAGTGAAAAAGTTGGCTTAAAGCTCAACATTCAGAAAACGAAGATCATGGCATCCGGTCCCATCACTTCATGGGAAATAGATGGGGAAACAGTGGAAACTGTCAGACTCTATTTTTTGGGGTTCCAAAATCACTGCAGATGGTGACTGCAGCCATGAAATTAAAAGATGCTTACTCCTTGGAAGAAAAGTTAAGACCAACCTAGATAGTATATTCAAAAGCAGAGACATTACTTTGCCAACTAAGGTCTGTCTAGCCAAGGCTATGGTTTTCCAGTAGTCATGAATGGATGTGAGAGTTGGACTGTGAAGAAGGCTGGGTGCTGAAGAATTGATGCATTTGAACTGTGGTGTTGGAGAAGACTCTTGAGAGTCCCTTGGACTGCAAGGAGATCCAATCAGTCCATTCTAAAGGAGATCAGCCCTGGGATTTCTTTGGAAGGAATGATGCTGAAGCTGGAACTGCAGTACTTTGGCCACCTCATGAGAAGAGTTGACTCATTGGAAAAGACTCTGATGCTAGGAGGGATTGGGGGCAGGAGGAGAAGGGGATGACAGAGGATGAGATGGCTGGATGGCATATCTGACTCGATGGACGGACAGGGAGGCCTAGTGTGCTGCAATTCTTGGGGTCGCAAAGAGTTGGACATGACTGAGTGACTGAACTAAACTGATCCTTCCAAAACTGTCTAGAGAGCACCCTTAGTTATTACACTTCTGGAAGATTTAGTAAGAAAATTTACTTATATGTCCCCAGATAAGTGGAACACTAAAGAGCTTTTCAAAAGTAACTATTTTGAATATGAATATGAATATCATCAGATATTATATGTCACTGTGGGCTTCCCAGGTAGCTCAGCTGGTAAAGAATCCACCTTCAATGAAGGAGACCCCAGTTTGATTCCGGACTCAGGAAGATCCCCTGGAGAAGGGATAGCGTACCTACTCCAGTGGCTCAGAGGGTAAAGAGTCCACCTGCAATGTGGGAGACCTGAGTTTGATCCCTGGCATGGCAACCCACTCCTGTATTCTTGCCTGGACAATCGTCATGGACAGAGGAGCCTGGCAGGCTACAGTGCATGGGGTCACAAACAGTCAGACACAACTGGGTGACTAAGCACAGCACATATATGTTAGTGTAAATATTTCCTGTTGTGCTTGTTAAAAAGAACTGTGGTGGAAATGAATCAGGATTTAGGTTCAAACAAACCTAAATTCAAGACTCTGTGCATGTGTACTCAGTCATGCCCAACTCTCTGGCTCCATGGACTCTAGTCCACCAGGTATCTTCGTCCATGAAATTTTCTAGGCAGGAACTCTGTAGTGACTTGCCATTTCCTACTTGAGGGGATCTTCCCCACCCAGGGATCAAACCTGCCTTTCTTACATCTCTTGCACTGACAGGAAGATTCTTTACCACTGTGAGACCTGGAAAGCACTCAAGACCCTTACTATTAGCTGTTTTTATTAGATGAACTCAATGCTGGCTGAATTCCATATATTCAGTTTATTTATTGTGTATATAAAATGATTACATCAAACTAATAGAGTTGGAAAAGTAAAATGGAATATTATAGGTAAGGTGTTTTCCTTAGTTCACCTACTCAAAAAGTACTTTCCTTATCCCTATTTCCTTACCTTGGTTCAGTTTAAGGTTTTAGGATTTATGTTCACCAGAACTGAACTCTGCAGGAAGTGAGCTTAAAAGGTAAATTCTGGGAAGCTATTTGTGAGCCATTGTTAAATGTTTGGCCAACTCTGATAAAAAATTTTTAACATTAAAACTCACTAATAATTATTTTCAAAATGCTGAAGAAAGTTTTTCCTATTTCTCATTGTCAATAAAATAACTTTTGCTTTTGACATTTGAAGTATGCAATAATAAAAATTATATAAGGTAGACAGTTTCCTTCAGTGAAATAGAATATTTTGACTTTATATGGAAGCTAATTTTCAGTCCCAACTTAAATAATACAAAATTCAATTTCCGTTTCCTGGTATTAAGTTATAGGTTCTATATTCCTGATTTACAGTGGACTACATACACACACAGAGGCCTGGAAATGTTGTTTCAAATAAGAAGATATTAAGTGTGGTAAATGGCCATTGCATGAGCATAGTTTCCTGTTATGTAGGACACATAAACTATTAGATTTAGTCTGAAATGTTTGAAAATGTTTCCAACATCTTTTAACAATTAAAAGGAAGGAAAAAAAGTGAAGCTCTGAGAAGATCTGATTCATTCAGCAGCAAATCTGTATTCTGATTAAAAGAACTATTTGATCCTACACAGTAAGTGCATGGAAACAAGTTGGCCAGCTATTTAACTCAATGTGGTTGTTAGAAAAGAAAATATGTCTCTTATGCAGGGTTTTAGCCTGTGTAGCTTTGTGATTGTGTTTGTTTACCTGTGGTGGAAATCTCCTTATTAAATTGTGGGCAAAAGTCACTTTTATGGGATTTTTTTTAACAGTAACTGCTTATTTCAGGAAGCATTAGATTAAAATGCTAGATGCAGATCTCTGGGGTTGATCTCATAACAGAACTAGAGCACATTGGCTTGAATTTAGACATGTGCAGGAGACAGACAATTTCCTAAAGGACTGGATGCAATTTCTTCTTTTAGTTCTAAAACCAATTTTGACCATTTTTTCTACCTTTAGTAAAGATAGGGGCACATACATCGAAAGATGAGGTTTGATAAAGCCTCTTCTAATTTTACAAGTATGCAGCAACGGAAATATACATGGTTGTAAAACATTACTTAAAACTAAAAAACTCTGTGTTGTGTGTACAGATGTGCTGCTGTCAGTTGGTCTGCTCTCGTTAGCTGTTATATTATCAGCACTATTTGCAACATGGCACTGATCATGTATGTTTCCTCTTCTCCACCGCTAGCTGTGTATTCCACTTGTTCCTGGGCCAGTTAAGCTATACATCTTATGTACTAAACCATATGGAGCATGTTTTTGCATGAACTGTCATGATTAAGGACATCCATCTTAGCCCTGACTTTACCCTTCAAGGGATCTTTGCATCACTTAATGATATAGCTAGCAGCATGTCTTTTCTCATGAAGTTGACCCTACACAGCTTTACTGAGGGCTCCACTGTTTTCCTTCCTAAAAAAGACACATTACTAATGGATGATGAAAGTGAAAGAGAAGAGTGAAAAAGTTGACTTAAAGCTCAACATTCAGAAAATGAAGATCACGGCATTCAGTCTCATCACTTCATGCCAAATAGATAGGAAATCAGTGGAAACAATGGCTGGCTTTATTTTGGGGGGCTCCAAAATCAGTGCAGATGGTGATTGCAGCCATGAAATTAAAGGACGCTTACTCCTTGGAAGGAAAGTTATGACCAATCTAGACAACATATTCAAAAGCAGGGACATTACTTTGCCAAATAAGGTCTGTCTAGTCAAGGCTATGGTTTTTCCTGTGGTCATGTATGGATGTGAGAGTTGGACTCTAAAGAAAGCTAAGCACCAAAGAATTGATGCTTTTGAACTGTGGTATTGGAGAAGACTCTTGAGAGTTCCTTGGACTACAAGGAGATCCAACGTGTCCATCGTAAAGGAGATCAGTCCTGGGTGTTCATTGGAAGGACTGATGCTGAAGCTGAAACTCCAAAACTTTGGCCACCTGATGTGAAGAGCTGACTCATTGGAAAAGACCCTGATGCTGGGAAAGATTGAGGGCTAGAGGAGAAGGGGATGACAGAGGATGAGATGGTTGGATGGCATCACCGACTCAATGGACATGAGTTTGGGTAGACTTCTGAGTTGGTGATGGATGGGGAGGCCTGGCATGCTGCAGTCCATGGGGTTGCAAAGAGTTGAACAAGACTGAGTGACTAAACTGAACTGAACTGAATGGATAAGTTTGTGTTTTTCCTTTCTCTCTTTTGTATTCTTTATTGCTTTTCTTCCTTTCGCCTTCCCTTCCTCACTTCCTTATTTCTATTCATATTTACTGGGTGTCAAATATCCATAGGATCTATAATATACCAAATTGCAATCTATAAAGATTGTCTGCAAATTCTAAATGCAATTCACTTTTGTATTCAACTGTTTGTTTTGTGTACCCTGTGAATTTCTTAAATTGTATATATTATTTATCAAAATATTTTACTTTCCAAATATTTTATTATAAGTAATATGATTCAGATTCAATTCCCTTAGATTTTTCTAAGAATATTCTTAATGAATCTATCAAAAAATGTCCATATGCCTCATAAGTTAACAACACAAAATGTAATAGTTCTGTATTGAGATTCTAGTTCTTCCTACTTAAGAGATGTTCTTCAATTTATTCATGTGTATATGTGATAAGCACTTAATCAAAATCAATTTAATCACATTTAAACAAATATAGTAACATTAAATAGGAAGGACAATGATATGTCATCGAAACTCAAAAACACTAGCAAATAAATATGAAATATGTGAAATTATTAAATCAAATACATTATATATTGTTGATTTCTCTTTACAATTTATAAAGGATTTCTTTGTTAATACAAAGAAAAACTTTATTGAAAACGTTCTGGATAATGAAAAAGTCTGAATGCAAACTATGTTGCAGACTTTAATCCTTGTTTTTCCCACTGGTAAACTATCTAGTCTCATGTATTGCTAAATACAATGTTCAGATATGCTCCCAAATAATTCCAAGCAATGAAGCTGAATATCCATTTAGACTGTCTAAGTGAGAGTACATTGAATAGTGAATTAGAAATATTGATATTTATTTACTCTTCCTAGTGCTTGTATCTACTTTTCAAAATGCATAGTATCTGTTCAACAGAAATGTTGCTGAATATCTATGGATATTCAAGTACTGTGTGTAATACACTAAAGATACAGATGGTCCCAACTCTGGTGGAAGATTCTACTTTTGTTGGTACTGTGAGTTTGAGAAGAAAATATTGTTCTTAGAAACAATAATGATAGACTTTGTTTTCAAGGGTTTAGATGAATAAATAGAGTAATGGCTAAAACCGATAGATTTAAATTGTTGATGTGATGACACTGATATCCCCCAAATGAAAGTATAGTTCTACACTATAACTTGTTTTTATATTTCATAGAGGAAATACATATTTACATACTATAAATTCACCTATTTTAAGTGTACAATTTCGATTATTATTAGTAAATTTTATAATCTTGCTACTATCTACTATTTAAAAAGACTTTCCTCACTTTAGAAATCTTCCTTGTGTCCTTTTGCAGTTTCTCACTCCCAATCCCAACCCAGCCCCAAGCAAACACTGTTCCGCTTTCTGTCTCTGTAGATTTTCCTTTTCTAGAAATTCCAGGCATTGAAACATGTATATATCATGTAAGAAATGAATCACCAGTCTATGTTTGATGCAGGATACAGGATGCTTGGGGCTGGTGCACGGGGATGATCCAGAGGGGTGGTGTGGGGTGGGAGGTGGGAGGGGGATTCATGTTTGGGAACTCATGTACACCCGTGGTGGATTCATGTCAATGTATGGCAAAACCAATACAGTATTGTAAAGTAAAATAAAGTAAAAATAAAAATAAAAAAATAAAAAATATAAAAAATAAAATAAAATGCAAAGATACATAATACAGTCTATAACAAACATAATCTTATATATTTTCTCATGTTTCTCAGCTTTCCTCTTACTACAACAGCTACATTTCAAGTGGCATTTTGAAACGTGGAAGATGCATTTTGACTAAGAACTTTCATGGTATCAATCCATCAATTCTACCAATAGCAGCTTGCTCAAGAAAACCATTATCCATTTTTAGAGAAGAAACAAATGGAGACGTAGGTGAGAGGAACATTTTGACTTTCCATTCTAAAATACTAAATGTCCTGTTTTCCCAATATTTCACCATGCAGAAACAAGACCAATGTATTCAATGGAATACTGAAGTATTGAAGCTCTCAAATTTGAAAGAAACACTCATTACCAATTTTGATTTTAACTCTTCTGATGCAAGGGAGAGTGCTAATATTTTACTGACTGCTTTATATGGGACAACACTCCACAAAAATTTCTTCTTTTATTTCTTTATCATAATTATGATGTAGATACTATTTTCTTTATTTTATAGATGTAGAAATTGGGCCTTATAAAAGATCATACATTTGCCTAATGAAACAGCTAGTAATTGACAACTGAGATTAAAATGAGTTTGTTGGGGTCTGACAGAAACTCTAAATTGAAGAGATCTACACAGTAGGTGTTCAGCAGCACTGTTCACAACAGCCAAGACAAGGAAGCAACCTAAATAAATGTTCATTGATAGATGAATGGACAAAAAATATGTTATATATATATATATGTATATATATATATATAAGTGCTTAGCCGCTCAGTCATGCCCAATTCCATGGACTGTAGCTGGCCAGGCTCTTCTGTTCATGGGATGCTCCAGGCAAGAATACTAGGGTGGGTAGCCATTCCTTTCTCCAGGGGATCTTCCTGACCCAGGGCTCAGACCCAAGTCTCCTGCATTGCAAGTGGTTTCTTTACCATCTGAGCTACCAGGGAAGTACTTTATATATAAAAAATGCCATTTACAGTAACATGAGTGAACCTAGAGATTATCTTACTAAGTCAGACAGACAAATATCGTGAAGTCACTTACATGTGGAATCTAGAAAAGATACAAATGAACTTATTTACAAAACAGGAATAGACTTACAGCCATAGAAAATATATTCAGTTCAGTTCAGTTCAGTTGCTCAGTCGTGTCTGACTCTTTGCGACCCCATGAATCGCAGCACGCCAGGCCTCCCTGTCCATCACCAACTCCCGGAGTTCACTCATACTCATGTCCATCGAGTCAGTGATGCCATCCAGCCATATCATCCTCTGTCATCCCCTTCTCCTCCTGCCCCCAATCCCTCCCAGCATCAAAGTCTCTTCCAATGAGTCAACTCTTTGCATGAGGTGGCCAAAGTACTGCAGTATCAGCTTCAGCATCATTCCCTCCAAAGAAATCCTAGGGCTGATCTCCTTCAGGATGGACTGGTTGGATCTCCTTGCAGTCCAAGGGACTCTCAAGAGTCTTCTCCAACACCACAGTTCAAAAGCATCAATTCTTCGGCACTCAGCCTTCTTCTTCACAGTCCAACTCTCACATCCATACATGACTACTGGAAAAACCATAGCCTTGACTAGATGGACCTTAGTCGGCAATGTAATATCTCTGCTTTCGAATATGCTACCTAGGTTGGTCATAACTTTTCTTCCAAGGAATAAGCGTCTTTTAATTTCATGGCTGCAGTCACCATCTGCAGTGATTTTGGAGCCCCCCCCCAAAAAAGTCGGACACTGTTTCCACTGTTTCCCCATCTATTTCCCATGAAGTGATGGGACCGGATGCCATGATCTTCGTTTTCTGAATGTTGAGCTTTAAGCCAACTTTTTCACTCTCCTCTTTCACTTTCATCAAGAGGCTTTTGAGTTCCTCTTCAGTTTCTGCCATAAGGGTGGTGTCATCTGCATGTCTGAGGTTATTGATATTTCTCCCGGCAATCTTGCTTCCAGCTTGTGTTTCTTCTAGTCCAGCATTTCTCATGATGTACTCTGCATATAAGTTAAATAAGCAGGGTGACAATATACAGCCTTGATGTCCAGTTCTAACTGTCGCTTCCTGACCTGCATACAGATTTCTCAAGAGGCAGGTCAGGCTGTCTGGTATTCCCTTCTCTCTCAGAATTTTCCACAGTTTATTGTGATCCACACAGTCAAAGGCTCAGAAAATTTATTAATGGTTACGAAAGGGAGAGTTCGGGGAAGGATAATTAGGAGTTTGGGATTAACAGATAAACATTACTAGGTACAAAATGGATAAACATCAAGGACCTACTGTGTAGCACCGGGAATTATATTCAATATCTTTTAGTAATTTATAATGGAAGGGAGTCAGAAAAGAATATATATATAAATATGCATATAAACATATATATGTATAACTGAATCACTTTCTGTATACCTGAAACTAATACACTGTAAATCAACTATACTTAAATAAAAAGCTATTTTGTTAAAGTAAGGTAGCTCAGCTGGTAAAGAATCCACCTGCAATGCAGAAGACTCTGGTTCAACTCCTGGTTGGGAAGATCCCCTGGAGAAGGAATAGGCTACCCACTCCAGTATATTCTTGGGCTTCCCTGATGCCTCAGCTGGTAAAGAATCCGCCTGCAATGTGGGAGACCTGGGTTCTATGCCAGATCTGCAAAGATCCCTTGGAGAAGGGAACGGCTACCCACTCCAGTATTCTTGCCTGGTGAATTCCATGGACAGAGGAGCCTGGAGGGCTACAGTCCATGGGATCACAAAGACTTGGACACAACTGAGCAACTTTCACTTTCAAAGTAAAAATAAAAAGAAGCTGGTCTAACTTTAAATCCACTGCTTTAGTTTCTCAGAGAATTGAAATACTCATATTGTAAACTCACTGGTGGTTATGGATATTCTTTTTGTTTTTTTGTAATGGTTATCTTAAGATCTGAAATAATGCTTAGCACACAGTAGAGTTTCAGTGGCTTATAATAAGCTGGTTAATCATTTTAATAATTATTAAACACTCATTTTCCAAACACTATACTCATAGTCTGGGATTTTTAAAAGAATAATAAATGAAATAAGCTCCCATGAAGTTTTCTCTTATTCTTAAAATTTCTCCTCCTAATGAATCCCAAATCACAGAATATTTACTTTAAAATTTTAAAAATCTACATTCTGCCTGTAAAAAGAGTCAGTTTTGCTGATCTCTTTCTCTGTATTCCCAAAAGCAAAATTTATGCCACTTTGCTGTTTACACCGCTTTGCTGTGCAAATTAATATAACTTCTATTTTGTTGGTAGATTATGTTATTGCTGTTTTTCTTTTTTGAAGGACAGAAAAACTAACAGGCAAGTAACCTTGTATCACACTTAGCACTCTTCAATTATTAAAACTTTTATAACATAAATTTTATGCATTCTGAGAGAGTTTCAGTCTGAAACTCTGTATGGAAGTAGTACTTTTACATGAAAATTTCCAATCTGGCTTACTGAAAATTTTTAGCAATAAGTAAATTCTTAATGAATTTCCATCTGCAAGATTTTCACACACTTTTTATCAGGTACTAGAGAAACACTGAATGTTAATGTCCTCAAATTTTGCTGAACTGATGTACCATATAACTCCTCTCATATTAAATATTTCACCCACTTAACTTCACCAGAAGTAGTGTTTTCACAATGCATGATAATGACAAAGACAGAATGACAGGAAGAGAGAAATGTGCCATCAGGTTCAGAGTCTAAAGAATAAAAAGGGAAACTTTCTTTTTGCTATGTGTTACTTTTTTCATTTCAATAAAGAAAAATGATTACATTGGCAAAATACATTTTGAAATGCTCTTAAATTCTTCATTTCCAACTTAAATCAGAAATCTTACTTCTGAAACTTAAGATATATGTGTGTATATGAGTGCTGTGGTAGAATAAATACATATCATGTGAGATTGACATGTTATTAAACATTGCTATCAATAATATGCTTCACTGGTGCCAGAAATTGGATAATTGTACTAATAACTAATACTCATGATATCTTGTACCTGAATTTTTCTGGTACAATTTTCTCTCATTGCCTTTCGTGTTTTTTCTTTCTTTCTTGTTTTAAATAGGAGTTCAAACTTGGGTCATGTGACCATATTATTAAGTCTATCATTCAAAACATTTATCAGGAAATTGGAAATTTAAAAATGACTTATGCATGGATGTGCTGCCAGAGACGAAAGCATGAGGCGAGGGGGTGTTTCTAAATGTCTTCCAATAACAAAGAAAAAAACGGAAGTTATTTGGGATCTTAGAAAATGGTTAAAGAAAAAGTGAAACCTGAAACTAAGGAAACAAAAGTTTAGACAAGATAATCCCAACATCAGAGAGAGCATTTGTCATTGTCAGAACTCCAAAGAGCAATAAAGCTTTAATCCATTTCATGGACCCCAGGCCTCATGGTCTAGTAATTCTTATGTCACCAAACCATCTTATGATCTGTATGAAATTACAGAGTGTCACCACTCTACATCTGCAGTCTTAATGTTTCCGTCCTTTGATTGCATGACAAGAAAACTCTTGAACCAGAGCACTCCACTTCACAGGAATTGGATAGAACCAGCTGCTCATGATTTTAGAGTTTTTTTTTAATAAAGGTTTTTTACATCCAGGAGACTTGCATGATCTGCATCTATTTTCAGAATTCTTCAGGAAAAATCTTTGACTGCCTTTTAGTACTGTAAACATTTTTTAAAATACTAAGAAAGTTTTGCAAAGCTGCCTATAGACTCACTTCCTTCCTCTTGTTTCTTCAACTTGGTAATAGTTAAGAAATCTAAAAAGTGACCATTTTAAATTATGCTCACTGATTTCAAAACATAACTTTTTTGATTGTTTCATTGCCTTCCCCTAAAGAAGCATTATTGTCTAGAATTAATACTTACCAAAATTGATTTCATAATGGATTACATGTGTATTTCAAAATTTTTTGGTTGTGAAGTATCAAAAGTGATTGTTGACACTTTATTTGATATGAACAAGCTAAAGGGAGTTTAGAAATGTAATTAGCAGAAAAATAAATTTCAAGTTATACCCAATTCTTACAGATTCCTTGTGGTCATTTTTTCTATTCCTGGAAATACAGTTTTGCAAAGCTCTCTGATAGCTTCATGAATGGTCAATGATATTTTATTTAGCATCAATTTCCCTCTCACATACTGTGTCACATAGTGTTCCATTAAAAGAGAACTGGTATCTGAACAACTGCTCATAATAAGAGCTCTGCAGTTTATATATTTTGTCCAGTATTTTTCTATAGAAAATGTTGTAATCTAAGTGTGTTAGAAATTAAAACAGGGTCCTCAGGAACCCCCTATGCAAAAAAGAAAGTTGAGCTCTCACAGTCATGTACCTGTGCTGTCTGTAGTAAATGGTTTTACATGTCAGTTTCATTTTTTTCCTACTGCAGACAAATTGTAGTTATCACATCAGTTTGAGTTACAGTTGATTCATTTCCAACGATCATAATAAATGTGCATTGCTAATAATTATACCTACAAATTACATACATTTATATAAAAACACAAAGAGCTCCTGGGGCAGGGAAAGATACTGGTTTACACAAAATGCTCTGCTTTGGAAAAAACAGTAGTGGTATTGTGACTAACTGAATTTGGAAAATGTTATACACTCTATGCCTCTTATTGGTGAATCTCTATGCTTGCGTTCTTATTAAAGTCTCTGGAAAGTGCAGCTCTGAAACATCTGTTTAACTCTGCTCATTCCACATCATTCAGATTTATTTGACCACAGGACACTTTTCACTAGGCATCTGTTTTGAAGAATCCCTGCTGGGAAACTACTCTGTACTGCACTGAATCACAGCACAACATTTTGTACTGACAGAGGTTGAAATGGTTTTGTAACATTTTAAGTTTAGAAATTTTTTGACAAAATATATAAAATACACTGATTATCAAGAGACTTGTTATCTATTGCAGTGTGCACACATTGTGTCTCTTCAGAACTATTGATTCAGGAGGAAATCTTATGACTAGTCTTCCTTTAATTAAAATATCCTAGCATAAGGGACAGAGAAGGCGATGGCACCCCACTCCAGTATTCTTGCCTGGAAAGTCCCATGGACAGAGGAGCCTGGTAGGCTGTAGTCCATGGGGTCACTAAGAGTCAGACACGACTGAGTGACTTCACTTTCACTTTTCACTTTCAAGCACTGGAGAAGGAAATGGCAACCCACTCCAGTGTTCTTGCCTGGAGAATCCCAGGGATGGGGGGGTCTGGTGGGCTGCCATCTATGGGGTCACACAGAGTCGGACAAGACTGAAGTGACTTAGCAGCAGCAGCAGCTTAAGTGAAGTTAAGATTTCTGAGAAGTAGTTTAATCAATGAGGACAGAAGGAAATACTCAAACTTCCCAGGATCCAGTTGGTGTAGAACACAATTTTTATTTCATTATGCCTAAATTTATCTAGTATTGTGGGCCTTTTACCCTGGTAGCTCAGTTGGTTATGAATCCTGCAATGCAGGAGACTCCGGTTCAATCCCTGGGTTGGGAAGATCCACTGGAGAAGGGACAGGCTACCCACTTGAGTATTCCTGGGCTTCCCTGGGGGGTCAGCTGGTAAAGAATCCTCCTGCAGTGTGGGAGACCTGGGTTCAATCCCTGGGCTGGGAAGATCCCCTGGAGACGGGAACAGCTACCCACTCCAGTATTCTGGCCTGGAGAATTCCATAGATGTGTAGTCCATGGGGTTGCAGAGAGTCAGGCATGACTGAGCAACTTTCATGTGCCTTTTTATGTCTGTTATATAATACAAAGTGAATTTCTCTGAGAAGATGAATCATCTCAGATTTGGCTACTGTTGTGAAATCTTCCAGAGCTTCATATCAGGTAAGTATGAGGCCACCCTGTCAACAACAACAGAGAACAAATATTCAATTTCCATCTGATGAAACTGTATAGTTATGAGTAGTTAAACTTGAAAAATAACTCTCTCCAATTAGAGGGATACTCGGTTTTCTATGGAGTAAATCACTTTATCCTGAAATTATGCCCAAAGACATTAAGAGACAACCAACCCAAACAGAAGTGCTTGCAAAGGCATTACAATATAAATCACTGTGGGGCAGAACTGACCTGGCAACAGCGCCAGAATGAAGTTCCTTTGATAATTCAAACTTTCTCATGCACTGCTATAAATGTGAGATGTGATACCCCTTATGCCAGTGAAATTTTGATTTGCTTACCTTTCTTTACATTGCTGCAAGATTGATTCAATGTCTCTTTGATGACTTAGTTTGATGTGGCTAAACATGTGAATGGTTACTGTTCGGACATCCCAGGAGATTTGGAGGAAGGGAAAAAAGGAGCAGTTGGAATCAATGCTGCTTGGACCAGGATTTACCTCAGCTTCACTTCCATAATAGCAGGAGAGAATTAGCAACATTCCTACTGCAGCCATCAGCAGCTCATGGTGCTTTCTCACTCAAGGATTAGACCTGCAGCCACCTGGTTCTCCTTGGGGAACTGGGTTGCATCTCAGGGTGTGAGACACAGAGGGAATGGAATCTAATGATTTCTGACCACTGTTTAGTTCTTTAAAACCCTACAGAGCTTCATATCAGGTAAGTGTGAGGCCACCTTGCAAACAATAATGGAAAATAAATATTCAGTACATCCCCTCGGTGCTGGTTCTTTGGTTGCCAACATAGACTACTATGCTTAGAATCATGACTTTTGACAGAAAATGGAAATGCAAACTCTGACATATAAAACTGAAGGCAGTGACCTATATCAGAGTTGATTTGAGGGAAAAGCATCTTCATATACACAAATTCCCCCCTAAGATGCTATCTTTATCTATTACTTGTGACCTTACCCTGACCTCTTTTTAAAATACTGTTGCCACGAACTAAAGCGATGAGGTCACCTCAACTCTTCCTTGACAGCTTCCTGCTAACAGTTTAGCTTTTTAAATCATTCTGCATGTTTCTCTAGGCTGTTTCAACCAAACTAGTCAGTCACCCTGAGGTTTGCAATATAGATGCCACATTAAGGCTCTTCGTGGCTAGAAAAATGACAGGTGATACTTACAAAGTCAAACTGAAATATATCTCATTTTGTCACAATGTTTGGCAAAATTTCAGTTGAACATCTTCAAAGAGATCTGTAGCGATTACACGGTCTCCAACCAGGAGCACGGTCAGTGATAGAAGCAAAACTGCTTGAAGGAAGGAAAAATGTGAGAATGTTAATTTATATCTACATTATCAGAGTTGGTTGTGAAAATGTTTTCATACAAGGCATTTCATCAAGAATAACACATGGTATAAAGTGGGGGCCAGTGTTTGTTTTTCAGTGAGGTTAATTCTGGCTCGTTTTTAATGTGTATCTTCAAGAAACAAACTGGGTACAGCTGTCTAGTGACCTCTTGGAGAAATACTGAGCAGAGTTCTTCATTTGTCTAATATAAGAGATAGTGTATTACACAGAACTGGGGAAAATTCATCATCATGACAGGAAAAGATAAAGCATCTAATAACTGAGTGATACCATATGTAGACTCTTTCAAAAATATTTAGGACTTCTACCCTATATAATAGCTATCTCAGTTTTATCTGCATCCACTCTTTTTGGTACCTTGTTGCTGAAACCAACAATAAAAATTCAATGACTTCCTGAACTTCTTCTAGTGAAGCCTTGATTGATAGTTCTAAAAGGGAATAGGTATGCACAGGCAGGAGCTGAACCTTTATTTTCAAGTAGCATCAAGCCAGACACAAATCAGTCAAATCAGAACTTGCAGCTCTATAGACAGGCAGCTGTTTGTGGATAATAAAATGCTTCCACATATCATTTTTATCTTATATCAGGAGATGTAAGTGATTCCAGTCATCCTTGAATAAAACTGTACAGAATGAAATATTTATCACTTTATTTCAAAGCGATTTAACCTTTCAAAAATACTTAAACTCTATCAAACATAAATTTTCCTTGATACACATGTAAGGGAAAGAGGATTTCCCAGGCATGAAAGTGTAAAAACAATCATATGAGCTAGAGCATTCTTCAAATGTCTTATAGGATACCACCTGGACTCATTCCTACCAAAAATAAATATTTCTTGGGTCTCTAGTGCCACAACTTCAAGTCCAAAAGAAACTTGAAACAACTATTCAGACTTTGTCTTTGGGGAGCTTTAAGTGTCAGACTTGAGCTCTGAAACTCAAGTGACATCCTGATTATCCAGGGAATTAACCTCAGAGTCATGAGATGGAAGTTCTCAACAGCAGAATTGTTTTGCCACAATATAAGATGAAGAATGAATACATAATAATGCCCTGTGTGTTCTAGGTTGGAATGTTATTTGATTAAACTATTCTGGTTTAGAAATAAGCTTTCATAAACTCACAAGTTTTGATCATTTATAAGGGGTGCAGACATTTTTTTTAGAGTTTGTAGTCACATACCAACAAAATTAAGTTTTCTTATAGGAACACTGACTAAGTAAACTGATATCAGAGCTGGTTTCGGTGTGTGTGCACTTCTTCCTGCTAAGCTGCAGCTATCACTAGTACAGAATTGCCTCTGAAATGGAACCATGGATGCCTGCTCAAAACAAGGCTGCCTGCTGCCATTTGTGGATGTGTCCTACACAATGTTATGAAAGAAGCTTCTCAAGCCCCAGATTTCTTATTTCAACAAATTCTGTCATCTGTTATATTTTTCAGTTTAAATCAGAAGACGTTGTTGCTTGTCTAAGACAAGATGATACATTATGTTGAAGTGGAAAAATCCACACAGTGACAAGGATACAGTAAAAGCACAGGCTTCCATTTAATAAGTGAGTGATACCACATGTAGAATCCTTAATGTTTACAAAACTGTGTGGGAGGGTTTATGGAATCAGGCCTTTCCTGGAAGTGGAGACCTGTTTACAGATGTACTCCAGTAGAAAGGGAAGTATCTCTGGTCTTGATCAAAAATGCCATTTGGGAAAGCCTGACCAACTTGGATGGGCTTTTAATCTTCAATTCCAAAACAATATTAGTATCAAGTTTATTTTCCCTGTTTCTTCATTGGAAAGTTGTTTTAATTATTATGTTGCCATGTTGCACTTCACCTGGGCTTATCTGTTATGAATAAATGTACATCTCATTATATTTTAACATATTATGGGATTTATGTTGAGTTGTAGAAACTGTGATAGAAGAATGGGACAAGTAAAACAATTATCAGGTCATCATTTCAAAGCACAAGATGGCCATGAAAATAATGTCTCGTAGGTGATGATTTAGCTTCAGTTCTCTGCAAGCCACAAGTAAGTGTCTTCTTGTTTGAGAGGTGATGGAGCTGGACATCTGGTTCATCTCCCACCATCCCTGGAAGAAGCATATGAAAATTGCTTGAGGAACCTGTGTGACAAGCCCCTATGTTGGTCCAAGGTGTTGTTTTATTTTGGTTGATTTGGGGTGGTTTTCTGTTTCTTCATATGAAATATTGTGGGAAAAAAATGGTTAGAAATGTCCATTGGGCTTCCAAGGTGGCGCTAGTGGTAAAGAATCCACTTGCCAGTGCAGGAGATGCAAGAGACATGGGTTCAGTTGCTAAGTAGGGAAGATTCCCTGGAATAGGAAATGGCAACACACTCCAGTATTCTTGCCTGGAAAATTCCATAGACAGAGGAGCCTGGCAGGCTACAGTCCATGGAGCTGTAAAGAGTTGAACATGACAGCAAGGAGCACAGAAAAGGACATCAATTTTTAGTATACACAGCTCAGCAACCATTCAGTCCACATGTCTTATTCTAGACTTACAAGAATGTTAAGGACTTCCGCAGAATAGGATTCTCATTTTCATAAGCAATTTATTTTACTGTTCAACTTTGTGAAGCTCATGATACCATCTGACTTACAGTCTTAAAGATGAAAATTATTTTCATGTCCTTGAGATATAATCTGGGGAGTAATGGGTAATTATTTATATATACTCCTATAAAAACTGATGGATTAAATCACAGCAGGATCCCCTATGATCCACCTCCCAGAATTCTGGAAATAAAAGCAAAAATAAACAAATGGGATCTAATTAAACTTAAAAGCTTCTGCACAACAAAGGAAAATATAAGCAAGGTGAAAAGACAGCCTTCTAAATGGGAGAAAATAATAGCAAATGAAGCAACTGACAAACAACTAATCTCAAAAATATACAAGCAACTTATGCAGCTCAATTCCAGAAAAATAAACGACGCAGTCAAAAAATGGGCCAAAGAACTAAATAGACATTTCTCCAAAGAAGACATACGGATGGCTAACAAACACATGAAAAGATGCTCAACATCGCTCATTATTAGAGAAATGCAAATCAAAACCACAATGAGGTACCACTTCACACCAGTCAGAATGGCTGCGATCCAAAAGTCTGCAAGCAATAAATGCTGGAGAGGGTGTGGAGAAAAGGGAACCCTCTTACACTGTTGGTGGGAATGCAAACTAGTACAGCCACTATGGAGAACAGTGTGGAGATTCCTTAAAAAATTGCAAATAGAACTGCCTTATGACCCAGCAATCCCACTGCTGGGCATACACACCGAGGAAACCAGAATTGAAAGAGACACATGTACCCCAGTGTTCATCGCAGCACTGTTTATAATAGCCAGGACATGGAAACAACCTAGATGTCCATCAGCAGAGGAATGGATAAGAAAGCCATGGTACATATACACAATGGAGTATTACTCAGCCGTTAAAAAGAATTCATTTGATTCAGTTCTGATGAGATGGATGAAACTGGAGCCGATTATACAGAGTGAAGTAAGCCAGAAAGAAAAACACCAATACAGTATACTAACACATATATATGGAATTTAGAAAGATGGCAATGACGACCCTGTATGCAAGACAGGAAAAAAGACACAGCTGTGTATAACGGACTTTTGGACTCTGAGGGAGAGGAAGAGGGTGGGATGATTTGGGAGAATGGCATTCTATCATGTATACTATCATGTAAGAATTGAATCGCCAGTCTATGTCTGACACAGGATACAGCATGCTTGGGGCTGGTGCATGGGGATGACCCACAGAGATGTTATGGGGAGGGAGGTGGGAGGGGGGTTCATGTTTGGGAACACATGTAAGAATTAAAGATTTTAAAATTTAAAAAAAAAAAACCTTATAAATGTCAAAAAAAAAAAACTGATGGATTTTAAAAATGATTTTAAGGACTCATTTAGCTTTCAGCTACCAAAGTTAAATAAACCTAATCACTTTAGGATCCTCATTTGAAAAATAATTTAAATTAAAATTCTAACAATGAATACACTTTTGTGATACAAAATTAAAAACATTACATATAAGGTTAATACCTTCTTTGTTCATCACCCCTAATTTCCCAAAGGCAGCCTTTCTCAGGGTTCATGTAGATCCATATAACCCTAGAATGCATATGTGTACGTGCAAAAATATATATGTGTGTGTATATGTATGTGTCTGCTTTATATATATATATATAAAACCTCATATATATAAAATCCTATATATATGTATGAATACACACACACACACACACACACACACACACACACACACATATAAGCTTCCCAGATGGCTCAGGGATAAAGAATTCATGTGACAATGCAAGAGACGCAGGAGACACAGGTTTGATCCCTGGATCAGGAAGATCCCCTAGAGGAGGAAATGACAACCTGTTCCAATATTCTTGCCTGGAAAATCTGATGGGTGGAGGAGCCAGGTGGGCTCTAGTCCATCAGTCACAAAGAGCTGAAAATGACTGAATGACTGGGCACACAGAAGCACATGTAAATATATTAGTTGTTGCTTAGTCCCTAAGTGAAAGTGAAGTCACTCAGTCATATCCAACTCTTTGCAACCCTGTGGACTGTAGCCCACACAGCTCCTCCGTCCATGGGATTCTCCAGGTAAGAATATCGGAGTGGGTTGCCATTCCCTTCTCCAGGGGATCTTCCTGACCTAGGGATCGAACCCAGCTCTCCCGCATTGCAGGCAGACGCTTTAACCTCTGAGCCACCAGGGAAGCCCAAGTTGTGTCCAACTCTTTTGCAAGGAAAAGATAGGAAAAATATGTGTATATTTCCAATATTGCATCCAAATTCCATGTCTACCAACATTCTAGCAAACCAATTTTTTTTTTACCATTAAGAGCATTTTTCACAATGTGATGTCCACTGTTCATGAAAAGAGCTAGTCCTCTCAAGATCACATTTACAGACCTTCATGTACAAGAAAGGAGGGACACAGTGTACATTTGGCTCACCACTTTCTTTCCTTAGAAAGACACTCAAGAAGATTGCCTGGAGTAACTGTGCAAGGGGTTCCCTTATACAGGTTTGGTGATTCTCATCCTCAGGTTTGGTGATTCACTAGAAGCCCCTGGGGAATTTAAAAAAGTTGTCACACTCATAATCATGATTTATGGCAGTGAAAGGATACAGATTAAAATAAGCTAATGGGTAAGCTGCATGATGTGATCAAGGCAGGAGAATCATGGCAGATGTTGTCAGGTGTCCCAGTAGAGTAGCACGGACATGGTTAATTCCCCCAGCAATGATCTGTGACAACACACACAATGTGTTACCAACCGTGGAAGCTCAGTAGATTCTGGATGCTTAGATTTTGTCCTGGGAGTCAGTCATGTAGACATGTAGTGTCTACATGGACTGACCTTAGCCACTCAGATGTCAGCCACTGGCATCTGAACAAAAGCATGCACTCACCATAAATCACATTGTCAGCACAAATTATCTAAAGATAGTGGTACCTATAGGTTCAGTGTCTCTAGGCATAAAAAAACTACTCTTATCAGGTAGAATATCCAAGGACTCAACACTCACATCCCAGGACCAATCAAAAGCCAGTCTTGAAGATATTCTTTCTTGGGAATGTGTAGATTTCAACAACTCAGATCTGCTGAGTTAACCCTTTCCTGCAGAGATTGACTTCTATTTCCAAAGCAAATGTCAATATCATTATCTTACTCACTGGCCTGTCATTTATATTAGTAGAACAAATGAATTCCTGAGCAGAGAGACTGGACAGCAGTATGGTCTCACATATCATACTTTCTTTCTCCCAATTCCTGGTGCAAATGAAAACTGAAGACTCCTTGTGCTTGTCCTACATTGGAGCCACTGGAGGAGATGAACATGGATACAGTGGGCTTTATGAGGCATGCCAAGCTGTTCTCCAAAGAAATTACAACATTCAAAATCCCCACCAATAGTACGTGAAGGTTCAAATTTCTCCACATCCTCACTAACCCTCTTTATTATTCATCTTTTTTTATGATAACCATTCTAGTGAGTGTGAATAGTCACACTGTGTTTTTGATTTGCATTCCCTAAGGAGGAATAATGTTGAGCATCTTTTCATGCTCTTGTTAACATTTGAATGTCTTCTTTTAAGACATGTTTATTCAAATATTTGTTCACTTTTAAATTGAATTAATACCTTTTTATTGATGAGTTGTAAGAATTCTTTATATTTACTGGGTTACAATTTTTTTTTTTTAGATATTTGAATTACTATCTGTCCCCAGTTCAACTTCAGAGCAAAGAACTCCCGAAAAGTCTTCCTTCCATTTGACTGTAGTGGGATATCAAAGTGATTCTTGCTGTCCACCCTCAAAAAGATTATGATGAAAAGAGACTCAAACTAGGAGCCAGAACCCCTGATTAGCCTCTTATCTTATGAAAAATACTGTGAGACATTGGGAAAGCTCCATTTCAATCTCTTTGAATACTGCTCCCATGTAAAATGAGGGAGTTGGAATAGATATCTCTAAGGTCCACTTCATATCTAGAATTCTATGATAGTATGATGATTAGAGTCAAAGTATTTAAGTGTTCCTTGATAGCTTAAAACTGGAAGTTTAACCTTCATGCTAGAAACACATCTGATGTTGAAATTAGCTGATTTATTTTGAAAGAGCTTAGCTTTGATCTAATGCATAGATTCAGAACATCATGATGTGCTTTAAAGACAAGTTAAACATATAATGACAATCTGAAGAGAGAATAACTGTAACATCCAATTTTTTTAAAAAAAGAGTATATATAGCAATTTTATTTTTAATTAGCCTGAGTTTCAAAAAGTCTTTGTAAAAAATAGATTGCCATTTGTTTGCTCTGTTCCAAAGAGCCTTTACACAGAGTGTCAATTAATAGTTGTAACAGAGTATAGGTAAATCTTTAATTTATTACAAACATATGTTTTTTAATATTAATTGCAACTCATTATTAAACATTGTTTTTAATGATTTAAAACTAAATTTAAAATGTTTGGTTGACTTTAATAATAACTGGATTAAAACATGATGTGAAAGATTTTTTTAAACTTTTTTATTTTATATTGGCGTACTCTGGGAGTTGGTGATGGACAGGGAGGCCTGGCGTGCTGTGATTCATGGGGTCGCAAACAGTCAGACAAGATTGAGCGACTGAACTGAACTGAACAGTTTATTAACAATGTTCTATTAGTTCCAGGTGAGGGACAAAGTAATTCAGTTTTTCTGATACATCTATCTGTTCTTTTTCAAATTCTTTTCTCAATTAAGTTGTTAAGCAGAGTTCCCTGTACTATACAATTGGACCTTTTGGTTATCCATTTTAAATATTGCAGTGTGTACATGTTGACCCCAAACTCCCTAAGATTTTTATTTAAAATTATGGTGTAAATCAATATAAATACAAGGTTCACTTAACCAAAAATTGGACTCACTTTCAATGTGGATTACATTTCTGTATTTTATGCTAGAAAGTTTCCCATTAGCTTATATTTTAGTTATTTTTTCCTTTTATTATATTTCTGAGGATATTGTGCATCAATTGTCTATATCTTGTACTTAACTTTAGTCAAACTGACAGAAAGGAACATACCCAATAGCCACCTGAAAACACTGATCTAAGATTTAGAATTTAAAACATTGTTTAAAATGGTGGTTCCAAGGCCTCAATCTGATTCTCTCAATATAAAGTCTATATGAAGATTTTTTTTTTAAATGAGATGTGAAAAGCAATTAGTGACAAAGTTGACAAAACTTCAAATTTTGTTTTAAAAGAGATATATTGCCAGCTTTCTGAGTTTAATTTGTCATAGTTTAGGGCAGTTACAGAGGAATTTGTTGAAAGATTAATTTTATGGACTGATGTATGCTAGGCATGCAGAGTCACTTAGTCATGTCTGACTCTTTGGAGAGCCTATGGACTGTAGCTGCCATGCTCTTCTGTCCATGGGATTCTGCAGGCAAGAATACTGAAGTGGCTTGCCATGCCCTCTTCCAGGGGATCTTCCTGACCCAGGGATTGAACCCACATCTCCTGCATTGGCAGGTGGATTCTTTAACACTGAGCCACAAGGGAAGTCCTTATGCACTGGTGTGTACAAAGTTGCTCAGTCGTGTACAAATCTCTGTGACATCATGCACCATAGCCTGCCAGGCTCCTCTGTCCATAGGATTCTCCAGGCAAGAACACTGGAGTGGGTTGCCTTTCCCTTCTCCAGGGGATCTTCCCAACCTAGGGATCAAACCCAGGTCTCCTGCATTGTAGGAAGATTCTTTACCATCTGAGCCACCAGGGAAGCTTATGGACTGGTAGGAACCTCCTATTTTGTCTTTCAATTTATTTTTATATTGTTATTATTTTTCTTTTCATCTTTAACAGTGAAGGATGTTTTAAGAATTTGATGTAACAATAAAGTATACAAATAGGTTCCTGTCTCCAAGGTGCTTAAGATCCACTTGAAAACTCAGAATGCTTACCAAAAAAGAAAAAAAAAAAAAGATCAAAAAAGGGATATATTCATTTGTCCTGTAGTGAACAGCACAAAAAATAGTTTCAATTATGTATATAGCATGCATATGTGCTAAGTCACTTCAGTCATATCTGACTCTGTAACTCCACAAACTGTAGCCAGACAGGCTCCTCTGTCCATGGGTTCTCCAGGCAAGAATTCTGGAGTGGGTTGCCATGCCCTCCAACAGAAGATCTTCAAGATAGTACAAGTGAAATTAGCTCAGTCGTTGTGACTCTTTGCGACCCCATGGACTATACAGTCCATGGAATTCTCCAGGCCGAAATACTGGAGTGAGTTGCGTTTCCCTTCTCCAAAGGATCTCCCCAACCCAGGGATTAAACCCAGGTCTCCTGCACTGTCAGTGGATTCTTTACCAGCTGAGCCCAAGAATACTGAAGTGGATAGTCTGTCCCTTCTCCAGTGGATCTTGCCAACCCAGTATAGAACCGGGGTCTCCTGCATTGCAGGTGGATTCTTTACTAGCTGAGCTACCAGGGAAGCCCCTCAAGGCAGCATCAGTTCAGTTCAGTTCAATCGCTCAGTCATGTCCGACACTTTGCGACCCCATGAATCGCAGCATGCCAGGCCTCCTTGTCCATCACCAACTCCTGGAGTCCACTCAGACCCATGTCCATTGAGTCAGTGATGCCATCCAGCCATTTCATCCTCTGTCAGCCCCTTTTCCTCCTGCCCCCAATCCCTCCCAGCATCAGTGTCTTTTCCAATGAGTCAATTCTTTGCATGAGGTGGCCAAAGTACTGGAGTTTCAGCTTTGGATCATTCCTTCCAAAGAAATCCCAGGGCTGATCTCCTTCCGAATGGACTGGTTGGATCTCCTTGCAGTCCAAGGGACTCTCAAGAGTCTTCTCCAACACCACAGTTCAAAATAGCATAGTCAGATACTAATGAGTAAATCATAGATCTTTTCTATAAGCAAAAAGGTATAAATTTTTGAAATATGCTCTTTACATATTAATAAAATAAATAAGGTCAGAACAGTGTTCTTGAATACAGTATTGCATATTTTTATTTAAAGACATGAAATTGAAAACATATTTAAGAAAATGAGTACATTCAGTCTTGTTTTGCAGAGCAAGAATGGTGAAACTTTTGGCAAACCTTTTTTAAAAAGTGAGTGATGCAAAACTAATGCTTTAGACAGACATCCCTGATGATCGAGTGGTTAAGAATCCACCTTCCAATGCAGGGAATTTGGGTTCAATCCCCAGCTGGGGAACTAAAAGTCCACTTCCTGCCGGGCAACTAAGCTTATGTGCCACAACTAGAGAGTAACTTACACACACCACAGAGGCCCACCACAGCCAAAATTTTAAAAATCAAACTAAATTAGAACAAAAAAGAATGGTTTAGAAAGGTTCTTTTGGCAACAGTGTATACTGTGTATTTAAGGAGGCAAGAAGACAGCTGAGCAAATTGTTAAATTAGCCATATTATTCTGGCTATTAATATGTATCAGTATGAGTTTAGGTAGCTTGGACTAGAATGATAGTAGCATTGGAAATGGAAATGGGAAAATGAAAGTAGCATGTCATGTAGGAATTTAGTGGATGTAATAATTAAGTAGATTGGGGTAAAAGAGTCAGGAAAACTGCAAGAATGTAAGCTGAACACTTAGAAAATGAAAGTTCTACTAGGAAAAAATAAAATTGTGGGAGAACCAAATCCGGGGAAAATTTTGGTGTATTTGATCAACATTGGGAGTTTGAGACAAAGATCATACATTCCACTGACACCAACTTTACATGGGGTTAACTAGAGAAACTGGGTAAATTTAGAAATCACTTCAGTGGAGTACATAGTTTAAAGCAATAAATGCTGGAGAGGGTGTGGAGAAAAGGAAACCCTCCTACACTGTTGGGGGGAATGCAAACTAGTACAGCCACTATGGAGAACAGTGTGGAGATTCCTTAAAAAATTGCAAATAGAACTGCCTTATGACCCAGCAATCCCACTGCTGGGCATACACACCAAGGAAACCAGAATTGAAAGAGACACATGTACCCCAATGTTCATCGCAGCACTGTTTATAATAGCCAGGACATGGAAACAACCTAGATGTCCATCAGCAGATGAATGGATAAGAAAGCTGTGGTACATATACACAATGGAGTATTACTCAGCCATTAAAAAGAATACATTTGAATCAGTTCTGATGAGATGGATGAAACTGGAGCCGATTATACAGAGTGAAGTAAGCCAGAAAGAAAAACACCAATACAGTATACTAACACATATATATGGAATTTAGAAAGATGGTAATGATGACCCTGTATGCGAGACAGCAAAAGAGACACAGATGTGTAAAGCGGACTTTTGGACTCTGAGGGAGAGGAAGAGGGTGGGATGATTTGGGAGAATGGCATTGAAACATGTATACTATCATGTAAGAAATGAATCGCCAGTCTATGTTCGATGCAAGATACAGGATGCTTGGGGCTGGTGCACGGGGATGATCCAGAGAGATGATATGGGGTGGGAGGTGGGAGGGGAGTTCATGTTTGGGAACTCATGTACACCGGTGGTGGATTCATGTCAATGTATGGCAAAACCAATACAGTATTGTAAAGTAAAATAAAGTAAAAATAAAAATTAAGAAAAAAATCATTAGAAGATATGAAACTTCAAAGGGAGAAAATAGATGAAGAGCAGAGGGATATAATATATGAGTCATGTGGCACAGTTTAAACAATGACTAGAAGAGAGAGGATCCAGGAAACAGAAATAGTAAAAAGACAGTAAGGGATAAAACTGGAACACCGTCATGACTGTGAAATCAGGAAACAAGTTCAAGGAGAAATCACATCGTTTGAAAAAATTAGGAGTGATTATCACAAAGAAAAACTTTGCAGTTTACAAAAGGTGATCACTAGTTAACTTTAACTAGGGCTCTTGTGAGAAGTCATAAACTGCATCATAGGATTAAGTCGAGAAATTTGGAGATAGATGCACAGCAATTTAAGGATTTTATGATGGAAAAGAAATTCATATAGATCTCTATTTGGATTTAGGATTAGAAATTGTTCAAAATTAGAATAAGTTTCTAATTTCTCTTGGAAAATCATTTGGTTCAAAAATAAAACAGAAATAGCTAATGAACAGTTCAGAGCCAGGCCCTTTTTATCTAGACTGGTCTTATTGTCATTTGGGGGGTCTGTAACTATTCTTTATACTATAATTATCCACCTGTGCATAGGTTGTGACTTCCCAAAACTTACAGAGTAGGCAAGCAAAACAACTGACTTGAAAGTTTGTTGTAATTTGTATTTACCAGTTAAGGAAGCATACCTAGAGAAGAGGAATAATCCAGGGGAAAGGAATGCTTTAGGGTAACTGGAGCTTCTGTGAATGAAAAATGTTACTTGTATCAGTTAACAAAGGATGTTGCAGTCATCAAGCCACTAATCCCATCCCAGCTGGTGAACCCTGAGGGGACTCAGTTCAGTTCAGTTCAGTTCAGTTGCTCAGTCGTGTCCAACTCTCTGCAACGTGATGGACTGCAGCATTCCAGGCTTCCCTGTCCTTGACCAACTCCTGGAGCTCGCTCAAGCTCATGTCCACTAAGTAGGTGATGCCATCCAACCATTTCATCCTCTATTGCCCCGTTATCCTCCTGCCTTCAATCTTTCCCAGCATCAGGGTCTTTTCCAGTGAGTCAGTTCTTCGCATCAGGTAGCCAAAGTATTGGAGCTTCAGCTTCAACATCAGTCCTTCCAGTGACTATTCAGGACTGATATCCTTTAGGATGGACTGGTTTGGGGTAGAGATAAATGGGCTGCTGGCTGCCAACCCTCAGCTACTGAAGTCAACAATGCACCCTGAGGGGATCCAGGATAGAGAAAAGCAGAATGCTGCTCTTATCAAGTTAAGGTGCATAGCAAAGGAATGAATCCAGGGACCCCAGACTCTAGCAACTTCCCATACATAGAAAAGTGCTAAATTCATTAACTTGAGGTATCTGGTTTTCTTTAATTAAGTTTTCTTTTGAGGCTTTGACTACCTGGTCTTTCTTACAAAAACTCTTATATATCCTGGCTCCTCCCTTGCCTCTTCAGAGCAGTGTCTCAGAGCTATCCTCAGTTTACCTGCCAAATAAAGCATAATTCTCAACTTTTAGGTTGAGAATGTTTTCCAGTTGACATCTCCAAGAAAGAGCCCGTAAATCTTCTAAGACTGGGGCAGAACACCACCAGAGTCAGGCCTTTGTCAATAAAGAAGGTTGTAAATGATAAGATAAAATGTTTTCTCTCTTTTTTTGCCTGACCTTTGATGAGTATATAATCTAGGATCTTAGTTTTGTCCTCAAACCATACCAATGATTCTAATCAAAATTCACTTGGGGTGATTATTTTAAAATAAACTCTAGAATGATATGAATTTTAAACTTCATGACATAATGTGATAATAGGTGAATTATTATTATCATTCAGGAAAATATATATCTTTGTATTTTTGTCTTGTTAAACACTATTAGTTTTTGTGTTCTCCAGCCAGAAGTTTCGCTGGAATGGTGACAGAGAAGGAAAGATGCCCAGATTAAAATATGTTATGATATATCACACAGTAGTGATAGCCAAAACCACAAAGCCAATCAGTGACAGACGGAACTATTTTGTTAACACTGTTCCAGATTCTGGATTATAAACTTACAGCAAATTGAAAATAAGTCATAAAAATTTAAAGAGCTGTGTGGCAAATAAGATAAATGATTTAAAATCTAAAATGTATCTATTTAAATTATGATGGAAATTAGTATATAATACATGATCAAAAAGTATGTAAGAGAGAATTCTGGACATGACACAGTTTCTGTGATAATTATTATTTTTTAAACAAGTGATCCCATTTATTCAAAATCATTTGCACAATTGACAAGTACAAATGATTTCTTTATAACTTTGCTTAAAATTATTTTCTTAATCCACAGATTAAAAACATAAACTCGCCTCTATTCTACAATACCTCAACATTACATAAGGCTGAAAAATACTTATACTGAAAAATACTATATAAGTATTTGAATAAACAAGTGGAATTTGCTTTCAGTTTCATAAGAAGAATAATATTATTACTCATTAATCACCTTATTGTGGTAATCAAAGCCCAAGTATTTAACTTCCTTTTTTCAAAAGGGCACAGTAGAATTTTCAGAAATTTGAATCCAGGAAATATGCTTGTAACTTTTAAATTGCATTGACTTAGTTTAAATGACTATTGGATGATTTTAATAGAAATAGTTCACTTCTACCATATTTTTGTTCTCTCCCTTTTTTACCTTTTATCTATTTCATCTTGTACCTATGGTAGTTTGGGTCTTACAATTCTCAGTCAGTTTCTGTTGTCTTGAGTGATAAATTATGGATTCTGAAGTAGATCTTAAAAAACAGAATTTTAAAGTAGGGAGGTAAAGGGTTTGGTGATATAAAGATGTTAACATATTTGAACTTAGTATTGCCTATGATCCCTCTTCAGGAAGCAGGAATGAGGCACCTAAAGGTCATGATGTTGAAAGTAATTCAGGAAATGTAAAAAAAAGAAAAAAGAATAGGTAAAGACAAGAAAAGAAATACTTGCGAACTTACAACAAGAAGATAAAATAATAAGAATGATTCTATGTTGCGTCATCTATCACAGATGCCAAAGCAATAGGAGCTATGAAAGGCTACTTTTACCATATGGTAATGTGTAGACTGATGCTAATTAGACAAGTTTTACTGCATACAGAGTCTGGCTTTTGCAGTTCTTGGTAGTCATAAACATAAGGAGTTACTGATTTAATGACAGGCAGAATTTCCTGCTGAGCCAGGAAAAAAGATAATGGTTTAGAGCTTAAAGTTTGAAGTGTTTACTAGGAGACATATTCAAAACAACTGACAGGGATCAATTTTTCTAGAGGAAGGACATACTTGTATTAAAGATAGAATAGAAAGCAGTGACACTATTTATAACTTAATTTGGTTATTTACTAAACAACAGAAACTTTTAAACTTTTCCTCTCTTTTTTTGGCTGAGAAAAGCACTCCCACAAGAAAGGATTAAAAAGGATACCATCAGGATAACCTACCGAGCTGTTTCTGAAAATCAATTCAGGAAGACGGAGGAGGCAGTGTGTGTGTGTGTGTGTGTGTGTGTGTGTGTGTGTGTGTGTATACCTGTGTTTAAAAGAGGGTGACAAAAATATTTTATGAAAATAGAGAAAATCTCAGTCTTGTCACTGTTCTTCAAAAGACAAATTGTTCATATCACCATTAGCCGCAGTTCTACTAAATTTCACCACAGGATACCTACCCTTGCATTCTTGACTTGTTCCTTTGAGACAACATAAAAAGGAGACTTTATAATAGGATTGTAAAACATGAGATCCTTAGGTATTTTAAGTTATTGTACATATATATTTTGAGTATAATTTTTTCAGCTGAAAAATATATTTGTTTTTCCCTGTATTACTAATATTTATCCCCTGCTCAGAAAAACAGATCTGAGAAAATAAGAAATAAGAAAAGGATTGTGAAATTACCTAATATACACATAGTGATGACTGCTGTCTGTAAATTTTTATAACTGAAACATTTCTCCTGGAGGTGACATTGAGAAGGTTCATGTGGGCACCCACAAAACAGGCTACAACTGTTTTGTCTTTATACAGTTTATTATACCCTACCAGAAATGAAGTTTTATTTTATATCTTAAATAAAGCTCTATAAATTATCCCAGGATACCGAGTCTAAGAAAAATTAATTAATTTCTTTAAGGTCACAAGGTTAAATAGTATGAGAGATGAAAGCAAATTTCCAGATCTTCCAGTTCATTCCTCTTTGGTCTCCATTACATTATCCGTGGAACACTGAATTTACAAAGGAAAAGGGCAAAAAACAAAAGTGCAGTCATGTAGAAGAAACAAAAATTATAATCTTGACTTGTTTGTTTTCTGGAAAAATAGAGAATGATAACTTTCTATATTACATCTAACTTCACCTTGAATTGTACAACCCTCCAATTTCCCCCCTCTTGACATTAGCACAGTTCTACACTTGATTAGTTATTAATACTAGATCCCCAGTAGCTGGAAATAGCACCTGATGCACAGCAGATACCAGTAAATATTTATAAAATAAATAAATGATATTTTGTATCTCCAAAACTAATGTTTTTAACCTACCAAATGAATTAAGTCAAGCCTTGAAACTGAACCACCCATATTGACAAATTGTCTGTTAGCTGAACACGCTTTGAATTGCTTTACTGTTGCTTTATAACTGTCACTCTATGGAAATCTATTCATGGGATTACATTAGAGTGTCAAACATCCTGAACTAAGAGTAAATACGAAAGTGAAAAATGTCAGATTTCTTCTGGCTGCAGTACAATTAAATACTTGTGTTAAACATGGAACATATTTTGTCTGACACAGGAAAACACTTGCCTGCCCATTCTCTCACACTAAACAAAAGTTAACTAAATGTTAAAGAGCCAAAAGCAACTAGGTGATATGCCATTTCTTCCTTTTAATCTGTTGTTATATCATTCCATTGCGTAGCTACTCACTATTTTACTATCTCCTTTAGTATATAAGTTGTGCTTTAAAAATACCCTTGGGCATATCTTGTTTTCTTATGCAGCTTGATAGATTCTGTTACAATTATGCTTGTTATTTCAAGTAGAATGCATATGTTATTGATGAAAATACAATTGACCCTCTTTGAAAAGGATGTATCACAGCAGTTAAAGTATACGATAGAATGTGTGATGAGTTGGTCTTGATTCAATCGCTACTGAATAGAGATATAAATTTGCGGTAGGACCACTGCATGGGACTCAGACATGTTCCACAGGATGTCTGGCCATGGGGTGAATGGAAGGACGAAGTGTGTGTTCTCTCTTTCACTGGGGAACTGTTTCTCCCACCAAGGCCCTTAACACTCACAGACCGCTTTTCCCTCTAGGTTGATGTCCATTAATCTTACCACCTCCTGCCCAGCTGAGTCAGCACTTCAGACTCAGCACTTTGTCTCCACAACGAGCAAATGGCTCTTTAGTTGTCAGGGCTTGCCCACGAGAAATAACCAGCACAGTGGGAAAGCCTTGAACATTTACAGTTCAAAAAGACATTAATAATTTTGGTCAAAATAAATAAACTTCTTTGGCTATTTGGTATCAGTATAGATAATCTTAATGCTGAGAATAGTGTGATTATTTCTCCAGGAAAAATTAAAATTTTATTTCCTCAAAAAAGAAACATGAATAAGTGAAGGTGTCCACCCATTCCCCCTTGTGAAATAAACTCATTCAAAATACATAAGCCCCTCTGAGCTGCATGTATGTTTAATTCATTCACTCTTTGCATATTTGGGGATGCATTTTATTTTCTATTAATAACTTATTTCTCTTATTCCTGGAGGGGGAAATTTCAACAGTCTTTAGCACAGTCATTGACTTCATGCATAATTAAAAGATCATGATAAATCACCTACTACATCTTGCTAAAGAAACATAAACAGTTTTTGAAAAGGTACAGATTTTTAGATAAGCTAAGTTCCAGATATTTCACATATATTTGCACATACCTGAAAACAACAAAATTTCCTAAGTGCATACTTTCCCCAGATTACCAGATTCATTGATCCTGGGCTTATGGTTAGATCCTTTAAAATCTGTACTACAGTTTGGGTTACAACTGCTTGATATTTGTTTGATAAACAACTGCTCAATATTAAGCATACATAACCTTAAGAGTACATCAAATTACAGGGCAGGTTAAAGCAACAGATATCTTCAGATGGATGGCATTTTCTCAGTGCTTCCTGTGTATCCCCCTCTTAAAAATTTGTTACAGATTTCATTCTATAGTCCTTGACTGGATGCTTCTTAGATTAATAAACTTTAAAACCCTTGAGAGCAGATAACATACCTTGTATATATGTTTATAAACATAGTGGTATCTGGCAAAAAGAAAATGTAACCAAGTTTCTTGAATTTAATGATGGAGAAATAATGCTGCCTGGCTGCAGGGTTTTGAATGCATGTGCACTGACTTGAAACTAGCTATTCTCAAACTTTAGTGTGAGGGAATTTTGTAAGGTATTCGTGTGAACCTTATTTTCAGGGGCCCCATACACAGGTCTTCTTGTTTAGTGGCTTCAGAATCTGAATTGATACCAGGCATTGGACACTGACACAGGTGTTTCCTGGAGCATTTGGAAAATACTGCCTTTTAACACTTACAGCATGTTGTCTTCCTTGAGCCCGCCAGTGTATTCTATTATGAAGAGAATGTTTAGAACAATGCCCTTTTACACTCCGTATGGCTTCCACGGTGTTGCACTTGCCCCCATGCGTTCGCATGGAATAAGGCAGGAAGTCTCTGAGCAGGACGCACGGCTGATTGACAACTAGTAATAGTGGATGGTTGGCACTAATTATTGTGCCTCATTTGCATAAGGGATTTTGAAAGATGGAAGCTAAAGTGTCTGTGGCATTTTCTGCCAACAAATTACCTGTCTGACAGGAGGGTGTCACTGCTCATCAGTGCTGGAAGCGTTTAAGTTGGTACTCGTGCAATCAATGGGAAGTGAAATATTACCTGGGAGTAATTACTGTAGGTGCCAACAAGGCTGGGAAAAGAAGGGGGTCTCTTTGCTGGTCTATGAGTAAAGGTGGTGAATGATCAAAGGGTTGGTTTTGATGATCATCTAAATCTCATGTCCCAGCTCTGTGTTTACTTGTTTATCACTGATTATAAGAGCCAAACAAAGGCTAAGAAATCAGATAGTACTTCGGCAATTAAAAACAAAATCCCTATTCCTTATTCCATGAATTCCTGAGTCATTCTTATATGAAACTACTGTTGTGTAATATAATGTTCCTGGGTAGATTTCAAGAGCCAAAAACAGAGGATTACGGACAGGAGGAATCATTAGGAAAGAGTTGGACAAGAACTTAAGAGAAAAAAGGAAGAAATTGGAGTCCACATTTTCTGGAGCACCTGGGATTTCAGTTTATGCCCCCCTAGAGATTTGCCAACTTCCTTCACAAATGTGACCCTACTCTCAGTCTTTCCTTTCTGCTCTCCTGGCTTCAGATTCTCATGCTGACTACATGCCTCCCTCACAGAAAAACAAGCACACCCCCATTTCTATAAACTTTTCCTCTTTGTCACTGCCATAAAATTGCAGTTTGGAGCCCCCTCTTGGAGATGAAACATATTTGAACACTTGCAGTGGTAAGTAGAGGCCTTTTCATCTGGTTTATATAGCTCACAGTTCACCACCATCATCAACACTGATCAGAGTTTTGTAGTTCTGTTCTGTGTTAACCCTCTCAGACCCCAATGGCCTCTGGGAGACCTGACCCCTACTTTGAGACACAATGAACTGGAAATAATAACTCCCATATGGGAGAAGAATACTTCAGCCCCAAGAGCTTATCAAGCTTTGTTTTTTCTATGACTGCTAAGAAAAGGAGTGTGTATTGGAAGCAATTCTCTCAGCTTATAGCTATTTTGATAGGGGGTCTATATTTAATAAAGGTTAAATCCATTGAAACTGAGTCAAAGGCACTTTTCATGGCCAACAATTTCACCTACTTTAGAAGCCCGTCTCTTCCCACTCTTCCCAGGTCTACTCAAAGCGAGAAATGGGCAACCTTGCTTTGTTTAGTAGGCAAATGGCCTTTCCCCCAGATAATATGAATAAGTATTTTCAATCTGAACTTGTTCATCACTCTTATATGTCTCTCTTCAGCACAAAAAAGAAAGCTCTTTCGGTAATTGCAAGACTTAATTAGCCAGTGTTCACACAAAGGCTTCTTTTGTTCACCTATCAACAGGCTGCTTTCATTGATGGTTCTCTGACTCTCTGAAGACTATTCTTTTACCAAGTTTTACACAGACTTCTATTTTCAGCTTCAGAGGCCTATGATATAAGTGCTCTGCATTCCAGCCCCCAGTGTCTTTTTCTCTGCCTCATCCTGTTTATAGATCACTCCTTCCATGGCTGATTGCAATTTGATCACCTTCCCAGTCTGCCAATTCCTTGCCTTCAGTAGGACAGAAACAAAATTTCAAAACAGCTGTGATGCTGTGGCAAGAAAGGTCCACTAAAAAGCTGATTTCCTTCCAGTTCCATTGTCCCTTCTTTGAGTCAGAGTTATTGCATAGTAAAGAAAGGACAAATGTGAACCTCTGAAAAATACCAGAAAATATTAACTGGTGACTACATTATTCAAATTTAAACTATATTTTTTTTATAAATGAAAAGGGGGAAATTACATCTATATCAGTCCATTGAATTTTTTTTTAAGTGTAGATCTTTTATTAGCTAATCCTTTACTGCTAATGTTTAGCAATCACATTCTGAATATTACCAGATATTATTGCCTTTGAAATTACCTCTTTTCTCTCCTCTGCTTATGTAAATCCTATTGCAACATTTCATGAAAATTTTTATGTTGATATTTAAAAGGTTTCTCTCCTAGAGATTACTGTTTTCTTTCCAGGGTAATAAGCTTAAAATTTACTTACCTTTGGAGTCTGACATCCATAGGCTCAAATCTATAGTAATTCTGCTACTAACATTAAAAAAATTCCTGGAACCTCAGTTGTTAGTGAAGAGGAAGTTCTCACTACATAGGATATAGTAATCCTTCCAGAAAAAGGTTCTTATTATCATGATTATTCCTATCCTGTGACATGTGCTGCTTATAATTTTCATTCTTAAATCTGAATATCTGTTATATCCAAAAGTATAGATTCCTGTATAAAATAGAAAGCTTTTGAAATCCTTGGGTTTCTCTTGTGGCTCAGCTGATAAAGAATCCACCTGCAACGCGGGAGACCTGGGTTTGATTCCTGGGTTGAGAAGATCCCCTAGAGATGGGAACAGCTACCCACTCCAGTATTCTGGCCTGGAGAATTCCATAAACTGTATAGTCCATGGGGTCGCAAGGAGTCGACATGACTGAGTGACTTCCACTTTCACTTTGAAATCCTTAATTGCATCTATAAAGTTTTCGGTTAAGTCTATTAACCATAAATATGAGTTTATGTTGCCAAAACATTTTAATTTGAAAGATAATACAAAGCTCAGAGAAATATGTTCTAAAATCATAAAATTTTTATTACAATAAATATGTACTCAGTAATCTTGAGTTGTCATCAAACACTATTAGAGTCAATCAGGATATTTTTCACCTGCTTCAGAAGCGAACTCTTCTGAAATTTGCTAATGGAATACCAGTTCTGACCCTTTCATGCGTGTTAGGTTGCAAAGGGTTTCATTCGGAATTGAATAATATTAAAGTGGTTTATGTGTATATGTTTGAATTTGTGCTTTTCTGCTATAATTCTCAGATTTTGATACGCTGGCCCATTGTTCTTTACAAGATGGTAAAACCTATTAACTCTCTTCAATTAACTGGACAGGGAAACATCTTTCCAGAAATCTCTTTGAAGGGTTTCTCATGAAATTAATGTTATATGGTGCACATTATTCTAATTCACCATTGCTTTTTTCTGAGACTTTCAAGTCTGTACATTACTTTTAACCATTCAGCAGCACTTTTATCAAATGTCAGAAACAAAACTGATTTTATTTTTTTTAATTCTTCTCATGAAAGAAACTTCTTATAATTCTCAGAAGGTGTTTAATTTCACTACACTGCCTCATCAGTCTCTGTGTGCTCTATGTCCCCCTACGTTATTTTTTTCGCAGCCACAACTGCAAGAACATACTCTACATCTTTTGTTTATCATAAATTTTCAAGTGTGACCGCTTTTTGAAAGAAGCATCATCCTTTTTCAGTTCAGAGGGAAGTCATTTCCTTGATTTGAAGATTTTTCTGCAGACACAGATTTGTTTACTGATGGATTTATTTGTACATCCAACTAGCTCATTTTATAGCCACATATCTATGTTTAATTTCTTCTCTTACAGTCTAGCCGATGCTATCAACAGTACTCTATAAAGTTACTTGGAGTACGCACTCTTCCAGCTTATTGCAGAATGTACTTATTAAAATAATATTTAAATAAAACATGTAGGGTTAAATATTATTTCTATCATCATGAAAGTGATAGTCTCAGGAAGAAATAAATCACCCACAGCTCACAGTAAACAAGTTAATAATACTGTATTGTATTTAGTTCCAGACATTTTTTTAATCAAGGTTAAGTCTAGTTTTTAAGCAGACCCATTTGTGATGACTTGCTCTGCATATAAACTGTTAAACTCTCAATTGTATTGATATTTTCTCCAGTATTTTTTGAAATAAACATTTTTAATATCTTCCACTGGGGAGGAAAACATGACCTGTGGAATGGAGAGAGGAAACACCAATACCCGGACCTCAGAAGACCCTCTGTACAATTCAGTAGTTAAGGCAGACATCCTTTCAAATGCAATAAACAATATAAGGAAGCTTATGATACATGTAAGAGGAATAATAATAAGATGAGGCACTGAACACGGGGTGGTCAGGGAATGATCATGCCATGTTAAACCATTTAAAAGGCAGAGTTTAAGCATTTCTGAAAAATTATAGATGGAAGAAGCAGCAATGAGTTTGATTACACATTACACATGAATGACTTTAGGGCATATTTATGAGGGAAGATTTGAAGTCTACTTTCTTATTTTCCTAAATCTGTTTAAACAGTCATTTGTTTGAAAAGTGAATGGTAAATAAGGTTGTATGAATGCTTAATTGTTTAAATTGAATTTGAGCTCTTTTTGGTACGGACTCTGCCATTAGTGAGATACAGTACTACAATTAAGTTAAAAGCCTGTTTTTCCTTCTCTCTTGAAATTGTTTGCAAACTTTTTTTTTTTTTTAATCTGAGAGTTTTATCACTCTGTTTCACATATAAACAAGATGAAAGAGAATCTTCCTTTCAGTTGTCATAGTCTGCTGTTACAGACTGGGTTGATTTGACATGGTGAAAATACATTCTTATTGCATTAAAATTCACTTTAAATAAGACAAACATATCTGCATTTTAAATTCACTAAGTAATTTCGAGAAAATATTGGACATGAATACTATCTGGCACATGAAAATATTCAGTAAGACCAGAATATCCTTTGATTATATTTGATTGGGGTTAACAAAAAGAAAACTTGATCTTGAGAAGAGAAATGCTGCAAGGGCACACTTTTATTGAGCTGATGCTGTCATCTGTCTCTTAATTTTGTTTCAGGAAAATCAGCAAGGTTATTATTTAAACCTGCTTATGTTGAAAGGCAAGTAGTTAAATTTGAAGCACAGTTTATTATGGATTTTGACATCCTTGATTTTCAGCTCCTTTTCCCTCTCCTTTGTTCATATTCCTTAAAAAAGTATTCCATCTATCATAACTGCAAGCAGATAGATTCTGAGTTAGTCTTATTTCTTCAAACTCGATTATATTACACTCATTACACTCTTTTTCAGTGCATCATTTACTTCTCACAGCTACTTGGAGTGGGGTGGGATGTCAGTATTTAAAAATCTCCATTTTTACCCTGCTCTCAGAATAAATGTGAAAATTTTGTAATGACTTATAGCACTCCTTCCACTAGGGAGCTTTTAACCTAAATCAATCCTTTTCAAGAATAGGGGATAAAGATCAGTTTTTGATTGTAGAACCTTCTCAATATCGTTAAAACCACTGTATACATAGAGTTACTTACCTTCCATAAGGACAATCCAGCAAGAGATTCAGAATTAATTTAGCTTTTTATTGAACAAATGTAAATATTATATCACACAACTCATGATTAAACACTCAGTTCAGTTCAGTTGCTCAGTCATGTCCACTCTTTGTGACCCCATGGACTGCAGCACGCCAGGCCTCCCTGTCCATCACCAATTCCTGGAGTTTACTCAAACTCATGTCCATTGAGTCAGTGATACCATCCAATCATCTCATCCTCTGTCATCCCCTTCTCCTCCCACCTTCAATCTTTCCCAGCATCAGGGTCTTTTCCAATGAGTCAGTTCTTCGCATCAGGTGGCCAAAGTATGGGAGTTTCAGCTTCAACATCAGTCCTTCCAATGAACACTCAGGACTGATCTCCGTTAGCATGAACTGGTTGGATCTCCTTGCAGTCCAAGGGACTCTCAAGAGTCTTCTGCAAAACTACAGTTCAAAAGCATCAATTCTTCGGCACTCAGCTTTCTTTATAATCCAACTCTCACATCCATACATGACTATTGGAAAAACCATAGCCTTGACTAGACGGACCTTTGTTGGCAAAGTGATGTCTCTGCTTTCTAAAATGCTGTCTAGGTTGGTCATAACTTTCCTTCCAAGGAGTAAGCGTTAAACACTAATACAGATTAAACACTAGTACAGAACTAAAGCAAAGTGTGGACCCAAAACTTTATTATGTACTTAAATGTGAATATACTCATTAAGGTGACAAGCAAATGTTAACCAAAAGTATCCATGAGAAATAAAATATTTTATTGAAAGTCTCTACAAAATAATTTTAAGATGCATTCCTAAGTAATAATTAATATCAATGAGGCCATATTTCCTTAGACATAGAAACTATTTCAACAATGTCTTAAATCTCTAAACATCATTATTTTCTTGGAAAACAGAAAGAGACTCACAGGAACAAAGACACAACTCTGACTATATTTTCAGGCAAAGCAGGGAAAAAAGACTAAAATGTTGCAGAATCTCTAAATGTACTGGTGAAATATCCAGTAAGATACCGATGGTGACTACCTTACAACTGCAAAACATTCTATGCACATATTTAAAATTTTCAAATATTTTTCATACTTATTATTCCCCATAAAAATCTTTGTTTACATTAATATTAAAAATAATATTCTTCTTATTTTCTATAAATTTAGAGTCATGCAGGGCATTAAGATGATGTGAGAAAGGCAGTATCAAGTTGAATGAGATTTAGTCTTCATGACACAAATTTAACATACTTTTTAAACTTGGAAAAGAATTAAAAGTGGCCTGATCCAAAATTTTCCTGATATCTGTACAAAGCTGCACACAATTGGCTATTGATTCTCACAATAGTCTTTCTATGAAACTTGTGTGGTCCCTCTTAGGAAGTCAAACACAGAGATAATGACACTAGCACTTACTATAAAAGTCACATTTTTGATCCCTCTGTTTGCTGCCTCCAATTTGTAGTTTAAGTTTCCCTTTATTAAGAAAAACAGGCTGATGTAAAAATCACATCCTAGACAGTACAATCTCAGCTCCTCCAATTTTCCATGGAACCATTGGTCACCACACACATTGCTGTCAAATTGTTCTGCTTCTTGTCAGCTGCACACTGGGCAGGACAGAAGGCTGGTCATACACTAATTAGGAGGACAGACTTTGTAAAGTCCGTTCTGAGAAATATAGGTGCCAAGTAATAGCTCGTGTAGTTATTTAAGGAGAAAGGGCAAGGGTTGAAGAATGACAAAATAGTATTTTTAATGTCTTTGGACCAAGTTGTTGAGAGAAATTTGCTTTCAGGATGACTCTAAGGTTAAAGTGAATTTCTTCCCTGAAGCCAAGAAGGGCTAAAATATGGGTCCATTTAGAAATGATGTCTTTAGAAAAAAATCCACATCTATAAAATTCCTCCTGTGGATTTGGCTAAATAGCTCTGTTTTTCTGGAATAATTATAGGCTAATAAAGGTACTAAATTCATAGAAAAGACATTAATCTAGTTTGACAGAAATAATAAACAGTGCAAACTTGCAGTACATTGAAAGTCCCCATAACAAATTGATCTTTTAATATCGTTAGTTATGTATGAAAAGTGAAATAGTGAAATAAGAAGAAATTTTGCCTTATTTGAATAAATTGGTTTGTGCTAAGTATTGCGTAACATAAAGTTAAGACATTATGCAAAAAGATTATTTTAAAATATCTTATTTATGACTATAGAATAGTATGAAAATGAAAATGATTAAAAGACCATACAAATGATAAAAAGCATATAAACGTATTGATTTGGTGTTTATATCACAAGTATATATGAATATATACAAAATAAACAGGAAGATTATTTGTAAACACCTTTAGAAGCAGTTATTTCTTGATAGTAAAATTAGTAACTTTTAATTTACCTCTATTCTATATGACTCTACTGAGAATGATTTATTTATTAATAATTACAATGTAATTTTTAAAATCTTTTACTTTTGAAATTTTGGAAAATAGGTGAAACACTGGGTAAAATGAACTGATTACTAAAGAATTTATAATTTAAATAATATCCACAGTAAGAAGAAAAGAGGCTCATGGGTTCATATTTTAGCACTGGTTTAAACATATTTAAAATTAAATAAGATCATGACAGCAAATACAAAAGCACTCCTTCCTTTCCTGGTAATATATTAGGAGTACTGAGAGGATTTAAAGTATCAAGGAATTTCTAATGTTTAGAAGCATATTTAACAGCTAAGATGCTTATGTCAAACTTCAGCAAAATACCTAAATTTTCAAAGATATTTGTCACAATGAGCCACTCACACAACATTTGATGACAAATTTTAGAAATAATTTAACTGATTACTTTTACTAAAAAGACAAATTATTCTTCATACAGTTGTCCTTGTATTAATTGTAGATAAAAAACTGAGGAGGTAAAATAATTTAGTGAGGTTCAGTTCAGTTGTTCAGTCACTCAGTTGTGTTTGACTCTTTGCAACCCTATGGATTGCAGCACACCAGGCTTCCCTGTCCATCACCAACTCCTGGAGCTGTTCAAACTCATGTCCATTGAGTCGGTGATGCCTTCCAACCATCGCATCCTCTGTCATTCCCTTCTCCTGCCTTCAATCTTTCACAGCATGAGGATCTTTTCCAGTGAGTCAGTTCTTCGCATCAGGTGGCCAAAGTATTGGAGCTTCAGCTTCAGCATCAGGCCTTTCAATGAATATTCAGAATATTTAGTGAGGTAGGTATATATATTATTGTTATTCAACTTGGCACTCAGGAAATTATGAATGGATGAAAAATTAAACTACATTGCTCTAAACTATCTAAGAATCAAAAACCATGATAAAGTAAACTATGAAGAATATCAATTGTATTCTTGACAATCTACTTTAAAAAAAGTTACAATAGTGATTTTTTTAAATAACTGTAATTGAAAAAATAATTTTATGCATACACAAAAGTTATAGGACATAGCCTTCTAGGCATGATTTTAATTTTTAATTAATTTTCAAAGTATAAACAAAAATACTCAATTTAAAGCAAAAGAAAAATAGAGAAATATGGGAAAAATCTCCTGCTCACACCACACAAATATCATTCATTTTTAAAAGTTTTGATGAGATGGATGAAACTGGAGCCGATTATACAGAGTGAAGTAAGCCAGAAAGAAAAACACCAATACAGTATACTAAGACATATATATGGAATTTAGAAAGATGGCAATGACGATCCTGTATGCAAGACAGCAAAAAAGACACAGATGTGTATAGCGGAATTTTGGACTCAGAGGGAGAGGGAGAGGATGGTATGATTTGGGAGAATGGCATTGAAACATGTATACTATCATGTAAGAATCGAATCACCAGTCTATGTCTGATGCAGGATACAGCATGCTTGGGGCTGGTGCATGGGGATGACCCAGAGAGATGTTATGGGGAGGGTGGTGGGAGGGGGGTTCATGTTTGGGAACGCATGTACACCCGTGGTGGATTCATGTCAATGTATGGCAAAACCAATACAGTATTGTAAAGTAAAATTTTAAAAAATAAATAAATTTAAAAAATAAAATAAAATTACAACTAAAAAAATAAATAAATAAATAAAAATAAAAGGTTTTAATGCAAATGCAAATTTTAAAGATAAACAAAATGTAAAGTTACAGAGATTGATAGGAGTTTCCTTATTGTTGTTTTGTAGGTTGTAGTGACACATTCACAAGTGGAAAATTACAAAAGTAAATCTTTCACTAGCTTAACCAAAAAGAAGGCAAACTGAAATGAGTAATTCGGCTGAAGGTGCTGGCAACTGATTCTAAGGACTCATCAAATCTCTGTCTCCCTCTCTCTATCTTTTGGCTGCACATTCTCCATTCACGTTGCTCTATCTTCCCATCTAAGCCACCCCAGTGGTAAGAGGACTTCTCCATCCAAAGGCCATACAAGAGATCAAGAAAGAACTTATTGCTCCAATAAGCCATGCCTTCCTGTGTTTGCTTATCTATTTCTTTAATCTTGGGGCAGTGTTGTGCCCCTATGTTCTCCACTCTCTGACAGATTTCTGAAAGAGTTGTTGATATTTGAGTCTGCTTAGGGCTTCCCAGTCAATCCTAAAAGAAATCAACCCTGAATATTCATTGAAAGGACTGGTGCTGAGGCTGAAGCTCCAATAAATTTGGCTACCTGATATGAAGAGCCGACTCATTGAAAAAGACCCTGATGCTGGGAAAGGTTGAGGGCAAGAGGAGAAGAGGGTGACAGGATGAGATGGTTGGATGGCATCACTGACTCAATGGACATGGGTTTGAGCAAACTCCAAGAGATAGTGAAAGACAGAGAAGCCTGGCTGAACAACAGTAAGGGCTTTGCAGGTGACTCAGTGGTAAAGAAGCCGCCTGGCAATTCAGGAGACACAGGAGACTTGAGTTCCATCCCTGGATCAGGAAGATCCCTTGGAGGAGGAAATGGCAGCTACTTCAGTATTCTTGCCTGGAAAAGTCCATGGACAGAGGTGCCTGGTGGGGTACAGTCCATGGGTTGCAAACAGTCAGACACAATTGAGCACCCACATTTTTTATTACTTGTTTGGATGGAGTGGTGACTTCCAAACTCCTTTCATTGACTCAGAAACCAGAAGTCTGTGAGAAGATTTCTAAATGAAATATTAGTTTACAAATAGTTACAGTGTCATTTAGGTAATTTATTTATAAATAAACTTTTGGATGCCCAAAGAAATTGTCTTGTGCTCCAAAATCCCTGTGGACAGTGACTGCAGCCATGAAATTAAAAGGCACTTCCTCCTCGGGAGAAATGCTATAATAAACGTAGACATCAGAGACATATTGAAAAGCAGAGACATCACTTTGCTGACAAAGGTCTGAATAGACAAAGCTATGGTTTTTCCAATAGTCATGTATGGATGTGAGAGTTGGACCACAAAGAAGGCTCAAAGAATTGATGCTTTCAAATTGTGTCACTGGAGAAGACTCTTGACAGTCCCTTGGACAGCAAGGAGATCAAACCAGTCAAGCCTAAAGGAAATAAATCCTGAATATTCATTGAAAGGACTGATGCTGAAGCTGAAGCTCCAGTGCTTTGGCCACCTGATGTGAAGAGCCAACTTATTGGAAAAGACCCACATGCTGGGAAAGATTGAGGACAGGAGGAGAAGGGGGTGATAGAAGATGAGGTTGTTGGATGGCATCACTAACTCAATGGACATGTTTCTGAAAAAACTCCAGGAGACAGGAAAGGACAGGGAAGACTGGGATACTATAGTCCATGGGGTTGCAAAGACTTGGACATGACTTAGTGACTGAACAACGGCAACAACAAAGAAACTGATTCTCAAATGACATTGAGAAGTGGCCCAAAATTAAATATCAAATATAGTGCTAAAACTAATCACCACTATTATATGTGCTTAGTTGTAAGTTATAATAATCAAGTTTTAAAAAAGGTTAGTTTTTATTTTTTTCATATACAATGTTTATATACTAATGTGACCTATATTCACAGACGTTTTATATAAATTGCTAGCACTGTTGATTATTATTGAAGCCACTCTTGTTTAAAACTCTTAAGATTCTTACCCAGGTAAGCCAGTCTATAACTGAACATCTTGAGATTTTTACTTTATTGCATTGCCTTAAATTTATCTACATTGAAATTTGTTGGATTTAATTTAATCTGTTATTTCATCCTGTCAAGGATACTAATTCTGTCGTTCAGAACACTATTTATTCCTTCCAGATTCATGTCATCTTCTATTTGGATAATCATATTTTCATACAAGTCAGTGATAAATGGCGATAAGTGTTACACAGAACAGGATTGAGAAGAAAGTCTTATGCTCTGCCACTGCAAATATCTAAGCTGATATTTTTCTAAAAACATATTTGAATATGGCAGTTTAATTTATTGCAAATCTGCCTAACTATTGCTTCAACCTAAACCTACAAAATGTCATATTTTCTACATATAGTATAAAGATGATCTAGTTTAATGTCATTATGAAATTCAGATATGTCTCATCTATTTCAGAATCACTTAATTTTTCCTTAAATTAAGCTTGCAATGCATTTGTATTTGAAGAAAGTGACTGTAATAAATTGATTGCAAAAATAACTGAATTCACCATTCCTATCTTTCTGATTACATTTTGTATCATAACTTTGTGTGCATGCTTGTTCAGTCACTCAGTTGTGTTGGGCTCTGTGACCCCTTGTCAACCAGGCTCCAAAGTCCATGGAATTTTCTAGGCAAAACTACTGGAGTAGGTTGCCACTTCCTTATTCAGGAATCTTCCCAACCCATGTTTTCCGCACTGAACCCATATCTCCTGCATTAGCAGGCATATTCTTTACCACTGAGCCACCAGGGAAGCTCAAATAATACGTTCATGTACTTACTACTTAAGTGACTTAAAGTCATCTTGCTTGCCACTTTGTCATTGTTTACTCACTAAATTGTATCTGACTCTTTTGCAACTCCATGTACTATCGCCCACCAGACTCTTTGGTCCGTGGGATTTCTCAGGAAAGAACACTGGAGTCTGTTTCCATTTCCTTCTCCAGGGATCTTCCTGACCCAGGGATGAAACCTGTGTCTCCTGCATTGGCTGCTGCTGCTGCTAAGTCGCTTCAGTCTTGTCCGACTCTGTGCAACCCCAGAGATGGCAGCCCACCAGGCTCCCCTGTCCCTGGGATTCTCCAGGCAAGAACACTGGAGTGGGTTGCCATTTCCTTCTCCAATGCATGAAAGTGAAAAGTGAAAGGAAAGTTGCTCAGTCGTGTCCAACTCCTAGCGACCCCATGGACTGCAGCCCACCAGGCTCCTCCATCCATGGGATTTTCCAAGCAAGAGTACTGGAGTGGGGTGCCATTGCCTGCATTGGCAGGCAGATTATTTACCACTGAGCCACTAGGGAGGCCAAGACTCAGATTCCTCTGCTTCTAATTCTGGACTGACTCTGTGACTTTTTGGCCAATAGAATATAGTAGAAGTATCACTATGACACATCAACTCCTGAAGCTCAAGAAGACTTAAGCAATCAAGGTGTACTTGGAATTCTGTGCCATAACGAGAACTAGCCCAGAATGAACAACTGGAAAATGAGAGACCAAATGAAGAACACAGATCCTAACAGAGGCTGTCTAGACTAGCTACCTGAACACAGGCAGGTGAGTGATTCCAAAGAACATTAATTGAGACAGACCCATATTATAGGGATCATGATTCACGAATAATACTAAATTTTGCCCAATAAGATTTATAGATTTTAATGCAGGCTCTAGCAAAATTTCAATAGCATTTTTGTAGAAAAGAAAAAAAAAGCAATTTAAAATTTATATGAAACCACAAATGACTCTGAATAGGCAAAGTGATCTTAAACAAAAAGAACAAAGCTGGAGACATCATTCTATCCAATTACAGATTATACACAAACTGACAGTAACCAAAACAGCATGGTATTAGCATAAATGCAGACATAGACCAATGGAACACAAGCTTAGAATCAGTTTAGTTCATTCACTCAGTCATGTCTCTTTGTGACCCCATGGACTGCAGCACTCCAGGCTTCCCTGTCCATCACCAACTCCCGGAGCTTACTCAAACTCCTGTCCATCAAGTTGGTGATGCCATCCAACCATCTCATCCTCTATCATCCCTTTCTCCTCCTGACTTCAATCTTTCCCAGCATCAGGGTCCTTTCCAATGAGTCAGTTCTTCACATCAGGTGCCCACAGAATTAGAGTTTCAGCTTCAGCATCAGTCCTTCCAATGTATATTCAGGACTGATATCCTTTAGGATGGACTGGTTTGATCTCCTTGCAGTCCAAGGGACTCTCAAGAGTTTTCTCCAGTGCCACAATGTGAAAGCATCAGTTCTTTGACTCTGACCCTTCTTTGTGGTCCAACTCTCACATCCATACATGACTATTGGAGAAACCATAGCTTTGACTAGATGGAACTTCGTTGGCAAAGTAACGTCTCTGCTTTTTAATATGCTGTCTAAGTTGGTTATAACTTTTCTTCCAAGGAGCAAGTATCTCTTAATTTCATGGCTGCAGTCACCATCTGTAGTGATTTAGGAGCTCCCAAAAAAAAGTTAGCCACTGTTTCCATTGCTTCCCCATCTATTTTCCATGAAATGATGGGGCCAGATACCATGATCTTAGTTTTCTGAATGTTGAGTTTTAAGCCAACTTTTTCACTCTCCTCTTTCACTTTCATCAAGAGGCTCTTTAAGGTCTTCGTTTTCTGCCATAAGGGTGGTGTCATCTGCACATCTGAGGTTATTGATATTTCTCCCGGCAATCTTGATTCCAGCTTGTGCTTCATCCAGCCCAGTGTTTCTCATGGTGTACTCTGCATAGAAGTTAAAAAAGCAGGGTGACAATATACAGCCCTGTCATACTCTGTTCCTGATTTGAAACCAGTCTGTTGTTCCGCATCCAGTTCTAACTGTTGCTTCCTGACCTGCATACAGGTTTCTCAGGAGGCAGGTGAGGTGATCTCGTATTCCCATCTCTTTCAGAATTTTCCATAGCTTATTGTGATCCACACAGTCAAACGCTTTGGCATAAGCAGAAATGATGTTTTTCTGGAACTCTCTTGCTTTTTCAATGATTCAGTAGATGTTGGCAATTTGATCTCTGGTTCCTCTGCCTTTCCTAAATCCAGCTTGAACATCTGGAAGTTCATGGTTCACATACTGTTGAAGCCTGGCTTGGAGAATTTTGAGTACTACTTTGCTAGCGTGTGAGATGAGTACAATTGTGTGGTAGTTTGAGCATTCTTTGGCATCACCTTTCTTTGGGGTTGAAATGAAAACTGACCTTTTCCAGTCCTGTGGCCACTGCTGAGTTTTCCAAATTTGCTGGCATATGGAGTGTGGCACTTTCACAGCATCATCTTCTAGTATTTGAAATAGCTCAACTGGAATTCCATCACCTCCACACTAGCTTTGTTCATAGTGATGCTTCCTAAGGCCCACTCACATTCCAGGGTGTCTGGCTCTAGAGGAGTGATCACACCATCATAATTACCTGGGTCGTGAGATCTTTTTTGTATATTTCTGTGTATTCTTGCCAACTCTTCTTAATATCTTCTGCTCCTGTTGAGTCCATACCATTTCTGTCCTTTATTGTACCCATCTTTGCATAAAAAATTCCCTTGATATCGCTAATTTTCTTGAAGAGATCTCTAGTCTTTCCCATCTATTGTTTTCCTTTATTTCTTTGCATTGATCACTGAGGAAGGCTCTCTTATCTCTCCTTGCTATTCTTTGGAACGCTGCTGTCAAATGTGTATATCTTTCCTTTTCTCCTTTGCCTTTTACTTCTCTTCTATTCACAGCTATTTGTAAGGCTGTCTCAGACAACCATTTTGCCTTTTTGCATTTCTTTTTCTTGGGGATGGTCTTGATCCCTGTCTCCTGTACAATGTCATGAACCTTTGTCCATAGTTCTTCAGGCACTCTGTCTATCAGATCTAGTCTATCTAGTCTGTCTATCAGATCTAGAAATTTGAATCTATTTCTCACTTCCACTGTATAATTGTAAGGGATTTGATTTAGGTCATACCTGAATAGTCTAGTGGTTTTCCCTACTTTCTTCAATTTAAGTCTGAATATAGCAATAAGGAATTCATGATCTGAGCCACAGTCAATTCCTGGTCTTATTTTTGCTGACTGTATAGAGCTTCTCCATCTTTAGCTGCAAAGAATATAATTGGTCTTCATAGAACCATTCAACTTCAGCTTCTTCAGCATTACTGGTTGGGGCATAGCCTTGGATTACTGAGATATTGAATGCTGGCCTTGGAAACAAACAGAGTTCATTCTGTTTAAGCTATTCTAATAGCTTAGGATAGCTATTGTCAAAAAGGTAAAAGGTAAGTTTTGGTAAGGATGTAGAAAAAGGGATTCCTTGTATGTAAACAGTTGATGGGACTGTAATTGGTAATGTCATCATGGAAAATAGTATTGGATTCCTTAGAACTTAAAAAAATAAGTAGAAATATTATGTGATACAACAATTCTGCTTCTGGTTAGACATCTAAAGGATATGAAATCATTATCTGAATGCCATCTGTTCTTCCATGTTCTTTGCTGCATTATTTACATTAGTCTAGGTGTAAAATCCTGCAGCCATGAAATTAAGAGACACTTACTCCTTGGAAGAAAAGTGATGACCAACCTAGATAGTATATTCAAAAGCAGAGACATTACTTTGCCGACTAAGGTCTGTCTAGTCAAGGCTATGGTTTTTCCTGTGGTCATGTATGGATGTGAGAGTTGGACTGTGAAGAAGGCTGAGCACTGAAGAATTGATGCTTTTGAACTGTGGTGTTGGAGAAGACTCTTGAGAGTCCCTTGGACTGCAAGGAGATCCAACCAGTCCATTCTGAAGGAGATCAGCCCTGGGATTTCTTTGGAAGGAATGATGCTAAAGCTGAAGCTCCAGTACTTTGGCCACCTCATGCGAAGAGTTGACTCATTGCAAAAGACTCTGATGCTGGGAGGGACTGGGGGCAGGAGGAGAAGGGGACAACAGAGGATGAGATCTGGATGGCATCACCGACTCGATGGCCGTGAGTCTGAGTGAACTCCGGGAGTTGGTGAAGGACAGGGAGGCCTGGCGTGTTGCGATTCATGGGGTCGCAAAGAGTCGGACACGACTGAACGACTAAACTGAACTGAGGTATAAAATCAACTAAGTGTCCTTCAACCAACAAATAGATAAAGAAAATGTGATAGATAAATACACAGTGAAATATTGTTCAGCCTTAAAAAATTAGGAATTTCTGTCATCTGAGACAATGTGGATGAACCTAGAGGACATTATGCTAAATGTGAAAGTGAGACACACAGAGACAAATACTGCATGATCTTACTTATACATGAATCTAAAAGAATCAAACTCATAGAAGAGAGTAGAATGGTGGTTTCCAGGGGCTGCAGGATGAGGGACATGAAGAGATATTGCTCAAAAGATATAAAATTGTAGTTATTTAGATTGAGTAAGTTCTGAAGATCTAATGTAGAGTATAGTGATGGCAGTAATTAATATTACCATATTATATATTTGAAATTTGCTAAAAGAGTTAGATCTTAAATATTCTCACTACACCCACGCATGAAAGATAATTATGTGAGTGGATGGATATGTTAATTAGTTTGGTATGGTAATCATCCCTCAATGTCTATGTATATCAAAATATCATTTTATACAACATAAATATATACAATTATTATCTGTTAATTTAAAGCTGGAAAAATATAAATATTTGTCTCATTATGCCAGTAAGTTGTTTTTTTAGTCACCCATAGATAACTGATACATTGCCCATATTATCTTTTATGAAAATTGGAATAATGATTTCCTATGAATATTTGTCAGCATATCTTCCATTCTTAGGATGATTCAGAAATCATCTGTAAGATTATGTTTGATCTATCTAATACATTTGTTACCATAGGCTTTGAATGACCAAAAAACTTTAATTTTGTAGTTCTAATTTATCAGTAGTGCTAATGTATTAGACTTCCCAGCTGGCTCAGTAGTAAAGAAGCTGCCTGCCAATGCAGGAGACATAAGAGATGCAGGTTCAATAATGTATCAGAAAGTTTGTGGGGTGCTTTAATTGCTAATAAATGTCTTCTGTGGACATACAATAAAGGTAGGAATAGAATAAATGCAGTATACAGTTGATCTCTGAAAAGCATCACTTTGAACTGCATGGGTACACTTATATACAAAATTTTTCCACAATAAATACACAGAACTGTACAATGTGGGGTTGGTTGAATCCGTGGATGTAAACTGCTTGTATGGAGGGTCAATTGTAAATTATAAAAGAATTTTTTAACATAAGGAGGGTTGGTGCACCTAACCCCCACATTGTTCAAGGATCAACTATATTCATTATTCACACTTTCAGTTCAGTCGCTCAGTCATGTCCGACTCTTTGCGACCCCATGAATCGCAGCACGCCAGGCCTCCCTGTCCATCACCAACTCCCGGAGTTCACTCAGACTCACGTCCATTGAGTCCGTGATGCCATCCAGCCATCTCATCGATCTTCATTTTCTGAATGTTGAGCTTTAAGCTAACTTTTTAGCTCTCCTCTTTCACTTTCATCAAGAGGCTTTTTAGCTCCTCTTCACTTTCTGCCATAAGGGTGGTGTCATCTGCATATCTGAGGTTATTGATATTTCTCCCGGCAATCTTGATTCCAGCTTGTGTTTATTCCAGTCTAGCGTTTCTCATGATGTACTCTGCATATAAGTTAAATAAGCAGGGTGACAATATACAGCCTTGACGTACTCCTTTTCCTATTTGGAACCAGTCTGTTGTTCCAGAGAGTCTAATATATTTTTGAATATGTAAATTTCCACAATCACTTCCAAGTTAGAATTCAAAGATAAAGACACTGACTACATTGTCTCTTGGTGATTACTATTAGAATAAATTTTCACTACTCTAGGAAGAGATTTATTTATCATTTGTTCATTAATATGTATTAATTTTCCAGATGTCTAGTCGTTATCTTGAAGAGCACATAAACTTTGGCCATAATATGATTGGACAGATGGAAAAGATCAGTTACCATGGGAAATAAGGGAAAGGAATGAAGTTTCAAAAGGAACACAACTCCAGGAGTCATCCATTCTTCTATACCCTAGAAAGTAGAGTGAGATGACTGGCTATCTTAGTGGATAATTCTGAATAGATGGCAATGAGCCACACTAATAGAAGAGGTTTTTTGTTTGTTTCTCTGTTTGTTTGTTTTGCCCACACAGTTAGTGCATGGAGCTAAAATTTGTACTTTGTCCATTTTGTTTCATTGGGGCAATCCATTAACACAGATGTGGGAGTTTTTTTTTTTTAATCATGGCTAACAGTAGAAGAGCTTTCCAAAATAATGGTTAAAATTTAGAATGTTTTAGATGACTAAATTTTTGTTTATGTGTTGAGGTATATAGCTATCACTCCTACTTATGTTTTGCATATAATTAGCTTAATAAGTTTAAAGAATTCTTAAGATGTTTGCTGTAAGCATTTTGGTAGTATTTATACAGTTAGTACATTAAAAAATCCTGAAGGAAATAAACCAAATCTCTGAGACATTTAAAATTGACTATAAATATGAAACCCTCCCATATATTTTCATAAAATAATAGCTTTATGTCACCTTCCCTGTAGTACTTCAAGTACTATTAAAAATGAAGCATTCATAATTATCAGATGATTCAACACTTCTTTTTCTACCTACATAACTCTTCAAACAGTACCCAGAGACTCTAGAAGCAGAATCCAGTAATTCTTTCCACATGTATTCCAGGTGATTCTGATCATGCTGATATTTAAAAATCACCAGTCTATGACATATTCCTTTACCTGTTGCACATGTGTTTCCTCCTCTTTTTGTCCTCACCCAGGCTCTACCCCAATGAGCAGAAGGTACAGAAAGTTTCCATATCCCCCTCAATCCTGCATGATTAATCTTTTGAAGTTGCCACATTAATTGTTAAAGTACCTTTTGGGTCTGGAACAAATGCATAATGACATCTGAATTATCACAAAATTAGAGATTTCTAGTATTTTTCTTCTAGTTTTTTGTATTGTTGCTGTTATTAAAAGCTATGGGTGCAATTCAATTAACAGTGGTTACTGTTTCTGTTATCTAGAAGGAGAAATAGTTTGAACATATGTTTGTTAAACATTTTCACATAGTCTTCCTGTTTCTATTTATTTGAGTGTACAAACTATATTGTTCATTGAAAAGAAAGTTTTCTAAAGACATACTATCACCTACAGCACCTATTACTTATATTGCTTAGGTAAAACAGGCAGTACTATTGACCAAATGTAATGGGAACATAGTTGTTGGACTGTACTTCTATTTTGTTCACTGTGACAATTTTTTAAATGTATAATAAGAATTAATCATGTGTCTATGTAATCTGTGACAAGAACTGAGGAAAATGATGTCCCAAAAATTATCTCCTGATCAAGCGCATCCTTGGGACCAAGTAGAGTCAAATAAGTAATTCAAAGTTACCTCTAAACTGCAAATCTGAGTTGCATAACATGCATGTGGAAATCACACAGGGTAATGTAGCTGGAGTTCAAGAAATGTATACTATATTTTAACGGGTTTTCTCTCGTTTTGAATTAAGACTTAAAATGTTTCCTTCATGCTCATGTAAGTTTGATTTTAAGCACCTTCAAATTTTATACACTCTGCAAATCAACTTATGAAATGGATAACAAGAATCCTATACTTCTCTACCCTGAAAATGTGTCTGCCTCTGGGCTGATATAAGTAAAGTGTTCAACTGAAACAGAAATTCCAAATTATTTCTAAATTCAAATCTCTTTTGGGACACATACATACACACACATACATATATATGTGTGTGTGTATATAATTAAGTATAATCTGTCATTATGCATATTGTGTTATTATACTTATCCTGATATTACATATATTCCTGATATACACCAAGAAAGATGCTTGAATTTAGTTATAATATATATATGCACAAAAACTTAAGATTTATAGCTTTTAAAATTTCTATTCCTATTTCTCCTAGTGCCGTATATTATTTTACAACTCCATTCTCTTCATCATATGATGCATAAGGTTATTTTAAACCTTTTGGTGGTTTTGATGAACCAGGTTCTGCCATGAATTTTCTGTTGAAACTATTCGTATTTGCCTTTCTTTGCTCTTCTCTCCATCACAAGAGGCTAGAATTTGGGAAGTGTACTTCCCAGACTCCCTTGTCAGCTGGTTTCCATTTAGGTTCTGCCAAAGGATTAAAGTATGAGGACAGCAGGGAGTTTGTTTTGGATTCTTGCAGTAGCTGCAAAGAAACTACTCTAGGGTACTGGGGACTCCAGGAGCATTGGTGGTCCCTACAGTGACAGCCAGGTCTCTCCAGACCCAAGGTTGTGGAGGTGACTTCAGCAGTCTAAGTGACCACGATCCAGCAGCAGCAGCTAGTGTAAGCTTCTGCATGTTAACAGCTGTGGATCTCTAGAAGTTCTAAAGTTTTATTTTCTTTAGTTAAAACTCGTGTCTCACATGTGCTTCTCCAACCCTTCCAACACCTTTAAAACCAACTTTCTTACGAGATCTTTCTCTGCTTGAAATATCTAGAGTGATTTCTCTTTTCCTGACTGAACAATGACTATGCATGGGAAAAGCTTGGCTTATTCACTGAGACGATTAGAAGACTGATGGGTGTACAGAAACCTCATGCTGTGTCCAATATGACTTGGCAGAGAGAATAGCCTTTTCAGTGTTAGGGATGAGAAACTAATTTAGAGCAAGGCTCAGTAGTGTAAAGAGTCAGCTAAGATTTGCCAGAACTTACAGAAAAGAGCCTTTTACTGAAAAATGGCTAGCTACTTTACCAGGAGTGTGTGTGTGTGTGTTTCTTATATCTACTCTAAGAAGTCACTTCTTAACCAGTTATCCTTCCAGTATGTTAAATATGCATAAACATTTAAGCTGCAGAACCGAAGTCAGAATTCTTTGGTTTAAGCTTGGGCTTCTTTTCTGATCAACTAGAGTCATGTCAGAATTTCCCATTTTGATCTGGCAAGTGAATACCATAATCCATACCTACTTTGCAGAGCCTTTTTATAGGATCAAAGGGATAATGTATATGAAGGTGCTTTTTATGTAGCTAAATTCTACATCCATGCCAGGTGTTATGAGAGAAGATTAGTTAACAGCCAGAAAGGAAAGCACTGTGACTTCAGAAATTACAGCCACAAAGCAATTCCTGAATCAAATGGTGACTTTGTTCACAGCCTCTGTGAACACTTTGACTATGTTTCTCTTTATGTGGAGCTATGAAGTCAGAAATAGCTCAAGAACAAAGTGAGAGGTCCATGAAACATAAAGAAAGGAAAAGCAGAAAGCAGACTCAAAAGGCATGAATTGGCTACACATTCACATGATCATTGTCCTTCCCAAACTCAATCATGCCAGCTTAGAGGCAACTGCTCTTTGCTTCTCTGCCCTGTGCATTGAGAATAGTGAATGATTATGGGTTTGTGCTACAAAACCCAGAAATATAAAAATATTTTTAGAAACCTTATTGTACACCAGAATCAACTGGGGAAGTTTTTAAAATACAGATTCAAGTGAACTACCTTTGATTTATATTCACAAGATCAGGAGGTCACCAAATATTTTTAACTTTCCAAATGGCCCAGGAGGTTCTGATGTATGGGTCTACAAAAAAGCAGCATTTCACAGAATAGCTTCTGGATCAATTTAATCGAAATTACCTTGTCACTTCTTGACATTCCCAGTTTTTGAGCCCAAACCCAGATGATTGAATACGTGTCTCTAAATAATGGAACCTCATATTTGCAATGCAATAAGTAACCCAAGTACTTGGCATCCAGAACTGGAGGGCAAGTTTGGTTCAAGGACAAGTTCTGAACGTGCTATCTTACTTTCCTGATGTACTCTCATCCACTTTGCATCTAACTTCACTGCATTCTTAAAATAATTTGCAATTCTGTTGTAAACTCAAATAAAGACAATGAAGGTTAAAATGCAAATACCTGGTAAAATTCACTAACAAGTAAATCATTAATTTGGTTTTTCTAAGTTTTACTAAGCTCACTCCTGCCCCTCTGTGGCTTCCTCTATAGCCACTTCCATGGTGGTCTAGTCCCTAAGTTAAGTTCAACCCTTGCAACCCCATGGACTGTTGCCTGCCAGGTTCCTCTGTCCATGGGGTTCTCCAGGCACTTCTATAGTTGGAGTCATTCTCCCATACTTCATGGGGCAGTTTCAAATATTCATTTCACTTGACAGAATTTGTCACTTTTGGCTTTTGGGCTTGTACAGTTTCCTTACTGACTCACTTATCTGGTTAACCTACACATTCTTCTAAGTTCATCTTAAACATCACCATCTCTAGGAAATATATTCTGGTTTCTCAAGTCCAGGTTATTCCTTGCCCTCTCTGCAGCACCCAGAACCCTTCCTATTAATATTATATTTACTATACATTAGGCTGTCTACACTTATTTGCCTTTATCTCCACTAGATCTGACCTGTCATTTCTTTTCTCTATAAAGTACCAAATAGTAATTATTTTAGTTTTTATGAGTCATGAGGTCTCTGTCACAATTACTCAACTCTAACATTGTATCGTGAAAGCAGCAATAGAAAATGCATTCCAATAAGATTTTATTTGCCAAAACCGTCAGTGGGGAGATTTGGCTATGGATGGTGGTTTGCTGACCCCTGCACTAAACTGTCAGCAAAACATGACCATTTTTGTTCACCAGCCCCTGGTCATATGGTCTGGCTGGATTTAATCTATATTTTGTAGAGTTTGGTCCATCTACCAATAAACAAATATTCAAAGGTTTAAATAATATAGAAGCTTATTTGTCTATCACATAAGAGAATTCTGCTGCTGCTGCTGCTGCTGCTGCTGCTGAGTCGCTTCAGTCATGTCCAACTCTGTGTGACCCCACAGATGGCAGCCCACCAGGCTCTCCCGTCCCTGGAATTCTCCAGGCAAGAACACTGGAGTGGCTTGCCATTTCCTTCTCCAAAGCAGGAAAGGGAAAAGTTAAAGTGAAGTCACTCAGTCGTGTCCGACTCTTCACGACCCCATGGACTACAGCCCACCAGGCTCCTTTGCCATGGGATTTTCCAGGCAAGAGTACTGGAGTGGGTTGCATTGCCTTCTCCAAGAGAATTCTAGAAAGAGGCAATTTAAAGTTGGTAGGACAGTTTCACTGTTCCCAGTGTTTTTTAAGTCACAGGTTCCCATTGACCATCCTCAACATGTGGCTTCCATTCTGGAAAGGACTTCATTTATGCATGTATGAAGAAGGGAAGAAGTTCATTTAAGGAGACCTCCTGCAAGACTGATATATGTTCATTTACATGAAATCATCCAAAACTTAGCCACATTTAGCTACAGGAGAGGATGGAAAATTGTTTAGTGAGGAACACTATGATCCCCTTATGGCAGAAAGTGAAGAAGAACTAAAGAGCCTCTTGATGAAAGTGAAAGAGGAGAGTGAAAAAGTCAACATTCAGAATACTAAGATCATGGCATCCAGTCCCATCACTTCATGGCAAATAGATAGGGAAACAGTGGAAACAGTGGCTGACTTTATTTTGGGGAAGTTCCAAAATCACTGTAGATGGTGATTGCACCCATGAAATTAAAAGACTTTTACTCCTTGGAAGGAAAGTTATGACAAACGTAGATAGCATATTCAAAAGCAGAGACCTTACTTTGCCAGCAAAGGTCCGTCTAGTCAAGGCTATGGTTTTCCACTGGTCGTGTATAGATGTGAGAGTTGGACTATAAAGAAAGCTGAGGGCAGAAGAATTGATGCTTTTGAACTGTGGTGTTGGAGAAGGCTCCTGAGAGTCCCTTGGACTGCAAGGAGATCCAACCAGTCCATCCTAAAAGAGATCAGTCCTGGGTGTTCATTGGAAGGACTGATGTTGAAGCTGAAACTCCAATACTTTGGCCACCTGATGCAAAGAGCTGACTCATTTGAAAAGACCCTGATGCTGGGAAAGATTGAGGGCAGGAGGAGAAGGGGACGACAGAGGATGAGATTGCTGGATGGTATCACTGGCTCATTGGACATGAGTTTGGGTGGACTCTGGGAGTTGGTGACGGACAGGGAGGTCTGGCATGCTGTGGTTCATGGGGTCGCACAGAGTGGGACATGACTGAGCAACTGAACTGAACTGAACTGAACTGGGAAGTTGCTTAGTATATTGTTCTGATGTTAAATCTATATGTCAGAAAATATCATCTACCTGAAATGGTTGAAATCTGATGTGGAAAGAAGCAAATCCCCTCCATCTTGTTTCTTTCCACATGTGATTATATTATTAGTTCATAAACGTAGGAAGGTGACTCAAACAGTTTCAAAACTTTCATTTGTGAGTGACACCAGAAGTTCACAAGTACGTGACCTTTCCAAATTTCATTTCATAATGAATGCTCTTTCATTTAGTCTTATCTCTCTTTCTACACTTCAGAAAGACAAATCATGTTTGTGTTAGGCCAACCCCACCCAGAATCTCTAAAGCAACTGTTTTTGTGCATGCAAGGCAGCCTGAAACATCCATAATTACCAATGTTTACATCTGTTTCCAATCTCTAAGCCAGAGCACAGAATTACTCTTATAGCCTTCCACAGTGGTCCCATTTGTTTATTTATGCTTTGGTTCTTGAACTATGTGCAAACATGCACAATGACAACAATGTTATGATACCTGACATCCATCAGATGGTGGGGTTAGTTCACAGGAAGAGGCTTTGGTCTTTAAGATGAATGGATATTTGATCTTCTCCAGCAGAGTCTTGGGCTGAAAACCTAAAAAATAGAAACTAATTAATCTTAATTGATTTTCATTAGTGGGTCTCTTTTCTTTTCCTATAAGATTTTGCAGGGTTTTTTCCCCATTCATACTGTATTTGGGGGAAAAAATGGAACTATATCTTTTTTCTCTCTTTCTCACTACCTACCTCCCTATGCTTTTCGATTTAGACTCAATCAATAATCATGAATCTGCTTTAATTTGATATTATCTCAATACTGACATTTTACATAACACTGTTACTTGAGAATAGAAACATTTCAACCTTCCATTTATTAGCTCACCATTTTAATATGATGACTTTGCCTAATATTAAGAAGCTATGACCTTAGAATGTTGATTGTTTTGTTAGCTCATTGATGCTTTTTGGTATTAGTATGTCAGAAGGAAAATATCTACTCCAAAGTATTTACCATTGAATTTATTTTTATTCCTTTTCCATTTTCTAACTCGATATTTATAAATAAAGCCCTGACCTTTATCTTGGGAAGATATTATATAAAGAGCCTTGGGACTCTAAATTCAGTGTAGAGAATAATCACACATAGAACTTGCTAAAATATAGATTCACTGTCTTTGCTTCTAGAGATTCTGATTCAGAAAATATATGTCTAAGAAATATGTGTTTTTAAATAGGTATAGTCTGTGGTTCATGCTTTTAGAATACTGGATCAAGCATGTTTTAGGTATGTCTGCTTACCTTTATTTAGATCATTTTTTTCATGTGCAGCATGGTTTGGGCTGTGTGTGTGTGTGTGTGTGTGCATGTGTGTGTGTACACATGTGTATGTGTAAGAACCTTTGTTTCCATTTTCATATGATTTCATTTATCACCTGGTATTGTCTTCAACGGTTTGACAAAGCTTCTCAAAAGTATTAGTGTCACTCAATTTCTAAATTCAGTAACCTTTTCTGAGTCCTTATGCTCTCCTTGATTTCTGTGTCATCCACTTCCTTTAAAGATTTATCTTCTTTGGCTTCATAGGGTACAGTCCTCTCCCTAGTTCTCTCTATGTATCTGATTTCTTAGATTCATATTCCTTTTTTAATTCTTCAATTATAGTTGATCTTAATTTTACCTGAATCATATTTTCCTTCCAAATTCCTGACAGCAACAAACACCTCTTTGTGGTTAAACCCCAGATCTGTATATGTAGTTTCATTCTAAGTGAGCCATATTCTATTTCTATATGTCAGATGTCACTCCTCAGAGTCTGTGTAGGTTACCAGATTCAAGATGCCCACAACTGAATACATTCTTCTTATAAATTTAATATATAATTTTTATAAATATATTACCATATTAGAGATTGAAAAGTTCTAAATAGGAAAAAAGCTTCACTTAGAGCTTACTCAATTATGTATGAATTGTATTGCTTATTTTTTCATACATAAAATGCATACTGTCAGTAATAGTGTTCTAACAGTTCCTTTTTTGCAATTCAACTTTAACAATTTTCTATGTTATGAAACTGTCATCTATTATTATCATCATCCCTACATTACATATATGTCTTATTTCTCTTATCAAATTGAAACCTCATGAAGAAAAAGTCAATTTTTGCTTCTTCTACTCCTAACCCAGAGCCTGACATGTTTAAATATTTGCCACTGTTTCAGTAGCAAATAGATGGCTCTTTTAAAAGAAAATGGATACTTACAATTTATATTTGGAATAAAAAATGTAAACCACCTACTTCTCTTTGCAGCTTAAAACTGAGAAAAATCTTCATCAAGATTCTAATTTTTCATTACAATGGCTATAGGCATCTCAAGGTTCCTCTATATGGACCCAGAATATTGGACCTGAAGAAATGTATGGCTATCTTCTGATTGCTGATGGGGTCAGTCAAACACCATGAAAGAGTACAGAGGCACGAAGTGTGTCAAATAATCAGAAAGTTAGAAGCAAATACATCATCTTTATTATGGTTTATATTGCTCTGTTTTGGGAAAACTATATCTTCAACCAATTGGAAAGGAAGTAAATAGGCATGATTTAAAAACTCACCTAGTGGGTAGAGAGCAGCAGAGTCATGACCTGAAGAGTCGACAGTCTCGCTTAATTTGCTCTCCTTGAACTGAAATGACATGAAAGTCTCTCAGTCATGTCCGACTCTTTACAAAGTGAAGTGAAGTGAAGTTGCTCAGTCTTGTCTGACTCTTTGCGACCCGTGGACTGTACCCCACCAAGCTCCTTTGTCCATGGGATTCTCCAGGCAAGAATACTGGAGTGGGTTGCCATTTCCTTCTCCAGACTCTTTACAAAGCCATGGACTGTTCAGTCCATGGAATTATCCAGGAGAGAATACTGGAGTGGGTAGCCTTTCCCTTCTCCAGGGGATCTTCCCAACTCAGGGATCAAACCCAGGTCTCCCGCATTGCAGGCAGTTTCTTTACCAGCTGAGCCACCAGTCAGCAACCAGTACTAGTTATTCCTGCTGACTTTCTGGGTGTTAAGTGAGTGAAGTCGCTTGGTCGTGTCCGACTCTTTGTGACCCCTTGGACTGTAGGAGCCTACCATGCTCCTCCGTCCATTGGATTTTCCAGGCAAGAGTACTGGAGTGGATTGCCATTTCCTTCTCCAGAGGATCTTCCCGACCCAAGGATTGAACCTGGGTCTCTTGCATTGTAGGCAGACGCTTTACCATCTGGGCCACTTGAGACCAAATGACTTAGACTTGAGGAAATGTTCCCTTGGCATAAATACAAGCAGAAACAATTCACATTAGAATAAGGTGTTTGTCCATAAGGAGATTCCTTTCTGAAGATTTAACTTCAGAGGTGCTTTTTTCTTCTCGGAATGAGAAAAAAAAGCATCTGTCATGAATAGTTTCCTTTAAACCACTATATTTTTGTTTATATTTAAATTTCATATATTTTCTACATCAGTTTCAACCTGAAGAGTAGCATCAACATTATGCCCCTCACAAATGTATTTGATTCACATTTCTGGAGTCTAATTTCTCATCTGCTAAGTACCACTCCAGTACTCTTGCCTGGAAAATCCCATGGACGGAGGAGCCTGGTAGGCTACAGTCCATGGGGTTGCTAAGAGTCAGGCACGACTGAGCGACTTCACTTTCACTTTTCACTTTCATGCATTGGAGAAGGAAATGGCAACCCACTCCAGTGTTCTTGCCTGGAGAATCCCAGGGACAGAGGAGACAAGTGGGCTGCCGTCTATGGGGTAGCACAGAGTCGGACACTATTGAAGTGACTTAGCAGCAGCAGCAGCAAGTACCTCCCAGAGCAAAGTCTGTGGTCATAACAATGAACAACTAGAGTAGTCATAATAACAGACAGAAGTATTAGCCTTCCCACAATATTTGGATTATGTGGTGAACTAATTTTTACTTTGAAAATTTAAATAGCCTTTAATGAATTTGGTCAGTCATTGATACATCTTGACCTCTGATAGTTGTCATGTGATACACCTTGAGTTTTCATAAGCCAATATGGAAACTATATTTCCTTGTATAGACATTTCTTCCCTGGAAAGCACTCTCAATTTCTTATAAAGTAACCTCTTCATTCTAGGTAGAATGTCTTCCATGGTTTTTCTCAACTTTGAAGCCCATTCCCAGACTTGGTGCCCTAGGAATATTCTGATGAACTGTGAAATTTGAGAGTCATACCATCTCATCCTCCCTCTCCTGGAAGAACTTAAATATTTTTAGGTAATGAAATTTGAGATAAAGTTCTTAAAGCCATTAATATATTATTTTACTTATCTAAATACTACAGAAAAATTAATACGTTCATCTATTTGCTGCCCAGGCTGTATGTTCCAGGATTTTATAAAATTATAATGAAAACGTGAAGGCTTATTTTCACCCTAGTATAGTGAATTTTACAAATCAGGGTTGACTAATGACAGTCCATGTTCCTTTGTGCATATCAGATTATTGAGAGGGTCAAGACCATTGTCTCAAAATCACTTGATTCCAACACTGAAAACTGTTAAGTCATTTGTTTGTATTCATATATACTATATGAGATATTAGTCATCACCTCATGAGAATTCTCATTAGTTTTGAATGTTTTCAAATGTAACCAGTATGGCTTCTTCCATAACACTAGGATATTAAAAAACGAGAGTCAAGGAGAGAGTTTTAAAATCACAGTAAATATTCTTATCCCCCACTTCCCCAGGGAACATAAAATGCAAGCTATCTGTGGGAATGCTCTCCTGTCACTTGTCTGAGAAAAGTCTTGGGGACTCAGGGGTGGTGCCTGGACTGTAAAGTTGCCACTGCTTTTCCTCCTTTCCTTGGACTAAGGGAGAAAGTGATAGCCTACTGAGCTGTACTCCGGATTCTGAGGCGGTACGTGCCTACTGGCAAAAGAAGCTATGTCTCAAGGCAGAATTAGAGTGAAGGAAGAAGAGTACAGGAAGTTGGGAATATATACCGCAACTTAGAGAAGCAGAACACACAAAAAAATACAGACAATGTCTATACCTATAATCGTAGAAAAAGAATTGAATCCTGGGGTCTTGCTACAGGCATCTCTGTAACAGAATCAGCAAAGTATAATCTAAAATTGCTAAAACTGATAGCATAAAAACATTACCTTGAGAAGTATCACCCTTCATTAGAGCTGTCACCTAGAGATCTGGAAAAAATCTCTCCTTGAAACCAGCTAATAGGTTGACCCCAATATCAAAATTTTCAGGACTTTATCTATGACGCTCCAAACAAAGAGTAAACATTAAAAATCAATGAATATTTACCCTCAGGAAAGCAAGCACTTGAAAACAGTAAGTGGCCTTCCTCAAGGACACCATCTCTATGGAGAAATGAATGTTTTATATCCCCTTTGAGTCTGGTATGAACTCTTCAGTATAACTTCTAATTCCTGCTTATTAGGATTCCTTCCATTATGTAGAGCTGCTTGGAGATGTCTGAAATATACTCTCTAGTTTTACAAACCCTATATGTGAGTCTCATGCATTTAAGTTTTAGAGGTATATCAGAACCCTCTGTCTCAACCATACTTTCATCTTTGCATGAGATGTCTCAAGGTTGAATTTCAGGCATCCAGCTCCAGGCCAGAATCCTCTGTGTGATCTTTCATACCTGACCATAGGCAATTACAAGGCTTCACATGGCAGGCCTCAGGGTAAGGGGGCTTCCCAGATGGCTTAGCGGTAAAGAAGCCGGCTGCCAGTGCAGGAGATGCAAGAGATGCTGTTTTGATCCTTGGGTTGGGAAGATTCCCTGGAAGAGGAAATGGCAACCTATTCCAGTACTCTTGCTACGATAATCTCAGGGACAGAGGAGACTGGTGGGCTATGGTCCAAGAGGTCACAAAGAGTCAGACATGACTGAACACATACCCCAGAATGAGGGGAAGCTGCCCTCCTCATTCCTGACTTGATACATCGCCAGAATCTTGCAGTTTTCTGGAGGGAGTTATAGCTGAAGACACATATGTACATGAAAACCTGCATCCCTAACCCTTGGGCCTCCCTTTAGAGTCCTCTTTTCTCTACTGAGTATTTCTCTACTGCTAAATCCTAGCGTTTCCTGGCTCACTCCAGTAGATCCATAAAATGGCAGAAGCCTTTTGTCCAGCACTATCAGCAGTGAGAGGATCCCTCCATCTGTGCTGATTCACCTGACCCTTGCCTGGTGCTCTTCTGTGGAAAACACTGGAGCATTAGTGAGCCGGTGTCTATTTTTCCCTCTTACTCACACTCTCTCAGTAATAAAGTCTTGATTACTGCCTTCAGTTTGGCTTGTTGTCCTGTCTGACCACCTAGAAACCTGTCAGTTTGACTTGGGAAAGAATGAAGCGCATAGGTCTCTACCCAAACACTGCTGGGGATTAACAAGAGAGCTGGGGAGAAAGTGTCAGGAGGGAATGTTTCTCCTTTTCATCCAGCTAGCGAGTAACATACTAAATCAAGCTTTCATCTTACTGAAGTTGGCCAATATCCACAATATAATTCTTTCAGAATGTGAGGTTTATACTTAAAAGAGATAAGACATGAGTCTCATGTGTCTATACAAATACAAATTGTATATTCCTTTGATACATATGCTACTTCCTTGAGAATTATCAGGTCACTCTCACTGAATGCCTCTGATGAAAATAAGCCAGTGCTTCATATTGTGGCTTACAGGGTACTAGCAGCTAGAGGGAAAGAATGCACACAATATCCTCCAGTTGTACAAACTAAGGTAATGTTTTCCTTCAGTGATGTGGCTGACACTTTTAAGCTCAGGCTGGCAGATGGAACCCAGAGGAAAGTATTGGGAAAAAGAGAGCGAAAAGAAGAGAGGGATAAAAGTGGATTCTTTGAGGTTTCTGTATATGAGATATAAAAACATATGGCTGGCTACCTAGAGACTTCAACCCAGTTTTGAAGGTCATCTTGCTCATTATAGAAGACCCTTTAACTACTTGGGTTCTCTTAGACAGAAGCAAACTGCTGGGTAAGCTGTGCATGCCTCAACTTCATTATGCTCATAGCCACTTCTTAACTTTAGTTCACACGGCTCTGTGGTGCAATTCCAGGAAACTGGATTACTTAAGTTTTCTCAAAGATAACTTCTATTTATCCCAGGTAAACACTCCTATTTGTTGTTGTTTATCGACTAAGTTGTATTTGACTCTTTTGCTATCCCACAGACTGTAACCTGCCAGAAGCCTCTGTTCATGGGATTTCCCAGGCAAGAATATTGCAGTAGGTTGCCATTTCCTTCTCCAGAGGATCTCCCCAACCCAGGGATCAAACCTGCATCTCCTGCATTGGCAGGAAGATTCTTTATCACTGAGCCAACAAGGAAGCCCAAACATTTCAATAGAATCAAATAATCCCAGAGGGTCAGGTACAAAATGCTCAATATTCCATCCAAAGAACACTCACAACCTCTTGGCACATCTTAAAATCTTGCACAAAGACCTAATTTAGCATATTTGTCATAATAGTAGTGCTGTTAAGATTTTGCTAAAACTCATTGAAGCTTTATCTTGATAAATTAGAAGAAATCATATTTTATTTTAATTTTTAAATTAATTACTTATAAAACTGAAAGCACTTTTTTTCTAAGTGAAAAATAAAATAAGTGAATTTTATAAACAAAAGCTTAACCATTGGTGATCTATTTGAAATATACATTGATCTCTGAATGTAAGAATCTTAACCACACTGCTAAGTTGGAATAATATTAACTAATTTGAAAGAAGGCAAGGAAAAAATTATTCCATAAATTTAAATCACTTTATGTTTCACGGTAATATATCAAAAACTAACTATAACCACTTATCTTTTATTTTGCCCCAATGATTTTTCCATATTTTTTTTTACAGGTCAGTAACTAGAGCATTAAAGGTGATTCTTCAATTTCCTAAAGGTTTTTAAAAAAATAAAAACCAAGTGATTTAAGTACTATAAAAATAATTGTGTTTTGAAATTTACATTTACTGCTTAATGGCAAATAATGTGAAAAACAACTTACTTCTTTCTGTCTTACAATTGCCTTTTTTTTTTTTAGCTTTTGGATACATATTGCCAATCTTGGAAACATATTACCATCTAAATGAAAGAAAACTCATAGGTCTTTTTTAAAATTACTCTTATTTTATTTCTGACCATTTTAAACCTAACTACAACCTGTAGATTTGCAGAATTTCATGATTATTTACATTCATATTGTTTCTGTACCATCCAATGAATATGACCGAGTGCAGAAATAAACTTTCACCCGGTAATGTGTCACTTTAATACATACACAAAAAAATCTAGGTCTCACCTTATTCATATCTCTCCCATGTGCAGACTCTATAATTGCTTTTGCTCTACAAAGAGACAGACTAAATCCATCTTGTCCACAAAAAGTGCAAGAAGTCTTTCACCAGCCATGAAAGTGACAGAAAAATATCTAACTTCTCAGCATCTTTGGGATGCACCTTAGGAGCTGCTTGGAGAAGGAATGGCAACCCACTTCAATATTCTTGCCTGGAAAATCCCATGGACAGAGGAATGTGGCAGGCTACAGTCCATGGGATCTCAAAGAGTCGGACACGACTGAGTGACTTCACTTTCACTTTCGGAGCTGCTTGATCTGGCACCTCAGTGCCAACTTTGTTTCTCGGCTCCACATCTACAGGGTTTTTTCGTTTCAAGTCACGGACTCTGGATACCAACCAAACTGGCAATTGAAAAATAACTCAGCCGGGGCCATTTCACCCACCAGTGATCCCTGTGTGTGATATAATTCCTCCCTGAGGTTTCTTTCTCTTCTCTACTGTGTTTTTAAGGGCCTAACACAGGGCAGCAGGCTGGTGCCACTGTCTAAGGTTTCAATTAAGACATGTGCAGCTATCAAAGAAGTGGCAAGCAGGCCTCCACAACAATGCCTCCTGTTTCGCTCTCCGTTCAAGTCCAGGGATGGTAAGATGCTTGAAAAATGTCATTCATTAATCCCCACAACAGCCCCCGGAGGTTGAGAGGACAGAGTCAGCCACAGGATCAGGTTTGAATAGTCTCTCTGTTAGTTGTGTACATTTGGAGCTGACTGTGAAATCTATGTGGACGTACTGAACCCTCTGGTTAACCTCATGGTGCAAATGCGTTGATCAAAGGCACTCTGTCAGTATCTGATTAAGAGCCATGTAAGAGCACTGAAGACATTTCCTTCTGGTTAACAACTCTGATTACAGGGGCTCCTGGAGTGAGTTTTCCTGTAAGCATTCAAGTAGGTCCCCGGGCTCCAGCTGGAGCTCTAGGGTTTCCCAATGGCAGAGCTTCCTGTTGCTGAAGGCTTCAATTCATTCACAGCTTGTAAATCAGTAGCCTGTAAATCAACAGATTGAGCTACTACTGTTTAAAACACAGTTTCCTCAACAAGCTTCCTTCTGGTTTTGTTTTCATATATCAAGGGCATGAAAAAAAAAAAGAGGCCAATTTTTAACACCTGGACCGATGGGGACTCAGCGGGAGAGGTATGTCACACAAGTTCTGCAGTTTTGTTTTTGTTTCAGTAGAGCAAGGATTTAGTGGCTAAAGTCAAGATAGCATTTACTTAGAGAAATGATAGAGGCCCATTTGTGGGAACCTGCAAATCACATTTGCTTCATGCAATTCATCCATTTTAAATGTCTGATAAGAAATATAAAGCTAAAGCCAGGGATCAAACCCAGGTCTCCCACATTGCAGGCAGAATCTTGATAGTCTGAGCTACCAGGGAAGCCAGTAGGTTCGTAGAGTACCATTTATAACATGCAGAATAGTGTCTAGAAGTGGCATCCTGTTGTAATCACGTGGGTGTTTTCAGTTTTGTTGTGTAATAAACACAAAGCGCCCTTTGTTTTATATCTGAGTCTCTGCAGAATATCCGTAGGATATAATTCTCAAGTTAAAGGGAATGTAACTATTTGATAGTTACTTGTTCCACATAGAAATTTACATTTTCTATTTACATTTCTACATTTACATACAAGAAAATGTGTGATTTCATAAACCTGTGGCTTTTGTTTCATTTACCTTAACTTGAAGTTGAGCATGTTTCCATTTTTTGAAAATTTATTCTTATTTTATTTTATGGTAACTTCTGTTCTCATAACTTATACCATCTTGTTAGTGAGTTGTGTTAATAACTTTTTCCTAGTTATTTGCAGAAGCACTTTAAACAATAAGTAAATAATTGAACTGTTATAGTTTTTGCAACTATGTTTCCAAAATGCTCCTTTGTCTTTTGATTTTGTTCATGCCATTTATACGATGTATTAAATTAATTTAAATTCTCATGCTTTCTCAATTTTATGTTATGTAAAGTAATTCTACCTCCATATCTTAATCATATAAGACATTCTCCCATGTTTTCTTCAAGTGCATTTTGGTTTCTTTTTATATTAGTCCATGAGAAAAAATGTTTAAGGACTCAGACATAAATCTAAATATTTCTCAGATAGCTTAATTGTTAAAATGTTATCAATTAATCTGTCTTTTCCTCATTTATAAATGGTGATGCCTTCACTATGTAATATATTCCCTTATACATGTTGGTCTATCCATTCATGTGTCAGTATTCATGCTGGCATTTCAAATATATTTTAATAATTGTTTGAGCTAGCTTTGCCCAGTTACTTTTGTTTTTTAGATATCTTGTACCTCTGATTATATATTTTTGCCATATGACTTCTGGAATCAAATTTGGTTAAAAATTAAGCCAGTTGTGAATTTGTTGGAATTATACTAAAATTTCAGATTAGGCAACAGCAAATTCCAACTGATAGACCAAATCTAACATTTCACTTGTCTTTATAAATAAAAATTTTATTGGAACACAGCCATATTTATTCACTTAGGTACTACCTGTGGTTGCTTTTGTGTTGTAACAAAAGAGGTAAGAAGATATGACAGAGAGTATATGAATGATAAAACCAAAAATATTTAATATCTGGACCTACACAGAAAAAGATTGTTGATATTTGTGGTGGAATAATGTTTTAGTTTATTATATTTCCAAATTTCCAATGTAATCACCAATTCTCACTGTCTCAACACAATAAAATTGTATTCTTCATGCTTACTTTTAATTCATAGCAATTTAGTGAGCATGGAAGGGATTGCCATTTCTTATAATGGCTACTCAGGGACCCAGGCTAACAGAATCTTCATCTTGAAACTTTCTACCATAAGTTTTATTTTTAAAAAAAAGTCACAATGGAAACATGTTATCATGCACTGGCTTTTAAGTTCCTTCCTGGAAGTGACACATGTAACTTCTCATGTTTACTGGCCAAAGAAAATCACATGGCCATATTTAAATCAAGGTAACATGAAAGTCAATTCTATATGCCCAGAAGAAAAAAGTGACACACAAGTTTTGGTGTACAGTTTTAATGTCTATCATAATAAATAAGAAGAATTGCCATTTCTTGAATATCCAAAAATATTATATGAATGGGAAATTAAAATGTTATATCAGATCTTTTCATAGTATATTTACTTCCTTCAAACAGATCTTGAACAATTTTTGACATTTTGAGTGCTCAGTCCCATTATTTTTGTTATTAATATAAATGGGGTTTCTAATTACTTTTGTTTACATGTTAAAAGCTATTGACTTTAATGTATGACTTTTTATTCCTAGCCATATTATTAAAGACTAAGACCATTCTTAGTGAGTTTTTAAATGTTCCCGTTGGGTTTTCTAGGTTCACAATAATAATTCTGCCTTTGACTTAGCTTATATTTGACATGCTTTCAAAGGCCAAATTTTCCTAATGTGCTTTACCTGAATTGATATCCTACAGTTCATTGATTCATTCATTTATTCATTCACTCATTTAATATTCAGTTAATATTTAACATAAAAATAGTGCTTTATTATGCAATATAGATTGAAAAATGAATAAAACAGAATAAGTACCAACTTTGAGGAACTCATTTTACACAGCCGGAAATATTCATATATGATCATACAATATGAAAATCCCATATGGGAAATTAAAGTAAGATCATGTAGAAAAACCTAGTAAAGTATGTCAAACCTGATATGAGATTTAGGAATGACTGAATGATTAAGTATGCTACTTTCCAAGATCAATGGCTTATTATAAAACAAATACCCCAAATTCTTGAAAATAAAAATATTTACATCTTAAAAGCTTTGTGTCATTTTTCAGCATGCATATTTACCTTTTCGTTTTTGTTCAGTTGCTCAGTTGTGTCCAACTCTTTGCAACCCCATTGACTGCAGCACCCCAGGCTTCCCTGTCCTACACCGTCTCCTTTTGAAAACTATTAATTCCAAAATATCAGGGCAGTGTGACTTATTTTAAAATTTCTTGCTGCAGCACCTAGTATTATTGCATCTTCCGTGAACTCAATAAATTGTGACTAAATTCATTATTAGCAGCTTGATTCGTGCTTGATTCATGGGGTCGCAAAGAGTCAGGCACGACTGAGCGACTGAAGTGAACTGAACTGAGCTCAAGGTATTTCTAAGACAAAGGAAAGGCTTTTGAGAGCTAACAAACACAAAAAGAAAAGTATTAAAGAAAAATCTTTGTGGGTATGAATAGGTTTTCAAATGATCAGTATCATGGTTAGAGAGAATAATCATGTAAAAACCATGATAGTGATCATTTTATTGTGATCCACTTGCCTAAGCCTCCTGTGTCACGAATTTATTTTTTAGATGCATGACTGAAGTAGTTGACATGACAACATTCAAGGACGTTTAGAAATACTTACTTTGCCAGGACCAGTTTTAAAATGTCTTCACTTGAGAGGAAGTGGCCTTGCCAGTTACAGGGGACTCACAGTTCTCCTGCTTGTGTTTCAGAGGCCTGAGGGTGATTTGATGAAAGTTCCTTTTCAGTTCTCCAGAGAATCTAGTTAAATTGAGAAGAAAATAATCATCATAAATCATACACCACATCTTGAAACTTAACATCTTTCGTAGAACTCAGAGACTACTCTGATTATGACACTTGAATGACATACAATTATGAGGTATATGGGCCTCCAATTGTCAAAGCAGGGTGGTCTCAGAAGAGAATAGGGATTTTATAAGTTGCAATATATTGCTAACAAATTGTGATTAAACATGGGTCAGGTTGGCAGAGAAACTATCTCATCTTGGTCAGTATTGATTTCTTTGAGATTCCCAGCAAGGTATAACAGAATTACAGAATTACACAAACTGATCAATTAATGGGAAACACATACTGCATCAGATCTCTGCTTGAAAATTTTTTTCTCCATTACTGTAACTTTATTAAAGAGATCCATGTTATTATAGAAGACCTGGTGGTACATTTAAAAGGAATAGGTCGAGTACACACACAATTCTCTTTAATTATTTAGGTCTCAGGGACCAAGTACTTTGTTTAATGGTCAAAAATTTATACAGGCTGAAGCTGTGTACATATATACATTCCAAACAAATCCATCCTTGGATTTTGCTTACATTCTTACAATTAGATTTTTAGTAAAAGATATTAAAAATAAAAATATCCCCTCAATATTTCAATACCTCAAGAGAAGCAACATGAATTGATAAATATGATTTTATAACCATCTGATAATTTGTGAAGGAATGGAAATTTAAAAAAAAGAAATTAAATATCCAATGCCTCCTTTTTATTTAATTTCACTTGTCACTTATAGACCTCTCAAAGTTTTCCTAAGCCTACTTTCCAAGGTTATCTCCCATTCTTCCCTTATATTAACATTCTTGCTAAAGCAAACTGATTTATTCATTATTACCTGTGCATACACTTTCTCACCTCTTTTCTCTACAATTAGCACAAATACAAAAACGAAATAACTATATAAAACCTATGCTCATATCTAGAGAAAATTAGAGATATCAAGGGAACATTTCATGCAAACATGGGCTCAATAAAGGACAGAAATGGTATGGACCTAACAGAAGCAGAAGATATTAAGAAGAGGTGGCAAGAATACACAGAAGAACTGTACGAAAAAGAGCTTCACGACCCAGATAATCACGATGGTATGATCACTCACCTAGAGCCAGACATCCTGGAATGTGAAGTTAAGTGGGCCTTAGAAAGAATCACTATGAACAAAGCTAGTGGAGGAGATGGAATTCCAGATGAGCTATTTCAAATCCTGAAAGATGATCCTGTGAAAGTGCTGCACTCAATATGTCAGCACATTTGGAAAAGTCAGCAGTGGCCACAGGACTGGAAAAGGTCAGTTTTCATTCCAATCCCAAAGAAAGGCAATGCCAAAGAATGCTCAAACTACCACACAATAGAACTCATCTCATACGCTAGTGAAGTAATGCTCAAAATTCTCCAAGCCAGGCTTCAGCAATACATGAACTGTGAACTGCCTGATGTTCAAGCTGATTTTAGAAAAGGCAGAGGAACCAGAGATCAAATTGCCAACATCCGCTGGATCATCAAAAAAGCAAGAGAGTTCCAGAAAAACATCTATTTCTGCTTTATTGAATATGCCAAAGCCTTTGACTGTGTGGATCCCAATAAACTGTGGAAAATTCTTCAAGAAATGGAAATACCAGACCACCTGACCTGCCTCTTGAGAAACCTATATGCAGATCAGGAAGCAACAGTTAGAACTGGACATGGAACAACAGACTAGTTCCAAATAGGAAAAGGAGTACGTCCAGGCTGTATATTGTTACCCTGCTTATTTAACTTATATGCAGAGTACATGGTGATAAACGCTAGGCTGGAAGAAACACAAGCTGGAATCAAGAGTGCCGGGAGAAATATCAATAACCTCAGATATGCAGATGACATCACCCTTATGGCAGAAAGTAAAGAGGAACTAAAAAGCCTCTTGATGAAAGTGAAAGGGGAGTGAAAAAGTTGGCTTAAAGCTCACCGTTCAGAAAACGAAGATCATGGCATCTGGTCCCATCACTTCATGGGAAATAGATGGGGAAACAGTGGAAACAGTGTCAGATTTTATTTTGGGGGGCTCCTAAATCACTGCAGATGGTGGTTGCAGCCATGAAATTAAAAGATGCTTACTCCTTGGAAGAAAAATTATGACCAACCTAGATAGCATATTCAAAAACAGAGACATTACTTTGCCAACAAAAGTCCATATAGTCAAGGCTATGGTTTTCCCTGTGGTCATGTATGGATGTGAGAGTTGGACTGTGAAGAAGGCTGAACACTGAAGAATTGACGCTTTTGAACTGTGGTGTTGGAGAAGACTCTTAAGAGTCCCTTGGACTGCAAGGAGATCCAACCAGTTCCATCCTAAAGGAGATCAGTCCTGGGTGTTCTTTGGAAAGAATGATGCTAAAGCTGAAACTCCAGTACTTTGGCCACCTCATGCGAAGAGTTGACTCATTGGAAAAGACTCCGATGCTGGGAGGGATTGGGAGCAGGAGGAGAAGGGGACAACAGAGGATGAGATGGCTGGATGGCATCACCGACTCGATGGACATGAGTCTGAGTGAACTCCGGGAGTTGGTGATGGACAGGGAGGCCTGACATTCTGCAATTCATGGGGTTGCAAAGAGTTGGACATGACTGAGCGACTGAACTGAATTGATGCTCATATTTTATGATCCCTTTTAAGTATCTTTTTATTTATGTAGTTTCACAAATTCATTCCAATCCAAAATGATCTCTCCTTAACTAAACTCATAGAACTTAGTAAACAGTTCTTCCCAAACTCTTCATGCTATATTACAACTTAGAGAATCAGTAAAATCATACAACATACTGTGGTAAACCAGCATGCCTGATCACAATATTGGAGGTAAACTTAACAGAGGCTCCAATGGTCCCAGATCCAACACGACCTGTGAAGGAAGATTAAGAGTGAGACACAATTGAAATCTGGTTCACCTACAGTAAAGAGCTGGGTTGTAAATCCATTACCAATACATCTAATGCTGTCTTAAATCATGGCTTGCATCATACTTCATTATCGGACTCCCCTTGTCCAGTTTCAAAAAGATCACATACTTCTTGAAAGTCATAGTTTGATGTCTTATAGTTGATATTTATTCACTAGTAGGTTGATTGATTGATTGGCATAATTTAAATTTTGGTCACGCTAGTGATAAAGAACCCACTTGCCAATGCAGGAAACATAAGAGATGCAGGTTCAGTCCCTTGGTGGGGAAGATATTCGCTGGAGGACAGCATGGCAACCCACTCCAGTATTCTTGCCTGGGGAATCTCATGGACAGAGGAGCCTGGCAGGCTACAGTCTGTAAGGTTGCAAAGAGTCAGATGTGACTAAAGTGACTTAGCATGCACGTAGCATGCATATAACATAAAATTTACTGCTTTGAATATTTTTAAGTATAACTGACACTTTAAGAGATCACCATCACCCTCCACTTTCAGAACATTTTTCATCTTCCAAAACTGAAATTCAATATGTCTCTCTTCACTAGTATCTGGCACCCACTACTCTAGTTTCTCTCGCTATGAATTTGACTACTATTTACTTGTACCTATGGAATCTTACATATTTTCCTCTTGTGACTAGCTTATTATACTTATTTTAACATCTTCAAGGTTCATTTATAATTGTTTTTAAACATGATAGTTATTTGCATCTTCACCAAGAAAAATATATATCATTTGTGTATTACTCATGTTTCTCTCCAAGCAGCTTACATTTAGTAGCAACATTTATATACTAGAATTAAATTAGATATTGTAAATCATCTCTAAGCTTTATTAAATCTGATATCTTTGATTTCCTATTAAAATCTTTTAATGAGAGTCAATATAGTCATTTGTTTGAGGGAAATTATGACTGACTTAGGTACTAATTGACTTTGTTGTATGGATTACAGTTTTCACACAAAATCACATAGTCTTCCCTTGACCCTGATAATTCAATTATTTTAAATTAGATTATAATGTCACAATCATTAACAAGACCATGTCTGTTGACATTTCTTGTTCTTTGGAGGATCTATAATAAACTTGTTAAAGTGATTTTTTTTCTAAAATCTACTATATTCTAAATAATTGTGGAGAAGGAAATGGCAACCCGCTCCAGTGTTCTTGCCTGGAGAATCCTGTGGACAGAGAAGCCTGGTGGGCTGCTGTCCATAGGGTCACACAGAGTCGGACACGACTGAAGTGACTTAGCATGCTTGCATGCATTGCAGAAGGAAATGGCAACCCACTCTGGTATTCTTGCCTGGAGAATCCCAAGAATGGAGGAGCTGGGTGGGCTGTCGTCCCTGAGGTGGCACAAAATCAGACACGACTGAGACAACTTAGCAGCAGCAGCTAAATAATTGTTAGTGATTTACTGGTTTATATAATCATGTTTAGTACACTAAATTTCTTTGTTATTAGTTATGATATTTTATTAAAGATTCCCTGGGCAGGATTCTGCCTATAACCTATGACATACTGATAAAAAAATCAACCAACAAAAAAGTACTAGTATTAAGATAAAATAATTCTAGAAAAAATTAGACTGTTACAAATCATACTAAACAGAAAATTCCAAATTTATGCTTAGAGGACTTCCCTGGTGGCTCAGAGGGTAAAGAATCTGCCTACAATGTGGTAGACCCGGGTTCAGTCCCTGGGTTGGAAAGATCTCCTGCATAAGGAAATGGCAACCCACTCCAGTATTCTTGCCTGGAAAATCTCATGGGCAGAAGAGCCTGGTAGGCTACGGTCCATGGGGTCACAAAGAGTTGGACACAACTGGGCGACTTCACGTTCACGTATAGACTACATTGTTCCATATTTTGTGAATTGTGTTGCTCTATTTTATTTTGTAACTCAATAAGTACTAAAAAATATTGTAAATGAGTTTGTTCATGAGTCCTGTGAACAATATAGTTGAAGCATGTTAATTCAGAATGCTTTTGAATCCTGAAGATTTTACTCCTTTCTTTTATATTTATTAGAATATTTGACAGCCATTGCACGTAAGCATCATAACTTTCAAAACCATGATCTGTAAAAATGTATATTGAATCTAAACTAATAACTTAAAAGTGATAGTGTATACTGTATAATTAGTCTAAAATAAAAATTTTAGTTAAAAATATTTTTAATAGCAAGGAACAGTGATAGTGACTGAGAAAATGGAGATATTGTTCTATTTTGGCCAACTTACAAAATGTACTAATAATTGAATTGATGTTTCTGCCTCAATTTTACAAATTTAGTTTTACAATAGTTGATGAGCAGCAGTGCAGAAAATCTTATTAAAATTAAATAAAAAATTAATAACAGTTTTGAGGATATGGCAACAGTTTTAAAAAGAAGAAGAAAATATTTAAGATGGGGGGTAGGGCATAGTTTAAATTTTACAACAAAATTGAGAAGGTAAGAAGGTATAGAGTTTTCCCATATAATCCCTGCCCTGTCACAGGCACATCTTACTCTTACATCACTCACCAGAATGGTAACTTTTTCTTTTTTTTTTTTGCCAAGAATGAAGCTCTGTTGACACATCATAATCATCCCGAGTCCATAGGTTACCCCAATGTTAGTTCTTGGTTGTACATTCTTAGTTGTACATTCTGTTGGTTTAACCAAATGTATAATGACATCCATCCATGGCTATCATATAATACAGAATAGTTTCACTGCCATAAAAATCCTCTGGGACAGGATACACATATTATATTATATTAATTATATTATATTATATAAATTACTTTTTGAGATGTATTATATTATATGAATTACTTTCAGCTGACCAACACTAATGAAATGAAGGAGAACTCAATGATCCTTGTCCCTCATTTCCTCTGCCTGTCTTTTGTCTGTGGAAAAACTTTAGCCAAAGCATAAATTTAATCAGAGAAGTAAGAAAATGTAGAAACAAAGGAAAATAGTCAAAGGAGATCAAACAATAATAGTTTAGTAATTAAGAATAGTCAAGGATGCACCAATACTTTGGCCACCTGATGTGAAGAGCCAACTCATTGGAAAAGACCCTGATGATGGGAAATTTGAAGTCAGAAGGAGAAGGGATGAGATGAGACGGTTAGATATCAATGATTCAATGGACATGAATTTGAGTAAACTCAGGGAGATAGTGGAGGACAGAGGACCTGGTGTGCTACGGTCTATGGGGTCACAAAGAGTCGGACACAACTTCATGACTGAAAAAGAGTCAAGGACCTTTAGTTCCTTCTCCAGTATTCTGGCCTGAAGGGCTATAGGTAATATTCTGAGCCATATTCTATGAACTGTCTTGTAGATACTGAAACCTCTACGAGGTGGAAGAAGTTAACTACTTGATGACCAGACTATAGCCATGACATAAGTGGCCACAATTCTGAGAATTGGCCTCAAGGAAAGGAGAACAAACTGACCGTGGAACTGAAGACTAAATGTACCTAAAACAACCAAGATGTTGCTGGTCTGACCACCACATGACCAATTTCAAGATGACTTTCAAAGCTGACTGTGCTATTTCTACATGTAGCCCCCTCCCTCTACTTATAAAAGCTCTTGCCCCGTGGTTGTCAGGGGGGACGTCAGTCTTTAGACAGGCATCTCCCCCATCCCCTGATTGCTGGCATCCAAAATAAAGCAAACTTTCCTTTCCAAGAATCTTGCCTCTTTATTGGCTTTTGAACAGCAAGCAGCTGGACCCTATTTTTGGCTGCACTAACATGGGGGAAATACACTGTCATTTACAAAGGATACAGGTTGGAAGATTATATATTGAGTCAAAGTGACCTAGATTCAAACTCTACCCAATTTCTTTTTAGAAATGGACTGTTGAAAATATTTTTTAGTTTTTCCTGAGTCCCAATTTCTCTATCAGTAAAATGAGGACGATAATATGAAATAAATATCAGGATTAAGAAGTGAATGTCTAAAGTGCTTTGTATTGTGCCTGCCACCTAAATATTGAATAAACAAGTTTGGTATTCTTATGTGATGTTAGAGTTTGTTTTGAGGAGGAAAAAAAAATGATTTATTTATAAGAAAACTTGAATATCTAAGAAATTTCAGTTTGAATAAAATCCTATGTCATTAAAAATGATTTCTAGACCCTGCTTAGAAAAATGCTACTAATTGGGCTTCCTTGCTAGCCGAACAGATAAAGAATCCACCTGCAACGCAGGAGACATAGCTTTGATCCCTGGGTTGGGAAGATACCCTGGAGGAGAGCATGGCAAACCACTCCAGTATTCTGGCCTGAAAAATCCCATGGACAGAGGAGCCTGGCAGGCCACAGTCCTTGGGGTTGTAAAGAGTCGAACATGACTGAAGTACACACACACTATAGGTGAAACAAGAAACAATATATAAAGGCATTATTATAACTTCATGCAACAGGTTACTATTCAAATATACCTTAAGAATATGAATGTGTCGGTACTTGATGAGTGATCTCACCTATTCGGAAGATCCCTCCGCCTCCATGTAACACTTAAGAATTTTCTGGAAACAAAATGCCAATATTCTGAAAAGCTGGGGACAGTGAGTGCCAATTACATTCCCAGCTGAGACACAAACAATTCCACTCGTCAGTAAGCAAGAAAGTGAAGCTTTCCAGGAGCTCTTTATATTAATGCTGCAGTAAATGTGGCGAGTCAGTCATGGAATATTTCAATACAGCGTGCATGTCATTCGAATTTAAAAGCAACCCACTGAGAATGCAGAGACCTGATTTCCTCTGCTATGATTCCAGTGTTTTCTGAGAAACATTCCTAAAGTTTACCCTTTCCCCAAAATATTTGGTTCTGTAGTACTTTTCCGAGGTAAGAGGAAGCATGCTTTCTTCCCCAAATTTAAAGGAAGTCATGTATTTCCAAAAGATATAAACAGGTTCAATCTCTAAGTCTGCTGATTTTACATTTTAAAAATTCAATCCTATAGTCTTCTAGAATAAATAAACACATAAGACAAAACAGAAGAAAAGACAGCCAAATACATGTTTGCATCCAAAAATGAAAGAATCTAAGCAAGCATTAAAAAAAAACACTTAGGACAATTGATAAATTTATTGTTCTCATTGTAAATTCAAACTGTGATCCATCAATAATCCATTATAGATTTATGCAATCTGCATAGCAGCATATTGTTCATTAATAACGTAACACTCACAAAGTAGCATTTTTAGAGGAAATATTAAATGCTACTTGTTGAGTTAATAGCCTATTACAGTCAAATCCCTTTAAACTGTGTACATATTCAGTATATTAATTTTTTAATAATTTAAAATTATATAGCATATTTGTGAGCTGAAATTGAACTCATTGATTTTTTGTGGAAAATTAAAGTTGCAAAACAACACAGCAGAGTTTTTGTCAGGAAAGAAAATTCACAAACATATTAAATTGATGCACAATTTTTGAAGAGGAGATCCATTTTGTATCTGTTTGGGCTGAATCTGTCAAAAGTGTTCAGTATTTTCCAGTAGAGGGTCTGTTGCTTTCATATGGAAAGCATCCCTGAGTAGAGAAATAGTAGAGTTCATTTCAGAATGTAATAGACATATAGAAAATAAAAGGAAAGAATTTTCTTCAACTGAGCTTACCTTACTGACCCAAGTACAGGGGCCTGTGTTTTGCCTGTAGTACTTCAGCTTTTATTCAAAATATTAAGTGTATTTTATTCTTTGAGAATTAACAAACCAAGAAGATAAAGATTATAGTCAATGGAATTAAATTTTCTGAATTTAAATACTGATTCACAAGGCCAATTATGAGGCAAATTTCTCAGTCTCTATGTTTCATATTCCTTAGAGAGTAGAGATTCTCTACCCTAGAGGCTGTTTGGGGCCTACATATATAATCGATATACAATTCTTATTATTGAATCTCTGTTCAGTTCAGTCATGCAGTCGTGTCTGACTCTTTGCGACCCCATGACTGCAGCACACCAGGCTTCCATGTCCATCATTAGTTCCTGGAGCTTACTCAAACTCATGTTCATTGAGTCAGTGATGCCATCCAGGCAACTCCACATCTGTCATCCCTTTCTACTCCCACCTTCGATCTTTCTCAGAATGAGAGTCTTTTCCAATGAGTCAGTTCTTCACATCAGGTGGCCAAATAATTGGAGTTTCAGCTTCAGCATCAGTCCTTCCAATGAATATTCAGGAATGATTTCCTTTGGGATGGACTGGATGGATCTCCTTGCCGTCCAAGGGACTCTCAAGAGTCTTCTTCAACACCACAGTTCAAAGCATCAATCCTTCAGCTCTCAGCTTTCTTTATAGTCCAAATATCACATCCATACATGACTATTGAAAAGACCATAGCTTTGTCTAGACAGACCTTTGTTGGAAATGTCTCTGCCTTTTAATACGCTGTCTCAGTTGGTCATACTTTTCTTCCCAGGAGCAAGTCTTTTAATTTCATGGCTGCAATCACCATCTGCAGTGATTTTGGAGCCCAAGAAAATAAAGTCAGCCACTGTCTCCACTGTTTCCCCATCTATTTGCCATGAAGTGATGTGACTGGGTGTCATGATCTTAATTTTCTGAATGTTGAGTAAAGCCAACTTTTCCACTCTCCTCTTTCACTTTCATCAAGAGGCTCTTTAGTTCTTAGCTTTCTGCCATAAGGGTGGTGTCATCTGCATATCTGAGGTTATTGATATTTCTCCCGGCAATATTGATTCCAGCTTGTGCTTCATCCTGTCTGGCATTTCACATGATGTACTCTGCATATAAGTTAAATAAGAAGGGTGACAATATACAGCCTTGATGTACTCCTTTCCCAATTTGGAAACAGTCTGTTGTTCCAAGTCTGGTTCTAACTGTTACTTCTTGACCTGCATACAGATTTCTCAGGAGGCAGGTAAGATGGGTATTCCCATCTCTTTCAGAATTTTCCACAGTTTGCTGTGATCCACTCAGTCAAAGGATTTGAAATAGTCAATAAAGCAGAAATAGATGGTTTTCTGGAACTCTCTTGCTTTTTTGATGATCCAACATAGGTTGACAATTTGATCTCTGGTTCCTCTGCTTTTTCTAAATCCAGCTTGAAAATCTGGAATTCATGGTTCACATACCCTTGAAACCTGGCTTGGAGAATTTTGAGCATTACTTTGCTATTATGTGAGATGAGTGCAATTTTGGGGTAGTTTGAACATTATTTGGCATTGCCTTTCCTTGGTATTGGAATGAAAACTGACCTTTTCCAGTCCTGTGGCCACTGCTGAGTTTTCCAAATTTGCTGGCATGTGGAGTGCAGCTCTTTCACAGCATCACCTTTTAGGATTTGAAATAGCTCAACTGGGATTCCATCACCTCCACTAGCTTTGTTTATAGTGATGCTTCCTATGGCCCACTTGACTTCACATTCCAGGACGTCTGGCTGGTTATCTGGGTCATGAGGATCTTTTTTGTACAGTTTACAGTTCTTCCGTGTATTCTTGCCACCTCTTCTTAATATTTTCTGCTTTGGTTAGATTGATACCATTTCTGTCCTTTATTGTGTCCATCGTTGCTTGAAACAGTCCTTTGGTATTTCTAATTTTCTTGAAGAGATCTCTATTACTGAATCTGGCCCACAATAAATGATCAAATTGAATTAACTATTATCTCCTTTATCATTAAGAACAGAAACTTTAAAATATATTCTGTTTTTTGCTTATTATTAGCTATATTCTATTCATTCCATCCTTTACCACACCTCTAAGAAAGGTGTAAATTATCATCTTTTGAAAATATTTATTAATCAATATATTAAGTAATTCACAAGCAGTTGTGGAGTCTTTACTCTGTTCAAGCACTGTTAGTCACTAGTGAAAGTGTTACAAAATGATTTGTTCTCTGTTTATGTGCATTCCATAATACATTTTAGAAAAGTTTATAGAAACATAAGAACAAGGTTTTCTATTATACTGTGATAAGAAAATTAGCATCTCATTTTTAATTTAAAATGTATATATACATGTACTAATTAATATATACATATACTTTTTCCTTTTAGTCTAGCTACAGACTAATAAATATGGGTAAGATACAGATTGGCAGTTTCTTTCTAGTAACTAAATGCTGCCTTACATGAAAACACTACATTTAGTCTTACAGCCGTTCATCCATTGAATCAAATAGTTGTTGAGTCCTCTGTGCTGGACTCTGAGGGGCATTCTGAACCAAACACTGATAAGAAATTCTCATCCTAGCTTTCTGAGAGTGGTGGGAAAGTAGAAATGTAAACAGAATGTGAATCTATTTAAAGTTAAAAGTGTGAACAAAAAGCTATGGAAAAAAGAGATTAAGGAAAAAGAAGAACCATTTTAGAGTTTAAGTTGAAAAGCTGCCAACTTAAAATTTAATTTAAATATAAGTGCTGACAAATGGAGGCGCATGTATAAAAAGCAAAGGTAATAAATAAAAAGAGTCCATGTAAGAACGTTACAATTCTTCATGAAAAGTAATATAATAGCAATTAAGCACTATGTAAGTAATATATTACTAAATATATAAGGAATAGAAGATATATTTGAGTGAAGGTAGAATTGGATTTGCAAAGATAAAAGGAGAAAATATGAAACAATAACTGACTTCTGTCTTGGAAAAGAATATTATGAGAAAACAGTGAGTAGAATTTTTTTCCTTAATTGAAGACAGTCCAAGGAAAATCTAGTTAAAGGCTCCAGATTCAGAAGAATTCCCTCATAGCACTGGAATGTATTTCAGGAAGGTTACGGAATTGTTGTTGATGAATATTCGCCAGTTACAATGTAGAGACTGTTTTTTGAAAAGAGAATGCAAATATATACATTCACATAAAACAAGTTAAGTCTCGCAGTTTGAGACAACAAGCTGCGAGGTGCTATTGAGGCTGGGCACTAACATTCAAATCTTATTTTTTCCAATGGCCACAAATAACAGTATACAAGCCTAAAAAAGAACATATTCCAAGTTTGACAGTTGACATTTTGATTCACACAATAGTGAGGCCACCTTCTAATTTCTGACATAAAGAAAACTTGTGTAGGGGAAAAGCCTTGACTATTAGTCAAAAGTGATAATAAAAAGTTGTTTTGACAACAGATAAAAGGCAGAGACCCTGCCTGTTCTGCTGATGCAGGCCTATGCCCATTTTCTGTTTCCAAAGGTGATCACCCCTCAGACAAGGCCACAGTGACAGCATCTATTTGAGACTCTTAATTAAGGGAAACTCAAGTAATCTACTGTGTGTTAGCTATTAACTGAAAGATCATCACATATTTGGAATGGTATGGTCATTTGAATATCAGGATTCTAGTTTTATACATACCTTAAACTTGACCCAAACAGTCACTTGTGTTTGTATGTAATCTATACAACAGAGGCTGAGCTCTGAATTCTCTCTCTTGATTGAAACTCTTAGGTTGGAATTTAGACTCTCAAGAACTTGGAAGACAGTGCGTGGAAGTGCTTAAGGAGGTCCTTTGTGTGTATTCAGGAACTGGTAGGAACTTTTTTTTGGTTGAATGGTATACATTCCCATTTTAACAGTTTTTCCACCTGGTTAAAAGTAATTAATCTTATATTTATATGAGTTGGTTGGGATCATTTTCTTTGCTTTCTATCAACTCATACAAATAAAAGTGAAATCACATTTAAAAAGAAAAAAAAAGTCAAATATTTAGACTGAGAAGTGGTCCCTCAGCAGCCTGACAAATGTTAGGAAGTAAGCACTGGCTTTAGAGCCAGAAGTAGGGGAAGTCTGGCTGCTTCATACAGGCCAGCCTCTAAGAACTTTTTGTTGGTTCATAAACTGGCTCTGTAAACAGAGGGCAAAAAAGAGATGGAAGAAAAAGGCAAGTCACTCCAGACTGGCATCACACATGGTAAAAAGAGGGGGGGAAAGTGGAAGTAGCAACCGATTTTACTTTCTTAGACTCCAAAATCACCACAGGCAGTGACTATGGCCACAAAATTAAAAGACCTTGCTCTTGGAAGGAAAGCTATGACAAACCTAAGACACATGTACCCCAATGTTCATCGCAGCACTGTTTATAATAGCCAGGAATGGAAACAACCTAGATGTCCATCAGCAGATGAATGGATAAGAAAGCTGTGGTATAGATACACAATGGAGTATTACTCAGCCATTAAAAAGAATACATTTGAATCAGTTCTGATGAGATGGATGAAACTGGAACCGATTATACAGAGTGAAGTAAGCCAGAAAGAAAAACACCAATACAGTATACTAACACATATATATGGAATTTAGAAAGATGGCAATGACGACCCTGTATGTAAGACAGCAAAAGAGACACAGATGTGTAGAGCGGACTTTTGGACTCAGAGAGAGAGGGATAGGGTAGGATGATTTGGGAGAATGGCATTGAAACATGTGTACTATCATGTAAGAAACGAATTGCCAGTCTATGTCCGATGCAGGATACAGCATGCTTGGGGCTGGTGCACGGGGATGACCCAGAGAGATGTTGTGGGGAAGGAGGTGGGAGGGGGGTTCATGTTTGGGAACGCATGTACACCTGTGGTGGATTCATGTCAATGTATGGCAAAACCAATACAGTATTGTAAAGTAAAAGAAAGTAAAAATAAAAATAAACTAAAATAAAAATAATAGTGAAATAACTGCAAAAAAAAAAAAAAAAAGCAGAGGCATCATTTTGCCAAGAAAGGTCCATGTAGTCAAAGCTATGGTGTTTTCCCAGCAGTCATATGTAGATGTGAGATTTGGACCATAGCAAGGCTAAGCAGCAAAGAGCTGATGCTTTCTAACTGTGGTGTTGGAGAAGATTCTTGAGAGTCCCTTGGACTGCAAAGAGATCAAACCAGTCAATCCTAAAGGAAATCGACACTGAATATTCATTGGAAGGACTGATGCAGAAGCTCCAATACTTTGACTACCTGATGGGAAGAGAAGACTCATTGAAAAAGACCCTGATGCTGGGAAAGATAAAAGGCAAAAGGAAAAAAGGGTGGCAGAGGATGAGAGGGTTAGATAGCATTATTGATTCAACAGACATGAATTTGAGCAAATTCTGGGAGATCATGAACAACTGGTGTGCTGCGGTCCTTGGGGTCACAAAAAGTCAAACACGACTTAGCGACTGAACACCCACCCACACACACACACACACACACACACACAAATTTAATAAGCAAGGGAACTCACCTACAAGGTTTGTCTTATGCAGTCACAGGACAAATAGATCACGACACCCTCCACCAGAATCTCAAGCATTTATACAGAGGACTTAACAGAGTTCAGTTATGTATACCATCCAGATGGACTTAGTAGCACCTTACTTTCTCAAAGTTATATCCTTGGAACAGCTCCCACTGTGGGAATGGGGGACAGAATGTACAGCCCAAGGACAAGGTGAGGCCTAAGGAGCCTCTGATTACCCAGGTCTGGTTCACTGATGACCAGAGGTCATGTCTTCTTGCTGACCTATTCCATCAGCACATAGCAGGCAGCAAAGCATGGAGAGTGGACCTGGAGGTGGAGCAGAGCACATAGAAAATAAAGTATATTCCACCCTTTCGCCAGTCTTAATCCATTCTAAAGATTTGCTCAGAGGAAAAAAATCCTCAGCCCAAGAGAGACACACCATCACTGAAAGATAACCTCAGCACTATTTTACTCCTCCATGAAAGCACAATTATAGCATAGCCATCACCTTTACTTTTCAGATAAGCTAGCAGAGAATGACCAACTTTAAGGTATAGCTGCCACAGTGTCCAGCGGCATAATAGTCACCAGGCCTAAAAATTGACAATTAGAGCTTTCTTCTTACACCAGCCATTCCATACTCTCGCTATTCTCTTGCAACATCTCTTACACTTTGACAGCATCTCTGCTTGACATGCATTATCTGGTAGAGTGGTTCAAATATTTATTATTATCCAACCGAAACCCTCACTCGTCCGGTCTTATTGGATAGTTAGTTTCCCATTGATGATTATGACTGGACATGAGAATAAGAGGCATTCTAATGAAACTTTTAGATTCACTAAACTTTGCCCCAGTGATGGAATAACAGACCAATTCTCCCTTCATATTAATAATTGGGAATAAGCACTGTGACCAGTGGACTGATCTTATTCACTGTCCTATTTCAGCAGCATGACAAGACCCAAATCAATGAGTAGGCTCAGCTATTTAACAGCACTGTGATCATGATCCCTAGTGTACCCACAACTCCTCCAGCTACCAGTACTTCCACATCTCCAAAGCCAAGGCTGCAGAAACAAGCAGAAAAGTTCAAAGAATGAGTTCTTTAATATATCAACGAGAGGGGCCTAGCTTTAGCTTGGTTCCTAAACTTACACATTCTAGCTGAAGAGAAATTGGAAGCATGCATTGGAATACACTGAAACTGTAGGACATAAGCGGATCTTCAATAAGCCATAACACTATCCCCTCAAACTCCTCCCGGGTGAAGAGTTCATGGGAAGACCAATGAATCCCTTGCACATGAGCTCATTGTTAAATTTCTTTCACCAGAAAATGAGTTCTTTATTTGGAGACAATGATGTGTTAGATAACAAGGCCATAAATACAGCATTCTGTAAATCCATTAATGGATGTTCTGGCAGAAGTATTTCAGACAGGGAAGGCAAGTTCATATTTGGAATATGACTTATTCTCATAAAAACAAATTGCTACCTCGTACCTGAGGGAAAGAGTCAAAGTCCTTTAGCTGTAACTCCACTAATAGATTGGGCAGGTAGTAGCCAGATCATCCTTAATGAGAAAAAAGATGAAACATGGTATTCGAGCCCGTGTCTCCTCTACCTGTCTTCTTTGTGCACAGCCACTGAGATGACAGCGAGGTATGCAGAGAGTGAGGTGCGTGTGTGCCCAGTCACGTCAGTCGTGTCTGACTCTTTGCAGCCCCACGGATGGCAGCCCACCAGGCTCCTCTGTCCTTGGGGTTTCTCCAGGCAAGAATGCTGGAGTAAGTCGCCATGCCCTCCTCCAGGGATTTGCTGACAGCAATAGGATGGTTCATTGTGTCCATCTGATTATTGAAAGTTTCCTCTGCAGTGATGTTTCTGCAAGGTATCTCTTTGAAACATGAATTCACTCTCTTTTTGCTCATTCTGTGATGTTCATCTGTATCTTTCCAATCTTTCTTGTCATAAATAGTCTGATTTTCTTTTTTATTTTTCCAACAAGACAAGTCTCAGCCACCATTCATACTTAGATCCATACCACACATAATCTTTCCACAAAAACATTATCTTATTTATATATAAATAAGATATAAATTGACATATAAAAATTATATTATTTATATATAAATAAATACATTAACATAATATTTAATAATATAATTTTAGTATAATATATGAACTGGTGTGTATAAATTATATTATTGATATACAAATAGGTATATTATAACATAATATATTAACAATATATATAATTATTACTATAATACACATGCACTATTTGACATTTGGTCAAGAAAACATTTATCTTTGCCATTGTCTCCTATAGTCTCCCCAAGTTGGGCTGTAACGTAGCAACTGTATACTTCCACATGGAACATGCTACTTTGCAAGCCCTATGTAAACCAGGCCACACTTTCCCCTTTCCATTAAGTGATCCTAGTAAAGTCTCCATTAATTCCAAAGTGTGGATTCAGTAAGAAATAGTGAAATTGTTAAGAGTAGGTGTTTTTGAAATTGCCATCTGTTTATGCTAATATTACTCTAGACCATTTAGAGCTTGGCGTCACATATACCATTTCCATTTTACTATGAAATGATTCTGTTAATCTCCAAAGTTATGATATTATGAATAAGATGGGCCTAGGATGTGATGAAAGGAAAAGGTATAGTGTCTGCTCTTGATGCGAGAAGCCTCATCTAGCAGCCTTATCTGCCATACAGATTATTTTCATTATTAACTGCACTGTGTCATTAGGCACAAGCTTGCATTTCAGACTGGTCTTCTGAAGGGCTTTCTCTTGCTCTAGATTCTACTCAAAATCAATGGCATTATGGATTTCCCAATAAATGAGACAGAGCTGAACAATCTAAAATTCAACAAACTCCTAAAGCTTTCAAATACGGCTTATTTCTTCCTGAATGGTGATATGTATATAAAGATATCTTCTACTTAAAAGGAACAGCCCCACCATTCCTCAAAGAGTAGAGAAAAATCACTAATGTGCCAGCCCCTGAGGCTTCTTGGGGCTCACTGCCTACCTCTCTGGTGTACATGTAGTATCTCAGTAAAGCATATGGAAGGCTTGATAATTCCTCTTTACCAAGTCAGTAAGTAAACTGTTCACATGATTAGGGATGGCTGATCAAGGTGAACATAACACATTGACTCCAATATTCCAATTATTTTAACTCTTTGGACTCCTTTCTCTATACAGCATACCAGGAAAGTTATGGCATCTTAACCCATTAACTATAGGCCATTACTGAGTTCAAGACTTCATAAATCAGCACACCAAACTGTTGAGGTCCATCCTAGAGGCTTGAACTAATATGCTAAATCCTAAATTCTAAGTAAACTACCAGGCTTCTCCGTCCATGGGATTTGCCAGGCCAGAGTACTGGAGTGGGGGGCCATTGCCTTCTCTGTAAGCAGCTATACACACATAAAAATACCTAGCTTAAAACATCTTTATATTCCACCATCCTTTTTCCCACATAATTAAGATCCTTCCCCATAAAGGGTGGGAGCAGATACCATTGATGTTAAGTAATTAAAAGTTTTTTAAAATTAAAGTGTGGTTTCCTCAGATTGGGTGAAGGTCTGCTTTTGTCGCTAAAGGGAACCTCAGGGAAAAATGAGGGTGCAAGTTTCTCAGCCCTGCCGAAATCTAAATCTAATATTTCCCAACTTACTATAATTTGACTTCAGTCTTAACAAGATCTTTCACACTTTCAATGAATATTTATTGGCACCTTATGTCTATAAATGCATAATTGGATAAAACAAACAGAAATCCCTGTATTCACAATTACATTATTCTAAGAGATGCAAATAACATGATAAGTAAAATTTATATCTGTTAGTGATTAGTTCTAAGAATAAAACAATGAAGGAAAGGGCCTTGATAGAACATGTTAGTGATAGAGGAGTTGCAGGTTACATTGGTGGTCAGGGTAGTGCTCATTAAGAAGATGACATGAGAGGTATGGGTATGATGTTATCTTAACTAATTATGCCTCATCTTAAATAATTGTAACTGTAATAATTATATTAAGAATAAGGTAACTTATTCATATTTTAAAAATAAGGTCACTTTCTAAGGTCCTGGGAATAGGACTTCAACATATCTGTTTGTGGGAGTCATAATACAAGTCATAATATTGATTTATTGCGATGCATTTATGGACATCTGTGTGCATGTTAGTTGCTCAGTTGTTTCCGACTCTATGCAACCCCATGGACTATAGCCCACCAGGCTCCTCTGTCCGTGGAATTCTCCAGGCAAGAATGCTGGACTGTGTTGCCATTCCCTTCTCCATTGGACATGATGTACATGTAAATATTTTACTAAGAAACCAAATTATACTGGAATTTGTTATTTTCACACAGAGCAGCTGATATTTTTTCTCTGAGATTTTTCACTATTCTGCTTGTATCATTAGAGATCAACATAGAGCCAAAAGCTTAAGCAAATATTTCAGTTACAGGATTAGAAATATCCTTTGAGGATAATAATATTTTAAATACTGTAGCTCAGGCTTCCTTCACAGGCACTCCTTTATTATAGGTAAATAAAGTTAAATCAGAGATTATAACAGAGACAAATGAATCCTGTGCTTGCTTGTAACATTGAAAGTTTAATGGTATACCAAAGTTTTACTCACTTCTCCATCCTTAGATTTCTCACCAGAGGTCCATTTAAATCCCACTCCATGGTGGTCACATCATTCTACAGGAGGCAGGGATCAAAATCATCCCCAAGAAAAAGAAACGCAAAAAGGCAAAATGGCTGCTGGAGAAGGCCTTCCAAATAGCTGAGAAAAGAAGACAAATGAAGGGAAAAGGAGAAAAGGAAAGATCTACCCACCTGAATGCAGAGCTCCAAAGATCAGCAAGGAAAAACAAGAAAGCTTTCCAAAGTGAACAATGCAAAGAAATAGAGGAAAACAATAGAATGGGAAAGACTAAAGATCTCTTCAAGAAAATTAGAAATACGAAGGGAACATTTCAAGTAAAGATGAGAATACTAAAGGACAGAAAAGGTATGGACCTAACAGAAGCAGAATATATTAAGAAGAGGTAGCAAGAATACACTGAAGAACCATAAAAAGTCTTAATGACCTGGATAACCACAATGCTGTAGTCACTCACCCAGAGACAGACATCCTGGAATGTGAAATCAGGTAGGCCTAAGGAAGCATTACTACTAATAAGGTTAGTGGAGATGATGGAATTCTGGCTGAGCTATTTCAAATCCTAAAAGATGATGCTGTGAAAGTGCTGCACTCAATATGCCAGCAAATTTGGAAAACTCAGCAGTGGCCACAGGACTGGAAAAATCAGTTTTCATTCCAATACCAAGGAAAGGCAATGCCAAAGAATGTTCAAACTACTGCACAATTGCGCTCATCTCACATGGTAGCAAGGTAACGCTCAAAGTCTTTCAAGCTGGGCTTCAACAGTATGTGAACCAAGAAGTTCTAGAGGTACAATCTGGATTTAGAAAAAGCAAAGGAATAACAGATCAGATTGCCAACATCAGTTGGATCATAGAAAAAGCAAGGGAATTCCAGAAAAAGATCAGCTTCAATGACTATGCTAAAGCATTTGTGTGGATCACAACAAACTGTGGAAAATTCTTAAAAAAATGGGAATACCAGACCACCTTCCTTGCCTCCTAAGAAATCTGTATGCCGGTCAAGAGCAATAGTTAGAACTAGACATGGAACAACAGACTGGTTCCAAATTGAAAAAGGGGTACGTCAAGGCTGGAAGGCTGCATATTGTCACCCAGCTTATGCAATTTATATGCAGAGAACATTATGCAAAATGCCAGGATGGATGAAGCACAAGCTGGAGTCTAGATTTCCAGGAGAAATATCAACAACCTCAGATATGCAGAAGACACCACCCTTATAGCAGAAAGTGAAGAGGAACTAAAAAGCCTCTTGAAGAAAGTGAAAGAGGATGGTGTAAAAGCTGGCTTAAAGCTCAACATTCCAAAAAACAAAGATCATGGCATCTGGTCCCATCACTTCATGGGAAATAGATGGAAAAACAATGGAAACAGTGACAGACTTTATTTTCTTGGGCTCCAAAATCACTGCCAATGGTGACTGCAGCAATGAAATTAAAAGATGCTTGCTCTTTGGAAGGAAAGCTAAGACAAACCTATAGAGTGTATTAAAAAGCAAAGACATCACTTTGCCAACAAAGTTCGGTACATTAAAAGCTATGGTTTTTCCAGTAGTCATGTATGGATATGAGAGTTGGACCATAAAGAAGGCTAAGTGCCAAAGAATTAATGTTTTCAAACTGTAATATTGGAGAAGACTCTTTAGAGTCCCTTGGACTGCAAGAAGATCAAACCAGTCAATCCTAAAGGAAATCAACCCTGAATATTGATTGGAAGGACTGATGCTGAAGCTGAAGCCCCAATACTTTAACCCCCTAATGCAAAGAGCCAACTCATTGGAAAAGACCCTGATGATGGGAAAGGTTGAGAGTAGGTAGAAAAGGGGGCTACAGAGGATGAGATGGTTGGATGTCATCACCAACTCGATGGACATGGGTTTGAACAATCTCCGGGGGATGGTGAAGGACAGGGAAGCCTGGTGTGCTGCAGTCCATGAGGTCACAAAGAGTTGGATACAAATGAGCAACTGAACAACAACCCCAGTGATCATAGCTTAAAACAGGTGGGCTTCTTACATGTCCTGTGGGATAGATAGAAAGCAGTTGGAGGATTCCATATACATTAACATTATTATCTCATGAGGCAGCATGTTCTAACGGTAAAAGTGTGGGCTCTGAAGTCAACACATCTAAGGGTTGGAGTCACCATTTCTCCAGTTCTTAATTTTGTTATCAAGCTTCAGATGGAGATAAGCTCATATGCCTTAAAGAATTTTGGAAAAGATAAGGCAAAATCTGCCATGTAGCCAACATAATGCCAGCATATGATTGGCACAGTTACATATTGATTTCTATTTCTTTGCTTTCAGATTATGTATGGCTATTATTTGACTGAATTGCACATCAGAAAACCAACCCTCTCCACTGATCTCCTTAACACTGTGGAAAGTGCTACAGTGTACCTTGTCAGTAGACTCAAATGATAGTGATTAGGAGACTTTTGAAAAAACTGCTACTAAGAGGAAATGGCCAGGGTAAATGTATGTATGTGGTGTTGACTGGATTGAGGAGGATTGAGGAACTTGGGACTGTGGACTAGTAAGTGAAGCGCAGGCCATGGAGCCATTACTCAAGTGTAGAACTTCAAAAATTCACTCCAGAGATAACAAGTGACCCCAGACAGCCCTGTCTAGGATCCCTGATACAGATTTTGAGAATACTTCTCAATCTCATTTTGAACACAGGTGCATGATCAAGCTCAAGGTGTTCTCCTGGTTTTGCCCATTTATATAATGGTGCTCCAGGAAGGATGGTTGTGTATATACTAAGTCACTTCAGTTGTGTCAGACTCTTTGCAACCCCATGGACTGTACCCCACCAGACTCCTCTGTCTATGGGATTCTCCAGGCAAGAATTCTGGAGTGGATTCCATGCCATCTTCCAGGGGGTCTTCTTGACCCAGGGACTCAAACCTGCTTCTCTTATGTCTCCTGCATTAGCAGACAGGTTCTTTATCACAAGTGCTACCAGGGAAGCCCCCAGGAAGGATAGGGGATATTTTAAGAGAGGGACTACTATTGTTATTTTTACAGATATTTCAATATATTCTTTGGGGATTAGTAAAGGCTTTCATGAGGCTGTGGGGTCTCAGATAAATACTAAGGGAGGAAAACTATTTAACTATTAAAATGAGGTTGAGGTTGAAGAGATGATAAGCTTTATAAACTGAGGGAATAACAAAAGCTAATCCAGAGAGTAATGTATTGATGCAAGTTGCAGGCACAGGATTTCATCAGAACTGGATCCTAGGATACAAGAAAGCCACACTTAAAACATAAAGCTAGACTCAAGAGGGGGCCTCCACTATAGGGTCCTGTAAACTGGAAGGATATAGATTTTATTCTGAATAATGAGGCATTGAGAGATTTTAAACAGGGACAGGACTGATGAGTTTTGCGCTCTAGAACAGTTTGAGAATGGCTTGCACAGGGTCAAAACTGTAAGCTGGCAGACCCATGAAGACGCTGATTCCATGGACAGAGTGCAACTTAAAATGGATTTAACTATGTCAGTGGTAGTGTGAGGAGAGTGGAAAAATAAAGATCCTCTAACGCTAATAGGAAGTCAAAAAACATAAGATTCAGGGATCAGTTTGATATTCCAGCAAAGAAAGAGTGGTATTTAGGATGATCCAAGGATTTCTGGACAGAGTGAAAGAACAGGTGGTGTTGCTATCTTCAGCTCAGAAAACATAGGAAGAGGAAATGGTGTGTTGGTGAGTTGAGATGATTACGACTGATTCTGTGCCACTTTCGTGCATGAGGGTGATTAGATAATTTCAGTAGAAATGCTTCAAACTTTACCCATCTCTGTATCACTCTCAGTGCCTTGAAGGCAGCAACTTTGCATACCAATGCATCACCAATGCTGTTATAGAGCTAATAGTTAAAGGGCATTCAATAATTATTTTGTTCATATGTTTGTTCATTTATTCACAAATATTTATTGAAAGTTAACTATGTACTAGACATTAGTCTAGGTCTGTTGATCTCAATCATTGCTGCAGCTGGAAATGTTTATAAAGCTCTGAGACTAGAGTCCCTGTGTGGACCCATTATATCAGAATACCTGGGCCCAGCAAGCAGGTGATTATAAATGGAAGCCAAATGGCATCTAGAAAATTCCACCCAGTATCCAGGGTTAAAAATTATTGTCTTAAGAGCTGGAGATACTACAAGCACACACACACAAACACACACATACACGCATAAACCTGAGAGCCAGCATCTCTCATCGCTTGCAGCTTATGTGAAAGATTTATCAAAGGTGCAAAGAAACAAAGGCCAGAAGTCAGAAGTGAGTGCTATGCTGATTCAAATGTTCCAATATTTAAGTAAATAATAGCTAATAACAAACTATGAAATAATTTTAAACAATAAAACCAAATCATATAATTGTAAAAAATCACATCTTTTATGCAGAGGTCATTACTTGAGACATCATCTTAAAATCGGCCTAAGTTTATAAGTAAATAACTATATCATAAGGTTACTTCTTCCAAATTAAAATTCTTATACCCCCAGCCCAAATTATATTTAATTCATTTTAAAACAAGCTCTTGGTTTCTGAGCATTCTCTAGTTAGAGAGTATATGTTAGGACTTAGAGAAAACGGTGAGGGGGATAAGGATGCATATTAACTGCTGCAGAAGAGGCCTCAGGGCTACCGAGGCCTGTGGAAGAACTGCAAACATAAAGACAAACAGGATCTGGACTTAAAAGTAGATATATTTCTTATTTGGGATTTTACTCTGTTACTGAATAAAGAGGTAGAATAGCAAAATAAGATGGAAAATGAATAAAGAGAATGTTACATCCAATTTGTCTTTAAGGCCCCTGCATGTTTTATAATGTTAGAGCATGGCACAACATCATTGTACCTAACGTGACTTTTGAATAATTATTTTGAAAAATTGGAATAAAAAATTTAAAAGGTGAAGAAATTATATATCTCAGAGTGTTTTACAAAACAATGATAAAGAGTAAGTATTTTATTTCAGAGATTAAGCATTAATTATCTGGAAATTTTTCCTAGAGCATGCAGTATAAATGAAACATTATTAGCCTTTTACAAAAGGTGATCCATTATTGCCTATTACATAGAGCAAACTACTATTAATTTCATTTACCATTTGTCTTCAAGTAAAGCATGAGAGTCATTTCTCAAGAGATAATTAAAATATGGCTTCAGAATATTCATACAGAATCAATAAGCACAAAATATCACATAGATTATGTATACATTTGTGACAATATATAAAAATTACAGAAACAGTATAATTCAAGATTAGTAGATAAAAACATAAACTTATTATGTTAGAATATTGCATATTATAACTTTTTATACATTTCCATTGGCTTTTCATTATTTATAGTTCAATTAATTAAATTGATTACTAAAACATATTAGAATAAACACAAGATTCCAGAGAAACTGAGGAACTGCTCCAAGGAGTCGGGGGGAGGGGGCTAGTCAATATTATGTATAATTATCTCTGCTCTGCTCAGTTGTGTCCAAGTATTTGAGACACCATGGACTGTAGCCTGCCAGGTTCCTCTGTCCATGGGATTCTTCAGGCAAGAATACAGGATGGTTTGCCCTTTTCTCCTCCAGGGGATCTTCCCAACCCAGGAATCGAACCCATGTCGCCTGGGTATCCTGCATTAACAAGTGGATTCTTTGCTGTTGAGCCATTGAGGAAACCCATAAACACAAATGGCAAGTACCAATTTTTAGTTGGCACAATTGAGAATCATTATAATAGTCAATGATTCCTTCTCTGTGTCATACACTCTTATGGTCTCATGAAATTTTGGTCACAAAAGCTTTGTAGACTGTAGTAATTTCATGTACTTTCCAGATGCACAGTCAATCTTCAGCACCCAGGTCTGCACCCAGAGAGGAAGACTTATATCAGTTCAGTTCAGTTCAGTTCAGTCACTCAGTCGTGTCAGTTCAGTTCAGTCGCTCAGGCATGTCCGACTGTTTGTGACCCCATGAATCGCAGCACGCCAGGCCTCCCTGTTCATCACCAACTCCTGGAGTTCACTCAGACTCGCATCCATCGAGTCCGTGATGCCATCCAGCCATCTCATCCTCTGTCGTCCCCTTCTCCTCCTGCCCCCAATCCCTCCCAGCATCAGAGTCTTTTCCAATGAGTCAACTCTACTCATGAGGTGGCCAAAGTACTGGAGTTTCAGCTTTAGCGTCATTCCTTCCAAAGAAATCCCAGGGCTGATCTCCTTCAGAATGGACTGGTTGGATCTCCTTGCAGTCCAAGGGGCTCTCAAGAGTCTTCTCCAACACCACAGTTCAAAATCATCAATTCTTCGGTGCTCAGCCTTCTTCACAGTCCAACTCACATCCATACATGACCGCAGGAAAAACCATAGCCTTGACTAGACAGACCTTACTCAGCAAAGTAATGTCTCTGCTTTTGAATATACTGTCTAGGTTGGTCATAACTTTTCTTCCAAGGAGTAAGCATCTTTTAACTTCATGGTTGCAGTCATCATCTGCAGTGATTTTGGAGCCCAAAAAATAAAGTCTGACACTGTTTCCACTGTTTCCCCATCTATTTCCCATGAAGTGATGGGACCACATGCCATGATCTTCGTTTTCTGAATGGTGAGCTTTAGGCCAACTTTTTCACTCTCCGCTTTCACTTTCATCAAGAGGCTTTTTAGTTCCTCTTCACTTTCTGCCATAAGGGTGGTGTCATCTGCATATCTGAGGTTATTGATATTTTTCCCGGCAATCTTGATTCCAGCTTGTGTTTCTTCCAGTCCAGTGTTTCTCATGATGTACTCTGCATAGAAGTTAAATAAGCAGGGTGACAATATACAGCCTTGACGTACTCCTTTTCCTATTTGGAACCAGTCTGTTGTTCCATGTCCAGTTCTAACTGTTGCTTCCTGACCTGCATACAGATTTCTCAAGAGGCAGGTCAGGTGGTCTGGTATTCCCATCTCTTTCAGAATGTTCCACAGTTTATTGGTATCCACACAGTCAAAGGCTTTGGCATAGTCAATAAAGCAGAAATAGATGTTTTTCTGGAACTCTCTTGCTTTTTCCATGATCCAGCAGGTGTTGGCAATTTGATCTCTGGTTCCTCTGCCTTTTCTAAAACCAGCTTGGACATCAGGAAGTTCATGGTTCACGTATTGCTGAAGGCCTATATAGACTACTGCAAAAATGTCCCTTGACCTTGGACTTCTAGTTGGTTTCTGTCAAGGGATGCTACTTGTGAGAAATTTCATGAAGGAGACAGAAGGCTTTCAGTGTGTTTATTATGCCAGTTCCTTTCATATCATGTTACTTCAGTCTGGCCTTAATCTCTTAATTAATTTTAACAGTTCCATTTAGCCAACACGCTCCAGACAATTTCTCTCTACTCTATAAATGTCTCATCCTCTTGTGCCTTAATTAATAGAGGTAGCAATGAAGCCCTTCCCTCGTATTAATCTAGGCTACTGTTTTCTTTTTTATTGCTGAAAAACAACACATTGCATGGATATACCACATTTCACTCATCAGTTGTTAGACCATTGGGTTGTTTCCACTTTGGGCCTCTTAATGAGTAATGTTGCTATGAATATTCATGTATAAGTTTTTGTGAGGAAATATGTCTTCCTTTTGTATATATATTTATATAGAATTGTTGTGTCATGTAATAACTCTATGCTTATCCTTTTGAGAAACTGCCACTCTGTTTTCCAAAGTGGATGCATGCTTTTCCATTCCTACCAGCATGATAGGAGGATTCTGGTTTCTTCACATGCTACCAACATTTTGTATTATAGCCACCTTAGTGAATGTAAAGTGGCATTTTGACGTGATTTTGATTTGCATTTCTCTAATGACTAATGCCATTGAGCACATTTTCATGTACTACTTGGTTATTTGTATATCTGCTTTTGAGAAATGTCTGCTTATATCCTTTACCCAATTTTAATCAGTTTGTTTGTTTTTTAGTATTGAACTGTAGGATTTTTCATGTATCCTAAGTACAGGTCTCTTATCAGAGACATGGTTTGTGAATATTTTCTCCCATTCTGTGAGTATTTTCTCCCATTTTGTGGGTTGTCTTTTCACTTTCTGTAAGGTATTTTTAGAAATACATATTTTTCATTTTATTTAATTGATTTATTTTTACTTTTGTCACTTGTATTTTTCTGTCATATGTATGAAGGCTATGCTTAAGCCAAGGTCACAGTGATATACTCTTATATTTCCTTCAACGAGTTTCATAAGATTTGCTCAAACATTTAGGTCTATGAATTATTTTGAGTTAATTTGTATTTTTGATACAAGGAGGGATGCAGCTTCATTCTTTTGTACACAGATATCAATTTGTCCTTAGCACCATTTGTTGAAAAGGCTACTCTTTCCCTGATGAATTTTCTTGACACTTTTGTTGAAATTCAATTAATCATAAGTGTGACAGTCTTTTTCTGGAATCCAAATTCTATTCTATTGAAAATATATGTTGATCCTATGATAGTACCACATTGTTTTGATTCTGTAGTTTTGCAATAAACTTTGATAAAGTAAGGTGTGAATCTTCTAAATTTTTTATTCTGCTTCAAAATGTTTGGGGCTTGGCTGCTTCACTTGAATTTCTATATGAATTTTATGATCAGCTTGTCAATTTCTGCAAAGAAGATAGCTGGTATTCAGCTGTCTAAGGATTTTAATGAATGTGTAGGTCAGTTTAGAGAACTTTTTTATTATAATAATATTGTCTTCCAATATATGAATATGGGATGTCTTTCCACTTATTTGGATTTTCCTTAATTACTTTCAATAATATTTTCTAATTTTCACAGTATATTTTTGAACTTATTCGGTTAAATGTACTCTAAGTATTTGATTATTTTTGCTGCTATTGTAAATGGAATTGCTTTTTCAAGTTCATTTTTGGATTTTTAATTGCTACTGTATGAAAATGCAATTGGTTTTTGTATATTGACCTTATGGCTTACAAATTTAAACATTGTTTTAGTTTCCTTCTATTTCTACATTTTGTTTCATCTATTTTGGAACTTTATTTTAATGCATATACACATAATTATTGTATTTTTCTGATAGATTAACCCTTGGAGAATTTTGAACTCCTTGATTATGTACATTATGAATATTTTACATCAAATTTAGGAAATTTTCAATAAGTATTTCTCAAATATTTTTTGCATCTTTCTTTCTTCTCATTCTGGTAATCTCCTATTAGTCATCCTTTGATGTGTTTAATGACATCCCACATTTCTCTATAGCTTTGTTCATTTTTCTCATTCTTATACCTCTCTGTTCTTTGGACAGCATAATGTTTTTACGTCTGTCTTCACATTTGCTGATTCTTTCATTCATTAGCTTAAATCTACCAGTACAATTTTATATTGCTTACTGTACTTTTCACCCTGTTTTAGTGGACTGCCTCACCTCCTCGGCAAATCGCTAAGCCACTTCTCTGGAGAGGGGTAAGGCCTGCTTCTCTCAGAATGACACCACAAGATGGGCATCCAACAGGAATGGAAGACTTTGGCCTTTTTGGCTTGCTTTTTCTGGTGCAGAGCCTTCACTTTATGAGGAAACTAGGGTGAAAGTAATGAGTCCCAGTGCTCTTAGCTTGCTGTGTCTGTGTTACAGCCTCTATACTATAAATATGGCTAGGTAGATGAAGATAAACCAAACCTCCTGGCTATACTTTCCTGGAATTACACTTTGCAACACAGAGTTGTAGATGAGGTGAGAAAAATTGGCGGCCTGTCCCTCCCATGGAGATACCTTAGCTCTTGACTGGGAGCTGGGGGATAGGCTTCCCCAAATTCTTGGCAACACCTATCAGGAATGGAGCTTCTGTCACACTGAGCTGAGGATTGGGAGGTAAGGAGCAAGTCCATGCTGAAATGCCACTGACTCTCAGTCTCACTTAATTCAGTAGTTTTCTTGATTAGTGTTTTCACATACTTCTTGTTCTTTCAAAAAATTCCAAAGATTTTAACTGGTTGTATTTTATCATTTTCTCTTTTTTTAATGTTTTAAAACTTTATTTCTACATAACTATACTTACAGAAATATGCATATTGGTTAATAGAATGCAATTTAACTTATCCTACACAATTTGAACCAAAAATCTTGGTACATGGTTTGCTTTAGAAAACAAAGAAAAAGGATTTGCACTCTGGTTTATTTTTTATCTATTACAAATGTATATAAAAGATCTTCTATCAAATGCTGCTGAAGTAAACAGCATGAACCTTGAGAAATTAAACTTTGGTTTGTCTCTGAAAAATAACATGTATTACACTGTAAAAATTAATAAAGTTGGTGCAACAAAACATTGTTGTAATGTCTCAATGCCAGTTCATAAAGTTCAATAATTAATGATGTTGATGAAAATGGGGAGAGTCTATGTATACACGTGAAAATATAAAAGCCACCCAATCTAGTCTGAATTAAAACTAGCAGTCCAGTTCACCTGCTGAGGTCAACAAGGAAACTCTGCACAGTAGATATTTTTCTGATTTGTGCAAAAAAAAAAAAATGAAGTTTCTTCCCAACCTTTTCAGTCTATAACTGAAACTACAGGAAAGATATTCTGTCCATTGTCAATATTCATGGGATGATATGCGATGACTCAAGCTTAAATCTGAATTAGCATTTACATGCAAAATAGTCCCCAAAGTTAAAGACCACTTGACTTCAGAAGTGACCTTCGAAGTGACTTCTGAAGTCGCAGTAAAGTTATAATGGCCCTTCTTGGAAGACTAGAGTAAAACACCCAGCCATAGTTGTAAGAAATCTTTCAAAAAATGCAGCCATTTTTGAATGACACCTCAATTTATAAAGAAAGAGGGGGGCAGCCCCACAGAAGCAGCTCTGAAAAGAGAAAAAATATATAACTTAATATATCTTAAAAACCAATGTGAATATAGGTTCAGAAGATAGTTAAAAGAGATATTTTTATAAGGCTACCTAGGATTAGGCTTATAACATTTTAGTCTTTCAACTTTTGCTCTAGGACTAAATATCAACTTACAAATATGTTTTATCATTTTCATCCATTTATTACTGTTTTCTGGGGAGCGGTTCCATGAAATTCTCCATGCAGCCATTCTGGAAATGTCTAAGAGTTGTTCTCACTTCTTCTAGTTCCAATTAACTTCTGAAGACCTTACATTTCTGATTAGTCAGAAAATCAAAATCTCTCTGGCATCCCATTATTCCATGAAACCCACAGGATTACTCAGCACAGGGGGCCACTCTCATTGCCAGGTTCTTATTGATGGAGAAACAGGCAAGATCTGCTGAGTTCCTGGTAGCTCTGGACTGAATTGGGTCTCTCACAAAATCCCTCTATTGAAGCACATAACTTCTGGTGTGATGGTATTTGCAAATGGAGCCTTTAGGAGCTAACTAGATTAAGATGAAGTCATGAAGGTGGGGGCTCTCTCATGATAGAATTAGTACCCTTGTCAGAAGAGACACCGGAGAGCTTGGTCTCTCTCTCTCTCTTCCATGTGAGGACACAACGACAAGGCAGCTCTCCATAAGCAGTTGGTCATCTATAAGCAGGTCACCATCTGCTACCTGAAGAGAGCTCTCAGCAAACACAACCATGCAAGGCACTCTTATCTCAGACTTCTGGCGAAGTGAAATGTGAGCATATAAATTTCTATTGTTTAAGCCATCCCATTTATGATATTTTGCTATGGCAACACAAGTTGAGTAGACACTGATGCTTTTGCTTCTGGTCTTCACATATAATATTGCTGTTGGACACTCTTCCCATGTGTTCCAAGCTGTAGCCATATATTTTGTGAAATCAGATCTTCCATTTAAAACATCCAGTCTCGGTGGTAACCCTGGAGGCAGATTTCCATCAATGCAAATTTCTTCTTCTTCATGGTGAGTTTTTTGGATGTCCTCCTTAGGAAGTTTCCTTCCAGTCAATACCAGTTTGTTCAGAGACATTCCAAGACATTCCAGACAAGTTTTAATAATATTAAGCATCAGGGGCTTCCCTGGTGGCTCAGTGGTAAAGAATCTGCCTGCCAATGCAAGAGACATGGGTTCAATCCCTGGTCTGAGAAGATCCCACATACCACAGAGCAGCTAAACCCGTGTGCCACAACTACTGAGCCTGTGCTCTAGAGTCTGGGAGCCACAGCAGCTGAAGTGCAAAGGCCCTAGACCCTGGACTCTGCAACAGGAGAAGCCACTGCAATGAGAAGCCCTTCATTGCAACCAGAGTAGCCCCCTCTGAGCACTGCAACTCGAGAAAACTCATGTGTGGCCACAAGAGCCAGCACAGCCAGAAACAAATGAATAAACAGATAAATCATTTTAGAAATATTAAGCTTCAAAAGAAAAGGGTTATACTCTCAATCTCTTTCTCTTCAGAAGGTGTATTTGTCCCAATTCAAATATGTTCACCTTCTAACTACAGATCAGTTCTGCATTCCAAGCAGCTTTGGGAGACATTCAAGGCCAAGGATGTCTTGTTTCACATTGTCCTACTACAGTGACTTCCTCTTCGGCTTATATTTACATATGTAAATATGCAGGGGTCATTTCAGTGATTCTTCTCTAAGTAAACAAGTTCTCCTAAAAGACGATATGTTCTGTTCACAAATAAAGATCTAACAGCATCATTTAATAGAATTTTAAAGTGTTTTTTAAAAATTTGCTGAGAAATCCCATGAGACATTGAGGAACATTTTAGTTAAAAGTTTAGCAAATATAAAAACTGACAAATCATCAAACTCATTCTTAAAATATAATACATTGATATTTCCACTACATTTTATTTATTATCTTGATCAGTTCTACAAAATGAACAATACATTTGGTTCTTGCTCTCATGGGTACACATGTGTTTTACAAGGACACTGGTGATATATTTTGCTATACAAATCACAAGAAGCAGTTTACACACAGCGCTCAGGTTTTTATACATTTCTCCCCAAAGGGTATTCATATTTGATAAATCACTGATTGAAATTTGAGGCAATTAAGTTGTGATGACCTTGGCATACTAGTGAATGTAATTTCCATTAAGACAGTGTCAGTCCCTTATTATGGTCTGCCGGAGTTTAAAAAAAAAAAGCCAAGTTTGGTTCACGTCACATATAATTTCTCATCCCTCAAATACACATGGTATTTTAATTCACACTGATCAAAATCTACCTGGCAGCCCCTTGCTTTATCAGGCCAAGTTGAATGCCTTGCTTAGAATTTCCACTTTTTAATTGATATAAAAGCTGTTAATCTCCCAAAAGGGAAAACAAGTGTCTAACATTGCATTGATATTTATTTCTTTTAGTCTCACGTTAGAATCATGAATAGAAATGTCTACTATATTCTACATTGCTGTAATACAATATTTTAAAATATTTTGGTTATAAAACATTTTAACAATATCCAAGTTTATGGCCATTCACATCCATGTTTTATTCCTATGCTCTTTTCTCCTCAGAGGTAGCATTTTTCATTAGCTCTTATGTTTTTATACAACCCTTTCCATTCATTTCTATACACAACTACAGAATATTGAATGGAACTTTTTCTGTTATCTTTTATCTAGGGTAATCTTAGACACAGAACATAGTATTTACTCCTGATAATCCAGGCTTCCTGGAAATCCTGTGACCCATCTAATGACCCTTATTAAATTATTTTCCTGCTTATAAATTCAGAATATATTCTGTTATTGATAAGAACCCTGAATGGCATAGGATTTTCTTGATTCTTCCTCTGAAGATGGTCTGGATACTAAGTCCCTGAATTTCTGATTATCATTAAATAAATTAGTCAAATGCTAACTGAGCATGCTGCTTTTCTGTTGCTGTTATTTCAGTTTAGCCTTGTGTTGATGCTATTCTACTTTCTTCTATATTTGGGGTTACGGATAAGTCTGATGATAACACAGTTCCTTTTCATTGTTGGGAGTTAGTTCTTTCTGCCTTGAATCCTACATGATGCTTTTTCTTAATTATTAGTGTTAGGATGAGTTCAGAAATTTTACCAGGAAGTTCCTAGTTTTGTGTGCCTTTCCTCATCAATGTAGTCTTTAATTCAGTGAGTTTTTTGTATGAAACAGTTTAGTTTTTCAGTTCAACCCTGAAAAAAAATTCTTCTAATTGTCAAACTCTGTCCATTATCAATTTATATTTATTTAATAAAAGTATTTTTCACACAATTCTACATGACCACATTCCCCAGCCTCTGATCTTTGCCTTCAAGATCTTGTGCTTTTGCTCTTTTTTTTTCCTGAGGTATTTCTTGCATTTTTGTTCTAACTATTGATTTGCATTTGAGTATTTATTATTATTTTTTCCTTTAATAGAACTACTGTGTTGTTGTTAGAAGGGTAATTTTTTGCTGTTGTATTGAGCTCTAGAAGTCATTTTTTTGTGTGTGCTTCACCTCAATTTCCTTAAGAACTCATCTATATTTTTCTTGTTCAGATGGTTATCTGTCTCCTCTTCCACCTCTATTTGGCCAAATATGTGTTTGTTCTAACTGGGCTTTTTTCTTTGGCTGCTAGACCCTTCAGATGGAATGTCGATTTCCCTTGTTATATAATACAGCTAGTTGTTGGTACTAAAACAAGTGTCTACCATGTCAATGGATAGAGATGGTGATGTAGAAACAGGCAAGTTTCCACACCATTAATGAAGGAACTGGAGAAAGCCTCATTTCTTGTACTTTTACAGTTTCAGGGTGAAGGAAGATTTTCTTCACCCTTTCAGTTCCCACTTGGGCATTTGGGAGACAAAGAAACCCAACATGCTTTCAAGGAAGGGATGCTGGCTTTGTCTCCAAGAGTCATTAGGTCTCTACAGAGATCCCTGGGCCTCCCAGGGACTCCCATTCAGAATGCCCAACTCTCAGGGGGAAAAGATCCTAGTCTCACTCGGACCTAGAGAGCAAAACTCTATGTTTGTGGGTGAAGTGAAGGGACCTTCTCGGAGGTCACTAAGTTTCCCAGAATGCACCTAATAATCAAGATTGTGTATCTGTTTTCTTTTTGGAAATTTAACTCTGATTTTCTTCTTTGCATGGCTGATCTTAAGCAAAAGGCAAAAGAAATATATGTGTAATAATCTAAAGAATGGATTCAACACCTGTTTCAACCCTGAATTCTTAGCCATTCACACCATTTGTCTACATTTTTATGCCTCCCACAACTCCAACTTTCATACCTAGAACACTTTTTTTCTCAACTGAAAGACATGTCAATTGGGAAATCAATGTTGAGCAAGGAGAACACATCGTACCTGTCAAATGAAACCACATGGGAACACATGTCCACACTCTCCTTGCTTCCAACATCTTGCCTTTGAATATTTTTTTTCTGGATTGCTAAGCCTTGATTCCACCAGTTGAAATTATATCATTTTAACATCTTATATTATTATAAAACAAATACTCTCAAAGTAACTTGAAAGAATATCCTTTTGACTTGCTGGTCAACAGTTTCTTGGAATAACTTCTCTCAGCTCTGAATATGACAATAAAGAAAGAATTAGTTCGAGACGTGGTGTTTCTGTTTGCCTTATTTTCCTTTTTTACACCTGATAATGTACCCTTTGATAATATCAATAACAGATAATTTAAAAGAACACATCTTGCTCAGTTCTCATTATAAAGAACAGATTTTGACTTTGTCTCCAAGAGTCCCTGGGTCTCCCCAGACATCCCTGGACATTCCTGATTTTATGGGTCTCTTTAAGTTTGGTTTTTTAAAAGCAATGTTGTTAAAGATTTTAATAAATTTAATAAAAACAATTAGCATTAATCAAATGATTCCCCACTGAGAAGATCATGGGCTTGCTGGACTAATGATATTTTATGCATTTTAAAATATCCATAAATATATTAAATATTTAATTCTAATATTTTTGTTTTTTATATCGAAGTCTTTAATCAGTCTGGAATTTATTTTTGTAGCTTTATGACTAGTGTGAGGGACAGATCTAATTTCATGATTCTTATACAGTGAGACAATTAATCCTTCATGATTTATTTTTTAAAGAAGTTTCCCCTTTCTAAAACTGATTCTTATAACATCTTGAAAGCATGGTTTTACATTTACAACGATTTAGTTTCATGTCAATTCTTGTCAATTGTTTCTAACATATTGGCTTTATAAGGTAAATGTTAGACTCAAAGAATTTTAAATTTAATAGTGACTTTTAGATATTACAACAAATGAGGAATATCATCCAAATAAAAAAGAGATCACCATTTTTTGGACTAAGTTATATTTGTTAAAATCATCATTTCACTCACTTTAAATCAAATGGGAAATTTTCTTCCAGAAAAGTTTAAGAATTTGACAGTGTTTTATACTTTGATCACACACGGAGTTTCTGTCTGACATGACTTAGTTTTACTAGGCAAAAATACCACGTATGGTACCAGGAAAATCTGAGAGATGGAAAGAAAATATAGCGATGTAATATACACAAATATTTTTAAAATAGGAGAAATTGAAAATTGTAATGTGATATTTGCTTTTGCATTTGGAGCAAAAGATTTATTTTTTAACTCAGACCAATGTCTTGCTCAGATGTAGTGTTTTTTTTTAATTTTGATTACTGGTCTAGAATCACTTTTTAGACTGTACATACTACTTTTAGGCTGCTCACTGTCTGGTGCTAGTCACAGTAAGGTATTGATAAAAAGCAGTCACATCTAATTATACAGACTGAAAGTGGAAAAAAAAAAACCCTCTATTTGGAGGTATATTCTTTTACATTAATAGATAATTTAAGTTCTATGCTGTTGCTGTTGCTAAGTCACTTTCAGTCATGTCCGACTCTGTGCGACCCCAGACGGTAGCCCACCAGGCTCCTCTGTCCCTGGGATTCTCCAGCCAAGAACACTGGAGTGGGTTGCCATTTCCTTCTTCAATGCATGCATGCATCCTAAGTCGTTTCAGTTGTGTCTGACTCTGTGCTACCCCATGGACAGCAGCCCACCAGGCTCCTCTGTCCACAGAATTCTCTAGGCAAGAATCCTGGAGTAGGTACACAGTGGTAATCAGAGAAACCTTTTAATGTCCCTGACAATTAAAACATATATTTAAGAGAAGTAGGAAATTCTATATGAAATCAAGAATTAACAAATTTCCATCCATTAAGAATCTTCACTTACTGCCAGTAGAGGAACAATAACTCAATCTTACTTAGTTTGAAATAAATGAAATGATGTACTTTTCCTTAGAGTAGAAGAGAGAATGTCCTTGATACTTTGTCTCAGGTAGTAGAGTATATTCAATTCTTATATATGCAAGTATAGCTTGGATTTGAACTTTATTTTATTTCCCTTTGGTTTGAGGTCCTAAAGATAAATGGAGGCAGAACAGCTGCTTCATCCCCGTTGTAGCAGGTTATATTAAGTGCCTACCAGGAATTTGGCCCTCTATGATTACAATGGTAAATATATATTTCTCCAAGGAACCGGTCAATTGAGACCACATTTCAGATGCATATGAATTTTAATAATCTCAGGATTAAGCTGAATTAACCAACTTGGTGAAGACAGGTCTAGCCATTAACTACAATTGTCTAGAGTTCCATCTGCCAGGTGGTTTAGACTAGATCTCAAATAAAGGAAGAAATACATATCAAAAATTTTCATTTGAAATCTAACTGTTCCCTTACCACATCTGTGAATACAAATTATCATTTTTTTAATGCATTATATTATAAATCTCCAAATTCTAAGCTTTCACTTGCATGATTAACAACAACCAAAAAAATCCAATACTTTTCTGGCATCTTCATCAATTATCCAGGCATCTGGAGAGGCATGTATCTGTGGGTAGAAAAGGGTTGTTTGGTTACCATTTAAAGTTTTGCAAAGCTCACAACAGGCTTCCCTGGTGGCTCAGACAGTAACAAATCTGCCTGCAATGCAGGAGATCTAGGTTCAGTCCCTGGATTGGGAAGATTCCCTGGAGAAAGGAATAGCTACCCACTCTAGTCTTGCCTGGAGAATTCCATGGACAGAGGAACCTCACAGGCTCCACCCCATGGGGTTGCAGAGTTGGACATGACTGAGTGACTAACACTCTTTTTTCAATGCTCCCAATATTCTAAATCCTTGACCTTAGCGTCACTTATTCATTTGTTTAACAATATTTATTGAGTATCTACTATGAGCAAGATATGATTCCAGATGTTGGAGATAATTAACCATTAAAATTGTGAAGGTCCCTGGCCTCTTAAAGGCAGCACTGTTTTTCTGGTTCATTGATACTCTTGGTCTTCTACCCTCACTGATACCCAAGTCTTTGGACCTCACCTCCATCCTTCCCAGCAGCTGCCTCTCTGTAGCTGCAGATCTCTTCTGGATTGTTCACTTAGGTGCTCTTTCTCTACTCAGATCAACATAAAACTTCTTATGCCTCTTGGAACAAGCTCTTTCAAAAGGATTTATCACAGCAGAGTTTTGCAGCCTTTATTACATGGTTCTTTCATTTATGTCAGTGGTTCTTCACCTTGGATGTGGATCAGAATCACCTAGTCACGAGAGGTTCAAGAGATACAGATTATCTGGTTCACTTCATGTTTCCTGAACTAGACTAACTGACAGCAAAACCCAACCATCTATTTTCTTAATAAATCCCTCAGATGAGTCTGATGAAGGGTGAAGCTCAGGCTCATGGTCCCATGTGTGCTACACTGAATCACCTCAGTCATGTCCGACAGTTTGTGACTCTATGGATTGTAGACTGCCAGGCTCCTCTGTCCATGGGTTTCTCCAGGCAAGAATACTGGAGTAGGTTACCATCTCCCCCCCCGATACCAGGGAATCTTCCCAACTCAGGGATCGAACCCAAGTCTCTTGTCTCCTGCATTGGCAGGTGGGTTCTTTACCTCTAGCATCACCTTGGACCCCTTCAAATCCAAACCTTACTACTCAATTTCACTCACTGTAGCAAATTCAATTCATGTGTTTAGTTCTGGGTTATTTCTTTGTTTCAAAACCCTGATTTTCTTTTCCATCTTTCTGACCCTACATCTGGATTCTCAGTCCATCAAGTGTTTGACTATGCCCAAACCCTAATTGTGGGTAAGCTCAAATTCATTCTCACAGGGCTCCTAAAATTCACAATTGTGGTTTGCATTTTTATGTTCCCAGTATGGGACTACCATTTCACAATAGTTACAAGATTCTTTCAATATTTGGTGTGCATGGAAATGAAAGACCCGAGAGGATGATGTTATCTCCAACCCAGGAAACTAAATGTTATCTTCAACTCAGTCTAATTACAGTTACTCATAAAAATTTCTGTGGGAAAGAACATTATGAGAGATAAAAAATGAACATGGAACATTAATTTAACAAAAATGTGTCTGGGTTTGGCTAACCTCCGCTTCTGGAAATATGAAGCTATCTCTTAAGAAGAGGAAACGAGGATGGTGGTCAAGAGCACATGTTGATGTGGAGCCATTTGGATTCAACTCCTGGCAATGACACCTCCTATCAGGGTGGTCAAGATAAAATGTTAAGGCTCTAGGGTCTAGTTTCCCCTCACTGGAGCATAAATGCTATTAATAGTAGTACCTACATTATAGGGCTACCTTGAGTATTATTTAAGACAACACACATTAAGCACTTAATATATATGAGCTCAAGAAATTAATGACTGTTACTGATATCATTAATTATTGATATTCTTATCATTATCATGAGTGAATTTATGAAATTGTGAGTCTTAGGTAGGACTTCTCACTGGGTAAGTTTTATAACCCAAGTTATGATGACATGTACTGATAATCACTTTCTTTCAATGATCATCATACAAGAGTCATCATCAGATTTTTTTCTTTCTCTTTTTTTTTGGAGGGAGCAAGAGCCACTTTCTCACTATCTCTCAGGCAGTAATGAAGAAGTCTATTTGCTTATAAAGTAAAAAGTTATCACTCTTTTTGGTTTAAATATCATTCCTTTGTATATTCACAAAAAAATATTATAAAACTGTTAATACAGTTGACAAGCTATTTCCAGTTCATTTGGAAGATCTTAAAGAGTTACCTGAATTTGTTTATGAGAGTTGGTCAGACAAAAATTTTTCTGTTATTCAAAGGTACTTTCTAAAGAAATCTTATACAGATCAATATAAAGGATAATTTTAAATAAAAAATAATGTAAATTTCTGCTATGAAAATACATAGTTATGAGTGTAAAATATTTGAGGATTCTTTAAATTATAAATCAAGAATAACTTAATAGAAATAAAAATGAAAAGACTCCACACACATATTCATAATATATACACACCTATATGTGTATGTATAGAATATATACTTTTATACATACGTGATATGACCTGACCTCTTTTACGAATATCACAAGGGAATGAGCCTATTTGACCTCTGCTGCTGCTGCTGCTGCTAAGTTGCTTCAGTCGTGTCCGACTCTGTGCGACCCCATAGACAGCAGCCCGCCAGGCTTTCTGTCCCTGGGATTCTCCAGGCAAGAACACTGGAGTGGGTTGCCATTTCCTTCTCCAATGCATGAAAGTGAAAAGTGAAAGTGAACTCGCTCAGTCGTGCCCGACTCTCAGCGACCAAATGGACTGCAGCCTTCCAGGCTCCTTTGTCCATGGGATTTTCCAGGCAAGAGTACTGGAGTGGGGTGCCATTGCCTTCTCCGATACCTAATTCTAAAACTGATTTGCAATTCATCATTTATTCATTCAGTCAGTTCAGCCGCTCAGTCATGTCCGACTCTGCAACCCTGTGGACTGCAGCATGCCAAGCCTCCCTGTCCATCACCGACTCCCGGAGTTCACTCAAACTCACATTCATGGAGTCGGTGATGCCATCCAGCCACCTCATCCTCTGTCATCCCCTTCTCCTCCTGCCTTCAATCTTTTCCAGCATCAGGGTCTTTTCAAATGAGTCAGTTCTTCGCATCAGGTGGCCAAAGTCTAATTATGTCTAAAACTGAATGTCTAATTAAAAGTTTTCTTTATAGAACATAGGCATTGGGCTGAAGGAACATGCAGTATAAATTAATAGAATCTAGTATACTTACCTTATTTCTTTTCATTTTGAATCAATTTTTTCATGACAATAAAAATTTGTGATAAAATTCTGAGTATATTTGCTACTGGTGGCTATTTGCTTCATTCAGAAAATCACAAAAAGATATGTCGATGTCCCAAAGGAAAAAAAATAATATTGTAAAAGTATAGACAACACAATTAAACCTGAAAGTTCAGTTACTTTAAAATAAAGCTGTTTACATTTCATACTGCAATGTACAATGTTAGTTTCCAAAAGAAAATTTACTTATAAATTTGTACATAGGGAAATCCTAGGACTTGGCTCTCTGTTTGGAATGAAAGACAAAGACATGGCTTGCTGAGGTGGTAATATAGCAAACACATCATTGGGACTAGAGAGTTTCTTTTTTGGATGGCTTGGACAAACAAATGATTGTGTGGTTGTGTTAGGAAAGATGGCAGTGAGGGTATCTGTCTCTTCATGTCACCATGTCTCCCTTCTCTTATCAACTATTACAACAGTAAAATTGGTCACAGTTACTTCAACTGTAAAAGCAGGGGAGCAATTAAGAGACTACAGTCTCTCATATCTCATTACAAGCACTGTTCTACAATAATCAAAACTTAAGATATCAAGTGCAATCAAATGCAATAATAAAACTTCCATAATTGATTCTAACAATCTGAGATGATCTTATACTGTAGTTATGATTCTATGCTAGAACTGCTGTCCATTTTTTAGATAGCTGTGACTCCCAAATATGTTTCAATATGCTAAATAAAAATTCTACTGTGAGATGTAAAAAAAGATTAAACAAAGTCTTTTTAGTTAATGAACCCATGCAGATTCAGCTTTCAGGACTGAGGATAATGAAAAGGATAATATATTAGGAGAATTTCTATTCTTTTGACTGACAAGTTCTATTTTTTTTCCTTTTGACATAGAGAAACCCACTAAAGAATAAAAAGGAAACTGTCTTTAGTTACCTTCTGTGTTTTGTCTGCATTTTGAGGGGTCAATTTTTACTTGAGAAAAAAAATGTGTAGTCACAGATAATTCCATGTTGGCATTAAAACTTTTCCCCACAGTTTTTCTTTTCTGAATGATTAGAGGAGACACTAGTTGCATTTCTCTAACATCTTACTATAAGACTTTAGAATTTCTTCATCCATCTAAAGTTGAACTTCCTGGCTTAGAAAGCAAATGTATACACAGGTTGATTCTACTTATGCCATTCTATGCCATGGATTTCTAGGTTACTTGGACAGACTTGCCACTTTCCTTTACTTCCTAGTGTGAAAATCTAATTGACTGACTCTCTTATAGTTTACCCCCCCCCCCCAATAAAGACTGTATTACAAAGTCTGTATCTAATGAGAGAGAAGATCAGGATGAATGTATATAATTCTTCCTTTGTCCCACAGATCTCCAAAGATAATAGGAATAAATTTGAGGGGAAAAAAAATATTACTAAAGGGAAAACCAGCTTTACAAGCTCATCCTAATGGGATATGCAGAAGAAGTATGAATCATATTTTACCACAACTAAATTAGTAAGATGTTGGGTTGATGGATGTTTATAGAAAATATATGTGCTTCCTCATAGGGAAATGCACATACTAGCTTTCGTAGCTTCCACAATATACTTGAATGATATTTCCTTTGCTTGCTGTATAATCATACAAAGTAAGCAAATATATAATGATGATGTCTAAATTTTTGCTTGTTAGATTCGTTCAAACTATTCAGATGATGTTTTGTGAGTTACTCTCTAGTGAATAACTAAACACGATTGGCATTAGTGCTGTTTTATCTTTATTGCTGCCGTGTTAAGGTACACACCACTTTTATTTACCTGTGCTAACCCCACTTATAAATAACGTAAACATTGTTCAACTGCCTCAACATTCTACTTAGCTTTTTTAGCCTATGGCACACTTTGTACGTCTGACATAGTAAAATAAAGATGAAGAGATTGGTCTGGTACATATCAGGTTCTTATTAAAGTGAACTAAGTTCTTTAATCAACAACATATTTTTATAAGAAATTAAAACCAATGTTTGGAGATTTCTTGATTTCCTAATGGCTTGCTTTTCTCTTTTTAAAGTAACCTTAAGCTGAAGTGAAGTTGATGTCAGGGAGGGGGGTAGCTATGCAATCCAGAAGTTGACAAAACTTTCCTGATGTCTTCCAACTTATAATAGAAAGTGAACTTTCCTGAATAGTATGTAAAGCAAGTGAATCACACATTATTCTCAAAAATTTAAATACAAGACAGTTCTGTAAAATATCAGGTTTAAGTTTTATGCTTTTGTATCAGATTTATTCTGTGCAAAAAAAAAAAATTTCTGAGCAGTTTATTCTATACAAAAAAAAACCCAACAAGCATCTAAATAACCTACCTATGAAAGAAAGTACTAAATACATATGGTAAAGCTAATTTCCATAGTAAGTAAAACTCGAGCTTTAACTTAGTGGACTGATCTTTTGTGTATGCTTCTACACTTGAAATTAATTGAGGTCTTTAATGAGAACCAAGAGAAGAATTAAAATAGGTAACATTTCCAAAGCTTTTTTCCTTCAAAATCTCTTTCTCAATAATTTAAGGAACCACAGAAGAAGACTAAAGTCTAAGACTAGTCTTGTTTTGTTTTTCCCTAATGGAAAGAGAGTATTCATGACAATTTGACTCATTTCCATTTACTCTATTTTTCTAATCTGTTGTTTCATTTTATGGTCAAAGACTTCTTCTATTTTACTGTAATATTGTAATTGGCTTCCCTGGTGGCTCAGTGGTAAAGAAGGTGTCTGCCAGTGCAGGAGACATGGGTTTGATCCCTGGGTTGGGAATATCCCCCAGAGAAAGAAATGGCAACCCATACCAATATTCTTCCCTGAGAAATCCCATGGACAGAAAAGCCTGGCAGGCTACAGTGCATGGAGTCACAGAGTCAGATATAGTTTAGTGAGTAAACAACAACAAAATTTTTTGCTTATTTGGGGACAACAAATTTTTAAAATATTTCTTGTAAAAAGTATCATTTAAATTTTATCAAAATTTAAAACTGTGGCTCTGCAAAAAGCAATGTCAAGAGAAAGAGGAAACAAACCATATACTGGAAGAAAATTTTTCTCAAAAAATGGCTGAAAAAGGACTGTTATTTAAAATACATAAAGAACTCATAAAACAACAATAAGAAAATAAGTAACTTGCTTAAAAAAATGGGTCAAAGATTTGAACAGAAACACCACTTAAGAAGATATAAAGATTGCAAATAAGAATATGAAAATTTGCTCTATATCATATGTTACTAGAGAAATGCAGATAAAACAATGAGACACCATTGCATATATAGATGGGGCTAGTCAAAATCCATAATACTGAAAATACAAAATGCTGGTGAGGATATGGAGTAGCAGGAAGTTTAGTTCATTGCTGCCCGAAATGTAAAATGGTTAAACCACCATGTAAGACAGTGTGGTGGTATCTTATAAAACTAAGCATATTCTTGCCTAGCCAGCAATACATTTCTTGATTACATACATTACATACTCAAGTGAACTGAAAATGTATACCCACATACTGTGCATCTGTGGGAGTTTGGGGTATACGAGAACACGCTACTTTCTGCTCTATTTAGTTGTGGACCTAAAAAGTCTCTAAAAAATAAAGTTTATTAATTTAAAAATATTATGTAAAGTATATTTTTCAGAAAGTTTTCAAGGTGATGCACTCCTTCCATTATGTCACAATACATTAAAGTAGCTTTTGGTTGTTGTTTTTTTTTTTTCCTCTTTCTCTTTCTCAACCTTTTATGGGAGAGATTTATTCAAGTGTTCTTTTTGCACAAAAACATAAGAAGTAGGAAAGTTCTACAGTTCTTTTCACTGTCTGTTTGGATGTTTATAGATTTCTCTTTTCAGACCTTAACAATATATCAAGTTACTATTCTGTACAGCACTGACCTCCTCCATCTGTGAGGGCAATCTGATATTATTTAGGGCATGTCTACTCAAGAGTCTTAGGCTTTCTTTTTAGTCATGTTAGAAAATCATATAAACAACCTGGACATGTCTAGAATTTTGAGGCTAGATACCATGGCCAGATACCTTTTATAAAAAACTAGCAATCAGTAATCATATTATAGCATAAAGTATAGTCCAAATTTTCAAAACGAAAATTTGGTATTAAAATAGGCTTAAATAGATGCCATAAAATTATTAGGGGACCTCTTCAGATAACTTTAGAGCAGTAGGATAAAAAGAACTGGAAAAAAAATTTATCATAATCAGGATAAGAGGGCCATGAAATATAGTAATAGAAAAGAAAATAATGGAGAAACTATAATGCCATACAAATCAATAGTTACAGTTAATGTAAATAAAAGTTTACTTGAAAATTAAAGACAAAGAATTGAGAATAGGCTCAAAAATAATTCCCAATATACTGTGTGCAGGGACAAGCTTGTAACAATAACAAAAACAGAGTCAACTGGCTTCACTAGATATCAAAACCCAAAGCAACTTGAATGTAAAAGCATAATTCAAGTGCCAGAAGAGAAAAAGTTAAGTGATAACAAAAATAAATAAACACTGCTTTCAGTGAGTGACATGTGTCCTTCTAAAACTAATAAATGGACTTTTCAACATGTATACTATCATGTAAGAATTGAATCGCCAGTCTATGTCTGACGCAGGATACAGCATGCTTGGGGCTGGTGCATGGGGATGACCCACAGAGATGTTATGGGGAGGGAGGTGGGAGGGGGGTTCATGTTTGGGAACACATGTAAGAATTAAAGATTTTAAAATTAAAAAAATAAAAAAAATTTTAAAAAAATGACAATAAATAAATTTCTAGAATCCTTCCAAAGGACAACATATAGGCTGAGTTAGATACTGTTAAAACATAGTCACCAACTGGATATTCATTGTAAAATAAACCCTTATTAAATGACAGTTCTCCTCTATATAAGCTTTTTTTAAAAAAGAAGAGAAAAATATACCAGTGAAAGACAAATGTTGTAGTTGTATTTCAAACAAATGTTGGAAGGATGAACTATTAAATGAATTATTCCCCCCAAAAAATTGGATAAAGTCTAAATAAATTCCTGAATATATTGTTTTCAGAAAACATGAACTATGTTCATAACTATAGTATTTAAGTATAATATAGTATTTAAGTATTTAAATATTTAAGTATAAGCTGTTGTCGTCATTGTCATTGCTCAGTTGTTAAGTCATATCCAACTATTTGCAACACATGGAATGTAGCATGCTAGGCTTCCCTGTCCTTCACTATCTCTCAGAGTGTGTTCAAATTCATGTCCATTGAGTCAGTGATAACATACAACCATCTCATCATCTGCAACTGCCTTGTCCTCCCTCTTTCAATCTTTCCCAGCATCAGGGTCTCTTCCAATGAGTTAGCTCTTCACATCAGGTGACCAAAGTATTGGAACTTGAGCTTCAGCATCAGTCCTTCCAATGACTATTTACAGTCAATTTCCTTTAGGATTGACTGGTTGGATCTCCTTTCAGTCCAAGGGACTCTCAAGAGTCTTCTTCAGCACCTCAAATTTGAAAGCATCAGTCCTTCAAAGCTCAGCCTTCTTTTATGGTCCAATTCACATCTATATCTGAATACTGGAAAAATCATAGCTTTGACTATACTGACCTTTTTGACAAAGTGATGTCTCTACTCTTTAATATACTGTCTGGGTTTGTCATAGCTTTCTTTCCCAGAAGCAAGTGTCTTTTAATTTCATGGCTACAGTCAACATCCACAGTGATTTGGGAGCTTAAGAAAATTAAATATGTCATCGCTTATACTTTTTGTTTTTCTATTTGTCATGAAATGATGGGACCAGATTCCATGATCTTAGTTTATTTTGAAAGTTGAGTTCCAAACCAACTTTTCCATTCTCCTCTCTCACCCTCATCCAGAGGCTGTTTAGTTCCTCTTTACTTTCTGCCATTAGAGTGGTATCATCTGCATATCTGGTGTTTGATATTTCTCCTGGTAATCTTGATTCCAGCTTATGATTCATCTTGATCAGCCTAACATTTCACATGATGTACTCTGCATATAAGTTAAATAAGCAGGGTGACAATATACAGCCTTAGCAAAAACTGTACCTTAAAAATCTGTATACTGTACCTTAAAAATTGTAAAATATATCTTTTTGGCAAAAGATAGCATAAATAAGGCTGAAAGAATGGGGGAGAGTATTGTTACATATCAGTAAAGGATTTGTATTTAGAATATATTATGAATTAAGAATACAAGTCAATAGAGTTAAGACAAAATGTAATACAGGTCTTAATTATCCCTTGGACAGCATGTAGATTAAATTAGTCAATCTTAGAGGAAATCAACCTTAAATACTCATCTGAAGGACTGATGCTGAGGCTGAAGCTCCAATACTTTGGCCACTTGATGGGAAGAGCCAACTCATTGGAAAAGACCCTGATGCTGGGAAAATTGAAAGCAGGAGGAGAAGGGGTGGCAGAGGATAAAATGGTTGGATGGCATCCCCGATCAATAGTTTAGGGGCACTTATGCTTAACTATTTACCCTGAAAAGCCTAAAGTTATACATTGAACTCATAAATATGCCTATTTTTTTCATTCAATTCAGTTCAGTCACTCAGTCATGTCTGACTCTTTGCGACCCCATGAATCGCAGCACGCCAAGCCTCCCTGTCCATCACCAAGAAAGCAGAATTAAAGTTGATCACTAAAAGCAATTTTAGTCTTATCAGTAATATTTAATGTTTTATAATGAGGATATTCAAGTGTTACTTGTATAATTAAATTTTAATTTGAAATGTAAAAAATATAAGTGAGGAAGACGATCGAATTATTAGTTATTAATTGGCCTGGTACATGTGTATTTTTTATACTGTCTGTCCCTATAGCATAGCATTCTTATGAGGACTGTATAACAAAATATATGACAAAACATTGTGAACTATAAAACAAAATAGAAATCCTAGATTTTATTCAAGCATTTCATTTAACTTCAGCCAAAATGGTTTTAACCCTATCGGAGTTTAATGAAATCTTTGCCAGCAAGGATGTTAATGACCCTTACGCTATTGGAAAATGCCTGGAGCTAAGAAAAAAAAAAAATTGACTCTCAATCTCTTTTTAAGAAGTGTATGAATGGGAATCCTTGAATAGACAGAATAGGCCTATGAAGAAACAGTTCGTCAGCATATGGAATAAAAGTACAGCTGTGTGGGGAAAACAGATAGCAGTGATATAAGTTATGTTTCCATTAGTAGAAGGAAAAGATGTTTTAAATAAGCATTTTTTTCCAAAGGAGAACCAAAAAAATTTTATAAAGGAAAGTAAAAGCTCTATTGCTGAATTAATGAAAGAATTCACTATAGGTGTATTGTTAGTAGTGAGACATGCTGAAATACAGGAGAATTGCAGGCTTTAAAGCTAGAAAGGATTATATTTAAAAATCCAATCAAATCCACCTTTTCTACAGAGAGAGATTGTTTATCTAAAAATAAAAGTACTATAAATGAACTTATGGTTGCCACAGGGGACGAATGGGAAAAACAGATAGTTAGGAAATTTGGGATGGACATACACACACTGCTATATTTAAAATGGATAACCAAAAATGTCCTCCTGTAGAGCACTGGGAACTCTGATCAATGTTATGTGGCAGCCTAGGTAAGAGGGGATTTGGAGGGAGAATGGATTCATGTGAGATAAGGACTAAGGATGTAATGTACGATATGATAAATTTAAGTAAATGTCATATGCTATGCATGGAAGTTGTTAACAGAGTAAATCCTAAAAATTCTTGACACAAGGAAAAAAATTATTTCTTTAACTTTGTATCTAAATGTGATGACAGATGTTCACTCTACTACTGTAGCAATGTTTCATGAAATGTGCACAACAAACCATTATGCTGTACACCTTAAACTTATGCAGTGTTATATGTCAACTATATTTCAGTGAAACCGGGAGAAAAAAGTCACTTATCAATATCACATTACTTCTTTAAGAAATATAATGTGCATTTTTTCTTCAGACTATTTGAAAAATCTAACTTGTCTAATTTTTTTTCTCTCTGATATATGCCTCAGCATGTATATTTGTAGCTGTAAATATATACTGTCTGAAGAGGTTTAATGAGGTTCTCATTCTGTGGATTATCCCAAGTCAATTCTTAACTGTAATCCTAAATATTCTATCTTACAAAGTTGCTTTTGATCCTATTTTCTCTTGTTCTCTCCTACTGGTACTCTAGTTACATGCATGCTACGCCATGTGACTCTGTACTCAAGGTTTATAAAAACTAGCTTTTATCATTTCTTTTTTTTTTCTGTCTGTGCTTGAGTTTGAATGTTTTCCATTGCTCTAGCTTCAAATTTATTTATCTTGTCTTTTACTATGTCTAATCTGCTGATAAATCCATCCAATGAAGTCTTAATTTCAAATACTGTAATTTTAAATTTCTGAAGTACTATTTTAATTATATAGATTGTAATTCTGTGCAAATTGTTCAGTCTTTATTTGTTTTGTCTTTTCATCTATTTTCTTTAATATATGCATAACAGTTACATTAAAGTTTTTGCCTGATAATTTCAATATCAGATTTTTTGAGGTCTTTTCTATCATTTATTTTTCTTCTCTCTACTATCCATCACATTTTCTCCTTACTCACATCTTTTAATTTTTTTAATGTAAGTCTCATAGTGTCTAGAGGAATTAGAGAGACTATGAATGTATTCCCCTTCTTTCCCCTGTAGAAAAGATTGACTTTTCCTCTGTTCAGCAGATTAGATGATCAATTGATCACCTCAGTCCAATCAAGGAATGCTTTGGGTGATTCATTTAGTTTGGAACTTAGTAAGCCTTTGTCATTTCTGGTTTATCCTTGATCCTCTTGCATGGCCTTTGTAAGAGGAACTTGTACAAAGATCCTCTTATAGGAGGTCTTTGATTGGCTGGTGAAAGACTATAGGTAATTTATAGGAGGGATCTGGTTTGGTTTTGTTTCAGCTCTATTGATTCCTGACATCTGCTGCTTCAATATCTGGCAAATATCTTGTCCTGGGGATTAACCATTTATTTGAAGCAAGCCCCTGGCTCTAGTGGGATTTTATCTCCTAAGTGTCCATACACGACAGATTTTATTCAGCATTTTAGAAGTTAACAATCTAAGCCTCTAGCCACCACCACCATCATCAATACCACAGACACAAACAAGTCACTCAACAAATTTCTGATCAGAGGGACACACTTGAGATACACTGGTTCTCCTAAGGCATGAGAAAGTGAATGTCGCTCAGTCGTGTCCAACTCTGCGACCCCATGGGCTATACAGTCCATGGAATTCTCCAGGCCAAAATACTGGAGTGGGTAGCCTTTCCCTTCTGCAGGGAAATCTTCCCAACCCAGGGATCGAACCCAGGCCTCCTGCATTGTGGGTGGATTCTTTACCAGCTGAGCCACAAGGGAAACCCAAGAATACTGGAGTGGGTAGCCTATCCCTTCTCCAGGGGATCTTCCTGGCCCAGGAATCGAACTGGGGTCTCCTGCTTTGCAGGTGGATTCTTTACCAACTAGCTATCAGGGAAGATTTCTAAAGCATAGCAGCCTATGTAATGGTCAAAAGCTCCTCTAGACTCATTTTACCTCAGGAGAGTCCATGCCCCATGGTTAAGCCCAATTTTCTGCCTGTGCTCAGAATCAGCAAATGATTCCAAGGCATGGTAGTAACTGTGAGATCATATAAAAAGGGCTCTTTCCACTATGTAATTTTATCTCCTCTAGTTCTTATTGATATCATACTTTCAACATCTTAAAAAATAGATTTGTGATTATTCGTTTATTTTTTAGATATTTTATCACAAGCACTGGCCTGATAGAATATCTAATGGCTAACTTTCAAACTTTTCAACAGAGGGATAAATTCTTATGTTTTCTCCTCTCCCTCACTATTATTATTTATCATTTGTTACATGCCAAATGCAATCTAGTTACTTTACAGTAAGTAACTCCTATTAGATATATAACTATTCCAACTTTCCCTATTTGTTTTAGAGTAACTCAGGCTCATGGTGGCTTACACAGCTAGGAAGTAAGGGCATTTGGATTTTGTCACTGGCCATACGACTGGAAAATGCATACTTTTTAACATAATGCTATATAATATTGTTTTCTTTCTCTGTCTTTTCTACTCCAAATTATACATATTCTATATCTAATTATATTCTATATAACAATATCTATTATGTGCACATATATATTATATATATCTTTCCCAAGAAATGATTCATACACGTTTCCCATCAGACAAATGGGTTTGTCCTCCAGGACTTGTACTTTAAAGTGTGATCTTGTACTCAATACATAATTTTCTGAATCTCACTTTACTCATCTATAAAAAGTAAGAATAATACTCCATTGAACAGTTCTATGACAGGCATTAATGATAAGGGGCCAATTTTAAAATCATAAATCATTGTCAATATTTCAGTTATCATTTCCATTAATAGACAGGCACATTCATATCTTGACAAGATTTTCGTTGTTCATATCTTTTTTGTAGTTAACTTCATCCCATGCCAATTACCGTTAAACCAAACAGTCAACTTCTTATTCAACTGTGCAGGATAACCAGCTAATCTCATTATTGAACTTGGTACATTATATTGAATTATATACCATAAGTGTCAAGGAAAGGTCCTTAAATAAGCCATCAGCAGGATAGGATTTTAACCTCAGTTGGCTTGCCAAAGACATTTTAATTGATTGTACTGTTAAGTTTGCTGAAACCACTAACAGACGCCATAAGAAAATTAAGCTCTGCTAGTTGTTTTAAAAAAAAAGGATGAAAAGAGAGAAAGACTAGTTTTTAAAACAAAGACAGATATGTTGAAAATCATTCAGGCATAAATAATGTCTGCACAATATATTCAGTCTCTATTTGGCAAAAATTTCTATAACAGAAAAGCATGAAGATTTTTGTTTTCCCTTTAAATAGCACCAAATACTGAGAAATTGGTTCTCATCATGATGGACTCTGATGCATTGCAGCCACCAGACCCAGTTTTTACTCCATCAGTCAACTGAAATTATGTTCCACATAATTAAGGCATAATTACAGTGTGGAGTTTATTTGTGAAACAGAGTCTTAGCACACACCCATTTAGTTTACACAAATATTACTACATTCTCATTGAAACTGGGAAAGAGAAAGAGAAAAATAAGGGAGGAGAAAATGAGGAAAAAGCAAGAAAGAAACCCTGGAATGAGAGAAACATTTCTGTGTTTAATTTTCTAGCCTTTGGCTTTTGAAATTATTTCTCCAGAACTAAAATGCTAAAAACAAACAAGCAAAATTAACTATTGTGGTTTTTTCAAGAGTAATTTTGATTACATGTGATTTTGTAAACTAACTACTTTTTAAGATGTTACATCACTCCGTTTAGAAATGAATAATTAACTTGTGCTTTTAAAAAGACTCCCTCCTCTTCTTTTATTTGAAACTAATTTACCTTAAGAAGAAATCTTGGAAAGTATTTCTGTCTTATAAAATCAATCTCAGAAGTTCAGAAGATAAATCTGGGATCACACGGCATTTATTTCCAATAAGTAAGTCTTTATTCCACTATATATTCCATATATAGTAAGTCTTTATTCTCTAGATTTGTGCTCTTTTATGACTATATTTCTTGTACACTAGACTTGCACATGCAAATATATTTGTGCACACAAGCTACACAAATCTGAGTATGTCATAGATGCACGCAAAAAGTTTAAAAGAATCATAATAAAAGAATAATTTTTTAAAGAAGGAAATGAAGGGATTTTCCCCAAGAAATTCCGTAACTTTTTAATTTTTAATAAACTGAAATTACTGTTTTCACATATTTTGTCAGTTGCTGTGCTTTACTGTAGATGGTTCAAATTATAGTCAGTTTTTAATTGACTAGTGCTAAAAGTTAGTTTATGTTTTCCATCTTCTCAGTTTTTTGACAATTTTTTCCTTAAACTTGTACAGACCAATTAATGGACTTTTCCTTAAAAGATAAAGCACTGTGTGAAGCATGTTATAATACTTCATGGATGGCACTTAGGCACTTTGTTGGCATCATCTCCCCTTCCAAATTTAGTTTTTGGCATTTGAAGGCAAAGTCAGAGAAATCAAGAGTATTGTCTATATAAAATTCAGGTAAACTTAATGGCAAGTCTCACATTTTGACAGGTTTTTAATTAACCAGATGTTCACATGCACTAAACACAATCAGACCAAGGAATGCATTATACATCCAGATCCTGATTAGTGTTCACATTTAGACTTCAGATGGATTAGAGAACTTACTAGCTTATTGACTGAGAGAAACAAGCTTGATAAAAATATACCAGCAACAAGAAACATAAGCGTTTCAAAAGAAGTGTATTTTAGAATAAAATGCATTTTAGGAGAACTTGGAGAAGGAAATGGCAACCCACTCCAGTATTCTTGCCTGGAAAATCCCATGGATGGAGGAGCCTGGTGTGCTACAGTTCATGGGGTTGCAAAGAGTCAGACACGATTGAGCGACTTCACTCACTCTAGGAGAACTTAAGCTAGAAAATCCCATGGACGGAGGAGCCTAGTGTCCATGGGTCGCAAAGTCAGACAAGACTGAGTGACTTCACTTTCACGTCACTTTCAAGCTATTATAGGATATGGGAAATACTATGGAGCAAAACATAATGTTAAAAAAAATAACTATAAAGTGCATTCTGAAAAGAATAACTGAACTTTTTCTCAAAGACTGTAGTATTTAGTTTTAAATTGACCTTTCTATGCTATGCCTTCTGGTAATTTAATTGTATTTTAGCATCTTACCAGTAAATGATAATAAAAATGAGTCATATCATAAAACTTTTATATCCACACTTGATCTTAGCCAAAAAGTTGAGAAGCAGTTAAAACTTTTATATCTAGCACAGTTTAAAAGATAAACAAGTCTAATGCAAACTAAGATAGTATATAACAAATTTTTTATGAATTTAATGCTCCCTTTGAAACTTAAGACTTGTTAAATTTCTTCAATTTGTACTTATAAGTTTGGTAATCATTTTCACTCATTGCCCCTCTAAAAAACATTACAAACCTGTTCTGTGCGAGAGATTGTGCTAAACATTAAATAAATAATTCTGAGGAATGAAAAGCTAGTCTCATGTCAAGGATCTTGTCTCAAATTGAGTAATTAATTATGGAGTGTTCCTGAGCCTCCTATGAGAACAATAACAAATTATGCAAACTGAAGGGGAAAACGTTGTAGCATACTCTCTTTGTGGTCTATTCTGGTCCTCAAATTATTTATGAAATCAAGACTGAAGTGGAAATATCCACTTCAAACTTGAGATGACTGACTCATCCTGAATTTGGTCAAGCCATGTTAATAAAGAAAAGATTATTTAATGGGGAATTCTACTTAAAAGAAGGACAGAATCTTGTTGTTGTTGTTGTTGAATGAGGAAAGAGTTGTTTTAATTTCAAGAGCCTTCCTTTATGTATTCAGGCAAAACTTGGAGGCCTGAGCATTTTGCTGAGTCAGGGTGTAGAGAGAATGGCTCTGTGATTTAAAGGTGGTTCCTGTGAGACAGAAAGGGAAGGAGAAAGGAGGAATTAAGAAAGGGGATGAGAGAAGAGACAGACATTCAAAGGTTGAGACCACAGTGGGGATGGTTCCTGGTCTGAGAGGAGATGCAGTCTGCCATATCTTTGGGAGAAGACATTATAAAGACCACTAGAATCTATGACAGCTTGAGAGGGAATTTTAGACTGGTTAGGCTGATGTCTGCTTCGCCCTGTTGGCGCCCTCCCAGCCTTGCTTTGGCTGGAAGAATTGATGAGCTCCAGAAAGCATACAGCTGGTCTTTCTTGCAGCACAGGTAAGTTTCTTTATCAGTATCTTCAGCAAAAAAAAAAAAAAAAATCCTGGGTTCATAAACTCTTCTTTTGTTGGCAGTTTGATTTCTAAAGCTAGCCGTTAATATTGCTTGCTTTCATAAGTAATGTGCTTAAATTTCCCAAGACTCATTTTCTATTTTGAGCAAAGCTATCAGATCTCTTCATTGTTCCTCTAACGAAGAAAATGTCTAAGGAATAGAATATGCTGAGTGAGTGATACTGATAGTTGCTCAGCCATGCCTGACTCTTTGCAACCCCGTGGACTGTAGCCTGCCAGGCTCCTCTGTCCATGGAATTCTCCAGGCAAGATTACTGGAGTGGGGTGCCATTTCCTTCTCCAATAGAACATGATGGGATTGACAAAATGTGATGCTTGAGGTTCTGCGGCTTGTGCTTGCTTTCTAGAACTGCTCACTGTGGAGAGACAGCCACCACGCCCTGAGGACGCTCAAGCAGCACAGAGAGGTCTGCATGGTGAGGCAGCACCAGCTTGCTGGCTGTGTGACTGAACCACCAGAAAAGTGGGTCCTCCCAGCTGCAGTCAAGCCTTCAGATAACTGCAGCTCTGACTGACATCTTGATTGAAGCCTTGTGAGTGGTTGGAGGCAGAACCACCTAGAACTGCCCACGCCTGAATTCTGGACAATTTGTGTGTGTGTGTGTGTGTGTGTGTGTGTGTGTGTGTGTGTGTGTGCAACATTTATTGCTCTATTAACCAGCCTCTCAAAGTCTTCTGCGTAAATAGGGTCCCACAAGGATCTGAGAGTTCCTTTCTCAGGAAGGCAACCTGGCGATGAGACACATATGGTAATAAGCTCCAAGAGGGTGTCTATTGCCGGCTGGACTCAGATTCCAGAGACTGAAGCACCACAAGCATCTTCTTCAGCTCCAGTCTACGAATTGAACGCAATGATCCAGGCACCCTTCACAAAAGGCAGAATAATTTGTTTTTCCAAAAACATACAGAGATAGGTGAGTGTGTTCTAGACAATCAGAAACATGATAACTAAGTTTTATTTCAACTTAACTCACAGTGTCCGAGAAAAACAATGACCTTGAAGCGGCACTCAAACCTCTGATTATCTTTCCTCTTAGCTCAGGGGATTAGAAACCAAGGATGAGCTGGTTAAATTGAAGACTTTAGGATTTTTTCACTCCTGTCAGCTCTAGTCCATACTGTATTAAAGGGCAGAACTTGCCTCCTGGCATTCTCGAATCACAGCATCTTTTAAGCACATAGTCATGAGCCTGTGCATGATCTCCTCTCTCATGCTATTAAAATATTGGAAACATTGGGCACGCACAATTGGTTTTTACTCATATTTTTTAGGTTTTTCTTTCATTCATTTATTTATTTGGTCATTAAAAAAAAAAAAAGACTGGATATAAAAGGTACCTAGATAAAGCCCTTACCCAGGTAGACATTACTTTGTAATAGTGTGTGACAGGTTGCCTTTTTAAAAATTGACCACAGCGTTTTTCTGGTCCCCACTCTTCCTGTAGACCCCTGACACATGTGCATCAGGAGCTAGGGTTTCTCTCCCTTCCACTGGAACTGGAAACTGGGCAGGCCTCTGTGACTCACTCAGTGAAAAAAATTCAGCAGGAGTTATGTGCTGTTGGCAGTCCAGGACAAGGTCACAAAAGGCAAAATAACTTTCCTCTCTTTCCACTGGCTTTGGAATCCTGAGTCTCCATGCAAGATTCCTGGTTATCCTAATGCTGCCACGCTGGAGAGAGAGCATTCAGATACATAAAAAAGCCCTGGGTTTTCCAGCCCCCAGATATTCAAGTCTGCAAGTGTGGAACATGTGAGGAAGTGAGTCTGATTCTGCACTCCAGCTATATGTAACTGTGTAATTGCACCGGGGGATCTCATTGAAAACCCAGTAGCTAACCCCTCCAACCACCAAATGCATGAACAAAAAAAGTGATTCTTATTGCTCTTAAGCCATTGTTTTTGGAGTGGTATGTTATGCAAGAGATAAGGAAAACACGAGAAGAGAGAGAAAATGAACAAATAAGTCAATGAATATAGAGTATATCACAAAGGCAAAGAAATCAAATAAAGCAATGAAAGAGATTAGAAGGACCAGGTAGTGTAAGGAGTTCATTATTTTAAACAGGGTTCTAGGAAAGTCTTGGCTGACATGTGGACATTTGGGCAGAGACCGGAAGAGAGCTGACTTTGTGAGTGTTTGGGAAGAAACATTCTGTCAGAGAACCGCAGTGCAAAGGCTCTGGGGTGAGCGTGTGCACAATCCTTTGCAAAAAATAAGGGACAAGACAACTAAAGCAGGAAAAAAAAGGAGGGTGAGAATAGTAGGAAATTGGGTCTTTGAGTATAAATGGGCCAAAACGATCTAAAGGTATAATTGTTTGCCTTCCCTATAATTAAGGGAAAGGATAAAAACAAAGTATGGCACTGAAAGTCCTTACAGTACCAAGAATAACTCCAGCTTCAAGCTCTTTGCCAAATTTTCACAATCTACTTTGATTAACAAGCATAGCCTCATTTTGCTTGGCTAAATTCAGCTCATAGCCTATTTGCATACCAATGATTTTTAAACCACACAGAAAACAATTTGCCCCTGGTGTGATTCATAAGCACCGGAATGCAAATAAATCATTCAAGACAACTTTTAAAAGCACATATTGCAAAACATTCATCTTGTAGATCCCCTGTTTTACTAGGATGCCCTAAATTTTACTGCCTTTTCCAGAATAAGCGATTAATCCAATCTGTAATTTTGTTTGTGAGATAAATGCTATCATGAAAACATAGCCATTGAACAGGGAAGCATCTTTTATCTGTGGCTCATTTTTTATCTTTGTCTCAAAGTGTTTCACTGTTGGCAGAAAGTATGCTTTTGTCTGTCGCTAGTGGAATAATATAAACTCACATAAGCTGTGCTTAAGGGATTGTGTTAGTTGACATGAAGCACTGATTGAATCTGGATTTAGATACAGCTGTCACATGGACTGCTGGAAAATATAGTGAGGTTTGGGACTTGGGAAATGACAGATTACCTAGATAAACTTTATGGAGCTCTAACTCCCTTCTCCCCATCATCATGCACACGTTCATGAAACAGGATACTAGTGACATTTAACTGGTTTGTGTTTTAGTAGTCATAAAACAGAAAACAAAGGATGAACAACTTAAATGCAAGTAAAAGGAAGTTAAACCTTGGAAAAATTCTGCTAGGGTAATTAATAAGTGACTAAGTGGCTGCTATTCAGTAGAATTACATCCCAAATCCCAGGAAATTACATGTAAAACAATGTTTATTTGCTGAGGCTTATGGGCTCTCATGGTTACTTTTGATACAGATAGTAAATCATTCATTCATTATGCTACCATTCTTGATTTTATTTGTTGTCTCTTTGGAGCCATTACTGTTCATGCTATAGTTATTATTTTGCTTCTCAATGTTTCTGGGCTTCCGTTTGTTTGCTTACTTTTCAGAAAATGGCAGAGAACTTTTTCACTGCAAGCTCCTGTGGTTTAGTGGCAGGCCCATCAACCCAAATTTGAGGAAAAGGGAAGTTAGAAAGGATAATTTTGTAAAGTCAGGGGTCTTTCTTTCCTTTTGTTCTCCCTGTGATAAGTGGCTTGGCTTAGAAGAAGGAACATAAACTTTGCAGTTAGACAAAGATTTGAACCCTGCTCCACCACTTACCATCCCTGTGGCCTAGGTCAAATTATTTAATCTCTTTAAACCTTTGTTTACTTAATCTTCAAAATGGAGATATCTGACACCACTTTAGAAGGTTTACATGAGAAAAAGGAAAAAAAAAAAATCTCATGCCACACTTGTCAATACACTTTTGTCACTCATTCAACAACTATTTGTTGAACTTTCAACATGTTCTAGAAACTGTTTTGGGTTCTGGACATTCAGGGTTAAGTATTTGACTTCACAGAGGTAATATTCCTGTAGATACTTTTTTAATGAATTAATATTTTATAAGCTGTTGCTGTAAAACAACCCAAGAGGGAGAAAAAGACACTTGGTATCTATTTCTAGCTCTGATATTAACATAGTAATGATGCTTTCGAACTGTGGTGTTGGAGAAGACTCTTGAGAGTCCCTTGGACTGCAAGGAGATCCAACCAGTCCATTCTGAAGGAGATCAGCCCTGGGATTTCTTTGGAAGGAATGATGCTAAAGCTGAAGCTCCAGTACTTTGGCCACCTCATGCGAAGAGCTGACTCACTGGAAAAGACTCTGATGCTGGGAGGGATTGGGGGCAGGAGGAGAAGGGGACGACAGAGGATGAGGTGGCTGGATGGCATCACTGACTCGATGGACGTGAATCTGAGTGAACTCCGGGAGATGGTGATGGACAGGGAGGCCTGGCGTGCTGCGATTCATGGGGTCGCAAAGAGTCGGACACGACTGAGCACCTGAACTGACTGAACTGACATGTTCATGGGCTTAAATATGATATGAGAGCAAACATGCATGTGCGTCACTACAAAATTTTTTTTCCTCTAATTTTACAGTTCAGTATTTCTGAACTAGCAAATACTGAAAGTGGAGTACATCTCAAGTTTGCATTAAAATATTATTAGTGGCTCCTGATTCTAGGAAACTGAATTAGATGTAGCTTTTCTTATGTGTAGGACTATGTAGATCTGGGGCTCCCCTGGTGGCTCAGACGGTGAAGCATCTGACTGCAAAGTGGGAGACCTGGGTTCGATCCCTGAGTTGGAAAGATCCCCTGAAGAAGGAAATGGCAACCCACTCCAGTACTCTTGCCTAGAAAATCCCATGGATGGAGGAGCCTGGTAAGCTACAGTCCATGGGGTTGCAAAGAGTCAGACATGACTAAGCAACTTCACATCCTATGTAGATCTAAAAGGCCTTCAGGTGGCTCAGTGATACAGAATCTGTCAATGCAAGAGACGTAGGTTCAATCCCTGGGTCAGGAAGATCCCCTGGAGAATGGAATGACAACCTACTCCAGTATTGTTGCCTGGAAAATTCCAAGGACAGAGGAGCCTGGTGGGCTACAGTCAATGGGGTCACAAAGAGCTGGACATGACTCAGCAACTGAGCGCACACATGCACGTAGATGTAAAAGGCTGGATTAAAAGAAGACAGAAAACTGAAGAGAAGATGGCAGTCCAGCTAGTTGGGACACAATTGGTTTTCTGCATGTTCTGTATACCTCATATATCCCACAGTTTAAAATGGAGGAGCCAGCAACTTAGAAATCCCAAAAGTGGGGGAGAAAAGTAACAAAACTTGATCTCTTTAGCCAAAGGGCCAGTGAAGGAACGGCATAGCAAGAAAGAAACTTTTAGATAATAACTACTCTACCCCCAACAAACAACAGAGAAAAAAAAAATGTCCTTATTCTCACTCATGCCAGCAAAGGCCAAGCAGGCAACCTAGATATCATCCCAGTCTGCAGTGAGGCACCCCAAGCCTTTCATAGCCTTATGCCAGTAAAGGCGACATCCTGAATAAGAAACAGTACCAGTCCATCACGAGATAACAAGACTCTTCCGTATCTTCCACCAGTTTCAGTAGAGACCATGGTGGAGGAAGGATGTCTATATTTCTACCCCTCCCCAGTAGTAACACTCCATATTCCCCTGACGTATTTTCAAAGAAGACCTCGTAGAGATTCAGGGATTTCACACTGCACTCTATGACATCAGTATAGACCATACAATGAGCAGTAACAATGCATTCCTACCCTTTCCCAGCCAGTGAAATATCAGTGATAACTTGTTTGGGAGTGAAAACTCTCATCCCTGTCCCTCAGAAAGGAGAAGCACCTCCCCTGCCTCTCTGTGATTAATGGAGGCCAAGTGGGGAAATTGGACATCTACCACGATCTGCCACTAATGAAGCCACATTTCTCATTCCTTGCTGGAGCAGTGTCAAAAAAAGTCAGCTAAAACAGAAGGTTTAAATGGGATTCAGAGTCCCATCACATAATAGGTAAGATGGGCATGTTTTAATAAAATACCACTCAGCATGCAAGAACCAAGATGACCTCACACTAAATCAAAAAGACAATCAAAAGATGTCAACTCCAAAATGACTGAGATATAAGAATTCTAGCAAATATTTTAAAGCACCCATCATGAAATGCTTCAGTAAGTAATTACAAACACACTTGAAATAAATGCAAAAAGAGTCTCAGCAAAGAAATAGGAGATATAAAGAAAACCAAACAGTATTTTTAGAACAATAAATGAAGTAAATGAAATAAAGAGCTCAATGGATGGATGTAGTGGGAACAGGAAGCAACCTGTGAATTGGAAAACAGAATGGGAGTTATTCAATCCAAACAGCAGAGAGAAAATGAGCTAAAAAAAAAAACCCAAAATGAATAACACTTCAGCAACCTGTGTGAATACAACAAAAATATAAATTCAGTGTCATCAGAGTCCTAGAAGGGCTGGTAAAAGAGGATGGGGGTGAAAAGCTACTTGAAAGGTACTGATCAAATCTGGCAAGAGATTCAAGATGTTGAGCAAACTCCTTACAGAAAAAAATCAAGGAAATCAACCAAAACACAGCAGAAGCAAATTCCCAAAGTTAAACACAAAGAAGATATCTTAATAGCAGAGAAAGAGAAAAAATCTGCCCACAGTAGAAATACAACTTAAATGGTAGTGGGTTGCACACCCCAAACCATGGAGTCCAAAAGGAAGTGACACCATTTTTCAAGTGCTGAAAGAAAATAAATGTAAACCCAGAATTCTATATCTAGTGAAAATATCCTCCAGGAATGAGGGGGAAATCAAGACAGTCTCAGTTGCAAGAAAACTAAGAGAATTTGTCACAAGCAGAACTACCTTAAAATTGGCTACAGGAAGAAAGGTGTAACGAAAGAAGGAAACTTGAATATCAGAAGGAAGAAAGAAGACAGTAAGGGAAAATATAGGTAAATACAATAGATTTTGATTTCCATCTTGAGTTGTCTGATTGATATTTGATAGTGGAAACAAAAATTTTAACACTGTATGATTTGGTTCTAAATTTCAGCAAAGCTAATAGCACAGGCAACTATACTATTAATATAAAAGGGGGAAGGAAAAGAAGAGAAGTAAATTTTCTAAACTGCATTGAAATTGGCAAAATGATGACACTGGTAGACTGATTATTCAACTCTCTTCTTTCAATAATTGTAGAAAAACTGCACAGAATATCAGAGAGCATAGCAAAACTGACTCCATCAGCCAATAGCATATAAATGACATTTATAGAACACTCCACAAAGAACAGCAGAATGCACATCCTTTTCTACTGCCTGTGAAACTTATACTAAGGTAAACCATATCTTGGAACATAAACCTCAAGAGATTTAAAAGGTTTGAAATCATACAGAGTGTATTTTGAAATCATATAAAGTATACTGTCTGCCACAGTAGTACCACCTAGAAATTGATTTTTTAAAAATAAGAAAATACCCAAACACTTGGAAACTAAGCAAAACATTTCCACATTATGCATAGATCAAAGATGAAGTCTCAAGGGACATTTTAAAAAATGCATTGAACTGACTGAAAATGAAAATACAGTATTTCAAACTTTGTAAGACACAGCTAAACTAGTGCTGAGAGGGCAAATTATACCATTAAATGCAAACATTTGAAAGAGTAAGTCTCAAATCAATATATGCTCCATGACAAGAAACTATAAAAAGAAGAATAAAATAAACCACATTAGGCAGAATAAAGAAAATAATGAAAGTAAGAGTAAAAATCAATGACAGTGAAAACAGACAATAAACAATATTAATGAAGCTGTTTCTTCAAAAAGATCAATGAAATAGACAAAACCCCAGTGAAACATAAAAAAAAGAAAGAGGACACAAACTAAATAATATTAGAAGTGAAATCAAAGATATCATTACAGAACTTAGCTTTTATAACCTTCTTTTTCAAAAATAGGACCAGGCCACACGTGCAGTTCTACCACTTCGCTTTTTTCCATGTAACAATATATCAGTCCATTCATTAACCAATATTTACTGAGATCTTAATGGGTACCAGTTTCACTAAATGAATATACCATTAATTAGCTTATATTTGAAGTTTCTAATATTTCACTCTTACAAATAGAGAAATTAAGTTACAGGGAACATTCTTATTAAAAAAAACATACTATGCACAACTCCTAACCCATAGACTTGATAACTTAGATGAAATGGACCAATTCCTTAAAAAAAAAAAAAGAAAAAACCCAGTTAATACAACTCACTCAACTTGAAACAGATAATTTGAATAATCGTATAGTTATAAGGTATTTGTAATTTGCAAACTCACAAAAAATGATATATCCAGGTCTGCATGATTTTATTGGATAACTAACACCAATTCTAAATAATATTTTCCAGCAAACAGAGAAGGAAAAAATATTTCTCAATTTTAGTTTAAGGCAGAACTAAAATTAATAATACTATAGGTCATATCCCTCATCAATATTGATGTAAAAATTATTAGCAAATATAATTCAGCAGTATATAGAAAGTGCTATAGACTATGATCAAGATTGCCGGGAGAAATATCAATAACCTCAGATACGCAGATGACACCACCCTTATGGCAGAAAGTGAAGAGGAACTCAAAAGCCTCTTGATGAAAGTGAAAGTGGAGAGTGAAAAAGTTGGCTTAAAGCTCAACATTCAGAAAACGAAGATCATGGCATCCAGTCCCATCACTTCATGGGAAACAGATGGGAAACAGTGGAAACAGTGTCAGACTTTATTTTTTGGGGCTCCAAAATCAATGCAGATGGTGACTGCAGCCATGAAATTAAGAGACACTACTCCTTGGAAGAAAAGTTATGACCAACCTAGATAGCATATTCAAAAGCAGAGACATTACTTTGCCGACTAAGGTCTGTCTAGTCAGGCTATGGTTTTTCCAGTGATCATGTACGGATGTGAGAGTTGGACTGTGAAAAAGGCTGAGTGCTGAAGAATTGAAGCTTTTGAACTGTGGTGTTGGAGAAGACTCTTGAGAGTCCCTTGGACTGCAAGGAGATCCAACCAGTCCATTCTGAAGGAGATCAGCCCTGGGATTTCTTTGGAGGGAATGATTCTAAAGCTGAAACTGCAGTACTTTGGCCACCTCATGTGAGGAGCTGACTCATTGGAAAAGACTCTGATACTGGGAGGGATTGGGGCAGGAGGAGAAGGGGACGACAGAGGATGAGATGGCTGGATGGCATCACGGACTTGATGGACGTGAGTCTGAGTGAACTCCGGGAGTTGGTGATGGACAGGGAGGCCTGGCGTGCTGCGATTCATGGGGTCACAAAGAGTCAGACATGACTGAGCGACTGTACTGAACTGAACTGAATAGACTATGATCAGTTGTGTTTATTCTAAGAATGAAAGGCCATTTCATACTTGAAGCTTAATCAGTATAATCCAACATAACACACTAAAAAATCACATTATCAAATGACATATGAAAAGAATTTTACACAGTTCAATTCCTATTCGTGATAAACACTATCAAGAAAAAGTAGGACTAGAGTGGAACTTGTTCAACTTGATAAAAAAAAAAAAGGTCTACAGAAAAACCTACAATATTATATTCAATGTGAAAGAATAAATTATTTAACCCTAGAATAAGATGGGAAGGTTGTCTACTATTACCACTCTTAGTTGACATAATGCTGGGAGCTCTAGCTAGCTAGCTCTAGCTAATCAAGGCTGAGGTTAATGATATAAAGATGGGAAGGAAAATAATAAAACTGTCCATATTCACAACTGGTATGACTGCTTAGAATATCCCACAAATCTACAAAAATTTAGAGATAGTGAGTTCAACTAGGTCACAAAATACAAAATAATCACAAAACTCAACTATATTTTTATATATAAAAATGAAAATGAGGACATTGAAATTCACAATACAATTTACAGTTACTCAAAAAGAGTAAATAGCTTAGTTATATATAACAAATATAGTAATTTTATCTTACAAAGACTAAATACTGATTAAGGCAACTGAAGAGGATAATGGATTGCAAGATTCAACACAGTAAAGATATAGGTTCTTCTCTACCTGATCTAGAAAAAAAGTGAAAGTGTTAGTCACTCAGTCATGTCTGACCCTTTGTAACTCCATGGACTGTAACCCGCCAGGCCCCTCTGTCCATGGAATTCTCTAGGCAAAAATACTTTAGTGGGTAGCCATTCTCCTCTTCAGGGGATCTTCCCAACCCAGGGATTGAACCCAGTTCTCATGATTTCCTGGCAAATTCTTTACCTATCGATCTGAGCCACAGGGAAAATTTTTGACCTAGAGGCTTAATACAGTTTCTATCAAAATCCTAGTAAGAATTTTTACAGATATAGACAAGGTTATCCTAATATTTATTTGGAAAGGCAGAAGAACTGGAAAACTGAAACTATATATATATATATATATGTAATACACACACACACACACACACACACAGTAATCAAGATAGTCCAGTATCAGCATCAAGAATCCAGAAACAAACCTGTTCAATATCAGCAACTGATCTTTGATAAAGGCATAAAAACATGAAAAACTTTTCAACAAATGATGTTGGAGTTCAGTTCAATCACTCAGTCGTGTCCGACTCTTTCTGACCCCATGAACCGTAGCACGCCAGGCCTCCCAGTCCATCACCAACTCCCAGAGTGCACACAAACCCATGTCCACTGAGTCAGTGATGCCATCCAGCCATCTCATCCTCTGTCGTCCCCTTCTCCTCCTGCCCACAATCCCTCCCAGCATGAGTCTTTTCAAATGAGCCAGCTCTTCACATCAGGTGGCCAAAATATTGGAGTTTCAGCTTCAACATCAGTCCTTCCAATGAACACCCAGGACTGACCTCCTTTCGGATGGACTGATTGGATCTCCTTGCAGTCCAAGGAACTCTCAAGAGTCTTCTCCAACACCACAGTTCAAAAACATCAATTCTTTGGTGCTCAGCTTTCTTTATAGTCCAACTCTCACATCCATACATGACCACAGGAAAAACTATAGCCTTGACTAGACGGAGGTTTGTTGACAAAGTAATGTCTCTGCTTTTGAATATGCTGTCTAGGTTGGTCATAACTTTTCTTCCAGGGAGTAAGCATCTTTTAATTTCATGGCTGCAATCACCATCTGCAGTGATTTTGGACCCCCCACCCCCGATATAAAGTTTGACACTGTTTCCACTGTTTCCCCATCTATTTCCCATGAAGTGATGGGACCAGATGCCATGATCTTCGTTTTCTGAATGTTGAGCTTTAAGCCAACTTTTTCACTCTCCTCTTTCACTTTCATCAAGAAACTCTTTAGTTCCTCTTCACTTTCTGCCATAAGGGTGGTGTCATCTGCATATCTGAGGTTATTGATATTTCTCCCGGCAATCTTCATTCCAGCTTGTGCTTCTTCCAGCCCAGCATTTCTCATGATGTACTCTGCATAGAAGTTAAATAAGCAGGGTGACAATATACAGGCTTGATGTACTCCTTTTCCTATTTGGAACCAGTCTGTTGTTCCATGTCCAGTTCTATCTGTTGCATATAGGTTTCTCAAGCAGCAGGTCAGGTGGTCTGTTATGCCCATCTCTTTCAGGATGTTCCACAGTTTATTGTGGTCCACACAGTCAAAGGCTTTGGCATAGTCAATAAAGCAGAAATAGATATTTTTCTGGAACTCTCTTGCTTTTTCAATGATTCAGCAGATGTTGGCAATTTGATCTCTGGTTCCTCTGCTGTTTCTAAAACCAGCATGAACATCTGGAAGTTCACGGTCACATATTGCTGAAGCCTGGCTTGGAGAATTTTGAGCATTACTTTACTTGCGTGTGAGATGAGTGCAATTGTGTGGATTTTTGAGAATTTTTTAGCATTGCCTTTCTTTGGGATTGAAATGAAAACTGATCTTTTCCAGTCCTGTGGCCACTGCTGAGTTTTCCAAATTTGCTGGCATATTGAGTGCAGCACTTTCACAGCATCATCTTCCAGGATTTGAAAGAGCTCACTTGGAATTCCATCACCTTGACTAGTTTTGTTTATAGTGATGCTTTCTAAGGCCCACTTGACTTAATCCAACAATAAGCTTGGATACATAATGATATCCAAGGAAGATAATACATAATATTATCCTACTTGGGTTTCATTGAACTTTTTGCATTTGTAAATGTATATACTTTACCATATTTAAGACATTTTCAGTCATTATTTCCTTAAACATTTAAAATTTATTACCAATTGTTTCTTTTCTCTTTTTAATGTGGTATGTATTTCATCTTACAGGTCTTAGAAACTCTGCCATTTATTTTTTTATTTTTTATTTTTTTACAATACTGTATTGGTTTTGCCATACAATGACATGACTCCACCACAGGTGTACATGCGTTCTCAAACATGAACCCCCCTCCCACCTCCCTCCCCATAACATCTCTCTGGGTCATCACCATGCACCAGCCCCAAGCATGCTGTATCCTGCGTCAGACATAGACTGGCGATTCAATTCTTACATGATAGCATACAGGTTAGAATGCCATTCTGCCAAATCATCCCACCCTCTTCCTCTCCCTCTGAGTCCAAAAGTCCGTTATACACATCTGTGTCTCTTTTGCTGTCTTGCATACAGGGTCGTCATTGCCATCTTTCTAAATTCCATATATATGTGTTAGTATACTGTATTGGTGTTTTTCTTTCTGGCTTACTTCACTCTGTATAATCGGCTCCAGTTTCATCCATCTCATCAGAACTGATTCAAATGTATTCTTTTTAATGGCTGAGTAATACTCCATTGTGTATCTGTACCACAGCTTTCTTATCCATTCATCTGCTGATGGACATCTAGGTTGTTTCCATTCCTGGCTATTATAAACAGTGCTGCGATGAACATTGGGGTACATGTGTCTCTTTCAATTCTGGTTTCCTCAGTGTGTATGCCCAGCAGTGGGATTGCTGGGTCATAAGGTAGTCCTATTTGCAATTTTTTAAGGAATCTCCACACTGTTCTCCAAAGTGGCTGTACTAGTTTGCATTCCCACCAACAGTGTAGGAGGGTTCCCTTTTCTCCACACCCTCTCCAGCATTTATTGCTTGCAGATTTTTGGATTGCAGACATTCTGACTGGTGTGAAGTGGTACCTCATTGTGGTTTTGATTTGCATTTCTCTAATAATGAGTGATGTTGAGCATCTTTTCATGTGTCTGTTAGCCATCCGTATGTCTTCTTTGGAGAAATGTCTATTTAGTTCTTTGGCCCATTTTTTGATTGGGTCGTTTATTTTTCTGGAATTGAGCTGCATAAGTTGCTTGTATATTTTTGAGATTAGTTGTTTGTCAGTTGCTTCATTTGCAATCATTTTCTCCCATTCAGAAGGCTGTCTTTTCACCTTGCTGATATTTTCCTTTGTTGTGCAGAAGCTTTTAATTTTAATTAGATCCCATTTGTTTATTTTTGCTTTTATTTCCAGTATTCTGGGAGGTGGATCATAGAGGATCCTGCTGTGAGTTATGTCGGAGAGTGTTTTGCCTATGTTCTCCCCTAGGAGTTTTATAGTTTCTGGTCTTACATTTAGATCTTTAATCCATTTTGAGTTTATTTCTGTGTGCGGTGTTAGAAAGTGATCTAGTTTCATTCTTTTACAAGTGGTTGACCAGTTTTCCCAGCACCACTTGTTAGAGATTGTCTTACTCCATTGCATATTCTTGCCTCCTTTGTCAAAGATAAGGTGTCCATATGTGTGTGGATTTATCTCTGGGCTTTCTATTTTGTTCCATTGATCTATATTTCTGTCTTTGTGCCAGTACCATACTGTCTTGATGACTGTGGCTTTGTAGTAGAGCCTGAAGTCAGGCAAGTTGATTCCTCCAGTTCCATTCTTCTTTCTCAAGATTGCTTTGGCTATTCGAGGTTTTTTATATTTCCATACAAATCTTGAAATTATTTGTTCTAGTTCTGTGAAAAATATCACTGGTAGCTTGATAGGGATTGCATTGAATTTGTAAATTGCTTTGGGTAGTATACTCATTTTCACTATATTGATTCTTCCAATCCATGAACATGGTATATTTCTCCATCTATTAATGTCCTCTTTGATTTCTTTCATCAGTGTTTTATAGTTTTCTATATATAGGTCTTTAGTTTCTTTAGGTAGATATATTCCTAAGTATTTTATTAACTACAGGCCAATATCACTGATGAACATAGATGTAAAAATCCTCAACAAAATTCTAGCAATCAGAATCCAACAACACATTAAAAAGATCATACACCATGACCAAGTGGGCTTTATCCCAGGGATGCAAGGATTCTTCAATATCCGCAAATCAATCAATGTAATTCACCACATTAACAAATTGAAAAATAAAAGCCATATGATTATCTCAATAGATGCAGAGAAGGCCTTTGACAAAATTCAACATCCATTTATGATAAAAACTCCCCAGAAAGCAGGAATAGAAGGAAAATACCTCAACATAATAAAAGCTATATATAACAAACCCACAGCAAACATTATCCTCAATGGTGAAAAATTGAAAGCATTTCCCCTAAAGTCAGGAACAAGACAAGGGTGCCCACTTTCACCGCTACTATTGAACATAGTTCTGGAAGTTTGGGCCACATCAATCAGAGCAGAAAAAGAAATAAAAGGAATCCAAATTGGAAAAGAAGAAGTAAAACTTTCACTGTTTGCAGATGACATGATCCTCTACATAGAAAACCCTAAAGACTCCACCAGAAAATTACTAGAGCTAATCAATGAATATAGTAAAGTTGCAAGATATAAAATCAACACACAGAAATCCCTTGCATTCCTATACACTAATAATGAGAAAGTAGAAAAAGAAATTAAGGAAACAATGCCATTTATTTTTATCTTCTTTTTGTTTCCTTCTTTTTCTAGATTGATTAAATTCTATTGTCTTATATTCATTTCCTAATTCCCTACTTTGCTATTTCTATTCTTCTGTGAAATGCACCCAATAAATTATTTTTCATATATTGTATTTTTAGTTCAAAATGTTTATATATATATATATATTTAATATTTTATATTTCTTTGCCAAGATTTTCCATGCCTTCATTTATTATAAGCTTATTTTTTTCATGTCCTTTATTGGCTAATAAAATACATAATAAAGTCAAAGCTATGTTTTTTCAGTAGTCATGTATTGATGTGAGAATTGGACTATAAAGAAAGCTGAGAGATGAAGAATTGATACCTTTTGAACTGTAGTGTTGGAGAGGACTCTTACGAGTCCCTTGGACTGTAGAGAGATCAAACCTGTCACTCCTAAAGGAAATCAGTCATGAATATTAAATGGAAGGACTGATGCTGAAGCTGAAACTCCAATAATTTTGCCACAGGATGAGAAGACCTGATTCATCGGAAAAGACCCTGATGCTGGGAAAGATTGAAGGCAGGAGGTGAAGGGGAAGAGAGAGAATGAGATGGTTGGATGCCATCACCGACTCAATGGACATGAGTGTGAGTAAGCTCCGGGAGTTGGTGATGGACAGGGAAACCCGGCATGCTGCAATGCATGGGGTTGCAAAGAGTCTGACATGACTGTGTGACAACTGAACTGATTGGCTAATTTTAATTTTTGTTCATATGAAGATGCACTTACATTTATTATCGTTTTCTTTGAGAATGCGTCATATTCTTCTATTTTTTCATATGTCAAATAATTTGGGATCCCATCATGCACATTGTTGTGCATACTGTTGTACTTTTCCCAAGCAGATTATTTGTTTTATGAGACATTAAACTTATTTGGAATCAAACCACAATTCCATGTCTTAGGCACATATCAAAATCTAAGTTCAGCCATTTTAGCTTTGCCTGGGCTACTCAGAGTTTTTTTTGTTAGTGTGTAGTTTCAGGGACAGGCCAGAAATGTTGGCAGTGTTTATAGAAGAACTGAGACTCACTGTCCCTGCTTTCTTGTTTCCAGTGATGTTTGCTTCAAACTAAAGCATTTGCGTTTTGAACTCAGAATGTCCAAAGTTTCTTCTTGGAGTTTTGAGGTGTTCTGTCATCTACATGACACCTCATGAACCTCTCCTTAGCAAAAGTTGTAAAATAAACATATAGGTATAGACATAGACATACACACATGCATAAATAATAAGTGTTCATCGCTCAGTCTTTGAAACTCTGTGAACTGTAGCCTGCCAGGGTTCAGTCCATGGGATTTTCCAGGCAAGAATACTGGAGTGGGTTGCCACATTCTCCTCCAGGGGATTTTTCCCAACCCAGGGATCGAACCCGGGTCTCCTGCATTACAGGCAGATTCTTTACCATCTGAGCCACCAGGGAAGCATAAATAATTAAGCCATCTACTATAATACATTCCCTATTCTAAATTATCTTAGAAAATTTATTATTCTGTTCCCCTTGCTGTCAGCTTATGGTTGCTTTCCACTGTTTTTAACATGTTTTAAACTTTTTTAACATTTTTAAATGGTTTATACTTGTCATCTGGAGGGTTAGTTAGATATGAGCTTTCTTGGCCATTGCCTAAAGCAGAACCTAGAGATAAGTTATTTTAATACTAAAATAAACTAGAATATGGGCAAGAAAAAGTAGGTATAGAGTTTATGGTAAAGCTGGACAGTAGAGTTGGTCAGCTATTGACCCAGATAACTAGATCTTGATGTTTATTAAAAGAAGACTGTCTCTTCCATTCTCATAATGCACTTGGATTTTTTTTTTTTTTTTTTTAGATATTAGTTGGTTTTGCCTATTTGTTTATTTGGCCACACTGCACAACTTGTGGAATCTTAGTTCCATGAACAGGGGTTGAACTGAGCCTTTGGCAGTGAAAGTGCAGAGTACTAACCACTGGACTGCCAGGGAATTCCCTGCACTTGGATTTTTATGTGAACCTCAAAACCTGGTAGAAACTTGTGTGCAAATCTTCAGGAATATGAATTTACTATTTCTTTAGAAGGAAAAAAGTAATCCCATGGAAAAGAATAAAACTTTTTGAAAAACAAACTTCTCATCCTGACAGTAAGGCAGGATTTTCTCTTCCATATTTCTTAACAGTACCTCTCTGAGTTTTTCTGCATTGAGTAGCATGTTTGCAAATTGTTTCTGAAAATAATAATTTTAGGGGAGAGATAACATTTCTGTTTTTTTTTTAAACAAATACTGTGATATAACATGAAAAAGCTGATGGCTTCAATTTTTATGTTTTAAATAATAGACAATTCATATTTAAAGTGCTTTGGAAAGCATACATTTTGTTGATTTTCTGAAGGTTTTCTTTATCAGCTGTTTTAACACTTCTTTTTGAAATTTTGCATGTGATTTTAAATCAAGATCCTACCAGCTGGGTTAGGTAAACTTTTCAAGGGAGCTTCATTCCCAGAAAGGAAGGTCTTTTAAGTAATGAGGTAAAAGACAGAGGGAAGCTTTTATTTCTTTGTGTTACTTATTTGAAAAGGAGAAAGTGCAGACAGCTTTCAATCAATCATGTAACTTTGTGTGTTCTCACTCAGAATAAGTTACAGTATCTGTATCCCTTTGAGAAGACAATGTTGGACTTTGGAAAGAAAGGACAACAGAATTATATACAGCATGTTTATTTCAATTCCTGCTGAGGGTTTCACCTATGAAGACTCTGACCTGCAGATTGCACCTGCTACACCAATCACTTACTCTTTGTTCTATAAATTCTACTTGAAGGGATTTCTTTCTTTTTGAATTTATTTGGATGTCTTCTTTCTTAAAGACTATCATCAACTCAGATAAAAACACTAAATAATTGAGAAAAACTGAAATTAAAATCGAGAGTATTTTTGTAGTTCACTTATTGGGCATCATCTTTTTGTTTTATTTTATTTATTTTTTTCTCCTGAGGATAATTGCTTTACAGAATTTTGTTGTTTTCTGTCAAACCTCAACGTGAATCAGCCATAGGTATACATATATCCCCTCTGTTTTGAACCTCCCTTTCATCTTCCTCCCCATCCCACCCCTCTAGGTTGATACAGAGCCCCTGTTTGAGTTTCCTAAGCCATACAGCAAATTCCCTATTTTTAAAAATAGCTATCTATCTAGTTTACATATGGTAATGTAAGTTTCCATGTTACTCTTTCCATACATCTCACCCTCTCCTGCCCTCTCCCCATGTCCATAAGTCTGTTCTCTATGTCTTTTCTGTTTCTCTATGTCTTTTTCTCCACTTCTGCTGTGTAAATTCTTCAGTTCCACTTTTCTAGATTCCCTATATGTGCATTAGAATATGATTTTTATCTTTCTCTTTCTGACTCACTTTGTTTGGTATAGTAGGTTCTAGGTTCATCCACCACATCAGAACTGACTTAATCAAATTCATTGCTTTGTATGGCTGAGTAATATTCCATTATATATAGGTACCATAACTTTATCCATTCATCTGTCAATGGACATCTAGGTTGCTTCCATGTTCTATTCTAGCTATAGAAATACTGCTGCAATGAATAATGGAAGACGTGTCTTTTTCAATTTTGGTTTCCTCAGGGTATATGCCTAGGAGTGGGATTCCTGGGATATATGGTGGTTTTATTCTTAGTTTTTTAAGGAATCTCCATACCATCTTCCATAATGGCTATATCAACTTACATTCCCAACAACAGTGCAAGAGCATCCCCTTTTCTCCACAACCTCTCCAGTATTAATTGTGTCTAGACATTTTTAATGTTGGCCATTCTGACCAGTATGAGGTGAAATCTCATTGCAGTTTTGACTTCCACTTCTCTAATAATGAGCAATGCTGAGCATTTTTTAATGTGTTTGTTAGCCATCTGTATGTCTTGTTTGGAGAAATGTCTGTTTAGGTCTTTCCCCCACTTTTTGATTGGGTTGTTTGTTTTTCTGCTATTGAGTTGTATGAACTGCTTGTATATTTTGGAAATTAATCCTTTGTCAGTTGTTTCATTTGCTATTATTTTCTCCCATTCTAAGGACTGTCTTTTCAGCTTGTCATTTCCTTTGCAGTGCAAAAGCATTTAAGTTTAATCAGGTCCCATTCGTTTACTTTTGTTTTTATTTCTGTTACTCTAGGAGGTGGTTCATTTTCACAGCTATTTGCAAGGCCTCCCCAGACTGTCATTTTGCTTTTTTGCATTTCTTTTCCATGGGGATAGTCTTGATCCCTGTCTCCTGTACAGTGTCACAAACCTCTGTCCATAGTTCATCAGGCACTCTATCTATCAGATCTAGGCCCTTACATCTATTTCTCACTTTCACTATATAATCATAAGGGATTTGATTTAGATCATACCTGAATGGTCTACTGTTTTTCCCTACTTTATTCAATTTAAGTCAGAATCTGCCAATAAGGAGCTCATGATCAGAGCCACAGTCAGCTCCTGGTCTTGTTTTTGCTGACTGTATAGAGCTTCTCCATCTATGGCTGCAAAGAATATAATCAATCTGATTTCAGTGTTGACCATCTGGTGATGTCCATGTGTAGAGTCTTCTCTTGTGTTGTTGGAAGAAGGTGTTTGCTATGACCAGTGCGTTCTCTTGGCAAAACTCTGTTAGCCTTTCCCTGCTTCATTCCACATTCCAAGGCCAAATTTGCCTGTTACTCCAGGTGTTTCTTGACTCCCTACTTTTGCATTCCAGTCCCCTATAATGAAAAGGACATCTTTTGGGGGTGTTAGTTCTAAAGGGTCTTGTAGGTCTTCATAGAACCGTTCAACTTCAGCTTCTTCAGAGTTACTGGTTGTTGCATGACTTGGATTACGGTGATATTGAATGGTTTGCCTTGGAAACAAATAGAGATCATTCTGTCGTTTTTCAGATTGCATCCAAGAGCCACATTTCAGAATCTTTTGTTGACCATGATGGCTACTCCATTTCTTCTGAGGGATTCCTGCCCACAGTAGTAGATATAATGGTCATCTGAGTTAAATTCACCCATTCCAGTCCATTTTAGTTTGCTGATTCCTAGAATGTCAATGTTCACCATTGCCATCTCTTGTTTGACCACTTCCAATTTGTCTTGATTCATAGACCTAACATTCCAGGTTCCTATGCAATATTGCTCATTACAGCATCAGACCTTGCTTCTATCACCAGTCACAGGCACAACTGGGTATTGTTTTTGCTTTGGCTCCATCCCTTCATTCTTTCTGGAGTAAAATCTCCAATGATCTCCAGTAGCATATTGGCCACCTACCGACCCAGGGAGTTCCTCTTTCAGTATCCTCTCATTTTGCCTTTTCATACTGTTCATGGGGTTCTCAAGGCAAGAATACTGAAGTGGTTTGCCATTCCCTTAACAAAGAGATAAAAAAGCCTTCTTCAGAGATCAATGCAAAGAAATAGAGGAAAACAACAGAATGGGAAAGACTAGAGATCTCTTCAAGAAAATTAGAGATATCAAAGGAATATTTTATGCAAAGATGGCCTTGATAAAGGACAGAAATGTTATGGAACTAACAGAAGCAGAAGATATTAAGAAGAGGTGGCAAGAATACACAGAAGAATACAAAAAAGATCTTCATGACCAAGATAATCGTGATGGTGTGATCACTCACCTGGAGCCAGATATTCAGGAATGTGAAGTCAAGTGGGCTTTAGAAAGCATCCCTACGAACAAAGCTAGTGGAGGTGATGGAATTCCAGTTGAGCTATTTCAAATCCTGAAAGATGATGCTGTGAAAGTGCTGCACTCAATATGCCAGCAAATTTGGAAAACTCAGCAGTGGCCACAGAACTGCAAAAGGTCAGTTTTCATTCCAATTCCAAAGAAAGGGAATGCAAAAAGAATGCTCAAAAACCCACACAATTGCACTCATCTCACACGCTAGTAAAGTAATGCTCAAAATTCTCCAAGCCAGGCTTCAGCAATATGTGACTGTGAACTTCCAGATGTTCAAGCTGGTTTTAGAAAAGGCAGAGGAACCAGAGATCAAATTGCCAACATCTGCTGGATCATCAAAAATGCAAGAGAGTTCCAAAAAAACATCTATTTCTGCTTCATTGACTATGCTAAAACTTTTGACTGTGTGGATCACAATAAACTGTGGAAAATTCTGAGAGAGATGGGAATACCAGACCACTTGACCTGCCTGTTAAGAAACCTACTATATTCAGGTCAGAAAACAACAGTTAGAACTGGACATGGAACAACAGACTGGTTCTAAATAGGAAAAGGAGTACGTCAAGGCTGTATATTGTCACCCTGCTTATTTAACTTCTATGCAGAGTACATCATGAGAAATGCTGGGCTGGAAGAAGCACAAGCTGGAATCAAGAGTGCCAGGAAAAATATCAATAACCTCAGATATGCAGATGACAGCACCCTTATGGCAGAAAGTGAAGAGGAGCTAAGAAGCCTCTTGATGAAAGTGAAAGAGGAGAGCGAAAAAGTTGGCCTAAAGCTCAACATTCAGAAAACGAAGATCATGGCATGTGGTCCCATCACTTCATGGGAAATAGATGGGGAAACTGGAAACAGTGTCAGACTTTATCTTGAGAGGCTCCAAAATCACTTCATATGGTGACTGCAGCCATGAAATTAAAAGACGCTTATTCTTTGGAAGGTAAGTTATGACCAACCTAGATAGCGTGTTGAAAAGCAGAGACATTACTTTGCCAACAAAGGTCCGTCTAGTCAAGGCTATGGTTTTTCCAGTGGTCATGTATGGATGTGAGAGTTGGGCTGTGAAGAAAGCTGAGTGTCAAAGAATTGATGCTTTTGAACTGTGGTTTTGGAGAAGACTCTTGAGAGTCCCTTGGACTGCAAGGAGATCCAATCAGTCCATTCTAAAAAAGATCAGTCCTGAGTGTTCATTGGAAGGACTGATGCTAAAGCTGAAACTCCAATACTCTGGCCACCTGCTGGGAAGAATTGACTCACTGGAAAAGACCCTGATGCTGGGAGGGATTGGGGGCAGAAGGAGAAGGGGACGACAGAGGATGAGATGGCTGGATGGCATCACTGACTCAATAGAAGTGAGTCTGAATGAACTCTGGGAGTTGGTGATGGACAGGGAGGCCTGGCGTGCTCCGATTCATTGGGTCACAAACAGTTGAACATGACTGAGTGGCTGAACTGAACTGAACTGAACTGAGGAGGTGGGTCACAGAGAATCTTACTTTGATTTATGTCATCAAGTGTTTTGCCTATGTTTTCCCCTAAGAACTTTATAGTTTCTGGTCTTACATTTAGGTCTTTAATCCATTTTGAGTTTATCTTTGTGTATGGTGTTAAGAAGTTTTCTAATTTCACTCTTACATGTAGCTGTCCAATTTTCCCAGCAACGTTTATTGAAGAGGTTGTCTTTGCCCCATTGTATATTCTTATCTCCACTGTCAAAAATAAGGTACCCATAGGTGCATGGGTTTATTTCTGGGCTTTCTATCTTGTTCCATTGGTTTACATTTCTGGTTTTGCACCAGTACAATACTCCCTTGATTACCATAGCTTTGTAGTATAATCTGAAGTCAGGAAGGTTGATTCTTTTAGCTCCATTCTTCTTTATGAAGACTTCTTTGCCTATTGGGTTCTTTTGTGTTTCCATATGAATTGTGAAGTATTTTGTTCTAGTTCTGTGAAAAATGGCATTGGTAATTTGATAGAGATCACATTGAATCTGTAGACTTCATTTGTTAGTATAGTCTATTTCACAGCATTGATTCTTCCTACCCAGGAACATGAAATACCTCTCCAACTATTTGTGTCATCTTTGATTTCTTTCATAGTGTCTTATAATTCTCGGTGTATAATTCTTTTTGCTGCCATGGTGAATGGGATTGATTTCTTAATTTCTTTTTCTGATTTTTCATTGTTTTTTCATTGTTCAGTTCAGTCCAGTCGCCCAGTCGTGTCTGACTCTTTGTGAACCCATGAATCGCAGCACACCAGGCCTCCCTGTCCATCACCAACTCCCGGAATTCACTCAGATTCACATCCATCAGGTCAGTGATGCCATCCAGCCAGCTCATCCTCTGTCATCCCCTTCTCCTCCTGCCCCCAGTCCCTCCCAGCATCAGAGTCTTCTCCAATGAGTCAACTCTTCGCATAAGGTGGCCCAAGAACTGGAGTTTCAGCTTTAGCATCATTCCTTCCAAAGAAATCCCGGGGCTGATCTCCTTCAGAATGGAATGGTTGGATCTCCTTGCAGTCCAGGGGACTTTCAAGAGTCTTCTCCAACACCACAGTTCAAATGCATCAATTCTTCGGCGCTCAGCCTTCTTCAGTCTTCTTCAGTCAGGCGCTCAGTCCAACTCTCACATCCATACATGACCGCAGGAGAAACCATAGCCTTGACTAGACAGACCTTAGTCTGCAATGTAATGTCTCTGCTTTTGAATATACTATCTAGGTTGGTCATAACTTTTCTTCCAAGGAGTACGCGTCTTTTAATTTCATGGCTACAATCACCATCTGCTGTAATTTTGGAGCCTCAAAAAATAAAGTCTGACACTGTTTCCACTGTTTCCCCATGTATTTCCCATGAAGTGATGGGACCGGATGCCATGATCTTCATTTTCTGAATGTTGAGCTTTAGGCCAACTTTTTCACTCTCCGCTTTCACTTTCATCAAGAGGCTTTTTAGCTCCTCTTCACATTCTGCCATAAGGGTGGTGTCATCTGCATATGTGAGGTTATTGATATTTCTCCCAGCAATCTTGATTCCAGCTTGTGTTTCTTCCAGTCCAGCGTTTCTCATGATGTACTCTGCATAGAAGTTAAATAAGCAGGGTGACAATATACAGCCTTGACGTACTCCTTTTCCTATTTGCAACCAGTCTGTTGTTCCATGTCCAGTCCTAACTGCTGCTTCCTGACCTGCATACAGATTTCTCAAGAGGCAGGTCAGGTGGTCTGGTATTCCCATCTCTTTCAGAATGTTCCACAGTTTATTGGGATCCACATAGTCAAAGGCTTTGGCATAGTCAATGAAGCAGAAATAGATGTTTTTCTGGAACTCTCTTGCTTTTTCCATGATCCAGTGGATGTTGGCAATTTGATCTCTGGTTCCTCTGCCTTTTCTAAAACCAGCCTGAACCTCAGGTAGTTCACGGTTCATGTATTGCTGAAGTCTGGCTTGGAGAATTTTGAGCATTACTTTACTAGCATGTGAGATGAATGCAATTGTGCAGTAGTTTGAGCATTCTTTTGCATTTCCTTTCTTTGGAATTGGAATGAAAACGGACCTTTTCCAGTCCTGTGGCCACTGCTGAGTTTTCGAAATTTGCTGGCATATTGAGTGTAGCACTTTCACAGCATCATCTTTCAGGATTTGAAACAGCTCAACTGGAATTCCATCACCTCCACTAGCCTTGTTCGTAGCGATGCTTTCCAAGGCCCACTTGACTTCACATTCCAGGATGTCTGGCTCTAGATGAGTGATCACACCATCATGATTATCTGGGTCGTGAAGATATTTTTTGTACAGTTCTTCTGTGTAATCTTGCCACCTCTTCTTAATATCTTCTGCTTCTGTTAGGTCCAGACCATTTCTGTCCTTTATAGAGCCCATCTTTGCATGAAATGTTCCCTTGGTATCTGTAATTTTCTTGAAGAGATCTCTAGTCTTTCCCATTCTGTTCGTTTCCTCTATTTCTTTGCACTTAGTATACAGAAATGCAAGTGATTTCTATGTATTGATTTTGTATCCTGCAACTTTGCTAAATTCACTGATCAGCTTTAGTAATTTTCTAATACTATCTTTAGGGTTTTCTATGTACAGTATCATGTCATCTGTAGTGAGAGCTTTACTTCTTCTTCTCCAGTCTGGATTCCTTTCATTTCTTTTTTTCTTTTCTGATTGCTGTAGCTAGGACTTCCAGAACTATGTTGAATAATAATAGTGAAAGTAGACACCCTTGTCTTGTTCCTGATCTTAGGGGGAATGCTTTAAGATTTTCTCCATTTAGAAAATTTTTTATCGTAGGCTTATCAATGGCCTTTACTATGTTAATGGCCCCAGAAAGGGCCCATTTCTTGAAGAGTTTTAATCATAAAAAGAGATTTAATCATAAATCATTAGAAAGAGTTTTAATTCAAAAGCATTTTAATTTTGTCAAAGGTTTTTTCTGCATCTATTGATTACCATGTGGTTTTTATCTCTCAATTTGTTAATATGGTGTATCACATTGATTGATTTGCATATTCAAAGAATCCTGGTATTCATGGAATAAACTCAACTGCATCATGGTGTATGAGCTTTTTGGTGTGTTGCTGAATTCTGCTTCCTAAAATTTTGTTGAGGATTTTTGCATCTATATTCATCAGTGATACTGGCCTATAGTTTTCTTTTTTTGTCTTTGGCTGGTTTTGATATCAGGGTGATGGTAGCCTCATAGAATGAATTTGGAAGTATTCCTTCCTCTGCAATTTTTTGAAGGAGTATTAGAAGGATAGACATTAGCTCGTCTCTAAATGTTTGGTAGAATTCTGTGAAGCCATCTGGTCCCGGGCTTTTGTTTTTTGGGAGATTTCTAATCACAGTTTCAATTTCAGTGCTTTTAATTGGGCTGTTCATAATTTCTATTTCTTCCTGGTTCAATCTTCGAAGATTGAACTTTTCTAAGAATCTGTTCATTTCCTCCAGATTATCCATTTTATTGCCCTATAGTTGTTCATAATAATCTCTTACAATCCTTTGTATTTCTGCGTTGTCTGTTGTAACCTCTCCTTTTTCATTTCTAATTTTGTTGATTTGATTCTTCTCTCTTTTATTCTTGATGAGTGTGGCTAAAGGTTTCTCAATTTTGTTTATCTTTTTAAAAAAAACAGCTTTTAGTTTTATTCATCTTTGCTACTCCTTCTTTCATTTCTTTTTCACTTATTTCTACTCTGATCTTTATGATTTCTTTCCTTCTACTAGTTTTTGGGGTTTTTATGTTGTTGTTCTTTTTGCAGTTGTTTTAGGTGTAAAGTTAGGCTGTCTCTTCGATGCTTTTCTTGTTTCTTGAGGTAGGATTGTATTGCGATAAAATTCCCTCTTAGTACTGCTTTTGCTACGTCCCACAGGTTTTGAGTTGTCATGTGTTGATTGTTATTTGTTTCCAGAATATTTTTTTTTTTCTTAAGTAACCTGTTGGTTATTTAGAAACGTATTGTTTAATCTTCACGTGCTTGTGTTTCTTACAGTTTTTTTTCTTTGTAATTGATATCTAGTTTCATAGCATTGTGGTCTGAAAAGATGCTTGATACAATTTTAATTTTCTAAATTTACTGAGGTTTGATTTGTGACCCAAGATGTGGTCTATTCTGGAGAATGTTCCACATGCACTTAAGAAGAAAGTATATTCTTCTGCGTTTGGATGGAATGTCCTGAAGATATCAATGAGATCCATGTCATCTCATGTATCATTTCAGACTTGTGTTTCCTTATTAATTTTCTGTTTTGATGATCTATTGGTGTGAGTGGTTTGTTGAATTCTCCTACTATTATTGTGTTGCTGTCAATTTCTCCTTTTATGTCTGTTAGTGTTTATCTGACATATTGAGGTGCTTCTACATTGGATGCATAGATATTTTGAATTGTTATGTCTTCCTCTTGGACTGATCCCTTAATCATTATGCAGTGTCCTTCTTTATCTCTTGCACTATTCTTTATTTTAAGATCTATTTTGTCTGATATGAAGATTGCTATTCCAGATTTCTTTTGCTTCCCATTTCCACAGGATATATTTTTCCATTCTTTCACTTTCAGTCTATTTGTGTCTTTAGGTCTGAAGTGGGTTTCTCATAGACAGCATATGTATGGGTCTTGTTTTGGTAAACATTCAGCCTATCTGTGTCTTTTGGTTGGAGCATTTAATCCATTTACATTTAAAGTAATTATTGATATATATGTTCCTGTTACCATTTTCTTAATTGTTTGGGGTTAATTTTGTAGATTTTTTTTTATTCTCTTTTATTTCTTGACTATATAAATCCCTTTAATATTTGTTGTAAAGCTGATTTGGTGGTACTGAATTCTCATAACTTTTGCTTTTCTGCAAAGCTTTTTATTTCTCCATTAATTTTGAATGAGATCCTTGCCAGATACAGTAATCTTGGTTGTAAATTTTTCCCTTTCAGTACTTTAAATATATCCTACCATTCCCTTCTGTCCTGCAGAGTTTCTGCTGAAAGATCAGCTGTTAAACATATGGGGTTTACCTTGTATGTTACTCGTTGCTTTTCCCTTGCTGCTTTTAATATTCTTTCTTTATGTTTGGTCTTTGTTAGTTTGATTAGCATGTGTCTTGGCATGTTTTTCTTTGGGTTTATCCTGTATGGGACTCTTTGTGCCTCTTGGACTTGATTGACTATTTCCTTTTCCATGTTAGGGAAATGTTCAACTATAATCTCTTCAAACATTTTCTCCTGCCCTTTCTTTTTCTCTTCTTCTTCTGAGACCCCCATAATTCAAATATTGGAATGTTGGTGCATTTGATATTGTCCTAGTGCCTCTGAGATTATCCTCAGTTCTTTTCATTCTTTTTACTTTATTCTGCTCTTCAGAAGTTATTTCCACCATTTTATTTTTCAGTTCACTGATTCATTCTTCTGCTTCAAATATTCTGCTATTGATTCCTTCTATTTTAAATTTCAGTAATTGTGTTGTTTGTCTCTGTATGTTTATTCTTTAATTCTTCTAGGTCTTTGTTAATTGATTCTTGCATTTTCCTCATTTTGTTTTCAAGGTTTTTGATCAGCTTAACTATCATTATTCTGATCTTTTCCAGGTAGTTTGCCTATTTCCTCTTCATTTATTTGGACTTCTGTGTTTCTAGTTTGTTTCTTCATTTGTGTAGTATTTCTCTGCCTTTTCATTTTTTTTTTTTAACTTAATGTGTTTAAGGTCGCTTTTGCCTATGCTTCAAAGTTGAATTCTTTCTTCTTTTTGGTTTCTGCCTTCCTAAGATTGGTCTAGTGGTTTGTGTAAGCTTTGTATAGGGTGAGATTTGTGCTGAGTTTTTGTATGTTTGTTTCTTTGCTTGTTTTTCCTCTGATGGCCAAGGCTGAATGAGGTGGTAATCATATCTGCTGATGACTGGGTTTGTATTTTTGTTTTTTGTTGTTGTTGTTTAGATGAGGCATCCTGCACAGGGTGCTACTCGTGGGTGGGTGATTCCAGGTCTTGTATGCAAGTGGTTTTCTTTGTGTGAGTCCTCAGTAGTTGATACTCCCTAGGGTTAATTCTCTTGTAGTCTAGGGTCTTGGAGTCAGAGATTTCACTCCAAAAGGCTCAGGGCTTGATCTCTGGTCAGGAATGAAGATTCCACAAGTGGTTTGTTATGGCATTGAGTGAGATTAAAACAAATACCCCAAAATGAGAAACCAAAGATGAACCCCAGACAAACGGCAGTCACAAAATCAGGCAAATAATAATTAAAATAATGGAATATATACATATATACATACACACCCATAAGCAAAGTCAAAACAGTCCAACAAAAATAAAATACAGTAGATCGACCCAGCAAACAAAGGAAATCAAAAGTTATATTTACCAGTTAAGAACAAAACTAACTAAAGCACAAACTGGAAAACAGAACTAAAGCAAGGTGTCAAGTGGGGAATAAAGCAGTGAAAACAAAACTAACAAATATGTTGAGAGGAAAGGAAAGAAAGAACAGATAAGCAAATTTAAACAGAGGTAGATGAAGATTTATATACATTAAAGGTTAACTGCAAGGGGAAAAAAACAGTAGGAAAAGCAAACAAAGGACTAAATGTAGAAAAAATAATAATAGGTTTGAAAAATTAAAATTAAAAAAGAGAAAAGGAAAAAGGAAAACTCCACAGAACTGCAAAAGCCCATCATAGAAGCAGAAGTTTATAACAAGAATAAAAATGCGACTGAGGGGGAAAAAAGCTCAAAAGCTTATTTAATTAGATTTCATAGTGCCAATGAAATTGACAACTAAAAAAAAGGCGGGGGGGGGGTGCTGTGGAATCCAAAAGAATCTACAGAACAAGTCAAAACATAAGAATAATAAGTGTTTTTCTTGAGTCACTGCTGTCAGAGTCTTTCCCCTCACTGGGAGTCACAATAGTCCACCTCACTTCCCTAGGATGCCCCCCAACACTGCGCTAATTTCTGGACCTGTTTTGGGGGCAGCTCAGATTCTAATCTTCTCCTACTCCTGTGTGTTCTTGCCTCCAATGTACAAAGCCATCAGAACTAGCTCTCAATGTCCTTTTCTATATTCCATAGACACAGAGTTTGCCTAGTTGATCATGTGGGTTTAATTTGCAGCTTATACAGCTGGTGGGAAGGTTTTGGGTCTTCTTCCTTAGCCACACTGCCCCGGGTTTGAATTGTGGTTTTATTTACATTTCTGCATATGAGTCGTCCACTGGGGTTTTCTCCTGAGGCTGCCCTGGAGGATTTGGGTTTGCCCCTGTGAGGGCCAGGTGTGGAGGTGGTGCAGCTGCTTGAGTCACAGGAGTTCTAGCAGCACCATTTATTCAGGGAGTTGGTGGCTAGGGCAGCAGGAAATATAGTGCTCTAGAAGGGTATGGCAACCAGTATCGACCAATACTCTGATATTCTTGCCTGGAGAACCCCATCCCCAACAGAGAATCCTGGCAGGCCACAGTCAATAGGGTCGCAAGGAGTTGGACACGACTGAAGTGGCCCTGCATGCGTAGATGCAAGACTTTTTTGGCCTATGGAGTTATGGCCCTATCGGAGTCTTTTTTTGAGCCTTTTGTAGCTGGTGATCAGAAGGTCTTTTTGGTCAGTCTTTCTCCATAGCTCACCCATTCAAGCACTTAGAGGGCTCCCTTACCTGGGGTCATTCTCTGTTGTTCCATGCATCAGGCATATAGAAAGGCCCCCTGGCTGGGATCCTACTCTGTAGATTGGAGCATCAGGTACTTAAAGGAGCACCTTGGGTGGGGTCCTACTCTGTAGTTCAGGGCATCAGGCATTTGATGGGCCAGCCTCTCTATTGTTCAACTGCTGATGCTGGCGTGTGGGGAGAGAGAGGATATGGTGATGGCTCCACCTTATATGCATGACTCAGCAGTATCACCTTACTTCCATGGCTGCCCAGCTTTCCTCCATAGGCATTTCCCACCACAATCTCCTCCCTCACCTCCCCTCAATCTGTCTCTCTGCAGTCAACAGCAGCCCTGGCTTTGGGATTGCTCCACAATCCCTAAACTCCAGCTTCCACCTGCTGCACCTTCTAGGGGACCTGCGCCCCTGTCCGGGCTATGTATGGCTGCAGCAAGGACTGTTTGATTCTCATTCCATTTAGCCTGCCACAGATCAGCGATTCCACTCTCAGCCTTAAATGTTTCTCCTCTGAATCAGAAAATTGCCCTGATGTAGGAATTGGATCCCTGCTTCTGTTTCCCCACCCACCAAGGGGGGAGTCCAATCTTACTAACACTTCTGCTTTTCCCCCTAATTCTTCACCCTATCAAGTTTTGTGTGGTTCTATGTAAATTTTTCCACTGGTCAGATACTCCTGTCCACTCTCAGCTGGTGTTCTGCATGACTTCTGTGTCTGAAAGTGTATTCCTGATGTATCCATGGAGAGAGAGGTACTCCATGTCCACCTACTCCTCTGCCATCTTGTTCTTTGCCATCATCTTCAGTGGACTCATCATGGACCAGGCATCATTACCCTGTGACTACTTTAATCAGTAAGAACTGTCCTTATCTTGATGAACATGTATAAATTGTGTGGCCGTATATATTCTATCTACTATTCTATTAACTTTTTAATCAACTTTGTACTCAACAATTTAAACAATCAATTTAGTACTCAACAAGTTCTTTTGGAATAGACTTTTCCACTGGAATTCCTCGCAGATGACTTTTAAACACTCTGATGATAATAATCACTAAAAAAAGAACAAAACTTTCATCTTTATCAATAATTTTTCTTAATGTCAGTAAAAATACAAAATAAAACGTATCTTAGCTCTCTTCCTTAATTTGAACAGTGCTTATCTCTTAAAATAGGAAAAAAGTAAGTTTAGAATAAACATCATTTAAATGTATTTAAACATAATTTAAAATGTATTTGAAAATCAAAGCCAACATTTTACTTTCCTAAAATTGTATGGTTATATCAGAAAAATTCCTCATTTATCTGACACTTTTTGCTGGGAAAGAGTCTTGGAGCTATCTTAATATTTCTTCACAAAGCCAAGCAATGTATTTGTAATTATTGCTGACAAATACAGATTAACAGACTTTTAAACACTTTATTGCTAATGCAGATTCACTCATAACTATTCATGACAGTGCTGTTCTGCCTGTCTTCTCACTTTCCTTAGCTATTCTGTCTTATGTCAGTGATCACTTCAGTGATTGTGCAGGTTTCTAGCAGACTTTTCAGCTTCTATTCTTTAAAGGATCAGAAAACTAGACAATCAATTGTACATTGAGTGAAGAGTGATTGTGGGAGAAAAAATAATAAACCCAAGATTCCTAGATTTCATGCAGCAAAGGAAATAGAAAGTGCTGCACTCAATATGCCAGCAAATTTGGAAAACTCAGCAGTGGCCACAGGACTGGAAAAGGTCCGTTTTCATTCCAATTCCAAAGAAAGGAAATGCAAAAGAATGCTCAAACTACTGCACAGTTGCACTCATCTCACATGCTAGTAAAGTAATGCTCAAAATTCTCCAAGCCAGGCTTCAGCAATATGTGAATCGTGAACTCCCTGATGTTCAAGCTGGTTTTAGAAAAGGCAGAGGAACCAGAGATCAAATTGCCAGCATCTGCTGGATCATGGAAAAAGCAAGAGAGTTCCAGAAAAACATCTATTTCTGCTTCATTGACTATGCCAAAGCCTTTGACTATGTGGATCACAATAAACTGTGGAAAATTCTGAGAGAGATGGGAATACCAGACCACCTAACCTGCCTCTTGAGAAATCTGTATGCAGGTCAGGAAGCAGCAGTTAGGACTGGACATGGAACAACAGACTGGTTCCAAATAGGAAAAGGAGTATGTCAAGGCTATATATTGTCACCCTGGTTATTTAACTTATATGCAGAGTACATCATGAGAAACGCTGGACTGGAAGAAACACAAGCTGGAATCAAGATTGCTGGGAGAAATATCAATAACCTCAGATATGCAGATGACACCACCCTTATGGCAGAAAGTGAAGAGGAACTAAAAAGCCTCTTGATGAAAGTGAAAGTGGAGAGTGAAAAAGTTGGCTGAAAGCTCAACATTCAGAAAATGAAGATCATAGCATCTGGTCCCATCACTTCATGGGAAATAGATGGGGAAACAGTGGAAACAGTGTCAGACTTTATTTTGGGGGGCTCCAAAATCACTGCAGATGGTGATTGCATCCATGAAATTAAAAGACGCTTACTCCTTGGAAGAAAAGTTATGACCAACCTAGATAATATATTCAAAAGCAAAGACATTACATTGCAGACTAAGGTCCGTCTAGTCAAGGCTGTGGTTTTTCCTGTGGTCATGTGTGGATGTGAGAGTTGGACTGTGAAGAAGGCTGAGTGCTGGAGAATTGATGCTTTTGAACTGTGGTGTTGGAGAAGACTCTTGAGAGTCCCTTGGACTGCAAGGAGTTCCAAGCAGTCCATTCTGAAGGAGATCAGCCCTGGGATTTCTTTGGAAGGAATGATGCTAAAGCTGAAGCTCCAGTACTTTGGCCACCTCATGAGAACAGTTGACTCATTGGAAAAGACTGATGCTGGGAGGGACTGGGGGCAGGAGGAGAAGGGGATGACAGAGGATGAGATGGCTGGATGGCATCACTGACTCGATGGATGTGAGTCTGAGTGAACTCTGGGAGTTGGTGATGGACAGGGAGGCCTGGCCTGCTGCAATTCATGGGGTTGTAAGTTCAGTTTCAGGTAGTTCCTTGTTCCAGCTTATACTTCTCTTTGACGTCTACAGGCCCCTTCCAGTGTAGTTGGTGCTAACTACAGGGTTTTAATCTGTTGCACCTGTCACTTCCAAAGCGGTTCCCTCTGTTTATTTTGGCTTCTTCCGTTTGCAAGTCTCTTCAGTGTCTAATTTCCGCCCTGACACAAGGGGGCTGAGGTGATCACTTATTTAGGCTCACTTGTTCAGTCGTGCTATAGGGAGGGAGGAACACTGCAAATAAATATCACTGGTGTGTGTGGGGAGTGCACGCAGTGTCTGAGCCACACTGGGTTTGACCCCACTCGTGGTGTGTGTGCTTTCCCAGCCTATACCACTCAGGCTCCAGGTTGTTCCGCAGGGGAACTATCTAAAGCGGGCCCTGGGTTGTGCGCACTTCCCAGGTCTAAGCTGTTTGGGTTCAGGTTCTTGGGTACTCCACAAAGGCCCAGACTTGGTTGGGCATGCGTTTTGTGCCCTTCCCAGGTCTGAGCAGCTCAGGCAACCAGGTGCCTGGCGAGTGCATGGTCCTGAGGTGGGCGGTGCTTCTTATCACCTCCCCTATCCCAGCCGCTTGGTTTCCTGGGTGCGGAGCAGGAGCAACATCTCAGGTGTGCTGTGTGTCTCCTCTGGGGAGCTGATCTCTGGCTGCAACCCTCCTGGTGGATATCAACTGTCCATGATCCCAGGAAGACTTGGTTAGCAACTGGGAGCCTGCTTGCCATTTGGTAAAGGATGCTGTCTCTGGGGCTGATATTGCCCCTCTCCTTCTGGCTGGCTGTCGCCTGCCTGCTTCTCTGCCTCTAAAGGGGGATGGGCTTGTCTGCAGCCAGCTAGCTCTCTTCCAGTATTCGCTCAGACTCCTTGTGAGTCCTTATGTGAGCAGGCCGGCAGTGCCTTAGGTTAAAGCTTTTCACAGAAAAGTTCTCTCTCTCTCTCTCTCTCTCTCTCTCTCTCTCTCTCTCTCTCTCTCTCTCTCTCTCTCTCTCTCGCTATCCCACAGTTTGGGTCACTGTTTCGCATTAGCTCCCTCAGATTGTCTTCAGGGCATTCAGGCCTGGTCCTTACCCTAAGCAATGCAGCCCATGCCTCCCTGTTCAGCTCCCACATGCTGGTGGCAGACACGAGCATCTGGGCTACTTCTCCGCTGGGAGTTGCCGTTAGATGCATAATCTGTGGGTTTTATTTATTTATTTTTTCCTCCTGGTTATGTTGCTCTCTGAGATTCCAAAACTCCCCACAGAACCACCGGTAAGAGGGTTTCCTGGTGTTTGGAAACTTCTCGTCTCATGACTCCCTCCCTGGGACGGGTCTCCATCCCTAACGTTTTTGTCTCTCTTTTTATCTTTTATATTTTGTCCTACCTCCTTTTGAAGACAATGGGCTGCCTTTCTGGGTGCATGGTGTCCTCCACCAGTGTTCAGAAGTTGTGGGATTTGTTCAGCGTTCAAGTGATCTTTCGATGAATTTGTGGGGGAGAAAGTGGTCTCCCTGCCCTCTTCCTCTGCCATCTTCTTTCTTTTTCATTCCTCTCAACTGCCCAAAAAAAAAAAAAAAAAAAAAAAAAGAGTCCGGAAGTGTTTAAAATAGAAGTAATAAGAACAGACAGATTTTTTTGATGTTCAGGGAAAAGCATTCAGTGTTGAGACATAAGGTTAACTACAGGGTTTCCATTGGTTTCCTTATCAAGTTGAGGAAGTTCCCTACTCCTGGTCTGCTGAGTTTTAATCAGCAGTGGATTTTGGATTTCTCAAATGCTTTTTTGGTAACTGTGGAGACTATCATATGATTTTTATTAGATAGCCTTCAATATGATGAATTACATTGATTTTCAAATAAACAAACATTCCTAGGATGAACTCTAAATAGTAATGAATCATGATCATTATATAGTGTTCCATTTGAATTGCTAATTTAAAAAAATTGCTTCTATGTCTCTGAGAAATATTTTTCTATAGTTATCTTTCCTTCTAATGTGTTTGGCTGGTTTTTTGGTCCTGGGTGATGATAATCTCATAGAGTGAACTAGGAAGAACCCCTTCCTTTTATAATGTCTACAAGAGTTAATGTACAAAATACTCATCAGCATCTCAAAGAATATGTCAGTAGAACCATCCAAGCCTTCAGTTTCCTTAAGAGTATAGAGTAAGATTTTTAGCTACAAATTCATTTTTAAATAGATGCAGTGAGTTTTACATTATGTTTCTTCTTGAGTCATCTTTTATAGTTGGTTGTGTACTTCAAGAAATTTTTTTTGCTCTATGTATCAAGCTTAATGGCATAAATATGTTCATAATATTCTCATATTATTTTAACATCTGCAGATAATTTACTTATGTCACCTCACTCATTCCAGATATTGGTAATTTACATTGTTTGGCCAGATTTTTTTTTTTTTTCAATTTTAATGACCTTCACAAAAGAAATGCGTTAGGTGGTAGTGATTTCAATATTGATTTTCTTCTATATTCTATTTAAATGATTTTTGCTTTTATCATTTCCTTTTCCTTCTTTCATTGTATTTAACTAGATCTTTTTCTAGTTCTTGAGGTGGATGTTGAAGTCATTGATATGAAACTTCTTTTGTTCTACTATATCTATTGCTATAATCTTTCCTCTAAGCACTTCTTAAACTACATCTGACAAATTCTGATATGCTGTGTCTTTTGTTTTCATCCCATTTAAAATACTAATTTCCCTTTTGACTTCTTTTATGACACACAGATTTAAAAATCTGCTGCTCAGTTTTCAAATTTTAGGGTCATCTTCAAGTTTCTGGTTTTGACTTCAAAATTAGTTCCATTGTTATCTGACAATATACTCACATGATTTTAATTATTTCAAAACTACTGAGATTGTTTTATTGCTTATATCATGGCCTAGATTGGTGAATGATTTTTGTGTACTTGAATAGAATATACTATTCTGCTATTGTTGGGAGAAGTGTTCTAAAACTGTCGATTAAGTCAATTTAGTTGGTAGCGTTTTTCTAGCCTTCTAAATCTTTACTGATTGTGTCTACTTATTCTATAAACTATTGTGAAAGGAGTATTGAAAGGTGTATTATGTTGTGAAAAGGTGTTGAAAATTTGAACTGTAATTGTGGATTTGCCTATTATTTCTCTTTACAGTTCTATTGGTTTCTGTTTTATGTATTTTGAAGTTGTGCTTTTATTTAAGAAATTATTTTAGATTGTCAGATAACTATGAAATACTGTTTCTTTATCAACAGCAATATTCTTTGATCAGAAATCTGACTTGTCTGATACAGTAAATCCCTTCCATATGAATGAGTTCTATTCCAAGAACATGTTCTTTGTAAGTCCAGCTAATTTCCAAGTTCAACAAAGTTAGCCTAGGCATCCAACTAACACACTCGGCTATCCTATTATATTAGGCCTGTGCGGTAGTTTGAGCATTCTTTGGCATTGCCTTTCTTTGGGATTGGAATGAAAACTGACCTTTTCCAGTCCTGGGGCCACTGCTGAGTTTTCCAAATTTGCTGGCATATGGGGTGCAACAGTTTCACAGCATTATCTTTTAGGCTTTGAAACAGCTCAACTAGAATTCCATCATCTCCACTAGCTTTGTTCATAGTGATGCTTCCTAAGGCCCACTTGACTTCACATTCCATGATGTCTGGCTCTAGGTGAGTCAAACCATCGTAATTACCTGGGTCGTGAAGATATTTTTTGTACAGTTCTTCTGTGTATTCTTGCCACCTCTTCTTAATATCTTCTATTTCTGTTAGGTCCATACCATTTCTGTCCTTAATTGTGCCCATCTTTCCATGAAATGTTCCCTTGGTATCTCTAATTCTCCAGAAGAGATCTTTAGTCTATCCCATTCAATAGTTTTCCTCTATTGCTTTGCATTGAGCATAGAGGAAGGCTTTCTTATCTCTCCTTGCTATTCTTTGGAACTCTGCATTCAAATGGATATATCTTCCCTTTTCTACTTTGCTTTTCGCTTCTCTTCATTTCACAGCTATTTGTTAAGGCCTCCGCAGACAGTCATTTTGCTTTTTTGCATTTCTTTCTCTTGGGCATGGTCTTCATTTCTGTCTCCTGTACAATGTCACTAACCTCCCTACATAGTTCATCAGGCACTCTGTCTATCAGATCTAGTCCCTTAAATCTATATCTCATTTCCACTGTATAAGCATAAGGGATTTGATTTAGGTCATACCTGAATGGTTTAGTGGTTTTCCACTTTCTACTTTCTTCAGTTTAAGTCTAAACTTGGCAATAAGGAGTTCATGATCTGAGCCACAGTCAGCTCCCGGTCTTGTTTTTGCTGACAGTATAGAGCTTCTCCACCTTTGGTTACAAAGAATATAATCAATCTGATTTCAGTGTTGGCCATCTGGTGATGTCGATGTGTAGACTCTTCTCTTGTGTTGTTGGAAGAGGGTGTTGTCTATGACCAGTGCATTCTTTTGGCAAAACTCTATTAGCCTTTGCCCTGCTTCATTCTGTACTCCAAGGCCAAATTTGCCTGTTACTCCAGGTGTTTCTTGACTTCCTACTTTTTGCATTCCAGTCCCCTATAATGAAAAGGGCATCTTTTGGGGGTGTTAATTCTAGAAGGTCTTATAGGTCTTCATAGAACCATTCAACTTCAGCTTCTTTGGCGTTACTGGTTGGGACATAGACTTGTATTACCATGTTATTGAATGGTTGGCCTTGGAAGCAAACAGAGATCATTCTGTCGTTTCTGAGATTGTATACTAGTACCGCATTTCAGACTCTTGTTGACTACGATGGCTACTCCATTCCAAATGATTCTTGCCTACAGTAGTAGATATAATGGTCATCTGAGTTAAATTCACCCATTTCAGTCCATTTTAGTTCACTGATTCCTAAAATGTCAATGTTCACTCTTGCCATCTACTGTTTGGCCACTTCCAATTTGCCTTGACTCATGGACCTAACATTCCAGACTCCTATGCAATATTGCTCTTTACAGCATTGGACTTTGCTTCCATCACCAGTCACATCCACAACTGGGTGTTGTTTTTGCTTTGGCTCTGTCTCTTCACTCTTTCTGAGTTATTTCTCCACTTATCTCCAGTAGCATATTTGGCACCTACCAACCTGGGGAGTTAATCTTTCAGTGTCCTATCTTTTTGCCTTTTCATACTGTTCATGAGGTTCTCAAAGCAAGAATACTGAAGTAGTTTGCCATTCCCTCTCCAGTGGACCACAGTTTGTTAGAACTCTTCACCTTGACCCATCCATCTTGGGTGGCCCTACATGGCATGGTTTAGTTTCATTGAGTTAGACAAGACTGTGGTCCATGTGATTAGATTGGAGTTAGTTTTCTGCGATTGTGGTTTCAGTCTGTCTGCCCTCTGATGCCCTCTCTCAGCACCTACCATCTTACTGGTAGGCTCAAACTACCACACAATTGCACTCATCTCACACACAAGTAAAGTAATGCTCAAAATTCACCAAGCCAAGCTTCAGCAGTATGTGAACTGTGAACTTCCAGATGTTCAGGCTGGTTTTTAGAAAAGGCAGTGGAACCAGAGATCAGTTGCCAACATCCACTGGATTACTGAAAAACAAGAGAATTCCCCAAAAACATCTATTTCTGCTTTATTGACTATGCCAAAGCCTTTGACTGTGTGTATCACAATAAATTGTGGAAAATTCTGAAAGAGATGGGAATCCCAGACCACCTGACCTGCCTCTTGAGAAACCTGTACGCAGGTCAGGAAGCAACAGTTAGAACTGGACATGAAACAACAGACTGGTTCCAAATAGGAAAAGGAGTAAATCAAGGCTGTAGTCACTTGCTTATTTAACTTCTATGCAGAGTACATCATGAGAAATGCTGGGCTGGCTGAAGCACAAGCTGGAATCAAGTTTTCCGGGAGAAATATCAATATTCTCAGATATGCAGATGACACCACCCTTATGGCAGAAAGTGAAGAAGAACTAAAGAGCTTTTTGATGAAAGTGAAAGTGAAAGTGGAGAGTGAAAAAGTTGGCTCAAAGCTCATCATTCAGAAAACTAAAATGATGGCATCCAGTCCCATCACTTCACGGCAAATAGATGGGAAAACAATGGAAACAGAGAGAGACTTTATTTTGAGAGGCTCCAAAATCACTGCAGGTGGTGACCGCAGCCTTGAAATTAAAAGACGCTTGCTCCTTGGAAGAAAAGTTATGACCAACCCAGACAGCATATTATAAAGCAGAGACCTTACTTTACCAACACAGGTCCATCTAGTCAAGGCTATGGTGTTTCCAGAAGTCATGTATGGATATGAGAGTTGGATTACAAAGTAAGCTGAGCACCAAAGAATTGATGCTTTTAAACTGTGGTGTTGGAGAAGACTCTTGAGAGTCCCTTGGACTGCAAGCAGATCCAACCAGTCCATCCTAAAGGAGATCAGTCCTAAATGTTCATTGGAAGGACTGATGCTGAAGCTGAAGCTACAATACTTTGGCCACCTGATGCAAAGAGCTGACTCATTGGAAAAGACCCTGGTGCTGGGAAAGATTGAAGGCAAGAGGAGAAGCGGACGACAGAGAATGAAGTGGTTGTATGGCATCACCGACTCAATGGACATGATTTTGAGTAAACTCTGGGAGTTGGTGATGGACAGGGAGTCCTGGCGTGCTGTAATCCTTGGAGTCACAAAGAGTCAGACATGACTGAGCGACCAAACTAAAGTGAACTCAACTGGGTTCACTGAAGGATAAACTAAGAGAGGCTTCAGCTCCATATCACCAGAAACATTGCCACCAAACAAAACAGTTAGCTTATCCTTTGTTGTCTTATAGCCTGGCATCAGATTTTTCCACCTTTCTGATGTAACTTTGGTCTGGCATCCTCTTCCATACAGTCCTGTCTCATCTACATTAAAAACCTGGTCAGGTAAATACTCACCTTCATCAAAAATTTCTTGAAGCATTTCAGGAAATTTCTGGGCAGCTATAGTATCTGCACTTGCCTGACCACTTACTTTTGTATTGTAAAGGTTGGCTCTAGCCTTGAACTCATGAAACCAGCTATATGAAAGTGAAAGTGAAGTCGCTCAGTCGTGTCCAACTCTTTGCGACCCCGTGGACTGTAGCCCTCCAGCTATGGCTGGTGCCCTCTTCTTCTTCACCATGTTTCTTTAACAAGTCTTCATAAAGGCTTTTAGCTTTCTCTTGAATCAGCATTAAGATGAGCAGTACTCAACACTGATGCTGATCCAACATCCATACACTGAGAAGTTTCTGTGTCTCCTCCATCACTTTTCTACGCTTCTTCGATATCATTGTTGACATCATTGGCACAGCAGACTTCACATGTTCCACAATCTTGGTCTTTGTTCTTTAGAACCATGCTATGGTTGAATGATTCATATTATAAGAATGAGCAACATCTACCATCTTTTCACCTCACTTTACTCTCTCAATTATTTTTCACTTTTCTTTCCACTGTTATCCTTTGGTGCTTCTTAGCAGTACCAGCTGGTCTTCCCTGGTGGCTTAGACGATCTGCCTGCAATATGGGGAACTTTATCCCTGGATTGGGAAATCCCCTGGAGGAGGATTTGGCAACCCACTCCAGTATTTTTTTTTAAGTTTTATTTTTACTTTATTTTACTTTACAATACTGTATTGATTTTGCCACACATTGACATGAATCCGCCACGGGTGTACATGAGTTCCCAATCATGAACCCTCTCCCACCTCCCACCCCATATCATCTCTCTGGATCATGCCTGTGCACCAGCCCCAAGCATCCTGTATCCTGCATCGAACATAGACTGGAGATTCACTTCTTACATGATAGTATACATGTTTCAATGCCATTCTCCCAAATCATCCCACCCTCTCCCTCTCCCATAGAGTCCAAAAGTCTGTTCTACACATCTGTGTCTCTTTAGCTGTCTCGCATACAGGGTCATCATTACCATCTTTCTAAATTCCATATATATGTGTTAGTATACTGTATTGGTGTTTTTCTTTCTGGCTTACTTCACTCTGTATAATAGGCTCCAGTTTCATCCATCTCATTAGAACTGATTCAAATGTATTCTTTTTAATGGCTGAGTAATACTCCATTGTGTATATGTACCACAGCTTCCTTATCCATTCCTCTGCTTATGGACATCTAGGTTGTTTCCATGTCCTGGCTATTATAAACAGTGCTGCAATGAACATTGGGGTACATGTGTCTCTTTCAATTCTGGTTTCCTCGGTGTGTATGCCCAGCAGTGGGATTGCTGGGTCATAAGGCAGTTCTATTTGCAATTTTTTAAGGAATCTCCACACTGTTCTCCAAAGTGGCTGTACTAGTTTGCATTCCCACCAACAGTGTAAGAGGGTTCCCTTTTCTCCACACCCTCTCCAGCATTTATTGCTTGTAGACTTTTGGATAGCAGCCATTCTGACTGGTGTGAAATGGTACCTCACTGTGGTCTTGATTTGCATTTCTCTGATAATGCCACTGCAGTATTTTTGCCTGGAGAATCCCCATGGACAGAGGGGCCTGATGGACTCTAGTCCATGAGGTGGCAAAGAGTCAGACAGGACTGACCGACTAAGCACAGCACACAGCACAGCAGTACCAGCTATATCACTGCTGTTTTTATACGTGTCTCCAGACACCCTGCACCTGAAATATAGACACTGTACTAATGCAGTCTATACAGTAAAGCATACAAAAGCACAACCACTCGTAGACGATGCATGCCTGTGACTATAAACCCCAGACACATGAGCTAATGTGATTGGACATACAAACCCACATTCGCATCTTTGAAAGTTTGCGACTTGACCTTTCATATGTAGAGGACTTTCTGTATTAATATAGTCACTCTTACCTTCTTTGGACTATAGATACACACATATATATGCACACACAGGCTTCCCAGATGGTGCAATGGTATAGAACCTGCCTGACAATGCAGGAGATGCAGGAGACATGGATTTGATCTCTGGGTCAGGAAGATCCCATGAAGGAGGAAATAGCAACTTTTCCCAATATTATTGCCTGGAAAATCACAGGGACAGAGTAGCCTGGTGGCCTACAGTCTATGGAGTCACAAAGAGTCAGACATGACTGAGCACATGTGCACATGCACACACAGACACACACACAGACACACACAGACACACAGACACACAGACACACACACAATCTTCCATCCTTTTGATCTTGCTTTTTAAATCCTATCTATTTTAATTGGGTTATATAAACCATTTGTTTGTAATGTGATTACTGAAAAAATAGACTTATATCTATGGTCTTGTTTTTAATTTGCCCCACCCATTCTTTGTTACTTTTCTCCTCTTTTTCTGCTCTTTTTTTAGGATGGAGTACTTTTATAATTCATCTTATCCCCTTTGTTTTCTTATTAGCTGTAACCTTTTATCGACTTGATGGAAATAAAGATTTTTTTTTCATGTCTTAGTGTGCAGATTGAGATTCATAATGGCTATAAACATTTAAAAAATTCTCATGCATAGATTAATGAGTGTATTGAATGCCAAGTCTATCCCAAACATTAACAACACACTTGTGAGTAAAACAAAGACATATAGTCTTCCAAGTGTACATCCTGGTTGGATTGAGAACTCAAATAGCTAGAATGAACTTAGATACCCCTACAAGAGATAATCATCAGAATCTGACAACAATTTAAAGAGCTTCCACTTATAATATTTGGCAAATAAGTGGCCTGGTCAATAAGCAGTATGAGTTCAGTGGCTGTAACATTAAAGTGGGAAGAAAAAAATAGTAATTTAATGCTCTTTGTTCCAATAAGGGTGAGTTTGTAGGTTTGGTTGTTTTGAGGAAAGGAACAGTTTGTTCCTGCAGCTCACCATGCTTTGCCAGCCTGTGATCTCAAGGGTGACTCTTCCAGAGATGGGGGTCAGGCGGATTGGAGCAGCTTGCAGAAATGAAGCAAGCTGATAATGCTCTTAAACATGTTTTCTACTTGTTCTTTTCCCTTGTCTTCCCAAATACACACTACTTGCCCAGGTCAATGTTAGAGGAGATTATATTCCTTTTAAGCTATAAGACTCAGCAGGATTAGGAGAACTCAGAGTGGCTTTGCCTATCAAAGACAGATCTCTTCTTCCATGCCAGGGTTCAGGACAGGTTGTTTGAAAGCCTTGCTTAAAAGATCTCAAGTTATGACAAATTTGGAGCTCTGGGCTCTGATGATGATCTGATGAAGTCCTTTAGAGATGCAAGCTAATAAGTAGGGTGGATGGGGAAGGAAGGGATTTGAGAGTCCTTATAGTACTGACTTTTCCCAGGATGTTCTTGCATGAGACAAATTCCCTTTTGAAGCCTGGTTTCACTGTCTGTGCTTAACAGATGTTTAATATATGAACTGGAAAATCCAAATTGATGGTGAACCCACCAGTAAAGATAAACTAGGGTTCATCTTCCACTGATTTCTGGATTTGGAGTAGTCAGATCTGGGTCCTAGTCCCGGCTTTGGCTCTAAATTACTGGCTTCCTTTGGGCAAGTCTTAGATTCTTGAACCTTTGTGCTGGAATGAAATTGAGAGTAATCCAGTCAAACTTTCTTTTAACAAAGGCAATCCATCTACAATATCCCTGACTGATAAGTATCTAGTCTTTCTATTTTGGGGGCCTCAATGTGTCCATTTATATGATGAAGAGAGTTGATCTTCAATTTGAATTAGGATCCGGGGTAGGAGAGGAAGGGTTAAGAAAGTAGAGGCTAGGTCTCTGAAGTTTAATGATAACATCTAGCAAAGGCCAAGTTCTAGATATAGGGTCTAATTAAGAATCCTACGTCTATATATTCTTTCCCTCTTCTGGTCAATAGTGAAGAAAATTTATAAGTTGTAAGTTAATACTATGTATAATAAAACATAAATTATTTTAATTATTGGTGGTTGCTTTAGGGTTTATAGTTCTGCTTATTCATTACTATTCATTACTGATAAGACTTTTTTCTACTGCCTCCTGTCTTGCAATTTTTTCTTGCATTGTTTGCTACTATTTTCTTTTTGCTCTTACATAATAGTTCCCCAACACTCCAGCTAACTGTTAACATGTATGAGTATGGTATGCCTACGTGTAGTTTTCATCATGTGTTTTGCTGATTTCATTGAACGTCTTAGCTATGCTCTCTTCTTCCTCTTCAGAGACTCCAATTATACTTATGTTAGGCTGTCTAAAGTCATCTCATAGCTAATTGATGCTATTTTTACTTTTTATTTCCAGCCTGTTTTGTGACTGTATTTTATTTTGGATAGGTTCTATTTTTCTGTCGTCAAGTTCAGTAATTGCGTTCTTTCTGGAATATCTAATAAACTGTTAATTGTATTAATATATTTTTTATCTCAGACATTATAATTTTCCTCCTGAGAATTTTGATTTGGTCTGTTTTTATTGTTTACCATCTTCTGGCCTCCATTTACTTTCTTGAAATGGTGGTTATAGTTACATTAACTGTTTTAATGTCCATGCCCATTTATGCTATCACTTGTTTCATTCCTAATTATGGTTTGTATTTTTCTGCTTATTTTCATGCCTAGTAAATTTTTACTGTGAATTTTACCCAGTTGAGTTAATATACTCGAAAACAAGTATTTCCTGTAAACATCATTTAGCTTTGTTCTAAGATGAAGTTACTTGGAAACAATTTGATCCTTTTGAGGCCCCTTTTTTGGGGGGAGGGGGGAGGAGGGAGGTTCAGATAGGATGAAAGCCGTCGTTAGTCTAAGGCTAATTTTGTCTTGCTGTTTAGGCAATACCTTTCTGAGTACTCTTCTGATGTCTTATGAATTATGAATGTTTTCTACTCTGATGGAAAAGTGAAAGTGTTAGTTGTTCAGTTGTGTCTGACTCTTTGTGACCTCATGGACTGTAGACTGTCAGTCTCCTCTGTCCATGGGATTCTCCAGGCAAGTATACTGGAGTAGGTAGCCATTCCCTTCTCCAGTTAATCTCAATCCAGGGATTGAACCTGGGTCTCCCGCACTGCAGGCAGATTCTTTATTGTCTGAGCCACAAGTGAAAGTGAAGTCGCTCAATCATGTCCAACTCTTTGTGACCCCATGGACTGTAGCTTAACAAGCTCCTTTGTCCATGGGATTTTCAGGCAATAGTACTGGAGTGGATTGCCATTTCCTTCTCCAGAGGATCTTACCAACCCAGGGATCAAACCCGGGTCTCCCGCATTGTAGACAGACGCTTTACCGTCTGAGCCACAAGGGAAGTCCGAATGGAAGACAAATATTTTTCAATCCTGTGTGAATTTCAACAATCATTCTTTCCAGTTTTTTCACACTATTCTTCCTTCACACTCATATATTTTCCTCACACACTTATGTTCACCAGTATTCAGTTGAAGTTTCTGAGGATATCTAGGGCTCTGTCTTATTACAGCTCTCTTCTCTTACATATGCTGCCTAAATGTTAGGTGGAGAACTATAGCCACCTTGGTCTCCTTGGACTCTCAACTCTGTCTTTTCAACTCAGGAAGATTGGCAGGCTCTGCCTGGATCTCCTTTCCTTGCCTTGTAACCTGAAATTCTTTCTAGATAGTAGGCTGAAATAATTGTTGGGCTCACCTATTTTGTTTTCCTTCAGGAGTTATTTATTGCTCTTTGCTGCCTGTATCTAAAACCTGTTTGTTTGCTTTTTTTCCCACATATGGTGACTGACATTAAGTCATTTTCTGCAAGAGAATAAATCCAGTCCTTTTTACTCCAACTTGGCCAGAAGTGCAAGGTCTTCATTAAGTCATTTAAAAGATTACTTTTAATGACTTAATGCACTTAATATAAATAAACCTTTTAGACGTGACTTGAATCATTCCTCATTTTTGTACTTTCAATCTTTTGATGATTCTTTTTGGCTATATAACATTATAACAAAATTTTTGTATATAAATGATATTATTTCTCTTATTCTGCCAGTTAATTATTAAAAGCAACTATTCCTGGTCAAAATATATAAACATTTTAAGTTGCTTGTTGGCTTTTACTGCTATTTTGAATAATGTTTCAAAACACTGATTTTCTGGATAGCAAGGGAAAGGTTATTTTGTGATTGGCATCAAAATGGATTATTAACACCGTAAAGCTTCTAAGATATAAATAATTGCTATTTCATAGTTTTAAACACCTGGAAAAAATTTTAAAGACTTCCAAATGGTAAAGAAGAAACTGCCTTTTATTTTTACTTCAGGAATTATTTCAGGTATAAGTACTCTGTCTTATATGTATACATGATCAGGGACAATAGAAAACAAAAGAGAAAATTTAGAACATATGCTATTTGTAATAACAAGTATTGCTTTGAAAATATCAACAAAATTGATTAATGAAGAGAGAGTTCTTTTTTTGTGAAAAAATAAGTCTCTGTCTTTTGAAAATACTGAAGCTTCAGTTTTTGTTTTTGTTGTTGTTGCTTTATTTCTTGCAGTAAATATTTCCCATTAAGCCAGAAATCGATTTCTGACAGATGAATATTGGTAAGACAACTAACAGTGTCTGTTATAAGTATATTTCAAACTGCTTTCAATAATGTAAAATTAAAATCTGTTGTAATTGCTCTTAGTATTAGGAAAAACTACCTGAAGTGAAGAAAGAACTAATTTATATTTCAATATTTTTTTCTGTTTTTTATTATTTTTATTTTTTTTAGTTTTTTATTTTTTTAATTTTAAAATCTTTAATTCATACATGTGTTCCCAAACATGAACCCCCCTCCCACCTCCCTCCCCATAACATCTCTCTGGGTCATCCCCATGCACCAGCCCCAAGCATGCTGTATCCTGCATCAGACATAGACTGGCGATTCAATTCTTACATGATAGTATACATGACAGAATGCCATTCTCCCAAATCATCCCACCCTCTGCCTCTCCCTCTGAGTCCAAAAGTCCGTTATACACAGCTGTGTCTTTTTTTCTGTCTTGCATACAGGGTCGTCATTGCCATCTTTCTAAATTCCATATATATGTGTTAGTATACTGTATTGGTGTTTTTCTTTCTGGCTTACTTCACTCTGTATAATCGGCTCCAGTTTCATCCGTCTCATCAGAACTGATTCAAATGTATTCTTTTTAATGGCTGAGTAATACTCCATTGTGTATATGTATCACAGCTTTCTTATCCATTCATCTGCTGATGGACATCTAGGTTGTTTCCATGTCCTGGCTATTATAAACAGTGCTGTGATGAACATCGGGGTACATGTGTCTCTTTCAATTCTGGTTTCCTCGGTGTGTATGCCCAGCAGTGGGATTGCTGGGTCATAAGGTAGTTCTATTTGCAATTTTTTAAGGAATCTCCACACTGTTCTCCAAAATGGCTGTACTAGTTTGCATTCCCAGCAACAGTGTAGGAGGGTTTCCTTTTCTCCACACCATCTCCAGCATTTATTGCTTGCAGATTTTTGGGTCGCAGCTATTCTGACTGGTGTGAAGTGGTACCTCATTGTGGTTTTGATTTGCATTTCTCTGATAATGAGTGATGTTGAGCATCTTTTCATGTGTTTGTTAGCCATCCGTATGTCTTCTTTGGAGAAATGTCTATTTAGTTCTTTGGCCCATTTTTTGATTGGGTCGTTTATTTTTCTGGAATTGAGTTGCATAAGTTGCTTGTATATTTTTGAGATTAGTTGTTTGTCAGTTGCTTCATTTGCTATTATTTTCTCCCATTCAGAAGGCTGTCTTTTCACCTTGCTGATATTTTCCTTTGTTGTGCAGAAGCTTTTAATTTTAATTAGATCCCATTTGTTTATTTTTGCTTTTATTTCCAGAATTCTGGGAGGTGGATCATAGAGGATCCTGCAGTGATTTATGTCTGAGAGTGTTTTGCCTATATTCTCCTCTAGGAGTTTTATAGTTTCTGGTCTTACATTTAGATCTTTAATCCATTTTGAGTTTATTTTTGTGTGCGGTGTTAGAAAGTGATCTAGTTTCATTCTTTTACAAGTGGTTGACCAGTTTTCCCAGCACCACTTGTTAAAGAGATTGTCTTTACTCCATTGTATATTCTTGCCTCCTTTGTCAAAGATAAGGTGTCCATATGTGTGTGGATTTATCTCTGGGCTTTCTATTTTGTTCCATTGATCTATATGTCTGTCTTTGTGCCAGTACCATACTGTTTTGATGACTGTGGCTTTGTAGTAGAGCCTGAAGTCAGGCAAGTTGATTCCTCCAGTTCCATTCTTCTTTCTCAAGATTGCTTTGGCAATTCGAGGTTTTTTGTATTTCCATACAAATCTTGAAATTATTTGTTCTAGTTCTGTGAAAAATATGGCTGGTAGCTTGATAGGGATTGCATTGAATTTGTAAATTGCTTTGGGTAGTATATTCATTTTCACTATATTGATTCTTCCGATCCATGAACATGGTATATTTCTCCATCTATTAGTGTCCTCTTTGATTTCTTTCATCAGTGTTTTAAGTTTTCTATATATAGGTCTTTAGTTTCTTTAGGTAGATATATTCCTAAGTATTTTATTCTTTTCGTTGCAATGGTGAATGGAATTGTTTCCTTAATTTCTTTTTCTACTTTCTCATTATTAGTGTATAGGAATGCAAGGGATTTCTGTGTGTTGATTTTATATCCTGCAACTTTATTATATTCATTGATGAGCTCTAGTAATTTTCTGGTGGAGTCTTTAGGGTTTTCCATGTAGAGGATCATGTCATCTGCAAACAGTGAGAGTTTTACTTCTCTTTTCCAGTTTGGATTCCTTTTATTTCTTTTTCTGCTCTGATTGCTGTGGCCAAAACTTCCAGAACTATGTTGAATAGTAGCGGTGAAAGTGGACACCCTTGTCTTGTTCCTGACTTTAGGGGAAATGCTTTCAATTTTTCACCATTGAGGATAATGTTTGCTGTGGGTTTGTCATATATAGCTTTTATTATGTTGAGGTATTTTCCTTCTATTCCTGCTTTCTGGAGAGTTTTTATCATAAATGGATGTTGAATTTTGTCAAAGGCCTTTTCTGCATCTATTGAGATAATCATATGGTTTTTATTTTTCAATTTGTTAATGTGGTGAATTACATTGATTGATTTGTGGATATTGAAGAATCCTTGCATCCCTGGAATAAAGCCCACTTGGTCATGGTGTATGATCTTTTTAATGTGTTGTTGGATTCTGATTGCTAGAATTTTGTTGAGGATTTTTGCATCTATGTTCATCAGGGATATTGGCCTGTAGTTTTCTTTTTTTGTGACATCTTTGTCAGGTTTTGGTTTTAGGGTGATGGTGGCCTCATAGAATGAGTTTGGAAGTTTACCTTCCTCTGCAATTTTCTGGAAGAGTTTGAGTAGGATAGGTGTTAGCTCTTCTCGAAATTTTTGGTAGAATTCAGCTGTGAAGCCGTCTGGACCTGGGCTTTTGTTTGCTGGAAGATTTCTGATTACAGTTTCAATTTCCATGCTTGTGATGGGTCTGTTAAGATTTTCTACTTCTTCCTGGTTCACTTTTGGAAAATTGTACTTTTCTAAGAATTTGTCCATTTCTTCCACGTTGTCCATTTTATTGGCATACAACTGCTGATAGTAGTCTCTTATGATCCTTTGTATTTCTGTGTTGTCTGTTGTGATCTCTCCATTTTCATTTCTAATTTTATTGATTTGATTTTTCTCTCTTTGCTTCTTGATGAGTCTGGCTAATGGTTTGTCAATTTTATTTATCCTTTTAAAGAACCAGCTTTTGGCTTCGTTGATTTTTGCTATGGTCCCTTTTGTTTCTTTTGCATTTATTTCTGCCCTAATTTTTAAGATTTCTTTCCTTCTACTAACTCTGGGGTTCTCCAATTCTTCCTTTTCTAGTTGCTTTAGGTGTAGAGTTAGGTTATTTATTTGACTTTTTTCTTGTTTCTTGAGGTATGCCTGTATTGCTATGAACTTTCCTCTTAGCACTGCTTTTATAGTGTCCCACAGGTTTTGGGTTGTTGTGTTTTCATTTTCATTAGTTTCTATGCATATTTTGATTTCTTTTTTGATTTCTTCTGTGATTTATTGGTTATTCAGAAGTGTGTTGTTCAACCTCCATATGTTGGAATTTTTAGTAGTTTTTCTCCTGTAATTGAGATCTAATCTTAATGCATTATGGTCAGAAAAGATGCTTGGAATGATTTCGATTTTTTTGAATTTATCAAGTTTAGATTTATGGCCCAGGATGTGATCTATCCTGGAGAAGGTTCCATGAGCACTTGAAAAAAAGGTGAAATTCATTGTTTTGGGGTGAGATGTCCTATAGATATCAATTAGGTCTAACTGATCTAATGTATCATTTAAAGTTTGCGTTTCTTTGTTAATTTTCTGTTTAGTTGATCTGTCCATAGGTGTGAGTGGGGTATTAAAGTCTCCCACTATTATTGTGTTATTGTTGATTTCCCCTTTCATACTTGTTAGCATTTGTCTTACATATTGCGGTGCTCCTATATTGGGTGCATATATATTTATAATTGTTATATCTTCTTCTTGGATTGATCCTTTGATCATTATGTAGTGGCCTTCTTTGTCTCTTTTCACAGCCTTTGTTTTAAAGTCTATTTTATCGGATATGAGTATTGCCACTCCTGCTTTCTTTTGGTCTCTATTTGCGTGGTATATCTTTTTCCAGCCCTTCACTTTCAGTCTGTATGTGTCCCTTGTTTTGAGGTGGGTCTCTTGTAAGCAGCATATAGAGGGGTCTTGTTTTTGTATCCATTTGGCCAGTCTTTGCCTTTTGGTTGGGGCGTTCAACCCATTTATGTTTAAGGTAATTATTGATAAGTATGATCCCGTTACCATTTACTTTATTGTTTTGGGTTCGGGTTTATACACCCTTTTCGTGTTTCCTGTCTAGAGAATATCCTTTAGAATTTGTTGGAGAGCTGGTTTGGTGGTGCTGAATTCTCTCAGCTTTTGCTTGTCTGTAAAGCTTCTGATTTCTCCTTCGTATTTGAATGAGATCCTTGCTGGGTACAGTAATCTGGGCTGTAGGTTATTTTCTTTCATCACTTTAAGTATGTCTTGCCATTCCCTCCTGGCCTGAAGAGTTTCTATTGAAAGATCAGCTGTTATCCTTATGGGAATCCCCTTGTGTGTTATTTGTTGTTTTTCCCTTGCTGCTTTTAATATTTGTTCTTTGTGTTTGATCTTTGTTAATTTGATTAATATGTGTCTTGGGGTGTTTTGCCTTGGGTTTATCCTATTTGGAACTCTCTGTGTTTTTGGACTTGGGTGATTATTTCCTTCCCCATTTTAGGGAAGTTTTCAACTATTATCTCCTCAAGGATTTTCTCATGATCTTTCTTTCTGTCTTCTTCTTCTGGGACTCCTATAATTCGAATGTTGGAGTGTTTCATATTGTCCTGGAGGTCTCTGAGATTGTCCTCATTTCTTTTAATTCGTTTTTCTTGTTTCCTCTCTGATTTATTTATTTCTACCATTCTATCTTCTATTTCACTAATCCTATCTTCTGCCTCCGTTATTCTACTATTTGTTGCCTCCAGGGTGTTTCTGATCTCATTTATTGCGTTATTCATTATATTTTGACTCTTTTTTATTTCTTCTAGGTCCTTGTTAAACCTTTCTTGCATCCTCTCAATCCTTGTCTCTAGGCTGTTTATCTGTGATTCCATTTTGATTTCAAGATTTTGGATCATTTTCACTATCAATATTCGGAATTCCTTCTCAGGTAGATTCCCTACTTCTTCCTCTTTTGTTTGGTTTGGTGGGCAACTCTCCTGTTCCTTTACCTGCTGAGTATTCCTCTGTCTCTTCATCTTGGTTATATTGCTGCGTTTGGGGTGGCCTTTTTATATCCTGGTAATTTGTGGAGTTCTCTTTATTATGGAGCTTCCTCACTGTGGGTGGGGTTCTATCAGTGGCTTGTCAAGGTTTCCTAGTTAGGGAGGCTTGTGTTGGAGTTCTGGTGGGTGGAGCTGGGTTTCTTCTCTCTGGAGTGCAGTGGAGTGACCAGTAATGGGTTATGAGACATCAAAGATTTTGGAATAATTTTGAGCTGCCTGTATATTGAAGCTCAGGGGAGTGTTCCTGTGTTGCTGGAGAATTTGAGTGGTATGTCTTGTTTTGGAACTTGTTGGCCCTTGGGTGGAGCTTGGTTTCAGTGTAGGTATGAAGGCATTTGATGAGCTCCTATTGCTTAATGTTCCCTGAATTCAAGAGTTCTCTAATGTTTTCAGGCTTTGGATTTAAGCCTCCTGCTTCTGGTTTTCAGTTTTATTTTTACAGTAGCCTCTAGACTTCTCCATCTATACAGCACCAATGATAAAACATCTAGGTTAAAGATGAAAAGTTTCTCCACATTGAGGGACACTCAGAGAGGTTCACTGAGTTACAAGAAGAGAAGATGGAGGGGGTAGTTAGAGGTAACTGGAATGAGATGTGGTGAGATCAAAAGAGGAGAGAGCAAGATAGCCAGTAGTCACTTCCTTATGTGCACTCTATAGTCTGGACCACTCAGAGGTATTTACGGAGTTATACGAGGAGGAGGAGAGGGAGGAAGTAGACAGAGGTGACCAGGAGGATAAGAGAGAGGAATGAGAAGGAGGGAGACAAATCCTGCCAGTAACCAGTTCCTTAGGTGTTCTCCACTGTCTGGAACACACAGAGATTCACAGAGTTGGATAGAGAAGAGATGGGGGAGAAAAGAGACAGAGGCCACCTGGTGGAGAAAAAGGAGAGTCCAAAGGAGGAAAGAGTGGTCAAGCCAGTAATCTCGCTCTCAGGTAAACTTGGGTAGTGAAGTTTGGGTTTTTAAATGTACAAAATTGACAACAAAAACGTAAGAGCAAAGATTAAAAATCTAGAATAGAGGTTGGATTTTCAAAAATACAATATTAAAGAAAAGAAGCAGAAGGATAAAGGAAGAAAGAAAAAAAACAAGAATTATTAAAAAACAACAACAACAACAACAACAAAAAACAAAAAGCCACCAACAACCATCCAAAGACTATATATGGTGTTTGCCTTAGGAAAAAAAAAAAATGTCTTTTTTTTTTTTTTTAATAGTAATGGTAGGTTATAGAAATAAAAATTAGAGGAGAAATAGAAGACCTAACAATTTTAAAAAAAAAAGTTAGAAAAAAAAGAAAAAAGAAAAAAAGAAAGGAATGATTTTTAAAATAGTAAAAATATATCTGGCCTTTCTCTGATGTTGTGGGCCGTGTGGGATCACTTCCAAGGTGGTTCCCTCTGTTTAACTTCTTCTGTTTGCTGGTTTTTTAGGCTCACTAGTTCAGTCGTGCTGTGGGGAGGGGGGATGCTGCAAACAAATAGCACTGTCGTGTGCACACAGTGTCTCAGCCCCGCTTGACCTGTCCCTTCTCTCGGCGCACAAACCGCTCCGGCTCTACGATGTTCAGCCGGGAACCATCTGGGGCCGGCCCTAGGCTGCGTGCACTTCCCTGGTCCAAGCCGCTCAGGTTCGGCGCTCAGGCAGCCCTCAGAGGCACAGATTCGGCTGGGACTGTGCTTTGTGCCCTTCCCAGGTCCAGGTCCAAGTAGCTCAGAAGTTTGGCGAGCGCGATAGCTGTGGCTTGTCACCTTTTCTGCCGCTGCTGCTCAGCTTTCTGGGTGGACCGCTGGCGCCCCCCGTGAGGCAGATTGTGACTGTCCAGCACCCCCAGAAGTCTTAGCAAAGAAGCCTGCTTTCAGTTAGGTAAGTAAAGACTCTCCGGGTCTGCAATTGCCCCTTTCCTGTCCTTACGGCTCTGGCTGCCTGTCCACGGCGGGGGATGGTCTGCAACCAGCTTTTTCCATTCCATCCTTTGTTCTGTGCTTGGTCCTGGTGGTGTCTTATGTTCGAGCTTTTCGTGCGGTAGCTATCCCACAGTCTGGTTTGCTAGCCCCAGTTAGATCGTTCTGGTTGCGCGTGGGGCGTTCCTGCCCGATTCTTACAAAGCACTGCAGCCTGCGCCTCCCGAGCATCCCTGCCCTGCCCCAACTTCCCAATGGCGGATGCAGGCGTCTGTGCTGCTTTTCCGCTGGGGGAGTTACTGTTGGGCTTGTAATCTCTTGGTTTTAATTATTTATTTATTTTTCCTTCCTGTTATGTTGCCCTCTGCATTTCCAAGGCTTGCCACAGACTCGGCAGGGAGAGTGTTTCCTGGTGTTTGGAGACCTCTCTTCTTAAAATTCCCTTCCCGGGACGGGCTTCCCTTCCCGGGACGGAGCTGCCTCCCCACCTCCTTGGCTCCTTTTTCGTCTTTTATATTTTTCCCTACCTGTTTTTGAAGACAATGGTCTGCTTTTCTGGTTGCCTGATGTCCTCTGCCAGCCTACAGAAGTTGTTTTGTGGAGTTTGCTCGGCGTTGAAATGTTCTTTTGAGGAATTTGTGAGGGAGAAAGTGGTCTTCCCGTCCTATTCCTCCGCCATCTTTATGCTGAGTCTCTATATTTCAATATTTTTGAGTGAAAAATTTCAGTTTGTATAATGTCACTAATTAAGGTGGTGGTTTAGTTGCTAAGTCGTGTCCAACTCTCGCAATCCTGTGGACTGTAGCCCACCAGGCTCCTCTGTCCATGGGATTTTCCAGGCAAGAATACTGGAATGGGTTGCTATTTCCCTCTCCAGGGGATCTTCTTGACCTAGGGACTGAATCTGGGTCTCCTGCACTGTAGGCAGATTCTTTACCAACTGAGCTACAAGGGAATTAGAGAATGAAAATGAATATTGGAAATGATGCTGTAATTAGTGGTAACAGTGGAAGAATAAAATGAATTTCTTCCTTCTTGGAAGAAGTCAGATATCACAGCATTTTTTTAATGGGTAGATAATCAGATGATTTTTGAGAGCAGTAGGAAATTATGTAAAGCTTTGAACCTTAAAGCTGCAAAAAGAGAATTTATTGCTTGAAGGAAAGAAAACTCATTTTATCCCTTCAGCTCAGAGAAATACCTTGTTAACAAGATATTAACTAACAATCAATCATTTATTTCATCATTTACCCCTTCATTTATTCAATCAGTTAACACACCCTGTTTTCAGTCTTCCCTCTGTTTTGCAGCAGCCATGTGCAGAGAAGACACAATCTCTAGACTCCCCTCTCCAGGCACTGGGCCACCAAATGATTGCTCTCCCAGAAAAGAGAGACTCTAACTGAGACTCAGACTGCAGGTCTCCTAAGGAAGAACGTCTCCGAGGAAGTTTCAATCACCTCTGGTCATCAAAAAATAAGCGCTGCAGGAATTGAAAATGTGGGGCGCCCCTGGGTTTTCCAGCTTGAACTGTTTACCCACCTTCTCTCAAGAAACTCTCAGGGTTAATCCTGTCATTCCTCACTTTCTACTTCTCAGCAGTCACTCCGAGAGGCCCAGGACACCTCTGCTATCCGTCACCGAGTGAACTCGCATTCCCACGCTGCGCTGTATGCCCATTTATCTCCTCTAATCTCTTAACTCCCAAATCCTTCAAGTGTGCCCTTTGCAAAGCAACCTCTGTCAGCAGCAAAGCACTGAGTTGCTCTAACTCGGCTCTGAATGTTCTTCAGCTTCTCCCTCTAACTGAAACCTGACTATTCTGTGAACTACACAGCTTCACAGATCTTACACAGCTTCACAGATATTTCAAAGCTGCAGATCTTTCAAGACTCTTTCCTCCTCTCAAGGGCTTCACTACTAGTAATTTTCCCTCCATTTCCTGCATCTAAGTTCTCAATTACTATGAATCATTTCCATTTGCCTTTCTATTAATAAAAAAAAATTTTAATGACCACCCCATCCCACACCCACCCCATCCAACCCAAGCCACAGTCCCATATCTCTGCTCCCTCCATGGAAAAATTGAAACACTCTTTGTTTATAACACTGCCATTTTCTTGCCTACAGTTTCTTTTCACACCACTCAGATGAAACTTCCAGGCTTACCAGTCTACCAAATCTATTCTTTGCAAGGTTGCTGATGACCTATATGCTGTTAAATTCTATAGTTCTCTCCTTGAAACACTTTCTTCCTTTGAATCCTTGGTTTTCTTCTCACCTCACCTCAGTCTCCTTTGATAGCCCCTCCTTCACTATTCAGTCACAAAAGTTGACATGTTCCAGGGTTTGGTCCTGAAGCCCCTGTTTCCTCTATCTAAACATTAGTCACTATCCTATGTGATCTCACCTAATCCTGTGACTTTATATAACTATGTGAACCATCCCTCTAAAAGACCAAATTAGCTTTCATTACAGCATGTTTCCACTTGGATTTCAAATAGACATCTTGTATAATTTTGCTAAAACTTTGCTTTTCATCCCCAAACATGCTCCTATTGACTTTGTTTTCAATTTTAGTAAACATTTTCCGAGTTCCTCAAGTCAGAAATTTAGGTATTATCTTTGATTCATATTCTTTCCTCAATCTTAGAATCAATCAAATAGCAATCCTTCCATTCTATTTTCAAAACATATCCTGAATCCATTCACTTTGCAACACTTCAATATTACCTCTATGTCCACAGAGTGTGGTTATATGGATTGTTCAGTGGACAAGGGCATTTAGCCAAGGGATGAGTCTGTCTGAAAATTTAGGCCATGTTCTATCTGCTATCTTGGTATTGGATTATGTGTTTTTGGCAGAAGGAATTTTTTTTTTCTTGGTACAAGATTCTTGGCAAGACTTGCACTGAAAGGATCATCCTTTCCAAATTGCACAAAGACAGGCTATCTAACCCCTAGTATCACTCTAGTAAAGTTACCATCATTTCTTTCCCAAACAACTATAATAGCCCTTTAATTGTCTTCTTTCTCTTTATTCATTTCTCTATACAATCGACCAATATCACAATACATTTAGCAGCCAAAATGAAATTGTAAATCACAACATGTTGTTCCCTGGCTTACAATCCTTGCCTGACTTACCAAGTCCTACATAATCCATGCCTTATTTGCTTATCCAAGCTTATCTGGTATCAATTTAGAAATAATTGGTGAATCACTCTACATAGGAAACTTTTAGCTTTTCATGGGTTTTTTTGGGTGGCAGGGGGCATGTTTTCATCTGATTCTCTTGTGTTTTGATCCTTCTCACCATTTACAGCTTATCATACCTTTAAGAATTTCTCTGAGTATCAAAACTAAGTAGCTCTTGTTTTAATATTTTGTAACTGTTTAGTGTTAATTCTCTATGTTGGTTTTCTCTAAAGTGAGTTCCTTATTTATCCTGTTCATTGCCATTTTCCAGCCTTTTGAAATATGCATGGTTCATAATAGGTCTTTGATAAATACTTACTTATTCAATGACTTTCCGATTATGTCAAGTGCCTGCTCAGCAAGTCACACAGTGAGTGATTGTGGGATATCATTCTGTGTTTACTGAAAGAAGGAAAAAAGCAAAAACAAATACTTATTCTCTACATGAGAGCACGTGCTTAGTCATGTCCAACTCTTTGGGACACTATGGACTATAGCTATAGCCCTCCAGGCTTCTCTGTCCATGGAATTTTCCAGGCAAGAATACTGGAGTGGGTTGCCATTTCCTCCTCCAGAGGATCTTCCCCACCCCAGGATTGAACGCAGGTCTCCTGCGTCTCCTGGATTGACAAGTGGATTCTTTCCCACTGTGCCACCTGGGAAGCCCTACTTATCTTCTAGGGCATAGCTAAAATTATTTCAATAAATTCATCTCTCACACAAAACCCCTTTCAGTATACACACACAAATTAGAAACTTATTAGAGGAGCATTGATTTTTAAGGGAATTAGATGATTAGTTAGTACTTGTTTCTGTTTAAGATTAAGGCCATGCTGGGAGATACAGATGTAAGACTTACATAACTCAATAATCTTTGAAGCAGCAATATAGAAAAAAGTTCTAAAGAAGGGAAAGGAAGAACTAACATAGAAAACAAATTGGTGACATTAAAGAAGCCTAAGAGTCAGCATAGTATGGAATCTCATAGTGGAGGAAATAATTAATTTTGCAATTTCTACATGAATGGCCATGACATTAAAAGATTTTTTAAAAATTAACTGCTGAGATGACACAGAGAGGTATTTGTTTGTTTACATCTGTACTCTATTTTTTAAAGCCTTGAAAAAATTTTAATAAGTCAAACACTGGTAAAATGATGTATCTTGAACATAACACATCAAGGAAAATTTACCTGTTTAGCAACTGATTTCTTGTCTGTCACATTTGATATCATCCCAAGTCACATTCTGTGGTTCTTTTTTTAAAATAAAGTAAAATTTTAATAGCATTCTCCTCCTAGGTTTTAGATTGTAATTTTGCTAATGAATATCTTAAAGTATATAAATAAATAAGAGGTGTTAAGGGAAATTGGGTCTAAAATCCTGATTCTACTGTATATTAACTGAGTGATGTTGGAAAAGATTTAAAAAAACACTTCTTAAGTCTAAATTTTCTCACTTGTAAATAGATCTATGATATTTTCCATTCTTATAAAAGTAAGTGATGTAATATGTCTAAAGCTGTTGAAACATAGCCTAGCCTCACATAGCAACGCTCAGTATATGAAAGCTTTATTTATTTGAAAGGCAAATTATTTCCAGGTGAAAAGATGTTATTTTACACACATAAAAATATGTCCAACACTGTTCTCAAAACGTTTGTCTGTGATACAGGCTTTCTATTTCACATACTATGTTAGGATTTTCTTCTAGGATTATAAAGAATAATTATACAGAAAATATGAGCTTTCCAGGTGGCTCAAGGTGGCTCAGTGATAAAGAATCTGCCTGCCGATACAGGAGATACAAGCTTTGACCCCTGGGTCTAGACAATTCCCTGGAGTAGGAAATGACAACCCACTCCAGTGTGAAAGTGAAAGTGAAAATGTTAGTTGCTCAGTCATGTCCTACTCTTTGCAACCCCATGGACTGTAGCCTGTCAGGCTCCTCTCTCCATGGCATTCTCCAGGCAAAAATACTATAATGGGTTGCCATTTCCTTCTCCAGGGGATCTGTCCAACCCAGAAACTCAGGGACAGAGGAGCTGGTGGCTACAGTTCATGGGGTTGCAATGAGTCGGACACAGCTGATCATGTATACATACAGAATACACACACACACATATATATATATATATATATATATATATATATATATATATATATATTCCTTTAAAATTGTGAGACTCATCAACATAAGTAAATGCACAAAGTGAGAAAAGTTAAATAATAGACTCAGATTAGCACGTGGTAGTAGAATCTACTATCTTGTCCTATATTATTTTGAACAACTGTCCCTCTCCTTCCACCAGCCCCATCACTGCTTCAAACTTGTGGTTTAAGTAAAAGATAACAAGTTCCCCCCTGGCCATTGTTAATCAGAAAGAGTTGTGTTTGTACTTAAAGATGTTCCACTCAGACATTTTTTCCAAGAATTATAAAATTAGAATTTAAGGAAGAGTGAGAATTCATCTTGGTCAGTGAGGGAAGGACTGTGACCACAGAAGCAGCTGGTAGACATGAATCCACAGCACGGATTAAGTGCATCTGCGCAAAAGAGGACAAAACTTGACAATGCAAGAGGTAGAGCCCAGAAATATCCCTTTACTTGTTTACAGTTGTCCATAAAGCCAGCTGCTCCTGTGACTTTTGGCGGTATGTTTTTGTGGACAAATGTATTTCCCTTTTGGCCTAAGTTTGTTCAAGCTGGGTTTCATTCAGTTCAAAACAAAAGTGTCCTGAGAAGTGTTTATTGTCAAACATTACTGTGTATAATTAGCCCATTTGGAGTGCAAAGGACAACATGGCAAAACAAAACTGTCTTTATATCATATTATTCATATTTGAGAAAATTTGGGTGGAAAGTCAAACTTTGGGAAATTGTAACTATTTTTAGGCAACAAGACATTGATCTTCAGAGACAGCTATATCTACTTTTCTTGTATTATTAATTTCCCCTTTTAGGAGGAAGTATTGATGAGGTTTTTTTCCCCAAAAAAAGTATAGAGCAGTTTGGCTTGATTGGAATTTATCCTCTTAGCCCCAAAGTGCTCTGTTCTAGCAGCTGCATAAACAAAGGATTTACTGCTATATATTGAAGATGCAACTCTTCTTGGTGTTTTCATTATTCATTGGGTGGATCCTATTGGTTGTTCAATTTTCTAGGAAATGTAAGAAGCCTGCAATATAATAGGACTCTGGCTTTAACAATTGTCAGATATCTTAACCGCTTAAGTTTTTTTTACAACCTTCCATCTCCACTTGTTAAATATTTAGTAGTTACATATAATCATTAGTAGAGATTTTCAGAATACAATTTCCCGATAATTTTACATCACAGTGTTATTATTGAGATATTCTTTGAACTTGCTACTATTAAATATAAAATACTGTCACCAAATAAAATCAAAAGTGAAAAAAAATACTACCACTCAAGACTGCAGCACTAATGTACATTTGCCAGCTATTCTAAGGAGATGAGAGAGTAGTGGTTTCTAAAAGAAATATCAGGAAAATTATTTAATTATCTTACGGATTCTAATGTGACACTAGCAGATTTACTCAGAAAAGACGATAAAGCCATTCCTCTTTTGGAAGCTGTGTAGAAAATTAAAAAAAAAAAAGTTCTATTTCCCCCTTTTTGTTTTAAAGCACTAAGCTAGAAAAGCAAGGCTTCTCCTTCTGGAAAAGACTGAGAAGCTTCCATCAACAACTACAAAAACTGGACTGCATGTACACATTGAACAAAAGAACACAAGCTATTTGATGGCCCTGAAGTCATCTTTCGCGCTGTTCCTGTTTACAATCTTTATGCTTCAGCACCTTCCGCCCTCTCTGCCTCTTCTGAACAAAGTCTGTTTCTTTACTCAAGCCTTTAGTTTTTTGCAGCCTCATGGTACTTTCTTTACCACATATAGTTTCTGAAGGACTTATCTCTTTCTTTAGCCACCCAAAACTGGCCTGACACAGTAAAATGTTTGAAGGAACAGAATACTAAATATACTATAATAATTAAAATACCTATAAAATATCTCCAAGATACAATTAAGAGGAGCCATTTCTCTAGTTATATCAAGTCAGGCATAAGAATGCCACTATCCGGGTTTACTCAGCCCAGATATCTAACCATGACTACATCACAAGTTTCCCTTGACTATGTATTTACAAAAAGAAACAAACAAAATATATGTTTACTTAAAATGACTAAATTCACACTCTGAAATGAGGATAACATACATTTTACTATAAATGTCATATAGACCATCCAATAGATAAATAGTAAGTGAGACAATAGATTCAGATATAATTTTATAGCTCCTATAGAAAGAGCTTTGTAGTATACTACATTATACAATTGTTCTGTATATATGAATTTATACAGAATGCTCTATATGAACAATTTAGTTGAAAAAGGAATCATTCAAGTCTAAGAGAACTATCTTTCTATTTGTCCATATTGATTTTTCGAAATTCTGTTGACAGTGCTGTTGTTTTGGATTTATGACCATAGACAATGACTTTCACCTGATTAACCTCATACTACTCTTTGCAGGATATAACTTGATTTTTTTTAAAGGTATTGCACCATATCAAGTTTATTGCACAGTCACGTCCAACTCTTTGTGACCCCATGGACTGTAGCCAACCAGGCTCCTTTGCCCATGGAAATCTCCAGGCAAGAATACTGGAGTGGGTAGCCATTTCCTTCTCCAGGGGATCTTCCTGACCCAGGGATAGAACCTGGGTCTCCCATTTTGCAGGCAGATTCTTTACCATCTGGATACTTGATCTAATATCTGTGTTTTCTTTGTATTAGTTCAAGAATAGCTTCTCTCCCCCTGTTTCATTACATTGAGGTTCTCTGTCTCATTTGTACAAAGCACCTATTGATAGAAGCCAATCTATAAAAATTCATGGAATAAATGTATGAAGAGTTGCTATGACACAAAAATCAACTTTCAGAAGAAGATCCAATCTGAAAAAAAAGCAAAAAATGAATCTGTACCTCAACTGGAAGGGAATAGAGATATTATAAAACTTCCAGTGTGCCCTTCATAAGAAAGCTCCCTGGAAGCGTAGTTTAGTGGTCTAGACACTATGTAATATTATGATGGTTATATCAAAAATAAAAGTGTCTGCACTTTGAAATGCTTTTAAAAATGTACTTCACATGATGGTTAAAATTAAATTAAAGTATATAAAATATTATATAAACAATAAATGACCAACAAATAGTAAAAGCATCATTATCCATCATTAGATGGAATCTATTTCTTTATTATTTGGACTTAAGAGATGATTCTAGATCTGGCTGCTGAAATCAAGTTTTGTAGTTCATTTTTTTCCCTCTCCACCTCCAGTGTATCTGAAACAAATTAACTAGTGAATGAGGGTATACTTATGCTTATCTTAAGGATAAGAGCAGAAATCTTCAGAATACTTCACTGTTTAGTGATATCTTGCTATTGAACTTTTATGGTTTGGGAACACATGTAAGAATTAAAGATTTTAAAATTAAAAAAAATAAAAAAATAAAAAAGAACTTTTATGGTGATGGATTTGCATCTAATTACATGAGGTACAGTAAAGCACTTCTTAATGTAATATTACACGAGATTTATTTGTATGGTGACATACACAGTCCCACCTGCAATCATTTGTTTTCAGCCTACACATTTTTCAACATAGAAATATCCTCCAAATATAATCATACAATTTTATGATTGATTTTTTGATAACTACTCTCTAAACTCCTGAAAGATAATATGAGGTATGGGGATTGACTTATTTTCAGTTTCCTATTCAAAATTTTGTTTATTGTTAGGAGGGAGAAAAAAACAGTAGTATTTTTTGGAACCATTTTGCTATACTCTGGGTTGGATGTGGTTTATAAGGACACAAACTGAATTCCAAGGCACACATTGAAATAATGATGTGGAGCAAAATATTCTTCATATAAAGTTTCTAAGTTTGGTTCCTTCTCATTTCTTTGACTTGTTAACTTAGAAATTATTGGGAACTGCATCTGGTGGGCAGTGTGGGAGAAAGGAGTTACAATCAACAGAATAAATATAGAACTTTTTTTTTTCAATGACCTGATACTGAGTTTGGAAACCTTAGTGTATGGTAACATTGTACAGTGATAGGAGTGAAACATCTGGTCCAGTTCTAAGTGGATTACTTGGGTAACAGCCTCACCTGAGTAGGAAGCATTCAAATGAAGAGAATCCTTGTGAGAAGTCAGTTGGGAAGAAAGAGCAGAGCAAGGCTACTTAAAAAGAACAGACCAAATGATACCAAAAGGCAAATATTTTAAACTTTGGAATGCACATTTGAGGTTTCATAGGCAAAAGGGTAGGTCACAAGGAGAGAAAAAATGATGAGAAACATAGAAGTTAACCTTTCTGAATAGTAATGCCATATGCAGGAGTTTCCCAGCCATCAGCCCTGTCCCTGAGGACCATTTATACTTCACAGCATTAATATTCATTAGGTGTAACACCATATGTTGCACAGCAGGATGCATTGCCAGCAGACTGTTTGTCATAAAGCCAGATTTAATAAAGCATTGTAAAACAAACATTATGATGATAAATACAAAATGACAGGCTAATTAAGAGAATCTTAATTGCCATTTTTCCATAATAACATTCATTTCGTTGTATCTATTGTTGTGCTAGCATCCTTCTTGTTCAGCTTGCATTCCATGCACCTTCGTCATCATGCCCCACCAAGAGAAAATTATGTCACATTTGATTTAAAGTACTTAATGCCTCCTTTTCCCCTCCCACAAATCGATTATAAGGTAATGAATAGTTGCATGCCATTGATGTTCACAAACATTAACCTTTAATCTTAAAAGCATGGAAAGCATCTCTAATGGAGGTTGTGTATTCACATACCAGGTGAAGTAATAAGTTGCAGAAATCAATACAAACTCTAAATCCAAGTATCACCTAAAATCTTTTGTGAAATATTAGAAGTTAACTTTTTTCAGCCTGAAGAAATCCAATTTGGATTTCAGAAGTCACCATTACCATTTTAAAAGTACTCCTGAAACCCATGAAATTTCATTGAGCAGCTCTCTAGCCAAGCAAAGAGAGGTGATTTACTTACCTCACAACATATTAGTGAATAGAAGGTCTCTAATCTTCACTCAAAACTTCTGTATCATATTTCACAACCTCTCCAACTGGCATAGTCCATAAAATGTCTATTTTCTCTCCTTCTGTTACAAAATGCCACTTAAGATATATACATTTTTGCTGCAGTTTAGAAAATAGGGGCTTCCTAAGAAGTCAGACTATAGCCTAGGAAAAGGATGAATAACCAGATCTGAAGAGTCTCTATCATATTTCCTTGGTACTTTCACTGAAATGCAAGTTCTAGTTATCAGCCTCACTGTATCATGGAGTGACTACAGTAGATTCAGAATGAGAGGCCTACGGGTAAATATTAATAGCTGGCTCTAAGACTGGGAGAGGGAAAAGAAAGCTCTGATTTGTAAGATTTGTGGATCTCAAGCTAAAAATGAGAAGCCACTTAAGTTGGCAAGAGATGCATATGATTGATGTATTGTGTTAATGTAACATATAAATATACAATGAACTAATTATCAGTAAAGAGTCCCATATCTGGGTTTTCCATTTTGGAGAGAAAGAGAAAATTTTCTGAAATTTTTTATATCTTGGTTCAGAGAAAAATCTTTCAGCTCAGAGTCTGGAATTATCAAATAGATATCTATATAATCTAAATAATAATAATACGTCTACTGAAAAATTTTTGGCCAATAAATTATAATTCATAAGCAGTTAAATAGGGTAGGAAAAAACACAATAGCATCTGAAACACAATGTTAGAATTCCCCAAATGTGTCTAAAAAATATCAATACATATATTTGAAGTGATCTTGCCAAAAAATTTTTTTGAGAAAAACTGATGACATTTTCAGGATTATTTTTATATCTCATAAAATTTATCCTAATTAAGGTATGATTTGTTCAATTATTAAGTTCAAATTTTGAGCAGATGGAGGACAGGGGAGAGGCTGAACATATCTTCTGTACTGGAACGAGTTGGCATGCCCTTCTCCGGGGGATCTTCCTGACCCAGGGATTGAACCCACATACCTTACATCTCCTGAATTGGCAGGCAGGGTCTTTGCCACCTGGGTAGCCCATATGGGAAGACAAATGAGAACCATTAGTTTTAACGAAATAATATGAATACTTCTCAACACTCTTCAAAACTATCTACTAATTCTGAAGTGTGTTATGTAGTAAAATTAAAATAAGTTTAAACATGGATAGTTTTGCCTCAATTTATGCTATTAGATGTTTCTTTGGTCAATTATTTTGTGAAATACAATAATTATATAACTTTATAAAGTTTAAAATGCATATAATTATTAACTTTATTATTTTCACAATCATCATAGTTAAACTTGGCTTTGAATCTTGGATCCACTACTTGCTAATTTCTTTGACTTTTGAAGAAACTTAACTTTTCTGAGCATAGCTTCATTATTGGTAAAATAATGACACTAGGTATATATTCAGTACGCAATGTGTTCAACAATGTAACTGGTTTCAAATTACATTATCATTATTATTTACACAAAATTGCCGCAAGTACTTTGGCCATTGAAAAGCAGGATTACAACATGTTTCTTTTTTTCTAGGCTTTATTTGATAGAATTATCTTCCCATTTGCACTGACATAGTTTTGGTTTCCCTGGTGGCTGACACGGTAGAGAAGCTGTAAGCAACGCAGGAGACCCAGGTTAGGTCGCTGGGTCAGGAAGATCCCCTGGAGAAGGGAATGGGTATCCACTCCAGGATTCTTGCCTGAGAAATGACATGGACAGAGGAGCCTGGTGATCTACATTCCATGGAGTTGCAAACAGTCAGACACGACTGAGAAACTAACATACACTGTTTCAGGTTGAATCATATCCGTCACAATGTGGCATTTATATCTTTACAGTTCTATTTATTGCCATAGGACCAATTAAGTAAAGATGTGATGTGGGTATTAGATCTTGGATAGAGTGCATTTCTGGTAAAATGGTGCATCAGGATATAAGCTAATGTCAATTTGTTTGTTGTAATTCATTGCTGTATACCAAATCCCTTACATGGGCCAATAAACATAAAAATGACTGGAAGATTAAAGAAATATTTGAATTGTGAAAATTTACTATTTCTGTTAGATAAACTACTCAATGAATGTACCCTTGTCACAAATTAATCCACATTTAAACATGAATATTATTTTTTAGATTCAATAACTGATCAAAGTATAGACATTTTCAATACTACAACAGAGATTCTATCAAATATATCTTATTTATGTTTTATATAGTTCTGTTTTCCTAAAGCCTCATTCCATGTTATAAAGCTCCCTTAATTTTTAAATATTCTTTTTATTTTTATAAGCAATGGATATGTTTGAAAAAACATTTTAGTTTTTTCAAAGTTTTCATCATTTTAGTCTTCATTATTAGAATTATTTTAAGCATTCAAAAATATATTTGAACATGAGTGGCAAAGTACCAAAAAATAAAAAGACATATTCTCAGTATCAGTACTAAATCTTGCTATTGTTTTTTATTACTATAATGGTACTCATAAATGCCGAAAGAGAAAAGAGTATATGAGAGCATTACACACACACACACACATACACACACACACACACACACACACAAACAAAATGTGAGAGTAGAATCCCATATGGATTATATACTGATTGCCCTAAATTTCAGGTTCATATATTTTTAAACATACTCATGAAACTAAAAAAGTGCACAAGTAATTCTGCACTAAAATTAGCACATTCAAATGTTTTTTACTTCTGAAATAGCAAAAAAAAAAAAAAAAAGGAAAAAATAAAAGATTGAAAGATTCAATCTTATTTATTAGGACCAAAGAATTATCCCCTACCCTCATCCAAAATAAAAAGGTTTTTAATTGCGATTGTTCTAACAATCAAAGTCATAACTTTCCTTCATTGAATAAGTTCCATAAATGTGGTCTAGTAAGTTCTATATTTTTGTGATTTAGGTCAAAAATTTATTTTTATTTTAAACAATATTTAGCACACATTTATAAACATATAGGCTAAAGTGATTTAAATACAGTAATATCTTCATTCTTGGTAAAAATGTATCTTCATTCTTGGTAAAAATGTATCTTCATTCTTGATGAAGGTGTTGATAATGTGTGGGAACATGGGGCATAATAGAAAATCTCTGCACTTTCATCTTAATTTTGTTGCAGTCCTAAAATTGCCCTAGGGAATTCCCTGATGGTCAAGTGGTTGACTTTGCCTTCCAGTGCAAGAGGTGCTGGTTTGATCCCTGGTAATTGCCGGGAGAAATATCAATAACCTCAGATATGCAGATGACACCACCCTTATGGCAGAAAGTGAAGAGGAACTAAAAAGCCTCTTGATGAAAGTGAAAGAGGAGAGTGAAAAAGTTGGCTTAAAGCTCAACATTCAGAAAATGAAGATCATGGCATCCGGTCCCATCACTTCATGGGAAATAGATGGGGAAACAGTGGAAAGGGTGTCGGACTTTTTTGAGGGGAGGGGGTCCAAAATCACTGCAGATGGTGACTGCAGCCATGAAATTAAAAGACACTTACTCCTTGGAAGGAAAGTTATGACCAACCTAGATAGCATATACGAAAGCAGAGATATTACTTTGCCAACAAAGGTCTGTCTAGTCAAGGCTATGGTTTTTCCAGTGGTCATGTATGGATGTGAGAGTTGGACTATGAAGAAAGCTGAGTGCCGAAGAATTGATGCTTTTGAACTGTGGTGTTGGAGAAGACTCTTAAGAGTCCCTTGGACTGCAAAGAGATCCAACGAGTCCATCCTAAAGGAGATCAGTCCTGGGTGCTCATTGGAAGCAATGATGCTGAAGCTGAAACTCCAGTACTTTGGCCACCTCATGTGAAGAGTTGACCCACTGGAAAAGACTCTGATGCTGGGAGGGATTGGGGGCAGGAGGAGAAGGGGACGACAGAGGATGAGATGGCTGGCATCACTGACTCGATGGCCGGAGTCTGAGTGAACTCTGGGAGTTGGTGATGGACAGGGAGGCCTGGCATGCTGCAATTCATGGGGTCACAAAGAGTTGGACATGACTGAGCGACTGAACTGAACTGAAGGGCTCCCTGATGACTTACTTAGTAAAGAATCCACCTGCAATGTAGGAGACCCTGGTTGGATTCCAAGGTCAGGAAGATCTGCTGGAGAAGAGATAGGCTACCCACTCCAGTATTCTTGGGCTTCGCTTGTGGCTCATCTGGTAAAAAATATGCCCACAATGCAGGAGACTTGGGTTCGATCCCTGGGTTGGGACAATCCCCTGGAGAAGGAAACAGTTACCCATCCCAGTATTCTGACCTGGAGAATTCCACAGACTGTATAGTCCATGGGGTCACAAAGAGTCAGACACGACTAAGCGACTTTCACTTTCAGGGAGCTAAGATCCCACATACACCAACCAAAAAACCAAAGCATAAAATAGAAGCAATATTGTAACATATTCAATAAAGGCTTCAAAAAATGGTCCACATCAAAAAAAATCTTTAAAAAAACTACCCTAAAAAACATAAATTATTAAATGGAACAATATCTTTGTCATAAAGACAACTACATTAAACATTATGTCACTAGGCTAAACATACTGACTGATAGTTAAAATAAAAAGACAAGTACCTAAACTTCATTATAGGGCAGAAAAGAATCATTAAGCAAAGTGGTCATGTAAATTGAGAAATAAACCTACTATGCAGAAAATTCCTATTCTGGAATTTTATTGTCCTAATCTAATTATCATCTTCATGATAAACACTTTAGTTTACTCACAGGCAAACTAAAGATACATCTATTAATTCAATCACTTTGGCAAATTTTTTAATCAGTAAAATTCAGAGGGAAGCAGCCATTTTCCTTGCCTGTATGTGATCCAGCATTATTTAACTTTTTTTTTTTTTTTTTTGCCAGATGTTTAGTTACAAAGATCAATGGCTTTTGATGTAAAAACTGTGAATCCATTTTCTGAGCATTAGTTTTAGCCAGAAAATAAACATAGGGTTTCTGTCTTTTAAAAGCTTATATCATCAGTCTAATCTCAGAAACATCCACCTGAAATTGATTTCAATAGAATGGACCTACACATTGAGGCAGAGTATAGAAGTTTAGTTTAGTGTAAGACAAGCCAAACTCCTCCTTGGCAGCTTTTACTGTTAGCCTTGCTGTGAGCTCATCTTTAATGATGAAGACAGTGCAGTTTCAAGGCTTGGCTTTGACTCCATGTAGAGCATCAGATTTTCACTCTGCTTCATTCTCTGTCTGGATATTTCTGCTCTAGGAATCAAGTAAACTGGATGCCTCAGTGAACCAAGTACCGCATAGACTTAAGTGATTCCTTGGTAACAAGCGAAAGAGTAGTAAATCTGTGTGGTCAGCAAAATTTAGTATCTTGGAGCCATAGATTATTATTTTTTGTTTGACCACCACCAAAGAAAAAAATTACAAGTTCTTCATGCTCCCTACAGATGGGCAAGAGACTCTGCATTTTAAATGTTATACCCATTTTATCCATTGTTTTTGCTGTTGCTGCTGATAAATATATGTGATTGGAGTTATGTTGTAGATCATTTATATTTGGAAGAACCTAAAGAATATCATTTTATATTAAATACAATTAGAATAATATATCAAGGATACCTGCAATTAATATTGAAAAAACCTATGTTCATATTTAAGAATTATGAAGAGCATATTTTAAAACAATTAGACCAGTAATAATACAAATAGCATGAGATTTGTACAAAGAAAAATGATCAATGAAAGAACAAATTACCAAGTGGAATATGTCTGTGTGTGATATGATAACCTAGATAGCATATTAAAAAGCAGAGATATTACTTTGCCAACAAAGGTCCGTCATGTCAAGGCTATGGTCATGTATGGATGTGAGAGGTGGACTGTGAAGAAAGCTGAGTGCCGAAGAATTGATGCTTTTAAACTGTGGTGTTGCAGAAGACTCTCGTGATTCCCTTGGACTGCAAGGAGATACAATCAGTCCATCCTAAAAGAGAGCAGTCTTGGCTGTTCATTGGAAGGAATGATGATGAGGCTGAAACTCCAATAATTTGGCCACCTCATGCGAAGAGTTGACTCATTGGAAAAGACACTGATGCTGGGAGGGATTGGGGGCAGGAGGAGAAGGGGACAAAAGAGAATGAGATGGCTGGATGGTGTCACTGACTCGATGGACGTGAGTCTGAGTGAACTCCGGGAGTTGGTGATGGACAGGGAGGCTAGGCGTCATGTGATTCATGGGGTCGTAAAGAGTCAGACACGACTGAGCGACTGAACTGAACTGAATATGATAAAGAACTGTCATAAAGCAATGTAAAACAAGTATATGTCTAATAAATTATGCTGAAAAAATTAACCAGGGAAAAAATAATTTCTTCACTTTCTATCAGTAATGACAAATTTCACTAGTGCTGTTATTGCTAATGTTTCATAAATTTCACAGAATATACATCAGTTTACTATAATGTCTGTATTTCACAGTAGGGAATCAGTTCTGTTCAGGTCAGTCACTCAGTTGTGTCCGACTCTTTGAGACCCCATAGACTGCAGCATGCCAGGCCTCCCTGTCCATCACCAAATCCCTGAGTTCACCCAAACTCATGTCCATTGAGTCAGTGATGCCATCCAATCACCTGATCCTGTGTCATGCCCTTCTACTCCTGCCTTCAATCATTCCCAGCATCAGTTCAGTTCAGTTCAGTCACTCAGTCCTGTCCGACACTTTGCCACCCCAAGAACTACAGCACGCCAGGCCACCCTGTCCATCACCAACTTTCAGAGTCCACTCAAACCCATGTCCATTGAGTCAGTAATGCCATCCAACCATCTCATCCTCTGTAGTCCCCTTCTCCTCCTGCCCTCAATCTTTCCCAGCATCAGGGTCATTTCAAATGAGTCAGCTCTTTGCATCAGGTGGCCAAAGTATTGGAGTTTCAGCTACAATATCAGTCCTTCCAGTGAATACCCAGGACTGATCTCCTTTAGGATGGACTGGTTGGATCTCCTTGCAGTGCAAGGGACTCTCAAGAGTCTTCTCCAACACCACAGTTCAAAAGCATCAATTCTTCAGCGCTCAGCTTTCTTCACAGTCCAACTCTCATATCCATACATGACCACAGGAAAAACCATAGCCTTGACTAGACAGACCTTGTTGACAAAGTGATGTCTCTGTGTTTTAATATGCTGTTTAGTGGTCAAAACATTCCTTCCAAGGAGTAATTGTCTTTTAATTTCATAGCTCCAATCACCATCTGCAGTGATTTTGGAGCCCCAAAAAATAAAGTCTGACACTCTTTCCACTGTTTCCCCATCTAATTGCCATGAAGTGATGGGACTAGATGCCATGATCTTAGTTTTCTGAATATTGAGCTTTAAGCCAAACTTTTCACTCTCCTCTTTCACCTTTTTCAAGAGGCCCTTTAATTCTTCTTCACTTTCTGCCATATTGTGTTATGTCATCTGCATATCTGAGGTTATTGATATTTCTCCCAGCAATCTTGATTCCAGCTTGTGTTTCTTCCAGTCCAGCGTTTCTCATGATGTGCTCTGCATATGAGTTAAATAAGCAGGGTGACAATATACAGCCGTGATGTACTCCTTTTCCTATTTGGAACCAGTCAGTTGTTCCATGTCCAGTTCTAACTGCTGCTTCCTGACCTGCATACAGATTTCTCAAGAGGCAGGTCAGGTGGTCTGGTATTCCCATCTCTTTCAAAATTTTCCACAGTTTATTGGGATCCACACAGTCAAAGGCTTGGGATAGTCAATGAAGCAGAAATAGATGTTTTCCTGGAACTCTCTTGCTTTTTCCATGATCCAGCAGATGCTGGCAATTTGATCTCTGGTTCCTCTGCCTTTTCTAAAACTACCTTGAACATCTGGAAATTCACGGTTCACGTATTGCTGAAGCCTGGCTTGGAGAATTTTGAGCATTACTTTACTAGCATGTGAGATGACTGCAATTGTGCAGTAGTTTGAGCATTCTTTGGCATTGCCTTTCTTTGGTATTGGAATGAAAACTGACCTTTTCCAGTCCTGTGGCCACTGCTGAGTTTTCCAAATTTGCTGGCATATTGAGTGCAGCACTTTCACAGCATCATCTTTCAGGATTTGAAACAGCTCAACTGGAATTGCATCACCTCCACTGGCTTTGTTCGTAGCGATGCTTTCCAAGGACCACTTGACTTCACATTCCAGGATGTCTGGCTCTAGATTAGTGATCACACCATCATGATTATCTGGGTCGTGAAGATCTTTTTTGTACAGTTCTTCTGTGTATTCTTGCCGCCTCTTCTTAATATCTTCTGCTTCTGTTAGGTCCAGACCATTTCTGTCCTTTATCGAGCCCATCTTTGCATGAAATATTCCCTTGGTATCTCTAATTTGCTTGAAGAGATCTCTAGTCTTTTCCCATTCTATTGCTTTCCTCTATTTCATTGCACTGATCACTGAGGAAGGCTTTCTTAAAGACTCCTTCCTCCCCTATCAAAGTTTTGTTTTTAAATTTGTACTATTACCATTATCACATTATGTTGACTTTTCTTTTCTTAGTGCAGATGTCTTTCAAAGTGTCATGAATTTACATATATATCCTAGAATGAACCACCTAGCCAGAATAGTGGTATATGTAGGGAGAGAGATACAAAAACTACAGTCGATAAAAGCAACAAATAATATATATTAACCTCAAGGGGTAACACACTTAAATTCGGGTGTACAAAAATATAACTTTATTTTGCTACAACTAATTGAAGCCCCAAATCCTGCTGCATTCCAGTCCCCTATAATGAAAAGGACATCTTTCTGGGGTGTTAGTTCTAAAAGGTCTTGTAGGTCTTCATAAAACCGTTCAACTTCAGCTTCTTCAGCGTTACTGGTTGGGGCATAAACTGTGATATTGAATGGTTTGCCTTGGAGACAAACACAGATCGTTCTGTCGTTTTTGAGATTGCATCCAAGTACTGCATTTTGGACTCTTGTTGACCATGATGGCTACTCCATTTCTTCTGAGGGATTCCTGCCCGCAGTAGTAGATATAATGGTCATCTGAGTTAAATTCACCCATTCCAGTCCATTTTAGTTCACTGATTCCTAGAACGTCGACGTTTACTTTTGCCATCTCTTGTTTGACCACTTCCAATTTGCCTTGATCATGGACCTGACATTCCAGGTTCCTATGCAATATTGCTCTTTACAGCATCGCACCTTGCTTCTATCACCAGTCACATCCACAGCTGGGTATTGTTTTTGCTTTGGCTTCATCCCTTCATTCTTTCTGGAGTTATTTCTCCACTTATCTCCAGTAGCATATTGGGCACCTACTGACCTGGCGAGTTCCTCTTTTAGTATCTTATCATTTTGCTTTTTCATACTGTTCATGGGATTCTCAAGGCAAGAATACTGAAGTGGCTTGCCATTTCCTTCTCCAGTGGACCACATTCTGTCAGACCTCTCCACCATGACCCACCTGTCTTGGGTTGCCCCGCGGGCATGGCTTGGTTTCATTGAGTTAGACAAGGCTGTGGTCCTAGTGTGATTAGATTGACTAGTTTTCTGTGAGTATGGTTTCAGTGTGTCTGCCCTCTGATGCCCTCTTGTAACACCTACCATCTTACTTGGGTTTCTCTTACCTTTGGAGTGGGGTCTCTCTTCACGGCTGCTCTAGCAAAGCACAGCTGCTGCTCCTTACCTTGGATGAGGGGTATCTCCTTACTGCCGCCCTTCCTGACCTTCAATGTAGGATAGCTCCTCTAGGCCCTCCTGCACCCGCGCAGCCTGGAATGCAAAAGTAGGAAGTCAAGAAACACCTGGAGTAACAGGCAAATTTGGCCTTGGAATGTGGAATGAAGTAGGGCAAAGACTAATAGAGTTTTGCCAAGAAAATGCACTGGTCATAGCAAACACCCTCTTCCAACAACACAAGAGAAGATTCTACACATGGACATCACCAGATGGTCAACACCGAAATCAGATTGATTATATTCTTTGCAGCCAAAGATGGAGAAGCTCTATACAGTCAGCAAAAACAAGACCAGGTGCTGATTGTGGATCAGATCATGAACTCCTTATTACCAAATTCAGACTTAAATTGAAGAAAGTAGGGAAAACCACTTGACCATTCAGGTATGACCTAAATCAAATCCCTTATGATTATACAGTGGAAGTGAGAAATAGATTTAAGGGCCTAGATCTGATAGAGTGCCTGACGAACTATGGAATGAGGTTTGTGACATTGTACAGGAGACAGAGATCAAGACCATCCCCATGGACAAGAAATGCAAAAAAGCAAAATGGCTGTCTGGGGAGGCCTTACAAATAGCTGTGAAAAGAAGAGAGGTGAAAAGCAAAGGAGAAAAGGAAAGATATAAGCATCTGAATGCAGAGTTCCAGAGAATAGCAAGAAGAGATAAGAAAGCCTTCTTCAGTGATCAATGCAAATAAACAGAGGAAAAGAACAGAATAGGAAAGACTAGAGATCTCTTCAAGCAAATTAGAGAAACCAAGGGAATATTTCATGCAAAGATGGGCTCGATAAAGGACAGAAATGGTCTGGACCTAACAGAAGCAGAAGATATTAAGAAGAGGCGGCAAGAATACACAGAAGAACTGTACAAAAAAGATCTTCAAGACCCAGATAATCATGCTGGTGTGATCACTAATCTAGAGCCAGACATCCTGGAATGTGAAGTCAAGTGGTCCTTGGAAAGCATCGCTACGAACAAAGCCAGTGGAGGTGATGCAATTCCAGTTGAGCTGTTTCAAATCCTGAAAGATGATGCTGTGAAAGTGCTGCACTCAATATGCCAGCAAATTTGGAAAACTCAGCAGTGGCCACAGGACTGGAAAAGGTCAGTTTTCATTCCAATACCAAAGAAAGGCAATGCCAAAGAATGCTCAAACTACTGCACAATTGCAGTCATCTCACATGCTAGTAAAGTAATGCTCAAAATTCTCCAAGCCAGGCTTCAGCAATACATGAACCGTGAACTTCCAGATGTTCAGGCTGGTTTTAGAAAAGGCAGAGGAACCAGAGATCAAATTTCCAACAATGCTGGATCATGGAAAAAGCAAGAGAGTTCCAGGAAAACATCTATTTCTGCTTTATTGACTATGCTAAAGCCTTTGACTGTGTGGATCCCAATAAACTGTGGAAAATTTTGAAAGAGATGGGAATACCAGACCACCTGACCTGCCTCTTGAGAAATCTGTATGCAGGTCAGGAAGCAGCAATTAGAACTGGACATGGAACAACAGACTGGTTGCATATAGGAAAAGGAGCACGTCAAGGCTGTATATTGTCACCCTGCTTATTTAACTTATATGCAGAGCACATCATGAGAAACGCTGGACTGGAAGAAACACAAGCTGGAATCAAGATTGCTGGGAGAAATATCAATAACCTCAGATATGCAGATGACACCACCCTTATGGCAAAAAGTGAAGAAGAACTAAAAATCCTCTTGCTGAAAGTGAAAGTGGAGAGTGAAAAAGTTGGCCTAAAGCTCAACATTCAGAAAACGAAGATCATGGCATCCGGTCCCATCACTTCATGGGAAATAAATGGGGAAACAGTAGAAACAGTGTCAGACTTTATTTTTGGGGGCTCCAAAATCACTGCAGATGGTGACTGCAGCCATGAAATTAAGAGACGCTTACTCGTTGGAAGAAAAGTTATGACCAACCTAGATAGTATATTCAAAAGCAGACACATTACATTGCCAACTAAGGTCCATCTAGTCAAGGCTATGGTTTTTCCTGTGGTCATGTATGGATGTGAGAGTTGGACTGTGAAGAAGGCTGAGCGCCGAAGAATTGATGCTTTTGAACTGTGATGTTGGAGAAGACTCTTGAGAGTCCCTTGGACTGCAAGGACATCCAACCAGTCCATTCTGAAGGAGATCAGCCCTGGGATTTCTTTGGAAGGAATGATGCTAAAGCTGAAACTCCAGTACTTTGGCCACCTCATGAGAAGAGTTGACTCATTGGAAAAGACTCTGATGCTGGGAGGGATTGGGGGCAGGAGAAGAAGGGGACGACAGAGGATGAGATGGCTGGATGGCATCACGGACTCGATGGCCATGAGTCTGAGTGAACTCCGGGAGTTGGTGATGGACGGGGAGGCCTGGTGTGCTGCGATTCATGGGGTCGCAGAGAGTCGGACATACTGAGTGACTGGACTGAACTGAATCCTGCTGCAGTGCTACAAAACTTTCACCTTAGTTTCCTCAGTAAAATTTCTAGTGGATGTACTTAATAGAAAAGGGCAAAGATGAGCTGAGAAAAGCAGGTTATGGAATGCTTAGGCTTCCTGAGGAAGAAAGCATTTTCTCATCTGTCTCTGTCAGCCACACATCTCCTCCCCAAGGTCTTTTTCTCCTATGTCTCCTGCCTGCCTTATGTGTGCCAACTTCAGGGATCCTGGAATCTAGTCAATATTGTACAACATGGCAGACAGCCCAGAAGTTCATGAGAGTTTTTCTGTCGTCACACTTCAGAGTCACAAAACCATTCCTTCTCTGGAGGGTTTCCACCTTTTTAGTGCACATGGCCCCTTCTGGGGAGATCCACGTACTTTTATATTTTCACTGCCTTCTATCTGTTTCTCTTCACACAGCAACCCAGACTCTTCTAATCTGGACAAAATGGATTTGATAAAACAGGAAAATACTTTTCCTGAATTTATTTTCCAGTTATCTCATCCCTAATCTCTGTTTCTCTAAAAATAAAAATAATGTGGCAAATTCACAACCAATCAGAAAAAATCAACCCAAATGTCTTCACTACTTGACATGTGAATTAGTTTTTTACACAGATTTACTTAAAAAAAATTTTTTTTAATAGTTGATAAAACTTTAAAATCTGGAGTTCTAGGTTTCACCAGAAATTTTTAAAATTGGCATTCAGAAGACACTCATTCCTGTATCACAAAAAACAGTGCTGAGTTAGAGTTGCTCACCTAAGAAGAAACTCAGCTTCTCTAGTTCATGTTCTCTAGCTGGCAGCACTTCTGAAAACTGAGGTGAGTTTTAGTTCCCATTCATCAGTGAGCTTTCACTGCTGTTTTTTTTACAGTTGCTTCTTTTAATGTTTTATAGGACTTGTCTTGGCCCCTGAATACATTTACTTTTTCATATAGGACAAAGGACTTAAGTTTGGGTGGGAGGGTGGGGAAACACAGTAATTCCGCAAGGCTTTTATCTACCTTGCCATGTCCCTCCCTGGGAGCAATGGGTTCAGACCAATTACTCATTTTTGAAAGACCAAAGGAAAAAAGGCATACTGGAGAAATTGGGACATAGATTGTTATCTCAAAAATACTATTCTATTATGAACTGTCTAATTATTTTATGCATTTTTTTAAATATAACAAACTTTAGAACCTTAAATCCTGCATAAAACCCCCAAATATAACACCAGTTTATCAAACTCATCCATATGTATATAATTGTTAGATTTATGGATGTTTTTAAATAGTCATCCATGAAATTCAACACCTTTAAGGATTTCATTTTAATGAAGACTCAAATATAATTAACTCAAAACCAAATGACTTAAAACATGCACGTAAAATTTGAAATGGACAGCTTACCAGAAAGAGTTTTTGCAAGAGATGGCTAACAAAGAGTTTCAGGTATTATGTCATGCTTGTTAAAGTTGTATTTAAACAAAACCAGAAGTGTCTGTCTTTCAGAGGACCAGATCTAGTCTGTAAAAAATTGATTTCCTTGCAGGTGGATACCATAAACATGCTGAGGTTGTGTTAATGCCTCTTAGAGTGTTATATGCATAGTAGGGCCTTGATATAGTTGGGGAAAAAACAGCTGAATGCTGAATTTAAAAAGAAAAACAGGGTCACCTTAAAAGTATTCCATTTTCTAAAATAAATATGTCATATATATTAAATAAAAATATGCCTTACACAGATTAACTATTTGTGGAAACAGAATTCATATTATTCAGACATAAAATAGAAATTATTCTACTTACAAAGAAGTTCATATACATTTAACACCAGGAGATGGATTTCTCAGTATGTTCCTAGGCTGATACATGCTTCCTGAGCTGTATTTCACAGGATGGTCAGCTCAGTGGAGAATCGGTTTATGTCATATTCTTGTTTCACTTCTTCCTCTAGATGTTAATGTTCCAACTGTACATATTTGTAGACTAAAAAATTAGTCACAACCTGAAAGTAGAGAGTTATTTTACTTGGTGGGAATGTTAAGGACCCCAACCTCTGGAGGCAGCACCTCAGTAGCCCTGAGTAAAGGGCTCCCGAGGAGGCAGGAGAGGGTGTTAGGCTATACAGGAGTTTGTAACAAAGGAGGCAGGCAGTCTGAACGTCAGAGATTATTGTTAAGTACAGAAGAGCAGATAGCAAGCTAAGGAATTTAGCATTCTTCTGTGTATGGGAAGATGCAAGCCTCTGGGCTCACTGAGTTCATTCCTTTCACATGCACCTCAGCTATCTGGGGCCAGATTCTGTTTCTTGTTTACATCCTTCATTCCTTGTTCACCCTAAGGAGTGGTAGATGTGGTGGATGGCTGCTTCTTGCATTCCCCCAAGCTCATGAGCAGTCACTGTGCGGGATGGCGGCATCTGCTGGATCTGGATTGCAGGCATTGTGTTCCTTTTTGGGAGCCCTCATTCACGTGTGGAGTCCTGAAATCACTGATGGCTGTGACATTTCTTGCCCACAGATATAGCAAGAAATATTTCATTTCACAATATGAAGAAATTGAGTCTGAGTGGTTGAGAACATGACCCCAAACTCAAACCGAGTTAACAGAGCTAGAAGCTGAATTAGCATTTGTCCTTAAGACTGTACTCTATATTGGATAGTCACAATTTGAATTTGTAGTACTGTATTTCTGTTGTATGCATTTTTTTGGGGGGGGTGCCTCACCAAGTCTTTACATACATGTGGAAAATATAGAAACATTTTCTATTTCATCTCCTTATTCCTTTCTTTTCTCAGTCATAAAGGAAAAAGCAGTTTATGTTCTGAGAATATCAAGACAGAGAACTTATTTTAAACCACAAAATTTTGGTGAGAAATAGGTGAGCAGACAGTGACCTCTTCTCTTCAATTTCTTTACCACTGGGCTACCTGGAAAGCGACGGAGATTCTGGTGGTATGCAATTAAAAGTGGCCTGGTAGCTCCCTTAAAGCAACAAGCTGAACCACAGGTCAGCTAGCTTGCAAGAGAGAGCGAAGCAGATTGCTAAAGAGTCCTCAGGAAGTCAGCAGGAGCCCCAGAAACTTCTCCTACAAAGGGCCTTGTATTTAATTGAATCAGATTGTGGAACAATTTTTGCTTTAGGTCATTGTAAAAGACAATAGAGCAATCAGCTAACAGTTAGTGAAGCCTGACATCTGTGTGTGATACTGATAGAGGCAGACAGCTGATCAGAGGGAGACAGCCAAAGAAAGCCCTGCTAAAACCACTTTCAAACCAGGATAATTTTGTACAGCCCAAGGAACAGTCCTCTTAGGAGAACTATCAGACTTTACAGAGAGAGAAAGACTTGACTAAATTAGTCTAGCCAAATCACAAAACAAATAAGCAAATAGCAATGAATCCTAGCAAGGAGAGAGAATCAGTATCCAGAGTTGCTTCAATTTATGACCTAAAATAGTCTTTAACAACAAAAAATGAGATATACAGAAAACAGGGAAACAGCAGAGAGAAGGCACAAATGTTGCAGATATGTTCAAAGAACTAAAGGAAATCATGCTTTAAAAAGTATAGTAAGTTATGCTGAAAATAACTCATTAAATAAAAATATTGAACTGGGGTCTCCTGCATTGCAGGCAGATTCTTTACTAACTGAGCTATCAGAGAAACCCAAAAATATCAATAAATAAAATGCTATAGTTCATCATAGCAATAATGTATATCCTTTTGGTTTATCTGTACTAGTAGATAAAGACTGTTTGCATTAAAAAGCAGAGACATTACTTTGCCAACAAAGGTCCATCTAGTCAAAGCTATGGTTTTTCCAGTAGTCATGTATGGATGTGAGAGTTGGACCATAAAGAAAGCTGAGCGCTGAAGAATTGATGCTTTTGAACTGTGGTGTTGGAGAAGACTCTTGAGAGTCCCTTGGACTGCAAGGAGATCCAACCAGTCCATCCTGAAGGAAATCAGTCCTGAATGTTCATTGGAAGGACTGATACTGAAGCTGAAACTCCAATTCTTTGGGCACCCAATGCGAAGAACTGACTCATTTGGAAAGACCCTGATGCTGGGAAAGATTGAAGGCAGGAAGAGAAGGGGACGACAGAGGATGAGTTTGTTGGATGGCATCACTGACTCAATGGACATGAGTTTGAGTAAACTCCTGGAGCAGGAGGTGGACAGTGAGGCCTGGTGTGCTGCAGTCCATAGGGCTGCAAAGAGTCAGATACAACTGAGTGACTGAACTGAACTGATATGAGGGTTAACTTGGAAATTCAGAGTCTGAGCAATTAATTGTTAGGGAATAACACAAACTCTTTGCCACCCCATGGACTGTAGCTCACCAGGCTCCTCTGTCCATGGAATTTCCTAGGTAAGAATACTGGAGTGGCTTGCTATTTCCTTCTCCAGGCTTGCCGTTTCCTCCTCCGAACTCAGGGATTGAACCCAGGTCTCCTGATTGGCAGGTGGATTTTTTACCACTGAGTGACCTGGGTAGACAGTAGCAAATCCTCTCCTTCCTTGCCAAGCAAGATCTAGTTCTTAAATATTTACCAGGACATCACTAGAGTCAAAAATTTTGGGAATCATGTCCGTTTATTTTAATTTTCTAAAACTTTTAATAGCTTTCTCTAAAAATGAAATCTAAAATCCATGAAGACACTACATATTCTGACCCTAGTTCACCTCTCAAAATTTACTTACTTTCTGTTATTTGCTGTTGTTGTTCAGTTGCTGAGTCGTGTCAAACTCTTTGTGACCCATGGATTGCAGCATGCTAGGCTTCCCTGTCCGTCACCATCTCCCAGAGTTGCTCAAACTCATGTACATTGAGTCAGTGATGCCACCCAAACATCTCATCCTCTGTCATCCCCTTCTCCTCCTGCCTTCAATCATTCTCATCAACAGGGTCTTTTCTGATGAGTCAGCTCTTTGCATCAGTTGACCAAAATATTGGAGCTTCAGCATCAGTCCTTCCAATGAATAATTCAGGATTGATTTCCTTTAGGATAGTCTGGTTTGATCTCCTGGCAGTCCAATGAACTCTCAAGAGTCTTCTCCAATACTACAATTCAAAAGCATCAATTCTTTGGTACTCGGCCTTCTTTATGATCCAACTCTCATATCCATACATGACTACTGGAAAAACCATAGCTTTGACTGTATGGATCTTTGTTAGCAAAGTAATGTCTCTGCTTTTTAATATGCTTTCTAGGTTGGTCATAGCTTTTCTTGAAAGGAGTAAGTGTCTTTTAATTTCATGGCTCCAGTCACCACCTGCAGTGATTTTGGAGCCCAAGAAAATAAAGTCTGTTACTGTTTCCATTGTTTGCCCATCTATTTGCCATGAAGTGATGACAGGATGCCATGATCTTAGTTTTTTGAATGTTGAGTTTTAAGCCAGCTTTTTCAATTTCCTGTTTCACCTTCATCAGGAGGCTCTTTAGTTCCTCTTTTAGTTCCTCTTTGCTTTCTGCCATAAGGGTGGTGTCAACTGCATATCTGAGGTTATTGATATTTCTCCCAGCAATCTTGATTCTGGCTTGTGCTTCATCCACCCTGGCATTTTGCATGACGTACACTGCATATAAGTTAAATAAGCAGAGTGACAATATACTGCCTTGATGTACTCCTTTCCCGATTTGGAACCAATCCATTGTTCTGTGTCCGGTTCTAACTGTTGCTCCTTGACATGCATATAGGTTTCTCAAGAGGCAGGTAAGGTGGTCTGGTGTTCCCATTTCTTTAAGAATTTTCCACAGTTTGTTGGGATCCACACTGTCAAAGGCTTTAGCATAGCAGAACTAGAAGCCTTTCTGGAATTCTCTTGCTTTCTCTATGATGCAATGGATGTTGGCAGTTTGATCTCTGGTTCCTCTGCCTTTTCTAAATCCAGCTTGAACATCTGGAAGTTCTTGGTTGATGTACTGTTGAAGCCTAGCTTGGAGAATATTCAGAATTACTTTGCTAGTGTGTGAAATAAGTGCAATTGTGTGGTAGTTTGAACATTCTCTGGCATTGCCTTTCTTTAGGATTGGAATGAAAACTGACCATTTCCAGTCCTGTGGCCACTGCACTGAGTATTGAGTGCAGCACTTTCATAGCATCATCTTTTAATGAAATAGCTCAGCTTGACTTCCATCACCTCCACTAGCTTTGCTCACAGTGATGGTTCCTAAGGCCTACTGACTTCACATTCTAGGATGTCTGGCTCTACGTGAGTGATCACACCATGGTGGTTATCTGGATTATTAAGATCTTTTTTGTACAGTTCTTCTGTGTATTCTTGCCACCTCTTCCTAATATCTTCTGGTTCTGTTAGGTCTATACTATTTCTGTCCTTTATCAAGCCCATCTTTGCATGAAATGTTCCCTTGGTATCTCTAATTTTCTTGAAGAGATCTCTAGTCTTTCCCAGTCTATTGTTTTCCTATATTTCTTTGCATTGATCACTTAGGAAGGCTTTCTTATCTCTCCTTGCTATTCTTTGGAACTCTACATTCAGATGGGTATATTTTTCCTTTTCTTCTTTCCTTTTAGCTTCTCTTCTTCTCTCAGCTATTTATAAGGCCTCTTCAGACAACCATTTTGCTTTTTTGCATTTCTTTTTCTTGGGAATGGTTTTGATCACCACCTCTGTACAATGTCATGAACCTCCACCCATAGTTCTTCAGGCACTCTATCAGATCTAATCCACTGAATCTATCTATCACTTACACTGTATAAATGTAAGTGATTTGATTTAGGTCATACCTGAATGGTCTAGTCATTTTTCCCTACTTTTTCAGTTTAAGTCTGAAATAAGGAGTTCATGATCTGAGCCACAGTCAGCTCCCAGTCTTGTTTTTGCTGCCTGTATAGAGCTTCTCCATCTTTGGCTGCAAAGAATATAATTAATCTGATTTCTGTATTGACCATCTGGTGATGTCCATGTGTAGAGTCATCTCTTGTGTTTTTGGAAGAGGGTATTTGCTCTGACCAGTGCGTTCTCTTGGCTAAACTCTGTTAGGCTCTGCCCCACTTCATTTTGTACTCCAAGGTGAAACTTGCCTGTTACTCCAGGGATCTCTTGACTTCTGGCTTTTGCATCCCAGTCCCCTGTGATGGAAAGGACATCTTTTCTGGGTGTTAGTTCTAGGCAGTCATAGTAAATCTTCATAGAACCATTCAACTTCAGCTCCTTCGGTATTAACTGTTGGGACATTGACTTGGATTACTGCGATACTGAATGGTTTGCCTTGGAAATGAACAGAGATCATTCTGTTGTTTTTGAGATTGCCCCGAAGTACTGCATTTTGGACTCTTCTGTTGACTATGAGGGCTAGTCCATTTCTTCTAAGGGATTCTTGCCCACAGTAGTATATATAATGGTCCTCTGAATGAAATTTGCCCATTCTGGTCCATTTCAGTTCAATAACTCCTAAACTGTCAATGTTCACTCTTGTCATCTCCTGTTTGACCATTTCCAATTCACCTTGATTCATGGACCTAACATTCCAGGTTCCTATGCACTACTGTTCTTTACAGCACTGGACTTGACTTTCACCACCAGACACATCCACAGCTGGGCATTGTTTCCACTTTGGCTTGGCCTCTTAATTCCTTCTGGAGCTATATATCTGCTCTTCTCCAGTAGTATATTTGGCACCTACCAACCTGGGTAGTTCATCTTTCAGTGATTACTCTTTTCTTCCTTCAACATGTCAATCTTTTTCCAACAAAGAGCTTTTCTTTGCTTGTTGAACATTTCCCCCACAGATCTGTGAATTTCATCCTTTTGCATTTTGCTCAAAGCTTTATTTTTCAGAAAAGCTTTTAGTAACCACTTCTTCCATAACTGCTGGAATATCTATCCACATCTTTGCTTTATTTTTCTTCCTAGAATTAAATTATATATCTATATCTATGCATCCTTGTTCACTTAGTTCTTGTCTGTCTCTGGAAATAAAATGTATGCCTGTGGACTATGTTGGTATTTTCCAGTGTCTCAAGCTGCTAAAGCACTACATGATATATAGTGACATTCCATAATTTGATGCATATGGGAATATTTGAATAAATGAATGAATTTAAATGGAATTTATAATACATAGCTTTGGTCCTTAATGGTATATAGGAAATGAAAAAATCCAAAGAGCTAAGAGGTTCCCAGGTTCAGATGATCAGGAAGACATTCACTAGACAAAATAATAAAAACAAGAGAAAGCAGTAATGTGAAGACAAGCATTACAAATTCCACTTTGACCATGCTGAGTGTGACTGTGGAAACTATGAATCAAGAAGTCCAACAGGCCATTTAGATATACAACTCTGGACTGGAGAAAAAAAAACAGACTCTAGTTAAAGACTTGCTATCTATTGCTTATAGGTAGCAGTTCAAGTCATGGAAGTGAATTTGGTCAATTAGGAAGATGGTGATAAAGGAGAAGACAAAAAGGTACCAAATGGAAGTCTGGAGAATTACAAAATTTAAGTGCTAACTAGAGATAAAAATATGTAGAAAGAAATAAAAGAAAAAAAAAAGGAGCAGAACTCAAAAAACAAAACAAAACAGGAGTTGGTCTTAATTTATTGCCCCATAGAAAATGCCAAGCATTGTGCTAAAATGCTGTAATCAAACAGGAATAAGATATGATTCCTAATAGATTTCAGGAAGATGAGCACATGGCAGAAAACACCCATAATGAACCTGAAAGGCTCAACCACTGAGTGAGTGATGGTTTGTTTAAAGCACAGGATAAGGCTGTGCATGACTCTTCTCACTCAACTGCCTCTTTCCCACAACCTCTCACAGTGTTTCTCAGTTTCACCAACCTCTGAGTCCTGAGTGCTGAGAAGGAGCCAACGTGCTAAAATAAGAGAACTAGGGTCCCTAAAGAACTGCTGAGGACTCTTCGCCTGAAAAGCTGGATACTGGAAAACAACAGCGTCAAAACTATGTAGACCTTGAGGAAAAACCGGCTACTGCAATAGAGAGCAAGGTGACACCACAGGGCACCAATGTTCAATCATGGCCCACTAGGCTGCTTAGACACCCTGAGGGCCACTGCAGCAGGGGGTGAGGGGCCTCAGGAGACTTCATAGAAGTGTATCAGAGCCACGGCAATGAACAGGTTCTATGAAATATGGTTCACACGGCAGTACTTGTGCTGGGAACTATGTTGGGGCCTTGCCATTTGGCAAGTGGGTTCTGAGCTCTACTCATCTGTGCGGCTTGGGACAAGCTCCAGTGTTGAAATAATTTCCCAGATCCATATATTTCATGGGAGTTAAAGTGGGATATTTAGGTTAGTATATGGAAATACTTAAAAAAATAATTTTGTCTCATATCTGTAAGAAGTATGGAGTCATATCTCTTTGCTTGCAGACACCTTAATCGGTCTTATTTGTATTATGTTGTTAGCCATATAATAAGGTCATGACTGACTCTATTTTATTCATGTGTTATTCTTACATATTATGCCTTAGTCATTTTTATAACTTTTAGTACCTGAAAACAGTAGGTGCTTACTGTACAATCTCTAAGTTATTTAAAAACTTTTGCTCTGTTCATACTTATGGAATATAGCCAAAAGTGTCCAGAAAACAAAAAGTATTCCACTTAGTGATTAACTGACACACACTGAGAAGCATTCCACTAGGATGCTGGGGAGACAGCTGATATAAATTCAAACCTGAAACTGTATTATTCAAATGAAAATCAGAGCAGAATGAAATGAAAAATAATTCAGAATAACTGAATTGCTGACTTTAATCACTAAGCTAAATTTTTACTTTTTAATGTCTACATGTATGCAATCACTGGGGAGTATTCTGGTTATTATTAAAATGTCTGTCAGCTAGAGATCAAAATACAAATTATAACACATAGGAATATTATGGGAATTTGTGTCACTCCCTGGAGAACTTTAGGTTTATAAAAAGCAATGAATGAATTACATAGAGATATAAATATGCTCCTGCATTTTCATCTGTGACAGATATATTCTTACTGCAAGGCACTCTTAAAACTGCACCACCTTGGGCTATGAGCTCATCAGAGCTCTCAAGCTCAGCAGGGTCAAATCTGGCTAATGTTTAGGAGGATGACCTCCAAGGAAAATCCAGGTGCGGGAGGATATAATGTTAGTAATTCAGTGGATGACATGGTTCCCTTTAAGTCACTAATAAGCAATTTCCCCTCAAGGCCGTTACTAGACACCATGCTACCGGATGTTTTTTCTTAAAGATTTAATATATATGTGGACATTTATGATCTCATGCATTTTTCTTCTTTATTATCATGATAATCATTCAGTGTTAAACACTTTTTCAATTTTTCATTGAGGTAACATACACATAACATACAATTTACTATCATAACCCTTTAAAAGTATTACAGTGATATTAAGTACATTTATATTGCTATGCAACCCTATCACCATCCATCTTCAGAACTCTTTTCATCTTGAAAAACTGAAACTGTAAGCAATTAAGCATTAAGCAATAACTTCCCATTCTGCCTCCTTCCAGCCCCTGGCAACCACATTCTTCTTTCTGTCTCTATGATTTTGATTACTCTAGGTATCTCAGATAAGTGGACTGTCTCACTGGACCATGTGGTATCAAGAGTTTTGGTCAAATGCTATCCTGAGTGTATCTCTGAGGGTGTTTTTGGATGAAAAAACATTTGAATCAGTAGACTGAGTAAACCAGATGACCCTTCCCAGTGTGGGTGGGCTCCATCCAATCCTTTGAAGGCCTGACTAGAACAAAAAGGGCTGAATAAGGGATAATTCACTCTCTCTGCTTGACTATCTCTTTCAGAGTTGGAGTGCAATTTATACCATCAGGTCTCCTGGTTCTCAGGCCTTTGTATTCGGACTACAACTTACCATTGACTCTCCAAGGTCTTTGGGCCTCCAGCCAGATGACTGTAGATCTTGGGACTTCTCAGTCTCCATTATTGTGTAAGCCAGTTCATACAATATATGAAATATTGGTTATATTATTGGTTGTCTTTCTCAGGGGAACCCTGACTAATATACATAGTATACTACTTTTGCAAGCCCAATTCTATGAGTTCTTTTATTGTTTCTTATACTATCTGTCTCATAATTTTGAGATTTCTACTTTATTTACTGTGGGCCATTACTTTCAACAAGTTTCCAAAAATCATCTTAGCAACATGTTAGCACTGTCTCCTATAGTTGTTGCTGCTGCTGCTGCTAAGCTGCTTCAGTCATGTCCAACTCTGTGCGACCCCATAGACAGCAGCCCACCAGGCTCCCCTGTCCCTGGGATTCTCCAGGCAAGAACACTAGAGTGGGTTGCCATTTCCTTCTCCAATACCAGGGAGCTAAATACTGTATCTTAGGAGGAAATACCTTAAGATAAATATTCCTTTATTAAACAGCATGTTTTGCTCCATCAATCATGCAACCTTTAAATCCAGTCCCATGCATACTTCCTGAATTTTGCCTATGTGCATTGGCTAGGTCCTACAATTTTGAGAGGCATATCCCCTTTTATTCTTAGGAGGTTCACATTTATTTAATCTGTTTATGCTGTGATTTGACCTACTTATTGATTTGGTAGCAGAAAGGTAAGGTGAGTATAGGTCTTGAGGAGGATGTATGGTGCATATTTTTTTTAAGCAAGAGGCATACAAATCTCTAACAAGGAGGACTAGGTCATGTTTGCCAAGTTTTGAGGGATATGGAATATAATATATACAGTTTTTGTTTTTTGCCTCCTTTGACTTGGATGTTTCCTGGGTATTCTCAGGATCTCAACTCTTCCCAACTAAAGCCTTAACTCTGGGAAAGCAGACTTAAGAAGTCATGAATTCAGAATCTCTGAATGTATCTTTATCATTTTTATTATTAATTCCTAAGCCTGGATCTCAGTTTTTCTGCCCTTTAAGTTCATGCAAGAAACAAAGGACTTCTTTACCTGCTACTAAGGAAGTCTTCTCACATTTACACTTCACCTTCATTTGGAGATCAGGCACCTTCAGCTTTTTGTTCACTGTATTTTTTTTTTTAATATGGCAATAGTATTAAGCAAAACCCATCTGATTCTACTGTTCATATAATTAACACTTTCCCCTAAACCCTCACTTTCCTGAAATATTGCACTTTCTATTGAATTCTTTTATAGCAGTAGTCCATCCTAATGGACTACTAGCAAAACTTTAACTTTGGTACAATCTACAGAGGATATTAGTGTTCTATCTACTACCAGTGAAGAGATGTTCATTACTGACTTATCAGGGAGTGACCCAAATCCAGTTTAATTTTTGAGTCTTCTTTCATGGACCAATCTAAACACTGATTATCTCAGGTCAGGTTTCCTGGGAAATTCTGAAATAAACATATGCATGCAAGGTCTTTAGTGGGAGAATCACTAGGATCCACAATTCAGGAATGAAGGAAGGAACTAGTATATGGTCACAGAAAAATGGCCTCAGTCAATCTTGTAGATGTCCCTTCAGGGTTGTACCCCTACAGGCAAATAAGGCCTTTAGTTCCTTACATCAGCTACTTCAGGGGTCAGCAAACTTTTTCTCTAAAGGCCAGGTAGTAAATATTTTTGGCTCTGTGGATAACATTCATTCTCTATCACATATTTCATTTCTCCTCCACCTCCTCCCTATTGTCTTCTTCCTCTTGCTCCTTTATTAATACCATTTAAAAATACAAAGAAAATATTTTTACCCTCTGTACCCTATAAGCATGGACTGCAGGCCAGATCTGGTCTGCAGACCTTATTTTGTTGACCTCTAAAGCATCAACAAGTGTGTGGTTCCTTCATGAAGGGGGTGCCAGCTTAGGCTAGGTGGTTCTCCAGGACCTGAAGAAATTTTGAGAGAAAGATCCATCTCCGTGTGTCAATGTGCATTGCTTATAGAAACTAAGGATAATGAGTGACTCAGTCCTGAATGAGGAATCTGGGTGGCCCACTGCTAAATATAGTATTATTTTAGTATACAATTATGTTAGTTATATTTTAGCAGGAGATTCAGACAGTAAGCTATAAGCATAATAAATAAGTAAATCAGTAAATATATTATAAAGTTATGGGTGTTCTGGAAAAAGAAGTAAGATGAGGAGAATCAGTGATGCGACCTACATTTCACTTAAAGTAGTTGGGTATCTACTTAAACATCACTGGGATGTTTAAGTATGTCATTTTATGGAGAAAGAATAAAACCACTTTACATCCTTAGCTTGATGTGTTTTGACAAATATACGCAGTTGAATAAATATCATCACAAGTAAGACATAGAACCCATCCATTACTCACCCCTAAATATACTTATGTCTCTTTGTAATCAATTTTTTTTCTGTCCTAAACTCTTTGCAAACACTGTTCTTGTTTGCAGTCTCTACAGTTGTGTCTTTTCCAGAATATCAAATAAATGGAATCATATAGTATTTTTATCTTCTCTTCCTCCACTTAACATATGGTTTTGAGATTCATCCATGCTGTTGCATGTATTAAAGATTCATTCTCCTTTAATAGCGGAATAATATCTTAATAAATTGATATACCACAGTTTGTTTATCCATTTACCAGTTGACAGATATTTGGAGTTGTAGCCAGTTTTTGCTCTCTCCTTTTTATAAAACTGATATGAATACTGGCATGCAGGCCTTTGTGTGAACACATGTCTATTTCTTTAGGGCAAATTATCTAGGGGTGGGATGGAAGGAGTATAAGATAAATGTTTACATTTATAAGAAACTGCCAAAACATTTTCCAAAGTAACCATCCAATTTTGTATGCCCAGAAATGACATACAAGATTGTTAGTTGTTTCAAACTCTGAACATAATTAGGAATTATCAAGTTTATTTGAGTAATTGAATGGTGATATCTCAGTTTTGGATTTAATTTGCATTTTTATGACGACTAAAGAGGTTGAGCATATTCCTATATGTGTGTTAGTCGCTCAGTCATGTTTGACTCTTTGTGACCCCATGGACTATAGCCCACCGGGCTCCTCTGTCTGTTTTCCAGGAAAGAATGCTGGAGTGGGTTGCCATTTTCTTCTCCAGGGGATCTTCCTGACCCAGGGATCAAACCCGGGCTTCCTGCATTATGGGCAAATTCTTTACCATCTGGGCCACTAGTAAAGCCCATATTCTTACATGTGTTTTAACTATTTACATACTTTACTTGGCAAAATATTCAAATATTTTGCCCATTTAATAATTGTCTTTCTGTGTTTTATATTGGGTTGTAAAAGTTTTATATATATATTTATGGTGCAAATCTGAAAAAAAAGATGTACGTATTACTGACAAGCTATCTTTGCCTCAGTCAAAATGAAAATATTACATATTGATGCTTTCTTACATTCATTCCTCAATTGCTTACTAAAATCCAGACATTCACTTTGTCATGTTTGAAGAGGGAACTCTAGAGATTGTCTTAGTCCTCAAGGTTTTCAAGATGGCAAAGAAATATATATATATATATATATATATATATATATACCTAGCCACAGAATGCTGTGGTGGGTACTGTGAGCATGTAATCTTTGCATTGAATTCAGGAGGGCTTTCCAGAGAAAAAAATGTGAGCACTAAATCTTGGAGATGGAGTAGAATTTTTCCTGATAAATTATTAGATTGAATTCTATTGGGTGAAGAGAGTTTATGTGAATTTTTTTTTCTCTTCTGATCCCTTGGAAAGCTTTTTTAAAATTCATGTCACTCCCAAAGTAGATATTAAAGATAAAGATAAGTCATATGTTTTTCTCAATAATTTCCTAAAAATATAGTGTTCTTTTCCCTTGAAATGTATGAACTACTTGCCAAGCACTTATCTTCATTTTAGAAATGAGAAACAGAAGAATAATACCTACTCACCCTGGTGTCTACTAAATATGTAAACCAGCTTCTAGCTGGCTAATTATTTTATCACAGAGTATTTCAGAAGCTCAAAAATGTGAACCCTTTCTCCCGTGTGGGTAACCATCTCTTGAGCAGTAATTCATACTTTGGTAAGTTCTGAATGCCTTTGGATGACAATGATGATGATATAGTGCCAGAGATCTATGATTTATCACAGGTGATACCCACAGCAAACTGAGTCTTAAATAGTGTTTCTGTTTTCCCTCCTAGTCTATCACTGCCACCTGATAAATTATTTAAAATGGAAGGGATTTGATATAATATTGAAAATCTGGTTCATTATGGTATTAAATTAAACAAAGTAAAAGTTAGTTTTAACCATAAAGGATTTTTGCATAGTAGCCATTACCTTGATTATAGGATTAAAGTCCTACAGTCTCTATAAAAAAGAACTTTTTTCTTAAAGAGCTTAGTTAAATATGAGATTTAGAAAAACACACATTTGTTGTTTTCACTGTGTCTAAAACTAAACACAGGTTCATTAAAAGTATCTTTAAGATTTAACAAACATTTGAAAAGCTACCATTTATTTGTATGAAAGATGCAGGTTATATAAATTATCTTATTTCCATATGTTTATTTATTATTTCTATTTAAATAAACAACTGATATTCCAATTAAGAAGTCTAGGTCTGAAAATCACTGCAGATGATGGTGACTGCAGCCATGAAATTAAAAGATGCTTACTCCTTGGAAGGAAAGTTATGACCAACCTAGAGAGCATATTCAAAAGCAGAGATATTACTTTGCTGACTAAGGTCTGTCTAGTCAAGGCTATGGTTTTTGCTGTGGTCACGTATGGATGTGAGAGCTGGACTGTGAAGAAGGCTGAGTGCCGAAGAATTGATGTGTTTGAACTGTGGTGTTGGAGAAGACTCTTGAGAGTCCCTTGGACTGCAAGGACATCCAACCAGTCCATTCTGAAGGAGATCAGCCCTGGGATTTCTTTGGAAGGAATGATGCTAAAGCTGAAACTGCAGTACTTTGGCCACCTCATGCGAAGAGTTGACTCATTGGAAAAGACTCTGATGCTGGAAGGGATTGGGGGCAGGAGGAGAAGGGGACGACCGAGGATGAGATGGTTGGATGGCATCACTGACTCGATGGCCGTGAGTCTGAGTGAACTCCGGGAGTTGGTGATGGACAGGCAGGCCTGGTGTGCTGCGATTCATGGGGTCACAAAGATTCATGGGGACATGACTGAGTGACTGAACTGAACTGAACTGAACTGAAACAATATGTTACAGTTATTTTTCAGCTTTTTAATTTCAAAGTCCAGGCATACTCTCAACAAGACTCTAGAACTGACATAAGAAAACCCCAGAGGACTTTGAAGTTGGTATATGTCCAATAGCTAAATTACGTCAAAATTTGTAGTAGTTTATTTTCTTCTCTCAAAAAGTTTCTATATACAGTCCTTTGCACAATATATGTTGGTAATAAATGGTACAGGCTTCCCAGGTTACTCAATGATAAAGAGGCCACCTGCAGTGCAGGAGTTGCAGGAGATGTGAGTTCTATCCCTGGGTTGGGAAGATCCCCTGGAGGAGGAAATGGCAACCCACTGCAGTATTCTTGCAGTAGGGAAATCCCATGGACCAACAAGCTCGGCAGGCTACCACCCATGGGGTCTCAAAGAGTAGGATACGACTTAGGGACAGAGAACATACATATTTGAAGCAAATGAAAAGAATGTACCTACACTATTGATTTTATTTTGCAGTATTTACTCCACAAAAATAAATAAACACTTTGATATTTAGATGTAAATGACAAAAGAGCTTGGTGGGCTATAGTCCTTGAGGTCACAAAGAGTCAGACACATTGAAGTGACTGAGGATGTATGCATAAAGGGTACACAGACTAAAACAGCTCCAGAATAAAAGAGAAAAGAATTAATTTTGAGTACCTAATATACTCCCACAACTGTACATATAAGCCTCAAAATAACTCTAGGGATGGGCACAACTTTATATTATAGGCATAAAATGTACATGGAGATTAACTTACTTGTCTAGTTTATACAACTGATATACAGCAGAGTCAAGTTCATACCTAACTAATGTGCTTCTCAAGGTATAGAAAGGAAGTATTTTAAGAAAATTAACATTATAAATGATCAAAGAAAAATATTTTAAAGGGAAGTAAGTTCTCTATACTTCACTCTAATTGGTAAAATGTATCAATATACTATGATAAATTACGTATGTAAATCCATTACCTAGAATAAATACACTAAAATCAATACCAAAAATACACTCAAAAACACTAAGAATCAATCAAAAGGAATCCTAAAATTGTTCAAGGAACAATTGATACACACAACTTCTTGGGTTTTGATTTTAAGGATATAGAATTAAGAAACCCAATCTCAAAGTGTCACATATTATTTGATTTGGCTTGAAGTGATTTATGTAGCATTTGGAATTGACAAAATTATACAACTGGATAACAAATTAGTATTTTCTCAGAGTTAGTAGTAGTTGGGGAGAAAGTGTGGGTACTTCTATTAAGGGGTAACATGTGAGGAATCTTTCTGGTGATACAGTAATTCTATATCGACTGTAAAAGGCAGTTATGTGATTTCTCACATGATAAAATGACATATAACTATAAATACATATTTTATCAATATCACTTTCCTTACTTTGATACCACACTATAATTATATAAAATAAATCTTTTGGGTGAAACTGAGTGAAATATATACGATAATTGTCTAAAATATCTTTGCAACCTCTTGTGAATTTATATATTTAATAAAGACTAAAAAAATTATAGATAATGGCAGAACTTATTGTAGTGTAAGTTTAAAAAATTCCTTGACAATAACAATAAAATACAGCATATAGGAGTCAAAATACTGGGAACCAATGTAGTCCATTTTATTGGAGATTCCTCATCCCTTTGATAAATATATTTCTGATAAATAATATAGACAGCAAGAACTTAATTGAACCATCATGATAGGAACTCTATATCGAGATACTAGACAGTCTAGACCTAACAACACATTACATGGCAAATATTTTTGATAAGGGTTGTAGACTTTGTTCTCATTCTTGAAAAGTAAACACCAACTTTTATTTTATAATCTTTTCAACAGAAATAACTGGTAAAGTGACATTTACAAAATTTATGGCTTTCAATACATTTTCCCCTTGGTGTGACCCATATCAAAAGGAACACATCGGACAATTTTTCGGCTGTTACATCTAACGATTCACATGAATCATTGGAGTGCCTAAGTTTTGGAAGTGAACATTTCATACATCTTATTTTTCGTAATACAAGGCAAAGAAGAGTCAGAAAAAAGAAAGAAAGAAATAGTAAAATAGTATTCTGGAATAAGGCTAATGGCTGTGCAATATACTTTGAAACACTTTTAAAACATCTTTGTCTTCTCAAGTAAGATTAACGAGGTGGTTGTGGTGGTTTCAAACATGAAAAGAGGAAATAGAAAACATGAGTCAATATGACTATTTTATCTATAATAACTTATAATATCTATAATATGATTAGTTTATCTATAAAGCTACCAAAATAATTAATTTTATATGATAGAATGTTAAAACCTTCCTGGCAAATTCTCCAAGTCAGCTCATTCTTTTATAAGAAAGTCTTCATATTTCATAAATGTTAACATTTTCAAATTTTGTTTGATGAAAACTATATAACGTTTCATATTAAATGAATACAAAATATTATTACTTTTATATTTTGCTTTAGTTTTAGTTTAATTAATCTATACCCCAGGAGTGATGATTCCTTGGTTCTAAATATAATAAAAGAAGTAAATTTTAGGATGGACATATGCACCTAATACTAAAATTTTATCAGTGTCTATTTTCAGTTTTAAATATGCTGAATACCAATAGTCATTGTTATTTAATAATTTTGTAGCTTATTTTCTCTCGTCATAAAATTATTCTTTCATATTATTTTGCATGATATATACATCTATATTATTTACATACTAATTTAGATGTTTGAATGAATAATGTAAAACAATTTAATATTTTGATCTGAATAGTCAGTCATATTTTCTAAGTCTACTAATAGGTAACTTTTAGTTTATTGAGATCATGCAATTCTACAAAACAAAAAACCAACCAAAGCTATCTTAGTCATTGTATAAAAACCGACTTAATGCACAGCATCTCCTTTTTTTGTGTGAAATTATAACAGATTTCACTATTTCTATATGTTAGTAATTTAAGAGAGAATAACTATCAATATATAGAAGAAAACAATATTTCTCACTAAATTTTCTATTGTTAAAGCATAATAAACTAGCTTAATCATTGTCTATAAGAAAAAAACAACAACAACTATATCATACCTAATGCCTAATTTTAGGAATCCTACACCATTCTCTCTGAGTCTATTTCAGAACAAATTCACACTTTTTATATATGCCAAAATTCCCAACACCCCAAACAAGACAAATATTATTATGAATTATAAGATTTTCTTCAAAATTTAATCATGGCCTCAAAATTCTTCTTCATAAACTCTAGGAATCTATTGCCATTAGAAGTAAAATTTTGGTATTAATAATTGAGATCAATTTGCCATTCCTTTTTAAGGTAAAGTTCTAAAGACATCCTCTAACAACAAAGACCTACTACTGAATTTAAAATCGAAAGTCATTATAATGAATTCAACACCATTATAATATCCAATAATGCAATTTGTATCTAAATGCAAAGTAACGTCTCTAGATTTTTGCTTCAGTTCAGTTCAATTCAGTTCAGTTGCTCAATTGTGTCCGACTCTTTGCGACCCCATGAATTGCAGGACGCCAGGCCTCCCTGTCTATCACCAACTCCCGCAGTTCACTCAGACTCATGTCCATTGAGTCCGTGATGCCATCCAGCCATCTCATCCTCTGTCGTCCCCTTCTCCTCCTGCCCCCAATCCCTCCCAGCATCAGTCTTTTCCAATGAGTCAACTCTGCACATGAGGTGGCCCAAGTACTGCAGTTTCAGCTTTAGCATCATTCCTTCCAAAGAAATCCCAGGGCTGATCTCCTTCAGAATGGACTGGTTGGATGTCCTTGCAGTCCAAGGGACTCTCAAGAGTCTTCTCCAACACCACAGTTCAAAAGCATCAGTTCTTCGGCGCTCAGCCTTCTTCACAGTCCAACTCTCACATCCATACATGACCACAGGAAAAACCATAGCCTTGACTAGACGGACCTTAGTCGGCAAAGTAATGTCTCCGATTTTGAATATGCTCTCTAGGGTGGTCAAAACTTTTCTTCCAAGGAGTAAGCATCTTTTAATTTCATGGCTGCAGTCACCATCTGCAGTGATTTTGGAGCCCCTCAAAATAAAGTCTGACACTGTTTCCACTGTTTCCCCATCTATTTCCCATGAAGTGATGGGACCGGATGCCATGATCTTCGTTTTCTGAATGTTGAGCTTTAAGCCAACTTTTCACTGTCCTCTTTCACTTTCATCAAGAGGATTTTTAGTTCTTCTTCACTTTCTGCCATAAGGGTGGTGTCATCTGCAACACTGAAATAGAAGACATCCCAAATGACATAACAATTCCATCTCTGGTTACTCTACTCTGGAGAACCTCTCAAAGGAGTGTACAAAATACATATATGTATGTATATAACTATTTATAGTAATATTTGTTAATGCCAGAAATATAACCTAAGTATTAATAAGAGAAACGGTAAATCATATACAATATATTTATAAAATGGAATAAAAGCAGTAAAAATTAATAAATAGCACCTCCTAAATTAATTCTTTATTCATTTCAACAAATATTCTTTCAGTATTTTCCTTATTCCACTGTATTTGACTCATTCCACCTTGAGTCAGATGGCTTCCACAGTCTTTTTCCATCAAGCTGGCATATTAGCACTATTTTTTTCTCACTACTGCGCCCACAGTTCAAATAGTTATTACCAGGTAAAAAGTGATAGCCATTAAGGAAAAAGTGATTTCTCTCATAAAATTAGTAAGTGGATAAGCATTTTATCTGTCAATATGTCTTCTCTTTTGTTTATGAGAAAAGATAACAAAAATAAATACACTTACAATTAATTTTCTTTACTATAATCAAGTAAGGAACAACTGTCTTCATGCACTCCTTATCACCTATTTTTCTCAACATGAAAAATACATTTGCGATTTTCTTTCTCCATAATGAAAATCCAAAACCAAATTCATGTAATCTCACATGTAATGAAACATACTTTAAAATATCTAAGCAAGTATCTTTTTTTAAATTTTATAACATCTTACATTTTACTTAATAGAAACACAATATTCCTTTAGAAATATTAGCTATTATTAGGTTATCTATTGAGATAATATAAATAAAAGTAAAGGTGAAATAGTTATTATTTCTAGAGGAATTTTTTAAAGTTTTACTTTATTCACTGAATCTGGAAATGATGCCTCTAATGCTACCCTCTCTATTGCTTCTTCCCCCTATTTTTCATTATAATCCATCATAGTCATGTATAAAAGAAAGTCATAATATTGTCATCAGTGTCATTTTGAATGACAGCTTATCCTAATGGTATGTATCTACTGCTTTCTGATTTCTTGTTAGAGTTTCAGTTCCAAGTTTGCTCTTAGATCTGCGTTTGCATTCAATGTATCAACTGAAATTGTTTGAAGCATAATTTTCTTCAATTTCATTTCATCTATATGTTTTTACAGTTATTGAACAGTACATCTCTGAGGGTTCAGGTTTTGCTTTATTTAATTCTGTAATTTGCCATAGAAATTGGCATTATATCTGACAAATAGAAAGTAATTACTATTTTTCAAAAAAATAAAAATATAATGTTCACACTTATTGACTTCATTTGACTGCCTTGTCTAATGAAATTATATTTCTATTGTAATTTTGCAGATTTTTTCAATATTAGGCTAAGGTAGATGTTTGTCCTGATGGCATTCTTTCACTTTTAACTAACCATAACATCCTTATATTGATGTTTGTTTTTCTCTGAATTTTTTAAAACAATAGAAATTAAAACATGTTAATAGTCATTTTTATAAGCAACAAAATCATTATATTTTCAGTTCAGTTCAGTTCAGTCGCTCAGTCGTGTCTGACTCTTTGTGACCCCATGAATAGAAGCACGCCAGGCCTCCCTGTCCATCACCAACTCCCAGAGTTAACTTAAAATCCTGTCCATTGAATCAGTGATGCCATCCAACCATCTCATCCTCTGTAGTCCCCTTCTCCTCCCACCTTCAATCTTTCCTAGCATTAGGATCTTTTCAAAAGAGTCAGCCCTTAGCATCAGGTGGCCAAAGTATGGGAGTTTCAGCTTCAACATCAGTCCTTCCAATGAATAGTCAGGACTGACTTCCTTCAGGATGGACTGGTTGGATCTCCCTGCAGTCCAAGGGACTCTCAAGAGACTTCCCCCAACACGACAGTTCAAAAGCATCAATTCTTCAGCACTCAGCTTTCTTTATAGTCCAATTCTCACATCCATACACGACTACTGGAAAAACCATAGCCTTGACTAGATTGACCTTTGTTGGCAAGTAATGTTTCTGCTTTTTAATATTCTGTCGTGGTTGGTCATAAGTTTTCCCTCAAGGAGTAAGCATCTTTGAATTTCATGGCTGCAGTCACCATCTGCAGTGATTTTGGAGCCCAAGAAAATGAGCTCTGCCACTGTTTCCACTGTTTCTCTATCTATTTCCCATGAAGTGATGAGACCAGATGCCATGTTCTTTGTTTTCTGAAAGTTGAGCTTTAAGCCAACTTTTTCACTCTCCTCTTTCACTTTCATCAAGAGGCTCTTTAGTTATTTTTCACTTTCTGCCATAAGGGTGGTGTCATCTGCCTATCTGAGGTTATTGATATTTCTCCTGGCAATCTTGATTCCAGCTTGTGCTTCATCCAGCAAGCGTTTCTCATGATGTACTCTGCATATAAGTTAAATAAGCAGGGTGACAATATACAGGCTTGACATACTCCTTTTCCTATTTGGAAACAATCTGTTGTTCCATGTCCAGTTCTAACTGTTGCTTCCTGACCCGCATATAGGTTTCTCAAGAGGCAGGTCAGGTGGTCTGGTATTCCCATCTCTTTCAAAATTTTCCACAGTTTATTGTGATCCACACAGTCAAAGGCTTTGGCATAGTCAATAAAGCAGAAATAGATGTTTTTCTGGAACTCTCTTGCTTTTTCAATGATCCAGTGGATGTTGGCAATTTGATCTCCGGTTCCTCTGACTTTTCTAAATCCATCTTGAACATCTGGAAGTTCACAGTTCACATACTGTTGAAGCCTGGCTTGGAGAATTTTGAGCATTACTTTACTAGTGTGTGAGATGGGTGCAATTTTGCGGTAGTTTGAGCATTTTTTGGCATTGCCTTGCTTAGGGATTGGAATGAAAACTGACCTTTGCCAGTCCTGTGGCCCCTGCTGACTTTTCCAAAAATGCTGGCATATTGAGTGCAGCACTTTCACAACATCATCTTTTAGGATTTGAAATAGGTCAACTGAAATTCCATCACCTCCACTCGCTTTGTTTATGGTGATGCTTCCTAAGGCCCACTTGACTTCAAATTCACATTCCAATTATATGCTGAGTTACATAAAAACCTTGAAACTATATTCAAATAAATAATCTTCATGTATTTATATACTTCCTAGCTGTTTTGCTTAATATGTGTCATTTTCCATTTTTAATATTTGATTAATATGCATGATAATACTTTATTGATGGAACGTTTCTTACCATTTTTATCCTTTAAATGCATTTCGTATGGACTCCAAGCAGCAACATCTGCATAATGGACCACATAATCAATTCTCTAAATGTATGAGGTTTAAAAAGTTCTCAGTTGTTAGACCTAACTTCTGATGTGTTCAAACATTTCTCAAGGCAAAGTATCTTTTCCCCAGTTGTATTGAGACATAATTACCATATAAAATTGTGTAAGTGTATTTTGTACAATGTGATGATTTGATACCCTTCTCTATTACTAAATGATTATCACAGGAGGGTTAGTTAACACCTCCATTGCCACATAATCACCATTTCTTTTTCTGTGGTAAGAAAACTTAAGAAATACTCTCTTTGCAATTTTAAAGCATATAATAATAATATATATATAATTATAATTATATTTCATTGCTGCATAAAATACAGTATTATTAGCCAGTCATTATGTACTGCATTATATACCCAAAACTTATTCATCTTATAACTGAAAGTTTGTACCTTTTGACCAATATCTCCACATTTCCCCATTCCCTAGGCCCTGACAACCACCAATCTACCAGTTTCTATGACTTTAGTGATACCATTTATAAGTGATATCATAATATTTGTCTTTCTCTGTATTCAGTTCAGTTCAGTTCAGTTCAGTTGCTCAGTCGTGTCCCACTCTTTGCAACCCATGAATCGCAGCACACCAGGCCTCCCCGTCCATCACCAACTCCCAGAGTCCACCCAAACCCATGTCCATTGAGTTGGTGATGCCATCCAGCCATCTCATCCTCTGTCATCCCCTTCTCCTCCCGCCCCCAGTCCCTCCCAGCATCAGAGTCTTTTCCAATGAGTCAACTCTTCGCATGAGGTGGCCAAAGTATTGCAGTTTCAGCCTCAGCATCAGTCCTGCCAATGAACACCCAGGACTGATCTCCTTTAGGATGGACTCATTGGATCTCCTTGCAGTCCAAGGGACTCTCAAGGGTCTTCTCCAACACCACAGTTCAAAAGCATCAATTCTTCAGCACTCACCTTTCTTCACAGTCCAACTCTCACATCCATACATGACCACTGGAAAAATCATAGCCTTGACTAGACAGACCTTTGTTGGCAAAGTAATGTCTCTGCTTTTGAACATGCTGTCTAGGTTGGTCATGACTTTTCCCCCAAGGAGTAAGCGTCTTTTAATTCACGGCTGCAGTCACCATCACACAATGCCCTCACAGTCCCTCCATTTTGTCACAATGGCAAGATTTGCATCCTTCTCATGCTTGAATACCGTTTCATTGTCTGTATTTACCACATCGTCTTTATCCATTCATATGTAGGCAGACATTTCCCTTGTTTCTTGGCTATTGTGAGTAATGTTGCAATGAGTGTGGGAACAAAGACAACTCTTAGCGAATCTAATTTTATTTTCCTTGACTATATACTCAGAAGTGGATTGTGAATCATATGGTAGCTTTGTCTTTTTAATTTTTTAAGAAACTCCATACTGTGCATAGCATCTATGCCAACTTAGATTCCCACCAACAGAGCACAGGGGTTTCTTTTCTCCACACTCTTGCTGAATTATCTCTATTTTTTTGATAACCTTCATTCTGACAGGTGTGAGGTGATATCTCAATATGGTTTTGATTTGCATTTCCCTGGTGGTCAGCAATGCTGAACATCTTTTCCTATACCTGTTGGCCATCTGAATGTCTTTAGGGAAATTTCTATTTGGCTCTTCTGCCATTGTTTAACTGCATTTTTTTTTTTTTTTTTGCTATTGAATTGTATTGGTTCCTTATATATTTTGGGTGCTAACTCCTTATCAGCTTTGTTTGCAATTACTTTCCTTCATTTCATATGATGCTGTTTCACTGTGTTAAGTTTGCTCATTTAGTTGGTTTTTTGTTTTTGTTTGTGGTTTTTTAAATTTTTTTCTGTGTAGAATCTTTTAAATCTGATATAACCCTATTTAATAATTTTCATTTTTGTTGCTGTGCTTTTGGTGTCATACCCAAAAAACCTTTGTCAAGACCAATGTCAAGGAGGCTTTTCCTATCTTTTTTCTAAGAGTTTTGTGGTTTAAGGTCTTATGCCTAAGATTTTAATCCATTTCTAGTTAATATTTTTGTGTGTAACAGGGCATCCAATTTCATTCCTATGTATATGATTATCCATTTTCCCCAATCCAAGTTTTTAAAGAGAGTATCATTTTCCCATTGAGTCTTCTTGACTCTCTTGCCAAATGTTAGTTGATGGTATGTGCAAGAGTTTATTTCTGACTCTTAATTCTGCTCCATGTGTTTATGGTTCTATGTATATACCAATACCATGCTACTTCTAAAACTATTGCTTTGAAATTTACTTTGAAGTCAGGAAGCGTGATGTCTCCAGCTTTGTTCTTTCTCTGGATTTCTTTGGCTATTTGGTGGTCTTTTGTGGTTCCATACAAATTTTAGGATTGTTTCTTCTGCATCTGTGAAAAATGCCATTGGAATTTTGATAAGGATTTTTATTAAATCCATAAATGTGTATGGTTGTTTTATTACCTCTTCTGATCCATAAAGAGGGTATATTTTCATTTTTTGACTTCTTTAATATTTTTCATCAAAGTCTTATACTTTTCTGTGTACAGATTTTTAACTCTTTTATTTAAATTTATCCCCAAGTATTTTATTGTTTTTTATATTATTGTGAATGGGAATATTTTATTTTTCAGATTTTTCAGTGTTAGCATATTAAAAACCCAACTGATTTCTACATGTTGATTTTGTGTGTTGCAAAATTAATGAATTTGTTCATTACTTCTAATAGTTTTTTGATGGTGTCTCTAAGATTTTCTACATATGAGGTCATAAAATCAGCCAACAGACTGTTTTACATTTCCTTATTGCTTTGGATAACCTTCCTTTTTTTTTCTTTTGCCTGATTTCTCTGGCTAGATTGTCCAGTAATATTTTAATATAAGTGGTGAAAGCAGGCACCTTTTTTATGTTCCTGATCTTAGAGGATACAGCTTCAACTATTTAATATTAAGTATGGTGTTAGCTGGGGGTTTGTCATTTATACCTTTATTATGTTGAATTTTGTTCCTACTATACCCAATTTGTTGAGAGTTTTTAATCATGACAGGATGTATTTGGTCAAATGCTTTTTCTCCAGCCAGTGAGATCATCATATATATTTAACCTTTTATTCTATAAATATGCTGTATCACATTATTTAACTTGTATATGCCGAACCATTCACACATCACAGGAATAAATCCCACTTGATCACAGGAATAAATCTCACTTGATCATGATAATCCTTTTTAAATGCTGTTGAATTTGGCTTCCTATTATTTTATTGAGAATTTTGCATCTATATTCATCAGGGATATCAACTTGTAGTTTTCTTTTCTTGTATTGTCCTTATCTGATTTTGATATCAGCAAAATGCTAGCCTCATAAATGAGTTTCAGAATATCTCCTCCTCTTCAATTGTTTTTGAAGTGTTTGAGAAAGATTGCCATTCATTCTTATCTAAATGTTTCATAGAATTTAGCAGGGAAACCATCTGGTCCAGAGTTTTTCTCTGTTGGGAATTTTAAAACTATTAATTTAATCTCCCTATTCATCTTTGATCTGTCCAGATTTTCTATTTCTTCAGTCTTGGTAGGTTGCATGTTTCTAGGAATTTATCCATTTCTTCAAGGTTATCCAATGTGTTTGCATATAATTCTTCATAGCAGTCTCTTATAACTGGGACTTCTCTGCTAGACTCCTGATTTCGGAGAGTCTCTTACATCCTGATGGTCTAAGATAATGTGCTCCAGGGACTCTCAGACTGTGGCTGAGAGAGCCTGCAGCTGATTCACAGGGTCCACAGGGTCACTACAGGGTCCACAGCTGGGAGTAAAGTCTGTTGACCTATTACCACACACACAGCAGATGGGACTCTTCCCAGGTCCCTTGGCAGTTAGTTGTGGATCCCACAGCTCCTACAAAGGCACTTTTATCTGTGGATGGATGCCAAATTGTTGTGGTTGAGGAGGGGATACATGCAAGGGAGGTTTTATTTGGCTGTCTTGTTAACATCATTCCTCCAAAATAACATTTTAGAATAATACGTTAATTTGAAAAATTTGGTATATTTTCAATGAAAAAGATTGAGTTCAGTTCAGAAATTCAGTTCAGTCACTCAGTCGTGTCCGACTCTTTGAGACCCCATGAATTGCAGCACTCCAGGCCTCCATGTCCATCACCATTTCCCAGAGTTCACTCAAACTCACGTCCATCGAGTCGGTGATGCCATCCAGCCATCTCATCCTCTGTTGTCCCCTTCTCTTCCTGCCCCCAATCCCTCCCAGCATCAGAGTCTTTTCCAATGAGTTAACTCTTCACATGAAGTGGCCAAAGTAATGGAGTTTCAGCTTTAGCATCATTCCTTCCAAAGAAATCCCAGGGCTGATCTCCTTTAGAATGGACTGGTTGGATCTCCTTGTAGTTCAAGGGACTCTCAAGAGTTTTCTCCAACACCACAGTTCAAAAGCATCAATTCTTTGGCACTCAGCTTTCTTCACAGTCCAACTCTTACATCCATACATGACCACTGGAAAAACCATAGCCTTGACTAGATGGACCTTTGTTGGCAAAGTAATGTCTCTGCTTTTGAATATACTATCTAGGTTGGTCATAACTTTCCTTCCAAGGAGTAAGCATCTTTTAATTTCATGGCTGCAGTCACCATCTGCAGTGATTTTGGAGCCCCAAAAATAAAGTCTGATACTGTTTCCACTGTTTCCCCATCTATTTCCCATGAAGTGATGGGCCCAGATGCCATGATCTTCGTTTTCTGAATATTGAGCTTTAAGCCAACTTTTTCACTCTCCTCTTTCACTTTCATCAAGAGGCTTTTTAGTTCTTCTTCACTTTCTGCCAAAAGATTGGTAACCTCCAAATTTTTCTAAACCTATTTTAAGCCAGTAATATGTAAGTGCTTTTCTATATGATATTTACAGTGATTTTTTTCAATTATTATGTGAGGTAGATGATAATATCCAATTGTACAAAAAGAAAAAATAACTTTCAGGGAAGTTAACTACTTGTCTAAAAGCACCTCTTTGTAAATGAAGAAGTCAGGAAATAAAAAACAAACACAAGGACAAAGAAATTAAGAACTATTTTCCTATAAACAAGGGAGAAATATATATATACATTTTAAAAATATCCCCCAAAATGTATTCACTCCACTTATTATATCATATGGCCTTGATGATAGTTTACTAAAAATTTTAAACTTTTTTTTTTTTTTTGCTGAAATAGGTAAAACATATCGAAGTGGTGGAAAAAATTCTAGAAAGAAAAAGTCAGCTCAATTTATTCAAAAAATAATTAAAAGATTAATAGAACATTCATTTCCCTCTGGTTGGCATGATTTCATCTCTGCCTTTTTTTTCCCCTGTTCTCATTGTGATGATCAATCATGTTATACACAGCAACCTGTCAAAATGTGCTACATTAGCAAGTCTGGGATGCTTTGCTCATCTTTCCCCTCAAAGTCCATGCATTTTAATAGGACAAGTGGGCTCAAGTTGTTATTTGGGAGGAAGTAAAGCAGAGAGTAAATCAAGATCATCTTGCTTTTATTCTTTATGATATTTTATTCTATTGGTTAAAAAAGTGTGTGGTGATCATGCTTTGTTCAATCAGAAATTTGTAGCATTCTGTATGGAAACATATGGTACAGTTTTAGCCAAACTAGGAGAAAACATACATTTTTATTATATAAATCCTATAATGACTCACAGAATTGTGTAATAAACAACTTATGTAAATGCCTTTTTAGTTAGGAAGAAAGTTTTGCTCACTTGACATTTCTTCTGTCTATAGTTAAACCCTTTCAAGTTAATTCCTTTCATACTAACAATTTATTTTGCTTCTTCGAGGGTTAGTAACGTCTGTCAATGAAAGAGTGGCATATGCAAATTCCCAAAAGGGCAATATAATAAATTATTATATCCAAAGGGAATAACACTGAAATATTTTCTAATCACTTAAAATATCTACTGAGTACCTGATAAGCTATATTTTCTTTTAAAAAAATTATTGTGATAAAATTGACAGAACATTATATTAGTTTCAAGGGTACAATGTAACACATTGATATTTGTATATACTGCAAAATGCTCATCACAGTAAGTCTAGTTAACATCTGCCATATACATATACATATGCATTACAACAGAAATCTTACTTTTCTTGTCATGAGTATTTTAAGATCTACTCTGTTAGAAACTTTCAAATATGCAATATAGTATTACTAACTACACTCACCATGCTATACTTTCCATCCTGATGACAAATATTTTATAACTGAAAATCCATGACTTTTGACTCCACCCATTTCACTCAAACCCCCCAACCCTTACCTCTGGTAACCACCAATCTATTCTTCATATCTTTGAGCTTGCTTTTTTAAAAAAATTGGTGTTGTTTTTAATTCCACATGTAAGTGAATCATATAATATTTGTTTTTGTTAAGCTGTTTATAGTAGTTAGGCTATAATCTGCTACAGGTAACAAAAGATCCAACCAAATAAAATTTATATAATAAAATTTATATAATAAGATTTATTGTTGCATATGATAAGATCTATTAGTTCATATTACAGAAATTCTGTAGAAAGAATGATTTTAAATTGGCTAATTTAGAAACTCATTGTGTTTCCCTTCAAAGTCATAGGATGGCTCCAGAAATGCTAGGCATCATCATTTTACTCAGCAACATACAAAGGCACAAAAACTGAAAAAGCTCTTAATTTCTATTCCAGTTTAAGACCGAGAAAACTTTCTGGGAAATGCCTCAGCAGATGTTTCCTTACTTTGTATTCATTAGGTTTGCATCACAAGCTAACACCTGAAGTAATCAAAGCCAAGGGAAATGGATCTTTTATGATTAGCTTGGACTTTATTTACTGGTCAAATCAATGGCAATAAGTGAATAAAATCTACTTTCTGTTATCAAAGAATAAAGAAGATGGATATAGGGATAGCTTGGGATAAACAAACAATAATGATTCCAGTACCATTTATGATGCTAAAATCTTTAAAGTGTTTATGTTTTTGTATAATATTCATTATCAAAATACAAATATGAATTTATTGGTTCTACTAATTTCACAAAATTAATTTGTGCTCCCTGAGTATTATTCTGGTATGTGATATCATGATAGGACCATATATATTAAACATGTATATAAAATGTTTTAGCATATATATTAAATAGAAAATAATTAGAAACATGACAATGAGGGAGAGAATGGAGTGTTAACTTGTGGGGTTCATTTTATTTTTTAGGTGAATAAAACACAGGCCACATAAAACAAAGGAAAATAGTGCAGCAATGGCATGTCAAAAAACAGAGATAATCCAAGGCTCAGGCTACAGTAGAATATTTTGTAGTGACATTTAGGTAGATTTAAAATAGAGGAGCAATCCCACTGCTGGGCATACACAACGAGGAAACCAGAATTGAAAGAGACACGTGTACCCCAATGTTCATTGCAGCACTGTTTATAATAGCCAGGACATGGAAGCAACCTAGATGTCCATCAGCAGATGAATGGATAAGAAAGCTCTGGTACATATATACAATGGACTATTACTCAGCCATTAAAAAGAATACATTTGAATCAGTTCTAATGAGGTGGATGAAACTGGAGTCTATTTCATACAAGGTGAAGTAAGCCAGAAAGAAAAACACCAGTACAGTATACTAACACATATATATGGAATTTAGAAAGATGGTAATGATAACCCTGTATGCGAGACAGCAAAAGAGACACAGATGTATAGAATAGTCTTTCGGACTCTGTGGGAGGAGAGGGTGGGATGATTTGGGAGAATGGCATTGAAACATGTATAATATCATATATGAAACGAATCGCCAGTCCAGGTTCAATGCATGATACAGGATGCCTGGGGCTGGTGCACTGGGATGACCCAGAGGGATGGTACAGGAAGGAAGGTGGGAGGAGGGGTTCAGGATGGGGAACACATGTATACCTGTGGCAGATTCATGTTGATATATGGTAAAACCAATACAATATTGTAAAGTAATTAGCCTCCAACTAAAATAAATACATTTATAATAAAAATAAAATAAAATAGAGGAACTGTAGAAGTGAAGTTTTGGTGGTGGTGGAAACAGAATGAACAGGGATGAGCTTAGTAGATGGAATCTGGTTTGAGGGTTAATAGAGAGTTGAGGAATATAGATTTTGATTATAGACAATTCTCAGTTGAAGATCAGTTTTTTTCAGATCTTACTCTTTCATATTGTTATTTCTGCAGATCAAATTCCTATGAAAATTTCTATGGAAAGGTGACTATGGGCAACATAAAAGAGCTTTCAATTTCATTTCAATGACAGATTCATTATTTACTTTACTCATTTTGATTTTGGGTAAGCTACTTAACTCCTCTATGACATCACCTGTAAAATGGAAATAATTTTGGCCTCTTGCCTTCTGAGATGGCCCACACTCTGTCTATGGAATGGAATGTGTTGTGTTTCTCTCTAAATAAATCCATTTATCTATCAAAAAAAGAAAGAAAGAATTCTTACACCTATTGCCCAGAAATGTCATGATGTAATCAGTAAAATGTGTTAAAGAAGCTGCACAAACCATCAGCTATTAATAGGTGATTAATAAATACTAGTGTATATAAGTAATAATACTACTAATTACTTCCTGTAACATGCAAGTTTAGATTAACAGATAAAGTTATATAATCTTATTAATAGCTCTAGGTAAACATTTTGAATATTTATTGGCACATGGAGTTAACAATGTATTAATAATATTGACATTCAAAGAATTTCATAGTCTCAAAGTGAAAATCAACAAGCAGAAATTTTTCCAACAAGAAATCCCTCTTTGTGTTAGTGTATTTGTAAGAATGACCATTCTAGGATAACACTAGAGTTTACATCAAACTCTCTGTATTTGTTATGAAAATACGTGGACTAATACTATTTTAGACTTTGTAGTGTTAAGTACAAAAATAATATTTTGTAAAGTCACAGTTGTGTATGAGCACTTGGAACTAAGAAGGTATTCATTATTATAATTAATTTAATACTGATGGGCAGTATTCTCTGTTAAAATTACATTTAAAGTATTAAGAATAATTGAAAATAAAGACTAGATAACTCATTTGAAAAGAATCTGCCAAATTATCAGTGTGTGCCATAATACGTAAAAGTCTGAACTTAGTAGCACTGCACAGTCAGTCTTAGAAACAGCTTAATCAAGAGAGAGTCTAAGTAATACCTGTTAATAAACAAGCAGCTCCATCTGTTGTCTAGTGATGTGTTCTTTCCAGACCTCAGAGACTCATGTTTCACGTGTCAGTGTTCAAGTATAAATCAGAAAGGGCCACCCAAATGCTCTGGAAACTGAAGAGCTGTTTACACCAAATAAAAGTGCCTCCAACATGACAGTCTTGGTGGATTACTTTTAAGTTTATTGCACTGTGTGGCATTACCTCACTAAATACAACTGTGTTGTTCTAATTTCAGGTTGAATATTTAAATTAAGAGGTTCCCTCCCCCCCAGGGTAAAACCCCAGAGCGCTTTAATTTCATTTACACGTGCATTAAGTGACTTTAAAACTCTCCTTTATGTGCACCTTATTATTAAAGTCCCTCTTCTCTAAAAGAAACCAGTTGACTCTAAAATGTGAATGGTGTCTGACTGAGAACAACTATAATACCATTTTCTTTCTCAACTTCTCATTTTCTTCTACAGGTAAATCAAAATGATTTTCTATGTGGAAACATTGAGCATTTATTGTCCATAACAAAAACAAAAGTTAACTCTCATCCTCACCAGAAAAAGAGAATATCTAGAGTTAACTGGTCTAATTATCCCATTGTCTATTTTCCTAAACAGATATCTGTTAGGCCATAGAGCATACCTTGTTATTTTCACTCAAGTACTTTTGTATCTTTGTTGTTGCATTTCAAATATACACAGATTTAAATTTTCTTTGTTTTATTCATTAAGTGTATATTGAAGATTTAAGTATCAGGGCTCTGGGCTAAGCACTAGGCATATAACAGAGTCCCAAATAATAGTCACTCTTTCTACCTCAGAGGAAATAATTACCTATTTTGGAAACAAACAAAATTAATTAACCGATAATTATCTATAGATTTGTGAAATGAAAAAGGTACATTCAGGAAAACTGAAACATATACACATATATAATTGTTCTTACTTTTCTTTTTTGTGCTCAGTATTTATCAGTGAAATTATGAGTATTTTTCAGTGAAATATGAAATAAAATGAGAACTGCTAGGTAAAAATTTTAGAGAACATGTTAGTTCATGAAGGGCAAAGGGAAAAAGTTTTTAAGAAAAAATTCAATTACAGGAGATGATTCCTAGGACAGACTCTTGGGTAGTATGAAATAAAATTCATGTTTTGTGGTAAGACAAAATCTTAAATATTAAAAAAAAAAAAAAAATTTGCTCTTTGCTCCCACCTCCCCATACTGGATACTGTGAAAATACATGTGTGCATCAACTAACCCTCGCCCATCGGCAAGAACAGTTGCTCAACCATAAAGAGCAACACTGTCCTAGCACTTACAAGACAACTCCTTGAAAGATAGCATTCCTCAATCTTGTAAGGGGTTTAAATTTGGACTGTGTAATCTGGTGATATTACCTCATTCAATGTGTAGCCCTCTGTCTCAAAATTTCCCTAAACGTGCTTTGACTTCTCATGGGTCGAAGAGTTGTCAGAGCTTTCTGAGAGCTTGTTCCTGGGTTATAATCCTCAATTCAGTTCAAATAATATTTTCTTCATTATATCAACTAATTAATTTTCTCTTTGACAGTAGAAAAATGCCTACATGTTGGTTCTGCCTCTGAGATATCATTACTCCTGAAATCAAGCCGGACCCTGAGGGGCACTTTCAGGTACAAAAGTCTTTCTGTATCCCCCTATTTCTTGTTCAAAGGAAAAAAGCTCCAGCCTCTTATTCCTTCCCTGAGTTCCAAAGGGCAGATTCAGTTTCTGCAAGTAGTGAGGGAAGGCACAAACAAAGGAAAGGCAGTCAAGGAAAGCAGTGCAGTGATGGACAGGGTCCTAGTCCTGCCCAGTGTTACACATGGCAATCTGATGCATATCTGAGTTCTGCTACAAGAACTAAGGTCTCCGTCCCAGGGGAGGCTGAGTACAAGCATGTGGACCCCAGATTGGTTGGAACCAGAGGACTGATGATTGAGATTCCTGGACCACCACCCTGTTAACTCACCACCAACCAATCAGAGGAAGGTCACCCAACAGCAGACCTCCCCACCAAATTCTGCCTATAGAAACTCTTCCCTAAAATCATCAGAGTTTGGGCCTTTTGAGCATGAACTGCTCTGTTCTCCTCGCTTGACCTGGCAATAAACCTTTCTCTGCTCCAAACTCCAACTTTTCAGTTTGTTTGGCCTCACTGTGTGATGGCTACTTGAACTTGGACTCAACAACACTCTAATATGTCTGGATTTTTTCCCCTTTGTTAGTCAGAAATTCCACTGAATACAGTAATTTGTATGAATACACATCTATTTTTAAATTATAAATATTCCTAAAATAATCATTAATCCTGTTTGTGTAAAAAGAATGAGAAAGTTACATTGCTTTCTTATTATACATTGATAACAGCAACATCAAAAGGTAGAACACACTGATGGTGGGGAAGAAGAGGCAGATAACTCTGAAATAGCATGAATTTTGCCAAGGATGGGTCAGACCAGAGTCTCAGCCCTTCAGGGTGGTTTGGGTTTATGAGGTCTCTGGAGAAAGCACTGGAAAAGCAGGGGAAAGGAGGAAAGGCTGTGGGATCCAAACAAATGCCAGAAAAGGGAAGAGTTTTTTTTCCTCACATCCTTTCTCCAGGGACATAGGAATAATAGGCAGATACTATCAGCCAAATAATGGGTTAAAGCAGCTATTTGTGGGCTTGCTTGGGAAACACTAACATTTAACCTAGTTTATACATAAAAGTATGTTCTTAGTCCCAAACAAGTGACTCACAAATGCACTTTTGGAATACAATCCATTCATAAATTGTGGTCTCCTCCTATAATTACATTCAGACAAAAATCCTCTGACTCATAAACAAATTAAACAAATAATTTCCTTCCCAAACATCTGTTAGTATGAATTGCAATCCTGTATACCGGCCACAAGATGCCTTATAATAACATATGTGGTACAACTTTAGCATATGAACAACATGAAGTCATGAGTTCTTATGGACCTGGTTAGCCATGATTAACCATTTATTCATACTCTTTCCCCAAAATTTTAGTCAGACTTTTTACGGCAGTAGATGGTAACTTCATTCTTGGACAATCTAGAGGAAACATTATTTTTGAAGATAAGAAACTCTGGGACTATTACTAATGACTTTATCTTCTCTTTTATAATATTCTTCTAACTTCCATTTACATCTTTATAGTTGAAATTAATTAAATCCATTTGACATCACTGGAAGTAGTGACTTTTCTGTAAAGAACAAATCCAATAATTACTGTCACAGACTTAGGAGGTAGTTGATTGCCAATAACATAGTTATAAAGTAGATAAAGGATGTCATTAGACAGAACACTTATCTTGGTTAATAAGGAGTCAGCCTTCCTCTAAAATTATTTGGCAAACCTAATATTTTAAAGTGATAATGAAAAAAAGCTAGATATTATATCATATGATAATAATACTCATTAATAGTATTCAGTGCTTATGATATTCTGGATCTTTTGGTATGATATGATATCATTTAATGCTATATATAAGATTAGGTAGCAGGTTTATGACAGTCCTAAAATGAAGAAAATGAAATGGAAAAAGATTAATCATCTTGTTCAAGGTTGCATGGCTAAGTGGTAGAGTACATGTATGCCATTCTGGTGAATAAAATAAATATTTTGTATAATTGATTTTTAAAAACTTAGATGCTGCATAAAAGCATACATCAGGCAGTTAGAAGCTTTTTGAGGAATTTAGAATTTTATTTTACATCTAGGAAGTCCTAACTCCAAAGACTATATTGTAGAGATTAGTTTCTTACACTTACATTTTTAAGAGAGCCTTTATTATTTTAAATAAAGAATTATTTGGGTCTCTTCAATAACATGTAATTCTGCCGATACTGTAAGAATTCTGTAGGAATTTAGGAACAGGAAAGAAAAAAAAGAGAAGGAAGGAAAGAAAAGGGGTAGGGAGACCTAGTGAAAAAAATAATTCAAGTTGTTTCATAATAGACTTGTTTTCTTCAATGTCATACCTATTTAAGAAATTAAACCAACACAAACATCTGTAATACTGTATAAAATACAACAATTGTGACAAGAAGAGTCTAAATAAAGTGAAAAGTAAAGGCAGTAAAAGTGCATGAAGATATCAGTCCAGAAAGAAAGGCTTTATGTTTAGCTAGTTGAGACACGGACATGATAAAGTATGTACTCCATTTACTTCATTGAACATTCTTTAGTTTATCTAACATAAACATTAAAACATAGAGAGGATCTTTTTTACTAAAAGTAAGATTTTCAAAGAGGTGTTTGGAGTCTCTGTATGCGTGTATGCTAAGTCATTTCAGTTGTGCCCAACCCTTTGCAACCCCATGGACTGTCACCTGCCAGACTCCTCGGTCCATGGGATTTTCCAGGCAAGAATACTGGGATGGGTTGCCATGTTCTCCTCCAGGGGATCTTCCCAATACAGGGATCAAACCAGCTTAAGTCTTCTGCATTGGCAGGCGGGTTCTTTACCACTTGTGCCACCTGGAAAGCCCTTGGGATCTCTACCAGTTGTCAATTACCATTAATAAGTTATCTCCAAAAAAATACTGACATACAGATCAGTTATTCCTCACATCTTGTGAAAGGTGGATTGGCAATTTGGGCTTGGCTGGGCAATTCCTCTGCTGCTCAGGGTTGATGTCACTCACCCAGTTGAAGTCATCTGTATTTAGTTAGAACACTAGGACTGGATTAACCAAGACAGCCTCAAGCAAATGTTTATGGTTGGTGCCAGCTGTTTAAATGATGGGGTAGTATCCCAGGAGGGTAAAAGCAGAAGCTGCAAGGCTTCTTAAGCCTAGCCATAGTAGGCATACAATGTCACTTCTGCAGCATTCTGTTGGTCAACATGAGTCATAAGTCAGCCCAGATGCAAGAGTTGAGGAAAAAGATTCTACCTCCTGATGGGAGAAAATCCATATTGCCCAGAGACCTAGAAAGATGCATTATGCATGAAGGGTCATTATTAAATTAATCCACCACAGGGCCATTAAGTGTTTTGACTCATTACTGAATTTTTACATCAGCATACAAACACGCTGCTGAATTCCTCCATCTTTAAAAAAAAAATACTTTATGTTGACCCCACTTCCTTCTTAAGATAGCTCATCATTTCTTTTGTCCTTCTCTGTAACAAACCATCTTCAAAGAGTAGTCTGTTCTCATAGTCTGATGTCTTCTCTCCCATCATTCACTGTTAAACTCAATCCAATCAGGCTTTAATCCTTACCACTCCACCAAAACTATCCATGTCAAATTAACCAACAAGTTCCACACTGTTAAATCCACTTGTCGGGCCTTAGTCCTCTCTTCTTCCACCTGTCATCAGCATTTCACATAATCCAACAGTCCATCCTTCTTGTTCTTCACTTGCTTCTAGGATACCATAGTACCATGAAAATACACCATTCTTACATCTTGCCACAGGAAGCATAACTGCAGGCATGCCTGGCCCAACATTCTCGGATCCACTCCTATGTGGGTGTAGAACCCACGTTGCAGATTGGCTGCTTCCAGCAAAGTGCTATGCACAGCATCAGCACTAACACGTGATCCTGAGAGATATAAAACTCCTCAAATCGGGGCTTCAGCTTTAGGACTTACCATCACCTGACTGAAATGTTCTAAGACCTGCATTGAAGTCACCTCATTCCCCTCAACTTCCCTCCTCTTTCTCTGTTTCCATGATGCTCAGGTCTCCATCAAGATCAGAAAGTTTTCTTCACTCCCTTTGGCTCCCTTCCCTCTTTCCTTAAAACTCCCCAGCCCCACAAAAAATCTCTTGTACATCTAACTTTTAGTTGGTATCTGCTTTTCTTTGGACTTGAATTAACACACACTTCATTGGTTTCCCCTTACCTCATTAGTCCTTCTCAGGATATTTTGATGATTTCTCCAGTTTTGCACTACATTCTGAATGTTGAGTGACCCAAAGGCCACTTTCGGTCCTATACTCTTCACAATCTATACTTAATGCCTAAGTGATCTCATTTAGACTCATGACTTTACATACCTTCTCTATACCAATGATTATTAGATAGATAGATAATATATTATCTCTCTCTCTCTCTCTCTCTATATATATATATATATATATCTCCAACCCACTTGTAAATTCTATTGAGCCTACATTCAAATCATTTCATACTTTCTCTCTATATATATCCCCAGTAGAGAACTCAGAAAAACTCTACACTGACATATCCATTACCTGCCTACCTGAGAGCTCCACAGGGGACTTTTCCAGTTGTGAGTATGGGGCTGGGTTCATTTTTTTTAATGTATGAAACTCTACATTTATGATTTCACTACATTACTCTAAGTATACTTCAATATAAAGTTCATATTAAAAGAAATCAAATGAAATTCGAAGTACATTTCTACTTGTGAAGCTTCATCCTCATATATAAGACACAGATGCTAAAATTGTCTTCACAAAATTATTGTAACCAACTAAGATAGTGTATATGAAACACTTAAAAATGATAAGCATTATAATAATAAAGTAGATTTATTTACTATATAACAGCAAGCTAACATATAGCTAGGAAAAAATGAATTACTGATTTGGTTTAATATGTTGCATTCTCTAAGAAAGCTTCAAATATTCAAATTATTATATTCTATATTTTTGTACAGTCACAAACAAATCAAAAGAATAAATTAAAAATTTTCTAACCCTAAATTACATTAAAAATACTGCATAATATGCTTACACAGTCAAAAAATGACCAATTCCTTAAAGCTTTTACTTACAAAGGAATAGAATGTTAACTCACAGCTAAAGAAAACAAACCTGGTATAGTTTTAAAAAATTAAATAGTAGATAATTACATATCTACTAACATTTTCCCGTTCTGTTTTTATTAAAATACTAATGTGAAATTAGGAGAAAGCAGTGGCAACCCACTCCAGTACTTTTTTTTTTTTAATCCCATGGACAGAGGAGCCTGGTAGGCTGCAGTCCATGGGGTCTCAAAGAGTTGGATACGACTGAGCGACTTCAGTTTCACTTTTCACTTTCATGCATCGGAGAAGGAAATGGCAACCTACTCCAGTGTTCTTGCCTGGAGAATCCCAGGGACAGGGGAGCCTGGTAGGTTGCCGTCTGTGGGGTCGCACAGAGTCAGACACGACTGGAGTGACACAGCAGCAGCAGCAGCAGCAGTGTGAAGTTATTTGAGGATTTTGATTATTGCATAAAGCATCTTAAAATATCTCAACTGTTATTTGGTAGGGCTTCCCAGGTGGCTCAGTGGTAAAGAACCTGCCTGCCAATGCAGGAGATTCTGGAGATGTGGTTTTGATCCCTGAGTCAGGAAGAACCCCTAGAGGAGGAAATTTTAACCCACTCCAGTATTTCTGCTTGGAAAATCCCATGGACAAGGGGCCTGGAAGGCTACAGTCCATAGGGTTGCAAAAAGTTAGATACAACTGAGGGACTGAGCATGCACAGCTATCTATGAAGGTTTATGATGGACACTAGTAGATTTATTTGAATTTAGAAAGAGAGGTTATCAATAGATATTTCCTGAGCTCCAACTATACTATGCTGTGAACAAGATTTTAGTGTTAAATTAGAAAATTAGACTAATACCCTACAGTAATAATCCCAACATTCCAATTACTAAGACACACAATTATTGAAAATTACATATCTAAAACTAGCTTAGTGATATGTAATTCCCTTTCCCACAGCTAGAAGATAAAGGCTAGAGATTTAGAGAAGAACTTAGAAAGGTGCTATTCGTATTTACCTCTTCTTCCATGGGGGTGGAGTCGAGGGTGCTTTCTCCTCCCCTCAGCCTCAGGAGTAGAGCTTCAACAGGGCCTTCCAGAGATCCAGATGAGGTCCCTGCAGCTGGAGGCATGTTGCACAGCTGTGCAACTCTTGCTGAAAAATCTAAAGTGGCTTCACTCTCATATTCTCAAGTTAGGGAGAAGGGATTCAAAGACTGTGTATGTGTATGCATATGGAGGGCACGGCAACCCACTTCAGCATTCTTACCTGGAGAATCCCATGGACAGAGCAGCCTGGCAGGCTACGTCCATAGGGTCGGATGGGATCGCAAAGAGTCAGATACGACTGAGCGGCTAAGCACAGCACAGCATTTTTAAATGAGATACCTAAAAACTTGTGTTTTATTTTCCTTCAGTGTAATAATCTTGTATAAAACCAAAGAACAAATGGGAAAGACGGTGTAGAGGCAGCATTTTTGTTTTACTAATAAAGAGTACACTTGTTAATAAATAGTGAATTTCAGGGACTTCCCTGGTGGCTCAGACAGTCATGAATCTGCCTGCACTGTGGGAGACACAGGTTCAATCCTTGGATTGGGAAGATCCCTGGACAAGGGAATGGCTACCCACTCTGGTATTCTTGCCTGGAGAATCCCATGGACAGAAGAGCCTAGCAGGCTATATCCATGGGGAATTTAAATAAATAGTGAATTGGTAAGATGATAAAGCAAATGAACTCTATAGTCCTCAGAAATACAAGAAATCACAGTAAACAACCACTTTAGTCAAAGGAAATATTTTTCCCAGAATGCTTGGATTCTAATATTGTTATTGAAACCAACGAAAGGCAGTGGGGTCTATCTTAGGAATCAGTGGGTTAGGACATCACCCACAATGTTCAACCACAAAGAAGACAGAGGTACAAAGAAGAGTGGAATTTTAATTGTATTTAATTCTATGCACAGAAATGGTTTTTCCAGTAGTCATATATGGATGTGACAGTTGGACTATAAAGAAAGCTGAGTGCCAAAGAATTGATGCTTTTGAACTTGGTATTGGAGAAGACTCTTGAGAGTCCTGTGGACTGCAAGGAGATCCAACCAGTTAATCCTAAAGGAAATCAGTCCTGAGTATTCATTGGAAGGACTGATGCTAAAGCTTAAACTCCAGTACTTTGGCCACCTGATGCTAAGAACTGACTCATTTGAAAAGACCCTGATGCTGGAAAAGACTGAAGGCAGGAGGAGAAGGGAACGACAGAGGTTGAGATGGTTGGATGGCATCACTGACTCGATGGACATGAGTTTGAGTAAGCTCCGGGAGTTGGTGATGGACAGGGAAGCTTGGCATGCTGCAGTCCATGGGGTCGCAAAGAGTCAGACACGACTGAGCTGAACTGACAGATTGATGCTCAGAAAAACCCCAAAGGGAAGAAATTAGGTATGCTTGGTTTTAAATACTAGCTAAATATATATACATATATATATATATATATTCACACAACAGAAGGAGCTTGTGACAAGTGATGAGTACATTTCAAATATTTAGAGGATTTTGTTTCTGCAAATAAGAATAGAGTCATCAGAGTTTCTCTGTGGTAGAAACATCATGTTAACAGTTTTTCCTTTATATAACAGATACTTTTCCAATTCAGTTCTGGTCTGTTGCAGCTAAAACTGAGCACAATCATCTGTCCTAAACACATATATACATGCATGTGTATATACATACATGGGCGCATGCATGCTCAGTTGCTCCACTGTTCGACTCTTTGCAACTCCATGGACTATAGCCCACTGGGTACCTCTATCCATGGAATTTTTCAGGCAAGAATACTGGAGTGGATTCCCATCTCCTCCTCAGGGAATCTTCCTGACCCAGGGATAAAACCCATGTCTCCTGTATTGGCAGCCACATTCTTAACCACTGAGCCACCTGGGAAGGCCCACGTGCATACATTATTGGTGTTCAGTGGCTAAGTTGTGTTGGACTCTGTGATCTCATGGACTGCAGCATGCCACATTCCTCTGTCCTCCACTATCTCCCAGAGTTTGGTCAATTTCATGCTCATCGAGTCAGTGATGCTATCTAACCACCTCATCCTCTGCTGCCCCCTTCTCCTTTAGCCTTCAACATTTCTCAGCATCTACACTACAATTACATACAAGTGAACAGGGAACGGACTTTTGGACTCTGTGGGAGAGGGAGAGGGTGGGATGATTTGGGAGAATGGCATTGAAACATGTATACTATCATGTAAGAAACAAATCGCCAATCTATGTTCGATACGGGATACAGGATGCTTGGGGCTGGTGCATGGGGATGATCCAGAGAGATGATATGGGGTGGGAGACGGGAGGGGGGTTCAGGATTGGGAACTCATGTACACTCATGGCTGATTCATGTCAATGTATGGCAAAACCAATACAGTATTGTAAAGCAAAATAAAAATTAAAATTAAAAAAAATAATAAAATAAATGATTTTAAGATTTTCCTAAAGATAGGGAATAAAAAGCAACAATAACAGGAAAAATACTTAGGCTATTTCTCATACACATTTATTTTAATAAGTATATTTGCATGTTATGCCAAGCTGAGGGACTTACACCCTCAGAATGTTTAAGCAAGAGAGAACGATAGACACCATAAAATCCAATCTCTATTTGTGTTCATATTACCATTGTTGGAAATGCAGCCTGTTCTGTTGGATGTCTGATGTCACATAGTAAGTGGTAAGAAGAACTGTATCATGTTGGTTCTGAGACAGTCCGTCTACTTCAAGTGCAGGAAGAACAGAGACAGCAACAGTACTAGGAGTACCTAGGAGGTAACGAAGCTCCATTGGAACAGGCTAAGAGACTCTGCCCGTTCCAGAACCTCGGCCCATCCTGTATGAGTAGGCCAGCTCAGCAGATGCAGAGTGCTACACATCTGGAAGAAGACAGATTTGGGACAATAGTTCACAAGGGGCTTAAAAATACAAGACACACAGTTACATTTTAATTTGAGATTTTATTTTATTTTCAGTACAAGTGAGCCTCATGCAATACTTCAAACATATTCTACTATAAAAGTTGTTTTTTAACCTAAAGCAAAAATGTAACTGGGTTTCCTACATTTTCATTTGGTAAATCTGGCGAGTGTATATTCAGGGCATTTCTAGGACAGCAAGAATGTAGGTGGACCTAAACACGTAAGCAGGCACCAAGGTCTCTATGGGTTTCCTGAGAAAGGCTATGTTGTCACTGATTCGGTGGGCCTAAAGGCATTTTTTTTTAAAGGCTGAGTGACAGGAATAATTTATGGCTACTTCTAGAAACTTCAAAAAAAGTCTTAGTTCAATTATGAAGGCTGTATCTTTATGCCCCTTTCCAGATAGCTCTCAAAAGTTCTGAGAAAAGAATTTATCAATACAGGAATTTTTAAAAAATAAATACCTACAGAAAAAGAATTATGAGACAATGCCATGGGAGTTTATTTTAAAAAAGCCTTCTAATTTAAAAGTAAGTACTTTTGTCAACGCTGGGCTGGAAGAAGCACAAGCTGGAATCAAGATAGTCGGGAGAAATATCAATAACCTCAGAAATGCAGATGACACCACCCTTATGGCAGAAAGTGAAGAGGAACTAAAAAGCCTCTTGATGAAAGTGAAAGAGGAGAGTGATAAAGTTGGCTTAAAGCTCAACATTCAGAAAACGAAGATCATGGCATCTGGTCCCATCACTTCATGGGAAATAGATGGGGAAACAGTGGAAACAGTGTCAGATTTTATTTTTGAGGGCTCCAAAATCACTGCAGATGGTGACTGCAGCCATGAAAGTAAAAGATGCTTACTCCTTGGAAGGAAAGTTATGACCAACCTAGATAGCATATTCAAAAGCAGAGACATTACTTTGCCAACAAAGGTCCGTCTAGTCAAGGCTATGGTTTTTCCAGTGGTCATGTATGGATGTGAGAGTTGGACTGTGAAGAAAGCTGAGCGGCAAAGAACTGATGCTTTTGAACTGTGGTGTTGGAGAAGACTCTTGAGAGTCCCTTGGACTGCAAGGACATCCAACCAGTCCACTCTAAAGGAGATCAGCCCTGGGTGTTCTTTGGAAGGAATGATGCTAAAGCTGAAACTCCAATACTTTGGCCACCTCATGAGAAGAGTTGACTCATTGGAAAAGACCCTGATGCTGGGAGGGTTTGGGGGCAGGAGGAAAAGGGGATGACAGAGGATGTGATGGCTGGATGGCATCACTGACTCGATGGACGTGAGTTTGGGTGAACTCCAGGAGTTGGTGATGGACAGGGAGGCCTGGTGTGCTGCAATTCATGGGGTCACAAAGAGGTGGACATGTCAGAGTGACTGAACTGAACTGAACTGAACTCTGTATACCTGTGTGTGTGTGTGTGTGTGTGTGTGTGTGTGTTAGTCACTTAGTCGTGTCTGACTCTTTGTGACCGCATGGACTCTAGCCCGACAGGCCCCTCTGTCCATGGAATTCTCCAGGCATGTATCTGTGAATGAAGCATAATTTGGAAATGGGTGTTTGCAGTAGCAATCAAGTTAAGATGAGGTAATGTTTCATTAGAATGGACCCTAACTAACATGACTGGTTTCCATGTTAGAAGGGAGAGACAGCCCAAGAACAGTGAGAGAAGATCTTGTAGGGACAGAGACAGGCTGGAGTGATATATCTTCCCGCCAAGGGACATCAGAGATCGATGGGCTACCCCACAAAGCTAGGAAGAAATAAGGAAGAATTAGTCCCTAGAGCTATCACAGAAACGAGGTTATGCCTACCCCTCAATTTTTAAATTCTCACCTTCATAACTATATCAATAAATTTCTGTTGTTTTAAGCCACCCAGTTCTCGGTAATTCGTTAAGGCAGTCCTAGCAAATAGATATATACCAAGGTCTACAACTTTTCCCTAAAGTAACATACTTCTCAGTATAAAAAGAATATTCATTATAGAGAAAATAAAAAGGAATAAAATTAGTGGATTCTTATAGTAAAGTAAATCTTTTAAAATATGCTTGTAAGAAGAGATTAAGCATAATTAATATGTGAATTTTTCATAAGGGAAAAACATAATGTACAAGCTGTATCGTTCATAATATTGTATATTTCAGGACACCCTTTTTAGCTGGGTTTGCATTTTGCTAATATAATGCAAGTATTTTTTAAAACCTGAAATCATTTGTTTACTTTATGAGATGCTAGTTTTTCAATCAGGACCTCTAATTGCATATTTTCCCCTCCCACAAAAAGCATCTGTAACAATAAAATCATAGCAATTTGTTATATTATGAGAAGGTGTTTATTAATCAAAGAAAACATCAAGCTAATGTATTGTGTTGTGTTAATGTTTAGCTAATGGACATGTTTTTTTATTGTGTGACCATCTGCTGTGAGGCTTTTGTTGAAGGACTTCTACAAAAAATTGTTGATTAAAATTGAAGCTAGTAGATTTGCTAGTTTCATGCAAATCTCTTAAAGGAAAAGGTAAACCCACTACATTTAAATTCTTTCTTTGATTAGTTCAATAAAACTAATGACTTTTTGACAAGGATTTGAGTCATACACATTTTGATAGACATGTTTAACTGCATATAAAAGCTAGTTTTTAAAAAATGGTTACAATAAATGGTTTGATTCATTTTCATAAATAATTATTAAAGATAATGCCGGACTTTTGATGGCAAGAAGTACATCCTGATAATGCCTTATATTTGTATGAGGTTTAACAGTTTACCAAATGCATTCATGTAAATTATTTCAATTATTGTTCTGAATATGCGAATGAGTAGATACTCTTTTCTGTGACAGATGAAACTGCAGTGGAGGAGTAAGGACTTTGCCAAGATAGCTGAACTAGTGAAAGACAGACATTTGCACTTCATTGATAATGCTCTTTAATTTCTGTATGGTTGGCTGTCAACCATAACTGTCTTATACTCTAATATGTTGCTATCTGAACAAAATACCCTCTAACGTTCTCACTGTCTTTCTCCAATTACACTTGCTTTCCAGGGACCTATAAACCACACCTTTTGATCACTGTTCTAGCGTTACAGCTATTCCACTGACCAAATCCCCTACTAAATTGCTCACAAGGTCTTTAACCTGGATAAACTGTTATATTCTACTCTATTATTCTAACTAATGCCTAAAGTATAAAATTATGCAACTGAAAAGTCAGACTTATTACAAATTATGAATTGGTAAATTCAGTTGTATCTATTATGCCACTTCTTATTTTTTTTTATTTTGGATTAGCCCTCTCTTATCACTTTCTTAAAGCTTCTCAAGACTTATTTGTCCATAATGAAAGTCACTCAATCATGTCCCACTCTTTGTAATACTATGGACTATAGCCCACCACTATCCTCTGTCCATGGGATTCTCCAGGCAAGAATACTGGAGTGGGTTGCCATTCCTTTCTCCAAGGGCTCTTCCTGACCCAGGGATCGAACCTGGGTCTCCTGCATTGCAGGTGGGTTTTTCACCATCTGAGATACCATATGTGTGCTTTCTTTTTTTATTTGTTTGTTAATGGGAATGCGGAACACTCCCCACTAGTTCACATTTTTCCTTTTTTGAGGTATAATTTACATATAGTAAAAAGGCATGGGTTGCACAGTGCTGGAGCAACTGTGAGGAGATACACCATGTCCAAGGGCAGAGAAGCCTCAGCAAGACAGTAGGCATGGAACAACAGACTGGTTCCAAATCGGGGAAGGAGTACATCAAGGCTGTATACTGTCACCCTGCAAATTATTTAACTTATATGCAGAGTACATTATGAGAAATGCTGGGCTGGATGAAGTACAAGTTGGAATCAAGATTGCCAGGAGAAATATCAGTCACCTCATGCAGATGACACCACCCTTATGGCAGAAAGTGAAGTTGATGAAAGTGAAAAAGGAGAGTGAAAAAGTTGGCTTAAAACTCAACTTTCAGAAAACTTAAGATCATGGCATTCGGTCCCATCACTTCATAGCAAATAGATGGGGAAACAATGACAGACTTAATTTTTTTGGTCTCCAAAATCACTGCAGATGGTGACTGCAGCCATGAAATTAAAAGATGCTTACTCCTTTGAAGAAAAGTTATGACCAACCTAGACAGTTTATTAAAAAGTAGAGACATTACTTCACCAACAAAGGTCCATCTAGTCAAAGCTAAGGTTTTTCTAGTAGTCATGTATGGATATCAGAGTTGGACTATAAGGAAAGCTGAGTGTTGAAGAATTGATGCTTTTCAACTGTGATTGTTGGAAAAGATTCTTGAGAGTCCCTTGGACTGCAAGGAGATCCAACCAGTCAATCCTAAAGCAAATTAGTCCTGAATATACATTGGAAGGACTGATGATGAAGCTGAAACTCCAATACTTTGGCCACCTGATGTGAACAGCTGACTCATTTGAAAAGATCCTGATGCTGGGAAAGATTGAAGGTGCGAGGAGATGGGACAACAGAGGATGAGATGGTTGGATGGCATCACCGACTCAATGGACCAGAGTTTGAGTAAACTCTGGGAGCTGGTGATGGACAGGGAGGCCTGGTGTGCTGGTCGCAAAGAGCTGGCCACGAATGAGCGACTGAACTGAACTGAACTGAACTGAAAAAGCATAGATCTTAAACATTCAGTTTAATGAATTTGGTCAATTGTATATATACAAGTAACACAAAACAAGGCTAGGATGCTTGGGGCTGGTGCACAGAGATGATCGAGAGAGATGATATGGGGTGGGAGGTGGGAGGGGGGTTCAGGATTGGGAACTCAGGTACACCCATGGCAGATTCATGTCAATATATGGCAAAACCAATACAGTATTGTAAAGTATAATAAAGTAAAAATTAAAATTAAAAAAAAAGAGAGAGATAGAGCCTTCCCTACCTCTAGAAATGTCCTTCATATTGTTTTCTAGTAAACACTGGCCTTCTAGAATTTTATTGAAATAAATTCAAGAGAGAAGGGAAGAATTGCCTTCTGAGATAGCAAGTTTACACAACTATTTCACTATAACTTTCTGCTTTCAATCAGGTAGTCAATGAAGAAGAATGGTCACTAAAGAGGAAAATGTTGATGACAAATACAGTGGGGTATTTGAAAAATTGGAATATTTTGGAAGGTAAGAGGGATGGAATGTAGTGCACCCACAGGTAGATTAGCTTAGGAAAGAGTACATACAACAGTACATATAATACAATTCATTATGGCAAGAGGTGAAAGTGTATATGCATATAAGAGTATATGCATACAAATGAAATAAGTTGGTACATATGTTAAAAAAAAGCATGTGGTAATTTTTGGTTTTGTTTTTCCTGATTTTTAATAATGACTTTTAATAGCTGAAAATGGGATAGAGAGGGAATTCCTTGGCATCTGAGTCCTCTTGTAAAGAGGAGTAAATATGTGCTGTCTCTCAGTCATGTCTAGCTCTTTTCGACCCAACGGACTGTAGCCCACCAGGCTCCTCTGTCCATGGGGATTCTCCAGGCAAGAATACTGAAGTTCATTTCCATGCCCTCCTCCAGGGGAGCTTTCCAACCCAGAGATCAGACCCAGGTCTCCTGCACTGCACGGATTCTTTACCGTCTGAGTCACCAAGGAAGACAGATATTTAACACGTTATACTAAGGACCAGTTAAGTTTTTCAAACTTAACATGTTCAAAACCAAATTTTTGATTTTCCCTCTCAGAAATGCTCATGCCACTCCTCCTTTATCTCTGTTAATGAGAAATCTACTCTTCCAGAATCTGCCCCAACATCTTGAAGCATCTTTCTCACCTACCAGTTTTGTCCATTAGTTCCACCTTCAAAGTACAATCATAATCTAGTTACTTCATTCAAATCCACCCTTATCACCTGTTTGTGTTCTCTCAAAATTCCTATGTTGAAATCCTAACCCTCAAAGGTGATGGTAGTAGGTAGGGCCTCTGAGAGGTGATTGGGTCATGAGGCTGGAGAGTAAAGAATCAGGTCAGTACTCTTATCTTAATAAAAGAGATATCACAGAACTCCCTAGCCCCTTCTGCCATGTGAGGAAGTAAGAAATCTGCAACCTGCAAAAGATTACTTGTTTAACCATGCTGGCTAATGATCTCAACCTTCCGGCCCCCAAAACTATAGGATATAAGTTTCTCGTCTGTGTAAGCTACCCAGTCAGTGCTATTTTTATTACAGAGGCCAGAATGCATTAAGAGAGAAAATGCGCCCAGACTGCCATAACTCCTTACCTGGATTATTGCTGTGGTCTTCTGAATATTCTTCCTGCGTTTGCCCTTACTCCTTAGGAGTCTATTCTCATAATCATCAATGTGGTTCCTTTTAAAACATAAACCAGATCATATCACCCTCTTGTTAAAATGCTTATGTTAGACTTCTTTCTCACTCAGATCAGGAACAGTCTTTAGCAAGACGTTCTAGGCTCTGTACAGTTTGGCCTTACTATCTCCCCAGTCTCATCATTTCATCTCCTACTACTCTCTTTCTCACTCACTCAGGACCAAACATAATAGCCTTCTTGCTCCCTAGACACCTCAAATATAATTATACCTCAAGATGGCTGCACTTGCTGTTCTCTTTGCTTGGTATGCTTTTCTGCATGCTATTCACATAGCTAACTCCTGACAAGGGGTTTCCCTGGTGGCTCAGTGGTAAAGAACCTGACTTCCAATGTAGGAGACGTGAGTTCAAGCCCTGTGGCAGGAAGGTCCCCTGGAGAAAGGAAATGGCAATCCATTCCAGTATTCTTGCCTGGAAATCCCATGAACAGAGGAGCTTAGTGGGCTACAGTCCATCAGGTTGCAAAGGAGTTGGACATGATTTAGCAACTAGACCACAACTTTAGCAACTAGAGACTGATTTTTCTCAGTCTCTCTGCTTAAATGTCACTTTTCTGGAAAAGCTCTCCCTGAAAAACCAGTAAGAACTCCTACTCTGATACTCCTATCCTCCTGAAATATTTAAAATATTGTACTCAAAATTTTTTAACAAGAATTTCACCCCTAGTTTAATTCTAAGAGAAAAAATTACTAGCCCTCTGGCGCATTAGACTAACCTAAACTGGGTCTTAAATTAGGCACAGATTGTTATGCAAGGTAGGCTTCCAACATAGGCACTTGAGTCTGACAATAGTCAGTGGTCAAAGCCCTGCAGCAGGCAGGTCAGTTCAGTTGCTCAGTCATGTCCCACTCTTTGCGACCCAATGAACCGCACTACGCCAGGCCTCCCTGTCCATCACCAACTACCGGAGTTCACCCAAACTTATGTCCATCGAGTTGGTGATGCCATCCAACCATCTCATCCTCTGTCATCCGCTTCTCCTGCCTTCAATCTTTCCCAGCATCAGGGTCTTTTCAAATGAGTCAGCTCTTCAAATCAGGTGGCCAAAGTAATGGAGTTTCAGTTTCAGCATCAGTCCTTCCAACGTATATTCAGGACTGATTTCCTTTAGGATTTACTGGTTGGATCTCCCTGCAGTCCAAGGGACTCTCAAGAGTCTTTTCCAATACCACAGTTCAAAAGCATCAATTCTTCAGCGCTCAGCTTTCTTCACAGTCCAACTCTCACATCCATACATGACCACTGGAAAAATCATAGCCTTGACTAGACGGACCTTTGTTGACGAAGTAATGTCTCTGCTTTTCAATATGCTGTCTGGGTTGGTCATAACTTTCCTTCCAAGGAGTAAGCATCTTTTAATTTCATGGCTGCAACCACCATCTGCAGTGATTTTGGAGCCCTCCAAAATAAAGTCAGCCACTGTTTCCCCATCCATTTGCTATGAAGTGATGGGACCGGATGCCATGATCTTAGTTTTCTGAATATTGAGTGGTTATTCTAAGTGATCCCAGCAGTGTGGCGGTTCCAGTCAGTGGCTGGGGTCCAGGGACACTGGTGACACATTATCTGGACTTCCCAAAACACAACACGGCCAATAGCCCAGCCAAGGAGGCTAGCCAAGTAGCTTATCATTTAATTCAGTACTTTCAAGTCATGGAGGAAATAAAATGTTCATCAGGATGCAAGCAAGACACACAGATTGTGACAACACTGTCACAATTGTTAAGCCTTAGGTTAAGGCTGTGGATCTGAATAAGCCCATTAGTTCAGGATTCAGCCCTGGCACACAGGATGTTGGACTGCCAATATTATGACTAATTTCAAGCCTCATAGGGTAAAGTATTTGAATCTACATTTACACTGCCAATATTGGTGAGAGTTATCTGAGCCTCTCAAAGCAGTTTCTTTAAAACAGATAGTCCTAGGATAGTCCTGGACTTATTTAAAATCCCTTATGTTTTTGGACTAGATTTTCACTTGTGGGGAGGGGAATGTAATTTATAATGCCTAATATAATGTAGTGAGTATGCAACAGTAATAACAACATAAGAGGACAGAGGCAGCATATTTAATTTTCCTAGAACTTCTGTTTTGTTATATTACTGCTAGGCACTTAGAAGTCATACCATAAATATGTACTGAATTGAAGGTACTATATCTAGATTAATATTTGACTGAAAGTTTTTTTAAAGCACACAAGGAAAGATATTAATCAAAACTGTAAAAAACAAAAAAGATATACTTGACTACTTACAAATGAAACTTTATCACATCAAAAATAATCCCAATTCCAATAAAAGTCAATGATAAACTGAAAAAGAATTCAATGCATGTGGCATATAAACAGCACCATTAATCTTTTGTGAGAATATACAAATATTTAAGATGAAAACATATGCCCCACAAATGTGTAAAAGGCATAAAAGGAAATTCACAAAAAATAAATATGAATGACCCAGAATATATGAAAGTTTTTTTAATCAGTAATCAAACTATGCAGAATAGAATAATTTGAAAAAAAATTTTTTTTTCCTTTGCATCTAATACTCATGGTATCCAAGGTGACTAGAGTTAGATATGCTTTTCATTTTTCCTCAGTCATAGAAATTGATAAAAAAATTTAGAATTTCTTTTGACAAAATTTTGAAGAGGTTTAAATATGTTTATAATATTTGAATCAGAAATTGTGCTTATGATAATTTAACCTAGAAAATAGAAGAGCCTCAAATTATGTATTTATAGTGGCAGGACTTCTATTTGCAGTAGGGAAAATCTATAATAGAAAAATTCCAGGATTTTGGAAACTTTAAATAGAATAAAATTTTTCTCTAATATATTCTGTATAATCATTAAATGGTATAGTAACTATGTATAATACTAATAACTAATGTGGTAGTGGTGGTTTAGTTGCTAAATCCTGTCTGACTCTTGCAACCCCATGGACTGATAATTTTTAAATTCTACAGGACATGTTACTTAAAAAAAAGCAAAGTTATGAATCTATATGTGTGTGTATGCTCAATCACTCAGTCATGTCTGACTCTTAGAGACACCATGGACTGTAGGCCATCAGGCTCCTTTCTCCACGGGATTTTCCAGGCGAGAATTCTGGAGCAGGTTGTCATCTTCTCCAGGGAATCTTCTAACCAACCCAGGGATCAAATGCTCATCTCCTGCAGTGGTAGGTGGATTCTTACCACTGCACCACCTGGGAAATCCCGTGAAACTATATATAGTATATTAATTTTTTGAAAAATAATTTACAGATAGAAAACATAATACAAAAATTAACTAAATTGTGTGGTGGATAGACTTTTAGATGGTAAGCATATTATGTGTTTTTAATACTTTTCTTAACTTACACTACTATACCCAAGAAAATATTTTATATAATAAAGTTTGAAAAAATTAGGCCTGAAAGAACAGAGAAAAAAACAAATATCATATTGTCCGACCAAACATCTCCCATTGTCATGGACAGAAAGAAAAAAAAATAGCAGAAGGTATCAACTATCAATATGAGTCATATTGCACCAGTCATGTAAGCAATACTGCTTTATTTTCTATATAAAAAACTTGAGGAACAGTATACAATTTGTTTAAAATTGAATTTATGTCTGTTTGTAATTGCCAGTTCTGTCTCTTCTCAAATATTCAGGCTTCATAGACCAGATGTGTGAGTGCTCAGTTGCTTCAGTTCATGTCCTACTCTTTGCCACCCCATGGACTGTAGCCTGCCAGGCTCCTCTAGCCATCGGATTCTCCAGGCAGGAATACCAGAGTGGGTTGCCATGCCTTCCTCCAGGGGATCTTCCCCACCCAGGGATCAACTCACATCTCCTGTATCTCTTACACTGTAGGTGGCTTCTTTATTGCTGAGCCACCAGGGAAGCCCCATAGATTGGATAAGGGTATATTAATTAGACTTTGGTCAGTAAATTAAATTTCTTATATAAAATCATCATCTGCGCATGATTGCTACTGGCCTTAGATCAAGCACATGACCAGTTCCTGATGCAGTGAATACAGAATCAATTCACTTAGGACAAGTTTAGGGGATTAACCTACACAATCATCTTCTAAGCAGAAATTATCCTCTCTCTGAACACTAAGTTCACTGCTTTCTTACTGAAAAAGAAAGAGACAGCTTTTGCTTTAGCCCTTTATTCTTTAGTTGAATTTGTCCATAATCTCATGTATAACTTGAATAAACATTCAAAGAGTTAAACTACAATGAGTTTTAGGTTTTATATTATATGATATCATTAGTCCACAGATTTTTATAGGCCTAACATTTAATCAACCTAAATATCTGAATAAACATTTTTTTAAATTCCACAAAGAAATTATATCAGTCCAGGAATTTAAAATCTAAAACAGATCAAGATGAACTGAACAACAGGAATAATGTCCTCATCATTTTTCTACCTTTCAAAGTGTTGCCAAAACAATAAGGTGTTAAACATTGTAGAATTGACTTTATTGTATATTTAATTTGCTTGAAATTTACATATAAATATCCATACTATAAAAAGGAGACTACAGATCTTTAAGAGGGGTTTTCTTGACAAAAGAATTGTCCAAAAAATTGCATTAAGTATCTATTACCTTAGCATAGCTACAAATATAAAAATTAAATATGATTCTATTTACAAGAATATATGTAAATTTTCTCAGTTGTATCTCAAATTGAGTACATAAGCACTATTCAAACCTCTTGTAACAAATTCATCCTTCTTTAAATATGACCATATTAATCTTCCTAAAACCACAGCTCTGAATAGTCACTTTATGTCTTAAGTTCCTTTACTGGTTTTCTATTACTTCTACATTCCATACCAAGACACTTCTAGGGGATTCATCTTGTTCAACCATATATCTTCTAGATAACTAATATTTCCAATTGTCTTTTCCAAGTCTCTCTTTTTTTTTTTCATTTTTTCCTCCCACCAACATAGGCTACTCATTTTATCTAGAACTTGTCTCAAGTTCCCTTGCCTTTGTTATTCCTTGTATTCTTTTTTTGGACAAGCACCACATGGCATACAGGATCTTAGTTCCTCAACCAGGGATCTACTCTGAGACCCTTACAGTGAAAGTGCAGAGTCTTAACCACTGGACCTCCAGGGAAGTCCCGATTCCTTCCATTGCTTAATCACAATTTCCCCACTTCTGTTGCTGACATACTGTCCATCTTTCAAAAGTTCCAAAGTCTTTCCACATACTTTTAACCTTGATTTCATTTTTCTCACTATGAATTCCCTTGATTATCCTCTTATGCCATTTGTACATTCTACAATTTACTTTGGTGATATATACATTTGTATTAGGCCCCTCATTTTTCCATAATCTTCAGAACAAGCAGAGTACTTTGCTCAATAAATGTTGAACTGACCATCAAGGACACATTAAATGGATAGGATAAGGGAAGGAATGACAGATATAAATGGATATGGAATAAATATCCCTAAATGAAATGTGTGGATCACAATAAACTGTGGAAAATTCTGAAAGAGATGGGAATCCCAGACCACCTGACCTGCCTCTTGAGAAACCTATATGCAGGTCAGGAAGCAACAGTTAGAACTGGACACGGAACTACAGACTGATTCCAAATAGGAAAAGGAGTACATCAAGGCTGTATATTGTCACCCTACTTATTTAACTTATATGCAGAGTACATCATGAGAAACGCTGGGCTGGAGGAAGCACAAGCTGGAATCAAGATTGCCGGGAGAAATATCAATAACCTCAGATATGCAGACGACACTACCCTTATGGCAGAAAGTGAAGAGGAACTAAAAAGCCTCTTGATGAAAGTGAAAGAAGAAAGTGAAAAAGTTGGCTTAAAGCTCAACATTCAGAAAATGAAGATCATGGCATCTGGGCCCATCACTTCATGGGAAATAGACAGGGAAACAGTGGAAACAGTGTCAGACTTTATTTTGGGGGGCTCCAAAATCACTGCAGATGGTGACTGCAGCCATGAAAGTAAAAGATGCTTACTCCTTGGAAGAAAAGTTATGACCAACCTAGATAGTATATTCAAAAGCAGAGACATTACTTTGCTGACTAATGTCCGCCTAGTCAAGGCTATGGTTTTTCCAGTGGTCATGTATGGATGTGAGAGTTGGACTGTAAAGAAAGCTGAGCACTGAAGAATTGATGCTTTTGAACTGTGGTGTTGGAGAAGACTCTTGAGAGTCCCCTGGACTGCAAGGAGATACAGCTAGTCCATTCTAAAGGAGATCAGTCCTGGGCGTTCTTTGGAAGGACTGATGCTAAAGCTGAAATTCCAGTACTTTGGTCACCTCATGTGAAGAGTTGACTCACTGGAAAAGACCCTGATGCTGGGAGGGATTGCAGGCAGGAGGAGAAGGGGATGACAGAGGATGAGATGGCTGGAAGGCATCACCAACTCGATGGACATAAGTTTGGGTGAACTCCGGGAGTTGGTGATGGACAAGGAGGCCTGGCATGCTGCAATTCATGGGGTCGCAAAGAGTCGGACATGACTGAGCGACTGAACTGAACTGAACTGAAATCAAATGGAGAGGTTCCTCATTGTGGTTTTGATTTGCATTTCTCTGATAATGAGTGATGTTGAGAATCTTTTCATGTGTTTGTTAGCCATCCGTATGTCTTCTTTGGAGAAATGTCTATTTAGTTCTTTGGCCCATTTTTTGATTGGGTCATTTATTTTTCTGGAATTGAGCTGCATAAGTTGCTTGTATATTTTTGAGATTAGTTGTTTGTCAGTTGCTTCATTTGCTATTATTTTCTCCCATTCCGAAGGCTGTCTTTTCACCTTGCTTATATTTTCCTTTGTTGTGCAGAAGCTTTTAATTTTAATTAGATCCCATTTGTTTATTTTTGCTTTTATTTCCAGAATTCTGGGAGGTGGATCATAGAGGATCCTGCTGTGATTTATGTCGGAGAGTGTTTTGCCTATGTTCTCCTCTAGGAGTTTTATAGTTTCTGGTCTTACATTTAGATCTTTAATCCATTTTGAGTTTATTTTTGTGTGCGGTGTTAGAAAGTGATCTAGTTTCATTCTTTTACAAGTGGTTGACCAGTTTTCCCAGCACCAGGAATGCAAACTAGTACAGCCACTATGGAGAACAGTGTGGAGATTCCTTAAAAAATTGCAAATAGACTACCTTATGACCCAGCAATCCCACTGCTGGGCATACACACCAAGGAAACCAGAATTGAAAGAGACACATGTACCCCAATGTTCATCGCAGCACTGTTTATAATAGCCAGGACATGGAAACAACCTAGATGTCCATCAGCAGATGAATGGATAAGAAAGCTGTGGTACATACACACAATGGAGTATTACTCAGGTGTTAAAAAGAATTCATTTGAATCAGTTCTGATGAGATGGATGAAACTGGAGCCAATTATACAGAGTGAAGTAAGCCAGAAAGAAAAACACCAATACAGTATACTAACACATATATATGGAATTTAGAAAGATGGCAATGACGACCCTGTATGCAAGACAGGAAAAAAGACACAGCTGTGTATAACGGACTTTTGGACTCAGAGGGAGAGGGAGAGGGTGGGATGATTTGGGAGAATGGCATTCTATCATGTATACTATCATGTAAGAATTGAATCGCCAGTCTATGTTTGACGCAGGATACAGCATGCTTGGGGCTGGTGCATGGGGATGACCCACAGAGATGTTATGGGGAGGGAGGTGGGAGGGGGGTTCATGTTTGGGAACACATGTAAGAATTAAAGATTTTAAAATTAGAAAAATAAAATAAAATAAAATTAAAAAAAATAAAAATAAAAAAATAAAAACAGTCACAATTCAACTTAAAAAAAAAAAAAAAAAAAAGAAATCAAATGGAGAGGAACATACAACTGGGCTACAGAGGATGGGTTACATGTAAGCTAGTAATGCCTAGCTTTGGATACATTCTTAACTTTTTGCTTCACAAGTATAAGTTTTATTGGATGGTGTGACGGTGTCATGTTTTGCTAATCTTTGATTCATTTTCTAACATTACCAAATCACTACTGTTTACAAGTCTTAGTGAATTTACCTTGAGCTTCTCAAAAATACTCAGGTATGCGCTAACCAAGAATTTATTGGTTTTGATCAGAATTTAGATGTTATGATTCTAAATGTCAAAGCTATAAAATTTATAATAAATTGAAAACTAAATTGCTTTCTTTTTTTTGTTATTTGAAGACTCTTTTGAGTAGTTTTAGCTTCATGGAAATATGAGTGGAAGGCACAGACTTCCCACATATCTGCCAGACTGCACACATGCATAGCCTCCATCATAGTCAACATCTGCCATCAGAGTCGTACATTTGTTACAACCAGTGAACCTATATTGACACATCACAGTCATCCGAAATCCAGAATTTACATTACTGTACACTGCAGTGTGGTCCATTTTATTGGTTTGAAAAAAGGTTAAATGCCATGTTATATACATCCCATGGACAGAGGAGCCTGGCAGGCTGCAGTCTATAGTGTCACAAAGAGTTGGATATGACTGAAGCAACTTAGCACACACATACCAACACAGTATCATACAAAATAGTTTCACTGCTGTAAAAATTCTCTGTGATTTGCCTATTCATTTCTCCACCACCCTCTTCCCCCATCTCTTCCCCATCCCCTGACAACCATTGGTTTTTTTACTATCTTCATAGTTTTGCCTTTTTCAGAGTGCAATATAGTTGAAATCATACAGCATGCAGCCTTTTCAGATTTCCTTTCTACAATTTTTTGTTGTATGTATTTAAGGTTCCTCCATATTTTTCATGGCTTGGTATCTCATTTCCTTTTAATGGTTAATAATATTCCATTGAATGTGTGTACCGAAGTTTATTTGGTCCACTCACCTTGAAGGGCATCGTTGTTGCCTCTGAGTTTTGGCAACTATGAATAAAGCTGGTATAAACATTTGCGTGTAGTTTTCTGTGTGGATATAAGTTTTCAGCTCCTTTGTGTAGATACCAAGGGGCATGACTGCTGGATCATATGATAAGAGTATATTTAGTTTTATAAGAACTGCCAAACTGTCTTCCAAAGTGGCTGCAATGAATCAGTTACTGTTGACCCACATCCTTGGCAGTATTTGGGGTTTCAGCTGTTCTAATAGATAGGCAGTAGTATAACATTTGCAAAGAGTCGGACATGACTGAGCGACTGAACTGAACTGAGTATAACATTGTTGTTTTAATTTGTAATTCTCTATTGACAGGTAATGCTGAACATTTTTTTTCATATGATTACTTGTCATCTGTGTATCTTCTTTGATGAGGTGTCTGTTTAGGTGTTTTTCCCATTTTTTAATGGGTTATGTTTTTATTATTGTGTTAAGAATTCCTTATTTATTTTGGATAACACTTTTTTATGTTTTTGTAAATATTTTCTCCCAACCTGTGTTTTGTCTTTTTATGCTCTTGACATTATCTTTTTCAGAGCATAAATTTTTAATTGCAAAAAAATTTTAATTTTGAAATATAAAAATTTTAAAATTCTTTCTTTCATAGATTATGGTATCTAAAGAGTACTGTGATAAAAAGTCATTGTCATATCCAACATCATCTAAACGTTCTTCATTTTCTTCTAGGTGTTTTATTTTATTTCATTTTTGTTTTGTTGCACAACAAAACAAAATTTTATTAGACGGTGTCATGTTTTACTAATCTTTGATTCATTTTCTAACATTACCAAATCACTACTATTTACAATTCTTGGTCAACTTATCTTGAGCTTCTCAGAAATACTCAGGCATATGCTAACCAAGAATTTATTGGTTTTGATCAGAATTTAGAAGTTATGATTTTAAATGTCAAAACTATCAAATTTATAGTAAATTGAAAACTAAATTGCTTTCTTTTTTTGTATTTGAAGACTTTTTTGAGTAGTTTTAGCTTCATGGCAATATAGGTGGCAATTTGAATTTTTATATATGAATTTAAATCAAATTAGATATACAAAAACAAACCAAAATAACAACAAAATACCACCCTGTATTAACTTGCTAGTAACATAGACTGAACAACAAAACTTATTTCCTTGCATTTCTGGAGGCTAGAAGTCCAAGATGAAAGTATCATCCGGGCTGGTTTCTTCTGGGATTCTCTTTCTTTGCCATACAAAGACATGAGGAAAATGTGTATAGCAAAGTCATCAGCCATATTGGATACAGTGACATTTTGATGTACTAAGGGCTAGAACTTTAATTGTGAATTAGATATGAGTTGTGAGAAGATACAATTCAGTCTATAACATTTACTTATTTTAATATATTTTCTTCTGGGAACAGAATGGTAATCCTTTCATTTTCTTAAGTTATGAGAGAAGAGAATTTAAGATAGGACATATTTTATCAATAAATAAGCAAATCCTACCTCGCTTAACTATTAAGACTTTTAAGAGTGAGTTCTGGAACTGTCTCTCACATCCTTATCCTCATTGACTAGTGTGTTATCTAAAACAGATAGGTGCATAGTAAAGATTTGTGAGTTAGATGAATATATGAAAGAAATACCCATTTACTTAAGACACTGTGCTAATTACTGTTAGGAAATCAAGGAAAACACTGTGCTGCTTTCAAAGAGTGTGCAACATTGAGGGAAGGATTATAACATTTGAAGTCTGACAATAAAGCCATATTGCAAACTCAAATGCCCTCAAGGGTTAGGCAACTAATTTAAATGTGCGAAGAAGCTATGAGTAAGAGAATAAGTAATGACAGGGCCGTCCATAAACTAGAAAATCAATGCTAGCTTAATCAAGTTATACTTCCTTAAAGCAACTACAGCAATACTGAACTACCAAACAAAATATATCTGAAGGTTTATTTAGGACTTAAATCTTCAATCTGAGTGAGCCCAATAGTTCATTCTATACAATCAAACCATTGCTAGACAGCAATGTAATCTAGGCAAGCTCTAAATGTCTTCACTTGTTTAAAATATGTAAGTAATATGACATAGAAATGTTTACCAATTTATAGACTGTATTAACTAATAATAGTAAAGCTAACTTTTCCCAGTTGTAATACTCTGTGAGTCCTTGAATTTACAGGATAGACTCACTTTCTTTAGTCTTTACCCATACAATTTTTAAATGTGTTTCTGTTATTCTGGAGAGGCTTACAGATTATTTACCGAGATCCTATATGGCTAAAAAGAAATCACTTTGGATCCATTACCATAAACTAATGCTACGTCTTTGTGTTTCACAACCACTATCAATTCCCTTCCTACTGTACTATTCATGTCTCAACTAAATGTGTATATTTAGCAAATATTGAATGAATTCCTCTACTAAAACATATTCTCTCACAAAAGAAAATGTAGATGATTAGTATTTTATATTCTATATTATAACTAGTGCTTGATTTAACCTAGGGCTATATGTATAAATTTTCATAGACATGGTTAATAGGTCCCATTTACAGCCCTCTCTAACTTTTTAGATATAAGTGAAGGGCTCTTTAATCCCTTCTCTTCGATAGATTTATGAATTGAATATATGTGTACATCATCTGACCTCCTGGCTCTACAGTTGGCTTTTTAATCAGATATTAATTTGGGAAGACAGTTTAAGATTTCCAATAAATATTAACATTGCTGGTTAACAAAAAAGGGATTTTTCCTCTCTGAATGACTTCATATTCCTGAAAGGTTTCGAATGGTAGAATATTCACGGAGATGTAAAATTACAAGATGCAGCCAGGAGCAACCGGAACTTCTCTAAAATGTTCAGCAAGGATCCTGCTGAGCTCAAACGTCTCCACACATTTTCCTTCTCATATTTAGAAGAACTGTAAATCGCTGGAAACAGCTACTTCATTTCTGTTTTCTGGCCAGAGTCTGAATCCCAGGAGACATTCCAGGGGATATGGGTTTGATGGCTTCAGCACACCCTCCTGAGGACTCTGCATACAAACCACAGCTGAACTGGCCGCCTTCAGAAAGACAGGGCATGTTTCCAGCCGGCAATAGGACTGCATTATCTCTCCTCCCTGGAGAGAAAGAGCCCTTTTGATCAAGTCTGCAGTCACCTCAGGGTCAGAAGGGAGCACCTTGCATTAGTCTTTCTGGCTCTTCCCCAGCCGGTGAGTGGAGTCCATCTGCTTCTCTGCCAGCACTTGTGTAAACCTGAGCAGCCGCATTAGGAAGGGAGGGGCTGGGAGAAGGATGAGACATAAAGAAATCCAGGTATGAACTGGGGGCCAGATGTTTCTGTCGGAGGGGGCAATCCCCCTCTCTGCTGGATAGTCCTATTTTTGTGTTGCTGAACTCCAGTTTTCAGCACCCCAATTTTTCTGCTCTCTCAGATTTAGGGTTCATTAACCTTCCTGCTTTAGAAGCACATTTTTAAGATAACAGGTGAATGAAGAAGGCTTTCTGCCTGACCGGAGTATCTTTCTTCCAGGAAAATTCCATCTATGTATTAAAACAAATTTTAAAACCGAAACTGTCAATTCAACTATCTTTAAAAAGAAATAAATGCACAGGATTTTACTTTATAGTTATCTTTCTATTAGATAGCATGAAACCATATTCTAAGCAGTTACTTCAGCTAAGGAAATCTGTTATGGGAACATTTCCACAGGTTTAATAAATTACCACATACACAGTATCATGGATGATTAGCAAAATATCAGATCTTTATTATTTAATTAGCAAGAAATCCCCAAATATTAGCAAATATTAATTTCATCACCTTTTTGGGGGAGATTTTCCCACAGTGAGTGGCAGAAAGCTTCTCTAGATGCCAAAATGAGATACCAACATTACCAACGTTTGAAGATAGACTCGAGGGAAATACTGCTGCTTACAGTGGAGGGAGAGTAGGGGAAGTTCATTCTTCTGTTCCTGAGACTGTCACTAACTTAACATGTAAGCCACACCAGACACACTGCCATGCAGTAAATAAATGCCTGTGACTTCCTTCCTTCCCCTGTACTCTGAGGAAATTCCTTAAACTAGAAAAAAATTTTTTCCTTAAAAATTCCTTAAACTTTGCTCCTCAAAGCATGGGCTGCAGATGACTCCAAAGCTTGTTAGAATGGCAGGCTCAAAGCCCTGTTCCCAGAACCACTGATTGAGAATCTGCCTGTTAACAGATTCTCCCTGTGATTCACACACACATCAACAGTTTGAGAAGCACCATGTGGTTGAGTTTCAAGGACCCTCTTCTTTAATGACCCATGGCCAAATGGCATAAAAACCCATAAGATGTGGTTACTTCAACAAGGTGTCCCAATTTAGCTCAAAGGAAGACTTGTGTTCTTGCTTTTGGTAGAACTGGAAAGCAGGTGACCACAGTGGACACTGGTGTTTTCCCATAAATTATGTACATGTTGCCTTTGTGTTCTAGCCTAGGAAGAAGGAAATTCAGAGTGATCGGGGGAAGAGATGAAGATAGCAGGGGAAATGAAGGGAGTGAGACTAGATCTATCTATCTTTAAGAATTAGTTCTGAAATTCTAACACAGAGGACTTGTAACCAGAAGTTGAATGCCATCATTATAACCCATGATGATTTGGTGATAATTTGGAGCAGAACACCTCTCCTTTCTTCAGTAAGGGCCAGCAGCAGCGTCCGTGGGCACTGTGGAGGAGCAGAATTAGCTGCTGTGCCCAGAAGACAATTAGGGGGCCAGCACAGTTAGGGAGCGTGGCACTGGCAGTCAGCCTACCTTTGATCACTGCACTTTCAGGATGTTGCTAAAACAGAAGAATATGCATGGACCATGGACAGGTTTGGAACACACCAAGTGGTACTAGTAGAAAAGAACTTGCCTGCCAGTGTAGGAGACCTAAGAGACATGGGTTCGATCCCTGGGTTGGGAAGATCCCCTGGAGGAGGGCATGGCAACCCACTCCAGTATCCTTGTCTGGAGAATCCCATAGACAGAGGAGTCTGGTGGGCTACAGTCCATGGGGTCACAAAGAATCAGACATGACTGAAGCGACAGCACACACACATACACACTGAGGATGCCTAGAAATAACTGTTCTATAGTCAAGTGCTGGAAGTAAATCCATCTTCCCCTTCACATCTGCAAATGTTTTAGTGAATGGTACTCCTTTCCAGGGATTCCCAGGTGGCTCAGTGGTAAAGAATCTGTCTGCCAATGCAGGAGACACAAGAGATATAGGTTCTTTCCTTGGGTCGGGAAGATCCCCTGGAGGAGGAAATGGCAACCGACTCTAATACTCTTGCCTAGAAAAACCCATGGACAGTGGAGTCTAGCGGGCTATTGTCCGTGGCATCGCAGTCGTACACAACTGAGTGATTCAGCATGCACATACTCCTATCCAACCAATTGCTCAAGCCAGGAACTATAAATAATCTTTGACCTTTCTTCTCCATCATTCCCATATACAATCAATGTGCAAGTCTGATCAATCAAAACTTTTTAATATTCTCTAATTCTCACTTTCACTTTCTCACTCAGAGTAACATCTCGTTCCAACACCATTGCAACTGGCTACACTGAGACTCTTCTTATTCTCCTCCAAGCCATTTACTATGGTTCGGAAGTCCATTTTTACCTTGTTCCTGCGTAACTCACTAGTTTTACCTTTATCCATTTCCTGACACCATATGGGATATTTATGTATATGAATTTTATTTTTCAAATGCTTCTGTTTCAGCTCCGAGTCTTTCTACATGTTTCCTCAGTTTGGTGGGCTGTTCATGCTTTTTTTTCTCAGTCCTGTCTGACTCTTTATGACCCCCATGGACTGTAATCCGCCAGGCTCCTCTGTCCGTGGGATTCCTCAGGTTGGCTAAAGTATGACTCAACCTTCAAGTCTTAATTTAGATGAAGCTGAAATACACTAGGTAATTGGGATGCCACTAAAATGTTGTAACAAGTTATACAGAACATATAACAAGTAGAAGTTTCCTCCTCTCAGAGATCAAGGGGAGGTTCTGAGAGGTTTACTGGGACCTTGATTAACATTCCCATCTTTAACAATAAACCAACTAATGGATATTAAAGCCCATAAAGTCCTATTAGAACTTTAGTAGGTAGATGCTACATTTCCTTCATAGTACAGTTCCTCAGTAGAAGCATCTCAAATGTTTTTCTTCTGTCAAACATATGAAACATAAGCTGTGACTAATTATAAGTAACTCTGAGTTACTAAACAGACAGACTACATTACTATTTCTAGTCAATCATATGCCCTGTGTTAGCTGTTCTACATGACTTTGAGCCTATGACATCAGAATATTTTAGTTAAGGGTTAGCAGAATGCTTTTCTAATAGTTCTCTATTCCTGGTTCTTAGCAGATAGCTTTGTTACACAGAAAAACCCTGGAGAATTGCAGCAGCCCTCTTCTCCAAGCTCATCCTCTTCACCTCCAGTTACATAAATAAGTCTAGCAAGTGGCTTATTAGCATTCTCTCTCCCTCATAGTTTGGACTCTGTTTCAAAAGTGAAACTTCTGACCCCCAGAATTAGAGCACAGCACAGCTCCAGGGTTTCACGTCACATACATTTCACGTGACCAGTTCTCTCGGATGTTAATCACATCATTTTTCACCTAGGCTTTTCTCAAGATCCAAAAGTTCATCAGAGTCAAGGGTAGCTTTTAATCTCACATCTCTGCATTCAGGAAAGTGTTTGTTAATTCTGCTCTTCTCAGAAACAAAATTTTACTATGTGGTTCAAAGTCAACTAAAAAAAAAAAAAGACTCAGAGGCCTTCTGCAAAATTCTTTCCCTCAGTGGATTCATAACTTAAATTATTTTATGAAAGACAGACAAATTAAAAAGGCAGTAAAGAAATTTAGAGTCCTGCATTTGTGTCTTTTGGTGAGGGAAAGGGTAAAGTCCTTACTGACTCCCACGTGTGTTTCTATTATAAATAGGGATTATTTCTATCTCCTCTAACATTCATACAGATTTCAATATACAGAGAAATCTGAAGCCAAGTGAGCTTTTCATGGTTCCTCTTTTTTCCTGGTGAACATTTTACATGGCTATTGTGAGATGGTGTCTTCAGAAATTCTTCTCTTCAAGATTCCTTTTATTGGACATAATATTCCTCCCAACTTGGAAATGCAAGCAGGCCTATATATTTCCCATTTCTTGACTGTTCTGGCAATTTTCCCCAAAAGGGAGGAAAAACCCTATAAAATTTCTTCTGGCCCCCCAAAGCAGAAACATCTGCTGGAGTCATGAGTAGCTTGTTGGCGCGGCTTCGAAGTCCCAGCCTGGAGTTGATTATCTCCCCGCTTCACCAGTGTCCGTGCACTCAGCAAGGAATGCACTGAAAGGTTTCTGGGAAGACTCATTATAAATAATGAGAACATGGAAGAGAAGAAAGAGGGAAACGGTTCAAGCTACTTTGGCCCATGCATTTTACGAGTTTCACAAACTAAAATCATTAGACCACCAAACTGCTCAATTAGAAATCAAGATTTTAAAAATTAGGCCATTGCTTTCTGTAAATACAGCTGCTTGGCAAATGCAAATGAAAAACGTGACAGATTGCTGGTTGATTTTTTTTCCTATCAGGAAAAAAAAAGTCAGTTATTTTAAGTGACACTCTGGGGAAAGGATTGGTTGCTGATCTGTCTTTAAGTTGCCAATTGCATCTTACCTCACAGTGAAGCTGGCAGTGAGTAGAATTTTCTGGCTTGAGTGCACAGGCATTTTTTATTCTTTGAAACAGTTTAACAGGTGCAAGTGAAGTCTTGCTAGGAATGCTTATGTATGACAATATACTCTTTCCTAAATTAATTCACTCCTCAGTGTACAATATAACTTGTTGCAAAATTTTTGGTGTGCTGTCAATTCAATTAGTTACTTAACAGATGAAATTAACCCTAGTTCTTTGCATCCTTCAACAACTCTGACAATTTTATTATTTTTCTACCATCAGTTTTTCTAATGTTAACAACTGACAGGGTCAAATGTTCTTTGTCATTCTGATAGGATTTGCAGGGAAAAAACATGAACAGAATGGATTTGAAAAGGCTTGATGAAAGTATTTAGTTTAAAATTTCAGTGTATACCTAATAGGTATATAAGGAAAGGTTAAAAACTAGTGAGCTATGAGTGCCTACAGAATAAAGTTCATTTGTGTAAATGGAAGTGACTTATTCCAAGACAGAATTCTCAAAGTCAATGGCATCATAGACACTTAGAGAGCTTGTTAAACACATACTGCTGAGCCACAGCACAAAGTTTCTGATACAGTAAGTCTGGAGTGGTACATTTAAGTTCCCAGGTATAGGTTATGGAGCTGGCCAGGTGACCACACTTTTCCAGTCACTACTCTAAGAGATAGAGAGAGGGACCAAGTCAAAATCCCAGAGTGTCTATCTCTAGAGGCTCCTCAGATTTCAAGGCTAATGGATACTAACCAGTTTCCAATGAGCTCACAGGCTCATTTTCTTTTAACTCTGGGTACCAAGTGCATCTTCACCTACACTCCACCAACCACACGCCATACTTTCATGCTAGGGTAGTCGAAGGTGACTATTTGACCTAGATGTTCTCCTTTTCACATCTGTATGTCTATACTGCCATTTTATTCGAATGTCAGTTTCTTTTGACCATGATTGCTCTGATGACTTACTTTTAATTCTTTTCATATTAAAGTCAAATCTGCCCCAGTACCACCCCAATTCACACTCAGAGACATAAACACCACAAGCAGGACTTCCCTGGTGGTAACAGTGGATAGGAATCTGTCTGCCAACGCAGGGGACACAGGTTTGATCCCTGATCTGGGAAGATTTCACATGCCATGGGCAACTAAAGCCCACATCCCACAGTGACTGAGCCTGTACTCCAAAACCCGTGAGCAGCAACTACTGAGCCTGTGTGCTGCAACTACTGAAGCCCACATGCCTGGAGCCTGTGCTCCACAAGAGAAGCCCCCACAATGCGAAGCCCGTACATCGCACTGAAGAGCAGCCCCTGCTCTCTGCAACTAGAGAAAGCCCGCACACAGCAACCAAGACCCAGCACAACCCAAAAATAAACAAATAAATAAATTATTAAAAAAAATCCCACAGGCAAATCTCTTCTAATAATTCAGTTTGCTTTCTCATCATGCACTGATGTGAAATTCTCACTTGTAAATTCCTAGACCAAATCTCAGCCCCCTCACATCTTTCAGCTTAGGTTCACACCCTGCAGGAGTGTCTTCTGACAATACCTATCTCTGAAACTTTTCCTTACTAACACCCATGTTTCTACAATACTTCTTGAATAAACCTCCACCAACAACTCTGCTCAACAAACATGTACACAAGCACCTTATATTCCTGGAGCCTTGTTTGATGTTCCTCTGGTGAATTTCCCACTGAAGGCTACCTTGTAAAATAATTTTTATAATAACTTTTGTGCTAATATATAAGTATTTCTTGATGACTCAGCCTTTTACAATTTAGTATATTCCTATGTTTTATTGTAGGGACTATAAAGAGCATTTTTTTAAAACACTATATTAAATAACTCCAAGCTAAGATTGATTTCTGACAACCTGTGCCTTTTAATTTTTAATATTTTATTTTGATCTAATTTTAGACCTATAAGAAAACTGCAAAACACTATAAAGTCTCCTTATGTCCCTTGCCCTGCTTTCCCTAATTTACAATCTTACATAACCAAAACATTAAAGAGTGATTATATATCTATATCTATACATATATATATAATGTAAAAACAAAGAAAAGTAAACACAGAACAACTTGTATACTGACACTGATCTCTTTTGCTACTGCAGAACTCATGTTGGATGAAGTGAATGATGAATTCAGAGATCCCACATTTTTTATAGGTGCTAGGAGTAAATTTCACTCCATGTGGATTTTTCTCAACCAATGTAGATAACTCCCAACTACTACGCTTCAAGGTATGAGATTATCTCAGGTATGTTTTAAGTCTATTTCCCTTTTGCTTTCTATTAGAGTGGGCTAGATGTATAAATAAACATTTGTGGTATTAAAAGAAATGAGGGAAGGAACTTCATCATTCAGGCATAAGGGTCTCTCCAGTGCCCATAGCCTTCACCTAAGAGGTCCATTGACAAGCAGCTCTGGCTCTGCAGTACAAATCTGGGGCACATCAGTCTTTTCTGATGCTGGAGCATCAGCACCTTATGTCCAGACTGCCTACGTGCATCTTATAGCTGCTGCCCTCCAAAGTCTGGTCATCCTCACCTGGGTGCCATGAGGTGCTGTGGGGGACAGACTAAACTCTCAGTGTTCTTATCACATGAAGGTATCGCCCCTCTCTCAGAGCCAGCCACTCTCTCTCCTAGTTCTCCAGTTATCCCATTCTATCCTCTCTACATCACAACTCTCATATTAAAATTCCACTAAAAGCTTTCTCTCATTCAAAACTGAAACATAAAGCTATTCTCTCATTCCCGGGGTGCGTTGCATATGACGTGCTAAACTCGATCCATTTTTCTCCTCACAACATTCCCTGCAATATATGTATCTTCAAAGCTACATTACATTAAATATGTTAAATTATATGTCAAATATGTTAAATATATTAAATTATACTTGTCTGACAGATTCCATAGTCTGCTTCTTAAATAAAGTTCTAAGTTTTAATCTTCCAAAACCATACAGAAGAAAAAAAAGGATTTGTGTTAAATTTTCAAACTTTTAATTTGGAGGAAAGAATGGAGGGAAGAAAAAAATCGTGATAATACAAGGAGGGACATTAACAGATATATGATTATTGTGGAGAATGTTAAATGTTTTATAAAAACTGATACTTCCAAATCTCTAAAGACAAAGCTGACCTATATTGCATGTTGTGTGTAATACTTAACAATGTTTTAATTTTTATAGACAAGACAACCACTAAAGTTTTTACTTCAGTTTGGGTGAATATGTGAAACACTTGTAACCATTTTATATTCACTCCCTGTGACAGCTGTGCTGATTGATCATGGCAGTTTGTGGGGCTGCATCCTAAGGAATTCACAAAATATCTCAGCATAATGCCCTAAACACCCACCATTAGCAGACTCGAGTTAGTAATTGGCCCTGCTGGATCTCTACGTTTGTCTTAATTTTAGTTCATGTTTCATACCCTGGCATCATATCACATGGATTAAATTAAAATGCTGTAATAAATATATAACAGTATTATATAATGTAATAAATATACTTAGAAATGTGTATTGGTGGAATATAATCGATGTTTCCTTTTTAGGTTAACGGTCCAGGATATTTATTTCTGGTCGACAAGAGCTGGGTGTTAATATTAATATTCAATGACCTAGGCTCCTTACATCTGTGGCTCCCCTCTAACTGTTATCGCCTCACTGTCATCTTCAGCCAGTAAGCAAAAGAGGACAGAGAATGTGAAGGAGGCAAATATCCACCTTAAAAGCTTTATTTCAGAGCTTACTCATATCACTTCCTCTCCCATTTTACTGACGAGATCTAGTCACAGGGACTCACTTAACTATTGACACAAGGAAGCTTAAAAAGTGTATTTTAGCCACAATCCTACTAGTAGAGAAGTAGAGGATGGCTCGGGGTGCAGGACTAGTAATCTCTTCAACAGGTATCATGACAACAGGACAGTGAGGTCCGCTGACAGCGAGTGCTAAAACGTTCAGAAGACAGCAGTACAGCTCCATCTTCTTGCACAGCTTACTGGAGTATAGTTGTAGTTTCCAGGTTTGGACAGTTAAGCACAGAGACATATTTGGAGAAATGCAAAAAGATAAAGATGACTTAACTGTTTTTATATAAGAAGTATATCAATGTTTCACTATGCTCTAGGGTCAAAATTTAACACATTTTAATATATAGGAGCAACAATTATTCCTTTTCTAAAAATTTTACTGAAATTAAACTTACAAATTTGCATTAGACTGTTTAGACATTTGAAACAAACTGGAAAAAGTGATGTTTTCTATGACTTGTCTTAGATTTTACATTTTTATACATTTTAACATAGTTTTTAATGACATTCTGTCACTGCAAACAACAGGCGTAGGTCCAAAAGAAAATATTGTTTTATATCTATGTTAAACTCCAAATGCATAAAATGTTGATTGATTATTTTCCAGTTTTTAATTTCATGTGTTCTAATATTTGCATCTCAGGATGTTAGAATGAGACAGATGTAGTGACATTTTCAAAGCCAAGAAAACCATAATTTGGGAAACAGACGACCACATGGAAGTCCAGAAACAATTATAAACACATGGGTTACCTGGCCCACACTGGCAGAAAAAGGCTAGAAAGGAATACAAGAACAGCATATTTACTCAAGTTGATCAGAATATCCACAAAAGTAGTCTTCAAGTGTGTGCTCATTACATACTGTACAAATAACATTTCACATCATTTCCCCATCCTGTTTTCCTCTCCAAGGCTTTCTACTGGCTTTCTAAAATACAAAAACACATGCAAATACACACACATAATCAAACGCAGTTTAAGATTTACATCAGAATCAGAATATACACTGGAACATTCGGCCACTGATATATTATTGCACATAGTACTAGAAAATTACCAAAAATTTCCAAAATTTTTGTGCTCTATATCTTTGATTTGCCTTTAACTATAAAAGGTTTTCCTCATCCAGTAGAACAATATAACTAAACTTTAAAGTTTCTCATAATTTTAGTCTATTTTTAGTCTGTTACTCTTTAATACTTGATTACAATTATAGCCAATATATTATTACTTACAACTATACAATAATCTATACAAAAGAACTATTCTAAAACCACACGTATATAAAAGCCTAAATAAATACCTGGTTGATATACAGAAGGCAATTGATAAATGTCAGCAATAGATATAAATATTTATATGGGAAAATATTTATAAAAACCAGATGAATAAATTAATTTTAATTTCAAACACATATTAAAAATATAAAGGCAAATGCTAATATTTGTTCACAGAAGAGCTACATGAATGATAACTCACTTACAAGTGGTTCCCTATATCTGTTTGCTACACCAGTGCCTCATTAGGGAATGAAGCACACAGACCCAACACTTAGCACATGAGAACTCTGCCAGCATGGAACACATTAAGCTTCATCAAAATGCTTTTGGAGTTCATGAAATGCAGTGCTACAAGGGAGCCACACCAGAAGCAATTATTAAGTGACTGGGGAGATAAATGTACCTATTAATACTGCACACCTGCCATTCTTCCCTCTGCACTTTGATCTAACAGATGATGATTTGTAATGGCACAACCTCAACACCCGCCCACCTGTAGTTTATTAGGAAATCAGCCAAGTAACAGGATTACTTAGTTACCAGCAGCAGGGAGGTAGACATGCAAGGAGTCAGTTTTTGTCATTTCACGGGTGACACCTTCATCCAGAAGTCACCCTTGGCATCTGTGCTGCACTTGGCCTGTGATATGCAAATTTAGCATCCCAGTGGGCACATGCCTCTTCTTATTCAAAGACTGTGGGTTTATGGAATTTTGTATTGCTTTTAAAAGAGATGTACATATGTATTAATATCATTTTTGAATAGTATGTGTTTGCCCACTTTATACCTCAGGAGTGAAAACCACATTTTGTATTTTCTCTCTGTTACTGTGTTTCACACACTATTTAAACTTCATCGAAGGGTGGAGTCTTTGGAGATATTTTTAAAACATGAGAATAACCACATAACTGCTTATTCAGCTACAGGAAAGAAGTTATTAGGTTGTTTTTTCACCAAACAATGTGGAAAAAATAATTCATTGTAGGACAAAAATTTCAGCTGTTGTGAAGCCTCTGCATTAACTTGGCAGTCTCATTTATTGTACTTCATTTGCCTCGAAAATACCCTCACCATAAACTAGCATTGTAGAACAGAGACTTTTCTTACGGTTTTAAGAGTAAGAAAAAGCATAAGAATCCAAGAACAATAGGCAAGGAAACACCTGGAGTAGCAGAAAAGTCCCTCCAAACCAAAACTAGATGTCAAAGTCTAGTATGCCTATTAATATTTTGGGGAAATTTAACATATACTTAGTATCTCCATGGCAAACAAAATAGATACAAACCAAATGATTTTTAAGCATTCAAGATACTGCATGATTAAATTCTCTTTTAGAAATTTGTTTCCATTCGTAAACAATACTCTAATCATTATAATTACAATTCCAAAATCATGAGGTAAGTTGTGTGTTTTGTGTGTGTGTGTCTGTATGTGTGTGAAAGACATGCCCAGATTCAATGTCGGTGTCGCCTGGAAACTTTTAATGCTCCGTCATTTTTTCCCTTCTAGAACAGTTTTACTTTTCTCATAAGAAAATAGAATTATTCTTTAATTCACTTAACAATGACTTTTCTGGTCATTTCACTTTAAACTGTGAAATCACTAAAGTGGTAAAGTCTTCATAATGTGTTATTCACATGCTTCCATGGAAATTTCCATTGTTTCATGAAAAACAAAAACTGATTTGAATTTGATAAATGTCACATATAAAACAAACCTACATCATTTAAATTGACTCTGTAAGAGCCATCTTTGATAAATATTCACACAACTTAGCAGAGGTTGAGGCTTGCAATAGAAACAGAAGTTACTAAATTACCATTGCTAAAGTAACACAGAAATTTATTTCCACATGTCCATCGTAAGTCAGGCAGGGCCCTACTACCAGCAATGATCCTATCAGGGACTGAACCATCCCTAGGAAGCTGTAACTGTCCCTCAGGAAGAGTCTGAGGAGTAAACTGAAGTTTACTCCATTTGTGGTACAACTTCATGAGAAAAGATGTTCAATATTTATACATAAATACATAAAGAGTATAAATTATTCTTATTTGAGAAACTCAGTAATCATTTAAAAATATAATATTTATCTTCAGAAAATGTACTAAGAATACAGTGCTGACTTACATATAGAAACAATGTGAAAGTATGTGAAAGTCAGAGATGTATACATCAGAAATTTTGAGAAGAGGAGAAAAGTTTATAAATATGATATAAATCAGTGAGAGGAAATATGTGAATGATAAATTTAAATAAAACAGCAATACAAAAATTTAATTCTAATATCAAACTGTTTTTAAAATCCCAAGATACTCTTGATTTTATATCTAAACTTATTTTTTTTTAATGCAAGGATCAGTAGATCAGCAGATTTCTGCAAGCAGGCATCTCTGCTGGAATCAGTACTGAAAGTAGCAAAACCTGGACTGCTGGAAGTGTAGTCTGGACAAGCCTGAGAGAGAAAATTTCCAGGGGAACTTACGACAGGAGGGCCCTTATACTTTTGTGAGTTTACCCACAGGAACTGGAATAGGTAATCACAGTGAACGGGGCTTCTCTGGTAGCTCAGCTGGGAAAGAATCCGCCTGCAATGTGGGAGACTCCAGTTCGATTCCTGTGTTGGGAAGATCCGCTAGAGAAGGGAATGGCTACCCACTCCAGTACTCTGGCCTGGAGAATCCCATGGACTGTACAGTTGCAAAGAGTCAGACACGACTGAGTGACTTTCACTTTCATTCACAGTGAATATCAGAGAAAAATCCCGTTATGCTTCTGGAAGGGAAATATGGAAAATGGACCATTTCCAAGTACTCCCTAGAACTCGGGCTTCCCCGGTGGCTCAGCAGTAAAAAATCTGCCTGCGCTGCAGGAGATGTGGGTTCCATCCCTGGGTGGGATAGATTCCCTGGAAGAGGGCATGACAACCCACTCCAGTATTCTTGCCTGGAGAATCCCATTGACAGAGGAGTCTGGAGGGCGATGGTCCATTGGGCTGCAAAGAGTCGGACACAGCTGTAGCGAGTGAGCACCCATAGCTCTCTTCTTAACAAGACTGCCCTTGATGAAACCAGTTTAGCAGTGACTGCACCACTGAGATTTTATCAGAGCCTAACTGACCTGCAGAAGGCAAATACCACACTCCAGCCCAGTCTAACCATCCTGTCCCACCGAAAGGAGGCAAAACCCGAGAAGAACTTGTGTTTACAGGTCAAAGGTATGAGTTCATTAAAAGACTAAACATAGTCCTCATCACAGGACTAGAGAAAGCATCCCTTTCCGCCACACCTTACCACATTACTTAAGCTCTATCTACCGCAGACCACATTACTAAAGGTCTGTTTACTGCAGTAACTTTTACCTGGTACATCACATGTGACTATCATGTAAAAAATTACAAAGCATACTAAAAGAAAAAAAAAAAACAGTTTGAAGAGACAGAGCAAACAACAGAATCAAACATAGGAGGGTAGTTGGAATTATCAGACTGGAAATTTAAAACAACCCTGATGAATACAGTAAATGGGGAAAGTAGACAGAATGCAAGAATAAATGGGTAATATAAACAGGGAGATGGAAATTCAAAGAAAGAATCAGAAATACTAGAGGCCAAAAAATACAGTAAGACAAATGAAAAATGCCTGTGATGGGCTTATTAGTAGACTGGACATGGCTGAGAAAAGAATGTCTGAGCTTCAGGATATGTAAATAGGGATTTTCAACTGAAAATGCAAAGAGATTTTGGGTGAAAGTAACAGAAGGGAGCACCCAAAGATGGTGAGATAATTATGAAAGGTGTAACAAATGTTGTCGCTGACTCTTTGCAACCCCAGAGTATACAGTCCATGGAATTCTCCAGGCCAGAATACTGGAGTGGGTAGCCTTTCTCTTCTCCAGGGGATCTTCCCAACCCAGGGATAGAACCCAGGTCTCCCACATTGCAGGTGGATTCTTCACCAGCTGAGCCACAAGGGAAACCCAGGAATACTGCAGTGGGTGGCTTATTCCTTATCCAGCAGATCCTCCCAACCCAGGAATCAAACAGGGCTCTCTTGCTGCTGCTGCTGCTAAGTCACTTCAGTCATGTCTGACTCTGTGCAACCCCATAGACGGCAGCCACCAGGTGCCCCCATCCCTGGGATTCTCTAGGCAAGAACACTGGAGTGGGTTGCCATTTCCTTCTCCAATGCAGGTAAGTGAAAAGTGAAAGTGAAGTCGCTCAGTCACTTCTGACTGACTCTTAGCGACCCCAGGCACTGCAGCCTACCAGTCTCCTCCATCCATGGGATTTTCCAGGCAAGAGCACGGAGTGGGGTGCCATTGCCTTCTCCTGCATTGCAGGCTGATTCTTTATCAACTGAGCTATCAGGGAAGCCCAAATAGAAACTTCTGAACTGAAAATGCAAAGAGATTATAGGTTGAAAGTAAGATAAGGGACTATCCAAAGACTGTGGGATAATTATGAAAGGTGTAACAAATGTGAAATGAAAATACCAGAAGGAGATAAAAGAGAAAGAATAAATACTTGAGACAATAAAGAATTTCTCCCAAGTAATTTCAGTCACCAAACATAGTTCCAGGTAGCTCAGAAAGCACCTAGTAAGATAAATAACCACCTCACCAAATCAGTTCAGTTCAGTTGTTCAGTCATGTCTGACTCTTTGCCACCCCATGGACTACAGCACACCAGGCTTCCCAGTCCATCACCAATACCCAGAGCTTGCTCAAATTCATGTCCATTGAGTCAGTGATTCCATCCAACCATCCCATCCTCTGTCATCCCCTCTCCTCCTGCCTTCAATCATTGCCAGCACCAGGACGTTTTCCAATAAGTTGATTCTTCACATCAGTTGGCCAAAGTATTGGAACTTCAGCTTCAGCTTCAGCATCAGTCCTTCCAATGAATATTCAGGACTGATTTCCTTTAGGTTTCACTGGTTTGATCTCTGTGCAGTCCAAGAGACTCTCAAGAGTCTTCAACACCACAGTTCAAAAGCATCTTCAGTGTTCAGCTTTCTTTATGGTCCAACTCTCACATCCGTACATGATTACTGGAAAAACTATAATGTGAACTAGATGGACCTTTGTTGGCAAAGTAATGTCTCTGCTTTTCAATGTATTACATGCAAACTGAAGAAAATCAAATTTTTTAAAAAATCTTGAAAGAAGCAAAGGGAAAAAATTAAACCTTACCAATAAAGAACCAAAGGTAAGAATTACTTAAAATAATAATACCAAGTGTTTTTGAGTACATGTGCTTATGTATATCATATATATGTGTATGTATGTATATTTAGGTATGCTTATATATAGGTGAAATGAATGGCAGCAATATACAAAGAAGGGAGGGAGGAATAAAGACTTTTTTATTATAAGGTAGTCACACTATTTATGATGTGGTATGGTATTATTTAGTTATAAATGTGTACTGCAAATTCTGAGGAAACCACAAAGAAAAACTTAAAAATAAATATAACTGTTATACTAGGAAAAGAGAGAAAGTGCAATAACATAAAACACTAAATGAAACCACAAAAGGCAGAAAATTAGTGGAAGATGAAAACATAAACAAAGAACAAGAGCAACAAATAGAAAACAATAACAAATACAGTAGATATCAATCTGATTGTACCAACAATCACTTTGAACATCAATGGTCTAAATACATCAAGTGAAATATATGATAGAAATTGTCAGAGTGGATTTAAACCATGACCCAACTATATGTTGTCTACTAGAAACCCACTTTAAATAAGAAGGCACATATAGATTAAAAGGAAATTAATGAAGAAAAATATACCATGCTGACAACAATCAAGATGTCAATCAAGAAGGAAAAAGGAGCTATATAAAATTGAGAGAGAAGATTTTCATCAGGTATAAAGAAAGGCATTATGTAGCGATAAAGAGGGCAATTCTTCAGGAAGACATAATAATCCTTAATGTTCATGCACTTAATAAAAAAAGAGTATCAAACTATGTGAGGCAAAAAGTAATATGACTGCAAAGAAAAACAGATTAATCCACTACCATAAGTGGAGACTTCAACACTTCGTATGAGAAATGGACAAATCTAGGAGACAGAAAATCAGTAAAGGTATCATTGAATTCAATAATACCATCAATCAACTTGATATAATATTCTACAGACTACTTCAATTCACTAACACGAAAACATACACATTTTTCTCAAACCTACATAGAATATTCACCAAGACAGACTGCACTGTGGACCATAAAACATACCTCAACAAACTTAGAAAAATAAAAATCTGAAGAAGCTTGTAGCACCATAAAAGAAGGAAGTTTTACACACACACACATTGATGAGAACATGTCAGACACAAGAGCAAACTGAAAATGTGCTCAATGTCCAAAGCTGGAGCAATGTAAGCAAGAAATCAATAAAAACCATGAATGAATCCAAATTGGTACAAATAAATAATAAAACATAGAGAGGTGGAGAAGATGCAAATCTCCAATGCAGAAAAATTCCCAATAATATACGTAGATACTCCACCCTGAACGAAGTTGAGCACAACTCCCCATGTTGAAAGTATGGGCTATGCATAGTGATGTTGTTCCAAAGAATACATTATGGAAGCAGGGGGTGAGGGGATGAATAACTTTGCAGTGAGGAAACCTGAGAAACACTACCTCAGCCAGGGACAAAGCTCAAAATTTATGATAAGTGACAGCACGCTGATAATACGTACCCTTGACAAAAAGTGATAAAATGGCATTTTGTCCTTGTGGTCTTATTTCCCCAACCTCAAAACCTCAAACTAAACATGAGAGTAACATCAGACAAATCTCAGTAGAGGGATACTTTACCAAGTAACTGAACAACACTCCTCAAAACTGTTAGTGTCATGAAAATCAAGGCAAGTACGAGAAACTGTCACAGTCAAGAGGGACCTAGGAAGACATAATGGCTACAAGTAATGCAGTATCCTGGATGAGATCCCAAGGCAGAAAAAGACACTGGGTAAAAACTAAAGAACTCTGAATAAAATGTGGACTTTGGTTAATTATATCAACACTGGCTTTTTAATTTTAACAAATATACCTACTAATGTTTGTTGTTCAGTCACTAAGTGGCATCTGAGTCTTTGCAATCCCATGGACTGCGGCACACCAGGCTTCCCTGTCCTTCACTATCTCCCAGAGTTTGTTCACACTCATGTCCATTGAGTCAGTGATGCCATCTAATCATCTCATCCTCTTCCACCCTCTTCTCTCTTTGTCTTCAATCCTTCCCAGCATCGGGGTCTTCTTCAATGAGTCGGCTCTTCACATAGCTTCAGCATCAGTCCTTCCAATGAGTATTTAGGGTTGATTTCCTGTAAGACTGACTGGTTTAATCTCCTTTCTGTCCAAGGGACTCTCAAGAATCTTCTCCAGCACCATAATTTGAAGCATCAATTCTTCGGCGCTCAGCCTTCTTTGCAAGCTATTTTACATTTGCATTCTTACAAATACTCAAGAAAAAAATTAATTTCTATTAACAAAAGATGGTAAGTTTCTTAAATTTTCTCATGAAATCTCTTTAAACATGATATTATTTTGTGCAAAAACAGTACTATACATCAGTATCTATAATATTCATGGCAAAATCCAAAAGAAAAATTCCATTCAGCTATATATAATTTTACACCCAAAATACAATCATGATTTTTATTAAGAAATTAATAGATAATATCAAAATGTTAAAATTATCTTCTATTTATAAATCAAAAATAAAAATAATATTTGTTTCACTGGATGATGGAAAGTTGTTATAGGGCTTACTTAAAACATTTTTTAAGAATTAAAATAAATGTTAACATGAATTCCCCATAATCAATAATAGACATCATTCTTAGTATTGATCTTCATAATAAGCAAGATGACTGCAGTTTACATTCTGTTATTTTAGCTAGTGAATTAAGACTTTAAATAGATATAAATAATATTGAGCAAGTAGAAGAAAAGCTACCATGACTTGTAGAAGTAGAATTCTTTATAGTCATCTAGAACCTAGTACTTCCAAAATGAAGTTATCTCCCAGAACACATACCAAATAGTGTTTTTCATGTCAGGAAATGATATTACATCCATCGACTAATTCAACAAGAATCCAATAAGACATTTTTGATCTTTTATTTTCCTTACCACTTCATTTAATCCATGAGCAAGTTTTGGTGGACCTACCACCAAATTAGTCAATTCTCTCTCATGTGTCTGTTATAATAATCACAAAAATTGATCTATCCAATTCTACCCCATAATTCTTTCCTTAGTTAGGAAAAATCACTTAGCTCTAGTGATTTTTAAGTCAATTACAATTCACTTGCTAACAATTTAAACATCAATATGATATGATATTTTTATAATATAGCATATATTAGCATAGAAATTAAGTGATTTCCACTAGAAAAACTAAATTCAAAGGAAAAAATGCTATACTGAACCAGTCAAGTCAAAGAGATATTCTTCTAATTAGGAGAACTCCTTTGTTGTTGTTTATTTCCTCACATGAAACATAAAAATATGATGTCAGATCTTGGGTAAAAAGAACTATTTCTTCTGAAAATTTTCATTAGAAAAATGGAGAACCTATTTCCATCAAATCATACGTCAAAGACAAGGAAAAAAATGGTGAAATAGACACTGACAACTGAATAATGAATAATCCTGATTGGCATCATTCCAATATCCTGATAGAAAATAAAGCTCATGAGATATTACTGTTTTGAGTAAGGATGCACCTGAAAACACTTTTCAAGACATATGTGTAATGGAAATCAGTTAATAAGGATATGTTTTCTAAGAATCATTTATAATTTGTCAAATACTCAGCTGAGGAATCGATATGTGTACAAGTGAGTCAGTATGAACAAACTACCATTACTCCTAAAATAATATGCACATGGATGGATGGATGAATGAAGGGGTGGATGGAGGAATGGAGATATAAACAATCAGGATAAAAAGAAAATATATTCATGGAATGAACAGGGGTTCTTTTGAGAAAGCAACTTCATCATCTTAAGAACCTCAAGTGAAGTGAAGTCGCTCAGTTGTGTCCGACCCTTTGCGACCCCATGGACTGTAGCCTACCAGGCTCCTCTGTCCATGGGATTTTCCAGGCAATAGTCCTGGAGTGGATTGCCATTTCCTTCTCCAGGGGATCTTCCCAACCCAGGGATCGAACCCGGGTCTCCCGCATTGTAGACAGACGGTTTACCATCTGAGCCACCAGGGAAGTCTAAGAACCTCAAAGGTACAACTATTAAACCCCATCAGTTCAGTTCAGTTCAGTTCAGTCGCTTGGTCGTGTCCGACTCTTTGTGACCCCATGAATTGCAGCACGCCAGGCCTCCCTGTCCATCACCAACTCCCGGAGTTCACTCAGACTCACGTCCATCGAGTCAGTGATGCCATCCAGCCATCTCATCCTCTGTCGTCCCCTTCTCCTCCTGCCCCCAGTCCCTCCCAGCATCAGAGTCTTTTCCAGTGAGTCAACTCTTCGCATGAGGTGGCCAAAGTAAGGAGCTATAAATAAATAACATGTTTTTCTTTAAGTAAAATATGGAAAGGATGAGGGTCACAGATACAGAAGTAAAATTGTGAATTTTCTTCTTGAGGAGTGTGTAATAAATTTTTCTCTGAAAACATTAACATTTCTGCAAATTGCAGTGTACATAATGTTAATGCAATAAGAAGCCCTATAGAAATTTTATGCAGAAAATGCAATTAGAGCCAAATAGTAAAAAAGATAAGAATGTGATGCTGTACTAATAAGAATACATGAAGCCAGACTTGTACACCTGACTGTAATTACATCACTAACACCTGAGGAAATGAAAGTTGATTAATGAGAAACAGATGCTAATTTTGAAGCCTGCAAATTCAGATACATTCAATAATGTGAAGATGTGGAATGCAAATGAAGTAAGGAATGCATCATATAGACAAAATATAAAGCAGGAAAAAACAAAGATGTTTTAAAAATTGTGTAGAATATAACAGGGATAGAAAAATGGATGAAAACTAAAATGAACTAAAATGTGGGAGCCTTTATTTTTTAGCTATTTGAGTGTTACTCAACAATGACAGTCAAAACCAACAATTTCATAGCTCTAAGAAATGTGAATGTGGTTCATTTTGTTATGTCAATTTTATTAATTACATATTTGTTCTAAAATTAATCTGAATCTTAGTGTATAAGCAAAAGTTGAGATAAAATATGAAATCAAAATTTTTAGAAAGTATAAGTTCTCCATGTGAACATATTAACACTGATGGGCAAAACATGTCATATTAATTAAATATTAATATTAGCATGGTGAAAAATTCCATTTGGAATGATGAAGAAAACATAGTAAGTTCTGATTTTCCTAATTTGTTTTCGACTCTGCATGGCTTGTTACCAGGGATTAGTTCCTCAACCAGAGTGAACCCAGGGCCACAGCAGTGAAAGCACCAAGTCCTAATGAGTGGATGGCGGGGGAATTCCCATGATTTTCCTTATTTCTTAATCCGTTAACAAAGTTACTTTTTCTTAGTTTCAGCAAAGCCCCTCCACTTCTTTAAGATCTTAAGGCAGATGACATTGACTTACTTTTCAACCTCAGAATAACACCTGCAATTAAGATGTTGCTCGGCATCATTTACACCATTACATTATGCAGATGAGCTTTCAGAATGCTAACTAGCATATTTTACTCCTTGGCAGCTGCAGTACAGTTTTATTCTTTGTATCAGGAACTGAAGCACCTGCACTTCAGGGAACCAACAGAACTAGAGGGACACAAACCATCAAAGTATAATAATCCAGAAAAATCTCTGAAACTATGTCACTGTGGAAATTTAATTCACCAGAGATAGGAAGTGTTGCTTCATAATTGAGCCAAATAAAGGGAAAAAATAATATTGAAAATTTGTTCACTTCTTCCAGTGCCCTGAATGGTCAACATCTATTAAAGAGCCAGAAAGTGTCCTTCACATCAAGGTCCCTGCTTTCCTGGAGGCAATAAAATACATGACACACAAGGAGTGATGAATTTCTGAGGCTTCTGGAGAACACCAAGTCCTTGTAGTCTTTTCACATTTTGTCCTTTACAACCTAGCTCCACATTTATTTCAATTTCCTTGAGAGTTTAGTGAGGTTATTAAAAAAAAACCTTAAATATTTAGTATAAGACTAAAATTATAAAATATATTTCTTTGGAAGACAATTTTAGTGACAGCAAGAGAGTCTGTATCTTTAAAAATCTTTAATTCCAATGATATTATTAGAAGAAAAGCATGCTATTTATTTGAAAGATATATGTTTTCATGAGAATAAAAATAATTGCCATATCAATAAAAATAATTGCTTTATCAGTTTAATATACTTTTGCCTACAGCAGTAACATATATCAAAGATTTTAAAAATTGAATCAAAATATAACACAGCAACTCCATTTCTATCAAAGGCAGTAAATCTGAAAGGCAGTATAGATTCTCTTTTTTCTACTACAACAAAAATAATGTCATACTTACTTGAACCAGTTTCTATAATAACAGAAATAATTCTAAATGAACTCCTATTTTCAAGTGAAAGTAATGACTTTTTTTAAACTTAAATGTATCATGGACAATTAGAAGAAAAGTTTTTGAATTTCCAACCACCTAATATAATAAATATGACTTGTAAGAATTTTAAGTGCTTATATAATACTATCAGAATTATAACTGGAAGTGAGGAAACATCAAAGGAGTCTGCAGTATTTCTTAAGAAAATGTAAAATCTATTTGGTTTGGATATCAGGAGATAGCTAATTTAAGGTGTCTGTACTTAACTGCCTCAGAAGCGATTTTCTATTTTGCCAGAAATACACACACCCACACACAACTGAAGTAAATGCAAGTTAATAAGACTTGATGGTTTTGTACCTGATCAATTCTTCTCTTATACACAATTAGAGAAAGCTTATTTTAAATACTTTTTCCAACAAAGGCAGAAACATTTACCTCTACAAATTGGAACCAGCATTTTAAGTGAATGCTGAAACCACCAATGTTGGCCACCAACAGGGAAAGCTGACAATCTCAAAACAAAAAGTACGCAAATCCACCAATCATACCTACATTAATTTATACAGTTCAGTGGTACTTTAACTAGAAGATGCAGATCTACACAGTAGCCACTGCACAATAAAACACAGAATTCCTCCAGGGGTTAATTAAAATTAACTGCCTGCATATAAAGACTGGATTCTAGGAAATAAAGTTGCTGAATAGAAGGCAATGGGAAATGCCCTTTATTACATGCAAAGAAAGCAAAACACTGGAAAACAGCACAGACCCCCTGGGTACACATCTGCAGAACTAGAAATGGAAGAACTTGATAAAGACTGGGGATTAGTTTCACCTTCTCTAAAAAACCCAACCTGTGAAAAATTCTCTAAAATCTCCTTTTTGTTTTATTTTCCAATTAATATGTACATATTAAACCAGTGTCTTATTCCTAGGGCAACTTAGTTCTCGAGGTTAATATTAATGCATTAATTCCTGGACTCAGTCCTGGGCCAATTTGAATTCAGGTTTTCATTTGTAGCTGTATCATAAATGCTATTAATTGTGTCCAAGATTTTATTCAGTTCAATTAGCAAGATGGCCTTAATATGCCTCTTGGTTTGATTAAATTTTAAGTAGATTTCTTTCTAACTAGAGGCTCCCAGTCTTCCTTTTTGTTAGAACACTTACTTTAGAAAACTTGCAATTGTAAATTCTTTCTCTGTCCCTTTGAGATATAAATTTTCCCAGTCTCCTGTCAGTTTTACAAACCAAGATCTTTCCCTTCAGGGACCTGGGAAACATCTCTTTGAAATGTAACTATCAAATCAAAGGAAAATGAAAGCATCAAGAAAGATAGGGCCCTATATCCAGTCTCTGCGGGAGAGTAGGAGCCTGTTTTTCAATAAAGACCAATATGCAAGCAATAGCTTAATCATATTGACCAACCACATCCTCATGTCCTCTAATACTTTTCCACTGGCTCATTTTAGTGCTTGAAACTCCTCATTGCTAACATGTGTAATATCATATATGAAACAAATCACCAGTCCAGGTTCGATGCATGATGCTGGATGCTTGGGGCTGGTGCACTGAGATGACCCAGAGGGATGGTACAGGGAGGGAGAAGGGAGGGGGGTTCAGGATGGGGAACACGTGTATACCTGTGGCAGATTCATGTTGATATATGGCAAAGCCAATACAATATTGTAAAGTAATTAACCTCCAATTAAAATAAATAAATTTATATTTAAAAAATTAAAAAAAACTTCCTCATTGCTTAAAACTCTCCTGCCTGTCATTTCTGTGGAGTTGTGTCCAAGCTCTCTTGACTATTTCAATAGTCTTGATTCCTACTACAACAGTAAAATGTTCTTTCCCTAACTCCATCTGCTTGATGCAATGTTTCTTTGACAAAATGCAGGACTGACAAACAAGTGAAAAAAATCTAATCTGAGAGAGGGTAAAGAGTGCTGGTAGTGTTTCTTAATTAGAAGTAACAGTGATTTGATTAAAGATCATATGACAGAATTAAAGCAAGCAGTTATTAAACATAAAACACTGAATTCAGCCATAGTATGTTATCTGCTGCTACTCTTCCTTAGTTAAGAACTAAAATCTACCTATGCTTTTCATAGAGTATGGAAAGTAGAAGGTAAAAATAAGTATTTCTGAATTGCAGTATGAATGAATGAAGAAATCAAGAGGTCAAAATATATAAGTGCCCCTTCAATAAAAATTCATGTAGACAATATTTTTCTAAGCACCTCCTTTTTTTCCTATATTTGCTCTGACTTTTGCCTTCTCAGTTTCCAAAACTAAATTGACTCTCTTGAACATTCCTTTAGCTTCTAAAAATAATTTAAGTAACAGTAGATTTGAAGCCACTAACAATAGCAAGTTTGAAATGCAAGTTGTAGATACATACTCTCAGAAAATTTTTAAATATGTCTTCATACAAAGATTTTCCCATATTTACATGTGTACACTTAAATAAGACTTTCTAAAAAATATTATTTAACTAATCTGATAATTATTAGTAGAAATTTGAAATATAAATATATAATAAGATAATGAGATATTATATCCCCAAAGAACTATATTTAAAGACAAATCTGTACCTGTAAGATAAGGCACAAGAATTCAAAAAATAACTCAGTATCATTTTCTTTACAAAGGAAATGACTAATGTATATTTCTATTTGAAATATTATAATTGATCTGAATTACAGATATGTGTTCTAAGCTAATTCACAGGTAATGCCAATGAACCAAGTTTGCACAAAATGACATATTAGGAGAGGGATTATATATAAGCACTTCCAAAGATTTGTAATGACTCCACATAGTTCTTATATTAAGAATAATTTACATTTGCTACCTAATTAACAAAACAAGCCTTAAATATAACTGAGTAAAAAAAATTAAATTTCATGCGGTAAAAAGCAGTGTTGTATGTGTATCTGAACCTAGGGTCTTCTTTTCTAGGAGGGAGATCTGAGAGGTTTAATATCCTGAACACCACACTTGGTACATGCATTTTAAATGTTTTATTTGTTTTAACCACCTATTACAATGCTCATAATATCTGAATAGTACTTATTAATTAAAGTAGATATAAATTTTGAGTCTTCAAAAATAAGTGTGGTGCTGGAGAAAACACACAAGAGAGTCCCTTGGACTGCAAGATCAAACCAATCCATCCTAAAGGAAATCAGTCCTGAATATTCATTGGAAGGACTGATGCTGAAGCTGAAGCTCCACTACTTTGGCTACCTGATGTGAAGAGCTGACTCACTGGAAAATACCCTGATGTTTGGGAAGATTGAAGGTAGGAGGAGAAGGGGATGACAGAAGATGAGATGGTTGGATGGCATCACTGACTCAATGGACAGGAGTTTGAGCAAACTCTGGGAGATGGTGAAGGATAGGGAAGCCTGGCATGCTGAAGTTTATGGGGTTGCAGAGAATTGGACATGATTGAGCAATCGAAGAACAAATATGTGCACATTCACAGATTTTGCAGATGTAAACAACCGTCATACTCTACTGAAGATCCATTTAGAAAAAACAAATTGGCTTATGTGTGTGGGTGTCTTCTATGCAATAATGATGCATAAGAAATAAAAATAAAGTCTACTCTTTATTCCAAAGGATGGTGGTCTAGTGGTTGGGACTACATCCCTCCTCTGCAGAAGGCATGGGTTTCATCCTTGGTTGGGGAACTAAGATCTTACATGCCCTGAGGAGTGGTCCCAGAAAAAATCAATAAATTTTTTAAAAGAAAAGAAATAATATGATATAACTAGTAAATAAAATCAGAATTCACAAGAGGAAAAAAAATCATGGCAAGGTAGTATAGGCAACAATGGCTTAATTAAAACCTGGAACATGGTATGAACTTTAAAATTTGGGTAGAATATAGCAAGGTGAAAAAAAAATAAAGAGGACATATTTTATGAGATAATACATGACAAAGAATAGAAGTGGAGATGAGCATAAGTCTTGCAATACAGGGGATACTACAGGTTTTCACTGTATGGAAATATTGGGTGGATATGTGCTGCTGCTGCTGCTGCTGCTGCTGCTGCTGCTGCTGCTGCTGCTGCTGCTGCTGCTGCTGCTGCTAAGTCACTTCAGTCATGTCTGACTCTGTGTGACCCCCTAAACGGCAGCCCACCAGGTTCCCCAGTCCCTGGGATCCTCCAGGCCAGAACACTGGAGTGGGTTGCCATTTCCTTCTCCAATGCATGAAAATGAAAAGTGAAAGTGAAGTTGCTCAGTTGTGCCCGACTCTTAGCGACCCCATGGACTGCAGCCTACCAGGCTCCTCCGTCCATGGGATTTTCCAGGCAAGAGTACTGGAGGGACACGGGCTAGATTAGAAGAAATACTATGACTGGACAGAGAAAATATATATTTGGCATAATAGAACAGAAGAGAATGGAAGCTTTTGTGTAAGGAAGCAATGTATAAAACTGGCATCCAAGCATGGTTTCTTCTAGAAGCAATGAGTGAATGTAGCTGAATTTAAAAAGCTAACTCAGGAACTACTTTTGCAAACCAGGAGTGAATGGTAATGACTATGACTAGGGTGGTAGCAGAAAAAGAGATAGAGAGAGAGAATGAATTTAAGTTGCCTGCACCTCATGCCCCAAAAATTAACTGAAAGAAATGAATAAGTCAAAGATGACTCCAAGACTTAATCCTTAAGTGACTGGGAACTTAATAGAAAGAGAACGTCTGATAAGAAATACTAATTTAGGATGGGAAGCTAATGTATGCTTTAATATGTTTATTGTGATGGAATCCATCCCACAAGATATGCTCATTGGGCAACCAGTGAAGGAGCTGGAACTTGTGTAAATGAACTTGAATTATGCTTTTAGATGTATAAATATATGATAACTGATAACTTGCTATCATTTCTTCATTTAGTCATGTTATATATGTCAAACATTTCAAAAATAATATCAGGTATGTACTGAAAGTTTCTAGGAAACATTTTCATCTCTTTACATGTCATTTAATCCTTACTACAAACCCTCATTCCAGGTATTATTGCTATTCATGTTCAGTCACTCAGTCATGTCCAACTCTTTTGAGACACCATGACTGTAGCCCACCAGGCTCCTTTGTCCTTGGGATTTCTCAGGCAAGAATACTGGAGTTGACTGCCATTTCCTTCTCCAGGGGATCTTCCCGACCTAGGGATAAAACCCAAGTCTCCTCTATCTCCTGCACTGGCAATGGATTCTTTACCACTGAGCCACCTGGGAAGCCCGTTACTGCTATTAGCCATTACGTAAATATCAAAACACCTAAGATACAGAGAGGTTAAGGGACTTGCCCAAGGTTGCAATAGCTACAGACAGAGCAGGATACCTCATAGGTGCCCTGAACCCAGAGCCCAAACTGTAGACACCACGTAACACTGATTGCAGGCGCAAAGGGTAAATAGGCTCCAAACATTCACAGAACAAAAATTAGTTGATTCTGCTAAAACTGAAAAACTGAACTACTTCTTTAAAGATTACTGAAAACATCCGAGAAATAAAATCTGTAACAGAAATAGCAAACTGCATGATCACAAAACTGATTTTCTTCTTTCAGAAAAAGGAAACATTTTGTTTGTTACTCAAAGTGTATATTCATTACAGAAAGCATACCTTAAGCAAAGTGTGTCAAGCATACATTAGGCAAAGTGTGTCAAGCATACATTAAGCAAAGTGTGTCAATATTATCTATGTGTATGCGGACTTAATTTTTACAAATTTTTGTAACCTCCAAGGCTTAATATGTTTTAAAAGACTAAAACAATGGTTTTAACTTTTGTGCACAACTCTTTGCACATTTCCCAACTACTGTTTTAGAATTAGTTTTAAAAATTCTATAGATCACCTGGAAATTTTGAATATATTAATTTTCTCTTCATAAACAATGGCTATTATTACAATATAACACAACTGAAGATAAGGCTGCATAGTAACAATAGAAATTTGAAACTAGAACAATGAGTTTTCTCAAGATAAACTTTTCTGTGCACTCCTACAATTCTAACTATGGGGCATGTGCTATAATTATGTGTTATAGAAAAGAAATAAAAGATGTTCTTCAGAAACAAAAAGCAATATCAGAACTCCCTCTTTGCTCTAATTTGCAACAATGCTACCAAAATAAAGTTTACTTTCAACCTCACAGGGTCACATATAAACTAATGTTAATATACAAGTATATTACACACATACAAATATGGATCAATTGTCCAATTTTTCTTTCACAGATAAAGTTAAAACAGCAACACTTTATTTTTTCTACTGTTAAAACACGAGACTCATTTTACATATTTATAGCCCATAGTCTACACATTAGCAAATCCATAAAAATGCAAGAAAAAATTGTGCCTAGTAGTGGATTCCAACTATGCAAATCACATATTCCATAATTTATCTCCAATAAAGTGCAATTGAATACACAGTAAATGTGCTTCATGTTTGGGAACACATGTAAGAATTAAAGATTTTTAAATTAAAAAAATAAATAAATAAATAAATAAATATCTTTATTTCTTAGATTAGCATGAATCTGTCCATGTGATCTAACAAAAACTAGAGATCAAAGTCTGGATTCAGTTAGAAAATTAAAATGAGTTTCTGAGTATTGATAACTTTAATATTTAGGGTACTATTTAGGTCAAGAATACACAGAAGAACTGTACAAAAAAGATCTTCATGACTCAGATAATCACAAGAGTATGATCACTAATCTAGAGCCAGACATCCTGGAATGTGAAGTCAAGTGGGCCTTAGAAAGCATCACTATGAACAAAGCTAGTGGAGGTAACAGAATTCCAGTTGAGATATTTCAAATCCTGAAATATGATGCTGTCAAAGTGCTGCACTCAATATGCCAGCAAATTTGGAAAACTCGGCAGTGGCCACAGGACTGGTAAAGGTCAGTTTTCATTCCAATCCCAAAGAAAGGCAATGCCAAAGAATGCTCAAATTACTGCACAATTGCACTCATTTCAGACGCTAGTAAAGTAATGCTCAAAATTCCCCAAGCCAGGCTTCAGCAATACATGAACCACGAACTTCCAGATGTTCAAGCCGGTTTTAGAAAAGGCAGAGGAACCAGAGATCAAATTGCCAACATCCGCTGGATCATGGAAAAAGGAAGAGAGTTCCAGAAAAACATCTACTTCTGCTTTGTTGACTATGCCAAAGGCTTTGACTGTGTGGATCACAAGAAACTGTAGAAAATTCTGAAAGAGATGGGAATACTAGAGCACCTTGCCTGCCTCTTGAGAAATCTATATGCAGGTCAGGAAGCAACAGTTAGAGCTGGACATGGAACAACAGACTGGTTCCAAATAGGAAAAGGAGTATGTCAAGGCTGTATAATGTCATCCTGCTTATTTAAGAAATGCTGGCCTGGAGGAGGCACAAGCTGGAATCAAGGTTGCCAGGGAAAATATCAATAACCTCAGATATGCAGATGATATCACCCTTATGGCAGAAAGTGAAGAACTAAAGACCCTCTTGATGAAGTGAAAGAGGAGAGTGAAAAAGTTGGCTTAAAGCTCAACATTCAGAAAAAGAAGATCACAGCATCTGGTCCCATCACTTCATGGGAAATAGATGGAGAGACAGTGGGATCAGTGGCTGACTTTATTTTTCTGGGCTCCAAAATCACTACAGTTGGTGATTGCAGCCATGAAATTAAAAGATGCTTACTCCTTGGAAGGAAAGTTATGACCAACCCAGACAGTTTATTAAAAAGGAGAGACATTACTTTGTCAACAAAGTTCAGTTTAGTCAAGGCTATGATTTTTCCAATAGTCATATATGGATGTGAGAGTTGGACTATAAAGAAAGCTGAGGACGAAGAATTGATGTTTTTGAACTGTGGTGTTGGAGAAGGCTCTTGAGAGTCCCTTGGACTGAAAGGAGATCCAATCTGTCCATCCTAAAGGAGATCGGTCCTGGGTGTTCATTGGAAGGACTGATGCTGAAGCTGAAACTCCAATACTTTGGCCACCTCATGCAAAGAGTTGTCTCATTTGAAAAGACCCTGATGCTGGGAAAGATTGATGGCAGGAAGAGAAGGTGACAACAGAGGATGAGATGGTTGGATGGCATCACCAACTCGATGGACATGGGTTTGGGTAGACTCTGGGAGTTGGTGATGGATAGGGAGGCCTGGCATGCTGTGGTTCATGGGGTCGCAAAGAGTCAGACATGACTGAGTGACTGAGCTGAACTGAACTGAACAAGTGTGCGTGCTGCTTTCTGAAATCACTTTATTACTGCCCAGAATAGTTGTGCCTTGCTTATTCTTAAGTAATCAAAATAGAGCCTCTAAGAGGTAGAACACATATCAAAATGAGATAGTAGATATCTTTACTGATTTAATCATAACCAAATGCTGTTGATCTCACCCCCAAGATATTCTGACTATTATCTTAGAAAGTAAGGTAGGTTAAGAAAAGAAAGAAAAAAAAAATCCACTGTTAGGCAATCAGAAGTTCTTTTCACCTCAGCATCCCAGTGGAGTTTCTGAATTAAAAATAATGAAATGACAGAAATTATTTCTGAAACAATTTGAGATAAATGCTAGTTTTTCTTGTTAAGGGAAAAGTGTTTACCTCTTTAACAGTGGTGTAGAAATGTACTACATTTCAAATGTACTCCTGTACATTTATTGGATTAAACAAGAGGATGTTACATTGTGTCTAATTATTAATTTTTACCCAACACCTGCTTGTTCAGGGTGAAAGATCTAACCAGGAAAATGAATCATCTCATGAACTGCTCTTACAGACATGTTCACTAGCAAAAATATACATGTATCTCTATCCAGATTTTGGAGAAGGCAATGGCAACCCACTCCAGTACTCTTGCCTGGAAAACCCCATGGACAGAGGAGCCTGGTAGGCTGCAGTCCATGAGGTCGCTAAGAGTCGGACAGGACTGAACGACTTCACTTTCACTTCTCACTTTCACGCACTGGAGAAGGAAATGGCAACCCACTCCAGTATTCTTGCCTGGAGAATCCCAGGGACGGGGGAACCTGGTGGGCTGCCGTCTATGGGGTTGCAGAGTCGGACACGACTGAAGCAACTTAGCAGCAGCAGCAGCAGCAGCATTCAGATTTTACAGAAATGAGTTCATTCTTCACTCATTTTTTTCTGACTTGCTGTACTTGTTTCTGACTTGTCTATATATATGCATGCATGGGTATGTATAGGTACATGTGTGTGTTGTTAATATTACATTCTAATTTTATTAAGGACTCAGGATAAATCCTTGTATTCAGTACCTCAGTGTTGTATAGGTTATTTGTCCAACTTTTTAATAATTAATTTTAAATGTTAGAAGATTAAAAAAATACAGTAATACCAATAACAAAATCAAAAATTTCAAACTTTATGCAAAATTAGTGGACAATTTCTGCAGGTCCATTTTTTCACTTTGCTATATGCACATCTAAGAATCAGCTAATAAAGAACACCATTTTATTTGGTATAAAGTATCTTTATAAAACACTTTCAAATACATATATTTACATCCTTTCACAATCACAGTGATCTCACCAATCCTATCTACTTGCCAAACAATTTCTTTGCGTGTGTGCTAAGTTGCTTCAGTCATGTCCAACTCTGTGCAACCCCCTGGGCTGTAGCCCACTAGGCTCCTCTGTCCATGAGATTTTCCAGGCAAGAATAATGGAGTGGGTTGACAAGCCGTCCTCCAGGGGATCTTCCCAATCCAGGGATCGAACCTGTGTCTCTCCCGCATTGGCAGGCAGGTTCTTTATCCCAAGCGCCACCTGGGAAACCCCAATTTCTTTATTCTTTGACAAATCTCTAGAAAAAGTGGTCTGTTTCTACTGTGTCTACTTCTTCAGACTACTCTCAAAACTGTAACCTCCTCAACTCACAAAATGCTTTGGAAAATATTCAGAGGTTCTCAAATTCTCCAAATTTGAGATGATCCACATAATTTCATTTCCCTATTTTATATAGCACTGCATTAGCCTACTACTCCTGGCACCTTCACTATCAGTTTTGCTTAATCAGCCGCATTGTATGCTAAACAGTTTTACCTTTATTCTTCTAATTTTTCTCTATATACTTCTTTTTGTAGGTTCTTCAATCCCATGGTATCAGAAATCCACATTCTACAACCCAGTGTTCAAATCTACATTTTACTTTCAGAGTTTGTATCGCCATTTCTAATAACTTACTTACTGAATATTTCTGCTCGGGTATCTTCCTGTCATAGAAAACCAAGCTTGTGTTTTAAATATTTAAATATGTACACCCGTGGTGGATTCATGTCAATGTATGGCAAAACCAATACAGTATTGTAAAGTAAAATAAAGTAAAAATAAAAATTAAAAAAAAATAAAATAAAATATCATTCCTGTTATCAACTGTTTGCCAATAAAATTTTTTAAATAAAATTTTAAAAATACATCATTCCTTTAATCATACCTCCTTCCTTCTTTCCAATTTCCTTAGCACTCTAGCTGCCAACAACATAAAGTCACACCTCTTCAGTCTATCATTTCAAGTACTCACTTATTGCAACTACTGATCATTTCAATAGTTATGCTTCATTGTAACTTAGGTAGAACTGAGTGCTCCAAGAAACACTGAAATTTTGTTTCTCTTTTCTGTATATCATTCTAAATACTCATAATCTTCTCCCACTTCATGATCTGTTCAAGGCTTATCCATTCTCCAAAAACATCTTTTGTCTCCAAAATGGTACCTCTATCATTCTATCAAACTCCTAATTTATTTCTTAGTACTTAATTTATTTAGTATCATTTATCACAATTCTTAATTACCAAATACAATAATTTATGTATGTATTTATTTATGATTATATATAATCTGTATATAGGAAGACCAGAAATATCAGTAGATTGAAAGCTCCCTTTATCAAGGTATGTGTCTTTGGGAGATAATTCCATTTTACCGTTTCATTTTTATGATCAGAAGCACCCTAAAGTGATCCCCCAGTGAGTCTCACCCTTGTATAATCCTCCTCTCACAGGATGAGAGAAGCCTATGATCCTCTAACCAACTGAATGTGGCAAAAGTAATGGAATTAGTTAGGTTATACTGGCAAAGATGATGGAATAGTCACTCCCATGATTACATGTAAAACTCCATTTTAGCAGACTGGAGAAAGAGAGTCCCCTGCTAGTCTTTAAAAAAAAAAAAGTAAGCCACCATGATATATTGGAAAAAAAAAAACTTTAAAAAACTTAAATAAGGGAATATACCAAGTAACTGTAAGTGACCTTTAGAATTTGACCTCTAGAAGCTAGGTGCCAGACAGTGAGACAATGGAGATCTCAGTCCTAAAACCACAGAAACCTGAATTCTGACAACAAGCAAGTGATCCTAGAAGACCTTAAACTTCCAAAAACTCAACTGGCTGACACCTTGAATTTAATCTATGAGACTTTGGGCAAAGGACCTTTATACCATGCCAAGACTTCTAATCTATGGGAAAGAGATTACAAATATATTCTAGTCCACTAAATGTGCGATACTTTGTTGCATGGTAAAAGAAAACAAATACAGGTCCTGATGGCTGTATTGTTCTAGACTGTCTTTTAAAGAATGTTTGCTTGGTAAACAGCCTTGAAATAGTATCTCCTCATAATCTTGAGGGAAGTGTTGTTTACTGACCAATTTATAATAAATGTCTCCTTCCAGAGCAGAAGGCAGGTGGATTCGCTTACTGCCTATAACAAATGATTCGGGCTACAAGCCCAGGGTTCCTCAGCTGTGATGCAAACTTATTACCTGTGTAGCATCTATCTGGGCCCTTTCTTGTCACCCCTGTAGGATATGGAATACAAGGGGAATTCACCCAAAAAGTATAAAGACTTTGACCCGGATCAGGAGTCTTATTCCCACATCTATGAAACTGTGGTAGGATGATTCATATGGGCCAAGTCCCTTCAGTCGTGTCCAACTCTTTGCAACCTTATGGACTCCAGGCTCCTCTGTCCATGGGATTCTCCAGGCAAAAATACTAGAGTGCGTTGCCATGCCTTTCTCCAGGGGACTCATTAGTCTACAAATAGATAACATCTGAAAAACTTCTCAGTTCTTGACAACCTCTGTCTTTACCTTTTTATGCCCAACATCTAAATAAGACTTAGCATAATGCCTAACACTAAGCAGGCACTTAACTGAAACATTTTAAAGTAATGAATTTACTGATGAATCCAACATAACTGCTATAACTCAGAGGAAATTCTCCTCATGAAATATGTCTTTTACAATCTGTGAAATTAAGGTAAAATACAATTTCCTATAATTTCTTTATTAATAAATTTTAAATAGGTAAATTTTATATTTGATTCTTTAAACCCAAATAAATCACATGCTTGTTGAGAACTTACATTCTTATTCCAGTCAATATTTCTAATAGTGTCTAGAGAAGATAGCATTTTATAAATTAAGTAACTAATAAATGTATCCACTGAATTATTAAATTTGGTTTTTAATGCAGTCATACAATTTCAGAAGCAGATTTCCCACATCATTTGCAACTGATTTTCTAACTAATATGCCAACTTTAAAATAATGAATAAAACACAATCACTAGCTATTTGACCAATGTTCATCAACTTTCTTAATATAAAAACCTTCTGATGGTAAATGATTCCTTTAGAGATATTTAGATTATCAATATACATGACATTTATAATATTCACACTTTACCTACAGCATACAGGCCCAGGATACTATATTCTTAAGAAGGTTAATTTGACAATGTGATTACATTAGAATAAATTATATAACATTTTTCTGCTTTTGATAGTATCTTGTATGTGTTGATTGAACATTCACATTAATTACCTTTCATATTCACTAGGTTGGATAGGTAATCTGTTATGAATGAGGAAACCATAAGAGTTGCCTACATCTCACACACACACACGTACGTGCACACACACACACATACACACACAACTGAGCATGCAGGCTCAGTTTTATACAACTCTTTGCAACCCTATGCACCATAGCCCATCAGGCTCCTCTGTCCATGGGATTTTTCAGGCAAGAATACTGGAGTGGGTTGCCATGTCCTCCTCCAGGGGATCTACCTGACCCAGGGATTGAACCCACGTTTTCTGCACTGTTAGGCAGATTCTTTACCACTAGCGCCATCTGGGAGGCACATACTATTAATACTAAAAAGTAGGTCTCTTAGGTCATAGCCCACAATATTTTTAGGTAAGTTGCGTCCTTTACAAGCTACAAGAGGTAGAGGACAACCCATGGAAATCTTTAACTAGAAAGTAAGAGAAATATATACTTGGGCTTGAAATATAAAGGTTCCGGTTTTCTTCAGTTAAGCAAAATAAACACTCTTCGATTATTAGAGATCTTGGCATTTTCTATCTTCACTTTAAAAACTGAGTTTAATTTGGAACCATCTGAGAGGGAGCTGAGAAGACAAATCTGTTTCAGTCTCTAAGTCTCTAAATCTGCCCCGTCTCTAAGGAGAATTCTCATCAGGTAAAAGACAGCTTAAGTACAGCAATTTAACTAATTTAAAGGTTTCTACCACTAAAGTGTCCTTGCCATCTTACATCTGATGCGTAAAATTCAAAACGGCACATTCAGATGCAGCTATAAGCTAGAAAAATGTGATCTTGAACACCTCTACCCTAACATGCTATTACTTTTATACTGAGAGCCAATGATAACATCAGAAGGCATTTGAAATCTCCTGAAATTTTACATAAGCATCTTTTTAGAGAAAGTTTAAATGGGTTTGATGAGATTCTCATGGTCTAAGAGAAGGAACTGAAAGGATCACAAACACAAACTGGATGCTCTAAAACATAGACTAGTAGATAACTAAATTGAAGGGCATTTAAAAATTTTAAGAAATAATTTTCATTCTTCTTATAAAAAAAGTCTGTAATTTATTACATTATTTCTTATGGTAGAAAGATTTTTTTTTATAAATCAAGTTATTTAACCAATAAGAATGTGTTCACTCATCACTCAATTCCTATTTTACAGTGCTCACACCAACTCCTCAGGGCCCAATGGACTGCAGCCTACCAAGCTCCTCTGTCCATGGGATCTTCCTTCCTCCAGGGGATCTTCCCAAGCCAGGGATCAAACCTGGGTCTCCAGCCTTGGGATGCTGATTCTCTAACACTAGTGCCACATGGGAAGCCCCATGGTTATACAGTAGACCTTACTAACAGTAACTGCACCATCTCCAAAATCTCAGTTTCAAACATCCAATTCTTTGATGCTTATCCTCTGAGCCCATTAACAATACTGCTCATACTCTCAAAATTCTTCGATTCTTCTCGATCTCCAATCTACATATTCACTTTCTCTTACCTGGTGTTCTCATTTATCTTCTTAATTTAAATTTCATGGCCCATCATTATAACCATTTGTACATACACCCACAATTCTTTTGCTCATTTTTCTCTTAAGTTTTATTTGCTTGACCAAAGTCCCCCTCTCCCTAGTTAAAAATGGTTTGTTTTTTTGATGGCTGGGTGGTTTATAAACTAGTCCAGGCCAACTGTTCCACTTGTGACCTTGGTCCTACTATCCATCATCTCTCACTTAATCTATGAATTTGTTCTTGAGAAGCCCACTTTCTCTCCTGGATCATGATTTCCCATAGTTACTACACAATACCTATAATCATATAGACATGCTTTAATGTAAGACTGGGAGTTTTTTCCCAGATCCAAGACTAATTTTTTTTCTATAAATGGATGATGCTTTTTAATAAATTCTACTTAATTTACTTAAATGCTGTTGACTTCACAACCCACTAACGGGTCAGTCAGTCCTGAAGGAAATCAACCCTGAATATTCATTGGAAGGACTGATGCTGAAACTGAAGTTCCAATACTTTGGCCACCTGATGCAAAGAACTAACTCACTGGAAAAGATGCTGATGCTGGGAAAGATTGAAGGCAAAAGGAGAAGGGGGCAAGAGAGGATGAGATGGTTAGACAGCATCACTGACTCAATGGACATGAATTTGAGCAAGCTCTGGGAGACAGTAGAGGACAGAGGAGCCTAGTGTGCTGCAATCCATGGGGTCACAAAGAGTGGGACATGACTTAGACTGAACAACAACAAATGGGTCAAAGCCTCAGTTTACCTAAGGTCCCAGTGTCATGATTATCCTTGGAAGAAGAGCAGAGGCGGAATTTTAGAAAAAAATTGCCTTACCAGGTGGACAGCAGAAGATGTGGCAGAGCATAATTTCCAAATGTAGGGGCAGCTAGGGCAGTGGAGAAAGGGCTGGGCTCCAAGTCAGAAAACTTGGATTTGTTTGGGTCACCTTCTACTTGCAGCTTCCCTGGTGGTTCAGACAGTCAAGAGTCTCCCTGCAATGCGGGAGACCTGGGTTCAATCCCTCGGTTGGGAAGACCCTCTGGAGAAGGAAATGGCAACCCACTTTAGTGTTCTTGCCTCGAAAAATCCCATGGATGCAGGAGCCTGGCAGGCGACAGTCCGTGGGGTCGCAAAGAGTTGGACACGACTGAGAGACTAACACTGGATTGGGAGTTTTTTTCAGTAGAAAGAAACAGAAGATGGGGTTTAAGTAGGGAAGAGCACAACCTTAAAGGATATTTTTAATAGAGATATTTTAGTAGCATATCATAGACTATAGCTGGATAAGAAAAAAAAAAAAACACACACAAAGCAAGTGGCTGTACAGTGAAGGAAGCTGGTGGCCAGATAGTTATTGTTGTTCAGTCGCTAAGTCATGTCCCACTCTTTGTAACCCCTGGATTACGGAAGAAGTAATGTGCAAATTAACAACAAACAAAAATGTGGCAAAGATGGAGAGGATGCATGGTAAAGTATAACGTATTACTTAGATAAATGTTATTATTATTGTAATCAACTCCAAGAAAACAAAGACAGACTATTGTTCACATATTTTTTTTTCATTTTTAATACTTGACAGCAGAGTAATTTTTCAGGTTTATTTTCTGGCACAGCAAGGACGCTTCTCAAAGGTCTATTTTGCATAACAATTTTTGTCCTGCCACTTGAGATTTGTAGCAGAAAAAGAATAGCTCTATACCCCTTAATGTCCTACCACCCAGGTAAACTCTTTAACTAAAGTCTATTGTAGTGATCTGCATTTTTGTTACTGCAGATTTGTACATGACAAAATTTAGTAAAGTATAATATTGTGCAATGAAAAGATGTAAATAGCTCAAAATTATGTTTGTTTTACCTTCTACATAGATGACATCCAATGAACTAACCAAATATTTAATGCAAACCAGTAGTTGATTGATATTCTTTTAAAAAATTAAGCTACCACACATTCAAAACTGGAGTAGTAGTTTTCTTCTTTTATTACCCACCAAGGATCCACAACTTGACTTCATATTGTAATCTCCACTCTAATTAGATTTTTTGACCATTGTTTAGGAAACACGCAGAAATCTGTCTAACATTATCTTTAACATTATCTTAATGCCTTTGTTTCATTTCGTTGCTACACCAAAGAAAACAATGAAGCTCATGTACACATACATTTTCAGAAGTGTTTCAGATATTCAGCACAATTGCTTTGCATGGGAAAGCATTTACTGAATGGTTTGTTTTCAATGTTGCCTGAAAACCAGTTTTACTTTTTCCCAGTACAACTTATAGATTCAACAATAACCACAAAAATCTCCTTTGAAGTTGGTCAGAGTTCTGAGCTGAAGTAAATTCTCCTGGGAAAAGAAAGAAAAGCTCCAAGATGATTTTTAGAACTGCTTTACTCCACCATGTGTCCAATACTCCAACTTCTATTAGATTTCCAATGATACTGTTGATACAGAGACAATATTGAAGGCTTATCTATTTACACACTTATTATGCTAGCTACTCAGACCAAGCATTCATCAAAATATCTAGGGGGCCCAAATCTTGATTATTAATATTTTGAGTATACTTGTTCTGTGATTTACACAGTAAACCAGTCTCTGATAATCTTTGATATATTGCCAACCATTATGTACTCTGTAAATTACTTCAATATGTTCACTTAAAATATCTATTTAACAGGGAATGTCTTAATATAGACAATACTTAGCACTATGCAAAGTGAAAATGAGCTTTTATTTTTACTGTTTATTATGTGGAGCCATTAATTCACAGTATTGGCTGTTAGAGTCATACTGGTTGACAAATATACAAAGTATTTCCTTCTATTGCAAATCTTGAGGTATTATATTAAATGTCTATTTAAATGGAAGTAGTTGTTTTCCCATTTTATTATGATGCCTCTTTTTTCCGTTTGGTCTTTTTATCATTTTGACCTTAGGTTAATAAATACAAGAAACAATTTAAATGGAAAGATTATTTTAATCTTAATGCTTTCTAGGTATTAGATCTTTTTGCTCTATTAAATAGGAAGTAAACATTAAAGGAAAATGAACACTTAAAAATACTGTTTCATCACTCTGAACCCTCAAGCTACTAAAGGTAATAAACAAGAGGAAAAAGAGATGGAATCAAAATGTAGAATCACTGTAGTATATTTGATGTCACTTCATTCTTTGGAGGTTCTGCTTTATTGTCAGAAAAACAAATTCTTCCAAAGCATGAAAATATTGTCTTAATGGAACTCTTTTAATAGACTGCCTAAGACTTTTATACTATTCAAAGTTGCTTTAAGAAGCAATGGGGTTTATCCAACGGCCAACAGGTAAAAATCTATACAGACAGGCTAAAAAAGATTAAGTGCTCTCTTGAGAAGAACATAATTAAGAAAGATTTCACTGAAATACACAGAACTGAACATGATAGAAATAATGTCAAGCAGACTATTTTCCACTTAAAGAAGATAACAAGATGAGGGTTCAGGAATGGGACTGGGGAAGAAAGGAAATTCAAGGCAGATGTCAGGAAGTACTTTTTCATTAAATAGATCACAAATACTTGGGAAAGAAGTCTAAATAAAAAAAAACTAAAGGTGAAGTGAAATCATTGGCTATAGGGATTAAAGAAACTTTATTACACCTTTTAAATGCAGAACATAAAATCAGAGAAAACATGATTTATTTCTCAGCTTAACATGCTTTTTTTAACCTTAATTAAACAAACCCAAAATAAAGTATGCAAATCAAATTAATTTTAACTTACGAAAAAAGCAAAAGAAAGAGAGGTAGTACTAATTTTACTAAAAAGAGTCTTTGATCTACTACATGTAAATCATTTATTCAACAAAATGACTCTAGAATTGTCAAAGTCCTTTTTATTCTGAGTGATTATGACAGGGACTATAATCAGGTACCAATGTTCTATCTCAGAGATTTCTTAATATAGTCACTTTAACTTAAAGTCACAGAATCATACACTTTTGAAAACTTGCCAGTATTCTAAAGATTATTAGATTTGATTCTTTAAATTTGACAGAAATTAAATGAATACATATTAAATTGCAGAGCCAGAACCCCAAATCAGAACTTCTAATGTCTCTTTATAACTTCATGTCCTAGAAGAATTCAGACCAGCATATCCAAGACTTTTTTCTTCCCCCCACCTCCCAAAGTCTTGGCCTCCTATTTTGCATATTTCTAACCCTCGGTCTGAAATCAGTTATTCTTAGAAGCCTTTGTTTTCTGTGGTGGGAATAGTTTTTACAGAAAATAACTTGAGTCTTTACAATAGAATTGCAAAATATTTGATTTTAAAAAATTATGAGACCATACTGTTATTCCCACTTCTAATTAAATATACCAGAGTCATTCATTGTGGTTTTAAAATCCTAGGACAAAAATCCAGTTATATCCCATTTTTTTTTCCCAAGTATAAACCATGTTTACTAATGTATTGTGATTTATAAAGTGAAAGTGAAAGTCACTCAGTCTTGTCCAACTCTGAGACCTCATGGACTAGTCCATGGAATTCTCCAGGCCAGAATACTGGAGTGAGTAGCCTTTCCCTCCTCCAGGGGATCTTCACAACCCAATATTTTGACTTATAAGAAGTAATATAATTTGGTACAGCCACTATGGAAAAGAGCATGGAGGTTCCTCAAAAAACTAAAACTAGAATTACCACTACTGCTGCTGCTGCTAAGTTGCTTCAGTCGTGTCTGACTCTATGTGACCCCATAGATGGCACCCCAACAGGCTCCCCCGTCCCTGGGATTCTCCAGGCAAGAACACTGGAGTGGGTTGCCATTTCCTTCTCCAATGCGTGAAAGTGAAAAGTGAAAGTGAAGTCGCTCAGTCATGTCCATCTAGTAGCGACCCCATGGACTGCAGCCTACCAGGCCCTTCCGTCCATGAGATTTTCTAGGCAAGAGTACTGGAGTGGCTTGCCATTGCCTTCTCCACATGATCCAGCAATACCACTTCCGGGCATTTATCCAAAGAAAATAAAACACTAACAAAAAGATATGTGCATCCCCATGTTCATTTCAGCATTATTTACAATAGCCAAGAAATGGAAGCAACCTAAGTATCCATCAATGGATGGATGGATAACTATTCATCTATAAAAATAAAGAAAATCCTGCCATTTGCCACATTATGAATGAACCCTGAGGGCATTAAGCTAAGTAAAATAAGTTAGACAAAGATAAATACTATGTGATCTCATAATTACACTTTTACGTGGAATCTAACTGAACAGAAACAACAGACTCTTAGAACAGACAACAGATGGGTGGTTGCCAGAGGAGAAGGAGGGAGGCAGAGGTGAAATGGGTGAAAGGAAACAAAAAGAAGAAAACTCCAGTTTATGAAATAAATGCCATTGAAGTAGTATACCTCATGGTGACCATAGTAATGAATACTGCATTGTACATTTGAAATTTGCTAAAAGAGTAAATCTTAAAAGTTCTCACCACAAGTAAAAAACTTCTGTAACTATGTACAGTAATGAATGTTAATTAGATTTATTGTGAGGAGCATACAAACAGGAAATCATTACAGTGTACACATAAATCTGTTACATTTTAATTATATATAAATAAAAATAAAGATTTAAATAAACTGTCTATATTGAAATAATATTACACACTTTTTAAATGCAAAATAAATATCTGGTAATTACATATTATAGTTTGTTTATTCAAAAGGGTTTTACTATTATTAACAGTGCTGCGATGAACAGTGGGGTACTTGTGTCTCTTTCAATTCTGGTTTCCTCGGTGTGTATGCCCAGCAGTGGGATTGCTGGGTCATAAGGCAGTTCAATTTCCATTTTTTTAAGGAATCTCCACACTGTTCTCCATAGTGGCTGTACTAGTTTGCATTCCCACCAACAGTGTAAGAGGGTTCCCTTTTCTCCACACCCTCTCCAGCATTTATTGCCCGTAGACTTTTGGATAGCAGCCATTCTGACTGGAGTGAAATGGTACCTCGTTGTGGTTTTGATTTGCATTTCTCTGATAATGAGTGATGTTGAGCATCTTTTCATGTGTTTGTTAGTCATCTGTATGTCTTCTTTGGAGAAACGTCTGCTTAGTTCTTTGGCCCATTTTTTGATTGGGTCGCTTATTTTTCTGGAATTGAGCTGCAGGAGTTGCTTGTATATTTTTGAGATTAGTTCTTTGTCAGTTGCTTCATTTGCTATTATTTTCTCCCATTCTGAAGGCTGTCTTTTCACCTTACTTAGAGATTCCTTTGTTGTTCAGAAGCGTTTAATTTTAATTAGGCCCCATTTGTTTACTTTTGCTTTCATTTCCAATATTCTGGGAGGTGGGTCATAGAGGATCCTGCTGTGATGTATGTTGGAGAGTGTTTTGCCTATGTTCTCCTCTAGGAGTTTTATAGGTTCTGGTCTTACGTTTAGATCTTTACTCCATTTTGAGTTTATTTTTGTGTGCGGTGTTAGAAAGTGATCTAGTTTCATTCTTTTACAAGTGGTTGACCAGTATTCCCAGCACCACTTGTTAAAGAGATTGTCTTTTCTCCATTGTATATTCTTGCCTCCTTTGTCAAAGATAAGGTGTCCATAGGTGTGTGGATTTATCTCTGGGCTTTCTATTGTGTTCCACTGACCTATATTTCTGTCTTTGTACCACTACCATACTGTCTTGATGACTGTGCCTTTGTACTAGAGCCTGAAGTCAGGCAGGTAATTCCTCCAGTTCTATTCTTCTTTCTCAAGATTGCTTTGGCTATTCAAGGTTTTTTGTATTTCCATACAAATTGTGAAATTATTTGTTCTAGCTCTGTGAAAAATACCGTTGGTAGCTTGATAGGGCAGAGAAGGCAATTGCACCCCACTCCAGTACTTTTGCCTGGAAAATCCCATGGATTGAGGAGCCTGATGGGCTACAGTCCATGGGGTCACTAAGAGTCAGACACGACTGAGCGACTTCACTTTCACTTTTCACTTTCATGCATTGGAGAAAGAAATGGCAACCACTCCAGTGTTCTTGCCTAGAGAATCCCAGGGATGGGGGAGCCTGGCTGGCTGCCATCTATGGGGTCGCACAGAGTCGGACACGACTGAAGTGACTTAGCAGCAGCAGCTTGATAGGGATTGCATTGAATCTACAGATTGCTTTGGGTAGCATACTCATTTTCACTATATTGATTCTTCTGATTCATGACATTGGTATATTTCTCCATCTGTCAGTGTCCTCTTTGATTTCTTTCACCAGTGTTTTAATGAAAGCAACCTAGCTGTCTATCAGCAGATGAATGGATAAGAAAGCTGTGGTACATAAACACAATGGACTATTACTCAGCCATTAAAAAGAATACATTTGAATCAGTTCTAATGAGGTGGATGAAACTGGAGCTTATTATACAGAGTGAAGTAAGCCAGAAAGAAAAACACCAATACAGTATACTAATGCATATATGTGGAATTTAGAAAGATGGTAATGATAACCCTGTATGTGAGATAGCAAAAGAGACATAGATGTATAGAACAGTCTTTTGGACGCTGTGGGAGAGGGAGAGGGAGAGGGTGGGATGATTTGGGAGAATGGCCTTGAAACATGTATAATATCATGTATGAAACGAATCACCAGTCCAGGTTCAATGTATGATACAGGATGCTTGGGGCTGGTGCACTGGGATGACCCAGAGGGATGGTATGGGGAGGGAGGTGGGAGGGGGGTTCAGAATGGGGAACATGTACACCCGTGGCAGATACATGCTGATTTATGGCAAAACCAATACAATATTGTAAAGTAATTAGCCTTCAATTAAAATAAGTAAATTTATATTTAAAAAAGGGGGTTTCAGTTCAGTTCAGTCACTCAGTCATGTCCGATTCTTTGCGACCCCATGAACTGCAGCACTCCAGGCCTCCCTGTCCATCACCAACTCCCGGAGTTCACTCAGACTCATGTCCATCGAGTCAGTGATGCCATCCAGCCATCTCATCCTCTGTTGTCCCCTTCTCCTCCCACCCCCAATCCCTCCCAGCATCAGAGTCTTTTCCAATGAGTCAACTCTTCACATGCAGTGGCCAAAGTACCGGAGTTTCAGCTTTAGCATCATTCCCTCCAAAGAAATCCCAGGACTGATCTCCTTTAGAATGGACTGGTTGGATCTCCTTGCAGTCCAAGGGACTCTCAAGAGTCTTCTCCAACACCACAGTTCAAAAGCATTAGTTCTTCGGTGCTCAGCTTTCTTCACAGTCCAACTCTCACATCCATACCTGACTACTGGAAAAACCATAGTCTTGACTAGACAGACCTTTGTTGGCAAAGTAATGTCTCTGCTTTTGAATAGATCTAGATTGGTCATAACTTTCCTTCCAAGGAGTAAGCGTCTTTTAATTTCATGGCTGCAATCACCACTAAATTCAAATTACTATACCAGGCTATGAGGGATGGAGGACATTAAGATTAATAAAACTGCATTACTATTCTTAAGGAGTTGACAATATAGAAAGGGAGAAAACATAATAGTAACTTTTCTGTAAAGCAGTGTAAAATAAATGCTGCAAAATTCCTTTGCCCCTCCCCATAAAAGCAAAAACAGATGAGGAGAAAACAAAATTCCTAGAAATTCTGGGTGGAATTTTAGCTTTTAGAAGAAAGAGCTTAAGAGAAGAAGCAAGAAGGAAGCTAAAGAATGAAAGAGAAGCTAGAGTTGGATAATAATTTTATGAGAGAGGATTACAGGTCAGAGACACTTCTTCCAAAGATAACAACTGTAGACATCAGAGACTGAATGATACACTTAATAGGATAGCAGATTTTCTTGAGGAAAATATTAACTTAGAAAATGAACTAATTATAAATCAACCAATCTTTATATTCCAAAGGAAATCTCAGCACGTTATTTCAGATCTTGCTACAATACTAATAAAATGCGAATATATGTTTGCTGATGAGCTTCACTGAAAAATAAAGCGTGGTGATAACTGCGAAGGATCTGAAATTTACCCTACTTGCAAGTTAACAAGGTAGCCTGCCACAGTTTCATGGATTCTAGCAGAAAATGTAACTCCTGGGCCAGAGACAAAAAGCATTATAGTTCACAGTAATGGCAGTAGCAAAAGTCAGTATTTTCTCTACCTGGTTCCTCAAACCCTAATTCCTGCAGGAGGATCGGTTTTTCCTAATTGAGTGCTTGGATCCAAGATCATACCTACCAATGAAAATCTTGGCATTCAATCCAATTATGTGTATTATGAGGATGAAATGGTTAGACAGAATCACCAACTTAAGTGGACATGAATTTGGAATGGACTCTAAGAGATAGTGAAGGACAGAGGAGTCTGACATGTTACAGTCCATAGGGCCACAAAGTATCAGACATGACTAGTGACTGGATAACAACAACAATGTGTATTATGAAATATTTCCACAGATAATTTTGATTTACATTTTTATTAAAACCACTTAATAAAAGTTGAGTTTGAAAAAAAGTTTCAGTAAATTTGAATCATACTGGAAATATACCATTTACTGGGCAAATCTTAAAGCAAACTGTATATGTCCAGCACCATGCCCAGTAGTAGAAAGGACAAAAGAAATCTTAGATGAAATTTGTTTTCTAAGAATTTATATTCTAACTGAAAATATGAAAAAAAAATTAGAACTTGCAACACAGACCAGAAGATTAAAATAGGTGCATAGAGACAGCAAAAGAGACACAAATGTGTAGAATGGACTTTTGGACTCTGAGGGAGAGGGAGAGGGTGGGATGATTTGGGAGAATGGCATTGAAATATGTACACTATCATGTAAGAAATGAATCGCCAGTCTATGTTCGATACAGGATACAGGATGCTTGGGGCTGCTGCACGGGGATGATCCAGAGAGATGATATGGGGTGGAAGGTGGGAAGGCGGTTCATGATTGGGAACTCATGTACACCTGTGGCGGATTCATGTCAATGTATGGCAAAACCAATACAGTATTGTAAAGTAAAATAAAGTAAAAATAAAAATTTTTTTTTAAATCTTAAAAAATAAAAATAAAATAAAATAGGTGCATAAATAGAAACATTTCAAAATAATACTTCTTATTATGGTTTATTAATTGGGAATTGGTTATCATATGTCCAAAAGAAAACTTCAAAGTTTCAACATTTATATATATATACTCTCCATGAAATAAGAGGCAATATACATAGTCATTAAAAGTATATATGCTTAAGTCATAGATCCTTTGCTGAAATCCAGCTGTTTGTCTTAAAGCAAGTACTTATTTTAACCTCAGTTAGATCTCTAAGTCCTTATCTGTAAAATAAGCATAATAATTGAATGGACTTCATGGACTGCTATAAAGATTAGAAAGTGAAAATATATAAAACACTTGTAAAACTCTGTGACATAGTAACTACTATATTTTAACTTTAACTGTTATTTTTAAGTACCAAATAGCTGCACTCTATCAGGACACACATATGCAACTGCTTATTTACTTGACTCTATTTCTTACGAGATGGTAAATATCATGTGATTGGGTACCATATTGGGTTTAGTGCATGTACAATGCCTATACAATATCAGATATATTATAGCCATGTTATACTTACTTTTAAAAGGGTGGGCAGAGGGCAGGGGATAAAAGAAGGAAAGAAGGAAAGGAACTGAAAAAAAAAGTGAATGAAAATAGTCTCATATTTTCAGATATATATGCATTTAATTTAAATACAGCTGCAACATTTTGTTGAGTAAGTAAGGGGCAGAAATAAAGATGGGCTATCTGATGGATGAGAGATTTATAGGGCTTTAGGGAGGTCATGGATGGGAGGGTCTTCTATGCAAAGAAAACAGCATAAACATAGATATGCAGATGTTAAAAGACATAGAATCTTTAAGAAAAATGTATTTTCTGTGGCCTCAGTGCTTCATTCATGGGGAAAATTGAACAAAACGAAGCTGTAGTGGTAAATTAGATCCAGACTTGGTAAGAAGTGATATGTCATTACTTTTTTTTTATATTGAACAAGATGAATTCAAGGTTTTCTTTTTCTGTTTTTGATTTTTTGTTTTTATTAATTTACATACATATTTTATGTTTTAGGTATTTTTACAGTTTTTTTTTTTTAAGAAAGATCAAATGTTTTCCTTTAATTTTGTTAGCTTTGGATAATTCGGTACAGTGGCTATTTATGAAAAATAAGTATGTGCAACATGTTTTATCACTCTGCTGTTGGAAACCTGAGCCAGTCCCCATGCTGTAAGACCCTCTGAATAATTAAGATATAGAGCCTTGATGCTGTAAATCACAGGGTTAGCCCTCGGGTTGGAAAGAGCCTCAGGTTTTGGACCGCCATCCCCCCAACTGCTGAATCCCCTCTACAACATCGCCACCAAGTGGTCACAGAATCCCTGTGGGAGAAACTGGCCTGGATTTACTCTCCAAATTAAACAGAACTACATTTAAATATAACTCATAAAAAGTGGTGTCTTTAAGTTAAGACCTGTATAATACTGACCCTTAATGCTCCTAATTCATCTTTTTTTCAAATAGAGTTTGAGGTTTATATTTGAAACATATTTTAATTTTAAAAGTTTTCATTTTAAAATATTTCTTTCAACATACAGCATTTTTGACAGAGGCAGGGAAAGAAGAGGAGGCCAGGAATTAATGAACATGAACATAAGTATAGAGCAAGAAAGCAGGAAAGAAGGAAGAGGAATGGACAACACACTAAAAACAGCACAGTGTGCCTCTTCTATTGGCTTTTGTATTTTAAGGGATGTGCATGACTTTGTTATAAAAGATTTATCAGTGTCACAAGTTATGAGACATAAGCTAGTGTTTTTATCAACACAAGCAATAAACGCTTAGATGCTTAAAGCACTTGGCAAGACATAGGCAGAATCTGAAATGAGTTGAAAGGAATGATCACAAATAATGCAGTGTGTGCTGCTTGTTCCTAAAATACACACAGGGTTCCGCCTTCTTATGCCAACTGTGTTCAGGAAGTGATTCTATTAAGCTGAAGCTACAAATCCTTATTGGTCACTTCATAAAGCAACTACAATAACAAAAACAAAACTAAATAAAATACTGATCCAACTCAGAACCAAACAAAACTTTTCATGGCGAAGAAAACAAAAATTATTTACCCTATGAGAACAGCAAACTAAAGTGCCTTTGTTTAGCTCTCAGGGAGATAACCTGGCCCTGCCCACCTGTGAATGACTGTGAGATTCTCGAAGTAACTGGCACATTCCCCTGCTTGAAGTGCTAAGGCTTCCCTGCTGGCTCAGTTGCAAAGAACCAGACTGCGAAAGCAGGAGACACAAGAGACAAGGATGTGATCCCTAGGTTGGGAAGATCCCCTGTAGTAGGAAATGGCAACCCACTCTAGTATTCTTTGCCTGGAGAATCCCACAGAGAGAGGAGTCTAGCGGGCTACAGTCCATGGGGTCGCAAGGAGCCAGACAGGACTAAAGTGACTAAGCATGTGAACACATGAGAACAGCAGGTACTGTATTCATTCCTTATCTCAATAAACACGGAATTATTTACAGATTAAAAATAATATCCCTTCTGGAGTTTGCAACTCCAGTTACCCCTTTTCTGAATAATAGAGAAAACCACAAAACTAAAGGTATCATTGATGTGGCAACAAGATATGTCATCTTCAGACATTACTGCCAAAATGTTACTCCTTCATCCATCTCAGCATTATTTTTATGCATTTATCCATTTTTACACTCTGCTTTGTTTCAGGGTCACACACACATGCATGTGCACACACCCTCATGTACACATGCACCACCACCCCTACGCCTACTCCCAAAAATTCAGTGTGTAATTAAGCGACATAGGATGAAGAGAAAATCAGAAAGGGAAAATTAAAAAACCAGGTTCAATAAGCCACACCAGGTGCCCCAGTGAAGTAAAAGCAACAAATGATTGTTAGATGAACCTAGGAGCAGGCTCTAAAACCTTTTTTCTCAGACTCACTGGACCATAATTATTATTTCAAAACCGCTCATTGCACTGACTGTGTCTCCACTCTCCATGGCTGCCATCCAGTGTCATTACAGTCTTTTTCTGCAGTTTGTCAGAATGATTGGATGTTGCTCTTTGGTACCCCTGCTGATGAGCAGAGTCAGTATAGCTTTTAGGAATGGGTCTGGGAGAGTGACCTGAAATGAGTGACGCATCTTTTCCCTTTGAAACTACATAAAGAATATATCTCCTATCACCAGCTTTCCTCCTAGAACCTGCTCTTAACCTGTCTGAAGTTAGTGGGCTCAGCATTCTAAGTTTTTACAAGCATTCCATTTTCCTTGGGTGGAGGGTTAGATCTTTGTTTTTGTATTTCAGTAACGACTCTTTCCTTACAAAGCAAAGTAGGTATTTTTTTTTTCTTTTGGGAGGAGGAAGAGAGTAGATAACAATGAAATAGAACCAAAGCCTCTATATTTTGAGAAATAAATCCCTACTATGCAATTTTTAACTCATTTGGTTAAAGAGAAAGATATTTTAAATGTTCAGTTCAGTTCAGTTCAGTCGCTCAGTCTGTCCAACTCTTTGTGACCCCATGAACTGCAGCACGCCAGGCCTCCCTGTCCATCACCAACTCCCAAAGTCCACCCAAACCCATGTCCATTGAGTCAGTGATGCCATCCAACCATCTCATCCTCTGTCATCCCCTTCTCCTCCCACCCTCAATCTTTTCCAGCATCAGGGTCTTTTCCAATGAGTCAGCCCTTCGCATCAGGTGGCCAAAGTATTGCAGTTTCAGCTTCAACATCAGTCCTTCCAATGAATACCCAGGACTGATCTCCTTTAGGATGGACTCGTTGGATCTCCTTGCAGTTCAAGGGACTCTCAAGAGTCTTCTCCAACACCACAGTTCAAAAGCATCAATTCTTCAGCGCTCAGCCTTCTTCACAGTCCAACTCTCACATCCATACATGACAACTGGGAAAACCATAGCCTTGACTAGATGGACCTTTGTTGGCAAAGTAATGTCTCTGCTTTTTAATATGCTGTCTAGGTTGGTCATAACTTTCCTTCCAAGGAGTAAGAGTCTTTTAATTTCATGGCTGCAATCACCATCTGCAGTGATTTTAAATGTAGTCTCTGACTAAATACTGCTGAAGGTTTGATAAAATTTACTGAGAACAAAAATGCAGTCTACATGTAATTGATTCAAAATATTTCATCCAAATATAGTCTCTACAAAGACCAATTGTCAAATAGTAAAAGTCAACTATTCAACATTCCCAGCCACATAGCATATTATTTCAGTCACTGTTCAAGGCGTTTTATACATAATAATATAATTATCTTTTCAAAAACCCATTGAGATAAGAATCATCCCTTCATGACAAATTAAGAAACTGAGACAGCAAAAGACTAAGTCACATGCTTGGCGTTACAGAGCTGGCTGGTGGCAGAGTCAGAATTCAATATACTGCAATCTCATTGACTAGGCTAGTTTGCCTCTGAGAGAGGTGTGAAGTTTCCATGCTGACTTATCTTCTGGTATTAGGCATTTAGTTTTATCATCATTTATTTTGATGCCAGAACCAGTCACTGTAACTTAATTTGCACAGTACTTAGATTATCTGAGATCATTTAGTTAGACTCACAAAACAATACATCAAAATTAATCCCAGGTGTGGTATGTCTCTTTTCTAGAATTACCGAAGTCATTTTAATGTTCTGTGGCTTGGTCTCTTCACTTATAAATTTGGGATTTTCATATAATTTGTTTCTCAGCTACAAAAGGAAACTGAACATGATATGATTATATAAATCAAGGCAGTTAAACTCCCTGAAAATCAGTGCATATCCAGCAGTCCTCAAGCTGGTAGGACATCTCCCTAAGGATACGGCTTTATTTTTTTCTCAACTGATAAAAGTACATGGACCGTGGGTATAGGATTCCCTCAGATGCTGCAAAAATGTGATTATGGGACCACTACTTATATCTACTCCATCGAAATCTCTGGAAGCTTGGAGTCAGAATATACAATAAGCTCCCATGTGATCCCTATATACTAGAATTTGATAATCATTACTCTTGAACAAGCCTTGATTCTCCAGCCTGCTGACACATTCAATTCACTTGGGAGCTTTGAAAAAAATTAAACTGAATGAATTATAATCTTGGATGGTATGAGGCCTGAGCATCTGATAATGTTAAAAAGTTGCCGGCTGCCTCGTGTTAACCTGTGCACTTAAGCCTGAGAACCATACTGCCTGTTCTCAAGTTCATAGAAAACTATGGAAAGGGCACACCCTTTCTCATTTCAATAATCTAGGAATAATTACTGCATCATTAATTACTAAAATAACCATCCTTGCCAGGTTATTCTTTTCAACCTATGAAAATGTTGAAAAGCATGTTTCATTCTCACTGTCACAAGACTAAATACCCTGGAGGCTACTGTATTGATTTCCGTTTTACCATTACACCAGGAGTATCCATGGTCCAGCAAGATTATGTGACAGCAGTCATGACTACATGGCATTTGGGGTTGTTTATAACTGTGCTTGTGGAGTTTCTTGCTCTGACAGTATATGAATGTACTAGAGAATGAAATGCTTTTATACACCCTAATCTTCAAGCCCTACTTATGCTCTTGAGACTTAAATACTATTCATGAGCGATGCTATAGAGCCTGTTAAATCTCCTCACTCTTTCCATATGGAAATGCTTTGCTCAAAAGTGTTCACTAGGGACAGAGGGAAAAACAAAAGAGGAAATTATTTAAAATACATTGGGATTTTTATAAGGACATGCTATATACTGTATACTCAAGTGACAATTTTGAATGGACTGTGATGACCCAATACTTTAACTTTGTGATTTAGTCTGACATTAACATCTTAACTTCCCAGTTCAACAAATTCAAGTTCAATAGTGTAATGAACCTGAATGCCACACTTACTGCTGCTTTTAGAATGTACTTTGAGGAAATTGATTTAGGCCCTTTTTATCCTTGGGAAATATGATTTTATGCTTTTAACTTTGAAAATGAAAACAATATGTAATAATATGAACATACAAATTCACATCAAAAATGAGTGGGGCTTAAGAACCAACTGGCTAGAGGCATATCCCTAAGTTACTCTGGTTAGCAAAAGCAATAGCTATCTGGAGACAAAAGTTGATGATCTATAGAGAATAGCAAACATGGCATTACATAAAGAAATACACCTGCGGTTCCTGATAGTTATCTCAGCATAAAAGCTTTCAGAAACAGGTCCCACTTCAAGATAGTCCAGGTAAAGAAACCGTTGCCTTGTACACAACTGAGGACAAATCAGATTTTCTTAGCCAAGAGAGACACCCGTGGATTTGAAAAGGCTTGCAGATGGTCTTCACAAATGATACCTTGGAGATAATGACATCAATGGAGAGGTAAAAATCCAGTGGCTCGGATTCTGACAGCATGTGCTCCATTTTGACAGTAAAAAAGTAAATAAATAACTTTATATGATGTATTGCAGACTTTACTTACTATCCTACAAGAAAACTGCAATACAGCAAACAAAGGCAAAACAGACCCATGTATAGTTAGGCAGTGATGTTTCCAAACACTGATGTTCTTTCTTCTCCATTCCAGCTACATCATGTTGCTCTATGCCACCAGGTACCTGTCTACCTAGAACTAATACATCTGTGACTTCTGTAACAACCGGGTATCTTATGTGACTGCCTCATTCCCAATCAGCAGAATCTTTCTACAGTGACCAAATTAGATTCACAGGCCAATAAGACTACATGAGACACACCAAGGCGAGGCACCTTGGCTCTTACATTTTAAAATTATACAACTTAAAAAGCACTGGTCCATGAGAAGATAAGGAGCTTACTCTAGAAAATAAATCAATGTGTCATTGTTTCTATCAAGAAAGTCTTTCCCAAAGAATTGTCAGCTGAGTTTCACAGTGTACTTTGTAATGAAATGGCTTTACATCTCGGTGCAATGCTTTATCTTGTTGCAGACCAGTAGAAAATGATTCACAAACTTGACAGCCATCTTCAGACTAGATTTGGGGTAGCACTGTTTAAAATATTTATTTACATCTATAATATCATGAGTTGAATAGTAGCCCCCTAAAAATTATACCCTCCCCCTTGAGAGTCCCTTGGACTGCAAGGAGATTCAACCAGTCCATTCTAAAGGAGATCAGTCCTGGGTGTTCTTTGGAAGGAATGATGCTAAAGCTGAAACTCCAGTACTTTGGCCACCTCATGCAAAGACTTGATTCATTGGAAAAGACTCTGATGCTGGGAGGGATTGGGGTCCGGAGGAGAAGGGGACGACAGAGAATGAGATGGCTGGATGGCATCACCGACTCGATCGAAGTGAGTTTGAGTGAACTCTGGGAGTTGGTGATGGACAGGGAGGCCTGGCGTGCTGCAATTCATGGGGTCGCAAAGAGTTGGACACGACTGAGCGACTGAACTGAACTGAACTGAACCCACAGAACCTACAAATATGACTAGATTTGGAAAAAGGATATGTGCAGATGTCATTAAGTTAGATGTCTTGAGAGGAGATCACGCTGAATTATCTAGGTGGGTCCTAAACTCAATGTCAAGTATCCTAACAGGAGACACAATATGAGAACAGACAGAGAAATTGGAGAACACCACGTGAGGACAGAGGCAGATATTAAAATTATGCAGCCACAAACCAAGGAACACCTGGAGCCATCAGAAGCAGCAGCAGCGCACCCCTTGGAAGGAGTATGGGCTTCAGATTTGTGAGAGAATAAATTTCTGTTGTTTTAAGCCACACAGTTTGTGGTGGGTTTTATATATATATATATAGTACCCCTAGGAAGTTTATATAATGCTGTAACTTTCTGTTATGTTAACTTCTAAAAAATCATTACATACATTCTTTAGGAACATATTTCAGGGAATATAACACTTTCACTTTTCACTTTCGTGCACTGGAGAAGGAAATGGCAACCCGCTCGTGTTCTTGCCAGGAGAATCCCAGGAACGGGGGAGCCTGCTAGGCTGCTGTCTATGGGGTCGCACAGAGTCGGACATGACTGAAGCGACTTAGCAGCAGCAGCAGCATATATACATATATGAAAACACATATGTACATATGCATAAATGCATGTCAAAGACAGTGATTCAACAACGAATTAAAGTTTAATGGTTGCAATTCATAGTTTATGTAGTTCTTACAATTAGTCAAGCAAAGGTCTCTCATTTAGGTTAAGTACATTTAAGTCCGCTGAACACCAAGAATGAAATGAGCCACTTGTCCCAAATATCTGTTAGCAGAAAGGACTTTTTTCTCTTCCACAGAAACATCATGCCATGAATTATAATAAGAAACTGGACATGGCATTTATGGTATGATTTTTGAATATACATAAAAATATACCTAAATATATAGAAATACAAATGTATAGTTATCACTTGAAGCATAAACTGAGGAGGCATTAATACATGAGTTCATGATTTAAGTGTAAGAAATTCCCTTGTATTTTATTTCCAAGTGCAAACTGATTTGGAAAATGATTGCAAGAATGCCCTATAATTAGCCCAACCATTTTATTTTTTGTTCTCTTCTTTCAAAAGGGAAGGAATAGTTTGAATCTTATCAGAGTGAACCACAGTGTACAGGCTCTGGATTTTTAATCCATCAAGAATAAAACCCTTTCCAGGATCTCTCACCAATATCACTTTTCTCTTTCTCAAAGCATTTATCCTACAGTTCACCATGTACAGTCACACCTGCATGGTATATTCACATTCACTGCTGGAACTGCCAAAAAGTGACTTGCAGTTACCACATTTCTGTTAAAATTAGCTAGGCTCTCTCTGTCTGAGAAACATCTGCTTTGAGTGATACTGTAGCAGCTGTGATGATCTAATAGTAAGCTAAGCACTTCAGTATTCAATTGTACAAAAGGGGCTTTGAAGAGAATGATAAATGACCTAAATTAGATGACAAATTTTAAGTACCTAATTTTAACCTTGCCCATAATGAATGCTTTTTTCTCAAGCTTCTTTGCACCTGTCGCTCTTGGAAAGCAAGTAAAACGCGCCTGCATGTCATTGAGTTCAAGTTGCGTGCTCCACAGATTGTTAGGCAATGCCTGATATGGTGGCATGAACACATATTGTGCCTTTTAAGTCCTTTCTCTTCATTTGGTTGCCTCATTTCCTCTGGTCTGAAAAGGCAGAACTTTCTCCAGAAATGCATGTGTACTGTAAAAATAATATTATATAAACCTACACATTCTCCTTAGCTTGTTTCATTCTTAGACTAATCAATATTTTTCTCGTTAAAAGCTTTTCCATAAGAAAGAACATTATTTTGATTTAATTTTATATTTACATGTCTACATTGTTTGGTAAATATGTGCACTAGGTAATATTTACTATATGATTATTAAGAAGGTATATACCCACTTCCTTAAAATTATAAAGTAATTGGGTTCTAGTCATCAAAGGCAATCCCTTCTGCCTCAACTACTCCCACACTTTTCCATACACACATTAAAAACAGAACAATGATAATATTCTTACTATCCTGAAAACAATGGAATGGTAAATATCCAGTTTACAAAATACTTCCACATTAACAAAGTAGCTCTTTTGTTTCTGATAATAGGGTCATTCAGTAAGCTTCCTCTGTGATAGATAAATGATATAAGATTCAGATAGCTTAATGGTGAAGTCTAAAATAATTCTGTTTGCTTTAATTATATTTTTATCTGTTTTATTATATACTCTTTTCACTACATAAAATTGATAAAGGAAAGGGAGTCTTTAAACAGTGCTTTCTGTGTATGAAAAGGCATAAAATGAACTGAATTTCCATTATTTTCTTTATTCAATTAACTTTCCAAAATTATCAAAGTATTACTTACACACAAGAACTGGTAAAGTAACATAGTAGTATGTGACAAAAGCTAATATATGTTCTTCCCAAGACTTCTCCATTTAAAACCTTGTCTCCAATAGATAATCGCTATTGTCTTTGCCCTACTCTAAAAAAACACAAACATTTACACACATGTAGAGTTTTATTTTTAAGGTATCTTTAAGAACATGTATACTTCTGTAGACACTACTTTTCAACTTGTTTTCTCTCCTTATATATCATTGGCATATCTCAGGTGAATAGAAAAAGAATTCACCTAAGACATGCTCTCAATTTAGGCCATAGCTGGCATTTACAATGGCTTAGGTGAAGAAGACCCTCTGGCCTACTGACCTTCTGAAGATATTTTTATGCTTCATCTTGTGTTATCAACCCAAGTCAGGATACCGAGAGATACTTGGTAGTATATGCCAGGCACAGTGACTTCTATGTATGACTTTACTTTTTTCATATCTTCTGGTATCTCATAGTTACCCATCAAAAGCACATACTCCTCCTTTACCTCACCTTCCAGCATTTAGAGGACATTCTATCTCAGATAAAATTTCAGTCTTGGGTGTATGTCTACCCAATGATAGACATTCACATCATTTCCAGATTTTGGCAAAAATATTTACTATAAGAAACACTGCATTTAACATTATATCATGAAAAAATAGAGGTATACATACTTATTTTTTAAATTTTATAGGATAATTTCCCATGAGTGGGGCTGTTAAATTTATGTCTGTTTATATGTACAACCCTTTTAATACGTGTTATTGCTTTCTACAACTCTTGTCAGTCTTACAGAAAATTTTTCTCATCTTTATTTTGATGTGTGTTATTCTACTATTATTTACTATTTAGATTTGTTATTTTGTGACTTTTCACCATTTTCTTTGTTCTTTAATTCTGGTAATTTGTCAGTTCAGAATTAAAGACACTAATCCTCTGTGCTTCAAAAATATATCTATGTAGCTTATTTATCTGTTGACCTTATTTATGACATTAATTTTGTTCTATGTTTGAATAATTCTGTGTTCTTCTCACTTCCAAGTTTCTGGTCTTGGTTTAGAATTTTTTCCTGTAATATTCATAGATCTATTAAAATATTTTAATAATTTTAAGGTATACATAATTTATTATTAGATGCAGTATAATAGAATCTGTTTTTATTTCCTCCTAGGAAGACAGATACTTAATATTCTCAATGAGTTTGCTAAAATTTGCAAGATAACTATTAAGAGGGTCAATCCACCATGGGCCCAAAGCATCCTTGTGTATTCTTGCTGAGTATGCCAAGAATGAAAGGCCCTCACAGCTCTGTATCCAGACAATTTCTCAGGGTTCCATTTGCAGCAAAACCCTGGAGGATAAAGCCCTCTCTTTCTTAGAAACAAGTTTACTTGTCTCTCAATATAACAGTGGTAGATTCCCCAAACGCAAGTCTTTCTGTTCTGTAACAAGGACCCATTGCAGGAAGAGGCATGCATCTGAGCCATCAACTTCACCTGCGTAAGACTTAAAAGGTAAAGGGAAATAATGCAAATATGCTCATATCGTTGCTGTGACGTCAAAATTGAATCCTTTTCTCTCATTTGAGAGTCTAACGTCTTCTGTCAGCATCCATTAAATAGTAAAAGAGTAACTAGAGTAAAATCCCATACCTAATAGTAAAGATTAGATAAATGTATACACACATACACAACCACACATATACAAACATACAGTTTCAGTGAGTATATTTTCCAGATCTTATGTTCTTGATTATTTCTATCACCTGATCTAATTTTGAGAGTATATATAAAAATAAGTTTATAACTGTGCTTAATTAAATTCTCTTTGAATTTTGCTTTATATATATTTGTTCTCTGGATTGCTTCATCCACTCAGCATCTCTTTTGTGAATGCATGTTTTAATATGAAATAACACATATTTTCTTAATAAACTTGAAGTTAAATTTCTTTTAGTCCTTCACTCTCAGCTTCAGATTCCTTTTTGTTTGCACTTTTTATGTTAAAATTTTCCCATTCCTTAATTTTCAAACTATTGTTTTCACTCGGATCTAGGTGTGTCTCATAACAATTACATCTGCCATTTTTAAAATCAAAACTGGTAATCCTTATGTATTGCCATCATCAGTTCAGTCACTCAGTCATGTCTACCTTTCTGCGATCCCATGGACTGCAGCACGCAAGGCCTCCCTGTCCATCACCAACTCCTGGAGCTTGCTCAGACTCATGTCCATCAAGTCAGTGATGTCATCCAACAATTTCATTCTCTATCATCCTCTTCTCTTCCTGCCTTTAATCTTTCCCAGCATCGGGGTATTTTTTCCAATGAGTCAGGTCTTTGCATCGGGTGGCCAAAGTACTGGAGTTTCAGCTTCAACATCAGTCCTTCCAATGAATATTCAGGACTGATTTCCTTTAGAATGGACTGGTTTGACCTCCTTGCAGTCCAAGAGACTCTCAAGAGTCTTCTTCAACATCACAGTTCCAAAGCATCAGTTCTTCGGTACTCAGCTTTCTTTATAGTCCAACTCTCACATCCATACATGACTACTGAAAAAACCATAGCTTTGACTAGACAGACCTTTGTCAGCAAATTGCCATCAAAGTGAACAAATTATTTGTTTTATTTTTAATTCATTCTATCCTAATCTCCTTACTACTTTTACGAGTGTCTACTGTTATTTTTATCTTCCCTTATATGTTATGGCTCAATTAAACTTAGTTTTTACATAGACTATTTCATTTATTTTTCAAAGCAATACTCCAAAATGGGCATTATTACCCCCATTTTAAAGGGAGAAAAAACAAGAACTCCAAACGATGGAATGACTTAAGATCACAAAGCTAAGATGTGGTAGACATAGGATTTAAATCCCAGATTGCTGTCTCCAAAGACCATTCTCCTTCCAATACACACATTCCATTATATATTATACACTGGTCCATCTTTCCAATAAAAACTAATAAAATATTTTAAAGATTTTTCCAATACCATTTGAAGTTTGCTGCCAAATATGAAACTTTTTATCTCTGAGACAATATACTACACTTTTAAAGACAGGGTACCTCCTTCTATAGCTTTCCTTTGAAGAGGGAAAGCCAGATACAGCATTCCAGGATCTCCTTCCTCAGCTGGTTCTGAGTTATAGCTGCCAGTGTGGAACCTTTGATATGAGAACTAGAAGGTGAAGGAAGCCATTATTCCCTGGGGACAGCCACAAGTAGATAAATGTCGGTCCACAGCAGTTTCCAGGCTGTAGAAGGCAGCTGACAGAATGGGTGACAGTCCCTGGAAACTACCTACTTCAATAGTAAAGGCTGAGATGCTGGCAGAATACTTCTCTAGAAGTGCTTAAGATTTCTGGAAGCTCCTAAGGATATCTACAGGACTACTAGTTTTGACACTGTTTTTTTCCTTTTGACCCCCTTCACACATTTCTCCCAGCTCTATCGGTAAGCTTTGTTTTTTTGTCCATTTGTTTTTACTGTTTTGTGGGATTTTCTTTTTTTCTTAGATTCTACATAGAGAGAGATTGCATAGTATTTGTGTTTCTCTGACTCATTGCACTCAGCATAGTGCCCTTGAGGTCAATCTATGTTGTCACAAATGGCAAGATTTCATTATTTTTTTAATGGTTAAAGAATATTCCACTGTATATAAATATACTACAGTTTCTTTACCCACTCATCCATTGATGGCTACTTAGGCTGCTTCCATGGCTGGGATATTGAAAAAAAATGCTGTCATAAACACGGGGTCCAGATATTTGTTCAAATTTGTGTCTTCATTTTCCTTGGAAAATTACCCAAAAGTGGAAATGGTGGATAATGCAGTAGTTCTATTTTTAATTTTTTGAGGAACCTCCATAGTCTTATCCATAATAGCTGTACTAATTTCAGTTCAGTTCAGTCGCTCAGTTGTGTCCGACTCTTTGCAACCCAATGGACTGCAGCACGCCAGGCCTCCCTGCCATCACCAACTCCCAGAATTTACTCAAACTCACGTCCATCGAGGCGGTGATGCCATCCAGCCATCTCATCCTCTGTCGTCCCCTTCTCCTCCTGCTCCCAATCCCTCCCAGCATCAGAGTCTTTTCCAATGAGTCAACTCTTCGCATGCAGTGGCCAAAGTACTGGAGTTTCAGCTTTAGCATCAGTCCTTCAAATGAACACCCAGGAATGATCTCCTTTAGGATGGATGGGTTGGATCTCCTTGCAGTCCAAGGGACTCTCAAGAGTCTTCAACACCAAAGTTCAAAAGCATCAATTCTTTGGTGCTCAGCTTTCTTTATAGTCCAACTCTCACATCCATACATGATACTGGGAAAACCATAGCCTTGACTAGATGGACCTTTGTTGGCAAAGTAATGTCTCTGCTCTTTAATATGCTGTTTAGGTTGGTCATAGCTTTTCTTCAAAGGAGCAAGCATCTTTTTAATTTCATAGCTGCAGTCACCATCTGCAATGATTTTGGAGACCAAAAAAATAGTTTCTCACTGTTTCTATTGTTTTCCCATCTATTGCCATGAAGTGATGGGACTGGATGCAATGATCTTCATTTTCTGAATGTTGAGTTTTAAGCCAGCTTTTTAACTATCCTCTTTCACCTTCATCAAGAGGCTCTTTAGTTCTTCTTCACTTTCTGCCATAGGGTGGTGTCATCGGTGTATCTGAGGTGATTTCTCCTGGCAACCTTGATTCCACCTTGTGCTTCATCCAGCCTAGGTTTCTCATGATGTACTCTGCATATAAGTTAAATAAGCAGGGTGACAATATACAGCCTGACGTACTCCTTCCCTGATTTGGAACCAGTCTGTTGTTCCATGTCCAGTTCTAACCGTTGCTTCTTGACCTGCATACAGATTTCTTAGGAGGCAGGTAACGTGGTCTGGTATTCCCATCTCTTTTAAGAATTTTCCATACTTTGTTGTAATCTACACAATCAAAGGCTTTGGCATAATCTAAAAGGAGAACTAGACTTTTTTGAGGAATGCTCTTGCTTTTTTTGATCATCCAATGGATGTTAACAATTTGATCTCTGGTTCCTGTGCCTTTTCTAAATCCAGCTTGAATATCTGGAAGTTCATGGTTCATGTATTGTTGAATCCTGGCTTGGAGAATTTGAGCATTACTTTGCTAGCGTGTGAGATGAATGCAATTGCATAGTAGCTTGAACATTCTTTGGCATTGCTTTTCTTTAGCATTGGAATGAAAGCTGACCTTTCCAGTCCTGTGGCCACCGCTGAGTTTTCCAAATATGCTGGCATACCGAGTGCAGGACTTTCACAGCATCATCTTTTAGGATTTGAAATAGTTCAACGGGAATTCCATCACCTCCACTAGCTTTGTTCCTAATGATGCTTTCTAGGGCCCACTTGATTTCACATTCCAGGATGTCTGGCCATATGAGGTGCTACTGAAACTGAGGAGGACTTTGTGGGGTCTTCTCAAGAATAGACAGCCTTTGGTTCCCCCAACTCTTATTTGTATAAAAGCTTTAGCTCCTTAGACCTTGCCTAACTTCCAAAGAGCAAATTTATCAGAAAAGTAAGAAAATTCAGAAAGAAAAAAAATGCAGAAAATCAAGACAAAATAATAGCTTAGCTATAAAAGAAAGTCAAGGACCTTTAGTTCCTCCTCAAGGGCTGTAGATAATACGCTGAACCACATCCCTAAGTTGTTTTGCAGATACTACAACATCCACCAAGTAGAAGATAACTGCATGCTGACCACCAGCACCTAGACCCCAGACTGATTAGAAGCAGAGGGCTGATTACAGAGATTCCTCAAACAATATCCTCTTACCTCTCCATCAATCAATTAGAGAATTGTGTAGATAGATCATCACCCTTCCTGTGACCCTCTACCTCACACTGTCTTTAAAAACCTTTCCCTGAGCCATTGAGGATTTGGGTCTTTTCAGCATAAGATGCCCATCTTCCTTGCTTAGCACCCTGTAGTAAACACTGTACTTTCCTTCATCACAATCCAGTGTCAGTATGTTGACTTTTTTGCAAAACACGTGAGTGGACCCAAGTTTGGTTCTGAAACAATATCTCATTGTGATCTTACATTTTTCTCACAATTAATTGTGTTAATCATCTTTTCATTTACCTGTTGTCCATCTGTGTACATCTTCTTTGGGAAAATATTTGTTCAGACATTCTGTCCATTTTTATATTCAGATTCAGTTCAGTTCAGTTCAGTCGCTCAGTCATGTCCAACTCTTTGTGACCGCATGAATTGCAGCACGCCAGGCCTCCCTGTCCATCACCAACTCCCGGAGTTCAGCCAAACTCAGGTCCATTGAAGCGGTGATGCCATCCAGCCATCTCATCCTCTGTCGTCCCCTTCTCCTCCTGCCCCCAATCCCTCCCAGCATCAGAGTCTTTTCCAATGAGTCAACTCTTCTCATGAGGTGGCCAAAGTACTGGAGTTTCAGCTTTAGCATCATTCCCTCCAAAGAAATCCCAGGACTGATCTCCTTTAAGATGGACTCGTTGCATCTCCTTGCAGTCCAAGGGACTCTCAAGAGTCTTCTCCAACACCACAGTTCAAATGCATCAATTCTTTGGCACTCAGCCTTCTTCACAGTCCAACTCTCACATCCATACATGACCACAGGAAAAACCATAGCCTTGACTAGATGGACCTTTGTTGGCAAAGTAATGTCTCTGCTTTTGAATATGCTATCTAGGTTGGTCATAACTTTCCTTCCAAGGAGTAAGCATCTTTTAATTTCATGGCTGCAATCACCATCTGCAATGATTTTGGAGCCCCCAAAAATAAAGTCTGACACTGTTTCCACTGTTTCCCCATCTATTTCCCATGAAGTGATGGGACCAGATGCCATGATCTTAGTTAACTGAATGTTGAACTGTAAGCCAACTTTTTCACTCTCCTCTTTCACTTCATCAAGAGGCTTTTTAGTTCCTCTTCTCTTTCTGCCATAACAGTGGTGTCATCTGCTTATCTGAGGTTATTGATATTTCTCCCAGCAATCTTGATTCCAGCTTGTGCTTCTTCCAGTCCAGCGTTTCTCATGATGTAGTCTGCATATAAGTTAAATAAGCAGGGTGACAGTATACAGCCTTGACGTACTCCTTTTCCTATTTGGAACTAGCCTGTTGTTCCATGTCCAGCTCTAACTGTTGCTTCCTGACCTGCATATAGGTTTCTCAAGAGGCAGGTCAGGTGGTCTGGGATTCCCATCTCTTACAGAATTTTCCACAGTTTATTGTGATCCACACAGTCAAAGGCTTTGGTATAGTCAATAAAGCAGAAATAGATGTTTTTCTGGAACTCTCTTCCTTTTTTCATGATCCAGCAGATGTTGGTAATTTGATCTCTGGTTCCTCTGCCTTTTCTAAAACCAGCTTGAACATCTGGAAGTTCACGGTTCACATATTGCTGAAGCCTGGCTTGAAGAATTTTGAGCATTACTTTACTAGCGTGTGAGATGAGTGCATTCTGTCCATTTTTATTCTGATTATTTATGATTAAATGTATTTTTATTGTTTTTTCCCTTGTTAATTTGAAAATTTCTGCTATGATTTTTATTTCTGCAAATGATTATGCACTAGTCTGCTCAGGCTTCCATAACAAGATATCATATACTGAGTGGCTTAAACAACAGAAATTTATTTCTTATAGTGTTCTATTAATTGGTGTTCATATTCCTTTTGCACTGTTCTAAAAGTGATTTTTGAATAAAGACGTCAATTTTTGAATACAGAAGTTTAAGAATGAATCTGGAATCAGATTCTGCAGCTTCCTGTCTGAGACACTTGGAATGTCCCTGTTTCTTCATATATAAATGGAGGATAATAAAATAATCCATCTCAAAAGACTGATGTAAATATATATATATATATATATATACACACGCACACACATATATATATAACACATAAAATGATTCTTAGCATATGGAGCACATTATAAGTGTTGGTTTATCTTAACTGGGTAAGAATTGTTGATGATAAACATTTTCCAGCACTAATTTTGTTGTTCAGTCACTCAGTGTGTTGACTCTTTGTGACCCCATGAATCACAGCACCCCAGGCCTCCTTGTCTAACACCAACTCCCAGAGTTTACTCAAATTCATGTCCATGAAGTTGGTGATGCCATCCAACCATCTCATCCTCTGTCGCCCCCTTCTCCTCCTGCCTTCAATCTTTCCCAGCATCACGGTCTTTTCAAATGAGTCAGTTCTTCGCATCAGGTGGCCATACTATTGGAGCTTCAGGTTCAGCATCAGTCCTTCCTATGAATATTCAGGACTGATTTCCTTTAGGATTGACAGGTTGAATCTTCTTGCAGTCCAAAGGATTCTCAAGAGTCTTCTCCAACACCACAGTTCAAACATACAAATTCTTTAGCCCTCAGCTTTCTTTACAGTCCAGCTCTCATATTCACACATGACTATTGGAAAAAACATAGCTTTGACTAGATGGACCTTTGATGGCAAATTACTGTCTCTGCTTTTTCTTACACCATCTAGGTTTGTCATAACTTTTCTTCCAAGGAGCAAGTATGTTTTAATTCCATGCAGTAATATGCAGATATTATTTTACCACCATGTAGTTTCCAGAGTCATAGAAAAGAATTTTGATGATAAACTAATTCTTTATTGCACTATATTAATATATTTTATTTGTAGTTAGAATTTAAGAATTGAAAAACAACATGGATTTTTTTTCCATAAATCTTACCTTGAGTTTGGAAAATCTTTATAGACTCCAGACTCGTTGTCTCCAATTAAGAAAAACTGTTTTCTGTTATTTAATTATATCAATACATAAAAATTTAAGTTTCCTAAGATACTTGGTATAAGCTTGATTTGTTGTCTGATTGCACGTTGATCAGAAAATACAACCTATTTTGCCTCAGTTCTATCAAACAGTAAAGCTTCCCTATGGATTAGTATGGAGTCAATTTCTATAAAAAGTTCACATTTATATAGCCTGGGCTTCCCAGGTGACTCAATGTTAAAGAGTTCACCTGCCAATGCAGGAGGTGTGGGTTCAGTCTTGCGGTCAGTAAGATGCCCTGGAGAAGGAAATGGCAACCCACTCCAGTATTCTTGCCTTTAGAGAATCCCATAGACAGAGAAGCCCAACAGGCTACAGTCCATGAGGTCGCAAAAGAATCACAACACATATAGCTTATATTCCTGTGGAGAGGGCAAGTTTCTACATATTTATCAGATTAAACTTGCCAATTGTGCCACTTTATGTTATTGAGCATTACCTCTTTTTTTAGTTTTTTGCTTAATGAATTTGTGAAGAAATATATTACATCTCCCAAGATTACACTAGAGTTGGCTAGATATTACCGATAATAGTTTTTCTATTTTTCTGTGTATTTAACAAATATATGATTTTTAGCCATCAATATTACATTTTGGATTACTTATTTTTTTACATCATATAGTACCTTCTTTTGGAGAAGGAAATGGCAACCCACTCTAGTATGCTTGCCTAGAGAAGCCCGTGGACAGAGGAGCCTGGAGGGCTGATGTCCATGGGGTCGCACAGAGTCAGACACGACTGAAGCGCCTTAGCATGCATGCATGTATTGGCCACTCCAATATTCTTGCCTGGAGAATCCCAGGGACAGAGGAGCCCAGTGGGCTGCCGTTTATGGGGTTGCACAGAATCGGACATGACTGAAGTGACTTAGCAGCAGCAGTACCTTCTTTTAGCCTAAATAATTTTCACTTTGAATTTTATTCTATCAAATATTGATGCTGTGGTACTAACTGTATTTTTTAGGAGTCTTTTTTATTTCCACATTTCCAACACAGATTCCTATGTCAATGCTTCAGTATTATCTTCTTACTAACTACTTATCTCTTCAACTAAGTCCACTAAAGCAATTATTCTACAAAAGTTTTTCACTGTATTTTATTTTCTGCTGCTTTTAATTTATGTCCCTTCTATTTTTCTTTACTAATCACTTCACTTATTTTCTTCCAGGATTTTAAATACACTTTGTTATATACCTTTCAGAGTATTATGAGAACATTTGAATTTTCTCTGGAAGAATGTCCTTTCATTTATTGCCTATATTTTATGAAGTCATTTTTCCTCAACCTGCTCTGACACTTGAGTTTGAAAGGTCACCTCCTCTGGTACTATGCTTTCACTTAAATCTGTGCAGGTGTATACACATGTGTGATTTTTCTTTCTGTACCCACTTCCCAGTTTGGTGGTTTCATCTGGCCTAATGCGGTTGAGTTCAGACCCAGATTTAATACCAGTATCTTTAGCTTGTTCATCCACAGAAACAAAGCAGATATACTCAGGAGGGGTCATGCCTGAAATCCTATCACATGGCCATGTTCTTAGCATTCTTGGAAGTACATAAGTGACAGTCTCAGCAGTCAGTAAAGCTTGCAGTTTATTTTAGCCTTCCAGCTTGAGAGGCGGAGCTCTCACACCCTGGTTTCAGGTACAGAGTCTGGCTGTTGTCTGGCACCGTTTAAAGAGGAACTTCATTCATGCTGCTGCTGCTGCTGCTGCTGCTAAGTCACTTCCGTCGTGTCCGACTCTGTGCGACCCCATAGACCGCAGCCCACCAGGCTCCCCCATCCCTGGGATTCTCCAGGCAAGAATACTGGAGTGGGTTGCCATTTCCTTCTCCAATACATGAAAGTGAAAAGTGAAAGTGAAGTCACTCAGTCCTGTCCGACTCTTAGCGACCTCATGGACTGCAGCCTACCAGGCTCCTCCATCCATGGGATTTTCCAGGCAAGAGTACTGGAGTGGGGTGCCATTGCCTTCTCATTCATGCTACTGCACAGGAAGTGAACCTTAACAACCACTGCACATACATCTATGCCTAGAGCCAGGTACTTTTCAATTCTTGCCACAGATTTTCTTTTGTTTCTTGTCCACAGAAATGTTTAGATTGTTTTAAAATATGGTCATATCTTCTTTTTAACATCACACACACAAAAAAATTGTAGTGGGAGTGAATTTGAGAACCTTAAAGGTTACAGTGTTGTTTTTAACTGGAAGTAGTTAATTAACTTCTATTCTACCTTTAGGGCATATATTTATAAATGTCCTTGTCCTTTCTTCCTCAGTTTTGAGCTTGCCAAGAACCAAAAGAGATTCAAATAGCTACAAGATGTTTTGATGTTTGGTGCTTGTACTAAAACAATGATGGCCCCCAGACATGCCCTCATTCAGAAAGATAATACATAAGCACTGTACCACATTACATTTTTTGCTTGAAAAAAAATTCACTTTTAAATATCATAACCTCTAGCAGAGGTGGTAATTTAAAAGTAACTTTGGAGGATTATAGCCACATCCTCATTTGTTTTACATTTGAAAAAATAGTTAAGCAGCGATTCAAAGTCTTTCTCAGTATAGGCAGATTCTTTCATTCAGATTAACATTTTTAAATTAAAAAAGAATATAATTTGGTCAGTGTTTAGCCATCTAAATCTTTAACAAAGAATATTAATGCCTAGCATTGTAACAGAAGAGATAAATCTGATCTAGGCTAACCACTTCAGCATTTTAGTAGTCCATGACTCTTCCCCTATTGAGTTGAAGCAGATGTATATATTCTCATTAAGACATCAAAAAATCACAGGCTATTTACAAAGATAATTTAAATGTGAACCAAAATTTCTTGCCACATATACATATTAGTTTCAAGAGATATGATAAAAATCTTAATATAACGTCCAATCATCAACCAGAAAAAACTCTGTATTTCACTGAAGCATTCTTACTTTTAAAATGTATTTTCTGAGTCATAACATGGAAGAATTTTTTTCAAGGAAAAAGGTCATACTGTCATACTATAATGAGATGATAAAATACAAGGGTAATTGGTGGACAATCATTTATTAACTCACAGTGTAGAGGTTTACAGCAGTGTAAGACAACACCTGGAGAAGACTCTTGAGAGTCCCTTGGACTGCAATGACATCCAACCAGTCCATTCTAAAGGAGATCAGTCCTGGGTGTTCTTTGGAAGGAATGATGCTAAAGCTGAAACTCCATGTGAAGAGTTGACTCATTGGAAAAGACTCTGATGCTGGGAGGGATTGGGGGCAGGAGGAGAAGGGGACGACAGAGGATGAGATGGCTGGATGGCATCACCGACTTGATGGAGGTGAGTTTGAGTGAACTCTAGGAGTTGGTGATGGACAGGGAGGCCTGGCGTGCTGCGATTCATGGGGTCACAAAGAGTCGGACACGACTGAGCGACTGAACTGAAGACACCACCTGCTGGGCCAGACTGCCAAGTAAAATTCTGACCCTCCTGTTTAACAGCAGTGTGACCCTGAGCAAATTATTCCAGTTTTCTCAGTTTCCATTCCCTCATATTTACATGAAAAAATGAACAATACATACCTCGTAAGGCTATGTTGTTGTGTCCATCACCCATACTAAAGACTACATAATCATTCGTGTCTTCACAGAAACATAAAAATTCTTAAAGCTTGCAAAATCAAATCTACTACTCATAAATTTCCTTATCAAAGATGAGATCTTTAGTCCATGGTATCTAATTGCAAACTGAAATACCCATTTCTCACAGTGTACATATTTTGACTTCTTTTTCACCTTGTTAGAGGAAGTTTGAGGACTTTATACTTGCAAAGTGAAAAGTAGAAAATATCATTATAAACTCAACATTCTGTCTGGATCCTAAGTAAAAGTGTGTTTATTCTTATCTAAAGCATGAAATAATAAAGATAATTGAGGGCTTCCTATCAATTACTTTTCCACTTGTCTAAAAAGTATTAGTATAAATGTTATATGAGAATAAACAAAAGATAAAAATGCTATAAGAATATATTGACTGAGTATTCATTCAGCAGCTAGTCTATGTAAAATATGAATTTCCAGCATTGTAATAATGACCCCATCTTTATATGACATTTATTTTTTCAAATAATTAATGTAACTTTATCACATCCTGTGAGACAATTCTGAACAAGTGGCCTTAGAGGGTTAATTTTATGTGTCACTTGAGGCCCAGAAAAGAAAGTGCTAGTCTCTCAGTCATGTCTGACTCTTTGTGACCCCGTGGACTGTAGCTCCTCTGTCCATGGGATTCTCCAGGCAGGAATACTGGAGTGGGTAGTCACCCCCTTCTCCAGAAGATCTTCTTGACCCCGGGACAGAACGTGGGTCTCCTGCACTGCAGGCAGATTCACTACCATCTGAGCCACCAGGGAAGCCGTTGAGGATGTTGCCTGGAGGTATGCCTCGGAGGATATTGCCAGGAGAGCTTTGCACTTGAATTGGTGACTGAGTAAAGTAGATGTCCTCACCCAATCCACTGAGGAACAGAACATAAAGGAGGGGAAAGGTTGAATTCTATTTCTGCCTGCCTGTTTGATCTGTACATCAATCTTCTCTTGCCCTTGGTGCTCCTAGTTCTCAAGCTTTCAAACTCAGATCAGAATCTAATTGATGAGTTAGGCTTCTGGATTCTGGGCCTTCTAACTATAATACAAGCTTTCCTAGGTCTTCAACTTCTAGATGGTAGACTTTGGGACTTCACAGCCTCCAGTGAACCAATTTCTTATAATAAATCTCAAAATTATAAAAGTGCTCAAAGGATAAAGGAACATTTGCTGACTCAGTTGCTGAAGTTAGCTTGAAGAGGTTCTCCAGGCAAGCCTGAAAAAAGTTGACTATCTATATATATAACAACTTCATCTAATTATATACTTAAATGGATATATAAATAGATAGTGATATATTGCAACTTAATGAATACAATATGATTCCACGTATTCATATAGATAAAACACCTAGTAAATAAGAAAGAGAATAAAGGGAGAAGACAAAGCTCATCTGTGTAGTAGGACAACAATAAAAAGACTAGTGAAATTAGATAATTAGCATTTGGCAATGACTCTAGTAATAATTAGTTCAGAGTCCTCAATAAAATCATAACAATTTATCCTTGGATCAGTTTCCGAAGGCCAAATAAATAATAACAAAAATAAACAAAGGGACCTAATTAAGCTTAAAAGCTTTTCACAGCAAAGGAACCCATAGACAGAATGAAAAGACAACCTATGTAATGGGAGAAAATATTTGCAAATAATGCAACTGACAAGAGGTTAATACTAAAAATATACAAACAGCTCATACAACTCAATTGCAAAGAAAAAAATAAAACAGTTCAATCAAAAAATGGACAGAAGACTTGAACAGATATTATTTTTAATTTTTATTTTATACCCACGTATAGTTGATTAACAATATTATTAGTTTCAAGTGTAGAGCAAAGATATTCAATTAAACATATACATGTACCTATTGAATGGACATTTCTCCAAAGAAAACATATAGATGGCTAACAGGCACGTAAAAAGATATTGAACATTACTAATTATTAGAGAAATACAAATCAAAACTACAATGTAATATCACCTCACACCAGTCAGAATAACTATCATCAAAATGTCTACAAACAACAAATGTTGTAGAGGATGTGGAGAAAGGGAACACTCATACACTGTTGGTGGGAATGTAAATTGGTGCAGCCACTATGGAGAACAGTATGGAGGTTCCTTAAAAAACTAAAAATAGAATTACCATATGATCTAGCAATACCTGAGTATATGTTTGGAAAAATGAAAACACTAATTCAGAAAGATATATGTACCCCCTATATTCACAGCACCACTATTTACAATAGCCAAGACATGGAAGCAACCCAAGTACCCATTCACATATGACTAAATTAAGATGTGATATGTGTGTGTGTGTGTGTGTGTGTGTGTATCTAATGGAATATTACTCAGCCATAAAAAAGAATGAAATCATGCCATTTGCAGCAACATGGAGAATATTATGCTTAGCGAAACACATCAGAAAGAGAATGACAAATTCTGTACCATATCACTTATATGTGGAATCTAAACTCTAATATAAATGAAGGCATGTACAGCTGAGAAACAGACTCATAGAAAATGAGCTTGTAGTTACCAAAGGGGAGAGGACAGGGGGTATTATGCGCAATATCTTGTAATAACTGAGAGGATTATAAAAATTACTGAATCTCTATGTTGTACATCTGAAACCAACAAAGTACTGCAAACCTACTATATTTCAGTTAATGTTTAATAAAATTTTAAAAATAATTCAATGAAATATTTATATAATCTCAAGCTATCACTCATAAATTATTAATAACAATGAAGAAAAATAACAAAAAGTCACTCTATCCTGCAGAAACTTGGCAGTTTCTTTCTAATCAAATTCTACATCCAGATAGAATGCAATGAGAAGAACACAGCATCAAAGTCTATGCTATCCCTGCTCCAAATGCATAACCGGAAGCTTCATATCAGGAAATATCAGGTAACAGTAAATTGAGGGATATTGACTAAATGGGTCATATCTTCAAAAATGTCAGGGACATGACAGTCAAGGAAAGATGAGGAACTAGGAGACTAGAAACACGTAATAACTGGGAGTATTTCATGATCCAGGGCTGATGCACAGGGCAACTGATAAAACTTGAATGGGGCTCTATGAGTGAGTGGTATGCAGTGCTTTGGGTTATACCTGCAGACATTTAATAGACTGAAAATTGTTCCAAATGACTCTTTGAACAAATGGATGGAAAAACATAAAAAGTTGGCTATGGAGACTTCTCTGATGACACAATGGATCAGAATTCACCTGCCAATGCAGAGGATAAGGGTTTGATCTCTGGTCTGGGGAGATCCCATATGCTGCAGAGTAACAAAGCCCATATGCTATAAGCCATATGCCTACTGAGCCTGTGAAATAGAGCCTATGTAGCTACAGTTACCAAGCCTGCAAGCCACAACTACTGAAGCTTGCATGTTCTAGGGCCCATACTTTTCAAAAAGACCAGCCTCCACAATGAGAAGCCCATACACTACACCGCAATGAAGAGCAGCCTCCACCTGCCAAAACTAGAGAAAGTCTATGCAAAGCAATGAAGATCCAGTGCAGCCAAAAATAAATAAATAATTAATAAATTTTTTACAAGTTAGCTATGGTTGTAAACGGAGTGAGGTTGGACCATAGAGAAGTCTGAGTGCCAAAGAACTGTTACCTGCAAACTGTGGTGCTGGAAAAGACTCTTGAGAGACCCTTGGAAAGCAAGATCAATCTACTCATGGACAGAAGAACCTGGTGAGTTACAGTGCATAGCGTCGCAGTCGGACATGACTGAAGCAACTTATCGTGCAGTGTCATTAAGGACAGAAAACATGTCATTAAGAACATGAATGTAAGATGGATGAGTATAAGGAAAGATATAAACATCTGAATGCAGAGTTTCAAAGAACAGCAAAAAGAGATAAGAAAGCCTTCTTCAGCGATCAATGCAAAGAAATAGAGAAGAAGAACAGAATGGGAAAGACTAGAGATCTCTTCAAGAAAATTAGAGATACCAAGGGAACATTTCATGCAAAGATGGGCTCGACAAAGGACAGAAATGGTATGGACCTAACAGAAGCAGAAGATATTATGAAGAGGTGGCAAGAAAACACAGAAGAACTGTACAAAAAAGATCTTCATGACCAAGATAATCACAATGGTATGACCACTCACCTAGAGCCAGACATCCTGGAATGTGAAGTCAAGTGGGCCTTAGAAAGCATCACTACGAACAAAGCTAGTGGAGGTGATGGAATTCCAGTTGAGCTCTTTCAAATCCTGAAAGATGATGCTGTGAAAGTGCTGCACTCAATATGCCAGCACATTTGGAAAACTCAGCAGTGGCCACAGGACTGGAAAAGGTCAGTTTTCATTCCAATACCAAAGAAAGGCAATGCCAAAGAATGCTCAAACTACTGCACAATTGTAGTCATCTCACATGCTAGTAAAGTAATGCTCAAAATTCTCCAAGCCAGGCTTTAGCAATATGTGAACCTTGAACTTCCTGATGTTCAAGCTGGTTTTAGAAAAGGCAGAGGAACCAGAGATCAAATTGCCAACATCCATTGGATCATGGAAAAAGCAAGAGAGTTCCAGAAAAACATCTATTTCTGCTTTATTGACTATGCCAAAGCCTTTGACTGTGTGGATCCCAATAAACTGTAGAAAATTCTAAGAGAGATGGGAATAACAGACCACCTGACTTGCCTCTTGAGAAATCTGTATGCAGATCAGGAAGCAAGTTAGAACGGGACATGGAACAACAGAATGGATCCAAATAGGAAAAGGAGTACGTCAAGGCTGTATATTGTCACCCTGCTTATTTAACTTCTATGCAGACTACATCATGAGAAACGCTGGCCTGGAAGAAAAACAAGCTGGGATCAAGATTGCTGGGAAAAATATCAATAACCTCAGATATGCAGATGACACCACCCTTATGGCAGAAAGTGAAGAGGAGCTAAAAAGCCTCTAGATTAAAGTGAAAGAGGAGAGTGAAAAAGCTGGCTGAAAGCTCAACATTCAGAAAACAAAGATCATGGCATCTGGTCCCATCACTTCATGAGAAATAGATGGAGAAACAGTGTCAGACTTTATTTTGAGGGGCTCCAAAATCACTGCAGATGGTGACTGCAGCCATGAAATTAAAAGATGCTTACTCCTTGGAAGAAAAGTTATTACCAACCTGGACAGTATATTCAAAAGCAGAGACATTACTTTGCTGACTAAGGTCCGCCTAGTCAAGGCTATGGTTTTTCCTGTGGTCATGTATGGATGTGAGAGTTGGACTGTGAAGGATGAGCGCCGAAGAATTGATGCGTTTGAACTGTGGTGTTGGAGAAGACTCTTCAGAGTCCCTTGGACTGCAAGGAGATCCAACCAGTCCATTCTGAAGATCAACCCTGGGATTTCTTTGGAAGGAATGATGCTAAAGCTGAAGCTTCAGTACTTTGGCCACCTCATGAGAAGAGTTGACTCATTGGAAAAGACTCTGATGCTGGGAGGGATTGGGGGCAGGAGGAGAAGGGGACGACAGAGGATGAGATGGCTGGATGGCATCACTGACTCGATGCACATGAATCTGAGTGAACTCCGGGAGTTGGTGATGGACAGGGAGGCCTGGCGTGCTGCAATTCATGGGGTCACAAAGAGTCGGACATGACTGAGCGACTGAACTGAACTGAACTGGGTTGTTAATTTGAATTGGAAGTAATAGTAAGAACACATGACATTTTTTCTGTTAAAATATATTTATTTTGCAGCTTAGGCTATTGAAAAGAATAGCTAGGTATCATTTCCCACTAGTACAAATTGAGACCCTTGGAAAATTATGTGATACCAGATCTGAGTCAGAAAATGCCAAAAATGGGTCTGCAACATATTTTCACAGTGGAAAACATGGAAACTATCAAAATTAGATTTCAAATGGACTCAAGAGACAAAGCTTGAATTTTTTTTCTCATAATTTTTTGAAAAAATATCTATTACACAGAAACTTGGATTTTTTCCATTAATAAAATTATTTTATTCTCAGTATAAATATTTTTCTGGATTAATCTTTATATTTAAAATTACATCTTTTCTCCTCTGATGTTCCCATAATTTAGCTCTAAAGTATAGTTACATTTTGTGAACATTTATACAAATTTAAGAATAAACTATGTGTGCATGTGTGTATATATGTATGACACAAGGTGTGCCCCTGCATATTACTCAAAAGAAGAATATATGAGTTGGGAACTTACTTGCAATATTCATCAAGAAAAAGATCTCCTGTCAATCTTTGAGACCACAATGACTGTAAGTAAGCAGGTGCATTTTAAAAAGACAGCAGTGAGAGAGGTGGTGTACATGTGAACAGATAAGATATAAGGCTTCTATGGAAATCTTGCAGATCCAAAACATATATTCAGCCCTTGCAAAGAATGAGAGAAGACTCTAGAGCTTAGATGTGCCAAGGAAATTTATTTCCCTGAAAATAATAAAGCATGCTGCTGCTGCTGCTGCTAAGTCGCTTCAGTCATGTCCAACTCTCTGCGACCCCATAGATGGCAGCCCACCAGGCTCCCCTGTCCCTGGGATTCTCCAGGCAAGAACACTGGAGTGGGTTGCCATTTCCTTCTCCAGTGCATGAAAGTAAAAAGTGAAAGTGAAGTCGCTTAGTTATGTCCGACTCCTTGCGACCCCATGGAATGCAGCCTACCAGGCTTCTCTGTCCATGGGATTGTCCAGGCAAGAGTACTGGAGTGGGCTGCCATAGCTGTCTCCTAATAAAGCATATCTGAGACTATATACAGATAATATTTATTCCAAATGTGTCTAAACTACAACAAAATTACATCTCTGAATAAAACCCTGCATTTTCATCTCATGCAGTAAAGCACTGGTACAAACCTCAAACAATCTAGAGACAAAAATTTTAAGATTTTCTTCTATGTGGCTGTTTCTGCTCATACAACTCTGACCTAGAAATGTGTATTATCATAAAGACAAAGATTTGAAAAAATACCCAACGTGATGTTACCTACAGGACTACTCAGTGTGCTGCAAACATTTAAGAAATTGGCTGTAAACGCTTGGGTGCTTACTCCAGTATTTACCAAATAATACAATAATTACCTTGGACGAAGAGATACCTCTCGTCCAAGGTAAGGAACAGGGGCTGTGCTTTGCTGGAGCAGTCGTGAAGAGATATCCCACGCCAAGGTAAGAGAAACCCAAGTAACATGGTAAGTGTTGCAAGAGGGCATCAGAGGGCAGACACACTGAAACCATACTCACAGAAAACTAGTCAATCTAATCACACTAGGCCCACAGCCTTGTCTAACTCCATGAAACCAAGCCATGCCTGCGGGGCAACCCAAGACGGGCGGGTCATGGTGGAGAGGCCTGACAGAATGTGGTCCACTGGAGAAGGGAATGGCAAGCCACTTCAGTATTCTTGCCTTGAGAACCTCATGAATAGTATGAAAAGGCAAAATGATAGGATACCAAAAGAGGAACTCCCAAAGTCATTAGGTGCCCAATATGCTACTGGAGATCAGTGGAGAAATAACTCCAGAAAGAAATGAAGGGATGGAGCCAAAGCAAAAACAATACCCAGTTGTGGATGTGACTGGTGATAGAAGCAAGATCCGATGCTGTAAAGAGCAATATTGCATAGGAACCTGGAATGTCAGGTCCATGAATCAAGGCAAATTGGAAGTGGTCAAACAGGAGATGACAAAAGTGAACATCAACATTCTAGGAATCAGCGAACTGAAATAGACTGGAATGGGTGAATTTAACTCAGATGACCATTATATCTACTACTCTGGGCAGGAATCCCTCAGAAGAAATGGAGTACCCATCATGGTCAACAATAGAGTCTGAAATGCAGTACTTGGATGCAATCTCAAAAACGACAGAATGATCTCTGTTCGTCTCCAAGGCAAACCATTCAATATCACAGTTATCCAAGTCTATGCCCCAACCAGTAACGCTGAAGAAACTGAAGTTGAATGGTTTTATGAAGACCTACAAGATCTTTTAGAACTAACGCCCAAAAAAGACGTCCTTTTCATTATAGGGGACTGGAATGCAAATGAAGGAAGTCAAGAAACACCTGGAGTAACAGGCAAATTTGGCTTTGGAATGTGGAATGAAGCAGGGAAAAGACTAATAGAGTTTTGCCAAGAAAATGCACTGGTCATAGCAAACACCCTCTTCCAACAGCACAAGAGAAGACTCTACACATGGACATCACCAGATGGTCAACACCGAAATCAGACTGATTATATTCTTTGCAGCCAAAGATGGAGAAGCTCTATACAGTGAACAAAAACAAGACCGGGAGCTGACTGTGGCTCAGATAATGAACTCCTTATTAACAAATTCAGACTTAAATTGAAGAAAGCAGGGAAAACCGCTAGATCATTCAGGTATGACCTAAATCAAATCCCTTATGATTATATAGTGGAAGAGAGAAATAGATTTGAGACTGGATCTGATAGATAGAGTGCCTGATGAACTATGGAATGAGGTTCATGACATTGTACAGGAGACAGGGATCAAGACCATCCCCATGGACAAGAAATGCAAAAAAGCAAAATGGCTGTCTGGGGAGGCCTTACAAATAGCTGTGAAAAGAAGGGAGGCAAAAAGCAAAGGAGAAAAGGAAAGATATAAGCATCTGAATGCAGAGTTCGAGAGAATAGCAAGAAGAGATAAGAAAGCCTTCTTCAGTGATCAACGCTAAGAAATAGAGGGAAACAACAGAATGGGAAAGACTACAGATATCTTCAAGAAAATTAGAGACACCAAGGGAACATTTCATGCAAAGATGGGCTCGATAAAGGACAGAAATGGTCTGAACCTAACAGAAGCAGAAGATATTAAGAAGAGGTGGCAAGAATACACGGAAGAATTGTACACATGAAGAAAAGATCTTCATGACTCAGATAATCATGATGATGTGATCACTAATCTAGAGCCAGATATCTTGGAATGTGAAGTCAAGCGGGCCTTAGAAAGCATCACTACGAACAAAGCTAGTGGAGGTGATGGAATTCCAGTTGAGCTCTTTCAAATCCTGAAAGATGATGCTGTGAAAGTGTTGCACTCAATGTGCCAGCAAGTTTGGAAAACTCAGCAGTGGCCACAGGACTGGAAAAGGTCAGTTTTCATTCCAATCCCAAAGAAAGGCAATGCCAAAGAATGCTCAAACTACTACACAATTGCACCCATCTCACATGCTAGTAAAGTAATGCTCAAAATTCTCCAAGCCAGGCTTCAGCAATATGTGAACCACGAACTTCCTGATGTTCAAGCTGGCTTTAGAAAAGGCAGAGGAACCAGAGATCAAATTGCCAGCATCCGCTGGATCATGGAAAAAGCAAGAGAGTTCCAGAAAAACATCTATTTCTGCTTTATTGACTATGCTAAAGCCTTTGACTGTGTGGATCACAATAAACTGTGGAAAATTTTGAGAGAGATGGGAATACCAGACCACCTAACCTGCCTCTTGAGAAATCTGTATGCAGGTCAGGAAGCAACAGTTAGAACTGCACATGGAACAACAGATTGGTTGCCAATAGGAAAAGGAGTACATCAAGGCTGTATATTGTCACCCTGCTTATTTAACTTATATGAAGACTACATCATGAGAAACGCTGGCCTGGAAGAAAAACAAGCTGGAATCAAGATTGCTGGGAAAAATACCAATAACCTCAGATATGCAGATGACACCACCCTTATGGCAGAAAGTGAAGAGGAGCTAAAAAGCCTCATCATGGCATCTGGTCCCATCACTTCATGGGAAATAGATGGGGAAACAGTGGAAACAGTGTCAGATTTATTTTTGGGAGCTCCAAAATCACTGCAGACGGTGACTGCAGCCATGAAACTAAAAGACGCTTACTCCTTGGAAGAAAAGTTATTACCAACCTGGACAGTATATTCAAAAGCAGAGACATTACTTTGCCGACTAAGGTCCACCTAGTCAAGGCTATGGTTTTTCCTGTGGTCATGTATGGATGTGAGAGTTGGACTGTGAAGGCTGAGCACCGAAGAATTGATGCATTTGAACTGTGGTGCTGGAGAAGACTCTTGAGAGTCCCTTGGACTGCAAAGAGATCCAACCAGTCCATTCTGAAGGAGATCAACCCTGGGATTTCTTTGGAAGGAATGATGCTAAAGCTGAAGCTCCAGTACTTTGGCCACCTCATGAGACGAGTTGACTCATTGGAAAAGACTGTGATGCTGGGAGGGATTGGGGGCAGGAGGAGAAGGGGACGACAGAGGATGAGATGGCTGGATGGTATCACGGACTCGATGCATGTGTGTCTGAGTGAACTCCGGGAGATGGTGATGGACAGGGAGGCCTGGTGTGCTGCGATTCATGGGGTCACAAAGAGTCGGACACAACTGAGTGACTGAACTGAACTGACAATAATTAACGTTTAAAAAAAAATTCTGCTCATAATATACTGGAGGGGAGGAATAACTTTTAGTCTATGTTTTAGATTTAGCCCAATTGTTTAACTGAAAAAAATTCCGTGAGTAATGGAATATAAATGCACAGGTGCTGCCTCTTTCATACAGCCTTCCATGAAGCTTGCTTTTCTCCCCTAAATGGGAAGTGGAAGCAGGCTGTGAAGGAGGCTGATTCATCCTTGTTGCAATGGCAGAGAAGGGGACTCCTACCTCCTGTCTCCAGCTGCTGTCCCTGGTCTACCTGACTTGCTCCTTGCAACTGAATCTGTAGCTGCTGTAACTCTGATCTGATTTTGTGCTTTTCCAATCAAAGCTAGGTGGCCTTCCTCAGAACCCAGCTGTTGCTAATGCTATAGACCTTGGGAATCTGGCTGTGACTCTCATTTGTCCCAGCTCACATGGTTAGTTCTGTGGCTGTGGGCACAGAGCCACCATACTCCCACCATCACATCCTCACTTGGAATCTTCTTAGCCAAAATGTCTACTACTTCTTGTCTGAGGCCTAAGAAATGAGGGGAGGCAGGGGACTGCTAAAACTCAGGTCTCCCTCTGCCCAACACTGTACCATTAAGTGAGTGATCTCACATCACAAATAATACAGGGATCTGTCTTGGGATCATTTCCTTTCAAAGTTCCTAATACTGAGTTAGGCACAAGTCTCTCATTCTATCTCTTGCATCACCATCACTTGTTCAATAACCCTGTTCTTCTGTCTTATATGGAGCAAAACTGTCTTCTGCCCTTTTTCTACCCATCCCGCCCTTGCCTTTCCACAGACCCACAAGTCAGCCTATTGCCCTTGAAACATATTTTTCAACTAGTCTCTTTACACTCAGATAGAGAGATATGAAAAATGAGGGAGAAATTTCTTTGGATGATATCCTAGCTTGAAAATATCGTGTTCAGCCTTATAATTCAAATTTGAATATGATAATCACATTTTATTTGTTATTTTTCTCTATTTTACCAAGTCCCTGTTTTTACCTTGGCAGATGAGTACCTCAAGTGTATTAGGATGAAAGTCTTTTTCATATGAAGGAAAAAAGAGAAAAAACTTTTATATTATAGCAAAATATAAAACTATTACTCCCTTACTCTTTTTTATTATAATAGTGCTTTGAGCACTACTTGTTAGGTACAGCAAGGTAAGCACTGGCGCAGTATTTCATTGTGGTAATCTGGAGTTTATATCAATTTCTGCTACAATGATTTATGAGAAGACAACAAAAGGTTATTGTTTTCATTTTCACTTGTCTTCTTTATTAGCACAACATAACAGTTTTTAATAGTTAAAATTCTTCTGCCATAACCAAATATCTTACAAGATTATTTTTACTAAACTTGTATATAGCTAGCATATTGAAAAGTAATGACAAAAAACAGAGAACTGTGTAAATTTTACAGGTGACAGAGACCCAAGACAAAATCAAATTTAACTTCACTCCCAAATATTTATTTGTTGTCATGTAAACAGCACAGGAAAAGTTCAACTTTCTGGGTTAGCCAGGATCTTTTTAATGTAAGCCTAGAGAATGTTAACAAACTTAACTGATCAACCAGCTACACTGAATTTGAAATTTCCTTTGATATTTTACTACAAAAATAGACTGCACTGAGTATGTGATGGATGCAGTTAAGTTTAATTGAAGGAAAAAGGAAAAATAATATAAAGTTGCATTGGAAGGAATGCATTTCCCTGGTCTAAGAATACCTTTGTATTTACTAAAGATAGTGAAGGAAAATTTTTAGTTGTACTAGTTCAGGATTTAAACAAAATGTCATTTTGTAAAATATGTGACTGCTAATCATTGTGAATGAACAAAGGACACAATTCTAGAAAGAGTCCTACTCACTGGAAGGTGAAGGAGGGCTAAATAGTGAGCAAGAAAAGATAATCATACATCACAGGTTGATATACTGTATTTTCAATAAAAGAAATAACAATAAGTCATTTTCCATTTTCTTATAAAATATAAAAGAATTATTTCAAAACTCTTTACAGTCGTTGCTGAAGTCAAGATTGCAAGTCACAAATATAGAAAACAATTTGTTTAAAATTTATAGATTTTTAAAATTTCTTTATTATTGCTTTCAATTGAAAATAGCTAAAGTGTATGAAAATATGTCAGTTACATCTCCAGGCATATATTCATGTTATATATTACATTTTTTTTATCCTGAAAATGGATTATGTAATACCAAAAACATAAAATTTGCCAATCTCATTGATCAGGTTAATCAAGCAATTTAATAAATTTGTAAATGCATGCATGCTAAGTTGCTTCAGTCATGTCCAACTTTTTGTGACCCTATGGACTATAGCCCACCAGGCTCCTCTGTCCATGAGATTCTCCAGGCAAAAATACTGGCGTGGTCTTCCATTTCCTTCTCCAAGGAATCTTCCTGACTCAGGAGTATTTGTCATAATTGGCACTAAAGGGTGGTTTGGATCTATGCCATTAGGCAATTTACAAACAGTAGCATTGCAAAGTAATAAATATATTGGGCAGTTAATCATTTAAACCGAAGATCTACTTAAAATGGGCTCTTCAAAATCTCAAAGTTACACGGGTAAGAAAGTAATTTGCATTAGCCTAAAACTTCACCAAAACCAAACTGGTAACCAAGGCATTTTTAAAAAATAAAAGAAGGTGTATCAAATCATCATATTGTACACTTTAAACATTAGAATTCTGTCAATTACATCCCAATAAAGCTAGGGAAAATAATATTAAAGCAAGTATTAGGCACTCTAAGGTGCCATATGAACAAAGCACCGGGTACAAGGAGCTGTAAGGCTCTCAGAAACATGTCTTGCATGCATTTCAACAAGATGCCATATTATATTATTTTCCTCCTTAAAGACATAAAATATTACATAGGAATACAAAAAACAGCACCTGCTTTCTGCCAGACTCCTACTTACGATAAATCTGAATCTGACAGATGAAGACTAAGGACAAGTGTAAAGTCTCCAGGAAATATGAACCACCAGATGTGCTGTTTGCCAACTCTTCCATCCCACGAACCTATTCTTTAACTGTTGAAGTCACCATGCTGTGAAAATAATGGCTCACTAAGCATGTTTGGAAATTAAAATTATGATCATTCAAGTATTATTTATTCAAGTCTTCTAAATTTTGAGAAATCAACAGCCATCTGACAACTGTTCAAATGTTAACTATGTATTATCACCATACAGAGCTCTTAAATATAAGGTAAAAAAAGATAGATTTCTGATACTGTAGATGTGATCTTGGAAAGATTTTAATTCTTGGATATTCCTGTTATTTAAATATCACTGACTGGTTCTTAAACCCTAAATTTATTGTTATATTTCTAGTTTTCCATTTGCAATCCATTTTTGGTAATAGAATTAAAAATTCTGATAAGAGTAGTAATGTATCCTGAAAGATGGTACTGTTTGGAATTTCCCAGGAAAAGAAATACTAAAAGGTCTGCTGATACTGCTATTCTGTCCTTTATTGTTTTCTTATGAGATGATGCAAACAAATGCAGAACAAAAAGAGTAACACTTTAGGGTCTTTATTAAGAATGTCTAAAATGATTATATATTCTGTATTGACTGCAGAAATGCTGCAATCAATTTGTATCTCTGTATTTATATTGAAAAAAGACTTCCCTAATGTTACACGATGGAGTGGTGAACATGAACCTCTCTTAGAGAGACATAACTACTTCCATATGCAACATATATCTGGTTAGGAAATGGAATCTTTCTATGCACATTTATCAAGACCACGACCTTCTATCAACTAGCTCCTGTATTCTTCCAAGCTCATCTCTCATTACCACCCAACATGCCCATTGTCTTCTACTTACCATCCAACTGGAGGGAAAGAGTGGCTACTGAATGTAATCGACTAAGGCTTGGCCTATGGCTGGTAGGCATGTTATATTGTGGTAATTTGCTTTCCCTCATTTATTCTTGGGAATAAATGCTAGAGAATCAAGTTAGTCTAAGGACATTATGCCAATATGCTTTAGCATGGTTTAGCCTTTCATGAAACTTGGCTGGAATTCCATTTTCCTAAAATTTTCACATCCTCAGAAGACAGTGACAGAGGATGAGACGGTTGGATGGCATCACTTACTCGATGGACATGAATTTGAGCAAACTCTGGGAGATAGTGAAGGCCAAGGGAAGCCTGGCACGTTACAGTCCATGGGGTCGCAAAGCATCGGACACAACTGTGTGACTAAGCAACAACAATATTAGTATTTTCAGCTGTTTTGGAAGTATTTGACACTTAGACATGGTAGATTAATTAGTATAGATTAGTATATGAAACAGGATTAACAACAAGACTACCAACTAAATGATTATGTGTGATTAAAATGTCACATACTATTCTAAGGTCTTTAGATTTATTTTTATTATGAATCTTGCAATGGGTATTATTTTCATTTAAAATAGGAGTAAACAGACATAACTGACTTGTCAAGGATATACTGTTCAAAAGTAAAAATATCCAGATACTATCTCAGATCTTTTCAACAAATCAAATTCAGCTTTTAATCATTTTACTATACAGCCATCCCCACTTTTAACCTGCATCTCAAGTCTAGCATATTAGAATTGCATTTTCTTATGCTTATAAAAGTTGGCAGTTGCTAGCTAATACCATTTTAATATTTCAGCAAGTTTTTAATATCTTAAGGCTTATATTTTCATTTTATTTGTATGAATTTTTCTTTATTCTTTTCTATAAAAGAATTACATTGTTCCATTATTACTATGACCCAGTAAATGTTTTAGCTGATGCCTTTTATATTGCTTTTATATTTTAATTATTTTTATATTTAATGACAATTTATTTAGTTTCACTTTCAGAATTATATTATCATTCCTGATGATTTTAGATAACTTGTCTATCAAGTAAAAGGCACACTAAAAAAGGCAATGACTTTATCACTACAACTATTCAATCATTAGCTACTAATCCCAAGCAATCTAATATTAATTATTTTAGCCTTATAAATTCTTTAACAAAAATGTTCATAATTTGTTGAATCCTTAATAGTATTAAGTATACTATAGGGCTTTATTTGCATTGAATCCATTACTTAAAATTATACAGCAATTAAGTATTAACAACCTATATTTCATGTAAGGAAAATAAGGATCACAGAGTTTAGGTAACAAATCCAAAGTCACTCAGTCACTGAAGACTCAACATGGAATTGAACCCAGATGTGTACCTGACTAAAAAAATATATATCCTTACCAATACATGAAACTATCCTACTGGTATCACAATAGAAAATGTTTTCTACAATAAATAGAAGGATTCTAACCTTTAGACTAAGAAGTTTCAAAATCCCATAAAGCCCTGGGTCACTTCTAAGAAATCACTGTCATATCCAATATTACTGACATCTTCAATTTAGTCCTGAGTATTTTTTTTAAAATTATGCTGTTATAGAATATGACCAAAAGTATTCAAAGGTAGTATAATGCATGCAATAATGCAGTCTTTTTCATAAGGTAACTAAAGGACAATAGACCCTAACTTATATCCAGATTAGGAAAATTCAAGAATAACCTTGACCAGCAGTTCAAAGACTGGCTAAGGCTTCCTGGACACTTCATTCTTCCCTTTGGTGCCTGAACTATTTGAAGACCTAGATCACAAGAGAATAACAAAGTGAAAGCCATCAAAAATTTCCTGAATTTCACAAACCACAAGAAAAATCCCATGACAGAGTAAAAAATATTGGAAAAGTAACTTATTTTGTATCATATAAAATCAAACTGTTCTGATGTTCTTGTTCATGGTACTGTCCTGGCACTTACAAATGAATGCTAAATATGAGAATGTTTGTGCAATAGTTGTCCAGTCAAACTTGAAAGCAATATAATATTTCCATTTTTCTTACTAAAAGAAATTTTTAAAGTATTTCTTAATCTTTTCTATAACTATAAAAGGTAATAAATTGATAGACTATAGAAATAGAAACAGTTGCTCAGTTAAAAACATATATACCCAGCGACTTCCCTGACAGTCTAGTAGTTAACACTCTGTGCTCCCAATGCAAGGGGGACAGGCTTAATCCCTGTTTGGGGAACTTAAGATCCCTCATGCTGTAAGGTGAGGCCTAAAAAAAAAAAATCCTAATAGACTACTTTCAAATTCTGTTTTAAGAAACATACACCTGCTCCGAATCTGTTAGAATGACTAAAATCTAAAAATGGGCACTATTGTTTGTAGATGGGTAGAAACGGTAGTTAAGAGATTTTGAAAGGTCTTTTCTTGAGTTTTCTCACAAAAACAGGAAAGATGGTTGGTCGGTCTCCTGAGAGTGAATAATAAAAAGAAAGAGAAGAGAGCTGTTACATTTTAGGAAGTAGTATGGACTGAGAGAGAGTATCGACTAAATATAATGATTGTCAGGCATCACTAAGAGTTCACTTCAGGTTACTAATTTAAAGTGAAAGAGGCATGTCCTCCTACACGGGGGCTGGCAAAGAGAAGAAAAAATTAGGAAAATGAAGGGAGAGGCAAGAAAGTTGAAGAAGAAAGCAAGAAAGTAAATTTAATGATCAACTAAGAAGTGTGAGCTGGTAAAACAAGAAAAAGAGGAGAGTAGAGGAAAACAAGGGCACAATAAGATCAGGTCAAAGGAGCTAAAGAATTGTTGGATTTACCAAACCAGAGAAATTGAGAGGAAGAAACAAAAGTAGTTGTCAGAAGGGTGCTTGAAATTGAGATTTTTGATGGTATTATAGATGTTGATCCTGGTAAGTCTAAGGTATAATCAACAGGGTGAAAAGCTAGATGGGATGAACGAGGAGTTCAAGCAGCTGAGAAGCCAATGTTTTAGGAGCATCAGCCACATGGACACTGAGGCCACCAAGATGTGGTTTTAAGATGACACAAACCAGATACAAAAGCTTTCAAGACATAGGATCCAATGGGAGTGGGGATTATTGACTCGGTGGTAGCTAATTATTGCAACAATGAAGGTAATGCATACCACTGTCTGGTACATAAAATTCAAAGTTAAAAGGTCTTAGAGAAAAGCAAGAGAGAATGAATAGTCAAGAGACAAAGATGGCAACTCAAATCAAGAAGGACACTCATTTCAGTTCCAGGCTCAGAGGGATGAGAAAGGCCTGTAGGGGAAGCAGTGTTCTCAGGAGACATTTAAATTTCTGTTAGAGCAAGAAATAAAAGAAACATTCTGAAAAAGCTTGAAAATATGGGGATTTATTTTTCAGTTATGTACTGTGTGCTCCAGAAGACACATGGAAGGCTCTCAGAAGGTGGGGATGTCTAAGAGATGAAGAGACACTTGGAAGTGTAGTCTCCAGTGATACTAAGCATAGAAAAAAGGGATGACCTGGGAGTCTGGGCTTCTTGTGGTCACTTGTGTGATCAAGACAGAGACCCATGGATATTATGTCTCATGGTCCCAAGACACAGAGTGGAGGCAAGGCCATGATTCTTGGAGAAAAATTTGGGATTAGCCTAGACCTCACCTGCCTTCTTTGAACAGGAAAAGTACTGACTAGGGAAGGGTTCACTGCATTCTGTTATTTTTAAATTGTAAGCACAGATGTAAACAGTAGTAGACAAATGAACTCTGTTTTTCATTGCCTCTAGAAATTCATTTAAAAATCTCTGGAGTGACTGATATGGTTCACTACACTAAAATCGTAAGGTTAGTCATACATGTCTCAGAGGGTGAATATAATTTAGAAAATGTTGACATGGAATTTGCATATAGACAGTGTTTGGATACTAACTATATTTAATTCATTCACTTTACTTGTGGCAAGATTATGATTATTCTTGCACATACTGAACACAAAGTACCAACCAGTCTCTATTTCTTATTTTGCATTACTACAAACATTGGAGAAATATTTTTCAATATACTTATCCAAGCATCATATTAAAAGTAAAATAAAAATGTATGATAAAATTTAATGGCTTTATCTTGATGTAAAAATTTCTAATATATGACCACTGCAAACTTTGAGAACACTGATGCCCTTATTAAATGTTAAGGAAAGTACCAGGAAGAGGTTCACAGTAATAACCTGAAAAGAAAACAACTACATTAAACAGGAATGCCTCATCATGGCATTTTTTTTCCTCCACAAAACTGTACAACTAATTCATTTCCATTCAAGTAATGAGTAAGTTATTCATGAAAAGGGACTTAAAACTCACTTCAAGCAGAATATCTGGCAAATAAATTATAGGCAAACTACAGCTAGATCACAAGGATAATTAGATTAGCTGTGCAGTTAGTTATGAATTCCAAAGGTGAGAGATATATGCAAAGTAACCACCTCTTGATGTTATTAATTTTATTCCAAATCAATGGGGACTGGGATTCACAGTCCCAACAGAATATCTCTCGGGTTGTGAAAATGTATAAGATTTACACTTTCGCAAATATTTCCTTTCTGGAGCAGTATCAGAGATCACAAGCATCACAAGTCAGCCTGCTGGGATAGCATTACAGAATCTTTGCCAGCCTATCCACTGGATATGTTACTTATATAGAAAAAAATATTAGCCTTTCTTTTTATTTGAGAATACTGTCACTTCTCCAAAGCTCTTCTGACTTCGTTTCCCACCACTTACCTTGGTCACCTTCAAATAAGTCTAATAGAACAAGCTGTAATTCCTCCTGGGACAATGAGTTTATAATATACACATATGACCATCCACAAGAAGTGTATGATGCCTGCTATTTAGGAACAAGCCAATGATGATAATAAAATCATTAATTCTGTCAATATAAACGGTAACAGAAAAGGAAAATTGGATCCATGCCTGGTATCACATTTTCTCCGATAGGAAATTAAAGAATAGAAATTGAACTTGACAAATCATAACATTTATAGACCAACATCAAAATTGTAGTCTGGAGAACACAATAAATGGCAGAACGCTTCTTAATTAAACTGTGCTTTTGTTAGGGCAGGATGAAGACCTTCTGCCTGGCCAACAAAGTGATCAACAATCTCCCAGAGGGATTCTTTAAAAATATAGTACAAAATAAAGGCTATAATGTCAGCAAAAATCAAGCTGACAAGCCTGCACTAATTATCTTTGGTATTACAACACCGCTAATGTAGCTGCAGTCTGAAAGATAATGGAGGTGAACTCATTAGCAGTGCCTTGAACTAATGTTTGTAAAGGGAGTATTTATTGTCTACTAGTTCTTACATTACCCAACATTTCACTGCAGCATATTAAACAGGAACTAACTTGATTTGTGAGCATTTTTTAACCTCTTAGTATAAATGACTTCATTTAGAGGGAAAACAAGTTTAAGTAAATTGGAGAGTATATGATTTTAACAGAAAATATCAGGCAACTGATGAAAGGACTATGCTTAAAATTTTTCACTTTTGAGAAAAAACTTGAAAGTACCTCTAAAGTGAATCTTGGAATCTTCCCATTAAATTTTACCTATATAAATTTTTTAAAAGTCTATAATAGATTTAAGAATATATTTTAGCTTTTTCTATATTTTCATAATGCCTAGTGAAAATTTAATCTTGTTTTAATAACACTAGTGGAAATAACTTATACTGTTTACAAAACAAAAAGTTTGTGATTTTTGTGTTTGGAGACTACCAATAGGATATTCAGTATGAGCAGGTTTGGACTGGTTATTTTTAGTCTGCTTGCATATTTAAGTGTAGGGGACATAACAGTTACTTAGGGATACAGTCTTTTCTATTTTTATTCGGTAACATCTATTTCAGTTCCTTCTTCCTTCACTTTGCCTATTCTATGTAGCTACAGTGTATAAGATAAAGAACTTGTATAAAGGTCAACAAGAAAGCTTCATCACCCCTGAAGAGCCACCGTTTGCAACAACTATGTAATGACACTCTAATAATTGACTTCACAAATAGTTAATGTGTAAGGTTCTTTATTTTCCTGTAGTACATTCTTCAAGGTTTTTACTGTAGTAATTTCTGTAAAATTTACTGTAGTAAATTTTATTCAGTCAATTTTCATTTTATTGAAACTAGTTTTAACTACTGATTAAATGAAGCTATGAATATTCTCTATCTGAAATTGTATTTCAATGCCTATTTTTTTACAGTACATTTTTGTGAGAAACATTTAAAGGCTTTAATGTCATAACATGCTTTGAAAAGGAAAAACACATTTGTAATCATTATCCTAAGCATAGTATTTCTTCAATTTCTATATATTTCTTACAAAGAAAATTAAAGTATTTTTAAACAAATAATATGATTCATACTACATGGGTGTTTAAGAAAATTAGCTATAATAGTAATAAGTAGTATGCATTCTCAAAACTGTTATCAAGTTATATCATTTAAATTAACCTATGCCCATTTCAAGTATGTCAATCTCCACCTAGCCATTTAATATCTAAGACAAATGCTAATGTGCATTTACATCAGTAAACAAAACAAACATGAGTACATAGCCTTATATAAAATTTATGCAAAATAGCAGGAATTTAATCACACATTTCTGAGCATAGTATGTTTATAATGAGGTGGTAGTTTTGTCACTAAATCATGTCCGATTCCTGCAGTCCCAGGGCCTATAGCCTGCCAGGTTCCTCTGACCATGGGATTTTCTATCCAAGAATACTGGAGTCAGTTTTCATTGCCTTATCCAGAGGATTTTCCCAATCCAGGCATCAAACTGCTGTCTCCTGCCGCTGAGCCACCAGGGAAGCCCTGAGTACTGAATTCTTGTGTATGCTGTATCTATGTACATGTGCATGAACTTAAGAACTTTCTGTAAAGATTACAGAATAGAATTAGTGTATCTGAAGAACTGATATGGGACCTGTGCCCTTGGGAGAGAATTGTGAAAGAAGAAATGTTCTCTCAACCTGTGATCCCCTTCACTTAAGGGTGTATAATCTGGGACAAAAGGGGGGCTTCAGAGGTTTGGAGGCGAGCACCACAGGTGATGTGTGGAAGGCAGAAGAAAGACAGACTAGCACAGAGGTCCTGGTAACCGCCCTGAACTACCAAGTCTGGGGCATGGATCTGCTGGTACATGTGGGGGTTAGGTGCTGAAACCAGGCATTCAGCAGATGGGCCTGTGGAGAGGGCTGCTGTTGGCTGAGTGGAGAGAGCCTGGAGGAGCTGGAGAGTGATCCAAAGTGCAACCAGGAATATGAGCAAGGAGCAGCCTGCGTCCACCACTGAAGCCTCATTGCTACACAGGGATGCTTCCACATGAAACCAGCCTTCCAGGACCACAGTAGACAACTGTTTCTCCTAAATTCATAGAGTCAAAGAAACATAAGGAAAATAAAGAAACAGGATTCCAAGCATGACAGTATGTGAACCGTGAACTTTCAGATATTCAAGCTGGTTTTAGGAAAGGCAGAGGAACCAGAGATCAAATTGCCAACATCCACTGGATCATGGAAAAAGCAAGAGAGTTCCAGAAAAAAACATCTATTTCTGCTTTATTGACTATGCCAAAGCCTTTGACTGTGTGGACCACAACAAACCCTGGAAAATTCTTAAAGAGATGGGAATATCAGACCACCTGATCTGCCTCTTGAGAAATCTGTATGCAGGTCAGGAAGCAATAGATAGAACTGGACATGGAACAACAGACTGCTTCCAGATAGGGAGAAGAGGATGTTAAGGCTGTATATTGTCACCCTGCTTATTTAACTTCTATGCAGAGTACATCATGAGAAACGCTGGGCTGGATGAAGCACAAGCTGGAATCAAGATTGCTGGGAGAAATATCAATAACCTCAGATATGCAGATGACACCACCCTTATGGCAGAAACTGAAGAACTAAAGAGCTTTTTGATGAAAGTGAAAGAGGAGAGTGAAAAAGTTGGCTTAAAACTCAACATTCAAAAAACTAAGATCATGGCATCTGGTCCCATCACTTCATGGCAAATAGATGGGGAAACAATGGAAACAGTGAGAGACTTCATTTTCTTGGGCTCCAAAATCACTGCTGATGGTGACTGCAGCCATGAAATTAAAAGACGCTTGCTCCTTGGGAGAAAGGTTATGACCAAGCTAGACAGCATATTAAAAAGCAGAGACGTTATTTTGCCAACAAATGTCTGTCTAGTCAAGGCTATGGTTTTTCCAGTAGACATGTATGGATGTGAGAGTTGGACTATAAAGAAAGCTGAGTGTCAAAGAACTGATGCTCTTGAACTGTGGTGTTGGAGATGATTCTTGAGATCCCTTGGACTGCAAGGAGTTCTACCCAGTCTATCCTAAAGGAAATCAGTCCTGAATATTCATTGGAAGGACTGATGCTAAAGCTGAAACTCCAATGCTTTGGCCACCTGATGAGAACTGACTCATTTGAAAGGACCCTGACACTGGCAAAGACTCAAGGTGGGAGGAGAAGGGGACGACAGAGGATGAGATAGTTGGATGGAATCACTGACTCAATGGACATGAGTTTGAGTAAACTCCAGGAGTTAGTGATGGGCAGGGAGGCCTGGCATGCTGCAGTCCATGGGGGTCCCAAAGAGTTAGACACACCTGAGCAACTGAACTGAACTAAAGCATGGTGAACCTAAATAGGCACACACCAAGACATGTTATAATTAAAATGGCAAAAGTTAAAGAGAGGATGTTACAGGCAACAAGAGAAAACCACAGATTTAATTACAAGGGAACCTTCATAACGCTATCAGCTGATTTCTCTACAAAAATTTGCAGGTCAGAGGAGCATGGCAAGATGTACTCAAAGTCCTAAAAGGGAAAAACCTACAAACTAGGATACTCTACCCAGAAATATTATGATTTAGCAAATATGAAGCGATTAACGACTTCTCAGATAAGCAAAAACTGAAAGAATACAGCAATATTAAACTTATCTTAAAAGAAATACTGAAAGGTCTTCTCTAGATAGAAAAAAAGCAAAGATCTATAGCAAAGAAAAACCACAAATGGCAATCACGTAAACCAATAGACAATTTTTTTAAAATTTTTTTCATTTCGTGAAAAATGGTGGGAACTACAATGTACAGCAAAAGGATAAACATGAAGATGTAAAAGAGAACATCAAAATCATAAATTGCAGGCAAGTAAAAAAAAGTCAATTGTTTTTAGAATGTTTCTGAGCCTGTATGACCTAAAGCAAGTAGATATAGTAATGGATTAAAATACGTAACTACAAATTCACAAAAGAGTCACAAAAAGCAAAAAGAAAAAACACAACCATAATAAAGAAAACCATCAAATCACAACAGGAAAAACAAAAAGAAAAAGAAAGGAATAAAAACAAATACAAAATCAACTGGAAAACCAGGATTAAAATACCATTTAACACATATCTATCAATACTTACTTTAAATGTCAATGGACTATATGCTCCAATCAAAAGACACAGAATAGCAGATTGGATAATGAAACAAAAGCCTACAATATTCTGCCTACAAGAGACCCACTTTAGGGTGAAAGATACACATAGATTGAAAGTGAGGGGATGGAAAACAATATTTCATGGAAATGGAAATGACAGGAAAGAAAGGGTAGCAATATTCATATCAGACAAAACACATTCTAAAACAAAGGCCATAAAGATAAAGAGAGACATTATAAAATGATGAAAGGATCAAAACAAGAAGGTATTACACTCTAACATGTATACACCCAATATAAGAACCCCTGAACACATAAAACAAATACTAACAGAAACAAAGGGAGAAATTGATGAACATACAATGATAGTATATTGTGTATTATAGGAGATTTTAACACTCTAGTCACATCAAAGGTCAGATCTTTCAGACAGAAAATCAGTAAAGCCATAGAGATTCTAAATAATACAACAGAATAGCTAGACTTAATTGTTGTATCAGGACACTGTATCCAAAAAAAAAATCCCCACCAGAATATGCATTCTTTTCAAGTGCACACAGAACATTCTCCAGGATTAATTACATAGCTGTACATAAAACAAGCCTCCATAAATTTACGAAAGTGGAATATATTTCAAGCATCTTTTCTGACCATAACAGCATGAGACACAAAATAAACTACAGAAAGGGAAACCACAACAAAAATGATCACATATACTAAACAACATGTTATTAAACAAAAGGAAATAAAATGAAAGAGAAAATTAAAATATATCTTGAGACAAATGACAATGGAAACACAATCATAAAAAGTCTATGAAATGTAGCAAAAGCCATTCACAGTGATATAAGCCACACAAAAAAAAAGTTCAAATAAACAATGTAACCTACCATCTAAAAGAATCAGGAAAAAAACAAAACTTAAAGTCAGCAGAAGAAAGGAAGTGACACGATCAGAAAGGAAGAATAAAAGAGGTTTAAAAAACAACAGAAAAAATAAATAAAACCAAAAACTGGTTCTTTGAAAGTATAAACGAAATTGATAAACTTCTGGACAGGCTCAGTAAGAAGAAAACAGAAAGGACCCACATAAAATAAGAAATGAAAGATGACAGAAGTAACAACTGATATTGCAGAAACACACACACAAAAAGAGAATATATGAACAATTATTTGCCAAAAAACTTGACAACCTAGAAGAAATGGACAGTTTATAGAAACTCAGTGCTCCAAAACGGAATCAAGGAGAAACAGATAATCTGAACTGAACAATCATTAGAAGCGAAATAGAATCTGTAATAAAAAAATAAAACTTTCTGCAAACAAAAGCTCTGGACCAGATGGCTTCCCTGGGGAATTCCATCAAACATATAAAGAACTTATATCAATCCTTCTAAAACTCTTTCAAAATTTAAAGAAAAGGAAACACTGTCAAAGTCATTTTATGATGTCACCATCAACCTGATACCAAAATCAGACAAAGACACTACTAAAAAAAGAAAATTACAGGCCAATATCTTTGAGTAATACAGATGCAAAAATTTTCAACAAAATATTAGCAAAGCAAATTCAACAACACATAAAAAAGATCATATACCATGATCAAGCTGGATTTATTCCAGGGTACAACATACACAAATCTGTCAATGTGATACACCACATCAACAAAAGAAAAGATAAGAACCACATGATCATCCCAATAGATGCAGAAAAAGCATATGATAAAATTAAATATCCATTCATGATAAAAATTCTTATCAAACTGGGTATCTAAAATATCTCAACATAAAAAGGCTATTTATGACAAACCCACAGTAAACATTATACTCAACGATAAAAAGCTGAAAGCCTTCCCACTAAAACTGGAATAAGACAAGGATGTCCACTCTCACCATTTCTATTCAACATAGTATTGGAAATTTTAGCCACAGCAAATAGACAAGAAAGGAAATGAAATATATTCAAACTGGACAAGAAGATATGAAACTGCCATTCTATGCAGATATCAAGAAACATATCTAAAAAACCCTAAGGATATGAGATTTAACATGCAGAAATTTATTGCAGTTCTTCACATTAACAATGAAGTATCAGAAAAGGAAAGCAAAAAAAAAAATTACATGAAGAAAAATTTTTATATTACATGAAGAAAAATAAAATAAAATAATACTTAGAAATAAACCTGACCTAGGAGGTGAGAGACTTAATCACTGAGAAGTATACAACACCGATAAAGAAAACCGAAGATAAATTAAAGAAATGGAAAGATATCCCATGCTCTTGGAGGGGAAGAACGAATATTGTTAAATAACCATTCTACCCAGAGCAGTCTACAGATTTGATGCGATCCCTATCAAATCAGTAATGACATTTTTCACAGAACTAGAATAAATAATCCTAAAATTCATATATAACCATAAAAGATGCAGAACTGCCAAAGCAATCCAGAGTAAAAGGAACAAAGCTGGAGGCATAATTTTCCCAAACTTCAGAAAACACTACGAAGTAATCAAAATGGCGTGGTGTTGGCACAAAAACGGACACACAGATCAATGGAAAATAACAGAGCCCAGAAACAAACCCATACCATCTATAGTCAGTTAATCTTTGACAAAAGAGGTAAGAATATACAAAAGAGAAAAGGCAGTCTCTTCAGTAAGTCGTGTTGGGAAAGATGGAAAGTCAATTAATTAGAACATACCCTCTCCCTATACACAAAAATAATCTCCAAATGACCTAAGTACTTAACTGTAAGACAGTACTTCATAAAACTCCCAGTTGAGAACATAGGAGAAACATTTTCTGATATAAATCATACCAATATTTTCTTAGGTAAATCTACCAAGGCAACAGAAATAAAAGCAAAAATAAACAAATGGGATCTAATCAAACTTTGTTCTCACACAGCAAAGAAAATAATAAACAAAATGAAAAGACAACCTATGGAAAAAATATTTGCAAACAATGAGACCAACAAGGTCTCAATTTCCAAAACACACAAACAGTTCATACAATTCAACAACAACAATAATAAAAGAACTCAATTGAAAAATAAACAAAAGGACTAAACAGACCTTTCTTCAAAGCAGACAGACAGATGGTCAATAGGCACGTGAAAAGATGTTCAACATCACCAATTATTAGAGAAATACAAATCAAAACTACAGTGAGATATGACCTCCCATCAGTCAGAATGTCCATCATTAAAAAGTCTACAAACAATAATTGCCAGAGACAGTGGGCAGAAAAGGGAACCCTCCTACTTTCTTGGTGGGAATGTAAACTGGCACAGCCAGAGTGGAAAATATTATGGAGGTTCCTTAAAAAATTAAAAATAGAATTACCATATGTCCAGCAAGCCCACTCCTGAGCATATATCCAGAAAAAATGAAAACACTAATTCACAAAGACACGTGCAACCCAGTGCTCATAGCACCACCACTTACAAGAGCCAAGACATGGAAGCAGCCTAAGTACCCATCCAGAGATGACTGAATTAAGAAGATGTGGTCCATATACACAATGGATACGAAAGAAAGAAACAATGCCATTTGCAGGAACATGGGTAGTGCTAGATATCATCATACTAAATGGAGTTAGAAAGACAAATCACATACCATATGACATCACTTATATGAGGAATCTAAAATATGACACAAATGAACCTATTTATAAAAGAGACTCACAGATGTAGAAAACAAACTTATGGCTACCCAAGGGGAAAAGAGGAGGGGGGGGGGGGCTAAATCAGGAGGTTGCAATTAGCAAAAATACACTATTATACATAAAATAAACAACAGGATGCTACTGCATAGCACAGGGAACTATATTTAAAACCCTATGATAAACCATAATAGAAAAGATATGAAAAAGTATATGTGTGTGTGTGTGTGTGTATAAAACTGAATCACTTTGCTGTCCACCAGAAACTAACACATAATTGTAAATAAACTATACTTCAATTTAAATATATATATTTAAAAAATGGCATGCCTATGGAAGTCAATTCCATAAGAATTTAAAATTCCAAAAGAACTTAGAAATTCATATAAATTTTAAAAACATGGCATGCCTTATGAATGCAAATGAACAACCAATATATCAATAATTAATATATGAACAACTTTATTCTTTCAAAAAATAAAACTGTCATTCAGCATATTGTATGAGTAAAAGAAAGTATAAGTAATAGTTTTGGCCAAAATTATAATGATTATTGATGGTTAATGATGGTTAATACTGAAATCAGATTGATTATATTCTTTGCAGCCAAAGATGGAGAAGCTCTATACAGTCAGCAAAAGACAAGAATGGGAGCTGACTGTCGCTCAGATCATGAACTCCTTATTGTCAAATTCAGACTTAAACTGAAGAAAGCAGGGAAAACCACTAGACCATTCAGGTATGACATAAATCAAATCCCTTACGAATGATTATACAGTGGAAGTGACAAATAGATTTAAGGAATTAGATTTGATAGACAGAGTGCCTGAAGAACTATGGATGGATGTTCATGACATTGTACAGGAGGCAGGTATCAAGACCATCCCCAAGAAAAAGAAATGCAAAAAAGCAAAATGGCTGTCTGAGGACGCCTTACAAATAGGTGTGCAAAGAAGAGAAGTGAAAAGCAAAGGAGAAAAGGAAAGATATACCCATTTGAATGCAGAGTTCCAAAGAAAAGCAAGGAGAGATAAGAAAGCCTTCCTCAGTCATCAATGCAAAGAAATAGAAGAAAACAACAGAATAGGAAAGACTAGCGATCTCTTCAAGAAAATTAGAGATACCAAGGGAACATTTCACACAATAGACACAATAAAGGACAGAAATGGTATGGACCTAACAGAAGCAGAAGATATTAAGAAGAGATGGCAAGAATACACAGAAGAACAATATGAAAAGATCATCACAACCCTGATAATTATGATGGTGTGATCACTCACCTAGAGCCAGACAGCCTGGAATGCAAGTCAAGTGGGCCTTAGGAAGCATCACTACAAACAAAGCTAGTGGAGGTGATGGAATTCCAGTTGAGCTATTTCAAATCCTAAAAGATGCTGCTGTGAAAGTGCTGCACTCAATATACCAGCAAATTTGGAGAACTCAGCAGTGGCCACAGGACTGGAAGAGGTGTTTTCATTCCAATCTCAAAGAAAGGCAATGTCAAAGAATGTATGGATGTGAGAGCTGGACTATAAAGAAAGCTGTGCCAAAGAATTGATGCTTTTGAACTGTTGTGTTGAGACTCTTGAGAGTCCCTTGGACTGCAAGGAGATCCAACCAGTCAATCCTAAAGGAAATCAGTCCTGAATATTCATCGGAAGGACTGATGCTGAAACGCCAATACTTTGGCCACCTGATGCAAAGAACTGACTCATGTGAAAAGACCCTACACTGGGAAAGATTGAAGGCAGGCGGAGAAGGGGATGGCAGAGGATGAGATGATTGGTTGGCATCACTGACTCAATGGACATGAGTTTGAGTAAGCTCCAGGAGTTCATGACAGACAGGGAAGCCAGGCATGCTGCAATCCATGGGTCACAGAGTTGTACACAACTGAGCGACTGAACTGGAAACTGAAGAAAGCTGATACTTCCTAGGAAAATTTCTAGCTGACCAGGTGGTCACTGCTTATGTTCGTTTTCTCATACATAGGAAACACACCTCATTCTTAATAGTGGAATACAAAAATCTAAGAGAAATAAAACAGAAGCGACAGTAGAACGTTGTGAAAGACTTCAGACTTCCTCGAAGGCATGTGAAAAGAGAGAAGTCTTTTTTTTTTTTTTAATGCTGTCTTGCCTCTATTTTGATAATTCTGACTAGAAGCCAGCCAGTGCCCCTTCTTCAGTAGCTGAATATACCCCACGTTGGTCTTTCACAGGCTGGGCTATATACCTTCCTTAATCAATTCAGGGCCAGGAACTTAAGACAGCTGGGGATAGTTCCTGTACACCAGAGTCCACAAAATTATTCAAATTAGCCACTCCACAGGGATCCTGGGAAATCTGGCTAACTCCACTCCACCTACCATACATAACCCACCACCTACAGTTCCAACTTGCTGTTATCCTGTCCTAAAGGGGCAAGCCCCTGTATATCCTGTCTGACAGCCAACTCTGTATCAGAACTGTAAGTAAAAGAGAGTTCTGTCTTTGATCTATCCAAGTATCAATGTGCTGTATCTCACCATCAAAAGACTCTTTAAATCTTATGAAACAAGGAGTCTTAGATGCTGCCCATAAGAGGACACCTGCCATTCGAATGCTGCAGAAATGATCCTGCACCCTGATTGTGGTCTTGGAGTGGCCTGGGGTAGTGTGACTTAAGAACAAACACAGTGGTGGACTCAGGGAGGTGGCAACTGGGCCTTCAGCTTACCATGCTACCTGCAGCAAGTTCTCCTGAAGGAAATCTAAGTCGCATTATCTCACAAAGTCACCCAAACCCTACTCTAAGGATAGAGCTTACGCTAAGATATGAAATTCCTCTGTGACTCCTATCAGTGCAGGAGTATATGTGTGTTTTCAACCGGCCATCAGACTGGAAAGTGAAGTTGCTCAGTCACGTCCAACTCTTTGAGACCCCATGGACTGTAGCCTACCAGGCTCCTCAGTCCATGGAATTTTCCAGGCAAAAGTACTGGAGTGGGTTGCCATTTCCTTCTCCAGGGGATCTTCCCAAACCAGGGATCAAACCCGGGTCTCTTGCACTGCAGGCAGATGCTTTACCGTCTAAGACTGGAAGGAAAGAGTAATAGTACTTGACTAGGGTTTAGTTTCTCCCTCTCTTCTTCAAAGAACAAAAAAAAATACACATATTCCCAATTACCACCAGCAGACAATAGTCAACCATGAGCATCAGCATGAAACCCAGGCTACGTGGTGGCATAATAGCCACCAAATTGCCACAACAGGAACCTGCCTGCCTCTGGACTTCAAATTATGTGTACTCAGAGTCTGGGTATTTTTGTTGTTGTTGTTCTCAACATCAAGAAGCAACCCACAGAATTTAATTTTTAGTGCTTTGCTACTATAGGGGTGTGTGTTCTGCTATATAAAGTCATAGCATCTGAACATTCTAAGCAATCTCTTTAGCGAAGGTTCACCAAAACCTATTCATTATAGCTTTTTTTTTTCTTTCAACAAACGCACTTAAGCCAGCTCTGTTTATCCCTGTACAGATCAAGGAGCCAAATAGGAACGGAATACTTTAAAAGACAATGTTTACAAAGAAATATGATCTAGCAAGCTCTTCTAATCACTCCTACAAATATTGGCATATTTTGACACTGTAGTTTTAATAAATGCAAGGATCTGCTACAGTTGATTATCTGCTTCACATTTGAAAAGTATATTGATCACTTGAATTAATGATGCAAGTTTCTTAATTGGACAATCAGGATCAGGAAGCTGGATATATTTTCATGAGAAGAGCTTCTCTTTTATTGACTTCCTCATGGGCACTAATGAAATTATCATTTAGGGTAATGTTGCTTCTTCTACTGATTGAAATATTATGATTATACAATATTGACTTTCCTTGATAATAAAATGAAATTGAATTATTAAAACTCATTTTAATGGCTTGGGATTTACTTGCGTAATTTACTGCAGACTCTTTTACTTAAGAAACTTTCTTTCTAAATACTGAAAATTTTACTTTCTACAGAGGGTGGTCTGAACTACTTTCGGTTTATTTTTAAACTCAAGATAGTTTAACTCTAGATGATACTGAATTCAAAGCTTTGTTGTTGCTGTTCAGTCGCTCAGTCACGTCCAACTCTTTGCAACCCCAAGGACTGCAGCATGCTGGGTTCCCTATCCATCACTTTCCTGGAGTTTCCTCAAACTCATGTCCATTGGGTCAGTGACGCCATCCAACCATCTCACCCTCTGTCGTCCCCTTTTCTTCTTGCCTTCAATCTTTCCCAACAACGGTCTTTTCCAATGAGTCAACCCTGCATCAGGTGATCAAAGTACTGGAGCTTTACCTTCAGCATCTGTCCTTCCAATGAATATTCAGGGTTGATTTCCTTTAGAATCGACTAGTTTGATCTCTGTGCTCTCCAAGAGACACAAGAGTCTTCTCAAACACAATTCAAAAGTATCAATTATTCGGTGCTCAGCATTTTTTATTGGCTAGCTCTCACATCCATACATTACTACTGGAAAAACCAGAGCTTTGACTATTCAGACTTTTGTAGGCAAAGTAACATTACCTGCTTTTTAATATGCTGTCTAGGTTGGTCATAGCTTTTCTTCCAAAGAGCAAACGTCTTTTAATTTCACCATCTGCAGTGATTTTGGAGCCCAAGAAGATAAAGCCTGTCACTATGTCCATTGTTTCTCCATCTATTTGCCATGAAGTGATGGGACCAGACGCCATGATCTTAGATTTTTTAATGTTAAAGTTTTAAGTCCGTTTTTCACTCTCCTCTTCTACCTTCATCAAGAGGCTCTTACTTGAGTTCCTCTTAGTTCCTCTTCGCTTTCTGCCATAAAGGTGGTGTCATCTGCATATCTGAGGTTATTGATATTTCTCCCAGGAATCCTGATTACAGCTTGTGCTTCATCCAGCCTGGGATTTCACATGATGCACTCTGCATAAAGGTTAAATAAGCAGGGTGACAATATACAGCCTTGACATACTCTTTTTCCAGTTTTGAACCAGTCCGTTGTTCCATGTCCAGTTCTAACTGTTGCTTCTTGACCTACATACAGGTTTTGCAAGAGGCAGGTAAAGTGGTCTGGTATTTCCATCTCTTCATGAATTTTCCACTGTTTTTTGTGATCCACACAGTCAAAGGCTTTAGCATAGTCAATGAAGCAAAAGTAAATGTCTTTCTGGAATTCTCTTGCTTTTCTGATGATCCAATGGATGTTGGCAATTTAATCTCTGGTTCCTCTGCCTTTTCCAAATTCAGTTTGTACATCTGGAATTTGTCAATTCACATACTGTTGAAGCCTAGCTTGAAGGATTCTGAACATTACCTTACTAGCAGGTGAAATGAGTGGAATTGTGTAGTAGTTTGAACATTTTTAGAACTGTCCTTCTAAAATGACCTTTTCTAGTCATGTGGCCAAAGTTTTAGCCTTTCTCTAAAAAAGTAATTTCTAAATTTCCTAAAAATTGTGATTGGTTAATTCTAAGGTCCTGATGACTTAGGAAAAAAGATATATTCAAGTATACAAGACTGTGAGTTTTTAGAACTTCAATTTTTGTCTTCTGTTTCTCTTTGTATTTTGAAATATGTAACACTCCTGACTGCATAGTTTCAGAAGCATTCATGTCATCTGATATGCCAATGTGAGATAAATATCATGTCTCAAATCTAAGATATAAAGGTACTATATCTCAGGTAATTTGGATCTGCTTTAAGTCAAAGAGTTAGTTGACGGCAGATCTGGTATAAGAATCTACAGCTTTTTTCTTCCCAAGATTGCTTCGTGGTCTGATTAAAGCTTTTTTCACTGCACTACAACTTGATTATAAAAATTATTAATGTGCTGGTCTGTATAATGTAAGTAATGTATTTATAGGATACATTCAAAAATAAGCATTTTATTACTATTCCCAGTTGTTTTTTCCAACCCATTTAATGTGCATTCATTTGCCCATACTTCTCATATCCAACATTTCCTTTCAGCTGTGATTTGAAACTAGTAGATAGTAATAAGGTTTTTACATCACTTCTTTTAAAAGGAGTTACCATTACAGAATCCTAAATGAAAGGTTTTCTCTAAAAGATAAATTTCCCCACTTATTTTCCTCTTCTCCCCCAGTACAACCATACCTGAGATATCTGGTAGAGAAACAAATGAGGATTTGGCATATACTCTGTTATCCTAGGGTCCAGCACATGTTCCCACAGCACAGGGTAGACAGAAAATTAGTTCATGACTTATTTTCTATGTGCTTCTTAGAAAGCAAAAGGAGCTAAGGAAATCCAGTATTGTTATAACTGCTTTCTTTTTACTTGATCTATCTTGAACTATGCTTATTAAAACACAGGCCCACTAAGTCACATAAATCATTTCGTGGTGCTCATGATGGGGATCACTCATCCACCCACCACACTGAGTTCTCTCCAGAAGCAAATAGGTTAAGAATGTTCCTAAAAATCAGAAGCAGAAAAATCTCTGAATTCAACTTCAGTATCCAAAGGCTTTGTAGTCAGATACTCTTTAAGTGGGATGAGAAGTTTGCTTCAAATAAAATATAAGCACAATTTAGCCCCAAATTCAGAAAGAAATTACTCAGATTAGGCATTCTCTCTAGTGACTGTCAATATGTGGTTTCCAGGGATAAGGAAGAAAAGGAACGAGCTCATTCTGACTCTGTAAACTCCACAAATTAAAGTTGCAAATGTAGGCAGTATTTTTCCTTTTTAAAACTCTAGGGACTTCCTTGGTGGTCAAGTGGTTAAGAGTCTGCCTTGCAATGCAGGGGACATGAGTTTGACCCCTGGTCAGGGAACTAAGATCCCACATGTCTCAGTGCAACTAAGCCTTCATGCCACAACTACTGAGCCAGCACCCCACAGCTAGAGTCTGTGTACAGAAATGAAAGCTCTCACATGGCACAACCAAGACCTGATGTAGTCAAATAAATAAATACAAAAATTTAAAAAGTCTAAATGCTAAGAGGAAAAACCATAGATTTTTCTCATTTGGAAAAAAATATGAGAACTTTCTTGGTGGTCCACTGGCTAAGACTCCATACTTCCACTGCAGAGGGCCTGGGTTTCAATCCTTGGTCAGGGAACTAGAACCCACATGCCACAACTAACACCTGGTATAGCCAAATAAATATTTGAAAACAAAAAACCAAAATTGTATACCAACAAATTTTTAAAAAGAAAGAAAAAATATGAGCCATCTTCTGATTCCTTCTACTTAATGCATCACCCTTATATTACCTGCATTAAAATTTCACCAGTTACTGCTTCTTTAATTCCTTATGCACAAGCTTCAGTAAGACTTTGGAAGGCCCAGATGTTTCTTTGTCTGCATGACAATGCAATGACTGAAGCATTACTACCTCAAATAGAATACTACCTTCTTTATTCTCTTATAAAAACCAAAATAATATTACCATTTGAAAATCATGTTATAATATGGTTTATTACATCTACTTAAATGTGTCAGAGATCAAGTAATACTTCTATCCCTTTATTTTCTTATTCCACAAGTATTAGTGAGTACATCCTCTTTCAGGTATTGCTTGGAATTAATCACTGAATGTTATTAATCATTCCTCCCTTCATATGATATTCATGAAGGCTTGCACATTCATAATGGAATAAATCTAACAAATTATATGCTGACAGAAAGGTGGTACGCAGACCATCACCTTGTCTTTGCTACAAAAGCGCTCATGCATGTGTGCTAAGTCATCTGCGACTCTTCGCAACCTCATGAACTGCAGCCCGCCAGGCTCCTCTGTCCACGGGATCTTCCAAGTTAGAATGCTGGAGTGGGCTGCTGTTTCCTCCTCCAGGGCCCAGGGATCAAACACGCATCTCCTGTGTTTCCTGCATTGCAAGTGGATTCCTTACCACTTGAGCCATTGGGTGAAAGCCCTACCTAGATTTAAATTGGGTATTCATAGTTACTGAAAGAGAGGCTTAGATAACAGGAAGTGGTGTAAAGTGTCTTTCAGATGCATCAGAAGAAGGACTGTCTAAGCATAGAGCTTCAAGAATTTCATGACTCAAATTCCTCAGATATCTAGGTGTTTTGCTTTTGTTTTTTTGACAAGATTTCCTAAATAGCAGAATTATCACTTTATACAGTATAGATTTTTTTTTTTCATGTGTGGTGACCTTACCATTCCAGTTGATGTGAAGGTAGCCACATGTTCAGAGTTCCTCAGACTTGTTAGTCTACTTACTTTGCATGACTTGCTGACAACTGGCACATTTATTTGCAAGACAGAAGGCAGACCAAAGAAATCTGTTCCCCCTCATGAATGCTACATTCTTTCTGATGCTTGACAAGCCTGTAAGTAGAACTGAGTTTGGAATTTTTTTTGACCGTCCTCAAATCCAGTCCCAGTCTTTTCTGACCATGTACATAAGACATAGAATTAGTTCATCCTCCAATTCTAATACTTTAAAGAGGATGTTTAGCTTATTTCTTTCCTTAAATTTCCTATTTCTTTGCTCTAGTTGCCTTTAATATCTGAGCCTGAAGTAACTAGACATCATATTCAAAAGCAGAGACATTACTTTGTCAACAAAAGCCTGTCTAGTCAAGGCTATGGTTTTTCCAGTAGTCATACATGGATGTGAGAGCTGGACTACAAAGAAAGCTGAGTGCTGAAGAATTGATGCTTTTGAACTGCGGTGTTGGAGAAGACTCTTGAGAGTCCTTTGGACTGTAAGGAGATCCAACCAGTCCATCCTAAAGGATTTCAGTCCTGGGTGTTCATTGGAAGGACTGATGCTGAGGCTGAAACTCCAGTACTTTGGCCATCTTGTGCATTTTAAAAGACCCTGATGCTAGGAGGGACTGGGGGCAGGAGGAGAAGGGGACAACAGAGGATGAGATGGCTGGATGGCATCACCGATTCAATGGACATGAGTTTGGGTGAACTCCAGGAGTTGGTGATGGACAGGGAGGCTTGGCGTGCTGTGGTTCATGGGGTCACAAAGAGTTGGACATGACTGAGCAACTGACCTGAAGTACCCTCTTAGACAGTATGCTTCAGGTAATTTCTCATTTTGTTTTATATTAGAAATCATCTCTTCAAAGAAATGGAAAGATATCCCATGCTCTTGGATTGGAAGGATTAATACTGTTAAAATGGTCATGCTACCCAAAGCAGTCTACAAATTCAATGTGACCCTTATCCAATTACTTATTATATTTTTCAGAAAACTAGAAAAAATAATCTTAAATTCATATGGAACCATAAAAGACCTAGAATTGCCAAAACAATACTAGGAAGAAGGACAAAGCAGGAAACATAACCCTCCCTGACTTCAAACAATTCTCCAAATCTACAGTAATCAAGACAGCATGGTACTGGCACAAAAACAGACATATGGATTAAAAGAACAGAATAGAGAGCCCAGATATAAACTCACACACTTATGGTCAATTAATCTTTGACAAAGGAGGCAAAAATGCACAATGGAGAAAAGACACTCTCTTCAGCAAATGGTGATTGGAAAGTTGAAATGCCACATGTAACTCAGGGAAGTTAGAACATACCCACTCACCATACACAAAAATAAACTCAGAACAGCTTAAAGACCTAAATACAGGACACGAAACAATAAAACTCCTAGAAGAGAACACAGGAAAAACATTATCTGACGTAAATTGCACTGATGTTTTTCTTAGGTGAGTCTCATAAGGCAACAGAAATAAAAACAAAAATAAACAAATGGGACTAAATAAACCTTACAGGCTTTTGTACAGCAAAAGAAATAATAGACAAAATGAAAAGATAACCCTCAGAATGGGAGAAAATATTTGCAAACAATGTGACTGACAAGAGCTTAATTTCCAATATATACAAACAGCGCATACAACTCAACAACAACAAAACAAACAACCCAATCCAAAAAGAGGCAAAAAATCCAAAGAGATCTTTCTCTAAAGAAGACATAAGATGAATGGGCACATGAAAAGATGCTCAATATCACCAATTACTAGAGAAATGCAACTCAAAACTACAATGAGGTACCACCTCATACCAATCAGCATGGCCTCATTAAAAAATCTACAAACAACAAATGCTGAAGAAGGTGTGGAGAAAAAGAAACCCTCCTAACCACTGTTTGCAATGTAAGCTGTTGCAGCCACTGTAGAAAACTGTATGGCCACTCCTCAGAAACCTAAAACCAGAATTACTATATGATCAAGCAGTCCCACTCCTGAGCATTTATCCAGACAAAACTGTAGATAAAAAAGATATATTCTCCCGTATGGTCACAGCATCACTATTCACAATAGCCAAGACATGGAAACAACCTCAATGTCCATCCTCAGATAAATGATAAAGAAGATGTATACAACGGAGCACTACTTAGCCATAAAAAATAATGAGATAATGTCACTTGCAACAGCATGGATCCACTAGAGACTATCCTACTAAGTGAAGGAAGTCAGAGAAAGACAAATACCATATGACATCACTTGTATGTTGGATCTAAAATATGACCCAGATGAACCTATCTGCAAACCAGAAACAGACTCACAGACATAGAGAAGAGCCTTGTGGTTGCCAGGGGGAAGGAACTGGAGGAGGAATGGAGTGGGAGGGTGGGGTTAGCATATGTCAGCCTCTATTCACAGAATGAATGAACAACAAGGTCCAATTGTATGGCACAGAGAACCATATTCACTATCCTATGATAAACCATCATGGAATGGAATATATTAAAAAAGAATATATATATGTATGTATGTATAATTGAATCACTTTTCTGTACAGCATTAACATAACACTGTAAATCAACTGTACTTCAATTGAAAAAAAAAAAGGAAGAAAGAGAGATGGTATGGAGAGGGAGATGGGAGGGGGGTTCAGGATTGGGAACACGTGTACACCCGTGGTGGATTCATGTTGATGTATGACAAAACCAATACAGTACTGTAAAGTAAAATAATAATAAAAAAAAATAATCTATTTCTAAACCAAGTACTCCTCTATACCACTTATGAGTATTTGTGTTTCATTTCTTTAACGAATTGAGCTCTGCATAAATAAAAATTTATACAAAAACCATTCAAATGGGGTTATTATTTTTTGCATAATAATAAAAATTTTTAATTAATAACAATTCTTGGGGTGGGATAGGGAGATAGAGAAAAATCTCACAAGTCAATGAGAAAGGCCATAAGAAAAATAAATGCTAAGGTTTTTTTAGTACTACCTATCTTTTTTAATTTAGCAGATCAAATTATTTGCTCAGTCTGGGATATTCAACACAGTCTCATATATTTTCATTATGGATTTGTAAATATACAAGATCATAATTTCACAGAATTTTATTAATATCAATCCTTGTTTCATGACACATCCTCATCATATATAAATGCTAAGTTTTAATATAACTGCCACAAGAAGTGTTATTCCCTATTAATGGTTCTGAAGCGAAGTTCACCAAATAGATCTCTTTCCCATACTATATCGTAATCTACCTTCACAATTTTCCTATATTAAATTCAAAATGCTATTACAATGAGTCTTCCTTTTTAAGTTTTTAGTATAATGAATTTGTTTTGAATTTCAATTCAAAGGGAATCTTCTCTATTCCCATTGAGGCAATCTTGCTGATCAGCAGCATTTGGTGCAAATAGTAATCAAGCTTCAAAATTATGCAAAACATTCCCTGTTTCTCAAGAATTTCACTGAATTATTTAAAACTCAGTGGTGGAAACAAGCACCAGCTGTGGTGCAAAGGGAGTGGGAATTTGTAAATATGCACAAAGGGTTGGAATGATCAGTGAGTATAATTCACATAATTGTACACCCTTCTGCTGGCTGGACTCCGGGAAAAATCACACTGAAACCTAACTGTGCAACACATATTATTTACCCAAAGAGGGTTTTTTAGTATTCAATTAAAAAGTGTTTTGTCACAGTATCTTGCCATCTGTTTAAAACTTTCAAGCAATATTACATAACTATAGCTCATTTGTATGGGCTATGTACTGACACAATGTTAACTATATAATGCTGAAATGTATAGCAATGGCATAACCCCCAATGATAGCAATGCAAGGATCAATGATATTCTCTTCCCCAAAGATTGTCACTTCATGGATAACAATACATGTTAATTTGGTCAATGAAACTAAAGTTATAATAAAGAGAAAACAATAATAACAGATTAAGGAGTTATTCTACAACTAAGTATTACTTTCAATCATACTGAAAACATAATAGAGATGACAGCAATTTCACTGTCTTGCCACACCTCTGGTATACAGAAACATATCACAAAATTTAGCAAATCAAAAGCTGCAGCTATTGCATGTTTCTACCTTTGATTCTGTCAAAACCCCAAGGTGGAAAATAAGAATGTATATTGACCTATCTGCTACACTTATATTACTTTATTTCCCTCTGATTTAGGGAATCACCTATCAATTATGCTTCAAACAGGACAGAAACAGGCTAAAACTTTGATTTTTCTTCCCTTTAGATCATTTCATTCTCTCACCAAAAAAGATATATTGAAGAGATATGTTAAATTTAATTCAGTGTGTATTTATCAAACATCTATTATGAATGCTTGGAACTCTGAGATACTCAAAAGTGCAAAAATGGTCTCTGTCCAAAAGGAACTTAAAATGTTATTAGGTAATATGTGTGATTTACCAATCAAGACATCTGAAGCCATTGACCTTTAAAGAAAGCTTATTTTGCTCATGGATTTCATGATAATAAGCCTTTTAAAAATTAGCCTTCTGAATGCTATATATTAAAACAGATATGAGGGAATCTATCTTTCTTGTTGATACATTAGGAAATTGATTCCCCTATGAGAAGGTACAAATCTGTCCAAAGAGACAATGAATCTTTTCAGACATCTTTGTACACTAGGGTCCAAGAGGGGGGAAAATAGTCAAGGTTAGGATATTATTCAATTGATTTGAAAACAATTGTTTTTCCTGTCCTGAGCATGACTTGCCAAAATAACTTCCTGCTTTGAGCCTTCTTCTCCCTCAATGGAGGAGACAAGAAAAATGAGAAGAGTGAGAAAGGAAATCATTACTGGAAAGAGAGTAGGCACGTCAGACATTTTAAATGGAAAAAAAGGCAGGAAATCTGGTAGCAGAGAATGCTTGGGACAGATCATAAGAGTTGGTAGATATGAGCTCAACAGTAACTTAATTATCTCAATCCTAGAGACCATCAGTTAAACAGAGAAACTTGGTACATATTTTTTTTCTCTCATGCAAGAAATGGAAATGCCTCTATTAAATGCTGTTCTGCAGAGCATGTGTTTAGTCATATTCTGAGTAATTCTGCTTGAAATAATATGGCTTTATTGAAAACACGAGCAGGAAACAAGAAGTGTTTATGTCTCAGATGAGGATTGTCATAAACGTTTTGCACAATTTCACTGAACAACGTGTCTACTCTAAGTGTATGTGACATTCTAAACTGCCTGTGGGAGAGCATAAAACCAAAGAGAAATTAAAGTAATTCCTAAATTAGGGGAAAGCCTAAGCCTTCACTCATGTTATCTTAGTATTCTGAATAAAACTGCCTCACTGTATTGACAAATACAAAATTATCCAAAGCAAGAGGGATCTGCCATTATATATTTAATGTGGGTTCTTTTCTATTTTTTAAAAAATAAAGCATAGACTTACTGTGGGCAAAATTGTGAAAAAATAATTATATCAATAGAGTATGTTAAAATTTGCTGACTTTTTATATGCATAATATAGTTCTAATCATTATAATCACTGTGTAAGTTGGTATCAATGCCTAATTTTTACTGATGAGAACAGACGAGATTAAATGATTTGCCCATTTGGGTAATTAGAGAGTAGCAATATTCCGACACAATTCAGGCCTCATGATTCTATGTTCTGTACTCCTCTTCCACCACAAATATGTACCATGTCCTCTTTTTAAATTCTTTTCGCCACCCCCTTTAAAGCAAGCAGTGATTTTGTTAACTCTGTGTTTTCCACAATCTTTGCAGTTATCTAAGTAACAGGTTTTTACTTAGAACATTCTGATCCGTGGCCAATTCAAATACAAAACTACTAGAGGATACCCGTACCTTTCAGTTCAGTTCAGTTGCTCAGTCATGTCTGACTCTTTGTGACCCCATGGACTGCAGCATGCCAGGCTTCCCTGTCTATCACCAACTCTCAAAGCTTGCTCAAACTCAGGTCTATCGAGTTGGTGATGCCATCCAACCATCTCATCCTAAGTTGTCCCCTTCTCCTCCTGCCTTCAATCGTTCCCAGGTTCAGGGTCTCTTCCAATGAGTCAATTCTTCGCATCAGGTGGCCAAAGTATTGGAGTTTCAGCTTCAGCATCAGTCCTTTCAATGAATATTCTGGGTTGATTTCCTTTAGGATTGACTGGTTGCATCTCCTTGCAGTCCAAGGGACTCTCAAGAGTCTTCTCCAACACCACAGTGCAAAAGCATCAATTCTTTGGTGCACAGCTTTCTTTAGAGTCCACCTCTCACATCCATACAGGATTACTGGAAAAACTATAGCTCTGACTAGATGGACTTTTGTTGGCAAAGCAATGTCTCTGCTTTTTAATATGCTGTCTAGGTTGGTCACAGCTTTTCTTCCAAGGAGCAAGTGTCTTTTAATTTCCTGGCTGCAGTCACCATTTGCAGTGATTTTGGAACCTAAGAAAATGAAGTCTCTCACTGTTTCCATTGTTTCATCATCTATGTGCCATGAAGTGATGGGACCAGTTGCCATGATCTTAGTTTTCTGAATGCTGAGTTTTAAACCAGCTTTTTCACTCTCCTCTTTCACTTTCATCAAGAGGCTCTATAGTTCTTCTTCAGTTTCTGCCATGAGGGTGGTGTCATCTGCATATCTGAGGTTATTGATATTTTTCTCAGCAATCTTGATTCTAGCTTGTGCTTCATCCAGCCTGGCATTTCACATGATGTACTCTGCATATAAGTTTAATAAGCAGGGTGACAATTTCCAGCCTTGACATATTCCTTTTCCAATCTGGAACCTCTCTCTGTTGTTCCATGTCGAGTTCTAACTGTTGCTTCTTGACCTGTACACAGATTTCTCAGGATGCCAGTCAGGTGGTCTGGTATTCCCATCTCTTTAAGAATTTTCCATAGTTTGTTGTGATCTACACAGTCAAAGGCTTTGGTGTAGTCAATAAAGTAGAAGTAGATGTGTTTTTGGAACTCTCGTGCTTTTTCAATGATCCATTGGATGTTGGCAATTTGATTTCTGGTTCCTCTGCCTTTTCTAAATCCAGCTTGAACATCTGGAAGTTCACAGTTCTCAGTCCACAGTTCAATTACTGCTAAAGCCTGTACTGTTGTTTATAAAGTCCTTAATACACTTTATGTTAAGTAACTAAGAATGCCATAGAATGCCGGGCAAGCAGCTACCTGACTACACAAATTACGTTTTCCCTAAGACAATAGGCACCAGTGAGAAGGAGCCATCTTAAATTCTAAAGGCCTTCATCTTGCTTAGACGTATCTATGAAAAATTATAAACCTCCCCCAAGTTTCTTCCTTCTTTTTATTCTCCCTACGTTCCCACTAGTCCCTCCAGATCTTCTTTCCACCTTCCTTACAATTTTGATCCTTGTTTTCTCACAGAGATCTGTTTTTAATGTTTCTAAAATATACTGTAACTTCATATACTAATATATTGTATTCTTTATCTGCTTCCTGTTATGCTTTTTCCTCTGATCACTGAGTCAGCAAATATTTACTATGTTATTAAGAGCAGAAGCTATGCCGTGCACTGGGAACAAAACATCTTAGACATCTTCTGAAGATTTTTCCCAAGGTACCTTTCTCTAATTTGAAGAGAAATATAAATAAGAAAGGTCTAGCATTTGAACTGAACTTAAAGGTAGAATTGGAGATTATAAACACTAGTATTCCAGAGACAAGTTTCCCACTATACAAAGTCACAGAATACAAAATAGTATTGTGAATTTGATGGATGGTTGGACTATAGGTACATCTCTGGAACTGGTAGGTAAAGCCAGATCATTTATCTATATGGGTAGCAGAGACCTAGTCAAAGACTTTTAAAACAGAAATAATGTTATCAGCTATATGTGTTTAAAAAGGTATGTTGGTGACAGTGTAGAGAGGATGGATTGGAGAGAGGAAAAGACAGAAGGCAGCAAAATCGTGTTAGGCAACAGTTACATACATCCAATCATGTCATGATCAGAATCTTAACTGTAGCAGAATCCAAACACAGGAAGTAGATCAAAATGCCTGGAAAAAAAAAAAGAAGACAGATGTGTGTGATATACACAAAGAACACAGGAGACAGGCTCACTGATTCTGTTCCTGGAGAAAGGATAGGTTCAAAGGGGAAGTCACAGACTCCAGGAAAATTTATAATTCAGTGGAATTATCAAAGAGCATGCTGCCACTCTGGATGATATTAGAGAGGTACAGGAGAGAATGTGATGAAGCTGTTCTGAAGTGGGAGATGTCAGGTGTCACTAGGATAATGGATTGATGGAGAAGGTGAAGCTTGCAGGTGGTAAAACAACTGTGAAGCTGAAATTCTTGATTTCTGGAGAAAAAGATCTCCATGGAGAAAGAATGTAGTCTCTTGTGAAATTCTCAGACCCAAAGGAACTCTGACATCTCATCACTTTCTTAAAGGCACCCTATGGACACAACACATTTGAAAATGCTTTAGAGCTTGGGGGTACCACCATCAGCTAAACTGCCAAGAGGATCGGGCAGAGTTCTCTCCTGAAAGGAGATGCAAGTTTGCACCTTCCTTCTAAGCCACAGAACATAAATTATTCATTGAAGAACAAGACTGAATTAGAAAGACAATCAAGCAGATGATTTAATTCAGCAATCTTACCCCCACAAAAAAATAGTCTCTCCAGGGTCACTAACAGAAAAATCTGTAAAATATCTTAAAGCATTTCAGGAGGTAGCTGCCAGGTTAGGAGCTAAAAATGAGATTGCTGGGATAATCATGTCAAGAAGTGGGCTCCTGCAGAGAACCCACTGAGGCAAAAGCAAAACAGATGTGTTTGACAGGTTGGAAAATGGAAGCAAAAGAATGAAACATTGAATTTATAAATTTATTTTAAAAAATCAGCTTTCCCTAAAGGTTCTTCTTCAGGGACTTCTGGGTAAAGTAAAAGGACTTGTTAGGAAGAAAAATGTCACTTCATTTTTAAGAGTCTAGGGAAAAATAATTAAATAGATGAAGCTAGTTTAAAATCATAGACATTATGTATTAGAAGTTTTCCTGGCATCATTTAGTCTGCCAATATGGAAGACAGATATGTTCACAGAACTCACATGACCAAAGGAAAAAATCAAATGGGACAGGGGAGAAAGTTGATATATATTAAATAGTTATTATGGCCTGAATGCTTTGTGAGATGTTTTACATATGTTTTCTCACTTAAGCTTCATAGAAGTCTTACAAAATAAGAATTAGTCTTCCTATTACATAGGGAAGGTGACTTAAGGCAAGCAAATATATTTATTTATTTATATATATTTTATTTATATAGCTATGTTATTCCAGAAAATATTTCAAGGGCAAAACAATGACTGAAGAAACCCAGATGATAACAAAAATAATAATTCTTTTAAAACAAGGAGACAAACACTAGAAAGAAAGCAAAGTAATGTAGAACAGGAATACATAAAACTACATTCCTCATTCAATCTAAAAATGGCTTAGCTGGTCACATGTCTATGATACTTAATGATAAGAAAATGTGATGCTTCCCTTTGTGTGACTCTAATGCTCTCAAGAAAATTATTTTCCAAACTTTTGGGAATGTTTCATTAACGACAGTAATTCATCCAATCCTTTCCTCATGAAATTCTTATCAAGGATACTGGATTCAGTAGGAAAGTGAAAGAAGCTTTTTGGGACTGGCTACTATTTAGTGCTGAACATGAACCAAGCTGCCTTTCTGATCAACTTTTAGCAAGATTCTTGAGAAGTCTGTGATTGATTCTTTGGTGGATGAGTAATTATATTTGGTTTTAGGGTAATAAAAATTCTGTCTGAAATATACAGAAATATTAAGGGAAAAATCATATTACTAATTTTCAGAGGCATCTGTTTCTGATCTACTGAGAATAGATGGCAGACTTAGGACTTAACCAAACACTAAAAAAGTTGTATGACTTTAGAATCAACGTGTGTCAAATGTTCAACGAGGGATGCCAGAATAAAAAGCCTATAAGGAACAAAGCTGAGGGCATAAAAGAGTTAACTAAACTTAAGGAAAAGTATTAGAAAGTGATGTGTCTGTAATGAACAGGAGGATGCACCCCAGCTGGCTGCCTCCACCAAGATTTAGCAAACAATTACTGAGATGGATTTCATACCAAAAATAAAATAGAAAAAAAATTCTTCAGTCTATCACTTACAATGTCTGGAATATATTCAGAATATAAACTTTAAAAAGAAATATACAATTAAATAGGTATTTTTTAACAAGAATAAAACCTTCAAATATTTGGAAGCAAGCAGCATAATTCTAAGTAATCCAAAGAACAGAGACAAAACTGCAAGAGAAATTTAAAAAGATTTTGAACTGAATGATAATAGAGACAACACATCAAAATTGATGAAAGTCTACTAAAGTAGGAAAAATTACAACTTAAAAATTCTATATTTGGAAAGAAAATATTTTAAAAACATGACTAAGTTTCTACCTTAAAAAGCTTTTAAAAAAAGAGCAAACTAAACTAAAAATAAGTAGAAGGTGGAAAAACAAAAGTAGTAAGAGAAAAACAATAAAATTTAAAAGAGACAAGCGAAAATCAACAAATCAAATATTGGTCCTTTGACAATATTAATTAATTGATAAATATCTAGACAGCCTAATCAAAAAGAGAAATAAACAAATTGTCCCTATCAAAAGTGATAGAAGTGACATCATTAAAAATAATATGGACATTAAAAGAGAAGTGAATATGATAAATTTTATGGTAATAAATTCAACAATGTAGATAAAATAGGAAAGGAATTTGCTTTCTCAAATTCCTTGAGAAAGCAGTTTACCATAACTAACAAAAAGTCTTTGTTGAAAGAAACCTTTAGCACAAGATGGCTTCACTAATGTATTGTAGCAAACATTTAGGGAAGAAATATTAATTTTACACAAACTTTCAGATAATTATTTTTGAAAATCCAAGAAGTGGTTAATATTTACTAGCTTGTTTTAAAAGGCAAACAAAACTTGACAAACATTTAAAGAGAGTCAATTAATGATACCAATTAGGAACATAAACACAAAAACCCTTCAGAAAATACTAGCAAAACAAATTCAACAATTCATGACAAAACTAATACTTCCAAATCAAGTAAAGTTCATTATGAAAGCAAAATTTATTCAATTTTTGAAAACTGATCAGTGTAATTGATCACATTAATAGCTAACGGAGAAAACTTTTATGATAATTCTAATATTAAAACTTCTATAACTAACACCAAAATTGGAATGAAAAAGTAGGAAGTCAAGTGATACGTGGAGTAACAGGTAAGTTTGGCCTTGGAGGACAAAATGAAGTCAGCAAAGGCTAATAAAGTTAGTCAAGATAACACCCTGGTTATAGCAAACAACCTTTTCCAACAACACAAGAGATAGATACCACCAAACGGTCAATATAAAAATCAGACTGATTATATTCCATGCCGTCAAAGATGGAGAAGCTCTATTCAGTCAGCACAAGCAAGGCCTGGAAATGACTGGCTCAGATAATGAGCTCCTAACTACAAAAAATGAGGCTTAAATTGAAGAAAGTAGGGAAAACCAGTAGGCCATTCACATATGACCTAAGTCAAATCCTTTATGATTATCCAGTGGAGATGATGAACAAATTCAAGGGATTAGATCTGGTAGCCAGAGTGCCTGAAGATCTATGGACAAAGGCTCATAACATTGTAAAGGACACGGTGACCAAAACCATCTCAGAAGAAAAGGAATTCCAAGAAGACTAAGTAGTTGTCTGGGGAGGCTTTACAAATCACTTAGAAAAGAAGCAAAAGGCAAGGGAGATTGGGAAAGATATACCCAACTGAGTGCAGAGTTTCAGAGAACAGCAAGGAGAGATAAGAGACTTCTTAAGTGAACAATGCAAAGATATAGAGGGAAACAATAGAACAGAGATTTCTTCAAGAAAATTGGAGATAACAAGGGAACATTTCATGTAAGGGTGGGCACAATAAAGGACAGAAATGGTAAGGACCTAGCAGAAGCAGAAAAGATTAAGAAGTGGCAAGAATACACAGAACAACTATACAAAAAGTGTTTTAATGACCCAGATAACCACAATGGTGTGCTCACTCACCTAAAGCCAGATATCCTGGAAGGTGAAGTCAAGTGGGCCTTATGAAGTATTACTATGAACAAAGATAGTGGAGGTGATGGAATTCAGGTGAGCTACGTAAATTACTAAAAGAAGATGCAGTTATAATGCTACACTAAATATATCAGCAAATTTGGAAAACTCAGCAACGGACACAGGACTGGAAAAGGTCAGTTTTCATTCCAATCTCAAAGAAGGTAATGCCAAAGAACGTTCAACCTACTGTACAAGTGTGCTCATTCTGTATGCTCGTAACGTTATGGTCAAACTCCTTCAAGCTAGGCTTGAGTGGTACTGAACCAAAAACTTCTACATGTACAAGCTGGGTTTAGAAAAGGTAGAGGAACCAGAGATCCAACTGCCAACATTCACTGGCTCATGGAGAAAGCAAGAGAATTCCAGAAATATCTTACTTCTGCTTCATTGACTATGCTAAAGCTTTTGACTGTGTGGATCACAACAAACTGTGGAAAATTCTTAAAGAGATGGGAATACCGGACAATATTATCTGGCTCCTGAGAAACCTGTATTTGGGTCAAGAAGCAACAGCTAGACCCTTATGTGGAAAAACTGAGTGACTTACAAGTGTGAAAGGACATAAACAGCTATATATTGTTATACTGTTTATTTAACTTATATGGAGACTATATCATGCGAAATGCTGGGCTGGATGAATCACAAGCTGGAATCAAGACTTGCTGGGGTCCAGCCCCCGCAGGATCCATGATAGACAGAAAAACTATACAAAAAGTGTCTTAATGACCCAGATAACCAAGATGGTGTGGTCACTCACCTAAAGCCATTTCAGGGGAAACAGAGTCTGCGAATGATTTAGAGAGAGATAAAGAAAGAATGTTGCAGATAAGAAAATAGAGGAGAGGAAAAAAAAGATACGGGGGAACCAGGCTTTCGTGGAACTGATCCTGGTCAGTCACTTTATTTTTCAGGGAAGCTTTTATACCTTAACTTGTACATAGAGGGAAATGAAAGATGTAAAGTCATACAGAGTCAGCCCAATCATTACATCTGTTTTGTCTTTATCAAAATCAGGATTTTTTTCTGCATACCTTTCCCAAAAACAATGTTGTGTACATTATCTTCTGGCCTTGGAGGCCTATGAACATTTTATGACCCTCTTTTGATAAAGGCTGCTCAACCAGAAAACTTATTTTCCCTCAAAGTGTTTTTTCTTTATATTTCTAATCTATGTCAGCCTCAGAAAATGCTAAACAGAGTTACATTTCTCATGGAGCACAGATACAGTGAGTTACAAGAAACAAAGAACCAATTAGCTCAAAGGTCTGATGTGGTTAATTTCAAGGCTACACTTGTTTTTCTTACATTCCAAATATGTTAACTAACGCACTCCCAGGTGCACAGTGGATAAGAGATATGGGAACTTAGCAACAAGCATTGGCCCAATAATGAAATCTTACACCAGCCCTACTCTAATAGTTTTTAACTCTTTGAAAGGCTCTGTGTTTTAGGCTTCCCATGCCTCTCACAGCTGGGAGGCTGTGAATAATCATATGTGTAGCTGCAAGAGTCTGGATAAACCTGCCAAGCAAGCCAGAATGCTAACAGAGGGGGTTTGATTTGAAATTCCTCTCATGTCCAGGAGACTTATTAGCTAGAGCCCTAAGTTGATTTTTCCAGAGAAAGGTGGTCGGGGATAGCCCCCTGTGAATGTCAGAAGAGTTGGTGAAAAACATAGAATAGTAAGACAGACAGATTCTGGTTTTGGGGTAGATGCTCATGCAGGTCTAGGGAGCCCCTCGAGTCCTGAAGCCTTGCTTAACAGTTCTCTTCCACATGACTTTGTCATGGGTGGGATCTCCCGTGCTGGCTCCCAGCAAAGATTGCTAGAAGAAATATCTGTAACCTCAAATACACAGATGATACCAATCTAATGGCAGAAATTGAAGAGGAAATAAAGAGTCTCTTCATGAGGGTGAAAGAGAAGAGTGAAAAAGTTAGCTTAAAACTCAACATTCAAAAAACTAAGATCAAGGCATGTGGTCCCATCACTTCATGGCAAATAGATGGGGGAAAAAACAAAAACAGTGACAGACTTTATTTTCTTCGGCTCCAAAATGAAAGGTCGGGCATGCTGAGGCATGCCCCGGAAAAGTGCCGCAGACAAGTCCCGGAGGCGGGCCGATAACCAAGCAGTCCAATCAGGTGCCGACACGGAGCCCTTGGACACCAACCACCGCTGTAGCCCGTGCTTTCTACCTTATATGGGAGCCCGGCCCTGGCTATAAAACCTTTCCCCACCCCTCATACCTCACAGACTCCCTTGGCTTCCTTGCTCACCCGCCCCCGGGAGTTCTGCCCGAGAGCGACCGCCCAATAAAGGCTCTGATCAACAGTCCATAGAGGTGGCTCTTTCTTCCCGCAGCGTTTCTTACACAAAATCACCGCAGATGGTGACTGTAGCCATAAAATTAAAAGATGGTTTCTCCTTGGAAGGAAAGCTATGATAAACCTAGACAGCATATTAAAAAGCAAAGACATCACTTTGCCAACAAAGGTCAGTATAGTCCAAGCTATGGTTTTTCCAGTCATATACGGATGTGAGAGTAGGACCATAAAGAAGACTGAGTACTGAAGAATTTAGGCTTTTGAATTGTATTGCTAGAGAAGACTCTTGAGAGTCCCTCGAACTGCAAGGAGATCCAACCAGTCAATCCTAAAGCAAATCAACCCTGTATTGGAAAGACTGATGCTGAAGCTCCAATACTTTGGCCTCTTGATGAGAAGAACCAACTCACTGGAAAAAACACTGATGCTGGTAAAGACTGAGGGCAAAAGGAGAAGAGGGCAGAAGAGGATTAGATGGTTAGACAGCATCACCAACTCAAGGGACATGAGTCTGACCAAACTCCAGGAGAAGGTGAAAAAGAGACAGGGAAGCCTGGTATGCTGCAGTCCATGGTGCTGCAAAGAGTCAGAGAGGAGTGAGTGACTGAACAACAGTAAACTATCAAACGCTAAATGAAACAAGCAAATTTTTGTTTTTCTCTTTTGGTCACACCACTCGGCATGTGGGATCTTAGTTATGGGACAAGGTATCAAATCCATACTCCCTGTATTGGCAGTGTGGGGTCTTACCAGTAGGTCTCCAAGGAAGTCCAAAACAGTTTTTTAAGTTGGGAAACTATGCATGGAGCAGGTGTACAAGGAAGATAATCCTACTGTAATTCAGAAACTGACTGGAACTTAAAAGATGATGGCAAATTATGGGGGGAGTGATAATGGAGAGGGGTAAAGCAACAAGTGTTTTGTGATTCAAACAGAACATAGTAAGAAAATCTACCAATGATGGAGATGCAATTATTACAATAAGCCTCAACTACTGTAAGAGTTTCAAAAACTTAAAGTGTTAAAGTTAAGTATGCAGGATAACAGAAAGCTAATCTGGTCCCATCAGTTCATGGTAAATAGATGGGGAAACAGTGGAAACAGTGGCTGACTTTATTTTGCGGGGGGCTCCAAAATCACTGCAGATGGTGAGTGCAGCCATGAAATTAAAAGACGCTTACTCCTTGGAAGGAAAACTATGACCAACCTAGATAGTACATTCAAAAGCAGAGACATTACTTTGCAAACAAAGGTCCATCTAGTCACTTCACTTCACTTCAGTCGCTCAGTCATATCCGACTCTTTGCGACCCCATGAATCGCAGCACACCAGGCCTCCCTGTCCATTACCAACTCCCAGAGTTCACTCAGACTCACATGCATCGAGTCAGTGATGCCATCCAGCCATCTCATCCTCTGTCATCCCCTTCTGCTCCTGCCCCCAATCCCTCCCAGCATCAGAGTCTTTTCCAATGAGTCAACTCTTTGCATGAGGTGGCCAAAGTACTGGAGTTTCAGCTTTGGCATCATTCCTTCCAAAGAAATCCCAGGGTTGATCTTCTTCAGAATGGACTGGTTGGATTTCCTTGCAGTCCAAGGGACTCTCAAGAGTCTTCTCCAACACCACAGCTCAAAAGCATCAATTCTTCAGTGCTCAGCCTTCTTCACAGTCCAACTCTCACATCCATACATGACCACAGGAAAAACCATAGCCTTGACTAGACGGACCTTAGTCGGCAAAACAATGTCTCGGCTTTTGAATATACTATCCAGGTTGGTCATAACTTTTCTTCCAAGCAGTAAGCGTCTTTTAATTTCATGGCTGCAGTCTCAGAGGTTAAAGCGTCTGCCTCCAATGCGGGAAACCCGGGTTCGATCCCTGGGTCGGGAAGATCCCCTGGAGAAGGAAATGGCAACCCACTCCAGTATTCTTGCCTAGAGAATCCCATGGACAGAGGAGCTTGGTAGGCTACAGTCCACGGGGTCACAAAGAGTCCATCTAGTCAAGGGTATGGTTTTTCCAGTAGTCATGTATGGATGTGAGAGTTGGACTGTGAAGAAAGCTGAGCACCGAAGAATTGATGCTTTTGAACTGTGGTGTTGGAGAAGACTTTTGAGAGTCCTTTGGACTGCAAGGAAGTCCAACCAGTCCATCCTAAAGGAGATCAGTCCTGGGTGTTCATTGGAAGGACTGATATTAAAGCTGAAACTCCAATACTTTGGCCACCTCATGCAAAGAGTTGACTCATTGGAAAAGACCCTGATGCTGTGAGGGATTGGGGGCAGGAGAAGAAGGGGACAACAGAGGATGAGATGGCTGGATGGCATCACCGACTCGATGCACATGAGTTTTAGTGAACTCCGGGAGTTGGTGATGGACAGGGAGGCCTGGCGTGCTGCGATTCATGGGGTCGCAAAGAGTTGGACATGACTGAGCAACTGAACTGGACATCTGGACTTGTCTCATCAAAAGAAAGATAACTTTTACACTTTGTTATTTCAAAAACAAAAATGTAAGGAAGAAAGCAAAACAGGAATGTTTTTTCTTCTAATGTCTTATTTTGAATTTATTCTGAATTTAATTTTCCAGATACCGTTTGATTTCTATTTCAGTCGCAAAGAGAGCTCAGGTTTTTGAAGGGGTAGGCCTAAGTGCAGCTAAGGTGGAGGTAAGCCAAGAATGCCTTGGCCCTTGTTACAGCCATGGTGTGTAGACAGAGATGAATATTCTGAGCAGGGTGTTTCTATAAGAATAATAGATGTCTCAGCTCTGCAGGGGATCCATCTCTCTCATGTGACATGTGTGACACAATCTTGAAAGGCATTTTGCAGCTGCCTGGATGTTAGGAAACATCTCTTGAGCAGCAACCATATCCAGGGAGATCATGTGGAAGAGCCCTCTGGCTCAGTGTAAACCTTGACCAAATGCAGAGGCAGCAGAGTGGAGGGATGATCACTATAAGGAGAAATGGCCAGGACTCCTCTGTGAATGGCTGAAGATACCACGTGTACCTGCAAGACCTGTACCTGGAGAAAGGGTGAGGAAGACTTCTTAGTCAGCTCTAGACTTGTCCAGCACTGTGACACTCACAATGGGGAGATGCCACGCAGGAGAGCTGTGAAGAGGCCTTTCACACTGGATAAAGTGATCACCACCAATATGGTGAAAGTGAGGAAGCTTGTAGCCATCAGGAGGAATGTGTTCAGCACCAGGAAAACCACAAGGTAGGAAAGCCTTATGAATGCAGCAAATGTGGGATATTCTTTAGCCACAGGTCCTACTTTCTATCACACAAGGAAATTCACAGCAGAGCAATGCCTTATAAATGCAATGATCATGGGAAAAGTTTTTAGCAGCAATTCCAGCCTCAAAATACACCAGAGAATTCACACAGGTTCCAACCCTTTTAAGGGTGCTGAATGTGGGAAATCCTTTGGGAGAAAATCACACTTTGTTCAGCACCAGAGAGTTCACACTGGAACAAAACCTTACGAGTGCAATGCCTGTGGGAGAGCTTTCAGCTACAAAGACAGACGTACTCAGCATCAGAGTTCACAGTGGAGAAAAGGTTTCTATGCGAGGCAGCTGTGAGAGAGCCTTTATCCATAAAGATAGACTTGATGAGCGCCAGAAAATGCCACACTAGAGAGAAGTCTTATGAGTGTGATGAATGTGGGAAATTCTTTAGCCAAAGTTCCTATGTTAAAATACACAAGAGAATTCATAGTAGAACAAAGCCTTATGTGTGCAGTGAATAAGGGAAAGTGTACATCAGTAGCCCCCACCTTAGTCAACACAAGAAAGTTCACACCACAGGAAAGCCTGTGGATGAAGTGCAGGCAGGAAACTCACTGATAATGCCAGCCTCTTTGACATGAGAGACTTCACACTGGAACAAGGTCTTGTGTGTTCAGAAAATATGGGAGAGCTGACAGAAGACTCTCCCACCTTCCTTGGCCCATGAGAGTTCAAGTGAAGAAAGGCCTTATGAGGGTAGAAGTTTTGGTGTTCCTCTACCTGCCTGTATTAAGTTCATTTAGCACCAGAACCTTCACACTAGAGAGAGACCTTAAGAGAGAATGGAATGTGCTTTCTCCTTGCTTAAAGTAGTAGGACTCAAAAAATCATGAGAAAAACTCTGAAAGTAGCCTTTGCAATGGAACCAACAAACAGAAGTTGAACTTCAAACATCCAGTATACACACGGGGGAGATAACTTCAAGTAGTGGGAAGCTTTCAGGAGCTAATTTATATTTTCAAACCTTTGCAGGACCTTCTCTCAACTGACGTGTGTTATTGCCAGCGTCTGTTGCAGAAACTGTTGCCCTACTACCAGCAGTTGGACCACATATCATGTGTCTCTTACCCCAGTGTACTCAGGTGAGGCAGAGTGACACCATACCTCCTACTTCCTAGAGGGAATCATGAGCGATATGAACCCACTGGGGATCCTCATTTCCTAATCCCTGGTAGTTTCAGTGTGGACATGACCTAGCTCCTGCTGAAAAGATCTCAGCTAGCATCTGCTGCAGTTTTCCAAAGCCTTCCATTCGGCATTGACAACATTGACTCTACATGAGCTAGCCAAAATGGATTTATCCAGGTTCCAAATCACCCAACCTGGGAATTGCCTGCATCACACTAATCTGACTTGTGCAATGAAAAGGCCTTATTGTAAAAGCTTTTACTCTGTACTGCTCACCCGGTGGGGCTGGTTGAGAGAAAGAAATGGGCTATCAGGGAATAGCACTGAGAGCTCATTTCTTCCCTTCACACCTACAAAGGGTCTGATTGCTTTCCACAGTTAGGTATAAAATCAGGACTGTGGGCTGAGCTAAATAGCTAAGCAATTTGCTCAGTGGTAAAGAATTTACCTGCCAATGCAGGAGACACAGGTTCTATCCCTGGGTCAGGAAGATCCCCGGGAGAAGGAAATGGCAACCCGCTTCAATATTCTTGCCTGGAGAATCCCATGGACAAAGGAGTCTGGTGGGCTAGAATTCAGGTGGTCACAAAAGAATCGGGCACAACTTAGCACAATTAGACAATTAATTAAATTACTTAATTTTAAATAATATTAGATCTGTGTACATGCTATCACTGAACATAAAATGAGAAAATTATTCCTCAATATTGGCATATAAAAGATAACCAATAAACCTGAGAATGGATGGACAAATTAATAAGGCTTATTAGAATGTTTTTGTGGTAAGTTCTGAAATGTAATTTTAGAAATTGGAGCCATAGTTTTTAAAAATATATGGAACAGCTTTATATTCTTGGAAAAAGACAAGTTAAAGTGTTCCTATGTATAAATAAATGCATACATGCTTTCTTTTCCATGCCTTATTGGCCTTGAATTTAAATTTATTATTATTTATGAATGAAAATAAATGTACATTTTTACTTTAAAAATGTCTATCATGAACCCATATTCTTTTCTATGATTTTAATGAACTATTTCATTGCCTTTTTATGTAAAATGCAGGAGTAATATAAATATGAACACATCAGAATTTCTTATTATACAATTGAAAGCTCTAGTCTAGAAGGCAATTGTAACTTGATGTCCACTCCACTCCAATGTAAGCTCCACCTTCCATACACACAGTAAAATGTAACTTCTATGAAGACAGGAATTTCTCTTCTTTGACCTAGTATCCATAGCACTCAGAATAATTATTAAAACACAATGGTAGGTAAGAAACTGATATACTAATAAACTTAAAATATGAAAAGATTGAAAAATAAGCATAGACCGTAATATGTCATCAGATGTCCAACCATCTGATAGCATACAAACCTTGTTTTCTGACAGGGAATCAGCATTATACATCAGTTCAATTGCTCAGTCATGTCTGAATCTTTGCGACCCTATGGAATGCAGCATGCCAGGCTTCCGTGTCCATCACCAACTCGCAGGGCTTGCTCAAACTCATGACCGGCAAGTCAGTGATGCCATCCAACCATCTCATTTTCGGTCATCCCTTTCTCCTACTGCCTTCAATATTTCCCAGCATCAGGGTCTTTTCTAAAGAGTCAGTTCTTCGCATCAGGTGGTCAACGTACTGGAGCTTCAGTTTCATCAACAGTCATTCCAATGAATATTCAAGAATGATTTCGTTTAGGATTGACTGGTTGGATCTCCTTGCAGTCCAAGGGACTCTCAAGAGTCTTCTCCAACACCACAGTTCAAAAGCATCATTTCTTTGGCACTCACCTTTCTTTATGGTCCAATTCTCACATCCATACACGACTACTGGAAAAACTATAGCTTGGACTAGACGGACCTTTGTTGGCAAAGTAATGTCTCCACTTTTTAATATGCTGTCTAGGTTGGTCGTAACTTTTCTTCAAAGGAGTAAGCATCTTTTAATGTCATGGTTGCAGTCACCATATGCAGCATTTTTGAAACCCAAGAAAATGAAGTCCATCATTGTTTCCATTGTTTCCCCATCTATTTGCCATGAAGTGATGGGACTGGAGGTATTCTTCGTTTTTTGAATGTTGAGTTTTAAGCCAGTTTTTTCACTCTCCTCTTTCACTTTCATCAAGAGTCTCTTTAGTTCCTCTGAGTGTTCTCCCGTAAGAGTGGTGTCATCTGCATATCTGAGATTATTGATATTTCTCCCAGCAATCTTGATTCTAGCTTGTGCTTCATCCAGCCTGGCATTTCGCATGATGTACTCTGCATAAAAGTTAAACAAGCAAGGTGACCATATACAGCCTTTATGTATTCCTTTCTCAATTTTGAACCAGTTTGTTGTTCCATGTCTAGTTTTAACTGTTGTTTCTTGAACTGCACAGAGATTTCTCAGGAGGCAGGTCAGGTGGTCGGGTATTCCCATCTCTTTAAGAATTTTCCACAGTTTGTTGTGATCAACACAGTCCAAGGCTTTCGTGTAGTCAATAAAGCAGAAGCAGATGCTTTTCTGGAACTCTCGTGCTTTTTCCATGACTCAACAGGTGTTGGCAATTTGATCTCTGGTCCCTCTGCCTTTTCTAAATCCAGCTTGAACATCTGGAAGTTCTCGGTTCACAGGCTATTGAAGCCTAGCTTGGAGAATTTTCTGCATTACATTGCTAGCATATGAGAAGAGTGCAATCGTGTGGTAGTTTGAACATTCTTTGGCATTGTCTTTCTTTGGGATTGGAATTAAAAGTGACCTTTTCCAGTCCTGTGGCCACTGCAGAGTTTTCCAAATTTTCTGGTATATTGAGCACAGTACTTTCATAGCATCATTGTTTAGGATTCGAAATAGCTGAGCTGGAATTCCATCACCTCCACTAGCTTTGTTTGTAGGGATGCTTCTTAAGGCCAACTTGACTTTGCACTCCAGGATGTCTGACTCTAGGTGAGTGATCAGACCACGGTTGTTATCTGGGTCATTCTTGCCACCTCTTCTTAATATCTTCTGCTTCTGTTATATCCATACTGTTTCTATAATTTACTGTGCCTGCCTTTGCACGAAATGTTCCTTTGGTATCTCTAATTTTTTGATGCGATCTCTAGTCTTTCCCATTGTATTGTTTTCCTCTATTTCTTTACACTGACCACTTAAGAAGCCTTTCTTATCTCTCCCTACTATTCTTTGGAACTGTGCATTCAGATGGGTATATCTTTTCTTTTGTCCTTTGCCTTAGCTTCTCTTCTTTTCTCAGCTATTTGTAAAGCCTCCTCAGACAACCATTCTACCTTTTGCATTTCTTTTTCTTGGGGATGGTTTTAATCACCACCTCCTTTACAATGTCGGGAACCTGTGTACATAGTTCTTCAGGCACTCTATCAGATCTAGTCCCTTGAATTTATTTGTTACTTCCACTATAATCATAAGGGATTTGATTTAGGTCATACCTGAATGGTCTAGTGGTTTTCCCCACTTTCTTCCATTTAAGTCTGAATTTGGCAGTAAGGAGTTCATGATCTGAGCCATAGTCAGCTCCTGATCTTATTTTTGCTGACTGTATAGAGCCCCTCTATCTTGGCTGCAAAGAATATAATCAATCTGATTTCAGTATTGACCATCTCTCAATGTCCATGTGTAGAGTCATCTCTTGTGTTGTTGGAAAAGGGTGTTTGCTATGACCAGTGCATTCTCTTGGCAAAATTCTGTTAACCTTTGCCCTGTTTCACTTTCTACTCCAAGGCCAACCTTGCCTGTTACTCTAGGTATCTCTTGACTTCCTACTTTTGCATTCCAGTCCCCTATGATGAAAGGACATCTTTTTTTTGGTGTTAGTTTTAGAAGGTCTTGTAGGTCATTACTGAACCATTCAGCTTTTTCGGCATTAGTGGCTGGGGCACACACGTGGATTACTGTGATACTGAATGGTTTGCCTTGGAAAAGAACAGAGATCATCCTGTCATTTCTGAGATTGCACCCAAGTACTGCAGTTCGGAGTCTTTTTTTGACTATGCGGGTACTCCATTTCCTCTAAGGGATTCTTGCCCTTAGTAGTAGACAGTCATCTGAACTAAATTTACCCATTCCCATCCATTTTAGTTAACTGATTCCTAAATGTCAATGCTCACTCTTGGCATCTCCTGTTCGACCACTTCCAATTTACCTTGATTCATGGACCTAATATTCCAGGTTCCTACGCAATACTGTTCTTTACAGCATCAGACTTTACTTTGATCACCAGTCATATCCACCGGTTATTGTTTCTGCCCTGGCTCCATCTCTTCATTCTTTCTGGAGCTATTTCTCTACTCTTCTCCAGTAGCATATTGGGCAGCTACTGACCTGGGGAGTTTATCTTTCAGTATTATATCTTTTTGCCTTTTCATACTGTTCATGGGATTCTCCAGGCAAGAGAACTGGTTTGCCATTCCCTTCTCCAGTGGACCACATTTTGTCCTAACTCTCCACCATGACCTGTCCATCTTGGGTGGCCCTACACGGCATGGCTCACAGTTTCACTGAGTTAGACAAGGCTGTGATTCATGTGATCAGACTGGTTAGTTTTCTGTTACTGTGGTTTTCATTCTTTCTGCCTTCTGATGGATAAGTATAAGAGGCTTGGAAGCTTCCTGATGGAAGGAACTGGCTGTGGGGGAATCTGGGTTTTGTTCTGGTGGGCACGGCACACTCAGTAAATCTTTAACCCAGTTTTTTGTTAATGGGCGGGGCTCTTTCCCCTCCCTGTTGTTTGGCCTGAGGCCAAACTATGGTAGGGGTAATGGCAATACTTGTGACCTCCTTCGAAAGGACTTATGCCAGCCACCTTTGTATTCAGTGCCCCTGACTCCACGGCAGGCCACTGTCAACCCACAGCTCTGCTGGAGATTCCTCAACACTCAGAGGAAGTCTGGGTCAGTCTCTTGTGGGGTCACTGTTCCTTTCTCCAGTGTCCTCGTGCACAGAAGGGCTTTTTTGTGCCCTCCAAGAGCCTGTTTCCCCAGTCATGTGGAAGTTCTGTAATCAAATCCCACTGGCCTCCAAAGTCAAATTCCCTGGGGTTTCTCAGTCCCTTTGCTGGATCCCAGATTGGGTCCTAGAACTTCCATAACAGTATGAGAACTTCTTTGGTATAACAGTTCTTCAGTTTGTGGGTTGTCTGCTCAGTGGCTCAATGATGGGCCTAATGGCAATCTCCTCCAAGAGGACTTAAGCCACATACCATGCTTCCCAGGTCTGCTGCAGCCAGAGCCCTCGTCCCATCCCCACGGCAGGCCACTGCTGACCCATGCGTCTGCAGGAGACACTCACTCAGAGGTAGGTCTGGCTCAGTCTCTATGGGGTCTCTGGGTCCTTGTGTGCAAAACATTTTGTTTGAGCCCTCCGAGCATCTCCGGCGGATATGAGGTTTGATTCTAAACACAATTTTGCACCTCCTACCATATTGTCTGGGCTTCTCCTTTGCCCTTGGACGTGGGGTATCTTTTTTCGGTGGGATTCAACATTCTCCTCTTGATGGTTGTTTAGCAGTGAGCTGGAACTTTGAAGTTCTCGCAGGAGAAGATGAGCGCTTGTCCTTCTACTCCGCCATCTCTGACAATATCAGTGTTGTCCATGGTCAGCCTAAATGGTGAGTCAGAAAAGGAAGTCAGAAAATCCATAGTAGAGATGAACTTGTAATCATTTTATTTATTTAAAAGTACAGAAAAAAAGTAAATGGCCACATAAACTTGGGTTACTAAATGGTGGTAGAGGAAGGAGGGAAGATACTGGAAAGTCAAGACAATAAAAGTATATGAGAAATTTATTAGTCCTGAGTTTAAGGCAATTCCAGTTCAGTGCCGTACTTTCATGTTTAGGCCTTCCTGGTTTGTTATTAGAGTTTATATGATGAGACAGAGTCATTATTCTTTTCTGTACTTATGAAAATACTGTAACATTCTATTTGGCATGTCCAAAAGTTTGCCAATAGATCTAGTTTATCAGTCCTCCCCAACAGAAATTTTTTGCAAGATGGAATTGTTCTACATTGTCTAATATGTTACTACTAACAACATGAGGCTACTGAGCACTTCAAATGTAGTCAAGGAAACCAAACTCTTGATTTTATTTTCATTAATTTAAATGTAAATAACCACAGCTAAAGGCTACCAAATTGGACAAAGGAAGTTTAGATGATTAAAATAAGGCAAATCTATTTTATTTTTACAATACAATACAATATTATCATAAGGCAGAGTCTGAAATATTTCTTCCAACCGGCATATCACTGTGAGTTTAAGTTCTGGAATGACTATAAACCTCCAAATGAAAAGAATATAACAAGAAAACGGGAATATAGAACCAGTTGGGAACACAGCAAAGTGACAGAGGTAGATGGTGAGTATAATGTCTGAATGATACAGATAGAGAATCATTGTTTTCATAATAAAATACTGAGTTTATACATAATTGTGGCTATGAAGTATATCAAAATAATGATTCCCTCACAAAAAATAAATAAATTTTTGAACAAATTTTCATACTAATTTTAGTCTTTGCTTTCCAAAAAAAAAAACTTTTTTTTAATTGGGAAACTAATTATATTTCTGGTCTAATGATATTTTGCTTCTAAATATAATTTTGAGCTTGATTATTAATTGGTATGATTTTTTGGTTCTCTTAGATTTTTAAAATTCAATTTGATTGCATTACTCTGATTTTGCTGAACACATCTTAAGTTCAAGGGCCCCTCTTAGTTTAAAAGATAATGAGAAATATTATAAAAGCTGTATCAATAATGTTTTAAATGTGAAACTTATGTTTCTATTATAGTCTATCTAGATAATTGGCTTTAGACTAAGAACAAGTTATTTTTCATACATGTGTCTCATTTTCTCCCTTAAAGCATTTTAGCACAAACTTTGACATAGTATCACATAATTGTACTATCTCTTCTCCTTCATTATTTACATGCATAACCATTGTTGTGTTAGTTATTATAGAAAATTCTATAACAGAATATTTGGACCACATGCTAAATAAAATACTCCAAATAAGTGAACATATATTTACAATGCATATTTACTTTGAAAACCTAAGATTGTAAAATGGATGCTTAAAATCTAATTGATGCCACCTTATATTTACCAGCAAAGTCTTGCTTATGACTAAAGTGACAGACAAAAATCTTTGACTTCAATGAAGATACTACCCCTTATGGTGACACTGCACATTCCCCACATTATTTTAAAATATTTTAACATTCAACTGTTGAGGCTGACAACTATCAATCTGATTGTAAATGAGAAATATTTTTTTAAAGCATCATTTATTTTTTGTATAATATAGACAGCAATCAATCAATGCCAATAAAATCTTCTGAACTCGAGATATTTCTAACTCTCCCAAAAGGGAAAAAAAGAACATCCCCTTATAAATTCTGAAATCTTAGTAGTAGAATAGAATGCATTGAAATAAAGAATACCTGAGCATTCCTTAAAGGCATAATATATGGACTGTTTGCCATTTTCATATACTGTACTTCTTACCACTTGAATCACGGGGATTAGTTTCAGGATGAGCAGACTCAGGAGGGAATAATTCCATCCTTCCTCAATTCGACCTATTAGTTAAGTCAAGAATTGTTCTTTATGGCTGACATATTCCAGTGTCCCTCTTCCCCAAACCAGAAGGCTATACCTACCTAAGAAAGATATTATGATGTTCGTGGGGGAGGTGGGGGAGGTGGGGAAGAGAAATTAGGGAACCACATTTTGAAACTGTGTTTAGATCACTATCTTTGGTATTTCTAAGAAAAAAATCATACTGCTGTGGTTTCAAAAGCTCTTTGAAACAAACACATTTCAGAAGTCATGATGGGAACACATCGTTACACAACACTGTTTTCTTTTCTTTCCCCAGTTAATTTTTACTTTCTTCACTGGCAGAAAAGCAATATGTAACAGCTGTATGATTTATGCAATAATTGATGCAAAACTATACTGAATCCCCTTGCCATTCACCGTATCTTTTGACAATTAATATCAGTAAACGCAGCATGACTTGGTTTCTCAAACATGCAAGGAAGGCCACTTTCAGTGTGCTGGAACACCAAGTGAGACCACACAGACTGATGTTTCTGTGTTGCCTGTTCAGGCTGGAAAGCAGGGAAATGGTACTGTTTCTCTTTAATCAATAGCACAATGCAATTTTACTGATCTGTTGACTATGGACAAGTACCAAACATTTTGCCTGATTCTCATCTGGAATTAGAAGTTCCTTTCAGGTTAGAGGACAGGTTGGGACTTCTTGGGCCAGGAAGCAGTGATTGCTCCTTGTGGTACATCACAAATGATGGCCAATGCTTCCTTGATTCCGAAATTGTAAAAATCTCCTCTTAGTATTAGCAATCAGACTCTTTTCACCCACAACTATAAATTCAATATTCTGGAAAGCTCTTTATGCTAAATTTACTGTCTTCAAAAACAACAAAAAAAAAAAAATCTGAAAAAAAGTAAACATTTGTCAGACTTTAAGAATCATTTATCTCTTAAAAACTCAAATATAAAAGAATGTTTTATCATGTTTCATCATTGGCTCTGGGAAGTCTTCGCAGGTACCCTTCCCATCAAAAAGCAATCCTGTACCCTGCATACAAATTTATGGTGAAACCCACAGTCTATTAGGCTTTCAAGGGCAGTCTCTCTATAGCTAGGTAAACTTTAAGGTCCTTATGAGCCTAGAGGAACTGTCACTACCATTGTCATCAGCACCATTACTGCTACCACCGTGCCAGCAAATCCAGAAGTTACTACACAAATCAAGTCAAATGAGGCTTCATGATTTGAGACAAACTATTAGAGACAATATACTACCACTTATTGGTGTGTTCCCTTCACTCTTTTGTGGAGAACTCAGTGCTGGCTCTTTTTTTTTTTTTTCTAAAAGACAATTTTTAAAAGCTTTAAAGTACAATGGTTTATGATTACTCTATTTAAAAAACTGTAATCACTCTTCCTTTGAAAGCAGTGACTACTCTACAACAGAGGTTAGAAAAGATGTTTTGTAGTACTAAAAATATAAATAAATTCCTTGGAGAGGTTCAGAATTGATAATGGGAGGAGAAAAATAAAAGACAGCAATATATATTAAAAAATAGAAGTAAAATAAATGAATAGTTTTTATCACCATATGCTTCAGATCCCTTACTTTTAAGACTTGAGTACTCTGCTAACACTACAGACATTTTCCAAGTGTCAGTGTTCAAAATAAAATATGAAATCAAACACTTCTTACTATGAAGACGATTACATAATTGTTTCAATGCAACAGAGAAACAATACTTAGGAGTACAGTCTACTCTTAAATCACAAATAATACTAACTATTATGTATTCTGTTTTAAGGATACTCAATATATTAAACATCTGGATTCAGAAGAAAATGTCAAAGAAAATTAGAGGTAAGAGGAGCTTCAAAGATCATTGACTACAAGCTGCTACTACGACAAAGAAATGGAAATCAATGAAACCTGAACACTTTGTTTGTTTCAGCATTCTTGATTCAACCAAGTTGTAGACGCTATTAGTCATCAGAAAGGAATTTAGATGAGGCATGAATCAAGTTTAGTTTTTTCAAAAGGCATGTTGTATTTGAGATATTTGGGAATTATCTTAATTTTTTCGAGAGATTAAATGAAAGTTTTGGTCAAATAATGGGCAACAAAATAATTAATTTTCTCATTTAATTGACCAAATGATTTATTAGAGGTTACCTTTAAATATTAGTTTGTCAAGTGAGAATATACTTAAAAGTTACAAGATTATTTGTCCATAACCTCTTAGGAATGCATCTGTAATAAGAAATGAGGTATGTCTCTGGAACCTCATAAGGCAGTGATCAACATCCTAACAATACTCTCGGTAAATACAATAAAGAACTCAGAATATTTCTGATATTCCAAAACCCATGTCTATTGTAATCCAAATGCAATTCAGAGAAGCAAGTTGCTGAGTTAGCAAAGGAAAATGCTGAGTTAGGAGAACCAAATGGCATTTGGTTTTTGTTCGATTGAATATTATTTGTACCATAAATTCTTAACCTGTAAACCATGGACAGGATTAACAGGAATGTGCACTCACTATGTAGGTGTATTATAGTGTTGATTTTAGAAGGTGTCTGCAATGAGTCATAAATGTGAATTACATAGGTAATTTTAATTTTATAGTATCTTTAGGTGAAAGCAATTTTAATATAGGCTACTTAGCACAATACATCCAAAATATTGTTAGTTCAAACTGTAATCAATATAAAAATGATTGATGAGAAGTTTTACATTTTTTGATATTAAATTTTTGAAACCTAGTATGTAATACCTACAGTGCATTTCAATTTGGACTTGCCACACTGCAAGTGCTTAATAGCCACATGTGACTAGTGGTTCCCATAAGGGCAATGAAGATCTAGAGATTAAGACCTACAACAGGCATCAGGAAATACATCACGAATACTGTTTCTTTCTGTTGATCAACTGATAAATATTTAGTGCCACTGAATTTGAAATGATCCTCTTTGATAATTACTCCTATTTCTGTGCTTCAAACTAAGGGCCTACAGGAAATATTTAATGGTCAAAAGATCTAGAAATTATCATCCTCTGAAAAGTGCCATTCTGAGAGGGAAGGATGCCGAAATGGACCACTGGATCTCCCACAAACAGAGAAAAGGAAATAGGCAGAGATTATGAAAATCTGCACTGTTGAAATGGTTCCTAATTTCACAGAAAAATCATCACATGACAAAATGTCTAAGTGGAGTTGAGTATCTTTTGTATATATGTAAAAGGCAACATTCAGTAAACTGGTGCAGCCTCTATGGAAAACATTATGGAGGTTACTTATAAAACTAAAAATGCAGTTGCCATATAATCCAGCAACCCCACTCCTGGACATGTATCCAGAGAAAATTATAATTTGGAAAGGTACATGCACTCCAGGGTTTACAGCAGCATTATTTACAACAGCTAAGACATGGAAGCAACCTAAAATGTCCATTAAAAGATGAATGGATAAAAAGATGTAGTACATATATATACAACAGAATACTATTCAGCCATAAAAAAAGAATAAAATAATGCCATCTGCAGCAACATGAATGAACCTAGAGATTATCATATCAAGTGAAGTCAGAAAGAGAAAGACAAATACCATATGTTATCACCTATATATGGAATCTAAAATATGACACAAATGAATTTATCTATGAAATAGAAACAGACTCACAGATATAAGGAAGAGATTGTGGTTGCCAATGGGGAGAGAGAATGGGAGACAGAATGGATTGGAATTTTGTGATTAACAGATGTAAACTATTACAGAGAGAATGAATAAACAACACAATCCCTCTGTATAGCACACAGAACTCTATTTAATATCCTGCAATAAACCATAATAGAAAACAATATGAGAAAGAATAAATATACATATAACCAAATCATTTTGCTGTATACTGGAAATTAACAAAGTACTGCGAACCAATTATACTTCAATAAAATACATTAAAAAAAAATAACATTCAAGAGCTTGTGGAATCTTAGCAGCTAAGAAATGCCCTTCAAATAGCAGATACTATGATTAAATTTTGCTTAAATGCAATTATATTGATAAATATGCAAAAACTATGTACATGATAAGAGTGATAAATAATCTAATTTTTTTTCTGAGTTTGCCATACTGTTCTAATCAACCCTACCAAAAGTTAACCCTTTTCAATACTTCTCTGATCTCTTTATTTCATGGAGCCATGGTTATGGAAGCACTACAGAATCTTGAGGATGGTATCTTTCCTCTTTCTCTATCAGTTCAGTTCAGTCGCTCAGTCGTGTCTGACTCTCTGCGACCCCACGAACCACAGCATGCCAGGCCTCCCTGTCCATCATCAACTCCTAGAGTTTACCCAAACTCATGTCCACTGAGTCTGGTGATACCATCCAACCATCTCATCCTCTATCAACCCCTTCTCCTCCTGCCCTCAACCTTTCCCAGCATCAGGGTCTTTTCAAATGCATCAGGTGGCCAAAATATTGGAGTTTCAGCTTCAGCATCAGTCCTTCCAATGAACACCCAGGACTGATCTCCTTCAGAATGGACTGGTTGGATATCCTTGCAGTCCCAGGACTCTCAAGAGTCTTCTCCAACACCACAGTTCAGAAGCATCAATTCTTCAGCACTCAGCTTTCTTTACAGTCCAACTCTCACATCCATACATGACTACTGGAAAAACCATAGCCTTGACTAGATGGACCTTTGCTGACAATGTCTCTGCTTTTTAATATGGCAATCTTTCTTTACAGTGCTCATATAACTAAAAAGGACATTTGAGGTATATTAACTCTCTATGGGTGATAATAATCTGCTTTTTGTACTGCCATGTACAAGGGTATACAGTGTGACAGTAAAGACAGAGTGCTTGTTTCCTTCACCTCAGTTTAGGAAGAGATAAAAAGATGTACTAATATTTCCTAGACATTGAAAGTCTGAGAGATTTCTTCCCTTATCTTGTAAGAAATCAACAGTAAACTGGTTTTATATCTTGAAAGTTGTGACAGGAAAGTCACATGTGGGTAAAAGTATTGCCAGTTAAGACAACAGTGCAACATGTTTGGTTGGCAAAAGGAGAAATCATTTTTTCATCTGATTCTGGGGATTTTTTTTTTTTAATTTAAGCTCTCATTGGTGATTGCACATCCTCAATCCACCTGGTGGGTAGTGAAACTTTCAAGGGTGCAGCTGAGTTGGTCCTAAAGGAGCCACAAGATAGTGTAGATACTGCAGAAAGCCTCTGGAAGACAGGAAAAGCGAGCAAAGAACAGCATGGCTTCTCCCTTCTTTCTACTCTCTGTTCTACCCTCAGTGTTTTTGGCCACTCCTATATGTTGATACATGTATTAATATAAATGTAGTAGGAGCTGAAAAGTTATTCAGGAAATCTGACCAATGTTAAAAAGCCAAACTAAATAATTCAGACACAAGAATTTTTCTTTTTCCTCTTGAGAAGGTTTTTATTCCTAAAATATTTCGGTCATTTCCTTTACTCTCTGTTAAGATACTGACACGTTTCTCAGGTTTGCCAAGAGTGAGAATGAATCAGCTTTTATTACACGGATCGTATGCATGAGAGGCTCTGAGATATCCTAAAGTATTAATGTCATAGTGTCAGCTCAATTCATCACACATTGATTTTTAAGCTAAAATATATTATTTATACTGTGATTGCTGCTTGCTATTTTCCTAAAGTGATCAAAATGATCACTCTGTATTTTCTCATTCCAGTTTGCAGTCTCTGGAGGAGTGTAACTATTTATTATTGCCCTTATTTTTTATATTAAAAAAACTGAAATGAAGAAAATTTTAACTTGATCACAGTGATTTAGTAATTTACTGATATAAGCCATATGGTATATTTTTTCCTGTTTCAGTATGCTTTTTAAATAAGTTATTTTTCCTACATAATTTTTCAAAAGTATTATTTATTCCTACTCTTAGTTTCATATATATGCATAATTATATGCACTGCTTACATATTGCTCACAATTTCTTACATATAGAATTGCACTCCATTAATAAAATTTCCAAGTGAATAAAGCATGAATCAGCAATGTAACTGATCTTCTGTTTCATTATTGGCCTAAAGCACAAACCTCTGACTAAAGAAAAAAATATATTCCCTTAGATATAAAACACTGCTGCTCCTAAGACTTTGTCCTTCCACTATGGAGATGTTAAGTAACAAACAAAATAATCAGACAAAAAATAATCAAGTAATATTTATTTAAACCCATCAAACTTGAAAGGGCGTATGTTTAGAATGATTTACTAATCACTTCAAAAAAGCAGAATGCTAGACAATATAATATTTCTTTACACATTTTTCAATAGATATTCATTGAATATCAGTATGAAGCAGTCACTAATGTGAAAGTTTCATATAAATATAGGTAAGGAATGGTTTCTGCCTTTAAAGAAGTGAAAATCTGGTAACAAACTTTCACAAAAATATCCATAAGCAATGACAAAATATTGCACACACACTCACAGTAAAAATCATCATGAGAGAGAGAAGTCTTATTTAAGAGATGAATGTGAAGGGATGCTGTTGGAAAGGGTTTTACAAAAGAGGATGCACTTGAGTTTTAAAAGCTGAAAAGGTGACCACCATGAGACCTTTATAAGAGAATTTTATAGTCTAGGCAGGAATAAAGCACAAAGCACAGAAGTAGGAAACAGAAGGAAGTGCTCAGGACGGCTGAAGCATATGGAGGAGGCAGTGATGAATAATGAGGGGAGAGGGCTCTCATCAGGGGGTAATCTCATAGGTTACTTCCTGAATAAACACACTGATTATCATACTTTGGAGGAGCTCTCCTGTGCTAGCCTGGAAAAGCTGTCTGCTCTCTAGGATACTGAGTTCATAAGGCCTGGGAAATAATAAGTTCTCAGATCATAGATCCTGGACCCCCCAAAATTTTAAGTCACACATTTAGAGCTTAAGAAATAAGACAGTGGCTGACAGCTTTCTTCTTCAGTCCAGACCCTTCTAGGAGGCCCCTGGGTTTATCTGTGTCTACTCAGAGTATCTGCAGATACCATTCTCTGGGATTTTACAATTTTTCCTAAACTTAGATTGAACATTCCATAAGAGTTGATGTATGTTGCTCAGTCCTGACCAAATCTGTCACAATCCTAAATATTTCAGACTGTTCAGAAAGCTGGATAATGTGTGTGAAACTGGAACGTAACTGCTGGATGAATGAGGTACTATATCCTCCCTTATTATAGTTAAGGATTCAAATGGTTTCAGTTTGATTTCATGTAACTGTGTTTGAGCCACTGCTGCTGCTGCTGCTGTTGCTAAGTCGCTTCAGTTGTGCCCGACTCTGTGCGACCCCATAGACGGCAGCTCACCAGGCTCTGCTGTCCCTGGGATTCTCCAGGCAAGAACACTGGAGTGGGTTGCCATTTCCTTCTCCAATGCATGAAAGTGAAAAGTGAAAGTGAAGTCGCTCAGTCGTTTCTGACTCTTAGCAACCCCATGGTCTGCAGCCTACCAGGCTGCTCCGTCCATGGGATTTTCCAGGCAAGAGTACTGGAGTGGGGTGCCATTGCCTTCTCCAGTTTGAGCCACTATGGTGTATTAACACATGGGCTAACGGGTAGGTGGAATACCAAGGGTGAAAACAGACAGTTCACTACCTCAAAGGTCATGACCCCAAATTAGGTTAGATGGTACACTCGTATGCTTAACCTCCAATGGCCAGTGATATTATAGCTGGAAACTAGAGGAACAAGGGATTCTTTTCTACTCTTTCCTTTCTCTGTGGTAGTTACAGAAATAATCATATTTAAGAGGCAGAAGTTTCTCAAAGTTATAGTGAAGCAGAGCAATGGTACAGAGAGACAATTCCACCATTAGCTGTGGTCTCTTCCAACAGTAAGCCTCTAGACACTATCAGAGCTTTCTGCCAGGAATGTGGGCTTATAAAAATGAGGGAAAAAAGACCTCCACAAATGACATAACAAGATATACCAATTATTACTACATAATAAACCACACAACACTTAGTGGTTCAGAGCAATAACTTTTTTTGGCTCACAGCTCTGTGTGTAAGGTGGCAAGTTAGCTAATCTCCATTTGGCTCGCTTATGCTGCTACAGTTGGCGGGTGGGTCAGCCACTCACCAAATTTGGATGGCCTTATTCACATGTGTGCCAACTGACATATTGTTGGCCAAGGTGACAGAAATAGCCTCTGAGGCCCTTAGACTTAGAACAGGCACACTATGCATTCTACTGGCCAAAGCAAACTACAGTCAGCTGAGATTTCAAAAGCAGGGAAACAGATGCTGTAAAGTCACATTGTGAAGACTCTGGATACAGGAATTAGAGGAGAACTGTGGCCATATTTGCAGACTACCAAATAAGAGGATTGAGAAAATTTTTCTAAATAGCACTGCACATTTCCACATCTTTTCCACCATATATGTTCTATGGTAATACACGGTTTGTTATTCAGTCGTGTCTGGCTGTTTGCGCCTCCATGGACTGCAGCATGTCCTTCACTATCTCCAAGAGTCTGCTCAAACTCATGTCCACTGAGTCGGTGATGCCACCCAACCACCTCATCCTCTGTCGTCCCTGCTCCTCCTGCCCTCAATCTTTCCCAGCATCAGGGTCTTTTCTAATGAGTTGGCTCTTCTCATCACAATCAAAGTATTGGAGTTTCAGCTTCAGCAACAATCCTTCCAGTGAATATTCAGGGTTGATTTCTGTTAGGATCGACTGGTTTGACCTCCCTGCAGTCCAAGGGCCTCTCAAGAGTCTTCTCCAGCACCACAATTCAAAAGCATCAATTGTTCAGTGCTCATATTTCAATAGGACAAAACCTGAAATGGCTGGCAGTATGACAAGGAAGGGCATTGGTTGAGGGCAGATTAACTAAAAACATACTTGAAATACAGTTAAAGGGTGATTAAGTTAATCAAGGAAAGAAATACAACTTTCATAACAATCCCTATGATTGAAGAGTTTCCATGAAAGTCTAAAGGTAATCATTTGAAACCTAACTATTCTTTAGGCTCTGCTGTGTTCATCATACTTAAGATTTTGTGTTACAACAACATCCCATGGCTGATTTATAAATGTATAAAGAATAGTTTCTCTTTCTAATATCCTTCAATGCAATTCCAAAATATGATTGGTTGCTTTTTTAAAAATAATTTTATTTATTTATTATTTGTGGCTGGGTTGGGTCTTCCTTGCCTTGTGCAGTTAGTGGGGGCTACTCTCTTGTTGTGGGGCGCAGGCTTCAGCAGTTGTGGCGTACGGGCTTAGTCTCTCTGTGGCATGTCAGATCTTCCTAGACCAGGGATCGAACACATGTCCCCTTGCATTAGCAGACAGATTCTTAACCACTGGACCACCAAGAAATCCGTTGGTTGGTTTCTTTATGATTTCTTGCCATATCTTTTCTATATGTTTCTGTCCAATTTTATTACTGAGAGACACCATGATGTGCCACAGGGGATGTGACATTAATACTGCCTGTGTCATAAGGATACTGTGTTTCGCCTAAGAATAAAAGCCTGCATCCAAAATCAAGTTCTTCAGCCAGTCTGTGAGATGGATCAGTCTGGTGACACTTGGACCTTCGCTAAGAGTCACTCATTGCAAGCCTCCAGCCCTTCAGGCTGGCAGAAGTGCTGTAATTAGACACGGAGTCCGAAAGAAGCCTCGCTGGTGGCTGCAGTCCAGTTCTGAGAGTGCAAGGCAGGGGTGATGATTTTGAGCATATGCTAGAGCCAGTAGTGGTGGGAAAAAGGCAGGGCTCCTGCTGCCCCTGTTGATCCTTCTGAGATGGAAAGAACAAGATTTATGGCAGGTTCCACAGCCTTCAAAGCAGGCCAGCAAGCTCCATGTGTTCTTTTTCTGATTGAAAGCCTGGATACACACTGTGTATATAACTTGGCCTAAGTAAAATAACTCAGCTGACCCATATTTACATTTCACTGCTGGTGTCCTAAACACAACTAGGATGGGCCTGGTGGCTGGTCTTGGCACACAGCACACAGGACAATGTTTGTGTTTTCCTTCTTTTGGTGCCCCAGGCATTAGCTTCATTTCTGATTGGCATTTGCATCTGCAGCTGTTTCTGCTTGTCTCCCCACCTCAGGCCTCTCGGCGATAGCACCGCTTTATGTCATCCATTCATTCTTCACCAAGCATTCATGAAAATCTGCTCTGCAGTAAAATTAAAAAAAAAAAATCTCAAGATAAGAATATTTTCTTAATTTTCTGTGACAAGTAGTCATAAAAGCCAAACAAATTTGCTCTTCTTCAGTTCTCATATCTTTCATTTGGAGACAGCTGAGCACAATGAAGACTGTGTGATGATTCTTGTAGTCCCAGCATGCTGACCCACAGACTGTGAACAAAATGCAACTTCAGTTCTGTCTTCTCCTGGATGTATCCTTCCCCAAGTAAGTAAGGTTTAGTTGCTCAGTTGTGCCTGGCTCTTTCCAACCCCATAAACTGTAGCCTGCCAGATTCCTCTGTCCATGAATTCCCTACCCCTGATGAAAATTCTGACAGTCACAGGGCTTTTGTTCCCACTCACTCCTAGATAACACAATGTCTTAAAATATTGGTAAGTCAAAAAACAGTTTCGTTTCAAGAATATCTACTGAAATATTCTGATCACTAAATCTTCTCTTCCACAATCCAGATTTGCTTCACGGAGTTGGTGTTCTGCCCTCCACCTCTTCTGGTCGAGATTTTCCTTCACTCATTAGTGCAGTGAATGAAGAGATCAGATGGTTTTTACTTGGACTAGTACCATCTCAGGTTGACAGTCTTCTCTGGCCTTGAAGGAAGACAGAAGGTTGCTTCTTCTACTGGGCCTTGTGGAGTTTCCTTCCTGGGCTCCTGAGTCCCAAAGAGTCCAAATCCATAGGGAAATGACCTGTATGCTGGCAGGCAGTGGGACATTCCACAACGCATCTTCTTTCTTCTGCTGCCGAGGTCTTCCTGCCCCTTGCGTGGCACTATGGGACAAGAGCCAAAAGTCTCATGTTGGCTCTTTTGCTTTAAATGGCCCATATCTGATTTACAAGAAGTGGTGGTATATTCTGTGAGAACTCTGAAAGTTTAAGTAAAGCCAAGGCAGTGTTCTTCCGACTCTATCACCAAATCTAGTGGTATCCCATCAGGTGGTTCTCAAAGATCACCAAAGGCTTGGGTTCAGAAATTAGCATGCTCCAAAATTAAATTTTGAGGGCTTAAAGCAAAGCACAAACTTTCTCCAACAAGATCTCCTTACCAGTCTCTTTCCAAGGTCTCTGATATCTTTCTTTTATGTCCTTGGTTTGGCAGAGGGGTGCAAGAGTCACGGTTTTGGGGTTCTGTTTCCTTTAAAAAATCAGGGTATGAGGACAGGGACATAAGCTATCCGCACTATCTGTTATCCGATACTTTTCTTTATTGTACCTCAGTGGAAATCTGAAGTAGGCACGGTCCCATACTAACTTATTACACTCACTAGATAACTCTGCAGTAACAATTTAATCTTCTGGATCTGTATTTTCTCCTTCATAAAATGAGAAGGGTGAAGCTCAATCTCTAGAGTCCTTTCCAGCTCTCAGACTTGGGTTTTTGAAGTTAAGGTTCAATAGGCAGTGTAACACGATGGAAAACACATTGAGATGGCTGTCAAGAAATATAATCCCTGCTGTAATCCAAGCAACTACTTGAATGACATTTTAAAAGTCTTCTAATTTATCTGGGACTTAGTTTTCTAACATACAATGGGGGAGTGGGTACTGCATGACTTGTAAGAATCTCACTCAGAGATTATGAACTGTTTCTGAAGATTCCCTCCATTATAAGTCCTTACTTTTTCACTAACAAAATAAGATTTTAAAACAGGAAAAATATCACAACTAAACACAAAATATATCCGAGAAATTTCCTGGCCAGAAAAATCTTAACAAAGGATGCAGTATTTAAGATGATTAATATTTTGGAAGGCTACACAGTGGGCATCTTTGGAATCTGAAAACTTGGTTTCTGGTTCTACTTTTGCCTCTTACCCAGCTGCACAAGCAAAGACGTATCACAAAATCACTTTAAATTTCATTACTATTATTAGTAGTAGTTCAGTTCAGTCACTCAGTCATGTCCAACTCTTTGCAACCCCATGGACTTCAGCATGCCTGGCATCCTTGTCCATCACCAACTCTCAGAGTTTACTCAAACTCAAGTCCATTCAGTTGGTGATGCCATCCAACCATCTCATCCTCTGTTGTCCCTTGTCTGCCTGCCCTCAATCATTCTCAGAATCAGGGTCTTTTCAAATGAGTCAGTTCTTCACAACAGGTGGCCAAACTACTGGAATTTCAGCTTCAACATCAGTCCTTCCAATGAATATTCAGGACTGATCTCCTAAAGGATGGACTGGTTGGATCTCCTTGCAGGCCAAGGGACTCTCAAGAGTCTTCTCCAACACCACAGTTCAAAAGCATCAATTCTTCAGTGCTCAGCCTTCTTCACAGTCCAACTCTCACATCCATACATAACCACTGGAAAAACCATAGCCTTGACTAGACAGACCTTTGAGGGCAGAAAGCAGAAATGTCTCTGCTTTCTAATATGCTGTCTAGGTTGGTCATAACTTTTCTTCCGAGGAGCAAGTGTCTTTTAATTTCATGGAGGCAGTCACCATCTGCAGTGAATTTTGGACCCCCAAAAAATAAAGTCAGCCACTATTTCCATTGTTTCCCCATCTATCTGCCATGAAGTGATGGGAATGGAAGCCATGATCTTAGTTTTCTGAATGTTCAGTTTTAAACCAATTTTTTCACTCTCCTCTTTCACTTTCATCAAGACGCTGTTTAGTTCTTCTTCACTTTCTGCCATAAGGGTTACATCTGCATATCTGAGGTTACTGCTATTTCTCCCGGCAATCTTGATTCCAGCTTGTGCTTCTTCCAGCCCAGCATTTCTCATGATGTACTCTGCATAGAAGTTAAATAAGCAGGGTGACAATATACAGCCTTGATGTACTCCTTTTCCTATTTGGAACCAGTCTATTGTTCCATGTCCAGTTCTAACTGTTGCTTCCCGACCTGCTTATCAATTTCTCAGGAGGCAGACTGGGTGGTCTGGTATTCCCATCTCTTTCAGAATTTTCCACAGTTTGTGGTGATCCACACAGTAAAAGATTTGATGTGGTCAATAAAAGCAAAAATAGATGTTTCTCTGGAACTCTCTTGCTTTTTCGATGATCCAGCGGATGTTGGCAATTTGATCTCTGGTTCCTCTGCCTTTTCTAAAACCAGCTTGAACGTCAGGAAGTTCACGGTTCACGTATTGCTGAAGCCTGGCTTGGAGAATTTTGAGCATTACTTTTCTAGTGTGTGAGATGAGTGCAAGTATGTGGTAGTTTGAACATTCTTTGGCATTACCTTTCTTTGGGATTGGAATGAAAACGGACCTTTTCCAGTCCTGTGGCCACTACTGAGTTTTCCAAATTTGCTGGCATATTGAGTGCGGCACTTTCACAGCAGGATCTTTTAGGATTTGCAACAGCTCAACTGGAATTCCATCACCTCCACTGGCTTTGTTCTTAGTGATGCTTCCTAAGGCCCACTTGACTTCGCATTCCAGGATCTCTCTCTCTAGGTGAGTGACCACACCATCAAGGTTATCTGGGTCATGAGGATCTTTTTTGTATAGTTCTTCTGTGTATTCTTCCTACTTCTTCATAATATCTTCTGCTTCTGTTAAGTCCATAACATTTCTGTCCTTTATTGTGCCCTCCTTTGCATGAAATATTCCCTTGGTATCTCTAAAATTTCTTGAAGAGATCTCTACTCTTTCCTATTCTATTGTTTTCCTCTATTTCTTTGCATTGATCACTGTGAAAGGCTTTCTTATCTCTCCTTGTTATTCTTTGGAACTCTGCACTCAAACGGGTATAACTTTCCCTTTCTCCTTTGCCTCTTGCGTCTTTTCCTTTCTCAGCTATGTGTAAGGACTCCTCAGACAACGATTTTTCCTTTTTCGCATTTCTTTTTCTTGAGGACGGTCTTAATCACTGCCTCCTGTACAATGTCATGAACCTCCATCCATAGTTCATCAGGCACTCTATCAGATTTAATCCCTTGAATCTAGCTGTCCACTGTGTAATTATAAGGGATGTGATTTAGGGCATACCTGAATGGTCTAGTGGTTTTCCCTACTTTCTTCAATTTAAGTCTGAATTTAGCAATTAGTAGTAGTAATAATAATAATAATAATAATGACAATAATTGACAGGTTTGATTTGAGGATCATATGACATAAATTTGATAGTGGTATTTATAGTATGAAATGAATGCTGACTGTTACCTTTAAATACATTCAGTAGTCTAGAAAGAAAACAATTATTTTTCTACTTAATCAGAATAGTGATGAAACAGTAACTATGTGATTATTCCCTAAATGTACAAGCCTGTAATACAACCAGAAACATGAGGGTTATTAAAACTGAGGGCCAGAAAGTAAAGGAGACCCTGAAAGTAGTAAGGGATACATTCTAAGATCTTTGTGAATCTACTGACTGGCTAGGCTCTTGATTTTCTCTCATATCATATTTTAGTCAAGCCACATGCCATATTCCTGAGACTATCCCCATGTGAGTAGTCGAAACATTGACTAGAACATTCCAGTCATACTTTATCACAAGGAGTGGGGTATTCTTGTTCAAGTCTGGTCCAAATCGTCACTAAAGTAGACATTTCACTCTTTAATATCCCTAAAAGCCATGTCCCTAGGAGGCATCATTCTTTTAAATTCCTTGATATCTTCTTCACATTCAACCTCAATATTATGCTTTCTTTTTAGAGGGAATATAAAAGAAAATGTTTGCTTTTATTTGTTAGGGCTTTTTGAAATCTTTTTAAAAGAATTATTATGGAAGTTTATATATTACCTAGGTGAGACAATTTCATTCTCTGGTGGATGACTCAAATTCATGCCTTTGCAAAATGACAAATATCATCTAACACATCCTAAAATCTCTAAAGTCCTGACCACTGGATCCTCAGTGCCAAAGTCTGCTATCATATCTAACAGCTCACCATGAACACATTTCCTTATTGATTCAATTTCCCTGTTTTTAGTCACACACCCCTCTTCAAAACTCCAACATCTCTGCTTTCTCCCTTTGATAATCTCACTTTTTAATTAACTAAGAAAATGAAAATAACCCCATTTCCCAAAACCAATGTGACCCATCCAGTGACTTCTGTCCTGAAATCAACCCCCATGCCCACCTATGTCACTATTTCCTCTTCTATTCTGAATTGTGCCCACCAGCAGGCAAACAGGCTGAATTCTCTCCCACATTTGAATCCGTTTTTTGACCACTACTCCTTTTCCTTACCTGCCCTATTTGTCTCTTCTGCTTCTTTTCTAAACTGCTGCCAGTGCTTCATATATTTCCTCTTATACACTCTCTTGAACCTACCCTAGACTGGCTGAAATTCCTACCACACCAAATATTCTGTGCTGACTAACAATGACTTTCATCTTGCAAGATCAGACAAGTGCTTTCTATGTCCTCACATTTCTCAAATGATTCACTGTTAGTCAAACAGTATTCTCACAGTTGATGGTTACTTTCTTCTTCAAAACCTCTTGTCTCTAAGTTTCTGGGAAACCATACTCTTCTGATTTACTTTCTGATACATTAACTGTACTTTCTCAGTCTTGTTTGTTGAACTTTTTCCCCAACCTAAATGTTAGACTAGCCAAGAGGTTGACCTCATATTCTTTCTCCTCTCTGTTTACACAGACTCCCTAGATTGTATCTTATATCCGTTTTCTTTTCCATATACACATAGTTCACCTACTATTATGGCTTTAAAGAAAATGTAAATGTAAATGAATTGTAAATTCATATAGTAGGTCTCTATCTTTTCCCTGAAGGTCCACACTTGTAAAGCCAACTGCTACTTAATGATTATCATGAAAAATGTATACTGCTGCTGCTGCTGCTAAGTCGCTTCAGTCGTGTCCGACTCTGCGCGACCCCATAGACAGCAGCCCACCAGGCTCCCCCGTCCCTGGGATTTTCCAGGCAAGAACACTGGAGTGGGTTGCCACTTCCTTCTCCAAAGCATGAAAGTGAAAAGTGAAAGGGAAGTTGCTCAGTCGTGTCCGACTAGTAGCGACTCCATGGACTGCAGCCTACCAGGCTCCTCCACCCATGGGATTTTCCAGGCAAGAGTACTGGAGTGGGGTGCCATTGCCTTCTCCGAAAATGTATACTAGGCGCCTCAAATTTAACACAACAAAAACAAGGTTTATTTTTCTCAACATCTAAACCATTTTTCCCCAGTCTTCTCCATCCAACTAAATTACACCCCTTCCTATGAAGTTACTCAGACCAAAATCCAAGCAGTCATCTAAGACTGTTCTCTTTCCTTCACATCCCACATCTAGTTCACCAGCTAAGTCAATTTGGCTTTGTACTGAGATTATAATCTTGCTCATTTCTCTCCGTATAAACTGTATCACTTCAGTGCAGGCCACTCTTTTTCTAACTTGATTTTAGCAACAGCCTCCCTACTGGTGCCCTTGCTTCTACCCTTATCCACAGTCAACTCATCCTCCATTCAGTCTGTCTCTGATGGCATAACTCTTCTTGAGACCCTCTAATGCCTTGACATTGCTTTTAAAATAAAATGTGTACACACTAAACAAAATTCAACTTTCTCACATTAAAAAAACTGCATTTTTGTTAAAGAAGAGAGATTATGGATATATAAACTATATACATCTATATGGACATGTATACATACACACAGCAAGATACTGAATAACTTAAATAAGTCAACAAGTTAAAACTATTGTTTTTATTTCTTATAAGTTACTATCTTTAATTAAAAGCCAGCTGACAAATACAAAAAAGAAGAATAAAAATGTGTCATAAAATGTTAAGATAACATGATACTTCTAAGAGCTTTTGTGTTTTGAATTAATTTCTTCAGATTAAGTACCCAGGTTCCTAGAAACGGCCATTCCTTCAGCCACTCATCCCTCATTAGAGTGACTTGAATAGGAAAAAAGTGTATATATATGAAGTAATGATATATATATATGAAGTATATATATAAAAATATATATGAAGTAATGATCTGACTCAACACACTTTTCTATTAATAGTCAGTCCCCTTTTGTTAGTCTCCAAGCCAAGACTCTTCATGTTATCCAACAGTGGAATGGAAGGGACCCAAGAAGTGACAAGCTACATTATATAGCTTTCAAAGGAAATTTAAATTCTTGCTTATTTACTCATCTGTGCATATCCTCTATTAACTGATGTAAAATTTATCAAAATAATCAAATCTCCCAGAAATCATAAAGGGTGTGAAAATCATTACTCACAAACAATGCCTTTTTTCTTCATAGACATACATAGCTCCTGGTGAGTCTGAGACTTTTCTAATCCTCCTGAGTATGTGAATAACAGCACGTTATTCAGAGCTAAAACATTCTACCTTCCCAAGCATTTCAATCTGAAATCAAGATAGTGCTTCAGTGTTTGTTCAGTGACCATCAAATGCCCCAATACTGGAAAGTATTTCTGCACTACATCTTGTACTGGGCTTTGGGCCAAAAACTTCCCACTGTAGATGTTCCCATTGGCCTCTATAAGGGAGAAATGATTTTACCCTAAACTTTAATTAGAAAGAAAATGGTGATAAAACTGGTTAGCCTTTTCCTCACACGCTGGGTAAAGCAACCATCACATCTCTAAATGGATAAAACTCTCTACCTAAAATTTTGCCATTGACTACTGAAGTAATGAGAACTATTTCCCTCCTGGCTAGCTTTCCCCATATCAGATTCCTTACCCTCTCGGGGGATGAGGCCAACCCACCATGAAGCAAAGCCACTCTCATCTTCCTGCTGCAACAACTGTTGGGACCGAGCCATGGAGGAAACACTGTGGGAAAGCAATCAGGACAGCAGAGTGAGTTAATTCTGTGCTGTCAGAATACAGCTTCATAACTCACAGATGTGAGGAACTGACAACGAGACCTTACAGTCAAATCAGCTTCTCCACTCATCAAAGACTCTCTTTATCCCTGGAAATAATATAAACTTCAAACCCAATCACAATCTGGTTCACTTCCTGTTGCCCAAAGAAATGTATGTTCATAACTTTCATTTTAATGGTTTTAACATAAACAATCTCCTCACCATCGTAAATTCACCAGTTCAGATTTGAAAGATTAATAACTCTGTAACAATGGTTCAATAATTTCAAAGGATATCTTTATAAGAGGAAGCTCATCATTGTATGGGATTGTGTATTGTGTGTGTGTGTCTGTGTGTGTCTGTGTGTGTGAAGGGTCGCGGAGAGAGAGGAGACAGTAGAAAGAAAGGGAAGGTAAACTTCCCACAAAATGAAATTGTTTAGCAGAATAGAAATATTTCCCAGCAACCCAACTGAGATGAGCCATAAATAAATTTCAAAGGAACACCTCAGTAGTCAACTTTGAGCCCTCACAGGCTGATCTGTTAACTCTATATCATCCTTCTGGGTTATGGGGTCGCAGAAAGTCGGGCACAACTGAGTGACTGAACAACAACAATAACAATACCATACTTCCAGTAACACTTTATTACTCGTATCAATAGCCAAGATATTCAGAAAAGACATTTAGAATATCTGGCTCATAAATCCTGTCCCAGTCAACGCATGTGCTGACTTACATAACCCCATCATCTAGGAGAGCCATGCATTTTGGCTTGTCTGACTCAATGACCCACTAGTGACTTTATTTTACCATCTCCTCCCTGTGACTAAAGAGAAATAGTAGCAAAATTAATGGCAAAATAGCTGCATAAAATATGTACCCTGAGCTGTGATAAAGATAACGTATCTAATTACAGTCCAAGAAGTCCTCATGAATATAACGCTCAAAGCAGGAACTCGTTCCTTTAATTATATATGCAGTAAAGATGGCTAAGGGTCTGAGAACACTGATTATTGTCATTTTATACTTTCAAGGGAGCCTGGTAAATTGCCCATTAGGGATTAAATATAAAGAGCATAGACTGTGGTTCTTGCTTCTATTTATGATGCAGTAATTACATAGATGTAAATATATTTCAGTGCCATTTCTTTTTAGCTCAAGTACCTCCATCTGCACCATGGTGTTTAAGCTGTACTTTTTCTATATGCTTTATTCTGACATGGCCAAAATAATCTACAATGTATATCTGTATTTGATGCTTTCTTGTCTAAAATGCAAACAGAATCATTTAAAAGCTAGTTTTCCAAGCATAAAGAATCACTAGTCCTCAGCGAACAGGTGGCAGATAAGGTCACTGAGTTATCATGCCTATTTGTACATGGTATATGAATCTTCCAAATGAACAGAACAACCTAGTTCAATCACTGAGATACTCCTTGGGATGACACACATGCAAATCACACACATGCAATTTTCAACAGTGCAAGTTTCATAGCTTTTAAAAATACTGGCAAATATTAGTGCAACAAATACGAACCAAATTCAGAGTACTTTTCAGTTCAGTACTATTCAGCTACACTATAAGCTAATTCTAAACGTGATATGCCCTTGAAAAGAAAATTAATTTTAACAAATTAATTTTATTTGGGTTGATTCTACTGCAGCCTTTTCTTGCAAGAGAAATGCACTCCAAATATATACATCACAATTTGTTTCAATCTTTGTTGGACCAGCAGAAGTAAAATATAATCTGGGAAGAAGAAAAGAAAAACAAAAAATCTTTTCCCAGGGTCATGCTAAGAATACAACAATTTTATAGAGACACAGACGCGCTGATATGGAAGTTCCAGTTTGGCAAACTTGAACAAAGCCAAAGATGGATGAATCCTGTCCCCAACCACACCTTACAAGTTGTCACTAATCAAAAAACAGATGTGTTGATTTTAGCTCTATTCAAAACATTTATAAATTCTTTACAAGGTTTTGTTTGGGGATCCTAAAGAAAGCAATGATGTTTTAGTTAAATCCTCAGTATTTTTCTGATTCACTTAATGTTAACAAGGCCATAGATAAGAAGTACATGTGAATTATAAGAAGAGAATTGTAAATATATGTGAGATGAGAAAGTAAAGGAAGTTATAAGTCTTAGGAAAAGGTCAGTCTTAATTTTTCTAAGTCATAAAACTTTTCCAGCTCCATGCCTTTCCCCTTTCTTTTGCTCAACACTGTTAAAAAGTGTGGGAAAACAGCTGTCTGTTGTGGTTTTAAAAGCAGGAGAGTTACTTGTGTCTAACAAACTGTGAAGAGATGTGTGATGTGTCATAATGTGTAGGCAGCATTTGGGTTGATTAATCCTCCTTTGGTTGATTAAGACTCCCTTACGTGCAAACTCAGAAAGAAAATTGAGGCCATATAATATGCTTTATCAGGCTGTTATTTACACATTAACACATCCCACGTACAAAGGGTAACCAGTGCTTTAAAAAACACATTAGCTTTACCATATTTAGATGCAACACAGCTTGTCCCTTCAAAAAAAAAGTTCATGGTTACCCAAAATAAAGAGATTCTAAAGTAAGCCATAATTATTAAATGTCTTATAAAAACATTCTTTCACTTAAATGTCAGAAACACCATGATGAAAAGAAAAACAGATCAAACTTGAGAGCACTTTTAAAAAGAGTACCAAAAATCACCCCACCATAAAACCTCAAAATCAACCTATTTAATACATCTGGTTTATACAAATTCTATTTCTTATTCAGTGGGCTTTCACTTTGAGGGGTGGGAATGGATGGGGGGAATGGGAAGATATCCCCTAATTTATCTTGTTACACATTTCCCCAGGGCGTGCAACAGGTTTCCCAGGTTGCTCAGTGATGAAGAATCTGCCTGCTAATGCAGGAGACACACATTTGATCCCTGGATCAGGAAGATCCCCTGGAGGATGAAATGGCAACCCAGTATTATTGTCTGGAAAATCCCACAGACAGAGGACTCTGCCAGTCTAGAGTCCATGGGGTCACAGTCTTGTCACCCATTTCTCCAGCTTAATGCAAAAGCTCAACTCTGGTGATACAAGGGCAGTATAGGAATTTTTCAAGGATAATTTTAATATGTGATGTTTGTCTCATGTTCTTACTTTAGAACAGAATTTTCTCATTAGATATGATTCTACCATAGTATGTATTTACCTAAAAGTATTCCAATAGAATTTCTGGTGCTTACATTTACCATCTCAACTGACTGTAAAGTTTCTTTTTTCTCTTCAGATATTATTTCTGACAAATTGCTTGCTGTTAAACTTTGGAAAACAAGTCTACAAACAGTCTCAAGTTAAAGAAGCTCCTCAACAGACTGTTTTAACTATTGTTAATCCGTCAAACTCCTGAATATGAGTTCCCTCTGAAAGGACTTTCACTAGTGATTTTATCTACCTCATCTCTAGAATCCCATTTTCCTCTCCCCTGCTCTCCAGCTGCTCCTCCAACTTTAAATATATCTCCTGATTCTTCTGCAAGGAATGTCTTCTGTCTCTGGGTATCACAGTTACCCAGCCATTTCTTGGGGCCTACAAAGCCCGAGAACAAAGGTAGTGGAGGTGATGGAAATCCTAAAAGATGATGCTGTGAAAGATGTGTCAGCATATTTGGAAAATTCAGCAGTGGCCACAGGACTGGAAAAAGTCAGTTTTCATTCCAATCCTAAAGAAAGGCAATGCCAAAAAATGCTCAAACTACTGCACTGCTGCTGCTGCAAAGTCGCTTCAGTCGTGTCCGACTCTGTGAGACCCCATAGACGGCAGCCCACCAGGCTCCCCCGTCCCTGGGATTCTCCAGGCAAGAATACTGGAGTGGTTGCCATTTTCTTCTCCAATGCATGAAAGTGAAAAGTGAAAGTGAAGTCACTCAGTCGTGTCTGACTCAGCAACCCCATGGACTGCAGCGCACCAGGCTCCTCCATCCGTGGGATTTTCCAGGCAAGAGTACTGGAGTGGGGTGCCATTGCCTTCTCCGAAACTACTGTACAATTGCACTCATCTCACAAGCCAGGCTTCAGCAATACGTGAACCGTGAACTCCCTGATGTTCAAGCTGGTTTTAAACAAGGCAGAGGAACCAGAGATCAAATTGCCAACATCCACTGGATCATGGAAAAAGCAGGAGGTTCCAGAAAAACATCTATTTCTGCTTTATTGACTATGCCAAAGCCTTTCACTGTGTGGACCATGATAAACTGTGGAAAATTCTGAAGGAGATGGGAATACCAGACTACCTGACCTGCCTCTTGAGAAACCTACATACAGGTCAGGAAGCAACAGTGAGAACTGGACATGGAACAACAGACTGGTTCCAAACAGGACAAGGAGTATGTCAAGGCTGTATATTGTTACCCTGCTTATTTAACTTGTATGCAGAGTACATCATGAGAAATGCTGGGCTGGAGGAAAAACAAGCTAGAATCAAGACTGCCAGGAGAAATACCAATAACCTCAGATATGCAGATGACACCACCTTTATGGCAGGAAGTGAAGAACTAAAGAGCTTCTTGATGAAAGTGAAAGAGGAGAGTGAAAAGGTTGGCTTAAAGCTCAACATTCAGAAAACTAAAATCATGGCTTCCAGTCCCATCACTGCATGGCAAATAGATGGGAAACAGTGGAAACAGTGGCTGACTTTATTTTTGGGGACTGCAAAATCACTGCAGATGGTGATTGAAGCCATGACATTAAAAGATACTTACTCCTTGAAAGGAAAGTTATGACCAACCTAGACAGCATATTAAAAAGCAGAGACATTACTTTGCCAACAAAGGTCCATCTAGTCAAAGCTATGGTTTTTCCAGTAGTCATGCATGGATGTCAGAGTTGGACTATAAAGAAAGCTGAGTGCAGAAGAATTGATGCCTCTGAACTGTGGTGTTGGAGAAGACTCTAAAGAGTCCTTTGGACTGCATGGAGATCCAACCAGTCCATCTAAAGCAGATCAGTGCTGGGGGTTCACTGGAAGGACTGATGTTGAAGCTGAAACTCCAATACTTTGGCCACCTGATGCGAAGAGCTCACTCACTAGAAAAGACCCTAATGCTGGAAAGATTGAGGGCAGGATGAGAAGGGGATGACAGAGGATGAGATGGTTGGATGGCATCATCGACTCAATGGACATGGGTTTGGGTAGACTCTGGCAGTTGGTGATGGACAGGGAGGCCTGGCGTGCTGTGGTTCATGGGGTCGCAAAGAGTCAGACACGACTGAGCGAATGAACTGAACTGAACTAAAGCCTGAGAAAGGAGAGAAGGTAGCACAGTACTTCTGTAACCAACAGAGTCTGTTTCAAGATATTGGGCTAAATATAGAGGCCTCTTTTCCTAAGAACAATTCAAATGCCTACAGGGGTTACACAGGAGACAAAGTGAAAGGGAAAGTTGCTCAGTCATGTCTGACTTTTTGCGACTCCATGGACTATACATATACAGTCCATGGAATTCTCCAGGCCAGAATACTGGAGTTTGTGGCTGTTCCCTTCTCCAGGGGATCATACAAACCCAGGTCTCCCACACTGCAGGCAAATTCTTTACCAGATGAGCCACCAGGGAAGCCCAAAAGGAGACAAACAGGGACACAGACGTGTGGACCGGCCTGCAAAGAACCAGAGCACGCTGGCTCCACCTAGAACAGACAGTGCAGCAGCCAGCTCCTAAGCCCCAGCTTACTGCCTTCTGTGAACTTAAACTGCCTCTGCCAGTGTTTCCCATGTTGCAGGAAAGGTCAAAATTTCAGATGATTCTATGAAATCTCCCAGCATTTAAATATTGGAAACTATTTTTTAAAGTTTTAAAACACTGTTCAGAGCAGATATAATGTTACAGGTTATATCTAGTGAATGGAACACTGTTTCAGTGGGCAAAGAGCTATTCACTGTTATCATGAGCTATATACAGGTTAGGTGAACCTCACAAATGAATAGAGACAGTCTATTTTAATTATTACTTGAATTATATGCATCCATATGTGGCTAACAGGGGCTTCTCTGGTGGCTCAGCAGTAAAATAAATCTGCCTACAATGCAGGAGACATGACAGAAGCCATGCGTTTAATCCCTGGATCAGGAAGAGCCCCTGGAGAAGGAGATGGCAACCCACTCCAGTGCTCTTGCTTGGAGAATTCATGGACAGAGGAGCCTGGCAGGCTGTATAGTCCATGGGGCTGTGAAAGAGTTGGACATGACTTAGCAACCCAAATAATAAACAATATAATGGCTAACAGGTCTCAAGACCTCTCATGTGATCTTACCCTCCTAGTTATAACTATTTATAATCCTCTATTTCTAACCTTCAAAAATAAAATAAAATCCATTTAAAATAGAATTATAAGGGGCAAATACATTTAATTTGTCTCCTCTAAATCCTGTTCTTCTGGGTCAATTTTCATATATATATATATGTATATGTATATACACACACACACACATATATAAAAATCAGGTTCATGGTCCCCCATATTGAGGGACATTCAGAATTCCAAGATTTCTTATTATTCCCCTAGGGAATTATGGTCATTCTCTTGGTCACCTCTTACTCTGAAATACAACTGCTGACAGTTATCCTCCCATTGGTCACTATTCCTCTCACTCAAGGCTATCTTCAAATACAAGGCCATTACACGTATAGACGCTTAAGATTAAACAAGGGGAACTCAGTATACCCAACACAGAAAAGGAATCTAAAAAAAATAGTGGACATTGCTTTTTTTAAGGGTCTTCTGCCACAAATACCCACTATAGATCCTTGGGAGTCCAGAGAATTGAGTTTGGGGATATGAAGGGGGAGTCAGCAAAGGAGACTGAGAAGTGGCCAGTGGTCAGAAGAACCAGGAACTTATCCTGGAAGCTGAATTACTAAGTTGAGAAAGTGAATGTCCGACTCTTTGCGACCCCATAGACTGCAGCCTACCAGGCTCCTCCATCCATGGGATTTCCCAGGCAAGGGTACTGGAGTGGGGTGCCATTGCCTTCTCCAAGGAATATTCCCAACCCAGGGATCAAACCCAGGTCTCCCACATTGTAGGTAGACGCTTTACCGTCTGAGCCACCAAGGACGTTAATACCCACTATACCCTATTTTATATCATTTCTTCTCTTGCTCACATGCTGTCTAAGCAGAAACGTCTATCTTCTTTCTTCATCCAGTTACAAATATTCTACTCAGTTTCTCTTTCTTTTCATTTCCTTGTTTTGTTTGTTTCATAATTTGTTTGCTTTCTTATTCAAGAAAGCCAAGCACTATTACTAACTGTCTGACATTGTCCAAGTGAAAGGTAAAGTGCCAAATCGCTCAGCTGTGTCTGACACTTTAAGACCCCACGGACTGTATGGACTATACAGTCCACCATGCTCGTCTGTCCATTCTCCGGGCAAGAATACTAGAGGGGGCTGCCATTTCCTCCTCCAGGGGATCCTTCCCAACCCAGGGATCGAACCTGGGTCTCTGGTATTGTAGGCAGATTCTTTACTTTCTGAGCCACGAGGGAAGTCAACTTCTTTTATTTTTTATTGGAGTATAATTGCTTTACAATTTTGTGTTAGTTTCTGTTGTACAACAAAGTGAATCAGCTATATATGAACATATATCCCCACCCTTTTGAGCACTTAACTTTTTTAGAGAAAAAAAAATTATCTACTAATAGAGCCACTGTTGTGAGGATTAGAAGATAAGTGCGAATGAAACAGTTCACTTATGTATCCAACATATGCTCGGTACTCAAGGAATTTTCCTGCCACACTTCACTCCTTGCCTGCCTCTTCTCTCCAATTTTCAATCTTCATTTCTCCTCCCTGAATCTCTTCTCAGTCCAAAAAGAAGCAATTTCCTCTCAGTTACCTCAGATCACCAATGGCATTTTTTTTTAATTCTGTTTTTCAAATTTTTTTAAATTTAAAGTAGAAAACTGAATATACCTTTTCAATGCCAACAAATGTCTCCCTGACTTTTTTCTGAATTAGATCACACCTTTAAGAGCAGAATCACACAATTATCTGTATGAGACCACCTTTTCTATTTCTACCTGCCCAGCATTCCTCAGGGTAAGACTCTGAAACCCTGCAAACTCTAAACAACTGGTACTCTTTCTCTAACCACCCATTTTCCCCTACATTTCATTTCCAAATCCTTTCATTTTTCCAAATGCTTCTTCCTTTCTTCCCATCTCAGACCTTTATCACAAATTGGTAGGAAATTACCTTAGCTAATTTTGCTTTTCTCCAGTTCACCACTTCTGCCATTAGCCTTTAAAACATTCACTCCTTTAGAAGTGATAATCTTGTCTGTGACAAAACTCATAGTGAATAGAATCCACAATAATTTAAGGAAGATGCTTTTGCTGTGAAAAGACCTTAACATAATGTCATTTCCCATGGCAAACGTAATTTCCATAAAAAGTCATAGAAAGACCAAAATAACACAAGATTTAAAACAACTGGATTTCTTGGTCACAATGTAAATGAACGAGATTTTCAAAACTCAACATGTACCTGAAGACTGAGAAATGTTGATGTCATTGTTCATTACTTCTAAATAATTAAATGCTGAGGTATTCTGTTTCTGAGGAAACGTGAAACAGTTGTTTCTTTGGATTGTTAACAGAAGCATGATGCTGTGTTTAGGAATGTTTTGTAAGGAAAGGAAATGGAAGGTCTCTTGTATAGAAACATAGACAAGGATGATATAGATTTAAATACTAAATTATCCCGGTTGACAGATATTAATAAATTTGGCTTTGAGAATCACTGTGGCATCTCAGATTCATCTTGAATGTCAACAGAACATGAATACTGCATCACCAAATGACTTTCTTGGAATGTTTTCAAGATTGATCATACACGTTTCTGTTCTTAGCACATCACAGATGGAAAGAATATATGGAATCTGATTCCCTTTTCCAGATTTGGGAGGCAACCAGTCCTCAGGATTTCTGAAGTTTCTTCACAGAGAAGAGTCACTCTAAGCTCAATGCTGTGATTGCTCCAAAAGGGGTCTTGGCCTAGAGCACTGTGGGGGTCAGGAGAGGCCTTTGCAGAAGGGTGTTCAGGAAAAAGAGAACGAAAGAAGTTGTTTTCAGCTGCTAATAGTCTATATATTTCAATAATCTCCATTAGAAAACATATTGCTTTTCCAACTTGCTTTCCATAAGACCAGGTTTACATTTATGATTATAACTTTTCTTATCTTGTGTACTATGGAAGCTTTTTCAGTAAACACAGGGTAAAAAATGAATTATCCTAATTATTTCTGATTTACTTCTCTATACACCTCAGAAACGCAAACTTTACCATATATAAAGTGCAATCATTTGAAACTGGAGTCAACACAGAAAAGCAGAAGTGCACAGAACAATATAAGCTCACCTGCCCGAAACATTCTCCTTTCACCTAAACTGTCACTTCCATTCGTGTACATCCTAGAACTCCACCTTATTTGCATTGAAAATGAAAGTCACTCAGTCATGTCCAACTCTTTGCAGACCCCATCCAGGCCAGAATACTGGAGTGGGTAGCTATTCCCTTCTCCAGGGGAATCTTCCCAACCCAGGGATTGAATCCAGGTCTCCAGCACTGCAGGTGGATTCATTACCAGCTGAGCCACCAGGAAAGCCAAAACTCCACCTTGTCTGTATTAATAAACACTAACTTCCAATACATGAGTCTTTAATAGTTACTGTTAAGAAAAGACGCTTACTCCTTGGAAGGAAAGTTATGACCAACCTAGACAGCATATTAAAAAGCAGAGACGTTACTTGGCCAACAAAGGTCCGTCTAATCAAGGCTATGGTTTTTCCAGTGGTCATGTATGGATGTGAGAGTTGGACTGTCCAGAAAGCTGAGCCCGAAGAATTGATGCTTTTGAACTGTGGTGTTGGAGAAGACTCTTGAGAGTCCCTTGGACTGCAAGGAAATCCAACCAGTCCATTCTAAAAGAGATCAGTCCTGGGTGTTCTTTGGAAGGAATGATGCTAAAGCTGAAAATCCAGTACTTCGGCCACCTCCTGCAAAGAGCTGTCTCATTGGAAAAGACTCCGATGCTGGGAGGGATTGGGGGAAGGAGGGGACGGGGAAGACAGAGGATGAGATGGCTAGATGGCATCACCGACTCAATGGACGTGAGTCTGAGTGAACTCCAGGAGTTGGTGATGGACAGGGAGGCCTGGCGTGCTGCAATTCATGGGGTTGCAAAGAGTCTGACACGACTGAGCGACTGAACTGAACTGAACTGAAGAATATATGCACGTATCAAGTTTAAGGTTGACTTGAACAGTGTTTTCAACATTTATAATAAATAAAAGTTAGAAAAATAACCAGAAAATTTTGATTGATAACAAGTAGTATATGATTAAAAATCTGAAAAGATGTTCCAAAATAATTTCATAGTCTTCTTTAATCAAATGTCAATACCAGAAAAAAGTTCTTTGTGGTTCTCTGGACCACACTGGAAAAAAACTGTATTAAATTGTAAGAAGCATAAACATGTCTTCCAGATCCAATGACTTTTAAAAAATTATTTTTAATTTTATGCTCGTCATAAAAATAAATTTCTTGCTAAATGCATCTTCCTGTAAACCTTATCAACCATTGTTTATCATTTATTCTGGGTGCTTCCAATCTGGAGTGACCAAAAGGCACTCTATATATCCTGGAAGGTATTAAGTTCCACTAAATCAAACTGCTCTTTTAGTAGCTTAAAATTATCAAATATCAGCAATTTCGTATTACTCAGGCTAGAGTAGTGGATAGGAGTGATTAATAAATATAATTAAACAAATCAGTTATCTTTACTTTTTTAAATGTTAAAGGTTGACACATTATACTCTCACAAAAATTACTGATTATTCCATGGTGATCAAAAGTTATAAATGCTAATTAAATATATTTTTATTTAATAAAACTGATAATTATTTAACAAATACAATTTGTTACAATACAATACAATAGCAGCTTTAAATTTGCCATATCAGTAGTTCAAACAACTTAAACATTGAAAAACAGAATTATCTTCCTCTCAGTAAATTCAACATAATTCTCAATAGCTGATTTCTTACAGCAAATGAAGTAATTTAAATAATAAACATATTCACTTCCTGTTTGTATAAAATGTGATGAGATAGCCAATCAAATTCAGAGTCCTCTCTCTCTCCACTCTCCTTTTACTAATCAAAACTTCAAGAGTCTTACCATTGCTTCTCTGATAAGTGGCCTGACGTGACCTCTTAAAGTGGTTCACTATTCACCTGACCCAGAAAACTCCACAAAATCATGCAAACCACAAAGTTGAAACCTTCGTTTTCATTTTAGAAACACTCATGAAACCGCCCAGGTCATTCGGGTCTGCGTATTTGAAAAGCCACCGAAGTATCTGAAGGGTGGCCCTTTACAGAAGCAATGTGTGCCATTCCATCATTAAAACGGTGAAGTTTAAAACGGTAGGTTTGCACAGGCCAAACAGTCGGGCTGGACACAGGGTCAGTGGCCCAAAAAGAGTGCTGAGTTTATACTGCACATGCTCAAAAGTGCAGAGAGTAATACTGAACTTAAAGGCTTAGAGACAGATTCTCTAGTCACTGAACACATCCAGGTGAAGACAAAGCCCCCAAAGATGTGGCACAGGAATTACAGAGCTCATGGTCCATCAACCCATGCATGGGCCCTCCCTGTCACAGCAAGATGATCCTCACTGAAAAAGAACAGACTGTTCCTAAATCTAGTAAGAGGAGGCTGCACAGAAGAAAAAGATACACCAGAAGAAACTGAAGAAACAAAAACTTATGACCTGGAAATAAATGATACAAATAAGTAAAAAGGTTTTTTTAAAAGTCTTACCATTGTGACATTAAGGAAGGAGGGTTCACTGTGCTTATACTTATTATAGGGGAAGAAGTTCCTCAACCCTCTTAGGGTCCCTGTGCTAGTCACTGTCATGTCCAACTCTTTGCAACCCAATGGACTGTAGCCCACCAGGCTTCTCTGTCCATGGGGTTCTCCAGGAAAGAATACTGGAGTGGGTTGCCATGCTCCATGCCCTTCTCCAGGGGATCTTCCCAACCTAGGGTCCCTAGATGTGTCTGAAAATTAAACTGAAAAAGAAAGAGTAACAGGAGAAAGGCATATAATTTTATTGAATTTTTGCATATACACGGGTGCTCACAAAAGAATAAAGATCTGAAGAAATGACAAGAACAGAAAGCTTTTATACCTTTACAACAAAAACAATATATTTGTGAAGAACTGACAAGACAAAGGGGTTTTAGCCAACGATAGCAAATGAAGAAGTAACTAGGAAGGTAAGAGTTGGTTTAACAATCACTGTTTGTACAGACTTCTTGACCCCAAATTCCCAATCGGAGTGACAAGAATATCTTCCCCCTTCTGGTATAGTGAGGTATCTTTCACATGAGAGTTTTATAATTTGTTTCAGAGAAGAAGGATGAGAGGGTAAGGAATCAAAGTGACCTTCCTGCTTCTTAAAGAACTCCTTCAGTTTATGATATTTCACATGCCAAGATGCCACATTTGGGGGTAGCAAGTTCTGAATCCCACTGTTACGCTCAGGAATCCATTACTGATTAATGTTTCCATTCTCCCCAGCAGGGATGGCAGTATGACACCCAGAGAATCCTAGCAGTCTCACCCTATTAGCTCATCTCTCTCCTCATATCCCACATTCTCCCTTCAGAAGCCAGCTAGGCTTCCTGAACCAGAAACTCGACCATAAAGTTCTTCATCCCTTACTATGCCAACTCCTTGGCAAGCGTAGCATCTTCAGCTCTTTATTGCTTTTTATCTCATACTTGACTCTACTGTGGACATTTTCAGATTTCTTCTATATTCAGTAGGAAAATTTAAATAGTGAGGGGGACTTATCTCTGGACGTTTTCTATTTACCCATACACTGCTAACATTTCTTTTCTCCATTGCAATGATTCCCAGTTTCCTTCTGTGTTCTTACAATAACCCTCTAAGTTATGTCAAGAGTAGAACTGACATGTTGAAAACTAATAAACCTTGTGATTTATTATTTATCTCATTGATTCTCACAGCAACACTATGCATACAGAGAACTACCCCATTTTCCACATGAGAAGCCTGAGGTTCCACAATGACTTAAATGATTATTTAAGCTAACCTGATGTTAAATGCTAGAGCTAAAATCTAATCTAGAGCCTCCTAGTGTTTTCTACTACCGTCATAACTTTTACATGTAATATCTGAAATATATATTATATATACACATGTATAATCATTTGAATAACTTTTAAATCTATTGGTAAAAGAGAAAATAATACTATGGAATGATACAACTATATATATTTCTAAATTTCAAACCACTAGACGAACACAGATGTATACTGAAATGAAATATTGATATTTCATCTAATAACTGGATCATCACAGGACACAATTTATGGCTTTCTGCCATTTGATAATGAAAGTTAAATTTTCTGTGCTGTTACTGGAATAGGGTATAATACTTCATTCTCCAAAACTAATTTATATACAAAACATATCCTATACAAAGATGTTTGAGTTCCTGTATTTCTCTTGTCACTTGGCAGCAATCTGTATGTGACTCAAGAAAGACAGAGTAAGAACCAATGGTAATTTCTTCAAGATACATGGAAAAGACGAAGGGTACTGTAAGTGTGTGTCAGTTAAACTCACTCATTTGAAATTAAACTCATGTTCTACAGTGACAGAAATCCCAAATAAGGTATTTATCTTTAAGGATTAACAGTGTCTTATCAAAAGATTATTCTTGGTCAAAAAAAGGTTCTTTTTTTCCCTAGTAGCTTTGGAAGCCACTATGGCCAAAGACTGCAGTTGACATCTGAATCTGTTTTCCAAAGTGCATAAAAATCAGACTGAGTCTTTGGTAGTTTCATAACTTATTTTGAAAATACAGTGAAATTGGCTACCTTTGTTCACAAATGTACAATAAATGTGTCAGTGATCTCTATCACTGAAAATTTTAAAAATTTGAATGCAATAATTTTAAGGTGCTTGCCAACTACATTTCTAGAACTGACAATGTCCATTTCTGAACTTTTAATAACTTTTATAACCTCTGAAATTGAGACCATAAATTAATGTGTTTTTGCATACATTTCAAACTATTTGTGGAGTGTTTTTTACTGCAAGAATGGACACTGCGGTTATTTCCTCAACAATCATTCCAAACTTCTCCATCATGAAGTAGCTATGAGAGTTGGTTTGAACTGGGTATATCTTGAGTGTTCTATAATCACTGAAATAATCTCAAATTCTTCACTGCCCCTTTTGTCACAGTAATCCACATAGCAAATAATTCTGGACATCTTGGACAAATTCTATTAATTTTCTGGCCACTGAGATTAGTTGGAAGATTAGACCAATCATTACACAAATTGGTATTTATGAAAAGAATTCTGGAAACACATATCAATCCCCTCTTAATAATGGGATCTTTGGATGTTTCATCAGGCTGCCGCCTTGAGAAACACCAATTTGAAGATATACCTGAAACACAGAGTCGACCAGAGACCCAATCAAACCATATCTAAACAAGTTATTTGCCTGAAACTCCTAAATGATATGAAAAGTTCCCTTATAACTTGTCACTTGAGATAGATTTTGATCTAAGTTAAATAGTCAGAACTGTGTATCTCCTTAACTCATAAGGATAGTTCTAACAAATATTTCTGTTGCTAGAAGTATTCTCCCTCATGATTTTTAAATTTTAATTACATTATCTTAGAATATCTGCTGAGTAATTTAAAGAGAAAATATATTTTTACTAATTTGCTTAAAAAGTCAAAAAGCAAATCACATACTAGGCTGATTAGCATCATTTGTCCTCTTTCTCTGTAATCAAAGAACAGAGCCCAATGATCACAGTAATTATCTAGTTCAACAATATATTCCAGGCTTAAATTCCATTCAACTGGTCATTACCCAACTCTTGATAACTTTCAGTGACAAAAAACTCATCTCCCAAGATAGCTTCTTTCACAATTATTCAAAATTTATAGGTGAACTTCATTTTTATTCAAGTTAGAGTACTGACTACTAGCTTACTGCAAATCCTGTATACTTTAATGGTATCATTTCCAATTCTCTCTAGATAATAATCTGTTGCTTTTATGTCTCTTCAGGTAAACCATCCACTGCTAGTTGCATTTAAAATTTCTGCTGTCTTTATTCACACTTGATTTCAGCCAAAATGCTGAGAAGTGATGCTATCTATTCAGAGATATCACTTCTATTTTCTTTTTAACCAATCCACACCGTGCTACTACATTTTCCTAATTTAGTAAATTATGATTTAAAAAAAAATTAAAGGAATTGTTATTTTCATAATGCCATTTTTGTGCTGAAAAGTCAAAATTTCTATAACTGGCTGTAACAAAGATTGTTAGTTACAAGTTACTAAGAACTGCCTAACAAGATACCTAACTTTTCTTCCTTGCTGAAAGAATTCCCACTTTATTATATTTGGCAACAAGTCCTGCAAACAAATATTTCACATTTTCCTATGTCCTTTATGGAGGTGGTTATGAGACACAGTGCTGGTTAAAGAGAAATAAAAGAAATCCTTTCGTTGGGACATTAGTGAAAGACATTATTTCAATAGGTACCTGCCTTTTTCCTGTCTCTTCTTTTTTCTGCCTAAAATACTGATATCCATAGATATCCACATGCAAGAAAGATGGCTGAACAAAGTCAGAAAGAGCACAAGCCTGTACAAAATATCATCACTGGATTGCCTATCCTTGAACTTATTACATGAGCATATCAAAGTCTTAACCTTTTCAGCAATTATTTTCTTTTCACTGCTGAATGGTAATAATAATCCTCTGTTATCAAAATAAGTCTGTTTTCTTTCAAAGTGAACAGTAATGCCAAATTATAATAAAGAAAAAGACTACAGAGTTGGTAAGGATTTAGAAAATGTGCAAGAATTTAAAAATTGCATTTAACTATTTTTATGAATGTGCCCCTCCATTTCCAGAAGACAGTCTAAATGAACCCTGATGGACTATCATTTAATTATAATGTAGTCTTTTTAACACATAAAGAATGTAATGCCCCTCTTAGTTTTTCTACATCCCAGTTGTTTCTAGGAACTTAACAAACTTGCTATTATATTGGGGTGAGGGGGATATATGTGTGCATGTGTGTGTATAAATTAACATGTTTATACACACATAAGGAGAAGGCAATGGCACCCCACCCCAGTACTCTTGCCTGGAAAATCCCATGGATGGAGGAGCCTGGTAGGCTGCAGTCCATGGGATCGCGAAGAGTGGGACACAACTGAGCAACTTCACTTTCACTTTTCACTTTCATGCATTGGAGAACTAAATGGCGACCCACTCCAGTGTTCTTGCCTGGAGAATCCCAGGGATGGCAGAGCCTGGTAGGCTGCCATCTATGGGGGTCGCACAGAGTCAGACGCGACTGAAGCGACTTAGCAGCAGCAGCAGCAGCATACACACATAAACACATACATATGTCTTAGTACAGCTGACCCCTGAACAACATGGATTTGAAATATGTGATTCCACTTACGCATGGGTTTGTTTTTCCCACAGTAAATACTACAGTATTACATGACCTGTGGTTGGTTGAATCCAGTGATGCAGAACTACAGATAAGAAGGAACAGGGCATACAAAGAGCTCACTATAAATTATTCTAGGATTTCTGACTGGACAGAGGGTCAACACTCCTAATTCCCATGCTGTTCAAGGGTCAACTGTATATTCTGGCTGCTAAGACAGAATAGCACATACAACATGACTTATCAACAATAGAAATTTATTTTTCACAGTTTTAGAGTCTGAAAAGTCCAAGCTCAAGAAACAGTCAGATTTGGTATCTGGTGAGAACCTGCTTCCTAATTCATAGAAAAGCATCATCTCACTACGGCCTCAAAAGGCAGAAAGGATAAGAGAACTCTCCAGAGGCTCCTTTACAAGGCCACTAATCCCATTCATGAAGGCTCTGTCTACATGATCTAATCACTCACCACAAGCCCCATCTCCTTATCACCAGAATGGAGATTAGAATTTTAACATGTGAATTTGCAGGGAGGTTGGGCAGAGACACAAACATTCTTCTAATATTTTCAATTGACCTGTCTTTAAGTTCATTTATCCTTTTCTCTGCTGTTTCTAAGCTCCTAAATCTGTTTGGTGAATTAACAGTTTCCTAACATGCTGTCTTCATTCTAGTATTTCCATTTTTTTATATTGCAGATTCCTCTTCATCTTTCCATTACATCAGAGATGAGAGCAGCTATGTTAGTCTCCCTCCATACTAAGTATAGATTGCTCTTGGAGTTTAGTTCTTTTTCTGTTTTTTGTGTACTCAGATCTCTGATGGGTTTTGAAAGCCAGATTCTGTAGGTTATCTAGTTTTGGTTTTTAAAATCTCTTTCCACTTTCTAAATCTGAACTAAAAACAAAAGTATCATGTGGTTTTAACTGACAGATTATAAAATCATGATACTTATTAACATAACTTCATTTTTAATTCAATCAGTAACTAGATCAATGGTCTTATAAATAGAATAGTATATCAATATTCTAGAGACCCATGCTCTGGGATCTCCATTGCCACTAATTACCTGTGTGGCTTGTGGGAATGCATTCAATTTTATAGTTATCCATGTTTAAACATGCTAAGGTGATACCACTAGAAAGAGAAAAAAATAATAGTATTCAAATGAAAAATACTATTTAATGCTCAATTTCTTTGAAGAGAACAGAAAGAATATGAAACAACTATGATATAATGCTAACAATTATTTATTCTGAAATCAATAATACCACATTAGCATTTAAAAATTTGTTTTTATAAATTTGCAAAATTAAAAACTATGATTTATAATCATAAGACTAACACATCACACCAATCAGAGTAGCAACAAATGAAATAAAGGAAAAACGTTCTGACTATAGATCAGCCAGGATAAGGGGGATAGTAAATCAAAATTTACAAAACTCACCATGAAATTTTTAATAGCTTGGTTTTCTACTTTCTGTCAGGAACTCCACTTGCTGTCTGATATGAAAGTTGGAAGATTCTACTGCAAAATCTCTAGAGAAAGAAGAGAAAAAGATTTCATTTTGAATTACTAAGGCTTTGCAGAATCACCAGGATCTACCTTCAAAGAAAGGCATATAAATAAGCATATAAATAAGCACACTGTCTCATACAGATTTACCATCCTCCAATGCACTAGTGCAGCGGCTGAAACAGCCCACAAGCTCGGCCTAGAGGAGCTACCCCGGGCCCGAGGGCAGAGACAGTAGCCTAGAGGAGCTACCCCACATCAGAGATAAGGAGCAGCAGCTATGCTTTGCTGGAGCAGCCGTGAAGAGAGACCACATGTCTAAGGTAAGAGAAACCCAAGTAAGACGGTAGGCACTGAGAGAGGCGATCAGAGGGCAGACAGACTGAAACTACAGTCACCGACAGCTAGCCAATCCAATCACACTAGGACCATAGCCTTGTTAACTCAATGAAACTAAGCCATGCCATGTGGGGCCACCCAAGACGGACGGGTCATGGTGGAGAGGTCTGACAGAATGTGGGCCACTGGAGAAGGGAATGGAAAACCACTTCAGTATTCTTGCCTTGAGAACCGCATGAACAGTATGAAAAGGCAAAAAGATAGGATTACTGAAAAAGGAACTCCTCAGCTCGGTAGGTGCCCAATATGGTATTGGAGATCGGTGGAGAAATAACTCCAGAAAGAATGAAGGGATGGAGCCAAAGCAAAACAATACCCAGCTGTGGATGTGGCTGGTGATGGAAGCAAGGTCTGATGCTGTAAAGAGCAATACTGCATAGGAACCTGGAATGTCAGGTCCATGAATCAAGGCAAACTGGAAGTGGTCAAACAGGAGATGGCAAGGGTGAACGTCGAATTCTAGGAATCAGTGAACTAAAATGGACTGGAATGGGTGAATTTAACTCAGAGGACCATTATATCTACTACTGCAGGCAGGAATCCCTCAGAAGAAATGGAGTAGCCATCATGGTCAACAAAAGAGTCTGAAATGCAGTACCTGGATGCAATCTCAAAAACGACAGAAAGATTTCTTTTCGTTTCCAAGGCAAACTATTCAATATCACGGTAATCCAAGTCTATGCCCCAACCAGTAATGCTGAAGAAGCAGAAGTTGAATGGTTCTATGAAGACCTACAAGATCTTTTAGAACTAACACCCAAAAAAGATGTCCTTTTCATTATAGGGGATGGGAATGCAAAAGTAGGAAGTCAAGAAACACCTGGAGTAACAGGCAAATTTGGCCTTGGAGTACAGAATGAAGCAGGGCAAAGGCTAATAGAGTTTTGCCAAGAGAACGCACTGGCCATAGCAAACACTCTCTTCCAACAGCACAAGAGAAGACTCTACACATGGACATCACCAGAGGGCCAACACCAAAATCACACTGATTATATTCTTTGCAGCCAAAGATGGAGAAGCTCTATACAGTCAGCAAAGACAAGACCGGGAGCTGACTGTGGCTCAGATCATGAACTCCTTATTGCCAAATTCAGACTTAAATTGAAGAAAGTGGGGAAAACCACTAGGCCATTCAGGTATGACCTATATCACTTCCCTATACAGTGGAAGTGACAAATAGATTTAAGGGACTAGATCTGATAGATAGAGTGCCTGATGAACTATGGATAGAGGTTCGGGGCATTGTACAGGAGACAGGGATCAAGACCATCCCCAAGAAAAAGAAATGTAAAAAAGAAAAATGGCAGTCTGAGGAGGGCTTACCAATCACTATGAAAAGACTTGCACAAGCGAAAAACAAGTGAGAAAAGGAAAGATAGCCATTTGAATGCAGAGTTCCAAAGAATAGCAAGGAGAGATAAGAAAGCCTTCCTCAGCAATCAATGCAGAGAAATAGAGGAAAACAATAGAATGGGAAAGACTAGAGATCTCTTCAAGAAAATTAGAGATACCAAGGGAACATTTCATGCAAAGATGGGCTTGATAAAGGACAGAAATGGTATCGACCTAGCAGAAGCAGAATATATTAAGAAGAGGTGGCACAAATACACAGAACTACAGTACAAAAATGATATTCGTGACCCAGATAACCACGATAGTGTGAGCACTCACCTAGAGCCAGTCATCCTGGAATGTGAAGTCAAGTGGGCCTTAGAAAGCATCGCTATGAACAAACCTAGTGGAGTGATGAAGTTCCAGTTGAGCCATTTAAACTCCTAAAAGATGATGCTGTGAAAACGCTGTACTAAATATGCCAGCAAATGTGGAAAACTCAGCAGTGGCCACAGGACTGGAAAAGGTCAGTTTTCACTCCAATCCCAAAGAAAGGTTATGCCAAAGAATGCTCAAACTACCTCACAATTGCACTCATCTCACACACTAGTAAAGTAATGCTCAAAATTCTCCAAGCCAGGCTTCAGCAATACATCAACTGTGAACTTAAAGATATTCAAGCTGGTTTTAGAAAAGGCAGAGGAATCAGAGATCAAATTGCCAACATTCGCTGGATCATCAAAAGAGCAAGAGAGTTGGAGAAAAACATCTGCTTCTGCTTTACTGACTATGCCAAATCTTTGACTGTGTGGATCACAATAAACTGGAAAATTCTGAAAGAGATGGGAATACCAGACCACCTGACGTGCCTCTTGAGAAACCTACATGCAGGTCAGAAAGCAACAGTTAAAATTGGACATGGAAAAATAGATTGCTTCTAAAGAAGAAAAGGAGTACGTCAAGCCTGTATACTGTCCCTCTGCTTCTTTAACTTATATGCAGAGTACATCATGAGAAACACGGGGCTGGAGGAAGCACAAGCTGGAATCAAGATTGCCGGGAGAAATCTCAATAACCTCAGATATGCAGATGACACCACCCTTATGGCAGAAAGTGAAAAAGAACTAAAGAGCCTTTGATGAAAATGACAGAGGAGACTGAAAAAGTTGACTTAAAGCTCAACATTCAGAAAACAAAAATCATGGCATCCATTCCATTACTTCACCGCAAATAGATGGGGAAACAGTGGCTGACTTTATTTTTCTGGGCTCCAAAATCACTGCAGATGGTGACTGCAGCTATGAAATTAAAAGACGCTTATTCCTTGGAAGGAAAGTTATGACCAATCTAGGTAGCATATTCAAAAGCAGAGACATTACTTTGCCAACAAAGGTCCATCTAGTCAAGGCTATGGTTTTTCCAGTGGTCATGTATGGATGTGAGAGTGGGACTGTGGAGAAAACTTGCGCACCGAAGAATTGATGCTTTTGAACTGTGGTGTTGGAGAAGATTCTTGAGAGTCCCGTGGACTGCAAGGAGATCCAACGAGTCCATCCTAAAGGCAATCAGTCCTGGGGGTTCATTGGAAGGACTGATGCTCAAGCTAAAACTCCAATACTTTGGCTACCTGAAGTGAAGAGCTGACTGATTGGAAAAGACCCTGATGCTAGGAAAGATTAAGGGCAGGAGGAGAAGGGGACATCAGAAGATAAGACGGAGGGATGGCATCACCAACTCAATGTACATGAGTTTGGGTAAACTCCAGGAGTTAGTGATAGACAGGGAGGCCTGGCGTGCTGTGGTTCATGGGGTCACAAAGAGTCGGACACGACTGAGCGACTGAACTGACCTGAAACCTAGCATTAAAGCTTAGAGCTAATGTATCAAGGAAGAAGGTTCCACTGTGTCTAAAATTCTCACCCTATCTGTGCTTGAAAAGCATAGTAATCAGTCATTTTCATTTTTTTAGTAATTTCTGTCCCTATTATCTAAGACACTGTCCGCTAATCATATTCCAGAATTCCTACCCCATTAGAAATAGCAAGTGATCATTGCACACCTAATGAAGCATGAGAAAGGCTCAAATTGCATGTATGGTGGAGGAAGTGTAATATATATGCCAAATATTGGATATATGACTGTTGCCAGAGAAAACAGGATACCCTGATGAGCCATTTGCCATTCCTTATTAATGTACCCAACAAGGACAGGGCAAATGAAGGCAACCCACAGAAAACGGGTTTCTCGAAGGAAAGAGGAATTCTCATGCCGTAAAAGGAGGGAAAAGAATAGAAATAGTTACCATACCAACTAGTCTCTTAAAAAGTAATAAAGAAACCATAAATGAGAATTTGATATGAGATATGTATTCTCTACAAATTTGTTATAGCAACCAACCAGTTAACTTCTTCCAAACAGTTAATTTTTAAATACACAGAATTAGGTATAAACATTTACTAAGTACAAATTTTACGGTGATCAGATTCTGTATCTTCATTTAAATATTTTTGGTTTGCCCTTTTGATTAACTTTTATTTTACTAGTTGCAACTGACTAATATTTCCATAATAATTAATGTTGACACTCTCCAAACTATTCCAGGTACCATGCAGCATTTTTTTCACTGAGGAACTCAACAGCATAAATTTGTGTGTCTCCTCCCCTCACAAAAGATAGCAATGAAAACATTAGTGGAACATTCACTGTGTTAAGACTCTACACATGGACATCACCAGATGGTCAACACCAAAATCAGATTGATTATATTCTTTGCAGCCAAAGATGGAGAAGCTCTATATAGTCAACAAAAACAAGACCAGGAGCTGACTGTGGCTCAAATCATGAACTCCTTATTGCCAAATTCGGACTCAAATTGAAGAAAGTAGGGAAAATCGCTAGACCATTCAGGTATGACCTAAATCAAATCCCTTATGATTATACAGTGGAAGTGAGAAATAGATTTAACGGACTAGATCTGATAGATAGAGTGCCTGATGAACTATGGAATGAAGTTTGTGACACTGAACGAGAGAGAGGGATCAAGATCATCCCCATGGAAAAGAAATAAAAAAAAGCAAAATGGCTCTCTGGGGAGGCTTTACAAATACCTGTGAAAAGGAGAGAGGTGAAAAGCAAAGGAGAAAAGGAAAGATACAAGCATCTGAATGTAGAGGTCCAGAGAATAGCAAAGAGAGATAAGAAAGCCTTCCTCAGCGATCAAAGCAAAGAAATAGAAGAAAAGAACAGAATGGGAAAGACTAGAGATCTCTTCAAGAAAATTAGAGATACCAAGGGAACATTTCATGCAAAGATGGGCTTGAAAAAAGGACAGAAATGGTATGGACCTAACAGAAGCAGAAGATATTAAGAAGAGGTGGCAAGAATACACAGAAGAACTGTACAAAAAAATCTTCACGACACAGATAATCATGATGGTGTGATCACTCACCTAGAGCCAGACATCCTGGAATGTGAAGTCAAGTGGGCCTTAGAAAGCATCACTACAAACAAAGCTAGTGGAGGTGATGGAAGTCCCTCTGAGCTATTTCAAATCCTGAAAGATGATGCTGTGAAAGTGCTGCACTCAATATGCCAGCACATTTGGAAAACTCAGTAGTGGCCACAGGACTGGAAAAGGTCAGTTTTCATTCCAATTCCAAAGAAAGGCAATGCCAAAGAATGCTCAAACTACTGCACAATTGCACTCATCTCACAAGCTAGTAAAGTAATGCTCAAAATTCTCCAAGCCAGGCTTCAGCAATATGTGAACCGTGAACTTCCAGATGTTCAAGCTGGTTTTAGAAAAGGCAAAGGAACCACAGATCAAATTGCCAACATCCGCTGGATCATGGAAAAAGCAAGAGAGTTCCAGAAAAACATCTGTTTCTTCTTTATTGACTATGCTAAAGCCTTTGACTGTGTGGATCACCACAAACTGTGGAAAATTCTGAAAGAGATGGGAATACCAGACCACCTGACGTGCCTCTTGAGAAACCTATATGCAGGTCAGGAAGCAGCAGTTAGAACTGGACATGGAACAACAGACTGGTTCCAAACAGGAAAAGGAGTACGTCAAGGCTGTATATTGTCACCCTGCTTATTTAACTTCTATGCAGAGTACATCATGAGAAACGCTGGACTGGAAGAAGTACAAGCTGGAATCAAGATTGCCGGGAGAAATATCAATAACCTCAGATATGCAGATGACACCACCCTTATGGCAGAAAGTGAAGAGGAACTAAAAAGCCTCATGATGAAAGTGAAAGAGGAGAGTGAAAAAGTTGGCTTCAAGCTCAACATTCAGAAAACGAAAATCATGGCATCCGGTCCCATCACTTCATGGGAAATAGATGGGGAAACAGTAGAAACAGTGTCAGACTTTATTTTGGGGGGCTCCAAAATTACTGCAGATGGTGACTACAGCCATGAAATTAAAAGATTCTTATTCCTTGGAAGAAAAGTTACAACCAACCTAGATAGTATATTCAAAAGTAGAGACATTACTTTGCCGACTAAGGTCCGTCTAGTGAAGGCTATGGTTTTTCCTGTGGTCATGTATGGATGTGAGAGTTGGACTGTGAAGAAAGCAGAGCGCCAAAGAATTGATGCTTTTGAACTGTGGTGTTGGAGAAGACTCTTGAGAGTCCCTTGGACTGCATGGAGATCCAACCAGTCCATTCTGAAGGAGATCAGCCCTGGGATTTCTTTGGAAGGAATGATGCTAAAGCTGAAACTCCAGTACTTTGGCCACCTGATGCGAAGAGTTGACTCATTGGAAAATACTCTGATGCTGGGAGGGATTGGCGGCAGCAGGAGAAGGGGACGACAGAGGATGAGATGGCTGGATGGCATCACGGACTCGATGGACGGGAGTCATGAGTGAACTCCGGGAGTTGGTGATGGACAGGGAGGCCTGGCGTGCTGTGATTCATGGGGTCACAAAGAGTCGGACATGACTGAGCAACTGAACTGAACTGAACTGAGGCACTGTTTTAAGTATTTCATATATTTGAACCATTTACAGCACAGATCCTAATGCAAAGAAGAATTTGGTATAAGTTCAGAGTAATTATTTAATTTGACATTAAAATGCAAAATTTGCTCTCATGTCCAATGCTGATTAAACAGATTTTTTCATGAGGTTTTCTTTTTTACAAATTCTCATTTGCATGTGTGAAATCTTGCTGTAAGGCTGCATAAGGCAGAATTAAAAATAGATTTAGTGTGCATTACATCTCTGTCACATAAAGGAAGACCTAAATGAACTCCCCAAGTCTTTCACACCCTTTTTTTATTTAAAGAAAAGGACTAAATTTATCTATTCAGCTATGATATCTGGTCAGGTCGTCCTTCAGTGTTCAAGAATAGGTTTTCTGATAATTGTCATATGTACAAAGAGCTTACCCATTCTAAAATGGTGACAAATCAAGTTAAAATCATGCAATAGAAAGGCAGAAGGCTTAATAGAGCCACTTAACATATAAACAATCTACAACTGAAACAAAGTGAAAAGACTTTTGTTGCAATGACAAGCTACAAATTCAAAGCATGAAAATAGATGGATCCAATTCATGGTTATGGAAAACACAGGCTATCTCATCGTTATTTTCTCTATCAACCTAATTGAGCAACCAAAGTAATTTTCCTAATAGAACTGGATTTATTTGAACAAAAACTTTAAGCATTTCTATTCCAGATGAGTTGACAATTATATCACTGCTTGAATAAACAGGAATTTTGTTCTGATAAATACTTGTGGAAAATTATTAGGTGAAATCCTATAATACAGTTTTTAAAAGCTACATTTAAATTCACAATATTCTTATCTCAAAAATTTGGAGAGAAATCAATAAGAAAAACTCAATGAGTGACTATGCTGATTATGTTTTCTGAAGTAATAATTTAGACATATACAATAATAAAGGACTTTTACTTCTCATCTGTGATTTTCCTAAATGGAAAGTTGTAAAAGTAAAATGCATCAACCCATCTTTTTTTAGATATGTAATCATATTGAACTAAAACTATATCAGGACCCCTCCCAAAAAGCAGTTTCTTTTATAAAATGTTGGCTATTATTACCATTTTCTTCTATGTCTTTTTCTATCAAATCAATACTTAGATTTCTGCTTCTAGGCATCTTAGAATAACATTCACCAAATGATGCTAGAAAAATTAAATATCCAAATCCAAATAATGAACCACACCCTTTACCATATATCATATAAAATATTAATTAAACCTAAATGAAGACCGAAAACTGTAAAATTTCTATGACCTTAGGTTAGCAAAGATATATTAGATAGGATACAGATACTATCAAATGAAATATTGATAACATTTTAAAAGTATTTGTTTTTTCTTTTTAAAGACAGCTAGAATAATGAAAAGGCAAGCCATGCACTGGGCAAAAACATTTGAAAGCATGTCTAATAAAGGACTGATATACAGAAAATACAAAGAACTCAGAATAGTAAGACAAGTGACCCAATTAAACATGGACAAAATACTTGAATGGAAAATTCACTACATATGTTATACAAATAAAAAGTACATGGAAAAAATCTTTAAAAGTTAGTAAGAAAAATGCATAACAAAACATCATACCACAACACAACCACTAGAATGGTTTAAAATATTTTTTAAAGACTGATAAGTACTGGTGAGAATATAGAGCAACTGGAATTCAGACACTGCAGAGTAAATTCAAATTGTATGCAACCTGAAAAACAGTAACAGTTTCTTTTCAAATTAAACCCACTCTCATACAACCCACTAATTCTACTCATAGACATTTATCTCAGAAAAGGAGAACTTACATCCCCACAAAGTCTTGTTATAGGAGGAGCTTTATTCATTAAGAGCTATAGCAGCTTTATTCATTATAGATAAAAACTGAAAACCTAGGTGTCCATCAACTGCAGGATGAATTAAACTCCAAAATAAAAAGGAATGAACTAATAATATGACAAAATAATACTCCAGTGATTCAAAGCCCATTGTATAAAAATACATAAAATGTAAGTGACCAATTCCCTGTTTAAATCATAGTATCTATATACTTCTGTGTGATACTTTGTCCCATAAACTATTAAGTTCTGTGGGTGCGAAGGAACAAACTACTGATATATACAAGAGAATGGGTGAGTTTTAAATCATCAAGTTAGACGAACGAAGCTGAACTTTAAGTAAAGACTATATACCTACACACTGCTCTGCCACTCAGTCGTGTCCGACTCTTTGCAGCCCCGTGGACTATAGCCTGCCAGGCTCCTCTGCCCATGAAACTTTCCAACCAAGAATACTGAAGTGGATACTCCAAGGGATCTTTCCAAGCCAGGGATCAAACCCACATCTTTTGCATCTCCTACACTGGCAGGTGGGTTCTTTGCCATGTGGGAAGCCCACCTACACACTACATGATTCTACTTAAATGACAGCTTTAAAAAGGCAAAGTAGAGCTAAAGAAAGCGGTTGCCAGAGGCCAGCTGGGAATAGGGAAGGGGAATTAACTTACGTTAAAAAAAAAAAAAAAAAAATGGAGGTGATAAAAAATGTTCTGCTTGTGCGGCTGGTTCAATCCATGTTGTTTGTACAGTTAAAATCAGTAATTTCATAGGTTATAACTCACTGTTACGTACTGAATGTGTCCTACCCCCAAAATCTGTTAAGTTGAAGCACTAACCTCCCGTGTGGTGGTATTAGGAGGTGGTGCCTTTGGGAAGCAATTAGGTTTAGATGAGGCCATGAGGGTGGAGCACCATGTTGGGATTAGTGCCCTTATAAGAAGAACAGACACTGGGGCTTGCTCTATCTTTGTCAGGTGAGGATAAACCAAGGATGTGGCCATATGCAAGCCAGAAAGAAGACTCATTCACCAGGAACAGAAAAGGCTAGCACCTTAAATGTAGGCTTCTCAGTCTCTAAAACTGTAAGAAATAAATAACTGTTGCTTAAGCCACCCAGTCTATGATATTCTTATAGCAGTCCTAGAAGACTAAGACATTCATTGAAGTTTATTTTAAAATTAATAAATAAGTGGATAAACAAAAGTTAGGTCTCGACCTCAAATTACTGGGGATGTGGAATAACATTTCCTTAATGTACACTTGAAACTGCTTAAGTAAAACTGAAAATGCCTCTTGTTGTGGTCAAAAAGGTACATTGGGCATGAAGCATATAACAAAGGCTACCCAGGAAGACCTGGACCATGAATTTAGTGGAACACATTGAAGTATTAGGCCATGGTGCAGGAGTGGTGGCATAGGAGAGAGAGCGAGCTGGCAATGCTATACTGCTATACAAAACAGCAGCCAAGGCTGAGGCAAATTTCCCCATTCGTAATTCCCTCCACGTCCATCTGCCAAGAAAAACTGAACAGCAGCAGCACCAGCTGTTCTTGTTGCTCCACAGATTGCAGGCCTTGTTTCCCAAATTAACAACTCACCAACGCTTACCCACGGAGTTTACATAAGACAGGAACTAACTCAAGATGGGATCTGGGAAGAAGGAGAGAGTAACAAGGAAGCGTGATCACAAATTAAGGAGCAGACAAGGAGCTGTCTGTCTGAAGGACAAGCAGCACACTCTGCTGAGGAACTAGCACAAGGTCAATTTGCACAAGCAGACAGGGAAGGGGAGCAGGTGTCTGAGAAGTAGAAGTGCAGTAGTAAGACTGTGATTAGTACTTTGCCTCTCCCATTTCAGAAGAGAAAGGGAGAGACTGAAGAGTAAAATAATAAAGCATTATTAACACTGTCCATATGCCAAGCAACAAACTCAATGTACTGCATCTCATTAGACAGATGCTCCAGGGTAATGGACGAAATGAATTATGTCAACGGTATGTATTGCCTTAAATATTAAGATGACAATTCTTACTGTCTTGCTAAGAAAAGCACCTTGTTTTTTCTGGAGTCTCCTTTTTTCTGTTTTGAAAATTGTATCCCTCAGTCCACATTCCTTTGGTTCCTGGAGCAGAAATGCTTTCCTGTAGCTAGTGGCTAACTCTGAGGGCCAGCATATTCCAAAGTCACCTGCTGAATATGTGAACTAAAAGCTCTTGAAAGGGTAAATTCTGTTGGGAAGATGAAAAAATGAAAGCCACTTTTTCTTCTCTTTTCCCTTACTCACCCTTTCCTTTCTCTATTTTCCACTAACTTCCATCTCCTGGTTTTGGGCTCACCATAGACACACAGAGCAGGCAGGAATAATTCCCATGCTGTCATATCAATAGATGACAATATAATGAGGGACTCATTTGAAAAAAATATGTCCATCTCAATATCCTCTAAAGTAATCCATTCTGAACAAAGAACATAAAGGACACAATGTACATTACTCCATGTCATATCACTTGGTAGAAGTGGGGCAGAGGGATCTAACCAATCTATTGGTTTTAATCTTGAATATAAAAGTTTAAAGCAATTATTAGTGTTCCATAGTATGGTTTCTGGAAGTTATAGGTGAAAAAGGTGTGTTTTTTTTTTTAATTTACCCTATTCAATTTATATTCATGATTTTTAAAATGAGAACTATTTGTGACTTTATTCTGTTCAACATTAGAAGGTGAATATTCAATTTGCTATGGAACGACAAACAAAAATTAATAAAAGGTATAGAAGAATAATTAAAATGATGGCTGACTATATAGATGAAAAATGTATATATTTCCTCTTCCCTATGAAACATAAAATATTAAAAATTATAATTCAAGTAATTCATGCATTTACTATTTAAATGATAAACAGATATAAACAACTAACTTTAGTTTATAAGATATAATAGACACTTTCTCAGTTATCAAACAATAAATGTAATTATCAAGAGTTTTACTGCCAACAAATTATTTGGGCTTGAGGGTCACTGTCAGCGAGCCTTAATTTTCTTAGCTGTATTCTAAAATGATCCTGATTTTTATAACAACATCTAAAAATTCAGTGTTTTTCCTTTGAAAATAGAAAACAATAAATTTATAAATAATCTATATAAATTATAAAGCTCTGCAATCAACATCTGAAAATAAAACAAATACATATGCATAGTGACATGGCCCAGACGTTTTGTTTCCTGTCCCCATGAGGGCACTGATTTCATTGGTTTTATTCTGCAGTGTTCCTAAGGGTTTCAAAATGTTCATGTATTCTACTGTTGGAGCAAATAGTAAATGCCATTTTCAATTATTCACATCCAAGATAAATTTTTCTTGAAACAGGATTAAGGGAATCTTTTGAAAATTAACCTTAGGAAAATAAATTTAAATTCTCCCTCACAAAATCATCATAAATATAGTTTCAGGTAGGTAGAATACTATCACTATTAACAGAGTAAAATATTGCTGAGAGCTTGATGTGTAAGATCAGGGCTATCAGAGTTTAAATCCTACTCTACTGCTTCTTCCTAGTAATATCATCTTGAAGTTATTCAAACTCTGTTTTCCCTTCAGTTAAATGAAAGGAAACAGAACCACAGCTATTAATTGCATCTTCTAAGTAGGAAATGATACATGTATAAAGTAGGTGGAAGAATACATTGTTTTTGTTGTTGCTTAGTTGTCATGTTGTGTCCGACTCTTTTGCAACCCCATGGACTGTAGGCCACCAGGCTCTTCTGTCCATGGAGTTTCCCAGGCAAGAATATTGCGGTGGGTTGCCATTTCCTTCTCCAGAGGATCTTCCCGACTCGGGGATTGAACTCGTGTCTCCTGCATTGGCAAGTGGATTCTTTACCACTGAGCCACCCGGGAAGCCCATAAGAGTACACCATATTGCAGAAACATGAATGAATGTCAGCTATTTATTTCTGAACAAATTTTTATGAAATGATTACTATGCTCTGGGCATTGTTCTGGTTGCCTGAGACACAGCAGTGAACATGAGATTAAAATTACTTCCCTTATATGTATGATTGATTCACTTTGTTGTACAGTAGAAACTAATGCAACATTGTAAACCATCTATATTCCAATAAAAATTAGTTTAAATAAGATACTCCAGAGGCAAACAAATTAAAAAAATAAAATGGCTTCCTTCAAGACAATTAGATTCTAATGGGAAGATGAACAATAAACAGTGTACAAAATACATATTCTGTTTATGCAAAGTATCACACAGAGGAGAGAGAAGAAACCTGAGTGGCAGAAGCAATTTTAGATAGGATGCTAGGGAATATGGCTGAAAATGTGGCATATGTGAGAAAAAACTTACAGGAAATGAGAGAGCAAAGTATGAAGTTTTCTCCAGGAAGAGTCTTCTAAGCAGAGGAAACTGGAAGTGTGAAGGCTATGTGGAGAATGGACGGGGCAAAGTGGTGTGTAACACAAGCAGTCAGACAGGTGAGATCAGAGGTGGGGAGCAGGAGGCGGCACACGGAATAGGGCACTGAGGGTAACAGGTATTCAACAGCTTATACTTGGAAATGGGAAGCTACTGGGGTGTGGGGGGTGTGGTTTAAGCAGAGATGTGGCGCAATCTGACTTGCAGTTTACCAAGATTCCTGTAGCTAATAATAAACGACAGTGTCCTCCAGTCATCATTCCCAACTCAACTCTCTAATCCAGTTAAAGAACTGCTACACTTAAGTCTCTTCTGAAACTTTCAGGGCTAATTATAAAGAGTTCTAAATCACTGTAACCATCCACACTTTAGAAGAGGACTTCCCATTCATACACATTTTTGGACACCCTAATTTCTACTTGTACTACATCCATCACCATTTGGAAACACAATTTACAGAATGTTAGATTATGAAACGTGTACACACTTTGTAGTATCCAAACGAGAATGTGAAAGGACTCAGAGAAAATATTCTCTAAGTCTTGTAGAGGACACTAGGACGGCCTTTGTGGCTTTTTTATTAGTAACATGTACAGCTTAGTGATAACTCAATGACCCTGTTCCTCCAGCTGACAGGTTATAAATATTCAAGAGAACAGTGAGGGCATCCGCCAGTGTGGGACGCCTGATGGCAGGGTGCACCACAGCGAGCTAGCGCCCCTCGTTTCTCACACGAGCTAAATCATCAGAGAAGTAGAGAAGTCAATCAGCCAACAGCTTGTGGTGCTCTCATTTCAAGGCTGCAGAGCATTTAAACTTTCCGAGGACAGAGAACTGTCTCTGGCTCCAGTTCCTATCCTCTCAAAACCAGCTGTACGCCACCACTCTCCATCCTTGATTGAGGCACCCAGCTTAGCGAATTCCACTTCCCCCTAAAGACCAGTCAGAACTGCTGGGAAAGGCAAGCACTTCAAAGTAACACAGAGATCTGGTCAATGTTCACATCACTTCAGAAAGCACTTGCCTGCTCAGAGATAAGGAGGGAAACTGCAAAGGCTCTGAGAGCTTACAGCATCACTGCATTGCTCCCACCTGCTTTTCTGTTTCACCCAGAAACTTGAGTCATTTGGGAGGCACACTTCTTGAACAGTTGAGCACAAATAACAACTGGCTGGGAAAACAAAACAGAAATCTTCGCTATTGTGACTCAGAAGGGCGGGAACATGCCTGTGAAACAGATGTAATACCAAAGACTTGTGACTGCTGGGTCTTGAAAATCTTAACAGTGTTTTTTGACTGCCAATTGTGTAATTGTCTGGCAGGACCGAACTCCAAACTGTTTTCTCAATATTAGAGAACACGTTTCTTTTCCCCCTTTACCTTCTCTGTGAATGAAGATTTCCCTTTTCCACAATCCCAAATTGTAATTCAACAATTACAGTTAACTCTGAGATGATCTCCTCAACAGGGCTGTACTAAGTTGTCTGACTCTTTGTGATCCTATGGACCACAGCGCTCCAGGCTCCTCTGTCCATGGGATTCTCCAGGCAAGGATACTGGAGTGGGTTGCCATGCCCTCCTCCAGGGGATCTTCCCAACCCAGCGGTCAAACCAACGTCTCATATCTCCTGCAATAGCAGGCGGGTTCTTTCCTACTAGCACCAACTGGGAAGCCCCTCCTCAGTGGGGAGAGAAATTAACTGAACCGGTGGAGATTCTCTCTGGGTAGAGACTGGCACAGGAATCCAGCTGCTCCCTTTTGTTTCAAAGAATAAACACAGCTTACTTCATTTCACCTCAGATCATATACTATAAGTAAAGATATACGTACATTCCCTTTCCAAAGACATTCAGTAAGGAGGACATTCATATGTTATATGTGGGTTGACACTTTCTAGGATATAGCTACACAAACCAACCCACTAAGACTACATAATCACTTCTAAGTTAGTGGTACAATAAAGTTAATCATCATCATTCACATAAAAATTCAATAACATTCCCAAATGAAGAAACAACTGGCATTAAACAACTTCTGCTTTTATTAGTTAAATCACTGTCATAAACAAAACAGTCTTCTTTTTAAAACTATCTGTTCTCTATCTTTAGAATCTTCCTGCCAAATCATCCACTTTTCAAGATTTGTCCACATCTAAATAATACAGGTTTGCCTGATAGGCACATGAAATGCTAATCAAATAATAAATAGCCATCCCTTTTTTATGAATAAAGTGACACCTAGCCTTTCTCCTCCCTTGCCACTTTCTCAAAGGCATCTCCTTCACCAATCAAATCTACCTTTTTTTTTTAATTTCCCATCAATGATCATCATTGATGATTGATAATCATCATTTCTGATGACCTGGACTATTCAAAGACAAAAATACATTATTTTAATATCATTTTAATTCATGGATAATTTGATATAACATAACAATATACTGACATGCAGCATTAAGAACAATATGATGTAGTTTTCTAAAAAATTATAGTCAATTAATAAACAAACTATGATGTCCCTTTCTTGAGTATCACCTTATCCCTGGCCCTGTCTATATTCTCATTCTGCAACTCTAAGTCTGCTGCTAAGTCACTTCAGTCATGTCTGACTCTGCAACTCCATAGATGGCAGCCCACCAGGCTCCTCCGTCTCTGAGATTCTCCAGGCAAGAATACTGGAGTGGGTTGCCATTTCCTTCTCCAATGCATAAAAGTGAAAAGTAAAGTGAAGTCGCTCAGTCGTGTCTGACTCTTAGCGACCCCATGGACTGCAGCCTACCAGGCTCCTCTATTATCAAATCCCAAAGTTTCTACTCCATCCATCCACAGTTCTAACCCTCAACCCATTCACAGCCCTATTCTACCTATGTTTCTATCTCTCATCCTCTCCTAATTGATCAAAATGGCAACTTCCATTAGGCTGAAATCTATATTTTTATGCTGAATGGGCACATCATAGGCAGAATAATCATTAATATACCATCTTTTACAATGGGGTGTCCTAGTTACATCTTAAGATATCATAAACTCATAATTATAGCATAAAAGAACTTCAGAATCAAAAACATTGTGGCAATCACTTAAAACTACTAATCTTATTTTTTTGTATTTGTCTTTTTATGGACATCTATGCATGAGTTCTATTAGTCAAAATCCTTAGCTTGTGACATAGTCTATTTGTCCATGAAAGGTCCCTCATGTACATGATTTTATTCTTCCCGCCATTCCTGGTATCATTCCCATTCCCATTGGATACCCACTACAGTACATGTCATTGAATATCGTTGTATGTTTGAAAAAATAATAGAATTCTACAGGATTTAAATGTGCACAAAACTACAGGTTATAATACTAACACTTTTATGTTTTTTCTTTTCATCCTACACTTGTATGTTGCTATAAATATATCTCATTTAATGCTTCTAACAGTGGAATAGTATTCCATGGTTTATATATATAATCATGCTTTACTTTTTTATTCTGCTAGTGACAAACAACTAGTATTCTCCATCTGTCTACTGTAATGAACGTGTAAAATTATTACTCAAATAAGACACTTCTAGGGAGGATATTTATAAATGGACTATTTTTAAAAGATTTACATGGGATTAAGGGGAACCACAAGAGGTGCTTCAGGAGCCCAAGGTAAAAGCAGGAAAGCTCTACAACTTCTAGGTTGAAAACAGTAAGTATAGGGAAGTATTGTAAGTATCTGGAAGCAGACTTTCTGTCAGTAAAGCCTAAGACGACTGCCAACTCTAGTGACAAGGGTCTTGTCTGCAAGTTCATGAGATACTCTCAGTCAGAACTACCGAGCTAAAACAACTCCTCACAAAGGGTGTGAGATAATACGTGTTTTAAGCTGCTAAGGCTGGGAATAATTTGTTATACAGCAAGAGATAATTAATGCAACAGGACTGAAAATCTTTGAAAGACTTCTACATTCCAACTGGAAGCCATTCATCAGGGAATTTTATCCACCCACTTGTATGGTTCCTAAATTTATATCGCTAATTCAGAAATCAGACCAGTTTTCACATATTACATTATTTTTCATTTGTACCATCCACCCACTTCTATTCTCAGTTTCTCTATAACCCAATTTATGCTTGCAGGGAGTTATCTTAAAGTTCTAAAGTTATCTTTGTAACTGCATTTAGCACTTTGCATAAGTTATATATTTCCAACCTACTAGAGAACGAGATGTCTGAAGGAAGAGTGTCCATCCTTGCATCCCTTTGCACCTAGCATATATGGATCCTCAATACATGGTGGTTTAGTCGTTAAGTCGTGTGTGACTCTTGTGACTCCATGGACTACAGCCTGCCAGATTTCTCTGTCCATGGGATTCTCCAGCCAAGAATAATGGAGTGGGTTGCCATTTCCTTCTCCAGGGGATCTTCCTGACCCAGGAATCAAACCCAGGTCTCCTACACTATAGGCAGATTTTTTACTGACTGAGCTACAGGGGAAATCCTCAACACATAGAGGTTATTAATTAATAATGGATAATTAATTAACAGTCATCATATAGTCAGTCACATACTAACTGTCTGAGGTAACTGTGAATTGCAAAATGTGGCTGAATGGTAATTAGAGTCACCAAGCATGGAAAAATATGATAAATATTCATTGCATATTTCATGTACACTGGCGTTGACTGAGCTTCAGTTCACTGTTCCAGAATTCTTCATATGTTTATGAGACATCTCCCATAGGAAAAAGGATCTTCAGTGAAATAAGTAAATCTAATATATGCCAGCTAATATAAAAAAGATGAGGGGAGGATTAAGATCCATTTCTGAAATGCCAGATGAGTATCTGTATCTGATTTACTGATTAATTTAGACCAGAACTAATTTTTGTCATCATGGTATTTGCTAGGAATCTAGACACACGAGGTCTGCGTATGCCACGTAACAAGTACACTCATGCTTCTCAAGTTCATGAACCATGTCTCTTCAACCTTGACACTAGTCTGAACATAACAAAGCCACTATAGTTTTTTGTTTTTCTAATCCCTTGTTATCAATTGTTTAAGTGCTTTGGCATAAAAAGGATGGAGAATGTCATTCCTTTATCCCCTGCTGGCTATACCTCTCCTAAAGTCATAATCCCTGTGACAATAACCGACTGAGGAGGGCCTGGCTTTGATGAGGCTCTTTAACCTCAATTCTTTTACATGCAGTTTGTAATCTGCACAGCTATACAATTATTGAGCCTCCCTTTCTTTTCATGGCATCTTTTCACACTCCCAAAGCTCCCCAAACTTATAATTCAGCTTTGCTGGCATAAAGACAAAAAACCTTTCCAACTGCAGTTTAAAATCATGCCACTGTTGGCCTTAATCTGCTTCTAAAACCCTAAAATATAAATTAGGGCTGTATTCATTGTGTCCCAAAGAGCTTTCTTTTCTGAAATCCACTCTCACTGCCGCAGGGCCTCCCTAGCAATTCACAATGGCCATCTGGCTGGTGTACTTTCCCAGATGGGCTCAGTCAGCACAGATTCCAGGGTCTAGGGAAAAGAGAGGAAAGAGACATTTGGTAACTGACTAAATTTAAAGTGTACAATATTGAGACAATCTGCATATCCTTTTCTCTCAGCTTCACTATCACCTGCAAAAGTTATTTGTGCCTAATAGGAAGTGCCATCTTGGTTAACATACTTCACAACAGACTATGATTCCTTAATGAAAGAATACTTTGAGAGGTACAGAGAATCGTTCCTGGATTTTTAAAAAAATCTATTATAAATATATACATGGATAGCTTTAATTACTGTGAACAATAAGTTTGAAAGATGTGTCCTACAACAGAAAAGAGGAAGAACTGAAAAAGATATGTTGGACATTGTATAAAGTAACACTACAAAACCCTTCCATAGGGCTTAAAACATGCCGGCAAATGTCCTGAGTGATTTATATATGGGAACTCATGTAATCCTTGCAATAAATCATGTGGAATATGCACTATTATATATTTAATGACCAAAATAATGCATAAAGTAAATAATTTATGCAAAGTGTCACAGACACTGGCAGAACCAGCATTTGAGCAAATGGTCAATCCATTCTTAAGCCATACTATTTTCTCTATCCTTTATCCTGTGTTCTTGATCAGACTACCAAGGTTGGTCACATTCCAAGACTTGATCTCTGTAAGGCTACTCTCCCTCTGGTTAACTGTCACCAGGCAGTGGAAGTATGTTCAATGCAAGGACAAGCCTGAAGGCTGGAAATCTCCACTATCTGCCATATTACAAGACTCTAGAACCTTGACTGCTAATACCTTTCTTAGGCTGAGAGAACAAGAATGTTAGGCAGGTCAGCCTATGAGGCCCGTGCTGCTGCTGCTAAGTCGCTTCAGTCATGTCCGACCCTGTGTGACTCCATAGACGGCAGCCCACTAGGCTCCTCCATCCCTGGGATTCTGCAGGCAAGAACACTGGAGTGGGTTGCCATTTCCTTCTCCAATGCATGAAAGTGAAAAGTGAAACTGAAGTCGATCAGTCGTGTCCAACTCCTAGCGACCCCATGGACTGCAGCCTACCAGGCTCCTCCGTCAATGGGATTTTCCAGGCAAGAGTACTGGAGTGGGTTGCCATTGCCTTCTCCCATGAGGGCCCAAGGTTAAGCAAATAACTGCTAACTGTACCACAGTAACAAAAGCCAGTTTCTGCCACATTAGGTTTCTGGCCACACCAAGAGCCTTAAACTTTCAGAAAAACAGACCACATAATATGTGTCTTTATGTCTGAGATATGTGTTTTAGATCAACTTAGAGTCAATAACTGCTATCTATACCACTTAGAACACCCTTTGGAAACTTGATAAAGTAGATGAGTAATTATGTTTCCAAAAAAATATAAAAAGACAAATATCCTTGGCCTCCGCAGCAAGCAGGATCAGGAAAATAGTAAACACTGTGTGTAAGGCTGTTATATTGGCTGCCTTCTATACCTCATGAGATCAAGAGTATAACCAAGAAGCCCTATTTTCACCTCTATGTGATAAAGGTGTAAAAACGTGGACTTTTCAAGGAGGGTAAAACCCATGAAAAAAGTCAAAATATATGGCTGGACTGCACTTGCAGGGGGGACCAGAGTAGGAAGAATCATGTATCAAAAAAGGCCTTGCCATGAACATGACCATGGTCACTAAATTAAAAGATGGAGATCCACAAGGAAATGAGGTGTGGACATTTGGAAATGGCTTTAAGCCACCACGTCTAGGGAGGCAGACTTTAAACCTAACTCGTCTAGATTTCAGAGAATAGAAACCACAGGAGACATCTGGATTAGAAGAGGATACAAGTACACTTCTCTCTTTTCCCTTGATGCTTTATCTCTCATGAAAATCAAAGGTTTCTCAGCCTCCCTGAAATTTTCATAGTCCTCTTAAAAACAAGCATTATAAACAAGTGGTGAAAATTTCCACTTTTGCACTCCCTAAATATTACAACCTTTTCCAACAACCCAAGAGACGACTCATATGTACATCACTAGATTAATACCAAAACCAGACTGAGTATCCTTTGCAGCCAAAGATGGAGAAGCTCTATATATTCAGCAATAACAAAACCTGGAGGTGACTGTGGCTTGGATCATGAACTCCTTATGTGAAATTTAGTCATAAACTGAAGAAAGTAGGGAAAACCACCAGGCCATTCAGGTATCCATTCAGTTCAGTTCAATTCAGTCGCTCAGTCATGTCTGACTCTTTGCTACCCCATGGACAACAGCATGCCAGGCCTCCCAGCCCATCACCAACTTCCAGAGTTTACTCAAACTCATGTCCATTGAGTCACTGATGCCATCCATCTCATCCTCTGTTGTCCCCTTCTCTCACCTTCAAACTTTCCGAGCATCAGGGTCTTTTCAAATGAGTCAGTACTTCACATTAGGTGGCCAAAGTATTGGAGTTTCAGCTTCAGCATCAGTCCTTCCAATGAATATTCAGGACTGATTTCCTTTAGGATGGACCGGTTGGATATTCTTGCAGCCCAGGGACTCTCAAGAGTCTCCTCCAACACCACAGTTCAAAAGCATCAATTCTTTGGCGCTCAGCTTTCTTTATAGTCCAACTCTCACAACCATATATGACTACTGGAAAAACCATAGCCTTGATTAGATGGACCTTTGTTGGCAAAGTCATGTCTCTGCTTTTTAATATGCTGTCTAGGTTGGTCATAGCTTTTCTTCCAAGGAGTAGCTTTCTTTTAATTTCATGGCTTCACACACCATCTGTACTGATTTTGGAGCCCAAAAAAATAAAGTTGCCACTGTTTCTACTGTTTCCCCATCTATTTGCCATGAAGTGATGGGATCAGATGCCATGATCTTAGTTTTCTGAATGTTCAGTTTTTAGCCAACTTCTTCTCTCTCCTCTTTCACTTTCATCAGGAGGCTCTTTATTTCTTCTTCACTTTCTGCCATAAGGAAATCAAATCCCTTATCGTTAAACAGTGGAAGAGATGGATAGATTCAAAGTATTAGATCTGGTAGACAGAGTGTCTGAACAACTATGGATCAAAGTTCATAACACCATACTGGACACAGTGACCAAAATCATCCCCAAGAAAAAGAAATGCAGGAAGGCCAAGTGGTTGTCTGAGGAGGCTTTACAATAGCTGAGAAAAGAAGAGAAGTAAAAGGCAAATGAGAGAGGGAAAGATACACCTAAGTGAATGTAGAGTTCCAGAGAACAGCAAGGAGAGATAAGAAAGATTCTTAAGTGAACAATGCAAAGATACAGAGAAAAATAATAGAATGAGAAAGACTACATATCTCTTCAAGGAAATTGGAGCTATCAAGGGAACATTTTATGCAAGAATGAAAACAATAAAGGACAGAAACAGTAAGGACCTAATGGAAGCAGAAGAGGTGGCAAAAATACACAGAAGAACCATACAAAAGAGTTCTTAATGACTCGAATAACCACAGTGGTGTGGTCACTCACCTACAGCCAGACACCCTGGAGTGTGAAGTCAAGTGGGCCTTATGAAGCATCAATATAAACAAAGCTAGCAGAGGTGACTTCCAGTTGAGCTATATTAAAATCCTAAAAGATGATGCAGTTAAAGTGCTACACTCAATATGTCAGAAAATCTGGAAAACTCAGCAGTGGCCACAGGCCTGGAAAAGGTCAGTTTTCATTTCAATCCCAAAAGGGGCAATGCCAAAGAATGATCCAACTACTGAACAATATCACTCATTTCACACGTTAGCAAGGCTATGCTTAAAATTCTTCAAGCAAGGCTTCAGCAGTACGTGAACTGAGAACTTCCAGATGTACAAGCTGGATTTCAAAGAAGCAAAAGAACAAGAGATCAAATTGCCAACATTCGTTGGCTCATGGGGAAAGCAACAGAATTCCAGAAAAACATCTATTTCTGCTTCACTGACTAAACCAAAGCCTTTGACTGTGTGGATCACAACAAACCGTGGAAAATTCCACCTTACCTGCCTCCTGAGAAAACTGTATGGAGGTCAAGAAGCAAGTTAGAGCTGGACATGGAACAACTGAATAGTTTCAAACTGGGAAAGTATAGCAATGGAGTATACTGTCACCCTGCTTATTTAACTTATATGCAGAGTACATCATGTCAAATTCAGGTTGGATGAATCACAAGTTGGAATAAAGATTGCCAGGAGAAATACCAACAATCTCAGATACGCGGATGATACCACTCTAATGGCAGAAAATGAAGAGGAACTAAAAAGCCTGTTGATGAGGATGAAAAAGGAGAATGAAAAAAGTGGCTTAAAATTCAGCATTCAAAAAACTAAGATCATGACATCCAATCTCATCAATTCATGGCAAAAAGAAAGGGAAAAAGTGGAAGTAGACACAGATTTTATTTTATTGGGCTTAGCGTAGACAGCGACTGCAGCCATGAAAATAAGATGCTTGCCCCTTGGAGGTAAAGCTATGACAAGCGTAGTCAGTGTATTAAAACGCAGAGACATGACTTTGCCAACAAAGGTCCATATAATCAAAGCTATGATTTTTCCAGTAGTCATATATGGATGTGAAAGTTGGTCCATAAAGAAGGCAGAGCACAAAAGAATTGATTCTCTCGAATTGTGGCACTAGACAAGACTCCCTTGGACTGCAAGGAAATCAAACCAGGCAATATTAAAGGAAATCAACCCTGAATACACACTGGAAGGACTGATGCCGAAGTTTAAGCTCCAATATTTGGCCACCTGATGTGAAGGGCCAACTCACTGGAAAAGACTGATGCTGGGAAAGACTGAAGGCATAAGATGCAGGCAGCCACAGGATGAGATGGTTAGATAGCATCACTGACTCAAGGGACACGAATCTGAGCAAACTCCAGGAGACAGCAGACGACAGAAGAGCCTGGTCTACTACTATCCATGAGGTCACAAAGAGTTAAAAGAGGACTTAGTGACTGAACAATAAACAACAGCAACAAATATTACAAGAGCAGAGTTACAAGATACAAAATTCTAGATCTTTCGAGAAATATCCAGGAATCTTTTAAATATAAATCTACCTCTGATATTCAGCCAGGGTTAAACCACACTCATAATCTCAAAGAAATATACATGTTAGCATCTTTATTATCATTTATGCTATACATTAATATTAGTATAGTGTTAATTTTCAACTACCCAAACTACTACCTAAAACCTTAACAAAGAACAACACCATGTTTTAAACGGGAATTTGGAAATGAATTTAACCTAACCAAAAAATTGTTAAGGTTTATACTATACATGGAATGATCTATTTTTATGTCGGCAACCTACCTCATCTACACTTTAGCAACAGCCTCCTAGATGGACTCTCTCCACGTCTCTATTCATGCTGAGCCCACAATATGAATTATACTACATAACTATCACAAAGCCATCAGTAGCCACTCACTGACTAAAATATTAAGTAGAAGCACAAACGTTTTACTATGATCACATGGTCATAAAATGCTCACAACTGGAATTTTACCAAGCTGGGGTTTCCATACTGGTTGTTTTAACTTGCATAAGAATGCTTTTTTATCTGTTAAAATAAACAGTAAGTAATAGCAACTCAGCTGTGAACTGACGTTAAAGATAATTTTTTCCAAAGAAAGTAATCATATAGGTTAATAAGAACTGAAACTCACTGTTATAAACTTTCCAGGACTATTATACAATGTTTTCCTGGCAATATAAAGGAAAGCCAGATCAAAAAGTAATAAGAATACTTAATTTTGAAATAATAACCATAACCATTTATAGTGTTACATTTTTTGCAGCAAATATATTCAAGAGTTTTGTCTACTACATTTTTTCAGTTTAAAATTTTTCATACATAGTTCTATAATTTTGGAAATAGAGAGAAAACAGTAACATAAAACTCAAAGTAGGATGCTTGGGAAGAAGAAAGAACGTTTAACCGGGTACAATAAGAAGCAGGAAATCATGACATCAGGATAAAAAATGGGTAAATGGCATCTTAGAAGATAATGGCTGTTTTAAAATTAAAGCAAGAGTGCATTTTTAACTGAAAAATAGAGGACGCTGCACACTGAAATGCTATTGTAAAAAATAATATTGAGAGATCCTATGTACACTTTGGGGGTTCCCTGGTGGCTCAGTGGTAAAGAATATGCCTGCGAGGCAGAAGCTACAGGAGACACAGGGTCAGGAAGATCCCCTGGAGAAGGGCATGGCAACCCACTCCAGTATTCTTGCCTGGAGAATCCCATAGACAGGCCATGGGATCACGAAGAGTTGGACACAACTGAAGCGACTTAGCACACATGCATGTACACTTTATACTGTTTTCCCCAGTAGTAATATTTTGAAATTTTATATCACAATTATGTTACTGACATTGATATCATCCACACACTCAGATTTTCCCAGAAAATTTTTTTCAGAAATCTGAAAAAATTCAGATTTTACTTTTACTCACTTATGGGCCTATGTGTATATTTAGCTCTCTATATTATTTCATACGTATATTATCTACCACCAGTCAGGAAACAGTTCCTATCAAAAGGATTCCTCCTGTTACTCTATTGGAATGCACATCCACCTACCAATCCCCCGCCATTCTGTTCACTGTTAAACGAAATGAGTCCTTCATTTCTAAATTCTGTAATTTCAAAAATGTTGTATAAATGAGTGTCACTTCAGTCGTGCTCGACTCTTTGAGACCCTATGAACTGTAGCTCGCCAGGCTCCTTTATTGATGGGGATTCTCCAGGCAAGGATACTGGAGTGGGTTGCTGTGCCCTCCTCCAGGGAATCTTTCTGACCCAAGGATTGAACCTGGGTCTCTTGCATTGCAGGCTGATTCTTTAATGCAGAGCTAATGGGGAAGTCTTCAAAAACGTTACACAAATGTTATTACATATAGTATGTAACCTTTTTGGATTAGCTTTTCTCACTCAGCATAATTCTCTGGAGATTCATCCAGGTTGCTGTACATACAATACTTTGTTCCTTTTTATTTCTGAGTATTTTATTTTCTCAATTGTCTAATTTATTAATATGAAGTTTCTCATAGCATTCTGCTAATTTCTGAAAGATTGCAAGATCTATATCCCGTATTTTATTCCTGATAATGATGATCCATGCCTTCCTACTTTTTGTTAGGTTTGCTTGTGTATCATGTTACTGATTTAATAACCAACTTTCTGCTTTATTAATTTACTCTATTGTTTCACTATTTTCAATAGTAAATAGAAATTGTAATAATAGTAAATTGAAATTTCAATAGTAAATTGATTGATTTCTGTTCTTAATGGTTTCTTTTCTGCTTCAGTTCAGTTCACTCACTCAGTCGTGTTCAACTCTTTGCGACCCCATGAATCACAGCACTCCAGGCCTCCCTGTCCATCACCAACTCCCGGAGTTCACTCAGACTCACGTCCATCGAGTCAGTGATGCCATCCAGCCATCTCATCCTCTGTCGTCCCTTTCTCCTCCTGCCCCCAATCCCTCCCAGCATCAGAGTCTTTTTTCCATTGAGTCAACTCTTTGCATGAGGTGGCCAATGTACTGGAGTTTCAGCTTCAGCATCATTCCCTCCAAAGAAATCCCAGGGCTGATCTTTAGAATGGACTGGTTGGATCTCCTTGCAGGCCAAGGGACTCTCACCAGAGTCTTCTCCAACACCACAGCTGGAGAACCTGCCATACTATATCAATGCTTTTTAATTTTGTTGAGTCTTATCATGTGGCCCAAGTTATTTTAATGAATGTGCCATGTGCTTAAAAAATATATAAATATTCATCAAGTTTTGGGTGGACCCATGTTTCAGTTCAATCCTGTCAGCTGACTCTTGTTCAGATCTTCTTCATCTTTGCTAATTTTTCTCATATTTTTCAGTGAAAAAAGGTGGCTGAGAGCAAAAAGATAGACTATGCCCTTCCAATGTACTGTTAAACCCATCCAGTACTTTATTTTTTTAAGTATTATAGTATTTTCTTCTGCTCTGTATTTTCCATTTGGTTCTTTTTATGGTTTCTATTTCTTTGCTGAGATATTCTGTTTTTTCCTTTGTTTAAGGCCACCTCATGTGAAGAGTTGACTCATCGGAAAAGACTCTGGTGCTGGGAGGGACTGGGGGCAGGAGGAAGAAGGGATGACAGAGGATGAGATGGCTGGATGGCATCACCAACTTGATGGATGTGAGTTTGGGTGAACTCCAGGAGATGGTGATAGACAGGGAGGCCTGGCGTGTTGCGATTCACGAGGTGGCAAACAGTCGGATACGACTGAGCGACTGAACAGAACTGAACTGAATGTGTATCTGATTAAGCATTTTTAGAAATGCTGATTTATAATTCTTATCAGATAATGACATCTGATTCATTTTTATATTGGCTTTAGCTAATGTCTTTTCCAATTCAAGTTGTGATTTTCTCAGTTCTAAGCATGATGTGTGATTTCCAATTATATCATGGACATTTTTTTCCATTATGTAAGGAGATTACAGATTCTATTTAAATGTTCTATTTTAACAGGTAGTCTTCTTGTTTAGATTTAGTACACAGGTCTTGGCCTGCTCTTGTGGGCTCTGGTTCCAGTGTCAATGTATGGTTAAAGCCTTTGTCATGCTATTTCAGTCTGCTTGGTTTTTCAGGTTCTACAGATGGGATCTCTCCAGCAAGTTGCTTAATGGATGAAGAGATATGGTAATGTTCCTCCTTACTGGTGCCTCTGGCTACTTGATATCTTTGGACAGGGAAGAGAGTGTCAGGCCAATGGAGTCAAAGAAGTTTCTGCTGCTAGAGTGTTTTCTTTGAATGGGTCCACCCTGCCATATCTGTTGTGGGGGGAGGAGAGTTTCATGCTCTCAGAGACAAAGAGGATCCAAGACCCAGCCACTTGTTTTGACTGAGTCTTTCCTGCTCATTCTGCCCATATGCCCCAGTGTTTCTGAGTAGTAAAAGAGGGGTGCAAATGCCTTCCTGGGCTAGACCACTGGTTGTATATATGCTCATGTTGCTCCTCTCACAACTCCAATATCTCTCGGTGGAAGAGAGGAGACCCAGACCACTCATCACTGGAAATTTCCCATGAACCATCTTTTTTGGTAGTACATAGCTCACCTGATGTTGACAGAGGGACCCCTGTTAGATACGGAGGAAGAATAAGCCTACCAGGACTGGGTCCCATTGCTAAATTAGGGTCAGAAAGCACCAGGTCTGAGTGACTTTGTTCTATCACAGAGGCAGAAAGTACCCTGCCACTATGTGTTTCCTCTAGTTTTGAAGTATCAAACCAGCTGGCCTTTTGCTTGCCATATTTTAGAATGCTCCTTGAAATAACTGTTGAACTATGTACAAATGTTAAACTTAGTGTAGAGGAGCAGAGAGAAACAAGTTCATGCTATCTTGCTGGGACTAAACACCCAATAGAACTTTTTTTTAGGGTACATTTAATTTTTATATTATCTCTTTTTTTTTTGTCCTTCTTTGCTTTCCAAATTGTCTCTCAAAACAACTTAATCAAAAAACAGTCTATGGTCTTAATGATTATTAAAATTTTCTTTTCAATAATTTTTAATATAACTTTGATTCTTACGTTGATATGAAAAATTAGAAACGCTAGTTAAAAATATACAATTCTGGCCTGTAAAAAATTGGTAAATTTATTCATACACATACAGAAACCATTTATCTGTGATACATTATTTTAAAAGGTTTAGTATTAATAAGTCAAGGCTTCCCTGGTGGCTCAGAGGTTAAAGTGTCTGCCTCCAATGTGGGTGACCCAGGTTTGATCCCTGGGTTGAATTATAATCTTGCAAAAAAGCTTATTAATCTCATCTTTAAATGTACTGCATCATTTGAATAGCCTTGCATGATTCTAAAATTTTGGAGGACACAGAAATTTTATTCACTATTGACTGGCAAAAAAAAAAAAATGATGTGAAGATATACTATCTTTAAAGGAGAACAGGAATAAACAGAGCATAGATAAAAAGGATTAATTTCTAGCATTTAAACTTATGGGAAATGTCTTCTAAAATTATTCATCTTTAATGCCTTTGGGCATTATTACATTCAGTGATCTTACACAGGACTGAGTCTTAAGCAAAACAAGACATATACGCCTTTCTGAAGCAGGTGTACTCAATTCCAACCTTAAAATATGGTTTATCTAATAACAATACTTGGTTTAATATGTATTTTGTTTCTATAATCTGTAGAAAGTGCATGTTCCACACTGATTTTTTAAACAAGAGGCTGTCATAATTTTCTGAGGGTTCAGATTCAATATTCTATGGTTTGTACACTCTATACACCCAGTGAATCAGATGTGCTACCTGATACGTTTTCAAATTTAAACTTTTTTACATTTTAATATTTTAATCAGGAATTTTATTTCTTTAGATAAGAAAGCTCTCATGAATTCATGCTTTTTAGGCTCATTTCAAGGTAGCTTTGGAAATAATGACAAAAAAAGTTTTAAAAACACATTGGGATAAAAGAGAATATTTTTTTAATTTTAAATAAAATAAAAGCAAAAGAGGCAATTTTAAAATACATCCACAAATTGTTAAAACAGTTCCTTTTAAGAAGTAAAATTTAATTTCCCTCCCACTGAATGTGGGCTGGACTTGATGACTTAATTTCATCAAACAGACCAAGGTAGAAATGATGGAATTTGATTTTCAAGATAGGATAATTAAAGACTTTGCTAATTTTTCTTTATTTTCTCTTTGCTCAATTGCTAAGGTGGAAGCTAGATGCCATATCATGCATCACACATATATCATACTTGAAGACACTCAAGTAGCTGTACAGAGAGGTCTATATGGCCAGGAACTAAGGCCTCTTGTCAAAAACCAGTAAGGAATAGAGACTTGCTAGCAATCATGTAACTAAGCCAAGAAAGAAGTGGATCCTACAGCCCCAGGCACATTTTCAGATGACAGTAGCCCCAGAAAATATCTTGACTCTGATTCAGAACAATCCAGCTAAGCCATCTTCAAATTTTTGACCCATAGAAACTATCAGTGAATAAATACTTATGGTTTTTCTGTCTCAAAATCTCAGGATAATTTGCTATGTGGCAACAAATAACTACAGAAATAAATTTTCTTACAGACCTTTAATTGGGTTTCCCTTGTAGCTCAGCTGGTAAGAAATCCACCTGTAATGCGGGAGACCTGAATTCGACCCCTGGATTGGGAAGATCCCCTGGAGAAGGGAAAGGCTACCCACTCCAGTATTCTGGCCTGGAGAATTCCATGGACTGTATAGTTCACCGGGTCTCAAAGAGTCGGACACAACTGAGCAACTTTCACTTCATAGACCTTTAATAAATTCAACTCCCCCTACCCATTTTAGTGTATCAATATTTCACTCTAACCTACTTCACTCTTTGATTTCTTTTTCACTGAAATTAGCAAATTATAATAACATATCTAGTACATCTTTGTTTAGGTCAACTTAAGCCAGTCAACTTATACTGCATTTTATGGTTTTATGAGGGAATTCTACAGCAGTAATGTCTGCTCTGTAGAAATTGGATCATTCATTTTATTCACAAACAGGTATTTTTTATGGCCATACCTGTGAATATTCTTATTCTGACCTTAACATGAAATTTATATGTACCTGTTGTTTTACTTAAACTATTTTCAGTTCAGTTCAGTCGCTCAGTCATGTCCGAGTCCTTGCGATCCCGTGAATTGCAGCACACCAGACCTCCCTGTCCATCACCAACTCCCGGAGTTCACTCAAACTCATGTCCATCGAGTCAGTGATGCCATCCAGCCATCTCATCCTCTGTCATCCCCTTCTCCTGCCCTCAATCCCTCCCAGCATCACAGTCTTTTCCAATGAGTCAACTCTTCGCATGAGGTGGCCAAAGTACTGGAGTTTCAGCTTTAGCATCATTCCTTCCAAAGAACACCCAGGACTGATCTCCTTTTTTTTTTTTTGTTTGATCTCCTTTAGAATGGACTGGTTGGATCTCCTTGCAGTCCAAGGGACTCTCAAGAGTCTTCTCCAAAAAAACACACAGGGAATGATCTGTTGTTTTTAATTCTAAGTTCGGATACATCAGCATATTTCACCTCTTAATACAAATGGGCTTCCTTGGTGGCTCACTCAGTAAAGAACCCACCCGCAATGCAGGAGACCTGGGTTCGATCCCTGGGTTGAGAAAATAACCTGGAGGAGGGCATGGCAACCCACTCTAGTATTCTTGCCTGGAGAATCCCCATGGACAGAGAAGCCTAGTGGGCTGCAGTCCATGGGGTCGCAGAGTCAGACACAACTGAGAGACTAAGACAGCACACAGCACAAATATTTCAGTCAAAGTTAAAGGGAAATTACCCACAGCAAACAAACCTGCTGGGTTTACTGTTAAGCAAGAACTCTAAAGCAAATAATGGTTTCCTAAAAGAGACAGGCTTGGGAGTGGTCAAACTATCTTCTCAGAAATCCCGCTGATATGTGCAAGGAACTCCCAAGGAGAATGCCTAAGAAGAATATGTGCAACTCTGGTCAAACCCAGTTTCTATACTTTTTCCATCAAACCCCTCCTATGCTTTTTTTATCAGTTGCTAAAGTAGCAGCTAGAATCTGTATCATGCATCACATATATATCATACTTGAGGACATTCACATAGCTGTATAGAGAGGTCTATATGGCCAGGAACTAAGGCCTCTTGTCAAAAACCATTAAGGAATAGAGACCTGCTAACAATCATGGAAGTGACTCAAGAAAGAAGTGGATCCTACAGCCCCAGGCACATTTTCAGATGACAGCAGCCCCAGAAAATATCTTGACTCTGATTGGCAAAAGTGTGGCAAAAAGTGGTAAAATTATTGTAGTATTTCAGGTAGGTGATTCTCCTTGAAGGAGAAATAAACTCCATGTTTCCATTCTAAACTGGATACATATTTCTCCAACTAATTATTTTATTGCTGTAATTTGGCTTAGCTAATTACAGTGTATTTCCTGATGATCCTTTTCTCACATAAGTTTTTTTTTAACTCTGAACTTGGGAGAATATTTTTCTTAAAAAAATAAAATTGAAAACATTTCACTGAAACGGCCTAGGAAAAATTAGTTTTTCCAAATATCCAAGTTATCACAGACTACTTTAAAAGTTGCATCTGAAAACTATATTAGTTTCCTAAATTTTACAATATTTTAAAGTTGTGATCCAAACAAACAAAGAAAAATTAAATGTATGTGCAAATCACCTTACAAGTCTTCAAGCTCAACACAGCAACACACAGACTGCATTATGATGAGAATTAATAATTCAGAGCATTTCATCAGGGCAAGTTGCCTGAAAGTTGATTTGAATATCATTTAGACATTAAACTGGAGTAAGGTACAACCAGAATCCCATGAATAAAGATTCTGCGACAGATATTAATTGCTAAAATGAAGTACTATGACATTTTATAGTTAAGATTAATAATTTTGCCATCACACCAATCACTCTTGACACTTAAGGCTGAACTGCTTCCCTTATGTTACCAACTCATGACAATACCAGCTCCTGTCTTATACTGAAAGGGACATTTCAAAGAGCTGACAACTGATCCTCAGGAATCTGAAAGGAAATATCAAGTTGGTGTTACTTATCCACATGTGAGGCTTCCAGGAAGACCAGGGGAATTTGTAAGGCTCAATATTGCTGGAAATTCACTTAATGCATTCTGTCCTTCTCCCCAGTGTCTATGCAGGAATGATTTAGGGATACAGGCTGCCATGTCTTGATTTAGAACTAAGATCTTAATCACAATAAAACCCCTGCCTTGGCAGACCTTTCCTGTTATCTTCATGAAGACCTCAGCAATAACAGGCACTCAAGCCTCACAGTTCTCACAGAACCACCTTATGGTTTTCTGGGCAGTCATTCTCTTTTTGGAGTTTACATTTAGGCCAACTGGAGGAAAGATGGGGTGCTTTGGGGAGCAGGTGCTAGGAGACCCAACAAAAAGTGGAGCTGTGAGGGTTGTAGTATAGCGTAGGTTAAAGCAATCAATTTTATGGCAGGACACTGTTTCTCCTGCTACTAACAGCTGCTCAGAGGATAGTGGGGAAGCCACCCTGCTGAGCAATTCTGAGTCAGAGGATGGAAAATCTACCTCATTTCCAGGCCGAAGGGTCTCACATTAAAAGACCATAAAGCGCAAGTCATTTAAATAGTAGCTCCAGGGGCACATTAACTTTCTGTCTTACAAAACGTCTGTTAATATAGATCTCAAAGACAAGTTCCTTGTCACTTTAACAATCAACACAACAGGTTTTTAAATTTGGTTCTCTGTCTCAGACACTTGTGTTTACACACACACACACACACGTTTCAATAAATGAAGAAAAAAGAGCAAGTCACCATTATTTAAACGTGGAAGCCACTATACCAAAAGGTTAACATTGGTCATTTGAAACCTCTGCAAAGCATTTAAACTGCTGAAATGGGCATGCTATCATTTATGGGAGAAAAATAATAAATATACTGCCACACATATTGCTACAAACTTTATGAAGCTTTGAAATTTCTGGTTTGTGAATTTCGAATATCTCTGTCCTTGAGGAATGCCTCAGAGAAACAAATTTGGAATATAAATTGGCCTTTGAGAAGTCCACTGAGTTAGATGGCTGAATGCATGTCAACTGTTGAGTGTGCCACGGTCTTCATGGAGAACTCTGAACAGCAGGACTGCCTGTTCCTGCGGCTGTCAGCCGGATGCTCCCTCGAGAGATGCAGCTTATGGGTGCCGCACAGTAACTGTAAACTGCTTGGGAGAAGAGGAGAGAGAGAGATTTAGAAATGTCTGGCAGCTCAAGGATCTGGTTTGAATGCCAAGTAGCAGCTGAGACAACTGTGTGTTGGCTTACATTCCCAAAGGAGAAGGGATTAAAAAAAAAAAGATAGCTAGATTCTTGTCAACTTCTTCGAGAGTAGATAACATCAATGCTTCTCAATGGGAACTTTATTTGGGGGTTTTAAAAATAATATGTAAGTATATTTCACATGCAGGACAAATTAAAAGATTGACATTACAATTAATGTGCCTGTCTAAATGGAATTATATAAATCTGTGTAATGCACAAGCTACTAATGTTATATCTTAAAGATAGCATGCTGTATAAAATATCCAGATTACTGTATTCAACTATTATAATGCTTTGTGCAGTGCAGACAGTGATATAGGCAGATATTATACAAGATTTTTTAAAATGTTCCCACAATATAAAAACACCATCATCATTATATTTTAAGCAATTGTTGCTTTTGTAAAGTGAAGTCAGCAACATTAGAAATTGAAGTAAAAACTAGATCAATAATGTAACTCATCAGCTGCTTATAATATAAAATTAAATGGTAATTATTAATATAAGCAGTAAAATAGTGTTCAGTGACAGTAACATTTACTGATTTTCAAATTTTTTAAAAGTCAAAATTAGGAATTTTTTAGAAATTAACCACTGATGATCAGAAAAGTATGTGATACCTAAAGATAGACTTTTTTGAAATGTTCACTGCTCTAAGCTGTTTTGTTGTTTTACTGTGACATAATTAATTTGTCTAAGCAGAATTTGAAAAATTTGCCTCGGTGACCTATTAGTAACCTCACTGTGAAGAACATCAAAAAATTAGTTTTAATACATACTCTACTTTCCAACTTTGAAACTGCAATCAGAGCTTTCAGCAGATGGTTGAATCAGCATTTAGATAAAGTCAGAGCATCCTATTTAGAAAAACTTCTCTTGGAAAAAGAAATCTAATGTGATGTCTTTGCGGCAAACAAGGAGTTAAATGAACTTGCCACTGACTGAGCCCAGGTAACCTGCCCTGAAGAGTGAGTCAGCATGCATCCTTCTACTCTGACCATCTGCTCCTGTCCTTACTTCCTTTTATATCTGCCTGTCTCTGATTCCTACAGCTCATCAGCAGGGCAGCAGCTGTTGGACTGCCTTCTTGAAGATACTTCAGCCTCAATCCTAAAACTTCACAGAAAAGGAAATATTAATTTGTTAACATCATCACCCTTCAATCTCTTTGTGCCTGAATCATGGGGAAAACCCAGAGTGATTTGTAAACACACCAGCATATAGAAGTGTTCCCTATTTCACACCTTTTGTTCCATCTTAAGGAAAAGCATGGTCCAGATGCTTCTGTAATTCTCACCTTAACCCCGCACATTTTGAAAATGATGAAGGGCAAGGGTGGAAAGGAAAAATACTTGAGGAGGTATGATGCTTACCATATGTACCAGATTTCAAGTATTTTTCATCAAGCATTAAAATATTCCAGAAATTTCAACATTTTGCCTTGAAAATGCTTATTTTATACTGAGTCTCATATCTGGAAAGCCATGTGTTTTCCATTGCATGTCTTCATTTGTTTGGAAAATAGAGTCCAGAGGAGTTCAATGGAAAGCCTGTGGGCATACTGTAGTCTCTTCTCATCAAATTAGCACAGTCATTTAGACTCACATGGTTCCATGATACCAGCATATTACTCTACACACAGTATGTGCTTACCAGTGCTAAGTTTATTTAATTTAGCTCTATGATAAATGTCATACATGGATAATGATACCCGGTCATTGTCATTCTGCATCCCTCAAGAATACAAGACTCACTAAACTTTAGGCTTCCCTGGTGGCTCGGAAGGTAATCTGCCTGCAACGCAGGAGACCCAGGTTTCTATCCATGGGTCAGGAATATCACCTAGAGGAGGAAATAGCATGCCACTCCAGTATTCTTGCCAGAAAAACAGTATTCTCGCCTGAAGAATCCCATGGACAGAGGAGCCTGGTTGGTTACAGTCCATGGGGTGGCAAAGAGTCAGACACGACTGAGCAACTAGCACTGTCAAATTTTAAAGAGCCATGTTTTCACAGGAAAAGACTGCAAAACAACAAGCAAACAGGACATTTTTACCCCAACTAATGAACTTCATCTTAACTGATTCTATATACAAGGACAAAGAAATATACAGTAAAAAGATCATCCATGCCACATAACTTCCAAGTTCCTAAGACTCACGGAAAGTGAAAGTGAAAGTCACTCAGTCATGTCCGACTCTTTGTGAGTCCATGTTTGGAATCCTCCAGGCTAGAATACTGGAATGGGTAGCCTTTCCCTTCTCCAGGGGATCTTCCCAACCCAAGGACTGAACCCAGGTCTCCCGCACTGCAGGCAGATTTTTTAGCAGCTAAGCCACAGTGGAAACCCAAGAATACTGGAGCCTATCCCTTCTCCAGCAGATGTTCCTGACCCTGGACTCAAACCAGGGTCTCTTAGATTGCAGGCAGATTTTTTTTTACCAATTGAACTATCAGGGAAACCCTCCTAAGGCTCATGTTATCCCCCAAAAAATGTCTCATTGGCTTTACTGTACACCAGAAATACGTCATTATTCCTGTTTCTATTATTAAACACATGCATTTTCAAAGTATTTGTATAAAGGAAATGTGTAGCAATTTATCATTTAGCCTTCATGATTTCATTTAGCAAAATAGGATTTTTTTTTTAGCTTTCCACCATACATTAGGAACTATAACAGGAAAAGTATAGCCCTTAAAGAGAGGGTGTACAGTTTGGATAGCACCCTAAACCCAACAGGTATTCTAAAATGCGACTCATATCCAGGGGGACAGAGGCTGGTCCCTTGGGCATGAGGGATGAGCTCATGAGGACACTGTATTTCCATTAAAGGTAACTGAAGGAAAAGGAACAAAAACAAGCTTTTGGCTGAACTGCATCTTCTCCAAATTTATATGCTGAGCTCTTAATCCCTCTTATCTCAGAAGGTGACTGGATTTGGAGATAGAGTCCTTATAAATGTAATAAATAAAATAAAATGAGATTATATGGGTGGGTCCCAATCTAATCTGAATAATGTCCTTATAAAAAGGAGAGGTTAAAACATAGACCTGTGTGCTAAGTCACTTCAGCTGTGTCTGACTCTTTGTGACCCACAGACTGTCGCGCACCAGGCTCCTTTGTCCATGGGATTTTCCAGGCAAGAATACTGGAGTGGGATGCCATTTCTTTCACCAGTAAAATATAGACACACAGAGGGAAAATCATGTGAAGATACCACAGGAAGACAGCCATCTACAAGCCGAGGAGAGAGGCTTCAGTAAAAATCTTACTGACATCTTGATCTCAGATTTCTAGCCTTCAAAACTGTGAGAAAATAAGTGTCTATAGTTCATGCCACCCAGTCTTTGTTTTGGCAGCCCTAACAAACTAAAACAGCCATTTCTCTGTAGCATGTTGGCCAAGACAGAAAGTCACCCTCAGGCCTAATGGTATATTACATAATGGTATATTATATAATTAAAGATTATTTAAAGATTATTACATAATTAAATATTACAAACATAATTTAATGCAGCTCAACAAGCTCAAAGAAGTAATATTCAAAAGGCATCACACACTGATGTCAAAGGAAAGAAAGAAATAACAAAATAGGAAGAAAGATTCCAAAAGACTATTCACAAAAAAATTGTGAATGGCATGGCTTAAAACCAGAAAAAAGATGACAAAGGAAAAGACATTTTAAGAAACAAACAAAGTAGTCTACAGTGGTAATATTGAGCTGTGACTGCCAATGAAGTAAAGAATATCAAATGAAGTAAGATATGATGCTCTGATTTCCTGTTTGGACACACATGACAAAGCATCCAAATTAAAGCTGTGAGCGCTCTATTTCACTTTTTTAAAATAGCATTTTAAGTAAAGTTAAATCTTTATTGAAGATTTTTTAGAAAGGCCATTTGGCCTTTCAATGAATAAACTGAACTGTAACGTATTTAAAAAAACATACAACTGTATTATGTACTTGGTCCGTACAGTTCATGAAACTACGCTGACAAAAGGGCTACTCAGAAAATAATTTAAATATAAAAGTGAGCAAAGCCTGTAGCATCCTTATATTGTATGCTAGATGCCATGCTACTAAATGATTTACTGGAAACAGCTTTTTTTCTTAATTTTTCTGTTATCTAGGCTTTCCTGGTGGCTCAGTGGTAAAGAATCTGCCTATGATGCCAGAGCCATACGAGACGCGAATGTGATTCCTGGGTTGAGAAGAGCCCCTGAAGGAGGGCATGGCAATCCACTCCAGTATTCTTGCCTGGAGAATCCCATGGACAGAGGAGACTGGCAGGCTACTGTCCATAGGGCTGCAAAGAGTCAGATATGACTGAAGACTAAACCAGTATTTAACTGATAATTCCGTAAGACATAAAAATACAATATGAAAGTCAGTATGAAAGCCAGGATAAAAATACAGAGGAGGGGATAAATACAGTACTCTGGGTTCATTTAAAATGAAACAAGACTGGATAGATAACAAATAGAGCTAAAGTAGTTTTCTTAAAAAGTCTCTCTTCTTAGGTATTCCTGACTAGTCCAGTTCAGTTCATCCACTCTCGTGTCTGACTCTTTGCGACCCCATGGACTGCAGCATGCCAGGCCTCCCTGTCCATCACCAACTCCCAGAGTTTGCCCAAACTCAGGTCCAATGAGTCAGTGATGCCATCCAACCATCTCATCCTCTGTCTTCCTCTTCTCCTCCCACCTTCAATCTTTCTCAGCATCAGGGTCTTTGCAAATGAGTCAGCTCTTCGCATCAGGTGGCCAAAGTATTGGAGTTTCAGCTTCAGCATCAGTCCTTCCAATAAATATTCAGGACTGATTTCTTTAGGATGGACTGGTTGGATCTCCTTGCAGTCCAAGGGACTCTCAAGAGTCGTCTCCAACACCACAATTCAAAAGCATCAATTCTTCAGCACTCAGCTCTTTTTAGAGTCCAACTCTCACATCCATACATGACAACTGGAAAAGCCATAGCTTTACCTAGATGGACCTTTGCTGGCAAAGTAATGTCTCTGCTTTTTAATATGCTGTCTAGGTTGGTCATAGCTTTTCTTCCAAGAAGTAAGCGTCTTTTAACTTCATGGGTGAAGTCACTATCTGCAGTGATTTTGGAGCAAAAAAAAAAAAGTCTGCCACGGTTTCCCCATCTATTTGCCATGAAGTGATGAGACCAGATGCCATGATCTTAGTTTTCTGAATGTTCACTTTTAAGCCAACTTTTTCACTCTCCTCTTTCACTTTCATCAACAGATTCTTTAGTTCTTTGCTTTCTGCCAGAAGGGTGGTGTCATCTGCAAATCTGAGATTATTGATATTTCTCCTGGCAATCTTGATTCCAGCTTGTGCTTCTTCCAGTCCAGCATTTTTCATGATGTACTCTGCATATAAATTAAATAAGCAGAGTGACAATATACAGCCTTGACGTACTCCTTTCCCTATTTGGAACCAGTCTATTGTTCCATGTCCAATTCTGGTGTGGGTTTTTTTTTTTTCTTCTTTTTTTGAGCATTACTTTACTAGCATGTGAGGTAAGTGCAACTGTACAGTAGTTTGAGCATTCTTTGGCATTGCCTTTCTTTGGGATTGGAATGAAAACTTATCTTTTCCAGTCCTGTGGCCATTGCGAAGTTTTCCAAATTTGCTGGCATACTGAGTGCAGCACTTTCAAAGCATCATCTTTTAGTATTTGAAATAGCTCAGCTGGAATTACATCACCTCCACTAGCTTTGTTAGTAATGATGCTTTCTAAGGCCCACTTTACTTCACATTCCAGGATGTCCGGTTCTAGGTGAGTGATCACATCATCGTGATTACCTGGGTTGTGAAGACAATTTCTGTTAAGTTCTTCTGTGTATTCTTGCCACCTCTTCTTAATATCTTCTGCTTCTGTTAGGTCCATACCATTTCTGTCCTTGACTGTGCCCATCTTTGCAAGAAATGTTCCCTTGGTATCTCTAATTTTCTTGAAGAGATATCTAGTGTTTCCCATTCTATAGTTTTCCTCTATTTCTTTGCACTGATCGCTGAGCAAGTCTTTCTTCTCTCTCCTTGCTAGTCTTTGGAACTCTGCATTCAAATGGGTGTATCTTTCCTTTTCTCCTTTGCCTTTCGCTTCTCTTCTATTCACAGCTATTTGTAAGGCCTCCTCAGACAACCATTTTGCCTTTTTGCATTTCTTTTGAGGGGGGGGGGATGGTCTTGATCCCTGCCTCCTGTACAACGTCACAAACCTCCATCTACAGTTCTTCAGGCACTCTATCCCATCTAATGCCTTGAATCTATTTCTCACTTCCACTGTACAATTGTAAGGAATTTGATTTAGGTCATACCTGAATGGTCCAGTGGTTTTCCTTACTTTCTTCAATTTAAGTCTGAATTTGGTAAAAAGAAGTTCGTGTTCTGTGCCACAGTTAGCTCCTGGTCTTGTTTTTGTCAACTGTACAGAACGTCTCCATCTTTGGCTATAGATAATATAAACAATGTGATTTCAGTATTGACCAGCCGGTGACGTCCATGTGTAGTCTTCTCTTGTGTTGTTAGAAGAGGGTGCTTGCTATGACCAGCACCTTCTCTTGGCAAAGAGAGTTACAAATGTAACCAGCCAATCCTGACAGAGTAAGAATTTGGTCTTCTCTATCTTCCCTACCTTGCCTATAACTTCAATACTGAGATTACCTTTTTTCATATTTTTCAACTTTAAATCTCCAATACATCCCCTTGTTGAATACTGTACAATTAACAGTGTATATCTGGATATTTCCTATACCATAAAGAATTCGATTACAATGGAATGCTTTATGGAACATGTCATTTTTGAATGTCAAGATGCCCAGTCCAATCCAAGATAATTAGAAAGAGAAACAAAAAGCACTAGTTTTAAATAACTTTAAATAAGCATTATTCTAGATCATCAGCATGTCTTAGGAAAGTAGTGGACTCAGACCAAGAACTTAAACAAAAAAAAAAATGACTGTGATGCTGATGCTTCCCAGGAAAATGAAGGTGATACAACTAATATAGCTGTAATAATATGATTATTAATTCAAACAAACATCTTGAGATCCTTGATATAGTCTTTTTTTTTTTTTCTTTAAGAGTACCACTGTTCAGAAACCTATGACATGCCTGGCAGTATATTAGCTATCTCCCAAATGTGATCTTCAATGCCCAGACCAACACCATAATATAAATGTTATTCTCTTTGTTAAGTAACTAGTGAAAGTGAAAAGCTGATCAGTCCAGTCTGACTCTTTGCAACCCCATGGACTATACAGTCCATGGAATTCTCCAGGCCAGAATACTGGAGTGGATGGCCTCTCCTAACTAACTAACTAGTGCTTAAAGAAAAGACTGTCAATATTGGAAATACTGTATAATCTTTCTTTCTAGGAACGAAAGTTGACTTCTTATAGGTCCCACCTTATAAAGCTGCAAGTCTGGCTCTCTTTGGAATATACTCCAGACTTCTCAAGGTTGTCTCACTTTTCATAAATAAGAAAATATGATTTTACGACCCCTCATTTTGTGAAGTATGTGACTCTATAAAGTATGAATAACTACAGCTTGTACTTGCAGATTCATTCAGAGCCTTAAGTTCAGTTGTCAGGAACAATACACAAACTTCTCAAAGCCAAGTACGAAAGTTATTTATGCTAAGTATCTGAGGGGATCTATCATGGAAATACTAAAGTTTCCCTTAAAATTATGCTCTTTTCAGTAAAATTATGATTCTTATACTTACACATGATATGTTATAATGGTGCTTATTGAAAATGTGTCTTCATTTACAAAAAAACATTTTACAGCTTTAAGAAGTTGCCTAAGTAGCACACTAGATGACATCCTTAGAAATCTTCTTTGAAGATTTTAATATTTTTTGAAATTTCTCATCTAACCTTTCCCTTTTTAATATTTCTATCAATCAAATTCTGTCAAAGGGGATTTCTTGGCTATACTTAATCTTTTCACATTAATTTTATAACTTATTAGGATTAAAACACTATTTTTACTGAAATTCCACAATGAACTGAAAAAGAAAATTTCTCAAAATTCCTCACAAAATTAGAGAATGTCTAAAATCTAAGAGAATCAAAGTCCATAAAATCTAATTCAAAAGAAAAAAACTGATATGCTACTAAGTAAAGATTGTCAAGTTTATCTGTAGCCCTTTACAATTTTTTTTAATCTGAAGACTGCTTTGAAATCCCTTCCTATAAAAATCTGTGCTTTTTTATTTTTACAGTTTAAATATGTTTCCCAGAATCCTCAATAGTGTAATCTAGTAATCAAACACATCTACTAAGAATAAGGGAAATAACAGCAAGATGGCTAGATTTTATCTCCATGATTTCTGGTGACTGAACAGAAAAATGGTGACTTTCAATGGCAATTAAGCTATATAAAAGTGTCAACATAACATGATAATCAGGACTTCATCGTGCTTAAACCTGCCAGAAATAAGTAGGCTGCCCACAATGCTAAATAGTAACTACATGATAAACGTGTCTTACTAACACTTTTGGCCTAATCACATGATGTTACTAAATATTTAAATACAGAACAGGTATACATGTAGATATATGCTATATTTAGAGATGCATACACAAAATATTTTGATCAAGTGTTAAAAGGTTTTCTTCATTTGGATATAATAATATCATTTAGTAGAATTTTATCATGTTTTGATGTACTGACTTCCTTGAAAAAACCGAAATGAAATTCTGTGAAAACTTCCTGTAAAAATGATCAAATAAAAGAGAACAATTAATCTTAACAATCTTTATCCACTAATGTTAAAATATTATACAAAAAAATATACAATAAGAAAAAAATTCAATTTTTAGATTGAAAAAGAAAGATACAAGTTAAATATTTCCCTTTCGATCAAAGTGCCATGAACTTGAAAGGATCTGTAAAGTGGAAACAGGTGTAGTCAACTGTTGGAGTATTTTATAAATTGTTTGACACATTATAATAGTGTGATCCAAAACTGAAACTTGACATTACTATAAGCATTGGAAGATCATAAATCACTTTAGACAGTATACTGCAGTCATAGTTTTTTCACACTGGAAGTATGTTGTAATACTTTTCAATATGAGAAAACTTTAACATTTTTAACATGGAAACTGAATTAATTTTGTTAATATGAAGAAAATATTTTTATATGAGAAAATTTAACATTATTTTATTTCCTAATAAATATTATAAAGTTTAAATAATAGTAAGATGAAAGATTAACTTTCTTCCCTTATAGTTAATAAATTGTATATAATTCCATATTGTTTGTAAAACAATTAAATATTCTTCCTGCTTTGGCATATTTTTAATGTTTTATTAAAAGATGGTCATATTAGAAAGATGATTTCAAGTGGACTTCATACATATCCACATTTTATAGTTGATTTAATTGCTGTATAATTAAAATTACAAAGAAATTAAAATGCCAGTTAAAACAAACTTTCATCTAATTTTGTTTTTGTAAGAAAGGACAATTTCATGTAAATGCTAATAATTTCATATTTTACAACAGCACCTTACCAAGGACTCCAATTTTTTTCAAAGAAACAGTCATAACATCTTTATTTATCCCCATAATCTCACAGTGACACATGAGTATAAAATAAATCAGATCAGAATAATGGCACATGGAATACTGTCTCCTATCCCTACTTTAGGCATCACTCTTAAGAGTGACAGTTCCACTCCAAGTCAACTTTCAAAAATTAAGTCATACCTAATGCTTACAGCTTCAAAACAGCTCAAAACAACTTACTACTGATTTTCAGTACATTAAGTAATAAGAATAAATTAGACCCATTTATTTCCATCAAAATAGATACTTAAGCTAAAAATGTTTAATTATTACAGAAATTTAATAAGCAATTTGCTTTAGGTTAATTCAAAGGGTTTACTTGAAAACTTTACTCTTGACATACATATTATATCTAATTCTCAAAGGAATAATAAAAACAATTTCAATATTTTGTAAAATATGTTTTCATCAAGGTTCATCTGCTTTGCTTTCTCCCCTCTGGTCCCAAGAGGTTTCTGCCATTGTCCATTCAACTGACTCATCTCTTTTTAATTCCCAGTCCCATTTCACTCAGATAAACATACTGTATGAAGAATAAACTCAGCTATTTTTAACATTAAATTATGCTTTTCTAATGTTTAATGATACTACCAATACATGCTATGACCTAATGATTTCTATTTTCTAAAAAATCCCTTTCTGTTGTGAAGTTTTCAAAATCTGAACACACTTCATGGACTGAAGGCATTCAAACAGTCTCTAGCAGGAAAATATATGGCACACCAATCCTTTAAAAATGCATATAATAACAGCTGGGATTTATAATAACAAACAAAGGGAAAGATGAAGGAAATACACAAATCATAAGCTTCAAGAAACATATAAATCTTTACGAAGTTTATCATAACTCAGACAGAATGTTATCCCTTCAAAACACACCAGATCACGCCAGATATCATACCCAGTTTTAAAGTTCAGGTGCTTTGAATCTACAAGTCCTCTTTGAAGTCCTCTCAGGTTTGGACTTTTGGTCACTGCTCAGATCAAGTGTTGCACGCAACAGTTCTGTTGTCCTATTGTTTCCCTACCATCAGTCATTGCTTCTCTTTAATATAGAAGCATATATGTTGTCGTCTATAATATGTAATCTGAAAATGTGAAACCTTTTTGCATAATAGGTTACATTTGTATAAGATAATGACATAACTTAGTAGATTGAAAAGAGAAACTTTTTTCTTTCAAACCACTGTACCCTTCAAACTCACTGTGTCTTAGCTTTTCTTGCCTGCAGATTAGATTTTAGCCAGAATGTATCCTTCTTCTCATATTAATTAATTTATTCATTCATTTTAAAAATGCTTCAAATGTCTACTAAATGCCAAACACTGTGCTAGGTGTTTTGGAATCATTGATGATCAACATCAAAAATTCCTAAGGCTTATATTCTAGTTGCAGAAAGATATAAAAAGTGAGTAATTCTATGGGAAAAAATTAAAATAATCAAGCATGATAAAGGAAGACAGAAAGTCCAGAATGGGAGTGCAGAGGAGTAGGGGAGGTATGTTGGGGGAGGGAGGTCAGAATTCAGTATCAATTAAGATCATTGGGTAAATCTCTCACAGAAACATTGGATTTAGATAAGATGATGAGTTTGGCCAAATGGATGTCTGGTAGAAGACATTCCAGAACAGAGAGAACAAAAAGCTTAAATAAGAACATGTCTGAGATGTTCACATGATAGCAAAGAAATGTGTGCAAATGATAGAAGTCAGAGAGGAGAGGAGGGCAGCAGAACATGAGAACACTATAGGCTGTTTTCTGGATTTGAGCTTCTACCATGACTGAAACAGAAATGGAACAAAATCTGACATATTTTGAAAGGATAATTCAGTATCCGGGTAAGAGGTGATGGTCATGCAAGCAAAGAAGGTAGTAGTGGAAGATATGGTTTAAAGCCACCAGCCTTTCCTATGAGGTTTGATACAGAATGTGAAAGAAAGGATTGCCCCCAAGGGTTTTGGTGTGGATAAAAGAAAGGAAGTGAATCAGATGTTCAAGGGACAGTGGAAGTGAGGGAGCAAACTTGGGACAGAATATTTGGAATTTCAAAAGTTTTATACATGTTGCATTTGTGATGGCTGCTGACCAAGTATATATGTTGAGTAGGCAATTAGACATATGAATTTGTAGTTATACTACAGATCAGCCAAGAGAGTTTAAAAATCTGGGAATTATCAGCATACTGATAGTCTTCAGAGTCATAAGGGTGGATGCTTAACCATGGGTCTGTAACTAAAAAAGAGAAGTCTAAAAACTAAGCTCTGGGCCACGGCAATGTCAAAGGGTCAGTTAAAAGAGAAGGAACAGGCAAAGAAAACTGAAGATAAACAACCAGTAAGTTAGGAAGAAAGTCAATCAAGTACAGTGTCCTGGAAATAAAATTTTTGAAAACTGAAATTCTGAGTGTAGTAAAGATATCATTCCATACATGTGATGTATCTGAACTGGATTTCAGCAACCGAAATTTTCATTAATAGTGGTGGCTGCTGAATATGCATCTACAAGTTTTAGCATCCTCCAAACACATTTTGCTCTTGAATAGAAGGAATTTTGGAGTAAAAAATTCTTTAGCTCATTCCTCATTCTCTAAAACCTTATAGACTGTTTTAACATATGTTCAATACCATATTTATGACTGTGACTGACTCTAGAAAACTGACTATATTTAATCCTCTTGTTATTACCTTTGGGAATAGTACACAAGCACATACTTTGATTTTTTTCAATTACTGAAGCTAAAAAGACTATAACAAAACTGTAACACAATAAAAGAAATCTGCCAAATGCCAATCAATCATATTCCAAAGAGGTCTTTGGGGAAGTTACAGATGAAATGCTTCCTAAGTGCTTTCTAAACATTAACTCTGAAATGTTTAAAGAAAAATCTGAAAGTATTCTTAGATCTTTTGGATCAGGAATTCATACCTGGAATCATTCTTCACTGATTCTTTCTACAGATCCATCTTAAATCCAGGATGCCCCGACAATATCTTGTTCTACCAGGAAAGATTACATAACTAGATTTTACAATAGTTAATCACAGGGTTTTATTTTAAACGATTTCTCAATTAAACTTAATCATTTAGAAACTCTTCTAAGAGAGCAAATGGCTTTCAAAGTGGTTCAATATAATCAACCTACCTCCGGATAGCTGGCTGATCACTTCAGGGAATGTTAAAAACTTAGTATCGGTCTCTGCTGCTGGAACATTGGACATTCAGCAGTGACTGTAGGCAGGTTAGCTCTAGTGAGTGGAAGGCCATGTTGCTGAGCTCAGACATACCCTACTTCCTTGCCACCACGGCCACTTTGGTCATGAGCCCCTTGGGAACAGATGGGAGTGGCTAGGGAAAGAGGCTGATTGATGTACACAGAATGAGTCATCCTATCCAGTTGATCATTAAAATTCCCCTCTCCTGATATTACTTTCTAAGGAGCATTCACAAGGAATACAGATACTTTCATATTTTTACCCATTCAGAAAGGCCCATCAATATACCCTTTCCCTAAATCTCCTTGCCATTAATTTTCCAATCATGTTCCTTCCAAGTCCCTAATCATCTAGCCAACACACTGGTCACAGCCCATGAATTTATATACAATTGATCATCTGGCATTTTTCCTCCTAAGAAAAATGAATAACCACATAGACTGCTCAAAGTTCTGCCCGCTCACACTCTCCTTCAGGGATGTCCCAGAAAGGGGCTGTAAGTGCTGGAGCTCTTTAATGAAGGTGGTACCTCCTATTACAGACCCACTCACTGTAACCGAGACCCAGATTTTCTCTTCCCTTATCAGCTGGTCATATCTCTATGACCATATCTACCTCGAGATGAGGTCATAGGTGCAGGCTGAGAGAAATGAAGTAATAGGCCACTTCTTCACACAACTTACTTGCGGCTTCAGAGCCTGATCAAACCTAATCCGATAGGCACTACTTGGATTTGATGATGGACTGTGACTGTGCACCTCCAACTTTATGACTTTATAGGCCAGACGATGCTCAGTTCATGATCGACATCACAGCTGCCTGGTACCTTAGTGGCCCATGGCTAACATTCAGCTTCTACTAAGGCCCAATAACAAACCAAAAGTTGTTTCTCAAGAGGAGAGTAGTTTCCACAGTATATGACAGGGTTTGCTCAAAACTCTGAAGATTCTAAGCTGTTATTCATCAATAGGAGCCAATTAAAATCGTTCTCTAACCAGGCCACATTAAGCACCACTGGACCTACTAGATCATATGGTCCGTGTGGCAGAGCAGGTAGGCCTAACAGACTTGACTTGTTGGAGAGCCTTATTTTGCTCTAGGCCTCAGTTAAAAATAGTAGGTTTTTGGCCACTTGGTAAATGGGCTCAAGTGACACAGCCAAATGAGGAATATGTTGCCTCTAAAATCCAAAGAAGTCCACTAATCATGATGTCTCTTTTCTGGGTGTTGGAGAAGCTAGATGGAACAGCTTATCTTTCACTTTGAAATGGCTATCTTGACATGCCCCATACCACTACATCCTCGGAAATTTCACTGATGTGGAAGACCCCTGAATTTCTGCTGGATTTATTTCTCACCCTCTGACATATAAACGTCTTACCAACAAGTCTAGAATAGTTGCTGCTGCTGCTGCTAAGTCCTGTCAATCGTGTCCAACTCTGTGCAACCCCATAGACAGCAGCCCACCAGGCTCCCCCATCCCTGGGATTCTCCAGGCAAGAACACTGGAGTGGGTTGCCATTTCCTTCTCCAATGCATGAAAGTGAAAGATGAACGTGAAGTCGCTCAGTCGTGTCCGACACTTAGCAACCCCATGGACTGCAGCCTACCAGGCTCCTCGTCCATGGGATTTTCCAGGCAAGAGTACTGAAGTGGGTTGCCATTGCTACTTTTTGCTCAATGGATCTAATCAGAAAAATGTCATCAATGTAATGAGTCAATGTGATATGTTCTAGAAGGGGAAAGCAATCAAGATTTCTGCAAACAAAATTATAACGTAAGGATGGATGTTTCCTATGTATCCATGGTATGTCAGTGAACGTGTATTGTTGGCTTAGCCAGCTGAAAGCAAATGAATCTAGTGGTTAGGAACGGAGAAAAAAATCATTTGCCAGATCAACAGCAGTGCACCAGGTACCAGGATATGTGTCAATTTATTCAAGCAATGAAACCACATCTGGTACAAGAGCTGCAACCAGTTACCACCTGGTTACAGGTACAGTAATGCATTGTCATTCTCCAAGGTTTATCTGTATTCTGCACATGCCAAATAGGCAAATTGAATGGGGATGTAGTAGAATCACCACGCCTGCATCCTTCAGGTCTTTGACAGTGTCACTAATTTCTACAACACCTTCAGAGATGAGGTATTGCTTTTTATTTACTATTTTCCTAGATGCAGGCAGCTCTAGTGGCTCCATTTGGCCTTTCCCACCGTAACAGCCCTCATTCCTCAGATCAAGAACCAACCAGAGGATTTTCCAGTTGTTTAGTATACCTGTTCCAACAATGCATTCCAAAGGTAGAGAAATAACCACAAGATGCACTAAGGGACCCACTGAACCCACTATAAGATTGGATCTGAGCTAAAGCCTCAACTCCAGAAGCTCTACTCTGACTGGTGGACCAAAGTGGCATTATGGATCTCCTAGAAATAGTGTCAGTTCAAATCCAGTGTCCAGTCACCCCTAAAACGTTTGATTATTTCTGTTTCCCCAGTCACATACAGTGTGACTGTTTGTACAGCCACTGACTAAAAGGGTGATCCCTTTAGGGAAGCCTGGGGAAAATATTAACAGTATAAATTTCTGGCAGTGCAGCTGGGATTTTATTCAAGGGAACTCAGCATCTTCTTCATTCAAGGGGTTCTGGGTCTGTAAACTTGCTCAAGTCTGGGAATTGATTTAGGAGCCATAACTCTCTGTTTTTATGATTCAAGTTAGACTTTTATTTACTTGGCCTACAACTTTTCTGCTTATACAAATCAAATGAAAATTAGTAGACTTCCCATCTAGTTCACATCTAGGAACATCATGATTCAACTGGCCAATGCCATAAATCTTTACTACTCAGACTATTCTGGTTATTGCTTTGATTCTGATGTCCATTATGATAACCCACTTTGTCTTTGGTGATTTAACTACTTCCACCTGGCTTCTGTCACACATTTCCAGCCCCCCTACCCCGCCACCCCCAACAATCCATACTGTATTTAGGTTTCTCAATTAAGTTCCCATTATAATTTCTGACCTACAGAAAACAGAGACGAGGGGCTCTTCAAAGATGCTGGATGTCACCCAAATTTATTTCTCGCAGTAGTGGTAAAAGGTGTGTCTTCTAGATTCTTCAAGGTTGGGTGAACAAGTCTTACAAGATATATCTGCTCTTATAGTCTCATATCTCCCTAAACAAACCTCTTGATCCCCTCCTCTACTGTATACCAAGGCAGCTGTGGTATTTCATCTTATTTAACACAGGTCACCTTATGATCCTTGTTTCAGCTAACCAACCAAACTGTTAGAGCCCTCCCTAATCCCCTGAGCTGCAACATTATATCCAGAATCTCTGCATATTGATACATATCAATGGGCTTCCCTGATAGCTCAGGGAAGAGCTATCTGGGAAGAATCTGCCTGATTCTCCACCTGCAATGCTGGAGATCCTGGTTCGATTGCTCTGTCAGGAAGATCCACTGGAAAAGGGATAGGCTACCCACTCCTGTATTCTTGGGCTTCCCTTGTAGTTCAACTGGTAAAAAATCCGCCAGCAATGCAGAAGACCTGGGTTCGATCGCTGGGTTGGGAAAATGCCCTGGAAAAGCAAAAGGCTACCCACTTCAGTATTCCGGCCTAGAGAATTGCATGAACTCATGGCTGAGTGACTCACTTTCAATAAATTCAGCTACATCCCACTTTATATTTCTTCCATTATCTAAAACCCTTAACAACAATTGCCACACACAGTTCCCCAGACTTCTGTCTATATAAATTGGAAAAGCAGTTCTTTCAGAGTGCAGCTCTCTTCTTCATGTTCATACTCTATATCTCACTTTCAAGGCCTGCTGGGAATAAGTCTAGTTCAAGGTTTAAAAGCAGAAAGGAACTGTGGATGGCAGGTCCTAAGGAGGATCAGCAGCATTTTGTAAGGCAACTGATTCATGGGAGGCCACTGCAGTCCCCTCGTGCCTATCAGCTTTACTCCCCTGTGGTGAGGTCAACAGCAGCTTCTACTTGCGAAGACAACTCCCCTGAGGTGGAGGTGGAACAGCTGCTTCTACTGGTGAAGAGGACTCAGGATTATTAGAGGTTCCATGTCCCAGACTTCATCAGGATCTTCCCCTAAGGCCGGATTCCAGTCTTCAGGATCTCAATCCTTTCCAATCAATGCCCTTACTTTACCAGCAGACACCTGGCAATTTGTGTTATAATTTAGCCACTAGCAGGATGAGACTCTGGGTCTGATTTTCAGTTACCTCTGTGGCTACTGGAGATAAAGATTTCTTTCAGGGCAGATGCAGAAACTTTCAGGTCATTTATGTGGTGCTTAAGCTGGAAATCCAAATACTTGAGCTCATCTTTTTCGTTTTTCTCTCTCAATTTTTCCAGCATAATTAGGGGCAGCCAGGCTTCCCAGGCAGCACTAGTAGTAAAGAAGCCGCTTACCAATGCAGGAGACATAAGAGACTCGGGTTAGATTCCTGGGTCCAGAAGATCCCCTGGAGGAGGAAATGGCAACTCCAGTATTTTTGCCTGGAGAATCCCATGGACAGAGGAGCGTGGAAGGCTACAGTCCAAAGGGTCACAAAGAGTCACACAGGACTGAAGTGACTTAGGACACATGTTAGGGGCACCCATGTAATCTCATTATTCTTGTTACATTCACAAAAAAGTGCTAAAGTACCAAATACATGGCCTCTCAAAAATCTGCCTTCTCTAAGTGTTTGTTGAGGAGAATCCACCCTATGAACTTTTCTAAAGCCAGCTTGAACATCAGGAGGTTCACAGTTCACATTTTGCTGAAGCCTTGCTTGGAGAATTTTGAGCACTACTTTACTAGCATGTGAGATAAGTGCAATTGTGCAGTAGTTTGAGCATTCTTTGGCATTGCCTTTCTTTGGGATTGGAATGAAAACTGGCCTTTTCCAGTCCTGTGGCCACTGCTGAGTTTTCCAAATTTGCTGACATATTGGGTGCAGCACTTTCAAAACATCATCTTTCAGGATCTGAAATAGCTCAGCTGGACTTCCATCACCTACACTAGCTTTGTTCATAGAGATGCCTTCTAAGGCCCACTTGACTTCACATTGGATGTCTGGCTCTAAGTGAGTGATCACACCATCATGGTTATCTGGGTCATGAAGCTCCTTTTTGTACAGTTCTTCTGTGTATTCTTGCCACCTCTTCTTAATATCTTCTGCTTCTGTTAGATCCATACCATTTCTGTCCTTTATCAAGCCCATCTTTGCAAGAAATGTTCCCTTGATATCTCTACTTTCCTTGAAGAGATTTCTAGTCTTTCCCATTCTGTTCTTTTCCTCTATTTCTTTGCATTGATCGCTGAGGAAGGCTTTCTTATCTCTCCTTGCTATTCTTTGGAACTCTGCATTCAGATGCTTGTATCTTTCCTTTTCTCCTTTGCTTTTCACTTCTCTTCTTTTCACAGCTATCTGTAAGGCCTCCTCAGACAGTCATTTTGCTTTTTTGCACTTCTTTTCCATGGGGATTGTCTTGATCCCTGTCTCCTGTACAATATCACAAATCTCTGTCCATAGCTCATGAAGCACTCTTGTCTATCAGATCTAGTCCGTTAAATCTATTTCTCACTTCCACTGTATAATCATAAGGGATTTGATTTAGGTCATACCTGAATGGTCTAGTGGTTTTCCCTACTTTCTTCAATTTAAGTCTGAATTTGGCAATCAGGATTTCATGATCTGAGCCACAGTCAGCTCCCGGTCTTGTTTTTGCTGACTGTATAGAGCTTCTCCATCTTTGGCTGTACAGAATATAATCAATCTGATTATAGTGCAAAGAATATTATCAATCTGTTCAAGCTGGTTTTAGAAAAGGCAGAGGAACCAGAGATCAAATTGCCAACATTCCCTGGATCATCAAAAAAGCAAGAGAGTTCCAGAAAAACATCTATTTCTGCTTTGCTCACTATGCCAAAGCCTTTGACTGTGTGGATCACAATAAACTGGAAAATTCTGAAAGATGGGAATACCAGACCACTTGACCTGCCTCTTGAGAAATCTATATGCAGGTCAGGAAGCAACAGTTAGAACTGGACATGGAACAGACTGGTTCCAAATAAGAAAAGGACTACATCAAGGCTGTATCTTGTTACCCTGCTTATTTAACTTCTATGCAGAGTACATCATGAGAAACGCTGGGCTGGAAGAAGCACAAGCTGAAATCAAGACTGCCGGGAGAAATATCAATAACCTCAGATATGCAGATGACACCACCCTATGGCAGAAAGTGAAGAAGAACTAAAGAACCTCTTGATGAAAGTGAAAGAGGAGAGGGAAAAAGCTGGCTTAAAGCTCAACATTCAGAAAACAAAGATCATGGCATCTGGTCCCATCACTTCACGGGAAATGGATGGCGAAACAGTAGAAACAGTGTCAAACTTTATGTTTGGGGGCTCCAAAATCACTGCAGATAGTGATTGCAGCCATGAAATTAAAAGATGCTTACTCCTTGGAAGGAAAGTTATGACCAACCTACACAGCATATTAAAAAGCAGAGACATTATTTTGCCAACAACGGTCCATCTAGTCAAGGCTATGGTTTTTCTAGTGGTCATGTATGGATGTGAGAGTCGGACTATGAAGGAAGCTGAGTACTGAAGAATTAATGCTTTTGAACTGTGATGCTGGAGAAGACTCTTGAGAGTCCCTTGGACTTCAAGGACATCCAACCAGTCCATCCTCAAGGAGGTCAGTCCTGGGTGTTCATTGGAAGGACTGATGTTGAAGCTGAAACTCCAATACTTTGGCCACCTGAGGCAAAGAGCAGACTCATTTGAAAAGATCCTGATGCTGGGAGGGATTAGGGGCAGGAGGAGAAGGGGACGACAGAGGATGAGATGGCTGGATGGCATCACCGACTCGATGGACATGAGTTTGGGTAAACTGCAGGAGTTGGTGATGGAAAGGAGGCCTGGCATGCTGCAATTCATGAGGTCACAAAAAGTCAGACACAACTGAGCGAGTGAACTAAACTGAACCCTATGAACTATCAGTGCTCTTCTTTATTACTAGGAATAGAGTCATTAGCTCCTTTATTTCTGATCAGATCAGAGAACCAAATCTAGAAATCTCAGAATCAATTCAGAATCCTTTTTACAACTGTTCCTTTCATGCACAAAACATCAATCATACTGACTTTCTTGTTGTTCTATGAACACGACAGACATGTCCCTCCATATCCCAGCTGTTCCTTATGATGAAACCACTTTATCAGATACCGGCTTGGCTAACTCCTTTACTTCTTCCACGTTCTTGTTCTAACTTCTCCTTGATGAATCTGCCCATCCCATTTAACAAGGGAATTCACCAAATCTCCCTACTTATTCTATTTTTCTTTTTCTATAACGTGTATGGATTTCTAACATAATGTTACATATTTTGTCTTATATATTATTTCATTCTGTTGTTTTTGTTCCTTGTTTATCTGTCTCTTCAGCAGAATATAAACTGTGTGTGCATGCTAAGTCACTTCAGTCGTGTCCAACTCTGTGCCACCCTCTGGACTGCAGCCCCTCCAGGATCCTCTGGCCATGGGATTCTCTAGCCAAGAATACTGGAATGGATTGCCATGCTCTCCTCCTGGGGATCTTCCCGAACTAGGGATTGAACCCACGTCTCTTCTATCTCCTGCTTTGGCAGGCAGATTCTTTACCACTAGCGCCACCTGGGAAGACAATATGGCTGTGATCTTTGCCTATTCTGTGTAATAATGTATCTTAAGATAACTTGTTAAATAAATTATGTAATCAGATTTCTGCTTCTGTAACTTAAATATAAGAAATATGAGCTTTGTACACATGACAAAGTACACAAGTAGGAAATTCATATGCAATGCACTATAATAAATATGAGTTCTGTTTGGAAACTCCAAAATCTCTCAAAACAGGTAGCCTCATTATCGGAGCAAATCATAGGGGATGCAAGGTGAGGAGGAGGAAACTACAAAAGATCATTTTATACAACCTCCCTACTCTTCTTAGGAAGACAATTAAGTCCAAGGAAGTTAGGTGTATTGAAGAATGTTGAAAAGTCACCTAAGGGCAAAAACTAAGATTAGAATCTAATATTCTAATTACCAACACCATATTCTTTCCACTTTCTCAAACTGGCAAATTCACTGCTCAAACAGAATTTACAGCAATCAAATAAAAGGGCGAAAGAAGAAATTTCCAACATACTGATTATTTCAAAATGTAGGGCAGTTTCTAATATCAACAAATTGAAATCCTATCATCTAATACATTTGTTTCTCAAAAACAACATAGATGACCGAGGTTTTGAATCTCTGGATGTAAAACTCTAAAAGGAGAAGAGATGCCTTAGTGAATCTAAATTTACAATCTTATGTTGCTAAGTTATTGGCCTCTGCCCGTCCATGAGAATTTCATTTTCAGAACTGAGATGAGCTTAGTGAAAGCTACTACTGACAGAGGGAAAGATGACATCAACTAATGACATGAAGGAAGTAGAAGTTGTCACTCTAAGGGAGTATTTTAGTCTACTTTGCTATTCAATAGCTTCAAAGAATCTTTTTTTTTTTTTCCTATTTAAACAACCAGGGAATTAATTTAGCTAGGAGAAATGCATCTATGAATTGTGGTTATGCTTCTACAAACTAAACTTTACCAGTAGAGTGTAACTCTCCCACAGAATTTTATAGAATGAGAAACTGGGTCAGTGTTTTATATGACTGGCTTCTCCTAACAAAGTAACATGATACTCCCATTTTGCTGAAACTGAAGACCAAGAAGTTATAATTTTTTAGTGAAGTTTATAATTTTCTTTCCCAGGCATTTGGCTCTTTTGGTCTTGTGATTCTTTCCCCTACTTTAATGTTATGACTAATTGAAATATATTTCTATCTAATGAAGGGGGAATGAATCATCCCTGGTGAAAATTTTATACATTTATAGCTAGCAATGTCCATATATTTAATTCCCACTTCACTGGTAATGAATTAGTTATTAGGTTTTCTACATAAACTGGAAACAAAAGTTCATAAAACTAATCATTTAAGGTCAATGTTCATACAGTTTTTAAAAAATAGAATCTAGACAGCCACTTTAATTCTCTGCTTTACATCAATGAAAGAAATATTTTTATGCTCAGAAACCACTGTAAGCCTATAAAATAAAATTAGAATTTGAGTATCATGTGCGAGCGCTCTCACGCTGAAGTTAATCACATTAGTTTTAAATTGATTTATTAAAACTTGAAATGTTATAGTACGAAGACATGAAGAATCTTTCAAACTCTAGTATCAGACTATTCTCATTTTCAAAAAAAAAAATATTGCCTCATGTATTCAATGTAGTTTGGTTAACTAAAATGGAATTATTCTTTATCCCTGTTATTGTATGAACATGTTAAGCTATCTCTTTGGGAGTAAAAAGACAGTTATTTTCTAAATGTTAAAAGCTAGCATCTTATTTTCCCAGCAGTATGCATTTTTTATTTGAAAAACGTTGACTGCCACTCCAGGTACTTCAAACCTTATTTAAATGCAAATAGTATTCTGAAATACTTTGCTTCAACATACAATTCTCAACTGGAGATGCAAGTAGTTTAATTTTTTTTAAACTGGTAAGTAATTTATTAACTGGAGATTTTTATTTAGTTCATAACCTTCCTGGAACTACTTTAATTTAAATATATTTCACACAATCTAAATTAAAATAATGAAAGGAAAGTGATACGATGACTCACCAAACTGCCAAAAATCTGAACATGGTTTTATTCCCACCCTTTTTGGCAAGTCTCTTCTTTATGCCAGGAGCCTCAATGGATAAACAGCAACATTCTAGAAAGAGTAGATGCAAAAACACTGCAGAAGAATGTACGACTCCTCAAGAAAGAAAAATACCTCTGTCTTTGAATCTGTATGAATTAGGCATATAATGATGCAAGAATTTTCTAAAAGCTTGAAAGTTCCCCCAGCCAGTTTCTCCTAGCATCAGCAGCAAAAAGGTCTATATTTAATATAAAATTCTCCTAAATTCCTGTACTGTACTGGTTTTCAAAATTATTTAAGTTCTTAGTCCTTAACAAAGCAAGGTGGGAGGGGATGGAAATCTCTTTTTTTCTCTTTAAGAGAGTGAATTATTCTAAAAAAGCAAAAATAATAAAAATATGTCAGCATAACCAAATCAGCTTTCAGTTTTGTCTCTGAAATTTAAAAGAGGCTTTAGCAGTATGAAAAAATAGTACAAATTCTGACTACGTTTCTATAGATCTCTATTTCTATAGTCTAGAACTAAAAATATTAAGATGGCCCATTACAGACTAGAAACATAATACCTATTTCCATTCCAACAGGACAGTACCAAAAGTATATGTTTAAAAAAATAGAAGTCTAAAACCTGGGTCATCTGGTCAACCTTGCCTTGCAGCATTCACACAGAATGCAATTTATTCTTTAAATTGAGTAACATCTCACAAGAGAATAACACTATAAAAATAAATAATACCCCTGCCCTGCAGGACCTCAATATTTCTTGTCACCAAATAAGAGAAAGTACCCAAAGAGAGAACATAAACTTACAACTAGAGAGGGAAATAAATTTTAAAGTATGTATTACTCCACAAATGAGTAGCAAGAAAAGAGAGAAAAGAAATTCAACAAACTGGTTCAATGAGGAACTATCAAATTATATGATAAGCAGTAATTTTCAGGACAATAAGTCCATCATCTTCATAAGGAAGGAGACCTGTGCTCAGGATCTTTAGGAAAACAAGGAGAAGAACAAACATTTAAAGATCTCCACATTTATTTTTTAAATTAAAAAGGAAGTTTTATGGCCTGCAACACAGGGGGAAAAAACAATCACTGAGTTATACACTGTTTTCCATTTCACTGAGCTTGATGATACTCTCAATAATGGTCAACTAAGGCTTTATCTTTCAATAAGAGCAATAGCTAACATTTACTAAACACAATAGGCTAGGTGGATGCTGTTCTAAGCAGTAAGTTTTCAGCTTATAGAAATCCTCACAAAATAACTTATTTTATAAATGAGATAATAAAGGCATATGCATGCTGCATGCTAAGTCACTCCAGTTTTGTTCAATTCTTTGCAACCCTATGGACTGTAGCCCTCCAGGCTCCTTCGTCCATGAGATTCTCCAAGCAAGAATACTGGACCGGGTTGCCATGCCCTCCTCTCCAGGGGATCTTCCCAATCCAAGGATCAAATGCGATCTTTTATGTCTCCTGCATTGGCAAGCAGGTTCTTTACTCTAGGGCCATCTTGGAAGCCCTAATAAAGGTGCAGAGAATGTAAATGACTTACCCAAATCACATCGCTAGTAACAAAACCGATAACTCACTCACTCAGTCTGATACCCAGATCCAACTAATTAAAGTTCGCTATGTCTTAGGAAGCTTAACAGTCAAAGGAGTTTGGATAGTAACAACAGAAGCATAAGACTGACCGAAACTTTTATTGTCAATTCTACTTTTTTCTTTTATGATCTGTATATTAAATTTTCTTCTATTATATTTCAGGCTCAGAAAACAGGTGCACTTGCAAAGACTGGAAAATACTCATTTTACTCAAGGCCATAAAAGACACTACCAAATAATCCAACATATTCTTCTAGTCAGATCACATTTTCTGTCTCTACTTTGAGTGGTACATCTGGGTATAGATTTACCCTGAAGCTGCTAAAATTATTTGGTCAGTAGCCTGAGACCCTGGTTTATTCTTGCCAGTTTAGAACTATACCAGTCTCCACATTCCTCCAGTTCTTTGTGGGGTGCACACCAACTAGGTAAGATGTCTCAGAAGTATGAATCACTTGGACGATGTAAACGTGAAATAAACAGACTGCCAAATACAGCAAAGATGGGTTTATTCAGGACAACATACAATTGCAATTTTGGGTCCAAAATCATGGTGAGCCACAGGAAAGTCCCTGTGTAGCAAGGGAAGGAGAACACTTCCCTTGGCACAGAAAAGAAAAAGAAGTTCAGAGGGCTACAGTCAACACAGAAGGAGTCCATGACTTTTCACTGGCTGAGTCCTTACCAGAAAAGAGGAGACTTTCTTCTTCCTGTTGGGCTCTACTACCACTGCAGGGCATAAGGATTTCCTCTTCCAGGTTCCCCACTCTATTTCATTTAGATTTGTGTTTATTAATTTTTTACACTGACTACACTTCCCATTACCTTATCATACCAACCTAATTTTCTGATTTCTCAACACAGAAGTAGGATAAAAAAAATGTGAAACTCTATAATAAACACTAAATCTTGCCTAACTGATTGCCCAATACCTCCTGAAATTCAAAAGATGGGCAGCTACTCAAGGCCAGCATCTCTCTCTTTCTGTATCAACATGTGCTGCTGAGAAACTGCATGTGTGCTTCATAAGTTGCTTCAGTCGTGTCTGATTCGTTGCAACCACATGGACTGTAGCCCACCAGGCCCTTCTGTCCACGGGATTCTCCAGGCAAGAATACTGGAGTGGGTTGCCATTCCCGTTACAAGAGTTAACACAAATTATGAAAGTCATGAAAGGGTGTCCAGCTCCACATGCAAGTAGCTACGAAGTTGCCACACTGTCCTAATAACAAGTAAAGCAATGAACAGACTGAAGAAAACAACTCTTCTGGATTCTTGAATTCATAAGACAGATAAGGACACAGAGGAACTACTGCCACCAAAGCAGGAGAAACAGACAAACGCTGGGAGCCTTACCTTACTGTACATTCAAAGCCACCTCAGGAACCACTGCTAGAGTGGGAAAACTTGAAGCATAACTGACAAATTGCTGGAGGTTCGGTGCAGATAGCCTGAGAGTTAAAAACTCCAGTGGGACCAACTTACAGGTAGCCACCATGCTTTTCAGGGTTTTGTCTCCATGACCTCAACCAAGTTCTCACAGTAAATACCAGAGACAAACAATCCACATGTTTCAGGAAAAAGACACCACTCTGAAATATACAAGACCTCTGTGTTCTCAATAAGGCCTGGCTTCAGGAAAAAATTTTAACTGGAACCTAATCTCATGGGGTTTTATCAAAGCCTAACTGAGATACCAACAAAGGTCCACCTAGTCAAAGCTACTGTTTTTCCAGTAGTAATATAGGGATATGAGAGTTGGACTATAAAGAAAGCTGATGACAAAGAATTGATGCTTTTAAACTGTGGTGTTGGAGAACACTCTTGAGAATCCTGGGACTGCAAGGAGATCTAACCAGTCAATCCTAAAGGAAATCAGTCCTTAATATTCTTTGGAAGGACTGATGCTGAAGCTGAAACTCCAATACTTTGGCCACCTGATGTGAAGACCTGACTCACTGGAAAAGAGCCTAATATTGGGAAAGATAGAATGTGGGAAGAAAAGGGGATGACAGAAGATGAGATGGTTGGATGGCATCAGCAACTCAATGGACATGAGTTTGAGTAGGCTCAGGAAGTTGGTGATGGACAGGGAAGCCTGGCGTGCTGCAGTTCATAGGGTCGCAAAGAGTTGAAGATGACTGAGTAACTATCCTTGCCCTGAGAACCCTATGAACAGTATGAAAAGGCAAAAAGATAAGACACTGAAAGATGAACTCCCCAGGTCAGTAGGTGCTCAATATGCTACTGGAGATTAATGGAGAAATAACTCCAGAAAGAATGAAGGGATGGAGTCAAAGCAAAAACAACACCCAGTTGTGGATGTGACTGGTGATGGAAGTAAAGTCCAATGCTGTAAAGAGGAGTACTGCATAGAAATCAGGAATGTTAGGTCCATGAATCAAGGCAAATTGGAAGCAGTCAAACAGGAGATGACAAGAGTGAACATCAACATTTTAGGAATCAGTGAACTAAAATGGACTGGAATGGGTGAATTTAACTCAAATGACCATTGTATCTACCACTGTGAGGAAATGGAGTAGCCATCATAGTCAACAAAAGAGTCCAAAATGCAATACTGGGATGCAATCTCAAAAATGACAGAATGATCCATTTCCAAGCCAAACCATTCAATATCACGGTAACCCAAGTCTATGCCTTGACCAGTAACACTGAACAAGTTGAAGTTGAACACTTCTATGAAAACTAACAAGACCTTCTAGAACTAACACCCAAAAAAGATGTGCTTTTCAATATATGGGACTGGAATGCAAAAGTAGGAAGTCAAGAGATACCTGGAGTAACAGGAAAATTTGGCCTTGGTACAGAATGAAGCATGGCAAAGGCTAATAGAGTTTTGCCAAGAGAACACACTGGTCATAGCAAACACCCTCTTCCAACAATGCAAGAGAAGACATCACCAGATGGTCAATACCAAAATCAGATCGATTATATTCTTTGCAGCCAAAGATGGAGAAGCTCTATACAGTCAGCAAAAACAAGACTGGGAGCTGACTGTGGCTCAGATCATGAACTCCTTATTGCCAAATTCAGACTTAAATTGAAGTAAGTAGGGAAAACCACTAGATCTTTCAGGTATGACTTAAACCAAATCCCTTACGATTGTACAGTGGAAGTGAGAAATAAATTTAAGGGACTAGGTTTGATAGAGTACCTGAAGAACTATGGAGAGAAGCCAAAGGCAAAGGAGAAAAGGAAAGACATACGCATTACAAAGATAACTTTGTAATGCAGAGTTACAAAGAACAACAAGGATAGATAAGAAAGACTCTCAGTGATCAGTGCAAAGAAAAAGGAAAACTACAGAATGGGAAAGACTAGAGATCTCTTCAAGAAATCAGAGATACCAAGGGAACACTTCATGCAAAGATGGGCACAATTAAGGAACTGAACTGAGCTAGAGTTCAGGACTGAGCTGGAGTTCAGGAAATACTCAACTCTAAGCCAGTCTAGCCATCCTGTTTCACCTAAGATGGAAAAAAAAAAAAAAAAACAGAGACACTTGTAAAGTTCATAGTCCAGAGTCATAAACAGGCTCACTAAAAGTGATAATGTATCTTTCCCACATTTTGTGATACTTTTTTCAACCTTTACAAATACAGCAAATTTATTAGAGAGCTACCAAGAAATGGAAGAAGAGATCTTTTGTATTAGGGTGTGAGTGTGTGCACTGTGTTTGTGTCTCAGTGGGTCGGGGTAAAGTGAGGAAAAGATATCAGAATAAAGCTATATAGAAGAACATGTATTTAGCTAAGAAGGAAATAAGAAGTGATACTAAATCTAACACTCAAGTAGACAAAGCTTCAAACATCTTCACAGGAAATAAATGAATAGTGCTAATAGCTGGATCCAATTTATAAGGCACTAAACGGATATTATAGGAGGAAGGGAGATAATTAATCTTCAGCTAGAACAATGAAAGCTCAGCTGCAGTATTATCATAGTGCCACATTCCAAGACTGGAGGTGCTGTGCCTTTGAACGTATTAATCAAAGACTATCCAGAATTAGGATGTTTAACTTGCAAGTATTCTTTGTATTTTTTATTCTCATGAAGCCACTGATTACTGTACATAAGTTTTGCTTTCTTAATATCTACTGTCCAAGGTCTCTAAAATCTTCTACTGCATTCTATTACCCTGACTCTGTCCCCCGTACACTTCACAAGTATGATTACATTTGCCCTTTAACTGTCTCCTTAACTCCAACTCCTTCTCATATTTATTTTAGAATAGTCAAGAGGTTCTTATCACAGGTACATTGATCACGCTATACTCTTATCTATAAATTTTCAACGTTTTCTTTTTACCCTAGAGATAAAGCACAAACCCCTTAGCATAGCAGTCACAACTTCCAGTGGGGAGGCCCTGTTTACATATCCAGTTGTATCTCCTAATGTCATTCTCTCATCTTTGATTTATTTCAGTCAAGCTACCAAATGTTTTCTGAAATACTCTGCAGGTATTTCCCTTCAATCTTCTTTCTTAACAGAATCCCTTCCACACACCCTCTTACCTGAATTACTCTTAGAAATTACTCTTGGAAAATCTGCCCTGTCTTTCAAGACCTGCTCTTTATCTGATTCCTACTGTCTACCTGGAGTCAGCCCCTTATTTGAGTGCCACTTTATTAACACAGATATTGCATTATAGTCACTTTACATGATTTCTCCCTTACTTTCATACACCAAAAAACAAAAACTGCGTTTAGCACGTTGTAGGTACATGGAGTAACAGGCAAATTTGGCCGTGGAGTACAGAATGAAGCAGGGCAAAGGCTAATAGAGTTTTGCCAAGAGAACACACTGGTCATAGCAAACGTCCTCTTCCAACAACAAAAGAGAAGACTTTACACATGGACATCACCAAATGGTCAACATAAAATCAGACTGATTATATTCTTTGCAGCTAAAGATGGAGAAGCTCTATACAGTCAGCAAAAACAAGACCGGGAGCAGACTGTGGCTTAGATCATGAACTCCTTACTGCCAAATTCAGACTTAAACTGAAGACAATGGGGAAAACCACTAGACCATTCAGGTATGAGCTAAATCAAATCCCTTATGATTATGCAGTGGAAGTGAGAAATAGATTTGAGGGACTAGATCTGATAGACAAGAGTGCCTCATGAACTATGGACGGAGGTTTGTGACACTGTACAGGAGACAGGGATCAAGACCATCCCCATGGAAAAGAAATGCAAAATAGCTGTCTGGGGAGGCCTTACAAATAGCTGTGAAAGAAGAGAAGTGAAAAGCAAAGGAGAAAAGGAAAGATACAAGCATCTGAATGCAGAGTTCCAAAGAATAGCAAGGAGAGATAAGAAAGCCTTCCTCAGCAATCAATGCAAAGAAATAGAGGAAAAGAACAGAATGGGAAAGACTAGAAATCTCTTCAAGGAAAGTAGAGATATCAAGGGAACATTTCTTGCAAAGATGGGCTTGAAAAAAAGACAGAAATGGTATGGACCTAACAGAAGCAGAAGATATTAAGAAGAGATGGCAAGAATACACAGAAGAACTGTACAAAAAGGAGCTTCACGACCCAGATAATCACTATGGTGTGATCATTCACCTAGAGCTAGACATACTGGAATGTGAAGTCAAGTGGGCCTTAGAAAGCATCACTACGAACAAAGCTAGTGGAGGTGATGGAAGTCCCTCTGAGCTATTTCAAATCCTGAAAGATGATGCTGTGAAAGTGCTTCACCCAATATGTCAGCAAATTTGGAAAACTCAGCAGTGGCCACAGGACTGGAAAAGGTCAGTTTTCATTCCATTCCCAAAGAAAGGCAATACCGAAAAATGCTCAAAGTACTGCACAATTGCACTCATCTCACACACTAGTAAAGTAATGCTCAAAATTCTCCAAGCTAGGCTTCAGCAATACGTGAACCATGAACTTCCAGATATTCAAGCTGGTTTTAGATAAGGCAGAGGAAACAGAGATCAAATTGCCAACATCCGCTGGATCATCGAAAAAGCAAAAGAGTTCCAGAAAAACATCTATTTCTGCTTTGCTCACTATGCCAAAGCCTTTGACTGTGTGGATAACAATAAACTGGAAAATTCTGAAAGAGATGGGAATACTAGACCACCTGACCTGCCTCTTGAGAAACCTACATGCGTCAGGAAGCAACAGTTAGAACTGGACATGGAACAACAGACTGTTTCCAAATAGGAAAAGGAGTACATCAAGGCTGTATATTGTCACCCTGCTTATTTAACTTATATGCAGAGTACTTCAAGAGAAACACTGGGCTGGAAGAAGCACAAGCTGGAATCAAAATTGCTGGGAGAAATATCAATAACCTCAGATATGCAGATGACACCACCCTTATGGCAGAAAGTGATGAAAGTGAAAGAGGAAAGTGAAAACGTTGGCTTAAAGCTCAACATTCAGAAAACGAAGATCATGGCATCCGGTCCCATCACTTCATGGGGAACAGATGGGGAAACAGTGGAAAGAGTATCAGACTTTGTTTTCGGGGGGCTCCAAAATCACTGCAGATGGTGACTGCAGCCATGAAATTAAAAGACGCTTACTCCTTGGAAGGAAAGTTATGACCAACCTTGATAGCATATTAAAAAGAAGATATATTACTTTGTCAACAAAGGTCCGTCTAGTCAAGGCTATGGTTTTTCCTGTGGTCATGTATGGATGTGAGAGTTAGACTGTGATGAAAGCTGAGTGCCAAAGAATTGATACTTTTTAACTGTGGGGTTGGAGAAGACTCTTGAGAGTCCCTTGGACTGCAAGGAGGTCCAACCAGTCCATCCTAAAGGAGATCAGTCCTGGGTGTTCATTGGAAGGACTCATGCTAAAGCTGAAACTCCAATACTTTGGCCACCTGATGCAAAGAGTTGACTCATTAGAAAAGACCCTGATGCTGGAAAGGATTGGGGTCCGGAGGAGAAGGGGACGACAGAGGATGAGATGGCTGGATGGCATCACCGACTTATTGGACATGAGTCTGAGTGAACTCCAGGAGATGGTGATGGACAGGGAGGCCTGCCGTGCAGTGATTCTGGGGGTCGCAAACAGTCGGACATGATGGAGCGAATGAACTATACTGAACTGAACTGAGGTACTCGATAAACACATGAAACATGAATTAATGAATTCTACCTTATCAGTAGATCAGCATGCCCCAATCACTGGTAAGCTGAGCTGTCAATGTCCTTTCACTTTTGTAAACACCTGCCCACCTCTAGCAGGCTTCATCATGTTCTTATTCTTCTTCCCATAACAAACTCTGTACTAATCCATATTTTGTGTCCATATGTGTGTTAGTCGCTCTTTATGTCCAACTCTTTCCAACCCCATGGACTGTAGCCCACCAGGCTCCTCTGTCCATGGAATTCTCAGGCAAGAACAGTGAAATGGGTCACCATTTCCTTCTCCAGGAGATCTTCCCAATCCAGGGATCAAACCTGGATGTCTTGCATTGCAGGCAGATTCTTTATCCAAAAGCTACTAGAGAAGCCCAATCCATATTTTAACTAATTAAAAGTAAATGGAATAATATTTTGGTCAGAACATAAGGGAGAAGATCGTTACTTCTAAAAAACAGTTATTAGAAAACAATTCTCCAGGAATCTTTAGCATTTCTGCACAATTTGCAAACAAAGGTACTTACTGCCCTTTTGTTCCAAACCACCTTATGAAGTATGTTTTCATAGAAAACAGCCTTGGAAGACACACTACCTCCTTTCAAAGAAGAATGCAGGTTTGTTAACTGTCCCATACAAAAAGTTAATGACTTCCTCCAAGGAAAAGATTGGTTAGATGTGCCTGCAGCTCAATATAAACCAGTTTAGGCTTCCTAAGCTCAGTATTCCTCAGCTGTGGCGTAAATCGAACCTGTGGGCCTTGGTGGGGTGGGGAGCAAAAGACATCATTACAAACATGAAGTCTGTGCTTTCTGCTGTGCTATAAGTGGTAAAGTCCTTATTTTCTGACTTGGGGTCTTTTGTCCTCCTTCAGCTTCCATGAAAGTATGCAAGCCTAGCATTAATTTGCAAGTACATTTCACCAGGAAGGATGAGAAGCTAACTGAGTCATGACTTCCTGGAAGAAAAAGAAGGTGACACAAACAGATGGAGAGATGTATCATGGTCCTGGATTGAAAGAATCAATATTGTGAAAATGACTATACTACACAAAGCAATCTACGGATTCAGTGCAATCCTTGTCAAATTACCAATGGCATTTTTCACAGAAACAGAACAAAAATTTTTACCGTTTGTATGAAAACACATAAGACCCTGGATAGTCAAAGCCATCTAGAAAAAGTAAAACAGAGTTGGAACATCAACCTTCCTGACTTCAGACTATACTACAAAGATACATTAATCAAGACATTATGGTCCTGGCACAAAAACAGAATATAGACAAATGGAACAAGATAGAAAGCCCAGAGATAAACCTTTGCACCTATGGGCACCTTATCCTTGACAAAGGAGGCAAGAATATATAATGGAGAACAGATAGCCTCTTCAATAAGTGGTACTGGGAAAACTGGACAGCTATGTATACAATAATGAAATTAGAACACTTAATAACAATACACACAAAAATAAATTCAAAACGGATCAAAGACCTAAACGTAAGGCCAGAAACTATAAAACTCTTAAGAGGAAAACATAGGCAAAACACTCTTTGACATAAACTGCAGCAAGATCTTCCTTCTTTGACCCGCTTCCTAAAGTAATGGAAATAAGAACAAAAATAAACAAATGGGGCCTAACTAAACTTAAAAGCTTCTGTACAGCAAAGGAAACTATACACATGATGAAAGATAACCCTCAGAATGGGAGAAAATAATTTCAAATGCAGCAACTGAAAAGGATTCATCTCCAAAATATACAAGCAGGTCAAACAGCTCAGTATCAGAAAAACAACCCAACCAAAAAATGGGCAGAAGACCTAAACAGACACTTCTCCAAAGAAGACATACAGAGGGCCAATAAACACACAACAAGACATACAATGTTACCCATTTTAGAGAAATGCAAATCAAAACTAAAATGAGGCACCACCTCACACAGGTCTGAATGGCCATCATCAAAAAATCTACAGACAATAAATGCTGGAGAGGATGTGGAAAAAAGGGAATGCTCTTACGCTGCTGGTGGGAATGTAAATTGATATAGTCACTATGGAATCTACAGTATGGAGATTCTTTTAAAAAAAAAGAAAAGAAAAAAAACTAGGACTAAAACTGCCATATGCCCCAGCAATCCCACTACTGGGCACATACCCTGAAAAAAACTATTACTCAAAAAGACACATGTGCCCCACTGTTCACTGCAACACTGTTTACAATAGCCAAGCCGTGGAAGCAACCCACACGTCCCTTGACAGATGAGTGGATCAAAAATCTGTGGTACATATATACAATGGAATATTACTCAGCCATGAAAAGGAACACATGCAGGTTGGTTGAACCAAGGTGGATTAACCTAGAGTCTGTTAGACACAGTGAAGTGCTGCTTGTTCAGTCACTCATTCGTGTCCAACTCTTTGGGACCCCATGGACTGCAGCAGCAACCAGGCTTCCCTGTCCTTCATCATCTCCTGGAGCTTGCTCAAACTCATGTCCATTGACTTGGCGATGATATCCAACCATCTTGTCCTCTGTCGTCCCCTTCTCCTCCTGTCTTCAATCTTTCCCAGCATCAGAGTCTTTTCTAAAGAGTTGGCTCTTCATATCAGGTAGCCAAAGTACAGGAGCTTCAGCCTCAGCATCAGTCCCTCCAATGAATATTCAGGATTGACTTCCTTTAGGATTGACTGGTTTGATCTCCTTGTTGTCCAAGGGATTCTCAAGAGTCTTCTCCAACACCACAGTTCAAAAGCATCAATTCTTTGGAGCTCAGCCTTCTTTATGGCCCAACTCTCACACCCATACATAACTATTGGAAAAACCATAGCTTTGACTATAAGGACCTTTGTCAGCAAAGTAATATCTCTGCTTTTTAATACTCTGTCTAGGTTTATCATGGCTTTTAATTTCATGGCTGCAGTCACCATCTGCCACGATTTTTAATCACAGAAGAAGTATTAATAAGTCAGAAAGGGAAAAACAAATATCACATATTAACACATATATATGAAATCTAGAAAAATGATGCTGATGATCCTATTTGCAGAGCAGGAATAGAGACAAAGGCATGGAGAACAGACTTATGGATACAGCAGGGGAAGGAGAGGGTGGGACGAATTGAGAGAACAGCATTGAAACATACATATTACCAAATGTAAAACACATCTAGTGGGAAGTTGCTGTATAACACAGGGAGCTCAACCTGGTGCTCTGTGACAACCGAGGTGGTGGGATGTTGTAGGGAATGGGACGGAGACTCAAAAAGGAGGGGCATATGTACACCTTATGGCTGATTCAGATTGTTACACAGTAGAAACTAATAACACAACACTGTAAAGCAATTATCCTCCATTTAAAAAAACAAAGAAAAGAACTAAGTCTCATAGGCCTTAGAAATATGAAAAGACTCCCTGGGATGCAGAAAGCCAAGAAGGTTAGGGGGAGGGAGAAAGTGTCTCTTTAATGTCATACCTAATAATGAATATTTAAAGTAAACGAAGAAAGGTAGGATTGATTCAAGCTGTTTCAACAGTGATATGACTGTCAGTCACTCTCCTCCAGGCAAGAGGAGGTAAAGATTTTATCATAACAAGAGGGCAGAAAGCATCACAATTCTGGCCAAAAGTCAACATGGCTGTAGCTCTGAGTCAAGGAGTCCCTCAACCTGAAACAGATAGTGTTAGTAATGATGAGCTTACTACCTGAAACAAGTATTGGGGAGGTAAAAAACAGTAAAAATCTTTTTGGATAAGCCATGCACATTTCCAGGACCACTTGAAACTAAGAGGAGATGGGCCATGCTTATTGGTGTGGGGTCATTCTCTCCTTCCATGTACTCTATCCTTCTGTCTTTGCCTCCTTCTGCCTTAATCTCAGTTGCTTTTCAGCAAAGATGATTAGGGGTGGGCTGAGGATGTCCCTTCTTCATCATGTAAAACCAGAAGCACCTATACAAGTACACTGGGAACCTTCAGGGACAGGAACGATTCCAACTGTTATGACTATTGGATACAGGCACCCAACTTACCATCCTATTCAGTCCTGCAGAACAAGAAGATCACCAAATTCAACTGTTCCTATCTGCACAGGGGTTTACAGTGAGAGGCTTCCCTGGTGGGTCAGATGTTAAAGAATCTGCCTGCAATGTGAGAGGCCCAGAAAATCCCCTGGAGAAGGAACTGGCAACCCACTCCAGTATTCTTGCCTGGAGAATCCCACAGACAGAGGAGTTTGGAGGACCATGGGGTTGCAGAGTCAGACACAACTGAGTGACTACATGACATGATGTGACTCAGAGTGAGAGGGGAAATCTAATGTGACTTTGTAGGTGGATCTTTTGGGACCAATTCAATGTACTGTTGATGCCTCAACATGTGAATATTCAGTAGGATTGATCTGTTAAGGCTGTACTTCATCATTCTGTAAGTGCCATACGGAGCTTCCCTCAGTGAGGGAAGAGCCAAATGTAAAGAAATGTTAGTGGGACAAACCTCTCTGAAACTTTACCAGTGGATGGGTCAGGAATTAGCATACATGGCTCTACTCTCTAATGGCCAAAACTTTTACTGTATTGATGATGTCCTACTGGTTGACAAGTCAGAAGTCCCAGTCTCAAAGACCTTTAATGTAGTATTATCATGACTTTTCAGTAGGAGTGATTAATAAATTCTGAGAAAAACATATATCTGCATGCAAAGTAGCTTCTTGGAATTATTTAGGTAGACTCGAAATACTCAGTGCCATCAAAAATCAAAGGAAAACTATAGTTTCTCTGTAAACCCCACAACCAAAAAGGAAACCCACATGTTTATAGCAGTTGTCCACAAGTCAACATCTTGCTTTCACTTCTACCACCAATGGCAAAGTTAGGAAGCACAATCCACAAACTACAATCACTTGACACCAACTGTAGGCTCAGTGCCCCCAAGACTAGGAAATCCAGCCAAGTGGCTACCCTAGAAGTACTCTCAATATATGCCTACTGGCTTAAGTTCTATTTGAGGGGCACCATTAACTACGATCAACACTTTCTTTCCAAAGGCACCTTCAGGATGCTATTTTTATGAGGAAGCCAGTCATTAACATGGCTCACTTCGAAAAACAGGTTGCTGACACCTCAGTGATGATCATAAGGAACTTCAGTGTTTAAGGAAACACTACCTCAGGCCTAGAAGATATTCAGGTCAGCCTGAACTCACTGACCAGGGTTGATATGAATGTGAGACTTGGCCTAGATTTCTCCCTTGCAGAATAGAGACTGGGCAATTTCTAATATATTTTTCTGCACCTGGCTTAATTAATTCCCCAAGCCAAGTGGAAAGGTCAATACAGAAACTTAAGGAGAAACCATCTGGCTTTCTAAGGGACACCCTAATGGTTCATGGAGGCATGGCATGTTGAGGTAAATAGTGCATGTTAGCCCCATCTTTCTGACTGGAATCTTGGGACTATTCTTAATTAAATGCTGTGTGAGGCAAATCAGATAGATATGGTCCCAGTTTCTATCAGTTAGATTAACTAGAGTGGTGTCCTCTTGGAAATACATGTCATAACAAAGCTGTTACAGAAACAAAGGATTGCAATAATTTGGAGACTATTCCCCATGGATATCTCATGTCCACACATTTTGTGAGCAAGGACACTAACTACCAGTGACTACATTTTCTTCTGAATTCTTTTCATGGATGTCTGCATTGCAAACAGCCTTGTCAGAGATAATGTGTCTTCCTCCAAGTTAGAGTAAACAAACCTTCTAGAATAATAAAGATAATGTCTCCTACAGGGCAATGATTGGACAGATTTGCCTGCAGATTGTTATAAAATACTGGGGTTCATTAAGCATGGGGTTCCTCAGCTGTGATGCAAACCTACCACAAACATGGCATCCACTCACGCCCTTCTGTATCTCCGTACCATGAGACCTGGGGGACAAGGGCACTGATCACCCATGGAGTTCATGCTGCTTGCTCTGAAGGGAATAACAAGTCCTTTGTCTCTGATACAGAAGTCTCATGCTTTCTGCCAGAATTCATAAAACTGTAACAGGCTAACTCTTTAGCTTTCAAGTAGAGTAAAACCTCTCTCAGACTCTACAATTCTTGAGAGTGGTCAGCATTTTCAAAGCAAATTTGTGTAGGCAGCATGAGAGATGGGGTGAGAGTTTGAGTCAAGAATGAGAAAAAATTGCATGTCATTTCCACTGCTGTTCATTTTTAATTTGTGCATTTTTTCCTCATTGGTAAATTTCCCCTCTCAATTAAGGAGAGACATATACAAGAACATAGTTACCACTATTCAGCCTCCAATTGAAAAATATACATATATATTTTCTTTACTTAATTTTTAACAGGGAGGCCTTCATTCCATAGACACAACTTGAGAAATTAAGCATTTTTCAATAAAAATATTAAGAGATTAAATAACAGAATAGAAACTGTTTAGAAACATACTTTCTAGAATTTATCATTAAAGTGGGTTATAATTCTTGGCCTACTGCTTTGCCAGCTGAGTATCTACAATGAACCATTCATACAATTCCAGAAATACTAGAAAAGGAAATAATATAAGCAGCATCCAGTCCCATGGCAGTTATACTGAACCTCATGAGTGCTATAGATTTTTGCATTATATGCAAACATGTTATCATTTAAATTGTTCGCTCTATATATATGCCTGCTTTGAGGGTATGAATACATCAATATATAATAAGAGTAATTACACTGATATGCTTTAAGATCATCCATGAAATTATTTATTAAACTTTTATAAATTGGATCTTTCCTCTAATTGTTGCCAGTTGAAAATATACTTCATCCTTTCTGGAATGGATAGCAGGAATATATACTCTGGGACATCTGAGTATGAAGGCCCAAAGGGGAAACAGGCCTTGGGAACAGCTGTTTTGGGGGCCTGACTTCTTGTAAATATTAAATCTAATTTATCCCAATTACAGCCAGCACATATGGATGTAATACTAGTAGGGGCATCTCATTTAAAAACATCAATATAGTTAATATATTTGGGTTCATTTAAAGTTTATAGTCAGAACAACATAAGGACAAGGATTCAAACTTTTAACGTCTATGAGCTGGCAAACATCCAAGTAAGATAATTCAGCTGGTTGCTGCTTGTGTCTCAGATGACTTTTACAATTGATTCTTACTGTTACATAATAGAACCAGAAATATTCCCCAAATAATGTATAAAGAATATTTTAAAACATAGAAATATCACTATATATTCTTGTGAAAATGTTTCATTATTTCAATTAAATCACTATTATAAAATTATCTCACTACTGAAACAACTATTAAATTTACATATACAAAAATGGTAATATTTAAAATCAGAATTTTTGAGCTTGGAATTAGCCATAAAGTTCTGAAGGATTATTTTGTCATAACATTATAATTGAGGGTTCTTTTTGTCAATAAAATTCATGAACTTTAAAGTATAAATTATTGTCACCAAATATATGTTTGCAAGAGATTTGTAAGGCAAAATTCAAATTCACTTGATTAATGGGTATCTGTTTATGAAGTCAAAGGTTCAGTGACTCCATTATTTTTAACCTGATTATATTTAAGCCTAATGGGCTCCTGAACTTCCTACAAGAAAAAAGGAAAAAGAGGATAAAAGGAAGGGAAGGGAAGGAAGGGAGAGAGGAGAGAGGGGAAAGAAAGGCAGAAGCGAGGGAGGGAGGGAGATAAAAAAAAAAGGAAGGAAAAAGGGAAGCAATGAAGGGAAGAAGGAAGGAAGTGGGAGAGAGAGGGGACAGACAAAAGAAATACAAAAATGCTATATGCAGTCACTCACCAATTAGGGCATATTATTTAATATTTACCCTTTCAGTTCACTTAACGATAATTAGACTCAGACTGTGAGAATAACCTGCCTTCCATTAGAAAGCAATATACATTTAAGCAGAAATGTTTAGTTTTGTTTAAATACCCATGTCTACGTTTGTAAATGGCATGAAAGTTCAGGTGTGTGGATAATAAAGGGGAAAAGATTTCCCAAATGAGAACATAGAGAAGACTTGAACATGCTCCAAAGAACTATATTGCCCATGAAACTTGAGAGTTTGACTCAAATTCCCTGCTAATATTAAAAACTGAATTACAGTATCTATGATTCTCATTTTTACATTCAGACATGGAGGAAAGAAAATAGTCTGCCTACTCCTCAGAAGAAAACATTTCTTCCTCTCATCTTTAATGTCAGAGGAATGCTGCACCCTTCTGTGGCTTCTATCATTTCCTCTTGTCATTATCGTTATCTAAAATACCTCCCCTCTATCTGTACCCTCCTCAGGCATCTATCTGATTCACCTGTGGATCACCATACTGCCTAGCACAAGCTTTGCACAGAAATGTTTATGATACGAAAAATTTAAAAAAAAAAAAAAAAGAATGACTCTTTATACATCTGACACTTGTAGGTGGGGCTAGAATTCTCAAATCTAGATAACTAATACAGAACATAATTTTCCCTGAAGTCTAGTCATAACTCTGAATGTCATGATCAGTCACCACTGGGAACTGAAGCTTTAGAACTGTAGTTAAGGGAATGAACCCTGCAGCCTCTATCTGTGGAAACTTCTACAAGTTACTGAAATCCTCTTAGTATCCGCACTACCTGATTTTTGTGAACTTTAAATAATCTAATCCAATAAGATACTTAGAACACTGACTGAAACATGGAAAGTACTGACATATATGTTTAGTTCACTCAGTCGTGTCTGACTCTTTGGGACCCCATGAACCGCAGCACGCCAGGCCTCCCTGTCCATCACCCACTGCCAGAGTCCACCCAAATCCATGTCCATTGAGTCGGTGATGCCATCCAACCATCTTATCCTCTGTCGTCCCCTTCTCCTGACGCCTTCAACCTTTGCCAGCATGAGGGTCTTTTCCAGTGAGTCAGTACTTCGCATGAGGTGGCCAAAGTACTGGAGTTTCAGCTTGAACATCAGTCCTTCCAATGGACACCCAGGACTGATCTCCTTCAAGATGTACTGGTTCAGTGTCCTTGCAGTCCAAGGGATTCTCAAGAGTCTTTTCCAACACTACAGTTCAAAATCATCAATTCTTCAGCGCTCAGCTTTCTTTATAGTCCAACTCTCACATGTGAAAAAAACCATAGCCTTGACTAGACGGACCTTTGTTGGCAAAGTAATGTCTCTACTTTTTCATAAGCTGTCTAGGTTGGTCATAACTTTCCTTCCAAGGAATAAGCATCTTTTAATTTCATGGTCACAATCACCATCTGCAGTCATTTTGGAGTCCAAAAAAATAAAGTCAGACACTGTTTCCACTATTTCCCCATCTATTTCCCGTGAAGCGATGGGACCAGATGCCATGATCTTCATTTTCTGAATGTTGAGCTTTAAGCCAACTTTTTCACTCTCTTCTTTCACTTTCATCAAGAGGCTTTTTAGTTCCTCTTCACTTTCTGCCATAACAGTGGTGTCATCTGCATATCTGAGGTTATTGATATTTTTCCCAGCAATCTTGATTCCAGCTTGTGCTTCCTCCAGTCCAGCATTTCTCATGATGTACTCTGCATATAAGTTAAATAGGCAGGGTGACAATATACAGCCTTGACATACTCCTTTTCCTATTTGGAATCAGTCTGTTGTTCCATGTCCAGTTCTAACTGTTGCTTCCTGACCTGCATACAGATTTCTCAAGAGGCGAGTGGGGTGGTCTGATATTCCCATCTCTTTCAGAATTTTCCAGTTTATTGTTATCCACACAGTCAAAGGCTTTGGCATAGTCAATAAAGCAGAAATAGATGTTCTTCTGGAACTCTCTTGCTTTTTCAATGTTCCAACGGATGTTGGCAATTTGATCTCTGGTTCCTCTGCCTTTTCTAAAACCAGCTTGAATATCTAGAAGTTCACAGTTCATATATTGTTGAAGCCTGACATTTCTCTGTTTGAGAAAAGTGAAATAAAACCTCCCTTTTTCTGGGTTCTTTTAGCTCACATGAAGTTGAGTCTGAAGGGTCTAGTATAAAGCATAGTAAGTATAGTTGATAACATTGTATTATATAATTGACATTTACTGAGAGAATAAAACTTAAATGCTTTCACACACACAGAAAGATAATATATGAGCATATATATATATATATAACATACAACATATGTTAGCCATCATTATTATTTTGTAATTTCTATACCAAACAGAAGTCTATTAAGTACACAAAGCTGAAAAGTACCTGTAGGCTTTTTCTCTATTCATAAAAGTATATAGACTTTCCCTAGAACCTAGGAAAAACTCAATTTCTTTTTTCTTTTTTTAATTTAAGCTTTTTTGAAGCACAACTGACAAAACTGTAAGATATTTAAAGTGTATGTGTAAGATATTTAAAGTATATTTAAACTGTGTGGTGGTGACTTGATGTACTTATACAATGTGAAAGAATCCATTCCATCTACTTAATTTACATATCAGCTCACATATTATCTTTCTCTGTGTGAACGCATTTAAATTATATTCTCTCAGTAAATGTCAATTATATAATACAATGTTATAACTATACTTACTATGCTTTATACTAGATACTTCAGACTCAATTTCATGTGAGCTAAAAGGACCCAGAAAAAGGGAGGTTTTATTTCACTTTTCTCAAACAGAGAAATGTCTTTGCCTAAGCTTCCTAAAACTGACCAGTCAGATATTAGTTCCAAAATCAGCCTCAGTAACATTTTCATATTCTTTTCCTCCAGCCTGGCCTCTCAGATACTTCTCAATTGCTGCTGCTGCTGCTGCTAAGTCACTTCAGTCATGTCCAACTCTGTGGGACCCCATAGACGGCAGCCCACTAGGCTCCCCCATCCCTGGGATTCTCCAGGCAAGAACACTGGAGTGGGATGCCATTTCCTTCTCCAATGCATGAAAGTGAAAAGCAAAAGTGAAGTCGCTCAGTCGTGTCCAACTCTTAGCGACCCCGCGGACTGCAGCCCACCAGGCTCCTCCATCCATGGGATCTTCCAGGCAAGGGTACTGGAGTGGGGTGCCACTGCCTTCTCCGAGATATGCATGCTACACCTTACAAACTGACCAGATTATCATTTTTGACATGATCTACCAGAAAAACGAGAAAAAGTTCAGTCTTGAGGAAGAGAAGAACTGAGCCACAATGTATTCAAGAAATAAATAAAGCTACCACATTCACAGAATTCTAATATACCTCACCCCAGACTACAATGAACCTGTAATGGCAGTACATTTAAGAGAAATTAACTCAGGATATGTAAATTGATTGAATGCCTAACTGTACTTCAGTTGTTAGAACTAATTTCCCCCCTCTGAATCTTATATTGACATTTATACCATTTTAATAAAAATCCATAATGAGTCTCATATTAGGAGAAGGGATTCTATTAAGTGAAAGTAACCCCATATGCATCCAAGCAAATGCCAAGTAGAACAAGAAACAGATTTTAAATGGAAGTTAAATTTCATACATGTAATGAGTGATAATAATAGCTCATGGTTCTATAAATGTTTTCATTAACAAAGCCCTTTCAAATATCCTGTCTCAGTCAGTCTTCATAAAATCCTTTGGTAAAGAAAGATATTTATCTAGAGTTTAGGCCTGACATACTATGGATTGCTATTGCTGTTTAACAATGATATCTTATGAATTGGGAATTTTATCAATGCAACATTTAAGAATAATCACTGGAATTGGATTAGTCATTTTTAAATGTTCTAGGAAAGTCATTGAAGCTAAAGAACGTTACATGCCCTCCTATTTTCCCCTTTTAAAAATATGACTAATTTGCATCAGAAACCAGGTGGTCAATCTGCATAGATAAGACCCAAGAAAATTTGTAGCACACTATGAAACCGGGGGGGGGGGGGGGGGGGGGGGGGGGGGGGGCAGGGAACGGGAATATGGGAAGAATAATGCAGTGTATGCTTTTTTAAAAAAACTTTGACTTGCTAGCTCAAGCAAAGTCTGAATGGATCAGTGGGGACCAAAAATCTGTTCTTTTTCTGAAACCCTGACCATTGTTCACTATATCATATTTGTACTTTCGGAAACAATGAAGGAAACAATACCAGAATAAAATAATAAAAATGGAAAGGTGAATGCAGAAATATAGCATGGCTAAGTGGAAATCTGCTGAACACATGGAGCTCAAATCTGGTGCTCTGTGACAACCTACAGGGGTGGGATAGGGTGGGAGGTGGGAAAGAGGTTCTAGAGGGAGGCGACTCATGTATACCTATGGCTGATTCACGTTGACATATGGCAGAAACAAACATAATAATGTAAAGCAATTATCCTCCAATTAAAGATAGATAAATTTTTTAAAATAAAGTAAATCAAGGCTAAACAAAAAATAAAGGTAAATTTAAAAATAAAAGAAAGATAGCATGGCTAAATTATAGTTTCAGCTAATCAAAAACTATTTTCTTGATATTTGTTGTGGTTCAGTTCATCAGTTGCCTCCAACTCTTTGTGACGCCAGGGACTGCAGCATGCGAGGCTTCCCTGTCCTTCACCATCTCCTGGAGCTTGCTCAAACTCATGTCCATTGAGTCAGTGATGCCGTCCAACCATCTAGTGCTCTGTCGTCCCCTTCTCTTGTCTTCATTCTTTCTCAGCATCGGGGTTTTTCTAACGAGTCAGCCCTTCGCATCAGGTAGCCAAGTATTGGAGTTGCAGCTTCAGTATCAGTCCTTCCAACGAATATTCAGGACTGACTTCCTTCAGGATGCACTGGTTTGATCTCCTGCTTGCAGTCCAAAGGATTCTCAAGTGTTCTCCAACACCACAGTTCAAAAGCATCAATTCTTCTACGCTCAGCCTTCTTTAGGATCCAACTCTCACATCCATACATGAGCACTGGAAAAACCATAGCTTCGAATATATGGATGTTTGTCAGCAAGATAATGTCTCTGCTTTTTAATATGCCGTCTAGGTTGGTCATAGCTTTTCTTCCAAGGAGCAAGTGTCTTTTAATCTCATGGCTGCAGTCACCAACTGCAGTGATTTGGGAGCTCAAGAATTTTATATTTTCTTGATATAGCATACTTATTTTATCATTTTATTTAAAACATATTATAATAAATGTATCAGTTACAGAAACAAAATTGATTATTCATATCAAAAGTTGACAGTAATAAACATGAAAATACTTCAAGTTCCTTAAAATTAAGCTTGTATAATAATACAGTTGTTGGAGAAGGCAATGGCAACCCACTCTAGTACTCTTGCCTGGAAAATCCAATGGAAGGAGGTGCCTGATAGGCTGCAGTCCATGGGGTCGCTAAGAGTAGGACACAACTGAGCAACTTAGCAGCAGCAACAGCAGCAATACAGTTGTTTTATCTTTATCAAACTGACATTAGGAAATGAGATGTAAACTCTTCTTGTAATCCGGATTACAGGACAGAAATAAGAGGGTTGACTCTGGTAACAGACAGGACAGAACGCAAACCACTACAACTCCTTTTTCCACTTAAAAATGGCAGTTGGTTAAGAATTGGAAACACTAGTAGAGACTGAAGATATTTCAGTAATTAGCCTTTATATCATGAAATACAAATTCCTGTTTATGATAGATGTACATAGGAAGGTTGATTTCCCTGAGTACAGAACAATTACAGAACCACTTTAAATAAGAACTTTTCATTTATCTCCCCGATAGCCCAAGAGACAAGACACAAGAGATGGGTTCAAGTTCTCTAGAGGGAAAAAAAAGAAACCAGATCAACCTGCAATGGAAGAGAGTCTCAGATGTGAAGCTGCAAGTAAAAAATTCTGTCACAATGCACTAGCAATGAATGGTTATATAAATAATGTCTGATGTTCAACTTTTAAATCATTTTCTTTTCAGATCTGCAATTAACCCCCAGCATTCCTATGTATTTAAAATCTCCTACATAGGAAAAAAAAAAAGTGTTAGGTGTGCACCCAAGAATGAAGACATACAGAAAGGATGAAGAGACTGCTCAACATGATAAAGCAGAAAGACAAGGGCAGGAACACAGAAGGCAGAGGATGTCAACACTGTCGCTTCTTTCCACACTGGAAACTCTTGGAAATCACATTAATGCACTGCAATTTCCATAGTTAGCTCCAATGGAAGTTTAAGTTTTGTTTTGTTGCCAATATTGAAAAATAATACTGAATATTAAGAGAGTATTGGAAAGCTGGAAAATACTCCATTACATATATAATTTAATTTACATGCAAATATTATTTATGCAATGCTCAAAGTGTTATGGTATTTAATAAGCTAGCAACATAAGCTCTTTCCTGTTGCTAATTTATTTCCTTTATTTGTGAATCCTAGGAGGGGCAGTGAGTCACTGTATGAGAAAGGGTGGACAATCTCTGGCCCATCAGTGGACAGCAAGACAGCCTGTTACCATCTCTTTGATACAATTTCCTTGAGGTCAGGGAGTTTTGTTCTTCCATACTATATCCCCAGCACCTTGTAAATATTTGATGAATGAAAGTCTGTACTTCTCTCTGGCTCATTATTTAAAACAATAAATCCTGGAATTTATTCTAAAATGGGGGACTCTTCATGTTGGATTTTTAAGGTAGTTTCAGTTCTGGAAAGCAATTATGTGCATCCAAGTGAAGTCGTTTCAGCTGTGTCTGACTCTCTGCGACCCAATGGACCGTAGACCACCAGGCTCCACTGTCCATAGGATCCTCCAGGCAAGAATACTGGAGTAGGTTGCCATGCCCTTCTCCAGGGACCTTCTGGACCCAAGGATCGAACCCACATCTCTTACATCTCCTGCACTAGTAGACAGGCTCTTCACCACTAGTGTCACTTGGGAAGCCAAGCAGTTATACAGGAAAGCAATTTTAACTTCTTTTAATTGCTTATATCTGAAACTGTAAATTTTTTCCCTATAAATCATTCTCCAGATTAACGTCATTTTAAGCATTAACTGTATCTAATGAAAGTGAAATTGTTATTGTTTGGGAATTTTAAGAATAATTTTGATGTAATGATTATTTCACTGTCAACACATCATTATTTTTCACATTACATACACAATTCTCCAAATGTCACAGATCTGAACACTTGTCTGAAAGACAAAATTGCTTCGAAAAATGTTAAAAATATATCTCTTTCCTGTCTAATCAAACAGCCTCGATATATACATCAATCTGTATAGTGATGTCTACTCACTCATGCCTACTTGCACCTTTGAAGTCTGAGAAAAAGATTTTTAAGAAAATATACATAATCTTCAGTGGTAGCACAGCTCCTTGATGGGGTTACATCTCATGTTACAAAAAATCTGAAACAAATAAAATGACATGGTTTGTGAGCTGTAGCAGGATGGGTGTCTGCTTTTCCCCTATGGTCCAACTGTTTAACAAATTTTACTTTTCTGGACAATGTCATTTGATTCAATGCTGCTAGCCAGCATTGCATCCTACCCCCTCAAAGACTGTCTCTACTGTTAAGCATCCACTGTTTTTCTATTTTCTCTACTTTCACTTCCTATTTTAAGTCAGCCTCTCTGGTAACATTAACAGCCTACCATTGCACCCTTTAGTCATTAAATTTTTATAATTAGAATTATATTTTAAAAAGGAAAGAAGAAGAAAGTAAAGAAAAAATGTTCATCCTAGGAAGATGTAAACAACAAATTTTAAGGAAACTAGTATAAATTGTCCTTGGTAAATTTTGGAGTTTTCCTTCCTCACCCTGGGCTTGCTCTGGTTTTTAAAAAAACTAAAACTGTGTCTTATTCAGTTATTATAGCAATCCTATGAAATATTATTACTATCTCCATGTTACAGAGAGAAAAATGAAGCTTCAAGAGGCTAAATAATTTGCACAAAATCTCACCAATACTAAGCTGAGCTACTGTTTAATTGCAATTATTTGACACAAAGTCCAATGTTCCATCTATTATGACATATGCACACAAGCACTAACGAAATACAAAGGAAAAATAGACCACTTTTCAAGTAAGTCCAACAATTTCCACTGACTAGCATGTTTTTGAAAACTTGTATTAAGATGCAAAATACATGGGGAAAAGCTCACAGTATATATAGCACACTGAATTTATTAATCTTGCATATACATCCATGTAGTTACTGATACAATACTAAACATCTTTAGTATCCAAAATGCTCCCTCATTCTCCCTCACAGTCAATACCCTTCCCAAAACTAACCTAACTTCTATCAAAAAAGCTATGCTTTCACTATTCATGAATTTCATAAATATGAGATTATATATAATATGTTCTCTTTTGTGTCTGGTTCGTTTTGTTCCACCTTATACCCCTGAGATTCATCCATATAGCTCCATCTGTAGAAATGTATCCACATACTTATTCTAGTTTGTTTTTTCCATGATGTACTCTATGCATGAATATGCCCTCAATGTATTTATCTATGATAGAGATTCTAGTCATTTCAGTTTGAAGCTGTTATGCACAGTGATTTAATAAACATTCTTTTGGATTTATTATGATGACCTTAAGCACTCGTTTTTCACCGGGATGTTCCCATACAGGGATGTGCTTAGCTGTAGGTGAGACTCGTGTCTTTATAACCTACAAGAAATTCTCTGTTCAGCCCAAATTACTACACTCTCTTAAAAGCATGTGCCTTGCTTCCCACTGCAGGAAAACTTCAAGTCAAGTAAGAAAGGCCTTGCTGCACTTTTTGCTCCCCAATTTTCCACCTTGATCTACTGTCACTAGTGACATTACATTTTACTCACTGGAGACATAGAACTTCTTGAAATTACCCTTGCTGTTACCACACTCACACTCTGGCTACCACTGAACCTTCTGCTTAGAGAGGTTTCCTTTTTTTCTCAAAAGTTTTTTTATCCCCCTCGATATTCACTTTGTTACATCCTATTCACCTCTGAAGCTTCCCTGATAGCTCAGATGGCAAAGAGTCTGCCTACAATGTGGGAGACCTGGGTTCGATCCCTGGGTTGCGAAGATCCCCTGGAGAAGGGAATGGCAACCCACTCCAGTATTCTTGCCTGGAAAATCCCATGGATGGAGGAGCCTGGTAGGCTACAGCCTATGGGGTCGCAAAGAGTCAGACATAACTGAGCAACTAAACACACACATATTCATCTCTTAAGATGCGTTTATGTTTCTGAATCCTCTACCAGACTGTGAACTCTTTCAGATCATTTTTCCATTCATTTTTTTTATTTTATTGAAGTGTAGTTAACTTATAATGTTGTGTTTAATTTCTGCTGTACAGCAAAGTGACTCAATTATACATATGTGTATATAGATTTTTTTATATCCTTTTTCATTATGGTATATCAAAGCATGTGGAATATACTTCCTTGTGCTATAAGGTAGGCTATTGTTTTTTATCCGTCCTATATACAATAGTTTGCATCTGCTAGGCCTAAACTCCCCATCCTTCTTTTCCCCCACACCTCCACCTTGGCAACCACAAGCCTGCTCTCAATATCTGTTAAGTCCATTTTTGTTTCGTAGATAAGTTTTGTGTCATATTTTAGATTTCACATTTAAGTGATATCATATAGTATTTGTATTTTTCTCTCTGACTTGCTTCACTTAGTATGATAATCTCTAGTTCCATCCATGTTGCTGCAAAAGGCATTATTTCATTCTTTTTAATGACTGAGTCGTATTATATATATATTTCATATACATACACATATATGTATATATTCACACCACATCTTCTTTATCCATTTATCTGTCATTGGCCTATATGTTGTTTCCAAGTCTTGGCTATTGTAAATAGTGTTGCTATGCCCACTGTGGGGCATGTATCTTTTCAAATTATAGTTTTGCCATGCTATACACCCAGGAGAGGGACTGCTGGATTATACTGAGCCCCATACTGTTTTCCACAGTGGCTGCACCAATTTACATCCCCACCAACAGCTGTAAAAGGTTCTCTTTCTCCACACTCTTCCCAGAATTAATTGTCAACTTTTAAATGATGTCCATTCTGACTGGTATCAGAACTACAACTAACTCATTTGATTTTGGTTTTCATTTTTCTAATAATCAGTGATGATAAGCATCTTTTCATGTGTCTACTAGCCATCTATATGTCTTCCTTGAAGAAATGTCTACTTAGGTCTTCTGCTCATTATTCGATTGCTTTGATTTTTGTTATTGAACCATAGGGGCTGTTTTTATATTAGGCACTGCTGCTGCTGCTAAGTTGCTTCAGTCGTGTCTGACTCTGTGCAACCCCATAGATGGCAGCCCACCAGGCTCCTCTGTCCCTGGAATTCTCCAGGCAAGAACACTGAAGTGGGTTGCCATTTCCTTTTCCAATGCATGGAAGTGAAAAGTGAAAGTGAAGTCACTCAGTCGTGTCCAACTCTTTGCGACCCCATGGACTGTAGCCTACCAGGCTCCTCCATCCATGGGATTTTCCAGGAGAGAGTACTGGAGTGGGCTGCCACTGCTTTCTCCATATTAAGCACTGGTCATTTGCAACTATCTTCCCCCAATCTGTAGGATGTGTTTTTGTTTTGTTTATGATTTCCTTTGTTGTACAAAAGCCTGTAAGTTTGATTAGGTTCCATTTGTTTACTTTTGCTTTTATTTCTACTGCCTTGGGAGACTGACCTAAGAAAACACTGGTACAATTTATGTCAGAGAATGTTTCTCCTATGTTCTCTTCTAGGAGTTTTATGGTGTCTTGTCTTATATTTGTTAAGTCTTTAAGTAACTTTTGAGTTTATTTCTGTCTATGGTGGTCTGAGAGCATATTCTAGTTTCATTGATTTACATGCATCCGTCCAACTTTCCCAACACCACCCGCTGAAGACTTTGTCTTTTCCCCACTGTGTATTCTTGCCTCCTTCATTGAAGATTAATTGTCATAGGTGTGTGGGTTTATTTCTGGGCTCTCTATTCTGTTCCCATGATCCATGTGTCTGTTTCTGTGCCAATACCACAGTGTTTTTATTACTGTAGCTTTGTAATATTGTCTAAAGTTTGGGACAGTTATGCCTCCAGCTTTGTTCATTTTCCTCAGGACTATTTTTATGGTTCCATATAAATTTTAGGATTATTTGTTCTAGTTCTGTGAAAAATGTCATGGATATTTTGATAGGTATTGCATTAAATCGGTATATTGCTTTGGGCAATATGACCTTTTTGACAATACTAATTCTTCCAATCTAAGAGTATGGAGTGTCGTTTGTCGTCTTTGAATCATCTTCAACTTCCTTCATTAATGTTTTGCAGTTCTCAGCATGTGTTTCACTTCCTTGGTGAAGTTTATTCCTAAGTATTTATTTTTTATTTTGTATGTGATTTTAAAAGATATTGTTTACATTCCCTTTCTGATATTTCATTGCTACTGTAAAGAAACACAACCCATCTCTGTATGTTAATCTCATATTCTGCTACCTTGCTGAATTCGCTTATCAGTTCTAATAGTTTTTGTGTTAAATCCTTAGAATTTTCTTTGTCCCATTCATATTTATGTTCCTGATTTTCAGCATCATATCTGACCCATTCTTAAATGAACAATGAACTTAGGAAGCATTCAGAATCAAAGAATTAGATGCAAAGATATCTTGCCTAAAATTACAAATCTGCTGTACAAGCTCCGTCCTCCAGTTCTGTGCTGCTGCTGTTGCTGCTAAGTCGCTACAGTCATGTCTGACTCTGTGCAACCCCACAGACGGCAGCCCACCAGGCTCCCCTGTCCCTGGGATTTTCCAGGCAAGAACACTGGAATGGGTTGTCATTTCCTTCTCCAATGCACGAAAGTGAAGATGCTCAGTCGTGTCCGACTCTTAGCAACCCCATGGACTGCAGCCTACCAGGCTCCTCCATCCACGGGATTTTTCAGGCAAGAGTACTGGAGTGGGTTGCCATTGCCTTCGCCTCCAGTTCTGTGCAACACAGTGCAATTCATCTCTGAAGATACGATAAAAAATTAGAATAAGTTTAAATATCATAAATTTCTAAGATTAATATATGGGGCCTATATTTTCAAAGATTATGGTTCCTAGTTTTGAACACAAATGCAAAATGTTTAAAATTACTCTGTACAACTACCAATGTTCTTAATAATTTCAAGATGATGTCCTTAATGAAACTTTTACAACAAAGAATATATATATTTTTATAATTTAAGCATTAAGATTTCTTCACATACATAAAAACTGATCTGGAACTAGACCGTACATCTGGAAACATTTTGTAAACTGGATTAGAATCTCATGAGAAATCCAAATGCATTACAGACTTAATCTAAAATCTTAGCTTAATTAGACTTCTCAAACCCTGTAAGAAGCAATGCTTTAAGACTGGACTATCATCAAAGGCATATGGTGAATCAAATGTGTGAAGAAATACAAGGTTTCAGAGTAAAACATTAGCAATATATGTCCAAATGAAAGTGTGGTATATATCTGTACCAAAGGAGACATATACGTTAAATAGTTGCCACTTATCCTCATTACAGAACCATTTCAGTTTTATGGAGAGGTCCAACTGTATTTAGTCTAGGAGCCCAAGAGACAAAATTTTAATAGCTGAAAAGAACAATTTTTGATGCTTTAAATCTTAGGTCTTTGCATGGCAATTTCTACTCTAAAGGTCCAAGGGAAAACCTTATCTCCCCTTTCCTCTATGTAAAGTACCCAGATGTCTTATTTTTATTGCTTTCAATTGTTCCTGCAAAAAAAAAAGCCTGATGTCTGGGCACATCACCACACTAGCTGATATTTAACAAACAATTCCATATATTGATTCAAGTGTAGAGGTGAAAACCTTTGGTATTATTTACCACAATTAAATCTTTTTCAGGAATCATATAATATTATCTGTTTTACATCTTTAACATAGTTTATGTAAAGTGTGAACAGAAAAACTCACATATATTTACAGAAAGACTTGAAAAGTAATTTTGCTTCCAGATGTCTACATGATCAAGTCTCTGAATTTGGAGAAATATAGAACAGTGACAGAGTTTACTAACAGTATCAAAAGTTTTATGCATTTCTTACTATTTTATTACTTTTTAATCCTTCCTCATTTTGAATGCCTTTTCTTATATGTTTTATTATTAAACTAGCTCACTAGGGAAAATTTAAAAATACAGAAAATCTAAAAGGACCGGGGAAAAGTTCATCTTTAATCCCATCCAGAGAAAACCATGGACAACTGACATTTTCTAAGAAGGAAGGAAGCTGTCACTAAAAATATGATAATTGCCAACCAGCTCTTAAGAATTCTGGATTTTATGAAGAAAAAAGACAAGACTGAACTTCTCCCAAGAACATTTGAGGAATTCTTGGGTGTCTCTTAAAATAAGTGTACTTTAACCAACTGCAAATGAAAAACTCCAGGGTCTTAAAATTCTGGGATCATATGAGTTATACGGAATATGGAAGTAATTAAATCCAGGAAATGGTAAGGAAAATAACAACAGAATAACTGCAGAATAGAAAAAGCTCACAAAGATTTTTAGGTAAGAAACAGTGAATAAGTAAATTTCTTAAACATCACCAATGTTAATGACAACTTCTCTCACTGGGCTAACACCTTCACTAGCAGAAAACTGAGCAATTTCTTGGGGACATTTCAAACCTTGATCTGAGGTTCTGACCATTTGAGGAAAATGAGTAGGGCTAGAAAACTGGATAGGCAGAGAAGAAAAAGCTGCTAAATCCAATTCTTATTTTGTCTCATCTTACTGCTTCCCTTATCCGGAGTTTGAGGAAAAGAAGGGAGGAAAAGGGCAAAGAAAGGAAGGAAAGAGAAGGGGAGAAACAGGGAGAAACTGAGAATAAATGGACAGTAGGCAGAAAAACTGTCAGAAGGTTCCCACTGGACTCCCCCTGAGAAATTACAGAAATTAAAGGAAAGAATATAGTATATGAACAAACAAAAACAATCACAACAAAAACTGTAAGAAAACATGAATGAGACTACAGATTGTCCTGAACTGGACACCGTGGTCAGGAAAATATTTATATTTTGCCTTTTCCTTTCTCTTATGATGGTTTGGGAAAATCATCACTAGCCACTTGGCCACAGAAGCCATATGGTAATAATGGCCTACATCATCAACATCCACAAAATAACTTCAAGGAGCTACCAAAAACCCTAGATGGGTGAGATTCAAAAAAATCTAAACTGACCCTCCACCTCCCATTATTCATTCTTCAATGCCTTAGTATACCCAGGGCTAGTAGATTGCACTCTAAAAATACTGCCTTCTCCCTTTCTTTCCAACAGTTTAAAAGTGAGTCTTTACCCTCCTACAAGAAGCAACAGTTAGAACCAGACATGGAACAACAGACTGGTTCCAAATTGGAAAAGGAGTACATCAAGGCTGTATACTGTCACCCTGCTTATTTAACTTATATGCAGAGTACATCATGAGAAAGGCTGGGCTAGAAGAAACACAAGCTGGAATCAAGACTGCCAGGAGAAATATCAATAACCTCAGATATGCAGATGATACCACCCTTATGGAAGAAAGTGAAGAAGAACTAAAGAGCCTCTGGGTAAAAGTGAAAGAGGAGAGTGAAAAAACTGGCTTAAAACTCAACATTCAAAAAACAAAGATCATGGCATCTGGTCCCATCACTTCATGGCAAATAGATAGTGAAACAATGGAAACAGTGAGAGACTTTATTTGGGGGGGCTCCAAAATCACTGCTGATGGTGACTGCAGCCATGAAATTAAAAGACGCCTGCTCCTTGGAAGAAAAGTTATGATCAACTTAGATAGCACATTACTCTGCCAACAAAGGTCCATCTAGTCAAAGCTATGGTTTTTCCAGCAGTCATGTATGGATGTGAGAGTTGGACTATGAAGAAAGCTGAGCACCGAAAAATTGATGCTTTTGAACTGTGGTGCTGGAGAAGACTCTTGGGAGTCCCTTGGACTACAAGGAGATCCACCCAGTCCATCCTAGAGGAAATCAGTCCTGAATATTCATTGGAAGGACAGATACTGAAGCTGATACTCCAGTAGTCTGGCCACCTGATGCGAAGAACTGACTCATTGGAAAAAACCCTGATGCTGGGAAAGACTGAAAGCAGGAGGAAAAGGGGATGACAGAGGATGAGATGGTTGGGTGGCATCACTGACTCAATGGACATGAATCTGAGCAAGCTCTGGGAGTGGGTGATGGACAGGGAAGCTTGAAGTGATACAGTCCATAGGGCTGCAAAGATCGAACACAACTGAACTGAACTGAACCCTCCTATATTGGGGAATGTAAACTCTTACAGCATTATGGTGAATAGTATGGAGGTTGCTTAAAAAACAAAAACAGAACTACCATATGATCAAGCAATCCCAACCCCGGGCATGTATCCAGAGAAAACCATAATTTGAAAAGATATATGCACCCCAATGTTCACTGAAGCACTATTTACAATAGCCAAGATATGGAAACGATCTAAACGTCCACTGACAGAGGAATGAATAAAGAGGATGTGGTACATATATACAACAAAATATTGCTGTTGTTGCCATTTATTAAGTCATGTTCAACTCTTTCGAAACCCCATGGACTATAGTGCAGCAGGCTCCGCCATCCATGGTATGTTCCAGGCAAGAATAATGCAGTGGGTTGCCATTTCCTTCTCCAGTGAATCTTTCAAACCCAAGGATCAAACCTGCATCTCCCACAAGCAGACTCTTTCTTTACAACTGAGCCACATTGGAAGCACAATGGAATATTACTCAGTCATAAAAAAAGAGTGAAATAAAGCCATTTGCAATAACATGGATGGACCTATATTATCATACCAGATGAAGTAAGTCAGACAAAGAAAGATAAGTATCATATAATATCACTTATATGAGAAATCTAAAAAAAAATTTTACAAATGAACTAATTTAGAAAGTTCAAACTACCTTACAACTGTGCTCATTTCACATGCTGGCAAGGTAATGATCAAAATCCTTCAAGCTAGGCTTTAGCAGTATGTGAATGGAGAACTTCCAAATGCTCTCGCTGGGTTTCAAAGAGGCAGAGGAACCAGAAATCAAACCTCCAACATCAGTTGGATCATGAAGAAAGCAAGAGAGTTCCAGAAAAACATCTACTTCTGTTTCACTGATTATACTGATGCCTTTTTTGACTGTGTGGATCATAACAAACTGTGGAAAATTCTTAAAGAGATGGGACCACCTTATTTGCCTCCTGAGAAATCTGTACACAGGTCAAGAAGCAAGAGCTACAGCTGGACATGGAACAACAGACCGGATCAAAATTGGGAAAGAAGTACAACACAGCTGTACACCGTCACCCTCCTGATTTAACTTACATGCAGAGTACATCATGATATAGGCCAGGCTGGATGAACCACAAGCTGAAATCAAGATTGCCAACTCCTAATTTATCCACTCCCTCCCCCGTCTATGTTTCCTCACTGGATACTGAAAGCTTGTTTTCAAATCTGTGAGCCATACAGGTTCACATACTGCTAAAGCCTAGCTTAAAGGATTTTGAGCATCACCTTGCCAGCATGTGAAACGAGCACAACTATAAGGTACTTTGAACATTCTCTGACACTGCCCTTCTTTGAGACTAGAATGAAAACTGACCTTTTCCACTCCTACTTTTCATTGCCTGATTGTCCAAATTTGCTGACATATTGAGTGTGGCACTTTAACAGCATCATCTTTTAGGATTTTAAATAGTTCAGCTGGAATTCCATCACCTCCACTAGCTTTGTTCATAGTAATGCTTCTTAAGGCCCACTTGACTTCACACTCCAGGATGTCCGGCTCTAGGTGAGTGATCACACCATCATGATTATCCAGGTCATTAAGACCTTTTTTGTACAGTTCATTTTTATAGTTCATCGTGTATTCCTGCCACCTTTTCTTAATCTCTCCTGTTTCTATTAAGTCCTTCCTTAACGTTTCTGTCCTTTATCATGCCCATCCTGGCATGAAATATTCCCTTTAATACTCCAATTTTCTAGAAGAGATCTCCAGTCTTTCCCATTCTACTGTTTTCTTCTATTTCTTTGCACTGTTCATTTAAGAAGGCTTTCTTATCTATCCTTGCTATTCTATGGAACTCTGCATTCATTTGGGTGTATCTTTCCCTTTATCCCTTACATTTCACTTCACATAAAGCCTCCTCAGACAACCATTTTGCCTTCTTGCATTTCTCTTTCTTTTGATTGCATCCTATACAATGTTATGAACCTCCATCCATATTCTTTAAACACTCTATCTACAAGATCTAATCCCTTGAATCTACATATCACCTCTACTATACAATCATAAAATATTTTATTTATGTCATACCTGAATGGCCTAGTGGTTTTTCCCTATTTTCTTCAATTTAAGTTTGAATTTTGCAATAAGGAGTTCACAGTCTGAGCCACAGTCAGCTCCAGGTCTTGCTTTTGCTTACTATGTAGAGTTTCTCCATCTTCAAGTACAAAGAATATCATCAATCTGATTTCAGTATTGACCAACTGGCACTGTCCATGTGTAAAGCTGTCTCTTGGGTTGTTGGAAAGGCTGTTTGCTATTATGAGTATGTTCCCTTGATAAAACTCTGATAGCCTTTGCCTGCTTCATTTTGTACTTCAAGGCCAAACTTTCCATTATTCCGGTATCTCTTGACTTCCTACTTTTGCATTCCAGTCCCCAATGATGAAAAGGACATCTTTTTTTTTGTTTAGTTCTAGGAGGTCCTATTGGAGAAGGAAATGGCAACCCACTCCAGTACCCGTGCCTGGAAAATCCCATGGACGGAGGAGCCTGGTAGGCTACAGTCCACCGGGTCTCAAAGAGTCCAACAGGACTGAATGACTTCACTTTCACTTTTCACTTTCATGCATTGGAGAAGGAAATGGCAACCCACTCCAGTGTTCTTGCCTAGAGAATCCCAGGGATGGGGAGCCTGATGGGCTGCCGTCTACGGGGTCGCAGAGAGTCAGACACGACTGAAGCGACTTAGCAGCAGCAGCAGGAGGTCTTATAGGTCTTCACAGAACCATTCAACTCAGCTTCTTCGGAATCAGTGGTTGGGGCACAGACTTGGATCACTGTGATGTTGTATGATTTGCCTCGGAAACGAATCGAGACCATTCTGTCATTTTTGAGGCTGCACCGAGGTAATGCATTTTGGACTCTTTTGTTGACTATAAGGGCTACTCCATTTCTTCTAAGGGATTCCTGCCCACAGTAATAGATACAATGGTCATCTGAATTAAATTTGCCAATTACTATCCATTTTTGTTCACTGATTTATAAAATGTCGATGTTCACTCTTGCCATCTCTGATTGACCCTGTCCAATTTACCTTGATTCATGGATCTAACATTCCAGGTTCCTTTGCAATATTGTTCTTTACAGTATCAGATTTTACTTTCAACACCAGACACAGTCACAACTGAGCATCATTTTTGCTTTGGCCCAGCCACTTCCTTCTTTCTGGAGCTATTAGTAATTGCTCTCCACAAACACTATATTAAACACAGCCACAAGAAAAATCTTAAAACATGCTAATAAGGGAAGATGGTAAGAACAAAAACACAATTTCAATATCATTTACACAAATTAAAAATAGATGCATGTGAACAGTAATATATATAAGACTATATGAATAGAAAAATATACATTATGGTTATCTTTTGTGGTGGAGGGGTTGAATGATGGGAATAAAAGAAATGCATCAATATATAAAAAAGGAGAGGAACTTTTTTCAGAACACTGTTAAGAATATCCAAATACTAAGGAATACACGACTAATGTCAGTTTTCATTCCAATCTCAAAGAAAGGCAATGCCAAAGAAAGTTCAAACTACTGCACAATTGTGCCTATTTCACATGCTAGCAAAATAATGCTCAAAATCCTTCAAGCTAGGCTTCAGCAGTACATAAACTGAAAAGCTCCAGATGTACAAGCTGGATTTAGAAAAGGCAGAAGAACCAGAGATCAAATTGCCAACATCCACTAGATCATAGAATAAGCAAAGGAATTCCAGAAATACCTCTACTTCTCCTTCAGTGACTATGCTAAAGCTTTTGACTGTGTGGATCACAACAAACTAGAAAATTCTTTAAGAGATGGGGATACCAGACATCCAATATAAAGCTGAGCACCGAAGAACTGATGCGTTTTAACTGTGGTGTTGGAGAAGACTCTTGAGAGTCCCTTGGACTGCAAGGAGATCCTACCAGTCCATCCTAAAGGAAATCAGTCCTGAATACTCATTGGAAGGATGGATGCTGAAGCTGAAACTACAATATTTTGGCCACCTGATGCGAAGAACTGACTCATTTGAAAAGACCCTGATGCTGGTAAAGATTGAAGGTAGGAGGAGAAGGGGACGACAGAGGATGAGATGGACTTGAGTTTTGAGTAAACTCAGGGAGTTTGTGATGGACAGGGAGGCCTGGGGTGCTACAGTCCGTAGGCTCACGAAGAGTTGGACGTGACTGAGCGGCTGAACTGAACTGAACTACCTACCTCATGAGAAACAAGTGGTCGTGGTATGCAGGTCAGGAAGCAACAGCTAGAACCAGACACTGAACAATGGATTGGATCAAAACTGGGAAAGGAGTATGTCAAGGCTATATATCACCCTGCTTATTTAACTTCTATGTAGAGTACAGCATGTGAAATGCCAGGCTAGGTGAACCACAAGTTGGAATCATGATTGCCGGGAGACATATCAATAAACTCAGATATGGCAATGACACCACCATATAGCAAAAAGTGAAGAGGAATTAAAGAGTCTCTTGATGAAACTGAAAGAAGAGAGCGAAAAACCTGGCTTAAAACTCAACATTCAAAAAACTAAGATGACAGTATCCATTCCCATCACATCCCACTGCCAAACAGACTGGGAAACAGTGGAAACAGTGACAGACTTTACTTTCTTGGGCTCTAAAATCACTAAGAACAGTGACCGCAGCCACGAAATTAAAACATACTTGCTCCTTGGAAGAAAAGCTATAACAAACATAGACAGTATATTAGAAAGCAGAAACATCACTTTGCCGACAAAGGTCCAAATAGTCAAAGCTATGGTTTCTGCAGTAGTCACATACAGATGTGAAAGTTGGACCATGAAGAAAGCTGAGTGCCAAAGAATTGATGCTTTTGAAATGTGGTACTGGAGAAGACTTTTGAGAGTCTCTTGAACAGCAACAAAGTCAAACCAGTCGATTTTAAAAGAAATCAGTCTTGAATATTCATTGGAAGGACTGGCACTGCAGCTGAAACTCCAAAACTGAAGCCACCTGATGCAAAGAGCTGACTCACTGAAAAATATTCTGATACTGGGAAAGCTTGAGGGCAAGAGGAGTAGGCAACAGAGGATGAGATAGTTAACTGGATGGCATTCCCAACTCAAGGGACACGAGTATTTAGCAAACTCTGGGAGACCGTGAAGGACACGGAAACCTGCTACAGCCCATGGGGTCACAAGTGCTGGATGTGACTTAGCGACTAGACAACGACAAGGAATATGATTAACTTCTTGCATAATTTTTTTAATAGGAAGAAAATAAAATAAGACAAGACATAAAAAATAAGAACAAGAAAAGATGAGACTCAAAAAGAAATACAGAGTAGGGGTGGTATTCTTACATTTTTGCCCTCATTAAGTGACACGATTCAACTTTCTGAAAGCAAGTGTAACAATGCCGTACTTCGTTCTTGTCTCAATAACTGACAAGGAGAAATTCTGAGTTTTGCTTCATTTGAATAAGAATATACCATACAGTTAATTTCCTAACTGGTAATTATAATATATTAAATTAAAAGGTGGTGGTACTTTTTCCATTTTTCTTTATCTTTTTCTCTTTTTTTTTTTAAGGGCACAAGCATTGTCACATGATTGCTGTAAAAATTTTAAGGCTCAAAAATAACAAAAATGTATCAGTACATATGTATATACATACATATGTGTATGGGCTTCCCTTGTGGCTCTGGTGGTAAAGAACCTGCCTGCAATGCAGGAGACCTGGGTTCAATTCCTGAATTTGGAAGATCACCTGGATCATGGAAAGGCTACAAACCCCAGTATTTTGGCCTGGAGAATTCCATGGACTGTATAGTCCATGGGGGTGGCAAAGAATCACACAACTGAGTGATGACTTCTTTCACTTCTCAGACATATATAGAATGATAACAAGAATATAGAATAAAATAAATAAATTCAGATACTGCATACATCATTATCATTAATAAAGTAATTTCAATTGGAAATCATTATTCTAAATTCACTGGGTCATGTACATACATAAAATTTCAGTTCAGTTCAGTTGTTCAGTCGTGTCCAACTCTTTAAGACTCCATGGACTACAACATGCCAGGCTTCCCTGTCCAACACAAACTCCCGGAGCTTCCTCAAACTCATGTCTATTGAATCGGTGATCCCATCCAACCATCTCATCCTCAATCATCCCCTTCTCCTCCCACCTTCAATCTTTACCAGCATCAGGGTCTTTTCAAATGAGTCAGTTTTTCGCAACAGGTGGCCAAAGTATTGGAGCTTCGGCTTCAGCATCTGTCCTTCCAATGAATATTCAGGACTTATTTCCTTTAGGATGGACTGGTAGGATCTCTCTGCAGTCCAAGGGACTCTTAAGAGTCTTCTCTAACACCACACTTCAAAAGCATCAATTCTTCGCTGCTCAGCTCTCTTTAAAGTCCAGCTCTCACATCCATATATGACTACTGGAAAAGCCATAACTTTGACTAGACGGACTTTTGTTAGCAAAGAAATGTCTCTGCTTTTTAATATGCTGTCTAGGCTGGTCAAAGCTTCTCTTCCAAGAAGCGAGAGTCTTTTAATTTCATGGAGCAGTCACCATATGCAGTGATTTTAGAGCCCAAGAAAATAGAGTCTATAACAGTTTCCATTATTTCCCCATCTATTTGCCGTGAAGTGATGGAACCAGATGCCCTGATCTTCATTTTTTGAATACTGAGTTTTAAGCCAGCCTTTAACTCTCCTCTTTCACTTTTATCCACAGGCTCTTTAGTTCTTCTTCACATTCTGCCATAAGAGTGGTATCATCTGTATATCTGAGGTTATTGATATTTCTCCCAGAAATCTTGATTCCACCTTGTGCTTCATCCATCCTGGCATTTCGCATGATGTACTCTGCATATAAGTTAAATAAGCAGGGTAACAATATACAGACTTGACGTACTCCTTTCCTGATTTGGAACCAGTCTGTTGTTCCATGTCCGCTTCTAACTGTTGCTTCCTGACCTGCATATAGGTTTCTCAAGAGGCAGGTCAGGTGGTCTGGTATTCCCATTTCTTCAAGAATCTTCCATTGTTTGACTGTGATCCACACAGTCAAAGGCTTTGGCATAGTCAATAAAGCAGAATTAGATGTATTTCTGGAACTCTCTTGCTTTTTCAATGATCCAGCAGATGTTGGCAATTTGATCTCCGGTTCCTCCGCCTTTTCTAAATCCAGCTTGAACATCTGGAAGTTCACAGTTCACATACTGTTGAAGCCTGGCTTGGAGAATTTTGAGCATTACTTTGCTAGAGTGTGAGATGAGTGCAATTGTGCAGTAGTTTGAACATTCTTTGATACTGCCTTTCTTTGGGATTGGAATGAAAACTGACCTTTTCCAGTCCTGTGGCCACTGCTGAGTTTTCCAAATTTGCTGGCATATTGAGTGCAGCACTTTCATATCAACATCTTTCAGGATTTGAAATAGCTCCACTGGTATTCTATCACCTCCAACAGCTTTGTTTCTAGTGCTGCTTCCTAAGGCTCACTTGATTTAGCATTTCAGGACATCTGGCTCTAGGTGAGTCATCCCACCACTGCAGTTATCTGGGTCATGAAGATCTTTTTTGTATAGTTCTTCTGTGTATTCTTGCCACTTCTTAATATCTTCTGCTTCTGTTAGGTCCATACCATTTCTGTCCTTTACTGGGCCCATCTTTGCATGAAATAGTCCCTTGGTATCTCTAATTTTCTTGAAGAGGTCTCTAGTATTTCCCATTCTATTGTTTTCCTGTATTTCTTTGCACTGATCACTGAGGAATGCTTTCTCATGTCTCCTTGCTATTCTCTGGAACTCTGCATTCAAATGGGTATATCTTTCTTTTTCTCCTTTGCCTTTAGCTTCTCTTCTTTTCTCAGCTATTTGGAAGGCCTCCTCAGACAACTATTTTGCCTTTTTGCATTTCTTTTTCTTGGAGATGGTCTTGATCCTTGTCTCCAGTACAATGTCACGAACCTCTGTCCATAGTTCTTCAGGCACTCTGTCTATCAGATCTAATCCCTTGAATCTATTTCTCACTTCCACTGTATAATCTTAAGGGATTTGATTTAGGTCATACCTGAATGGTCTAGTGGTTTTCTCTACTTTCTTCATTTTAAGTCTGAATTTAGCAATAAGGAATTCATGACGTAAGTCTGAATTTGGCAATAAGGAGTTCATGACAGTCAGCTCCTGGTCTTGTTTTTGCTGACTATAGACAGCTTCTCCATCTTTGCCTGCAAAGAATGTAATCAATCTGATTTTAGTATTGACCATCTGGTGATGTCCATGTGTAGAGTCTTCTCTTGTGTTGTTGAAGAGGGTGTTTGCTATGACCAGTGTATTCTCTTGGCAAAACTCTGCTAGCCTTTGCCCTGCTTCATTCTGTACTCCAAGGCTAAATTTTGCCTGTTACCCTAGCTATTTCTTGACTTCCTACTTTTGCATTTCAGTCCCCTATAAAGAAAAGGATATCTTTTGGGGGCGTTAGTTCTTGAAGGTCTTGTAGGTCTTCACTGAATCATTCAACTTCAGCTTCTTCTGCATTACTGGTCAGGACATAGACTTGGATTACTGTGATATTGAATGGTTTGCCTTGGAAACGAACAGAGATCATTCTGTCGTTTTTGAGATTGCATCCAAGTACTACATTTTGGACTCTCTTGTTGACTATGATGACTACTCCATTTCTTCTAAGGGATTCTTGCCCACAGTAGTAGATATAATGGTCAGCTGGTTTAAATTCACCCATTGCAGTCCATTTTAGTTCACAGATTCCTAAAATGTTGATGTTCCCTCCTGCCATGTCCTGTTTGACCATTTCCAATTTGCCTTGATTCATGGACCTAACATCCCAGGTTCCCATGCAGTACTGCTCTTTACAGCATCGGACCTTGCTTCTATCACCAGTCACATCCACAACTGGGTTCTGTTTTTGCTTGGCTCCATCTCTTCATTCTCTCTAGAGTTATTTCTCAACTGATATCCAGTAGCATACTGGGCACCTACCAACCTGGGGAGTTCATCTTTCAGTGTCCTATCTGTTTGCTTTTTCATATTCTTCATGGGGTTCTCAAGGCAAGAATACTGAAGTGGTTTGCCATTCTCTTCTCCAGTAGACCACATTTTGCCAGAACTCTCCAGCATGACCCATCCATCTTGGGTGGCCCTACATCGCACGGCTCATAGTTTCACTGAGTTAGACAAGGCTGTGGTCCGTGTGATCAGTTTGTTTAGTTTTCTGTGATTGTGGTTTTCATTCTGTTGGCCTTCTGATGGATAGGGAGCTTATGGAAGCTTCCTGATGGGAGAGACTGACAGAGAAACTAAGTCTTGCTCTGATGGGGGGGTCATGCTCAGTACATCTTTAATCCAATTTTCTATTGATGGGTGGGGCTGTGTTCCCTCCCTATTGTTTGACCTGAGGCCAAGATATGGCGAAGTTAATGAAGATAATGGTTCTTCAAAAGGTCCCATACATGCGCTCCTGCACTGAGTGCCCCCAGTCCTGCAGCAGGCCACCATCGACCCATGCCTCTGCCGGAAACTCCTGGACACTCACAGAAAGGTCTAGGTCAGTCACTTTTGGGGTCACTGCTCCTTTCTCCTGGGTCCTGGTGCACACAAGGTTTTGTTTGTGCCCTCCAAGAGTCTGTTTCTCAGTGCTCTGTAAGTTCTGGGGGCTCTATGGTGAGGTTAATGGCTACCTCCTCCAAGAGGGCTTATGCCATATGCAGTTTATATCATAATCATGTCTCAATGCTACATTATAGCCAGACCAAAACCAGCCTTTTAAAACTTATCTTGTTCTTTCAACGTATATAATGCATATCAAGAATCTACAATGGAGAAACAAACTTGGAAAATAATCTCCTGACCATCTTTCCATGCCTGGTATTCTGGTCCTTATTAATCATCTCCCATAAATCTGGTCTTTGACACCACAGACAAATACAACTTTATTAGCTGCAAAACTATTTGGCAGCCTTTGAATGGCTTTCTCAGATTGCATGGCTCTCACAGTGCGACAAGTCCTTTCATGTTGATTAAAATACTTGAGGGATACAAACAACAACAACAGGGTAACAGGAAATCCAGTCATTCCTTTCATCTTCCCGGCGGGGGCCAGCCAGCACAACTTGACTTTCTTCAAACAAAACTCCCCTTTTTGTGGCTGAAGAAAGGCTTTGGCAAACACTTATCCTTTGATATGATATGCACTTGACAAAAATCACACAGCAAATCAAGCCACTGCTTTGAAGAAAATGCTTATTAGAAACCTGAAGCTCTTAAGTGCACTAGGACTTAATGTCACTGCCAGCAACTTGAGGCCAAATGTGTCTGTGCGTTGATTTAAAGTCAAGTCCAAATGTACTGACTTCAGGGCTGCAGCTGCCACCCCAATCCTTAGTTTCATTGAAAGATACCTTGAAGAACTGTTCAGTTTTCAAGTACATTCTGGAATGTCAGTTCTGTATTTCATTCTGGTGAAGCATGCATTTTATTATTTAAATAGAAAGGAATGTGAGGAAATCCTTGTTCTATAGACTGTACTCAAAGTACCAGAACCTCCAGTAACACACTAATTTCTTTTCAAAATAGAAACTCAGCTTCTGAGGTGAGAATGCTGAGCATCCAGGGTCAAATCAGAATTCCAACATGAAGGGCCGGGGCTAGAAATCCTCATACATTTTTAATTCCATGGAAGACAAATGACACATTCAAATTAGGATAGTTTAAGGGAAATTTAATAAAAGGATTTATAAATATATGTGCAAAGGTGGAAAGCCTAGAAGGGATAAACAGTACCTCTGGCCTTTCAATGGGTTTCCTGGTGGCTCAGATGGTAAAGAATCCACCGGCAATGCAGAAGACCCAAGTTCAATCCCTAGGTTAGGAAAATCACCTGGAGAAGGACATGGCAACCCACTGCAGTATTCTTGCCTGGAGACTTCTATGGACAGAGGAGCCTGGTGGGCTACAGTCCACAGGGCTGCAAGGAGTCAGACACAACTCAGCAACTAACACTTTCACTTTCACTGGCCTTTTACCAGGTAGGCATTAGCAACCCTAGGGCAGAGGACTGAGTGCTGCTAAGTCACTTCAGTCATGTCTGACTGTGAGACCCTATAGATGGCAGCCCACCAGGCTCCCCCATCCCTGGGATTCTCCAGGCAAGAACACTGGAGTGGGTTGCCATTTCCTTCTCCATTGCATGAAAGTGAAAAGTGAAAGTGAAGTCGCTCAGTCATGTCTGACTCTTTGCGACCCCATGGACTGCAGCCTACCAGGCTCCCCTGTCCATGAGATTTTCCAGGCAAGAGCACTGGAGTGGGGTGCCAGTGCCTTCTCTGAGGACTGAATGGTGATGACCAAAACCCAGAGGCAGAGGGGCTGGGTGGACAGCAGCCACCTTCAGCAACCCCACAGGAACAGAACAAGGGGAAGAGGTCCCCAGACTCACCTCCCTACTTTCTATTTCCCACTGGTTTTCCCCAAAGTCCTCACATAACCAGGGGTCAGAGTGCCAGGGAGTCAGGTGACATAGTCCTTCCAGGTCATTTTTCCAGGGGGATGTGGCTCTGTGGAGCCTGCAGAAGACAGCCTACCAACTGACATCACCACTGCCACCTAAATCACCCTGAAGGTAAACAGCAGACACCTGCTCTAAGTGCTGATGCCAAGTAAAAGGAAAAATTCAAAACTCTCAGATTTTCTTTGATAAAGCCCATTCAATTTTCCAAGGTGGAAATGTGGAAGTCAGGTTTGTAATTAAGCTTAAAAACATAATATTACATAGATTCCATTAATGATTTACATGCACTTTAACAACACAAATATGTTTTTTTAAAATACAGATAGTATACTTCACTGAAATAACTATAACAAGGATAAAGACATATGAAGAAACTAAATTGTAAATATGCCCTGAAAGAGCATATTTCTGTAATAAATAGCTTTATCCAAATGTTTTCCTCTTTGATTCAGAAAATCATCACTAAAGAGAACGTCTAGATAGAAAACCTCTTCCCAGTAGTTCAGCTCTTGCTAATCTCTAGACATTTCTGCTTTGATCTCTTCCTGACACTTCAGGTCCAGCATCCTCAAAAACACATTTATGTTTCCCTCCCTTTCTTCCCACCCATGACTACTCTCTGAATGATGGATCATAGGGGACAGGGTGGTACATACACACCCCCTGAGCTTTCTTACATGGTAAACATTCAATGGGTATATTTACTGATTATTGAACAATTATGATTTCTAACATCTACTTTCAGTGAATAATGAAACTTTGCATGAAAAATATAAATGAGAAGCATAGTAGAGAAAGCACTAAATCCATTGCTATCCTGGATTTTGGAAGAATAAGCAATGATTTATGAATAAGCCCACCCAACTTAGTAAATAGGAAATTTGATCCAAGAATCTTTATCAATTAAATTAAAATAATAGTCTGTAAAGGAAATGAATGAATGTATTATTAACTTGTCAAAATCAGTAAATCTCAGAAATGCAATCTTAATTAGGAGATAGTGAAACTAGCACACACACACAAGACTTCAATTTAAAAGTATAGAGGAGGAAAGGGCACTAGACAACAAGCAGGTATCCCATGCCAGAGCTGAGACTGATTACCAGTATGACCATATGTGGTTCTATGGGGTATAAATGAAACAAGATGTGTCAGGACCTGACGACCACTGAAGTAGGTATAAGTAACTGAGGATTCTATGCCAGCACTGTCCAATAAAAATATAATGTAAGCCATTTATGTAGTTTCAAATTTTCTAGAAACCATGTTTGGAAAAGTAAAAAGAAACAGATGAAATTCATTTTCAATCACATTTAACTCAATACATCCAAAACATCATCATTTCAACATGTGTCACTAGCCACCTCTGAAGTGCTGTATTGCCACCTTGCCAGCGATTAGGAGAAAAGCTGAGTCCTTTGCTATTCACTTTACTTTTATGCATGTAAAAAATGTTTTCATAATAAAAAGTTTTTTTAAAAAGTCAACAAACTTACGCTTGTCTCTCACCATAGCTCAGTTTTCCCATTTACACATTGAGGGAACTGTACTAGTCATTAGATCATTTCTGAAGTGTCTTCTAATTCTGTTTCCAAGATTCTCTTCCTAAAGTATTCTGATTTTTCACTACTCTATAGGAATATGGACATTTAAAAAAAAAAGGAATTCCTTTATGCTGTCAAAAAAATATGACCTGAGAATTACCATTCTTAATTTATCTAAGAAATATTTTCAGACAAATGACCATTTATACATAAAATAATTTTTCTACTGCTTCAAAACCAAATGGTCACATATAAGCTCAGTTTACATTTACCACTATTTCGTTCATTCAGTTTTTCCTTTCACACAATATTAACCATTTGGCCCTAGTGAGAAATGGAAGAGGCAGATTAAAAGCACAAATATAAATCACAATTCATGTTCAAAAAGTGATTTTAAAGGAATAGGAATTAAAATATCTTGGGAATTTTCCCCATTATTTTTTAAAATTTGGTCTAGTAACTTCATGGATTTATCGAATGTGTTCATTTGATATTTTTTGTATTACATTTAATAGTTATATTTATAGAGACTCAACCTCACACTTTTGAAATTTTTTATTTAAAGTAAAAATTTCTGTAAATAATTCAGTGTGTTTAGTAGAAAATATCTGTCTTTATAGCTGATAAAACTGTTTAATTTTCATTTGATTGCTTTGATGGCCTGCCAACCCATTCTGTCCTCTTAGTTTAGCATTTAGGTCAACCTGAATGGTGAGTATGCTCCTAGTGTCATTTAGTAGAAACACTTTTAATTAATTCCAAATAGAAGGAAGTTTCATACTTGACCAATTTTAAAAGATCTCAGTATATATGAAAAATCCTATCTTACTAAATATAATTTACATTTTATATATGTAAAGGTTATGTGCAATATTTAAAAGGTTAATTACCAAGAAATCTCTGCAATTTTGTTAATAGGAAACTATTTTTTGTACACATATGATAATTACATTTTGTAAATCACTTTGAACACAATTATTTATGGACACTTTTATTACAATAAAGTAGAGAAGGAAATGGCAACCCACTCCAGTATTTTTGCCTGGAAAATCCCACGGATGGAGGAGCCTGGCAGGCTACAGTAAATGAGGTCGCAAAGACTGGGACATGACTGAGTGACTTCACTTATTACAATAATTAGCTACTTATTAGTCTATTTTTTAAAATAGCTAAAATCTATATAACCACCTACTGAGTTAAATGGTAAATACCTGTTGAAATGTTTTTCCCCCAGTCATACTGCAAGTCTTGGATAGACATACGATTAACCAGTCCTTAGAATGAGAAGTACGATGTTTTTATACCAGGTACACCATCTCTTTCAGTTGTTGATTTAAAATTGTGGTTTACTTCCTCTTGTAGCTTGAATAACATGCCCTACAGGTGAGTGAGAGCTCAGGATACATGAGCTAATTACATAAAATAATAAAATTCATATCCTGAAATCAGACATACACACAAATAATTTCCAGAGGTTCCTTCACTATTACTCCCACGAAAGAAAATTTAATTAGAGACTTTTTTGGACAAACAAAAAAAATCACTACCATAAATCAATTCTTTTCTTTATGTTTTCTTCATTTAATCAGTTTATCTGGTCTTCATTATCTGTGAGGTTCCAGCCACCTCATTCTACAACTTTCACAAAAACAAAGATCCTTAATGGGACTAAACAATCTATTGGCATTGACAGGAACAGAAGTCTCTATGCAATTATGGGAATAAAGGCTGGTTCTCAATTATGGGAAAAAAGGGTTGTTCCCCTGACTGGCAATCCTTAAATATAACATGAAGGAGAGAAATTAAGAAAAGAATACAAACAGGATTATACTACTAATTTTTTCCTAAGCACACATTTCTACTAACCTAATAACCAAAATATTTAAAGATGCAAATTTAATTAATTTCACTAACAACATTTCCAGCCACCAATATATCCTTAAGGGCTTCAATGTTTTATCACACAAGCTTAGCATCTGTGGCTCCTGGCCTGGCAGAGTTGTTTTCCAGGAGAATACTTTTTTAATAATGGTAGCCAAAGGAAAAACAAAAACAGTGATATGACTTGGAGCTCTACACTGTCTTTAACAAATCAGGTGCCCAAACATTGGGTAACCTTCAGGCCACATATGTTCGAGTGGTTGTCATCTACAAAGGCAAAGCTTCCTTGGATGAAATGCCAACTTTTCTGCAAGAAACATAAGCCCCTCTGGCAATATTTAGACTTGCACTGTTAGCAACAGCCAGTGTCAGAAAAAATTATTGGATATGGTAATTCTAGATGTAGTACCTACAGAGACACCCAGTTGTTCTAGCAAGAAGAGTAGGATACAAAATGAGAAATGACCTTCAAGACCCAATTTTAAGCATGATCTACTGTGGCCCCAAACTCATGATTAGAAATATATCCTAGGTACTTCACACGATGGACTCACTACCTCCAAGATAGTTTTCCCCTACACATGTTCTCATCTTTAGACATAACTTTTTCTTTATTGCCCAGACATACCTGAACATCTCTCCCCAAACATTCTCTGCTCTCCATTCCAGGGAATGGAATGTCTCAATACTTCAAAACCATAAGAAAAATTCAACTTTCTAGAGCCAGTCATGACAGATCTAATCTAAATGAAATCACTCACACTTCTAAATTCCTATGGTCTCTTCCACTTATTTGGCAGTTAAATTCTGCATTTACAGTCTAATTGTATTTCATTATTTCTAGCTTTCACCCACAACTGTACAGTGAGCTGTTTAACATGTTAGACTCTGCTTAATTCCTATCACTGTACTCTCCTCAATACCTAGTACAGTGCCTGGTCCCCACTTAATATTTAGTAAGAGTTGAGTTTATTCATTTTATAAATGAAAAAAGGGAGGTGGTGAAAATTAATACATTTTCTATTCTTGAAAAATGCAATACTACAGTGTACATTTTCCTCTTGAGAACTTAGTCCTCTTCCAGAGCTGTTTTCCAACACAACACACCTTTTCATATACATCATTCAATTCTCATTCCTATTAACAAAGGTGAAACTATTAATGTTGCCACTGATAATGATGATGTCATTCATTTCTGATGTGGTATAAACAAGACTTCTAAACTGTTACAGCAGAATAAGGAAGAATAACTGATATGAAAGGAAAATGTTCAATTATCACAGTAGCATTAAAGGACAGGGAGTGATGCAGGTGAGTGGCAATAACTAGGTAATAACACCTAGTGCAGTAAGAACAAGAGGAAATGACTGGCATAGCATCCAGCCACTCAACAAACATACAGTAAGTATCTACTATACATCAGCCAATGGGATTAACAATTACAAAATAAAAATGTAGACCTCTCACTCAAAGATCTCTAGTAAGAAAGATATAATCTAATAAATGTATAAATAATAATAAATGAAACATAAATTATAAGGGTGATTTAAAGAGCTTTCTTTGCTGGGGATGGGGGCAGGGGCAGGGAAACATGGCTAGCCACACAGGCAGCTTATTCTCACTGTGTTGCCTAATTTAACACAGCACCCAGATCTCTGTGGACACTTAATAAGTACCAGTTGGCAAATCGATAAATGGCAGTGGTTGGGGAAAAAGAGATGAGTACCTTATCTCTGCAGCAGCCCAACAAGCTGGTGTGGATGGCGTGGGAGCCTCCTTAGCTCTGACAGCTACACAGTGACTCCTAGTGGTCACAAGTTGAACCTCATCTGTAATCATAGCAAGGTAAATATATTAATATAACCATATATATATACATACACACACACATATGTATTATATCATTTAGTGTAACTACTAAAGTCATCACCCTTTTAACAAACTTTGGTGCTCATTCTGCTTAAAACTGAGTAATACTTCTGCCAAGCACAATACAGTGAGCTAACAAACAAAAAGCTCCTTTCCCATCTTGAAAGCGGGATTCTGTGATTTCAAACTAAATTTCTGGGATTTCCTTGGCGGTTCAGTGGTAGAGACTCTGTACTTCCAATTCGGGGGTGGGGCGAGGGCCATGAGTTCCATCCATGGTCAAGAACAAAGATCACACATACCGCACAGTATGGCCAAAAAAACACCTAATTTTCTAACATGTTCAGTGTGATGTTAGACCGAACATGAAGCTTATTCTGAGAAATAAGTCTTGTCTCCCAACTAACAAGTGGAGAAAGCTCCTGGGGAAAGATACGGGACTATTTCTGAGCTCTGACTCTTGAGAGTCCCTTGGACTACAAGGAGATCCAACCAGTCCATCCTAAAGGAGATCAGTCCTGGATGTTCACTGGAAGAACTGATGTTGAAGCTGAAACTCCAATACTTTGGCCACCTGATGCGAAGAGCTGACTCATCTGAAAAGACCCTGATGCTGGGAAAGATTGAGGGCAGGAGGAGAAGGGAACAACAGAGCATAAGATGGTTGGAGGGCATTACCGACTCAATGGACATGGGTCTGTGTGGACTCCAGGAGTTGGTGATGGACAGGGAGGCCTGGCATGCTGCGGTTCATGGGGTCACAAAGAGTTGGACATGACTGAGCGATTCAACTGAACTGAACCTAGAAATTAGAGGCATTTTTCTTTCCTCAGAACAATCATTAGCTTTATAAGAGTTCTAAATTGTCCCAATTACTTTAAATTATGTACCTTCTTCTCCTTCTTTAGAAAAAAGAAGAATGGGTCTTTATATTTTTGGCCATCATGCCATGGGTATTTCCATTGATGTTTAACATTTCTCTACCAATAAAAATGACTATGTATTAAAAGTAAGTCATTCTGGCATATTGGTATTTATGGAGTTCAGTTCAGTTCAAACAACACAATCTGTTCCAAATATGTGTCAAACATTACGACGGTACAAGAAGAACAAGGATGGGAATATACAGCCACTGCCTGGGAAGAACTTACAATGGAGTAAAGACGAGAGACCTCACTGTCCTCCAGATACCAGAGAACAGGAATAAATAACAGAAGCCGGCAATTAAGAGCATCACAGTTACAAAGTCACCCTCATACATAACTCCCACATGTTAGTCACTCTCCAAATTCAATCATTTTGTGAGCAACTGTCATCTTCAGTTCCATTCATAATGCTTAGGGAAGACCCTGACCTAGGATTCCAATGTTGTCAGCCATTCTCTCGTTCCTGCATATTAAATTAGACAAAGGCTCTGAACTGAGGTCAGAGAGAAGTGAAAGGAGACAGCTAAGGGAAAAGAACATTAAGCTACGTATTGAAATCCTCTGAGAAATGCCCTGTCAAGAGTATAGCTAGAAAATGTAGGATGCGAGAAGCTGTATATTACCGTTTAAGTGTCCAGGGAGATTCTTCTATCCCCAAATGAAAAGACACTACATGAAATCAAAGGATAACACTGTCCTAAAACTGGACACCTAAGTAATATACATGGACATCTGTTCATGCAGACTGACCCCTAGTGATATAAACTGACCGCTGCAGGGACAAGTCTCAGAAAACTGCCTTTAAAAAAGAGACCAAGTTTACTTAGCTTAGCTTAATGAAGCTTTATATAGCTTCATAAACATGTAAATGCTAAGTGACATATGTAGCCATACTGTCCTCTCTAAAAACTGAATAAACAATCTACAAAATTTATAATAAAGGAACAAGCAATTTAACACATAACAGACCTATTAGATGGGACTATCTCCCTTAAAGGACCGAGTCATAGGTTAATCTATGCGGCCTCTACTATTGTCACCACATCTGTGTCTCTATGAGACAACACTTTGAAAGTCTTCATACAATCTTAAAAGAGCAATTTGTACGTTTCTAAGTAATAAAAAATTAAAACATGTCATTAATATGTTAACTACATAATAATTACAAATAAAACTGACAGTGTTAGTAAAAAGGAAGAGCAACTTATTTCATACATTATGTGCTCCTTTTTATAATCAAACAAAAATTACATATCAAAGTCAGATAATGGTTAGGTTTAAGGAAAGTGAGAAATGAGTAAGTAAATGGTTTTATACATATAAAACTAGAAATTAACAGCCTTTTCTACTTTGCCAACAAAGGTCCATCTAGTCAAGGCTATGGTTTTTCCTGTGGTCATGTATGGATGTGAGAGATGGACTGTGAAGAAGGCTGAGCGCTGAAGAATTGATGCGTTTGAACTGTGGTGTTGGAGAAGGCTCTTGAGAGTCCCTTGGACTGCAAGGAGAACCAACCAGTCCATTCTGAAGAAGATCAGCCCTGGGATTTCTTTGGAAGGAATGATCCTAAAGCTGAAACTCCGGTACTTTAGCCACCTCACGTAAAGAGTTGACTCACTGGAAAAGACTCTGATGCTGGGAGGGACTGGAGGCAGGAGGAGAAGGGGACGACAGAGGATGAGATGGCCAGATGGCATCACTGACTCGATGGACGGGAGTCTGAGTGAACTCCTGGAGTTGGTGATGCTGATTCATGGGGTCTCAAAGAATCGGACACGACTGAGCTACTGAACTGAACTGAACAGCCTTTTCTTCCCCCATCAGTCTTGACCACAGAGTCACTAAGGCAATTCTTGTTATAATTAAGGAGTTTAGAAACAAAAGTCACCCACAAGGGTCAAGTAAGAGATCTCTTGATCATCATGTTCTCTTTCCTCAAGCTATTTCCTACTGACCTCTCAAAGGGAAACTGCAAGATGCTCTAAATGTGAGGCATTCTTTTTCTTTTTGGTTCTCAGAGAGAAATATTTCTATTTTTTGCTTTTTCCCCATCCCTACTAGATAAGTCCATGAGTCACTGGTAAGTGGGCAAAATAGGATAGTCACTCATATCATGAGTGCCTGAAGATAAACTTGTATATCCCCACCATCTTTCAAAAAATGGTTACTGTTTCCCTCATCTTAGAAAACATATATATACATATATACACAATACACTGGCCATCTAGAAATTGTTCCACCATGAGTAACAGATTCTATAATGCACTACAGCTCAAATAAAGAAAGAAACCGTAAGTTGTTAACGACATAAAATGCATACTGCTGAAAATGAAAATCAAAAGAAATGAGATAAACACATATGTAACCCATTTCTCGAATAGTGGCGTTAACCTGAAATGACTCTGCAAATTCAAGAATTCTTCAGATCAACTTAAGAAGCTCTTAAATTATATGGCTTCTTCTAAGCTATTGGTGTCCTAGGAGAGTACGAATCTTTGAATTTTTCCTCCTCCTCCACAACCAAAATCACAATAACTTAAAGAAAACTAACAAGGAGGAGACAAAGTTCTGCTGAAAAAAACAGGAATGTGGTCAACAGTAGAAAGACCAAGCTAACAAATGCTCATCTCATGGCACTATATATCCTGGCATTCCACTAAAACTACTCAGAATATTTTAGAAACTCAAGCTCTAAGGTTTAGCGGTTCTAATAAAACTTTCATTTCATTCTATTTTTTGCATGTAATTAGAGAACCAATGGGCTTCCCTAGTAGTTCAGCTGGTAAAGAATCTGCCTGCAGTGCAGGAGGCCCTGATTCAATTCCTGAATCAGGAAGGTCCCCTGGAGAAGGGATAAGCTACCCACTCCAGTATTCTTGGGCTTCCCTGGTGGCTCAGACGGTAAAGAAATCGCCTGTAATGCAGGAGACCCAGGTTCAATCCCTGGGTGGAGAAGATCCCCTGGAGAAGGGAATGGCAACCCATTCCAGTATTCTCACCTGGAAAAATCCCATGGACAGAGGAGCCTGGTGTGCTACAGTCCATGGGATCACGAAGAGTCAGACACAACTTAGCAACTAAACCACGACCACCAAAGTTCACCTCAGATATTTTTTCTGCAGCCTGTGCTCTTCTTAAATAACTCTTAACCTCAAAAGCACTTCAAAATCTATGTTGCTAAAACTCCATACATACAATTTCTAAGTTTCCCCAAAGTATTGTCAGCAACTCCTCCCATGAATAATAGGCGCCAGCATACAAGGTGTAAAACTCAACAACTAAAGCCTCTTCCTTATATTTGAAATTACTAGTGACAGTCATGCCTGTTTATCAAAGAAATTTTTCTCACACTTTCTGCTCTTTACCTCTTACACCAGTGTTTTGAGAATCTCTCTAGTCCAATAGCTCTCAGCACACACATGTCCACAAATAAAGCTTTAATTCAGATGCAAAAACTCTAAAGCTTAAGACCATCAATCAAAGAAGAGACGCACAAAAGCATGCACAAAGTTCAAAATGAACACAAAAGTAAAATCTTCAGTTGTGACAAAAGTTCAGTTCAAGAGTGAAGAGCTAAAAAGAAGAACCATTACTCTATATATCCTAATCACAGGTCCTGCTTCAATCTTTTTTTTTTCTATTTCTTCTGTTGTATTTTTATATATTTTTTTTCCCTTGTATTAAAATCATGTCAGTGATCTATCACAGAAAACAGATCCAGATGGAAAAACAGAAAAATGCTCCAATTCACACTACAGAATGGACAAAAGGGCTTAGGTTTAATATCCACTACTATATAAATAAGTCTCTCAGGTATCCTTGCATTCTCCAGTTTGAAAACCTTTAATTTCAACATGTGGAAGATTTAGCCACACTGGCCTGTTACTTGTAATAGGTCTTGCCCTCCCTCTCTGCTACAATACTCCACAGAGCGATGAGCAAACATATTCCCTTCATAGTTACAGAGTTTGGAAATTAAAGTTATCTACCCAGAGGTAGATAAGTAAAATCTCCCTTCATGAAAGCTTTCCAGATGTCTTTACATCCGTTTCTTTCCCTTAACGCAAAGAAGAACCAGTGTGGAAAACCCTGATATTTAAAATAATTCAGTCGGGCAGTTTTTCCTGCACAAGTCAGGCTCTGTGTGCAATGCTACTTATACCTTCTTTTGGCAGTCTGATGTTCACAGCCACACGCATAGTGTAAGAACTCAACGATTTTGTTTCTTCTAAGCTCAACAACTACCACTGAGTATAAACTTAGTTGCTTTGACATGGAAAATCACAACAAATTTCAATTAAACAAACAGTCCCTAAGGCCAGATTCTCAGAGTCAGTCAAACCTGTCATTGCAATCATTCCAAACAGGTTGCTAAGATATGCAAAAATCTGGAACAATCAACTTTTTTGAGCTTAATGACCTATCAATAATAATACCTCACAGTTATTGAAAACCTGTCTCCAAGGATTTCAATGTTTTATTCACCCTCTACCACTCACGTCACAGGAAAGATGTGGACAAAGTTAATAGTCTATAAATTTACGAAAAGTGAAAGTGAAGTCGCTCAGTCCTGTCCGGACTCTTTGCGACCCCGTGGACTGTAGCCTACCAGGCTCCTCTGTCCATGGGATTTTCCAGGCAAGATTACTAGAGTAGGTTGCCATTGCCTTCTCCCAGGGGATCTTCCCGACCCAAGGATCGAACCCAGGACTTCCCCATTACAGGCAGACTCTTTACCCTCTAAGCCACCAGGGAAGCCCAAAAATTTAGGCAAAAGCACTCTGAAATCAAGTAGCAACCAAGAAGACAGAGTAAGGCAGGAGTGCATTCAGTACCACCTAACATGTTGAGGTGAACACAATACACTAACATACCAAGTAGACAGGAAAAGAGAACCGAAGGGCCAGCACGCTTGACAAGTGAAGTGGGCTATTAGGCACCGGAGAATCCCATGGACGGAGGAGCCTCGCAGGCTACAGTCCACGGGGTCACAAAGAGTCGGAGACGACTGAGCGACTTTTTACTTCAGTTTACTTTCCACTGGAAAATGGGGAAACTACGTTCTCAAGGTGCGGGTGTGTTGCTCAGATGACCTCTAAGGTATCTGAAGCTCTGGGTCATGAAGGCAGACAATAAATTTAATTCCACCCTTTATTTCCTCTTCACTAATACTCAAAATGATGGGGTTTTTTTTTAAGAGACATTTAATTTAACATAGAATGTAAATGTAAAACATTTACATTTTAATTTCATGGGACATTCATTAATAACTCTTCGGCACAAAAACAATAGTGACGAACACAACATATCCAACTTTAAAGCCAGAAAGGATATACTAGAGCCCACTTTGCCCAATAATTCCCATTGTAAAAAAAGAAACGGAAACCTTGTTGGTGACACGAAATGTTCCAGACTGCACAAGGAAAATGGGACAGAACTGGAACCAGAACTCAGCTCTACTTACGCCTGGTATCACGTTCCTTCCTTCCTTCATCTCTGTGGCATCCGTGGCATCTCCGTCTCTGACCCCGGTACACATTCCCTCTCACTGGTCTGCCTTGTTCAGGGCACCCTGGGGGCAGCACCCTCCACTCCTCCTCCCTGCACGTGAGGGCTGGAGCACCTTGAGGCCCACCGCACGTCCGCACGTGCGTGGGTGCCGTGGGCCGCGGCAGGGCCGGCGCGGTACAGCCTGGCCTTGGAGAGCATCTTCCATCCTTCATTTTTTACCCCACTCTCTCCATTCAGGCCATTCTGGTCCATGCGCCGCATCAGCGGCGGCATGGAAATATCTAGAACCATTCTGCGGCCCCGCAAGCTGACTGCGTCTACAACCCTTTCTCCATCGAACACTGCAGTCTCTCCATCCCCTACACCACACTGGGAGATTCGTCACAGCAGTCGGCCGTACAAATAAGTTCTCCTTGGAGCCACACCCGTTGAGGAGAGCATTTCTCTTTCTTACAGTGAACGTTTGTTCTCCAAACCGTCATGGCGTCGCTCTTCCTCTTCCGGCGGGCGGCGTGCGGAAGTGGGTGGGGCCGGGCGTGGCGTCCTGGCCCGGACGTGGGGCGTGGAACTCGGCTCTCGGCCTGGGCGCTCAGGGGGCGGCGTGAGTGACGCGGCAGCTGCGCTCCTCCGGGTCTGATGGTGACTTGGCCGGTGGGGCTGCCCAGGGCCTTGGGATCCGCTCTCCACTCCCACTGCCAAGGGTTTTAAATGGCAATTACGTTGGGGTGTGGACTTCCCTGGTAGCTCCGTCAGTAAAGAATCTGCCTGCAGTGCAGGAGACCCTGGTTGGATCCGTGGCAGGGAAGATCCCCTGGAGGGAAATGTCAGACCACTCCGGCATTCTTGACAGGAAAATTCCATGGACAGAGGAACCTGGTGGGCGACAGCCCATGGGGTAGCAAGCGTCAGACACGACTTAGCGACTAAACCACCACATTATGCTGGGATAATGTCCTAAAAGTAATGTGTCATTTCATTCTTCAGTTTTTAACTGGAAATTAACTATGACTTATAAAAGGACTATAAAGTGAAAGAAAAGTCGCCCATGGACTGTGGCCTACCAGGCTCTTCCATCCATGGGATTTTCCAGGCAAGAATACTGGAGTGGGTTGCCACTTCCTTCTCCAGGAGATCTTCCTGATCCAGGGATTGAACCTGGGTCACACGCATCTGAGCCACCGGGGAAGTCCCTATAAAAGTCCCTATAAAAGGACTATGCTGCTAAGTCACTTCAGTCGTGTCCGACTCTGCGACCCCAGAGACGGCAGCCCACCAGGCGCCTCCGTCCCTGGGATTCTCCAGGCAAGAACACTGGAGTGGGTTGCCATTTCCTTCTCCGATGCATGAAAGTGAAAAGTGAAAGTGAAGTCGCTCAGTCGTGTCCGACTCTTAGCGACCCCATGGACTGCAGCCCACCAGGCACCTCCATCCATGGGATTTTCCAGGCAAGAGTACTGGAGTTGGGTGCCACTGCATTCTCCATAAAAGGACAATGGATGAGTTTTAACTAGTAAGTGCAGTTAGCCGTGGAAAACTATGTTGGGTTCTAAGCAAGGCCTCTCTTTTACAGTCATTTCTTTATTGGATTGTCGGAAGATTTTAGCACAATAGTTTTTGTGACATTATGACTGAACCCAATTTTGATAAGACTTATACCATAATTTATGTCTTCAGTTCAACTTATATTACAAACTTCAAGTAAAATATAATTTCTAATTCCAGCTGTGAGTGTTTCCTCTTGCGGTTTGTTACTGAACTTAAAATTACATCCAGTAATTGAGCCTTCTAGGTACATGTAAAGTTTATTTTGCAAGAAACTTTAGACGATTGTTCCAAAACAATGAAGCAAAGGCAAATTTTTCTGGTGAGAGTACATATATGAATTTTTAGAGATACTATGGTTTCCCTGGGGCACACTTATTATGGTTTTCGACGCCTAGAAATTTTCAGTATCTCACATTATATAAGGCGAAGAAGAGACATGACTGGTTTTTATTTTTTACTGCTGTGTAAAATAGTTTACTGAGCTCTGTGTAAACACAGGGCTTTTCTAGTGGCATATTTTCCTTTTCCTGATAATGTATTTTGCAAACAAAGCCTTTAAGCATAATAGATTCTCCAGACTGAGAATGGAAAGCAGGCTTGATGTCTGAGTTGAAAGTGACTATGATAAAAGGTCAGCAGACAGCACCAATATCTGATGTTTTCTCATCAGTGCCTCACAAAACAATTTCAACTCAACAAATATTTATTGAAAACTTACTTCATGATAAGCCAAACTCTATTCTGAGTTATTATTAATTCTTGTTCTTATGTTCTGATAGGCTTTTAAATAGCCCAGATGTGAAGATGTTTGGTCTACCTAGGCAGAGGAGGAAACCATCATGGTAACTAAACATGAGTTTTCACCCCAAAATAAGAAAAAACAATGTAGGTTCTTCTGTCTTTCAAGGGTCCTACAGAACAAATTTGGATGACTGTCTAAATGCAGGATTTGTTACACTAATTGGCAAAAATAAAAGATTTTTATTCCCAATTTTCAGTTTTATGTGTTCTTTTAGACATTTGGCCTGATATGTGAAATATGAAATCACCCATGGTGACAGTGCCTGTGTAAAAACTGAAGGTTCTCCTTTTTTCTTAGATTCTGTCATAATCTATATTTTTAAGACAAGCTCCATTGAAACTAGTGCTGCCAGCGAAAATCTTGCCATTTCCATTGAAAAGGCATGCAGATTTACTGAGCAGCTTCTCGTGTACTCAAGGATTTTTAAATAAGAATCAGTTTCACAAATGCAAAGAGATGAACAAGAAGAGAGGAATAAAAGTGAAACCTAAGAAAACCTATTCATTCGGATCATCTCAAGTCAAGGTCTCTCATGTTCAGAGAACAGTTCACGGCAGCAGTGGTGGCCAAATTTTCAGTGTATATCCAGTTTTTAAATGGATAGACCGTTGGATTAATAAAGAGCTTGCTTCAGTGGTAATTTGGACATGAGAAATTTTTTATGTAGAAATGTATTGAATGACCAAATATTAACTAAAACTCTCTCTGTGCAAGCAGCTCAGATAGATACTGTAATTGCATATCCATTTATTAAGGAGAATGGCTTAAATACAGGAGATAGAACAGTTGAACACTGAGCTCAAATTATAAATTTACCTCTATGGTTCTTACTAGGCTGTCAGAAAAAGCCCACAAGAAACAAAATAGAACATCGTTTGACCTGTAGATTCCAGAGATGAAGTATATAGAACAGTATTTTAGTTTTATATTTATTTGAAGTATTTCTTTATTGTCCAGTAAGGTTGTTTAACACACGGCAATTTTTTTTAAATAATTGGCATTTTACATATTATATTTTAAAGTGTTTACAGTGAGAATGAAAGTCACTGAACTATGAATTTATCCTCTGAATAACAAGCCAAAGCCTGGAAAACATGTGAATGGCCAATAAAATTCAGTATATGATGTTCTCAGTTTTCAAATGGATGAAAAACTGGCATTATGGAAACAGAATCCTGAAAAGAATCAATAATTTGTTTCCTTAACTATAGTTCTCTCTAGAAAATTACTTTAACATTAATCCAAGGCTTTTGGAAGTTCCAAATAAACAGCAAATATGTGCATTGAATGTAACAAAAATACATCATTTTTAATTGTTTGGAAGAAATTTTCTTGAATTGCACCATCTCAGACTACAGTACACCTGATCAGGTTAGACTGGGATGGGTTATAACATTGGAAATAATCATTAAATCAAATCTTAGTCACAGATTAATAAACTAGACATGGAGTTGTCTTAGTGTAAGATGTCAGAGAAAAGTAGTTTATCACATACTCAAATCTGGGAAATATCTTTTGAGTCACTTTCACATGCAAGTCTTTGGTTTAAATTCTATAGAGTACATAAAAAAGAAAAATTTATGACCTTGAGGAACTCACAGTTTAATGTGACGAATGCAGACAACTATTAGGAAACCATATACTCTGTGACAGAGGCACGAAAGAGCAGTCTCCAAAGAGACTGACCCTTTATAAGGTTTGGAGATCTTGACATGAATAGTTTCGGAAATCAGGAGAAAATTAGTCCAAATGTGGGGCAAACGGGCAAAACCTGCATCTCCAGAACAGGGCCAGCTTTAAGAGACTAGACATAAACACACAGAGAACACACTAGATGCAAGTGAGGGCAATATTAAAATGGAAGGGCAGATACACTGTCGTGTTTGTTGCAAGCCAGGTCATCAACAATACCTGGTCAGAGATTACATGGAGAAAAGAAAAAGAACTCATTCAATTCCCATTGTTTTGCATCTTGCCAGAACCAAGTAGGCAAGATGTATCCAGTCAACCAATGGTGTGCAAGTCTCCCAAAGACCTAATGCTCTAAGGACAGAGGTGAGAATGGGAAAGATAAAAAGTAGGAAGAAGCTCTTCCCATTTGGAGGATCTGAGAGGGCTTCAAGAAAAGGTATTATCTTAACTGCAATTAATTTAAAGTTTCAGGTAAGTAATAATCTTGAGAAGAACATGTAAGTACCCATAAAAATCAAATGTGTAAGAAATACATTTTGGACACAAGGGTAACTGCTACAGGCCAGCAAAGAGGTGAGGCTACACCACAGATTCATCGGTAGGGTAGCTGGAAGTCAAGGAAGCCGTGTGAGTTGTGAGATGCACAGAGCTGGCAGGTGCAGAGGTAGCCTATGTGATTGGGAGATTGAGCAAATTTGTGTTTGTGTGGTTTCTCACTGCCAAAGAAGAGATTTGCAGACATGGACAGAGAGAAGGATAGAAAAAAATCTTTGGGAGAGTTCAAGTAAAACATATCATTATGAATTATTTTTTTTATTGAAGTACAAAAACGTGAGTCAGCTATATGTACACGTATATTCCCTCCCTCTTGGACCTCTCTCCAATCCTAAAATACATATAGCAACATACAGAGATGTATGAATATTTGTACATGTATTTCCTAGTTCTGTTTTCTGAGAGGTCCTTGAAATAGTGCCATCCCAATAGCAATGAACATGTCTAATACCCAGATTTTGGTTTCAGCACACCATCCACCATCAGAAGAAACTAGACCCTCTTAGGGAAATGGTTGATTCCACCACTGGGGTGAAGCAAACACAGAATGAACCAGGAACATCTTCTTATGCAAAGTAGTAGAAAAATGTAAAGAACATAGGAGTCAGCTTAGGAATCCAAATCTAAAACAATTTGTATCAAAGTAAGTAAGAGTAATTGATTACTAACTCATTGAACAAAATATGACTTTGTAAGTTCATATGGTGGCTCTAGTGGTAAAGAACCTGCCTGCCAAAGCAGGAAATGTAAGAGATATGGGTTCAGTCCCTGGATTGGGAAGATCCTCTAGGAAATGGCAACCCACTCCAGTATTCTTGCCTGGGAAATCTCATGGACAGAGGAGGCTGGTGTGCTACAACCCATGGGGTTGCAAAGAGTCGGACATGGCTGAACATCTGAGCATAAAGTAAACTAAAAAATAATAAAATAAAGTTCATATAATATGGGCTTCCCTGGTGGCTTAGATGGTAAAGAGTCCACCTGCAATGCAGGAGATCCTGATTTAATCCCTGGGTTGGGAAGATCCCTTGGAAAAGGAAATGACAACCCACTCCAGTATTCTTGCCTGGAGAGTTCCATAGACAGAGGAGCTTGATGGCCTACAATCCATGGGGTCACAAATAAATAAACAAATGAACAAATAAAAAGAAAAACCTCTTCCTTACAGTAAAATGACAACAAATAGAAGAAAACAGAATGATGAAAATGGAAAATGAACTCTAACTCTACATGTTAAGTTTCTCTCAGAAGTAGCTGCAGTAAACTCTAGTGGGGTCAAATTTTTGAAGAGACATTTTCCTTCTGTTTTCAACCCTGAGTTATTTTTCATCCATAATAAAAACACAACGTCAAGTATTGATATCTGCCTGCATGAAGCAGGAGAGTGCAGGAGTTAAATGGACAATGTTAGGTTAGATAATATGTTGGAATGGAGTATAACAGGTGATGTTCATTCTGGAAACTCACTTTGAGAACCACTGGCCTAACCTAACATTTTCCCCAGAAATCAATTTCTTGGCTTTGTTGGTAACTTACAGAAAGTTCATGAGTTTTGGAATCTGACCAGATCCAGGCTCAAATCCTAACTTTCTTCTAACTATGTAAACCTAGCAAGTTGAATTTCAGTAATCTAATACTTTTACAAGACTTTTTGTTGTTGTTTAGTCACCAAGTCATGTCCAACTCTATTGAGCCCTATGGACTGTAGCCCACCAGGTTCCTCTGTCCATGGGATTTCCCAGGCAAGAATACTGGAATGGATTGCCATTTTCTTCTCCAAGGGATCTTCCTGATCCAGGGATCAAGCTTGCATCTCATGCATTGGCAGGTGGGTTCATTACCACTGAGTCACCAGAATTAGTTATGTATCATTTTTATGACTGTTTCCCTGAAGATTTGAATATAATATTATTATGGACTGGATGCTTGTGTCTCCTTAAATGTATCTGTTGGAATTCTAGCCCTCAGTGTGATGATGTTAGGAGGTGGGGCCTTTGAGAGGCAATAAGGATGGGGCCCTCATAAGCGGGATCAGTGCCCTTGTTTTAAAAAATACATGTACCAGAGAACATGTATCCTCTATCTCTGCTTCTTCCCTGTGAGGATACAGTAAGTCTCAGTCTGCCCCCCAGAAGAGGGTTCTCACCAGAACTTGACATGCTGGCAACCTGATCTCATTCTTCAAGCCTCCAGAACTGTGAGGAATAAATGTCTGATATTTACAAGCCACTCAGTCTATGGTACTTTATTATAGCAACCAAAACAAAGATAAGTGTCATGTTGAATAAATGAAATGTTTCATTTGTCATAATTTTATCAAAACAGTATATTTTCTTATTTCAAGATTTTTCAAGATTAGAAAAATAATAAACCTCTGACTTATTCATTATACAAATCAAAGCCACAGGTGAAATGTTTACTGAAGAGAAAGTCAATAATTTAAGTACAATGAACTGTGTGGCGTCTGTAAGGAGCAGGAGTCTGGTATATTCAGTACCTTGGTAAAGCATCTAGAATAGCATCCTCCTCAATTTTAAAAGCAGATGTGCTGAAATCCAATTTCAAAATATTGGCCCAGAGCTGAGCTGTGGGTGCTAAACATACATCACAGTGGCAAGCCGGGTTTCCTGACAGCTTCCTGGGAGGGAATGTTTCATTTCAAGAACAGGTTTTTTGTGAATCACAAGTTCAGCTAGAGCTTCCTGCCTGAAAAAGCAAGAGAGCCTGGAAATAATCAGTTCAATCAAATAAACCAATCCTAATTAAAGTTGTAGAATATTATGATGCATGCCTCAGTGCATCAGATAGTCAGGGTCCTCCAGAAAAACAACCTTTTCTACATTCAGATAGATAAATAAATAAATATGTATATATACAGATAATATACATATATCACATATACATGTTACATATATGTAGAGACAGAGAGAGACAGATGGAGAAGCAAAGAGAGACAGAGATATAAAGAAAGACAGACTGATTTTAAGAAACTTACTCTCATGACTGTGGGGACTGTTAACTCAAAAATTCATAAGGAGACAAGTATCCTGGAAACTCAGGTAAGAGTTAAAAACTGACATTAGTTTTTAGTCTGAAATCTGTTAAGTAAGCTGGCAGGCTAGAAAATCAAGCAAGAGTTCTATGTCACAGTCTTGAGGCAGAATTTATTCTGTTCTAGAAAACCTAATTTTCTGCCCTGAAGACCTGATTGGATGAGACTCAGTCCATTGGGCTTCCCAGGTGGCACTAGTGGTAAAGAACCCGACTGTCGGTGCAGGACACCAGAGATAATGGTTTGATTCCTAGGTTAGGAAGATCCCCTGGAGAAGGAAAGGGCAACCCACTTCAGTATTCTTGCCTGGAGAAAGCCATGGACAGAGGAGCCTGGAGGGCTACAGTCCACGGGGTCACAAAAGAGTCTAACACAACTGGGCACTTTACACTTCACTCCATTCATATTACTGATGATACTCTCCTTTCTTAAAGTCAGCTGATTATAAATGCTAATCGTATCTGCAAAATACCTTCACAGTAACATATAGACCAGTGTTTGATCACACAATTGGCCACTATAGTCTAGTCAAGTTACCACACAAAATTAACTGTCACACTCAGTATCTTGTAAAAAGAAACTTTTAAATTCTCAACAAATTATTTTCAAGAAGAGTACATAAAAACTTGAAGATGGCCATTTAGAAAGTTATTCTTCAATGTTTTTACTTCAAAACCATAGAAACATGCATTCATACAGGACTCTAAAATATATCCAAAATTATTCCAGAAGTTTATTCATTGTTGATAGGATCTATTCAAATATATATATAATGACTGGGGTTTAACTACCCTAACCCCTAACCATAGAAGACCAAAAAAGAGGAAGGAGTTTTAGGAAAGAAGGAAAGAAAGCCTAGAAGAAGGTGCTGCTGCTGCTAAGTCGCTTCAGTCGTGTCCGACCCTGTGCGACCCATAGACAGCAGCCCACCAGGCTCCCCCGTCCCTGGGATCCTCCAGGCAAGAACACTGGAGTGTTCTTCTCCAGTGCATGAAAGTGAAAAGTGAAAGTGAAGTCGCTAAGATGGCAAGAGAGGTGACAGAAAGAAAAGATAAAACAGATGTAAAGAACTGAGAAGATTTTAATTAAAATCTACACAAACAATAACTCCAGTTTTATTTGAGAATATGGGCCAGGATAGCATTACTAAGGAGAGTTAATTTGACACACAATATCATGGACAGTTGGGATGTATCCAGACTCACACTGTTTAAAAAGAAATACTAACCTCATAGGCTTCCCTGGTGGCTCAGATGGTGAAGAATCTGCCTGTAACATGGTAAGATCTGGGTTCATGGTAAGATCTTCCCTGGGTTGGGAAGATCCCCTGGAGAAGGCAATGGCAACCCACTCCAGTACTCTTGACTGAAAAATCCCATGGACAGAGGAGCCTGGCAGCTTACAGTCCATGTGGTCGCAAAGATTTGGACACGACTGAGTGACTAACTCTTCACTTCACTTCAACCCCATAGGCAATAATAGAAATAGGCTTCTTTTTTTTTTTTTTAATTGCAGGGCATGGAACAATTTTAAAAATCTTACATGTAGAAAAATAAGGAATTTAAACATAGCATGTAAATTCAGAGAACTTTCCAAAATGGACACAAACTCTTTGTATAGAAGACAGCAACACAAGTCTTTTTACCTTGCAAATCTCTTCCCCCTAGTCATTGTTCTTCCTCTAATCCTGTTTATCTCCTTTAAACATGACATTCACTTTAAAGTTAGTAAGGGTGGAAAGAAATCATGCAGTGAGCATTGGAAGGCGAAAAGGTGGGAAGGTTCAGATTAATTCATCACAAATCAGCCACATTCTGTCCACACCTTTATCATCTTTTATCTTGCATATAGAAAAACATCTTTAGTATATTTTTCACAAATTAATTGGGTTGGCTTAATCCCAGCAAGCACTTTTTCCTTTAAGTGGGATAAAGTACTTGAAATTTTAAGCTTTTCTGGAATAATTTAAATATTTAACTTGTGGAAGTGTCTTTTCTACTGGGTTCATATAATTAAGAGTTTACTAGCGAAAAACAATAATAATAATAACAGAGAAGGCAATGGCACCCCACTCCAATACTCTTGCCTGGAAAATCCCATGGATGGAGGAGCTTGGTGGGCTGCCGTCTATGGAGTCGCACAGAGTCAGACACAACTGAAGCGACACAGCAGCAGCAGCAGCAGCAAAAAACTAAATAATAATAATAATAATGTGCCTTAAGCTTACCCTTCAAATTTAAAAGCCAGAATCTAAAGTTTAAAAAAAAATTCCCTTATAAACTAGTAATTATCCAAAGAAAAATTGCAACCAGAAGAGAAAAATAAGGTATCAGGCCTAAGTTGAAACATTGCTGAAGACCTCTGTAGTTTGTCTTCCTGATCTCGTAGTTATAATATTGAGCACACACTTAATTCAGCCCTGCAGAGGTGAAAATAATGTATTTATAACTGTTTAATAAAACCGGTTTTGTTGTAATATTGGTAGATTGTAAATAATCAAGATAATACTGTCCTAGATAACAACATTGCTCAAAATACATTCATCATCTGATGTAATCGTCTCATTTAATTTGTCCCTATAAAATAAGCTTGACAGGTTGATAATATTAACCTAATTTCATAAACAGGGAACCTTGAAAAGAATTCTAGCAGGAATAAAGGTGAGACTAAGACTCCAACTTCTGACTTAAGAGTATTTTTCCTTGCAGTACTTTACATGCCTTTGATTTGGTTTATATCAAGCTAATATTATTGAAGACATTATGCTCAATATGATACCTCATATATATGGAATCTAAAAAACGCAAATCATAAAAGCAGAAGATTACCAGAAATTAGAAGGTGGAGGAATGAAAGAGATGTGTAAAGGTACATATTTGTAACTAATAGACCAATATGACCTGAAGACCTGATACACAGTACAAGGATTATAGACCACAAAAGTGACAATCACTCAGCTGGCTTCAACTCTTTGAGACCCTCACTCCATGGAATTCTCCAGGCCAGAATACTGGAGGGGATAGCCTTTCCCTTCTCCAGGGGCTCTTCCCAACCCAGGGATTGAACCTAGGTCTCCCGCATTGCAGGTAGATTCTTTACCAGCTGAGCCACAAAGGAAGCCCAAGAATACTAGAGTGGGTAGCCTATCCTTTCTCCAGGGGATCTTTCCAACTCAGGTATCGAACCAGGGTTTCCTGCAGTAAATGCAGATTCTTTACCAACTGAGCTATCAGGGAAGCCCTATAGACAACAAAACTGGATCATAAACTTTAAACTTGCTAACAGACCAGATATTAATTGTTCCTACCACCAGAAGAAATGATAATAATGTGACATGATAGAGATGTTGGCTAATACACAATGGCCATCATATTGCAAAATAAACCTATCAAATCATTAAGTTGCACACTTTAAATGTTTACAATTTTGGATGTCAAATATATCTCAATAAAATGTTTTTAATTAAAACTTAAAGATTAAAAAGGGCTTACTGTATGGCATGTGCTCTAAATATATTAATTCACATAATTTCTTGTATCCATTCTATAAGGAAGATTGTATTTTACAGACTGAGGCCCCACAACCACCCTGCTTGCTAACATCAGGCCTCAGCTTTTGCCCTCAGCAATGTTTCAGAGTCTGTGATTTTAACCACTACTCCCTATTGTACCAAAAACTTTCATCTGAGATCATGGTTACCAGATTAGAACTAGAGACTCATTCTTGGAAAATCATTTCCTGAAAAAGCCTGGAATCAGTAGAAATCGTGGCACAAATAGGGAGATGTAAAGGAAAAGAAAACACATTTACTCACCACATTCCTAGGCTAGACCTGGAGTTTTATTTGTTTGATTCCTTCAGTCTGTAGCCACTAAAAGTACTGTATGCTATATAATCATCACAACTACTCCTTTGAATAGGTACGATCCCACTTGAAAAACAGAAAACTAAGACCAGAGTCCTTAAATAATTTGCCTGTTATCAGAGCCAGGATTGAAAACTAGTTAAATTCGACCCCAAAGTCATTGTATTCTTACTTTGGTGCTTCTGCCGAGCAATTCATTTAATTCAATTGAGTAAATGTAGATCTGATAGCAACTAGCAATCCCTGAGCCACTAATAAATCACAGACAGCTCTGATCATTGTCTCCAAGTAGGAGATTCACCTCAAAGCACTTTGTAGCACTTCTGTAAATAGTCAGTTTCTACTGAGAAACTTTTTCCCCAGGCCTGGTCTACAGCATTAATGCAGTTCCCCCACCCAGTGCTTCTTAGTTCTTTCTCATTCAAAAGTTTATTTCCTTCGTGGTGTTATGATAGATGCTTTCATATGTCTTACACAGATCAAGTTGCATTTTCTGTTTTTGCCTGTAACCTCTTCGAGGGCCTGAAACTCCAGCTCTGGCAGTAAGTAAAAGCTCTTTAACTAAGAACAATGTCAGCAAGAACCTGGAATAAAGAGGCCTTCCCTGAGTTCTCCCCACAGCTACTGGTCATAGCCTATCTACAAAGTCTGAGGTCACTTGGTAGGAGAGAATTCTAATAAAATAGCTGCTCATTTCTCACTTAGTGTCTCTCCCCGTACGTGATCAGATGCACTCAAAATAGCAATACAATTATGCAGCATTCATATTTGATGCTAGTACTTATCACTGAATAGGTATTCAATAAATATATTTTGAATGAATATAAAGTAATCCTGAAGTTTCAAATTACTATTACAGTGACTTCACCAGACTATTGATTTTTTTGTTAAATTAATATTGATTCTTCTTGTAAAACTTATATTTATCATCAAAGAATCAAGGTGCATGTGAGAAGTAGGTTTTCAATTATTACACAAAGCAATTAAATACCCAAACCTGTGATAAATCAGACCAACATGTGATTTTAATACAGAAATAAAAGTCGTTCCTTATTGCCAAAAACATAGTATCTCTATGGGGAGTTCTCTATCTCACTTATAACATGCAGAATAAAATCTCTTATATAGCTTCCATGTAGCAACACAGTTATTTTAGACAAAGGAATTATTCAATTTCCAATTCCTGCACCGTATTCAGTTGTTTCTGCAAAGCTCTCAATAGAGAATTATCCAAGCTTCTCACTCATTCAACTTCTTATTAGATCACCAAATGACTAAGTAAGATATTATATTGACAGGAAGAAAGAAAAAGTAAAACCCACTGTAAGAAACAAGTAGGTCTGCAAAACTATCTCTTCAATAATACCTTCATGTTTTCTTTTTTACACCTCAACCCTGTATTTCCCTCCATCGCTACCAATAATACAGTAGACAACTACAAGAAAACAAAAGCCTCTAAACATATTAATGTTAAATCATAGCATGTGAAAGTGAAGTCGCTCAGTCGTGTGCGACTCTTCACGACCCCATGGACTGTAGCCTATCAGGCTCCTCCGTCCATGGGATTTTCCAGGCAAGAGTACTGGAGTGGGGTGCCATTGCCTTCTCTGTGTTAAGGCTTAGATATGATCAATTACATCCTCCAACCCCATTGAAGGCACACACACACACACACACACACACACACACACACACACACACACAAGCTGCTAAATGGTCATACTAGTAGAATACAGATCTTTGACCCACTGGGATCATACCAGTGATAGATTGGTTGGGGTTACCTCTAATTTGTTAACAAGTATGACCTTAAATTCATAGGAATCCCAGGTTACACCTTCGTATCCATCTCTGTAGATGTCAAGGCCATAAATTAGTGCCACAAATCCACTGAGTTCCATACCAATCACTCTCTTTAAGGGTAATAACAGGCATAGTTCATAAAGCACCCAGCCTTGTCTCATAATTACCAGGTTGATCATTTTTAGTATGATTTAACCGTTCTCAACATAGAGGAGCCTTTAAACTTAAATGACCATAACCTGTGTTAACCATGTACATCCTCCCCATAATTGTGGAAGTTTTCCTTTTAATGGATGAGAAGTTAATTTTTTATTGAGACTTAGCTCATCACTCGATTGAGTTTAAATGACCCTAAGAGAAAACTTAAATCTGTGGCCAGTATCAAAGCAGGTATTATTAATTGACAAGGTGAGAGGATCCCATCTCATAATATAATGAATAGATAGAACAGGACTGAACACTCATCTAAAATAAATTTTCTAGGGGGTATTCAATCAGAGCCCTCGAGAACAGCATATAGCATACCTAACAACAAAAATATTTTTTCTAACTCTAATGAGTAAGTGACAAGTTAAGGAAAATTTCTGATCTTCTGATGATTAGGTGACTGAAGTGAAGTGAAAAAGTCGCTGTCGTGTCCGACTCTTTGCGACCCCATGGACTATACAGTGCATGGAATTCTCCAGGCCAGAATACTGGAGTGGGTAGCCTTTCCCTTCTCCAGGGGATTTTCCAAACCCAGGGATCAAAGCCAGGTCTCCCGCATTGCAGGCGGATTCTTTACCAACTGAGCCACAGGGAAGATTAGGTGATTAGCCTAACATAAATCAGTGTATATCCCAGTACTATGTACAGCACAATAACAAGCATGGTTTGCCTAGTCTTGGACTTGTCACTGAAGCAATTACTATGAGATGATTTCACTTTTTAACATTAAATTTTCAGAAAATTGATTTATAAAGCAGAAAGCTGCTAAAAAAAAAAGATAAATAAAAGTATTACATAAAAACAAAGGGGTAGCTATCATTAAAGTTTTGAAGTTATAATAATTGTTTAAAAAAATCTAAGTTGTTCTGAGACTAGCAATTTTGTAGCAGTCAAAAATTATGAATATACTTAAAATAACAACAATTCTTAGGATCAAATTCCCTTCAAACTACTTTGCTCATGGAGAAATATTTATTTGGGCAGACTGGGACTTGGCTCAGACAATAAAGAATCTGCCTGCAATGCAGGAGACCTGGGTTCATTCCCTGAGTTGGAAAGATCTGCTTAAGAAGGGCATGGCAACCCACCCCAGTTTTTTTGCCTGGGGAATCCTATGGACAGAGGAGCCTGGTGGGTTCAAGTCCACAGGGTCACAAAGAGTCCAACACGACTGAAATAACTTGGCACACAGCACATACACTGAGTATGACATCAAGTTCTTAGTATAAGAAACTGAGTGGCTGGTGATGACTTTAACTGAAATTAAAAAACACAAGGAGAGAAGCAGATTTAGCCATATTTGGGTTGTGTATCTTGATGGAACCACATGTGTTCTCCTGGGAGAGCTGAAGGTTAGATTTAGCGTGTTGAAGGCTATGATAGACAGACTTCTAAGATGGCCCCCAGTGATTGCTATGTGGTAGAAGTCTCATCCTTATATAATTCCTTCCCCTAAAGAGTGAATTGGATCTAGTGATTTCTGTCTATCCAATATGACAAAAGTGATAGGATATTATTTCCATTGTTAGGTTAGAAAATTACGACTTCCTCTTGGCTAACAGATTCCCTCTCTTGCTGGCTTTGACAAAACAAGTTACCATGTTGGAAAATCCTCACAGAGCAAACTGAGGGCAGCCTCCAGCCAACAGCCAGTGAGATACTGAGGCCTTCATTCAACACCCCTGAATCCTGCCAGCAACCATGTATATGAGCTTCAAAAGAGATCCTTACCCATTCAAGCCTTCAGGTGAGACCCCCCCCAACCCTAGATAATACCTTAATTATATTCTTAAAAGAGACAGTGAAGCAAAGGACCTAGTTAAACTACACCCAGATTTCTGACCTACAAAAGTTATGAAATAATACATGTGTTATTTTAAGCCACTGAGTTTTGGGATAAATTGTTTCACAGTAATACATGACTAATACAATGGTAGTTAAAGTTATAGAAGCAAATGAGATTTAAATTAAATGAAGCTATCCCCAGGTCAATCTTTCAAGGAAATAAGGAACATTGTTGGGTTCCTATCTTCTCTTTAATTACCATTTCTGGGTTCACAGATTTTCAGTTCTTTAATGTGTCACTAGATCTCCTTGTCAAAAAAAGGAAACAAAGTTGGCAAATTTATTCCTAATAAAGTGTTATTTTTCTATAATGTGGTAACTTAAGCAGAGGAAATATTTGTATTTGAGGAGAGAAGACAAGGAGAAATTCTCTAACGCTGCTATATGACACTATTTATGGGTAAGAATTTTACCCCATCTACAACAGCCCCTATGTCACTCTACAGGGACTGACTTTAAACATGCACTTTTATATGCCCATAGAAATATTTAAATATACTTTTGTTTGATTCCAGGTTTAAGATTATGGTTTAAGATTCTCAAGGGTAAGTAAAGTTTAAGTTCATATCAAATCGAAACCATGAGTAAAACTTTTCTGTAAAGTATCTCTCACTTTCCAGAATGACTTGGTTGCTCAATGTTGACATTACACAAATCTTTATAGTAATATCAACTGGCTTCTGCATGTTATCCCAAGGCACAATAGCATAAATGATCAGCAAACCCTTTTCTTTCTGATAAATTTTATTTGGCTGCCTGAGGTGTTTAATTATGATTCTTAGTTAAAATGTAAGTATATATTTTTATATTATGCATTTGGAGGGCAGACTTTTCTGGATTTTTTCTTTTTGGAAGTAAATCAAAACATATTGCAAGACTTTTGCTCTATTTGGGAGAATATAAGCCCCAGAAAGGGGCCTGAATTGAAAACATGAGTGAAACTGGCTTTTCCGCTGATGCTTAACTCTTTAGCAACAACACACACAAGAACTTATGGATGCATATAATACATATTTGATTATCTACTAAATGACTCTGTTGTATAAGGAAACTAAAAGAAAAATCCAAATTTTCCAAAAGTGTAAAACTTCATGGATTAATAATTTCTATACCAAGATACTCCAGAATTTGTCATATATAAGAAATAAAACAATTTTATTTCTCTATAAATAAGAAAGCAATTTTAGGTTGCAAAGTATTTAGAATAGTTAATAAAAGCATCATTCACAGTATCCATGATTTTTCCACCAAAAGAGACCCAGACACTCATAAGTATTACATCATTTATGCCTCTTTGAATGTACCTGTCAATGAAGCAAAAATATAACAGCTTAAAAAAAAAAAACCAACTAGATTCCTAGTCGCTGAACCACAGAGGCTGTGATTCATAATCTAGAGAGGGATCTAGGCATGTGTTGTAGAATACTTTTTATATGATTTATATGACTGTCAAGGTTGAAAGACCACAGGTTATTAGGATTTTTTAGTGCAATTCTACTTCAGTAACTGAGGAGTCAGTACTAGAGAGAGCAAACACCACAGGAAGTATGAGAGAAATACACATATGCAAAAAGCAGCTTCCCTATGGACCAATTCCATGGCTTTCGAATCTTGTCAACAAATCATGGACCAATTAAAGGGGTCAGAGTGTGGAGAAAGAGTAAAGTTGTCATGAGGAAAATATCGCTGGGGAAAAACCCACTCACCGTAATGGAAGAATATCTTTCCCCTTACCTCAAACATTTCAAGGGGTGACATATTTCAAGGGGATCACTCTGAGAGCTTTGAAATGTGTTCTCTGAGTTGAGCAACAAATCACACCTGAATCAGTTAAACAGATAGTGATCTAGGTATAACTCCTACTACATATAGAGAATGCAGAGATAGAAAGTAGATCTGATAACTAGCCTTAGTGAGAATCAGGGGACTTCTGCTATGACTACTGAGTTGCTCTCTCAGAGGTAGTCAAGACAACCGATTCAGCCTGGGGGTTATCTGGGGTGCTATCCCAAGGTTTTCTGAGACAAACAGAACCCAGCCAAAAAAGGCTGGATGCCCAGATCTGAACAAGGAATCCAAGTCTTGATGATCTCCCAGAAAAGAGATTAGTGGTTCATCTGCTGGTGTGAAGGGAACACAGGGGCCCCTCAAAGCTCATGAAAGAAAACACTGGACCCAAAGGGCACACAGTCAGCTAATAATGGTACAACTTCAAGTCAGATCTCTCCAAATCCCTCACTTTACTTTCTTTCTCCTACTCCCTCAGAACCTACAGGATAAGAAACAGTAGGTAACAATGGAGGGAGCTAACAAGCGGTGAGAGCGGTTGATGTGGTGGTTCAGGTGGAAGAAAGGAGGAGAAACCGAGCATGTCTCCTTCCCTGATACAGACTTCCATACTGAGGCTGCAATCTGCAGACGGAGAAAAGACTTTGACAGTAAATCAAGCTTGTAGTCTTCACTAATGTCAGTCCAGACATTCTATTTACTAATTGGAGACTATGTCCTAAACATAAAGTTAATGGAAGACCTGTTATAACAGAATGATAGAAAAATCATAGCACCTGCATCTAACACCTGCCAATGCAGGTAGATGTAAGAGACATGGGTTTGATCCCTGGGTCAAAAAGATCCTCTGGAGGAGGGCATGGCAACTCCAGTGTTCTCACCTGGAGAATTCCATGGACAAAGGAGCCTGCAGATTGCAGTCCATAGGGTTGCACAGAGTCAGACACAAGTGAAGCAACTTTGTATGCACACACGAACAAAGAGCATCACTGAAAACATTTTGAATGGTCAGTAGGAGACAAAAATAAAGTTGCTTCTTAACTATGTCATATGATATACTAATTTTTTAAGTTATATATATTAATTTGACAGTGAGTTGATTACAGGGAATAGAGTCCCATGAAATTCTTGGGATGTAGATGGCAAAGTATTCCGGATGACTTTCTTTAAAAGATTGATGTCTGGACTTAAGACCAATTATGTAGCATTTTTATTTTCTATTCATTAAGACAAAATATTTATTTTCATATTCAGCTTCCTAGAAACCAAAAAAGAAAAACCTCAAATGTATAATCTTCATTATCAAAAGTGTCACACCATACCCTCATCACAAAGTTTTTCTAAAACTAGTATCTAAAAATAAATTATCATTAAATATGGGTATACTGTAAGAGATGCAAAATAGAAACAAAATAGAAACAAAGATGTCTAAAGCCCAGCTGCTTACCAAATCTCTGGCATCCAAACTTACATTGTACACAGTCTTTGGTCAATCAGTCATTTCAGTCGCTCAGTCATGTCTGACTCTTTGTGACCCCATGGATTGTTCTCAAAGAGGAGGAAAAAAAACTCTTTTTTTTCCCCCTCTACTTGCCTTAGTCTTAGTCACATAAAACTCTTTTTTTTTTCTTTAAGCCCAGAACTGATGATTACACAACAAACAACTCAGTTTAAACTCTGTACTTGGGATTATATAACAACAATGTACCCTGCTTGAGGACAGTTTCTCCTTCCTGAGAAACTTCTAATTAATCCTGGTATCTTAAAATCTAAATTATAGGAGTGGGTCTAGTAGGATTTTTCAATTGTTATATTCTAATCCTGTTATCCTAAAATGTAAATTGTGGGAGTGGGTCTGGTAAAATTTTCACAAGCTTGAGACATTCTTTTGATTTATTGTAATAACTAATTTAAAAGTATATAATTCCCTTGCTCGGAGAAGGCAATAGCACCCCACTCCAGTACTCTTGCCTGGAAAATCCCATGCATGGAGGAGCCTGATAGGCTGTAGTCCATGGGTTCGCTGAGTCGGACACGACTGAGCAATTTCACTTTCACGTTTCACTTTCATGCATTGGAGAAGGAAATGGCAACCCACTCCAGTGTTCTTGCCTGGAGAATCCCAGCGACGGGGAAGCCTGGTGGGCTGCCGTCTCTGGGGTCACACAGAGTCGGACACGACTGAAGTGACTTCGCAGCAATTCCCTTGCTAAAGACTAGCAGGTGGGGCACTCTCCACCCTCTTCTGATGTCTATGTCAGAAGCTTCCTCTGTCCCTTTTCACTGTAATAGAACTTGTGCCACACAGGAGCCCTGAGTGGTCAAGCCTGGTCTCTGGTCCCGAAGCTAAATCTTCTTTGGAGATCACAAGTCCGACAGCGTTCACCCTAAGCTATCTCGACTCCACGGACTGCAACACACCAGGCCTCCCTGTCCATCACCAGCTCCCAGAGCTTACTCAAACTCATGTCCATTGAGTCGGTGATGCCATCCAAACATCTCATCCTCTGTCGTCCCCTTCTCCTCCTGCCTTCAATCTTTCCTAGCATCAGGGTCTTTTCCAATGAGTCAGTCTTCACATCAGGTGACCAAAGTATTGGAGTTTCAGCTTCAGCATCAGTCCTTCCAGTGAATATTCAGGACCCATTTCCTTTAGGATGGACTGGTTGGATCTCCTTGCAGTCCCAGGGACTCTCAAGAGTCTTCATCAACACCACAGTTCAAAAGCATAAATTCTTTGGCGCTCCGCTTTCTTTATAGTCCAACTCTCACATCCATACATGACTACTGGATAACCCATAGCTCTGATGAGACATACCTTTCTTGGCAAAGTAATGTCTCTGCTTTTTAACATGTTGTCTAGGTTGGTTATAACTTTTCTTCCAAGGAACAAGTGTCTTTTAATTTCGTGGCTGCAGTCACCATCTGCAGTGATTTGGGAGCCCCCAAAATAAAGTCTTTCACTGTTTCCATTGTTTCCCCATCTATTTGACATGAAGTGATGGGAGCAGATGCCATGATCTTAGTTTTTTGAATGTTAAGTTTTAAGTCAACTTTTTCACCCCTCTTTCACTTTCATCAAGAGGCTCTTTAGTTCCTCTTCGTTTTCTGCCATAAGGATGGTGTCATCTGCGTATCTGACTGATAGTTCTGGCAAACTTGACTGCAGCTTGTGCTTCATCCAGCCCAGCGTTTCACATGATGTACTCTGCATATAAGTTAAATAAGCACGGTGACAATATACAGCCTTAATGTACTCCTTTCCCTATTTGGAACCAGTCTGTTGTTCCATGTCCATTTCTAACTGTTGCTTCTTGACCTGCATACAGATTTCTCAGGAGGCAGCTCAGGTGGTCTGATATTCCCATCTCTTCAAGAAGTTTCCAGTTTGTTGTGATCGACACAGTCAAAGGCTTTGGAATAGTCACTGAAGTAGAAGTAGATGTTTTTCTGGAACTCTCTTGTTTTTTCTATGATCTAAAAGATGTTGGCAATTTGATCTCCAGCTCCTCTGCCTTTTCTAAATCCAGCTTGAACATCTGGAAGTTCTCGGTTCAAGGACTGTTGAAGCCTGGCTTGGAGAATTTTGAGCATTACTTTGCTAGCATTTTCATCAATTTCTTACCCATGATGAAAAGAATGTTACCTTTCTTCTGCTACAGGGAGGAACATTTTTCACACAGGAATTTCATCTCCTGCTTTTAAGAAAAAGAAGGAAGAGTTCTCCCTGCCCCAACAACACACTAGCCACTGCTTGCAGCCAATAAGAAGCCACAATCTTGAACTTTTGTTCTTCTCCATTGAACTTTTGTTCAAAATAGCCCTCCCCAATTTCCTCCTAAAATCTAATAATAGTAAGCCTCTCTCCTTTGTTTCCTGGACTTGCCTATGATTCACCATTGGTTGTCTGAATCAAATGCAGTTCTCTGCTATTTCTAAGTAAAACTATTTTGCTTGTAAAATCAATGGCTGTTTTATTTTTGAGATTAACACCAACATAGCATAACATTCACAGGTTTCAGTGGCTATCTTTTGGGGGATCATTTTTCAGCCTACCACAACACATGAACAGCAAGAGATACATTACATAACATGTAGAATAAGACTTTTAATCCACCTGTATTCCTTCAGGTAATAAACTAACACTCGAAATCCAGAAACTTGCTGGATTTCAGTAACATCTTCTTTAATGTAATTTATTCTTACATTGTAACTACAGATACAATTTTTAATTCTCAGTAGTCAGAATGAAATAGATTTCTGGAAACCAAAGATGTTGGTGGAATGGTCTATATAAGTAAGCATGGAACCAGATTATTATAAAATTCTATTACTCACAAATGCCTCTACTAAGAGCACTGCATACGGGAAGGAAATTTATTGCTCTCCCTTTAGGATAATAAAATCTGAAATAGCTCAATGTGGGACCTTAGCTCACCATAGAATTTTATTGCTGGATAGGATCTCAACCCTTTATCCTTACTTTTCAGATAAGAAAAGTGAGATCCAGGAGACCTGCTCACAGATCCCACAGCTAGTACAAGGCAGAATGAGATCCAAATTAATAGTTCTTCACTCCTCTTCTATGCTCTTCATTTTGAGCTATGCAACTCTCTTTTTTGTTTGGTCATTTACTGAAATAAACGCTAGTTTTAATCACCTTCTTGTTTAGGTTTTTGAACCCTTAGAATTAAAACACATTAATTGGTCTTTAAGCTTTCCTGGTGGGTCAGAGGTAACGAATCCACCTGAAGTACAGGAGACATGTATAGAAGACGCGAGTTCGATCCCTGGGTCTAGAATATCCCTTGGAGAAGAAAATGGGCAACCCACTCCAGTATTCTTGCCTGAAAAATCCCATGGACAGAGAAGCCTGGTAGGCTACAGTCCATGGGGTCACAGAAGAGTCAGACACTATTTAGTGACTCAACAACACACAATTAGTGTTTAAGCCTTTATTTCTGGAGTTAGTAACATAAATGTTCTTACTAACCCCTTAACAGCAAAGGTCTAATCTGCAAAAGAGAGAATTCAAGAGGACAGTGCTTATTGCTTAAATGCTATCAGATTAATTTAAAGGAGTTGGTTCAGTTAAAGATTTAATGTGCACAAAAGGAAACAGAACCTGCAAGTATCCTCAGTACAGATATACTGAGCAGCAGCAGTGAGGAGGGCTGAATTTGTAATATCTGGGGAGGTTCCCACCTACAAACTGAAGATGCACAAATTTTCTCTCCCACACCAAACAAGTCAGTTTGTGGTGTACTAAAAAACTCACTGGCTATAGATCTATTTTGTTTTCTCTTGAAGAGAGATCTGATAAAAGGGCAAAATGTCACTCTGATACCCTTTGTAAATCACCTGTTTTCAAGTTTACCAAGTAAGCTTAGCAAGGAGATAGTTGATCATAACATAAGTGTCTCTTAGTGATACCAGGACACTGTTTAAGAAATCCAACCTTTAAAAATCTGAATGATTTTGAAATGATTTTGTTCTTGAAGTCACTCATAGCATAAAAGGAGATGTTACAATGGGGACCAAACATTTTCTCAGAATATATCTTGTTTAGACAGAACTCCCTGCTATTATTTATTCATGCCACTATAAATTATTCTCTTCAAATGAACTCAAGTCACGTAAACTCTGGCTTCCAGGAACCAGAGCATGCTTTCTTTTGGAGAGATGTGAATTTCACCTTGATCCTAGAAAACTGAAAAATCAAATAACAAACAAACTCAGTGTTTACAGTCAATACCTAGTTCAGTAACTCCTTAAGATTGTTTGACTTCGGTGTTGGTTGCAGTCTTGGGAGTATTAACAACTTGGAATCTTTTTTTAGCTCTCAGCTCCAAAACCAAGATGAGCTAGGGTAGGGAGTTGCCTTTATTATGGGGATCTGAAGGGGTGCTCTGGCTTGTTTTATTTATTTTAAAGCCAAAAGCCAATTCAAGGATGATGAATAGTGTCAGTTTGACAGCATCAAAGACTGAAATTCTTCATTTCTTCCAAGGTTTAGCCGGGCAATGACTGTAATTTCTTCTACAGTTTATACAGTGAAGTGCTTTAACTCCTACCTGGATAAGCTGATTCCAAGAATGTGGTATCAAGATCATGATCTACTCTGACAATTCCTTTTCTCTTGATATCCCTTGTAAGTATGAGGGTAGATGTTTTAAAAGAGATTTTTACTTTTTAAAAGATTTTTTTTTTCAGTTGGGACTGAATGAAGCCTCCTGATTGAATTTATTCAGGTCAGCACACTGATTGAAGCCTGAAGTTGATCTGGACCTGACCCCAACTATGACTGATCTATGAGACCAATCTCAGATGGGCCTCAGATTTACTGACCTGAATTCTGCCAGACTGAAAGGAAAGCCTCATGGAAAGCTGACACTTACACAGTCTACCTTTCAACTTTAACAAAAACTTTACCCTGCTTTTTTGTTAATATAGAAGTGGTATATAGGAATGGATATTCTTTTGTTACTGAGGGACATCCTTGGACAAAGAAAGAAAAACACCTGTTCATCTAGTCATTACTACCCAGATAATAAAATGACTTCTTTAAATGAGATTCATTTTCTCTGAGGCAATTTGTTTTTTACATATTTATTCCTATAAGTAACTAACTTAACAGCATTTAAACATTTTTATTGAAATAACTATAGAAACTCAATAAAAGGATAGAAGATATTATTTTATTATTTCTTATGCATTCTTTCCTTCAACTTTTTAAATATTATGTGTACTTTTTAAGAGAATGTTATTAGTAGAGGTTGAAGCTGGGTCTATATGAATAGAGGTCTAAAGGGCAGAACCATTATGATAATAAAATTTTGCTGAAGTAATGATGCTAGTTAAATTTGTGGAGCAACCACATGTAACAGCTGTTGCTAGAAACTTTCAGTTTAATAATGAAAATATAACTTACTTTAAAGTGTTTATAATCCCCTCAGAAAAACAATAATAATACACTGAGAAAAGGTAGCAATGTGAACAAAATTGAAGTATTACCATCAAATATTGTCTGTTCTTAAAATCAGTCTTCTTTAGAGTGAACATTTTTATTACATGATTAAGTGTTACATAATGTGGCATGGACTCCAAATATTGATGGAATAATTCAAACAAAAAATAAATTTAAGAAGTGTGGGGTATTTGAATTGTGAACTAGGATTTGGGGGAAAAAAGTAGTTTTTAAAAGTAGGGTTGGGGAGGACACTGCCAGTTGAAAAATGCAATCAAACACTTGAATTATAAGCATGAATTATATTGGGACAGTGGAGCTTTCTCATTTCTATGGGGGATGAAACATACATTGAAGTGATCTTAATGAATATTGCTTCTTTCTTCACATGAAACTTTTAGGGAGTGAAAAACTGAGTGATTATTAGGATAATTTCAACACACCTCAAAAAAAATAATAAAACAAATCATAGCAAATTAAGTTGGAGGGTAAAAAAAGACAAAGCACTATTTCTCCTCTTAAAGGACTGAATTTTGGAGTTAAGATTTGCTGCCCACAAGCTTGTCAGGAGATTTTTTAAAAATCTCTTTCTTGATTTAAAATGATGAAAGCTAAGTGAGGAATTTTCTTGAATTTATTAGACTTATGTAGCACTTTATAGTTTACAAGTATAATCACTTACATTACTCATTTTATCCTAACTGGAGACAGAATAGCTGATTCAAGTGTCATTATTTCCTAGCTGAATGCGTTTGATCTTTCCTTTTTCTATTTCTTTTGAAGTTTAGTTTTCTCTTCTGTTATATGAAAATAATAATACTTATCAAATAGAATTGTAAATATTTTAAACGTGTAGTGCTTGGAAGAGAGTTGGAGCTTGAGCATGAGTCCACTAAGTTGACTGTGCATTCCCACCATTTATAAGATAACATAATCCACAAAAAAATCAAGTAACTTGCCAAAGACTTGATAGACTGATGAGACAGACATAATAATAGTCTTCGAAACGACTATTCTGTGATTTTTCTACACAAATACAAGTATTTCACCTATGATCATATTGATTAATGTGAGGGTCTCTAGATATATTTTTATTTACATTGAGTGGTATGTGCATCACTGTATGTTTCTTAAACGATGTATGCATGGGGTGTATGCTGTGTACTACAGTTTTTCAAAATCACAGATTAAAACTTAAAGCACCTTAAAAATGGGGGCAGAGCAATATTTTGTACTAAAATAAGCAACAACATATAAACCATATATAATGAGGTAGACTTTTATTTTTTAATAAAAAGCCAAAAAATTGCTTGTAGAAGTTTTTTTTAGAACATATTTTCTTCTGTGCTTGGTACTTTTGGAAGGAAGGTTTGATGAGCAATGGAATACCATGTTAAAGATCACAAAGATGTTTCTGTCCCCCAGAAATCTACATTTCCCAGAATACAGACTAGAGATTGGCATGGTTTCTAATCCTCTCTTCATACTATAATTTCTATATATTCTTATATCAGCTCTTTCCCATTTCTCCTTCTCTTCCATTTTAAAGGAAGGATTATTAAATAGAGAATGGCAAAGGCAATCTGCAGAGGAAGACAAGCTTGACACTTTCTGGAACGTATTCTGTATTCTAAAAGACATGATTTTACTTGAGATAAAATTCTTAACTATATTAAATGCTCTTATATTACATTTGACAGACATCTGGGTAGTAAACTTTAAACTCAAACTTTTTACTGCTTTTTGTGATGCTGGGGCTGGAAGACTGGAAACAGTTCTGCTTTACCTGGTTGCATCTTTGTTGAACTGTGCCAACAGACAGCGCTAGAGGGAACCTGGAAAACCAAGGTGAAGAAAAGGCATTGCTTCCTGTCCCGTCCCAGGGCCCCGAGCATACACCTTTTCCCTGAGTGAGTGAGTGAGTGAAGTCGCTCAGTCTTTGAGACACCGTGGACTGTAGCCTACCAGGCTCCTCCGACTACCAAGCTCCTCTGTCCGTGGGATTCTCCAAGCAAGAATACTGGAGTGGGTTGCCATTTCCTTCTCCAGGGGATCTTCCCGACCCAGGGATTGAACCCGGGTCTCCTGCATTGCGGGCAGATGCTTTAACCTCTGAGCCACCAGGGAAACCCACACCTTTTCCCTACCAGTGGCAATTCTTCAGAAAGTACAGTTAACTCCAATCTGCAGTTTTTCCAGCTGTCCCATTGTCTTGCTTTAAATCATTGCTTTACGCACTATTTCTTTCAAAATCATTACCTAAGTGCCTTGGTTATTATCACAAACAAGACTGACAGATATTTAGCTTGTGTTTTTTCTTTTTTTTCCAACTTGATCTGTGTCAGAAATCTTAAGAGCAGACATCCTATCTCTCATCTCTCCTCCAAGAATTCCAGGTGGGATGGGTAATCTCCTTTTGTGATTACTGAAGAGAGTATTCAAATAAGTAAAATGAAATTTCTCTCAACACTGTAAGCCATGAGGCTACAAGATTTTATTTCAAACCTTGTTTGCTGCTGCTGCTGCTAAGTCACTTCAGTGGAGTCCAACTCTGTGTGATCCCATAGACAGCAGCCCACCAGGCTCCCCGGTCCCTGGGATTCTCCTGGCAAGAACACTGGAGTGGGTTGCCATTTCCTTCTCCAATCAAACCTTGTTTAAATGTGTCCATATAAAATATTACTGAATGAAGTAATTAATTGGGCTTTATAATTTTAAACATTCTCTTGAGAGCTTCTATGGGATTAGAAACTTTTTTTTTTCATTTTCCTCACAGATGCAACATAAAATACACCAGAAAACTAAACCACCGTACTCTCACATCTGTTTTTCCTACTTTATACATCAAAGTCTTCCATTTTTTCCTCTTTTTATCCCCTCTGTGTAATGCTATAAAAAAGCTTGTGAAACAAAATATTTTGTTTGCTACCCTTTCATAGGAAATGAAAACTCACAAGTTAATTTTTTTAATGTTTAAAGTTCTTACTTTGAAGATGGTTAATCTTCTATAAAAGCAGAAAGAATAATATAACTAATTCCCATATATTCATTATGATGGTTAATTTTACACACCAACTTGTTTGGGCCACAGTGCCCAGATATTTGGCCAACCATATTCTAAATGTCTCTATGAAGGTGTCTGGGATGAGATTAACATTTGAATCAATAAACTTTGAGTAAAACAGATTGCCCTGTATAGTGTGAATGGTGGTGGTGGTTTAGTCAGTAAGTTATGTCTGACTCTTGCAACCCCATGGACTGTAGCCCACCAGGCTCCTCTGTCCCTGGGATTCTCCAGGCAAGAATACTGGTGTGGGTTGCCATTTCTTCTCCAGGGGATTTTCCTGACCCAGGGATTGAACCCGAGTCTCCTGCATTGGAGGTAGATTCTTTACCTACTGAACTATGAGGGAAACCCCTACTGTGGATGGGCTTTGTCTCAGCAACGGAAGTCCTGAACAGCACAAAAGACTGGCCTCTTTCCAGCAGGAGAAAATTTTGCCAGAGGACAGCATTCAGATTGTATCATATCTTCAACTTGCTGACCCAGCCTACAGATTTTGGCCTTGCCAGCCTCTATAATTGTGTGAGCCAACTCCTTATAATAAATAAATATAAACACACATGCACACACATACATCCTATTGGTTCTATTTCTCTAAAGAACCCTAAATAATACACATATCATCTCCATTAACAATTGACAATTGCTGTATTTACTTAATCTATTTTTGTGTGTAATAATTTAAAGTAAATAAAGGTACATGACATTTCACCCCTAAATAGGTCATTACATTACTATGTATAATCCTGAAAGTAATAGTTCCTTGAATAAGAAAATACTATTATTATACTTAACAAACAATTATTCTACATATCATTTAATACTCAGTTCATCTTAGAATTCTCCCAATGATCTAAAAATGTCTTGTTCAAACAAGAAGCCAATTAAGAACCAACCGTTATGTTGGAGTGTGATGACACGTAATACTTTAGATGATGTTGTTTTCCTCATAATGCATCATAATGAAAAGCACACAATGTCTGCACCGTCTGTGATGCTAACATCGAATTCCCTGTTTAAGGGATTATGGCCTTACCCCGCCTCTGTAAAGTTACATCTTTTTCCGTTTGTGACAGTTAATCTTTGTGATGACATTTTGGCATCCTATAAATATCGGTAGCACTCTTTCATCTAGCAATTTCATCATTCATGAATGATCCTTTCCTGAGTCAAATATTTTATTAGAAGTCCCCCCAAAAATGTTAGCAGAATATCCAATGATAAACTATGTAGGAGTAAAAGAGCAAGAGAATTCCGGAAAAATATCTACTTCTGCTTCAGTGACTACGCTAAAATCTTTGACTCTGTAAATCACAACAAACTGTGGAAAATTCGTAAAGATATGGGAATACCAGGCCACCTTACCTGCCTCCTGAGAAATCTGTATGCAGGTCAAGAAGCATCAGTTAGAATTGGATATGGAACAACAGACTGGTTCCAAACTGGGAAAGGAGTATGTCAAGGCTGTATATTATCACCTGCCTTTTTAAGCTTATATGCTTATATGCAGAGTTGTTGTTGTGAAAGTCACTAAGTTGTGTCTGACTTTCTGTGACCCCATGGATTATGCAGTCCATGGAATTCTCCAGGCCAGAATACTGGAGTGGGAAGTCTTTCCCTTCTCCAGGGGATCTTCCCAGCCCAGGGATTGAACCCAGGTCTCCTGCATTGCAGGTGGATTCTTTACCAGATGAGCTACAAGGGAAGTCCATATGCAGAGTACATCATGTGAAATGCCGGGCTGGATGAAGCACAAGCTGGAATCAAGATTGCTGGTAGAAATATCAATAACCTCAGATATACAGATGACACCACCCTTATATGGAAGAATGCAAAGAGGAGACAAAGAGCCTCTTGATGAAGGTGAAAGAGGAGAGTGAAAAAGCTGGCTTAAAACTCAACAGTCAAAAAACTAAGATCATGATATCCACTTATATCACTTCATGGCAAAAAAATGGGGAAACAATGGAAACAGCAAGAGACTTTATTTTCTTGGGCTCCAAAATCACTGCAGATGGTGACTGAAATTACAAGACGCTTACTCCTTGGAACAAAAGCTATGACCAACCTAGACAGCATATTAAAAAGCAGAGATATTACTTTGCTGACAAAGGTCCATCAAGTCAAAACTATGGTTTTTCCAGTAGTCATGTATGGATGTGAGAGTTGGACCATAAAAAAAGCTGAGCAGTGAAGAATTGATGCTTTTGAACTGTGGTGTTGGAGAAGATTCTTGAGAGTCCCTTGGACTGCAAGAAGATCAGGCCAGTCCATCCTAAAGGAAATCAGTCCTGAATATTCACTGGAAGGACTGATGCTGAAGCTGAAGCTCCACTACTCTGGCCACCTGATGGGAAGAACTGACTCATTAGAAAAGACCCTGATGCTGGGAAAGATTGAAGGCACAAGGAGAAGGGGATGACAGAGGATGAGATGGTTGAATGGCATCACTGGCTCAATGGACATGAGTTTGAGCAAGGTTTGGGAGTTAGTGATGAACAGGGAAGCCTGGCGTGCTGCAGTCCATGGGGTTGCAAAGAGTCAGACATGACTGAGCGTCTGAACTGAACTGAACCAGAAAGCTAGTTCTATTCTCCATCTCTTCTTAATTTTTTTAACTCTGAATATACAAGCATGGATACTGAGATTGTCATGGCTGAAATCAATAAAATCAAGAAAAAGAGAATTACTCTGGATGGAAGACAGCCTTCTTTAAGATTTGGTTTTTATAAGATGAGGGGAGTGTGAAGGATTAGCAAGAAATATTGATGTTCAGAATTCCCAACTTCCACGTCACTGTAAGAAAATTATTTTGTATGTATTACATGAAACCAAGAATCAATAATAGATAAATTATGCTTGGCAGTGCAAACCAAAGAGCTAATAGGTAACTTTTTCCCAGCTTTATTGAGATGTAAGTGACAAAGAATTGAATTATTTTATAAAGACGCAATTAAGTAATGTTTAGTGTATATAACCTATTAACACAGTTTTACCTGTTGCCATGTATTTTTGTATGATCTGGAGAACATTTAACTTTTTTATTCCCATTTGTTTCTCATATTTACTCTGAGTCAAAGGTTTTGAAACTCTGAGTTTTGCCTCTTTGACATTAGATTTTCATCTTTTACCTACCACTGCATATCTTCTGCATATATAAACTTACCTTCAACTTTACTAAGCCTGTTGTGAAGGAACACCCACTGAGAATGAATGGAAAAGATTAAAGTTTATGGGGATTTAGAAATTAACATTTTGATAGGAGCAAGATGATTCTGAGACAATACTGGAAAAAAGCCAGCTGTAAGTTTCTGGTCTGCTCTGGTAGATTGTGGAGGTTTAATTAAGATCCCAACAGACTTTTGAACTCGGAATACTTATTCAAACTCATTGAACCCTTTGAGGTTGACTTGTTGCTAATATTTTTCCATTTCAGAGTAAGATTTCCCATTGACACTAACCAATACCACCTCAATGTGGATAAGAGGAATAGGAAGTTCAAGATCACTGAACTCTTGTAAAATGACTTATTTATTGTTTTACTTAATTCCTCAGACATACTTCGTGGGCTTTTTCTACTATTATTATTAGATTTTTAAGGTCTATTTTCTATTCAGTGGCCCTGATCTTCCTAGGAAAATCCTAAACAACAGAGACAGCTGTTAAAAGAATGAACTCACTAATTAGTTTCATATTGGGAAAATAAATAGTGTAACAAGTAACTTACCTTATTGTTTATTTCTTAAGGGATAGTGTGGAAAACGTCCACTCATGACTTAATTGCAATAAAATAAATTGGATTCAATCTGTACGCTTTGGTTGACAAAATTTTTAAGGGTAGATCTGTTCCAAATTAAAATAAGCATCTGTCCTCATAAGTTTGGTTGTTATCTATCTATCTATTTATTTATCTTTTTAGTCCAAGAAAAATTTAGTGTTGAATAAATTATTCTCTGAAATCCAGAAGGCATGCAACAGTCTGCTCCTTAAAGTACTCTAGCATTTTAGTCTGCATGTCATTCTATCATGAGAAATAAAATAAGAATAAGAACCTACTGAGAAATGATAAGTTTCTGTAGATTAAGTATCTCAGACACTGACATCAAATTGTTCTATTTCAATAATGAAGTTTATTCATTTCATAGGTCTCATTTTTTTCATTGTTTGATATTTCAGATTTTCTTTTTCCCATCTTCATCCAAGCACTTACTGGTCTGTTATGGACTGAATGTGTTCTTCTAAAACTCATCATAAGAAAACCCTACCCCCAAAAGGTGATAGTATTAGGAGGTGGGACCTTTGCAGGAATTAGCATTAGAGGAGGTCATAAGGGCAGACTCCTCCAGAACAGGGCAAGTGCTTTTGTAAGAGAAATTGCTTCTCTATTCTCTGCCATGTGAGTGATAGTTGCTCAGTCATGCCTGACTCTTTACAACCCCATGGATTGTAGCCTGCCAGGCTCCTCTGTCCATTATATTCTCCAGGCAAGAATACTGGCATGGTTGCCATTTCCTTCTCCACTCTGCCATGTGAGGATAACAACAAAATGACAGCCACCTATACTAGGAAATGGGTTCTCACCAGACACTGGATCAGCAGGCACCTTGATTTTAGATTTCCCAGCCTGTAGAACTGTGAAAAATAAATGTATCTTACTTAAGTCACTCAATCCATGATCATTTGTTAGAGCAGCCAGAACCGACTAAAATTGTTTAAGCTAAATAATTGCATGTCACATACGAAAATAATATCTTTAAAAGATAATGCTGGTCAACTTCAGCATTTATGTTTTTACTTATTACTCAAAAGATCCAGTGTTCTGAAACTCACAAATTCATCTTCTTTGTGGACAAACTCAAAATTAATGCCCATCAGAATTATTATGTGGTTCAACACAACTTTGCTTTTCATTTTTGTCTGGCGCCAGTCAAAGTGAAGACAAACCCACAGCCAGTTCCTGTTGGGGCACAAAATATCAATTTGTGTTTCTCTATGACCACCACAGGCTAATCGGTGTCTAACCTGGGAAGTCCTCAAGAACACTTAACTATTTATGAATGCCTTCTCTACATTATGTCACCTTAATTAGAAAAAAAGTGAGGAAGACAGTGAGATCAGGGGAAGCAGTAAGGAAAGAGAGTGATTGAGGGAAGAAAAGACATTAGTTACAAAGGATTTACAGTGGATTTCAGATTTCCTTTACAATGTTCTCTAACAAAGTTTTGGAATAAAGGATCATTGTAATATGATGTCAATTAGTACACTGTGAAAAAACTGGTAGTTCTACAGAGACCATTAATTAAAATAATAAATGCTCAAAATCAAGTCAAAATAACATTTTTATTAAATTTATTATTTTATTAAATATATTATTAAATTTTAACAAATATTTGAGATAGTAATTTCAAGAAGTTATGTAAGTTTAACACACTCACTTGAAAAAATGTGTCCCATGTTTGCCTCAACTTCTAACATTTAGCTCTATAATAATTTAGGAGCTTTAACTTGCTTTCAAAATCTTTACCAAAGCAGTTTATTATACTTCTGTTTCTTACATCCAGCCATCTTCCAGGTTAAAAATACATTTTTTTAAAGTTTATGCTAAAGCTCTTACTTTTCTTTATAAATAGGTAAAATGAAAGTAAAAATTGCTCAGTCTTGTGTGACTCTTTGGGACCCCATGGCCTATACAGTTCTTGGAATTCTCCAGGCCAGGATACTGGAGTGGGTAGCCTTTCCCTTCTCCAGAGCATCTTCTGCAACCCAGGGATCAAACCCAGGTCTCTCTCATTGAAGGCAGATTCTTTACCAGCTAAGCCACAAGGGAAGCCCAAGAATACTGGAGTCGGTAGCTTATCCCTTCTCCAACGGATCTTCCCGACCCCAGAATCAAACCAGGGTCTCCTACATTGCAGGCAGATACCAACTGAGCTATGGGGGAAGCCCCTTTATAAGTAGGTACATTAGATTTAATATAAATGATATCCAATAAATCTGTAAATTGCTGAGCTATGTATAAATTTCTTCTGGCTTCTGTCCTTGTCCTTTTGGTGATTCTGAAGTAAAAAAGAGTGTCTATGATTGATTACTTGCTATGATAGAGTACTGCTAGAGAAGATGTGATTAGTGGTAAACCAGAGAGAAGATTCCAATTTATACCCCTCAAAGTCTGTTAACCATATACAGTGTGGCAGAATTTTTTTTTTTTAATGGCCACAGCAAAATTTCTGGTTACACAGCAATATTTTCATATCCTTGCCATTCCCCCTTCAAGAAGTAGAGTCTATTTTTCCTACTTGAAAGAGAGTGGTACTTTAAATAAAATGTAAAGAATCCACCTCCAATGCAGGAGACCTGGGTTCAGTCCCTGGGTCGGGAAAATCCCCTGGAAAAGGGAGTGGCTACCCACTTCAATATTCTTGCCTAGAAGAGTGTATGGACAGAGGAACCTTGTGGCTACAGTCCATGGGGTTGCAAGGAGTTGGACACGACAGAGAGACTCATGCTTTCTCACTTCTCCCACAAGTGATGCTGTGTGACTTTGAGGTTAAGATAGTTGTAAGTGATTACATGGCTTCTGCTGGACTTTCTTGAGCGCTTGGGATACTCATACTTGGAATCTACCCACCAGGTGGAACTTGTAGGTGTTCAGCCAACAGTTCCTGCTAAAATCCCAAATCGAGCATCAGTTGTTGGATGTGTGAGTAAAAGATTCCAGCCCTTAGCCTTCTAGCTGCCCCTGTTAACACTGAGGTGGTATGGATGATGCTTTAATCCAATGGGACTAGCATCCTTATGAGAAGAGAAAGAGACACTAGAGGTGCACTCATGCACTCCCTCTGGCTGTCTCTCTCTCTCCCCCCGCCCCACTGCCCCCCATGAACACACAGAGGAAAGACTATGTGAAAACACAGGGAGAAGGTGGTCTTCTGCCAGCCAGGAAAAGAGAGAACTCACCAGAAGCCAACCCTGTGCGCACCTTAATCTTGGACTTCTAGCCTCCAGAACTGTGAGAAAATAAATTTCTGTGGTTTTAACCACTTAGTCTGGGGTGTTTTGTTATGGCAACCTGAGCAGACCAATACAGATTTCGGTATTCTGAGTAGGGCATTACTGTTTAAAAAAAAAAAAAAAAACTAAAAATGTGACAAAAACATTGCCAGCTGGGATTAAAGAGGACAGAAAAAGTGGGACAAATAAAGGAACACTGTTGGATTTCAGGGATTCTAACGAATGGGACAACAGAACTATCCATCTTTGAACTAGTGTTCTTCAAAATAAGGGAAGGATGATCAAGAGGGCAATTCGGAGACACTCAGGAATCTCACTCCTACCACAGCCCCGGGAGCCAGACTCTTTCCCGAGTGATTTCCGAAGGTAAGGCTGGCTCAGTGTCTGTGGGTCAGGATGCTGCTTCCTAATGCCCAGGGGCAAGACCACCCCGCAGAGCTGCAGAGGTGAGGCTGCCACCTAGAAATGTGGCGGTGTGACTCTTGAGTCCAGACACAGAGCCCTGAGCCAAAGAGGATTCTTTTGAAGCTTTACAACCTGATGGAATTTTGCTTGATTGGAGCCTGTCGTCCATTTTTATTTCCAACTCCTCCCTTTTGGAATGGGACCATCTGTCCTGTGCCTGTCCCACCTTGCTTGTATTTTGGAAGCATATAAGTTGTCTAATTTCACAGGTTGACAGCTGGAGAGGAATAGTGAATCAGGAAATACTGTACCTCAGGTCTCACCTGCACTTGACTTACATAAAATTTAGACAAGGCTTTCAACTTGAAATTGATGCTGGAATGGGTAAGATTTGTGAGGACTGTTGGGATAGGTCAAGTATATGGCATATGAGACGGACATGAATTTTGGGAATGAGAAGGCAGAATGTCATGAACTGAATTGTGCTCCTCCAAAATTCACATGTTGAGGTCCCAACCCCTCATTTGGAAGATAGGGCCCCTAAGGAGACAATTAAGATTAAATGTGATCCTCGAAAGTATGAAATTTTGCCATTTGCATCAACATGGATGAACTTGAAAGGTATGGTATTCAGTGAAATAAGTTAGAGAAAGACAAATATTATATGATATCACTTATATGTGGAATCTAAAAAAATAAAACAAACTAGTGAAATAAAAGCAACAAAAAAGAAACAGACTCACAATTATAGAGAACAAACTAGTGGTTACCAGTCGGGATGTGGGAAGGGGAAGGGAAAAGACAGGGGTAATGGAGCGAGAGGTACAAATTATTTACTGTGTATAACATAAGCTACAAGGATATGTTATATAGCACAGGAAACACAGCCAATATTTTATAGGAACTATAAACAGACTATAACCTTTAAAAATCATAATTCAGTATGTTGTATACCTAAAATTGATATAACATTGTAAATCAACTATACCCCAAGAGAAAAAGGGCAAAAAAAAAAAAAATGAGAGACCCTAATCTAGTATCCTTACAAGGTGTTCTTATAAGAAGAAGGAAGACCAAGGACATGAGTACAGAGAGGCTACGTGAGGACACAGCAGGAAGCTGAGTGTTAAAATACCCTTCCTCCCCGCTTCCCTAAAGTACTTGTCGGAAGGCTATGAAATGACCTTTGAAATGTGTGCTGGCATACTACAAGTGGCAGAAAACATCAGGCTAAACCATTTTATTCCATCCCATAGTGACTTGTTCACTATTCTGCTTCTCAAAACATTTTCTTCTAAGCTTCTACTTTTATAAAATGTTGATGCCTGTATCTTGAGAAAAAGAGATACTGCTAATAGGATTGAAATTATAAGTGTCTATAGTGGGGATTAGAGCATAAGAAAAAGGAAGGAAACATGCTGTTTTGAGTAACAGATGGAATTTGTTGACACTCAAACCCATCATTTTAACATTTGTGGTGAACTACCAAAGACAGATATGCTGAAAATAGAAAAAAAAAAAAGCACACTACTAAATAGTACAATATTAAATCATTTCACACAACATTTGTTTATGTCTACAAGGTGCAACAAATTATATCATATTATTACAACCTCAAATTATAATTAAAATTAATTTGAGTTTATGCATTACATATAAAATCTCCCTCTACTTGACTTATATTTATGTTTGTCTATATTTATTTACTTACTCTTCACATTGAAACTATGATCCTTGAATCTTCTGTATTTATAAGATAAGAATAATTTAATTCTGTATCTTAGGTTTGATTTATTTTTCTTCCTGATTGGGCAAATGGACTAATTCCCATAGATTATCCAGCATTATATATGATTTCATTATCTTTGTTTATTCAGATATTATTCAATTGTGAACTTGATGGTGACTATAAGACACAAGCTTGCAAAATAAGAGCTTTTCATTTTGATATCAAGAAGTCATTAGGATTAACAAGTTAATGTTTATCAAATGACTTTGAACATTCATGTGTATGGCTCTGCTTTAATACAAGGGATTATCTGGTAAGCCAAATTAACAGAACTGAACAGCATGGCAAAACAGGAATCATCTGCTTTTAGGAATTAGGTAATTATATATAATTAATGGAAAGGAATAATAATTAGTGAATACATAACACTTACACAATAATCAGTTAACACTTTAAAAATAATTAACTTTGCTAATGACCATTTTCAACAAAATTAATGTAGTTTGCATGAGTAGCTGGTGACAACTAAAATACTAATAGGTCCTCATTACAGCATTGCCAGAGGGGATGGAAAGAATACGGTGAGAGCAAGGCTTCTTGTTTTTCATTTGTATACGCCTTGCATTACTTTTGCTGAGACATAATAATTCTCTCCTTCAGAAAATTCAGTTTTGGTAGAATTTAAATGATAAAACATATCTGTACATATTTATGTTATATATATGCTACATATATTTATCTGTATTTACAATTACTGTATTTAAATGTATTAATTTCAGAGGAAGTAATTCTGTACTATTCTGTTTTCAAAACTTTATATTTTTATAAATCAGGGTATCGCCAATGAAAAATGTTGTGATAGTTTCAGGGGAACATTGAAGGGACTCAGCCATACATGCATCCATTCTCCCCCTAACTCCCATCCCATCCAAACTGCTACATAACTCTGAGCAGAGTTCCATGTGCTATACCGTAGGTCTAATTGGTTGTCCATTTTAAATATAGCAACGTGTACATGTCCATCCCAAACTCCCTAGCTATCCCTTCCCTCCAACCTTCCCCTGGCAATCATAAGTTAATTCTCTAGATCTGTGGGTCTCTTTCTGTTTTGTAAGTAAGTTCTCAGAGGAAGTCATTTTTACAGTATCTCAGTAACGCTTTCTTTTTTCCTTCTCCTAATATTTGGTCACTTATCAGTTTGTTAATTTTTTCCATTATAGACCTACTTCAGTTTTTCCATTCCACTTGCTCCCAATCACTACATGAAATCCTGTAGGTATCTTACTTTGTTTTTAACTCCTACATTCTACCTTATACATCATCAGCAATCTTGTTTTCCCCCTAAAACATGGTTTACAACTAGGTCTCAACCAACTCAAAAAGTATCAGTGGTTTGCGATTGCTTACAAGATAAAACCCCACACAGCAGCAAGACATTCAATGTCATCAAAGTCCAATCTAGCTTCCTTCTCAAATCTTACTTCACTCTTCTAATCCTGATTTTTATAGTTCTTGCAAGGATTATGTGCAATCCTTCTTTTCGTAAAATTAGTAATTCAGACATTCAATGGTAAGATGATGATCAAAACTCAAAGTACTCTAAGTTGCCAGCTATTGTAATGATCTTCCAAACTATGCTCAACTTTCTCATTGAGTATTCAGAAAAATAATGAGTAGTTAGCACGAGAAAGAGATCTAAATCCTGGTCAAGGAAACAATAAGACAAACCTTCCTGCTATGACCTTACCCATTTCTAAGCACATTTTGAATACTGCCAACTGTTTCTAGGAGAGTAAGTATATGCTGTAGCAATTTGTCTTCTTTTTCTCATCTTTAGGGCTTCCCTCATAGCTCAGTCGGTAAAGAATCTGCCTGCAATGCAGGAGACTTGGGTTCGACTCCTGCATCAGGGAGATCCCCTGGAGAAGGAAGTGGCAACCCACTCCAGTATTCTTGCCTGGAGAATCCCATGGACAGAGGAGCCTGGCAGGCTACAGTCCACGGGGTCGCAAGAGTCAGACATGATTGAGGGACTTTCACTACTTCTACTACTACTTCTCATCCTAGAGTTTTTGCACATTTGCCTCAGGATCTTACCAGCTGGGGGGGTGGGGCACAGGTTTGATTATCTTAGACCCTTACATACTGCCCTTGGCAGAACATCTCTTGGGCGTCTTTTTGGAACAGGACATATAGCTAAACTATAGGCAGGGGGAAAGATATGCCAGAGACTGAGCCCACAGTGTTGTCTCAAATACTACGAAAGAGCATCACTGTCATAAGAGGGAGATCACATTAGGAGACGGGTCTCCTGAGAAGATGAAAAAGACACAAAGACAGAATGAATGAAACACGTGTGGTGTTAGGTGCACGGAGACCTTAGACGTTATTTAGTCTTAATGGCTTATCTTGAAATGAGGTACAAAAGATATGGAGTGACTAGTATGGGGTTCTACAGTGAGTCCAGGAGTGTGATATAGTTTCAAAATGAGCATTCTGACTATCTGGTCCAGTTTTTCTGCTAAGTCACACTCTATATCAGGTGTCTCTAAAGTAGAGTGCAGGCCCTCCAGGATGTGAATAAACCAAACTGCTGTAGAGTGCAGAAAATGTTAGCATTTATAATTACTTTCTAAATTTAGAAAAATTAAAGAAATAAGTAGCATTAAGTTTGACATTAGTCCCCTCAGTAAAACAATATATATGTCAGATATTCATGTCATCTACAGTATTCAGGGGATGAGAAATGAGTGGAACATCTACAAGTAAGGGAAATGGGACAAATTCTTTCACTTATGCTTTGTTTTCATTTTATTGATGTATGTAGTAGTCTACATTTGCACCAGAAAGAGGACTTTTAGATTATGATACTCAATTTTAACCAATAAGTGAACTTACAAATTGTACTATTCAGTTCAACTAAATTAAACCTACACGAAGTGGACAAATGACAAGGATTACATTATTGCTAATCCTAGTATAAGAACCTCACTGACTACACTGCAAAATAAAATCAATGAAAATCTGATCAGATATGTTAATATATCAACATTAAAATATTAAAGTTATCAAAAAATGATTAAAATTATGAACATATGTCCACATTCACAAACAAATAATCTCACCCTAAATGTATATTTTGCATAGACATATTGGTTAGTGGATAATGGTAGGTATAAATATAATAAATGAGTGAATAAATACATAGCTGGTATAGCCAAAAACTGCTCGAGTTAAGGAGCCAGATATCAAATAACAATTGGCCAATAACTGGAGACAATCCAAATGTCCATCAGCAGAAGAATGGATAAGCAAATTGTGGTATATTTGCACAATGGAATACTACTCCACAATAAAAAGAAAGAATTATGGATACAATCAACATCTGGAGCCAAATTTCTGATATGTTTTACTGATAATATGAAGCTATATCAAAAGAAAAAAGAACATACCAAGTGATTTCATTTGTATGATGTTCAAGTTGAAATTCTGTGGTGATAGAGATTAGAACAGTTGCTAAGGGATAGGAAAGGAATAAAAAAGGACATGGGAGGACTTTCTGGGATGATGAAAGTGTCCTATGTCTGGTTTTAGTTGTTGGTTACACAGGTGCATATGCTGCATTAAAATTCATTAAATGCTACATATAATATCTGTCTGTTTCACTGTGTATAAAGTTTGCCTCAAAAAAATTCTAAAAACACACATTTAAAAGAATAACATCAGGTGGAACTCACACTTTTAGCCAAGGCACCTATGTTCTAGCCCTTTTTATATGATACTGTAATTTTCATTCATATGTCCACCTCTCCTCTTTATTAGGGGTGGATACTATGACTCATTTATTCCTAATTTATTCTACCACACACAGAACATCCCTTGGCACCGGCTCAAGGCAGGTGTTGTTGAAGCAAATAAATGAAAAGGCACTAAATTTTATTTACAAGTTGTTTAATGTCCTTTTAATTAGCGAGCAGTTCCCCCACAATAACTCCAGGAGGAAGCTTCTCATTGCTGCTAGAACAATAGCATATAAATTTCTCCAAGTCCCTTAGGCATTTTGGGCTTTAAATCAGCCAGCTTTGGACCCCAAAGGGCATTTTACTATCTTGGGACCTTACCTTGAGCTCAGTTTTTCATTGATGTAAATGATTATAACAAGGCCCGACACAAAAGGCGTCAAGGATTATAACTGATATAGAAAAGCACTAAAACACTGTATGACACGTGTAATAAACATGCCATAAATGTTTGCTTTATTCCCACATTCTATAAGCTATGTGACTGCATTTCTCGTGCACTCATCAAAATAATAGCTGTTTCTCTCAACCTTTAAATGTGTGCAGATGGCCAGAGAGGTTCACTAATTTACCTCTTGCTCCTGCATAATTTAGAGTTGCTAACCTACTTCTTCCCCAGTTCTCTGTTTTTAATTTGGTGTGACTGGGTAAGTGGAAGTGTTACACTCCACACCTTCTGTGACTTGAGTGTCAGAAACCCTCTTTTAAACCCACTGGACACTTCCTCCAGAGCAAACCAAAACTCTTTCAGGGTGTGACAACTGAATCTAACAGTTCCTGGTAGAATTCAGTTTATGAGACCACTAAATTATTCAAGGAGCTTCTCCCCTTCCACTTACTGCTTTACTGCCCACCTCACCCCAGAATGTGGTGTGTCAGTTGTCTCCTGCTAACTGCCTCGTAATATATCCTGTTTTAAAAAGCAAAACTGGTGGGAAGAAAGACAGCAGTGTATATTTATTCTGCTTTCTATGAATAACTTATTTAAAAAAAAATAGGCAGTGTTTTATTTGTAGCAATAAATCTGAACTCTAATCTTAGAAAAGGATTAGACTCTAGACTCACAACCCACGAGCCATCACTAGAAATTCACAAGTCTCTGTCTAACAAACCCTTGTTTCCATACTACAATCATATCAAACCTACAGATTGCAGAGATAATAGGCTCTGAAATTTTGACTTTCATGAAACAATATCTACCAACTCCTTTATATATGCAATCAGTTCAGTTCAGTTCAGTCACTCAGTCGTGTCCGACTCTTTGCAACCCCATGAATCGCAGCACGCCAGGCCTCCCTGTCCATCACCAACTCCCGGAGCTCACCCAGACTCGCATCCATTGAGTCAGTGATACCATCCTGCCATCTCATCCTCTGTCATCCCCTTCTCCTCCTGCCCCCAATCCCTCCCAGCATCAAAGTCTTTTCCAATGAGTCAAGCCTTCGCATGAGGTGGCCAAAGTACTGGAGTTTCAGCTTTAGCATCAGTCCTTCCAAAGAAATCCCAGGAGATCAGCCCTGGGATCTGATTGGATCTCCTTGCAGTCCAAGGGACTCTCAAGAGTCTTCTCCAACACCACAGTTCAAAAGCATCATTTCTTCGGTGCTCAGCTTTCTTCACAGTCCAACTCTCACATCCACGCGTGAACACAGGAAAAACCATAGCCTTGACTAGACGGACCTTTGTTGGCAAAGTAATGTCTCTGCTTTTGAATATGCTATCTAGGTTGCTCATAACTTTTCTTCCAAGGAGTAAGCGTCTTTTAATTTCATGGCTGCAATACTTTCAAATTTAGTATGTGTGATTTCAAGGAAGAAAACTATGAAGCTAGCAACTAGTCTCTTGATATGAGGATATTTAGATTTTAGTACTTTAACACAGAATAATTTTTCCTGAATCCACTCATTCCTACCACATTTTCTAATTAAAATAAAGAAATAACTAATTTAATAAAATCAACTAATTTAAATGAGAAAAATGACCTTTATCTAACAAAGTGGTACTTTTACGGGACATGATGGAGGGGGATTTGTATAACCTCAGATGACTGCCAAGCCCACGATGTCCTCCTAAGAAAAGTGGCCAGAACCAGGCCTTTCCTATATATGATGCTTTCAAAGGTACATGGGGTGAAACCAATCTAGTCCTTTGGCAACACTGCCTGCAGCAGTAATCAGTGTGCTAGTCAAAGACAACCAAGCTGGAGCAGGTTCAAAGTGAGGCCTACCACCTCTAAAGGGCTCCGTTCTGAAACTATACCAAATAGACTTCATTCGGAAACTAAACCCTATAGTTTCATTCTGAAACTACACCTGGAGCAGGTCAAAAGTGAGGCCAACCACCTCTGAAGGGCTCCATTGTGAAACTATACCCAAATTGAAAGATGATAACCTAAGCCAATCAAATCCCCATATATTTAGAAACATAAACGGTAAGTGAAAAAGTATCTCACGTTCCTATTAGATCCTAGATAATACTGAGTTACGGTTTCAGTTCTCCAAGAGTAGTACACGTTAATCTTAGAAAAACTTTCAACCTACTATTTCTATATAAACTTAATGAGCTCCCTGTGCCAAGGCAATTCCTGTGTGCCTCTTTCTTGTGGTATTTAAGAATCTGACTGACAAAACAATAACAGTGCTGGGAATAATGTATTTGTTTTAATATGCATAACAGAATAATAAAATAAAATAAAGCCTTCATATTGACATCATAGACCATATTTCTTACGTGCAGCTTTCCTTACCATGGGGAACATGTTTAAAGGGAATACAATTTGAAGGAACAAAAGGAATTAATTTAGCGAAGCAGTTGACTGTGAAAAATGTATAATTGAGAGAATAGTAATTGCAAATAAATAAATAGAGTACTTCATTATACTAAATTCCCATTTTCCTCAGGGTGGCTCCAGGTAAAAAGTAGAGCTTTGCTTTAAAATAAAAGGTTAGCAAATACCAAGAGTAAAATGAAAATTCTCCCCAGTTTAGAATGGGTACCAATTCCAATCATTACAGACTTTTCACCAACAAAAGCAGGTAACTGGAAATAAGGTAAACACAAATGCTACCCAGCCAAAAATAAAGAAAAACGCTAAGTTGCAGCCACCAGTTCAGTTCAGTTCAGTTGTTCAGTCTTGTCCGACTCTTTGTGACCGCATGAATTGCAGCATGCTATACTTCTTAAATAAACTCTTAGAAAGCAGTGTAGACTAGTTTGGATCATATTAATATCTAAAGTGGGTAGTAACTAGATAAAAAGGGCTTTTTATTCTAGCATAGCTAATTATTATTTCTCCCATAATTTTGCTTTCTCAATAATGTAAGCCCTGAATGCAGTTTGCACAAATGTCTTGTACTTTCCTGTAATAAATGCTATCCTATTTATAATGCAAATCTAATTACATTTAGTCATGAAAAGATGAACATTTTGCTACTTATAACTGGTTTTAGCAATAAGTCTTGTTATCATTTACTCTGTTAAAGGCATGTGGCTTCATATATTCTAATGAAACTATTTTCTAATGTTTTAGTCTTGTCTTCCTGATTTCAGCCTTCATTTTTTTTCAATAATTTGAAGACATGGATGTGTTTTGCTGCTCCATCTATTATATTCCACGTTATACATACCTGGCCTTGAAATGTTTTCTGATACTTCTTTCTCCTACTTTTCTCGCATGGTGACTCCAAACCAGACTCATTCTCCCTCTTTATGCCAACTTCCTTTCTAACTCCAATCACTGCCCAGTTTTGTCTTCCTTTATGTTTGATCTTGTTCTAACTCTAAATAAGTTTCTAAAATACAGAAACTTGTATATACGTCTGTTAACTTTTTAGTTGGAGGATTGAGCCAAAGTTATTAGAAGTGAGTTAGGTATTAGAAGTTATTAGAAGCAAGGTAGGTATTAGAAGGCAGGCACGAAAAATCTTGATTTCCAAGAAAGAATATCATATTTAAATAACAATCAGCTTTACTTGAGGTTAACAACATAAATTAAACTACTCAAAGGTCCCTACTTAGAATCTGGCCCACTATTAGATCACAGCTTCAGGAAAGTTGGCCCATCTTTTCTCAAAATGACAGAACAAAAGTAGTTTGGCTTGTGAGCATAATTATTCTTCATCTACCCAGCACTAACCCAAGGGCAATTTAATTCAATCAGCCTCATCCAAACATTTACTGGTATTGTGTAAGTGACGGTCATCCATGACAGATATTGTGAAAAACAGAACAATAATTTCAATATAAAAAGCATTTCTTCCTACACAAAAAAGGAGGCAAAGGAAGGCCTGAAACTTGACCTTGGGTACTAAACATCATTCTAGTGACTGCAATTTTAAATTAAACTATCCTTTTATGAAGGAGTAGAGGTTGAATTTTTTTCTGCTCTATTTATATTTTATTACATTTTAAAAAATGAATTTATGCCATGTAGTATAAAAATGGAACACAGAAAGGATGAGAAATGAGTAACTATCACTCCCCTCCCAGTCCCTTAATTACAGAACAGAATCTTATAGACAATGCAATTACTTTGAAATATTTCTGTTTTCAGTATTTTATGATTACCTAATTTTCTAAGAAATGAAAGTTACTGTAAATATGCATCCTGAAAGGTCCTATACTTCTTAGCAATGAGAGATACACAGAAATACTTCAAAGTCTTTAAAATACAATGGGCCTATTAGTCTTTTTGAAAGTCACTCAGCTGTGTACAACTCTTTGTGACCCCATGGACTATATAGTCCATGGAATTCTCCAGGCCTGAATACTGGAGTGCATAGCTGTTCTCTTCTCCAGGGGATCGTCCCAACCCAGGGATTGAACCCAGGTCTCCCACATTGCAAGCAGGTTCTCTACCGGCCGAGACACCAGGGAAGCCCAAGAATACTGGAGTGGGTAACCTATCCCTTCTCCAGAGGATCTTCTCAACCCAGGATTCGAACCGGGGTCTCCTACATTGCAGGTGGATTCTTTACCAGCTGAGTCCTTGTACTCCACACAAATCATCTAAGAGAGGCTATCTTTTGAAAGTCTAAGTCCATGAAACAAAATAAGGTTAAACTTAAATTTTTGCCTGTGAAATTCAGAGTTCAAGTTGCATTGGAATTTCATTACTCAAGTGCAACCTTTTTTCGATAACATCAGATGAGATTATTTGTTTGGTTCAGGAATTCAGGTTATGGTGATGAAAACTGGAGGGTCACTCCTAGGTCTGATAACATTAAAATCTGTGATTGGATCGGTTGGTTTGCATTCATGATTTATGAAACAATCTCTAAGTCAATACTTCTAGAATTCATAGAACCTTTGAGTGGAAAAGGACTAGAGACATCACCTGCAAAGAAATGACTTAATGATGGAAATGGAATCTCATGATTTAATAGTTAGGAGAGAGAGAGAGCATGAAAACCATTTTCTCTGCCTCTTGGAGAAGTGTCTTACTCCACTAAAGCAAATACAAAGAAAACAATTTCTGTCCACTTGACGATATCTTTCGGTTCCTAGAGCTTTCTTACACACTAACACTGCTTTCCATATCTCTGGGCTCTGCTGAAGTGTTATTTTTCAATGCTTTTTGTTGTAACTGCTATTTATCTAAGCAAAAGAATAATTTTAATTGACTCCTTTTGACTTGCATCTCAGCAGAAAATGTGAAAATTCAGCCCTAAGCTATTCTTTCAAATAATAAATACTTTATTTTTATTTGAACCAAAATTACATTTTTTAAGCATGTTCCAAAGCACTAAAATGCTATGTGTAGCCAAAAGGAAATACTTTTTTTGTTGTTATAAGAGCCCTTATCTAAAAAGCAAAGGATTCAACTCTCAATTCAACCACATTTTACAACAATCTTATTCTAATTGGTCTGAAAATAGGCTGTTATAATTTTATGGAATGCATAACTCTCCTTAACAAATTAATTGATTATTTATATAATGGCAAAAAATAATATGTATATATATACATATATGTATCTCAGAAGAATATTTCAGTCACCAGGAATCATTCATTAAAATACAGCTGAGTGAAAAAATAGAGCCAACACATGAGAAAACCAAAGGAAATAGAACAAAATGAAATCTAAGATTCATGTAAAAGCTTCATTTCCATACAGAAAAAAAGTGAATATAGACTTCATGAGCTGAAAATCATAAAGAAAATTTGACTAGAGCAGGAGGGAGAGACTAACAGGAAACAAGCAAGAGACAACAGAAAACAAATATTTTTGACTAATATTCTCACTTTTTGTTTGTGATACAAACTCTGATTTTCCACTCTCTGTCTGTTGGATTTTGTCATTTCCATATAGCAGTTAGAAATCAAACGAAGAAAGGAAAATGTATCAGAAAAAAAAACCCAACACAACCCTTCTCTTCAGCCAGATTTTAGGGGAGAAATTTCCAGGATCTGGAAATTGAGGGGAGGTATGCATAAATGGAGTGGTAATAGGGTAAAAGAAGTCCAGTCAACCTTTTTGATCATCTTCAGTAATGACTATTATCAGTCATGGCTGGACCTGCAAAGCTTCCAGCCCTGCTGGGTAACCGTCGGAGTATTGAACTAAATGACCCTCCATGATTCTCAAATACTATAGTGGATCAATTGCATTTTAACATTTGCACAGCTGGTTGTTTGGTTACATGTGGGCAATTCCCCAAGTCCTCATTTGATTTTGGAATGTATCTGTTCACTTAAAGCACAGCATAATGTGCTGCCTTGAACAGTGTATTTGTACCAGGGGAATTCATTCAGCAAACCTGTGTTCCCACAAGCAAAACCTCCCTCCTAGACAGATGGTGGAAGGCATTCCAGCTTCATTGGTCACAGCCCTAAATACATACTATCTGATGATGGTTATTTTTAAACAGAGACATTATTAAGATTAGCAAAAGAATCAAAAGCCTAAAAAAAAGAGAAAGGTTCAGCTGGCAAAATGAGTCTCCAGGAGATTTATGATCCAACAGGCAATTTATCAAATGTTGTCTGAATTATCCTATATGTAGTTAAAAACTAACTAAAAATATGATTATAAAATACCATAAAATTGCCCACAGATTCTAAAATAATAGAATAGGATAAATTATGAAAATTGTTACTAATAAATGTTAATTTATGGCATCTTATATATAGTCCATGGGGTGGCAAAGAGTTGGACACTGAGCGACTTTCACTTTCACTTTTCATGCCTGTCAGAGAGTTCTTAAATCTTTTTATTTTTTAAAAGAAATGTATATTGTTTTGTCCTGTTTTATGGTGATTTCTTTCTACCGTCCAGTAAGGAAAACAAAAACAATGCACTTCCTTCCTCAGAAAGCAATGGAGGTAAGATTATTGGATCAACTTAATCCTAGCTTCCCTTGTGGCTCAGCTGGTACAGAATCCACCTGCAATGGTGGGAGACCTGGGATTGATTCCCAGGTTGGGAAGATCCTCTGGAGAAGGGAAAGGCTACCCACTGCAGTATTCTGGCCTGGAGAATTCCAGGAGGGGTCGCCAAGAGTCAGACATGACTGAGCAACTTTCACTTTAATCCTAGTGGCCCCCCATAGCTGTTCCTGACAGGGGGGTTCAGAGCATTTCTGCTGCTGTGATTTAACAATGAGGCCCTTGGTCCCAGTCCTCAAATTCTTTCCCCTAAAGCAAATTCTTCTTTCATAGTCATTTTAACTTCAGGAGAAACATACTTGGATGTTAAGTTTGTTCAATTGCTTCTTAAGGAAGAACTGCCTATATGACATTTATACACAACCTCTGTAACTCTCCGTCTCTCCCTCTGTGAATGGGAATGATTTCAAAATTTATCTCCAAAAGTTCTGTGAGAAATAAAAAACAGTTCATGTGAAGTATATGGTGAGCACCTAGCAGTAAGAATATATGCCATGAATGTTAGCTTTTATGATCAACTGCCCTGCTAGAAGACAAAGAGGCAAAGACTTCTTAAAACAAACTTGTAATTTAATATGTAAGACAGAAAGAGAGCAAAGGACAGTAAAAGAGGAAATAGAGTAAGGTTGTTCAGTTGCTAAGTTGTGTCCGATCCTTTTCAACCCCATGGACTGCAGCACACCAGGATTCCCTGTCCTTCACTATTTCCTAGAGTTTGGACAAATTAATGTCCATTAAGTTGGTGGTGCTGGAGTAATACCAAAGGCAAAAGACATTTTAAATCACTTTAATTCATGAAGTCATATCTGCTTCAAGCTCTAATTAGAAACTCAAAGAATGAAAGTTGAGTTGATCTCCATTCCTTTTTTTTTTTCTTTACAGAACATTCCCCCTATTTCAAAGAGAGGCTACAGAAATATTACATTCATGAACATAGTGGAGATAAGTTAACACTCTGACAGTGATGATATTTTTGTTTATATCTTGTGCAACCTAAAATATCATCTATAAAGAAGTAACTCCATGTGGAGAGAGGAGGAGAGGGAGAGATGTATGGAAAGAGTAGCATGGAAACTTACATTCAGTTCAGTTCAGTTCAATTCAGTCACTCAGTCATGTCCAGCTCTTTACGACCACATAACTGCAGCACGCCAGGCCTTCCTGTCCATCACCAACTCCCAGAGTCCACCCAAACCCATGTCCATTGAGTCAGTGATACCATCCAACCATCTCATCCTCTGTCATCCCCTTCTGCTCCTGCCTTCAATCTTTCCCAGCATCAAGGTCTTCTCAAATGAGTCAGCTCTTCACATGAGGTGGCCAAAGTATTGGAGTTTCAGCTTCAACACCAGTCCTTCCAATGAAAACCCAGGACTGATCTCCCTTAGGATAGAATGGTTGGATGGCCTTGTAGTCCCAGAGACTCTCAAGAGTCTTCTCCAACACCACAGTTCAAAAGCACCAGTTCTTCAGCACTCAGCTTTGTTTATAGTCCAACTCTCACATCCATACATGACCACTGGAAAAACCATAGCCTTGACTAGACAGACCTTTGTTAACAAAGTAATGTCTCTGCTTTTTAATATGCTGTCTAGGTTGGTTATAACTTTCCTTCCAAGGAGTAAGCTTCTTTTAATTTCATGGCAAAAAGTAAAGTCAGCCACTGTTTCCACTGTTTCCCCATCTATTTCCCATGAAGTGATGGAACTGGAGGCCATGATCTTAGTTTTCTGAATGTTGAGCTTTAAGCCAACTTTTTCACTCTCCTCTTTCACTTTCATCAAGAGGCTCTTTAGTTCTTCTTCACTTTCTGCGATAAGGGTGGTGTTATCTGCATATCTGAGGTTATTGATATTTCTCCCAGCAGTCTTAATTCCAGCTTGTGCTTCTCCAGCCCAGCGTTTCTCATGATGTATTTGCATAGAAGTTAAATAAGCAGGGTGAGAAGATGTAGCCTCGACGTACTCCTTTTCCTATTTGGAATCAGTCTGTTGTTCCAAGTCCAGTTCTAACTGTTGCTTCCTGACGTGCATACAGGTTTCTCAAGAGGCAGGTGAGGTGGTTTGGTATTCCCATCTCTTTCAGAATTTTCCAGTTTATTGTGATCCACACAGTCAAAGGCTTTGGCACAGTCAATAAAGCAGAAATAGATTTTTTCCTGGAATTCTCTTGTTTTTCAATGATCCAGTGGATGTTAGCAATTTGATCTCTGGTTCCTCTGCCTTTTGTAAAACCAGCTTGAACATCTGGAAGTTCATGGTTCACGTATTGATGAAGCCTGGCTTGGAGAATTTTGAGCATTACTTTACTAGCGTGGGAGATGAGTGCAATTGTGCAGTAGTTTGAGCATTCTTTGGCATTACCTTTTTTTGGGATTGGAATGAAAACTGACCTTTTCCAGTCCTGTGGCCACTGCTGAGTTTTCCAAATTTGCTGGCATATTGAGTGCAGCACTTTCATAGCATCATCTTTCAGGATTTGAAAGAGCTCAATTGGAATTTCATCACCTCCACTAGCTTTGTTCGTTGTGATGCTTCCTAAGGCCCACTTGACTTCACATTCAAGGATGTCTGGCTCTAGGTGAGTGATCATGGTCATGAAGATCCTTTTTGTACAGTTCTTCTGTGTATTCTTGTCATCTCTTCTTAATATCATCCACTTCTGTTAGGTCCCTACCATTTTTGTCCTTTATTGCTCCCATCTTTGCATGAAATGTTCCCTTGGTATGTCTCATTTTCTTGAAGAGATCTCTAGTCTTTCCCATTCTACTGTTTTCCTCTATTTCTTTGCATGGATCACTGAGGAAGGCTTTCTTATCTCTCCTTGCTATTCTTTGGAACTCTGCATTCAGATGCTTATATCTTTCCTTTTCTCCTTTGCTTTTTGCTTCTCTTCTTTTCACAGCTTTTTGTAAGGCCTCCTCAGATTGCCATTTTGCTTTTTTGCGTTTCTTTTTCTTCGGGATGGTCTTGATCCCTGTCTCTTGTACAATGTCATGAACCTCTGTCCATAGTTCATCAGGCACTCTGTCTATCAGATCTAGTCCCTTAAATCTATTTCTCACTTCCACTATATAATCATAAAGGATTTGATTTAGGTCATACCTGAATGGTCTAATGGTTTTCCTCACTGTGTTCAATTTAAGTCTGAATTTGTTAATAAGGAGTTCATGATCTGAGCCACAGTCAGCTCCCGGTCTTGTTTTTGCTGATTGTATAGAGCTTCTCTATGTTTGGCTGTAAAGAACATTATCAATCTGATTTTGGTGTTGACCATCTGGTGATGTCCATGTGTAGAATCCTCTCTTGTGTTGTTGGAAGAGGGTGTTTGCTATCACCAGTGCATTCTCTTGGCACAACGCTATTAGCCTTTGCTCTGCTTCATTCTGTACTTGAAGGCCAAATTTGCTTGTTACTCCAGGTGTTTCTTGACTTCCTACTTTTGTATTCCAGTCCTCTATAATGAAAAGGACTTCTTTTTTGGGTGTTAGTTCTAAAAGGTCTTGTAGATCTTCATAGAACCATTCAACTTCAGCTTCTTCAGCATAACTGGTCGGGGCATAGACTTACATTACCATATGTAAAATACATAGCCAATGGGAATTTGTTGAAAGGCTCAGAAAACTCAATCAGGGGCCCTGTATCAACCTAGAGGGGAGAAGTGGGGACGAAGATGGGATGCAGGTTCAAAAGGGAGGGGATACATGTACACCTATAGCTGATTCATGTTGAGGTTTGACTGAAAACAACAAAATTCTGTAAAGCAATTTTCCTTCAATAAAAAAATAAATACAATTTTTAAAAAAGAAGTAATGGGAAATGATATCAAGAATGAGCTTTGAGTAATGAAAAACTCTCAAGATTGGACAACGCTGTATCTAAAATATCTCCAGGAAACAATCTGACACAGATAGAGACATGTGCATGCATGAGTTTTTATATTTTTAGATGCTCCAGGATTCATTATTTATTTAAAAACTAAGTGAAAATGAGCATGTGTATGGTTGCAGGAGTACAAAGTTAAAACATAACGTCAAAGAATTCTTTCCTAGAATTGTTCAAATGTCAACATTGCCATATTTGCCTTTATGGACAGAATTAATTCTTTATTTTTCCAGTTCTTTCCTAGAAAGTTCTTGAAATTAAAGTTTTGTTTCTTTTGTGAAGAAGTGAGGAAGGATCAGACTTCAGAAAAGCAGGAACCAACCCCAAGGGATTAATGAGGATGGAAGAGATGGAAGGGAGACAGGGCTAGGTGACTGGTACAGCTGGGGATGGTTAATAGCAATCAAGGGCCACTGTAAACAAATCAGCAGGAAATAGAGAGGCTCTACTTTTTCTTGGCCTAGTAGCAGGAACCATCTGGACAGAGAGAATTTGGCTTAAAACTCTCATAAGGGAACTTGTGTGGTTTTTTTTTTAACCACTCCAGCATAGTAGGTCACTGAAGTAAACAAGCTGAACCTGCTTATGCTATAACAGATTAAATTACTATCACAAAATATAAAATCCACAAAGGCTATGACTAACAACACAATAATATAGGAAAACTTTTACAGCTAGGGAAAAATGGGTATAGTTTTAAGAGTAGTCAGGGAAGCTTAAAAAAGGAGAGAAAAGAAGGAAAAAGTTATTGGTTTATAATATACATATATCTGTTTTCCAGAGTTTAAAAAAGCAATCATAGGTTGTTTAATAGCATTTGAGTCAGCAGAACTGGTGAGCATGATCAAATCTGTTTGAAAACATCTCTTAGGCAGACCTGGGTCAGAGAACTGTTAATGAGGATGGAAGTAAAGAAGAATCTGGAAAGACTTTTCCTCCAACAAAAGGAAAGGCTAGTCATGATAGAAAGAATGACAACAGCCAAAGGCCAAAGGATAGCTTTTCTTGACTTTTCCTTCTGTCTGTACATATACAAATCTCCATCATCTCTGCCAGACTCCATATCTTTTTTTTTAACTTAGCATTTGCTATACTGCTTTATGTCTCCCTTTCTTTGTATCTGTAGGATGCAACATTTCACTGTCAAGGAGACAAACAGGCTTATCACCAGGGGGTAAGGGAATTCTCCATCTACAAATCAACAGGGTTAATTAGCTCTCTCTCCTGGCTTCTTTCTTTTTCAGATGTCGACTGTAAGCTGACTCTTTCAAATATTGAATCTAGTCAACTTTGACTTCAGAAGTTAAACAAAAGAACTGATATTAAACTCAAGTCAGTCTCTGTACTTAACTTGATTTTCATTTTTTAACTTTTGAATAGCTAGGGGTAAATGGGTTAAAAAGTTGCTATGAAATACATTCACTATTGCTGTCAGTTGGTAATTTAATCCTATGGGATACCCTTTTAAGATGTCTGCTGCCTTAGAGTTGAACTTAAACAGCCAAAAATGGCTGTTAGGCTTGCATCCAAGTTGTGGTCTCCATGTTCAACACTATATTGTTTAACTAAGAACATACAATGCAGAATCTCTGTGCTACCATTTAGCAGCTCTGTACACCTAGGCAAGCTGCACAACCTCTCTTCCATTTTCTCATCCACAAAATGGAGAAAATAAATAGGACCCATTTATAATATTGCTGGAGGACTTAGCATTTCAATGTGAGCAAAGTCCTAAGCATTGTGCCAGGCACAAAGATCAGGCTCTTCTAAAACAAGTTAGCTCTTGTTTTTTTCTCCAGGAACTGCTTTTGAAGAATTTTATGACTTTCCTCCACTTTAGGCAGACTCATTTGATTTGTACCAGTTGTGAAATTATAAATATTTAGCTGTTCAGTTCAGTTCAGTTCAGTCGCTCAGTTATGTCTGACTCTTTGTGACTCCATGGACTCCAGTACGCCAGGCCTCCCCGTCATTTAGCCGTGAATAGTTCTATTTCTCTTTTGTCATTATTTCCCATCAAGTGCATTATGTGTACACTATTCCCACCAAATAGAAGCAAAAACAATCTCTTGGTTTTTGCTTTTCTCTCCTGGGCAGCAATTATAATTTGCTTGAAACAAGCTTATTTTAAGTCATCAAATCTATTCACCTATTTAAATATTTTTTCTGCTGATTTATTTACTTGTTCTTTGAAATAAAACTAAAGACAGTCATATGATAAAAAATAAAATTTACTTATCCAACAGTCTTACAAAAGGTATGTACATTGACCCTTTATTTACAGTGATGATTTTAAATATCATAGCAGCTTTAAACTAACACTAATTCCACAATCCTTAATTTAGATTTACACACAGGAGAGATTTGACAGAAAACAACAAAATTCTGTAAAGCAATCATCCTTCAATACAAAAATAAAAAGAGCAACAAGAACAACAAAACACTAAGATCATGGCATCTGGTCCCATCACTTCATGTCAAAGAGATGGGGAAATAATGGAAACAATGAGACACTTTACTTTTTTGGGCTCCAAAATCACTGAAGTGAACTGAACTGAACTGAATATTCCACTGTGTATGTACATCGCAACTTCTTTATCCCTGCATCTGTCAATGGACATCTAGGTTGCTTCCATGTTCTAGCTATTGTAAATAGTGTTGCAATGAGCAATGGGATACATGTGTCTTTTTCAATTTTGATTTCCTAGGACTGGGATTGCTGGGTCATATGGTGGTTTTATTCCTAGTTTGTAAGGGAATCTCCAAACTGTCTTCCATAGTGGCTGTATCAATTTACATTCCCACCAATAGTGCAAGAGCGTTCCCTTTTCTCCACACCCTCTCCAGCATTTATTGTTTGTAGATTTTTTGATGATGGCCATTCTGACTTGTGTGAGGTGATATCTCATTATAGTTTTGATTTGCATTTTTCTAATAATGAGCTATGTTGAGCATCTTTTCATGTGTTTGTTAGCCATCTGTAGGTCTTCTTTGGAGAAATGTCTGTGTAAGTCTTTTTCCCACTTTTTGATTGGGTTGTTTGCTTTTCTGGCATTGAGTTGTATTAGCTGCTTATATATCTTGGAAATTAATCTTTTGTCAGTTGTTTCATTTGCTGTTATTTTCTTCCATTCTGAGAGTTGTCTTTTCACCTTACTTATACTTTACTTTGCTGTGCAAAAGCTTGTAAGTTCAATTAGGTCCCACTTATTTACTTTTGTTTTTATTTCTGTTACTCTAGGAGGTGGGCCATAGAGAATTTTGCTTTGATTTATGTCAAGTGTTCTGCCTATGTTTTCCTCTAAGAGCTTTGTAGTTTCTGGTCTTACATTTAGGTTTTTAATTCATTTTATCTTTGTGTATGGTATTAGGAAGTGTTCTAATTTCATTCTTTTACATGTGGCTGTCCAGTTTTCCCAGCACCATTTATTGAAGAGGCTGTATTTGCCCCATTGTATATTCTTGCCTCTGTTGTCAAAAGTAAGGTACCCATACGTGCATAGGTTTATTTCTGGGCTTTCTATCTTGTTCCATTGTTCTATATTTCTGTTTTTGTGCCAGTACCATACTGTCTTGATGACTGTAGGTTTGCAGTATAATCTGAAGTCAAGAAGGTTGACTCCTCCAGCTCCGTTCTTCTTTCTCAACACTGCTTTGGCTATTCGGGGTCTTTCCATATGAACTGTGAAATTTTTTGTTCTAGTTCTGTGAAAAATGCTATTGATAGGGATCACATTGAATCTGTAGATTGTGTTTGGTAGTATAGTCATTTTCACAATATTGATTCTTCCTACCCAGGAACATGGAATATCTCTCCATCTGTTTATGTCATCTTTGATTTCTTTCATTAGTGTCATAATTTTCTGTGTACAGTTCTTTTGTCTCCATAGGTAAGTTTATTCCTAAATATTTAATTCTTTTTGTTGCCATGGTGAATGGGATCGATTCCTTAATTTCTCTTTTCGATTTTTCATTGTTAGTATATAGAGATGCAAGTGATTTTGGGGTATTGATTTTGTATCCTGCAACTTTGCTAAATTCACTGATTAGCTCTAGTAATTTTCTGATACTATCTTTAGGGTTTTCTATGTACAGTATCATGTCATCTGCAAACAGTGAGAGCTTTACTTCTTTTCCAATCTGGAGTCCTTTTATTTATTTTTCTTCTCTGATTGCCGTAGCTAGGACTTCCAAAACTATGTCAAATAATAGTGGTGAAAGTGGACACCCTTGTCTTGTTCCTGATCTTGGAGGAATGCTTTCAGTTTTTCACCATTTAGGATAATGTTTGCTGTAGGCTTATCATATATGGCTTTTACCATGTTGAGGTAGGTTCCTTCTATGCCCATTTTTTGAAGTTTTAATCATAAATGGGTGCTGAATTTTGTCAAAGGCTTTTTCTGCACCTATTGAGATGATCATATGGGTCTTATCTTTCAATTTGTTAATGTGATATATCACATTGATTGATTTGCATGTACTGAGGAATCCTTGAATTCCTGAGTTAACCCAACTTGATCATGGTGTATGAGCTTTTTGATGTGTTGCTGAATTCTGTTTGCTAAAATTTTGTTGAGGATTTTTGCATCTGTGTTCAACAGTGATATTGGCCTGTAATTTTCTTTTTTCGTGTTATCTTTGTCTGGTTTTGGTATCAGGGTGATGGTGGCCTTGTAGAATGAGTTTGGACATGTTCCTTCCTCTGCACTTTTTTGAAAGTGTTTTAGAAGGATAGGCATTAACTCTTCTCTAAATGTTTGATAGAATTCTCCTGTGAAGCCATTAGGTCCTGCACTTTTGTTTTGTGAGAAATTATTATCACAACTTCAATTTCAGTGCTTGTAATTGGGTTGTTCATAATTTCTATTTCTTCCTGGTTCAGTCTTGAAAGATTGAACTTCTCTAAGAATCTGTCCATTTCTTCCAGGTTATCCATTTTATTGCCATATAGTTTTTCATAATAGTCTCTTATAATCCTTTGTATTTCTGCACTGTATAATTGTAGTTTTCCGAAAGTTGAGTTTTAAGCCAGTTTTTTCACTCTCTTCTTTCACTTTCATCAACAGGCTCTTTAGTTCTTCTTCCCTTTCTGCCAGAAGGGTGGTGTCATCTGCATATCTGAGGTTATTGATATTTCTCCCGGCAGTCTTGACTGCAGCTTGTGCTTCATTGAGCCCAGCATTTCATATGATGTACTCTGCATATAAATTAAATACATATACAGCCTTGACATACTCCTTTTCCTATTTGGAACCAGTCTGTTGTTCCATGTCCAGTTATAACTGTTGCTCCTTGACCAGCATACAGATTTCTCAAGAGGCAGGTAAGGTGGTCTGGTATTCCTATCTCTTTAAGAATTTTCCACAGATGTTGTGATACACACAGTCAAAGGCTTCGGCGTAGTCAATAAAGCAGAAGTAGATATTTTTCTGGAACTGTCTTGGTTTTTCAATGATCCAGCAGATGTTGGCAATTTGATCTCTGGTTCCTCTGCCTTTTCTAAATCCAGCTTGAACATCTGGAAGTTCATGGTTCATGTACCATAAGTTATATTTTACTTACACTAACCTCCACATTTCTGACTACCATAAAATATCAATAAGATGGAAAATCCAGGAATACAGTTCGATCTGTTGATCAGCCTTTAAAAATGGTCTCACAATTATAACTATTAAATTTTCAAAGATATATGGTCTTGCCATGCTAATATCAACTAATATTTGATACAAAGTAAGTTATGATTCCCTGGTGGCTCTGACAGTAAAGAATCTGTCTCCAATGTAGGAGTTCAGTTCAGTTCAGTCGCTCAGTCGTGTCGCAGCACGCCAGGCCTCCCTGTCCATCACCAACTCCCGGAGTTCACTCAGACTCACGTGCATCGAGTCAGTGATGCCATCCAGCCATCTCATCCTCTGTCGTCCGCTTCTCCTCCTGTCCCCAGTCTCTCCCAGTATCAAAGTCTTCTTCAATGAGTCAACTCCTCACATGAGGTGGCCAAAGTACTGGAGTTTCAGCTTTAGCATCATTACTTCCAAAGAAATCCCAGGGCTGATCTCCTTCAGAATGGACTGGTTGGATCTCCTTGCAGTCCAAGGGACTCTCAAGAGTCTTCTCCAACACCACAGTTCAAATGCATCAATTCTTTGGTGCTCATCCTTCTTCACAGTCCAACTCTCACATCCATACTTGACTACTGGAAAAACCATAGCCTTGACTAGACGGACCTTAGTCAGCAAAGTAATATCTCTGCTTTTGAATATGCTATCTAGGTTGCTCATAACTTTTCTTCCAAGGAGTAAGCGTCTTGTAATTTCATGGCTGCAATCACCATCTGCAGTGATTTTGGAGCCCAGAAAAATAGAGTCTGACACTGTTTCCACTGTTTCCCATTCTATTTCCCATGGAGTGATGGGACTGGATGCCATGATCATAGTTTTCTGAATGTTGAGCTTTAAGCCAACTTTTTCACTCTCCTCTTTCACTCTCATCAAGAGGCTTTTTAGTTCCTCTTCACTTTCTTCCATAAAGGTGGTGTCATCTGCATATCTTAGATTATTGATATTTCTCCCAGCAATCTTGATTCCAGCTTGTGTTTCTTCCAGCCCAGTGTTTCTCATGATGTATTCTGCATATAAGTTAAATAAGCAGGGTGACAATATACAGCCTTGATGCACTCCTTTTCCTATTTGGAACCAGTCTGTTGTTCCATGTTCAGTTCTAACTGTTGCTTCCTGGCCTGCATACAGCTTTCTCAAGAGGCAGGTCAGGTGGTCTGGTATTCCCATCTCTTTCAGGATTTTCCACAGTTTATTGTGATCCACACAGTCAAAGGATTTGGCATAGTCAGTAAAGCAGAAATAGATGTTTTTCTGGAACTCTCCTGCTTTTCCCATGATCCAGCAGATGTTGGCAATTTGATCTCTGGTTCCTCTGCCTTCTCTAAAACCAGCTTGAATACCAGGAAGTTCACAGTTCACATGTTGCTGAAGCCTGGCTTGGAGAATTTTGAGCATGATTTTACTAGCATGTGAGATGAGTGCAATTGTGCGGTAGTTTGAGCATTCTTTGGCATTGCCTTTCTTTGGGATTGGAATGAAAACTGACCTTTTCCAGTCCTGTGGCCACTGCTGAGTTTCCCAAATTTGCTGGCATATTGAATGCAGCACTTTCACAGCATCATCTTTCAGGATTTGAAATAGCTCAACTGGAATTCCATAACCTCCACTAGCTTTGTTCATAATGATGTTTTCTAAGGCCCACTTGACTTCACATTCCAGGATGTCTGGCTCTAGATGAGTGATCACACCATCGTGATTATCCGGGTCATGAAGATCTTTTTTGTACAGTTCTTCTGTGTATTCTTGCCATCTCTTCTTAATATCTTCTGCTTCTGTTAGGTCCAGACCATTTCTGTCCTTTATCAAGCCCATCTTTGTATGAAATGTTCCCTTGGTATCTCTAATTTTCTTGAAGAGATCTCTAGTCTTTCTCATTCTGTTCTTTTCCTCTATTTCTTTGCATTGATCGCTGAAGAAGGCTTTCTTATCTCTTCTTGCTATTCTTTGGAACTCTGCATTCAGATGCTTATATCTTTCCTTTTCTCCTTGGCTTTTCGCTTCTCTTCTTTTCACAGCTATTTGTAAGGCCTCCCCAGACAGCCATTTTGCTTTTTTGCATTTCTTTTCCATGGGGATGGTCTTGATCCCTGTCTCCTGTACAATGTCCCGAACCTCATCCCATAGTTCATCAGGCACTCTATCTATCAGATCTAGGCCCTTAAATCTATTTCTCACTTCCACTGTATAATCATAAGGGATTTGATTTAGGTCATACCTGAATGGTCTAAAGGTTTTGCATGTTTTCTTCAATTTAAGTCTGAATTTGTTAATAAGGAGTTAATGATCTGAGCTACAGTCAGCTCCTGGTCTTGTTTTTGTTGACTGTATAGAGCTTCTCCATCTTTTGCTGCAGAGAATATAATCAATCTGATTTCGGTGTTGACCATCTGGTGATGTCCATGTGTAGAGTCTTCTCTTGTGTTGTTGGAAGAGGGTGTTTGCTATGACCAGTGCATTTTCTTGGCAAAACTCTATTAGTCTTTGCCCTGCTTCATTCCGTATTCTCTAATACAGGAGACCCAGGTTCAATCCCTGGGCCAGAAAGATCCCCTGGAGTAAATAAATGGCTACTTCACTCCACTATTCTTGCCTAGGGAATTCCATGGACAGAGGAGCCTGGTGGGCTACAGTCCATGGGGTCACAAAGAGTCAGACACGACTGAGTGATTAACACTTTCACTTCAAGTTATGATTCAATTAGTACACGCTATCCCAGGGAAACTAGACAGGATTTTTTATGACTTAAAAAATTATACCACACTTATTAGATATTTTAACTTGTTTTCAGGTAACTGCACTCACCACCATCAATAACAAAAATATGGAAAGTGAAAGTCGCTCAGTCTTGTCTGTCTCTTTGTGACCCCATGGACTACACAGTCCATGGAATTCTCTAGGCCAGAATACTGAAGTGGGTAGTCTTTCCCTTGTCCAGAGGATCTTCCCAAGAGGCCATGAAAACTTCTGTCTCAGCTAATCTGCACTAGATTAGGAGTTTCCCTATAGTCACCTCCTGCCCAAACTTAATGCATTTGGGCCTTCTCATTATGAAATGTAAGAAATGAGAGTTATTAAGTCACTTTCAAGTAGAGTAACCATTTTCTAAATTTTTTTAAAAGAATTTTATGGTTGCACTGGATCTTCATTGCTCTACACAGGCTTTCTCTCATTGCGCCAAGCGGGGGCTACTCTTTGTTGCAGTGCATGAGCTTCTCTTTTTAAGGAGGATGGGCTCTAGGGCGGGGCAAGCTTCAGTAGTCATGGCACATGGACCTAGTTGTTCCGTCATAAGTGGAATCTTCCTGGACCAAGGATTAAATCCATGTCCCCTGCATTGGTAGGCAGATTCCCATTCACTGTACCACCAAGGAAGTTCATAAATTAACCTTAAAATCAGATCAATAGTTGTCTTTTCTATCTATCTACCTATTTATCTATTCTTAGAGATACAATAATTTTAAATCAAGATCTTATTTCCTTGTCCAGGGATTGAACCTAGCTGTCAGTCTACAGGCTGGAGGTTAGAAGAAAAGTTCCCTAATTCTTACCCCGTCTGAAACCAAATATGTTGCAAGGAGGCAAAAACTGCAAAACCAGATACAAAATTTATTATCAGAGACACAGTACAACATATGGAAGAGCACACAGAGAAACAGTTTATTAATTTACGTCACAGGTAAGGCAGAGATACAGACCTAGGGAGGAGTGCAGGTGTCCTGAGTAAGGAGTGCAATATAGAGATGGCTTACATCACTTTTTTAGCACAGTCCTTCTTGGTCTTTGTCTACATGTGACCAATTAACTTGTTTCTTTCTTCACACTTGTCTGGTCCTAGGACCCTCCACAAGGTGCGTGAGCAATTTTTTTCTAAGATGATCCCACCATAGGTGGGTGCATGGGTGCATGTCCAGACTTTATGGGGTGGTGTCCCCCTCCCTTTTTGACCCCACAAGAAGCTTTGCTGCATATATATGCATACAGGGAATTCTTCCTGGACCTCAGGAGGGTGTGCTTTATCTCTGTACTTTTGCAGAGCTCAGATTTTGCCTCTAGCTTTGTCCTTGGAGTATCTGGGTGAGAAAAAGCTTGAATTTTATTCTACTTGATGAACACCAGGTGTCCAGCCCAGGGGCCCATCTACCTTCTACCTCATATCCATCTATCTATATCTGTATATACACATACATGTATGTACATGATGAATTCCATTTCTATTATTCTAAGATTGTACTATAATCTAAATGTTTTATTTCTACACACACTACCACTGTAACTTCTATGTATAATACTTCATCTTACTACCAAAGCCACAATTAATCATCTGTTTTTTGTAGCATAACTCATTTCATGCTCTTAAAATGATCTCTCATAACATTTCTGATTAAATCTAACTTCTTTTTTTTCTCATAACATTTCTGATAAATCTAACATCTTTTTTCTTTTTTACCATTTGAGTTCATATTGACTTATCTCCAGCTTTCAATGCCAAACTCTTTTTTTCCACTCTTTTCCCCCTAAGTTCTTCCCAGCAGCCCACTGTATCAGCCTGTGCAGTGTTCCTCCTTCCTTCCTGAACCTTTCCATAGTTAACAGAAATAAGCTGACACCCCCTTCTCCTCAACTACAACATAAAATCCACATGATTTCCTTTCTACCTTCCCCCCAGATTTATACACATCAATTTAAAGTGCTTTTCTAATTAATTTTGTTTTAAAAAGAGCTAAGGCTTGCACATCTTGCATATGTCAACTTATTTAATCTTCATAACTATTATTAAGTACATTATTAGTCCCATTTTACAAGGAAGAAACTGAGGCGTATAGAAGAGAGTTACCAAATGTCATATGCTAGTGAGTTGAAGAGCTGGGATTTAAACAGAAGCATTATGACTCTTAACCATGACACTAATCTGCTCCTTTGTGTACAGTATTTATCCTTTATTCATATTTTTTAAGCTTATACATCTCTGGTGTCTGTTCTGTTACACTAAAAACTCTATTGTTACAAGAACAATGTAGTTTAATTCAAACTATATTTGAATTTTTTTAACTTTCATTAATCTTTAGGAGTCAGTACATTCAGGACACTAACTTGGACAGGGCTGTAAAAAAAAATGCTAATACATGAGGTAAAAAAGACAAGGAAGAGATGAGAGAAATACGATGACGCTGTATAAATAATATATTTGCTGAGATTTTCTTTAGGAAATCCATCATCTCCTTTCAAAGTTGTCTACTGCCTCAAACCATTGCTGAAAGATCACATTAATATTCTAGTCCCTTCAGATGGATTACTTGCTTTGTCAGAGGTATTTGTTGGGGGGTTGTGGGTTGGACTAACATATACCTCAAATGTTAAAATCATGTTGCTGTTTACAGTATACTCTTTATATATATCTTAAATACATTATTTTACTTAGTTGTATCTCCCATGACCTCTTCCTTTTTCTTGGCTTGGAGTAAGTAAAATGACAAGATGGGAGAACGAATTTCTTAGGAAAACATTAATTTTTAGAAACTTAAAATAGTTTCTCATGATATACACCCATCTTTCCCTTCCTAAGAACTAAATTACTCTCTTAATCAATGAGAAGGTTTAGGCTACCATTGCAGCAACATCATTTTGTGTGTCAGTTTCTACTAAATAGTAATCACGATAAAGAAATGAAAAAGGTTTGGGGGCCAGTGTCCATTCCCACAAGTTGGAAGTGATGTACACTTCTATCTTTACCATGCCCTACTTTTTATGGAAAGATATGCATGGGTAAATAACCACAAATTAAAAACTAAAACTCTCTCTCTTTGTCACACACACACAATAATAATAAATATAAAGTAATCATTTTATTAATGGATTAATGTATAAAGTCCTTTTCTTTTATAAATTTTAAATTAAGTAACTAATAGTAAGAAAGCAGGTTGTCTCTTATCTGGGATTAATCATTCATATTTCAGAGGAAATGTGTTAGGATTAACAAAATAATTGCAGCTAAATTAATTGTGAAAGTGAATTTACTTTATATATGTTGTACCCCCTTCAGTTCAGTTCAGTTCAGTCACTCAGTCATGTCCGACTCTTTGTGACCCCATGAATTGCAGCACACCAGGCCTCCCTGTCCATCACCAGCTCCTGGAGTTCACTTAGACTCACATCCATCGAGTCAGTGATGCCATCCAGCCATCTCATCCTCTGTACCCCTTTAGATTCCTATTATTTGGGGTGAAATTTTATACTTATTATGTTGTTTTTATATTTTGTACTCTCCACTAAGTGTACAATAAAAACAATAACTTAAAAGACTTTTACTGGTCAGCAAATAGCAGCAGATGAAGTTAAGAGCTTTATTAAGGAAAAGATGTTATTGATGCCATTCTTTATTCTGTAACCAATAATTTTACAATTAACAGGAAATAAGCCAGTTGTTTCTCTGGTATAGACTTTTTCATAGGGATTCTTTTGATGTGATTGCCAAGAATAGATTTTTACATCTGCTTAATGGTCACTGAAGGAATGATACATTTTCAAAGTAAACCAATCAATTACTTTCAATTTCAGAAGCTCTCTAATATTGTAAAATCAGAACGAAGTAAAAGGAAGTCTTCTAAACTGCCTAAAGAATGTTGCAAAACATAAGTTTTATACCTGTAACATTAATAAAAACAAAATATATCTCTAAACTGAGAAAAATAGTCATTACGCTCTCTGAGCTTGTGACCAAATCACTAGATGTGATATATACAAGCTTTCTGTCTGTGAGTTTCCCTTTCACAAAGAGGGAATTACCCAGCACATTTTTACCACCCAGCAATACAGATAGCCTGCAATTATATTTAAGACAAATCCGTATTGTGAAATCAAACAATCACTGCTGTATTAAAAGACTCAAGTAACACAAAGATCGTGTTAACTCACAAAATCAATCAATTGATGTTTGAAGTCCATAAAGAAGTCACTGTAGCGGTTCCTCAGCTATTCCTTTGATGGTTGGTTGTTTTTTTTTTTTTCCTTCCTTCCCAAAAATCAGGCCCTGATACTGGAAAGTTGAATTACAAACCTGTAGGTAGAGACATCTGTAAATGATACTGTAACCAATGGTCATGGCCAGATCCCAAATTTAATTAGGTGCAAAAAGATAAAAAGCAAGAGAGTTGGTGAAAAACATCTATTTCTGCTTTATTGACTATGCCAAAGCCTTTGACTGTGTGGATCGCAATAAACAATGGAAAATTCTGAAAGAGATGGGAATACCAGACCACCTGACCTGCCTCTTGAGAAACCTGTATGCAAGTCAGGAAGCAACAGTTAGAACTGGACATGGAACAACAGACTGGTTGCAAATAGGAAAAGGAGTACGTCAAGGCTCTATACTGTCACCCTGCTTATTTAACTTATATGCAGAGTACATCATGAGAAACACTGGACTGGAAGAAACACAAGCTGGCATCAAGATTGCTGGGAGAAATATCAATAATCTCAGATATGCAGATGACACCACCCTTATGGCAGAAAGTGAAGAGGAACTAAAAAGCCTCTTGATGAAAGTGAAAGAGGAGAGTGAAAAAGTTGGCTTAAAGCTCAACATTCAGAAAACGAAGATCATGGTATCTGGTCCCATCATTTCACGGGAAATAGATGGAGAAACAGTGGAAACAGTGGCTGGGCTCCACTATTTTTCTGGGCTCCAAAATCACTGCAGATGATGACTGCAGCCATGAAATTAAAAGGTGCTCACTTCTTGGAAGGAAAGTTATAACCAACCTAGACAGCATATTAAAAAGCAGAGACATCGCTTTGTCAACAAAGGTCTGTCTAGTCAAGGCTATGGTTTTTCCAGTGGTCACGTATGGATATGAGAGTTGGACTATAATGAAAGCTGAGCACAGAAGAACTGATGCTTTTGAACTGTGGTGTTGGAAAAGACTCTTGAGAGTCCCTTGAACTGCAAGGAGATCCAACCAGTCCTAAAGGAGATCAGTCCCGGGTTTTCATTGCAAGGACTGATGTTGAAGGTGAAACTCCAATACTTTGGCCACCTGATGTGAAGAGCTGATTCATTTGGAAAGACCCTGATGCTGGGAAGGATTGAGGGCAGGAGGAGAAGGGGACGACGGAGGATGAGATGGTTGGATGGCATCACCGACTCAATGGACATGGGTTTGGGTGGACTCCAGGAGTTGGTGATGGACAGGGAGGCATGGTGTGGTGCATTTGGTGGGGTTGCAAAGAATTGAACACAACTGAGCAACTGAACTGAACTGTTCTCACCTGTACGTAAGTGCTGAATTCAATATGACAAAGAAATAATCTTTCTTCTCCAAATTTCTTTATTATTACAAATCATCATGGAAAAAGTTCAGATTAATCAGACGGTGGTAATAGAAGTTGAATCGTTCAAAGTCATTGAGTTTGGCCAAAAGTGACAAAGATTTCAATATTTAGTGACTCAATAGGAACAGCTTTCTAAATAAAACTTTGAGATGTTTATAAAAAATAGACACAGGATTCACTCTAGATACAATTATGATGCTAACTCTTCCTAGAAACTCTGCTATTATAAACCCTCTAAGGTTGCCCTATTCTCTCCATCAACAAAAGGGTCCTATGATCTGATTCCAAAGGTTTCTCAGCTGTAACTATAGTAAAACAAAAAACCAAACTGAAGTGTTAATATGCCATGAAGTGAAGAGATCATTTGCTGACAATGACTGATTTTTACGTGGTGTAATAACCCAAACTCCCCTCATAGCTTCTCTCACAGCTCAGTTGGTAAAGAATCTGCCTGCAATGCAGGAGACCCCAGTTCGACTCCTGGGTCGGGAAGATCCGCTGGAGAAGGGCTGGAGAAGGGATAGGCTATCCACTCCAGTATTTTTGGGCTTCCCTTGTGGCTCAGCTGGTAAAGAATCTGCCAGCAATGTGGAAGACCTGGGTTCGATTCTTGGATTTGGTAAGATCCCCTGGAGAAGGGAAAGGCTACCCACTCCATTATTCTGGCCTGGAGAATCCATGGACTGTATAGTCCACAGGGTTGCAAAAAGTTGGACAGGACTAAGCAACTTTCACTCACTCACTACCTGAAACCAAACTCCTACCAACATTATTTTTCCAAACAGCTGTAAATGCACAGCAGAACTAAGCACATGAAGGAACTTATTTTTCCCACTGGGGTCTATTGCAAGATTAGAATTAGCGGGAAAACTTTTTCAAAACCTACGCTGTGTCACAGTGCAGACAGGGTACAGCAACGGGACTCCTCCAGATAATTCAAATAAAACCCTTCCCTCAGTGCTTCTCAATCCTAATTGTGTATTATATCACCTTGTGAGCTTTTATTATATACAAGTGCCAGGGCTCTTCCCTAATCCAATTAAGAAAGAACATCTACGATGTCTAGGGAATCAGTGTGTTTTAACAGTTCCCCAGGTGATTCTACTATGCAGCCAAGGTTGAGAACCACTGCCTTATATTAAGAAGAAATTGGAAACCATGAAGTCACCGAGTTTGTAAGGAAAACTGACTACACTATTTACCATAAAATATATAAAACCTTATGGTTTCAGTTTTACTGTGTATAGTTACAAACTTTATATTTACAGTTGACTGAAGTTAGACACAGCCTAGTATAGGAGGAAGTTTGGGGGAAAAATAAATAAAGATCTTAAGTACCTTCTAGTTTCTTACTCTCTCAACTTTATAATTTTCATTCACTGAAAAATTCTTACTCATTGAAAAGTATCACTATGACAACACCAGGTTCTTAGGCATAATAAGTTTTCAAATAAAATAATGATTAAAAATAGAGGGTTTTTTCTCGCTTAGTAGGCTTTTTGTTTGGTAGTTTAACAGGCTTGAAAGACAAATACCCTACAACCATCCTGAAGTGTTCTTGTAACATTTGATCAAGCAGAGACCGTGACCTAAAAGAAGATATGGACCTGAGAAAACTTTTGGAGGTGATGGATATATTCAGTATTTTGACTGTGGTAACTGTTTTGGGGTATATGTACATGTCAATATTTATCAAATTGTACACTTCAAATATATGCAAATATATATCAATTATACCTCAATAAAGTTAGAAACTGTTAATATCATTATAATACTTAAAAAAAAAAAGTAGAGACCTTGTCCTAAATCAAATGAGGAATCTCCACAGTTCTAGTGCAGACAGAAGCTCAATATGCATTCTTGATTGACAGGTGGAGGAAGGAGATAGACTTAACCTGTTTATTTTAATTTCCAAGGCATTTAAAATATAAATTGTTTAATACATGTATTTAAATAAGATAGATATTTAAATACTTTGATTTTAGAAAAACAATGTAAATTTTCAGAAAACTTTTACAACTATAAAAGCTTCTGTCAATCACAGAAGTACCTCGGGAAAAGGTGAAAGAACTAATGCATACAAAGAGTAAGAAGCATTGCAAACTATTATTTCAAAAAATTCTCAGAATTAGTTGCAGGGATACTTTTGGTATTTGGAAAACATTAAGCTATTACAAATTCTTATTCAAAGAAGGCAATCTGTAAATATTGCAAATGTGAAATTGTGAGTGGAGTAAGCAATTATCTTCATCATCATATTATAAAGGTAACTGTTGTAATTCCATAAACTCCCTCCAAATTCCAACAATAATGACTGAAATGACATTGTTATTATATAAAGCTTTGAGCACTGATTAGTTGCCATAAATACTCCTGGTAAAACCGGTATTGCCAGTTATTTACAGTAACTTTAACAGACATGAACTGATAGCATTTGGTGTAAAAAGCAAGATTAGAGGCTTCCAGACAGCATCAAAGTCCATATTTGTCTATTTTACAGAAATTGAAATGTGCTGTGCTGGCTTAGTCGCTCAGTCATGTTCAACTCTGCAACACCATGTACTATAGACCACACCAAGCTTCTCTGCCCATGGGATTCTCCAGGCAAGAATACTGGAGTGGGTTGCCGTGCCTTCCTCCAGAGAATCTTACCAACCCAGGGATTGAATGCAGGTCTCCCTCATTGCAAGTGGATTCTTTACCGCCTGAGCCACCAGGGAAGCAGAATGAGACTAATTTATAACCTCTCAGGATCAGTCTCTGGAGAAGGCAATGGCACCCCACTCCACTATTCTTGCCTGGAGAATCCCATGGACAGAGGAGCCTGGTAGGCTGCAGTCCATGGGGTCACTGAGGGTCGGACACGACTGAGCAACTTCACTTTTACTTTTCACTTTCATGCATTGGAGAAGGAAATGGCAACCCACTCCAGTGTTCTTGCCTTGAGAATCCCAGGGACGGGGGAGCCTGGTGGGCTGCCGTCTATGGGGTTACACAGAGTTGGACACGACTGAAGTGACTTAGCAGCAGCAGCAGCAGCAGCAGGATCAGTCTCTACATCTGAAAAGATGCAGATAACACCACGAAACTATGGAAAGTTGGAATCACTTAGAATTACATGCTTTTGAACATAATTTTTTATAGCTGAAAAATGTGAAAATCTAGTATACTGATGTAAACTTAAATGTAGAAATAAAAATGAAAATAATTTACCAAGAGCCGTTTACTCAAAAAGAATTTGAGAGAAAACATTGGGGTAATTTTTTTAATAGTTAAAAAAATTTTTTTTCAAAGACTTTACCAGTCTAATAAACTAGTCTATAATAAATATGAGAATAATATTAATTCTCATTAAATGAGAATTTAAATTGTTTAATTATTTAAATTATTTAAATTTAAATTATTTAAATTAAATTATTTCATTTAAATTATTTAAATTATTATATTCTGATTCCAAAGGTTCCTAATCTCAGCTGTATTTAAATTATTTAAATTATTTTTTAATTTAAATTATTTCAATTTAAATTATTTCAATTTAAATTATTTCATTTAAAGATAACATTGTATTAATATGAACTTCCTAAGTGGGTAATGAGGGTAATATTTTTAATTTTTTGGATTTTGCTATATTCATTTAAAAATATATATATTTTATTTGGCTATTTCAGGTCTTCATTGCATCATACAGGATCTTTCCTTGTGTGTGGACTCTATCTGTGGTGCATGCACTCAGTAGCTGCAGAGGTTGGGCTTAATTGCTCTCAAGCACGTGGGATCTTAGTTCCCTGATCAGGGACTGAACCCATGTCCCCTGCATTGCAAGGCAGATTCTTAACCATTGGACCACCAGGAAAGTCCCTGTTTTATTCATTTTAACTTATTTAACTTTTTAGTAACATTTCATTTCATTTGCAGTTGTGCCATAACTAAAATATTTGCCATTACATTTGCAAATAAAAAATGGTTTAATGAGACTGTAAACATAATATTAATTTTTATAATGTTAATAATTATGATGTTTAATTTATAATTTTGTAATCATGTTAATTCAACTATTAAAATAATTATAAATAATAATTGTTACAATATTAATGACATTGTACATACTTAAATGCAAATATTAAATAGTTTACATGCAAACAATTAAAGCTGTTTATCATATTATATGCGTATTATTTGTTAGTCAGTTTTTATGTCACTACTCAGTTCTAATATTACTTCTGTCCTAAGCTTGTGAAACAAGTTTTTTGTTTTACTTTTTAAATTATTATATCAAACATTATGTTCACATAGGTCTCTTTAAAGGTAAAACTAGACTCTTAGAGAAAACACAATTTAATTAGATCTTATAGTTTAAAGATATGTACTGAAATGGTCATTGAATTTGAGCACATAGTAGACAAATAAATCATTAATTATTATGAGCCAAACAAAGGTTTTCAATTTTAAATTTCTGCTACTGTAGTCACAATTTCAGTCAGTGAAGCTATAATAAAGAAACAAACAAAAAAACTAATTCCCCCACTATTGTTTAATAGCCATTAATATACTATGCATTTTCCGTATAGTGTTGGCCTCACTATCAGCTCAAATTAAGGTATCTTTGAAAGGATGAGAAATGCCCTAATCGGGCAAATCTTCCTGGATCATCCATTTTGTTGTAATATTTGAGAGGCACAGAGTAATAAAAGAAACCATTAAACTAGTATATAATTTAAAACATTGTTTTTGTGTTAAAACAAATACTGGTACCATGGAGATAAGAAAAAGTCCCCAGCATTTGTATGATTAAACAGGAGACGTCAAATGTATTTGATACAGATGCTTCAGGCTACACCTCTGCCACCTGGGACACTCACCATTCTTCTCTGCTGCAAGGAGGACTTCTGAGAAAAAGTGAGAGAGGTAGGGCTGTAGTCCCTTCCTCTTGCTCATTGATGTCAACTACACCTCTCACCCTGCAGTATACAAACAAAACGTTGTTTTTTGATTAATTTCAACAGATAATGAGAACGTATTATGAACCCACCATTTAAAGAGATGTTCAAGGATAAGACAGAATCATTTAGGAAAGAAAGAAAACAGAGTAATTTTTGTGGCATTCAATAAACATACAGGGCTGATGCACAGAAAATAAGCATATAGGACAGATGCATAGAGATTAACGTGTGTGTGCGCACACGCTCTGCTGCGTCCGACTCTTTGTGACCCTATGGACTGCAGCCCTCCAGGCTCCTCTGTCCATGGAATTTTCCAGGCAAGCATACTGGAGCGGATGGCCATTTCCTTCTCCAGAGGATCTTCCCGACCCACGGGTGGAATCTGCATCTCCTACATCTGCACTGGCAGGCGGATTCTTTACCACTGAGCCACCGGGAAGCCTGGAGAAAATGATACATTTTAGTGAACCTCTCAGTAGTTCCCACAAGAAACATAAGAATTACTCAGCACATATGGGTAAAGGAGAGAGGCCTAAGCATTAAAGTGAGGAGCAGACACTGCTCTGAGACCAGAGACTCGTTCTTAAACAAATTAGATAGAGAAGAAGAGGGCAGTCTTCCCCATATGGAAAAACACCCTGAAAAAAATCATATCACTGGCAATAATCAGGATCTGAGAAATATTACAAAGAAAGAAATGATCAGTCCTGAAAGACTGGACATGAAGATGACAGGAAAAGATTTTGACATTTCAAACTTGAGGAAACAGGTAAACAATGCCAGGGAAAGTCTGAAGGGAAGTTTCCCGAAAGAAAAGCGTGAATCTGCGTTTAAATGCGTTGAATTTCCAGTCACTGGAGAGGCAGCCAGAAGAAGATGAAGGGTAGAGTTAGCACTTGACCAACATGAGAAAGGACAATGGAAGATAGCTGATACCATTTCTGCTACTGAGAAAAGCACAGTCACTGTTGTCGTTGTTTCTTTTCACCACAGCTTCTCTTCCTTCTATATGAAACACTGAGCAATGGATACTCTCAGTGAACGTTTCGGTGGAATCCCTAGGACTCCACAGCGACACTGAGTCAAACCTCCTTCCACAGCTTTTTTTATGCACTCACTTTCCTGCACTCAACAGAAGCTTTTCTAACTCTTTCAAGAGTCTTCCAGCTCATGAACTTTAATCCAAAGATGCTAGAAAATCGCTTTTCTGGTGAAGGGGCAGAGGATACTAAGGTAAAGAGTAAGTGGCCCCATCACCCTTTCATCCTTTCAGTCGCTGGAAGGAAGGCTGGATGCAAGCTCCCCACAAGGAGATAAGCAAAATGACCACAAGAGTTTCTTACATTTGGCAGCCTGATGTGTTCTAGAGTATAGTGTAACCCAATAACAACCACAGCTTCCCAGATGACACTAGCGGTAAAGAACCCACCTGCCAATGCAGAAGACATGAGATGTGGGTTTGATCCCTGAGTTGGGAAGATTCCCTAGAGGAGGGCATGGCAACCCACTCCAGTATTCTTGCCTGGAGAATCCCATGGACAGAGAAGCCTGGCAGGCTACAGTCTGTGGGATCACAAAGAGTCAGACACAACTGCAGGGACTTAGCCTAGCACATAGCATAAGTAACAACCAAGCTCAGGTGATCCAGGCTCAGCTCAGACTTGTGGTCAAAGACGCATAATACTGTCATCTCCCTGTATCTCCCGTGGGTTGGTTCCAGGACACTACCACACCCAATACCAGAACTGTGCAGTATTTGCATAAAACCTATGCACATCGCATATACTTTAAACCATCTCTATACTACCTCTAATACCTAATACACTGTAAATGCTATGTAGATAGTGCACAGGAAATTCAAGGTTTGCTTTTGGAAACTTTCTGGGATTTTTTTCTCTTTGAATATTTTCCATGGTTGAATCCTTAGATAAAGAACCTTGATACAGAGGGCCAACTGCAGAGTAACTGGAAAGAATTAAAAGACATTCAAACCATTTACAGATGTCATTAAATCAGACAAATCATTAAAACAGACTTTAAAAACTACAAATCGTCTTAAATATCCATTTCCCCCACTTTTATAACTCTTAAAATTCCCACACAGATAGAGCCACTCCTCAAAGTCTTCCTCTCTGATACTGTCAACTCCCAACCCAGCATGCTACTTAACTTCACCTCCTGCGAGAGTTTTTGCCTTCCCTTCCTCTCTCACTTTTCTCCAATCACTATTCTTTTCTCTCTTCTCAAAGTAAATATTCCATCCTCCCTTTTTCATTACTTGCTTTTTTCCTGTTTTATTTCATTGGCCCATAGTAGCATCAAAGTCACATAAGAAATGAAAGACTTCTCCTTGGAGGTCAGAGGCAAGGAGAAACGAAAGAACAAAAGTGGGGCAGAGTAAAACATTCACACGTTAACATCTTTTGTTCCCATAACATGTGAACACTTCGTTTCCAAAGAATGTATTAGTATTATGTTTTATTTTATTCTCTAACTCCAGGCTCTTCATAAGAAAGACTTCTCAGGCGATCTACAGATCATTCTTGTTTAGTATCCCTTGGGCTTTTGGAATCAGTGGAAACAATAAAAATCTCCATAGTTAAGTCTCAGGACAGAGATCTCAAGAGGCCCCTGATCTCGGAGATGCAAATGTCGTCAGTGCGTCCCTGGCAAATGAGATGAAATGCAAGGGCAAAGCGCAGCGCCACCTACTGGGAGATCTATGGCTCTGCACTGCCCCTCATCAGGAGACAAGCGTGGGATTTCAGTCTGCCGCAAGAACCAGTAAACTGACATTTCCGTGTTGCTTCTTTTCGTCAGGTTTTTTTTTTTGTCCTATTTTGCATTTAGGACTGAGAAGTTAATGATTAATCAATTTTATCTAACTTTTTAAGTGTTAGAGAATTACCAAGAAAGAAAAACGCTGCAAAAATACAGAATATGCTCTTTTTCTTCTAAAATGTCCAATAAATTTTAGGTTACTGATGGTAAACACCTAGCTAAGTAGAAACTTTTATATCAACTGCTAGTTACATAAAGTATGAAAATACAAAAATATTCTTTGGCACATAGTGGACCTTAATAAATTTTCATACACTCATCATTCTCCTTGAGGAGACTAAGTTATTGACAGTGGTTGCAGATAATAGTTTACTAGAAAACTAAAATATTACTTTTTTCCAAAAAATGAAAAATTTTAAAGCAAATTTGCTCTTAAAGAGTCTAATTTCAGGTAGTTTATTTGAATCATGTCTTTTATGATAACTGCATATACTTTCCTTTTCTTTTAACAGATAACCTCTAATTGTGTATATAGTATAGTTTACATGATAGTTTTTTTAATATAAATGTATTTATTTTAATTGGAGGTTAATTACTTTACAATATTGTATTGGTTTTGCCATACATCAACATGAATCCGCCACAGGTATACACATGTTCCCCATCCTGAACCCCCCTCCCCCCTCCCTCCCCGTACCATCCCTCTGGGTCATCCCAGTGCACCAGCCCCAAGCATCCAGTATCATGCATCGAACCTGGACTGGTGATTCATTTCATATATGATATTATACACATGTTTTAATAATTATTGTATATCTTCACTTATAGAATAAGAAATCACAGTATTTGCATTTGAAGGAATACGAGTTGTAACTATGGCAGAATATATACTCCTTACTCAACCTGTCCAGCTCTAATTCAATTATGTGATATGTAACTATCCATTATTCCTACTTCACTGTTTATTCAGCAGAGTAAAGAGACATCAACCTAAGTAGTACCAAGTGGCTTTTACCTAAGTGCAATATTGCTTTATAGACATTGTTGAATTCTAATTGCATAGTGGATAACATATGAAATGAATGAAAATCATCCGGATAATGAATTCTTATCTAAAGTATATTATGTACCACTTAAGAAAAATGCTGAATACTCTAACTGTGATGAAAGAAAATTTGAAATAAGGTTCCTAATTTGGGATAGCTATTCTATGGATACATATGTTTAATAGCATTATAAAATATCACTTCTAAGACACCATTATATTTGCAGACAGCATATTCTTAGGTCACAAAGTTATGATTCATATATATCAAGTCACTTAGCACTGCTGGCAAGTGTTGCCAGCCTCAAATATAAAACAGAGAGGATAATAAAACTTTAACAAGCAGCAATAAAACTAATGAAATATAATCTCAAATACACTACTCTAATTCATCCAGAGAGGAAACACAATCACCCAATCCTGAGGATGAGGAAATGAAGCCAGGTCCATAAAAACATATTCATCATAGTAACATGGGTCATTTTAGAATTAGAACTAGAGAGAATTCTAGTGGTTACAGCAGTGTAATTATCATCGCCAAATAGATGAGGATGACAGGATGAAGCATCAGTTCACAAATGCTTATTTTGGCTCCATATTTAAAGCTATGGAAATGAAAATATTGACGTTATTTTTAATAGGGATTATCTTTCATGCTGAGGACAGAGAAATTTCATGATGGATTGAGAAGCACTTAATAAGTTAGTTATGACTTCCAAGATCAATATGTAACTGGGTCACACGTTTATTTACATATGGTTTGTATGTGCCTGTAATAACCACGCAATCTAGTCCGAAATAACCTCAGGTTGATGTTTATTACTGTGTCCCTTGAGGTTGTAATTTGACAATTGTGTGTTTTCCCTCTTTATTCCTTGTCATTCTCATCTGCTTTTGAGGACTTAGAATTCCAAATTTAAGAGTAAGGGAGGAGAGAGGAAGAGAGAGGAAGGGAAGGAAGAGGAAGAGAAGGAGGTAAGAGGAATTTGTTATATGAGTCCTTTCTCTGTAGCTTGATGTTCTGCACACAAAAGTGCTGTAAGTCAGCAAGCTAAACAGCAGAGAACAGACTTATCCAGAGATGAAAGCAGGTAGACAAACTTTCCTCTTCTTTTAATAGAGAACCTCTGTAATTGTGTATATAGTATAGTTTACACATCCAAATAAATCAGTAAAGAGAAACTGGTTGATAGTCATTCATTCTCAGAAGCATCCACAGACGGCAAAGAGTTCTGTGCTTAGTTTGTCACTGCTGGAGATTCAGGACAAAATTAGAGGCATTCCTATCAATGACTGACTTCTATTATCCAAGAAGGCTGAGGAAACACATAATGTCAAGTGTGGTCAAACATGAGTAAGACAGGATGTGGGATTTTGTTCAGGTATATTTAAGATCAATAGAAATAAAGAGCAAGATGGTGTATGGAGATGGTATAGAAATTTGGGATTCCTGTTTATTAAAGGGCAACCTAAATGGACTAGTCGGAATATTTCCTAATAGAGTGAACTCATAAACAGATTATCCTTCACAAGCTAAGTAGACTGAAGCACTTTAAACAACTCAAACCTAAAAAGGTGCTTGACATATATCAACGGAAAAAAAAAGAAGGTGTCACATGAAAAATATATGAATATAGGAATAAAATTTTTTAAAGCCTAGGTTTTATCAGAGTAGAAAATAGGATATAACGCTTAACTCAAATAAAAACAATCAAATTTATCTTATTTGCTTTCTGTTATCTCACATTAAAAAAAAATAAGTGTGCTCCTACTCACTGATTGTATTTCAGCTTGGTCAATAGGAGTATTAACATTGGCCTCAAAACTGTCCCCTTCAAAGACTTTCATTGTTTCTCACCTATCTTGAAATTTTAAGATGATAATTATTTATTAGCTACCTCTGAGCATAATACAAGAGAAAAATAAAATAATATAGTAATGAAATAATGAGGTTTGGAAGTGTTATCTATTAACAAAGAGTTAACACTACTTTTCACTACTCAGTATAAATGGCTGATTCTTCTTTTTACTAAAGTCGTGTTCCACTCTTTGCAACCCCATGGAATATAGCCTACCAGGCTCCTCTGTCCATGGGATTTTCCAGGCAAGAGTACTGGAGTGGGTTGCCATTTCCTTCTCCAGGGAATTTTCCTAACTCAGGAATCGAACCCTGGTCTCCCACATTGCAGGGAGACGCTTCACTATCTGAGCCACCAGAGCAGGCATTCTTTTTACTAAAAATACAAGCCAAACAACAATGCCTTTAATATCTATCTGCTTTCACTGATTACCATTAATTCTATCAGCCTATGATTGGGGAGAGGAATCCTTAATACAAAGAACATATACTTATAATATTTGTAACAGAAGGATGTTCTGTGAAATAGGAAAATCGACTTAGGTTACATTCATGTTTTAATGGATAATTTTGATTGTTAAATTATGCATGCAGTTTGAAAATGATATTTTTTAGAAGCTTGCTTTCATTATGCGACATTCATATAGCGCCATCGTGTGGTAAACCAATCGCATACCAGTTTATTTGAAAGTGTAAAAATTAACCAAAAGAGAAAGACAGTGATGTTTGTTTTGGTCCATTCTAATAAACTTGATCTTCTCGAAAAGAGCCTAGAAAGAATAAGCTGCAATGAACTCATCCAATAAATGTAAGCCTCAAACACTTATTTAGCAGTGGGCTTGGAAAGTGCATGCTTGAATTCAAAAAGAAATCAAAGTTAGCTGAGAAGGCCACAAGGAGCAAATAACATTTCCCCTTTCAGAACTGTTCAATATTATGGGCATCCTATGTTAAAACAACAGACACGAAGCTGACCAAAGCGCCTTTTTTAATGTTACCCCATAGCCATATTTTGTTCTTTATGTAATTATTTTCAAAAATCACAAGTTACAATTAAAATGATAATTTATAACCATAATTCCTTCTTTTATCTCACTAAGAAAATCTGGACATGAATGGACAAGTTTAAGTGCCTATATGGGGCAAATCAGAGCAATTTAAATTGGAAATATTAAACACTCAGTTTAATATTGCACTTTTCTCAAATCGTTTGTGTTCATTTTCAAAAGCACAAAATCAAACAGTAGCTCCAACTCTCTTCTACTTAATTTTCAGTATCATCTCTAATTTTACTGATGGATGGATATAATCATTCACATCACAAGATTATTTTAACAAATTTATATCTTACAAGTTAAAAATTTCCTTCCAAGGTCAGAACGTGGAAATCAAGAATGCAAGTTGGTAAGAGACTGTTGATTTAAATACAAGAGTTCTTAAGCCTTTAAAATTCTTTTTCAGAAATGCTACATTACATAAATTTAAGTATAGCAAAGGCCACAGAGAAATGCAACTCTGTTCATGACTTCTCTTACTTTAGAAAGTATTAAATGAGCTTTTGAAATTTTTGCCTTTAGTAGATCGTGTAAAGAGAAAGAAATGGGGTCATTTCATTTAAACTGTATTGTCTTTATAATTGTTTTAAGAAATGCCAAGTACTTTCAAACACACTATTTCAGATTATAAATTTTAAATACACCAATCAACTTTGTGAGACAAAGTCTTAGTTTTATTCTTCTTTTCCCTTCTCTGTAAAACATCAGGCCCAAGAGGTAAAGGAAATTAAGAGGTACAAACTTGCAGCTGCAAAATAAATGTGTCATGGGCATGAAATGTACAGTGTGGGAAGTAGAGTCAATAACTGTGTACTATCTCTGTGTGGTGACATATTTTTAAAAAGCACCAACACAAGTTACTAGATTGAAAAGATATAAAATTATCAACAGATATAAAATCAGAAAGAACATAGCTATGAATCTAAATTTTTGGTTTTAAGCGGTCCATTTAACATAGCGTCATTCAACAACAGATTAATGAGTTTATAATAGTTCATTTAAAATAAGTTTATTCTGGTGAAATTTAGTAATAAAGAAGATATCCATATATAAGAAAAAAAAAATGACAAGTAAATATCCTAATGAAGAAAGGAAAAAAATGTGCTAAGTAGAGATGGAGATTACCTAACCTAAAGATAAGTACTACAATTTTGGTTATGAATGTCTATTATGAAAAACAAAACAAATCCAGTAAATAGGCATAATAAAGTAGAAAGCCTGAAGAAATCCTGGACACTCTAAAGTGAAAGTCGCTCAGTCATGTCCGACTCTTTGCGACCCCATGGACTATACAGTCCATGGAATTCTCCAGGCCAAAATACTGGAGTGGGTAGCCTTTCCCTTCTCCAGGGGATCTTCCCAACCCAGGGATTGAACCCAGCTCTCCTGCATTGCAGGCAGAACCATAAGGGAAGCCCCAGACACTCTAAAAGTAATTAATGATTAGGGAAAGTGGAGCCATGTTAAAACCAGTCCACAAGTTACTTAACTGCCTGTCAAAATCCCACAAAAAATTAAATTCCGCTATCATGCGTTTGGATATAATAGAAGTCCCAGGGACAGGTGCCAATGGCAGTGCTACAAATGGGAAGTCTCCTGAATCTTCAACCCTTATGAAAGAGACACATGGCTTCCGGTAGATTTAGCCGTGGGTGATAATATCAAGGAAGGAGTACTGGCCATCTTTATAGATACATGTCTGTTATCTTCAGGACAAGGAAGAATGAAGGCACTCTTCAGTCAATATTCTTTTGACTGAAACTCACTTGAGATGGTGGAAGCAAAGGGCATCAGTTATATGGATATAAGTGTGCAGTGTGGTTATAAGTGTATAGTGTTACTCAAAGAGTGATCCAAAGAACACGATGGGATTAGTTACAGAAATTAAGAATTTAGAAAGCAGCGTAGCATTTGATAGAGTACTTTTTTGTCCACTGATTCTATAATAAAATCTGTATTCGTTTTTTTTCTGGCCGCTGTGACAAATAACCATAAATTTGGAGGGTTAAAACAAAGGAGATTTATTCCCTCATAGTTCTGGAGACCACTCCAGCCATCCTCTTTAAAAGGAGGGCCTTGAGCTATTGAAATATCTTTGCCAGCATAAGCAGAGAGCAGGAAGTGCTTGAACGTTTACAACCAGCACTGCCTCCCAGGATGGCGGCAAGCCAGTGTCTGATTGGTGAGGGAATATGAAAGCCCAGCAACTTTGCCTGAGTCAGGACAAACAGTGCATTGTAACTTACATTCCAGAACTCCCCTGCTGAATCAGGCTGTCACCACCCTTGCTTGAAAAAGCACCCTTGCTGCTTACCTTCCCTCCCCAGCTTCCCTCTCTCCCTTTCCAGTTTATCTGGGAGCACTTCCTTAATAAATTACTTGCATATGCATTCCTTGCTTAATATTGAAGAAACTGACCTATCACGAGGGGCATTTCACAAACAACTTATTTAATGTCTCCTTAGATTGGAGAGCCCAACCTAGAACAAAAGCTGCCTCATACCTAGAGTAGCAGGAGCATCTTTAATGAGGATTAAAGAACCAGAATCAGATCATCCAGCTCTGTCTCTCTGGGCCTCTGGAGCCTCGTGAACTATCCCCTGTGCCTCTCTCTGCATGTCTATTTTATTTTTGTTTCTGCACCCATCCATCTCTGCTTTACTAGACATGACCATCACTTTCCATCTAATTTTTCGGTCTCAATTTATCATTTCTTTTCACTTAATAAAGTAACTTTCTCTAATATATTCATAAAATTTTAAATATTTTACATAAAAGTTTATTTCAATGAACTTTAATAGAAAAGAAGTATCACTCTACAGCTCTAAAGATTACAAAACTCTTAAGAAGATTCTAGGAAGATTCATCTCCTAGGATCTCTTAGAAAATTCTTCCCTTTTAAGAGAAGAGATGAATGGTAAGGGCAGAAACAACTCAGCTTTCAGGAGATATCAGAAGAACAAACCTAGGGAAAACTTGAAAGGGAGGCATATCCTGAATGAACAGTGTATTTGTCTTTGAATACAGAAAAGGGTTAAACTGAATGTGACGTAGGGAAAGCTATTAACAATTAAACCATTTACTGAAGAACAGAACCTTGATTTGGCCATTGGTAGTTTTACTGGTTAGAATAATTTAAGATAACTATTTTGCTAATTATGATGAAAAACAGTATTATTGTTATCATTTAAAAGATAGCTAATGTTTACTCAGCTTCTGTTATAGACCAAACCTTGTATTTAAATCTCTTCATGTAAAAGCTCACTTACTTGTCACAATGATGTTTTGATAGGTATATTATTCTCTTTTTAGAGATGTCAAAAGTGAAAGTCGCTCAGTCATGTCATTCCCTTCCACAGGGGATCTTCCCAACTGAGGGATCGAACCCAGGTCTCCCTCATTGCAGGTGATTCTTTACCATCTGAGCCATCAGGGAAACCTTCAAAAGATTTCAAAACTGAAATTCAAAAAGTATTATAGAAACTCACAGTCACATAGCTAGTAACCTGGAAGGCAAAACTAGACCTTTGTTACCAAAGCCCAAGTCATTCCACCCTATTATATCATCTTAGTCTGGAAGGACTGATGCTAAAGCTGAAACTCCAATATTTTGGCCACCTCATGCGAAGAGCTGACTCATTGGAAAAGACTCTGATGCTGGGAGGGATCAGAGGCAGGAGGAGAAGGGGACAACAGAGGATGGGATGGCTGGATGGCATCACCGACTCGATGGATGTGAGTTTGGGTGAACTCCAGGAGTTGGTGATGGACAGGGAGGCCTGGCGTGCTGCAGTTCATGGGGTTGCAAAGAGTCGGACACGACTGAGTGACTGAACTGAACTGAACTGAGTCAATTACACTGAGTCACATCTCCTTCCCTCTGTGTGTGTCAGTGATCCTGTTCCTAAGTCAGTGCTTGTTCTACAGCATCAGCTGTCTCAACTTCACTTTCTCCTCTCTCAGAAGTCCTTTCAAAGTGTTAAGGTGTTAACAGAAGGGATCCATGAAAACTAGGGCATACCACATACACACACGTTCTATTTCATGCCCTGTCCAGCTTCTCAGAGCATGCACACATGTCCTCTGTGCTGGTGAGGGGAAACCCTCATCTGTTTCCAGGGGAGCGCTTTCAAACAAATGTGTGTACTCCTCACTCCAGAATGAATTTGATGCAATTAAACAATTCAGCAGAATATACAAAAAGATCTCTCACTCCATTGTGATTATTCAATTTTTAAAAATTGACTGGTTATAATGTAAGCCACAGAATAATGTTAAAGAAGGGGAATAAGTCTTGATAAATCTTAGTGAAAATGGAAAATTCCATATGGGTTTGTCCCACTGAAGCTTTATATCAGAGATTAATGCTTAAGAAAGGACAATACAATAGAGCAATTACCACCTTATGGAAAGCCAGAAAAATGAAACATACTTTAAGATGAATTAAGATATATAAATTAATGAAAAATAATATAAAACTTAATTATACTCTGAATAATAGTAATTTTATTATTTGTATTTCAGTGGGTTAATCTGAACCACATTTACATATCTCTAAATACCATGCACCCCTCTTTGACTTCACATTTGTGATTGTGCTAAATAATTAAAACCTAATTCAGTACAGTATGCCTGGAATAAATGTTTGACTATGACTCAATCACTGCGTTTGATTTTGAGGATGCTGATATGAGGATGGGTCCATGGGTCTTGTTCTCAAGTAGGGAGCTTAGAACCTTACTATAACATAATTAAGTTCTTGTTCATTCAGTATGTATATTGAATGAGAGAGAGAGAGATGGAAGGAGAGAAACATTCTCTTAGAAACTGGGCATCAAAAAGTAAAAAAGTAAAAGTTGCTCAGTCACGTCCAACTCTTTGCACTATGGACTGTAGCCTGCCAGTCTCCTCTGTCCATGGAATTCTCCAGGCAAGAATACTGGAGTGGGTTGCCATTTCTTCCTCCAGGGAATCTTCCCAACCCAGGGACTGAACCCAGGTCTCCTTCATTGCAGGCAGATTCTTTGCCACCTGAGCCACCAGGGAAACGCCAAGGTGAGGGAAAAGAAACATACCATTTCTGCTTTAATGTTATACGCTATTTAGTAGGGTGGATGGATATTAATAAATAATTATTACAAATTGGAAAGCTACGAAGGCGAGAAACATGGTGCTATGAAGTATGTAATAGGGGAAACTGATCTGTGATGATTAAGCTGGGATTTGACGGCAGACTCTGGGTGAGCTAAATAAAGTGAAAGAAGAGGGTTGGTGGAATAACATGTGTTAAAGTCCTGTGATGACCAATTGGGAAATCATTTGAGGAAGGTCAGGAGTGACTTGAGAGGCAAGAATAAGAGCGTGACAAATATGAAACTAGTCTGGTAATGTGGGCTGAACTGTCCAGAAAGTAGAACGCCAAGTTGATAACACTGATCTTCATCTAGGAGCCGTAGAAGCCACTGACGAGATTTCAACAAGAGAGTGGTGACTGTGTCACTGAGGAGAACAGATAAAAGGAGCAAGCGTGTGGATAATGGACAGTGAAGCAACAAACGATTGCAGCCGTAGATGAGCAGGTGTAGTGGCGTGGAAGATGGACAGCACCAGGCACTTCTGAGAAACATTTAGGAGCTCATGTCGACAAAAATATGCAAAAGCATAAAAACAGCTGGTCAGAATACAGATTCATTCTTTCTAGAGTGAAACAGAAGGTCTTTGCAGAAATAGCATTAGGTGCGGACAATGAATAAAAATTTGAGAGGGGTAAGTGACGGGAAGATATTTTATGCAAAGAAAACAGCATGATCAAATCAGTGAAAGCTTAAAATGAAGCCTCTAGAGAGTAGATACTCTTTTTGGTGATTTTCTTCCCACCATTCAGTCCTCGAGTTATGCTTGTCACATACGAGTTGTTCAATAAAAGAGTGTATTCACAAAATAAGTGCATCCAGAGAAGCTGGATTGTGGAGAGCATATAAGAAATCTAAGGTGGACAATGACAAAGGAAACGAAGCAAGATGAGTCTGAGCTTCCTTCTCTAGGTAGTAGCCAAAGACAGTTTAAAGGCACAAAAATAACTTGATGGACTTTCATTTAAAAAATACAAATAAGAAGAAAAAAGGACAAATTGAATACAAGGAGATTAGAAAGTTGAAGTAGAAATTACCACTAACTGAGAAGAAGTAACAAATCTCCAAAATATTCTAGAGGTAGAACTGACCTCTTGGTCACCAAAGAAATAAATTATGAGGTGAGCAGGGGAGGAAGAACTATGAGGTCACAGATGAATGAGGTATTTAGAGAAAATGCCTAAATAAATGAGAATCCTTTTATTTAAGGTAAAAGCATGAACAGGAGAAGCAGACGTGCACAAATTAATAAAAGTGCAATTTCAGGCTTTATTTAATTTTGCAATGCCAGGTATGTGTTCAGAATGAAGATACGGAATGAAAGCTCAGTGTAAGTCGAGGGCAGAGATAAATCTCTGGAAAGTGTTAGCTGTGCTCAGTCACGTCCTGCTCTCTGCAGCCCCACGGACTGTAGCCCACCGGGCTCCTCTGTCCATGGAATTCTCCAGGCAAGTATACTGAAGTGGGTAGCCATTCTCTTCTCCAGGGGATCTTCCAAAAGCCACCTTCAAAGAGCCTGAACTCTCCAAACGGAATATGCACAAAATGAGTAAAAATGAGGAAGCTCAGCAGTGCAAAAATTTACATTCATCCACAGGAGATGGGCTTCTGTGGTGGCACAGAGGGTAGAGAATCCGCCTGCAATGCAGGAGATCCAGGTTCAATCTCTATGTTGGGAAGATCCCCTGGAGAAGAGCATGGCAACCCACTCCAGTATTCTTGCCTGGAAAATTCCATGGACAGAGGAACCTGGCAGGCTACAGTCCACAGGGGTCACAAAGAGTTGGATACCACTGAGTGACTAACACAGAGGATAAAGCAGGTTTTCTCATAGGGCATCCATTTAACTCTATGGCAAATAATTCCAAGCACTCTCTATGGAAAATAAATTAATAAGTGCTTCTTGCTGAAAGAATTCAGCTTCTAAGAAAATATTAAGGAAATGATTCAAACTCTTTGAGGAAAACATAGGCAGAACACTCTTTGACATAAATCACAGCAAGATCTTTTGTGACCCACCTCCTAGAAAAATGAGAATAAAAACAAAAATAAACAAATGGGACCTACTTGAACTTAAAAGCTTTTGCACAGCAAAGGAAACCATAAACAAAACAAAAAGACAACCATCAGAATGGGAGAAAATATTTGCAAATGAGGCAACTGACAAAGGATTAATCTCCTTTGTAGCTCATGCAGCTCAACATCAAGGAAACAAACAACTCAATCAAAAAATAGGTAGAATATCTAAATAGACATTTGTCCAAAGAAGACATACAGATGGCCAACAAACATAAGAAAAGAGGCTGAACATGACTAATTATTAAAGAAATGCAAACCAAAACTATGAGATAACCTCACACAAGTCAGAACGGCCAACATTACAAAATCTACAAACAAATGCTAGAGAGAGTGTGGAGAAAAGGGAATGTAAATTAATACAGCCATATGGAGAACAGTATGGAGGTTCCTTAAAAAAATAAAAAAGAACTATCATGTAACCAAGCAATCCCACTACTGGAAACAGATTCAGAGAAAACCATAATTCAAAACGGCACAAGCAACCCAATGTTCATTGCAGCACTATTTACTATATCCAGGACATGGAAACAACCTGAAATATCTAGAAGCAAGAAAAATCATTCAGTTCAGTTCAGTAACTCAGTCGTGTCCGACTCTTTGCGACCCCATGAATCACAGCACGCCAGGTCTCCCTGTCCATCACCAACTCCCAGAGTTCACTCAGACTCACGTCCATCGAGTCCGTGATGCCATTCAACCATCTCATCCTCTGTCTTCCCCTTCTCCTCCTGCCCCCAATCCCTCCCAGCATCAGAGTCTTTTCCAATGAGTCAGCTCTTCACATGAGGTGGCCAAAGTACTGGAGTTTCAGCTTTAGCATCATTCCTTCCAAAGAAATCCCAGGGCTGATCTCCTTCAGAATGGACTGGTTGGGTCTCCTTGCAGTTCAAGGGACTCTCAAGAGTCTTCTCCAACACCACAGTTCAAAAGCATCAATTCTTCAGTGCTCAGCCTTCTTTACAGTCCAACTCTCACATCCATACACGATGACTGGTAAAACCATAGCCTTGACTAGAATGAAGAAGTATCATATGGCAAATTAACTGAGAATTTTGTGAACAGAAATGGAATTTTATTAATAGAAATGGTTAGTATTAATTTGTGGGGTTTTATGATACACTTAATTGACATCTGGTACATCAAAGGGGTTCAAAATAAGCCTCCCCAAAAATATGTCCCAAAACTTTTGCATGAGGGTTATTTTGAGCTAAATGCATTGAGACCCTACAGACTGAAGAGAACCTGCTGCCCTCTTCTTTAATTATGTAGGAGAATTTAAATTTCCCCTTCCCAAAACAGGCTTCCCTTATGGCTCAGGTGGAAAGAATATGTCTATAATGCAGGAGACCCAGGTTCAGTTCCTGGGTCAAGAAGATCCCCTGGAGAAGGGACTGGCAACCCACTCCAGTACTCTTGCTGGAGAATTCCATGGACAGAGGAGCCTGGCAGGCTATATAGTCCATGGGGTTGCAGAGAGTCGGACATGACTGAGTGACTAACACAATTTCCCCAAGTAAGAGTTAAGTCAGTTCAGTTCAGTTGCTCAGTCATGTCCGACTCTTTGTGACCCCATGAACTGCAGCACGCCAGGCCTCCCTGTCCATCACCAACTCCCAGAGTCTACTGAAACCCATGCCCATCGAGTTGGTGGTGCCATCCAATCACCTCATCCTCTGTTGTCCCCTTCTCCTCCTGCCCTCTAACTTCACCAGCATCACAGTCTTTTCAAATGAGTCAGCTCTTTGCATCAGGTGGCCAAAGTATTGGAGTTTCAGCTTCAACATCAGTCCTTCCAAAGAACACCCAGGACTGATCTCCTTTAGAATGGACTGGTTGGATCTCCTTGCAGTCCAAGGGACTCTCAAGAGTGTTCTCCAACACCACAGTTCAAATACTGCATTCCTTCCATTCTTAATCAGAGCTTTTCTTCTATTTTCCCTAGTCTAAAAATTTATTTATGATTTCTCAATTCTGAAAAAGGTCTTTAGTCATTTCTTATCTCTTGGCTGTTACTGGTTTTTCTCCTTCCCTTTATCACTGCTAAACTTACTGAGAGAGTGATCCAGATTCTCTTGCTCACTTAAGAAAATCTTATGTTTACAAGTTAACTCACCACCCAACTCAGCTATTCCACTAAAACTGCTCTCATACAAGTCACCATTGACTTCCCATTTGCCAACCTGATGGTCTTAATTATAACTCTCAAAGATGTTTTAACCAAATTGGGCCCTGTTGACCAGGGCCTCCTATCTCCTCTGAAACACTCTTAGGTTTTGGTTTTTGTGTCATTTCTCTCTCAAGATTCTTTTCCAGCTTCCCTGAGCGGGGGGGTGGGGGGCGAGTTTTGTGACGGTGGGGGGTGCAATTCTGGTAAAGTCATACTTTAAATGTGAATTTTTCCAAATGTGGAGGAAATAGGACAGGAATGCATTGGCCAGGATAAATCATGGGCGGGAGAAACTCTGCTTTCCTCTGCACTGAGGAGGAGGGCATGAAGGAGGGTAGAAAGCTAAGTATGCTGAGAAACACAGTGGGCTCTCTCTCTTCTTGGGGATTTGGACTTTAGGCAAACATGAGCATGCACGCATGCAAGCCAGTGAGGGCTGAAGGTGCAGGGTTGAGTTCAGGCATGAAGAGATAGTAAAAGTTTGTTAAATTTATGGGAAAAGGAGTAAACTGGAAAGAAGCAAAAGAATTAGTATTTTGTGGATGCACTAAATGCAACCAAATGTCTTTAAAGTAGCTAATTATATCAATTTTACTTCAATTTATAAAAAAAGTAGTGAGCGAAAGTGAGACCCTAAAAAGCTATGCAGTCAAGGTTAGCATGAAACAATGGGAAGAGAAGTGGGATACTCTAAGACCATGAGGTATTCTATTTTGACTTTACTGACCTGACACAAAATTGACTGAAATACGAATTTATCTTCAAAGGTAGAAAGAGAAATAAGAACAGTATCATACGCAAAAATAGAAAATACAGAGAAGGAAAAAAATGTACTTAGATATTGGGCACTTAAGTCAGGAGGGGAAAAAACAAGTCTGTTAAATGTAAATAATTGGAGGGATTGTGTGTGTGTGTGTGTGTGTGTGTGTGTGTGTGAGTGTGTGTGTGTGACTCAGTAGAATTCATTTGAATTATTCACTGGGATGTTAAAGTAATGACGAAACACTCCTTTTGTAAGAGTATTTGAAAAATAATAACATGTCCATGTTGATATAAAAGTTGAGGATTTCCTTTGAGACAGTTCTGGCAAGATTTGTGGATGTGGGCTGTTCAACAGTGATATGAGTCATGTGTTTTGCCTGGGACATGAAATTCCAAGAATGAGGAGAAAAACAGGGTGCATCTTTGCATGTCAACATCTTCCTTAAATTGGTAATATCTCTTTAGAGTGCAATGACTTTTACCCTAAATCATCTTGTTCGTGTTTGCGTAAGGATGGCTCATTCTTGCTTCTTTATGAGCAGAACACAAACACAGCAGTCTTCATTGTTTCCCTTCACCTTCTGCACACGTTCTGCTATAAACACTCAGCTCCAAAACCTACTTTTCAAGATGTTCTCTCTTCTAGACAAGATGATGGTGAAGCATAGTATAGCTCATCTCAGCATGCTAAAAAAGACTTACTAAAACTCACACACCTCATTCTTATTTATCTTATTCCTTGTTCTCCCTATAATCTTCACTGGTGAGCCTAGCTTCACTTCATGAGCCTAGCTTTTTTCAAGTATCCATGGAGTCACTGGTATTTTAGAAGGTAAGGAGGTTGTCTGGAAGCAGCTGTGGATTCAAAAAGATTAGTGTTTTCCCTATACATAAATGTTTGCAACCTGCTTGGAAAGGAAGTAAAACAAGTATGTATTAGCAATAAACTTTATTTATTCAAAAAAATGTAATGCTTGCCAAATGCCAGGCACTAACAGAAAGTGAAGAGGAACTAAAAAGCCTCTTGATGAAAGTGAAAGAGGAGAGTGAAAAAGTTGGCTTAAAGCTCACATTCAGAAAATGAAGATCATGGCATCTGGTCCCATCACTTCATGGGAAATAGATGGGGAAACGGTGGAAACAGTGTCAGACTTTATTTTTGGGGGCTCCAAAATCACTGCAGATGGTGACTGCAGCCATGAAATTAAAAGACGCTTACTCCTTGGAAGAAAAGTTATGACCAACCTAGATAGTATATTCAAAAGCAGAGACATTACTTTGCCAACTAAGGTCCGTCTAGTCAAGGCTATGGTTTTTCCTGTGGTCATGTATGGATGTGAGAGTTGGACTGTGAAGAAGGCTGAGTGCCAAAGAATTGATGCTTTTGAACTGTGGTGTTGGAGAAGACTGTTTAGAGTCCCTTGGACTGCAAGGAGATCCAACCAGTCCATTCTGAAGGAGATCAGCCCTGGGATTTCTTTGGAAGGAATGATGCTAAAGCTGAAACTCCAGTACTTTGGCCACCTCATGCGAAGAGTTGACTCACTGGAAAAGACTCTGATGCTGGGAGGGATTGGGGGCAGGAGGAGAAGGGGACGACAGAGGATGAGATGGCTGGATGGCATCACTGACTCAATGGACGTGAGTCTGAGTGAACTCTGGGAGTTGGTGATGGACAGGGAGGCCTGGTGTGCTGCGATTCATGGGGTCGCAAAGAGTCGGACACGACTGAGGGACTGAACTGAACTGAACTGAGGGTACAAGTAATGTCCCTCCTTCCATAAAAATTATAGTCCATGGAAAGACACATTGTAACTAAACAGTATACATGGAAGTATATACAAAATGTAGTTAAGTGCTACAAGGGAGAATAGATGGATTGATTTGTGAAAGTTTGAATAAAGATGGGGAGGGCTAGTAGAATGAAAAACAAAATAAGCAAAAGCACAACAAAGACAAATGATTAAATGGCACTCGTGAAGGGCTAGGAAATAAATGACATGATGAGGTAGAGATGATGGCTGAGGACAGCAGAAGGGCAAAGATTATAGAGGACTTGGGAACTTGAACATAAAGCTGGACAGGGAAGTATCTCCTTTAAAATGAGATTAACAATAAGACTAGCTCTTTCTTTCTATAGTAGGGATTTACTCTTCTTCCTATCACAGGAGAATTTTGCAGGCAAGGAAGAAGCCTGCACTCAGGGAAAACTCCTGACGACAGGTAGCAATCTGTCACACCTGTCCCTCATTCCCATGGGTTTTGTGTGTGTGCATGTACTCACTCATGTTCGACTCTTTGCGACCCCATGGTCTGTAGCTCACCAAGCTCCTCTGTCCACGAAAGTTTCCAGGCAAGAGTACTGGAGCGGGTTGCCATTTCCTTCTCCAGGGGATCTTCCTGACCCAGGGGTTTAACCCCCATCTCTGCATCTCCTCCATTGGAAGGCAGGTTCTTTAGCAGCTGAGCCACCAGGGAAAGCCCACCATGGGTTTTACTTAACTGAAAACATGAGTGGAGAGAAAGTGAATGAATGCAAAAGTACTACTTTAAAATCCAAGTTATTAAGAATAGAAATGAAAAGCATTTAATCATATTATTAAATTTGCTCAAATCATAATAAGTATTTTGTGCTTCTTTTCTCAGCCCTAGGGTATACTTTATATGTGGTATATTTTATCAAGAAGGTAATAGAGTGAAATATTTCTTAAATTTGAAGTATTACTGAGTAGTTTCATGAATACATAGTGATGGAAAGTCTCTGAATAATATTGAAATATATGTTTTTTCCCTGACAACCTCATGTGGTCATGTGACCCACTTTTCTAGATCTAATAGCCTAATGCTTTCCAGTTTCCAGTCAAATATGTAGGTAATAACAAAGTATATTTAAAAGCTGCTATCAGAAACACTGCTTTATTAATTAAACTGATTTATTCTTTTATTTAAGTTATTTAGCATCTGTCATTCTGTCCACACAAAGAGGCCTTATATTTGCTTTTAACAAAAGGGATTTTAAAAATGAAAAGGCAGAAGAAAAAAGCATTGAATAATAGCCATCTATATAATTGACTAATCATAGAAAATAATTTTTGTTTGAATAAACCTATGGTCTACCAATGAGGGCTAGCTTGAATATGAAATTCTACAGTCTTCTTTTGACTTTATAAACCACACAATCAACAATCTGAAAATTATATAGAAGAAGCACAATATATCAATGCTTTAAAGTAATTCCTGCAGGAAGCAACAAAGACATTTTAATGGTTTCAGAGGAAATGCATCTAAATGAACTATGCTAGTTAATTATTTTCCTACGTTCCTTACCTTCCCCCTCACATAATTTACAACAGACTCAGAATTTATTTCTTTTATTAATGAATGTTAACATGAGTACTTAGTGGATCAGCAAGAATTCTCACACTTTTAGTGGATTAGCGTTTCTATTCTTGCATCATAATGAATTAGAATGTATGTTCTAGAGGTGCTGGTAAAAATTGTGATGGTGCAAACATGTAGCATAAATATATCTTTCAAAGCTTTCAGATTTTGCCCTTTTTCTAAACTTGGTACTGTCAAACAAAGGGACAGATTTGAGCCACTTTTGATCAAGTGGAAGGTATAATCTCCCTTCTTCAGCACACAAATGGAACCAGGAAGAACAAAACAGCCTATTACCATTTTCAAGACAGACCTGAGACAAAACTGGAATGTATCAATGGATCAAGTTGGATCTGCAGGGATCACTCCTTTCAAGCCAGTTTGCCTGACTTCCACATGACAAGTTTCTAGTCCTGTAAGACCGTAAACAATTGCAATGCCAAGGTTTTAATAAATTCTAGGAATTCAGCCTAATTTCTTCTAATAATAATAATAGTAATAATAATTTCCTCTAATAATAATAATAAAAATAATAACAAATGTGGTTTTAGAAAAAGCAGAGGAATCAGAGATCAAATTGCCAACATCCTCTGGATCATCGAAAAAGCAAGAGAGTTCCAGGAAAACATCTATTTCTGCTTTATTGAGTGTGCCAAAGCCTTTGACTGTGTGGATCACAATAAACTGTAGAAGATTCTGAAAGAGATGGGCATACCAGACCACCTGACCTGCCTCTTGAGAAACCTGTATGCACGTCAGGAAGCAGCAGTTAGAACTGGACATGGAACAGACTGGTTGCAAATAGGAAAAGGAGTACATCAAGGCTGTATATTGTCACCTTGCTTATTTAACTTTTATGCAGAGTACATCATGAGAAACACTGGACTGGAAGAAACACAAGCTGGAATCAAGATTGCTGGGAGAAATATCAATAACCTCAGATATGCAGATGACACCATCCTTATGGCAGAAAGTGAAGAACTAAAGAGCCTCTTGATGAAAGTGAAAGAGGAGAGTGAAAAAGTTGGCTTAAAGCTCAACATTCAGAAAACTAAGATCATGGTATCTGGTCCCATCATTTCACGGCAAATAGATGGGGAAACAGTGGAAACAGTGGCTGACTTTATTTTTGTGGGCTTCAAAATCATTGCAGATGGTGATTGCAGCCATGAAATTAAAAGGTGCTCACTCCTTGGAAGGAAGGTTATGACCAACCTAGACAGCATATTAAAAAGCAGAGATATTACTTTGTCAACAAAGGTCTGTCTAGTCAAGGCTATGGTTTTTCCAGTCGTCATGTGTGGATATGAGAGTTGAACTACAAAGAAAGCTGAGTGCTGAAGAATTGATGCTTTTGGACTGTGGTGTTCGAGAAGACTCTTGAGAGTCCCTTGGACTTAAAGGAGATCCAACCAGTCCATCGTCAAGGAGATCGGTCCTGGGTATTCATTGGAAGGACTGATGTTAAAGCTGAAACTCCAATACTTTGGCCACCTGATGCGAAGAGCTGACTCATTTGAAAAGACCTTGATGCTGGGGAGGATCGAGGGCAGGAGGAGAAGGGGACGACAGAGGGATGAGACGGTTGGATAGCAACACCGACTCAATGGACATGGGTTTGGGTACACTCTGGGAGTTGGTGATGGACAGGGAGGCCTGGTGTGCTGCAGTCCATGGGGTCGCAAAGAGTTGGACACGACTGAGTGACTGAACTGAACTGATATATCATTTTCTATGGGCAATTTAATGTTCACAGCAACTCAATAAGCTAGGCTTTATTATTATCCCATTATACAGAAAAGGAAACAGACACAGAGACACTAAGTGACTTCCCCAGGTTCACACAGCTAGTTAGTGATATAACTGGCATTTAAACCAAAGAGTATGACTCCGGAATTCATACTCATATTATATTGCCTCATCTTCTCTGTTCTCTCAAATTTTAGCACCTATTTAATATGAATTTTGTACATGTAATAAATGTAATGAGATGATTGGTGCTCTCTTCCCGCAAAAAAAGATATGGCCACATCTTAATCCCCTAAACCTATGGGTGTTACTTTACTCGGCAAAAAAAGGTCTTTGCAGATGTGATTAAATTAAATATCTTGAGATGAGGTGATTTTACCCCAATGGGCCCTAAATTTAATGGCAAACATCCTTGAAAGAGACTGACGCACAGAGGATAAGATACACACAGAGGACAAAGCAATGTGAAGAGGAAGACAGGTTACAGTGATGTGTTCACAAGCCAAAAAAGCCAAGGAATTCTGACACCTGGAAGAGATCAGGAGTGGATTCTCTTCTAGAGCCCCCAGAGGAAGCACAGCCCTGCGAGATTTCCGACTTCTGGCCTCTAGAACTGAGAGAATGCATTTCTGTCCTTTCAAGTCAGCAAGTTTGTGGTAATTTGTTACAGCAGCCTCCAGAAATGAATATGGTATATAATGAGTTGGGTTTGGAGGACTACACTGAAAACACATTTTGGGAAACTGAAGGGTGATGAGCTGGAGCCAGCTTAGACAGGATGGCAAGAATTAGTTTTTGAATATTGAAGAATATTGCAAACTGGTGGTTAAATGGCTACCAGGGGTCCCCTCACCCAACAAGTCATTTTGCCATTTCAGCACTGTCTCTACTTTAAGCAGTCTTGGGGAACTAAGGTGGTTCACTCTTAGCCCAGGTCTCCAGGTTCTTTGGGTTTCCCTGGTGTCTCAGATGGTAAAGAATCCACCTACAATGTGGGAGACCTGGGCTCAATCCCTGGGTTGGTAAGATCCCCTGGAAGAGGGCATGGCAACCCACTCTAGTATTCTTACCTGGAAAATCCCCATGGATAGAAGAGCCTGGTGGGCTATAGTCCATGGGGTTGCAAAGAGTCAGACCCAGCTGAGCAACTGAACATAGCACCAGGCTCTTCAGCTCTCACTCACTGCAGCTAGAGGCCTCTAGACTCTAACCACAGGACATGTATTCCTTTCATTAGAAAAGGCACCTTGTACCTTATAGCAGTTTAATTGTTATTGGTAGTATGTGTAGGTACTACCAATTGTTATTGGTAGTATGTGTATGTAGAGGTATGGATAAAGCAAGGTAGAGCTGCTAAAATGAGGCAAGGATTTTTTATAACAATATTAATAGACCTATTCTAAAAACTAGTTAAGCTGGGCATATTCAAACCCCGACACACACCATTTCTCTCCACCCAGCTCATACACATACTTCTACTCTAACATCAGTTTTATATTTTTATAGAATAATTACTGAGATCAGATATTCTCAAGCCAAAAGAGATTTTAAGTCAAAACTTGGGGGATATGTTGACAGCATAAAACCTATAAACATGACTCTACTGCCTGAATGTCTGTTGATTTGCCCTATACTTTCTCCTTCCAAACCAAAACTTTTACGAAAGCTACAGAACTGTTATGAATTGAACTGTGCTCTCCCAAAATTCCTGCGTTGAAGACCTAACCCCTATTATCTCAGAATCTGCCCTTATTTGGAGGCAGGATCTTTACAGAAGTAATTAAGTTAAAACGGGGTCATTAGAGTGGGGCCTGACCCAGGATGACTGTTGTCCTTAGAAGAAAGGGAAATTTGGAGGCAGATGTGTAAGAAGGGAAATGAGACGATACAGAGGAGAGATGGCCGTCTACAAGCCCGAGAGAGAGGCCTGGAGCAGCTCATCTCTTCCTTGCCCTTCAGGAACCAAACCGGCCAACACTGCCATCTGGCTTTTTACCATCCACGCCAGGCTGTTGAAAGCACCAGGGGCAGGTGTACAGTACCCCCTCAATGCCGTGCCTGGAGAGCTTCTTTTATTCCTTATGTTCCCAGCTGGCATTTTCTTTGGCATTGGTTTGATTGCTCTAACTCAGAGGCAGAATTCACCAACAGAGGTTTGCAGAGTTAGACCTTGTAGGATATCAGTGTCCACCATGTTCTCTGGTTTGGGGCCTTCTTGTGGGGGAGAAAGCCTGATTGTCATTATCAAAGGGACTGTCCTTCCTGACTGTTTGCCCTTGGTAACCATTGATGGCACTGGAGGAGGGGTGCAGAAGACGTCTGAGGGTGACCATGTATTAGACTACATTCGGCTTTAGTGTCCGCACAATCACCAGCTTTTGTTTATTTCTTGTGGGGGGTGGTGGGGCAGCATATAGTGAGCGTAACAGGAGGTCTCCGATTGCCTCTGGTGGCCCTCACCTGGAGGCAGTCTTGGTCTGTATTATATACTATACCCAGACTAGGGCGACACCTACCCCTAACAGGACTGTAGCCCTGAGGCCACTACTGGAGCAGGCCAGATCAATGGGATGCTAGGGGCAGGTGAGACAGGTCTGAACTATTCAGGTTTTCAGACTTTCCATAGGCTGACCAACACAGTGTTGGGTTATCAGTCTTTCTGTTCAGTTGGGGACCTGGAGCCATGAAGTCAAACCACATTTGCTTCTGGGTTACTTTTACCAGACCATTCATAGCTGATTAGGACAGACTATTGGCTCTCTTAGCTCCCTCTGTCTCAGGCTTTTCCTCTAGCCTGTGCCCATTCTTGAAATTTTTGTTTCCCCAGATCAGCAATGGACTGCCCAACATCCTAAATGTCCTGTCCCACAGCTGGACTCAGTGTGGATATCCGCATCCCATACAGGTGCTGGGGGTGGACTGGTGTATCTCAGCTTCCATCCCTGAAGCGAACGTGGCCTGACCAAGGCCTGCAAAGACAGGGATGTAGATGGTCTGCCTGTCTCCTTCCCAACTAACCAAGAATTTGTTGTATCTCCTCTATGTATTTTCAGGGCTTCCCAGGTGGTGCTAGTGACAAAGAACCTGCCTGCCAGCTCAGAAGAGATGAGAGACCTGCATTCAATCCCTGGGTTGGGAAGATCCCCTGGAGGAGGGCATGGCAACCCACTCTGGCATTCTTTCCTGGAGAATCCCATGGACAGGGGAGCCTGGCAGGCTACAGTCCATAGGGTCACAAAGAGTCAGACCCAACTGAAGCGACTTAAAAGAAAGGCACACTATGTATTTTCAGGACTCCACATGACCAGGAGTTCCCTCCCATTAACCAAGCCTTCCTGCAGGATAGAATAATCCAAGTGTAAAGGGAATGAGTCCCTTGACTGCCCTCCCCGCAGCACCATGCAGGTGCTGTGGGGAGGTCGGGGTGTGTTTGGTGATGATGTTCATTTTCTCTGCCTCCTGCTGGGTCAAAGAAATGCCATCACCCTCTGTATCCCGCAGCCACGCCAACCAGCCTGGATGCTTTCCCGGGCCTTTTACTGGAACTTGGCAGCTGTATCAATAAGCTCAGAGAGAAATTATTTTCTTATCATGAATGTTTCTTGAATTGGGAGCTGCCCCACTGGCTTGGGTCACTATTGCTGTGTTTTTCCTTTCTTTTATATCAGGGGTCAGACAGGGCATTGGAGACTTCTTCCATTTCACTATTACCACAGCACCCCACTCTGCACTCTCCTCACTTTCCCAGGGATTCAGCCTCTTAGGGTCCTAATCAGGCTTTGTCACAAGGAAAGACCTTGACTCATGGCAGTTTGCACCCCCCGAGCTTTGCAAAACACACACTAAGCTTTCCACCTTCATATCCTGTTCTTCTACCTTGTCTGCCAGCGCGAAGAAAGCAGGGCAGTGGACACCCACATGTCCTTCTCTAACCTCAGCTCTTCCAATTTTCTAACTTGAGATTCAGCCTCTGGTAGGGCATCGGTATTCAGTGACTTGCCCGCAGTAGAGACCAGCCCACTGTGGCAGCCATGTGTTTGCTTTCTCTGCCGCAGTACACTCTGCACAGCTCAAACAAGCACATTAGACCAGCTGGTGTTTTCAAGGACATCTGTCCACAAGCATCCTACATAATGCCACTCCTACTCTCCCATATGCAGGTCAACGGCTAATCCAGAATTTCCTCCAAAGAAGCTCTTTCCCAGCACTCAGTTCTTGGGTCTCCTGGCTAGCTTGCCAACTGTTAGCTAGAAACTTCCTTGGGAGGGAGTTTCCCAGGTGAAATCTGAAACTGGCCCCATATGTGGAAGGCAGGGAGAAACCAAAGAAATTGGCAAGCTACTCTCAGTTGGCAGATGGGAGGTTTAATTAGCTGATTTGGGCAGCTGCAAGACCAGTGGATTTCTGCACCCACCTGCCAGAATCTTAAAAGTTTTTGAAGAGGCTTCAACTGGGTTCAATCACACCTACCATCCAGACAGTCTCAACAGCACATTGGTCTCTCAAGGCTGCATTCTTGAAAAAGGCTCCCACTGTGGGAACAGTGGAGAGTGTATATTTTAAGCACATGGGACGCGGGGAGTAAACTTCAATTGCCCAGGTCCAACTCTCAGATCAAAGGGGGGTCACATCCTCTTGATTACCTCATCCACCAATATGTCACCATGTATTGTATTTATAACAAAAGCATCTGTAGAAAGCATAGAGTTTTGTTTATTTTCCCCCAATTTTAGAATATTTGTGTTTAGTAGAGATTACCTAAAGTAATTTAGTTTCCAATTGCAGCTTTGTCAATGGCAGATTTGAGATAATCATTCATATCTACATGCCAAAATCTTTGAAATCTGGTTTTTAGGTTCCAGTAAGTTTTTTTTGAATCACAGTTTTGACATAAATGTAGTCCAGTTCATCTAGAAATCCATGTAGTTATATACATGCAAGAGTACTTGTTTATATTCCAAACTTCTGATATAACCAAATTGAACAATAAAATCAGAAAATGTGATAATTTGCAAAAGAACTATGTAAAGTTTTACCAAAACTCTCTAAACTCATATAAATTCAAGAGAAAATTTGATGTTTCAATCCAAAAGGGGTTCTTTTTAGAACGTTTTTAAGAGCCGTAACAAGCACAGCACGAAACTTGTAGAAGAGTTTGCCTCAGCAGATCCACCGCCAAAGCAATATTTTCCTAACAATGGAAGAAGACTTAGAAAAAGAGTTATCTGCCAGCGTGTGTTTTCTGCCAAAAACGTGGTTTGTTTTAGAACCATACACATTTTCAGGCTTTTATTTTCTGTATGAAAAGTACACTTAAAGTGAGTTCTTTTATACAACCATTATTTTTCAAAAGGTATAAAAAGTATATTACATACTAGGATAAGTTACTTATCCTATAGTAGAAGAGGGACTTTTTTGGTATGCTGTTAATAAAATCTTTTTTATCAAAAACATGGCAAAATAAATCACATTTTAAAAATGGGTTGTACGATATAGCTTTTACTAAATGACTAAAATAAGACTCCTGAGAAAGAGCAGGTGATTTTATTTCCTAGTGGGTATGTACAAGGGGTTACCAGGACCTCTTCTTTGAGGCAGTCTGAACTCTCACGCCCATCCCATCCACCGTGCTTCCTGGGAGATGCATATCTCTGTGACGCACCTTAGAATCATGTATAGTGTCTTAAAACTCTCTGTTGCCCAGACTGCACACCAAACCAGTTAAATGAGAATCCTAAGCTGGGGGCTGGAGGGTGGAGCAGGGGTGGAGGAGAGGACATGAGTGGTCAGTGTGGTTAAAGGTCCACAGGTGGACATAAGAATGGACTTGTGGACACTGCCAGGGAAGGAGAGGGTGGGATGAATTGAGAGTAGTATTGACAGATACACACTACCAGGAGCAAAACAAATAGCTAGTGAGAAGCCGCTGTATAGCTCAGGGAGCTCAGTTCGGTGCTCCGTGATTACCTAAAGGGGTGGGATGGGGGGTGCAGTGGGATGGGGGGTGGGGTGGGAGGGAGGGAAGTTCAAGAGGGAGGGGATATGCATATACTTACAGCTGATTCACACTGCCGTATAGCAGAAACTAACAGAACATTGTGAAGCAATTAAACCCCAATTAAATATTTTTTTAAATAAAATAAAGGTCCACAGGTGATTTTACTATGCAGCCGGCTTGAGAACCACTAGTTTAATGTACGGAGAAGGCAAAGGCAACCCCATTCCAGTACTCTTGCCTGGAAAATCCCATGGACGGAGGAGCCTGGTAGGTTGCAGTCCATGGGGTCGCTAAGAGTCAACACAACTGAGCGACTTCACTTTCACTTTTCACTTTAATGCATTGGAGAAGGAAATAGCAACCCACTCCAGTGTTCTTGCCTGGAGAATCCCAGGGACAGGGGAGCCTGGTGGGCTGCCGTCTACGGGGTCGCACTGAGTCAGACATGACTGAAATGACTTAGCAGCAGCAGTTTAATGTACTTTACCTTCACACCGTTGTTGATTGTATATTTAGCACTTAACCCAGGCTTTCTCTATGCTTGGCTCATCTTCCTTTGTGCTATCCAATTATTTTTCTCTAAATTTGCCTGGTTTTTTTCTTCTTTTTTTTTTTCTCTTTCCCTTTGTTCTCCCTAACCTTTTCTTCTTTCACCTTTTCTTTTAAATTTCTACTTGATTATCTCTGTCTCTTTTTAATCTTATCACTACCTACTTTTATTTGTTTACAGGGAAGAAGATATTTCTGTTTGTATTTTTCCCCTATCTACCTTATCCTCTACACCCAGTATCTTTTCGTACTCTTTGCATCATCTCTTTTCTCTCCTTTATTCTTTATCTTGTATCTTATCAAATGTTTCACTGAACCTCTGCTTTCATTTCCTTTCTATCTTTTCTCATTTTCTCTTTGTTGTCTTGTTCTCCCCTACTTGTTTTGTTCACATACATGCATACACACCCCTGCTCCTCTCTATCCTTTTCTCCTGTTCCTATTTTTCTCATTTTTGTTTTTCCTTTATATCTGTGTGCACATGCTTGCATGCATGTGTGTGAGTGTGTGTGAGTGTGTGTGTGTTTAAGTGTGTATGTACACATTCATATGCACATGGGGGAAATAAGAATGGGGAAGAAGGTGCATGAGGTTACAGTAGTCCTCAGAGGCTGGACTTCTGGCTTGTTACTCTGGTTATCCATGGGAATCCTCTGATTTAGTTGCCAGAGATGGGGCCAGGGAATCTAATAAGCATTTTTGGGTTTGAGATCCACTGGTTTAAAGATGAAAGTCCTTGAAAGCTTAGGACTAAATATATGTACTTCTAGCAATGTTTGACAGGAAAAATCTTTTGGGTGTTGAGGATTATAGTGAAACAAGATCTCTGTGTGAGACATCATCTGAATACATTGTGGGCAACAGGACTTGGAGGCAGAGAAACTAATGAAAAGTTTTATCTTACTGGGCCTAATTCAAAATAGCACCTCACTAGTTTTCCATTTCAAATCCATTTCTGCCTCCTCATAACCCCCTGCAAATGTTTATTTCTCTGGTGCAGCTCTTACCAATCTTGGGCTCATATTTGAATTACTTCTCCATTTGTCTGGTATCCCCTAAACTGTAAATATATTGACAACAGAAGTAGGGCACTTTCTCCACTTTTTCCTAGGACAGTATCCACCTAGAGTTCTAATTACCGTAGTTCCTTGGTATCTGAGGAAGACGGGTTCCAAAAGCTCCCTGCTGCTGCTGCTAAGTCGCTTCAGTCGTGTCCGACTCTGTGCGACCCCATAGATGGCAGCCCACCAGGCTCCCCCATCCCTGGGATTCTCCAGACAAGAACACTGGAGTGGGTTGCCATTTTCTTCACCAATGCATGAAAGTGAAAAGTCAAAGTGCAGTCGCTCAGTCGTGTCCGACTCTTAGCGACCCCATGGACTGCAGCCTACCAGGCTCCTCTGTCCATGGGATTTTCCAGGCAAGAGTACTGGAGTGGGGTGCCATTGCCTTCTCCGTACAGATACCAAACTCTAAGGATGCTCAAGTCCCTTATATAAAGTAACATCATATTAGCACACGTCCTCCCATATACTTTAAATAACTTCCAGACTACTTATATTTAGATTAGTGCAAAAGTAGTTACAGTTTTACATTTTTTAACTTTACCATTTATACTGGAATACAGTCTTAAATAAATGTGGTTATGTTATATAATTTTAATGTGCATTTCTCGCTTTATATTCTTTTTGCCATGATGTGTTGTTTATATATATTTTAGACTATAGAAATTATATTAGACAAAAAGCAAATTCAAGCAATTTTTTGTTAGAGTTCAAAATGTGTCATAAAGCAGCAGAGATAACCTGCAACATCAGCAATGCATTTAGCCCAGAAGCTGCTATTGAACATACAGTGCAGTGGTGGTTCAAGATGTTTTCCAAAGGAGATGAGAACCTTGAGATGAGGAGTGCAGTGGCCAGCCATCAGAAGTTGACAATGACCAATTGAGAGTAATCACTGAAGCTGATCCCCTTACAACTACACAAGAAGTTGCTGAAGAATTCAACATTGAACATCCTACGGTACTTTGCCATTTAAAGAAATTGGAAAGGTGAAAAAGCTCAATAAGTGGATGCCTCATGAATGACCACAAATCAAAAAAATTGTCATTTTGAAGGGTCGTCTTCTCTTTCTGTACGCAACAACAAACCATTTTCTGTGCAAAGAAAAGTGGATTTTATATGACAGTTGGTGATAACCAGCTCAGTGGTTGGATGAAGAAAAAACTCTAAAGCATTTCCCAAAGCCAAATTGCACCAAAAAAAGGTCATGATCAGTGTTGGTGGTATGCTGCCCGTCTGATACTACAGCTTTCTGAATCCCAGCGAAATCATTACATCTGAGAAGTATGCTTGGCAAATTGATGAGGTGTAACTGATGAGAAAATTGCAACGTCTGCAGCCTGTGTTGGTTAACAGAAAGGGCCCAATGCTTCTCCATGACAATGCCCGACTGCACGTTGCACAATCAATGCTTCAGAAGTTGAATGAATTTTGCCCCAACTGCCATATTCACCTGCCCTCTCACCAAATGACAACCTCTCACATCTTCAAACATGTCAACAAATTCTTGCAGGGAAAAGGCTTCCACAGCCAGCAGGAGGCAGAAAATGCTTTCCAAGAGTTCATCAAATCCTGAAGCATAGATTTTTACCCTGCAGGAATAAACAAACTTATTTCTCTTTGGCAAAAATGTGTTGATTGTAATGGTTCTTATTTTGACTAATAAAGATGTATGTGAGCCTAGTTATAGTGACTGAAAATTCACAGTCTGAAACTGCAGTTACTTTTGTACCAACCTAATAGTACCTGATACAATATAAATACTATGTAAATAGTTACCCAGTGTGTGGCAAATCCAAGTTTTGCTTTTTGGAGCTTTTTGGAATAAGCTTTTTCCCAAATATTTTCCATCCGTGGCTGATTGAATCTGCCTATGCAGAACCTACAGAGGGTCCACTGTAGGTCAGTTTTAAGAGTCATTATCAGCATTTGTTTAACTGAATTAAATAACATACATTTGTCTTAAAACCGTTAAGCTGATATTATTACCAACTAAAACTCTACTGACACCGCAGGTTATATGTACAGTTAGAGACAGAATTTTTTCACTCCAACAATATAACATTCACTATATAACAATATAACATTTCTCTACCTAGTTATTTACTAACGTATATTATGATAGGATAACTAGTTAAGAATATCGGTGAAATATAAACTTTTGAATTTGGCTGTAGACTCTTGAGCCAGACATCCTGGGTTTGAATCTCAGCTTGCCAACCTGCTACATATACAAAGAAGTCTAAGACTGCCTGTTTTTCAGAAGAGCCAGCTCTTAGTTTCTTTGGCTACCTTATACATGCCAAGTTGGCTCAGGAAGATACTCTCACCTCTGAAGGCTCCAGCCTCAGCTCCAGTGTTCAAAATGCTTTGTTTAAACTTTTATACTCATTGCATTTTATTTATTTTATATTTATTATTTATATTTAAATAAGTAAGGTGTTTATTTTTGTGAACCACAGATAATAATGTTAGATCCTTCCTACATCAGCTAGATACTATCCTCATCTTCCTTTTCTTCAAATCAGTTTAGAGAAATAATCAGAGTTAAACAAGTGGTTCTTCCATCTAGAGACAAGTAACAGAAAGAGACTTTAGACTCCACCATTTAAAATTTGAGCAAGAAAGATGATTTCTCACTAGTAAAGTTCAAATTTTGTCACATTATTCTCTCACAGAATTAGGATTCTTTTTGGAAAGGGCTTCTTGTGGGAAGTAGGTCAGCAAAGACTGAGTCAGTAAGTTCTCTGGATGCTATTCTTATCTACAAGGTAATTGCAGGTCTAAACTACTGACAAAGTAGCAGACTGTGGCTCGGGAACTGTCTCCCAGCCTCAGTGTCCTGCCACTTGTTTCAAACTGCTCTAAGCTCAGTTCCCCTCTATTTCTGATCCTCTTTGCTTCACATACCTTGGTTCAATAATCTGTTTTGATAATCTGGCCTCATAGGATGCTGTTTCATGTAATTGCTCCTCACCTTTACACTCTGTAAACATGACTGCAAGATAACCATGGGCTGGGCTGGACCCAAGCCCATCACTGGATGAACCTCTGACCAATGCCTCTTCTACAGGACAAGAATTATTTTTCAAATGTAAGTTCTCTGTGAAAGCTAGAAGCCTGCTATGGCAAGTAACCCATGTGCAAGATCACTGTCAAATCAGTTTTATTTGTAAGAAACAAACTACTCCTATATAGGAACAATGATTAAGTTGTATTGCTTCAATTTCTGAGACAATCTAAAAGCACTGCTCAAGGAACACAAGTAGCTCAGGCAGTAAAGAATCTGCCTTCAATGCAGGAGATCCAGGTTCAGTCCCTGGGTTGGAGAAGGGGATGGCTAACCACTCCAGTACTTTTGCCTGGAAATCCCATGGACAGAGGAACCTAGCAGGCTACAGTCCATGAGGTTGCAAAGAGCTGGATTACGACTGAGAGATGAACACTTTAACTTTCACAGGGCTATTGAGTACTACCACTTTCTATTCAGTTGAAATAAGCTCTTCAGACATTTTACCATCTTCAGTTTCACTTGCACAGACTAGGTGCTTGAAGAATATTTGTTGATGAACAAATTAGATTTTTACAACACTTGTCCCTGGAGTTTCCAGAGTCCCTGTCTTCTCCCAAGCTCACACTATCAGTAACAATATCAAGACATCTGAAGTGAAAATATTTTAAATAACACAGTCTTCTTCTACACTGACTACAGAGATTAAAGGTCTAAAGGATTTCTAAAAGAAATAAAGGCAATTATTAAGCACACTTTTGAAAAAAGTCCTCTGTCCAGCAATAATACCAGTTCCAGAATGAAAAATAAAAAATTTGAAATACGTTATAAGACTCACATATGGTGACTGAGACTTGAATTACAATTTCCAACAGGAGAAAAAGGTGAATAACTGTTCTCATAAATTAACCATTATTTCACTGATATGCAATCCATCTCTGCAAATGGTAAGGTGTATGGGACTCTGTAATGACCCTGTCACTTAGATTTTCTCAATATACACAGCTCAAAAAGCACCAAATATCCTATTTGTCCTTCATGAAACCACTGTTCTCTACCACTCTTTAACAGCCTGTGTATCCTGGCAAAGATAAAGATCAAAGATCCAGACCCTTTCTCTTTCTAAGCCATTGTTTAAGTGCATCTCAAAGATAAATATTGTTTATAAATGAGTCTCTGGAACCTCTGTGAAGATCACTGCATGTTGGAAAGTTTCTGTTTTTCATGGGAAAAGTGAAATTGACCCCCATACTGACCCTTGTATCTGGGCATGATTAAATGAGAATTAGAGAACTCCTTCTGAAAGAAAATTCATTTTTTCTTTTCTTCTTTTTAAAGAATTTCCATTTACTTCCAGTTTTACTACTTCCTTACTTATTTACAAGCAGTTAATCAAATGTATAGTTAGATATATGATCAATGATTGTAATAGTATAACTCTAGAAGGCAATGGCAACCCACTGCATTAATCTTGCCTGGAAAATCCCATGGACAGAGGAGCCTGGGAGGCTGCAGTCCATGGGGTTGCGAAGAGTCGGACACGACTGAGCGTCTTCACTTACTTATTTACACCACTGTAATTATCAATAGTTGCTCACTGAAATTCACCATCCACTATGCATGGTGGTAGCCAGGGGAGAAATTATATCCAGTAAAATGATCTAGCACAATTTCTGGTATGTGTCAAACACTCACCATGTTACTTTTGCTTCTCTTTCCTTTCTGAGCTCCAGTCCACAATTCAACCATAACTACTAATCAAATATTACAGCTTCATTTGTCTTTCTTAAAACACTACTGTGCTGCATGAGAGTTACATGAATATTATGTAATTTTATGTTCTCTTCAAAGACTTGATAGAATATAGATTTTATTCATATAAATTTTCAAAATATCACCAGTTATTTATGTCTTACATAATGTAAAAGGTCTATAGTGGAAAAAAGTTTACTTTCTAAAACTCAGTGAAACACCTAATACATATCTAATGTGAATGGTAGGTTTGAGAAGAATAAAACTGCTACTTGAAATGCATTACCAATAAATATATAAATCTTACCTCCTTACTTTAAAGCTGCTGCTGCTGCTAAGTCGCTTCAGTCTTGTCTGACTCTGTGCGACCTCCTAGACGGCAGCCCACCAGGCTCCGCCGTCCTTGGGATTCTCCAGGCAAGGATATTACAAAGACACAATATTAACTGTGTCCCTCTGTGGTTTATCCTTTCATTAAAATTTGTTCTAGTTTTCATAGCTCCTTTTGTTCTTCAACAATCACATTCTGGGATTGTACTCTGGTAATTAAGGTTTGATTCCGGGAAAACCAGAAACTTTCATATCACTCATTCTCTCATTTGTTCTTTCCATCGTTAGGTTCTGCCTTTCCTCATCTACACTTGTGTCACTCACGCAGCCAGATTTAAGGAATGTACCCACCCCAGGTTTCTACACCCATTCCAACACAATATATTAGCCTCATAAAATCCAGTCACTAACCAGCAAAATTCATGTGCTGCTCTTATGAAAATTTGTCCCACTCATTATGTAATTCAGTAATAGCCCACTCATTATCTAATTCAAATGTGAAAACAGAAAGATGAATTCAAAGCTGGTTTCCCTGAGGGACTGTTTTGGAATAAAGCTTTAAGGCCTTCCACTCAATTCACACTTAATTCACACTTAACTCTTCTGCTTTCATTAAGAAAAAATGAAAACAAAGTATCTCCTCTGATTAACAGTGTCAGCAGCAAAACCAATTAACAGTTCCTGGGATATAAAAACAGAATCTGGGTAACAAAATAAAGTCTAACCTTCTTCTTTGTGCTTAAGTTTCACTTGTTCACTGGGGGCTGCATAGAGAGGGGCCACAAACAGCGGCCTCATACATAGCCCTTCAGATCAGAGTTCCTCCTGTGAGCTGGCTGTGCCAACACCTCAGGTAAGGGGCCTGTGTGCAGAAACACCAAGCAGGACCCTCAATTCAAGATGGCGGAGGTGGTGGCCGCTGTGCAGAGACGCTTCCCTCCACGCTGTGTTCTGGAGCATGAATAGCAAAGCTGAGTCTGCTCTGCTAGAACTCCACCCCCTTCCACCGCATCCCACCCTCCTCCCACTTTACAAAGGAGATCCCTGAAGAGCAGCCCGGCCCACAGCCTGTCAGAGGAGCTTGTACTCTAGAGCTAGAATTCCCACCTCTCATTCTCTGAGCCAAGGATAACCTTCCTTTGCTTCTGAAGAACCAAACTCGGTCTCCTATTGGTTCGAGTTACACCAGGCAGAAGGTCCCTTATTTGAAGACTGACTTGGGAGGACTGGTAACAGTGGAATTTAGTCACATGTACTTTTGTTTGTATTCTAACAAAGGTTTAACTTCCTTGACTCCTCCCCCCGCCTCCCCTCCCACAAACAAAACATATTTAAATCCTAGTTCATGATGATAAAATTAAACTTTACTTTTACAAACATAAAAAAAAGAAGAAATGTCATTTGTCACAAAAAATTCAAATTAAAATTTTTTATAGGTTTCATTAATTTCTAGACAGCAACAGAGGTAAAAATATTTTTAATGTGATTCATATCACAAGAGAATCTTGTTTTCTTGAAAAAGGACCTTTTTAAAATTCCAGGAAGGTTAAAGTACCACAAAATAATCGAGATATGCACATTGTAGGTAAAACACTTTAGCTATGATTGAAACATAAGTATAATTACACACAGGAAAAAGATATTATCAGCAGAGAAAAAATGCCTTAAGTATGCTCTGTATTCCGCCAAACTGATGGACACGAGTGGGCTCTAATATCATTATGTTTAGAAACGGCTTCATCCAAATCCAGCTGTACACCATTAATGTTCACTTCCATACAGCCTTGATAAAAGGCATTCACTGGTGTGGCACTGAATGGAACATCTGTTAAAACAGAATATTAAAATATTAGCCCAAGACTTTTAGCATCTTACTTGCTTATAGTTAGAGGAATTATTCAGACTGCTCATTTTCAATTAAATTCTAATCCTAAAGGAAAAGTCAATAATGTACTTCTGTTCAATAAGTTCACATTAATTGACTTCAGTGTTATAAGGTGTTGTGTTTGGTACTAAATTCAGCATAGCTTAGTTCCTCTGATTTTGTAAAAGTTCCAGCCAAACCTCAGATAAATAAACATGCTTTAGAAAGAGTAGAAAATAGGATATTCTTACTTGTGGTGTTCTACTTTATTTTCTCCTTAAATCTGAGCGATAGGTTAATCATTATTAAGACATTTTTTTCAATTCAAAATTATAGCTATTTGGAAATCTTTTTTAAATGGCACAATAAATATGTCTATTTTATAATTGCTGGAATATAAGTAGATTTCTGTATTTTCCAAAGAAATAGTGTCTTGCTGAGCATACAGTAGCAGGTCATAATAGGGAATTCACTATTATGTAATGTTTGGTGTTCTGAAAAATAACAGTTTTAATAATACTTCAGTGAATAGGGCCTCAAGGCTTTACTACACTTTTACTCGCCTTATCAACTCAATATTTAGGCAACATCCTTGGATTCCTGAGAACTATGGTTCATCTTCAAAACAGCCATCTCTCTACTTGCTTCCTCTTTTCTTGGCATCTCATCTCCATAACTTTTAATTCCCAATGGATATTTTTCAGCTCTTATTCTTCCTCCTCAGTACCTTATCCCACTTCTAACTTGCCAGTGTAGTGAATAAATCCATACTTTTCTATGGGCTCAGCATTTGTTAAGAAACAGTTTCAAGTCTGGCTGACTATCATAGGCTATACCATTGTTATAAATATCCCTGGAATCACCTATTTCACCTGACTTTTAATTCATAATATATGACTTAGCATGTCTATTTTGCATATCAATTAAGAAATTATCCATTCCCTAGTTCACACTCTTCAGTTCAGTTCAGTTCAGTAGGCAATAAAGCAGAAATAGATGTTTTTCTGCAGCTCTCTTGCTTTTTCGTTCACACTCTTCATGTCTCAATTTCAACTTTTTCTCAATTTTTCCTCATGCTTTCTAAACACATCTTGCTTAAAATTAGTCCTCAGTGCTGTTGACAAAGTCCTGGAACCACAGAAATTCTGACATTTTTAGTTCTGAACTCTTTCATTGTTTGTTTGATTTCCTAAAATTACATTCAACTAATTTGTGAATAAGGTAGTAGGTGGATTTCAATGTATTTAGAATTTATTCATTTGAACCATAATTATACTTCCTAATAATTAACCACATTAATGTAACTATGCATGTATACCTATCAATGGATATAGCTATCTAACGGATCTATTTATAACTTTTATAATCTATTTACTATATCTTTTATATATATATATATCTTGGCTGTGCCACTTGGCTTGGCAATTTCAGTTCCCCTGCCAGGGATTAACCTGGGCCACTGCAATGAAAGGGCTTTCCTGGTGGATTAGTGGTAAAGAACGTGCCTGCCAATGCAAGCGAGTGGGTTCAATCCCTGGGTCAGGAAGACCCCCTGGGGAAGGAAATGGTAAGCACTCCAGTATTCTTGTCTTTAGAATTCCATGGACAGAGGAACCTGGCGGGCTACAGTCCATGGGGCTGCAAAGAGTCAGACAAGTCTGAAGCCACTTAGTATGCACGCACGTGCAACAATGAAAGCACCAAATCCTAACCACTGGACCACCAGGGGATTCTGCTACAGTCTATTATATTCCCCCAAAACCTAGAGGAAATTTCCATATATGGGAAATGAACACACTGGGCAGTTCAAGTATTTTAAAGATTAGTAGAAGTTCAGACACCAAACTATTCAAAAATGTTTGTAAAAAACTTTCTGCCTCAATTTTTTGTCATTTAAAGTACGATGTTGATGCCAATGTCATATTTCCCCATATTAACCACTTTTCCTCCAGTTTTCCCCATCTTGGTAAATGGAATCTTCACCTATGCAACTACTCATGCCAAATACCTAAGAGATTCTTTCAATCATTAATTTCTATTAGCTTTGCTTCTCACATATATCTCCAATCTATTCACTGTATCCTGTCTCCACCAACATCACCCCAGTCCAACAGCTTCCGCAGCTTCCTCATGTGCAAAATGGAGATAACAAAAGTACTTTCCTCACAGGACTACTTTAAATATTAAATGATACACTTGAAACACTCTGAACAATGCCCAGACTGTGTGTTATGCACCACTGGAGGCAGTATAGTTGTCACCACTGTTACTGTAACCGCTTCTTCATCTGAACTGCTTCATTAGCCCCCAACTCACCTCATCCACTTATATCCCCGCCGTCCATCTGCATCCAGCATGCAGGGGAATTTTTTTAAACTGAATCATTGATATACCACTTCCTTGTCTAAAATTTTTTTAACGATTCTTATGGCTCCAATAAGATGCAGGACTCTGAACCAGGTCTATAATAATCCCACCCACCACCCATTTCACAGCCTCCTCTTGCATGACCACCCCCTTGCTCAATGTGCTCTCACGGTACTGACCTTCTATACATTCCTCAAGCATGTCAACCCCTTTCCATTCTGCCATGGGCAATTTGTGTTCTAGCTCCAATCTCCACCCTCATTACCTGGTAAACTTCATTTAATCCTTCAAATATCAGAGTTGTATCTTATTTTCTTCCTCAGAGAGCTTGTTCCTGGCCCCCACAACCAGATCAAGGTCTCATTTTTCAGGCTCTAAAAGCAACCCCAACTTTTCCTTCATAGAAATTATGAAAATTTTAATTTTTAAAATATTTTCCTAATCAGTTAATATCTGCCTCTGTCACCAGATGGTAAAGGTCTTAACAGCAGAGATTGTATCCATTTGTTTATTGATGTGTCTCTATTGCCTGAGACATAGGGTCTTAATGAATATTGGGTGAGTGATGGTTGAACTGAAGAATAAATATTAAACTCAGAAGACAACTGTGAGTATAAAATAAAAATGGCAAATCATTTCTCGCTAGGATAGTCAAATGCATGAAAACTTAGTTTCAGTTTACCATTAAAAAAATTAAATAAAAATGACCAATAAAATGTTCATGCAAGCCCCCAGAAAAAGAATAATGGTTACTAGAATTTTCTCCTCCCTTCTGATACCCCTTTACTACAATTACTTATGCTCTATATATACAGATGCTGTTTTGCTAACATTGCATATCTAAAATACTATCAATTTCATTGAAAATACGCTTTTTAAAACTGAAGACAAAGTAAGAAGATACCTGGAAGGCCGCCCAGGTAAGTGGCCACTGTTCCTTTCATTGCTTCATCCAAGATGGCAAATTGTCTTTGAAAGTCTTCAGAGTGGAAGCTATCCTTTCTAAGTTGAGTCAATAGTTCCAAATTGTTTCTGTTGACTCTGATTTCCAGAAAGGTTTGCTGATTGGAACATAGACTTTCGGCCTCTATCCGAGCTATTACCATACTTTCAACAGATACCAGGATATCCTGAAGAACAAAGACTCATTATAAACAAATACTAACAGTAATGCCAAATAAAAGAGACTTGGTTTTAAAATTCAAAAAACTGAATTTCAATGAGGTGGGGAAAATATGATAGAGCCTTCAAGTTTAAACGAAAAAACTTCTATTATCATAATCATTATTTTTGAATATACATTAGTTTTACAAACTCCAGGTTTAGCTAAGATGTGAATGTACAGCAGGTTCTGAAAATTCAAGAAACCAATGGGAACTTAAGTAGTATCTTAAGCAATAAATTTCTTTTTATGAGCCTTCCCAATTTTAAAACTTACATATGGAAAAGGAAGGAGCTGAATCATTCTTTGTTGGGGAAAATAGTTAGAAAACTTAAAGTGCTTTAGTAAGCACATCCAGCAAGACCGAAAGGTTTATTTGTGCCACACAAGAAATCCTGCAGACTTGGGACAAACTGAGTGAAGTCTCTGAGAAAGAAAAACCAGGACAGTAAGTTACAGAGTATTTATCAGAAGGTTGTCAAATATATATACATACATATATACGTGTGTGTGTTTATTTATTTATTTTCTGAATGTTTCAAACTGCTGATACACTAAATTACTCACCTTGCCAAGAGTCACCTATGCAGATAGCCTACTAGCATATAGAGGAAATATAAAAAAGGAAAGAAAATAACATCAAAACTAAGGAGGTGGGTGTTATGATGCTTTCCAGATAGCAGAAAGATAGTCCGAGGTATTTACAGAAACACAGAAAACATAGACAAGATAAAATAAATCTCAAGGACACGGCACGTGTTAACCTCCTCTACTAACTGAATGTAGTGTTGAAGGCAGGATTTCCGTTTTGCTTTTAAAAAAAACAATTAGCTGAAACCCAAATGTAGCAAGCTCCTATAGTCGACTGGAGACAAAACTTCACAGGATTTTTTCAGGTTGCTTACAGTTAACCATCAGAAACTCCCCACAACCATCCCTTAAGTTGCAAACAGCATCTCTTTTTATCACTATAGGCATTATTCAATTATATGTCTCTTTCTACAAGCCACAGAGAACATCCAAGTCAACCATGGCACAAACGAAAGCTACTTGCTGTAACTTGTTGGAATCCACTGTGGATGACACAAGGACAGAATTATTAGCCTCTAACAGAAGGCTGAATAATACAGCCCTTCTGATAACTCTCATGTTTTCTTTTATCTGAGAGTGTTTCCTGTTCTAATTTCAAGGCAGCGTTGCCAGTGGGAAGCCAAGTAGACTGGTTTTAGTTTTCCCTAGTCTTTCCTAACTTATTTATGGGAGAAGAGATTAAGAGTACCAGAAAGCACAAAAAAATTATAATTAGACACTGAATATTTCAGAGTGGACTGCAATCAGACTGACTTCTATTCTGTTAGTACAGTACAGATAAATTCCCATGATACTTCAAAGAGTCTGAATAAGGGTGGATCTCTGTGTACTCAGAGAAGGCTCCAAGCAGCCTTTGTGGGAGTCTGTCTAATCTAAACTATAGATACAATACATAGGTTTTTCCATTCTCCCCTATCCCCTTAACCGCTCGGTTCAAACCTTGGAAATAAGCCAGAAAAAAGTAACAATAATGAATATTTATTCAATCTTTAATGACATGCCAAATAATTTATATAAGTTATCTCATTTCATTTTCAAAAGACTACTTTGAGGCAAACACTGTTATTCTATCCATGTTACTGATTTTTTAAAAATTACAAAATAAGGATCATAAAGGTTCAGAGTAAAGTTACCTGAAGCTTTTCAGTGGCGGAATCCACCAAGGACAAGGCAAAGGGCACTGTGTTACCGGAAACCAAGGCCAGCATAACACCGGTGCCTGCTGATGGGCGAATATTCAAGGACACATTGATTTGCCAAGCCTCAGGATTGGATTCATTCTCTGTTTAAACAATGAAACAGAAGCAGGATCAATGTACTCTTAAGTGCACCAGAGGAATTAATCTTATCAATATTCAAAGCCATCTTTGAGTGATATTAAAGAATTTAGTTCTTTCCCAATGATCTATATAACCTAGGCAAAACAGAGCAAAAGAAAATAGTTTTTAATGCAGGCAAGAAACACACAGATGGAACCTCATCCTTTAGTTTTTCCTACAACAGAATTCTGGATTGTGGTGTTTAGAATTATTATGAATTTCCCAGTTGCTCTTTAACAGCTCTCCCTTCTGTCTTACATATTCTCCAATGCTCAAATCTCAGAGTGGTTGTATTATAAAATACAAGAAAGTTCAACAAATTTATTGTAATATTTCTGAGGGAAAATCTGAGTACAGCTGCCAACCCCAGCCCAGTACTTCTCTGCCTTATAGGAGTTAGGTTAGAGCAGTGGGAAAGAAAAGTCCGATCTCTATACATAGGGGTGTGGGATGGTTTGATAATAGAGAAATAGTCTGAAGTCAACAGTTAACTCTGAAATTCTAATAGGAACTCTTCTGTAATTCTCTTATCATAATACTTAACATTCTTTTTCTTAATTATTAGGTTAATAGTCTACACAACTAGAGGGCAAGCTCCGCAAGTCTCTATCATTACTGCTTTCCTCAGTAGTCACTTAACAAATATTTGCTGAACTAATATGATTTCAAAACAGTTTGATTTCTAATAATTTGAAATAATTTGTAAACTAATAATCTGAAAATATTAGCTTAAGATCTGAATGAAGTCTTCCCCATTTAATACAAAGAAATGTATAACAATAGCCCAAATACCACTTTGAGGCTTTAAAAGGGTGAATGTGAACGGAGAAAATAATTCTCCTTTGACAAGATATTCTTCCCTTTAGCCACATCTAGTACTATTACATTTTTCACTATAATCCTTTAAATTCCACCCAAGGGAAAAAAAAAAACCTGTATAATCATTTTGAAGTAAGTAAATTTACTGTAGGACATTAACAAACTCAAAATGAACATGCAGATGTGGAGAAATTATAATGTAGCATTAAATATTAATTATAAAGTAGACCATGTTTATGCTGTCTATGAAACAACCAGTTAGTTATTTATGAAAGTAAATTCAGGTACAATAAAACTATTTTCATTTTCTTTTCAGAGCTTTTTTTCCACTGGAACAAACTATCATGGGCCTAGTTTCTTTCTATATTCAATCATCAACTCAACATATTTTTTAAAAAAAACCTTCATATTCAGAACAGAGCTAAAATTAATGACATTGTATTAATTTACGTTAAGAAAACAGAGAGCGATAGTAAGATGCTTCCTTAAAACTGTAGTGATACTTTTAAGGCTGCAAATAAAGTTAAAATATGACTTTTTCTTAAATCAGAGATATTCAAATTAACCCTAAATTCATACTAAATACTGTTAGTAGTTCAAATAATGAACTCATAAAACAGAAAATGACACAGAAGCCAACAAAATAATTAAGATACACAAATATCTAGTAAGAATATGCTGAGATATTCAATTTCAATAGAAACTGGGATAAGTAAAACTACAAGATTTACTTTTTCAACTCTCTAATTAGAAACAAATCTTGAGCATAAACTTTCTTCTGTTGGTAAAAGTATAAATTGATAAAGAGTGGTCCTCTGGCAAAGCAGCCATTATGCTAAGTTAAGCACAATGAATATTAAAGGAATCTGAAGGGTAGTCATGAAAACAAGTCTAGGGGGTCACACAGAGTCAGACATGACTTAAGTGACTTAGCAGCAGCAGCAGCATGAAAACAAGAAAACCTAAGCAGTTTAACTCTTGACTAGATTGATTCAAGCCCTCTCATTAAGAGTCTAGCATATGGACAGATATGCTTATCTCTAAATTTTAATATGACTTATCTCAGTCTCTATTGTTTTATCTGACACCCACCTTTAAGCCAAAAATTATTAAATACAGAAGAAAAATAATCCATAGTCAAGAGAAAAAGCAATCAATACGACCAGTTTTAGATATGACACAGATTTAGTTTCAATTCAAAACAGCAAGGAATTTTTGCTATTTGTTAAAGAATAAATTTAAAGATTAGTGAGAAGAGAAAGATACAATAGGAGATCACTTACTATAATCTATGCTAAACTGAGCAACTCCAGTACCAGGATAGTAGGAACCCCTCTCCACAGTGATAAGACAATGCTTATTTTGTTTTTCTTGAATGATTTCCTTTACTCCTGAAGTTCCTTGATTCATCAAATTCCAGCCTCGAATACATCCATCTAGACGAGGGTTAATCTAACAATATAAAATATAGACCAATGAATGCATTTTAAACTTAAAAAAGGGGGGCTTTATTGATTATATTACTATATTTATTGATTATATTACTGGATACAGGTTTTCATTTAAGGGCAAAATTCTTTCTTTGATGACATTTAAAAATATTTAGAATTTTATCTAAACTTTTTTCAAGGTCTCCTGCAGATGACAGTCTTTTTCAGTAAAAGTGCGTTTATAACATCAGAGACCTTCATTGGGATCCTAATGATTTTTAACACCTATCCTAATGATCTTTAACACCTATCCTAATGATTTTTAACACCTCAAACCCCACTTGACTTTCCTGTATCATCCGGGCACTAACTTTTCTGCTTTCTAGTTCCATGTACGCTTTTAGCTGTGGCCCTGGGTTCTCAGCTGCTTTTGTTTTTCATTAACTGTATTTACAACATAGGTTTGTCTTGCCATCAAATAGAAGCCTCTTCAGGAACAAACATGTTTTGCATTCTTTAATCTCACCAAAGCATCCAGCCACACTCAGATGTGTAGTCATTTCACAGATAGTTGATTCTTTTTGAATCATTTATTTTACTTTTAAAATGTCTTGATTTATCAATTTCAAAGGGACGGGTATATTCACTCTGACATGAGTTAACTAACTCAGATTTTATATCATATCACAAATCTTTGAAAAGCTAAGGCAACTGAAATATATATAAAATAGTAAATATTTAAATTAAATCAGTAAGTGTAAAACTGGCAGATCCATGACTTCAAATGAAAAATTTTAAACTCTACAAGGTCAGTGATCAGTCTTCTTCATGAACCTTTTCCACAGAAGTTAGACAAACACATATAGAAAAATCATCTATTATATCTAGCTTCAATTTATGACAGGCTGCAGTTTTATTCCCATCAAAGATTTTCTTTTTAAAATTCCACCTTACATGCTATACTTGTCTCCCAAATTTTAGTCCTAAAACAGACCTAAGAAAGTCTTACTTTGACTGGCTTCTAGAAAATAATGTACTTTTGGACTCAAATATACACATTTATATGTCTAATGGCTGAGTATGGATTATTATGATATTAATATTTAACTGATGCTTGAAGAATTTTTAAAAATCTACTTCTCCATGAGTAATACTGGGAATTTAAACAGGCTCAAAAACACTACATTCATTTTCTTATTTCCTTACTATAATTTCAAAGGTTGATAATGTTATTTTTCCATGTTCAAGTTTTCACAGTTGGTGTGTTCAACAAAATAACTTCGTTTGACTCTCAAAAAAATACATTTTCAAATCTATTACAGATGAAAGATTTCATCCATGATGAATGATACAAGCTTGGATCATTACCGGTCTAATGAGTGCATTTTCCACTTTCCGAGGTACTCCTGCAAAGTATACTTTGGTTTCGAGAAACCCATTGGTGGGCTTAAAAAGGCTTTCAGGCTTATTTATATTCATTACAGCTTCTTTAGCTATTTTTACACTAATACTCTGTTCTAATTCTTCCACAGAGACCTACAATTAAAAAGACAAAAATTATCAAACAACCAAACATTACTGCATTTCATATTAAACACTAAGATTGAAAAATCCTGTTATTATTCCAGTGCATAATTTTCCAAAGTAATCATTTTAATGCACTTGTTAATTTGTTCCAATACATTTAACATGTCAAATTAGTATAAAGGTGATAAAAATTCATTTTAGTGTGATAATTCTTGATCAAAACTAAATCAATACCATATTTTAAAGTTTAAAAATCAGTATTTTTCTATCACATTTAAACATTCATTTATAATATATATCTTTCAATCCCAGTGTGCCATAAAATTAACAGTTTAAAAAAAAGACAGTCACTCTACAGAGTCTTAGGAAACTTTTAAGTGCCCTTATTTTGCATTTGTCTGATAGTATAAATATGAAATCAATAATGTAAATAAAATTTAATATAAATAAGAGAAGCTAGTACATTCAGTATTATGTTTATTAAATTACATTTTGTTTCAAAATTCAAAAGTAGTTGAGGTCGTAAGAAAGCATAATACATTAAATTAAATTGGGTTTTTCCAATTTTGAAAGTAGTTTGGGTTTCTAAAAAAATTGGAAGTAGTGGTAAACAATAAAATTTTTTTTCTTATAAAGGCAATTTGAAGAACCATTGCTGCAATTTCCTCATGTAAAACTGTAGGACTCAAAATGCAAACTCTGCATTTACTTATCAATCAGGGTAACCAGACAATAGGCATATCAAAGCACTACCACAGGAAGGGAAAAATTATGCTCTAAAGTAAAATAACACCCCCGCATAAGCCTTCATTTGTAGCTTTTATGTTATTCTATGTATAGGAGCAAGCTTTGACAAATATTATACTTGAATTTAAGTATTTACATATTGAAACATATTTTTAATAAATTATATTCTTTTTAATATAATATTTAGAGCAGTATATTGGATGTGATAGAGTTTAAAACCGCAGATTGACAATAACTCATCTTGGTGTCTTTATGGCCCTCTTTATGCTGAATTTCCAAAAGGTTTTAGTCTATCTTAAATTAAAGGCTGGATCTTAAAAATATACCCCGAATCTGACCACTTCTCAGCACTCCTACTATCAACACTGCAGTCAAAGCTGTCATCTTTTCACTGTGTTATTGCAATAGTCTCCTAATCCCATATCCTGTTTTATCCTTGTGAAAGTGAAAGTGTTAGTCACCCAGTCGCGGCTGACTCTTTGCAACCCCACAGACTATAGCCTGCCAGGCTCCTTTGTTCATGTAATTCTCCAGGCAAGAACACTTGACTGGGTAGTCATTCACTTCTCCAGGGGATCTTCCTGACCCAGGTATTGAAGCTGGGTCTCCCACACTGCAGGCAGATTCTTTACTGTCTGAGCCACCAGGAAAGCCCATAGTTGTGGCCCATGGGCATAGTTGTTTCGAGGCAAGTGGGATCTTCCCAGACCAGGGACTGAACCTCATATGTCAATAACCTCAAATATACAGCTGATACCACCCTTATGGGAGAAAGCAAAGAACAACTAAAGAGCCTCTTAATGAAAATTAAAGAGGAGAGTGGAAAAGTGGGCTTAGAACTTAACATTCGGAAAACTAAGATCATGGCATCCAGTCCCATCACTTCAGATGGGGAAACAGTGGAAACAGTGCCAACTTTACTTTTGTGGGCTTCAAAATCACTGCAGACAGTGATTGCAGCCATGAAATTAAAAGACACTTGCTCTTTGGAAGAAAAGCTATGACCAACCTAGACGGCATATTATAAAGCAGAGACCTTACTTTGCCAACAAAGGTCTGTCTAGTCAAAGCTGTGGTTTTTCCTGTAGTCAAGTATGGATATGAGAGTTGGACTATAAAGAAAGTGGAGCGCCGTAGAATTGATGCTTTTGAATTGTGGTGTTGGAGAATACTCTTGAGAGTCCCTTGGACTGTGAGGAAATCCAACCAGTCCATTCTAAATGAAATCAGTCCTAAATATTCACTGAAAGGACTGATGCTGAAGCTGAAGCTCCAATACTTTGGCCACCTGATGCGAAGAACTGACTCCTTGAAAAAGACCCTGATGCTGGGAAAGATTGAAGGCAGGAGGAGAAGGGGGTTGGATGGTATCACTGGCTCAATGCACATGAGTTTGAGCAAACTCCAGGAGTCGGTGATGGACAGGGAAGCATGATGCGCTGCAGTCCGTGGGGTCGCAAAGAGTTGGACTCGACTGATTGACTGAACTGAACTGAGGGACTGAACCCGTGTCTTCTGCATTGGCAGGCAGATTGTTTACCACTGAGCCACTATCTTTACTCTCTACAGTTTCCACAAAGTCATTAGGTCCTAACCAGGATCATCTTTTAAGATGCAAATTAGATCATATCACTTCTCAAAATCATCTAAGGTCTTTCTACTTAACACAAAATTCAAGGTCTTATTCCAGGCCACATTTCTGACCTCAGCTTTTACTACTCTCTCCCTTTTTTACTCCACTGCATCTACACTCACTTTCATGTTGCTGCTCAAATAAAAACGAACACATCCTCTAGCCTAAGACTGTATTTGCTGTTCATGTGACACGGAATTATCTTCTTTCCAAAATGTCTGCTTGTCATGTGCCCTCGCGTCTCTGATTGAATGCAATCCCATCAGAGATGACTTTTCTGATTCCATATGCACACTCACCATCATCCTTCTCTACTGCCTGGCCTTGCTTTTCTTTTTCCTCATTGCATTAATCACTACCTGACATAGCTATTTGTTGACACAGTTGTGGTTTTCATCTCACCACCAAAATGCAAGCTCCATAAGAGCAAGGACTTTTGTTTTATTCACTATTGCATCCCCACCACCTAGAAGAAGGAATAGCACACAAAGTGCTCATAAAATATTTTGTTGGATAAATGAAATTATACAAATTATACATTTTCCACCAATATTAGGATTATACCCAGCTATGAAATATAATAATCACTTTTAAGTTATCAATAATCGCTTATGAGAATATTCCTACAGTTATAGCCATTCTAATGACAATCATTATACATTCAATTTTATTTACCTGAATGATAAAACAATTCTAGTTATGCATTTTAATTTCTTATTTTTAACATATTTTTTAAAAAATAATTTAAAATTAGTAAAACAACTGCAATAAAGTGAATAGTTCAGTTTATAGGTTAGTTTAACTTAATCACTTTGTCATTAATTAAAATTTAAATACTTATTTAAAATATTTATTTATTTCAAATAATTTCTGTGTTATATAAATTTGTTTGAAACAGTGTAATTCATTAATAAATCATCAGGATTATAAGTTAGTAGGACTACCATGCTACCATACTATCTTTTAAATTTAAAAGATATGGAGTGAAAAAAGAAATCCTATTTATCAGCGGGGTGGAAAATGCAAAAATTGTTAAAATATTGAATTACAATTTGAAGAAAAAACAACAGCAGCAAATTTATTACCAAAGTTTCTCTCTGACTTGCTAATGTTCTTAAATTTTATTTTTTCTATAAGCTTGTATTCATTTTATAGAGGGAGATTTTAATTTAAATGCTTTAGCTAAAACATGGGCATATCATTGAATCATAGTTTCTTTTTAACAAGAATCATAAATATAGGAGAAACTGAACAGCTGCCTTCCATTCAACCCAAATTCTATCTTTAACAAGATATAGCCCATGAACAATTCTTCAATAAACACTACTTGGAACTCATGATCACTTCACAGATAAATATTTACCTTCTTTATATACATTATATCCTACCTAGAAATGTACTTAAATTCACCTTTAAACAGCTGATTTTTCCAATTTGTATATACTCATTGAAAAAAGAATTCTGTTTACTCTCTTTTACTGCAAAAGTGATTTTAGTGGTTTTAGATAGGTGATTTAGGGACATCTGGCATTAAAGTGTATTCTTCAGTATACTGGAGGAATAGCTGTATGCATCAAATATTATAGATACAGATGTAGTGGGTAAGATGTGGTAAAAAAACCTATACTAATATACAACATAAGTCAAAGAATTTTAACAACTTCTCTGACAGTTGCATTTGATCCTGTGAAGCCAAAATTCTTTCAAAGTTAGGAGCCCAAAATCCATGGCTGCCAATCAGCAGATAGCCCCCTTTTTGGCGAACCACATCTGCACCCAACTATCCTTTATTACACTTTCCTGTAACATATTTCACATTGCACCATATTGGTTCACAATGCCACAACCACTATTGAACTCTGAGAGTCTAACCTCAAAGAGCATGGACGATCTCTTACTGTGGTTTCAGCCCCTTGGACTGGGAATATAGCATTTTAAACACGTTTACTAAATCCTTATTGAATATATGATTGCAAGAGTGGATAAATATAATGAAATAATTTAGTGAAGACTTTACATGGCTGCTTAACATGGATCTTTCCTGTCAGTTCCCACAGACTTAGAAAGTGTCTCTTTGGGGTACCACATTCCAAGGTGAAGCTGATCTTCTCAGCTCTTCTCTGCTGAAAGTAGCATTGATTTAATTGACATTCTGCCCTCTGTAGACTAACAGTAATCCCTTCTGTAAGATAAGTTCCATTTGAATACAGTAGATTAAAGTTCTATTCTTGATTATTCAAATAAAGACTCACTTTTAGGGATTAACTAAAAATGCTAGTTTCTAAGCATTCTGATTTGTTCCAGCCATCCTATTTGTATAAATCTATTAATCTATATGATAATATTTAAAATTAAATTAAATTTTTAATTTTGTTACTACATGTATTTCTCTTTTGCATTAAAAATATTGATGGCTATCCATTGTAGTTGTCCCAGATCAGTGTTATCTTTGCATAACCCTTGACCTTATAGGTGCAATATCACAGTTCACCAGTGACAGCCACTAAAAAAGGTCAAAAGTTAAAGACAAAATAGTTGGAGGGGGGTTCATGTTTGGGAACACATGTAAGAATTAAAGATTTTTAAATTAAAAAAATAAAAAACTTAATACTAAAAAAAAATAAAGAAAAATAAATTAATTAATTAATTAAAATAAAAATAAAAAAGCTAGTAACTGAAAACAACTTCAGTTATGGGAAATCCACACTGTTGAGAGAAAATAATTTCTCAGACTGTTTCAGGTATTTACAGTGTGTAGAATACACTTCACACAATATCAGATAAACCCAAACTTATTTTGGTTTGGTATCACTATTAAAGTAATGATTAATGATTTTATACAAACTGCATCAGAGTGGAATGATTCTTTATGAGTTCTGCAAAACATACCATATTCCATAAACCATCATTAATAACTTTGCCTCCAGTCGTCATTTTGACAGTCTTTTCATTCTTAAACTGAATTTCAATCTTTCCCTCACGAAGCGCAATCAGGAACCAAGATGAGTGATCAGAAGATTCTGCATACAGGATAACACCTTCTGAATCATATGTCCGGAAATCAAATTCAGCTGAAAATCTGAACAATGGACAAAGAGAGAGCCTGAATAGTGAGAAATATTGAAGATCATGTTTTTCTTTCACTCTCGAACTGGCAAATAGCAGTATGTTGAAAGAGACAACTCTTTCACTAGAAAAGATAAAAAAGGGCAGGATTAAGCTCTTCTTGTATTATCTCTGGCTCCATGTGTACTTAAATCAAGCTGTTTTACTTTCTTGCTTATTCGTGGAACATTTTTTCCAAATGAGCATATGCTTTGATAAATTTTTCATCTTTTGGCATTTGTTTTGAAAGCTCTTTTAAATGCTGGAATGCACACGTACAAATATTGGGCATATTGTTTCAGAGCCTTTTATACACTATATAATCTAACATGAAGATTCTTTTTTTTTCTTCTGTATCCATATATGATTAATAAAAGAGTTTAATCCATGATTGGTTCATCCATCAAAGAGCAAATTTTCCCTATGATTTCATATATGTCAGGAAGGAATCACTCACAGAGATATACAAGATAGTATCTGAATGATTTCTAACATAATTAAGTCTTCATGTGTGGTAAAGGAAAGTAAAATCAAAAACTTTTAAATGTATCTGTTAGTTTAATTTTAAAAGCTCTCCAAAACTCTAATTGCACAAATCACTATACTGGAGTACATAGAAGGAGAGTTTAAAAGATATACCCACGTGTTTGGGGCAATCTGAGCTCTGACAACGCCTGTTGCTATTAAGACATTGAACATATATGTAGCTACTACAGGGAAGGATAAAAATCTTAAGAATGCTGGACTGAAAAATAACATATATCAATTCATGGCCTTATGATACTTTAATGAAAATCAGCATTAAAGTTTCCAAGGGACCAGTAAAGCAAAATGATTGAAAAAAGGTAAACAGGAAACAGGAAAAATAATTGTATAACTACTAGTCATTTGAGTTAAGTTAAAATAAAGGTAATTTAAATAAAAAATTAAGATTTCAGATAATTATTAAATATGGCAAGAAAGAATCCCAGACTCTTTCCTTTTCTATGTACAACAGTAATAGTAATAGAGGCATCATTTGTAATAGGCACAAACCTACCTAAAATAGAACAAAGAAAAAGTCATAGAATAAACTTTCTAGCCTTGAGAATTCCAAGGAAATAGTATAAAGAAGTAAACGTGGAATAAAGCTTGTTGGGTAGATCACAATTTACTAGGAATTTAAGGAACTCAGATTATATTTTAAAAGAAGCATTTTGCTCTGAGTAGGGACTTCTATTCTCTTTCATATTCATCACATTTTGCTGATGTGAAGCATATATTATCTTGCCAAAACCTGAATCTGTGTATGGTCAGGATTTTCTAGAAGTTGATCCTATTATGGAGATAATTTCCTTCTCTTTGTAAAAACATGCTAAACCAGTAACTCAAAGAGTTGTGCTCTGCATATTTTCTGTCTGGAATACAACAGCACACTGATTCACTACGTTGGGGAACAATTCCTTCTCTGTCAGAAGTATTGTAGAGTGAAAAACAGTGAACTTGCTAACTTTGGGGCAGCATAAGTACTTGATCTTGGGAAACAGAGTTGAAGAAATTTGCGAAAAAAGAAACAAAAAGCATTAGCTGTTCTTTGTGTTTCTTACACAGGTAGCAGCTTACAAAACTTCATCAAGCTGTGTATGTAAGATATATGTATATTACATGTATATTTCTCTCTGTGTGTATGTGTGTATATATACATATACATATAATACCTCAATAAAAAGTTTAAACTAAATAATAAATACTGAAAGAAAACAATTGCTTGACCAATTTTATCTGATGTTAGAGCCCAAGCTTTTGTGAATGGTGAGAAATGAATACCTCTGAAGGTGTCTGAGATAATTAATTCTTCTCTCTCATAATTATTCTCATAGCAAGGAAAGGCTGTCTCCAATCTATATCACTAGAAGATAGTCTTTGCTCTGAGATGTTAAAGGGGAAAACCACATTTTAAAGGGGAAATCAGAGTGCTGAAAGGGCACAATTATATCAGTGAATAAATTTCAGTGTTCCTTAATAATAAAATTTCTATGAATTGAGTTGAATTATTTAACAAGTATTCACTCATATATCTAATGGATTAAATTCTAAATATACATGCTTATCCAATTAAAATATTTTAAAATTTGGATTCCATAATCAGTCTCAAATGTTTCCTTTCCATTATTCCCACAAAATTCCAATTTTTTTTGCCCTAGTTCCAACAATGTATGGCTCTGAGAAAATTTGATAAAGTAGCATCATGACTCAAAAACAGAAGCAATTACTCCCTCTCCAAAGTCAACCTAACTACAGGAAGAGGAGATAAAGTACTCAGTCAACTAAAATCATGTGACACATTTCTTTAAAATATTACTTAAGAAATCTTATCATAGTTTCCTTAATAATTATGAATATAACTATATTCTAAAAGCAGTTTCTTGAATTATTCCCATTACTTAGAAAGCATAAAAAAAGAATGAAACTTTCACAAATACATAAAATCCTCTTTTCCAGCTTCTTAAAAATATGTATTCGTTAGAATAGGAAGAACTCTGGCTTAAGGTAAAATGATCACTAGGGAAGATCAGCCTAGATCAACCCCAGATGGTTCAAGCGTGAAAAATATGTGTGAAGGAAAAAAAGAAATTTAGGGTACCCAATATCATCTGATTGATAATACACCTAAATTATATGATTGCTAATAAAATTTCATGGATTTTAAACCTTTCAGTAACTCCTTTCTGCCCTGACCTGCTTATTTCTATAATTATCACTGACATTGGTACCTCACCTGGTGGTTTCTGGCAAACGAAATTTTAAATACAAAACGACCCCTACAAACTGCTCTGCCAAGTAAAGCAATTCGTAATTTTTTTCCAGGTTCAAAGGAAGGCACACTGGAACAGCCTGGAGAAAAGGCAACAAAATAAGAAAAAGCATTGGTTACTGCTTAGTGTACGTGTCAGTATATCATGCTTTCCTGGTTCCTAGAGTTCTTGTCCAGAGAAGGCACTGGCACCCCACTCCAGTACTCTTGCCTGGAAAAGCCCATGGAAGGGGGAACCTGGTAGGCTGCAGTCCATGAGGTCGTTGGAGTCAGACATGACTGAGCGACTTCACTTTCACTTTCACTTTCATGCACTGGAGAAGGAAATGGCAACCCACTCCAGTGGTCTTGCCTGGAGAATCCCAGGGACAGGGGAGCCTGGTGGGCTGCCGTCTATGGGGTCACACAGAGTCAGACACGACTGAAGCGACTTAGCAGCAGCAGCAGCAGCAGCAGCAGCAGCAACAGTGTTCTTGTCAAACATATCCTCTCAGATACAATAAAATAAATGCAGAACACCAATGGTAATAACAAAGCAATATCTTTTACTTCCTTGTATAGTTCATCAGTGTAATCTCCAAGAATGCATGCTAAGTCGCTTCAGTCATGTCTGACTCTTTATGATCCTATGGACTGTAGCCCGCCAGGCTCCTCTGTCCATGGGATTCTCCAGGCAAGAATGCAGGAGTGTATTGCCATGCCCTTCTCCAAGAGATCTTCCTGACCCAGGGATCAAACCTGTGTCTCCTGCGGGCTCCTGCATGGCAGGTGGGTTCCTTACCGCTGAGCCAGTTTTATTTATTTTTTCCTCCGTACCTAGCTTATTTGTTTTTCTTTGGAGTATAATTGCTTTACAATGTTGTGCTAGTTTCTGCTGTAAAATAGAGTGAATAAGCTATGATGTTGTTAGTCGCTCAGTTGCGTTCGACTCTTTGAGACCCCATGGACTGTAGCTCACCAGGCTCCTCTGTCCATGCGATTCTCCAGGCAAGAATCCTGGAGTGGGTTGCCATCTCCTTCTCCAGGGGATCTTCCCCACCCAGGGAGTGAACTCAAGTCTCCTGCATTACAGGCAGATTCTTTAAAGCAGAATAAGCTATATGTATACACAAATCTCCTCCCTCTTGAGCTTCCCTCCCACTCACCCTCCATTTGTTTTAAAGCCTTATTAAGCCAAAATTTTTCTGAGCAAAAATGTGCTCTCTAGATATCAAAGGAAATGCTGAAAAACCTGAACAGGACAAATATAAAGTAAGATATCATCATAATCTCCAAGGAATTTACCAAAAAATAAAAAAGATTTAGAGTCAGGTGATTTACTACCAGGGCTTCCTAGGTGGCTCTAGTGGTAAAGAACCATCTGTCAGTGCAGGAGACATAAAGGACGAAGGTTTGATCCCTGGGTTGGGAAGATCCCCTGGAGAAGGGCATGGCAACCCACTCCAGCATTCTTGCCTGGAGAATCCCATGGACAGAGGTGCCTGGCAGGCTGCAACCCACCGGGTCACAAAGAGCCAGGCATTACTGAAGTGACTTAGCACACATGCATGAACTATTATCAAGGTTTTTTTTTTTCTTTTAAGAGTAAAAACAAACATTTAAATGGAAAGTTTTTTAAAGGAGAAGTTCTTGGGCATACATCTAGGGATATTCTGGGGAAAACTGTGCAAAAGTCACTGTATTAAATCTAGGTCCTGAAATAATATCTCATTTCCTCTTAGAACTTTGGTAAATCTATTCCAAGGAAGATGGCAATGTGTAACTACAAGAAATACTGAAATAATAGGATATCAATTTACAAAATAAACATGCACACAATACATTTCAATGAAGCACTACCAAAGTTACTACATATACCAACTAGCTTTCCTTACCTTCCTTTACCAAATAGGTAGCATAATAGGAAATGTTGACATTTTTAAAACATATACAGCTTCTCTGGATAGCAGATAGAGAGTATGTGTAAATCAATGACTATTAAATAATCAGTTAAGGGTATTTCTTTTTTTTTAATGTCTGCCTCATAAGCATGACAATTCACTTTCACTTTTAAAAATTAAAAGAGATTCATGAATTGGACTAAAGATCACTAACGTGATCCTTACTTGGGGGTGGGGGGAAAGAGCTTCAGATTTCTTCAGTGGAAGAAATATTAGAACCTACCCCCAACATTCAATTTCTGGATCAATTATGAATTGAATGTGAGTAACCTAGAAGCAAGTTGGAGAGATAATAACAAAACTGACCCCTCTGAATTTCAATATACTTAAACCTCAACTGAACCCTACTCTGACAAAATTGTTTGCACCTGAGATTTTATGTACACTCTTGCAAGTACTAACATGGATAAACCATGATCAAACTTGTCAGAATGTGATAAACAAAAGTAGACACTGAAAAATGTTTTCACTGAAATTTCTATGAAAGATTTTTTCTCACAAAGAGAAGTATAAACCTTAGCTTTTTACAGTTTTTAAGTAAGCATACACACTGCATTTTATAAAAGTACGGGCTATACAGATGACCACTCTCTGAACTGTGGCCCTGCAGTTTTTTCTTAATCTAGTTGCTAATTATCCACATGCAAGCTATGTCGCTTCAGTTGTGCCCAACTCTTTGTCACCCACTGTGGACTGCAGCCCATCAGTGTCTGCTGTCCCTGGGATTCTCCAGGCAAGAATACTGGAGTGGATTGCCATGCCCTCCTCCAGGGGATCTTCCTGACCAAGGAAATGAGCCTGCGTCTCTTATGTCTCCTGTATTTGCAGGCAGCTTCTTTACCACAAGCACCACCTGGGAAGTTCCTCCCAATGTTTACCAAATTATGTGGTCAAAATTAGTAAATAGATTGTAACTCATAGCTTGTTTTGAACTATAGCAATTATAGTAGAAATCTGTATTCTTATTTGCCTCAACTATATGGAAATAAGTTACTGGATCTCATTTTTAAAAAGAGATGGCAAGGTTAGTATTACAAAGTGTTACCTCACAACTCTTCTGATCTTGGGCAAGTTTGAATCCCTTCTTTCCGTCACAGTAACAAGAGTAACCTCCAGGGTAATTGACACAAAGTTGAGCACACAAGTTCTCAGAGCATTCATCCACATCTGGGGGAAAAGAAAATAAATTTTAATATCTCCTAAATGTTCAACCCAACAGAAGAAGGACTATTCTGATTCTAGTATAAGATATTCAGTGATAATAAATCCTTAGTGAAAGAAATTCTTTGACATCAAATCACCTTTATGCACTTGCCACAGAAATTTAAATGAGTCACAAATGTAGTTTCAATTTGTTTATATACCTGAATTAACAAATTTAATGACTAACTTTCAGTAATTAATAATTAATAAAGATATAACAACTATGTTAATTTTAGGATTTTGAAGAAAAAAACAGAGTCTCAATGTAACTGTCAAATCTGATCACATGAATTCCATTGACACTTTCTTCTTAACTCTTTGCTTTGAAGAAAAGAAAAGGAGGGGGAAAAGAAGGAGTGGAGGGGAGGACAGGAAGACAGGGAAGGGAAGAAAACATCCCTTTTAACTGAAGGTTAATGTGATTCACAGAGATAATCCACCTGCCAAGCCAGAGATGTGGGTTCAGTTCCTGGGTCTGGAGGATCCCCTGGAGAAGGGAATGGCAACTTACTCCAATATTCTTGTCTGGGAAATCCCATGGACAGAGGACCCTGGTTGGCTATAGTCCATGGAGTCACAAAAGAGTTGGACACAACTTGGCAACTAAACAACAATGTAGTTGGAGATTAAATGACTATATCAAGAAAATATCACTTTCCATAATGCAACGATTAATGGTGGCAATAAATTTAAGGACATATATTTATTTCTCAACTTATTAAAGACATAAAAAAAACAAAAAATCTCACCGTGCTATTACCTCCCTCTATGGTCCCTGTCCCAATCCATACTTTAAGAAAATCATTCTCGAAAAGTTTTAATAAGATGCTTCAGCTTAGATACACTTTAGAAATATGTAAGATCCTTGACCTTTTAGATGAATATACCCTGTGATATTTGAAAATTCCCAAACTCAAACACTGCTATAGCATAGTTTCCACTTAAAATAGAACCCCCAAATTAGTGAGCCCTCAATACTATTGAAATTGAATAGCATAACTAAAGTAATAAAATATTGTATATATGTATGTCACATCTATTTCTGCTTTATTGACTATGCCAAAGCCTTTGACTGTGTGGATCACAATGAACTGTGGAAAATTCTGAAAGAGATGGTAATACCAGACCATCTGACCTGTCTCTTGAGAAATCTGTATGCAGGTCAGGAAGCAACAGTTAGAACTGGACAGGGAACAATAGACTGGTTCCAAATAGGAAAAGGAGTAAGTTAAGGCTGTATATTGTCACCCTGCTTATTTAACTTATATGCAGAGTACATCATGAGAAACGCTGGACTGGAAGAAGCACAAGCTGGAATCAAGATTGCCGGGAGAAATATCAATAACTTCAGATATGTAGATGACACCACCCTTATGGCAGAAAGTTAAGAACTAAAGAGCCTCTTGATGAAAGTGAAAGAGGAGAGTGAAAAAGTTGGCTTAAAGCTCAACATTCAGAAAAGAAAGATCATGGCATCTGGTCCCATCACTTCACGGGAAATAGATGGGGAAACGTGGAAACAGTGGCAGACTTTATTTTGGGGGGCTCCAAAATCACTGCAGACAGTGGCTGCAGCCATGAAATTAAAAGACACTTACTCCTTGGCAGGAAAGCTATGACCAACCTAGACAGCATATTAAAAAGCAGAGACCTTAACTTTGTCAACAAAGGTCTGTCTAGTCAAGGCAATGGTTTTTCCAGTAATCACGTATGGATGTGAGAGTTGGACTATAAAGAAAGCTGAGTGCTGAAGAATGATGCTTTTGAACTGTAGTGTTGAAGAAGACTCTTGAGAGTCCCTTGGACTGCAAGGAGATCCAACCAGTCCATTCTGAAGAAGATCAGCTCTGGGATTTCTTTGGAAGGAATGATGCTAAAGCTGAAACTCCAGTACTTTGGCCACCTGACGCGAAGAGCTGACTCATTGGAAAAGACCCTGATGCTGGGAAAGATTGAGGGAAGGAGGAGAAGGGGAGGACAGGATGAGATGGTTGGATGGCATCACCGACTCAATGCACATGAGTCTGAGTATACTGCGGGAGTTGATGATGGACAGGGAAGCGTGGTGTGCTGCAGTCCATGGGGTCACAAACAGTTTGCATGACTGAATGACTGAACGGAATTGATATCACATTTAAATCTTTTTGTAAAAAAAGCTGTCATTCATTGAATATAACTACAATATTCATTGATGTGTAGAGCCGACTCATTGGAAAACACCCTGATGCTGGGCCTGAAGGCAAAAGAAGAAGCGGGCAGAGAGTATGAGATGGTTAGATAGCATCCCTACTGAATCAGACATGATTTGAGCAAACTCCAGGGGATAGTGGAGGACAGAGGAGACTGGTGTGCTACCGTTCATGGGGTGGCAAAGAGTCAGAAATGATTTAGCGAATGAACAACAACAAATTACTGTAGTTTTTCAACATATACAATGAATATAACTACAATACAATACAATGTGATGAAATTGGCTAATAATAAATCTGCAAATGCTTAGGGCTGATCATGGTAATTTCTATTTGGAGGGGTGGGAGAGTAGAAATAGTGTGTGGGGGGAGATAATGTTTATTGAGTACGTGAGGATATAAGACATCAAAATCTCAAAAGGAGTATAAATAGTTGAAAAAAATCTATTCTAAGATTATTATCAATTTAAGCAAATTCACAGAGAGATAAGTAGGGTTTGGAGGTTGTCAGTGATTGGGAAAGGGAGGAGGGGGAATTTATTGCTTGACAGTTACATAGTTCCATTTGGAAAAATTTTGGAACAGATAATGGTAATGGCTACATAACTGTGTGACTGTAATTAATATCACTGAATTGTATGCTTAAAAATGGCTAATGGGCACATATCTTATACATGTATTTTGCCATAACAGAAAAATTACTGTTAATTTGATTAGTTTTAGTCATGATATTGGGCTTCCCTGGTGGCTCAGCTGGTAAAGAATCCACCTGCAATGGGGGAGACCCGGATTCGATCCCTGGGTTGGGAATGTTCCCTGGAGAAGGGAAAGGATACCCACTTCAGTATTCTGGCCTGGAGAATTCCATGGACTGTATAGTCCATGGAGTTGCAAAGAGTCTGACATGACTGAGAAATTTTCACTTTCACTTTCACTTTCAGTGATGATATTAAACTCACTTTAAAATTTTTTAAAAAATCAGGGGAGGATGTGAGATAATTTGTACATATCCATGATTTAAAAAAAATAACCCTATGACACATCTAAGCTACCTGGGCAGCAGCACTGGAGTCAAATGAAGTAATCCCAAGCTTCAAGAGCTCTCCCAAATCCAGACACAGACATCACTAATCACTGCTTCTCACGGTTTTAGAGCTTGGCTCTCATCTGGTTATGATGAGATTTTTAAAAAAATATATTTAATTATAATGGAATTAGATCATTTACTATTTTAGAATAAAATGACACACTTAAACACACAGAAAATCACTGAAAAGGCTGACATAAAACCAAACATTTCTAACCACCTTGTTTTAAATTTGTCTTCCTTTCTCTGTGTGTGTGTTTCCTTTCAGCTTCTTTTTATTTTTGAATATTATGTGTTTCTTTTGCTTCTATCATATATGGGAGGTCTGCAATTCATATACAGCTTAGAGGGCCATCAGATAGCACAGCACTAAAGAACATGCATGGGTCCATACTTTTAATCTGGAAGGAAGCCATCACTACCCAACTGATCAAATTATAGCATGGATTTTATTACCTGAGAACATCTGATTACTGATATCAAGGAGAACCAATGCTTCTCATTTCAAATCAGGGTGCCAACTCACCCCCTCCACCACCAATAATGCCAACAGAACTTTACCGTCACAAGACTTTGATACAGGATTGTACTTGTAGCCTTCAGCACATTCACATTCAAAGTCTCCTGGGATGTTCTTGCACACAGCTGTGCCACAAATGCTTGGCTTTAAAACGCATTCATCCACATCTACAAATGAAACAAGTATATTAAAAACAATTTCCCCATACCAGAAGACAGTAGCAAAGAACCCTTGCTTTGTGTTTCCTGGGTCTAGTTTCACATATCTAATAAGACAACAAAGTGGACCAGAAATAGCAAAATATTAAATCTATCACCACATTTTAATTCACTTAATACAGTTTCTTTCTACAAATGCATAGGAAATTTGATTGGTGTCTGCTATATCCTTGTAATCATGTAAAAGAAAAAAAGGCTTTATTTTCTTATCTACCGGGTGACAGTATGAAAATAAATTGAAGAAGAGACTCATCATATTCTTAACATGTATTCCTAACCACATGTTTCTGAAATACAGTCTTAAAAGCTTATCTACACTAAAAAATAAAAAAAGCTTATTTACTCTGTATTATCACAAATATAAAAAATAGGATAAAAATGAGATGGCTCATCACTCTTACACCTTTCCTTTGGAAATGGACAATAGAACTTTACCGTCACAAGACTGTGATACCGGATTGTACTTGTAGCCTTCAGCACATTCACATTCAAAGTCTCCTGGAATGAGATCTGCATACTACTGCTGCTAAGTCGCTTCAGTCGTGTCTGACTCTGTGCGACCCTATAGACAGCAGCCCACCAGGCTCCCCCGTCCCTGGGATTTTCCAGGCAAGGACACTGGAGTGGGTTGCCATTTCCTTCTCCAATGCATGAAAGTGAAAAGTGAAAGTGAAGTCGCTCAGTCGTGTCTGACTCTTAGCGACCCCACGGACTGCAGCCTACCAGGCTCTTCTGTCCATGCGATTTTCCAGGCAAGAGTACTGGAGTGGGGTGCGTACTACTATTATGGCTTAAATTATTCAAGAGTGATTCAAATTTAAAATGGGATTGGGTAAGGTCTTAAACTATTTATGAAGCCACAGCTAATCCAGGATAAATTTTAACATTAAATTAATATTTCAGAAATTTCAAATTGCAACTAGTTACTGAACAAGTGCCTGTGAAAAAACCAAGTGACAGAGATAGGTCAATAGAGATATAATTATTATAGTGAAATTCTTTCATCTGTAAGGAAAGCTGAGCACCGAAGAATTGATGCTTTTGAACTGCGGTGTTGGAGAAGACTTGAGAGTCTCTTCGACAGCAAGGAGATCCAACCAGTCCATCCTAAAGGATATCAGTCCTAAATATTCATTGGAAGGACTGATGCTGAAGCTGAAACTCCAATACTTTGGCCACCTGATGCAAAGAACTGACTCATTGGAAAAGACCCGGATGCTGGGAAAGATTGAAGGCGAGAGGAGAAGGGGACGACAGAGGATGAGATGGTTGGATGGGATCACTGACTCAATGGAAATGAGTTTGAGTAAACTCTAGGAGTTGGTGATTGACAGGGAGGCATGGCGTGCTGCAGTCCACAGGGTTGCGAAGAGTCGGACAGGACTGAGTGACTGGACTGAGCTGAACTGAACTGAACTTTCTCATCCGTACTTTCTGAGGAAAGACAATGAAATCTAGATTTTCTACCCTAAAAAGCTGATAGTTTAATTTTTCCAAAATTTGGCCAAATTTTCAGACATTTCTCTATTTAAAATAACCTGCACAAAAAATAAATGAATCAATTTACTGTGGCAAATAAGTTTTCCTGTATCTTGCTTGTATCAATGTCAATATTCTGTATGTTATGAGGTACTATAGTTTTGCAAGTATTCCTGTTTGGGGAAATTGGGTAAAGGTACATGGGATGTCTTTTATTACTTCTTACAACTGCATGTGAATCTATAATTAGTTCAAAAAATACTTAATTTTTAAAAAAGAGCTATAAAATCTGTATTTTTTACATGAAGTAAAAACATGATTAAATTTATTTGGTTTGAGGCATATTACAAGAATTCCTTTAAATTATATGAGTGTGGGTTATAGTATATACATTTTATGGTTCTATACTGATATCTAATGTCTAATGAAAAGTTTTATTCTTGCATTTTTGGAAATTTACTGGCAACTTAATCCCAACCAAATTCACATTTTAAATAAAGGCCCTGTTGTAACAATTGTATATATATTCTTCTACTAATTTTGTACTTTATTGCTTATGTATCGTGAACAAAACACTATGTAAATGAACCATACAAAAACATATGTACTGATCAACAGAGACACTCATTTCTAAGAGAACTTTTGGTTAATGTGTATTAACTCAATGGCTAAGGATTAAATTGCTCTTAATTAAAATGTAAATCACAAATTCTTTAGCTGCACAAATTCTTTCAAGTATTTAGATGTTCAAGTACAAATGGGTATTATTTGCTTATGGAATGCATATTGTATCCTTTCAGTATGATGATTTTCTGTAACTAGTGTTCTAATGATACTGGTATTCTAAATATCTACCCTCAAACACCTTCAAATAGGCAAACAAGAAAGATATATAACCTAAAATTGTATAATTGCTCATAAGAAATTGTTAGTTTATGCAGTTCACCTTAAAGTCACTTAACTACACTTTAAATGATATCATAGTAAATGACAGAATGATCTTGGTTCATTTCCAAGGCAAACTATTCAAACCACAGTAACCCAGGTCTATGCTCCAACCACTAATACTGAAGTAGATGAAGTTGAACAGTTCTATGAAGACCTATAAGACCTTTTAGAACTAACAGCAAATATATATATATATATATCCTTTTCATCATAGTGGACAAGAATGCAAAAGTAGGAAGTCAAGCGATATCTGGAGCAACAGGCATCCTGTTGTACTCAGTGGCCTTGAGTACAAAATGAATCAGGGCAAAGGTTAACAGAGGTTTACCAAGAGAACTCACTGGTAATAGCAAACACCCTTTGCCAACAACCCAAGAGACGACTCTACAGGTGGACATAACCAGAAGGTCAATACAAAAATCAGACTGGTCATATTCTTTGCAGCTGAAGATGAAGAAGCTCTATACAGTCAGCAAAAACAAGACCAGGAAATGACCATGAACTCCTTATTGTAAAATTCAGACTTAAATTGAAAAAAGTAGGGAAAACCCCATGGCCATTCAGGTATGGCCTAAATCAAACCCCATTTGATTATACAGTGGAAGTGACAAACAGATTCAAGGGATTAGATTTGATAGACAGAGTGCCTGAAGTACTATGGATGGAGGTTTGTAACATTGTACAAGATGTAGTGATCAAAACCATCCTCAAAAAAAAGAAAGGCAAAAAGGCAAAATGGTTGTCTGAGGAGGCCTTACAAGTAGCTGAGCAAAGAAGAGAAGCGAAAGGAAAAGGAAAAAAAGGAAAAATATACCTATCTGAAAGTAGAGCTCCAAAGAATAGCAAGGAGAGATTTTTAAAAAGCCTTCTAAAGTGAACAATGCAAAGAAATAGACAAAAACAATAGAATGAGAAAGAACTAGAGATCTCTTCAAGAAAATTACAGATACCTTGGGAATATTTCATGCAAAGATGGGCACAATAAAGGACAGAAACAGTATGGACCTAACAAAAGCAAAATATGTTAAGAGGTGGCAAGAATACACAGAACTGTACAAGAAAGGCCTTAATTACCAGGATAACTATGATAGGGTGATCAATTCACCTAGAGCCAGACATCCAGGACAGTGAAGTCAAGTGGGCCTTGGGAAGCATTACTACAAACAAAGCTAGTGGAAGTGATGGAACTCCGGCTGAGCTATTTCAAATCCTAAAAAATGATGCTGTGAAAGTGCTGCACTCAATATGCCAGCAAATTTGGGAAACTTGGCAGTGGCCATAGGATTGGAAAAGGTCAGTTTTCATTTCATCCCAAAAAAGGGAAATGCCAAAGAATGTTCAAATCTACACAATTGCACTCTTTGTACTTGCTAGCGAGGTGATGCTCAAAATCCTTCAAGCTAGGCTCCAACAGAATATGAACCAAGAACTTCCAGATGTACAAGCTGGATTTAGAAAGAGCAGAGGAACCACAGGGCTTCCCCTGTAGCTCAGCTGGTAAAGAATCTGCCTACAATGCAGGAGACCCGGGTTTAACCCCTGGGTCAGAAGATCCCATGGAGGAGGAAATGGCAACCCACTCCAGTATACTTGCCTGGAGAATCCTATAGACAGAAGAGCCTGGTGGGTTACAGTCCATGTGTTGAGGTCCTAATGGACTGGGACCTGGTGGTCCAGAGTGGATGATAAGAAAGTGAAAGAGAGAGCCGGAGGGAGGGAGGGAGGGAGGGAGGGAGGGAGGGAGAGAGAGAGAGAGAAAGAAATAAAGAAAGACACGGGACCCAAGCTCTGATGGAGCAAAGGTGCTTTAATGATCTTTCTGTGAGTATATATAGGCTGTTGTACAAGAAATTTCTTTTGACAATGATAAAGATCAGAAAACTGAGAGGGTAACAGGCAGGAAGGCCAGGGGTCTCCAAACAGAGGAAATAGCCTGCAAGTGTCAGACATTTTTATCTCTCTTAAGTGGCAGGAGGAAACAAACTAGTGATATTTTTTTCCCTTCTCTATACAAATTTAAAAGGAGGTTTCTTTTAAAATACTATGTTGCCATGACACCTGGTTTCACCTAAAGTTAACTATTCTCAAACCTTGAAACAACCAATGCATTTTTTATGGAAATGTTTGTCTTAAGCTATGCTAATGCACCATGCATCTACCCCAAACTCTGTCTTCAAGTTGGTCCTGCCTAATGACAAACCAGTATGTTATACTCAGATGTTGTTGCCCTAATCTATGTAAACGAAACTATTTGTATGGTAATCTGTCTTTCTACAAGATTCAGGTTAATCATTTTATGGCCCAGGATGAACAATTTGGTGCCAAGATTATCCCAAAATGCATCTTATGGGTGAGAGGCCTGGTGCCATTCTGACTTTTAAGACAGTCCTTTCTTTCATTAACAGACTGCTAGGCAACCCACTCCAGTACTCTTGCCTGGAGGATCCCATGGATAGAGGAGCCTGATGGGCTGCAGTCCATGGGGTCGCGAAGAGTCGACACGACTAAGCGACTTCACTTTCACTTTTCACTTTCATGCACTGGAGAAGGAAATGGTAACCCACTCCAGTGTTCTTGCCTGGAGAATCCCAGGGACGGCAGAGCCTGGTGGGCTGCCATCTGTGGGGTCACACAGAGTTGGACACGACTGAAGCGACTTAGCAGCAGCAGCAGTGACTATATAATATCCAGCTGAAGACTAGCAGGGGGGTACTCTTTCTGCCTCCTTCTGATGCCTATGTCAGAAGCTTTCTCTATCTCCTTTACACTTTAATGAAACTTTATTACACAAAGCTTTGAGCGATCAAGCCTCGTCTCTGGGCCCCGGATTGAATTCTTTTCCTCCGGGGACCAAGAATCCCGGCGTGTTTGCGTGATTCAGCAACAACCTTTCAAAACCAAACCTATAGCAACCGTTACCAAGGGAACTCGGGATTAATAATGGTCACAAGGTCAGGAGACAATCCATATCTCAAGAAAGACGATCGAGACTAAGCAGTTTTGTCCTAAGGAGAATGTTTACTGAAGGAGATTCAAGCCTGTTTCATCCTATGACCTCAGTCCTGGGAGTGGCATGCCCCTCCACTGGCTTCCGATAACAGAAACTAATAAGGAACAGAAGATTTATGAGAAACAGCACATAGGAATCCTCCTGTTAAACATTCCCAGACATCCATGGGGTCACAGAGAGTCAGACACAACTGAGTGACTAAACCACCATTTGGAGGAACCAGAGATCAAGTTGCCAACATCCACTGAATCATAGAAAAAGCAAGGGAATTCCAGAAAAACATCTACTTCTGCTTCATTGACTATGCTAAAGCCTTTGACTGTGTGGATCACAACAAACTGTGGAAAATTCTTAAAGAGATGGGAATACCAGATCATCTTAGTTACCTCTTGAGAAACCTGTATGCAGGTCAAGAAGCTACAATCAGAATCAGACATAGGACAACAGACTGGTTCCAAATTGGGAAAGGAATACATTAAGGCTGTATATTGTCACCCTGCTTCATTTATATGCAGAGTACATCATGGGAAATGCTGGGCTGGATGAAGCTCAAGCTGGATCAAGATTACAGGGAGAAATATCAACCTCAGATACACAAATGACACCACCCTAATGGCAGAAAGCCAAGAGGAATTAAAGAGTCTCCTGATGAAGGTGGGGCTTCCCTTGCGGCTCTGGTGGTAAAGAATCTGTCTGCGATGCAAGAGACCTGGGTTCGATCCCTGGGTTGGGAAGATCCCCTGGAGAAGGGAAAGGCTACCCACTCCAGTATTCTGGCCTGGAGAATTCCATGGACTATATGTATAGTCCATGGGGTCGCAGAGTCAGACACGTCTGAGTGATTTTCACTGGGCTTTCCTCATAGCTCTGTCAGTAAAGAATCTGCCTGCAATGCAGGAGACCTGGGTCTGATTCCTGGGTCGGGAAGATCCCCTGGAGAAGGAAATGGCAACCCACTCCAGGCTTCTTGCCTGGAGAATCCCATGGACAGAGGAGCCTGGCAGGCTAGAGTCTGTGGGGTCCAAAGAGCTGGACACGACTTAGTGACTAAACTACTACTACTACTTGATGAAGGTGAAAGAGGAGAGTGAAAAGACTGGCTTAAAACCCAACATTCAAAAAATAAAGATTATGGCATGCATTCCCAACACTCATGGCCAACAGATGGGGAAACGATGGAAACAGTGACAGACTTTATTTTCTTGAGCTCCAAAATCACTTCAGATGGTGACTGTAGCCATGAAGTTAAAAGACACTTGCTCCTTGGAAGAAAAGCTATGACAAACCTAGACAGTGTATTAAAAAGCAGAGACCTCACTTTGCTGACAAAGGTCATCTAGCGAAAGTTATGGTTTTCCCAGTAGTCATGAATGGATGTGAGAGTTGGACCATGAAGGCTGAGTATTGAAGAACTGATGTTTTTGAAGTTTGGTGTTGGAGAAGACTCTTGAGAGTCCCTTGGACTGCAAGGCAATCACACCAGTAAATCCTACAGGAAATCAATCCTGAATATTCATTGGAAGAACTGATGGTGAAGCTGAAGCTCCAATACTTTGGCTACCTGACATGAAAATCCAATTCACTGGTAAAGACCCTGATCCTGGGAAAGACTGAGGGCAGGAGGAGAAGAGGGTGACAGAGGATGAGGTGGTTGGATGGCATCATCGACTCAATGGGCATGAATTTTTGCAAACTCTGGGAGATAATAGACAGGGAAGCCTGTCTAGGACTGCAGCTGTGCTGCAGTCCATGGGGTCGCAAAACGTCAGACATGACTGAGCGACTGAACAACAATAGAAAACTCTGCCAATCACTACAGTGCAGTGAAGGACAGACCACTCATTGGATAGGAATTCAATTTAAGGATTTATGAACGCAGGCTACAAATAAAGTTGAACAAGATAACTTTACATTTTAACTTACTAAATTTTTTTACCTCATCACAAAAAGAGGAGAAGATGGGGAAGGGCTAGGGAGGAAGAAAGGGAAGAAGAAAGAAAAGAAAGGAAAGAAGAAAAAAGGGAAGGAAGAAAGAAGAAAGAAAAACTTGCTCCCATTTTCTAAAAGCAACTCCAGGCTGGAAAATGTCTTGTTTAGCTACCCAAATACCTAGCACTTATATCTGAAGATTTAGTAAAAGACAGTTAAGCAAACTAATGGAAAAGATATCATGCAGAAAAAAGAAAGGCAAAACTTGGGGGGAAAGCATTTCTTGTTGTTGTTTTTTTTAATTTATCTATTTTTTATTGAAGGATAATTACTTTATAGAATTTTGCTGTTTTCTGTCAAACCTCAACATGAATCAGACATAGGTATACATATATCCCCTCCCGTTTGAACCTCCCTCCCGTCTCCCTCCCCATCCCACCCCTCTAGGTTGATACAGAGCCCCTGTTTGAGTTTCCTGAACCATACAGCAAATTCCCATTGGCTATCTATTTTACATATGGTTATGTAAGTTTCCATGTTACTCTTTCCATACATCTCACCCTCTCCTCCCCTCTCCCCGTGTCCATAAGTCTATTCTCTATGTCTGTTTCTCCACTGTTGCCCTGTAAATAAATTTAAAAAGAAACACACTAGTAAAATGACTTAAAAAGCTAAATTAACTGACAGGAATTATTTAAGTTTGAAATTAAAAAAAAATTTATGACCAGTGATATGATCTTAAATGTATAAAGAAAAAGAAAAACCAGAGTTTCATCTTTTTCAAAAACACAACAGGAAATGAGGTGCAGGATGGAGGGTTTATATTGGAAATTAGAAAGGTATTTCTGACAAGGAAATATAAAATACAATGAAAGAAGTCACTAAGGATTGTGGTGATTTGTTTGTAAACTGTAGATCTTGTTGAAATAAAGAATATAATAACAATACTATAGAGTCTGGAAGAAATAAGATCAACAATGATTTCGTAAATACTGTAGTATGCGAAGACTTGAATTAAAACTTCACTTTATCACCATATAATGAAATTCTTCATTAAAACATGTGCAAGTGCATGTATCAATACACACATACATACACAATAAGAAAACAACAAAATACTCTACAATAAAAAAATACCCAATCAACAATAAACTAAAGGCAATCTCACAGAATCACAGGCATCAAGGCGGATAATAACGTATACTTATTATAAACACTCAAAAGTTTTCCATGAATTTCCTGGGGAAATTCCTCTGAATTTTTGCTCTTACACAGTAAATGCCTCTTTTTATTCTACCTTTTTACTCTTACCTTTGCAGTCCTTTTTATTTGAAAGCATAACAAAACCATTTTTACAGGAACAGTGGTAACTTCCAGGTGTGTTTTCACAAATCTGGCTGCAACCTCCATTTACATTTACAGGATCTTTGCATTCATTTATATCTGAAAGGAGAAAACAGAGTACTTTCAAAGTAATAAAGCCTTCTGAGAACTTTTCAGGAAGTCAATTCAGATTGGGTATGTTATACATACTCATACCAGCTGGGTATGTTATACATACCAGATTCACACTTTTCTCCTTGCCAACCTGATTTACAAATGCAAGTGAATGTCGCTTGGCCATCTTTGCAGGTCATATAGCCATCTTCATTGCATGGCAGAGGATTACACTGGTCCGGAATGGCTAAAGGAAATACATATCTATTTAATTTTTATAACACACCACAGTACAATAGAAATTTATGTTCTTTAACAGAAATCTCATGAACAAAGTCTATGGTATATGGGAAAAAATACTACTGAGTTCTTCAAATACTTTTTCAAGAAGAAAAGTGGATCTATTAAACTTTTATAATAATTTCTGCAAAAGGAAGCTAATTTTTGTTTAAATCCACTCTTTTTAAAAATAATTTTATTTAGTTGTTTATTTTTGGCTCTGCTGGATCTTCCTTGCTGAGCTCGGACCTTTTTCTAGGTGCTGGGAGCACGGCTACTCTCTAGTTGTGTCGCCCAGGCTTCTCATTGCAGTGGCTTCTCTAGTTGCAGGGCACAGACTCTGTTGTGAGCTTCAGCAGCTGCAGTTCCCAGGCTCTAGAGCACAAACTCAATAGTTGTGGTGCACAGGCTTAGCTGCTTCTTGCATGTGGGATCCTTCTGGATCAGGGATCGAACCTTTATCCCTAGCATTGGCAGGCGGATTCTTTACCACCGAGCCACCAGGGAAGCCCCATAACTACTTTTATGTTTGCAAATATACACAATAGTTAATAACTGCAATTTAATATTCTTTTTATATATTACCTTATTTGAGCCTTAAAACAATTTCATGAGGTAGGCAGAACAATGAAATTATTCAGTACCAATAGAAAAATTTAAGACTTCCATCTTGGGATAACATAGAATAACAGAGGGCCTTCCCTGATGGCTCAGACTGTAAAGAATCCACCCGCAATGCAGGAGATCTGGGTTCGATCCTTGGCTTGGGAAGATCCCCTGGAGTAGGGAATGGCAACCCACGCCACTATTCTTGTCTGGAGAATCCCCATGGAAAGAGGAGCCTGGTGGGCTACAGACCATGGGGTCTCAAAGAGTCAGACACGACTGAGCGACTGAGCACAGCACAGAATAACAGGGACCGGATTTATTCTCCTGCTTTAAATAAACAGAACTCTAGTCAAATGGTTTTCAGACATTGGGCACCAGGCAGCAGAACACCATGATTTTTAAGGCAAGGATATTTCTTTCATAAAGTGTCACAGCACTTTATCCCTATCTTAAATGATACCCCCATTTATTTCTTGAATTATTTATGGTCTCTCTTGCCTCACTAGACACTGCAATGGTTCCTGGCTCCTGCATATTCCCACACCTGTTTCTCCAGCCTTCCTAGCCAACTCTGAAAATTCCTTTCATCTTTCCTTGACATTTTCCTTAAGTTAGCAAAGCAAACTGTTAACTGCAAAAAAACACTTTTTTAAAAATTTAACTAAAATCTAATCACTGAACTTTTCAAAAAATGTCCTCATAAAAGCAAGTTTTCTGAAAATTAGCAATTTATTAGGTATTAGTTATGTGTGTGTGCTCAGTTGCTCAGTCATGTCTGACTCTTTGTGACCCCATGGATTATAGCCTACCAGGTTCCTCTGTCCATGGGAATTCTCCAGGCAAGAATACTGGAGTGCATTGCCATTTCCTACTCCAGAGGATCTTCCCAACCCAGCGATCAAACCCGCATCTCTTGCATCTGCTGCATAGGCAGGTGGATTCTGTACTGGGATATCTGAGAAGTCCATATATTAGTTAAAAGAATAGAAAACAGGTTAATCAAGAAACTATAAAATTATTTTTCTGTCCTTGGGTAAATTAAAACAATAAAGTATGAATTAAATATACATGTTCAAGCAAACTGTTTTACTTGTGAAGTTACAGCTAATTTTGAATTATAGAAAGTGCAGATAAGTGAATATCTCAATAGTACCAATGCTGCATGTAAAATATTCACTGGACAAACATCCCAAGTTACATGTTTCAATTTCACCTTTGTCTCTGCATGTCAGGAAACTGATAAACTAGAGACAAATAATCTACCAGACTTATCACTAGGCCTTATGTGAACTTCAGAGGGAAAAGGCTAACTTGATATCACAATATTTTACACATTTATATCTACATTTATACCAAATGTGGTATACTAATAATATACCAATATTTCCACATTTCCTCATTTATACCAAAAGTCAGAAAAATAAATGTGGCTTCCCTGTGACCTATTAGTCAACTGTAACATTTGGTCATAAGTACATGATTATGCAACAACAGTCAAAAAGCTCTTGGGAATAAAATTCTGAAGCCAATGATGTAAAGCTTGGCAAATAAGGACCACTTCAATTTAAAAGTTAGCTAGAAAATTCATTTTAAGCAGCATTTACATCTAAAAACACATTCCTTCAGGGAGTTCCCTGGCAGTCCAGTGGTTAGGGATCTTCCTTGCTGTGGCCTGGGTTCAATCCCTGGTGGGGGAACTCAGGTCCCACAAGCTGTGCAACATGGCCAAAAAGAAGAAAAGAATTCATCTTGTATATTTCTGATACATACAAATGTTCTATGATACTTAAAAGCTTAAACTAAGTAAATAATAAATAAACACTGAAAGAAATAATTATTTGGCCAATTTGATCCAGTGCTAGAGCCATGTGGCATACCCCACCCCCAAAAAACACTATTCCTCAAATGTATTTTGAGAAAACCTCCTTAGTTGGCCTACAGCCAGCCCTTCAAGGGCTCATTTGTTGATGTTTAAACAGTAGTTATATTTATATGGGTGTACTTTACTTGCAGGTTTTTGCCGTTTTGGTTTTTAAACTGATGGTAGAAGTGTTTACCATTGACACAGCTCCTCAGGTCAGGGTAAGCATTAGTTGACAGACGAGCAGTAGTGAATAATCCAGCTCTGAAAGAGCCAAGACAACCTGTAAAACACAAACAAGTGTCATCTTAGAGCTGATACACTAAACTTGATCTGAAATCACGGTAGAAATTATCCAGAGCAGTAGGATATTTATGCTTCTGTGTATTGACATGATTCAGCAATCAAAATGTCAATCCTAAATGTCTCCATCCACCTTTTTGAAAAATCAAAAATCTACAAGCAAGATTGCAATGTATACACAATCATGAAAAACATATTTATAGAAGCTTCTCTTTAGAAAAGAGCCTTAAAGCCAGAAGGGGAAAATATCTTGGATTAGCAAAGAAATTTATTGCCACATAAATCTATGTTCTTAATTCTGTAGCAGAGACCTAAAGTTACCCTCAAATCTGTAGACCAGAGCCTAATTCAGAAATTGTCTATTACTAAGTGAATAGAATGCGTTAGTGTTTCTGGTTGTTGTAGGCAACTTCCAATTCTTCCAATATTGCATAGAGATTAATAAAATAATGTTTGTATAATGCCTCAATATTACAAAGCAGTTTTACTTTATTCATTTTATTTCTCAAAACAACTTTGTGAAACTAGATTCAGCAATCTGGCAGAAATAAGACGAAAAACAGAAATGAAATACGTATGGACTTTAACCAGGGGTCATTTAAGACCAACAACATAACATGTCTTAACAGCCACTGAAGACAACATTGTATATATCAGTTCATTGTACAGATAGTTGTAAGTGCTCAGTTGCTAAGTTGTGTCTCTTTGCAACCACATGGACTGTAGCCCACCAGCCTCCTGTCCATAGGATTTCCCAGGACAGGTAGAGACAGTCACTAACCCACTAAAAAGGTGGTGTTTTGGTCATCTTTTGCTGAGTAAAGACTCCTCAAATTAGTGGCTTATAAAATAATCATTTTATATTACTTATGATCTATGTATCAAACATTTAGAAAGGGTTTATTTACTTAAACTGTTCGTCTCTGCTGCACACGGGACCAGTCAGGGTGGCTGGGGCTGGAAGATGCACTTTCTGGATGACTTTTCACTCACATGTTTAACAGCGCAGGCTTCTTGGCATCTCTGTCTCCACACGGTATATGCCATGCTTCAGGGCTTCTCCACATGGTTGCGTTTCCCTGAGTACGCAGTCCTAAAGTGGCACTGCTTTCGTGGTACTTAGCTTCCAAGAGGAAGAAGAAAGAAGCTGCCAGGCCAATTAAGAGGCACTGTGTCACTTCCATCATAGTCTATTGATCAAAGCAGTCTCAGGGTCCACCCAGATTTGGGGGAGGGGGAAAAGGATAGATTTCACACGGTGATGGGAAAGTGGCAAGATGACATTACAGAAGCATATGTGAGATGGGAAATATTTTTGCAGTCATCTTTGGAGAACACAGTTTATTACAGATGGGTGCAAAGGCTCATTTGAAGTCTGTGCGTATATTCCTTTCTTACTGCTTTTGTGACAAATCATCACAATCTCACCAGCTGAAAATAACACAAACATTCTCTTACAGTTACAGGGATCAGAAGCCTAAAATGAAGGTGTCGGTAGGGCTGCGTTCCTTCTGAAGACTCTAAGGGAGAATCTATTTCCTCTGTTTCTTCAGCTTCCACAAGCTACCTGCATTCCTTGGCTCATGGCTCCAACCTCGTATCGTTCTCAACTCTTGCTTATTGTCATATATCTTACTACAAACTCTGATCTCCTGCCTCCCTTACGTAAGAATGTTTATAACTACACTGAATAATGTTCTCATCTCAAAATCCTTAACTTAAATCTTCAAAGACAACAATTAAGGTAACATTCAGAGGTTCTAAGGATAGGACATGAACATCTTTGAAGGGGGGCGGTCACTATTTAGCCTACCAAGGTAGGTTATAATATTTTCCCACAAAAACAATAGTTTATACTTACATTGTAGTCTTCCTGGAGACCCAATGAGACCTAAGCAATCTTAGGTCCTGAGTATTCTTTCCCTGAATTCATTTGTTCCTCCTCTTGAATCACCCACTCCCAGAATTATCTTATTCTAGCGTGAATATTTCATTAGGATTCTGGCTTGTAAGAAAGCCTCATTTTGCAGTTCTGGACAAATCAGACAGCCAAAATTCGAAACCCTTAAGTTAGAGGTTCAGGTGAAATGCTTCATATGGTGACTGGGACACCAGGCCAGACTACAAAGTACGTTTAACCCATAAACCACCTTATATATGAGTCCATACTAATACAGTGATAACATTTTTTTGGAATTTTTTGCTAATATTTTTAGAAGTACAGTGTGAAGAGTGAGCTGCATGGTTACTCAAAGCAGTGTGATCCTACCCTTACTTTCCCATTTCTCTTTCTTTTTGTCCAACAGGAAGGCAGGATGTGGGAGAGAGCGAATGGGTAGAGAGGTGAGAACTGGAGAGAGATCGTCTTAGCTTTTGTAGCCTGAAGCAGAAGCTCTCCCAAGAACTGGAATTAGGAATAGAAACTTGGGCCATCATGGAGGAAAGCCTGAGAGAGAGGCACTTTCAGGAGAGGTTCCAGTGGTCAGGACAGAACACACTAGAAAGAAATCTTGGTTCTAGACGATGACAGCTCCTATACCCATATTGTCATACAATTATCTTTTGTAACATTTTATGATTATATTTTATTTTAGAATCTTTATTTTATGATTATAAATCCAGTCTATGTTGGGTTTATAGTAGTTTCCCCCTTTAACCTACATTTTGTGTTTTGGTATTCCTTCTTTCCCTTTTTTTCTTTTTCCTTGTTTATTCTTGCTGGAAGTTCATCTAATTTACTTTCCTTACTTTGCCTTTTCAAAGAATGAGATTTTCTACTATTAATCCTCTCTTTGTTTTCCATTTACTTCTATCCTTATTTTTGTTATTTCCTTATTTTTTTTGTTACTCAGGGTTTTCTCTCTTGTATTTTTAAAAGTTTGCTTGATTTGAATGCTCAGGTTCTTTTGAAAATACCCACTGTGTCCTCTTACCACTGCCTCAGAAGTCAGCACGCCAGGTCTCCACACACACATAGTGGGTCAGGCCGTCTTCAGTCTATCCGTGGACTGCTCACATTTCCTGACCTTTTTTTCATTATATTTTGTTATTATTAGCACCTGGAATAGCTATTGCTTCTTTTGAGATGATTTTAAGAGAAGTCAGCAGTCTGAACTAATCCACCAGTTGGGCAAGAACTAAAAACTAAAAGCTATTTCTGATGTTTACATTTTGGCTCAGAATGTAGCATTCTTCCCAAGAAGTTTTTCGCTCATAAATTTAATCATCCAGTTTATCCAGTGATATTTTACAGGCCTACACAGACGGCAGAGTTGTTTACTCTATTTTCTAAGGAAAAGAACACAATTTAAAAACTTACCTTTATCTAATGAAGCCCTGAGTATTTTTGCCCAGATTCCATGTTTTCAGCGCACTGCATGGAGGATGTGGATAGACTAACATGTTTCCTGAACTCTTACAACTCTAAATCCAAATACTGTCCGAAAAATAGGTAATAGTGATCTAATTTCTTGGGTGACATTATCTCACTGTAAGGAGCTCGCAGCATGAGCTGTGATAATTAGTGAAATTACTATTAAGTTTACCAGAGACAGGATTATAAACATTTCTTTTTCCCACTTAGGAACACTGGCCTACAAAATATACACATCAAATGACAAAAAGGTTTTAATTAAGGTAGAGCATTTCTGTTCTCAACAGTGGAATTCATCACATATAACTAAATAACGACCAAAATATAAAATGTGAATCAAAAATAAATCATAGTAAAAAAGGTCATACTTTTTTTTCAACTATATAAATCAGTTGAATTATACTTTACATTTGAAGAAAGTTTGACATAATTTTTAAAAATCTATCTAATTCATGTGTTTATTTGGTATTCCCAATAGCTCTGAAGTTAGAAAATAAAGTTATAACATAATATAATACAGAAATTAAAAAGTTAAATAAGTTGCCCAATCTGACACAGCAGAAACTTTAAGGTCTGAGACTAGAGTCCACATCATATTATTATTATTTTTCTTAGGACTTCAGCTTTTCTATTACACTGCCAAATAAGATAGGCAAAGAAAGTGAAAGTTGGGTACATGTCTTTAAATAAAAGGACAGAAGGATAGCAAATCTGCATACAGAATGAGATCTTACTCCCAAGGCTAACGAAATTGTATGGGGTGGAATATAGATAAATGGAGGATTGGACTCCATCATAGTTAAGTTTCTATCATTTTTAAGATTATATGATTGAGATCTTTTAAACTTACCTAAATATTTTGGATAAAAATATTCCTAGAAAAAAAGAAAAGAAAAAATATATCTTAACAAAGGTAAATTTCACTATAAAGTTAACATTTAATTTTAAAACATGTTTTTATATTAAAGATGCAATAAATTACATATAACTGTCATTTTCACATTACAGTATAACATTTTTTCTATAGTAAAAGGTACACAAGAAATATATGGCTAATAGCATTAAGCCAATAAAATGCTTTTAGGCTTAAAGCAATACTGATCAATTAAATCATTCTTCAGAGACTTCTAAAATGAAAACAGGTTCCATTGAAGATGTTAAATGTGACTACATATGCCCCCTTTTTGTAAATCCTTTAATTTTTCCACGATGATTAGATACCCATTCGATATATTTGACATCATGTTGATTACACACACACTAGATTAATTGCTGAATAACATAATTTGAATTGAAGTGGTCATTTATCTTTTAGCATCTTATGTACATGTAATACCTTACTTATAAACTGGTGATGTACCAAGAAATTTTTCTGTAAATCAGTAATTTGGACTAAGGAATACACTTTACCAAAAGGAGAAAAATGTTAACAGTGATTTTCTGATGGAAAGGTCCCCAGGCTGGTTCACAAAAGCCTACTTAAGTCATAAAATATCTAACGCGCAATACTAATAGCATAAGAACTTCTCATGAGAAACCAACGTTTCTACACAAAAACAACCTCAAGTACAGAGCATAACTTTCATCCAAGATACAATTAAAGTCCTTATTCCTTCCTCCTCTCACATATAAACCTACACAACACTTATCTACTAATTTCTAAGAATGAGATCCAACCACTAAGCAATTCAGACATTGATATTGTCTTCTATAGCAGCGGTCCCCAAATCTTTTTGGCACCAGGGACTGGTTTCATGGAAGACAATTTTTATTCCAGACCAAGGGAGTGGGGATGGTTTCAGGATGATTCAAATGTATTATGTTTATTGTGCATTTTATTTCCATTATTATCACTTCAGTTCTACCTCAGATCATCAGGCATTAGATCCCAGAGGTTGGGAAAAAGCCAGGACGTAGGTAATGATGAATGGGTTCAACACGAGATAATGTAATGGGGAAAGCACTATGTTAGGGACAATGGGGAGATAAGCAATAAGGTGGTGACTGGGAGTCTGGACTAGGGTATGAGGGATGTAGACAGGGAGTGTTTGGAAAAGGAAAGAAAGTGAGAAACAATAACAAATGCTTTTTCTTTCATTTCACCCATTTCTTCCTCTCTTCCACTCTCACCATCATCTCTTTTTCTTCTATCCGTAACACCATTATCAGAATGAGTGGAGGAGAATAAGCACATAAATGAGTTTCTTTTCTCCACTGTTTCCCTCCCCTCCACATGTCTTCTGTCTCATTCCCCATTTGCTACTCAGAGGTTAAACTATGATAAACTATGAGAACATATTTAGTGTTAGAAATACATGCTTAAGTACTGATGGGTGATATAATAAAATGAAATCTTGGGCATGCAGGCTTGTTTTAAAATGTTCTGGCAAAACAAACAAAAATTAGAGAGAGCGGGGTACAGAATAGGCAGAACAAGAATAGCAGATGGTTGATAATCACTGAAAAGGGAAGGAGTCCCTACTTTGGGAAATAGTTTCAATTTCCATAATAAACAGAAACATTTATGTATATGTATATTTGTGTATTTGCTTCCTACACAATAAGAGTACACTGTTACCTTGTGTGAAATAAAATATTTTTGCCTTGTCAATTGCTTTTCCACAAAAGACAGCAAAACTAAGAGAAACATTTGGTTTCAAACTTGGAGAGTGTTAAAAATGAGTACCTTGGGGAAAATTCCCTTTGAACCTATTAGAGTATGTGGAGGTAAGAGGATTAAAGGGTAATCCCAGAAAACACAAGTTATTACTGTCCTGGACAAGTTCTTTCACTATAGACAAATGATTCCTGCTTGTTACTGCTTATCTAGTCTCATGGTCCCAGGAGCTAAGTCAGAAGTAAAGGAAGTATTTTGAAGATACATATGCCTCCCTCGTTTCCTTTTGGATATACAGTTCATACAGCAAAAAAATCTAGGGTAACCCCAAAGGTCATCAAATTTTAATTCTCAAGGTCACCCTCATCCTAATTCTTAGAGGCACTATTTATATTCTTGCTACCCACAGAACAAGTTAGAGAAAGGCTTCTCTAAGAGAACTGGGGGGCTAAAGATCAGCTCTAAGGGTCTCTTATTTCGGTAAGATATTTAGGGATCTTTATAGTTTTCTAGACTAGCTTGGAAAAATGTATGCACTAAAGATATAAATTCTACCCCTGGGATTATCAATGATTTAAAGTGGGCTCAGGAAACTTCCCAAGAGTTTATGGAATAAATGAAAAGTGTTGTTAGGAAACGCAGTATTGAAGAATTCAGTAAGCATTCACTGAATACCTATTATGTACCAAGCTCTGAATTAGAGGTCCTATTTTCTAAAGCTTAGTTAAAAATGCCAGTGGAGAGAATTAATGAAGCATAGTGATAACGATGTAGTCACACACACACACATGCACACACTAGAGATGCCTTCCCCTCACCCAACAATACAAAATACTGGCTGAAAGAAAGTAGTTACAAACCATGAAATTCATACTATTTGTGATAATTAGGTATAACTGAATTATAGTTTGGTCAGAGCATTTGCTTTCGGCAAGTAGTATTTCCCTAACACGCCCACCCTTGAAGGCACTGCCTCCTGAAATGCTTCAGTGGGAAAACGCAGAAGTGATACTGTTGTGGTTCAGTTGCTAAGCTGTGTTCAACTCTTTGGGAGCCCATGGACTGCAGCCCACCAGGCTCCTCTGTCCACGCGATTTTCCAGGCAAGATTACTGAAGTGGTTACCATTTTCTTCTCCAGGGGATCTTCCCGACTCAGGGATCAAACCCTCATCTCCTGTGTCTCCTGCACTGGTGGGTGGATTGAGCCCACAGAAGGTGATATACACAATCATTAACTTTAAAAAGGAACACGAGGGAGCAGAGACTAAAGCTGGAAATGTTCCATTTGTAACTATATGTCCAGGTATACTAACTGACCACTTTTCATGAGTTCTTACCGTTTCCGGGTTATTTTCAAAGACTTCCCTGGCTTCTTCTTTATTGCATAGTTCTTCAATGCATTCTCTTTCAAGGTTGCCCTTTTTTGTTTCTTCAAGCAATGAATTTGCACGGCGTCTCCTAACCAGGACTTGTGAAGCATGTTGCCTCGACAAAACTGAAGGAAAAAAAAATATGTTTACATGAAGAAATCTTTCATTTCTCCTCTAAAATATTTTTTAAACATGAGAATTTAAATCATTTTTTTGTCTGTAAATTGCATGGCATTCAAAGTAGGGTTAAACTGAGGGGGAAAATGCAGATACATATCCCCCTTGGTTAACAACCCAAAGAGCAGTTTGGTGTGTAGCTACAGCACTTGTCTAATGATTTGCACAAATTATTCAAGTTTGTGCTTGAGGTCAAACATAACTAATGAAAATTCAATGTTTACCTCATTATGACAATGTTGGGAAAAATATCATGCTGAAATGATTGTCAAAAGTCATAGCCACAGCATCTTTAGAGTAACAAATTTCCTCAGTTTTAATGGAAAACTTGTGTGATCTCTGAGAAATGTAGGAGTACAGTTCAATCAGCTATTTGAAAGATATTTGATAGGCTAAAACACCTGGTTATCTATACAAACGAGAAAATAAAACCCCATGGCAAAAGGAAGACCATATGCAAAGCACAAAATACAGAAGGCAAAGAGAAAAAACATGGTAACTTAGAGTATATAAAAAATTTTAAACAGTTGACAAACAATGATAAAAATAACAAAGTTCAAAATCAAGCAACAGATTGACATCTAGAATCTATAAACAACTTTTGCAAATTAAATAAAAAATAATACAATATGGCAACCAATACAGGTAGGTGTGCAGTGTATGTGTGTGCTTAGTCATTTAGTAGTGTCCAACTCTTTGCAACCTTTTGGACTGTAGCCTGCCAGGCTCCTCTGTCCATGGGATTCTCCAGGCAAGAATACTGGAGTGGGTTGCCATTTCCTTCCCCAGGGGATCTTCCTGACCCAGGGATTGAACCCACCATCTCCTGTGTCTCCTGCAATGTAAGCTGAAAGTAAAGAAGCCATGTGTAGAAGGTTAAAAACAAAATAAAAAGTGTAAATAAAATATAAACAAAACAATATCATGCAAACACCAATACAGAGAAAAATTGAAGTAGCCAATAAACATGTGAAAAGATGTTCAACACAAATTTTTTAAAGCAATCAGACTTTTGCCTAATAGATTTGCAAAAATTTAAAAGAAGGAAGGTACTGCCTCCTTCCTTCTTCTTCCTTCCTTCCTTGAAAAGTGCAAATTATAGATGCCTCATCTATAGCATAATCCTATATATACCAGCCATATTTGTAGATGTGTAAATATCAGGTGGACAGAATACAGAGAAAAGAATTTGGAAAGACACTCAAGCTACCATCTGCAGTTATATTTGAAGAAAAGAATGGTGAATATAGTGTGGGCTTTATCATTTTAGTATATGAATAGAACATGGTTTCTTAATGAAAAAATTTTAAATCACATATAAAATCTACAAATAAAATTTTTAATCCTGATTTTTAACCAAAAATGGTTATTTCACTAGAAAGATAAGCAAATAAAGTATCTAACTAAATTAATTTTTTTCTTATTTCTCTCATAACCCAGTATATAATGACTAGATCATCAAAAGTTGACAATAGAATGAAGAAAAAGAACAGCAAAAGGACTAACTAGTCAACACTTACTATAATTATTAGTTGGATAACTGAACACCTTTCAAGAGTAATTTATGTTTATTTTAGTTTTATATGGGTTTCCTCACCTACAAAACAGAAGTTTAAATGTGATGATTAACTAACAAAAGCATTTGAGTTATATTGAATATATTTTTAACAATCAGTTCAGTTCAGTTCAGTCGCTCAGTTGTGTCCGATTCTTTGTGACCCCATGAATCACAGCACGCGAGGCCTCCCTGTCCATCACCAACTCCCGGAGTTCACCCAAACCCATGTCCATCGAGTTGGTGATGCCATCCAGCCATCTCATCCTCTGTCGTCCCCTTCTCCTCCTGCCCCCAATCCCTCCCAGCATCAGAGTCTTTTCCAGTGAGTCAACTCTTCGCATGAGGTGGCCAAAGTACTGGAGTTTCAGCTTTAGCATCAGTCCTTCCAATGAACACCCAGGACTGATCTCCTTTAGAATGGACTGGTTGGATCTCCTTGCAGTCCAAGGGACTCTCAAGAGTCTTCTCCAACACCACAGTTCAAAAGCATCAATTCTTCAGCTTTCTTCACAGTCCAACTCTCACATCCATACATGACCACTGGAAAAACCATAGCCTTGACCAGACAGACCTTTGTTGGCAAAGTAATGTCTCTGCTTTTGAATATGCTATTTAGGTTGGTCATAACTTTCCTTCCAAGGAGTAGGAGTCTTTTAATTTCATGGCTGCAATCACCATCTGCAGTGATTTTGGAGCCCCCCAAAATAAAGTCTGACACTGTTTCCCTGTCTATTTCCCATATATCTCTCACCATTTTTATTGCTGCTCGAAATCAAGATAAATCAAGGCTGTGTGCATCTAAAAGATGCTATTCTGTGAGCACGCCAGCTCACAGAAGTGTGTTGTTAACTGAAAAATGGAAGCCCAACCAACAATGAAATGGTCTGAGGTTAAAATTATCTCATTTATTTGAAATAGTTTTAAGCATGCTACCTGACAATAATATAGCAAAAACTTGGCCCTTCTGAAAAGGAGAACGCTTTAGTCATTCAGTCATATCTGACTCTTTGTGGCCCCATGGGCTATAGCCCACCAGGTTCCTCTGTCCATGGGGATTCTCCAGGCAAGAATACTAGAGTGGGTTGCCATTTCCTTCTCCAGGGGACCTTCCCAACCCAGAGATCAAACCCAGGTCTCCTGCATTGCAGACAGATTCTTTATCATCTGAGCCACCAGGGAAGCCTTTCTGAATGTCGAAGAAAATAGGTTAGCCTCTCTAAGGAAAACAATAACACTTTGTATTAAAGATGAATATACTGATGTAATAACAAAATAATCAAGGTCAGATGCAATTGGAAAACAAACCATAAACATCACTCCTTAGCATTTCCTCCTTACAGAATATCAAACTTTAGAATTCAGAGGTCAATATTTATACTTAAGAATATCTCTTTCCCTATAAGAGCCTCATTGCATGACACAGACCATGTGTAGTAACACATATTATACTTATCTTTGGGGAAGTTCTCGATTGTCAGGGAGAACTAAGTGATAATTTTTAAAAATGCTCACATAAATTTATAAAATCAGAAGAAAACACAGCAAACTCCATCACTACAGAGATAATGAAAATCCAGAGCATACAAGATATTTGCTCTAAGTTATTAAGCTTATAAACAACAAAAGTACAATTTAGATCACAGGCACCCCAATGCTCAGACCTGCAACTATCCACTACTATTTACTACTGCTTCTCAGAAAAGAGGGAAAAGTGTCATTATCTCTGATAATGAGAGGAATATTAAAAATGAAAATTGTCACACCTCTGACCTAAAGGATAACAAAGCTAATAATTTTAAAAAAATGATTCTGTCTAAATAAATTTTGTCTGAATTTGAAAGTTTGTTTTAGTTTACCTAGGTTCAACCCAATAATACTTTCAACTGGGACGGTGTATCAGTTCAGTTCAGTTCAGTTCAGTCGCTCAGTCGTGTCCGACTCTTTGCGACCCCATGAATCGCAGCACGCCAGAACAACTTTCAAAGTGCATATTAGTGATTTCATTTGATCCTACATAAATAATGAAATATGCTACAGGATACAATTATCATTTCCATTTTCTTATTGAAGAAATTTTGGAGCTGAAAGAAATTACATGTATTTTTCAAGATCACAGAGCTACAAAGTGGTGCTAAGGAGACAGGAATTTTTAAAATTTATTTATTTTTAATTGGAGGATAATTACTTTACAATATTGTGTTGGTTAATACCATACATCAACGTGCATCAGCCTTAAGTACACATACTTCCCTTCCCTCTTGAACCTCCATCTTGAACCACCCTTCCACGCCAAGCCACCCCTCTGGGTTCTCACAGAGCCCCAGTTTGAGTTCCCTGAATCATACAGCAAATTCCCACTGACTATTTTACATACGGTGGTACACGTTTCCATGCTACTCTCTCCATTTGTCATGCCCTCCCTTCACCCACTGTGTCCATACGTCTGTTCTCTCTGTCTGCGTCTCCACTGCAGCTCTGCAAATAGGTTCATCAATACCATCTCTCTAGAATACATATGCATTAATATATGATATTTGCTTTTCTCACTCTGACTTACTTTATTCTGCATAGTAGGCTTTAGGTTTATCCACCTCATCAGAATGGACTCAAATGTGTTCCTTTTCATGGCTGAGTAACATTCCATTGCATATATGTACCACAGTTTATTTATCCATTCATCTGTGGACGGACATAGGGACAAGAATTTAAATATACCTATCCTCCAGTGCTCTTTCTTCTATGTATTCTACCACTTAAATGCCCACAATGTATTTGATTTAAAAAAATAAATTATGTGGTTGTGTAGTGGACATACTTGGTATCTTAAATAAGACATGTATTGTCTGTTATAAAATAAACCCACTCATCTAACAGAATGTGTTTTCAAAGGAATCTACCATTCCTTGTACAAAAAGCTATAAATGTGACATCACGGATCTAAACTAAAACTACAGAACTGTAGGATGAGACAAATATATGTTCTGAAGTGTTCTTATCACTGGCTCAAAGTCTATCTGCCCCCAAATATCTATCCTGCTGGCATGCAGGAGTGTCTAAAAAGTTTAATTATTTATCATAATATTAAATATGGCACCATAAGCACATACATGCTCGTTTTGTATTATCTCCTATTAACCCTGTCTCACTGTTAAACACATAATAAACTAAAACTCAGAGAAATGGAGTTTAACCTTACCAAATTCCCATAACTGAGAACAAAGTTCATCAAGCCTGGCTCCAAAACCCATTCTCTTTCTGCATCATCACACTGTCTCTAATCATTTGTTTCACTTCTTTTAGATTAAAAAGTTTTTCAAGAAAATCCTTGTGAAAAGCCAACTAACACGCTTGAAAGTGTTACATTCAGATGAAAATTTTTAGGTTATATTTTGTTATGAGTAGTCCTAGAAACATGACTGAATCTGCTTGATTTTTTACCTTATCTGAGTCATCCCTTCTTCAAAATAACGACCACAGAAGCTGAACAATTATGTCAATAACATAACCACTGACTCCCTCAATGTTTTCTGTGGGAGCAAAAATTTTTTTCAGCATAAATTTGATTAAACAACAAAAAATAATTTATTGTTGTTGGTACATACTTCATTTAACACCTGTCATAAGGATAGTGGAGTTAGCATTGCCTCTGTGGTGGTGGTGGTGGTTTAGTTTCTAAGCCATGTCCAATTCTTTGTGACCCCATGGATCATAGCCCACCAGGCTCCTCTGTCCATGGGATAAGAATATTGGAGTGGGTTGCCATTTCCTTCTCCACGGGATCTTCCCCACCCAGGGATCACACCCACAGAACTGCATCTCCTGCACTGCAGGCAATTTCTTTCACAGCTGAGCCATCAGGGAAGCTCAGCATTGCCTCCTCTCACAGGAAAATTCCCTCACTGTTCAATTTAGTTTGACCTCCATCAAGAGTTAAAGAAAAACGTTAAAAGCCCCTTTCCCACTTAGGTGTCCAAGCCTACTCTCTTCCGTTCAGAAGGGTCAGAACTGCACGTTGTCCAAAACCAATCAGTCAGATGCAGGTGAGGTAGCAGATGGAGGAGACCCAAACTTCAGGCTGGTTCATCCTCTGGATCTCTTACCTTTGCAGAGATAGTTCTCACATTCCTCCCTCCTAAAACTCACCTTTTTAAACTCTGCTTTCTGTCTCTTCTTTTAGCCCCTCTTGGCATCCCAAAAATGAAAAACTGTCCCTAAAAGAATGTCTCTGAGAAGGGAATTTTAGGCTAGCCTTTGCTTTGGCAGAGTGTTTGAATCTTTGTTTCTTCTTCAGTGTGGGACAGGGTCAGGGAAATGGCATCCAATGTACAAACAGGACAATTAGATAACACTTTGCGATGTAATTGTGCCTCCTATCTCTCAACTGCTGAAATGGCATGTTTTGCTTACACAAAGACTGGTAAAAATAGAATTGCTATTTTTGATTGATATAGGAAGTTACTATTGCTATTTTCCAAATGATATAGAAAAATAACATAGAAAAACCATTAGTTAATAACGATTGGAAATTTTATTTTACAAATTTCATTTTAAATAATCACATATTTGAAGGAGAAAGGATACATGTATATGTATGGCTGAGTCCCTTTGCTGTTCACCTGAAACTACCACAACATTGTTAATCAGCTATACTCCAATACAACATAAAAAGTTTAAAGACTGAAAAAATTAATCATCACATATTAAGTGTAAAATTCTTTTTTATTATAAAGATTTATACAATAGAATATTTACAATTGAGGAGGGGTATTAAAAATATGAAGGTTGCAAGGACTAAGAAAAAAAACAAAGATAGATTTTTAATTAGGCATTCATCAGGCTACATAATTATTACAACTTCAGAAAAGCTTGTGTTAGCCTTAAGAAACAAATGTTATATCTGTACATATGTTATACGTCTATTCTTTTAAAGTAAAGTTTATTTTTTTTTAAAGAGAGCTAAAATACTAGCTAATACACTTCTCTACATTTCACATTTGTTTCTTATTGAGGTCCAACTCCCATATCTGTACACCACTACCAAAAAAACCATAGCCTTGACTACACTGCTGAGCAACTGATTCTTCTCATATTACTATATTAAGGATTGGGAAAACATTTTAAAAAGTATTCTGTAAAGGTGAACCATGCCTCTGTCTTTAAAGAGGACTAAGCAATGAAAAGGCTGACAAGAAACAATTTAAGAGAATCAAATACTGTAAGAAGTAGGTCTGTGAGCAAGTGAAAGTCACTCAGGCATGTCCGACTCTTTGCGACGCCATGGACTATACAGTCCATGGATTCTTCAGGCCAGAATACTGGAGTGGGTATCTTTTCCCATCTCCAAGGGATATTCCCAACCCAGGGATCAAACCCAGGTCTCCCACATTGCATGTGGATTCTTTACCATCTGAGCCACAAGGGAAGCCCAAGAATGACTGGAAAGGGTAGCCTATCCCTTCTCCAGCAGATCTTCCCAACCCGGAATTGAACCGGGGTCTCCTGCATCGCATGTAGATTCTTTATCAACTGAGCTATAAGGGAAACCCTAAGAGGTAGGTCTGGATAAGGTCTAAATCTAGGAAAGAAGAAGAGGAGACAACCTGTGAAGTAGATAGTATACCTATAAAGGTGAGTTTTATAACATTTGGATTAGGAGAAATGAGGGTTGGCATTTAGAAGTAGGAAAGCAGTGGCATTTTAAAAAATGTGATCATTGACCGCCTTCCCCCTTCTAGAACAGATCAAATGAGTAGGGAAACAATGCTTGAACTGTTTAGTCACAACAGAAGTGAAATGAACCTCTCCTTACTTGAAGATTTAATTGTAACTAATTTACAGCCCCTAGTCTAGGATAAAAGAGTAAATCGAACACTCTGCCAATTATCTCCAAGATTAAACCTTTGCTTTAGCCCTAGACAAAGACAGGGGTACATAGTAGTTACTCCTTCCAAAACTACAAATACTTCTACCCAAAAGACAGAACAGGCAGCTTATTACCTTGAAATAAACTATATTGTCCATTTCTGCTATTTCATGTGTTTGCTCTCAGTAAGTGATAAATTAAGGTATTTTTGAAGGAACTCAGAATTCAGAGTTTGGCAAGGTCTAAAGAGGAAATTTCTATAGCCCTCTCTTTTCTCCTCTAAACAACTATACTGTAAATTGGTTATACTTTCTGAGGCTACAACAAGAGGTCTCTTTTTAGGATATGCAGCAAGATATTTATGTAGTCAGCTTGCTTTGTCTTTTTTACCTCATACACATTAGGACACCAAAACACCATCTGATTTGATGTCATGTAACAAGAGGTTACAGCCCAGTAAATGTTTTGTTTTTGTTCTATTTGACCTATTTTGTTAGGGTGGCATCAATTAATATTATTAGTTCAGTGGCCTGTGTCTGTATTTACGTTTGGAAAAGCAAAAGGCAACAATAAGAGCTGGCCTAATTCTGCAATACCCCTCTTCCTGCACCATCTCCCAGACCTCCCCAATAAGCAATAAGTATGAAGCATGCTTAGAGGCTTAGGAAGACTAGATCTCAAAGGCTTCCATTTTGACTCTTGTGCTGTGCTTAGTCGCTCAGTCGTGTCGATATTTTGCAACCCCATGGACTGTTGCCCACCAGGCTCTTCTGTTCATGGGATTCTCCAGGCAAGAATACTGGAGTGGGTTGCCATGCCCTCCTCCAGGGATCTATCCAACTCAGGGATCGAACCCAGGTCTCCCACACTGCAGGTGAATTCTTTACCATCTGAGTCACCAGGGAGTCCCACCAGGGAGACTCTTAGGATATAACTATTTTTTAAGTGATGATGTAGAAATAAGATTATTTGGAATGTTGGTAAAGCATTGACTAGATGTTTATAATTCAACATAATTTCTACCAACCTTTCAGAACTTCCTGTGGACTTTCTAAAAGGCTGTAAGACACAGTCTAAATAACAGTGGAGTAAAATGATAACTTCGGAAAGGAGAAAAAATGATTGGGATAAGAAATTGAGGGAAAGAAGGAAAATAAAACAAGTAATAAGGAAAGATGCATTTAACGTATATTGTGTGGGATCAAGTAGTGCAACTAGAAAGAGTTATTTCAAAGAGTAATGTGAAAAAAAAAAAAAGAGTACTGTGCTCTTTACCTTGACAATTACCCTTGACCAATACCCACAAAGTCTTAAATAGGAGCCTGCCCAGTTACCTAGGACTCATAAGTTTCCCAAAAGCATTGTCCCTTTAGAAACATAGACCGCCAGTCTATGTCCAATGCAGGATACAGCATGCTTGGGGCTGGTGCACGGGGATGACCCAGAGAGATGTTATGGGGAGGGAGGTGGGGGGGGGGGGTTCATATTTGGGAACGCATGTACACCCGTGGTGCATTCATGTCAATGTATGGCAAAACCAATACAGTATTGTAAAGTAAAATAAAGTAAAAAAAAAAAAAAAAGAAACATAGACCTTAACAACCACAGAGGCTGTATATTGTCACCCTGCTTATTTAACTTATATGCAGAGTACATCATGAGAAATGCTGGACTGGAAGAAACACAAGCTGGAATCAAGATTGCCGGAAGAAATATCAATAACCTCAGATATGCAGATGACACCACCCTTATGGCAGAAAGTGAAGAAGAACTAAAGAGCCTCTTGATGAAAGTGAAAGAGGAGAGTGAAAAAGTTGGCTTAATACTTAACAGTCAGAAAACTAAGATCATGGCATCTGGTTCCATCACTTCATGGCAAATAGATGGGGAAACAATGGAAACAGTGACAGACTTTATTTTTGGGGGCTCCAAAATCACTGCAGATGGTGACTGCAGCCATGAAATTAAAAGATGCTTGCTCCTTGGAAGGAAAGTTATGACCAATCTAGACAGCATATTAAAAAGCAGAGACATTACTTTGCAGACAAAGGTCTGTCTAGTCAAAGCTATGGTTTTTCCAGTGGTCATGTATGGATGTGAGAGTTGGACTATAAAGAAAGCTGAGGGCCGAAGAATTGATGCTTTTGAACTGTGGTGTTGGAGAAGACTGTTGTGAGTCCCTTGGACTGCAAGGAGATCTAATCAGTCCATTCTAAAGGAAATCAGTCCTGAATATTCATTGGAAGGACTGATGCTGAAGCTGAAACTCCAATACTTTGGCCACCTGATGGAAAGAGCTGACTCTTTTGAAAAGACCCTGATGCTGGGAAAGATTGAGGGCAGGAGGAGAAGGGGACGACAGAGGATGAGATGGTTGGATGGCATCACCGACTCAATGGACATGAATTTGAGCAAGCTTTCGGAGTTGGTGATGAACAGGGAAGCCTGGTGTGCTGCAGTCCATGGGGTTGCAGAGTAGGACACAACTGAATGACTGAACTGAACTGAACTGAACAACCATAGAAGAATTCTAAACCAGCTACCTAGTCAATGTAATCAACTTATGACCGCCTTCAAAAATTATGAAATAACAGCTAAAAATCACTAGATAATTGCACAAAATTAGTAGCATGAAAGAGAAGGGCAAGAGGAACATATAGACCCAAAAGGAAACAGAGGTAACTGAAGACATAGTAGCTAACTTCCAAAAATCTGTAAATAATATCCTAAATAAACTGAGAAAATCTGGCATCTATAAAATGAAAGTATGTCATGATAAAGAAGTAGAGAACTAAAATATTATATAGAAATAAAAAAGTGAAAGTGAAAGTCACTCAGTGGTGTCCGACTCTTGAATTCTCCAGGCCCAAATACTGGAGTGGGTAGCTGTTCCCTTCTCCAGGGGATCTTCCCAACCCCAAAAAGTTAAAGGATGAATTAAAAAATAGTATGGACTACTCCTCACACCTCAAAAAGTCAGCCCTTTTTTATACCTATTGCTTTGACAAAGATTTTAAAAGAAGTTAAAATCCAACGTTGGCAAAGATGAAAGGAATTAGGTACTCTTAAAATCTACTTTTGAAATCAGATTTCCAAAGGATATCTATTATTAAGTAATTGCAGTTTTGCATTATTGAACTTTGCCATTTGATATTGGAATAAATTCTGAAATCAATGTGGTTATGTTATACATCATTTTAATGTGCATTTCTTGCTTTATACTTTTTGCTAATGAATTATTACTTGTTTACTTTATATATATTTTACATTATGGAAATTATGTTAGACAAAAAGCAAAATTGAGCCATTTTCTTATTTAAGTTCAAAATGGTCCATAAGGCAGCAGAGCCATTCTCAACATCAATAATGCAATTGGCCCAGGAACTGCTAATGAACATGCAGTGCAGTGAAGTTTTGCAAAGGAGACCAGAGCCTTGAAGATGAGGAGCACAGTGGATGGCCACTGGATGTTTACAATAACCAGTTGAAAGCCATCACTGAAGCTGCTCCTCTTACAACTAAATGAGAAGCTGCCAAAGAACTCAACGTCAACCATTCTACGGTCATTTGGCATTTGAAGCAAACTGGAAAGGTGAAAAAACTTGATAAGTGGCTGCCTCATGAGCTGAAATCAAATTAAAAAAATAATCATTTTGAAGTGTCTTATGCTACCCAACAACAACAAAGCATTTTTCAATCAGATTGTGGCCTGTGATGTAAAGTGGATTTTATACAGCCAGGGACAACCAGCTCAGTGGTTGGACCAAGAAAACGCTCCAAAACACTTTCCAAAGCCAAACTTGCACCCCCTAAAAAGGTCACGATCACTCTTTGGTGGTCTGCTGCCGGTCCAATCCGCTACAGTTTTCTGAATCCCTGCGAAACCATTACATCAGAGAAGTATGCTCAGCAAATTGATGAGATGCACCAAAAACTGAAATGCCTGAAGCCAGCACGGGTCAACAGAAAGTGCCAATTCTTCTCAGTGACAACACCCACCACACATCTCACAATCAAAGCTTCAGAAGTTGAACGAATTGGGCCATGAAGCTTTACCTCATCTGCCGTATTCACCTGGCCTCTCGCCAACCAACTACCACTTCTTCAAGCATCTCAACAACGTTTTGCAGGAAAAATGCTTCCACAACCAGAAGGACACAGAAATTGCTTTCCAAGAGTTCGTTGAGTCCTGAAGCATGGATTTTTATGCTACAGGAATAAACAAACTTATTTCTCATTGGCAAAAATGTATTGATTGTAATCGCTCCTATTTTGATTAATAAAGATATGCTTGAGCCTAGTTACAATGATTTAAAATTCAGGGTCTGAAATGCAATTACTTTTGCACCAACCTAAATAATAACAATATGTGTCTAAAACCTTTTAATAGTCACACTCTTAAACTAATATATATAGGATGGATAAACAACAAGGTCCTACTATATAGCACAGGGAACTATATTCAATATCCTGTAATAAACCAAAATGAAAAAGAATATTGTAAATATATAAATAGCCCAGTCACTTTGCTGTACACCAGAAACTGACACACCACTGTAAATCAACTATATTCCAATACAATTTATTTAAGAAAAAAAAGAGTAATTGGGGGCCACCTTGGAGGCTGTCTACCATAGGCCAAACTAACTTTTCCCTTTGGGTGTTTTCTGTACTTTGTAATCATTAATCTGTTTTTTCCTGGGTAGATATTTTTAGAATTTTTCATTACATTAAAGAGTAAGATTTTCGACCAGTAAAAAAACAGGTGCACTCTTTAGATATTCAACTAACAATTCCATTTTTAGGACATTAAACTGAGGAAATGAACATGGACATATGTAAAGAAATATATATGAATATGTTCATCATAATACTGTTGATATAAGCAGATCACTGGAAATAATATAAATGTCCAAAAATATGATTTTGTTTAAATATATTATGATGAACATTTATAAAGGAAAATTGTAAATCTGTCTTAAAGTGTGACATAGATTTTAATTTATTGATATAAAAACAATCATCATTCTTAGGTGAAATAACATTTACAAATACTATTAAGGGCAAAATTCCATTCTTTCACTTACATATTTTAATTTCTAAGTAGGTACATATAGAAAAAGGGATTAGAAAAATATAAAGCAAAATGTCACTTTGGTCTCTTGCTAGTGAAGCTATAGATGTATTTTTTTAAGCACATTATATTAAGCATGGTTTAAAAATGTAACGAGATAGTAGGATATAGCTAGTAGTTTAAGTTGGGGAAAGATGTCCAATAGGGACAGAAGGTCAAAATGGAACCCCAGGAAACTCTAACATTTAAAGAAAAGCAGAAATCATCAAAACAACAGAAACAGAACTAGTAACACATATGTAGAGGCAGAAAGAAAATTTGAAGATAATGCTTCTAGACATAAAAGGAGGTCAATTTCAAAAGGATAAGTTTCAACAGTGTCAAAATGTATACAGTTGGCTTAACAATAGGATCACCATTAACATTCTCTGTCCTCAATACCCATGGGATGGTGAGAAGAGAGGAGACCTCCAGAAGGAACTGTTTCTTCAAGAAGATCAAGTGAGAATAGGAAGTGAAAGAGTGGCTAATAACTTTAATAGAGGTGGAGAGGAAGCATAATGTTTTCCTCAAGCTGGGAAAGTGCATCACGGAATAGCTGTGAAACTCAGGAGAAAATGCCAAGTAGGCTATTTTGAAAGATGGAAAATATCATATTGCAGGAAGTTACAGTTTTACCACTTCTATGGAGATTTAAAAGCCAATGTTCTTGAATGTGCCCCTTTTAAGTCCATTCCAAAAAATGGACCAGAGGACTAACAAGAATTATGCTAATAGACTAGAACCAGTAAGAGCTGGTCCCTATTGCTTCACTCCATTGTAGAAAGGTTCAGAATCTATGTGGGTAAATCACCCTTATTCCACTTGTCCCTCCAGCCTGGAGAATCCAATTTCTATATCTGGACAATGCAATATAAATAAACCTCTTAAAGGAAGAAGTTATTGCCTATACTAGACTTAATAATACCTAATTTGTTACATTTATAAAACCAAAACTGCAACTTTAAAATATTAAAGCAACTTTTGTAGTTTTAACTTGAACCTTTGAAACCCTAGTTCCTAAAGGTTCTGTTACCGCATAGCTAATTATTTTTTACTAGAGACCTTCCTTACAGCTGAGTTCTCCCTCCATGGGGCTCAGCTTCTTTTCTCCCTTCTCTGACATCTTCTCCCCTTCTCGTTCCCTGGCCACTGCCTACTGTCACCTTGGCAAATTTCTGTTCACTTCTTATACAGAATCATTTATCTCTATTCTCTGCTATGGCCTTACAGACCAGAATGACTCAAACTCAAAGTGAAGAATTACCTGAGGGTCTTGTTAAAATGTGTTTTCGGAATTAACAGGTCTAAAGTGGTGCTAAAGATACTTCATTTCTTTTTTTTTTTTCCTTAAAAAAAATTTTTTTTAATATGAACTATTTTAACGTCTTCATTAAATTTGGTATACTTCACTTTTTTTCTTAAAAAAATTTTTTTTAATATGAACTATTTTAACGTCTTCATTAAATTTGGTAAAATATGGCTTCTGTTCTATGTTTTGCTTTTGGCAATGAGGTGTGTGGGTCTTTAGCTGCCCGACCAGACACTGAACCAGCATCCCCTGCATTGGAAGGTGAAGTCTTAACCACTGGACTGTAGTAAGTCCCTTCAATTCTAATAAATTCCCCAGTAACTGGGCTTCCATGGTGGCTCAGATGGTAAAGCGTCTGCCTGCAACGCGGGAGACCCAGGTTCGGTCCCTAGGACGGGAAGATCCGCTGGAGCAGGAAACGGCAACCCACTCCAGTACTCTTGCCTGGAAAATTTTACGGACTGAGGAGCCTGGCAGGCTACAGTCCATGGGGGTCGCAAAGAGTTGGACACGACTGAGTGACTTCACTTTTCAATGATGCTTCTGGTCACTGGATGACACTTGAGTGTAAATCTATAGACCATTTACTGGGGACTTCACAGCCTAAGTCTAAAGGCATTTTCAAGGCAATTTCTAAAATAATAACAATTCTCACCATAGGAACAATTTTAATATTAACTGTTACAATATTTTTTTTCAAGCTGCCACTTTAACAGCCAACTTAACGTCATTATACTAAGTTCCCAGGTAGTCTGTTAGTTGCTGCTCCTGCTAAGTCACTTCAGTCGTGTCTGACTCTGTGTGACCCCATAGACGGCAGCCCACTAGGCACCCCCATCCCCGGGATTCTCCAGACAAGAACACTGGAGTGGGTTGCCATTTCCTTCTCCAATGCATGAAAGTGAAAAGTGAAATGGAAGTCACTCAGTTGTTCCGACTCTTTGCGACCCCATAGACCGCAGTCTACCAGGCTCCTCTGTCCATGGGATTTTCCAGGCAGGAGTGCTGGAGTGGGGTGCCATTGCCTTCTTCGAGTCTGTTAGTAGGAATAGTTAATTATGCTCTCTCTGTATGACAAATTCTACTCAGATAGTTAAAACAACTTCACACTGTGTAATATACATTACCAAAAGTTTAAATGGGCAATAAGTATTTGTCCTTCTCTTAGAGGAAGAAACATGAATCTTAACCTTGGAGGAAAAATGTATGTAACAGGGAAAATGCCAACCAAACATTCCATGTGCTTTCTTGGGTTGGGTGCTATTACAGTATAAGCAGATGTGAGTTTTGTCACTTCCATGCTATGCAGTCGAGAACCAGCAGGGCTCCTCCATTGCTTTCTTTTCTTTCAGGGACACTGGGGGCCATATGTTCCAGATGGTACAACTAAAGATGTAAGAGATTTACACAAACCACACTGGACTTCACACGACTGAAAAATTAACTCATCTTGCTAAGTTACTGAGATGTGGTGATTTGAGTAGTAATTTGAAGATTTGTGGATTAAAGTGTTATCACCCCATATCTTATCTTTTATTCGGTTCTCTCATGGAGTTACCATGGAGTTCAGGTTCAGCTCCTTGATCTCGTGCCTGGACTTCTGTCCTATGAACATATGAGATAATACATTGTATTGTTTTAAGATGCTAGGTTTACGGTTATTTGTTACACAACAATAGAAAGCTAATGCAAAAAGGTATATATGATTTTGAATCAGGCTGGATGTACTCAGTTCAGTTCAGTCGCTCAGTTCAGTTCAGTTGCTCTGTCGTGTCCGACTCTTTGCGACCCCATGAATCGCAGCACGCCAGGCCTCCCTGTCCATCACCATCTCCCGGAGTTCACTCAGACTCACATCCATCGAGTCCGTGATGCCATCCAGCCATCTCATCCTCTGTCGTTCCCTTCTCCTCCTGCCCCTAATCCCTCCCAGCATCAGAGTCTTTTCCAGTGAGTCAACTCTCCGCATGAGGTGGCCAAAGTACTGGAGTTTCAGCTTTAGCATCAGACCTTCCAACGAACACCCAGGGTTGATCTCCTTCAGAATGGACTGGTTGGATCTCCTTGCAGTCCAAGGGACTCTCAAGAGTCTTCTCCAACACCACAGTTCAAACGCGTCAATTCTTCGGCGCTCAGCCTTCTTCACAGTCCAACTCTCACATCCATACATGACCATAGGAAAAACCATAGCCTTGACTAGACGGACCTTAGTCGGCAAAGTAATGTCTCTGCTTTTGAATATGCTCTCTAGGTTGCTCAGTCGCTCAGTCATGTCCAGTTCTTTGTGACCCCATGGACTGCGGCATGCCAGGCTTGCTTGTCCATCACCAACTACCGGAGCTTGCTCTAACTCATGTCCATTGAGATGGTGATGCCATCCAATCATCTCATCCTCTGTCATTCCCTTCTCCTCCTGCCTTCAATCTCTCCAGCATCAGGGTCTTTTTCAATGAGTCAGTTCTTCACATCAGGGAGCCAAAGTACTGATGTTTCAGCTTCAGCATCAGTCCTTCCAATGAATATTCAGGGTTGATTTCCATTAGGATGGACTGGTTAGATCTCCTTGCAGCCCAAGGAACTCTCAAGCATCTTCTCCAACACCACAGTTCAAAAGCATCAATTCTTTGGTGCTCAGCTTTCTTTAGAGTCCAACTCTCACATCCGTATGTGACTAATGGAAAAACCATAGCTTTGACTAGATGGACCTTTGTTGGCAAAGTAAAGTCTCTGATTTTTAATATGCTATCTGGTTGGATTGCTAATTTTGTTCCATGTGTGAGCTAGAGCCACCAGCTTCAGTTCTAACAGCTGGATAGGCTGGCTAATGCCATCCCAGACAAACCCTTGGCACACACTGAACAGCACTGAGAAGCCAGATATTCCCTGACATAATATAAAAGAAAGACTATACAAAGGATAGGAGATTGATGTTCTGCCCGCATTGTTCATGTGATTCTTACCTATTCACCGCCTTACTTATCCTCCCCACTTCCTAATACAGAAAAAAAAAAAAAAAAAGAATATGTTTTCATGATTATCATAGATTATTGAGGAAATCATCAGAATTTTTAAAAAACTGTATTGGCTGTTCTCCCTAGATTAGAAATCCTTCTGGGAGGGGCTGCAACAAAAACTGGACTCCCAGATTTCAAGTGCCATGGGAGGAAGCTGGGTGGTTGAGCTTAGGCATCAGCCTATACTGACCTGAATCGTCAGTAGTCAAATCTTGGAGAAAGGATTAACAAGCAAGGATCTCCCAAGATCGAAATGGAAAGACAACCCCAAAAATTATTCATTGAGGTTTTCACCCCAAAATTCTCTGGGTTAGCAAATAATACAATGAAATCACCACCTCATCTTAATTAGCAATGTTGAATCTGGATAGATCCAGAACCTCTTGAATAAAGGAGAAGAGAGATGCCTTTGAGGAAGCATCTGTAAACTTTTTTCCTAGTTTTCCCCAAAGCAAAATAAATGCACTGAGTAACTGCACTAAGGAAAGAGACTCCCAAAACATTAGTCATTATTACATACCTAAGATCTAAGATCAAAACACCTAAGATATGAAGTATCTGTTTAGAACTGAGGTTTATGAGCCTCAGCTGATAAAGGGAATTCTTCCCTGAAACTATAGGTCCCATAAGACTCAGTCTTCAAACTGTGATTCCTTCCCCAGATCTGAGAACATGAAACTGTTTTCAGCAGCAATCTGGTCACATTGGAATATTCCTGCTCAAGTGAGAAACAAGTTGTTATATACCTGGGTGTCTATCACTAAGATGGCAGAATAGATTTTGATGGACCTCTTATATTTAAGGCATATTCATTCCAATTTTAGATGTTCTACTCTGAGCTTTTAACCATGAGTCTAAAAACTGCCACATGTAGGTGGGAACCAAAACAAGAGAATGCTCTCCAGCTAGTCCAAAGTTCACCTCACGCAGTCTGTCATGTAGGCTGGCCAATGACTCATCAGATCCAACTGGAGTCAAATGGTCCACAGGATGGCAGGGTACGCTTGAGAGACTGTAGCAAGCCCCAGAAGAATTTCAGTAGTGTTCCCTTTGAGTTGGGAGCAAGTCACATTTCTTTCAGCAACTATTTTCCCTTTGAGAAACTGTTCCTGGTGTCTTTCGGACTTACGTGAAGATCTGAACACAGGACCACTTTGTGGTTTGAACAGCTCATCACGAACTAGATGCCATGTTTTTCATCCAGCCATAAATTTAGTTATGGCAGCAGTTCAGTGTTCAAATGGTACGAATGGGATGAGCTGAAATGAATGCTAAGTGGCCTGGGCTGATTGCTCACTCTCTTGACTTCTTTCTGTCCCTTTAGTCCCTTCATAGACTCAAGAGGAAAGGCCTACGACCAAGAACAAAAACGAAAAGATGTACCAACATGAGCCAGAGGTAGACCTGCTACAAAGCTACAGCCGTAAATGAACTGCAGCCTCTCTCAAGGGTAATGCTGAAGGGCATGGGAGAAACGAAACCCTCACAATGGGCAGACGGGTAAGCAGTTTTTCTCACTGTCCACTTTGCTTAGAATAAGAAATTATCTGAGGTCAGGATCTAGGCTACTCTCTCACTGGTTACAAACGGTCTGCCCAGCTGTTTAGAGACCTGCTAAGAGTTAGATCTTAGGCCTAGAAACAAAGAAGTTTGGCCAAGAATTGCCCCAGAGCTGAGAATATTTGTGTTCCAAGACAGTGTTCACAAGACAGGCCCATGCCAGAGATTCTAAATTATAAAAGGGGATACAATGGCCCATTTAATGATTGTCAGTTGTGTTTCTTCTCCAGGTAATCTGGTGCAAGGCTCATAAACTCAAAAGTCAACAAGCGTCAGCTAGGTTCCATAAATAAGGGAAAAGAATTTGGTGACAAACAATGAGGAATACTTGGAATTACGGCAATCTTGAGAAGGTCCAGCTCTCTGTGATGCTGTGGACTATAGCCCTCCAGGCTCCTCTGTCTACAGAATTTTCTGGGTTAGAATCCTGGAGTGGGTTGCCATTACCTTCTCCAGGGGATCTTTCCAACCCAGAGATTGAACCGGTCTGCCACACTGCAGGCAGATTCTTTACCATCTGAGCCAGCAAGGAATGTACTGAGATGGTTTATTCCATAGAAAAAAGGGTGTTAGTCACTCAGTCGTGTCCGACTCTTTGCGACCCCAGGGACTGTAGCCCAGCAGGCTCCTCTGTCCATGGAATTCTCCAGGCATGAATACTGAAGTGGGTCGCCATTTCCTTCTCCAGGGGATCTTCCCCACCCAGGGATCGAGAACTCGGGTCTCTTGGATTATAGGCAGATTCATGACCATCTGAGCCACCAGGGAAGCCCTCCAAATCACTGAGAGATGAATTTAAATGGAAATAAAATGTTTGGTAAGAAGTGGCAAATGTATCACGATAAAAATTTTGACAATACTGTTTGTTTTGGGTTCATTAATGAAGCTGTGGTGGTTATACGAGGTTATAGAATCAGATATAATCAAATGGATAAAGAAAACTTAGATCATTAGTGGAGAAGACATGGAAGTTTGCTGACTTTCTTTTTTCTTTTAGCTATACCATGTGGCTTGCAGGATCTTGGGTCCCTGACCAGGATAGAACCCAGGCCCAGGGCGTGAAAATGCTGAGTTCTAAGTACTGGACCTCCAAGGAATTCCCCAGAGACTTTCTATGAACTATTTGCTTGTATAACTGAATATTCAGCACTTAAGTTTTTGCTATGTTTCAAAAGTTACTTTCTTCAACTTTGTATAATTTTTCAATAGTTGAGGACCAGAAAGAATTTGCTCAATATTTTAAAAATGCTAAATGCTGGGAGGTAGTGACAAGCATATGAAAATTCTTAACTATGTCATAAGTAGAAGTTTAACCAATAACTGGATAATTAAAAATAAAAACATCAATGTTAAGGTATTTCCTATCCAAGTTAATGTTAGCATAGGGAACATTCCTTACACAGTACTTATTTTGGGTTACACTTACCAATTTAAATCATTTTCCTGAAATAATAGGTCCTACACTCCTTAGAATCCTTAGGCTTAGTCATTGATTAGGACTGTATTTGATTTTTCACATGTTCTGACTTCACAGCAAGGACCTAGTTTTACTCAACTGCATTCATTCACTACCAAGACACAATGACTCAAGTAAGCAAACGGTTATTCCTCAAAGCCAAATTAATAGCCTTTTCCAATAAATGGAAATTCTAATTGTTCACTAGGATGCCATTAAAAGTTGCAAACATTTGAGTTTTTACAAAACACGTGTTGAAACAATTTTGGCCTCAGATCAAGGAGAGTTGAGAAGGCTGACAAAGAATTTTAAGTCTTTCTATAATTGCTTCCCACTCTACTTTAAATGTAACAATCACTGTGATTTCACAATAAGAAATAATTCTATAATTTTTTCAAACTTCATCGAAAAAAAGGTAGCTCTGAATCAGCTCTAGCTGAATCTTGCTATGTTAGAACGTGGGCCCAGTATTGCCAGATCTTTGTTTTCCAAAGAAGTCATAAAAACAAATTTTTAGATGAAATTTTATGATTTTTAAACGGCTACGAGGAGTAACACACAAGTCCGTGGTACATATGGCCTTCCGGCTGTTGCTTTGTTCTCTCAGGTTAGTGTCTGTTCAATACTCATAAAAAAAGCAGCCGTGGTGGCAAGGGTGGAGCCTACATATAGACTCAGTTACATAGATTTTCCTTCACAGAGGGCCACCAGACCAGACTCTTGCTCCTAAAAAAGACCCACCAAATCGGTTAGCAGACCTGCTATTCATTCAGGTGTTGGAAATGGGACAGATTACAAAATCCAACCAGTTACCTGGTGACTGGCTGACTAGCGAGGGCACTTTTTAAATGAAGAAGCAGCAATTCGTACTCAAAGGTAGAGAGATTTACTCTTCATTTAGACTTAATTTTTCTATCAGCACGAATACTGGTAGACTTGTTCAATGCTTTATGCTAAGCCACCCAACTTTACCTCCAAGGAATTAATTCCACAAAAGAAATAAGTCAATGGGATGATTATTTTGGCTTTCATTGGTTCATTATGTTTTATGAAATTGTGCACTGATCAATTATTGAGAGCTCAGTTCGTGCCCTTGAGACAAAAAGAGTCTCAAAGTGTTGCTTCTCCAGTATAGCTGTGTGTGTAGGAACAACAGGGCTCAGATTCTTCCTCAGTAAGTGTGTGGTTCATCTCACTGAGAGCAACCAAAAAAAAAAAAAAAAATCAAACATGAAGAACTGCCTAAAAGCAAGAGACATATGAATTGGGTAGTGAAGCAGGAAATCATGAATACCAGTCCTAGCTTAAAACCAAGAGACACAGGCAAACCCTAAAGCCAGTACCCATATTCCCTTGCTTGTTTTTTGTAAAAGTATTTTTTGTTATATAGGATGTGTTTGTATTCTAATATATCATTCCAATCATAAAACACATCACATTGACACAGAACTGTGACTGAACTAGAGGAGACATGGATAGCATCTCATGATATTAAACTAGGAAATGGTAGCCTTGAGCCTTCTTCTCTGAGTGTGGTGACTGGAATCTGTTCAAGAGAGGTCCTTTCTACTGTACACTAGTTATTTGCATTATATTAGAAACATCTGCATTGCATTAGAAATATTTTTCAAACAGTGTTCATGGATAAAGGGTATGTATGTATGTATGTATGTATGTATGTATGTATGTATGTTGTACAGCCAATTGGAATGTCTAGACTTCTGTTCTTTCTGCTTCCTTCCCAGGATCCATTCCTTTGTGGGAGTGGTCCTTCTGACACTCTTCCTGATTCTAGTGAGCTGTCAATCACAGGACTCCAGAAATAAGCTAAGCCAAAATAATCAGGCTCTCTTTTCTAAGAAATTCAATCATGAACAAGTATACACAGAACGAGAAGGTAGTTAGAACTGGGTTATCTGATGGCAGCTCCTAACATAGTGAGCACATGAGTTTTCACTATATAGATCACCTAAATGCCCAAGTCCCTGGCTTCCCTAGGCCTAGTAATTCAACACACCATTATATAGTCTTCCAATCAATTCACTCAGCTTTTTTTTCCCCTCTTTTTTTCTTTATTTCTTCTTTTCTTTCTTTTTCTCTCTTCCTCTTCCTTCTTTACTTCCTTCCCTTTGGCTTTAGTTATCAAGAGTCATTGCTGTTGCTTATAGCTAAAGAATATTAATTAATATAGGTATTATCAGGCTTCTCACATTTTTCTCAGTATTTTAAAAGTTTAAATAGGAATAGATATCACTTAGCTATTAAAGAGTTTTCTGAACTTGGTGGACAGAAAAGATTGATTATGAAAAGCAAGATTCTACATCCTAGATGTGATTAACAGCAGAAGAATATGGCACAGGGTGTTGTTATTGATGATGATGCTGTATACCAGACATTGTCTCTAACTCTTCCAGCACCAACCCCAACTCTAATCTAAACTTGATAAAAATCTCTCCATCACTGCAACACATTTTGAACTCTGAAATAAAGGGAATTTAAGAAAAGACAAAGCTAGATAAATGGTAAAAAAAAAAAAAAATTCAGAAAAGGAAAGAAAAAAGTAGAAAAGAGAAGAAAAACATGAGTCATTAATGTCAAGGGTAGACACCTAAGCAGAAGTAGATGTCTGGAAAGGACCAAATTAGCACAGCCAAAGGGGATATCCTCTTTCCTCTATTTTTCTTCACACAGCCTTTAGTGTGGCATACAATATATAAAAGAATAAACTTTAAATCAATAGATAGATATATATATATAGATCCAAATCTATATGTATGCATGTCTGAAAAGTCAGTTCATATCTCTGAACAATTTCAAAAAAGTTTATAAACTTTTTCCTTTAGTGACTATTTCTATGGACTAACCAATGAATCATATAACAAATAGAACTTTAATTCTATCTCAAGTTTAAAATCTTAGGGAGTAAACACATTCCATCTATATCTCAGTTTTCTTATCAGTAAGCCAGAAATGATTTTTAATCCCATTAAACTATCATACTTTTTAAAACAAAGGTGTTATAGTGCCACCTATTCTTTATGGACATATGAAGAATTAATTCTGCAAATTAATTCTTTATAGAAGAATTAATTTATCTATTCTATCAGTGTGTATATATAACAAGTGTATTTCTCCCTATGTATGGCATGGTTACACGGGTATAATCACAAACACAGCACACATCATTTTTAACTCAGCTACAGACAATGGTTTGTAAAACCAACTTAGCAACTACACAACAACAAAAGATTTAACAAAAATGTAAACAATCTCTACAAAAACAAATGGTTTAGCAAATTTCTGTGGTGACAAGCAGTAAGTGTAGCAAGCCATTTTTGCCTTTTTCTCATTTCCAAAACACTGGTTATCAGACAAACACTTGATTGTCCTACTGAGCTATATAGATAATGAGTTAGTGTATGTGGTCCGCATATAGGCTTAATGACAGAGGTTTGTATGTCGAAGTTCTGCAACAGGTCTTTAATATAAAATCAATAAAGGTTCTTTTAGCCTTTAAATTAGAATTTTAAAACAATCACATTCATCCTGATCTGTAACTAAGAAAAATCAGTAGAATGTTGTGTGTATGTTATGTTCAGTCGCTTCAGTCCTGTCTAACTCGCTGCGACTCTATTAACTGTAGTCCACCAGGCTTCTCTCTCCAGGGGATTTTCCCAGAAAGTAGGTTGTCCTTCTCTCCTCCAGGGGCTCTTCTCAACCCAGAGATGGAACCCATGTTTCCTGCGTTAGCAGGCAGATTCTTTACCACTGAAACACCGAGGAATGTTAGTAAATTCCTATGTAATTCTCCTGAAATTATATCTTTGTGAAACTTACAATGGAGCTTTAACCATTTATGGTGTAATTCAGTTTATCTCTCCCATGCCATTTCCTGAGAATAAAACATATCACAAGAAAGCATTTTTGACCAGTGAATGTGCTTAAACTTTAGAGAACAAACTAAGTGGCAACTAAAACGTACTAAATACCTTGATATGATTATATTCTTTCAGAGAAAACTCAATATCCTGCCTTGAATCGAGGCACAGAAACATAAAGAACAAGACATACGAAGATAAACTAAAAAGAATTCCTGCGATGATCTCAGAAGAGTGGCACTCAGTGCCAAAAACTGTCAGTAAAAAACGATCTGAGAACTACAATATTTAACAGTCCTTTTGACTTCAAGGTTAAAAAAATGATCTGCTATGCAAACGCGCAGTCATCTCCTAACAATTCGTTTGTCAATGTTGAGATAAGCAGAGCAAGATCAAAGTCCAGAAATTGCAGAAGGGAGGTAGGCTGCAGCAGGGGTGCCGGTTGGGGTCAGGCGCTTGTACAAATGGAAGACAGAGGGGGTTGCCTTTCCTCCCTACTTTTATACTGCAGTGTGCTCATCCTTGTCATCTGACTGAGAACTTCAACTGTTAGGGGCAATTGGTAGGTAGGTGTTCTAACTCCTTCACTGATGTTTAGTATCACTCTTGTTTTAGAATCTGTCCCGTAGGCAACACGACTCCCATTTGACCCTGCCCCACCATTACAACGCCCGCTAGATACATTGCTGATGGAAGCATTTACTGGAAACTTTCTAGGAGGCTGCAGCCCCAGAAAAGAAAACCCGTCCAACAGGGCTCGTAGTTCAGTTGGCACCGCTGAGGGAAAGAAGACAAGACGCTATTGATTACTCACAGTTCGCCTCCAAGACGGGAAGCACTAGGGCGAGGCACGTCAGCAGCGTCCCCGTGAGCCCACCCAGGACCCTCATGGCGAAACGGGCGGAGGCGCGGGCAGAAGCGGCGGCGCGTTGCGGCGGGGACCCCTGCGCCCAGCGCGCGGCGGAGCTACGACCCGGGCGCCGCTAGTTGAGGACTGCGGCGCGGGGGCGCCTGCGAGCCAGTGCGCCAGTGCGCCAGCGGAGCCGCGGAGCCGGGGGCGGAGGGGACCGCCCGCTCCCAGCCCCCCGCCCGGCGGGGAAGTGATAACAGGGACATTTCCTGGAAGCTTTTCATTTCGGAGCTGGGGGCAGGGCTCAGGGAGAGAACTGGAGGCCTGGTAAACACTGTCGAGACATCCTTCCTGGCCCTTTCGAGACTCAGCGCTTCGTTCCAGTCTCCGGAATATGAAGTTTGCCAACAAGGGGAAGCAAAAGCGTTTAAAACGACCATCTCCACCACCTCCAGCGAACCGGAGTGGAAGACTTGAGTGGCCCAGAAGACTGAGGACTCAGAGATCAGGGTTCAGTTCAATTCAGTTCAGTCGCTCATCGTGTCTGACTCTTAAAGATTGGGGTATCCAGGCTTAAAGTTTAAAAGGAAAAAATCTGATGTTGGCGATGAAGATGTTAACCAAAATCTGGAAAAAATGAGAACTCTAAGTTGGCTGCGGAGAACAGAGCTAATGGAGGTTTTGATCATCAACGTTTTAATTTTGTTCTTGCATTTATAGTGTAAAGTATAGCAAAAAAAAAAAAATGTTCTGCGGAGAAAAGCGAATGTATCGGATTCTATCACCTTCAAATAGCTCATTTTTGGTTTTTGCATATTACCTCTGCTTTTTATGTTTAGGCATGCACATTTGAAACATGTTATTAATGTTTAAGACTACGTTAAAGAACCGCCTAGATTAGAGTGGCCATGCTCTGCAGTTTACTAGTTGTATTATCTGTAAAATGGAGATAATAGTAAGTTTTTACAGTGTTGAGGGAAGAATTTAGAGAGAGAACACATGTGAGGCAATTAGTGTGTTAAAGGGTAGCCCGTACTTAAGGCACACTTCCTAAGTATCACTTTCAGTATTTCTGCCTAATGAATGTATCAACTGATTTTCTATGTGTGTCAAAGTCAATAGCCTGATGCTCTCTCAAGGGTGTTTCTCAGCTCTAGCTTTCTGTGGTTCTGTGATCCAGCTGGATGGAAGTTTATGTGGGTCACTATTTCTGAAAATGTGCAAAGGAGTTGCTGAACATATCCATATTCTTCCCTCTTTTAACTTCCTTCTTGCTATGTCTGAACCTACCATGTCAGTCTATTCAGATTTATTCCAAACCCAGGCGATTTAATTAAAAATATAAGTCTAATCTCTGTAGAATTGTTTGGTGTGCTAGCTATCAGAACATAAAACAAAATGACTTTTAAGTATTATATTTAATTACTGAATATTTAAATGCATTTAAGCCACAGCATTGCCTCATTCGTGAGGAAGAATTAAGAGAATATTGGCTTTGAGGTATCAATATTTCATAAGGGAAGACTTCAAATATCATGCATCAATAGCGTTCATAACAAAGCATCACCCATATAGACATTAAAAAATACAGAGTATGAAGAAAGAAATGTTAGCGAAATGCAAGGGACCTAAAAAAAAAATCTTGATCTTTAAAAAAGTTCAACCGAGTGTGAAACTTTTAAATCATTTGAAGACCACAAATGTACATCACAGTCCTAAGATTGGTTGTCAATGGTGAAAAATTGTGTCCTACCTACACTATAATGTTGAATTTTGAAAAATTATACCCTGAAATGTTTTAAAATTTAATAATACATCTTTGGAGAAATTTTTCAGGTTTTTAATTTATTGCATGAATTCACTCTGTGAGGATGATTTCACCTTTAGCTCGATATTGATTAGCATTTGGTCAATTTCACTTAGTCAAAATTTGTTTTCAGTACACTTCTAAATTTGTAATTAAATCTTATCCAAATTTTTACTGGCAAACTAATCCCTTTTCCTGGTTCTAATCCCATTCCCTCACCCAGTTTTACATTTCTCCGTATAATCTTCTACTAATATATTTTCCCACTTATTATGTCTATTATCTGCATCCTCATTACTCTCTACCATGTCTACTAAAAGTTGATACTGGTCATCTGCCTCTACAAAGATTAAGTCATTAGCCACTGAAGCTGCTATCTTCAACAGACCCTGAACAGAGTTCACGTTCAGGGTGGAGATCAGGAATGAGGCACTCTGTGCTCTGGGAAAAATGGACAGAATGGGCCTTCAGAAAGTTACATATTTTCAGATTTGGTGATGCCAAATTCTTGCATCTCCTCATATCTGGAAAACCACTAAAACTGTTAAGAGTGATAGACGCTCCATATCACTAGCAGTAAGCCTCTGCCAAAATTTGGGCTTGCTTACATATACCACCCCACCCCTGACAAAAATCATACAATACTGACCTTTCTGCTACCTCTTTAGAACAGCTTATTAGCGTTATTTGAAATGTTCTCTCCCCAGCTGTAGTCCTCATTTTGCCCCCAATAAACATCTAACTTGCAGCTCTCATGTTGTGCATTTTTTTTTAGTCCACAACTACTAGAATGTAAAATACAACCACAAGGGCAGGAATTTTTTAATGTTTTATTCACAACTGTTTTCTTAGTGCCAAGAATAGTGACTAATACATAAACATTCACCTAAATTCAATTTAACAGTATAAGTCTGATAACATTTATGCCCAAATCTATCTATCTATGTATCTCTCTATCTATCTATGTATATTTCACATTTATACATGGGTATTATGTGACGTTAACCAGACAGAGAAAGACAAATGCTGCATGTAATCACTTACATGTACAATTTTTAAAAAGTTAAATTAATTGAAATAGAGGGTTAAATGGTGGTTTCAGGGGCTGAGAGGTGGGGAAATGAGGAGAGGCTGATAAAGGGTACAAACTTTCAGTTATAGGATGAATACATTTTGAGGATCTAAGTTACAGCGTGGTGACTAAAGTTAATTATACTGTATTGTATACTTGAAATTTGCTAAGGCAGTAGCAAAGTCTCAGCCCTCCCCCAAAAGAAAGAAGAAAGAAAAAAAAGGAATGTGAGCCTGTGGATGTGTTAATTAACTTGATTGTGGAAATCATTTCACAATGTATACATACATCAAATCATCAGTTTGTACACATCACATATATTGCAATTTTATTTGTTAGTTTTATCTCAATAAAACTGGAGAGAAATAAAAGAAACCAGGTAACATTTAGGATGCAAATTCAACAGTGTCTGAAAAATTAAGCAAGAGTCTTAATTAGAATGATGACAGCAAGACTGTTTTTTCACTCATAACAAATAGGTTTGTACTGTGGCCAAACAGCCACAAAATTACAGTGGCTTAAAATAAGTGTTTACTTTTTGGTTATAGGCAGTCTACTATAGGACTTTCTAGGCAGCTGTCTTCCATGTGTTGCCTCATCATTCCATGCTATTTTTTATGTTGTAGTACTTCAGAGGTAAAGTAGGCTTCTATAGTTAGCATTGCACAAGATAGAACATGAAGAATTGTGGACCAGCTCTTAAATGCCTTCACCAAAAAGTAATACAGCCAGCACACTCATATTTCATTGAACAAAGGAGGTCTTATGTCTTCAAGACAGTGGGAGTATCTATCTCATGTGTTAGTAAAAGTAAAAGAGAACTGGAAATAGTGAGCAGTACATGTCCATCAAACCATTTAATATAATGAAAAACTAACAGTCAGCTAGTTAACTAACTGACCAACTGTATATTGGTATCAGAAATGTTTGGTAATGTACCACTACCAGAATTAGCTTGACATGAAGTAGAGCAGGGGTTAAGCACAGTTCCAGAAATGCTCAAGGACAGTAAGTATAGTACAGCTCTTCAGGTACAGAAGTCTAATAGTTATTAGATTCTCCAAGAGAACATATTTTTTAAGAACCAGTAGAGGAACAAAGTCAGATTTTAAGGACTATAAATAGGAAGCTGATACAGGAATAATCAGTGAGATCAGAAGATAACCAAAATAGTATATAATTGTGGAAACCAAGGAAGGAAGGAATTTTAGAAGTGCTAACCGTATTAATTGTAGTTACAGAGGTGTTATAGTATCTGGAAGGGCACTCTGGGGAGAGGCAGTCTAGCACTGATGAGGAATGGCTGGTTCAGTTAGGAAAGTCACTAGAGGTCATACACTCTGGAGAAGCTGGAAAGAAAGCTGAAGTTATTAAGACAGGAAAATGCGAACAGAGAACAAGATACCTAACAGTTTGGAGACAGTTATGGGAGGAGATATATCGTAAATATTTATGGGACAGGTATCACCACCTTCAGAAATCTATTGTTTGCTAGAAACTGCACCTGAGCTTTATTTTTCACATTTCATCATCTTAGCAGCCCTGCAAAGTGGGTATTGTGATTCCCATTTCACAGATGAGGTTATCTGAGCTCAGACCCAGTATCCCCATGGAAAAGAAATGCAAAAAAGCAAAATGGCTGTCTCGGGAGGCCTTACAAATAGCTGTGAAAACAAGAGAGGCGAAAAGCAAAGGAGAAAAGGAAAGATATAAGCATCTGAATGCAGAGTTCCAAAGAATAGCAAGAAGAGATAAGAAAGCCTTCCTCAGCGATCAATGCAAAGAAATAGAGGAAAACAACAGAATGGGAAAGACTAGAGATCTCTTCAAGAAAATTAGAGATACCAAGGGAACATTTCATGCAAAGATGGGCTCCATCAAAGACAGAAATATTACGGACCTAACAGAAGCAGAAGATATTAAGAAGAGGTGGCAAGAATACACAGAAGAACTGTACAAAAAAGATCTTCACGAGATAATCATGATGGTGTGATCACTCACCCAGAGCCAGACAAGCTGGAATGTGAAGTCAAGTGGGCCTTAGAAAGCATCACTATGAACAAAGCTAGTGGAGGTGATGGAATTCCAGTTGAGCTATTTCAAACCCTGAAAGATGCTGCTGTGAAAGTGCTACACTCAATATGCCAGCAAATTTGGAAAACTCAGCAGTGGCCACAGGACTGGAAAATGTCAGTTTTCATTCCAATCCCAAAGAAAGGTAATGCCAAAGAATGCTCAAACTACTGCACAATTGCACTCATCTCACACGCTAGTAAAGTAATGCTTAAAATTCTCCAAGCCAGGCTTCAGCAATAAGTGAAGCGTGAACTTCCAGATGTTCAAGCTGGTTTCAGAAAAGGCAGAGGAACCAGAGATCAAATTGCCAACATCTGCTGGATCATCGAAAAAGCAAGAGAGTTCCAGAAAAACATGTTTTTCTGCTTGATTGACTATGCCAAAGCCTTTGACTGTGTGGATCACAATAAACTGTGGAAAATTCTTTAAGAGATGGGAATACCAGACCACCTGATCTGCCTCTTGAGAAATCTGTATGCAAGTCAGGAAGCAATAGTTAGAACTGGACATGGAACAACAGACTGGTTGCAAATAGGAAAAGGAGTGCGTCAAGGCTGTATATTGTCACCCTGCTTATTTAACTTATATGCAGAGTACATCATGAGAAATGCTGGGCTAGAAGGAGTACAAGCTGGAATCAAGATTGCCGGGAGAAATATCAATAACCTCAGATATGCAGATGACACCACTCTTAAGACAGAAAGTGAAGAGGAACTAAAAAGCCTCTTGATGAAAGTGAAAGAGGAGAGTGAAAATGCTGGCTTAAAGCTCAACATTCAGAAAACAAAGATCATGGCATCTGGTCCCATCACTTCATGGCAAATAGATGGGGAAACAGTGGAAACATTGTCAGACTTTATTTTGCGGGGGCTCAAAAATCACCGTAGATAGTGACTGTAGCCATGAAATTAAAAGACGCTTCTTCCTTGCAAGGAAAGTTATGAACAACCTAGACAGCGTATTCAAAAGCAGAGATGTTACTTTGGTGACAGGGTTCCGTCTCGTCAAGGCTATGGTTTTTCCAGTGGTTATGTATGGATGTGAGAGTTGGACTATAAAGAAAGCTGAATGCTGAAGAACTGATGCTTTCGAACTGCGATGTTGGAGAAGACTCTTGAGATTCCCTTGGACTGCAAGGAGATTCAACCAGTCCATCCTAAGGAGATCAGTCCTGGGATTTCTTTGGAAGGAATGATGCTGAAGCTGAAACTCCAGTACTTTGGCCACCTCATGCGAAGAGTTGACTCATTGGAAAAGACTCTGATGCTGGGAAGGATTGGGGGCAGGAGGAGAAGGTGATGACAGAGGATGAGATGGCTGGATGGCATCACTGACTGGATGGACGTGAGTTTGAGTGAAGTCCAGGAGTTGGTGATAGACAGGGAGGCCTGGCGTGCTGCAGTTCATGGGGTCGCAAAGAGTCGGAATACGCCTGAGCGACTGAACTGAACTGTACTGAAGCTATATGAGTTGGGATTAGGGTTTCATGAATGAGTAAAAGACAGAAGTTAATTTTAAAACTAGAACTACCTTAATCCCAAATCATTATTTTGTCTTGAATACACTGGGCTTCCTACGGCCCTGTCTCTGTTTTACTAGAATTTGAAAATAAGTATATGTAACTGGTAGAGAAGGCAATGGCACCCCACTCCAGTACTCTTGCCTGGAAAATCCCATGGGCGGAGGAGCCTGGTAGGCTGCAGTCCATGACGTCGCTAAGAGTCGGAAATGACTGAGCAACTTCACTTTCAATTTTCACTTTTCACTTTCATGCACTGGAGAAGGAAATTGCAACCCACTCCAGTGTTCTTGCCTGGAGAATCCCAGGGATGGGGGAGCCTGGTGGGCTGCCGTCTATAGGGCCCACAGAGTCGGACACGACTGAAGTGACTTAGCAGTAGCAGTAGCAATACATAACTGGAGACTGAATGGACACATGTATCCCTACATATAATGCATTCATTTCTTTCTATAGAAATGTACCTGCCATTTACTTATTTCCAAAAAATATAACAGGAAAGCAGATATTACATATTTCTCTAAATAAAATACAATATGTTACAAAATAGCAAGTAGCCTGTTGATGAAGGTGAAAGAGGAGTGAAAGAGCTGGTTTAAAACTCAACACTCAAAAAACTAAGATCATGACACCTAGTCCCATCACTTCGTGGCAAATAGATGGGGAAACAATGGAAACATTTTTTTTAGACTTTATTTTGCGGGACTCCCAAATCACTGCAGACAGTGACTGCAGCCATGAAATTAAAAGATGCTTGCTATCTGGAAGAAAAGCTATGACAAACGTAGTTCAATTCAGCTCAGTCCTCAGTCATGTCTGACTCTGTGACCCTATGAACTGCAGCATGCCAACACTTTCTGTCCATCACCAACTCCTGGAGTCCACCCAAACCCATGTCCATCAAGTCAGTGATGCCATCCAACCAACTCATCCTCTGTCGTCCTCTTCTCCTCCTGCCCTCAATCTTCCCCAGCATCAGGGTCATTTCCAATGAGTCAGCTTTTCACATCAGGTCGGCTAAGTATTGGAGTTTCAGCTTCAACATCAGTCCTTCCAGTGAACACCCAGGACTGATCTCCTTTAGGAGGGACTGGTTGGATCTCCTTGCAGGCCAAGGGACTCTCAAGAGTCTTCTCCAACACCACAGTTCGAAAGTGTCAGTTCTTCGGCGCTCAGCTTTCTTTATAGTCCAACTCTCACATCCATACATGACCATTGGAAAAACCATAGCCTTGACTAGATGGACCTTTGTTGGCAAAGTGGCGTGTCTGCTTTGGAATATGCTATCTAGGTTGGTCATAACTCCTTCCAAGGAGTAAGCGTCTTTTAATTTCATGGCTGCAAGCACCATCTGCAGTGATTTTGGAGCCGTCCAAAATAAAGTCAGCCACTATTTCCACTGTTTCCCCATCTATTTGCCATGAAGTGATGGGACCGGATGCCATGATCTTAGTTTTCTGAATGTTGAGCTTTAAGCCATTTTTTTCACTCTCCTCCTTCAAGTTTTCAAGAGGCTCTTTAGTTCTTCTTCACTTTCTGCCATAAGGGTGGTACATATCTGAGGTTATCGATAATTTTCCCAGCAATCTTGATTCTAGCTTGTGCTTCTTCCAGCCCAGCGTTTCTCATGATGTACTCTGCATATAAGTTAAATAAGCAGGGTGACAGTACAGCCTTGATGTACTCCTTTTCCTATTTGCAACCAGTCTGTTGTTCCCTGTCCAGTTCTAACTGTTGCTTCCTGACCTGCATACAGATTTCTCAAGAGGCAGATCAGGTGGTCTGGTATTCCCATCTCTTAAAGAATTTTCCACAGTTTATTGTGATCCACACAGTCAAAGGCTTTGGCATAGTCAATAAAGCAGAAAAACATGTTTTTCTGGAACTCTCTTGCTTTTTCGATGATCCAGCAGATGTTGGCAATTTGATCTCTGGTTCCTCTGCCCTTTCTAAAACCAGCTTGAACATCTGGAAGTTCACAGTTCACATATTGCTGAAGCCTGGCTTGGAGAATTTTAAGCATTACTTTACTAGCGTGTGAGATGAGTGCAATTGTGCAGTAGTTTGAGCATTCTTTGGCATTACCTTTCTTTGGGATTGGAATGAAAACTGACGTTTTCCAGTCCTGTGGCCACTGCTGAGTTTTCCAAATTTGCTGGCATATTGAATGCAGCAAAAACCTAGACAGCATATTTAAAAGCAGAGTCATCACTTTGCTGAGAAAGGTCTGTCTAGTCAAAGTTATGGTTTTTCCAGTAATGATGTATGGATATGAGATTTGGACCATAAAGAATTTTGAGACCCTAAGAATTGATGCTTTTGATCTGTTGTGCTATAGAAGACTCCTGAGAATCCCTTCAACTGCCAGGAGATTAAACCAATCAATCTTAAAGGGAATCGACCCTGAATATTCACTGGCATGACTGATGCTGAAGCTGAAGCTCCAATACTTTGGCACCTGATGTGGACAGCTGACTTGTTGGAAAAGACCTTGATGCTGGGAGAGATTGAAGGCAGGAGGAGAAGGGGATGACAGAGGGTGAGATGTTTGGATGGCATCGCCAAATCAATGGACATGAGTTTGAACAAACTCCGGAAGATAGTGAAGGACATGGAAGTCAGGGGTCCGGTAGTCCATGGGTGGAAAAGAGTCGGATATGACTAAGCAACTGGACAACAACGACATGATCTCCATCTTCCAGAAACTAAACAGCTAGCAATCTACGTCTCTAAGAATCCTGAAAGTACATAGATCAAAATTTAATACTGGTTACCTTTAAGTGGGACTTCCCTGGTGGCTCAGAAGGTAAAACGTCTGCCTACAATGCGGGAGACCCAGATTCAATCCGAGACCCAGGTTCAATCCCTGGGTAGGGAAGATCCTCCTGAGAAGGAAATAGCAGCTCACTCCAGTACTCTTGCCTGGAAAATCCCATGGACAGAAGAGCATGGTAGGCTACAGTCCATGGGGTCACAAAGAGTCGGACACGACTGAGCGACTTCACTTTCCTTTATGAGATCTTACTTTCTTCATCTTTTTCCTTTTCATACTTTCCAAAATACTTTTGTAAGCATAACCTCCACACAGTATATATGATACAATTCCATTTCACATTCTATGTAACAATATACAATTCCTAAGGGAAATCAACCCTGAATATTCATTGGACGGACTGATGCTAAAGCTGAAGTTTCAATACTTTTGCCACCTGATGCGAAGAGCCGACTCATTGGAAAAGACCAACTCAATGGCAATTGAGTTGAGCAAATGTAGATGAGTTTGAGCAAACTTCAGGAGATGGTGAAGGACAGGGAAGCCTGGCTTGCTGCAATCCACGGGGTGGCAAAGAGTCGGACACGACTGAATGACAACAAAAAACTAAAACGTCACTCTCATCTAAACTATTGGGTAGTTAGCGAACGAATTTTACCCTCATTCTTAACTTGATTGTCTCAGTGTATTGTTTCTGTAATTGTGCAGCCAGTGTCCGCTGGCATCACACAGGATCCACTCCTTGCTTTAGGAAACAGAATAAAACATGCACAAGACCTGAGATCTCCGGATCTCGGTTGGGATTGGAGACAGACAAGGAGCAGCACGATCACATAGTTTGGATAAGTGTACAGATCCCTCTTAGCCTAAGAACTGTCGGAAATCCCTCAACTCATCTCTGGACGCTTCCGTTGCCTAGCTACGAGAACCGCCTGCCCCCCTCCCCCTCCCCTTCTCTCTTCAAGCCACTCCCCCTTCTCCCTCCCAGCCCCGGTGGGGGCGGGGAGCCGGACCTCTTCAGCCACTGAGAGCGCCTCGCGACGGGCCATCCAACGGTGATTGGAGAAGTGTAAGGGCGGTGCTTGGGGCGGCCTTTCCGCGCCTGGGGGTAACGTCAGCACGTTGACGCGGGGGTTTTCTCTGGCAGCTGGAGAAGCCTGTCGGGGTTCGTGTAGCTGCGCCTTTGATCCCCACTGCGTGGGCGAGGAGCGAGGTTTTCCGCTCGCCTGTAGGCGCGGTTGTTGGGCTTGGTTTTGAGAGTGACGGCCCTCACCCTCCTCCCGGCCTCTCCTCCAGGCCCGTTCTCCTCTGGGCCTCCTCGGAGCGGCGGCGGCGTCCCCGAGGACTCGGCCCAGGAGGACTAGCGGCCCATCTCTGCTCCGGGCTCGGATGGGAGGCGGCGGGAGGAGCGGCCTGGGATGTTCAGTCTGATGGCCAATTGCTGCAACTGGTTCAAGCGGTGGCGGGAGCCCGTCAGGTAGGCTGGAGCCAGTTGGCCAGGTGCCTTCCTAGGGGAGGGGGCCAGCTGCGCCCCCAGGAAGGGGCGCCGCCTCTCCTCGGCCCTCCAGCTCGAGTCTCTCACAGGCCGCTAGGGATGCTTTCGCCCTCAGTTTGATTTATCTCCTCAGGGAGCGATAGGAGGACGTAGCCTTTCTGTGTAGTTGCAGTTAAGTTCTAATCCGTAATACTTATTGTTGTTATAGTTTAAATGGGTCCTAATTTCTTAAAAAGTTGTGGGTTTTGTGTGTGTGTGTGTGTGGAATTGGAGTCTATCCGTTGTGTATTTTTCCTCTGAAACTTTTGTAATGGGATTTTTTTAAAAAAAATAGGGCATTATAAGATATTTTTCATAAAGTCCACAAACACCTTCCCACTACACACACTGTTTTGTTTGAGGACTTGGACTTGAAATCTTTCTCCACTACTTAATAATTATATGACTTTCCCACTTTTGGCTCCACCCTCCTCGTGTTAAAAGAGGGTGATAATATCTGTGCTCTAGGAGTGTTGAGTTAAATGAGAATAACTGATGGAAGGTGTTCTTAACTGTAGTGTAGCTTCAGTTTTTACATGAAATCTAGTTAAGCCCTTTAGTTGAAAAAGTCTGCTTTTTAACATTTCGTTTTAAATGCTAAATGTATTAATATTTAGAGCCCGCTACTTGATATTCATTCATTTATTGAGAAAATACCACGTGCCAGGCACTGTGCTAGGAAGAAGTCAGTGAAAATGATGTTTTTAAAATTGAGCTACTCAACCTATAAAGAAACCTTGAGTTTGTCTTTATAAATAATGTTTTTTAAATAATTCTACTTTAGAATTAAGCCAAGGGTAATTTGTAGCAAAAGTTTTGGGTTTTTAAAAAACATTAATGTTAATGTTAAAACATTAACATTTCAAATACGTATTTGCCATAAAGATGAACTATTCTTTAAAGAATGAAAAGCTATACGTATAAGGAAAAATAAATGTGTGTATTTGGAGATTTGTCTTAAATGAAACTTTTGAATTCTCCCATTATTAACTCTTAAACAAATGTGAATCATATAAGTGATATGATCAAAGATGTGTTGGGTGTGTAGACTGATTTAATTTGTTTTCAACATATTCTGGTCTGATTGCAGTCTCTACTAAGCCTGGAGGACGTGTCTGGTTTTTAAAAAATATATTTTATTTTTCTAAGAAAGCACAGTAGTAGCATGTGTCCTTTTAACTAAAAACATTCAAAAACCTTTCACTGCAAATAAGTTTTCAATTTAATTCATTATTCTTTGTGTTTGCTCCTCTCAGTAGCTGTAATGTAATAATCTTTGGGATGATTAAAGAAAGTGCAGAGTTCAGAGAACAGAGAATGTATTGATTTCTGAGTAGAAAACATAATTGGATTGGATTTGATTAATAAAGCAAATTGAAATTTAACCCTATAACTCAGTTTATTTTTTTAAATAAATAGTAGTATCAAGATCTGTGCTGTCCAATAGGGTAGTGATAGCTGCATTTGACTGTTGAGCATTTGAAATGTGGCTAGTCAGAATTGAGATGCTGCTGTCTATGGGGTCGCACAGAGTCGGACACGCCGGAGGCGACTTAGCAGCAGCAGCAGCAGCAGCAGCAGCAGGGCTTCCCAGGTGGCTCAGTGGTAAAGAATCTGCCTGCTCAAGCAGGAGACACCAGTTCAATCCCTGGGGGGGGGAAGATCCCTTGAGAAGGAAATTACCACCTGCTCCGGTACTCTTGCCTGGGAAATCCCATGGACATAGGAGCCTGGGGGCAGTAGTCAATGGGGTTGCGAAAGAGTTAGACACCGTGGAGCACGCATGCATGCAAAGTGTATAATACAAAGTAGATTTTGAAGATTTATTATACAGGAAGGAAAAAGGTAAATATCACTCCTTTTTTTTTTTAAATGTGATTACATGACCTTTCACGTTCTATTTTCATTTTTAAAAATTCAGTTACTAGAAAATCTAGCCTTATATATATGGCTTGCACTATATTTTTTTATTGGACCTCATTAATCTAGATCATGGCCTAATATGAAGGACATGAATAAAATCTCTCAATGTTGGATAGAGCTGACTGTCATATAACGTAAAAATAAATGAGTTATACCTGTGTTTTAAGTACCCTGTTTGTTGATGCCTGGTTCATAATAATGGCTGAGTAAATATTTGCAAAGTATTCTATGTAGTTTGATTACTCCTTTGCAAATCCGTAAGGAAACAATACTAGCAGGTAGTCCAGTTGCCAGAACAAACGGAAGATGAGCAAGCTGATTGTAAAAATATATCCAATTTTGTGGCTTTATGATATATTGCTCTGTAGTTTTTATGTTTTAGGCTATACTGCTCCTTATTGAGATTCCCCTTTATGTTTATATTTTATGAAGATATGTTTGCAAATGTGAGGAGTGAATGTGTGTAAGAGAGAAGATAATCATTAATACACTCTATTCTGAGGTTTCTTTGCTGACTTTGCATGCACCCTTTGTATTTACCTATTTGTCCTTACTTAGATACTCTCCCAACAAGCATATTATTCTGGAGATTGGAACCAGGGATTAGATTGCATAGTCAGAATGTGTGGATAGGACCAAGGCAGGAGTCAGAGGTCAAGTGTTCAAGCACCAGTCTAGGACAGGAGTCAGACCAGAATGCCAGGGAATTCAGGAATACCATATGTACTATTGTTAACCACCAGAGAGAACCTAAACGTAAGCTCTGCTGCTCCATAAAGTTAACCTTGAATAGACTGAAAGCTAGACTCATCATTAAGTGACTTTCTCCTGTAGAATCAGTTTTTTTTTTTTTTTTTTTTTAAGTTTTTGAGTTCGTGATACAGTGATCAGAGCTAAGAGATTAACACTGGTACAGTGCTATTAACTAAATTATAGGTTTTATTCTGAGTTCACTTGTTTTAACACCTAATGCTTTTTTTTTTTTTTCCTGCCCAGGATCTAATCAAGGATTCCACATTGTTTTGTTGTGTTTCTGTTCTCTCTCAGTTTGTGATAGTTCCTGTTTTTTCTTGTCTTTCATTGCCTTGAGACTTTGAAGAGTACTTCTCAATTGTTTTGTAAAATATCCCTCACATTGACATTGTTTTCTTGTGATTTGATAAAAGTGTTGCTGCATAATTGGGTAAAGGAATACCATGGAGGTGAAATGTCCTTTTCAGTACATTATATCAAGGGGTACCTGATTTTGATATGTCTTATTACTGGTACTGTTAACCTTAATCACTGAGTTATGGTAGTGTCTACCAGATTTCTCAATGTAGTGTTTTGAGTCATACAAGTTTTCATCTGAATCCTAGGAGTGTTGCCACTTTTCCCCCTAGTCAAGTGTGCGTAATTTTTGTCTTGCAACATTTTAAGAAAGAAAATTTATGCAAGTACCTGATGCTTTGCACATAGTAGTCAGTCAGTAAATAATAACTCTGATCTTAGGAGATAAATGCTGATTAGTAGGTTACTTTCCTTAATTCTGGACGAGGAAATGGCAACCCACTCCAGTACTCTTGCGTGGGACATCCCATGGACAGAGGAGTCTGTGGGCTACAGTCCATGAGGTTGCAAGAGCTGGACATGACTTAGCGACTAAACTATCACTTACTCAATTCATTTTGCACTTTTCAGCATAAATACCCTTCCCTTCCTCTCTTTCTGTTAGTAGAAGGGTTCTTTTTCCAAAGCTAGTTCTAGGAATAAATTAATTCTGTTTATTCCATTTCTTCCCATTTCCTGGTGAAGCTCAGTCATTCAGCATTCAGCCAGAGATCACAGAAGGAAATTCTTGGATGTAAGATTAAACTTAAATTTTTATCCCAAGATTTATTGTCCAGTTTGATCATCAAAAATACAAAATCTTTCTCTTTTGTCTTCAGAGCTTTGCTTCTGTTCTTTGCTTAGTATATAAACATACATAAGCCTCTCTTACCTAAAAAATAAACCAAATGAAATGTTTCCTAATGTTGCTATAAAAATTGTTAACTTAGTAACTTAAGCTTATTAGCCTGCAGTTCTGAGATCAAAGCTCTAAAATGGATCAGCAGGGTTGCTTGTTTACCTTCTGGAGGCTCTAGGGGAGAATATTTTTCTTTGCCTTTTCCAGCCAAAAAAGAGGCTGCCTACATTCTTGGCTTGTGATGCCCTTCCACCATCTTCAAAGCCAACATCATGACATCTTCTGTCTTCTGTGATCTCCTCTTCCTTTTTCTAAGTAAGGAGCCTTGTGATTACATCGGGCCTACCTAAATATTCCAAGATAGGCTCCTCATCTGAGATCCTTAGCTTAATCACATCTACAAAGTTTCTTTTATCAGGTAAGTTAGCACAGTCACAGGCTTGGGGAATTAGAATGTGGACATCTTTAGGAGCTTGTTGTTCTGTGTCTGCCATTCTAAACAATCTTTTGCCTGAAGCCACTATCCTTTCTCCTTCCCTTTACTCCAGACTTAACACCTGACCTCATATGACTGGTACTTTCTCAGTTTCCTCCCCTCTCATGCATTCTTGAACTTCGTGCATTACCCAGACCCTTCAGTTTTTCTTGCTACACAAGATGTTGTCTGGTTATTAAATCCAGTGGATACTTTTCAATCTTTTGACATCAAATAACACTTAAGATCACTCTCTTCTTGGGAATTCTCTGATTTATTTTTCTTAATTTTTTTTAACCTTTCTATTTAACCTATTTCCTTTTCTGTCTCTTTTTGCCAGTTAGTCTTTCTTCACCTGATTCCTGAGTTTCCTCCAGGTTCTGTCTTCGACTCTCTTTTCTTCTACGTATGCTCTTTTTATGATCAGTCTCACAAGATGGGACTTGAGCTACCATGTCACCGTTGACTCTCAAGTCCTTATTTCCCACCCAAAGACTTAACCACCACTTGAAGACTTACATATCCAGTTACCATAGAATATTCAATAGCAGCACATCCAGAAGTGAACTTTACATCTTCTTTCGTGTTGAATTGCTTCTGCCTTCTTACCCAGCTCAGAAGCCGAGAGTAATCCTGGGTACCTCTTTGTGCTTTGTTATCTCAAATCATCAAGTCCTTTGGTTTCTTCTTACTGAATACCACTTGTGTGTTTTGCACTCTTTCAGCTTTTCCATACCATCGCTCCATTTAAAATAAGGCTTCCATTATTTCTCTCCCAGATCTCTTTGACAGACTTTCCACTATTCCCCTCAGATTTATCCTCCCCACTGTCAATAGTCTTTTTAGTATGCAACTGATTTTAAACCTTGAGTCTTTCCTAATTGCCTTCAGGATCACATCCAAACTTATTACTTAGAGGATACCTGTGACTTGACCTGAGCCTGGCTATATGAACTCATCATAAGCCATTCTTTTTCTTCCTGTCATTCCAGATTTGGAGTAATTAAATTTTTTAGTTCCTGCGTTCCTGCCTGAATGCCCTTCTTCTTTTTTATTTTTTTGACTATTCCTCATCGTGCTTAAATCTCACTTGGGAGATTCTTTCCTTCAGGAAATTTTCTTTGCATTCCAGCTAGATTCTTTACCTTGCATTGTGTTTGCTAAGTAACCCCCTGTATTGATCTGTACTTATCCATGTATTGTAATGTTTATTCACCTTCCCTAGTCATCTAGGATGTCTCCTGGACAGGAGGTGGTGTTATTTAAAAACATCTAAAAGTAATATGTGTTTATTGTTTTTGAAAGTAATATATTTATTACTTTATTGTAGTTTATTGTAGAACCTTGAAGGCACAGTTAAGCAGAATGGGGCAAATTTAAGTTAACTCACAATCTCATCTGCCAGAGATGACCACTTTGCATTTTGGTGTAGAATTTCTTATATACATGTAAATATTTTTAAACAGTAGTGAGATAATGGAGTGCTGTTTCACAGCTTTTTATTTATTTATCTTGCCTTAATGCATAGTTAACATCATTTTGTATCATTGCATATTTTTTGTTCAACATCTTTTTGTTAATAATAGCAGAGTAATGTGTTGTATTAATTCACCAATGTGTGTTTAATCATTCCAGTTATTAAATATTTAGAATGTTTAAAATGTTGTACTATTTCAAAAATGCCTTGGTGAGCATCCTTATATAAATGTTTTTGGATTGGGATTCTAGATCAAATGATAGAAAAAGTTTAAGGTGTATTATATATATTGCCAAATTACTCTTCAGACAGGCTTATTGTTTTTTTTTTTTTAAAACCAATTTCTATTCCTACCACCAGGGTGTAAGAGTGCTGTTTTCCTCAAAAAAAAATAAGAGCTGTCACTTCTTCATTTTTCTAGGTTAAGGTGGATATGTTAGTTTCTATTTTCTTGATTACTTCCCCATGGATATTTGTACTTCTTTTGAGAATTTCTCACAGTTTCCCTTTGCTTTTTTACTATTGGGAGAGTTTCATTTTCTTATTGCTATTTCTATGGGAGATTTTAAGTGTTTATTACTAGTAACCCTTTCTCTCTAATACACATCACGGATATTTTTCTTTTGTTATGTTTTTAATTTTTTGGTAGTTTTTGAAGTATAAAAATTAAACTTTTAAAATTCCAATGTATCATTCTTTCAGTGTAATATATAGAAAATTCATCATCCCTCCAAGATTATATTCACTTATAATTTTTTCTAGTACTTTATGTTTTAATTTAATTTTTAACGTTTGACTCTCTTGAAATTTATTTTGTGTATAGGGAGCAGCCTTTTTCCGGAACACAAGCCACTGTTGTTGTTACTCAGTTACCAGGTTGTGTCTGACTCTCTGCGACCCCAGTGAACGACAGCGCGCCATGCTTCCCTGTCCTTCACCTTCTCCTTGAGCTTGCTCAAACTCATGTGCATTGAGTTAGTGATGCCATCGGACCTTCTTATCCTGACTCCCCCTTCTTCTCTTGCCATCCCAGCAAGGCCTTTTTCAGTGAGTTGGCAGCCAAAGTATTAGAGCTTCAGCTTCAGCATCAGTCCTTCCAATGTATATTCAGGTTGATCTCCTTTAGGAATGACTGGTTTGATCTCCTTGTAGTCCACGGGACTCTGAAGAATCTTCTCCAATACCACAGTTCAAAAGCTTCTGTTCTTTGGCGTTCACCCTCCTTTCTCTCACATCTGTACATGACTACTGGAAAAACTGAAGCTTTGACTAGATGGACTTTTGTTGGACTTTTGTTGGCAGAGACCTAATGTCTCTGCTTTTTAATACCCTGTCTAGGTTTGTCATAGCTTTTCTTCTAAGAAGCAAGCGTCTTTTAATTTCATGGCTGCAGTCACCATCCACAGTGATTTTGGAGCCCAAGAAAATAAAATCTGTCGCTGTTTGCACTTTTTCCCCATCTCTTTGGCATGAAGTGGTGGGATTGGATGCCACCATCTTCGTTTTTTGATGCTGAGTTTGAAGCCAGCTTTTTCACTCTTCCCTCACCTTAATCAAGAGGCTCTTTAGTTCCTCTTGGCTTTTTGCCATTAAAGTGGTACCATTTCCATGTCTGAATTTATGATATTTCTCCTGGCAATCTTGATTCCAGCTTGTGATTCATCCAGCTGAGCATTTTGCATGATGTACTCTGCATAGAAGTTAAATAAGCGGAGTGACAATATACAGCCTTGATATACCCCTTTCCCAATATTGAAGCAGTCTGTTGTCCCATATCCAGTACTAACTGTTGCTGCTTGTCCTACATACAGGTTTCTCAGGAGGCAGGTAAGGTGATCTGATATTCCCATCTCTTTAAGAATTTCCCACAGTTTGCTGTGAACCACACAGTCAAAGGCTTTAGCATAGTCAATGAAGCAGAAGTAGATTTTTTTTTAAATTCCCTTTGCTTTTTCTGTGATTCAGCGACTGTTGGCAATTTGATCTCTGGTTCCTCTGCCTTTTCTAAATTCAGTTTGTATATCTGGAAATTCTTGATTCATGTACTGCTGAAGCCTACCTTGAAGGATTTTGAGCATAATCTTGCTAGCATGTGAAATGAGTGCAGTTGTACGGTAATTTGAACATTCTTTGGCATTGCCTTTCTTTGGGATTGGAATGAAAACTGACCTTTTCCAGTCCTGTGGCCACTTCCATGGTTCTCAGTAAATATCTGGACCCTGTCAACAGGTCCTCACTCTTACATATTGTCATCTACATATTCAGAACTCCAATTATTTATACCAAGTAGCATCTAGTTGCTGAAATATTACATATAATGTGATAAAATATGCCACGTGCTCAGTTGTTCAGTCGGTTCTGTTTGCAGCTCCCTAGACGTTAGCCCACCAGGCACTCTGTCTGTGGAGTTTTCCAGGTGAGAATACTAGTTTGGGTTACCATTTTGTATTCCAGGGGATTTTCCCGATCTAGGGATCAAACCTGCATTGGCAGGTGGATTCTTTACCACTGCGCTACCTAGGAAGCCCTGTGATAGAATATGTAAGAGTTTAAAGATGATTTCTAAGATTCCTAGCAAGGACTGCAAGCAGAATTTTGGAAAGGGTGTAATTTTATTTGGGTCTTGAAGAAATTTGTGATTCCTGTATTTTCCCTGAGCATGATTTCAGGAGTAGCCCACCTAGAGAGGCAGAAAATTAGCATCAGTTTAAAGGAAGCAATTTTGGCAGCAAGAATTATGTAATATAATTTGAAATAGTAAAAAATCTTTTGCAATATTTAAACAAAAAGAAAAATGTAATCAGTACTCATGTGCTTGCCTCCCAAGGTTTTACTGATATTAACCTTTGGTCATCAGATGTAAGTTTTTTTCCTGAAGAAATGGATAAATCTTTGAAGTTTCTGCACCCTATTTGTCTCTTAGAACTTCCCACTAGCTGCAAGTAGTTTCTTACTCATCTGTGTTTTTCATTGTCACAAGTCAGCCTACCAAAGCTTTGCTGCAAATTTATTAGTAAATTGTTATTCATCATGCCCACATTAAAAGAGGAGACTCAAATGTCACGCTAAGCAATGTGACTTGTTGCTTTCTGTGTATCAGCGTTGTATCTGGTAAAACATGCCGTGATGTGGTATGTTATCTCTGCTAGGGGAAGCAGTACCCTATAAACCATCTTTCTTGGTCTAAGTTAATGTAACTGTAAATCCTAGACTATTTATGGAAATTGCTGATTCTTATTTCTTAAGTAAGCTGTACATGCAGATTAGCAAGGATTATCTGATGTGTCATGGCAAAACTGGAACTTCTTACATTTCTTTTTTATCCCCTTACAGCTTCTTGTTTATTCATAGTAGGAATCTCAGAATTTTAGGAGAGAAAAGGATCTGGAGATATTCTGATTCTACCTCTTTGTATTTTAGTTTTAGTTTTTATTTTTGATTTAAAAAAATAGTCTTTATTTTTAGGTCAATTTTAGGTTTACAGAAAAACCAAGCAGAAAGTGCAGTGAGTTCCCTTACACCCTCCCTCCTCCTAGTTTCTGCTTTTACTAACATTTTGCATTAGTGGGGTAGGTATATTTGTTACAATCGATGAACAGATAGTGACATATCATTAACTAAAGTCCACAGTTTACACTATTCCTTTATGTTGAGGTTTTATTTTTTATATTGATATTTTAGAAATGAACAAGCAGACAATAAGAATTTCACTTGATCAAGCTTCAAAGGTAGCATATGACCCCAAGTTTGGTCCCATTTTTAGTACTTCATAAATTTAGATAGTGATTTTGGTGTAGTATTATCTTGACCTATACAATCTGAATTAAAATACCAGAAAATAGTAATTATAAAATAATAGAAAAATAGAATCACAGCATAAATAAATGGTTTGGTAAGTTTTTTCATTTCATTAATTCTTTTTGTAGTAGGTTTTTTGTTTTCTCACACATACATCATAAGGCAGTATTTCCAAGTCCCTTTTCATACGTATTTGTTATTTGCTAATTGTTCCATGTAGTTTTAAATATTTTAAGTAATAAATACCAGTTCTGTTGTGTTAAATTTTGCTTTAGTTTTCTCAGTGTTCTATTTTAACTTGCACAACATTTTTGAAGTTAGAAATATCTTTTATATAATTACCTTATTTGAAGTATTGTCTTCCTTAGTTGACAGATGAGGAAGTTTAGAGTTGTACATGTTCAAAAAAATGTTCAAAAAATTGTAATAATACTATTCAGAAACGATTCAGAATTCACATGTTTTCTAAGTTCAAAATGCTAATATAATATGACTTATATTTCTGGCATATTAATTTGTTTATCTTTTATATAAAAAGGGCCCTGAGATATAATGTATATAAAACTCTTTGGCTCTCTTAATCCCTACTTTTTTTTTTTAACTCAGAATTATTTTAGTTTTAAAAATATTTCTCACTGTTAATTATTGTGTTGAAACCACAGCATGTAGATCTACTCAGAAAACTTTGATTTAATATAAGAAAATAGGTAATTTTAATTACATTCTCTAACATTGAGCTGTTACTTTGATTTGAAGATTTATATAAATTGAATCCATTACAGTACAGTCTCAACTTAAAGTTGTATGTTTTAATTTTACTTATGTTTACTTATCCAGTAAAGTGAAAGTCGCTCAGTCCTGTCTGACTCTTTGTGACCCCATGGACTAGTCCATGGAATTCTCCAGACCAGAATACTGGAGTGGGTAGCCTTTCCCTTCTCCAGGTGATCTTCCCAACCCAGAAATTGAACCCACGTCTCTCGCATTGCAGGTGGATTCTTTACCAGCTGAGCCACAAGGGAAGCCCAAGAATACTGGAGTGGGCAGCCTATCCCTTCTCCAGCGGATCTTCCTGACCCAGGAATCAAACTGGGGTCTCCTGTGTTGCAGGAGGATTCTTTACCAACTGAGCCCAGGGAAGAGAGGGATCAGAAGCCCAGGGATCAGAAAATACGTTTATATTGTTTCATTCAGTAAAAGTACAAGGTGTATGCTCAGCACATTTGATCTTGGTGTTGCACAGTTAAGACAAGTTCTAGTTGAGAAGACTGAATTAAAAGTTACATGAGAAAGTTAAGGTTTGTTTGCTGTGATAACATGCCTGGTCAAGAAGACCTAGGAAGTTCCCAGCCTTAAAGGCCTGCTGGGGAGCGACAGAAGAGGAGGCTGGAAGAGTTTGGACTTGATTCTGTTTAAGGATTTTAAACAGAAAAATGTCATTGTTAGCTTTTTCATTAACATCATAGTTAGGTTTTATTAACAGCATGCAGCTCATTACCTTAGTTAATCTACGTGATACTAGGTTTAATCTACCTTGTCTTAGCTCCAACAAGTAGGTTATGATTGTGATACACTGAAACGTGGGGAAAAAATATTTTGATGAAAATGAGCCAGACAACCTGCCTATCTGGTGTATATCTGTGTGTGTGTATGTATACATATGAATGTGGGTAAATTTTAGGATAAACAAGATGGTTCCAGTTGCCCTTTAATAATTGTTTTTATGAATCATTGTATTTAAACTTCCCATAGAAACTGCTGTTAACTAACTAGCACTGTAACTTTGGGTAACTTTGATCTTCTCTACTTTCAGGGATGGTGTGAAAATAGATGATAGGGTAAAATAGCTTTGAACTATCAAGACACATTATGAAATAAATTCAAAGCATTGGTATTGTAGGGTTTGTGAAAAGCTGAGAGCATTTGTTTCTGAGATACTTAATTGATGGCAGTTACCAAAAAGATTCCTTTATTTTGCAGAACTCTGTAGTGTTTGATATTGTTCGTCTCTTAACCCTTCAGGAAACTGTTCCCATCCCAGCATCATTATTGGTCTCAATTCTTTCTGGCTGCAATTGTAAGAGTTCCTTCAAAGGTTCTTAGGGTTCCGTGTCCCCTGTCCCCTAGCTCTTTCTTCTGTGCTCTTCCATCTATTCCCGTAGTTTTAATTAGCATGTATAATAATCTCATTATCTTGGTCCATATCTTTCCTCCAGCTTCAGACTTCAGTGTGAGACACGCACTTCTGTCAACATATGCAAAACTGAACCCCTTAATCCTCCTCTGTTACTTAATCCCTTTCCATCTCTCTGGATTTAGCGACTCTCATTTTGTAGACTCCGTGTCTTGGATTTTATGCTGTAGTAATAGGTTGAGGTATAGGTTGAGCACTTACCGTGTGTCACAGGCATTGTGCACTTTACTTGCATGTCTTACGTAATTTCACCATATCCTATGGGATGGATATTTTTATTATCCCATTTTACCGATCAAATTCTGAGAAGTTAAATAATGTGTCCGGGTCATATAGCTTGGAAATGACAGTTCTGGGGCTTGAACAGAGGTTGCTCTAAAACCAAGTTTATGACTATATATCAGAATACCCATTATCCCTATTGGGATACTTATTACTAGTACAAGCATACTGCACTTCTTACAATAGAGTCCTTTCCTTATCAGCCTTTCTGGTTTGGTGTATAATTCAAGACTCAGTGATAGCTGTAATAAGAGCAAAGTGATCACTTCGAGCTTCTGGGAAGTTCATGTTGTTAACTATTTAATGATACTTCTTAACTAGAAGTATGTTAAGTTCCCTTTAGATTCAATACATTGTTGTATTGAGTTGTGGTGTGTATGCATGTTCTCCTTTTGTTTAAGGCTGCTTTCCAGAGGTGTGTTCTTAATTGCCTGGATTTAGCGACTCAGCACTCAGTTCTTACGTTCACGGTGTGGTGTCTCAGGCAGTGTTCTTAGTCTAGAACCTCTTCATGCTTCCTCCTGTTCTCATCTTCCTGTTCCTTGGCAAACTTCTGTATTTTAAGAACTTAGCTGAGGCATCATCATCTTGTGTAAGAAGTTTCCCAGATGTTCTCCTGTATCTCTAGAATGAAGTCTTCTGCTCTGTATTCCCTGAGAATCTTGTGTATATGGATAAGGATTTTAAACTTTCATAGTGTCACAATGTACAAATATTTGTTCACATTTTAGTCACTGTCATTAGAAGAGAAGCACTCTGGGATAGAAACCATGTCTCAGGCATTTGCTCAGGCTTTTTTGTGTCTGTAGTACTCAAATGCCTAGTCTACTTTTATTAATTACAACTGTCTAGCTCAGTGACAAAATGTTGGCTTTTATTGCTGCTGTCAACTTTCAAGACGATATGAACCTAAGAACACTGTATATTATTTTTTCAGTTGAAGAGCTAATGTATTTGATCAGTAATCAGAAGACAGTCTTTTATTTCTCTGTTGTTATATAGCATCACAGCCAAATTGTTTGCAATCAATGATTATTTCTCATATTTTAAAAAGCTATAATGACATGTACATTTTGGTGTATGTTAGATTGAACATATTCAGTGTTTAAAAGTTCCATAGAATTGTGAGTGATAGTTGAATGTTAGCCTTTTAAACCCATTCTGTTCTGAAAGTATAAGTTTAATGCATTGCTGTCAGGCATGGCAGTAATTCGTGCTGTGATTTTCATTTGTCCTGCTAGTGTTATATTTTTCATTAAGGCTTTAATTACCTCAGATATTTAATTAAAGCCTTGTTTTCAAGTATATGGCATAATGATCTTAAATAATGACTATGTACTTGCAGGGATAGTCAACATAAAAATATAAATCCAGAAAGACTTATTTCGTGCAGTTTCAGCATGATTATAATTTTTCGAAGTAATTTTCACGTTTGAAGAACTTTTTTTGTTTGAATCTAATATTCTGTTTTAAAAAGAAAGCATTTAAGATAGAATCTAACAACTTTCCTTGGTAACTGCTTTAAGAACAATGTTTCGGAACGTATTAGTTCACTTTAGTTTAGTAGCTCAGTGGTGTCCACTGTTTGGGATCCCACAGACGGCAGCACCAACTCCTGAAGCCTGCTCAAACTCATGTCCATCGAGTTGGTGATGCCATCTAACCATCTCATCCTCTGCCGTCCGCTTCTCCTGCCTTCAATCTTTCCCAGCACCAGGGTCTTTTCAAGTGAGTCACTTTTTTCCCATCAAATACCCAAAGTATTGGATCTTCAGCTTCAACATCAGTCCTTCCATTGAATATTCAGGACTGATTTCCTTTAGGATTGACTGGCTGGATCTCCTTGCAGTCCAAGGGACTCTCAAGAGTCTTCTCCAACACTGCAGTTCAAAAACATCAGTTCTTCTGCGCTCAGCTTTCTTTATAGTCCAACTCTCACATTGATACACGACTACAGGAAAAAACATAACTTTGACCACAAGGACCTTTGTTGGCAAAGTAATGTCTCTGCTTTTTAATATGCTGTCTAGGTTGGTCATAGCTTTTCTTCCGAGAAGCAAGTATCTTTTAATTTCATGGCTAGAGTCACCATCTGCAGTGATTTTGGAGCCCAAGAAAATAAAGTCTGACACTGTTTCCACTGTTTCCCCATCTATTTACCATGAAGTGATGAGACCAGATGTCATGATCTTAGCTTTCTGAACGTTGTGTTTTAAGCTGACTTTTTCACTCTTCTCCTTCACTTTCATCAAGAGGCTCTTTAGTTCTTCTTTGCTTTCTGCTATAAGGGTGGTATCATGTGCATATCTGAGGTTATTGATATTTTCCCCAACAATTGTGATTCCAGCTTGTGCTTCTTTCAGCCCAGCGTTTCTCATGATGTACTCTGCATATAAGTTAAATAAGCAGGATGACAATATACTGCCTTGACGTACTGCTTTCCCGATTTGGAACCAGTCTGTTTTTCCATGTCCAGTTCTAGCTGTTGCTTGTTGACCTGCATACAGATTTCTCAAGAGGCAGGTCAGGTGGTCTGGTGTTCCCATCTCTTTAAGAATTTTCCACAGTTTGTTGTGATCCACAAAGGTTTTAGTATAATCAGTGAAGCAGAAGTAGATGTTTTTCTGGAATTCTCTTGCTTTTTCCGTGATCCAACAGATGTTGGCCATTTGGCCTCTGGTTCCTCTGCCTTTTCTAAATCCAGCTTGAACATCTGGAAGTTCTCAGTTCACATACTGTTGAAGCCTGGTGTGGTATAACTCCTGTTGGAGGAGGTTGCCATTAGCTCCATTTCATTGCTGAGCAGACAACCCACAAATTGGAGAGCAATTATACCAAAGAAGTTGTCACACTGTTGTAAAAGTTCTAGGGCCCACAGTAGATTTCCCAACTTGGGGATCTGGCAAAAAGACTGAGAACTCCGGGGAATTTGACTTTGAAGACCAGTATGATTTGATTACAGAACTTGCACAGGACTGGGGAAACAGACTCTTGGAGGGCACAAACAAAACCTTGCGTACACCAGGACCCAGGAGAAAGGAGCAGTGACCACACAAGAGACTGAGCCAGACTTGCCTATGAGTGTCTAGGAGTCTCTGGCAGAGGTGTGGTGGGTCAATAGTGGCCTGCTGCAAGGTCAGGGGCACTGACTACAACAGTCTTGGGAGCTGTGGTGTGCTGGCATAAGTCCTTTTGAAGGAGGTAGCCATTACTCCTACCATAGTTTGGCCTGAGGCCAAACTACCAGGAGGGAACAAGGCCTCACCTTTCAGCAGAAAACTGGATTAAAGATTTACAGAATAAAGAAAACCAACAGAAAATGGGGATTTGTCCCCCAAAGTAATTGTTTTGGTTATGGTGATGTTTGAAACACTGTAGATCTTGGAATAAATAATTCAAGAGCAATTGAATTAACTTTAATATTATGGTCTAATTCATTATGTATTTAGTAACTTAAATTATCCAAATATTGTTTGTGCTATATCATCCATATTTTTGGATAGCCATTTATTATTTTTGTTTAGGAAGTTATTTTGTACTTTAATCTTGTACTTTGATAGTAGTAAAATTATATTCTACGTATCTCAAAGCTTCCTTAAGAAGTAAACATATTTTTCAGTTAGTGATGCAGGTAAAACTTTCACATGGATAGAAGCAGCTAGACCTCACCTACTCCCTCAGCTCCATAAATTCATAGTCTGCCGCATGCCTCTGACATTTCCACTGACCCCATCTCTGGCTGACTGGGAATGGGGTATGAGAAGGCTGCTAACTGACTTACCACTGACTCCAGTGTAGACACACTTTCGTTTATTCCTCATGGTGGATATAGGGATGGTTGAAGCATTTAGAAAAGACTTAGGCTCCTGGATAACAGAGGAAATTGGCATGTTCAGTTCAGTTAAGTCGCTTAGTTGTGTCCGACTCTTTGCGACCCCATGAACTGCAGCACACTAGGCCTCCCTGTCCATCACCAACTCCTGGAGTCCACCCAAACCCATGTCCATCGAGTTGATGATGCCATCCAACCATCTCATCCTCTGTTTTCCCCTTCTCCTCCTGCCCTCAATCCTTCCCAGCATCAGGGTCTTTTCTAATGAGTCAGCTCTTTGCATCAGGTGGCCAAAGTATTGGAATTTCAGCTTCAACATCAGTCCTTCCAATAAACACCCAGGACTGATCTCTTTTAGGATGGACTGGTTGGATCTCCTTGCAGTCCAAGGGACTCTCAAGAGTCTTCTCCAACACCACAGTTCAAAAGCATCAATTCTTGGGCGCTCAGCTTTCTTTATAGTCCAACTCTCACATCCATACATAACCACTGGAAAAACCATAGCCTTGACTAGACGGACCTTTGTTGGCAAAGTAATGTCTCTGCTTTTTAATATGCTGTCTAGGTTGGTCATAAGTTTCCTTCCAAGGAGTAAGCGTCTTTTAATTTCATGGCTGCAATCACCATCTGCAGTGATTTTGAAGCCCAGAAAAACAAAGCCAGCCACTGTTTCCCTGTCTATCTGCCATGAAGTGATGGGACCAGATGCCATGATCTTAGTTTTCTGAATGTTGAGCTTTAGGCCAACTGTTTCACTCTCCTCTTTCACGTTCATCAAGAGGCTTTTTAGTTCTTCTTCACTTTCTGCCATAAGGATGGTGTCATCTGCATATGTGAGGTTATTGATATTTCTCCCGGGAATCTTGATTCCAGCTTGTGCTTCCTCCAGCCCAGCGTTTCTCATGATGTACTCTGCATATAAGTTAAATAGGCAGGGTGACAATATACAGCCCTGACGTACTCCTTTTCCTATTTGGAACCAGTCTGTTGTTCCATGTCCAGTTCTAACTGTTTACCTCCTGACCTGCATACAGATTTCTCAAGAGGCAGGTCAGGTGATCTGGTATGCCCATGTCTTTCAGAATTAATTGACATGAAGAGTTAATTTCACTCACAAAATCCACAGTCCTCACCATGGCTTGCCAGGCCCACCTGATCTGGCTTCTGAGGTGTTTCTAACCTCCTGTCTTTCTTCCCTACACTGCCCTGACTGGGTTTTACCACACTGGCCTCCTGGCTGATTCTGGAACATTCTAATGTCAACACCTCCCGACACACGTACCATGCCCACCGCCTTAGTGCCTTGGCCCCCACTGTGCTCTCTTTCCTTCCTTCAAGACCTTGCTCAGACTTTACCTCCTTTCTCAGTGCGTCCTGCCCTGATCGCCCTGTATAAAGCTTCTGTCCACCTCCACCCTGACTCCTGCTCCCCTTTATCCTTCTCTATACTTTTTTCTGTAGTATTTAATCACCTCTAGTTTAGGATATAACTTGTAATTTACTTGTTCCTTACATTTATTATTTGTCTCCTGCAACTAAAGTATAAGTTAATAAGGGAAGAGTGTATCATTTTTTTGTTTTTCATTGTTGTTGTGGTTATTTTAATAAGCAGGTGTCTCAGTACCTAGAACACTGGTGTATGGTATACAGAAAATGTTTAGTAACTATTTGTTTAATAAAGTCTAGCTCCAGGAAAGCCAGGCTTAGCCAGATGGAAAACACCCTTCTTGCCATCTAAGTTCTGTTTTTCTAACCCTTCTTGGAATGATTGCCCATGAAGAATGACTGTATTTGGCAGAAACCCTGCCTCCACTCCATGGAAATGTGGCCCAATTATACTGTGATTTTTCTCTCTATTCCCAAGTGTGTGGTGTTAATAAGTGGTCTCATCACTTGTTATACTAAGCAGTAGTTAAGCCTGGAACAGAAATGGGCTTTAGTGCTGGACTTAATCCCCAGGATACTAGGACCTGTGTGGTAGGTTTGTTCCTTTATAACCTGTCCCAGGTTTAAGAAGTTCCTAGAAGTTAGGTGCATTAGGTTCTGGTTCTGACTGTAACCAGGCTTCCTTGGTGGCTCAGAGGTTAAAGCGTCTGCCTGCGATGTGGGAGACCTGGGTTCGATCCCTGAGTTGGGAAGGTCCTCTGGAGAAGGAAATGGCAACCCACTCCAGTATTCTTGCCTGGCGAATCCCATAGATGGAGGAGCCTGGTGGGCTACAGTCTACGGGGTCGCAAAGAGTCAGACACGATTGAGCGACTTCACTTTCACTTTCTGACTGTAACCAATTCATTGTCTTAGCTTATGATTCTAGGCTTATGCTTCTTCAGTTGTAAAATTGAACTGGATTGTGTTTTTTTCCCTTACTCTGTGAAGTTTAGCTATATCATCAAAAAAATATTAAATTTTCTAATTTAGGAACCTTCTTTTAAAATACATTAGATCTTAGGTTAATAATCATGTTACTGTACTATAAGATTTGTATTTGGTAAGGTGCTACATATATAAAAGCAATTGAGTGTACTAGTAGTGTATAGAAGCTAACCTAATTCTTTTCTTACATAATTTCACTGGAAAAAACAAACTTTTGCTAATGGTTAGAATTCTATTAACTAGAAAATTGAATCTTTAGATGTGATAAATAACTCATGTTCTAGAATCCATCTCTCTCTCTCCCTTTCTCTCTTCTTCCGTTAATTTCTTCTCTACCCTTCAGGTTATCTACTGTACAGTTTCTGTTTTTTTGTGCTTAGAGAGCAAAAGGATGGCACTTTACAGGTATTTTTCAAGAATTTTGCTTTTTGAATATATATTTTGTTCATCATTGTACCCCTTAGCATTCAGCATATTGACTTGTACATAGTAGTTGCTTCTTAAGTATTGCTTGGATGAATGTATTTGCCTTTATTCCCCTCCCTCCCCCATATTTAATTCACTCAGAAGGTGATTTTTTTTAAAATTTTTATTATTTTAAGAAAGGTGACTCTTGTGATGGTGGGACTTGATAATGCTGGTAAAACGGCGACAGCGAAGGGAATCCAAGGAGGTAAGCTGAAAAAAAATTATTATTGAATTATTCTGATTTATTTATTTAAATTTCTTTATTATGTATTCATTGGGTAGAGATATTGTGTACTCTATTACTTTATATTCTTAGTGTACTTGTGTCTAATATGGTGAATAGACCAGCCTGTTCTGTTTCATATTTGAATGAATGCAAAGATATGGAGACTCCTTGAGGTCTTTGATCAGCTAGGAGGAGTCATAGCTGTCTTCTAGCTAGTAGGAACAAAAAAGTGTAAAAAGGACATGCCCCTGCTATTAAGGATGCATATCATCTACATTGTTTTGGCCAGAATTTAGTTAATCAGCTACAACTCAGTGAAAGAAAGGAAGAAATACAGATAGCCAGGACAGCTCTCTTTGTATCTCTTGATTTTTTTTTTCCCAATATGATGTGTGTTTTTTACACTTATGTTAAAGATACATTGAAGGGTTTTATGTCATTTATGTTACATCTCATTGAACGTATTTATTTAGTCTTAATTTAATGCTTTGTAACTACAATATAGAAGTTGCTCTACTAGTGAGTTTGTTGTGTACCCAGAAGAGGAAGCATGAGCCATGCATCTTAAGGGTATGAATTGGGAAAAAACCTAACATATATTTGTTTCTGAAAATAAATGTTGCAACAAAGATATGTGTGACAAACAGGGAACTTTTACTTGGGAAGGTTTATGAAAGAAAATTGACACCTTGCAAAACTTGTTGTTGGAAAGAAATGTTTTGTCACCCCCAATTCTGTTTTATAATGTTAGATACAAACTATATGTTTCTTTCTTTTTTTTTTTTTTTGGCTGCACTTCATGATGTGTGGTATTTAGTTCCCCAACCAGGGATTGAACCTGTGCCCCCTACATTGAAAGTACAGGATCTTAAATGCTGGACCACTAGGGAAGTCCAACAAACTATATATTATTGTTTGAAGCAGTCTTCTAAAGGCTTTTTGTACCCCTCATGCAGTCACTTAGGTTATATCCTTGAAGAACTGTCACCGTCTAAATCAGGGGCACTCAATATGTCAGCAAATTTGGAAAACTCAGTAGTGGCCACAGGACTGGAAAAGGTCAGTTTTCATTCCAGTCCCACAGAAAGGCAATGCCAAAGAATGCTCAAACTACCGCACAATTGCACTCATCTCACACGCTAGTAAAGTAATGCTCAAAATTCTCCAAGCCTGGCTTCAGCAATACGTGAACCGTGAACTTCCAGATGTTTAAGCTGGTTTTAGAAAAGGCAGAGGAACCAGAGATCAAATTGCCAACATCCGCTGGATCATGGAAAAAGCAAGAGAGTTCCAGAAAAACATCTATTTCTGCTTATGCTAAAGCCTTTGACTGTGTGGCTCACAATAAACTATGGAAAATCCTGAAAGAGATGGGAATACCAGAGCACCTGACCTGCCTCTTGAGAAACCCGTATGCAGGTCAGGAAGCAACAATTAGAACTGGATATGGGACAACAGACTGGTTGCAAATAGGAAAAGGAGTGTGTCAAGGCTGTATATTGTCACCCTGCTTATTTAACTTCTATGCCGAGTACATCATAAGAAACGCTGGGCTGGAAGAATCGCAAGCTGGAATCAAGATTGCCGGGAGAAATATCAGTAACTTCAGATGTGCAGATGACACCATCCTTATGGCAGAAAGTGAAGAACTAAAGAGCCTCTTGAAGAAAGTGAAAGAAGAGAGTGAAAAAGTTGGGTTAAAGCTCAACATTCAGAAAACGCAGATCATGGCATCCGGTCCCATCACTTCATGGCAAATAGATGGGAAAACAGTGGTAGACTTTATTTTTTTGGGCCCCAAAATCACTGCAGATGTTGATTACAGGCATGAAATTAAGAGACGCTTACTCCTTGGAAGGAAAGTTATGACCAACCTAGACAGCATATTAAAAAGCAGAGACATTACTTTGTCAACAAAGGTCTGTCTAGTCAAGACTATGGTTTTTCCAGTAGTCATGTATGGATGTGAGAGTTGAACTTTGAAGCAAGCTGAGCACAGAAGAATTGATGCTTTTGAACTGTGGTGTTGGAGAAGACTCTTGAGAGTCCCTTGGACTGCAAGGAAATCCAACCAGTCCATCCTAAAAGAGATCAGTCCTGGGTGTTTATTGGAAGGACTGATGTTGAAGCTGAAATTCCAATACTTTGGCCATCTGATGCGAAGACCTGACTCTTTTGAGAAGACCCTGATGCTGGGAAAGATTGAGGGCAGGAGGAGAATGGGACGACAGAGGATGAGATGGTTAGATGGCGTCAGTGACTCAATGGAGATGAGTTTGGGTAAACTCTGGGAGTTGGTGATGGACAGGGAGGCCTGGCATGCTGCGGTTCATGGGGTCGCAAGAATCGGACACAACTGAGTGACTGAACTGAACTGAATTGAAATATGGTTTTCAAGTTTCTTCTGTAAAGACCGAGATAGTAAATATTTTATTTTTTTAAATTCATTTATTTTTTTGGCCAAACTGCATGGCATATTGGATCTTAGTTTCCCAATCAGGGATTGAATCCATGGAGTCTTAACCAGTGGACTGCCAGGGAAATCCCAGATAGTAAATACTAATATTTTAGACTCTGAGTGTCTTATGGTCCCATTCCCAACTACATAGTTCTGACACATTGGTTTGATAGGAGCCATAGACAGTATGTAAAAAATGAGCATGACCATGTTACAATGAAACTCTCCTTATAGAAACTAAAATTTGATGTGTTATGACATATCCTTTGGAATTGTTTTGGAATTATTTTAAAATGTAAAACGTGTTCTGTTCTTGAGGGCCATGTAAAAACAGGTGGCTATCCAGATTTGGCCTGCAGTCCATGAAGCCTTATCCAAACATCCTCTCTTTTATTACCTTCAAAACCTTAGGTTCAAGGGAACAGCATCTAGGAACTTGCTAATAAATCCATCTGATTATTTGGATGTACTTAGAATATTCTCTTTCCATCAGGTCTTTTTTTTTTTTTTTCTAAATCACCCCTCTATATATCTATCAGTGTCATTTTCTGAGCTTAGAAAACGTTCAAGGTGTCATGTCCTGAACAAAAAAGTCAAAGCTGCGTTCAACTCTGAGCTGCCTTATGACTCTGTTTTTGTTCTTCATTTTTATTTACTCTTCAGCCGGTGACTGATTTCTTACCTTTTTTTCTCTTCTAAAGAATCCAGTTATATAGAACTAGTTGGGAGTTTTCCTAGGATATAGGTTTGATTGAGCCTTTTGATGCCTTTGTTTTCTGCTTATACTGTTCCCATTTGCCTTATTAAAGAGAAATAAACTTTTCCTTAAAGACAGAACGTCTGCTTATCTCTAAAGACAGTTGTTTGTCATGTTGTCTCCTTTAGGAAGTCCCTTCTGGTCTCCTGGTGCCCTCACCCCTTATCACCACCATGAATACAATTGGCTACTACTATTTTTGTCTACTCCTGTTTGTATATAATATGTGTATCAGTGCTTAATTGCTCCTCTATTTATGTATTTCTTTACCTCTCCAGACTGTACATTCCCAAGGGCAGTTTTACTTGTTTTGGTGTCCCAGGTTAGTCATGCCTTGCTGCTGCTGCTGCTGCTGCTAAGTCGCTTCAGTCGTGTCCGACTCTGTGCGACCCCATAGACGGCAGCCCACCAGGCTCCCCCATCCCTGGGATTCTCCAGGCAAAACACTGGAGTGGGTTACCATCTCCTTCTCTTAATACGTAAAAGTGAAAGTGAAGTCGCTCAGTCATGTCCAACTCTTTGCGACCCCATGGACTGCAGCCCACCAGGCTCCTCTGTCCATGGGATTTTACAGGCAAGAGTACTGGAGTGGGGTGCCTTAGGATATAGTAAGCCGTTTTCCTAAAACATTTCTCCCATGGCTTCTACTCTTTAGCTTATTTATGGCTCTTCTCGTTTTTTTTTTTTTTTTTAATTAAAAGCAAATTTTATTGTATATTTCCTCCTTTCTTTTGAGATAATTTTCCTCTCTTACTGTATTGTGATCAGCTAAGTCCAAACCCTAGTGTTTCATCTATGATTTTATTATAGTTTCCTGGAGGACAACAGAGAATGAGATGTCTGCATGGCATCACCGACTCGATGGACACGAGTTTGGGTGAACTCTGGGAGTTGGTGATGGACAGGGAGGCCTGGCATGCTGCGATTCATGGGGTTGCAAAGAGTCGGACACGACTGAGCGACTGAACTGAACTGAATCTAAAAGTATTTTCCCTATCTTCATTTCATTCATTCATCTTCTCTTCTTCATGGCTGTTAAAGTGATTGCATTAATAGGATATAGGTTCGATTGTACTAAAAAGCCTAAAATAACAGTGGCTTAACAAAATAGAGATTTATTTCCCTCTCATGTAATAGCACAGGCAGAAGTAGTTTAGGGCTGGCATAGCAGCTGTATGGTATTAGGAACTCAAGGTCCTTTTCCTATTTGCTTTGCCATTCCTAGTATTTTCCTTGCCAACCTGGTCCAGGACCAACCTGGACTCAATACTACGTATGTACTTCAGCCAGAAGGAAGAAGTAAAAAGGATAAAAGGAGACTGTCCTCCTTTTTTTATCAAAGCGTGTGACCCAGAAGCCACCATATCACTATAGTTCACAGGCTGTTGGCTGCAACCTGTGGTATTCTAGAGCTGGCTCCTACTTGCTCATATTGGCTCATAAAGTCAGTGAAAGCCAATTAGGTACCTCTTTGTCCAACTTTATGGTCAGGTGCCTCATATTGGTAATTTCAAAGTAGCCATAGTGGTAGTATTTACAGCATGAAAATTGACAAATACTATATATCAGAGTTCCACAGCCTCCAAAGTCAATTAAAGATTTAACAGTGATAGCTTATGGTGAACGGTGTCAGATTCTTCATCTCCGAAGAAGATTTAGCTTTGGGCTTGATCAGTCAAGAGCTTTTGTGTAGCAGAGTTTTATTAAAGTGTGAAAAAGGGACAGAGAAAGCTTCTGACATAGACATCAGAAGGGGTCAGAGAGTGCTCCCCTCACTAGTCTTTCAGTTCAGTTCAGTTCAGTCGCCCAGTTGTGTCCGACTCTTTGCGACCCCATGAATCGCAGCACACCAGGCCTCCCTGTCCATCACCAACTCCTGGAGTCTACTCAAACTCATGTCCATTGAGTCGGTGATGCCATCCAGCCATCTCATCCTTTGTCGTCCCCTTCTCCTCCTGTCCCCAATCCCTCCCAGCATCAGGGCCTTTTCCAATGAGTCAACTCTTTGCATGAGGTGGCCAAAGTATTGGAGTTTCAGCTTTAGCATCAGTCCTTTCAGTGAACACCCAGGACTGATCAAGTCTTTAGCAAGGGAAGTATATACTTTTTAATTAATTATTACAGCAAATCAAAAGAATGTCTCAAGGTTGTAAAATTTTACCAGACCCACTCCCACAAGTTACATTTTAGGATAACAGGATTAGAATTTAATAATAGAAAGAACCTACCAGACCCACTGGGGATGGAATTCCAGTTGAGCTATTTCAAATCCTGAAAGATGATGCTGTGAAAGTGCTGCACTCAATATGCCAGCAAATTTGGAAAACTCAGCAGTGGCCACAGGACTGGAAAAGGTCAGTTTTCATTCCAGTCCCAAAGAAAGGCAATGCCAAAGAATGCTCAAACTACCTCACAGTTGCACTCATCTCACACGCTAGTAAAGTAATGCTCAAAATTCTCCAAGCCAGGCTTTAGCAATACATGAACTGTGAACTTCCAGATGTTCAAGTTGGTTTTAGAAAAGGCAGAGGAACCAGAGATCAGATTACCAACATCCGCTGGAACATCTAAAAAGCAAGAGAGTTCCAGAAAAACATCTATTTCTGCTTATGCTAAAGCCTTTGACTGTGTGGATCACAATAAACTGTGGAAAATTCTGAAAGAGATGGGAATACCAGAGCACCTGACCTGCCTCTTGAGAAACCTATATGCAGGTCAGGAAGCAACAGTTAGAACTGGACATAGAACAACAGACTGGTTCCCAATTGGGAAAGCAGAATTTCAAGGCTGTATATTGTCACCCTGCTTATTTAACTTATACACAGAGTACATCACGCAAAAGGCCAGGCTGGAAGAAGCACAAGCTGGAATCAAGATTGCCAGGAGAAATATCAGTAACCTCAGATAATGCAGATGACACCATCCTTATGGCAGAAAGTGAAGAAGAGCTAAAGAGCATCTTGATGGAAGTCAAAGAGGAGAGTGAAAAAGTTGGCTTAAAGCTCAATATTCAGAAAACTAAGATCATGGCACCCAGTCCCATTACTTCATGGGAAATAGATGGGGAAACAGTGGCGACAGTGAGAGACTTTATTTTTTTGGGCTTCATAATCACTGCAGACGGTGACTGCAGCCATGAAATTAAAAGATGCTTGCTCCTTGGAAGAAAAGTTATGACCAACCTAGACAGCATATTAAAAAGCAGAGACATTACTTCACCCACAAAGGTCCATCTGGTCAAAGCTATGGGTTTTCCAGTAGTCACATATGGATGTGAGAGCTGGACCATAAAGAAAGCTGAGCACCAAAGAATTGATGCTTTTGAACTGTGGTGTTGGAGAAGACTCTTGAGAGTCCCTTGGACTGCAAGGAGATCTAACCAGTCAATCCTAAAGGAAGTCAGTCCCGAATATTCATTGGAAGTACTGATGCTGAAGCTGAAACTTGGGCAACTGATGTGAAGAACTAACTCTTTGGAAAAGACCCTTATGCTGGGAAAGGTTGAAGGCAGAATGAGAGGGGACTCAGAGGATGAGATGGTTGGATGGCATCACTGACTTGATGGACATGAGTTGGAGTAGGTTCCAGGAGTTGGTGATGGACAGGGACGCCTGGCCTGCTGTAGTACATGGGGTCACAAAGAGTCAGACACAACTGAGCAACTGAACTGAACTGAAACCTAATTACCTCCCAAAGACCCCACCTCCTTATACCGTCACCATTGGGAATTAGGATTTCAGCAGATGAATTTGGCTAGGACATAACCATGTAGTTTATTACACCTTTACACTGTCCCCTCCAGACTTATTCACAGACCATGTAAGTTCTTACATTATTTCCATTAATATTATGTCTCTCTGAAGTGTACTGGATATTCTGTGAGGGTAGCAACCCTATTTTATTTATCTTTACATTTTAATACCTAACAAGGTTCTGGTACTGAGTAGGTTATTCTGAATATGTTATTTTTCTTATTTCTTCCTCAGGACAGTTGACTTATTTTTGCTGATAATTTTAGGGGAGAGGGGGAGTACCTTTCAATTTGTACTTAAAGATAGCTGTCGGTTTTAACTGTGAAACCAATTCTGGTCTGGACTAGATCTACATTTTTATTTTTATTTTATTTATTTATTTATTTATTTTAGTTCCACATTTTAAAATGTCTAGTATAATTCTGTTTTTGGAATATATGTCTGGTTATATTGTTTCTAAACTTGCTTTTTTCTCCCTCTAGATAAGGCAGGTCTTTTAAAAATGTGACTTGTGGTTGTCTTTATTAACTTTCTAGGGAGCTGTCTAAACTGTAATAAGATGCTTGCTGAGAGGCAGTGGTACATTGCAAGTCTGTTTCTCAGTCATACCTAAGCCTAAAAGCAAATGCCTTTGAAATTTATTTTTGTAGCAGCAAATGTTTTGCTGAATGTGGGAATGATAATACCCTCTAAACCAGTTTTGTTCAGTAGAGCTGTTTGCAGTAATGGACATGTTCTACATTGGCTTTGTTCAGTGGGGTGGGCCACTAGTCACATGTGACTCTTGAGCACTTTAAATGCAGCTAGTACAACTGAGGAACTGAACTTTTGATATATTTGATTTAACTTTGAAATCCTCATGTAGTTTGTGGTCACTGTATTGACTTTATAAACAAAGTTCAGGGGAGTAATATTTGTTGTGAATTCCATGATGATGTGGGGAAGGAAATGGCAACCCACTCCAGTATTCTTGCCTGAGACATCTCACGGACAGTGGAGCCCTGGTGGGCTGTAGGCGGTGGGGTCACAAAGAGTTGGATACAACTTAGCAACTAAACGATAGCAACCACAGTGGTGAGTGAATGGAGGAGACAGACATGAAGTCTGAACTCTTCTCTGTAACCATTGAGTCACTTGCATCTGTTAATTGCTCATGCATTCTCTCTTGCCCTGCTTCTATTTTTGTTTTGTTTTCCTGCCTCTCTAAAAAATGACTGTCACTCTCATTTTCAGTAAGTTCCAGATACTTTTACAAAGATGAATCTCAATAATGGACTACTTTAGTCATCTCATGGCTTAGAGGGTAAAAAGTCTGCCGCAGTGCAGGAAACCCAGGTTCGATCCCTGCATTGGGAAGATTCCCTGGAGAAGGAAATGGCAACCCACTCCGGTACTCTTGCCTGGAAAATCCCATGGATGGAGGAGCCTGCTAGGCTACAGTCCATGGGGTCGCAGAGTTGGACATGACTGAGCGACTTCTCTTTCCTTTTTCCTTTTTAGTCATCTCAATTATATTATTAGTCTGCTGAAATGCCTGTGGCTCCCAGTTCTGTCTTCAGAACCCTCTTCAGTGTACATTCAGTATTAAAGATCTGCTCCAACTGCAGTGTTCAGCTTGTTTGTGTGTCTTGCCTTTTCCATTTCCTTTACTTAGATCACTGACCTGACTGTTTAAATTCAACCTAGCTTTAAGGTCAGACACGACTGAAGTGACTTAGCAGCAGCAGCAGCAGCAGCTTTAAGGTCTAGGTTTCAGCTCCTAGTTCAAGGCTTGACCCTTAGTGATCTTTTTAATCTCTTGTTGTCATTACCATTCCTTGGCAGTTATAATTGTATATATCCTGTACTTCTTTGTGCTGTCATATGCAGACGTACAAAGCAATTCAATTATAATTTATGAAAATATCCTGTATTCTTTTCTTGTAGAAAAAAATAAAATCTACTCTTTACATTTATAAGCTGTCCTTGAAAGTTTCTTTATTCCAATTATAGCTTTTATTCGGTTAATTAAAAAAGAATGGTCCCATACTCTTCATTGTTGTCAGTTGCTAAGTTGTGTCTAACTCTTTGTGACTCCATCAACTGCAGCATGCGAGGCTTCCCTGTCCTTCACTATCTCCCATAGTTTGCTCAAACTCATGTCCATTGAGTCAGTGATGCCCTCCAACTATCTCATCCTCTGTTGCTCCCTTCTCCTCCTGCCCTCAATCTTTTCTAGCATCAGGGTGCTCTCCCCTGAGTTGGCTCTTTGCATCAGGTGGCCAAAGTATTAGGGCTTCTGCTTCAGCATCAGTCCTCCCAATGAATGTTCAGGGTTGATTTCCTTTAGGATGGACTGGTCTGGTCTCCTTGCAGTCCAAGGGGCTCAAGAGTCTTCTCCAACACTGCAGTTCCAAAGCATCAGTTCTTTGGTGCTCAGCTTTCTTTATGGTCCAACTCTCACCTCCATACATGAATAATGTAAAAATCATAGCTTTGACTATATGGACCTTTGTGGTCAAAGTGATGTCTGCTTTTTAATATGATGTCTAAGTTTGTCATGGACAGAGGAGCCTGGCGAGTTACAGTCCATGGGATTGCAAAGAGTCAGACATGACTGAAGTGACTTAACACACAAATACTAAGTTTGTCATAGCTTTCCTTCCAGGGAGCAAGCATCTTAATTTTGTGGCTGCAGTGACCATCTGCAGTGATTTTGGAGCCCAACAAAATAAAGTTTGTCACTGTTTCCGTTGTTTTCCCATCTAGTTGCTGTGAAGTGATGGGACCGGATGCCATGATTTTAGTTTTTTGAATGTTGAGTTTCAAGCCAGCTTTTTCATACTCCTCTCACTTTCATCCAGAGGCTCTTTGGTTTCTCTTTGCTTTCTGCCATGCTCTTCATAGCTTCTCCCATTGTTTGGTTGTTTTAAACTATTCTCTAAATGTTTAGTTTTTCTTTATAACTGTGTGTGGGTTGTAATAGTCCCTGGGGATGGCCGTGGTGTTGAAAGTTGAAATTTTTATTGTCTGTAACTTGGAGAATCTGTAGCCTTAAAGGCAAAGGTTCATTTGTTTATTTATTCTACAAATACTTATTAAGTATCTGTTATATTGTAGGCGTTATTTTAGGACCTGGGGTTATAGCAGTGAAAACAAACAAGCAAACAAAAAGCCCTGTCTGCAAGGAGTGTAAATTCTAGTTGGATATTGTATAGTATCTACCTTTCCTCCAAACCAGTTTGCTTAGATGTAATGCTTATTATGTAAACAAATAATAAATATTCTATTTAGTTCTAATATATGATGAATAATACACTTATGCCATTTAAGTTGTGAAGTTAAATTAATGTTACTAATTTGAAGTCTCAAGATTCTTTTTCTTTATATCATTTGAAACAGAATATCCTGAAGATGTAGCCCCTACTGTTGGATTTTCCAAAATTGACCTTAGACAAGGAAAGTTTGAAGTCACCATCTTTGACTTGGGAGGTGGAAAAAGAATTCGAGGAATCTGGAAGAATTACTATGCTGAGTCCTATGGGGTAATATTTGTTGTGGATTCAAGTGATGAAGAAAGAATGGAGGAAACAAAAGAGACAATGTCAGAAGTGCTGAGACACCCTAGGATATCTGGAAAGCCTATATTGGTGTAAGTAATGTTGGTGTTGGGCTTCCATGGTGGCTCAGACAGTAAAGAATCCACCTGCAGTTGGGGGAAACCTGGGTGTGATCCCTGGGTTGGGAAGATCCCATGGAGGAGGGCGTGGCAATCCACTCCAGTATTCTCGCCTGGAGAATCCCCATGGACAGGGGAGCCTGGTTGGGTCCATGTGGTTGCAAAGAGTCGACACGACTGAGCGACTGAGCTTGCGCGCGATGTTGGTTATTGTAAACAAAGAAGCAGCAGCATTAGTCATTAAAGAAATCTCCCTAAGTTACAAAACACTGAAAAAGTGTTGTCACAGTCTCACATAATCAAATGTATGTAATTTACTGGGAGTTGTTAATATACCAAGGCTTTGTTATAATGCTGTCTGTAGGGATTAAGGGCAGAGGCTGTGTAAAGAAAATATCTTATAATTAGATCGTCTGGATTTTCAAATGTGAACTCTTTGTTTTATTTGATAATTTACTCTTGTCAGATTTTGCAGATGGTCTGTTAATGAGGTTCTAAAATGTTTTTCAACTTATTTTCCTCTTTTAGTAACGTTTAGGTTTTGCCTCTTTTTTTTTCCTTGAGTATTCTTGTTTGAAACTTACTTAGGTGGTTTATTTTTCTAAGGCCACATTGATTTCTCAGTTTTTACTTTTGTATTTCCAATCTGAGCATGTGATCTGTGTTGTTATCAGTGTGCGATCTGTGTTGTTATCAACTTAGTCATAGGCTTAGCATCATTTTCTTCAGCTGCTTAAACATTAAAAAGTTGAACAACAAAGCCTTTTTGCACTGTCTGCCCTCATAGCATTTCTGGAGAGTAAACACAAGGTGGTGCTATGACTTTGAGACATAGTCAAGTGAAAAGTAGTTGAAATTGCTCTTAAAATTGAGTAGGTGCTATGTGTTCTCTTGCCTTCTTGTCCTTTTCTCTCGTTCTCTTGCAATTCATGACTAATGATTGAATAAGAAAAAACAAAAAACTAAGCAACCTATCAACATGGTTAAATGGTAAAGTGTAAGCAAACTGTCTCTGTGGTCCTCAGTAATAAGTGAACATTTTTAAATGAGGCAGTCTGAAAACTCTGATTACAAAAAATAAACTGTTATTGTAACATTTATTGTTAAGCTTATACTATTTAATTTTTATACTTCTAACTAATTAGAGAAGTTATTTGATATAATTAATTATTTTATTGAATCTGAAAGAAACTTTAATAGACATGTATACAAAGAGTAAACTTTGTTGAACCCCATAGGCTAAATTAGTCTCTACAAATGTTGAAGCAGAGAACCAGTGACTTATAAACAGTACTAACAAATGATGTTCATTTGTAAAATAATTGAGTGTGCTTTTTAACCCAGTAGTCATTTATTTATTCTTTTTTTTCATGTATTCTTTCATGACTTCATTCACTCATACAAGTAGTAATTCAGCAAATATTTGTTGCATCCACTATACGCTAGGCATTGTTCTGGTATAGGGATCCATTTAGTTATAGGGATACATTTGAGAACAGCAACAGTAAAACTCCATGTGTGATCTCAGGAGCTTACATTCTAGGAGGTGAGACACATAATAAATGTAATAAATAAATTGTATTGTACATTAGGTGATTAGTATATTGAAAACAAAATAAGTAAAAGAAGATCAGGAATCCTGTAGTGGTGGTGGTGACGGGCATGTTACTCTTAAAATAATCATAGAAGGTCTTATTGAGAAGATGACACTGGAAGTGAGAGTCAGTCATGCAGATGTCTGTGACAAAGCCCGAGGCAGAGCCATGCAATTGGTAAATGTCTGCAGTGTTTACTGTATGGTTTGATAACTGTCCGCAAGATACCTGCTTTGAGCTCTGTCACTTCTCTTGCAGAATTGGAAAAAAGGAAACAATTCACAACTAGAATGATTGCTCACAATTACAATTTAACTGTCAGTGAGATCTCACAAAGACATGAGAATTAATTATAGATCATATAATAGGTTTATGAAACATAAAATGGTTCACCATCTGAACGATTTTTCTTAAGGGAGTTTTACAACTGTAGAATTTTTGTTAATTAGGCTAAAGTTTTGAGAAGTGTGTGCTTCAAAAATGCGCACAGTTTACCAGAAAGTACATATTCTTAGTAAATTTAGAAGATGTAAGAAAGAATGAGGATAAAAAATGATTGGCCTATCATGCAAAGCCAACCGCTGCTATCATTTTTATGAGTTTCCTGTGCATATTTTTGTAAAACATGTAATGTATGTAGTGTTCATATAATATATACAATTTTCTATCCCACCCTTTTTTCTGTTTATAAATCCCTCTTTAATATCCACTTGTCTCATATTTGAAGGTTCTCCTGTTTACCTTTTTTGTCTCTGACCTACAGTGTTTGTCTTACTGATGTTAGCTGTTTTAATATTTGAGTCTCTTGACTCCTCTCTATTCCGTTTGAGGTCAACTCCTTTCAACCTTTGTTCACTTCTCCCTTGTGTTACTGATTACTCTCCAGACCAGTCTCCCTGCTAGCATCTTGCCTGTTCTCTAAGCTCTCCTCTACACTGAAGGCAGGAGCCCAAGCCCTTTTATTTGATATTTTTCAAATCACAGAACTGGTACATGCTTTCATAAGTGAAACAATGCAAGAATAAAGTACTTAAGAGCTCCTTTTTAAATGCAGATTTGATCATTTTACTTTTCCCTGGAGTCCACGTTGCATTCATAGCTCCTTGCAGATAGGAAAGTCTGTGTTTTATCATTGAGATAAATTACTCTAGCATAATAACTCAGATAATAACTCTAGCATATAATAGATAGGGCATTGAAAAGTAAGAGGAAAGGGTTGTAAGTGGCTAGTAAGTGGAAAGGGCCTCCAGTAGAGCCCTACTAAAGTCCATGCTCTGGGCTGGCAGGTATGGAGATGGAGGAAAAGCTACCCAATTAAGAGGCTGGCTACAGTGCTCCTTGTTGCACACAGCTGCTTCCTTCCTGCCATGGACATCTGGACTTCTTAGCTGAAAAATCCAGTTATGACATCTAATGTCTTCTGCTTGCCACTTTTCTGAGCCTCAGCTAGTGGATTTAGGATCTGCAAAGCTTCTCAGAACTCAGTTCAACCCCTTGATTATTTTTTCTTCCCATCCTCTATGAGCAGGGAACAACAGACCTGTAAGAAGATTCAGTCCTTCGACAGAAGGAAATAAACCGGACGAATTATCAGTAAAAACAAGGTTACAGATTGGTAGAGCAGGATTCATTCATGCTATGAGAAGCAGAGTAGATGACAGTGACAGCAGGTCCTGGACACTTCTCCAGCTCTGCCTGACTGGATTCTGCATACTGGTCTGACAGCGTGTGTTGTTGCACATAAAGTCTCAGTCACGTGTCATTTCATGTCATAGACTTGAGGGTTCTCGGGAAAGGTCAGAATCACAGATCACTAGGCTTCTGTGCTTTATTAGCTTGGAAGTTCTGTTTGGCAGTTACGTAGTATTTACTTCTTAATCAGCATAATATTCTAGTCAGATCTCTGAAATAAGTGATGAAAAGTTGAAAAAACATGGGTTTAGGGAGAAAATGGAGCACCTAGAACCTGGATTCTAAGAGCTATTGTGAATTTATGACCCTGGCAAGTCACTTTGCTTCTTAGGGCTTAGTGGTTAAATGCTGTGCTGTGCTTAGTCACTCTGTTGTGTCCAACTCTTTGTGACCTCATACACTGTAGCCCACCAGGCTCCTCTCTCCATGAAGATTCTCCAGGCAAGAATACTGTAGTGGGTTCTCATGCCCTCCTCCACGGAATCTTAACCCAGGGATAGAACCCAGGTCTCTTGCATTGCAGGTGGATTCTTTACCAGCTGAGCTACCGGGGAAGCCCTAATGGTTAAATACCTCTTCCTTAATAAAAGTATCTGTAAAATATTGTATTCAGCTGTATATTATAATGTGAACCATAGTATAGTCTATGTGAAGAATCCATTTTGGTAAAAAGGTAGAAGTGATTTGTATTTCTTCTAAAGAAATTAAAAACAGATTTGATGTAAATATCTGCTCTAAGATATTAAATGTTACCATGTTATCGTGTTAAGTTGTTTATTTACCTAGAATAGAAAGCTTCTTTTCTCTCATATCTACTATTATAGAGATTAATTTGAACCTACACTCTGATTGGGTTTCCTTTGTGGCTCATCAGTAAAGAATCTGCCTGCCAATGCAGGAGACTTGAGTTCAATCCCTGGGTTGGGAAGATCCCTCAGAGAAGGAAATGGCAGCCCACGACAGTATTCTTGACTAGGAAATCCCATAGAGAAGCCTGGGGAGCTACAGTCCGTGGGGTCGCAAAGAGTCAGACACAACTTAGGGACTAAACAAAAACAATGTACTCAAATTAACTAAGGTTTGAAATATATTATCTACCCTCACTTTCCCCTCCACATACACATGCTTAACTTTAACCATTTATAACTTAATTATTTTGTTAAAAGCCTAATGCTACATAGTCAGATAAAGAAGACCTTTCCAAGAGAAAAAGTAAACAACTTTTGCAGTTGTATAAGTAGCACTGAAATCAGCAGTAATTTCAAAATTTAAGCTCAACATCCACCATAGAAGTTTTCTGTCAATAAAACAAGGCACTGTTTGTTGATTCCTTGCTACTGAGCTGGCAGATATTTTAAACATCTTAAGTTGCAATTTTCAGCAACCCAAGGTTACACTAATGTTATAAGAAGATGCATGTTCTTTCTGTATCTCTTCTTTCTAATATAGTCTTAAATGTTGCCCTTAGAGCGAATGTAAATTACCCTTCACTTTTTGTGGTTGAATCTCCTAATACTGCCAACTGAAATAACTCTGGAGATCCACTGCCTAAAATTTCCTCCCAGAATAATAACAACTCTTATGTGTTAGCACACTTGAACTCTTGGAATGGTGCCACTCTCTCCTTATGTACTGTCTGCTTTCCTGTGGAGTTATATGACCTAACTTAACTTTTAGTCAAACCTCATAAATTATATACTTCATACCAAAAGTGTTAAATGTATAGGAGATTCACTCAGGGAAGAAAACATAATATCTCTTTTATAATCTGATTAGATGTTATGAACATTTCAGGGAAAAAGAATATTTTGACCTAGAGGTCTTTGTACCACGGATGGCTTTCCAGATCCTCTGTAATCACGTACACAGTTCTGAGTGCTTGTGCATTTTTCTTGAGAGCAGATTCTAGCTCTCTTCAAATTGCTAAAGGATTTCATGACCAAAGAGGTTAAAAAAAAATGGCAGTGAGTTTTTATATTAGGAGAAACAATAACCAGGATTTTATCAGTTTTTGATAAGGGGATTTTTCAGCTTCTATATACCTATTTGACTCAGCTTTCTTCTAGACAGTAGTATGGAAAACTGTTAGTTTGAGTGATATTTTTTTCTTGTAAGTGCCCAAGAGAAGTTAATTAGGTTGTGGGCTATCCTAACACTGTCCTTAGAATTTAAGTCAAATGTACTTTTACAGAGTTACAGCTTTCAGTGAGAAATAGGAGAACCTGGGTCCTTTGTCAAATTCTGGAAACCCTCAAGTATGGGAGTGGGGACAACCTATATCATTTAATCACTTGATCTTTAGTTGTAGTGGTGAGTCCCTTAATTTACTGTCTGAAACCTCTACTCACTTTATAGGGCCCATTGGCTTAAGATTTCTTTTCTTTCAGTGGAAACTTAACCAAGCTGTCATCTTCATCAACCTTAGTTAGTTACACGGTAGACTTACCTCTGCATTACCTTGCTGAGGGCCACCTTTTGTCTCTTACGGCATCCAGCTTCACTAGTAGCTGTAGTTTACAGTAAAGGTTCTTAGCTGGTTGACTTCTCAAGTAATTTATGCTCCAAGAACCGGTAGACGTTCCTATCCTTTCCCTCCCCTGTCCCAACACACTCTATTATAAAACAAAACAATGAAGAAAAACCTGTTGACTGTGTTGTTGAGCAGCAAGATGTTTTCTAGGAATCACCTGTATCAGTATCAGACCAAGCTACATTTTTTTAGAGTGGGGCCAAGGATGCTTCCATTTTTGCCACAAGTTCTCCAGGTCTCTCTGATGCACAACAGAAATTGGGATCTACTGGTATAGGGGAAAGCATGGGCTCTGGAGTCAGCCAGGCCTTGAGTAATCATCTTGAGCTTCTATGTTTCCACTTGTAAATAAGGATTTTAATATTTATATTACATGAATTCTGAAATAATGTATTTAAAGCATCTAGTGCAGTTCTCTATTAGTGTTCTGTGCATGTGATTGTGGAATTGAATAGTTGCTGTTGATTGCTGATATGTGGTGCCCAGGTAGATTGAATTAAGAGAGCCAGTGTTAAAGTATCTTGTGTGATTTCAGGCTACCTGAAGCTTTTGATTTATAGAAACTGACATGGCTTAGTAAGAATGAGTCCAAGTGCTCAAAGTAGTTTTCACTATTTTTGTTATTGCATACTTTCTGAGCCAGTAGCTTCCTAATATTATGCTTCTAATGCTTAAGAATTTTTTCTTTTAAGGTAATTTTAAGGAAAAAGATGGCTACTTTTAATACATGTTGTGTGTGAATAAACAATATATTCAGCAGCTAATTAGTTAAATGTTGTTTTTGTTGCTTAATAGGATGCTTTTGAAGTATAACAATGAAATTGTATGTGGTATATCAGCTCAGTTCTGTTCAGTTGCTCAGTCATGTCTGACTCTTTGCGATCCATGAACTGGAGCACGCCAGACCTCCCTGTCCATCACCAGCTCCCGGAGTTTACACAAACTCATGTCCATTGAGTCCGTGATGCAATCCAGCCATCTCATACTCTGTTGTCCCCTTCTCCTCCTGCCCTCAATCTTTCCCAGCCTCAGGGTCTTTTCAAATGAGTCACCTCTTCGCATAAGGTGTGTGGTATATACACAATATACTGGACTTTCAATTTCAACATCAGTCCTTCCAGTGAACACCCAGGACTGATCTCCTTTAGGATGGACTGATTGGATCTCCTTGCAGTCCAAGGGACTCTCAAGAGTCTTCTCCAACACCACAGTTTAAAAGTATCAATTCTTCCACGCTCAGCTTTCTTTACAGTCCAACTCTCACATCCATACATGACTATTGGAAAAACCATAGTCTTCACTAGATGGACCTTTGTTGGAAAAGTAATGTCTCTGCTTTTTAATATGCTGTCTAGATTGGTCATAAATTTGCTTCCAAGAAGCAAATGTCTTTTAATTTCATGGCTGCAGTCACCATCTGCAGTGATTTTTGGAGCCCCCCAAAAATAAAGTCAGCCACTGTTTCCACTGTTTTCCCCATCTATTTCCCATGAAGTGATGGGACCAGATGCCATGATCTTCGTTTTCTGAATGTTGAGCTTTAAGCCAACTTTTTCACTCCTCTTTCACTTTCATCAAGAGGCTCTTTAGTTCTTCACTTTCTGCCATAAGGGTGGTGTCATCTGCATATCTGAGGTTATTTATATTTCTCCTGGCAATCTTGATTCCAGCTTGTGCTTCTTCCAGCCCAGCATTTCTCATGATGTACTCTGCATAGAAGTTAAATAAGCAGGGTGACAATATACAGCCTTGACGTACTCCTTTTACTATTTGGAATCAGTCTGTTGTTCCCTGTCCCGTTCTAACTGTTGCCTCCTGACATGCATACAGGTTTCTCAAGAGGTAGATCAGGTGGTCTGCTAGTCCCATCTCTTTCAGAATTTTCCACAGCTTATTGTGATCCACACAGTCAAAGGCTTTGGCATAGTCAATAAAGCAGACATAGATGTTTTTCTGGAACTCTCTTGCTTTTTCAGTGATCCAGCGGATGTTGGCAATTTGATCTCTGGTTCCTCTGCCTTTTCTAAAACCAGCTTGAACATCTGGAAGTTCATGGCTCACATATTGCTGAAGCCTGTGATATATGTGATATATCACTGTCCTGTGAATCTTTCTGTGGTTGTCTTGTATTAAAAGGAGTATGTTGATATATAAATATTACTATAGAAAATTGCTATTTTCTGAAACCATCTGTATATAATTATGCTAATGAATAATAAATAGTACTTGATTTTCTTAGTTTTCATAATAAACAGTTTAGGAACAATTACAAATAAGTATCAGTAAGGCACTACGTAAAAGGATATAGCACAGCTTTAGAAGGGACAGAAGAAAAACTCACCACCTGATTAGCTGGGGAGTTTATCATTAAATTTATCTTTTTTTTTTTTTTTACCATCTGAGCCACCAGGGAAGCCCTAAATTTATCTTTTTTATATGTTCCTTAAACATTTGACGGAGAAGGCGATGGCACCCCACTCCAGTACTCTTGCCTGGAAAATCCCATGGACAGAGGAGCCTGGTAGGCTGCAAGTCCATGGGGTTGCTAAGAGTCAGATACGACTGAGCGACTTTCCTTTCACTTTTCACTTTCATGCATTGGAGAAGGAAATGGCAACCCACTCCAGTGTTCTTGCCTGGAGAATCCCAGGGACGGGGGAGCCTGGTGGGCTGCCGTCTCTGTGGTCACACAGAGTTGGACACGACTGAAGCGACTTAGCAGCAGCAGCAGCAGCAGCAGCAAAGTATAAAACTCTTCAATTTATTTATATTTTATAAATTGAAATTATTTTATAGTGTTGTTGCTGCTAAATCGCTCAGTCATGTCCGATTCTTTGCGCCCCCATGGACGGCAGCCTACCAGGCTCTTCCGTCCATGGAGTTTTCCAGGCAAGAGTACTGGAGTGGGGTGCCATTGGCCTCTCCATTTTATAGTGTTAGGAGATACATATACACACACATACATACTGATATTTCTCTTCTTCCTTAATTCCATGGGGCTTTTAGTTTATAATTTTGCCCCATGGTTTTCTAAGGAAATAAAAACTATCATATAAGAACTGTCTCATTTTTCCCACCACCAAGTTTGCTCAGTTATCTGCTTTTATTCCTAACCTTACCTTCCTTCCTATAATATAGAAGATGTGTTGCTACTCCTATCTAAGGTTAGCTTCTCCATTTTTGCTCTAGATCCCACCCCTTTCTACTATTGTATGTTATCCCTTCCTTTTCTTATACTGAGTTTCTCTCCCTGGACTGTTTCCGTCAGCAGAGTGTGCTCTGGTGTTTTGTGGTATATTGTGGAATTTTTTGATTCTATGTCTCTGTTTTCTCATTTTTATAGGAGTCTATTCCAAATTCTGGAAAGAATTGCCCGTAGTAAATCTGTACATTTTTATATCACATTCTTTCCTCAGCATACTGCATTTGTGCTTCTTTCCCTACAGTTCCTTGAAACTGCTCTTGTTGGAGTCAACAAATTATCTCTTATGTTGCCAAATCCATTGTTACTTTGTTGTTCTTATTTTACCTAAAATTGACTTATTTCCTCAACTTTGTTTTTTTTTTTTAAGCTTTTTATTTTATTTCCTCAACTTTGTTTTTCCTTTTTTTAAAAAAATTAAAACTCTTTATTTTGTATTGCAGTATAGCTGATTAACAATGTTGTGATAGTTTCAGGTGAACAGCGAAAGGATTCAGCCATACATACACCTGTATCCATTCTTCCCCAGGGTTTGCCTGGTGGCTCAGATGGTAAAGAATCCCCCTGCAATGCAGGAGACCTGGGTTTGATCCTAGGTCAGGAAGATCCCCTGGAGGAGGGCATGGCTACCCACTCCAGTATTTTTGCCTGGAAAATCTCCACGGACAGGGGAGCCTGGTTGGCTATAGTCCATAGGGTCTCAGAGTCGGACACAAATGAGCAACTAACACTACAACTATTCTCTCCCAAACTCACCTCCATCCAGGCTGCCACATAACATTGAGCAGAAGTACATGTACTATAACTTTGTTTTTCTTTAAATACTTTTGCATTACAGCATTCTTTTCTTTGTTTTCCTCCTACTTCTTTGATGGTCTCTTCTTAGTCTCCTTCATAAACTCTTCTCCTTTAAATATAAATTTTAGAATACTTAAGGCTCTTTTCTGGGCTTCCAGTTTTTTACATCTAGATACTTTTGAGACCTTATTTTACTTACTCAGATGACCCAAATCTATAGCTTTGACATCTCCCAAAAGTTCCTCCTGATGTAACTAGTATCTTAGAAGCCTTCACTTAAGACATTTTATGGTCATATCAGACTCTCTTGGCCAAGATAGAATTTCTTGATTTCTTCCTCACCCATAGTTTTGAAACCTTCATCTCCGTCTTTTCTGATTATAAATGGTATTATAATCCAGTCAGATTGGATAATAGCTGTTAAATCTATCACATTTTAGTCTAATTTTTCCCCATCACTGCAACATGGTATATGGTAATTAAGAACTGTTTCCTGGAATCATATTGCTTAGGTTCAAATCCCAGTTCTCTGTACAGTTTCTATGGCCCAAGTTAGCTTACTTAACTGTGCTTCAGTGTTCTTATTAGTAAAATTGTAAAATCATTAGAACAATGCTGGGACATAGCAAGCATGTTGTTTATCAGTCTTGAGTATTATTGCTGATTCCACCATCACCACCAGCCCTCCCATCCTAGCCCAAACCTCCATCATTTCTTAACTGGGACTGTTGCATTAGCCAGTTAATTGTTTTTTATACGTATGTGCTAGTCCTCTATTCACCTGCCCTAAATTCCATTCTAACCCATTCTCCTACAGTAGACAGGATGATTTTTCTCGAACATAAATTCCCAGGCCAGAAACTGCCCGAGGGCTTTGCACTCGTTACACTTGCTGGAAACTTCCGACTTGCAGAGCTTTATGTCTAGCTCCTGCTGACCTTTCTTAACCTCATCTCTTACCTCACTGCTTTCCCCACTGATGACAGCTGTATGCTCATTCTTCTTTCAATGGAGTAAGTTATAGTCTCCTTAGGGTCTTTGTACTGTTTGTTTCGTGTGCCTAGAGTAAATGTTTCCCTTGTCTTCACCACACAGATCTTCACTTACGTTACCTTTTAGAGAGGCCTATACTGACCACCCAGTCAAAAAGAAGCCGCTCTGACAGTCTGTCTTATCATCCTTACTTTAAATCTCTGCCCAGAGCTTTACATTGTCTAATTATTTGTATTTGTTATATCCCTTCTCCACTAGAATGTTAGTTCCAAAACTCTATCCCCACGTTAGTTCAGAGTGTATCCCTAGTCCCTAGTCTACTGCCTGACTTCACAATGAAGTGATGGAGAAACTTCCAGGAATAATACAGTTATCTTTATTTTTAAATTTATTTGCCAGTTTTCTTAATCTGTAATACAGTGTCCTGAATGGATCCAAGGGCAGGAAAACAGTGCCTTCACTTAGCTTTTTAGGCCTTAAGCTAGAATCAGCTCCTAGTTACCAACTAGACTCTTCATTGAGTACATACTAATAGTTGGGTTTTCCTAGGATTTGTTCACCACTGAGTTAACTGACCTATCTGAACATAAAAGGTTTTATACAGCTTCCAGTTTGATTTTGCTTCAATATAGCACTCCTTGAAGTCTTGTTTTATACAATTCTTAACTACCAAAATGCTCTTAAAGGAACCTGAAGGATTAAGTAGTTTTCATTTATTGACATTTATCTTGTTTAGGTATTGAAAGTTACAAAAAATATGTGATAGAGCTTGTTATCTGTCTAGAAACTTAAGATGATTCATCTCATTTTTAATAGTTAACCCATGAGTTTGAAGCTAATATACTATATTTAGTTTAATAATCGAAGACTTGTTTTATGTTACTAGCTTGAGAAATTTCTAGTAGTTAAGAATGAAAGGGGAAAATTCTAACTTAGTAGTGATGAAAGGTTATGAGTGACTCTATGAAATGAAGAAGAGTGATATGAGATAGTAAATTATAGGACATCCTTCATTGCACTGGAAAAATTTCTAAAATAGCTTCTTTATTTTGAGTCACAGCATGGACAACACCAACAACACAATATCTTGCAAGGATTTCTTTTTTTGTATTTTACAGCTAGTCCAAATTTTTCTTTAGTAGTGTTAACATACTCTTTTGTGCCATTCACTATCATTTCGATACTGTTGACACTTTCTCCCTGTTCCTCTACCAAAAGAGATATCTGAATGAAAAGATCCCTTAAATCCTTTATTTGGTTTTCCAGATTAACCAGTTCTTTGTGTCTCTGCTCTATCTCTGAGAGTTGTGCTTTAGTGATACTGATTTCTGTGAGTAAGCTTTCATTAAAAACTTCCCATTTTCCTTGATGAAGCATATCATTTACTTCTTCTTCAGGTAGGTCTTTTCCAGCAACTTCAAGCTGACGGAAAATAAATGTCCTGCACTTCTCTTGTTTTGCTGCTATTGTGTCATTGTATGTAAACATAGTTTGCTGAAAATGCCGGAACATTGCAGCATGCTGAAATTTAAGTATCCTTGTGACCACTGATGATGGACCACTTTCATCCTCTGACTTTTTAACTTCTTTTACTAAATCATCCAAACCTCTGTTAATGTGTTCTGCTTGGATTTTTATCTCTTTTGCAATGCTAGACTCTTTCTTAAGTAGACTAAACCTTCTCATTGAAGCCACCAGACTTTTCTGTTGCTGCCCAAATTTTTGAACATTATCTGTCAAATTGTTAATACTCTGCTGTAGTTTTTGTATCTCATATAGGTGTCTCTCAGCTACAGGCTCTCTTTCATAAATAACAGCTTGCTGCAGAAACACCCCTTGTTCCTCTGCTTCTGTAGTCAACACATCCTTGTCTTTAGAGAGCTCAGTTTCCTTTGTTCGTTGCTTCAGTTCTTGAAGTCGGTCTTTCATCTTCTCTTTTCTCCTAAAAGCAAAAATGATGGAGTTGAACAAAGAAAAAATTGGTGTTTTCCCCCAGTAGGAGTTGGTTTCACATAGCTACATCTATCTCACAGGAAAAACCCTCATGGTTTTCTGAGAAGATGGTTAAAAATAAGAAAAATTGAGAAGAATTTTCTCATAAAGATTACTCAACTAGGAAAAGTAGTGTAAAATGTCTTATAAATTACTTTACATAATTCAGGGCTTCTGTGAGTCCTATTCAGTTGCGTAAAGTAGCTGAGTAAGCAGTGATAGAGAAATAATTGCCCCAAAGTAAGTTTTTCAGTATCATGATACTGCCACAGAAGAGTTTTTTCTTGATTTAGGAAGATTTATCTTAGAATGGATGATTTGACCAGATCTTTTTAGGACTTTAAGGTCACTCTGAATGTGTCCTTACTACTGAAGATACGATTCCCAGTTAATTTGGTCTATGTAATGTTAAAAACATTCTCATTTTGCTGTACTGTGTTTAGTCACTCAGTCATGTCTGACTCTTTGTGACCCCATGGACTGTAGCCCATCAGGCTTCTCTGTCCATGGGGATTCTCCAAGCAGGAATACTGGAGTGGGTTGCCATTCCTCCTCCAGGGGATCTTCCTGACCCAGGGATTGAACCCAGGTCTCCCGTATTGCAGGTGGATTCTTACTCTCTGAGCCACCAGGGAAGCCCATATGTGCAATTCAACTAAAACCAGTATAGGGACGGGAGATTCCAAATGAAAGCCTTAAGCAGTATAGATAATATTTGAATTTATCTTAAAATTTCTCAGTCTTCTGGAATTGACTAACACATTATTTGACATAGCTTTGTTTATATAAATTCATAATAAGTGGTATTTTTTATAGGATATATAAAAATCTTATTTGAGAGACACTGATGATATTGAGATTTACTTTATCCTGTGTTGGTAGTTATTCAGGGAATCAGTTGATAGACATAGTTAAATATAGTGATATGCATATACACATATAATAATATGCATATGTGAATGAAGTGAATAAAAGGAAATCCTTGTTAATAAAATACTTTATTTTCATAGTTAATCTTGACTTTAGAAAGGCATTCAGAATACCTTTCATGATATTTTTGTGGATAAGAAGTCATTAGGGAGTTACAAGTAGCTCATTGAACCACACGTGATATCAATATCAACTAGGAGAAAAGGTCTCTAGTGTTATGCTGTTATACTATCACACTCAGTGTTTGATACATTTATGCAAATATTTTTTATCAGTTATTTGGATGTCACAGAAGGCATTCTTTTCAAAATTGTTGATGGTGCAAAATTTAGAGAGCTCTTTAGTATGTTGAAGTACAGAATTGGTATTTGAAAATTAAAATATCATGGAACACTATACTGAAATTAAAAAAATATATTTAACTGAATAGGTGTAAAATGTTTCACCTAGTTGTTTAGAAAACACCTTTACATCTATAAAACGGAATACCATTGAGTTCATAGCAGGGCCTATGAAAATCACTAGAGATTTAGTTAATTTTGAGCTTTTAATCAAAAGTATCAGAATAATTATTGTGCTTTCATGAGTGATAGTGTTATGTTTAGACTAAGAAAGATATTTGTTTCACTGATTCTGTGCTAGTTAAAGCAGATAGGAGAGGGACTGTGTTAAGTATGAAATGAAAATTCATAAATGGGGTATTTTCAAACTGTCATGGAAAGGATGATATTGGAAGGCTGTAGTATATGGAGAGTTGTTGAAAGAAAAAGAGATATTTATTCTGAAAAAAAGAAGGTGTAGGGAATATCTGCAACTGTTTTCTAAAACGTGTAGGTCTGTGTATATAAGAGGGATTAGACTTTATTAGGCTTTACTTGGCATAATTCCAAAAGGCAGCAGGTGGAAATTACATGGAGCGAGGTTTGATTTAGTATAAAGAAGGCGTTTCACATAAGTAGAGCTGTCTGAACATGGAATGAACTGCTTCATGACATAAAAACCTTGCCATCTCTAGAGATGTTCAAGATATTCTTGAATGATGATTCAATAAAGGATATTGTAGAAATGATACCTTTATTACATAAAAAGTTAAACTAATATCCCTTTGCTTTTAAGAAATTGACATTCTGTCAGATAATTTTTGAAGCTTACTTTACGCAAAGTTTTAAATGCTGTATTGTATATTCAATAATACCTGTCCTTGAGTAATTACTCTCTGAAGGGGGGTGGACAATATACAATTAAACAGATAAATGAGATAACTTTAGATCTTGATAGATCAATTGGGCAAGGCCTCTCTAAAGAGCTATTTGAGCTGTATGACATAAATATCAAGAAGATGAAGAGCCAAGGAAGTGTATCCTGAGAATTAGACACATGGTGCTGGAGCAGTGAATTGGACTGCTGTGTTTTAAGGACAAAATTAATGCCTGTGTAAATAGAAATCAGGCTTCACAGGTGGCACTAGTGGTAAAGAACCTGCCTACCAATGCAGGAGACTTAAGAGACTTGGGTTCGATGCCTGGGTAGATCCCCTGGAGGAGGGCATGGCAACCTACTCCAGTATTCTTGCCTGGAAAGTCCTGTGGAAAAGGAACATTGTAGGTTACAGTCCATGGGGTTGCAAAGAGTCGGACACGACTTAGCTACTTTAGAGCTTTAGAGAGGGGTAGAAATTAATATGAGCAGTAACACTGAAGGAGTAAAATCAGGATGGTAGGCAGCGATCAGATTACAAATGGCCTTGTGGGTCAAAGTAAGGAGTTTAGATTTTATTTTTGATACAGGGGATGACAATTAAAAGAGAAATAGGATATTGACCTAAGGTTTATGTTTTTAATAGATAACTATATTTAGTTCAGTTCAGTCGCTCAGTTGTGTCCGACTCCTTGCAACCCCATGGACTGCAGCATGCCAGGCCTCCCTGTCCATCACCAACTCCCGGAATTTACCCAAACTCATCTCCATTGAGTTGGTGATGGCATTCAGCCATCTCATCCTCTGTCGTCCCCTTCTCCTCTCGCCTTCAATCTTTCCCAGCCTCAGGGTCTTTTCAAATGAGTCAGTTCTTTGCGTCAGGTGGCCAAAGTATTGGAGTTTCAACTTCAACATCAGTCCTTCCAATAAACACCCAGGACTGATCTCATTTAGGATGTACTGGTTGGATCTGCTTGATGTCCAAGGGACTGTCAAAGAGTCTTCTCCAACACCACAGTTCAAAAGCATTAATTCTTCAGCGCTCAGCTTTCTTTATAGTCCAACTCTCACATGCATACGTGACTAGTGGAAAAACCATAGCCTTGACTAGATGGACCTTTGTTGACAAAGTAATGTCTCTGCTTTTTAATATGCTGTCTAGGTTAGTCATAACTTTCCTTCCAAGGAGTAAGCATCTCTTAATTTCATGGCTGCAGTCACCATCTGCAGTGATTTTAGAGCCCCCCAAAATAAAGTCAGCCACTGTTTCCACTGTTTCCCCATCTATTTCCCATGGAGTGATGGGACCGGATGCCATGGTCTTAGTTTTCTGAATGTTGAGTTTTAAGCCAACTTTTTCACTCTCCTCTTTCACTTTCATCAAGAGGCTTTTGAGTTCTTCTTTACTTTCTGCCATATGGGTGGTATCATCTGCATATCTGAGGTTAATGATATGTCTCCCAGCAGTCTTGATTCCAGCTTGTGCTTCATCCAGCCCCACGTTTCTTATGATGTACTCTGCGTAGAAGTTAAATAAGCAGGGCGACAATATACAGCCTTGACGTACTACTTTTCCTATTTGGAAGCAGTCTATTGTTCCCTGTCCCGTTCTGACAGAGGCAGGTCAGGTGGTCTGGTATTCCCATCTCTTTCAGAATTTTCCATAGTTTATTGTGATCCACACAGTCAAAGGCTTTGGCATAGTCAATAAAGCAGAAATAGATGTTTTTCTGGAACTCTCTTGCTTTTTCTATGATCCAGCGGATGTTGGCAATTTGATCTCTGGTTTGTCTGCTTTTTCTAAAACCAGCTTGAACATCTGGAAGTTCACGGTTCATGTATTGCTGAAGCCAGGCTTGGAGAATTTTGAGCATTACTTTACTAGCGTGTGAGATGAGTGCAGTTGTGCGGTAGTTTGAGCATTCTTTGGCATTGCCTTTCTTTGGGGCTGAAAGGAAAACTGACCTTTTCCAGTCCTGTGGCCACTGCTGAGTTTTCCAAATTTGCTGGCATATTGAGTGCAGCACTTTCACAGCATCATCTTTTAGGACTTAAAATTGCTCAACTGGAATTCTATCACTGTATAGAAAATAGTTTTCTGATGACCTCCAGGAGAGATCTGGATGATGAAACTAGATGGAATAAATGGGAACCATTTGGGATATATTTTGGAGGTGGAAACAATAGGACTTATTGGTGATTTTAACATTTCAGCAGCATGTAACCACCATTACTTCTTCAAATGCTTTCAGGTGTTTCTCCTGACTTTCCTCTTGCCTCTTTGGCTCTTTCTTCATCTTTTTCTCCTCTCTGATTTCTCCTTGTCTTCCCTCCTCTGAATACTGGAATGCTTCCACACAGTTCTCTTTTTATCCACCATTGTTTTCAAGCCTCACAGCATTAAATACTGTCTGTTAGCTGATGACTCAAAATTATATCTCAAGTGTTATGAGACTGCTCACATAACACCTGTCTACTCAACAGCTCCGTTTGAATGTCTGTGTCTAAAGTAAGCTCCTGATCTTCCTCTGAACTCCCAAACTGCTGCTCCAATTCAGTAAGTGGCATCTCTTCTGGTCTCTTCTTGCAGTCTTCATCCAGGTCACTTGACCAAAGAATTTGGAGTAATTCTGAATATTCTGTTTTGTGTCCTCCCCCCACCCCCCCTCCCCCCATACCTTATATTTAAACTAATAGCAAATCTTGCCAATCTCTTTTTAGGGTACATGGCGAACTACCTCCCTGACTCAAGTCAGCACCATCCTTTCTCACCTGAATTATTGCAATTGTCTCTTTGTTTCTTCCTTTGTATCCCCTTCTCCTTTGCCCCTTTGGTCTTTTATTAGTATAGAGATCAGAGTTAAAATGTAAGTCAGATCACATCATTCCTATATCTAAAGTCCTCCTTTAACATGATCTCTCAGAGGAAGGTCCTGTAAGGCTTCCCTGAGGTCTCTTTCCCTCAGTCTGTCAAGAGTCTCCCTGCAGTGTTGGAGATCCAGGTTTGATCCCTGGGTTGGGAAGATCCCCTGGAAAAAGAAATGGCAGCCCACTTCAGTATTCTTGCTTGGGAAATCTCATGGACAGAGGCCGGGCTACAGTCTATGGAGTCACAAGAGTTAGACTTGCTTGGTGACCAAACCACCACCACAAGGTCCTGTATGACTTCTCCACCCCTCTTTTTGCCTCTCTGACCCTGCCTCCATAACTCTTCACTTCCTCTGCTTCAGCCACATTGCTCTCCTTGTTATTCCTTACACATACCTGGCCTTAGGGCTTTAGCACTTACCATCTGAAATCCTACTGAAATAACACCGCTCTCCATAAGGCTGTCCTTGGGCACCCTATCAGGAACTGCAACCAGCATCCCCAGCTTTAGTTCTCTTCCTAGCACTTTTCACTACATTTTACTTATTTATCTTACTTTATTGGCTGCTCTATCCCCTGAATATAAGCTCCATGAGGGCAAGGATATTTATTCATTCTGTATTTCTAGCGCCTTGACAAGTCTTATGTTTATTCAAGTTCTCATATTGAGCTCCTTACACCTCGTGTTTTCTTGAGTTCTTAGTATTTGACAGGTACTGTTCTAAGTTTAAGAACTCTGAATTAAGTATTACCATAGTCTCTGTTTTACAGATAATAACATTCGGACCCGATCTTAGGGAACTTAACCGAGATGTCAGCTTATAGAGCTGGGATTCAAATTCAGGCAGTCTAGTGTGAATGACTCCCTCTTTGCTATAATATAATGCCTTCTTCAATGGTGTCAGATGCTCTGTAGAGATCAGTTCAGGTAAGTTTTCAGAAGAGGCAGCTATTTAAATGAAGTGGTTGAGAAAGAAGGCAGATCACAAAGGATAAGACCTTGAAATCTGTTTTTGATAGAAAAAGTCTTTTATAGATATTAACTGTTTACTCAGAGACATTTCTGTGTACCTGAATTGCTGAGCATTTGAAGTATTGGTTGGAAACATTTAACAGCAAGTTTTTGTTTCCTGAAATGCACTTATAATTTTCTGCTATGTATTTTAAATTATCTAAATATGTAATTCAAATAGCTATAGGTCTTTTATTTTACCACTGATTTGCTATATTAGAAGTTAAAAAAGTTTCAGTCTGTATAATATATGCAAATAAGAGACTTCTATGTAGGGAAAGGATTTTATTCTCCCTCTCTCTCCACCTTTCCAATGTCTGTATTCTACCTTATTTGCAAGGAATAATTTCTCTACTTTAGAAATAGAGCTAACACAATCTAGTGGCTTACTAAGATCTGTGGGAAAAAAATGATAAGCTATAACATTAAGCCTGGAAAATCTGTGAAAAGATTAGTTAAGGGAGATGATGAGAAGGTGGCAATATAGATTGCAGACTTTGGGTGTTAGGAAAGTAGATCAATATAAAACAGTTAACTGTCCATCGTGTTAAGCATGTCTTCTAGGAATGTATTTACTGGCCTTTGCCCTTACAAGTAGGAAATAGACAAAATAGAGGAAATTTATTTAATAGTATGTGAGCATACTATTTTTTAAGTCCTTTATTAAAGTAAAAACAAACTGATTTTAATTGAGAAAGATTTCAGTACTAGAGCAGCCAATTAAATGTGCAGAAAGTTTGATGTTATCATTTTTTATATTTTTCACATCTTTTAGACTGTATGGGGGATTCTCTGGTGGTTTGGGGGTAAAGAATCTGCCTGCAATGCAGGAGATCTATGTTTGAAATTTATATATATAATTTCATAGTTATTTATAATTATAATTAATTGTAGTTAACCTAATATTCTTAATATAAAAATTCAGTTTTAAAAGATAAATTGTAAAGATTTTTAGCTTTATAAACTAATTTAGGTTGGAACTTCTTGTGAGTTTTAAATAATTCAGTTTATGAGAACTTTCTTGTGGTCCCATTTTATCAGTCAAGATTTGCATAATTATGTCACAGTAATATCCAGTCACCAAATCTTGGTGTATTACAACCACAAAGATGTATTTCTCATTCATGTTTCATGTCCATGTTGGGTAGGCAGGGGCTCTTATTCCCATCTTGGTCTTTCAGAGACCTAAGCTCCACCTTTCTGAATGTGGTAGATTGGTAGGGCAGTTGGAAGTCCTGGAGAGTTCTCATAGACATTAACATGCTGTAGCCCTGAAATGAAACAGAGCATGTTACTCTGCTTTGCAACTCCTCAACCAACTGAAGGATGATGGTCGTGATGTGTAGTTCTCACCTGTTCTCTGAAAGAGAGGTCATGAACCTGGTTTTTTCCACATCTATTGAATATTGTAATTTCCAAAATGAACCCTTAGAGTTAACTAATCAATATCTAACTAATCCTTAGAGTTAACTAATTGATTTTTCTCATGGGGAAATTGAAAATCAGAGAAGTAAAATGTCTTACCCAGAGCTTGTTAGTAGTACTAGTATAATAATGCAAACTTCCTGGCTGCTAGGCCAGTGCTTTTTTACATTATAAGATGTTTAATATAAATTTCCTAGAATGTATATGTTATATAAAGCTGGCATTGTCTATATGCTCTTTTATATTCAGTATTTTATAAATATTTGATGATTATGCTGGTGAAGATTTTCAAAAAGAACTAAAAACTATTGATAAGTGATTGTAGAAATTTTTATCATGTAATAACTTTGAGGAAGCAGAGTTCTCACACATGATTTATTATATGCCTCTGATAAAGACTAATCTTTCCAGTATAGAAGGAAGTAATTTACTAAAGTTGGTTAGTTTAGTGAATTATCTTGAATAGTTCCATACTGTTCTTTGCTTTAGTGTTTATCACTTACTTATCTGTATGCTTCCTCTGGTATTACCATATTGGTGCTGAAAATTAATTCCTTCCCAAAGTGTTTAGGATGTCATGTTGCTTTTGAAACAGTCATAAGCTCTTTTCTTTCTTCCTTCCGCCTTCCCTTCCTCCCTTGATTGTAGATCTGTTATTTTTCTTTATTTCATAATAAATAGAAAGTAGCCTAAAATTTTTTTAAAATTTAGATTATCCTAAATGAAACATGTTATAAGTGAAGTTGAATTGTATCAGATATTATGTTTTTAATATAAATGCTGTGTTTAAAAGAAAAAAGTTCTTGCAGGAGGTAGTGTAGCATATTAGATCGAAAATAATTATGTTAGCATCTGTATTAGTTAGGATTTTGCATATTAGAATTTTTCAAATTAAGTACTTTAGAAAAAGAAAAATAATTTGTTCTGATCTCATATACCTGTGTCATGGGAAATCTACTAAAATTTTTTGAATTCTAGCTTTGGCACCATGAAAAAATTGGCATTCTTATATTTTCTTCTGCTTTAGTCGTAATATGAGATAAGATAGGAAGTGAGGTGTATTGCATTCCTTTTTATGTACACAGACTTATGTATCCTATTCAAACCTGTTACTATGAACTTTTATAACTATGTTGTACATAGCAGGTATGATGTTTGTTGCACTATTTTTTAAATTGACTTCTGTTCCTCATAATATGGGGAAAAGAAAAGAGTATTTGAGGCTTAGACGAGAAATAAGGGGAGTGGGTATCAAACCAAAACAGATTTTAATTTTTTATTCATGTGCTAAGTAGCCTAAAATTTTTTTTAATTTCACAGTTGTGAAGAACTACAGTGCGTATAATTTTCTCTTTGATTGCATGGCTTGAAACAAATCCCGAAGTAAACTCTAATATACTTACGGCAAGTTAGGTTCTTCTATTTTTTGTGTTAGTTATCGATGAATCGATGAATGAACAGTGCCATGTGCCATCAAAAGCCTCTTTTTGAAGCCTCATAGTTTAACTTATTTTTTTTAAAGAAATAGGGTATTTCAAATATAGTAGCACAATATGCTTTTGCAAAGTGCTTTTAAGGAGGTAAATTTTACTGTCACTGATTTTGGAAATGAAGATATTTGACTCTGACCCTTCTAAAGGCGATCTTATCCTGGGTTTCTGTGTTTTTGGAAGAACAGTTTCCTGAAGGAATACCACAACTTCATATTTGAATAAAAGATACTTTAAAGAACTCTTTAAAATATATCAATATGTATTTCATATTCATTAATCATAGTAAATCTACTAGCAAAAGAAAGTATTTTTAATCTTTTTCTATAAAGCTATATATGTTACTGATATTAAAGGAAAAACAGATTTCCTTTCAGTGCATGCATGTTATAGTAAATGATATTTATATAAAATCAACTAGTTTTACTGCGTTCATCTTGTGTATGTCTTCATTTATTTCTTTTGAACATTTAAAATATATTTATGTTCTGGATCCTTTTACATTGTTAGGTTATTTCTGCTGCTGCTGTTGCTGCTAAGTCGCTTCAGTCGTGTCCGACTCTGTGTGACCCCATAGATGGCAGCCCACCAGGCTCCTCTGTCCCTGGGAGTCTCTCCAGGCCAGAATACTGGAGTGGGTTGCCATTTCCTTCTCCAATGCATGCATGCATGCATGCTGAGTCACTTCAGTCGTGTCCTACTCTGTGCAACCCTATGGATAGCAGCCCTCCAGGCTCCTCTGTCCACAGGATTCTCCAGGCAAGAATACTGGAGTGGGTTGCCATTACTTAGAAATAGTTCCTTTGTTTATTGTGGTCACCAACTGTTTTTCTTGGTGATGGACAAATGTGTTTAGTAAACTTCATCAGCAGTTTATCTTCAGTAGGGAATTATATAGGAATGCCCCTAGGGCCTTGCATTATGGATATGTTCTTAACCTCATTTTTATGATTGCCGCAACTATGAGTTTGACATACTCAAACTATCATAGCCCAGTTAGTATACAGTTGTCCCTGGATATTGTGGGGGATTGGTTCCATGACGCCCACAGATGCCAAACTCCATGGATACTTAGGTGTCTTATATACAATGATGTAATATTTGCATACAACTTATATATATCCTCTTGTATATTTTTACTTAAAAAATATACTTCAAGTCATTTATAGATTACTTATAATACCTAATACAATGTAACATATATAAATGTTTGTAAATAAAATGTTAATGCTATGTAAATAGTTGCTGGCACATGGAAATTTCAAATTTTGCTTCTGGGAACTTTCTGGATTTTTTCCTAAATATTGTCCATCTGATGTTGGTTGAATCCATGGACATAGGACCTGCAGATACTGAGTGTGTGGGCCTGACCTTTCTCTAGGGATCTCTATAGCTCAGGTAGTATAAGTATGGGCCTGATTTTTCTGTAGTGATTTTGTAGCCTGAGTGAATACATCACTCCTTGCTGTAGTCCTGGACAAACCAACAGAGATTTTCCTTTTTCTGTATGCAGACTGTGTTCTGTTTTTTTTTCTGGTTCAATACTTTATACAGGAAACTTGACTTTAGTTCCCAATTACGCACACTCTAAACCCCAGCCTCTAAGATAAAAGTGTTTGCCCCTAGTTGCCAGTGGTTGGTTGTTGTTGTTGTTGTTTAGTCACTAAGTCATGGCTGACTCTTGTGATCTCATGGACTGTAGCCCACCAGGCTCCCCTGTCCACAGGATTTCCCAGGCAAGAATGCTGGAGTGGGTTGCCATTCCCTTCTCCAGGGGATCTTACTGACCCAGGGATCGAACTAGAGTCTCCTGCACTGACAGGTGGATTCTTTACCACTAACACACCAGGAAAGCCCAGTAACCAGTGGAGTTAGCTTTAATTCCTGCTCTCCACTTTGGCTCTGAGTGGTTTTGCTCTTCATTTCTGGCACCTGGAAATTTCCCTTTCTTACTTCAGATATAATAATGTAGTTTAGAAATTTGTCTTTCTTTTCTTTTTCCCCATAAGATTATATCAAGCACTTCTTTAGGTTTCTAGCAAGAGGAGGAATTTCTTTATATGTGCATCTTCACTGAAAGTCATAGGTGATTACTTTAAAGAGTTTACATAATTCAGATATTCCTTAAATCCTTATATTCATCTCTGTAGAAACTAACTTAATGTAGGTATTTGGGTATACTTTCATTCTATAGATAAATTGCGTTTTCCAGTGGTTGCGTACTCATAACTTTATGTATATTTCCAATTTATCTTATGATCGTCTTCTATCTTTATAAATTATATAAGCAAAGTGAGATATCTAAGTATTAGAATTTAAAGTTGGAAGAGACAGATTTCATGAAGGCATAAAATATTAAGCACATAGTTGTGAAATCATTTAATTGTTTAGGTAAGTGAAATTGATGATACTACCATTTATGCAATCTTTTCTGTACCTTAAATTTATTTTTTTAATATCAGGAGAGTTCTATTCAAATATGTCATCTTTCAGCATGTTTAATGTACTGCTTTGCTATACAGTTTTGAATTTTACTGTTAACAACTGATTGTATCTTTGAGCTTAAATGTAATATTTGCAAAAAGAAAGTTAGAACACTGATTTATAAATACAGTAAGTAAATTGACAATTTGTTCTCTGAAATACAAAAGCAAACATATGACTAAAAAGTTTCTCCACCCTATTGCAGATAGGGAACATTTCTAGGAACAGAAATATGAGTAAAATTTTTCTAATGCTTTAGGAAATATGCCCTGGATGGATACTTTATATAATTTATAGAGTTTTTAAAAGTAAGACATTTCTTTTTATAGTTACTATTATCTGCCTGCAATGCGGAAGACTCAGGTTTGATTCCTGGATTGGGAATATCCCTTGGAGAGGGAAATGGCAATCCACTCCGTATTCTTGCCTAAAGAATTCCATGGACGGAGCAGCCTGGTTAGCTACAGTCCACAGGGTCTCAGAGAGTCGGACACAACTGAGTGACTACACTTTAACTTTTCACTTTGAATAAACATTTCAAGAAATGTAACAAATGTTTATTTAACAAAAAATGGAATGTTTTTTTGCCTCTGTGTATGAAGACAGTGTGCAGCATTTCCCTAGTTCAAGGTGAAAGCAGCTATTATTGGAATGTTCACCTGTTTGGCTGCTTACAGGAAGAAAACAAAGTAAAAAAAATATTGCGAATTATGTTAATTACATCAGTTAAAATTATTGTACAGTTTTTGGTAATGCAACCTTTGAGTGCTTTTTAAATTCTACTTTTTGTTTAGTGTAAATAACTATAAAATTAACTCTTTAGCAGTAAGACTATTTTGTTTAAATATTAACACTCATGTAATTTTGAACTCTCATATCTGACTAAAGTAAGCTGTACATATATAACATTTTTATATTAAATTTAAAACTGCATTGTCACAGAGGTAATGTGTTCTGGGTATTACATAGTCAGCTTTCACGTTTACCCTTAAAGCATTTACTAATGGAAATATTATTTTGATTTGAAATATTATATATTAAAATCTCATAACAATTGTAAAATAACTTTGAAGAAATATAAAAAAATAAAACATGTTTTGATTAAGCTTCTAAACTTACATTTGGAACTACCTGTGTAGTTTGCATTTAAGTGATGGTGACTTAATTTTTAAAATTATCAAATCAAATATAATATTGATATTAAATTTTATAATTTAAGTACTAACTGAAACATCTAAAATTGAGTACTTAAAAAGAAATTATGTCGATATTTTACATTAGTCCTTTTACAACGTGATTTTTTTTAATTTCTTCAAATTAATTTTAAAGATTCTAGGAAACAACAATGAAGAAATTAAGGCCTTATAGAAAATTTTCCTTAATTTTTAAACATTATACACATGTGGCAAGTTGGGTATAAACTTTTCGGAATTAAGCAGAAAAATATTCTCTAAAGCAAGCACAGTATAATTTATATAGTCTGCTTATAGAGGAAAGAATTTGAAGTTTGTTTTTATAGGTTCTGACCTTCTAGTGTTTCCAAAATGGAAAGATATTTTTTAAAGGACTTAAAAGGAAATGTTGATTTTGTTTGTAGTGGTCTATTTCTAGGGACTCTAAACTCCTATCTCATTCAGCCTATTGATAGTATATGTGAACGGATCAGCTGCCTGTAGCTTGGTCCAAATCTGAACAAAACAGGTAGCTTCAATTATCTGTTGAGTTCTTTTTAAATGTCACAGATTTCAAGCTCTGGATGTCTCACATTAAAAGTACAGAAAAGAGTGGTTTGTTTACCTTTGTCTTGTTCCTTTGGCTTGTTTTTGTTGCTTTTCCACCTGCGTAGTTGGAGTCTTGCCTGTGAGAGAAAATCTTGAGTATCACCTGGAACATTTTATTCATATTTTATTTAGATCTCTGTCTTATAGTTCACAGGCTGATCTCTGTATGGTTTTCATTTAGTTAACGTAATTGAAAGCCACATAATGAAGTCAAATAATTTAGATATAAAGTTGTTTTGCAGTTCGTATCAAGTGAGAACAAATTGCTTACCTCACACCTGGAGAATCCGGTTCTGCCTGTTAGCTGCCTATTCTTTAGATTAAAGGAAGATTGTTTTCACTGGAGCTAGTTGGTAACAGGAAGTCCTTGTTAAACTGTCTGCTATAGAAAACTTGGCATAGTCTCTGAAATTCCTGTCCTATAGTATATATCAAATACGTTACTCACAGAAAAGGGCGTTTGTAATTAAACAAAGATTATTTTGTTTTTTAAAGGTGTGAAACCTTGCTAAATTGTTGGAATTTGGAATAAATAGGAATGAAAAGAACCTTGGGTGAAGGCTTTTTGTTCAGTTTACTTTAAAATAATTGAATTCCATCTTATTTTAGGGAATTTGCTTCACTGGTGGCTTAGCTGGTAAAGAATCCGCCCGCGATGCAGAAGACCTGGGTTCAGTCCCTGGGTTGGAAAGAATCCCTGGAGAAGGGAACAGCAACCCACTCCAGTATTCTGGCCTGGAGAATTCCATGGTCTGTGTAATCCATGGGGTCGCAAAGTCAGACATGACTGAGCAACTTTCACTTAGGGAATTAAATAGTTGAATTTCATCTTATTTTCTTAACTCAGAAAATTACCAAGTTTCAGAACTATAACAGCCAGAAAAGAGATAGTATCTTTAAACTGGCAACTTTACTTTTCTTTTTGGTATGCCTGCTATTTTTAAGTTTCTTTCATAATTTTCCATATGAAAAGACTGAAATTGCGCAGTGCTGTTATGCTGTTTATTATATCAAAAATTCAAAATTAAGTTTTACCAGAGTGAAATATTTGTAGGAAAAATCAGACATGAAATTTCTCTTTCATGACTAACTTTTCTTACACTTTTTCTTTGCCTAAGGTGTTATGATTTGAGGACGAGAGGCAGGACATTGCTATAATATCTTATCAAAATATCATTTGTATTTATTCTTTGGTTTAGTAGTCCCATTTTCTGAAGTCTGTTCCCACAATAAGGAATAATACCTTCACACACTTATTCCTCACAGCCCTTTTTGTAAAAGCAAAACATTGAGAACTACCCATAAACACTGCATGTAGTTCTTTAGTGGCTGAGTAAATGATGAAACATGCATATAATGAACATTTTATTAGTAAAGAATATAGTAATGAAGATGATTTCTTTATACTGCTTCAGAGTAATTTTAGGATTTACTGTTTGAAAAAAAAATGCATAGTGATTCACAGGAGTATATATAGTATGCTAACTTTTGAGGAAGAAAGGGAAGGTATAGAAACACATATAAATAACTGTTAACCAATCACTACCAGTGAATAGCCAAGGTGCCCTAATTGTGATCTTTAAAATACCATTTTTTCCATGTACATGTTTATATTATTAATAAAAAACTAATGAAAATTCATTCATCCTTCCACTGTACCCTCCCTGACTTGTTTTTATAGTTAGATATTATAAGTAAAATTGACGATACTGCCATTTTTATTCAGTCTTTTCAGAGGTATTGATAGTGATGTTGTAGGAGTAGGCAGTGTTGTCATTGGGGGTGATACTGATTCAAAAACACTTAAAAGAATAAATTGGGTCTGAATTTGGACATTACACTTAAAGATATCGAAGAATATTAATTTTTTTTCAGAGCTTAAGTGTGACAGTGGTATTAGAATAGAAAATTCTAATAGAATTAGAAAATTTTAAATTTTGAGGTGAAGTGATATGACTGATGGGAACATGGAAGATAATATAGATGAGCAAAAATGGTATAAATTTTTAAAGATGGGGATAGGGTTCATTAGATTGATTATTCTACATATTTATGATATATATATTTTCCTGAAATACTACCAAACCCTTTCCAAGACAGTGTTTTATTACCTTTTGACCTCTGCCATCTGATTGGAAAATAGTTGTTGTTGTTCAGTTGCTCAGTTGTACCCAACTGTTTGTGACCCCATGGACTGCAGCATGCCAGGCTTCCAGGAAAACAGTATTTTGTGGTAATTCCTAACTCTTTTTAGAACTTGTTTTGTTTTTTTTTGCTTGTTCCTAATTGAGTATAAGGTTTTCTATGTCCAGTGCTGTGCTAAATAAATTAGATAAAAGTGACCTCATTTCTCCAGTAAATTGCACTTTTATGTGAACACATCCACACCCTGGAAATACAGGTTAGCTCAAATAATACAAGCTTTGAATGAATATTTAGGTATGTGAAACATGATGCAGTTTGTATTTTAAAGAAGAAAAAAGACTTGGGATAAGGGCCTTTGCATCACGATGCAGCGTATTTTAAGAAGATAAGGCTCTAAGGTGAAAGGTGTAACTGATGGCTGAGTGCTGTGGAGACTAGTCCACTTCTTTTTCTGTTTGTACTTTGTTGTTGGCCTGTTGGCCTATAGCTTGTTTTCTTGACATTTCTGTTTACTTGATTTCCCTTTTGTAGGCCAAATCTTAAAAAAATGTTTACAAACTTAATAAAGGAAAAATGATGGAATAAAAGATAGTACATTGCTCTGTAAAACCAGCATGTTCTGTAATCAGCAGGGTTAAAACTTTGGAGTAGGAACTTGGTGAGAATGTTTTTAAGCAGCTGTCTGATTGTATATTTGCTGTAAATCCACTTCACTTATGTCTTTCTAGGTTGGCAAATAAACAGGATAAGGAAGGGGCTCTAGGAGAAGCTGATGTGATTGAGTGTCTTTCTCTGGAAAAGCTGGTCAATGAGCACAAGTGCTTGTGTCAGATAGTAAGTTTTGAGGCTTCTTTTGCCCTATAAATTATATTCAGTATAACTTAGTTTTTGTAACAGTGATAAGCAATTAGAGGGTAGGCAGCTAACAAAATAATTTATTAGTGTTTCTTTTTTAAATATTTGACCCAGGAAATACATGATCTCACTGTTCATTTGAAATTACTTAATACAGTGATATTTGTTTTCTTTTTAATTGTTACTGACTTCTTCAAAATATCTTCCATCATTTCAAAGTCTTCAGATTTGATTTTGTTTAAACATTGCTGACAAATATGTAAGCTATACAAACATGTTATTCTATAAATATTGTAAAATGGTGGAAGTATAAATAGACAATTTATACTTAGGAAAATTTATAATGAACTGCCAACTGCTTGAGTCATAATCACTCTCGAAGCTTACAGGTATAATCCATAAAATATTTCAGCTCATATGTACATACTAATGTAGTACAAATGCAAAGATGTATTTTATAAGTGAAAGAAGCAGGTGCTTTATGTCATTATTTAACGAGTTAATTGATTTTGGTTCTCCAGTACTTATACTAATGGTTTATGAATAAATATTTATAGAGAACTTCTAGTTTTAATCTTTAAGTCAAATAAACTTCTATTTTTAAGGAACCTTGTTCAGCAGTCTTGGGATATGGAAAGAAAATTGACAAGTCCATTAAAAAGGGCCTTTATTGGCTGCTACATATCATTGCAAGAGACTTTGATGCCTTAAATGAACGCATCCAAAAAGACACAACAGAACAACGTGCTCTTGAGGAGCAAGAGAAGCGAGAAAGGGCTGAACGCGTACGGAAATTACGAGAAGAAAGGTAAGTAGATTAATTATATAGCGCAGTGCGTATGAAAAGCCAGAAACACCTCACTTTTATGAATAGTTTTTTAGTTTGCCTATTCAGGTTTTTCTTGGTAAATTTTTTTTTATTTCTGTAGACTTAGCAGGTTTGGTTGATACAGTTCTAATTTTCCTAATGGTGGTATAGTAGTTATATTTATTGCTGAGGTATTTATCTCTCACCGTTTTACAATTTTTATTTCTTAATTTCTTATGACAACCTTTAGTGCAGTGGTTCTCAATCCACAGGGTGGTTTTGCTCCTCAGAAGACATTTGGCAATGTCTAGGAACATTTTTGCTTGTCATGGCTGGGAGGTGGCGTGCAATTGGCATCTAGAGGGTGGAGGCCAGGGATGCTGCTAAACATTCTGTGATGCACAGGACAATCTCCCATAGGAAAGGATGTGTTATAGACTGAGATACTCCTCATATCTTACCTTCTAGTAAAAATAGAAGGTAAGCTGTTAGTGGATGAACCAGCGGAAGCAAAATCTGATCTTCAACACTAGTTTTTGTCTGAAAGGAGAATGAATTGCACTATCTCAGGTTTTAAAAACATGTTTTTAAAACTATTTTTTAAATGTGTTGCCTAAATGGAAATTTTAAAAATGTTTAGCAAACTCTAAATTAAAAAAAGTTTACATAAATTCTACCACAGAATCAGTTATAATAATATTTATGCTGGAGTAAAATAATACCCAGATTTGACTACATGCATATATGCTAAGTTGCTTCAGTTGTGTCCAACTATGTGTGATCCCATGGCCCATAGTCTGTCAGGCTCCTCTGTCTATGGGATTCTCCAGGTAAGAATACTGGAGTGGGTTGCCATGCCCTTTTCCAGGGGATCTTCCTGACAGAGAGATCGAATTGGCTTCTCAGATTTGATTAGATGTTGAATTTAGTTCGTAATCCCAAGATTTTCTTTCTTCATTTGATTGTTACATGTCAGGGGAGGGAAGAAACAAAAAGATTTCCAAGTGAGCCCTTGTGGCATCCAAAGTTGTCTTCCATCTACCTAAGTAATATTGGCCTCTGTGTGCTTTAACAGTTGCAGCCTGGTAGGCAAGAACCCACTAACTGTCCTTGGTGATGCCTTTGTGAGGTGCTCCTTCACACTGTCAAGGAAATCCTCTGATTACTGGTATCTTTCATTTAATTCAGAGTCAGGACTTATCTCTTGGAGAGATAACTTTTCTATCCTTAAGTGCTCAATAACATGAGCAGATCAGTGACATAGGTCTCTCTTGAACCAACAAGAGGTTTTAGTTCCTGTGAGAATCTTTGATTTTCTATTCTAGTGTATATTTTCATTATATAAAGCTAAGTACACCCAACCATTTATGTAAATATACCTTCTATGTATTTATGAAAACAAAATATATGGCCATAGTTTTCTAAAAGTTTCGTTGCTTTTCCTCCACTTAGAAAACAAGCAAAAAGAAAAAAAAGATTGAATAAAAGACATTTAGATTTTTTTTTTTTCGGTTTTACCTTTACCTTTTTCCATAATGATATTCCAGATCATGTTATGGCTGGCTTTTCTGGTACCCCTCTCCCCTTTCCTCCTTTCTCTTAGCCATGCCACTTGTGGTCTGAATCCTCTCCTGTTTAACAGAATCCATAATTAAATTTAGATGAGAGTGTTAAAAAAGAACTTTTGATTGTTAAATACAATTTAATAGGTTTTTAGATTTTTATAGGTTTAGCTAATTTTGAAAAAAAAGTAAAGCAGCTGTTATTGGTATCTGAAAATAGTATGTTAAAACCAGATACCTGAAATTACTTACTAATAAATGAATAACATTAATAATGAATAAGTGTGCTGTAAGTATGTTTATATACAGAGAGCTTTCACATGCATTAATTTACCTGGAATAGCTCTATGAAATAGGTATTTTGTCCACATTTATGGACTCAAGTATGCAGATAAATGACCAAGGTCACAGAATTAGTAAATTGCAGATCACTAAATCTTGGCTTTCTAGGTTTAGGATGAGAGAATATATCTTCCCATCATAGAACTTAATTAATAAATGCCATAGTAATGAACATTGACATTGTTCTACTATACTTATAGTCTAGTTGCAGACCTAAAATAGTCATGTTTCTGTCTATAGCTGCTTCTTTTAATCATTTATTACCTTTATCTCTGGGGCAACATTAATTTTAAGTCACAGGTAATAAAATTCTCCATAGTAAATAATATAGAAATATTTAATTTGATTTGAGTGACAAAGGGCAACTTATTTTTATAGCCTTTTCTACTTATGCAAAGCAATAATTGTTATCTGGTTCATTTATGATATATAACTGTACACAGCTCTTAAGAGGTTTAACAGTAGAACATATCTAGTTACCATTAGAGAAGAGGATAGCATTGGTTTGGGAGGGTAATTAATAAATTGAGAAATATAAATCTTTATTATATAGAAAAATAATCTGTACTGCAGACATTAAGAAGTCAGTCATAGAGAATGTCATTTTTGTCAGCATTTCTTTCTTTTAAAATTCAAACGATCAGTCTTTACATGGAGATAGAGGCCTGTTACCTGCATAAGGATATCTGAAAACCAGTAATTCAAAGCCATATCCGTATGTTTAAATACTGAATTTAATAGCCATAAACCTATTGCAAGTGTTCTTAAACATGGTTTATCATTTTCTAATAAGGAATTCCAAATTCTTTCCTTCAAAATATAGAGAACAAAGAGAGCAAGAACGGGCTGAACTCCATGGAACCAGTGGTATGGCTGAGTTGGACCCAGAACCAGTTATTGTTAATCCTTTCCAGCCAATAGCATCTGTAATCATTGAGGTATGGATAGTGGTGAATTAATTTTTATATGTTATAAAGTTGGAAGTTCAGAAAGGAGGTGAGGAGTAGGGAAAGGAGGCAGGGAGATAGAAGTATTTTACCAGGGTTAATTATTTGTAAAAGAAGTTAAAAGGGGGAGACAGGCTAAAGGTTTGCTGCTTTTTCTTCCTCTTCAGTCTTCCCTTCTGATCTAGTATAAAAAGGAAGGATGGCTGCAGAATTCACTGAGAATGAAAATGAAGATAGGATGTACAACTATCTTATTGTTCTGATAAATATATTTTGTCACATATCCTATGATAGTAGTGTTTACTCTTATTTACATTGTCTTTATCCCTGTATATTGCTATTACTGTCTTTTTATAGTAATATTTAGATGTTTATGAAACATTAGCGTATGTAAATGACTTTCTAGCTATTTTCCCAGGATACTTAATGTTTGAAACTATGATATGTTCTTTTATATCTGAATATCACTTATTTTAATTTTAAATGTCAGAAGTTTAAAATTAATTTGTAGATCTTAATCATAAATTAAGGGTGAGAGAGAGTATGTGTGTGTGTATGTGTGTGTGTTTCTATATCTGTCTGTCTGTGTATCTGTGTCTTTGTTTTCATTTTCTACTGATGTTCAGAGTTTGCATTGGTCCTGCTTTAATCACTCCCAGCAGCTATGCTTCCTCAGTGGCAGAGCTTCCTGAGCCACCTCTCCATTCACTCAGAGCTTAATGTGGCAGGTGGCTCGCATGCCCCACCTGTATGTTCTCCATCCCTCTTCCCCTATCACTGCCTCCTTCCACACAGGTATTCATCTGGAAAGGTGGATGCTATTTCTTCCTTGGGGCTGCTGCTGAGGAGGGAGGCAGCTCCGCAGGTAAGAAGATGATTGTATAGTTTTTGGTTGCTTTATTTTTGCAAAATAGTTGCCAATATGAGACATTTAGTTTTAAGTTACTTAAGAAATGAAATAAATGGAAATAAATTATCCTTTTTATCAAGCAAGTTTTCTTCCCCCCAAAACTTCTCCTTTAAAATGTTACCTGACATTTTTTTCCTTTGATTTTTATCACAGATAATGAAAATGGTGAGATGTTGGTTCCAGAATACACAATGAAACAATAGTAACAGAGTTATATATAAACATTTAGTATAAGAGAAAGGTAGCATTTCAAATCTGGGAGCAAAAAAGATATTGAGACAACTGAAGAGTCATTTGGAAAAAAAGCAAACTTATTGAACACTGTATACTAAATTAAATTTTAAAAGATTTAAACATAGAAAAAAGAAGCCTGAAAAACACTTGGGTATAATACAGTTAGACATTTGTAAACTTGGAGGAGGAGAAGCTTTCAAAGCAGGACAATGAGGCCACAAATCACAGAGTGAAAAATCATAAAATGGGAAAAATAAAGTAGATCTTATTATATTCAGTTTTTAAAGAGATGTTCTACAAAGTTAAGGACAAAAAACCAAACCAAACTAATGGTAATGAAAAATATTTGAGAAACATGGGACCAAAAAAAAAGAAAAAAAGAATCCTTAAAAAATTACTGGGTAAATAATTAGTATATGATAGAAAAAAGGTCATTGGGTTATAATGGGTAGTTCCTTATAGAAAAAATTTAAATGGCAATGAGGATATTTTATAACTTATCTTCAGTAGTAATAAAAATAATAAATCAACACTGAGGTAAAAAAGTATTTATTAGTTTGGTGGAGATATAAAAGATTGATAATGATTAAAACCTGGAGGGGAAAATGGCAACCCACTCCAGTATTCCTGCCTGAAAAATCCCATGGATAGAGGAGCCTGGCAGGCTGTAGTCCGAAGAGTCGGACACAGCTGAATAACTGAGCACGATGATTAAAAAAGCACTGAAAAAGATGTGGGGTGGGCGGCTTCCCTGGCAGTCCAATGGTTAAGACTGCACACTTCCAGTATAGGGGATGCAGGTTCGATCCTTGTTGAGGAAGTAAGATCCTATATGCTGCACTGTGCAATCAAAACAAGGGAAGATGTGGGAAAATGTCACTCTTTCAATCCTTTTCCAGTGGTGTAATTTGACATTAGTCACACTTTAAAATGTGCTTTACCCATCGATCCAGCAGCATGACTGTTAGGAATTTATTCTGGAGAACTAATTCAATAATTGTATTTCTTGTAATAATGAGAACTTGAAAATCACGTCTTTGTCCATTGAGAGGGAGTTGGTAAAATAAGTTATGATAGAATTATTCAAAACAGTAGTGTAATTGATGAAAGTAGTAGTAGCTTACATATACATTATAATATAGGGAATCCCTGGCGGCTCAGTGGTGAAGAATCTGCCTGCCATGCAGTAGATCACCTGCAATGCAGTACATGTTGGTTCCATCCCTGGGTCAGGAAGATTCCCTGGAGAAGGAAATGGCAACCCACCATAGTATTCTTGCCTGAGAAATCCCATGGACAGTGGGGCCTGGTGGGCTACAGTCCATGGGGTCGCAAGAATCAGATGTGACTAAACCGTAGCATACGACTAAACCGTAGCATAATATAATACTTTCATAGCTAACACTACTATGTATATGCCATGCAATATTGTAAGCGCTTCATAAATTGATTGGCAGAGAAAGAAGTATGTATTCTTAAATCTTTGACTCTTATCTGTTTAAAAATATACATGTGCTTGTGCTTAGTTGCTCAGTCATCTCCGACTCTGTGACCCCATGAACTACAGCCCTCCAGGCTGCTCGATCCATGGGATTTTCCTGGCAAGAACACTGGAGTGGGTTGCCATTTCCTTCTCCAAAAATATACATAAATATGTATATATAGAGAGACAGTCACATTTGTGTATGTTTGTGGATGTGTATGTTTGTGGATGTGTATGTCGTATGTGTGGGATAGGCAAAGAAAAGCACCTCTCAGTGATTTGTACATCAAATAGTGATCATCTCTAGACTGTGGAATTACTAGTAATATAAGTGTTCTTTATACTATCTCTGTTTTCTGAGTGTTTGGCAATTAGCATGTTTTAATGATACATTCAAATAATTTTTAACGGAAATATCACAGTGCCCTGAAGTTACATAATGCTCATGAATTATTTGATTTCTCCCTTAAGCTATCTTAGATATGACCATTATATTAAGAATGATACATTTCATTTTTGTCAGAATGAAAAAAAACTTGAAAGAGAGAAAAAGAGGCAAAATACCGAAGACGGTGATGGCTGCCCCCTGAAACATAAAATGGAGCATGAGCAAATAGAGACACAGAGCCAGATCAGTGACAGCAGCCAAAAAAACAGTGAGTTCGGAGTAGTAGAAAATTATAAGGAAGCATTAACACAGCAGTTGGAAAATGAAGATGAGACAGACTGGAGATCATCAGAATCAGGTCATAAATCTAGTTATTAAAAATATATAAAGTATTTATTTTTATGGTCATTGTGTTTATTTTTAAGTTTTATGTATTATATGTGACAAATAACATTATATAAAACTTAAAAATATTCTTTCGTCATGGTTATTTTCACAAAGAAATGTATCATAAGATTTTTCATCTCCAAATGCAATGTTTATTATGTTTTTTTCATGAATTTTAGTTCATTAGTTTGCTAATTTATGTTTTTATTCATGATGTCTTAAAACCTAGCCCTTTGTAACTGAAAAGAATTTCAGCTGAAAATTCCACTTTCAATAATTAGGAATATTGCATAGCCCCAGAAATCCTTAGAATATATTTACAATGTTTAAAATTTTTGGAGGGTTTGTTTTGTTTTTCTTAATCTTCATAAAGTTATAGTCAGCAACATTTTCTTTATTTACTTGTGATTTTTAGGGGATGCAGACATAATTGAACATTTTGAAAGCTTTATGGCAGAAACCAACACAATATTGTAAAGCAATTATCCATCAATTAAAGTAAATTAAAACAATATAATTTAAAAGCTATTTTATTACCAAATACCCATTTTCCTCTTATTTTAATATTATATGAAATCTTTAATTTATAGTTACTTTTCTTTTTTTAAACTAGTTATGTGATTTAACAGGAAATTTTTGTCTTTTGGTGTCTTTGTATGTCTTTGGACTCATACAACCTGAGGTAGCGTCCAGACTTTCTCATCTACTAGATGTATGTTATGTTATGTGGTGTTCTTCAGTCCTTGTTTTTCTCCTCTCAAAAATGGAGTTTTCATCTTTTTTTTTTTTTTTTTTTGCATCAGGCTTTTAGGTTTCCTTATAATAAAAGTAACTCTACAATGTTCCTAGCACAGGGCCTGATACATGAGAGATACCCAGTAACCATTGCTTCCTTGCCATTCTTAGTTGGTGATACAATAGCTAGGTATATGATGTATTTATAAGGATGGTATATAAGAATTTTTGTATAGTATTAAAGAATTTAATATGGGGTCTGCCCTGGTGGCTCAGAGGTAAAGCGTCTGCCTGCAATGCCGGGGACCTGGATTTGATCCCTGGGTGCGGAAGATCCCCTGGAGAAAGAAATGGCAACCCACTCCAGTATTCTTGCCTGGAGAATCCCACGGACGGAGGAACTTGGTGGGCTACAGTCCACGGGGTCGCAAAGAGTCGGACACAACTGAGTGACTTCACTTTCACTTTCAAAGAGTTTATGAAAACAAGATCTCAGTCCCTGAGATGCAGAGTACCTAACATGGATGTTTTGCTATATAAAAATACATAGATTTGAAAGTTATACTTTTTGTAATTTGGGAAGTTAGGGTATCCACATTTGTACCTGTATCACTCTGTTAACAGAATAAAACAAAATATAGACTTAAAGCGGTCTCTAAATATATTGGAAGAACTCTTTCTAATAACATTAATACATTGTTAAAGAACAAAATGTTTTGGTAGATGATTTGAAAATATTATTTAACACAAAACTGTTACTTCACATAGCAATCCTGGGGTATATTTTCCCCATTATGTAGAGTAGGACACCAGGGACTTGGAAAGGTTGAGTAATTTGAGATCACACGTCTCATCTGTGGCTGTGCTGGTATACACTTCCCTCCACTTTTGATCCTCTGTTGCATAGCCGGTGCTCCTCCATGACCCTGACTTACTGCCCATGCTCAAGTACCATTTGATTCTGGAAGCTCTCTTTCCTTTCTCCCAGCTGCAAAGCTTATAGCTTTAATTGTAAAAGGATGTCTCTGTTTATGTTCTCAAGTGACTCTAATTTATTTAGAAAAATAATGAGTTTCGAAATGTACTTGTCTTTCTTACTGCTTTATAGGTTTCATAGATGTTAGCTGTTTCTTGTGTAACATAATTTCCATTTTAGAAAATGTATTATATGTATAAATTTAGTGATTTGGGATTATCAATTAAAATATTTCAGTGGCTCTGCTGTTTGATTATTTAACTACTATACCATCCTGGTTTATGTTGTTAAAGTTTACATGTTAACAACATAGATTAACTTAAAATGTCTATATGTGCTTAAGCGAGAGTTTGTAAATATTTTTAGAAAGATTAAGATTCAATTCTGTAAGATCTAATATGAGTTTTGGTTACATACATTTATATTGAACATCTTGGGCATTATTTTCATAGATAATGTGCTTCAGTTTGATTAGGGTCTTTTTTCACATTTCAAAGGATTATTTTTGGGCTTAGAGCTGGAATCATTGTGTATATCCTACTGAGATAAACTGATACCTCTCTTTCCCCCCCAGGTCATCCCTAGCTTTGTAGAAGTCTCTGTAATTAGATATTTCCATTTATTTATTATGACACTTGAAAAAAAAATGTTACCTTTGGAAATATGGATTTTTTTTGTATTCTGAATCACTTCTCATAGAACTTAAAATATAACTTTTTGCTACTTGCATCATATTTTTAATCATTGATTCAATAAGCACTTACAAATTTATTCTTAGAAAAGACAAGTTCACAGTTTCATTATTGGTAACAATTTTTAAGTTGAAGTTATATTTCTATGGTAATAATAATATCAGTATTCTAATTCTGTTCTTTTTTTTTTATTATGGAAGTAACTTTTTCCAAAAGGCATAAAGTTTCATGTTTATATTCTTATAGATAACAGTAAAAAGAAAACTAAGAAACTAAGGATGAAAAGGAGCCACCGTGTAGAACCTGTTAATACAGATGATTCTGTTCCTAAGAGTCCAACACCACCCCCACCTCCTCCTCCTGGTGAGTAAATTGATATTGATACTGAATTTAGAAATACTGCCTTAAACAGTGAAGAAAAATAAAAAAAATTTTTCAGTTTTTATTCAGCATATTCATAATCTCATGAATTTGTGAGAAAGGTAGAATTCTTTGTTCCGTCTGCTTAGTTCAGAATTTATCATCATGAATATTGATTTTTTTAATTCAGAAAAAAATGCTTTATGAAAGTAAAAAAATAGTAAAAATTAATAAGACATATTTACTTAAGTACCTCCTATAATGGATTCAGGTCCTGTTTGGAATATCAGTACCCAGATTGCTAAAAGGAATGTAATTGTAATGAATGGATGGTTAGTATGACCTTTTAAAAAATTGGATCTCTCATCCTGAAAATTAACATTTGAAGCCAAGATGTTTGTATGTTTCCATTATATTTCCAACATACATCCTGACCTTCTAACTAATGTTATGGAGATTAAATGAAATGCTGTATATAAAACACTGGGGCATAGTAATTTTGAGAAATTTTTCATCACTAAGCATTGTACCTCACATATTCAGTAAATACCTTACAATGTATGTGTTTGTAGTTTCCTGTTAGTCTTGCTAGAAGGTGTAAGATGGTAACATTTTCCTTTGAGCCCCATTTTAGGATCATTTCTGATATTCCATTTAATAAGTGTATATTTCTTTTAGCTTTTATTGGGACTTAGATTAGTAACCTAAGGTTATTTATGATGGTGGTGAGGATGCTTATATTTTTTACTAAAGGGAAACAAAAACTTAAAGCAAGTATTACCAACCTAAAATTACATTTTAAAACAGAAACCATTTAAAATGGGTTTATGGTTATTTGGTACTAAATCATTCAATGTGTATGAATTGACATTAAAGTTGTAAACATTGCTGTCAAGAGAGGGATCCTCTTAACAGACCTAAAGAAATATTGTTTAACAGTGTTTTTAAATGTCTTTCTTTTTCTTCAGTTGGCTGGGGAACCCCCAAAGTCACTAGACTTCCAAAACTTGAGCCTCTTGGTGAAACACGTCATAATGGTAATGCAAAAGGATCAGTTTTCAAATATTTATACACATCACATTTATTTTTCTTTACCTCATTACTTCAATAAACTTTTACTTTGGGGAGCCTTTCAAATCCACAACCATCCTTTTTCATTATACTTCACTTTCATTTATTTAATTTTTTATTCTTAAGTGTCCTTTGCCTCAATATAATTTGATTTAACATTTATCTTAGAAAACTGAGGTAAAGACCATCATAGCTTGTGTTTCTCCATTATATATTAATGTAAATAGTTGTAAAAGAGAAAGATTTTAAGCAGCTTAAATATGAGACAGTACAATTATGGTGTTAAAAACTTCATTGTCCTATATATGCTCAGTATACTCAGTGATGCATACATGCTAAGTCACTTCAATCATGTCCAACTCTTCGTGACCCCGTGGACTGTAGCCTGTGAGGCTCCTCTGTCCATGGAATTCTCCAGGCAAGTATACTGGAGTGGACTGCCATTTCCTTCTCCAGGGGAATCTTCCCAACCCAGGGATTAAACCCACATCTCTTATGTCTCCTGCATTGGCAGGAGTGTTCTTTACACTGGCCCCAGTGATGATAATACCATGTAATTGCTCTTTCTCTGCTTCTAATGATATTCAGCTGCTGAAATTACAATAAAGAGTAATGCAGTTTGTAAGATCAGAAACCAAATCAGTAAACCAAAGAAAGTTCAGCTTAGTAAAAGTGAAGTCGCTCAGTCGTGTCCGACTCTTTGTGACCCCATGGACTGTAGCCTACCAGGCTCCTCCATCCAGTGGGATTTTCCAGGCAAGAATACTGGAGTGGGTTGCTATTTCCTTCTCCAGGAGATCTTCCTGACCCAGGGATTGAACCCACGTCTCCCGCATTGTAGGCAGATGCTTTACCATCTGAGCCACCAGGGAAATTCAGCTTACTAGAAAGAAAATTACTAAAGTCTTCATTGAATCAAGGAAACACTTTTTTGGATGAAATTAACATAAGGTATAGTACAGCCAGTATAGGGTATAAGAGCTCCACCTGGAAACTTGAAAAAGGACAGTGGGGAATATAGAACTGCCCTTTACAACAGGCAGAAGTTCTGATTTCTAACGCAAAAGGATGATTTATACATATAGAATTGTAGCTCAATAAAATTCATCAAGAACATCTCATTTCCTTTTTGATAACCCTGTTTACCTAATCTCAAACTTGGTTTCCTAAGAAGATCCATTTACTAGAAAAGAAAAATTCAGAAGTTTAATCTTTCAAAAAACATTGTATGTAGTTTGAGATTATATCAAACTATATAAAACATTTTATTCAAAAAGTATTTAAATGTAAATGTGCTGGTTGCTTTCTTTTTCTGAATACTGTATCAATAATGAAATATTTCTTCGTAATCATTCAGTTCAGTTCAGTTCAGTTCAGTCACTCAGTCATGTCCGACTCTTTGCTGTCTCATGGTCTGCAGCACGCCAGTCTTCCCCGTCCATTGCTAACTTGCGGAGCTTGCTCAAGCTCATGTCTATCAGGTTGGTGATGCTATCCAACCATCTCGTCCTCTGTCGTCCCCTTCTCCTGCCTTCAATCTTTCTCAGCATCAGGGTCTTTTCCAGTGAGTCAGTTCTTCGCATCAGGTGGCCAAAGTATTGGATCTTCAACTTTAGCATCAGTCCTTCCAATGAATATTCAGAACTGATTTCTTTTAGGATTGACTGATTTGATCGCTTTGCAGTGAAAATTAAAAGATTTTTTTTAATTTCTAAAGATAGAAGGTTTGTCCTTCAACTTCAGAATAACAGGGAAGTCATGTCTTTTTGGTGCTAACTTTACATCATTATGTTTTTGTTGACTATAATAGATTAGTTCCTATTTATTTATATTTTGAAATTGTGTTAGAATATATTATCAGCTTAAATACTCACTATATTGTTAGAAACAATTAGGTAGTGCTAATGTATGTGTATATAGATATATATACATGCGTACATGTGTGAGAAGAGTTAATAAGCAGAAGAAATAAACTGTTCAAAGATGGAGAGGTGGGAAAACACATTGCTTAATTTGGAAAATAGTATGAAGTTACTTGTGACTAGAGCTTAGGTTCATGTAGGTGGAACAGGTAAGAAATAGGAAGTTTAAAGTTATAGAGAGATATTGAAACTAGAATTTATAGCTTATAGCCAGATTGTTTAGGGCCTCACAAATATATTTAAGATACCTAGACTCGCTATAATTTTATAAGAGACAATATACATTTTTAACAGGGAAATAGTATTACAAGAGTTATTGTTTAGGAAAGTAATTTTTGTCACTATGTATGTATAGACTAGATTGGAAAAGGCAATGGCAACCCACTCCAGTACTCTTGCCTGGAAAATCCCGTGGATGGAGGAGCCTGGTGGGCTGCAGTCCATGGGGTCGCAAAGAGTCGGACATGACCAAGTGACTTCATTTTTATTTTTCACTTTCATGTATTGGAGAAGGAAATGGCAACCTACTCCAGTGTTCTTGGCCTAGAGAATCCCAGGGACGGCGGAGCCTGGTGGGCTGCCGTCTATGGGGTCACACAGAATCGGACATGACTGAAGTGACTTAGTAGCAGCAGCAGCAGCATAGACTAGATTGTGCCCACACTAAGGTTAGGATCCCAGTTAGAAGCTGTTGCAGTAGTCAGAGTGAGAAGTGAAGACTGGGAATGGGAATGGAGAATAAAAAATGTGTTGAGAGAATATTTAAACAATCATAAGTTCTATATGAAGAATGAGTGTATGGGATGAAAGAAGATAGGAACAGAATATTATTTGGTTGATGGGGCTAGAAGGTTGGTGCTATCTCTAATACTGACAATACATGAGGAGAAAGGAAACTTGCTTTGGAGGTGTCTGTAGGCTTAACTATTTGGAAATGTCTATAAATCAGTGCAAGTAAGATTCTGGAACTCTGGAGAAAGGGGACTCAGGTGGGTGGAAGGGTATGTAGGTAGTTTTTGTCTTGTTTTTCAGTTGTCATCACGGAATAGAAATGCTTTGTCCCTAATAGATGTTGTATATTTGTTTACTGAATGAATGCAGTTGAAGAAATGATAGTTTCCTGTTTCTGAGGGAAAGTATGTAGAATAAAGAGAAAAGAATGGTAGCATCTGGGGGAACATTAGTTAAAAGCAACTAAAAAAGAGGTTGAAAATGGGCTAATAAGAAGGTTGTTTTTAGTTGTTTTTGTTTTTCTTTGCTTTCCTATATTTTAAAATTAGAACTCCTAGAAAAGAATTATAATGAATTAGTTAAATTTAAGACCACTGTTATTCTAATATATCAGTTAATTTTAAGTAAATCAATAAATTTAACTTCTTAAAGCAGAAAATTAAACATTCTAACTTTACAAGTTTTTAAATATCTTCATTATTTTTTTCCGTAAATTTTAAGTCAAAGTATACCTTGTGTAGCTAAAAAAAAGTATAATCAACTCTGTTTTCATTATGGAGAAGAAAGTAGGTATAGTAAATTTAAAATTTTAATTAAAAAGTTAAATTAATTTTTAGTATTTATTGTGAGATTCTTGTTTGAGATGCTGATAGTTGCCAGTCTTATCATTGCATCCTCTTCTCTTTCCTAACTGTATTAATATATATTTATTTGAATGTGGTTGATGGGAAGTAGACAACAGACATATAATGAGCAAAGGGAAATAATTAAGTTAACTGCATTTGGGTTTGGCACTTAAAATTTATTGAGATGAAAAATAATTTTTTATAGTTAAATTAGGAATTAAGGCAGATTCTTGTTTATTCTTTGATTATAGACATTGATTCCTTGATGGCCATTTAGTTTTACTTTTCTTTTTTTTTTTCTTTTAAAAAATTAATTTATTTTAATTGGAGGCTAATTACAATATTGTGATGGTTTTGCCATTCATTGACATGAATCAGCCACAGGTGTACATGTTTCCCCCCCATCCTGAACCCCCTCCCACACCCCTCCGAGCTGCCATATGACCCAGCAATCCCACTGCTGGGCATATTCACCTAGGAAACAAGTCTTGAAAGAGACACGTGTACCCTAATATTCATTTTAACACTGTTTACAATAGCTAGGACATGTCGATCGGCAGATGAATGGATAAGAAATTTGTGGTACATATACACAATGGAATATTACTTAGCTACAGAAAAGAATACATTTGAGTCAGTTCTAATAAGGTGGATGAAACTGGGGCCTATTATACAGAGTGAAGTAAGTCAGAAAGAAAAATACCAATACAGAATATTAATGCACATATATGGAATTTAGAAAGATGATAATGACAACCCTATATGCAGTTTTACTTTTCTAATTGCTTTATTTTCTCTAAACCTCACTCTGGGTAATACATAAGACATACATTCAGAGAATAGGCTTAAAAATTGAATCTATATTCTCTTTGTAAATACTCTTAATCCATACTTCATAAATGTTATACATTATGAGAAATAAACATTGTTAGCCAAAAGTGCCAAGTATAAAACTAAAGAATATTTTCAAATATTAAAATATGAATGAAGATTATATTTTGTATGTTAAGTTTGAAGCCCTTTATTAAAATGGGTATCAATTAATTTGGTCATATCAGTTGGTCAGTATGGTCAACTTATATCCCCTACGGTTAAGGCAATAAGAAACCTGTTTTGTATAGAATGATATAATATTCTGGCAATGAAATAATACAGAATCAACTGCAATTGATACTTCTTGTCATGTGTATGTGATCTGGGTACTTTTCAATTCTAGAAGTAAAACATAATAGAAACTATTCATTCTGGTTTAATCATGAGTTCTGTGATATGTTAAAATTCTCATTAATTTTGAAAGCAAGAAATTAGAAAAGGCATACTTTAAATTTATCAAAATAATTGTATCTTATAATTTTATTAATAGCAGTACTAATAACTGTATACTATGTCCCTGGCATATTGCTAAGCACTTTTAAGTACATTATCTCATTTTAATTCCTCTAATAGCCTTGTAAGATGAGCAGTTTGTGTGTGAGAAACCTACACCCAAGCTCACACAGCTATAAATGACACAGAATTTGAAATTAGGTCTGTCCAGCTTTGAAATCCATACTTTTAATTCATTTTATTGACATTGTTATATTAAGATTTGTTAGAGCATCATGGCAGCTTAGTATTCGCTTTAAATTTATAGTTGCTTGAACAATCATTTTCTCCTAATTTTTTTTAAGGAGAGAATATACAGTTTATTTTAAATTTTCTTAAAGTAATGACATAATTGTGGCAAATATAGTATTGTCTACGGTACCCTCTGGTAGAGGCTGCAAACTGATGGCACAAGAGCACCTGTCATTGTTGAACCAACTTGATACAATGTTTGAAATAGGGGTGTATGTGATGTTGATAAGTCTCAATATTGGTGGTGCCAGCCTTCATCATTTGAATAAGGTGACATTTGCCACACTGTAAAGTGTTGCTATTTTCTTTGTAATTAGTAGATGTCATAGAAGTGACGCTTTGGAATATGCAAGTATTCTTTTCTCCACAACTTTAGCTTCCGTTTTAGCATCTGTCATTGGATTGTGTGTGCGAGAATTTTTACTGTGGTATTTGCGTAATTGTAATTGTCTATTACTCTTTCTTTCCTTGAAATTTGTTCAATTTCAGTATTTTATTTTTTATTTTTTCTTCCAGTTTTATTCAAATATAATTAATCTAAAGCACTGTATAAATTTAAAGTGTATAGCATAATGTTTTGACTTACATACATCATGGAATGTTTGCCACAGTAAATTTAGTGAGTATGCATCATCTCATACAGATTAAAAAGGAAAAAAAAAGAAAATTTTTTTCCTTGTGATGAGAACTCTCAGGATTTATTCTTTTAACAACTTTCATATATAACATACAGCAGTGTTAATTATATAATTGTATTAATAATGTTTTACATTACATTCCTAGTACTTATTTTATAACTGGAAGTTTGTACCTTTTGACTACCTTAATCACCATACAAAGATACTACGTTATTACTGACCGTATTCCCCACTCTGTACATTTCATCCCTGTGGCTTATTTATTCTGTACCTGGAAGTTTGTGCCTCTTAATTTCCCTCGCCGGTTTCCCTCACTCCTGCACCCCATCTGCTGCCTTGCCATCCCGCTCCCTTGTCCAGCAGCCACCCGTTTGTTCTCTGTGTCTGCGACTCTGTTTTGTTTGTTCCTTTGTTTTTTTGTTTTTTAGATTCCTCACATAAGTAAAATTATACGCTATTTGTCTTTCTTTGACTTATTTCACTTAGCATAATACTCTGTAAGTCCATTCATGTTGTCAAAAATAGTAAGATTTCCTTTTTTTTAATGGCTTAGTTATTGTATGTGTGTGTGTATGTGTATGTATCACATCTTTATCCATTCATCTGTTGAATGTCACTTAATTTGCTTCCATATCTTGGCTACTGTGAATAATGCTGTAATGAATGTAGGGGTGCATAGATCTTTTTGAATTAGTATTTTTTTTTTTTTTTTTGGAAAAATACCCAGAAATGGAATTGCTGGATTGTATGGTAGTTCTATTTTTAATTTTTTAAGGAATCGCCATGCCGTTTTGCATAGTGGCTGCTGTGCTGTTTACATTCCTACCAACAATGTATGAGGTTTCCTTTTCTTCACATCTTCACCAACATTTGTATTTGTGTTGTTTTTGATGATAGCTATTCTAACAGGTGTGAGGTGATAATCTCATTGTGGTTTTGATTTGCATTTCCTTGATGATTAGTGATGTTGAACATCTTTTCATGTGTCTGTTGGCCATCTGTCTGTTTTCTTTGGAGTAGTCTTTTCAGATCTTCTCGCCCACTTAAAAACTTTTTTTGTTTGTTTTTGGATATTGAGTTGTATGAGTTCTTTGTGTGGTTTGGATATTAACTCCTTATTGGATGTATTATTTGCAAGTATCTCCTCCCAGTAGGCTCTTTTGTTGATAGTTTCCTTGTTGTGTGAAAGCGTTTTAATTTGATATAGCCCCACTTTTTTTATTTTTCCTTTGTTTCTCTTGATTGAGGAGACATACCAAAAAAATATTAAGACCAATGTCAAAGTGTGTACTGCCTGTGTTTTCTTATATGAGTTTTATGGTTTTGGATTTTATGTTTAGTCATTTAAAGTTTATTTTCGTATATGGTGTGAGAAAGTAATCCAGTCTGATTATTTTGCACGTGACTCTCCAGTTTTCCCAATACCATTTATTGAAGAAGCTGTCTTTTCTCCACTGTATATTCTTGCCTCCTTTGTCATAGACTTTTGTTAATGGCAGCCTTAGAGTTTGCAAAATACATTTACAACTAATCTAATTTTGCAGGCTGTTTTCTACGGCATGTTCTTGCATGTGGTGCTAGTATCTATTTAAGACCCCCTTAGCCCAGTTGGCCAGACAAAACGGATGCTGAGGCAGCAGTATCATGGAGCCACTTAGCTGAACTCTGGCACGTGCGAAACTGGAAATGGGTCCCTAAATACATTTTTAATATATTTATTTCAAGTGACCTTGAACACCTTTGCTTCTAGAATAATTTTTGAGTAATAGGCCAGAAAAACTGAAGTTTCCATATGCTAATAAATTTATAAACCTATTTATGATAATTAAGGGCTGGGAACTTATTATGAAGTAAAAACTAAAAGACTGTTTTTGTCTCAGATATGCCCTATATCAATGAATTATACTGAAGTATCATTGTAAAATATTCCTAATACCAGAACAGTAAGATAATTAATTTTTCTTACCAAATTCTTAGAAGTAATAGACATTGGATAAGAACATGGATTGTACAAATACTGATTTTATCAGGGCTTTGGCAACAGGTTCCATTAGTTTTGGATGTTTGTTATTTGTTTTGTTCTGATGTGAACACTTACTTGGAAATAATAATAATATATATATTAGGTGCAGCTTTATATTAAATCAGTAGAGATTAATTTATAACCTTGAGTTAAAAATTTACCCTAGTGGTTGTTTTTTGAGTTTATTCAACTTTTTTCCAATTCAGACTTGTTTCCCCAATCTGCCCTATGCAGTGCTTCACTTACAAGGTCACAGTTTCTTACTCTTTTAAAGGTGTTGGTTGGAAATAAATGAATTGTGTTAGAAGTCTTGATTTACCATAACAATTATATATTGTTGGTATACCTTCTTTATATAGATTTCTATGGAAAGCCACTACCTCCTGTGGCTGTGCGACAGAGACCTAACAGTGATGCTCACGATGTCATCTCGTAACCAAGTCATATGGATGTGCTCTCTTTACATCAGCAGGATGAACTGGAGGGCCTTTCTCAACAGAGGAAAACCTTGAACATCCATGACTGGGGCAAGATAACCATAGCAATATCAGTGAGCCAAAGACCTGACTGTTCAAATTGCTTATCCATGGTCTTCATGGTTAAAAAAAAAAGAAAAAAAGACCAGCAAATGGGATGAGCATTTGGAACAAGTTAGCAAGAGTTAGTATTGACTCTGGTTTATACATCCCCACTTATGGGTATATTCCTGAAGGAAAGCCTGTTCAGAAAAAGAGCCAATGGACTCTGTACATTTCCTTTACTATTTAATAGTCTTTATGTCTTTATTTTAAATGTTTGTAAGATATATGTGCATGGAAAGGGGATTCTTGGGAATTTATAACCTCAATTTTTAACTTTTTATATTTTTCTAAAAGTTTTGTTTAAGGATTTTAATTACTATGATATTGACTGTGCACTTTTCTATAGATACTTTGTTTCAACTGTGTCTGGAAAATGGAATTGATTTACTTGACAGACATGAACTATACAAAGGAGATATATTTATATGGTTTAAAGTATGTTTTATAATAGTATTGTTCTTTAAGTATACATCTTAATTTGACCTTAAGATATTATCAAAATAGATTCTCACATTTTTATTTTACCAAATTATATTATTTGAAAGCACTAATTAATTGAATGTTTATTGCTGTTTGTTTTCTTTGATGACATTCTAATAAATGAAAGACAGTTGCAACTCCTTTTGACTTAAATGCTTTTTAAGTTAGTAGGAATGTTTTATGAGATACTATTAAAAAATCCCAGTAAACCCCTCTTTCAAAGATTAGATCTTTTCAGAAATCAAGGTGCTCCTTCTCACTCCCTTGTTCTGTCAGAAGTTTCAGTAACTCTTGTAGGTTATTCTACCTCTTTTGTGCCTTGAAATTAAAGGCAAAAAGACTGAGAAAGCTACTATAGTCCAAAACTTTATTTTATAAGTGGGAAACGCTTGGGTACTACCAAAATAAGAATAAAATGTTAGTTTAAATTACATTTATAAAGAAACAATTCCAAAATAATTAATTTCAAATAATAGTACTTCCCTTGCACTGAAGAATGGCATCTATATATTCTGTCTTCCAACTGGCATTTAGACAAACTTTTAGGTATATATTTTGAATAATAGATTAAAATGTTTAATTAAAAGCATCCATATACATCAAGGTGAAAATACTGTAAACAGAAATTACCTTGTTAAAATTGGTAAGTCAGTTTGGCAACTTGTACTGATAACATATATATATATATATATATATATATACTGATACCTAACAGTAACACGATTAAGCATGTCTAAGGCAGTTTAATACAATTATTTACTTAAAAAATTTTTGTTTTGAGCATCATATAGAGTTTTTTGGAGTTTTGTACATGGAGCTTACCTAGCACCCTGAGTAGAAAGCATTCTGTTTCAGATACAAAATTCATAATAAATTTGATAGGTGACTGAAGTGTAAGGAAAAGTAACACAAGAAGTCAGAATGTAACTTTTCTGTTGGCATTAGAGAAAAAACTGGCTTGTATATCTTCTTGGTTCCTTTTTGTAAAATTTACATTAGTTCATTTTTTAAAACCTAAACTCATACTTTTGCATTTTTACTCTTCATCTTGTTTGGGAATACATGTATCTTTAAAATTTTTGTATCCTACCAGTGATTAGTGTACAATAATTACTGAATTCACTTAATAAAAATAAAATCATTTTTAAGATTTTGAAATTAAATATATGGTAAAATAGAATGTTTTATATATCTCAAAAATTAATTTGTATTCTTAACGCATTCTGAAAATATTTTTAGTTTTGTAAGTCCACGTGGCTTTTAACAAGTAAAATGCCTATTTTGTTATATGCTGCCTTTTCATTCTTAATCACTATGAATTATGACATTTTCACACAATAAAAATAGCTTGTATCAGTATGTTGTTTTGTTTTTCATTTGAGAAACTTAAAGATTTCTTTTTGGTAGTAAAATAAAGGATTTGAAAAATGATTGTTGATATTTCAAGTTGAGAAATTAAAATAATACATTTTTGTTGTTTTTCGTTAAAAACTTTTTCTTCTGCATACATTTTTACATATGTGAAACAAACATTATTTTAAAGACTGAAAAACAAGATCGTATTGCCTTATGATTCTAGATGATTCAAGGTCTGTCTCTTGAGATAAAACTATTATTCAAAAGATACAGCTTCACTTATTTGGAGGATAATTCTGTATACCTTTATGTGTAAAATATAAAACATATATACAATTTTGTATGTCATCGCTATGAGTATCAAATACTTTTTTATACTATTTCTAGAAACAACAGTAGAAAGAAATGTTGAAAAATGCTAAACTATTTTAGCTATTGTTTTCTCCTCAGCTTTTCAAACTAGGTTTTTTTAAACTTGTCTCTTATAATGGAGGAAGCAAATTCATTATTTTGTAAAAATTAAATGTCATGTTTCTGCAGGTTTAAGATTAAATGCTTTTTAAGTGCCAAATTATGGAATAGAATTCACCTAATTTGTAAACATTGCACACAGCCATGAAATTAAAAGATGCTTTTAATTAAAAGATGCTCCTTGGGAGAAAAGCTATGACAAACCTAGATAGCACATTAAAAAGTAGAGACATTACTTTGCCAACAAAGGTCCATCCAGTCAAAGCTATGGTTTTTCCAGTAGTCACGTATGGATGTGAAATTTGAACTATAAAGAAAGCTGCGTGCTAAAGGATTTATGCTTTTGAACTGTGGTGTTGGCGAAGACTCTTGAGAGTCTCTTGGACTGCTAGGAGATCCAACCAGTCCATCCTAAAGGAAATTAGTCCTGAATATTCATTGGAAGGACTGATGATGAAGCTGAAGCTCCAATATTTTGGCCACCTGATGTGAAGAGCTGACTCATTAGAAAAGACCCTGATGCTGGGAATGATAGAAGGCAGGAAGAGAAGGGGCAACACAGGATGAGATGGCTGGATGGCATTACTGACTCAATGGACATGAGTTTGACAAGTTCCAGGAATTGGTGATGGATAGGGAAGCCTGGCTTGCTACAGTCCATGGGGGTCGCAAAACAGCAGCTGAACTGAACTGAATTTGTAAAACTTCTGTGAATAATTGAGACTCATTCAGCATTAGAATATGCCACTATGTTTGAGGCTGATCTCTTACTTAGTATTCTTTTACTGTGGCAGTATTTTATTTTATTTGCTACTTGGTTCTATTTGCTATGCTTTTTATATTACTCAGTTTCTCCCATTAAAGAAATACTCTTCCTGCAGATGGCAAAAGCTTATAAAAAATGACACTGCCTATGTAAATAAAGCTGTAGGTTATATATTGTGTTATCCTTGGCTCTGCCACTTAAATTTTTCTCTAACTGAAGTATACTTTGCAGTTGAGATTCTGCAAATACCCTCTAGTTTATCAAGAAATACATTCCAGTGTATCCAAAAAATCATATATTTCAAAGCTTACATTAAAAATGCTTTAAATTATCAAAATAGTAATAATCCATTGTCTTTGTGGAAACACAATAGAAGTCTTTTTTTTTTTAAATAGTAAATCAGAAATGAATTTTCTTTGTTGAATGGGAGTTTATGTTAAAGGGAAAATATGAAGAAAATCACTTGTCAGGTTACAGCAGGAGTTGTGAATTCCTTTTGCCTGCTGATGAGAAAACAACTTATGTCCTGGGTAAATGAAACAGTGATCTCCAAATTTTATACGTCCTTTTCAGTAAACACTCTTGGTATACATTAAATATAAAGTTACTGTATTAGTTTGCTAGGATTGCCAGAACAAAGAGTACCACAGACTGGGTGACTTAAACAACAGACATTTATTTTCTCATAGCTCTGAAGACTGGAAGTCCAAGATCAAGATGCTGGTAACCGTGTCTGAAACCTTTCTCCTTGGCTTACTTACGGGTGGCCACCTCCTCCTGTTGTCTTCACATCGTCTTTTCTCTGTGTGCATTTGCTGTTAGTGTCTCAGTGTGCCCAAATTTCCTCTTTTATAAGGACCCCAATCAATTCGATTAGGACCCACCCTAAAGGACTCCCTTTAACTTAATCACTTCTGAAAAGGCCCGATTTCCAAATAGTCACATTCTGAGGTAATGGATGGGAGAGGGCAGGGAAGGGGAGAGTTAGGGCTTCAACATAATGAATTTTCAGGGGAAAAGTTTCAGCCCTTCATTAATATACATATTCTCCCATATTTTGTATATATGCCTTCCTAACTTTTTTTTAAAGGTTAGAAAAAAAGTTAAAACAAGTTACTACATTCACTTCCCAGCTCCAGAGGATTATTGTTAGCTGTAGTTTGTAGACACCATTTTGGAGGGCTGTTATTAAAAAAGTGAGAGCCTCAGCTGACTACTAAAGTGACGTCCAAGATTGCCTCACCTGTAACTATACTTTGCTCTCTTGCTTTGATGGTAAGTTTCTCTGTTGTGTTTTTCTGCCATTCAATTTAAGAAGCTAACACTCTTGATATCAGATTGTTTTACTTACAGACCCCGTCTGTACCTTTTTGATGCATAAACCTAAACATGAAGTACTTTCAGAGGTATTTTATATAAATATGAAAATTCATAGTTTATTCTGAGACACTTATTAAATGACCTCAACAATAAAATTGCATAAGTATGTAGAAATTATTTTCCTGTATAGCAGTAAGTCCTTATATTCTTAAGCTGCCTCAGTCTTTATCATAACAGTTTTAAAACCCTAGTACAATTTCTGGTGTTTGTGTCAGTTTAATTTCTTATCTCATGTTTACAAAAACAAGTCTTTCTCTAATAGTTTCTGTTCTTAAAACTAAGTGTAGAACTTTGTTTATTCTCCAGTAGCTATTTGGTGTTGGGTAAGGGAAATCCATTAATATTCTTATGATACTGATATTGATTCTAATAGATTAGCAGGTTAAATGAGAAAGGTCAAACTAAAGAAAAAAGAGAAAGAAACTGAAGCAGGTCCCCTCTGTGAGAAGAAATTTCCAAGCAGTGGTATCAGTTACAAACAATTGCATACAAATTTAAAATATTTTCATGTTTATTTATTTTTAAAATTTTCATGTTTAAAATCATGATTTTAAGAAAAATTGGAAGAGTACTTGAAGATGTGATATGGTTAATAGCTCTAATATAAAGGTAAACCTAAATGGCACTAAGATAGCTCCAGATAAATGGATATGAGTAGGTAATTTACAACAGAAATATAGTAATAAGATTTGAAGATCTACCAGACTAAGGACATAATTGAAAATTACAAGATTATCAGACATGCAAAGATCATGAAAAAAAAGTCTATCAATAAGATAGTATGTTAACCTAAGTACTTTCAAATACTACGCAACTTCTAGAAATTATATACTGTATGTGAAGAATTTTTAATAAAATGCTTATAAAAACAGGATACAATTTCACATAGTTTTAGCAAACTTGAAAATGCATAGAATTAGAGAAACACACCAAAATGTTAATAGTGATTAAGTGAAAGAGGAGTGTGAAAAAGTTGGCTTAAAGCTCAACATTCAGAAAACTAAGATCATGGCATCTGGTCCCATCACTTCATGGGAAATAGATGGGGAAACAGTGGAAACAGTGTCAGACTTTCTTTTGGGGGGCTCCAAAATCACTAAAGATGGTGATTGCAGCCACACTTACTCCTTGGAAGGAAAGTTGTGACCAACCTAGATAGCATATTAAAAAGCAGAGAGATTACTTTGCCAACAAAGGTCTGTCTAGTCAAGGCTATGGTTTTTCCAGTGGTCATGTATGGATGTGAGAGTTGGACTGTGAAGAAAGCTGAGCGCTGAAGAATTGATGCTTTTGAACTGTGGTGTTGGAGAAGACTCTTGAGATTCCTTCGGACTGCAAGGGGATCCAGCCAGTCCATTCTAAAGATCAGTCCTGGGTGTTCTTTGGAAGGACTGATGCTAAAGCTGAAACTCCAGTACTTTGGCCACCTCGTGTGAAGAGTTGACTCATTGGAAAAGACTCTGATACTGGGAGGGATTGGGGGAAGGAGGAGAAGGGGATGGCAGAGGATGAGATGCCTGGATGGCATCACTGACTGGATGGACGTGAGTTTGAGTGAACTCCAGGAGTTGGTGATGGACAGGGTGGCCAGGTGTGCTGCAATTCATGGGGTCGCAAAGAGTCGGACATGACTGAGCGACTGAACTGAACTATTGGCATTATGCATGATTTTCATTCTCATAGGGTTAAAAGTTTTTTCTTCAATAAAAATCAGAAAACAATTATGCTAAAGAAGTTACAAAACAATATAATAACTAATATGACCTCTTTCCATATCCTCTTAACCCCTTTCCCTTAAAGAAAAAGTTTATATGATTTTTACCTTAAGTTTTTTATATGTCTACATTGCAATTATACTACTAGCACATTGATTCATTAAATGCAACCATCTGTAAGAAGTACAGGAAAAAACTATATGAAATCTCTTAGAGGCTTAAAGGTAGACTAACGACTTTTCCTTAAACTTTCAACAAAATGATTCATTTAATCATCTCACTCCTTAATACTGTACTTTTTTTACACCAAATCTAAATTCATTTTTAGGTTATTGGATAACTTGTTTAAATAAATATATTAAGCTTCAGATTAGAGATAATAAAATTTATCTTTTTATATGGTCTTAAGATTTGTACTTATAGTATATACTTACATTGATATTTTGAGCATCAAGGGTCTCAAAATGATGATGCTCATTAAATATTAGGCACTACCTTAGCACTGACTTTCTCTGATAAATTGCTAATTGATATTACAAGGGAACAACTAAAGAGTAACACTAAAAGAGCAAATAAATTGCTATTCCTATCAGAATGGGTGTGATCCTTTCCAGAGAACCAGTAACACTTTCCCTAGTAAAAGTGGGTGAAGAGGTTCATTTTTTAGGGTGATCGAATGTAAGGTCATTTTGTTAGTCAGCATTTGGTATCAGAACTTGATGATAATCACTAAGATCAAGATAGTGAATATAAAACACAGTAGCAGCTAACATTTGGGTGTTAACTATTTCTTGATCTCTATGCTAAACGTTTTGTGTATTTAAATCAGTTTAATCCTTTATCTCTCCCCGCAAGAGAGATTATTCCGCTGAGCCATCTCTAAGAAACACGTGACAATTTTTTTTCATCATATCTGTCCTTTTATCTTGAGTCCTGAATCTGGGCTAATGGGAATCTTCAGATTTGGTATATTAGCAGTAGCTATCTTCGCCTCTGAGAACATCTTAAAACAACCATCATACAAGCTGACTAAGACACCTGATTCTGGGAAAGATTAAAGGTAGCAGAAGAAGGGGACAACAGAGGACGAGATGGTTAGATGGCATCACCGACTCAGTGGCCATGAGTTTGAGTAAACTCCTGGAGTTGGTGATAGGGCAGGGAAGCCTGGCGAGCTGCAGTCCATGGGGTCGCAGTCAGACACGACTGAGCGATTGAACAACAGTGACAAACACTTCCATTCTTTTTCTGAACTTCAAATACAGCGCAGAAACAAATTTTTCAGAGTGAGGCATGGTTTCTGAAGACCCTCTGCCCAAGGCTCCAACCAGGGGCTCCGGCCACACCCCCGGAGTAAGTAGGCACTGCCTCCTCTGGTCAGGTGGCTCAGATGGTAAAGTGTCTGTCTGGAATGAGGGAGACCCGGGTTCAATCCCTGGGTCGGGAGGATCCCGTGGAGAAGGAAATGGCAACCCATGTCGGTACTCTTGCCTGGAAATTCCATGGACGGAGGAGCCTAGTAGGCTCCAGTCCACGGGGTCACGAAGAGTCGGACATGACTGAGTGACCTCACTTTCACTTGCTCTTGCCTCTCGCGGGACATGTGTTAGTTGCTCAGTCGTGCCCGAATGCACGCAATCTTTACCTTTTAAGCCGCCAGGTAAAGCCTCGCGCGATCGGGATCTTTTAAAAGGCGAGATTTCGTAACCTGGGCAAAGCAGAATCTCGCGAGAAGTGAAACCGGAAACGTGAGGGATGGGAGAGAATTCCGGCGAACATCCTAAGACTGGCTGTTCATTTGTTCCCAGGAAGCTTTAGATACCCTGTGGAATTGATTTCTTGTTTGATCTCTCCTGACGGGATGGTGTTAACCTTGGTGAGGGCTGGCACCCAGCCGCGTACCTGAGCCAAAAGCATTACCGACCGATGACGTTGCGAGGGAGGGGGCTGGGATGCGGGGAACTTGGTGATTTCAGGCTTTCTTTAGCTTCAGTCCAAGGCTGTAGAATAATGCTGAGTGTTTAGACGCTTGCTCTTGAGCGTTTTCTGTTTTCTCCCGATTCACCTCCGCTGCTAATAACCAGTCTGCACTCTAGCCTGCAGGCTTTAATATCCTTTCAACTTTGAGCGGAATGCAGGCTCTTGGAAGGCTGAAACTGCCCTTGTCCCCGTGTTATCCTGGGAGATTAGAAGAATGTCTGTTCCATAATTGGCCTTCGATAAACTCTTTGGATTAGTAAATGAAATAAAACTGCAGCGAAGTTTCCACAGGAAACTAACGTAACTTTTCTTTTAAATGCAGTTTATTTTGGAATAATTTTACATTTACAAAAATATTGCGAAGATAATACATGCTTTTTTCCTGAGTTCCCCTGATGTTAACATCTAGAGTGGCTTAGATTAATTTTGTTCCTTTGACACACATTCCTATGTTAGCACCACAATTCCACTTCACCTTTTGCCTTACATTTGAGCAATAATCATTTGGAGAAACGTTTTTTATAAGTAGATTATGATAATATAGTTTTATTAAGTGTAAGGTATAGCTCCTATATTAACTGGTAATTATCAGGGGGAAGAAAGGGTGTTATCTTAAGAAAAAAGACTGTGCTAGTAATGTTGAAATTCAGTAAATTTGTAATAGAGTGTGTCAGCAAACTTTTCTTGTCATCCTAGCTGAAAGCAAAACCAGAGAGGAAGCTTGCAAAACAGATTTGCAAAGTTGTATTGGATCATTTTGAAAAGCAGTATTCCAAAGAACTTGGAGATGCATGGAATACAGTAAGGTTAGTATAATTAATCTTTTGATGCTTTATGAAAGAACAAGAAACAAACCCTTCTGGGATAGGGGTACTGTGAAGATAAAAGAATTTAAACCATTTTTTGCTGTAGCTTCAGAAGAGAAGAAGGAGGAGGAGGAAATAGCTTGAATCAGGAAGATGGAAAGGGGAGAAAGAAAACTTTGTAGTCATAATTTTGTTATAAGCAAAAATTGTTATACCTAGCCCTGTTTAATTGCTTTGATCTTTGAAACAGGACTGCCCACCAGTCTGACAAAATTAATTATACTGTAACAGAAAGGTTTTTAAACTGAGGATATTTGACTAGTTTCTGAAAGTTCAGGAGATAATGCAACAAATCTTTAAAGCCATCACTGCTTTATCATGGCTAAAGTCACTGTTGGGTGATCATGTTTCTTCTGTATGTCTTTAGCTTTATGTGTTTTGAACATACATGCCTATGCACGCACACACACACACAAATTTAAATATTTTATAGAAAACAGAAATGAGAAATAATGCATAGACATGAGAGAAGTTTGATTTGTATGTCAGTGAGTTTTGCATTTGGTCAGTATGTTAACTCTTATGGGTTCTTTACATTGAGTGTCTGATGCACTATACCATACCCTGTGAAACACAGGAAGACAGTCCCCATGTCCAGTGTTCTGGTATTCATAGGAGAGAAGGAACATGATTAAAACTATATAAACTGCTAATTCCATAAGTATCCCAATAGAAGCAGGCAGGAGTACCCAGTCCCATGTAACAAGGCCTGATGACAGCAAAGACCTAAGGAGAAGCCAGGTCTTGGTAATTTGACAAAGTATGAGATGGTTCTGAAGTAATCTTAGACCAACTGTTTTAGAAACTTGTAAACACTGTAGCTTGAAAGTGTAGTTTATAGTTGGAGATTTATTTCAAAACTAGAGTTTTTAAATGAGTGAAATGAGTGTCTTCTGTCACAGAGAAGAGGGATGAACAGTGAAGTGTGTAATTAATTCATGAGGTTTTCAGTATGCAGAGTTAACTCAGATAGAATAAGAACCAGATAGCCAGACATCTTTAGTATGCTTATTATGTGCCAGGCAATAGTGCCTTTATTTGATGCTTGGAAGAAAGCTCCCAGGTTTCCTACTTTTCACATGAGGGAACTGCACATAGTTTAAGTATTAAAATTTGCCCAGGTTCACTCAGCTACTAAGTGACAGAACAAGGGTTTGTGTGCCTCTCTGGTTCACAAACTCCTGCTCACTCCTGTTCCATATACCTCTCATACCTCAGATGTAATTAGGCATAAATGGATGATCAAAAAAAATTTCAAGAGGTGTATTGTCTTCAGACTTAACAGTAATCTGGCTACTCAGACCCTGTAATGAGTTATTTTTATATTTAATGTGCTCAGACAGATTTATAAATTATTATTTGACCCTAACCAAAATGAGCAGTGAACCTCAAATCCATTTGATTAGCCATGTCTTCTGCTTCAACTACCTTTTTGTTGGGTTTTCATGGTAATTTAAGTTTTGCATAAACATGTGCTAAATTTGCCGTAAGCAAAATAAAGGCTTTCTCTGCTTAGAAAGTAGCCTGAGCACTGAGCATGGCATGGGGAAATAAGAACAGAAGTGTTTTTGTTTTTTAACTATTTATTTCCAAGACATAATATTGTGCTTGCAGAGGCTATGTACTACCAGGGAAGGGAGAGTGGGTTCTTGTGCTATCTAGAAAGCTAATAATTTGCTCAGTATTCTTAGTTATAGTAGTGAGGAAGATTTAGTGTTTAATTTTATTGCTCCGCAAAAATCTTTCTTGCCGTCATTCTTTGAGCAGCCCTTTGAAGTTGAATTTACCCTGATTCGATTTTTGCCTTGTTGCTTACATGCTCTTCAGGTGAGCCCATTCATGTCACGTCTTTAAAGGTCCCTCAGTATGCTGTTTCGGAGAAGGCAATGGCAGTCCACTCCACTACTCTTGCCTGGAAAATCCCATGGACGGAGGAGCCTGGTAGGCTGCAGTCCATGGGGTTGCGAAGAGTCGGACACGACTGAGCGACTTCCCTTTCACTTTTCACTTTCGCGGATTGGAGAAGGAAATGGCAACCCACTCCAGCGTTCTTGCCTGGAAAATCCCAGGGACGGGGGAGCCTGGTGGGCTGCCATCTATGGGGTCACACAGAGTCGTACACGACTGAAGCGGCTTAGCAGCAGCAGCAGGCCATCATCTCCTGTGGTGCAGCCCTTACATGGGAGGAAAGCAGGAAACAATGTCAGGCTAGAGTAGGAGACCATCAGCTCATTGTTGAAGTCCCTGAAGACTGAAGGGAAAGTGGCTCAAGAAGGTATCTTGAGGCACTTCTGTGAGCTGATTATTTCTGGATTTCTAAACCAGACTTTTAAAATGATTGTATGAGCGCTCTCTAGTGGGCAATAATAGCAATAAAGGAAAAGGGATTTCTTTATTTTAACTATGAACTCTGTGGGTTCTATAATCTGTGCAGTTACACAGAACTAAGCAATGGTACTTAGCAATGTCTAGATAAGATAATTTTTTATCCTCATCATTAAAAAGAATGGAGAATAGTAAAGAAAAGAAATCACAGAAAAGTTGAAAATCATGTTATGTAACAGACTTTGTCCAAATAATATGCAATTTTCAAGGGATATGTGAGCACAGGCAAGTTATGGTAATTGACTTCCGGATGCTCAGCTTTCATATATGCTCTTTCAGAAGATTACGCTGCTTCCTTTGATTAAGGGGGTGCTTATTCCTCTTTCCCAATCTGTCCTTCTACAGTTGTCTTTGTCTCACTTTCACTCTCTTGACTCTTCCACATTGCATTCCCTCCAGGGTGTCAAAAATCCCTCTGCAAGAAACTATGGGACTGCTAGTGTAAATGACTACTACAGGATTCTTTGACAGATCAGAAGGTCTTCAAGTTTTGCTTTCAGCAAAAGTAAAGGACTTGCAATTGAGCTGCTAGCTAACAAATCATTTAAAATATTTCTGAAGATATTTAATTTAGTGATTGGAGACCATAACAGAAAATATTTTAACAAAAGGGAGACATTGTTGCAACAAAATATATTTAATTCTCATCTACTTATATAAGTGAAGGTTTTTCTTACCCCTTCTAAAAACATAAAATAGGAATTGATGTTGAACCCTGGTCATTTGTTGTTGTTATTTAGTCATTCAGTTTTGTCCTGACTCTTCTGAGATCCCTAAACTGCAGCCACCAGGCTTCTCTGTCCGTGGGATTTTCCAGTCCAGAATATTGGAGTGGATTGCCATTTCCTTCGCCAGGGGATCTTCCTGACCCAGGGATTGAACCCACATCTCCTGTATTGCAGGCAGATTCTTTACCACTGAGCCACCACAGAAATTGATGTTGAACCCTGATCATTATAGCACTGGGTAATATTCATTCCTGGATGCATCTAATTTCATTAAGGGAGCCATTTCCTATGAATTTTTTCTTTTTATGTTTAGAAGGAAGGTGAAAGTCCCTCATTTGTGGCCGACTGTTTGCAACCCCATGGGCTATATATATGGAATTGTCCAGGCCAGAATACTGGAGTGGATAGCCTTTCCCTTCTCCAGGGAATCTTCCCAACCCAGGGACTAAATCCAGGTTTCCTTCATTGCAGGCAGATTCTTTACCAGTTGAGCCACAGGGAAGCCCCTTTTTATGTATAGATAATTATCAAATGTATAAGTTTATTTTGGTCAATTTTGTACTAATAATTTTATTGATAACTACTCTGGAAGCTACTGTTTTAACACTTAGAACTTTAAGGCTACAATGAAAACGAATTTAGTATATGCATGCACATGTGTCTGTGAGTGTGTATGTGTGAGAGAGAAATACAGGGTAATAAAGATTAAAAGCACAAAATTGTATTAGGACTTAAAGTTATAAAAGTTGTGTGGGGAAATATAAAGAAAAGGGAAAGGAACAGTGTAAAATTTCCACCTGTTCAAGAAGAGTCAGTCCATGAATTTTTAAATGGACAGTGATGGGTTTTAAAATCACTCTGGTATTTAGGTTCCACAGGATAGATTTAAAAAGTAGTGTAATTTATATTTTAAAATGTCAATTTTTACAGTATGCTGGAAGTTACATCCTTAAACATACGGTGAAGATTTTGATACCAACTTAAAATTTTGCAGAGGGTACAGAGTTTTTTTTCCCAAATGATGTCAGTGAATATGCTAGCAAAACATTTGCAGGTCACTGATCTTCTAGGTCCCAGTTCTGCTGATTGCTGGTGTAGTTGAACTTCTGGCTTGGAGACCAGAATCTGGAGACCAGATTCTGAAGCAGCTTCAGAATCTTGAGAGGAGGCCCGAAATATGGCATCTGGCCAGTGTCTTCTTAAGTCTTCTAGTATATGCTCTCTCCACTTTCTGCTGGGCTACTCGCCCATCCATCAGAGCTTTCAAAATGAGTAGGCTCTGGGGCATCATCCCACCAGAGCAGGCACTAGAGTGCCAGGGAGAGCTGAGATTCACATTAATACACAGCTTTTCTTTCTCAGGGCTGGTAAGTGCCACCCTGAGCAACCTTAGCAGTCCCATCATTGAATTGATCCTGTCGTAGCTGCTCCTTAAGGGCCACTTAAGTCAAGCTGTTCCCATTGTTAATAGACAATAGGCTGCTTCCGAGAGGAAGGGCCTCTGGCACTGAGGTTTGGAGAAGAACTTCTCTTCCTCTTCCTGTCCTGTACCTCTTGTGCTACTGTGCTACAGTCTCACACTCCTACTAGACTTTAAAGCCAGAGGATTTTGAATCAAAGACTTCTGCTTCAATAGTGATGTGACCTTGGAAGTTGCCAAATCTCTGAAAACCTCAGTTAGCCTGCCCTCTAAAATAAGCATAATAGTTGCCCTCACAAAAAAGCACATAGCATCTGGTCAGTAATCTTTATTATTAATATTGTCAGGGTGAGGTGGAGCCTCATCCAGTGGATTGGATGGTAGGTAGAAAGGCTTTTCTGGAGAGAGAAGGCTTAATAGCAAATAGGAGAGTTAGCCAGGCTGCAGGTTGGTGAGAGAGGAAAGGTCATTTTAGTGCAGAGGGGCCAGTTAATCCTAAGATAGTTAAAGACTAAAGAAAACTTGCTCCAGGAAATTCAGGTAGTTAAGTTGGCTGGGTATAGATTAGGAGGGATCAGAAAATTGGTTTGTTCTGAACAAGGGCTTATTTTATCTAGTTGTTAGAGAACGAGATAGGATTAATTTCTGAAGATTCCTGCCACATCCTGCTATAAGTAAATCTAATGAGGTTGTCCCCTCTTACGGAGTCTTTCAATGACTTCTCATCTATAGGAATTTAAAATATATAAGATAAAATTTTAAAACTTGATAATCTTAGACTTGTCTCATGTAATCTTCTGGTACACTGGGTTACTTTTAATTCCCCAAATGCACTGTTCTCCATCATACCTTGGTACCTGTCCATATGCTGTGGTGTTAGCCTCGGAACTTGTGTTCTCTTTTCATCCTGCGGCTAATTCCTCATCCTTCAAGATTTAGCATATTGGAATCTATAGTGTCCCTGAACTAAAGTCCTTGCATACAATAAGGTTAAATAAAATATGCAAGATTAATAACCTTTGCTAAGGGATCTGAAAGAAAATGTGAATAAATGGAGAAACATATTGTGATGAAAGTTAGAAAGAGTGAATACAATAAAGATGTTAATTCTCCCCAAATTTAGTACATTTAATATAATCCTAGTTAAAGTTTTTATCTGTCTAAATCACTTCAGTTCAGTCGCTCAGTCATGTCCAACTCTTTGTGATCCCATGGACTGCAGCATGCCAAGCCTCCCTGTCCATCACCAGCTCCCGGAGTTTACTCAAACTCATGTTCATCAAGTTGGTGATACCATCAACCATCTCATCCTCTGTCATCTCCTTCTCCTGCCTTGAATCTTTCCCAGCATCAGTGTCTTTTCAAATGAGTCAGTTCTTTACCTCAAGTGTCCAAAATATTGGAGTTTTAGCTTCAGCATCAGTCCTTCCACTGAATATTCAGGACTGATTTCCTTTAGGATGGACTGGTTTGATCTCCTTGCTGCCATAGATCTAACCAGTCCATCCTAAAGGAAATCTGCTAAATATATCTTTACAAATATTTTATGAAATTTTTTTAACTAACGGCTTTTCATGTTCATCTGAAATAATAAACTTTCTAAAAGAGCTTTGGAAATTATGAAGAAAAAAATTAGATTTTTCCCTTCCAGATGTTAACCAATTGGAAGTGTTTAAAGCCAGTTGAAAGTGTATAAAGCCAATTAAAAGTGCCCTGCCAGATGTTAACCAGTTGGAAGTGTGTAAAGCCATTTGTTGGCAGAGGGATGGACACATGATGTAAACCGAGCCGCTCCAGTCTGTATTAATAAAGTTGTACTTCTGAGCATTATTTCCCTGTTACTACATGACTCAAAACTCTGGATCAATATTCAGCCAGTGTAGAGAGTATAATTAGGATGGACTGACATATGGTTGCGACAGTAGATTTCCTTTTAGGGTCCATTTTAATTCAGTGGTTCCCAAAGTGTGGTTTGCGGATCAGCATCATTAGTATCACCTGAAGACTTACTAGACCTGCAACAGAAAACCCCAGATGGGGCCCAGCAATCTCTTACAGTCACTTGATGCACGTTAAAGTTTATGAAGCATGTTTTTAAAGAAAGAGATTGTCATCCTCCGGTAGAGCTGAAATGCTGGGCTTCTGTGATGCACTGTCATAGTAAGTGGAAGTGATAAGAGAAAGCAATTTCACATATTAGCCTCAATTGAAATTCACATGGCACTCTAAGAGTCGCAGGTGTTACATTTCAATCCAGCCATTCCTCGCATAGGCAACACCAGGGTGAGTAGCAGCTGGAATTTATTTAATTGACCATGGTTAATGAGGCTCCTAAATAACTCAGCTAGAAAGGTCAGCTCGTAAATAAATATTTCCTGCGGTATCATTTGTCAGTTGATGTGAGCTTGTGATTGTCAAGAGATCTAACTGTTGGACCGAATAAAAAATTAGGATGGTACATCTGCTGGGAAGGTGGGAGCAGGGAAAACCTGCAGCATCAGTCCATAAGTGATTTTTAAACCATCCTTGGTTTTTGTATCCTCTGAGCCACTGATTGCCTCATTAACTCTTTTACTGTAGTGTTCGCTGTAGTTAGCTTTCCATACTTTTATCTTCATCAGAGGAAAACTTGAATACTTGACTCTTTCGAACAGCCTTTAATGTAGTACTTTTCCCTTTAAAATTAAGACTCAGGTTTTAAATTTTTTCTTAAACACTTCCTTGTGCAAAGAGTGATAGACTAAAATCTTACTTTGATGGATTTTGAAGTATGCTAAAGACAGGTATGCAGATGACACCACCCTTATGGCAGAAAGTGAAGAGGAACTAGCCTCTTGATAAAAGTGAAAGAGGAGAGTGAAAAAGTTGGCTTAAAGCTCAACATTCAGAAAGCGAAGATTATGGCATCTGGTCCCATCACTTCATGGGAAATAGATGAGGAAACTGAAAACAGTGTCAGACTTTATTTTTTTGGGCTCCAAAATCACTGTAGATGGTGATTGCAGCCATGAAATTAAAAGACGCTTATTCCTTGGAAGAAAAGTTATGACCAACCTAGATAGCATGTTCAAAAGCAGAGACATTACTTTGCCAACAAAGGTCCGTCTAGTCAAGGCTATGGTTTTTCCTGTGGTCATGTATGGATGTGAGAGTTGGACTGTGAAGAAAGCTGAGTGCCAAAGAATTGATGCTTTTGAACTGTGGTGTTAGAGAAGACTCTTGAGATCCCTCACTGTAGATGGTGATTGCAGCCATGAAATTAAAAGACGCTTATTCCTTGGAAGAAAAGTTATGACCAACCTAGATAGCATGTTCAAAAGCAGAGACATTACTTGGCCAACAAAGGTCCGTCTAGTCAAGGCTATGGTTTTTCCTGTGGTCATGTATGGATGTGAGAGTTGGACTGTGAAGAAAGCTGAGTGCCAAAGAATTGATGCTTTTGAACTGTGGTGTTAGAGAAGACTCTTGAGATCTCTTGGACTGCAAGGAGATCCAACCAGTCCATCCTAAAGGAGATCAGTCCTGGGTGTTCATTGGAAGGACTGATGATAAAGCTGAAGCTCCAGTACTTTGGCCACCTGATGTGAAGAGTTGACTCATTAGAAAAGACTCTGATGCTGAGAGGGATTGGGGGCGTGAGGAGAAGGGGACGACAGAGGATGAGATAGCTGGATGGCATTACTGACTGTGGACATGAGTTTGAGTAGACTCTGCGTGTTGGTGATGGACAGGGAGTCCTGGTGTGCTGCGATTCATGGGATCACAAAGAGTCAGACACGACTGAGTGACTGAACTGAACTGAAAGACAGGTCATGTTTTTTTTGCAAGATAATGTGCAGGGAGGGACAAGATTGAGAGGCAAGTGAGGCATTCCTCTTTGGTGCAGATTTTAAGGGGCCCCTAAAACTCAGGAACCAAGATAAATACTGTTTTAATGACCAAAACTGATACCAAAGAGAAAAACCCACGATGAACAAAATATCAAAGTTTTAAAAACAGGATCAAAACAGTGCTGTGTTGAGTCATTTGGGAGCCTGAGGCAAAAGAAAAAGTAATTCTCCTGGTTCTGAAAATCATAGGTAAATAAAGCGTAAGACTAGGACCTAGTTCCCTGACTTAGTATAAAATTGTATTACTGTGTATTATCTTAATACCCCTTTGTTTTTCTTTTTCTCCCTAGGGACATACTAACATCTCCATCTTGTTGGCAATATGCTGTTCTTCTTAACAGATTCAATTACCCTTTTGAACTGGAAAAGAATTTACATTTGAAGGGCTATCACTCCCTCTTTCAAGGATCTTTACCCTACTATCCTCAGTCAATGAAATGTTACCTTAGCAGAACTCCTCACAGAATGCCTTCAGAAAGACACCAAATTGGAAACCTAAAACAATACTATCTCCTGAATGCTGCCTCCCTTCTCCCAGTACTGGCTCTGGAATTGAGGGATGGGGAGAAGGTTCTGGATCTGTGTGCTGCCCCTGGAGGGAAATCTCTAGCTTTGCTGCAGTGCGCTTATCCAGGTAATGTACTTTTCTCTCCATAACTGACAGCTTTTAAATATCCACGTTACAGAATACTTTCAGAATATGCAGGGAGAAATGTAAGATTGAATTTTCAGACTTTTAAAGCCTAAAAACCAAGACAGTGTGGAGAAGAGTGGAAGTTTTACTGAGGAAATAGTGTAAATAACTTTTTCCCCCCGGCTACTTAGTCCTTACAGGTAATTGGGAAACTACAACAAAACTACAACATTTTGTGAACACAAATCTATCAGATAATATGAAACCTGATGAGATTTTTAAAGTTTTATTGTTACTATTACACTTCAGAGTCTTGTATTGATGTCCTGGTATACTTTTATGCAACAAAAACATACACATTGAAACTCATTTTTTGTATTATTGGACCATAAGGTTCTAAGAGAGTTCTGTCCAATAGGAATATAACATGGAGTATATATATAATTTTATGTTTTTGAGCAATCTCATTAATATAAGAAACAAGTAAAGTTAATTTTAATAATACATTATAACCTAACACATTCAAAATATTATTTGAACATGTAATCAAAATAGAAGTTATCAATGAGATATTTGCATTCTCTTTCTTATAGTCTTTGAAATTGGTATGCATTTTACACATAGGGTGCATTTTAATTTGGATTAGTCACATTTCAAGTGCTCACAGCCTCATGTAGCAAGTGGGTATAGTATTGGATGGTGCAATTCTAAAGATTTTTAAAGTTCTTTTGAAATGACTTATCATTGCTATATTAGTAGTACAAAAAGGATGAAATATATGTAATATACATTTATATATTTGTTAAAAGTAATGCATTCATTGCAAATTCTTTTCTTAATGAGACAATGCGACTTTTACACTATTACTTCAGATTTCCCTGGGTGAAAATTACTTATGGGTAGATTAGACAGGGTTCAGCCTCAATTCTACCTGGTTTTTGTTTGATAGTTTTGTTTTCATAAGTGCAAATGCTGTTCACAGAGATGAAAAGATGAAATGGTGAGAAATGTGTTATAGTAATCTCACTAATTCTTTAAACTCCTGAATTATAACCCTAATCACATAGATCTCGTTCACTAAGCATTATTTTAATCATCTACTATATAGATACTCTATGTAAACCAATGTAAGAACTATGTAAACCTATGTAAACACTAGGTCTGTTTTTGATTTTGAAGAAGGCAAAGGATTGGAAACCAATTTTAAAAGACTGTGTTGCCTAATTAGGAGACTCATTCACTTTCTCAGCCAAAGCACTAGTGTGCTGAACTGCCTTTGGAGTGCTCTGGGGGGTTTCTGTGCCCTGGCACAACTTGCTGTAATAAGATTCTGGATGGGTAGGAAGTGTGCTCCTTATTTATAAAGTTGGTGAAGAGCTAGGAGAAGCCTTGACCAGAGGTGTTCTCCTTTTTTAAGAAGCTGATGATCTGAAAACTGATTCCTTTGAAACTATCTAAGCCTGCTGCTGCTGGTGCTGCTAAGTCGCTTCAGTCATGTCTGACTCTGTGCGACCCCATAGACGGCAGCCCACCAGGCTCCCCCTGTCCCTGGGATTTTCCAGGCAAGAACACTGGTGTGGGTTGCCATTTCCTTCTCCAATGCATGAAAGTGAAAAGTGAAAGCGAAGTCGCTCCGTCTTGTCTGATTCTTAGCGACCCCATGGACTGCAGCCTACCAGGCTCCTCGGTCCGTGGGATTTTCCAGGCAAGAGTACTGGAGTGGGTTGCCACTGCCTTCTCCTGAATGTCATACTAAGGAATTTGAAATCGTAACAGTAATGAGGAACCACTGCAGACTTCAAAAAGGAGAATGACATGATCAGATTTACGTTTCACATCAGATGTGGCTTTACTGTAGGGAGTGAAGTTAGTAGAGGTCATACCTGGAGGTGAGCAGGGCAGTCAGAAGAAGCCAATTGCAGTGATTTAGGTGACAGTTGCCAGGGGTTCAGGTTAGGCTATTAAGAATGCTTATCCCTTAAAAGTTGTTATGTATCCCCAGGGCATGCATATCCTAGTTTGAGAACTGCTAATATATATCTTCCTTCAAAAGCATTCCTGTTGAAATAGTTTATAAACATTTTTATGAGAACTCTGAATCCAGTTGTACTAGGCATTGGTATAAGTATACTAGTTAAATGTATATTTTAGGTGAAAAAATACTGTGTTTTCAAATTGTGGTTATAACTGTTATTGAAACTTGCTTTTTTTTTTTTGGTAAGAAATCACAACATAAGAGATTATTTTGTAAGTTTATTTTATTATTTTTACAATTTGAGCTGAAAATGAAATTTTATGGAATTGTGTTATAAGGAGTATTTGTTACTACTTTTACCCTCTGTTCTTTGATAGCATGCTTATTTTGTTTGTTACATCAGTCTCGAATATAGAATTTTTAGTATTGTGAAAAATGGAAGAGAAATGCCAAATTTGGGTACCATTTTGAAAAGAGGGCATTTTAATCCTAGATTATCCTCATTAGTAGGCTATAAATATTTAACATGTTTATGGTAAAGAAATTCAGATTAAGAATCCAAAGGCAAATGGATATATTCTAGGAGTTTGAAGTATAGAAGAATCTTCCTCTTCTTACATCAAGGGCAATGAGTTACAGGCAGTAGTCCAAGTAAAGTAGCTTTTCATCTAAGAAGGGCTAATGATAATGGTTTACTAAGAAGTACAGATGTCTTCATGCTGATGCTCAAATCCCAAATTAGGTTAGCTACAGTGCTTGAATCTGGAATGCAGATGCCATGCTAAAAAAAGCTTTTATGAGCAAAACTTTAAATGATGGCTGCACTAAATGTGCATTTATCCTCTGAATTTCTTCAGATCAGTACTGGCCTTTATTCTGGGTCAGGAGGCTCACAGCTATGAATAATTAAAAAGCTCATATTTTAGGATGATTAAAAAAAATTAGTCTACTCTCTTGGTCTAGCTGCTCCTACCTGTTAGCATGGTGAGGGACTGTCCAGTGTTTTTTATTGTTCTGTTTTTGTCAGTGGAGGCTTTGTAATGTCCTGGTGTTCACAGAAAAAGAAAAAAAAAAAAAAAACCACCTTTGATTCTAAATAGGAAAGCATTAAAAAGTTAAGAATGACCCAGCCTGATAGAGTGGCTTGATCAACTTTCTTGCTGAGGGTTGACATGAAATTCTCTTTGCTGTCAATAATACCCTTTTTACATCTAGTTAGCTTTTGGTAGTAGAGAACATTAATCAGACTCTTTATTGAATTGCTTTTGCCCTTCTCCCTCTGAGCCTTTTGCACACCCTACAGGTACCATTTTCCCCTTCTTCCTCTTTGCTAATTCTTTTCCATTCCTCAGGTTTTCACTCAGAAATCAGCTTTCCTGGAAAGCCTTCCAAGAACTCCCTGCATTAGATGCATCTTCTTTTTGGAAATAATAACAACAGTGATAAATTTGAGCATGTAGTAGAAAAAAGAAAAAGTAAAGCCGAGATTCCAAATGCTATTCCTGAAAAAGCTCAATGACTTTTTCAAGAATTTGTTAAATTTATCCCCTTTTCTACTTAGATGAGAAAAAAAAATTTTTGGTTTATTTTTGGGAATTTAAGCTTGAAAATTAATTCTTTCTCAATGTAGTGAGTCTGAGTGTGTGTGTGTGTGTGTGTGTGTGTGTGTGTGTGTATGAAACTTGGATTGTAATGCCTTATATTGTATATTTTTTTAAAGTTTAACCAATTCTATTTCAAATAAAATCTGTCTAGACCAAACTGTAATATAGCATAAAGCTGTATTTCAACTGAGAGTTACTTTAAAATGCTGAATTGAGGATCTTGACTTAAGCTACAATTTAATGAAAAGCTGCCCTGATTTTCAGTTTTAGCAATTTAAATATCTTTATTATAATGCCATATTTTACATCAAGTGAGCCACATTTGGTGAGCACATACTATGTGTGAGGCATTGCATGGTAAGTGTAGAGCTCTGAAGGATAGAGAGGTAACTAAGATGTCTGTTTCCTGTGATATGATAAACTGTGTGTTTTAGCCAACTCTCCTGTTGAAAATAACTTAAAAGTATGGGATATAATATTAAAGAAAAGCAAAATCTTTTTAAAGTCTGTCAATGTTCTCCAAATACTCAGTGGCCGAAAGTTAATAGTTTGAGAACCTGGGAGGTAAATTGAGCATTGAAGCTGGGTTTTCACTTGAGAGCACTTTTTTTTTTTTTTTGCTTCACCTGGAAAATTTACTGCTTCATGAACATGTGTGGATAAAAGAAGCCAGAGCCTGCTCAATTAAAGCATCGATTAGGAGATTAACTTGTACAAACCTGAGACTCCAAAATACTTTTCCCTCCAATAAGGTAAACTAGGAAGAAATTGTCCTCTCCAAAGAACTGAAAGGAAGATTGTTTTCAGTTTTAGTGGTAGGGGAGGAGTGGACATACCCTCTGAAACTTTGTAACCAGAGTTAAGCCAGTGTAGACCATTATAGTGAAGTTGCAGAATTATGAAAATAAAAATCTTAATAGCAGTCAGAGAAGACAGTTTACCTTCAAAGGACAACAGTTGGACTGAGGAATGACCTCTTAGTGTAATAATGGAAGCTGGCATTCAGAGGAATGATGTTTTCAATGTGCTAAGAAAAGATGACTGTCAGTCCAGAAATTCATACATCAAAATATCCTTGAAGAGAAAAAGTGAATTAGACTTTTCTTTTAGACAGAGAGCAAGAGTGTAGTTTGTCACCAGCAAGTCTGAAGGAAAAGGAAAAGCCATCCTAGGTGGAAAATGGAAAATACAAAAAGAATTGAAGAAAGAAGAAAGTGAGAAATACATGGGGAAAATCTAACAGTCATTGGATATAGAAGACAATGATAATAACATTTTATACAGTTAAAAAATATAAGCACAAATAAATGCCAATATACAATGCAATAGCATCTTATTTAGGAGGAAATGTTATGAGATTCTTGCATCTTTTAGGAAAAATGGTGTAGATTGACTTATTTTAGGTTTTTCTTTTACATATGCATGTTAAATGCTTTAGGGTTACCACTAAAAAAACAGAAATAGAATATAAGATATTTAAACCAGAAAAAAGAAAAGTGGAATGAAATTTAACTGAACAATGACATAACCAGCTTGATTATAAACCCTCTTACATTTGTGCTCCCTCCTTGCATGATTTACTTCTTTTTATTTCTCACTCTTGCTTCCCTGGGATCATACCATTCTGTGATGTAAACTTTTGTCTTAGGCTGTTTTCTAGTGATTTCAGGCTAAGACAAAAGCTTTCAGCTACCTATCCATAAGCTGCATTAGTGAATCCTCCAAAAACCACTCAAAATAAACAATGTAGACTAAATAAAAAAGAATGTTCTACCTGTACAAATGAAGCTTTCAGGTGATTTTCTATTCCTTTCTGAAACCACTCCCTAAATTGATGCCCTCCTCTGAGTTCAAAATCCTTCAAGCTAGGCTTCAGCACTTTGGGAACAGAGAACTAAAGATGTGCAAGATGGGTTTTGAAGAGGCAGAGAAATCAGAGATCAAATTGCCAACATTTGTTGGATCATGGAGAAAGCAAAGTAGTTCCAGAAATAAATCTGCTTCATTGACTATTTCAAAGCCTTTGACTGTGTGAATCACAACAAACTGTAGAAAATTCTTGAAGAGATGGGAGTATCAGACCACATTACCTGTCTTCTGAGAAACCTGTATGCGAGTCAAGAAACAACAGTTAGAGCTGGACATGGAACAATGGATTGGTTCAAAATTGGGAAAGGAGTATGTCAGCACTGTATAGGGTCACCCTTCTTATTTAACTTATATGCAGAATATATGATACGAAGTGCCAGGCTGGAGGAATCGCAAGCTGGAATCAAGATTGCTGGGAGAAATATCAACAACCTCAGATATACAAATGATACGACTCTAATTGCAGAAAATGAACTAAAAAGCCTCTTGATGGAGGTGAAAGAGGAGACTGAAAAAGCTGGCTTGAAACTCAGCATTCAGAAAACTAAGATCATGGCATCCAGTCCCACCACTTCATGGCAAATAGAAGGGGGAAAATGGGAGCAGTGACAGATTTTATTTTCTTGGGCTCCAAAATCATTGTGAACAATGACTGCAGCCATGAAATGACTCAGTTCTTCGCATCAGGTGGTCAAAGTATTGGAGTTTGAGCTTCAGCATCAGTCCTTCCAATGAATATTCAGGGCTGATTTCCTTTAGGATGGACTGGTTGGATTTCCTTGCAGTTCAAGGGACTCTCAAGAGTCTTCTCCAACACCACAGTTCAGAAGCATATTGTTGTTAATGACAGTTGTGTGAATGCCCCGAAATTGGCAATAGTTGAATAAAAAAGGGCACGTTTTTGTCTGTATACTATTCATTAGCCTTTAAAAGTGATTCGCATCTCTGCTGATTGAGTTGGTGGTATTGCCTTTGAAGTATTGACGTGGAGAGTCAGGAGGCAGAAAAGTGTGTAAATAAAATTCTGTATATGCAGATAATTATATAAGCATATGTATATCAGGTTGATAATATAGGTTCCTTTTGATGGGTGGTTGGGCAGTTGACAGTGGGGAGATAAAGAGTAAGATGGAAAAAAGACACTACAAAAATATATAATTCCATTTATATTGGTTTTATATGTAGGTGTAGACATAAAGAGATATGGTAGGATTATTTAATGAAAATGTTAAATGATGCTTATCTGAAGGCTGAGTTTTAGGTAATTTTTGGTGTTCTTTATACTTTTGTGCATTTGAAAATATGCTTGTCTTTAATGTTATATGAAATTTATGTTACTATAATAAATATATACAAATATTTATAAATATATATTTATAGGAAAAACAAAACAATTTTTTATTAGAGAACAATGTGCTAAATCCCTTCTATTTCTGAGAAGCAGCATGGCATGGTGCTGAAAAGTAGGTAGGCTCTGGAACCAAGGTATCTTGGTTTCCTACTGTGTAAACCTGAGCAAATTACTTAACCTCTCTTTGCCTCAGTTTCCTTATCAGTAAAAGAGAAATGATAATAAAATTATCTACCTGAGGTTTGTGAGGATTAAATATGTTACTACATGTAAAGTCTTAGAACAGTGCCTAGCCCTTAATAGGGACTCAAGATAATAATTACTACTATAAGAAAGTGAAAATTAGTCACTCAGTCATGTCCAACTCTTTATGACTCCATGGACTATAGGCCACCAGGCTCCTCTGTCCATGGAATTCTCCAGACAAGAATACTGCTGGAGTGGGTTGCCATTTCCTTCTCCAGGGGATCTTCCCCACCCAGGGATCAAACCCAGGTTTCACACATTACAGGCAGACTTTACCAACTGAGCCACCAGGGAAGCCACTACTGCTACATGTATTGTTAATAATCATTATGAACATTTCTTGTTACTACTTTTGCAGTTCAATGCTAAAAGAACTGGTGCCAAAAAAAACTGGGCTTCCCTAATGGCTCAGATGGTAAAGAATCTGCCTGCAATGCAGGAGACCCGGGTTCAGTCCCTGGGTTGGGAAGATGCCCTGGAAAAGGGAATGGCAACCCACCACTCCAGTATTCTTGCCTGGAGAATTCCATGGACAGAGGAGCCTGGCGGCCTACAGTCTGTTGGTTCGCAAAGAGTCGGACACAAATGAGCAACTAACACTAACATTATGAACATTTCTTGTTACTCCTTTTGCAGTTCTATGCTAGATATGGGCTTCCTGGTGGCTCAGCTGGTAAAGAATCTGCCTGCAATGCGGGAGACCTGAGTTCGATCCCTGGGTTGGGAAGATCCCCTGGAGAAGGGAACAACTACCTACTCCAGTATTCTTGCCTGGAGAATTCCATGGACAGAGGAGGCTGGCAGGCTACAGTCCCTGGGGTCTCAGAGTCAGACATGACTGAGCGACTAAGCACATCACACATGCTAGATACGTTACCAAACTATCACAGTTAGTCTTTTTTTTTTCTTCCTTCTAGTTTCATTATGAGATACAATGTACATATATATAGTACTGTATAAGTTTAAGGTGTAGCCTTTCATCTTAACAACCACTTCGTAAGGCAGGGGTAGTAAAATTTCTCCTGTATCCTATTAGGGCTTCTGGCAGTGACTGACATAAGACAGGATGACAGGAGTAAAGCATACATGCATTTTTCTCTTGGCCTTGACTCTCTATCTCTGGTGATAAGAATATTCTTTCCTCTTGGTATAGGGAGGGTATGTTTCACATAGGAGTTCATCTCCTGCTTTCAGGAAGAAAAAGATAGGTCACAATGCCCTTCCCACATCTGCTGTTATTCAAGTGCTTTTTACTCAAAATAATCAGTATGCCAAAGCAGCATATTTTGGAGTGGAGTGTTCTAAACTCCTTCACTATTATAGTCCCCATTTTACAGATAAGGAAAGTGAGACTCTGTAGGAGAGCTGAGTCAGGTTTCCGGAGTCTTACCATTCTTAATTTGAGCCTATGCCTTTCTTATCATAAAGCCACTTAACACTTTACATGCTTTTTTCCACATGCCACATACCTTCCTTTATTTAAAATCAAGGTGTTCTGACCTGGAAGGAACTTTATATATCATTTACTCTTAAGAGTGTTAGGAGAGAACTGTGTCTAAGGTATTGGTTGTATAATATATCTTTAGGAATCTATAATTTTCTAAAGGTTTTTACCTTCAGAATTAAATTTGAATGAATAATGGTGAGAGCTTCTGAGAGGCTCTGTAGGTATGACTATGGTAAATGTTTTATGTAGTGTTTGTGAGTGTACTTAAGTCTTTAAACACAAGACAATCATGTTTACCTCTCAGCCCTGTTCCTGTATAATTATGATGAACCAATGTATTTCTGAAGTTTATTTGATCAAAAGCGGAAATTTAACAATTCTATTGTGTTCTTTTTTTTTTTTTAAACTTTTTACTCCTTTATATTTAGGTTATCTTCATTGTAATGAATACGATAGTCTGAGATTGAGGTGGCTGAGGCAGACGTTAGAATCTTTCATCCCACAGCCTTTGGTAAATGTAATTAAAGTGTCTGAATTGGATGGCAGAGAAATGGGAGATGCCCAGCCTGAAACCTTTGACAAGGTACTTTTATTACATTGTGACAGACTGATAGACTCCCAGTGATACTACTGTTATGTTGCTTTGTTGTGGTTATTTCCCATCTGCTTCCAGACATAGCTGGATACAATTTCTCAGTACCCTGGGAAATTCTGATAAAGTGAGCATGGAAGCAGTTTTTATTTGATGGTCAGCATGTTCAAAGGAAGCGGTAACATTGGGATTGGGGATTATTGAATGCTTTTTATTTCCAGGTACCTCAAAGATACTCAGGAAGAGATCAGATATTATCTGAGTCAGTACACAAGCTTGTGCACTGTATTGCTTTAATTCGGTGACATTTCGTATCAGAGTATGACAGTTGAAGAAAAAGACAGCATTTCAGTAAACTGAAATTGAATTATTAGTTCTTAAATATAAATGCTGAGAATTCAGGAATATAGTAACATCTGTTTAAAATGAGTAACTTAAAAAAATAAAATGAAATGGGTAACTTTTATAAAAGTTTTTGCTATAGTCAACAAGAATATGAAATGTTAGTAGACATTAGTAGACTTTTAGTCCTCTCATTCCCCTTTTCCACTGAAAAAAACCTAAATGCTGAAAGTCACAGGAAATTCTTTTGTAAGGTATTAGTGAAGAAATGTTGTAAACAACTTACCAAGGTGTATTTTTAGTTTTAAAATAAATTTACTTATTTAGTTTCTAATTTTTGCCACAATTTATGTAGCTTCCCTGTATACTTTGTGTCTGAGGATATGTTTTCAGTGCATGCTTGCCTTATGTGTCCTTTTTTTCTATAGGTGTTAGTTGATGCTCCATGTTCAAATGATCGAAGTTGGTTGTTCGCTTCTGATTCTCAGAAGGCTGCCTGTAGGATAAGCCAGAGGAGAAATTTGCCTCTTCTACAGATAGAACTCTTAAGGTGAGAGCTATTAATACAAAAGTTTATTTTGGTTTCTAATATAATTTCAGTAGTCATGACAAAACATGACACAGAGCAGTGCCCAAACGGAGAATTTACCATGTAGGTGTCAATAATTAATTCTCTGACGTCTGCACCCAGAAGATTCTGTCTCTTCCTTTTGAGTCTCATGTTGTAATGTCACCTCTGCCCTCCCGCTTAATGAAATCCAGTGTTGCTATGCATTGTCTTTTAAAGGACACAAATGATTTTATTGTGATTTAAAGTTGTTCGGTTATCAGGACCATCCAAAGCATAGGGTTCATCACCCTATTCTTTCACCAGGATGTGAATAGCCGCTCTGTAGGAGTAGCTTTGGACCAGGATTTTTTTTTTTTTCTTTTTTTCAGTAAGGACACATTGTTCTGGGTGAGTAAGAAGTTTTAGTTTGTTGTTAGCACTTATCTCCCATCTAAGACTTTTCTAGAAAGGCATGACCACTGAGAGAGACTTGGTTTCTTCAGAACAGAGCCATTTGGGGACATCCTGCTTTGGTTTCAAAAGAGATTTATATTTATACCCTAATCCGAAGCAATTCCTAGTGTTTAATGCTGAACCAAAATTCTTGGACTATGTTAAATATACCTAAATGATGCTTTATCACTCATTACTTCTTACATGTTGAAGCAGAGTGAGTGACAGTTAATATGCCCTGCTGACAACATACATCACAGCAATGAATATACACCATTTCCTAAGTGTTACAGCCAATACTAATAAATAGTCTTGTTCTTGTACCGGATTATGTCTCAGCTCATTCTGGTCATTCCAGGTACCATCAACCAGCCGGTCCTTAAAACATTTATCATCTTGCAATTAGACTATTTATTTGTATTCTTCCAATGTCAGCCCTTCATTTGCTATAACCCTAAGATATTTTGAGAATTCTTTTCCACCTTTCTCTTGTCTTTGGTTATTAGTTTTGGGATGTTGCATAGATCCAACCATAATAAATCTTTTTTTCTCACCTAAACTCCCTTGATCTGGCTCTTCAGTAAGTTACTCTTGTTATTCCAGACTTTGCTGTTGTTATGCCTGACGCTGTAACAGGCACCAGGTCTTTTGGTGCCTTATTAGCTTTGTTATCTCTAATTTTTTTTTAACCTTTCAGCAGAGAGGCTGCCTGAGAATATCATTTTTCTTCCTTCTCATAAAAAATCCTTCTTTCACTTCTTTTTCTTTCTGTACCATACCACACTTCCTGTTTTATATTCTGTGTACTGCTTTTCCTTCTGTTTTGTCTCAATTCATTATAATGTAACCTCTATTCCCTGTATTCTTCCAAATCTATGCTTATTAAAGTTACTAAACAACCATTAAATTAATTGTTATTTCTCAATTTTAATTTTGTTTGATCTCTTGATAGCATTTTAAAAAATGTGTTTTATTATGCAACTGTTACATGGAAACATTTTCACTGTAAAAATTAAAAAAAAATACAAATGAAGCAAAAGGTCTCCTTGACCAGAGACCCAACAAAATAGCAGCTTTCTTCACAGAGTTGACTATTGGACTTTGGTGTATACTCTTCCAACTCTTTCTGTAGTTTTTCTTATATATGCATAGAGAAATATGTTAAAAAATAACTTGTTATTATGTATGCATTGTTCTAAAACTGGCTACTTCTTGTATTTAACATTCGTTAAAGTCTTTTTCTCATAAATCTATTTTGTTCTCTTCAAGTTCTGTGACATATTCAACAAGGTTAGTCTATAATATTTGAGTTAATTCTCTGTTTTTGGATATTTACATTCTTTTTTACTTCTATAAACTATTCTTTGTCTCATTGGATAAGCAGGATAACATTTTTATTGATTAAATATCAAGAAATGGAATTAAGAACCAGACATTTTAATAGGTACAGATTATTGAATTGTGAATGACTATACCAGTCTGCATTTTCTTTTGTACTTGACTTTGTTGACTACTTGTTCCTTCTTAAAATATTCCTTTCCCTGATTTTTGTGATCATGTGCTTTACTGACTTTTTTCCTACTTATTTTCCTAATTGGCTCTTAATCAGGTCATCTCATAAATTTTGGGTTTCCTTGAGCTGCTGATGTTGGCCCTCTTCTCTGTTTATCTGATGGCTTCAGCTGATACAGGATGCCGTCTCCCAAATACGTGTCTTTCTTCTTAGCCTCACACCTCTATATCCAATCACCTATCAGAGATCACTCTCCTCAGACACATAGAACTGAATTTGCCTAGAGGAACTCATAATTTCGAATGCTCTCCTGTGCCTCTCCTCTGTCAAAATCAACAAAAATCAAATAGAAATCCCATCAACCTGCCTCTTTTCCTCTCCTCTCTATCTCAGTAATAGACCGCTTTGCTGAGATACCATAGCATCATGCATTTGACTAAGTCAGGAATCCATCCCCAAATCCTCTTTCTCTTATACCTAATCAATCACTAAGACATTTCAGTTCTACCTGTTACATATTTCTCAAGCCCATTCACTTCTTTCTGTTCTTAATAGCCTAACCTGAACCCCTGGCAACTGTCACCTAAATCATTGCAATTGGCTTCTTTTGACTGCCCTGCTCACCTCCAGGTATGAGCTTTACTACTTCACTCCCTACAGTAAAGCCGCATCTGATGTGAAACGTAAATCTGATCATGTCATTCTCCTTTTTGAAGTCTGCAGTGGTTCCTCATTACTGTTACGATTTCAAATTCCTTAGTATGATATTCCGGAGAAGGCAGTGGCAACCCACTCCAGTACTCTTGCCTGGAAAATCCCATGGACGGAGGAGCCTGGTAGGCTGCGGTCCATAGGGTCGCTAAAAGTCGGACATGACTGAGCGACTTCACTTTCACTTCTCACTTTTCACTTTCATGTATTGGAGAAGGAAATGGCAACCCACTCCAGTGTTCTTGCCTGGAGAATCCCAGGGACCGGGGAGCCTGGTGGGCTGCCGTCTGTGGGGTCACACAGAGTCGGACACGACTGAAGAGACTTAGCAGCAGCAGCATGATATTCAAGGCCTCTTCTTATTTCATTAACCTTACTATCTCAGGACTCTTCTTGCACTGTGTTCCAGCTGAGCAGTTTCTCAAACTCACCTTGCAGGGTCTCATTTCTGAGGCCTGTGAGTTTCCTGTTTCTTGTGTTGGATTACTAACTCATTCTCCTCTTTCTTTTGGCTAATTTTACTGGGTCTTCAGGGATCAGCTCTGAGGGACTGAAGCCTTACCTGATACCCTAGGACTGGCATTGGTATTCCCTTCATGTCTTTACCTTCATTTAAAAGTTCATCGATTGTCAGTTCTTCTGTTTGACATTTGCCTCATACTTGTTTTTTTTCCAAGACTGTAAGCCCCATGGGAGGAAGGATTGTTTTGTTTTTATTCCCAGTATGTAGTTTGGTATCTGGCATGTAGAAGAGGGAGCGGGGTCAGTAAATAATTGTTTAAAAGCACTAAATTTTGAGGGCTGAATATTTAGAATTTATACATGTAATTAAATTTATAGAAAAATTAATCTGACAAAAATAATCACACAATCATTATTGTGTTACGTGGTAATTAGGCATAAATGTAAAGCAATTCACACGATTTATTTTGATTAGTATTAGTTTTACATAACCCAAGCGTGGTTTTAGTTTGTTTAGAAATGTTTAATACATTTCCCTTGACATCATATAATGTTTTGATCATCATCACAAAGATCATGCATCTTTGTAAACCTTATATCCACACAGCCTTGTTCCACAAAAGCTGAGGCTCTTCTTTATTGTCTGCCCCTCTCTCCCATCGTCTTACTCCTTAAAGGAAATGGCTTCAGCACCACATCAGTTTAGTAACATATTAATAGGCTGCAGAATTGACATAGCAATCACAGTGAATGTTGGTTTTCATGTAATTATACGTGATTGGGAAAGACCATCACATCAGCCCCCTCCCATTCTTTTCCTTGAGCAGCTACTCTGCATTCATTGCCTCTGATGCTGGTCTGCCTGAGAGGTTTCAGAGCCACTTGAAGCAGTTGAAACTCTGAGCCCCTTGGCTTTGTGATTATGATGCTGAAGGGGAAAGAGCGTAATACCAATGCTGTAGTCACAGATAATGGTTCTTGTTCCCTGACATCTACAAATTTGCAGGTTAAAAAGATAAAGAAAAAAATGATAATGCCAGCCATAATCTCTCTTTTATTTCCTGCCCTTGCCTCCAAATAATGAAAAATAACTCTAGTAATTTTCTCATCAAAGATGGCTCTTTTACCACTATGTCACGTACAGTGAAACTTCTTTTCTCCCAAGTCTTCCTCATCTAGTTATTGCTTTACCATCTTTTAATAAAAGGCAGTCATTTTATTCCAATAAGGAATAGGTTTAAATGCAAGCACATGCAAGAGAGTGAATACATTGATGTGTATGAGTTTTAGTCAGAGTTATAAAGGACTGTTACAGATCCTTATTTGCATTTGCAAAGAACAGTTAGAAAGCAAGCAAGCAAACACTGCCTAGCCTGATACTGGAGACAGAAGATGGCACTCAAGAGAGAAAAGAAGTGAGGACAGTTAAGCGGCAAATAAGGAAAGCTTCTTGTTTGTACTGTTTTGTCAAAGATTGGATTTGTATGTTTCTGCATTTGTCTGCTGACAGATACGATGCTCAAAAATATTTTATGCCTTCCGTGGTTATTGTTCACTTACCAGAAATCATTCATATTTACATTAAATAGGCAACATGTATAATATTCAGAATTTTAGCTGTTGAAAACCCAATACTCTATTACTGATTATTCTACAGCCAAACATTAATCTTGCACCTATTGTTTATGAATGTGATACTTCAGTGAAAATCAATATCTTAGTTAAAAGTTTCTTGATGTTAAATTTTTAAAAGGAGTAATATTAGTAGATATGTAGTATTAACAGTTTTTTAGAAATTCTTTTAAAAAATTAATGCATGTATATAATTATACATAATCAAGAAAATAGTAATCTGATTTTTTTTGGCATGAAAAGCTTATTGGGGGAGAATGGCATTGAAACATGTGTACTATCATGTAAGAATCGAAAAAAAAAATAAAACCAAGAGGAAGTAAAAAAAAAAACAAAAAAATAGTCCTCTAGTGTTATAAAACTGGAAAAAAAAAAAGAAAAGAAAAGCTTATTGGAAGGCATAGTGATGGCAGGAAATCCCAAACCATATTAATTCATTGTACACTTATTGAGGACTCTTCAGTTTATCCATACAGAGGTAGAAAATTTAGAATCTTCTATTAAATTCATACAACATGAATATATAAGATATATACAACTCTTGTACATGTTTCATATCATGAGAATGTGGAATGAAGATATAAGGAATAATTAATTGAGTGGACTGAAGCGACTTAGCAGCAGCAGCAGCAGCAGCAGCAGCAGCAAGCCAGTTCTAGTAGTGAAGTGCCATTTGAAAGTATACCTTTATTATCATTTCTCAAAATAATTTCTGAGACTAGTCATTTCAGTAACATACTGTGTATGTGCACACTACATAATAAAATTCTTTTGCCTCATTTTTATTTAACTACATTAAGAAAACAAAATGGGAAAAGATACTGAAAGTGATATAGACATAGTCTTTTTAGAAAGCGCCACATTTGTGCAAAAGAAGTTTACATAATTTTTAGATGCAAAAGCATGAACTGAAGAGTTTGATTTATAACAAAAATATAAGCGTCTTATTGCAGTAATGTATCATGTCACCCATTTCCTCAGAGGAAATCGATCATGTTTAAAATAGTGACCGCTTCTGGTTTTCTTTTCTCACTACTTGACAAGTAAAATCGGATTTGTGAAGTCATTGAAAAAGGAAGCTTAGATTATTTGATAATGTTTTGCAAATTTGTATAAATCATTCAGATAATAGTCCTTAAAAAGTGTTACTTTTGCAGTAAGAGTTGTGTTTTAAAAGAAACATTAAAAAAATCAATAACATCTCTTCTGTCATGCTCTTGAGCTGAGATGAGGGATACCTTGGACTGTGGAGCATGGTCTTCATCATTCATCAACACAGTGACCAATGATACTTGTATATTAGAAGCATAGTCTTTGGGCATCTTGTTCTAACAGAATGGAAGATTTCCAATGCTGCCTCAGCAGTGTGCATATTTTCTTTTTAAAATTTAACTTAGTTAACTTTGCATACTGTCCCTTATATGCTTGGTCATATATTTAGAATCCAGAAAACAAAAGCTATTTTTAATGTTATTGCTACTATTGCTGCTGCTGCTAATTCTCCTTTTCCTTTCCCCTCCTCCTCCTGTTTTCCTCCTTTTTCTTTTTTTTTCTTTAAGTGAGGTGGCAGGAGTCAGAAATTCTGAGATTAAAAATCTGTAACTTGGGCAAAGTACATGTTTCTTTTTAATAAGAGTTTATACATCAAAATATTCAACATTGACTGAAATTGTAAAGGGTTGAGGAAATATCCATAGCTATACTTTCTAGCCATTGTACTTTCAATCATAAAAATATGTTTCAAGGGCAGATTGACAGTGTAAAAGACAATCTTGAAAACAGGGTTTTTGTCAGCATTTATTAAATACCTACTTTGTGTCAGGAGCTTTGCTAGACATGAAGATACTAAAATACATATGAAATGATTCTTGTCTTCAAGATCCTCAGGGAAGTTGTCATCAGATATGGTATAAATTTAGTGATAGAGGGACTAGTTAGGGTGCAGAGGGTACAAAAGGAGGGACACCTAACTTTGCTCAGGTTAAAGATAGGGTGTGGGCATTTTGTAAGATAACATTTTACAAAATAAGCAACAGATAAATATCAATATTTAAACTGAAGATATTTTTCTAATAATTTTTCCTAATCATGAAAGTAATCAAGCCACATAAAGCACTTAGAATGTACAAAGAAATATAAAGAAGAAAATAAGCCATCCATTGAAAGAAGCTATTATTAGTTGGATTTACTTCCTTTGATTGCATATAGTACTTACAATAATGGAAATCATAGTGATATATAATGTGATATCTTTATCACTTATTTCATTAGGAATATTTTATTTATTTTAGTAACAGTTTATATTAAGTAGTCTTTGAAAACATACTCTTCAAATGACTACATCATATAAAATCTCTTCATTCATGCAGGTAGTTAAGAGTATCAAAGATAGCTCTTCCTAATGATAGAATCTCATTAATGCAAGAAATAGTTACAAAAACATATCCTAGTGGAGATGAAAACATCAGTTTTTTTTTTAATGATCCAGGCAAGAGTTTGATAATTCTTTGAGGAAGGGGTTAGCAGCTGGCCTGTGATCCATTTCTCTTTTGATCCAGGGAGATACTTCCACAGAAAGAAGAAGGGAGGTGACCCAGTTAAACACGTTGATAACTGACCTCCTTGGTAAATAGACTAATGAATTTTGCTAAGAGGAGAACTCTTACTTATGGCATACTTTGAACTGAATGTCCCTAGTTAGGATTGCCTGTGGTAAACACAACCTAGAGTCTATAGATTTACGAGGCATGTTTTCCTAGAGGATGTTGTGTAAGCCATTTAACTCCCTAAGGTATACTGGAGATGTGTGACATAACCTAAATGCTCCCCATGTGTGAAGTGACCCGTCAACTTTGCTTATAGAAATCATCTGTTATTCTCAGCTAGAAAACATTCTGAGATAGAAGCAAGACTCAAGCCACATTGGATATCTCTACTTCTTTTGTGCCACTTGATTGCTTATATACTTGTAATTATTTTAGTAAAGCTTGAAGGTAAGATCTCTGGTTCATGAGAATCTGATTAGACAAGAAGGTCCTTTGTGTAGGCTCATCCCCAAACCCCAGCCAGTCATCTCTGATGAAACTAAATTGAGGAACATGACTTAGACCTGAGTCCCAAGTGCAAGGATCTTATTCCAGTCCTACATCTAAGTCTTGGAACTCAGTCAACTCATCCAGCCAACTGTTAGAAAGTAATAGCCCTCTGCCTTATGTCCTCTGCAGGGAAATATGATTAAGAGGATGAAGGGAATTAATTAAGAGATTTCTTAATGTGGAAAAATACTTTATAAGTAGAATAAAAGTTCTTGGCTATAATCTTAAAAAGAGGATGAAGGGATAGGATCCAATGTGCCAGAGCTCAACTAGGTCCAAAAGAACAAGAGAGGTTGGGATGTTCAGGAATTGTGACTTTTTTCCATTTTGCCTTTAACCACTAGTAAAAATAATAAGTGGAGAAACGTCTACTTCTACTTTATTGACTACACCAAAGCCTTTGACTATGTGGATCACAACAAACTATGGAAAATTCTTCAAGAGATGGGAACACCAACCACCTTACCTGCCTCCTGAGGAATCTGTATGCAGGTCATGAAGCAACAGTTAGAACTGGACATGGAACAACAGACTGGTTCCAAATCAGGAAAAGAGTACGTCAAGGCTGTATATTGTCACCCTGCTTATTTAACTTATATGCAGAGTATGTCATGCAAAATACTGGGCTGGATGAAGCACAAGCTGGAATCAAGATTGCTGGGAGAAATATCAATAACCTCAGCTTATGGCAGAAAGCGAAGAAGAACTAAAGAGCCTCTTGATGAAAGTGAAGGAGGAGAGTGAAAAAGTTGGCTTAAAACTCAGAAAACTAAGATCGAGGCATCTGGTCCCATGACTTCGTGGCAAATAGATGCGGAAACAATGGAAACAGTGACAGACTTTATTTTCTTGGGCTCCAAAAATCACTGTAGATGGTGACTGCAGCCATAAAATTAAAAGACGCTTGCTCCTTGGAAGAGAAGCTATGACCAAACTAGGTAGCATATTAAAAAGCAGAGACATTACTTTTCCAACAAAGGTCCATCTAGTCAAAGCTATGGTTTTTCCAGTAGTCATATATGAACATGAGAGTTGGACTATAAAGAAAGCTGAGTGCCAAAGACTTGATGGTTTTGAACTGTGGTGTTGGAGAAGACTCTCGAGAGTCCTTTGGACTGCAAGCGGATCCAACCAGTCCATCCAAAAGGAGATTGGTCCTGAATGTTCATTGGAAGGATAAATGCTGAAGCTGAAACTCCAGTACTTTGACCACCTGATGTGAAGAACTGACTCATTGGAAAAGACCCTGATGCTGGAAAAGATTGAAGTCAGGAGGAGAAGGGGATGACAGAGGATGAGATGGTTGGATGGAATCACCAACTCGATGGACATGAGTTTCAGCAAGCTCTGGGAGTTGATGATGGACAGGGAAACCTGGTGTGCTGTAGTCTGTGGGACTGCAAAGAGTCCAACACGACTGAGTGACTGAACTGAAATGAAAAATAATAATAGATGCCATACATTGACTATATTAGCTATTTCTCCTCTTGTTGTTTGAAGAAGCACACAGATGGAGAGAGTCTTGAATTGTTCACCATACATTGACTATATTAGCTATTTCTCCTCTCCTTGTTTGAAGAGGCACACAGATGGAGAGAGTCTTGAATTGTTCACTCCAGCAAACTTGGGGTTAGATTAGGGGGGCATCTCCTCCTTTATATAAACTTGAGGCAGGATGGTGATAGTTCTTCCCTAACCATTTATTCTTTCTTTAAGTATTCATTGAATACCACGAGAGTACATCATGAGAAACGCTGGGCTGGAAGAAGCACAAGCTGGAATCAAGATTGCCGGGAGAAATATCAATAACCTCAGATATGCAGAGGACACCACCCTTATGGCAGAAAGTGAAGAGGAACTAAAGAGCCTCTTGAAGAAAGTGCAAGAGGAGAGTGAAAAAGTTGGGTTAAGGCTCAACATTCAGAAAACGAAGATCATGGCATCCGGTCCCATCACTTCATGGGAGATAGATGGGGAAACAGTGGAAACAGTGTCAGACTTTATTTTTTGGGCTCCAGAATCTCTGCAGATGGTGACTGCAGCCATGAAATTAAAAGATGCTTACTCCTTGGAAGGAAAGTTATGACCAACCTAGATAGCATATTGAAAAGCAGAGACATTACTTTGCCGACTAAGGTCCGTCTCGTCAAGGCTATGGTTTCTCCAGTGGTCCTGTATGGATGTGAGAGTTGGACTGTGCAGAAAGCTGAGCGCCGAAGAATTGATGCTTTTGAACTGTGGTGTTGGAGAAGACTCTTGAGAGTCCCTTGGACTGCAAGGAGATCCAACCAGTCCATTCTAAAGGAGATCAGTCCTGGGTGTTCATTGGAAGGACTGATGCTGAGACTGAAACTCCAATACTTTGGCCGCCTCATGCGAAGGGTTGACTCATTGGAAAAGACTTTGATGCTGGGAGGGATTGGGTGCAGGAGGAGAAGGGGACAACAGAGGAGGAGACGGCTAGATGGCATGACCGACTCGATGGACATGTGTTTGAGTGAACTCCAGGAGTTGGTGATGGACAGGGAGGCCTGGCGTGCTGCTATTCATGGGGTCGCAAAAAGTTGGACACGACTGAGTGACTGAACTGACTGACTGACCACGAGGTACCAGTGGTAAACAGGGAAAATGCAAACCTTGTTTGACTTGGCTGCATTTGTTGTTGTGAGTAATTAACTGTCCATCATTTCTAATTCAAGAGTTTCATGTCTTCTGCCAACAGCCATGAAACTTGATGGGCTTACTTTTTAGTTTGCACGCAGGGTGAAATATCAGCCCCTTCATAGTTTTTGACGTTGTAGTACAAATGTCTTCTCCCATGTTGTCGCTTGCCCTTTTTCTCTTTTGGAGTTTTATGTTTTTGTCTTTTACAGAAAGATGTTATTACTTTTTATGTAATTTATTATATCTATGTCTCAAGTTTCTATAAAAGAGATCTCCCCCTAACCTACCCACAAGGTAGCAGGTAGGCCGTTTTCTGGGTGAACAATTCAGGTTGTCTCCACCTATGTACTTGAGCCTCTTGAAACAAGGAGAGAAGCAGCTAATGCAGTCAGTGAATGGTATCTCTTTTCTTCATGATGGGATATGATTTGTGCCTACATATTAGGATACAAATACTATGGTAATTAAGTTAATGTAGCACTAGCTTGAGGATCAGTAAAGCAATTAAGTAGAATAAAGTTTGGTCCATGTTAATGTGGACACTTGATTTATGACAGAGGTCAAATTCAGAGTACTAGAAAAAGGACAGACTTACTAACCAGGACACAAAGACAGCATTAACCATAGGGAAGAGCTGTCGCCATCCTTGCCTCAAGTTTCTGTAAAGATTGCTTGGCTATTTGGGTTCTCATACACCTTTCTTATATATTTTAGAGTCAGCTTGTCAAGTTTCCTGAAAAACTTGTTGGGATTCTGTTTGGGATTATGTTTTGTAGTCTGTTAGTTGCTTAGTCATGTCCAGCTCTTTGTGACTCCCGAGGAGCCTGCTAGACCCTGGAGCCTGCTAGACTTCTCTGTTCATAGAGTTCTCCAGGAGAGAATACTGGAATGGGTGGCCATTTCCTTCTCTGGGGGATCTTCCCGACCCAGGGACAGAACCTGGGTCTCCTGTGTCACAGGCATGTTCTTTGCTGTCTGAGCCACCGTCTATGAAATTCCACAGTGTGTGTTTTCATATTTTCGTGGCCTGTTGTTTCATTTCTCTGGAATTTCATACTCTGGATGTTCCTTAGAAACATACATTTTTTTAAATTTGTAGGCCTTATTTTACCGTCATTGGCTTTAATTTGGGGATTACATTAAGTCTACTAAAATTTGTAGAATATAGACATTTTCTATTATTTAACAATATTGGTAAATTTATTAAGTCTAAAAATTTGTCTTTAGATTCTTTTGGATTTTCAACAAAATTTACACCATTATGTATTGTGTAGAAATATATATATATATATATATATATATATATATATATATATATAAAATTTTTCTAGAATCTATATGGTAATATTTTGCTTAGGATTTTTCTATTTATTTCATAAGTGAGACTACCTATAATTTTTTATTCTTAAAATAGTATTAGAGTTTGGAATCAAGGGTATACTAGCCACATAAAATGAATTGAATAGTGGGCTCATTTATATACTCTGGAATAGTTTATGTAACATTGCAATTATTTTTTTTATCCATGTATGTTTGGCAGAATCTCCAATTGAAGCCATATGGGCCTGGAGTTTCCTTTGTGGGATGAATTTTGAATGTTGATAGAGTTTCTTTAATGGTTATAAGACTCTTTAAGTTTTTTCTTTCTTCCTGAATCAGTTCCATGAGTTTGGGGGTTTTGTTTTTGTTTGTGTTTTTAGTAATTTTCCCATTTCATCCAAGTCTGTAAACTTACTGACATAGAACTATGCACAATATCTCCTTGTTATCTTTTTAATATTTGTAGGATTTATAATGATGTCTTCTTTTTATTTTTGTTAATCAGTCTTTCCTGAGGTTTGTTAAATTTTTATCAGGATCCAGTAGTCAAAACATTGTTCATCTTTTTTATTGTAATTCTGTTTTCTATTTCCAAACATATGGAGATTTTCTGGCTGCCTTTCTTATTATTTTCTTATTTCTATTATGATAAGGAAGCATATGTTATATCTGCTCTCTGAAATTTATTTTGACTTGCTTTAGGTCAATTTTTATGAATATTTTATGGTGCTTTGAGAAGAATGTGAATTTTATATTTCTTTATTAGTACAGTGTTCTATACTATTCATTCAGTGACATGTTCATTTCAATAAAATGAATATTCATTCAGTGAAATTTGTTAATTTTGTTATTCAGATCTTTTATGGTGTTACTTAAAAAAAAAAATAACCCTGATTCTTCAGTCAGTTACTGAATGAGATGTGTATAATTTGAATTTGTACATTTTTCCTTGTAGCTCAGTCAAGTTGCACTTTATATATTTGCTTATATAAAGTTGCACTTTATATATTTGCTTATATAAAGTTGCACTTTATATATTTGCTACATGTTATTGTAGCATACAAGTTTTGTTTTGTTAGTGGTTTCCCTACTAACTTTAGAACCCTTAGGGGTCACCCTATTTGGGCTATTACAAAGTGGGGTTCTATTCTCCCTACTTAGTCTTCAGCTGGATAGTGCATGCTCAGTTGTGTCCAACTCTTTGTGACTCCATGGAGTGTAGCCTGCCAGGCTCCTCTGTCCATGGAGTTCTCCAGTCAAAAGTAGGGAGTGAGTTGCCATGCCCTCCTCCAAGTCAGTTAGACAGTACTGCTTCTATTTGTTTTACTGATTTGTGCTTCTGAATGATATTTAATTTGAATAGCTTATTCTATGACTTAACTGTTAATAGTGGGGAGCTCCTAAAGTATTTTTAATACTGGAGTGACATGATTACATTTATATTAGAATTATTAATTCCATATAGTAGATGGATACAAGGGTGCAAACACAAAGGAAAGTTAATTAGGAAGTTGTTGAAATTTTCAAGGTGACTAATGATTATCAGTGGGTTATGTTAGGACACAAAGGTATTCAAAATAAGTGATACTTAAGCATTTCATTAACTCATCATAGTTGATTCAGTTTGTAAAATATCACTGTTAACAAGAATTTATTTTTTATTGATAACTTGAAAAGCCTCTAATGGATATCAAACAAAATAAAGCTGAACAAATAAGTTTAGTATAAGTATATGATAAGTATTTGACAATGGGAGCACATAAATTTTTCTATTTAAAAAATGTAAGCTTTTTTCTCAAGATTTCTAAATAGGGATTGAAAAGTATGGCTGAGGATGACCTGGCTATTTTTGACTTGGGAGGAGGTGCTTCTTTGTCATTTGAGTATTCCTGTCATTTGGTGGTCTGCGTTATTTTCGCCTCTGCTGAATCTTTTGAATCTTCTTTCTGCTGGGAACAATGATTTTTATAATCCAAAGGATTTGACCTAAGGCTGAAGAAGGAAGATTAGACCAGCCTATCCCTCAAGAATCCCTGTGACTCTTTTTCCTCCCATCAGAATGGTTTTCCTGGCATTTGGCCTCATTCTGACAGTTACTTACAGGTCTCTGAACTTGCCATGCCTTTGACCAAAATAGAGTCACTAAAATGCCTTTGGTAAACTTTATGGGCTTTTCATTCTTTTATAACTCGACCGCTGCAGGAGTTAAATGATTTCGTTCTTTAGTAGGAGATAGCTGTTGTTTTCCTCCAAAGAATTATTTATAGAACAGTGGTTTTCAGACTCTATTCTGTAACTATATAGGGGTTCTATAGCATTGCTTTTGGAGCATCTTGAGGGAAGAAGGGGGAATGACCAGGACAGTCTCTTAGTTCATCACAGCAAATCCAAGTAGAACCATGGTATTTCCATCTGATTAAACTGGTGGGATTTTATTTGAAGAAGTTTCTCATTACTAAAAAAAAAATTAAAAGTCTGAAAAACTCTTTTCTAGTGATAAGCAATCTATTTATTCATGGGCCAAAGTCAAGTCAATTCTGGTGGTTTTCTTGAAAGCTTTTTAGTACTTTTTCTTTATAAGAGTAAACAGGCTATATCTGATATTACATAAAAGACCTTATCTTAAAAGTTTGGCAGGCCTAATGTCTTCTGTTGTCACTCTTCTCTAATTTAAGCAACACAAAACTAAATTCCTCATGTTCAGTCTTAGCAGAGAGATTTTAATTCCTATCTCCCGTACCCATAATGAGGTAATTAACTGTTGGGAAGATATGCTAAACTTGTACATCTTGTACAAGTAGAAATTGATAATAAATATGTTAGAACTTGTCATTTATAATCTATTTCAGGAGTGTCTAGTGTCATTACTCTGCTCTACCAGTATTATATTAAAAATAACTCTTCTTTAAGTTTAAGAAAAAAACTTACTTCGAGTAGAAAGGAGATAATTATCAGCATTATCAGTTTTGTTTCTTAAGCTGACAAAGGAATGGCTTCTGGGTATGGTGTCTCTGAAAATAGCAAGCTCCATCACATTTCTTTATCTTGAATTTATAGAACTTCTTTGATAATAAACAGTTTGATATCTGGATATTTGATTATTTACTCTGAGCACAGTGAAGATTACTCTGAAGGCTTGTAAAATAATACTTTTGAAACTGATGATAGCACTGGGTAACTATCAACCTAGAAATATCTTTGTTTTAGGTAGTTACAGTACCTCAAACTTAATTTTGCATCTACATTTATATGATAGATTGTACATGAGCTTCAACTTTTCACCTTAATGCTTTCTTTCGCTGTAGAACATAATAATGGTAGGGGTTTTTATATTTACTTTCTTGCTGTGGCTGCTGTTTACCAGCAGAAGTAGTAAACTGATACAGAGTGATGTGATAAGAAATAGGCAGTGGGAGAATGAAAGAAATGGGAATTGCTGAAAAGGAACAAAAATAGAAAAATTGGAAAGGAATACTAGAAGCCAACAATATGATATAGGAAAAAATATATGAAATGATAAGGAAACGTAAATGAAACGGAACTCCCCTAAAGAAAAGATATGAAATGTAGTGGAATTAAACATTATGGTGGAGGGCAGACAGAGGGAACAACTTAGAGGTACAAGCTTATGGAGTTCATAGAGTCGGATACAACTGAAGTGACTTAGCAGCAGCAACAGTTGGTTAAAAGTGTGATTTTATCATTTGTCAAGTATGTTAGTCGCTCAGTCATGTCCAACTCTAGGCAACCTTGTGGACTGTAGCCTGCCAGGCTCCTCTGTCCTTGGGATTCTTTGGGCAAGAATACTGGAGTGTGTTGCCATTCCCTTCTCCAGGACCATTTGTTAAATTTTGTAGTAATTAAGGTATTTCTCTTAGTACATCAAATTAGGTTAATACATTTTTTAAAGAGTAGGTTTGTTTTCTTTTTAAATCAAACTGCCTATAAAAGAAGAGAGGTGAAAAGCAAAGGAGAAAAGGAAAGATATAAGCATCTGAATGCAGAGTTCCAGAGAATAGCAGGAAGAGATAAGAAAGCCTTCTTCAGCGATCAATGCAAAGAAATAGAAGAAAACAACAGAATGGGAAAGACTAGAGATCTCTTCAAGAAAATTAGAGATACCAAGGGAACATTTCATGCAAAGATGGGCTCGATAAAGGACAGAAATGGTCTGGACCTAACAGAAGCAGAAGATATTAAGAAGAGGTGGCAAGAATAGACAGAAGAACTGTACAAAAAAGATCTTCGCGACCCAGATAATCATGATGGTGTGATCACTAATCTAGAGCCAGACATCCTGGAATGTGAAGTCAAGTGGGCCTTGGAAAGCATCACTACAAACAAAGCTAGTGGAGGTGATGGAATTCCAGTTGAGCTGTTTCAAATCCTGAAAGATGATGCTGTGAAAGTGCTGCACTCAATATGCCAGCACATTTGGAAAACTCAGCAGTGGCCACAGGACTGGAAAAGGTCCGTTTTCATTCCAATCACAAAGAAAGGCAATGTCAAAGAATGCTCAAACTACCACACAATTGCACTCATCTCACATGCTAGTAGAGTAATGCTCAAGCTTCTCCAAGCCAGGCTTCAGCAATACGTGAGCTGTGAACTCCCTGATGTTCAAGCTGGTTTTAGAAAAGGCAGAGGAACCAGAGATCAAATTGCCAACATCCGCTGGATCATGGAAAAAGCAAGGGAGTTCCAGAAAAACACCTATTTCTGCTTTATCGACTATGCCAAAGCCTTTGACTGTGTGGATCACAATAAACTGTGGAAACTTCTGAAAGAGATGGGAATACCAGACCACCTGACCTGCCTCTTGAGAAATCTGTATGCAGGTCAGGAAGCAGCAGTTAGAACTGGACACGGAACAACAAACTGGTTCCAAACAGCAAAAGGAGTACGTCAAGGCTGTATATTGTCACCCTGCTTATTTAACTTATATGCAGAGTGTGTCATGAGAAACGCTGGACTGGAAGAAACACAAGCTGGAATCAAGATTGCTGGGAGAAATATCAATAACCTCAGATATGCAGATGACACCTCCCCTATGGCAGAAAGTGAAGAGGAACTAAAAAGCCTCTTGAGGAAAGTGAAAGTGGAGAGTGAAAAAGTTGGCCTAAAGCTCAACATTCAGAAAATGAAGATCATGGCATCCGGTCCCATCACTTCATGGGAAATAGATGGGGAAACAGTGGAAACAGTGTCAGACTTTATTTTGGGGGGCTCCTAAATCATTGCAGATGGTGATTGCAGCCATGAAATTAAAAGACGCTTGCTCCTTGAAAGAAAAGTTATGACCAACCTATATAGCATATTCAAAAGCAGAGACATTACTTTGCCAACTAAAGTCCATCTAGTCAAGGCTATGGTTTTTCCTGTGGTCATGTATGGATGTGAGAGTTGGACTGTAAAGAAGGCTGAGCACTGAAGAATTGATGCTTTTGAGCTGTGGTGTTGGAGAAGACTCTTGAGAGTCCCTTGGACTCAAGGAGATCCAACCAGTCCATCCTAAAGGAGATCAGCCCTGGGATTTACTTTGGAAGGAATGATGCTAAAGCTGAAACTCCGGTACTTTGGCCACGTCATGGGAAGAGTTGACTCATTGGAAAAGACTCTGATGCTGGGAGGGATTGGGGGCAGGTGAAGAGGACGACAGAGGATGAGATGGCTGGATGGCATCACTGACTCGATGGACGTGAGTTTGAGTGAACTCCGGGAGTTGGTGATGGACAGGGAGGCCTGGCGTGCTGCGATTCATGGGGTCGCAAAGAGTCGGACACAACTGAGCGACTGAACTGAACTGTGAACTGAACTGATCCTCTCCCCCTGCCCCTACCTCCTTTGTTAATTTCCCGTATGTTACTAGAAGGGGAGTGTCAGGGTCAACATTTGTTTTTAAATAGGTCTTAACTGCACTTTTGGTACCACATATCTCAGTTTTAAAATAATGACCATAGTTTTCTATAAAGACAAGTTCACTTACTAAACATTACCTAACTGTTCCACTCAATGAGAAATGAGAGCACAACTACTAGGCAGTAACCTTGGCAACCTACTCCAGTGTTCTTGCCTGGAGAATCCCAGGGACGGGGAAGCCTGGTGGGCTGCCGTCTATGGGGTCACACAGAGTTGGACACGACTGAAGTGACTTAGCACCAGCAGCAGCAACCTTCATTAACAGGCTGTTTTACTTTCTGTAGAAATTTATTTTTGGCAAGAGGAAAAATCTTTGTTACTAATTATAAAAATGATGTAAACTTATAAATCACTTGTTAGCAAAGGTTTTATTATTATTATTTTTCCTAAACAAACCCTCTCACTTCTATTTTTTCCATCTGTTCTATTATATAAGAGTTGTAGATTGCTTGAGCTCTTCTCTCCTCAGAATTTTTGAGTTACTTGTAATTCAGTATATTCCTTTGTTTTGCACTGAAAAGTTCTCTTGTTGACCCACCTCTTAGTTAAGGTAACCTTCATTCATTCACTTATTTCAAAAAATATATTTTGAGAATATACTTTCTAGTTGTGCTATAAATAAAAACATACAAAATGAATATAGCATAAATCCTGTTTTCAAGGAGCGAGGGAGGAATTACTTGGTTTCAGAGATTAAGTGAGCTTTGAAGTAAGTCTGGAAATACGAATCAGTGAAGGTTTCAGAGACTTAGTGAGCTTTGAAGTGGATCTGGAAATTTGAATTAAAGTTCACCTGCTCAAAAGCAAAGTGAAAAATAATTTATCTAGGCATTAGGACTCACTAAGCATCTAGAGAAATGAGGCAGAGAATCATCAGGGGACTCCGCAGTCATCAGGGAGCCAGGCCCTATCTATCTTGTATCTCATGGTCCAGAGGGACAATTTCCAACTCTTACTGTTTAATCTGCATTGCAACTAGTAGGAAGGAGAGAAAGAGCACATCTCACCTTACTTCCTTCCATTCACATCTAATGGGTCAGACTTAGACATATGACTACCTTTAGTGAAAGGCAGTTTAAGAAATTAGCCTTTGCTGTGCCCAGTTAAAAATTTCATTACTACAGAAGGAAGTGAGAACAGATGTTGAAGGACAATTAGAAGTGTCTGTTGCAGGCAGAAATTCCTTGATCAGATAACATTGGCATATGCAAAAAAAATTAACAAGGAAAATCCTTCAGCAAGAAAACCACTTTGAATATTTTACAATAAGAAGTAGATGACAAAGGCCTTAACTAAGTGAATGGGAAGGAAGTATAGATATGTGGTCAGATTTGCAAGATATTGTCAATGGAGAGTTAATAGGATTTGGTGATTCATTGGCTCTGAAGTGGGAAGAAAAAGAAGGTATTGAGGGTAACTGTTTAAGAGCATGAACTGTATAGCACTATTACATGGATTTGAATCCTGGTTTGGATACTTAGACTGGTTTCATACAAGTTGCTTAACTAGTCCTCTTGTTTTAGTTACCTCATCTGCAAAGTGAGAACAGTAACTTAATTGAAGGATTGAATGAGATAATGTATGTAAAACATCTAACTTTAGGGGAACATAAACCAAAAATAAAGTTATAGGGAAGACTGATATTTCAGGCATAGGAAGAAGAGGAATGGTAGATAAGAAAGCTAAAAGGGAACCTCAGAGAAGTAGGAGATGAACAAAAAAAGAACAGTATCCACGAAGACAAAGTGAGAGCAAGTTTCTCGAAGCTGAGGATGAATGACAGAATCAAATACTATGGTGAGGTGATTGCGAAAATAAACTTCTTTTTTTTTTGAAAATAAACTTCTTAACTTCAGTTCAGTTCAGTCTCTCAGTCATGTCCGACTATGATGCCATGGACCACAGCATACCAGGCCTCCCTGTCCAACACCAACTCCCGGAGTTTACCCTAACTCATCCTCATTGAGTCGGTGATGCCATCCAAGCATCTCATCCTCTGTCATCCCCCTCTCCTCCCCCCTCAATCTTTCCCAGCATCAGGGTCTTTTCCAATAAGTCAGCTCTTCACATCAGGTGGCTATTAGAGTTTCAACTTAACATCAGTCTTTCCAATGAACACCCAGGACTGATCTCCTTTAGGATTGACTGGTTGGATCTCCTTGCAGTCCCAGGGACTCTCGAGAGTCTTCTCCAACACCACAGTTCAAAAGCATCGATTCTTTGGCACTCAGCTTTCTTTATAGTCCAACTCTCACATCCATACATGACTATTGGAAAAACCATAGCTTTGACTAGATGGATCTTTGGCAAAGTAATGTCTCTGCTTTTTAATATGCTGTCTAGGTTGGTCATGACTTTGCTTCCAAGGAGCAAGCGTCTTTTAATTTTATGGCTGCAGTCACCATCTGCAGTGGTTTTGGAGTCCAAAAAAGTAGTCTTCCACTGTTTCCCCACCTATTTGCCATGAAGTGATGGGACCGGATGCCATGATCTTCATTTTCTGAATGTTGAGCTAAGCCAACTCTTTCGCTCTCCTCTTTCACTTTCATCAAGAGGCTCTTTAGTTCTTCACTTTCTGCCATAAGGGTGGTGTTATCTGCATATCTGAGGTTATTGATATGTCTCCTGGCAATCTTGATTCCAGCTTAGGCTTCATCCAGCCCAGAGTTTCTCATGATGTACTCTGTCTCCATATAAGTTAAATAAGCAGGGTGACAATATACAGCCTCGATGTACTCCTTTTGCTATTTGGAACCGGTCTGTTGTTCCGTGTCCAGTTCTAACTGGTGCTTCCTGACCTGCATACAGATTTCTCAAGAGGTGGGTCAGGTGGTAAGGTGTTCCCATCTCTTTAAGAATTTTCCACAGTTTCTTGTGCTCCACACAGTCAAAGGCTTTGGCATAATCAATAAAGCAGAAATTGATCTTTTTCTGGAACTCTCTTGCTTTTTCAGTGGTGCCTTTTTACTCATTTTATCAGTAAACTTGTGAGGAAAACATATTTTAATCTACCATTTAGAGTTATGGAAACAAAATTTGGTTAAAGGAATTACCAGATTCTTTGGAATTTGGAATAATTACCGAATTATTCTTGGACTGCAAGAATATCCAGTCAGTCAATCCTAAAGGAAATCAGTCCTGAATATTCATTGAAAGGACTGATGCTGAAGCTGAAACTCCAAAACTTTGGCCACCTGATGCAAAGAATTAACTCATTTGAAAAGACCCTGAAGCTTGAAGGCGGAAGAAGAGGACAACAGAGGATGAGATGGCATTACCTACTCGATGGACATGAGTTTGAGTAAGCTCCAGGGAAGCTGGAGCTCCAACCCTATGGACAGGGAAGCCTGGCATGCTGCAGTCCATGGGGTCGCAAGGAGTCAGACATGACTGAGCGACTGAACTGAACTGATTTGGAATTTTAATGAAGGAGTAACTGCCTTTGAGTTTCTAACCATTAAATCTAAATTCTTCAGGATGAGGATTTTTATGTAAATCTGAGATGAAGAGATTAAAATTATATCCCAAATTTGCTTTCATTGATCTCATCATAAATTCAGTTCAATAACACTTTAATAGGTGAAGGTTGTATGCTCTATAAAAGAAACAGGTAGCCAGGATTCTCAGGTCATAGCTTCAGACCTACTAATTCTTAGTTCCTTTTTATTAAAAGTGTCTAAATGTTCATATTTATTCTTTACTTTCAATGAGTATTTGGGACATTGGGATGATAAAATGTATGCATGTGGCATCCTCTTTCTTACTGCCCCAGATTCCATATTTATTTTAGCAATCATTATACTTTGCTGTGGTGTTGGAGAAGACTCTTGAGAGTCCCTTGGACTGCAAGGAGATCCAACCAGTCCATTCTGAAGGAGATCAGCCCTGGGTGTTCTTTGGAAGGAATGATGCTAAAGCTGAAATTCCAGTACTTTGGCCACCTCATGTGAAGAGTTGATTCACTGGAAAAGACTGATGCTGAGAGGGATTGGGGGCAGGAGGAAAAGGGGACGACAGAGGATGAGATGGCTGGATGGCATCACCGACTCGATGGATGTGAGTTGGAGCGAACGCCGGGAGTTGGTGATGGACAGGGAGGCCTGGTGTGATGCGATTCATGGGGTCGCAAAGAGTCGGACACGACTGAGTGACTGAACTGAACTGAACTGAAACTTTGCTTCAAGGTATGTAGCGATGGTAAAGCTTGCAGTCCTTCTCGTAGTATTAGATTAGGGTGGCAGCTTTGTGCTATGTTAATTAGCTATGTAACTTCAGGCAAGTCCCTGAGTCTTCGTGACGCTTCATTTGATAAATTGGGTCAGACGATTTACCCTGTACACTTCATAAGGTTTTATTAAGACTCCATGTGTGAAATGCTCTTTAAAGTTAAGCACCCAATAAACATAAGGTAACATTATTAATTTGGCTTGTCACTTGTCCTTCATTTGGCTAACATAGGAATCAGCATCTCATTTGATTTTTGGACCAAATCCATGTTCCCATTAATGAAGGAATATTCTATCCTATAGAAAGTGTAAGAATTTCCTCATGGAAGAATACATGTACTCTGGAAGCATTTCACCTTTTTTTTGGTTTTGGATTTAGTTTTTGTCATTTGGGCAAAATACTAATTTGGGCAAGATACTAATACAATGACTGCCAGTAGTTTTTATGTATTTTTCACATTATTAATTAGATAACTGCTTTTCTTTTTCACATAGGTTGCAAGTAGGCTCATAAAGTAGACTTTTATAGGACTTCTGAAACATTACTTGAATATTAAATGCTTACAAGGGACCAGTTGCAAGATTGATGTTATTTTAAAGTTTTTGAAATTACTGTATCCTAACTTGGTTAAAAAAATGTTTAATGCTGAAGTTTCTAAGTTGAAGGGAACAGGCTTGCTAATATTGTGTCAGTTTAGGGATTTTTTAGGTCTAGTTCACCTGATTGCTTCTCCATTGTCTGATTCTTTAATGGTGATAGAAAGGACAGGAAGAAAGATGAGGAGTAAATATGGGGCTGCCCAGGTGGTGATAGTGGTAAAGCATCTGCCCGTCAATGCAGGAGACATAAGAGACCAGTTCAACCCCAGAAAATCCCATGGACAGAGAAGCGTGGCGGGCTATAGTCCATAAGGTCTCAAAGAGTCAGACACGACTGAGCACATATTCATGTGAGGACTAAATATATTAACCACAGTAGAGTTTAGCTGTAATCTGAATTTTCAAGAATATAGAATCTATGATTGTTTTACTTCTGTACCGGCAGTTGTGGTAGGAGACGCTGTGCCTGTAACTTCAAACCCATTACAGGAAGATATAAAAATATGTTTATCCCTTGATGGTAAATCACAAGGAATTAGTATAAGGGGAGAAAAATCAGTTTTCTGCTCTGGTCAAAAGATGGCAGTATTGCTGTGCTCATTGTTTTCTTCTGCAGTTTGGGCTCAGTTTTTTTTTTTAATGCAAAAAACAGATTTAGTGATCTAATTAACAGTGACCCTTCAAGTGGAATGCCACATTTCTAATCAAAGGACCAGAAGAATAAATCAGAAAAGTGGAATTTATATTTTTAAAATGTTTTAGATTGTTTTAATAGCTCTTTGTAAAAATAACATTCTCTAATACTCAGATTTGCCAGAGAAAAAATAAAATACCTTGTGTCACGGTTTCAAGTTTGGTAGGCTTGAAATACCCTCCCTGTGATACTTGGATGGCTTTCAGGGTTCCAACATGTCTTACAGGGTTTTTTTCTTTGTTTTTAGTTTTTAAAGGTCATCGAAGTTATTTTTTCATTAAGGTGATACTTTTTTTCTTCAAATGTTAAAATCAGGTAATCGTTTTTCTTTCTATTTCTTTGGTCATTATACTTTACTTGTTGGTAGTCTGGAAATATAAAGGTGGTCTCTCTTTTTTTTTTTTTTTTTGCTGGGAAAGCTACATGTTCTCGCCTTGTTTCTAAGCCAGTATTATAAATGGCTCTCTGGGCTTGATGCTCTGTTTTTCTCTAAGCAGATCTTTCAAGGACAGAGAAATTCAGTGAAAATCACTGGGAAAAAATTGCACAGTGAACTCCTAAAAAAAGTGGCTTTATTGTTGGATGTGTAAAGTGTTCTTTCAAAAATACAAACATGTAAATCATAATACATTTGGGAGGGGGTGATGGGGAAGAACTGTTGGTGTATGGAGAGAACACAAAATAATCCAGCTTTTTTCTTAATTTACATTAGAATAAGAAAATACTGTTGGATTCTGCATATAGAGTGCAGATTTGCCTATTTGATGCCTTTTAAAGTTAGCATTTAAATGATTTACTTTAAGAAATAATTAAGCTTTCAACAAATAACTCTGTGTCTAGTTTATCATATAGCTATAGTACAGAAAACATTCTAATTAGCTTTGCATTGTGACTCACTTGAGTCTAAACTACAAGCCCAAAAATCTTATTAAAAATCTTTGAGGCCAGATGTATTTCAGAATTCTGATTTTTTAAAAAAGTGGTATAGTACATATTTGTTTCATCGTATCACCCACCTTTCTCGATAGGGTCTGGGGCAGTACCCTGCAATCAAACTTTGTATGTTTTTAGCAAAACGTTTGAGTGGGTATACCACATGGGCTCAGTCTTACTTCAACTTAGGTCAATTTTGAGGCCAAATGAATCTGCCATCAACTTAAGAAAAAAGCTATAGTTTACAGAGCTTTTTGGATTTCACCATGGAGTGTAAGAGATAGTACATCTGAAGTGCCAGTTTGGTCTACTCTCTGAACTGCCAAAAATCAATTCAGTTTTCTGTTTGTAAATGGGAAAAATTTAATTTAATGTTATGTTCTATTTAATGGTTTTGTTTTTTAAGAATACATTTTACTTTGACTAGGTGGTTTAAGTATAAAATGCATTTCAGCAAATACCATAATACACTGAAAGAAAACCAAAGATGTGGAAAAATTTGTACAGCCATTATCTACCATGAAGCAACAGGGTATCTGATGTACATTCTGTGGCAAGAAAGCCATCATTCTTTTTCTCTTAGGAGTACTGTGCTAAAAGCATTTCCCACTATTTTATTCTATACTGGTAATCAAGATCAGCTTTATTTCCTGCAGTACAGTTATGGGATAGAATATTTCATATTTCAAGTAGGATTAAGCCTGACCAGCACTTAGGTTGGAGACTTCTTCCTAAGACTTCCCCTTAGGAGGGGAATATATGTGTTCCAGGGAAATGATAGAGGGATTGTATTATGTGGCCATCCTGCTTCCTTTAGAAGTACTTCCTCCAGCTCTGCATTAGAGCTGGACATTGTGTACTGAATAATATATAAAACCCAGGATAATGTCTACTAGTTCCCATTTCAGTTTAAAATATTAGGTTAGCCTTTAACCTCATCTGATCAAAATAATACTTTGCTTCATCTTCTATAATTAGTCATGACTTTTTTTCTGCCTTCCACTGATAAGTATGAGTAGAAAGCACTATTGACCATTTCTCCACCATCAGTTGTAAGTCAATAGTAAAGAAAGCCCGTGTTAATTTAACCTGTTATTTCATGTAATATAGTTAGTGTTATAGCACAAGTGAAAAATATCCCATTATTCAGGATCTTGTTAAGCCATGAAACATAAGTCTTTGAGAGATCAAGATACATAGTTCATTCGGAAAAGGTTAGCAGAGGATACCATTATGCCAGAATGGATGTCGCTTAGTTGTTTAGTTTTACTTCCTCTTATTAAAAAAAAAACAAAACTACATGGCATAGAAATTTACACAAGCATAGAGCAACCTTTTGCCTTCTACCAGATCCCAGGTCCAACATTGCTTATTTTTCTTCTCTAGTCCTGACTTATGTTTTTATATGGCCATTACCATGACTTTCCCAGTTTAATTTTAGTATTATTCAAATCTCTAAATAACTTCTAAATCTTTTTTCTCTTTTAGAATTTAAAATTTCTTACTGGGCTTGTTAAGACCTACTAAGCCATATCTTCTGATTGTCATATTTTCTCTCTTGAAGTAACACCTCTTTCACACCTGCTAACCAGCCTTTAAAAAAGGACAGTCTTTAAAAAGCCTTTTAAAAAGGTTTCTCTTTTTGATTTGGATGAAACCTATCCAAATCAATTAATTAGTATAATTACTTGGTTCTTACAGGCTATTTCAAAATACATGTGACTGATTATGGAAGTAAATGATTTATCCTAGACACTATGAAAGAAAATAATTCTCAGTATAGAAAAGTCTTGGCTATATGAATTCTATACGAACTTTTTTCATATTACCTGTTTTCTTTGATCTTTGAATACAGAATTATGGTATTTTTGAGGTCTGTAACTACTGTAAGCAAAAGGACAAAAATTGTATTTAAACAGCAATCAGCAGTGGCAAAACAGCAACAGCCATTTAAAAGGAATTCCTAACATTTTGCTCTGAGACATTGAGATTAGCCCAATTCATAAAAATAGCTTTGTGCTACCACACACAGTTTCCTTGTTAAGAAATTAATGTGGCCAGTTAAGTTATACCAACCTAATTTTAGGAAGATAAATTATGAAAACTGGAATGAAAACAAAGCAGAAGAATCGGCCGATGTTGGCAACATTCTAGAAATTAACTTAAATTTGCATCAAGCCAGGAACATATTGTTTGTAAGTGATGAGGCTTCTACGTGCTTTTGTACAACTGTTGTGAGAAAGGATCATGCTTACTTGATTAGACATTGGCTTCGCTAACTGTGGAACTAGGATCAAAATAAATCCTTTAAATGGGAGTTTAAAGATACCTTCATTCAAATTGTATATATCCCTTGTACAGTAATCTAGTTTTTTTAAAAAACAATCTTATACCTACTGCTATGAAAATGAGTGTAGTCGTTGCACAGTTGTAGCAAAATCTGCTGATGCTGTGGGACTTCACTGGTGGCTCAGATGGTGAAGAATCTGCCTGTAACGTGGTAGACCCAGGTTCGATCCCTGGGTCAGGAAGATCCCCTGGAGCGGGGCATGGCAGCCCATTCCAGTATTCTTGCCTGGAGAATTCCATGGACAGAGGAGGCTGGCAAGCTACAGTCCATGGGATTACAAAGAGTTGACATAACTGAGCGACTAACACGTTTCTTCCCATCACTGATGCCTTAGTATGTCACTATAAAAAAAAAAAATTAAGAAGTCATCAACAGATGTGTTAGTTTCCTATTGCTACTATTAACAAATTACCACAAAGTTAGTGGCTTAAATTAGCACAAATTTTTTATCTTATACTTCTGAAGGTCATAGGTTCAAAATTAAGGTGTTAGCAGAGCTGCAGTTTCTTTTTTGAGGTTCTAGGGGAGTGCTACAATGTTTGTATCCCTCAAAATTCATATGTTGAAATCCTAATCCCATGTATGATTGCATCAGGCCTTTGGAGGTGATCAGGTTATGAAGTTGGAGCACTCAAAAATAGGGATCACTGCCCTTGTAACAGGAAACCCAGAGTGCTCCCTACCCCCTTCCAACCAAATGTGGACACAAGGGCCATCTATGAACCAGGAGGCAGGTATCCTCACTGATACCTGCTGAACCCCTTAATCTTGGACTTCCCAGCTTCCAAAACTATGAGAAATAACTGTTTATTGTTTGAACCATCTAGTCTCTGGTATTTTTGTTATAGCAACCCAAACAGACTGAGACAGGGAGAATGATTTCCTTACCTTTTCAGTTTCTAGATTCAGCCCATATCCTTGGTCTTTGGCTAGCATTCCTGTTACTCCAAACTTAGCTTCAGTTATCACCTCTCTTTCTCTGACTCACCTACTCCCCTTTTCTATTTATAAGGATCTTCATAATTATATTGGATTCAATCAGATAATCCAGTGTAATCTTCCCATTTTGAATCCTTAATTCCATCACATGTGCACATGTCCTTTTGCCGTGTGATATGGTATGTTTAAAGGTTTGGGGATTAGGATATGGACATCCTGGGAGTCCATTACTCTTCCTCCCAGACGCTGTTACCCTGTTAACAGTTCATATCTCTGATGTCTAGATCTGAGCCTTTTTAAAAAGTTTCTGTGGAGAATATTTAGGGGGCAGTGACAAGAAGACAGATTAAAAAAACCTTTTTTTTAGAAACTAACAACAAACAGTGAAGATTAAGTAGTAAGCCTATAGTGGTAGTCACCTCCCAAATATTTTTTTTAAATCAATAAATGGGTCTATGAGAAGACTAGAAATACTAGATACCATACAATTTTAGTTATCTGTTCCTGCGACCCCATGGACTGCAGCCCGCCAGGCTCCTTTGTCCATGGGGATTCTCCAGGCAAGAATACTGGAGTGGGTTGCCATGCCCTCCTCTAGGGCATCGTCCCGACCCAGGGATCAGCCCAAATCTCCTGCGTCTCCTGCACTGGCAGAGAGATTCTTGAGCCATCTGCCAGGCCAGATTATTTGACTACAGTCTAGCTTTCGTAGCTTTCATATGTACCAGGAAACCAAAAAACTTGTGACTTGCTTTGTGGCAACATTTGCTTTCTTGTGGTCTGGAACCAAACCTGCAGTATCTCCAAGGTGTACCTGCACTGACTTCTTGGTGGGGCTTTTCTCACTTAGACCTCCCTCACCTCTTCACACCTCTCTGCAACCTGTATTCTCACACTATTACACTTTCTCCCTCGGTGAGCTCAGAAGTTTAGTGCCGCACACTTAGATCTACATTTCTTGTTCTATTGGTGGTAGAAAGTATCTTTAAACACACTTTGAAATAATCTTTTTTGAAATAATCAGGGCATTACTCTTGATTTCTCTTTGTAATATAGGAGCATGTACACCCCCACCGTGTCTTTCATTTCTCCCTTACCTGCACCTTTATGTTTATGTTGCCAAGGTTGACAGTATTTTTCCTGAGATTCTGTAATCTATTTTGAAACATTACCAATCTGTGGAGTGATTCTGAACATTGAGGGCCAGTGATATAAATTGCTTAATATTGTAAATATTATTCACCACAGAATGGACTAATACGTTAGAGTTAAATTTCCTTCTCTGTTGGTTTAATGTTGTAATCAGAGTGACACTGAGAGGAAAATTTTCTTACAGTTAGGTTAGGCGAATAGACTCTCTCTTTCCCTTCATCTCCTCCTCCCCCACTTCCCGCTTTCTCTTCTCCCTCCCTCTCTCTCTCCCCACCCCATCCCCACCGCCCCAGGTACATGTACCAGATCTTCAGTGTTTTTCCAGTTATTTCATTTCCTCACTCCCTTCTCCCTGGAGTCTCCCTCTCCTTTAATCTGGAGCAGTTACTCTCTAAGGGCTCCGTGCAGTTATCATTCCAGGACTTCACTCCCTTCACTGTTCTCCTCTGTGGTGTCCACTGGTTTCTGTGTCACCTTTCTCCTCTTTCTTTATTTACCTCCTCCTTTTGCTAGAGGTAAAATTTCTGAGTCATCAAATAGCTGAAAGCTTCTTTCTCCCTCCTGTATATTTATTTGACAGTATGGCAAAAAATAGCACCCACTTTAAACTGCTTTTTCCCCAGGATTTGGAGTGCACTACTCCACAGATGCCAGTATGATTCCTGGACCATTAGAGGTAACCAGTTTTTCTCTCTGTAGGTATTTAGCATTTTTCCTTGGTCCCCAAAGTTCTAAAATTTAACAGTAATGCATCTAAGTGTGTATGTTTTTCATTCACAAGTTTGGCATTTTCACTGTGTTACGTAAAATCCTCTGCGTACTCTCCTGTTAGCTCTCGCTGATCTCATCCTTCCTCCTCTTTCCTCCCTGTGTTACAGCCACGCTGGCCGCCCCTCCTTCCTCACACATGTCTGAATGTCTCTGCATTGGCCATTCCAATTGTGCAGAATGCTCTTCCTTCAAATATCTATATGGCCCACTTCCTTATCTCCTCAACCTTTGTTCAGATGTCGCTTCCTGAAGTGTCACCCTTTTCTAATTATCCTACTTAAAATTGCAATCTCTAATACAATCTAAGTACTTCTAATCCTCTTGAAAAAACAAAGTGAAGTCTCTCGGTCGTGGTCGTTTTGGACTCTGCAACCCCATGGACTATATAGCCCACCAGGTTCCTCCATCCATAGTATTTTCCAGGCAGGAATACTGGAGTGGGTTGCCATTTCCTTCACCAGGAGATCTTCCCAATCCAAGGATTGAACCTGGGTCTCCCACATTGTAGGCAGATGCTTTACCATCTGAGCCACCAAAGGAAGTCAATCCTCTTACCTTGAAAATTAAATCTTAATCTTGATTTAATTTTCTTCATAGAACCTATCACTAAGTTAAAAATATATGCAAACTGTGATATTGTGAATATATATTTCATCTTTGTTCCTGGTTTCAGGCCAGAGCTCCTAAAACTCTTGTCATTTCCTAAGTGATGAGAATGATAGGAATGTCTTATTATAATACCTGGCTTTGGTAAGGGTGAAAGGAACAATGTTTGTTATTCATAACAAGCCCATTTCAACCATACCTTAGTTTACATTAATGAGGTGGCTTTTGTGCAGCCCCTAAGAATAGGGGACCAGTTGCCAGGGAAACTGACTATGTGATTAGAGGTTGGAACTTTCAGCGCCACCCCTCACCCCTTTTAAAGAGGGGAAAGGGGGCTGGAGATTGAGTTCAGTCAAAGTGGCCAATGATTTAATCAACTGTGTGTGTTTATTGAAGCTTCTATAAAAGCCTGTCACTGAAGAGATTTGGAGGGCTTTCAGGATGGAGAGGAGGTGCTGGGAGGGTAGTGTGCTTGGAGAGGGCATGGAGGCTCTGCTTGCCTCTCCCAGATTTTCCCCTGTGCGTCTCTTCTATCTGGCTGTTCCTAAATTGTATCTTTTAATAATAAACCAGTAACATAGTAAGAGAGCCATTCTAGAAAATTATTTAAGGTAAGGAGAGGGTTGTGGGATCCCCCATTTTATAGCCGGTGGATCAGAAGTGCCAGAGACTTGAACTTGCAGTTGGCATTCGAAGGACAGTCTTATGGGACCAGGTGTATAGTGTTCAGTTCAGTTCAGTCGCTCAGTCGTGTCCAACTCTTTGTGATCCCATGAATCACAGCACGCCAGGCCTCCCTGTCCATCACCAACTGGAGTTCACTCAGACTCACGTCCATTGAGTCAGTGATGCCATCCAGCCATCTCATCCTCTGTCGTCCTCTTCTCCTCCTGCCCCTAATCCCTCCCAGCATCAGAGTCTTTTCCAATGAGTCAACTCTTCGCATGAGGTGGCCAAAGTACTGGAGTTTCAGCTTTAGCATCATTGCTTCCAAAGAAATCCCAGGGCTGATCTCCCTTAGAATGGACTGGTTGGATCTCCTTGCAGTCCAAGGGACTCTCAAGAGTCTTCTCCAACACCACAGTTCGAAAGCATCAATTCTTCAGTGCTCAACTTTCTTCACAATCCAACTCTCACATCCATACATGACCACAGGAAAAACCATAGCCTTGACTAGACGGACCTTTGTTGGCAAAGTAATGTCACTGTTTTTTAATATGCTATCTAGGTTGGTCATAACTTTCCTTCCAAGGAGGAAGTGTCTTTTAATTTCATGGCTGCAATCACCATCTGTAGTGATTTTGGAGTCCCCCCAAAATTGAATTAAATTTTAGGACATGACGTCAGTGTTTGCAGAAAACTGGAGGATTGCTTGGCAAGGGAAAAACACATATGCAGACAAACACACATACATACATATATATGTATGTGAGTATGTGTATATATAATTATGTGTGTATGTGTTGATATATATGTGCATATATATATATAAATCCTTTGTATTAGTTTTCTAGGACTACCAAAACAGAGTACCATAGACTGCATGGCTTTAAATAACAGAAATTTCTCACAGTTCTGAAAGCTAGAAGTCTGAGATCAAAGAGTCCTTAGGGTTGGTTTCTTCTGAGGTCTCTCTGCTTAGGTAACAGTCTTTTCCCTGTGTCTTCACTTGGTCTTCCTTCTGTAATTCTGTGTCCAAATTTCTTCTTCTTATAAGGACACTGGACATATTGGATTAGAGCCCGCTCTAATGACCTCATTTTAACTCAGTTGCATCTTTAAAGCTATTATCTCCAAATACAGTCACATTGTAAGATACTAGGGGTTAGGGTTTCAACACATGAATTTTAAGGGAACTCAATTCAATCCATGAGAGACTTATTATTTATAGTCTGTCTCCTCCAGTTGGAATGTAAGCTTCATGAAAGTTAGGGCTTTTGTTGTTGTTGCTGTGTTTTAATGTATATGTAACATCTAGAACAATGCCCAGCACCATAATAGATAATGAATAAATAATAATGAATGTTCTAGCCTTTTGATGAGTTAGTTTAATCTGAACACTTATTTTCATCTCTAGAAAATTCTTTTATGACTGCACTAATTCCAGTCCCCCTCCCCCAACTCTCTGCTATCTTTCCAGTAATCCTACTAATTGAAATTCGGACCTACTTGATTCGTCTCTCCTGTCTCATTTGCAGTCAATCCTTTGTTAACACTTTTTTGGAAGATTTTTCAACCATAACTTCCTTTACTTTGATAACATGTATTTCATTCCTAAGAGCTCTCTTTTTCATCAGTTTCATGGCGTTCATTCTCTTATTGTTTTTGAGGGTGCTATATTTTTGCTGACCTTTCTGCATTTATCAGGTCTTGTTATTAATATGTCTCTTTTGTCCCTCAATGTTCTGTTTCTTTATAGGCCATTTTTTGTTTGTTTCTTTTATTCTTTTTTTTTTAATTCATTTATTTTGAGTTGAAGGATAATTACAATATTGTGCTGATTTTCTGCCACACATCAACCTGGATCAGCCATAGGTATACAGATGTCCCTCCCTTCTTGAGACTCCCTCCCACATTCCACCTCACCCCACTATTTCTTTTATTCTTCATCTCACATATTACATAAGCATTTCTCTTAATTATCTGTCATTGTTCATTTTTATTTAATAATGGGACAAAAAAGTATGTGGAGGTTATTTTAAGGGGTGATATTTTTGCCTGGTGATGTGACTTTATGATTTGCTGAATGCAGAGGTCTTTGGTTTATGGGGTGCCTTCAGTTCAGTTCAGCCGCTCAGTCATGTTTGATTCTTTGTGACCCTGTGGACTGCTGCATGCCAAGCTTCCCTGTCCATCATCAACTCCCAGAGCTTGCTGAAACTCACGTCAATCAACTTGGTGATGCCATCCAACCATCTCATCCTCTGTCATCCCCTTCTCTTCCTGCCTCATTCTTTCACAGAATCAGGGTCTTTTCTAGTGTGTCAGTTCTTTGCATCAGGTGGCCAAAGTATTGGAGCTTTAGCTTCAGCATCAGTCCTTCCAGTGAATATTCAGGAGTGATTTCCTTTAGGATTGACTGGTTTGATCTCCTTGTTATTGAAGGAACTCTCAGGAGTCTTCTCCAACGTCACAGTTCAAAAATATCAATTCTTTGGTGCTCAGCTTTCTTTATGGTCCAATTCTCACATCTGTACGTGACTACTGGAAAAACTATAGCTTTGACTGACAGACCTTTGTTGGCAAAGTAATATCTTTGCTTTTTAATATGCTGTCTAGGTTGGTCATAGCTTTTCTTCCAAGGAGCAAGAATCTTTTAATTTCATGGCTGCAGTCACCATCTGCAGTGATTTTGGAGCCCAAGAAAATAAAGTCTGTCACTGTGTCCATTGTTTTCCCGTCTATTTGCCATGAAGTGATGGGACCAGATGCCATGATCTTAGTTTTTTGAATGTTGAGTTTCAAGCCAACCTTTTCACTGTCCTCTTTCACTTTCATCAAGAGGCTCTTTAGTTCCTCTTCACTTTCTGCCATAAGGGTGGTATCTGCATATCTGAAGTTATTGTTATTTCTCCTTGCAATCTTGATTCCATCTTGTGCTTCATCCAGTCTGGCATTTTGCATAATGTACTCTGCATATAAGTGAAATAAGCAGGGTGACAATATGCAGCCTTGATGTACTTCTTTCCCAGTTTGGAACCAGTCCATTTTTCCATAGCTGGTTAGCTGTTACTTCTTGACCTGATGCAGGTTTCTCAGGAGGCACATAAGATGGTATGGTATCCCCATCTCTTTCAGCATTTTCCACAGTTTGTTTTGATCCACACAGTCAAAGGCTTTGGCGGAGTTCATAAAGCAGAAGTAGATGTTTTCCTGGAACTCTCTTGCTTTTTTGATGATCCAGCAGAATTTGGCAATTTGATCTCTGGTTCCTCTGCCTTTTCTAAATCCAGCTTGAACATCTGGAAGTTCTTAGTTCACATATTCTTGAAGCCTAGCTTAGAGAATTTGGGGCTGTTTTTTCTAGCATGTGAGATGAGTGCAATTGTGTGGTACTTTGGACATTGTTTGGCATTTTCTTTCTTTGGGATTGGAATGAAAACTGACCTTTTCCAGTCCTGTGGCCAGTGCTGAGGGAGTGCCTTAGGTCTTCCTAAATAATTATTCAACTTTCTTAGATTAAACGTTTTCCAGCTTTTAGGGAAGAGATAAACTTGTCATCATATGCAGGTAGCATGATACTGTATGTAGAAACCCTAAAGATTCCACACAAAAATTACTAGCACTGATAAATGACTTCAGCAATATAGCAGGAGACAAGATCAACACACATAATTTAGTCGCATTTATTTATAGTAACAATGAAATGTCAGAAAGGAAATGTAAAAAAAAAAAAAACCTTGTAAAATCACACTGCTCGCAAAATACTTAGGAATAAACCTAAAGAAATGAAACACTTATACGCTAAGAACTATATGGATCATTAAATAAGGAAATGGGAGATGATTCAAAGAAATGGAAAGATATCCCATGCTCTTAGATTGGAAGAATTAATATTGTTACATTGGCCATACCGCCCAAAGCCAACTATATTTTAAATACAATCCCTATCACATTATCTGTGACATTTTTCACAGAAATAGAAAAAATGATCCAAAAATTTATATGGAACCATAAAAGACCCAGAATTATGAAAGGAATCCTGAGGAACAAAAACAAAGCAAGCATAACCCTCCAATACCTCAAACAATACTGCAGAGCTTCAGTAATCAAAATGGTGTGGTGGCACAGAAACAGACATGGATCAAGGGAACAGAATTGAGAGCCAGAAATAAACCCACACACCTATGGACAATTAGTCATCAACAAAGGAAGAAAGAATATATAATGGAAAAAATAAACTGTCTTCAGCAGGTGACGTTGGGAAAGTTGGACTGCTGCTGCTGCTAAGTCGCTTCAGTCGTGTCCAACTCTGTGCGACCCCATAGACGGCAGCCCACCAGGCTCCCCCGTCCCTGGGATTCTCCAGGCAAGGACACTGGAGTGGATTGCCATTTCCTTCTCCAATGCATGAAAGTGAAAAGTGAAAGTGAAGTCGCTCAGTCTTGTCTGACTCTTAGTGACCCCATGGACTGCAGCCTACCAGGCTCCTCCATCCATGGGATTTTCCAGGCAAGAGTACTGGAGTGGGGTGCCATTGCCTTCTCCCAGAAAGTTGGACGGTTGCATGTAAATCAATGAAGTTAGAACACTCCCTCACACCATACACAAAAATAATTTTAAAATTCTTAAAGACTTAAATGTGAGACATGACACCATTCAGTTCAGTTCAGTTCAGTTCAGTCGCTCAGTCATGTCTGACTTTTTGCGACCCCATAGACCACAGCACTCCAGGCTTGCCTGTCCATCACCAACTCCCGGAGTTTACCCAAACTCATGTCCAAAGAGTATAATCAATCTGATTTGAGTATTGACCATCTGGTGATGTCCATGTGTAGAGTCTTCTCTTGTGTTTTTGGAAGAGGGTGTTTGCTATAACCAGTACATTCTCTTGGCAAAACTCTGTTAGCCTTTGCCCTGCTTCATTCTGCATTCTCTTGGCAAAACTCTATTAGCCTTAAGACACCATAAAACTCCTAGAAGAGAACATAGGCAAAACATTCTGACATAAATTGGACTGATATTTTCTTAGGCCAGTCTCCCAAGGCAATAGAAATAAAAGCAAAAATAAACAAATGGGACCTAATCAACTTAAAAGTTTTTGCACAGCAAAGGAAACCATAAACAAAACAAAAGACAACCTTCAGAATGGGAGAAAATATTTGCAAACAATGCAACTGGCAAGGGTTTAATATCCAAAATATACAAATACACAACTGCTCATGCAGTCCAACAACAACAGAAAAATGGACAGCTCAGTCAGAAAATGGGCAGAAGACCTAAATAGACATTTCTCCAAAGAAGGCTTACAGATGGCCAATAGGAACATGAAAAGATGCTCAACATCACTAATTATTAGAGAAATGCAAATCAAAACTACAATGAGATGGCACCTCACACCAGTCAGAATGCCCATCAATAAAAAGTCTACAAATACCTAATGTTGGAGAGGATGTGGAAAAAAGGGAACTCTGCCACAGTGTTGGTGGGAATGAAAGTTGGTGTAGTCACTATGGAAAACAGTATGAAGGTTCCTCAAAAAACTAAAAATTAGAGTTGCCATATGATTCAGCAGTCCTACTCCTGGTCATATATCCTGAGAACACTGTAATTCTAAAGGATACATGCACTCCCATGTTCATAGCAGCACTATTCACAATAGCCAAGACATGGAAACAGCGTAAATGTCCATTGACAGATGAATGGATAAAGAAGATGTGGTGTGTGTATATATATAATGGAATGCTACTCAGCCATGAAAAGGAATGGAATGATGCCTTCATGTATGAAGCTAGAGATTATCATACTAAGTGAAGTAAGTCAGAAAGAGACAAATACCATGATATCACATATATGGAATCTAAAATATGACACAAATCAACTTATCTGTAAAACAGAAACAGACTCACAGACATAGAGAAAAAATTTGTGATTGCCAAGGGGGTCAGGAGGTGGGGGAGGGATAAATTAGCAGTTTGGGGTTAGCAGGTGCAACCTGTTTTACATAAAATGGATAGACAACAAGGTCTTACTGTATAGCACAGGGAACTATATTCAGTATCCTATGATAAACCATAATGGAAAAGAATGTATAACTGAATCACTTTGCTGTACAGCAGAAATGAACACAGCGTTGTAAATCAACTATACTTCAATTAAAAACAAACCTTCCAACTTTTTACCTGGCTCTCCAACTTGCCATGAATAAGAGTGTGAAATCTGTAGTTTATTATATATGCTTTGAATTAATATCTTTGTTTTCACTTCTTACTCCTGTGACATTTTGTGTATTTTTCCTCTGTAGTTCAACAGGTCAAATTATGCCCTCTGTGGCTGTAGTTCTCTCTCTACTCTCTTCATTCACTCCTGCTCCTCTATCTACATATCATATTTCAGAAAAGTGTTCAAAGTCACTATTAATTAATGAGTTTCTCAGTCCTTTTTACTTTATTGTTTTGAGTTAGTACATTTTTCAACACATTATATTTAAGGATGTCTAAAGGAGAGAGGGAAAAATCTTGTCATCAGTTTGCTTGTCTTGAGTTAGAATTTTTCAGTCCTTTAATAATTGAATATAGAAAACAGAATTTGAACTTACTTTCATAATGTGGATCTTCATTAGAAACCCCAGTTATTTGGGATGTGCTCTGTGAAAGTCATGGCTTCCCTGGTGGCTCAGATGGTACAGAATTCACCTGCAGTGTGGGAGACCTAGGTTCGATCCCTGGGTTGGGAAGATGCCCTGGAGAAGGACTTGGCAATCCACCCTAGTACTCTTGCCTGGAGAGTCCCCATGGACAGAGGAGCCTGGAGGTCTACAGTCCATGGGGTTGCAGAGAGTCAGATACAACTGAGCGACAAAGCACTTTGAAAGTGCAAGTTGCTCAGTTGTGTCCAACTCTTTGCGACCCCATGGACTATGCAGTCCATGGAATTCTCCAGGCCAGAATACCGGAGTGGGTAGCCATTCCCTTCTCCAGGGTGTCTTCCCAGCCCTGGGATTGAACCCAGGTCTCCTGCATTGCGGGCATAATGTGGGTCTTCTTTGCTACTGCTGCTGCTGCTAAGTCGCTTCAGTCGTGTCTGACTCTGTGCGACCCCATAGACGGCAGCCCACCAGGCTCTCCCATCCCTGGGATTCTCCAGGCAAGAACACTGGAGTGGGTTGCCATTTCCTTCTCCAATGCATGAAAGTGAAAAGTGAAAGGGAAGTCGCTCAGTCGTGTCCGACTTCGCGACCCCATGGACTGCAGCCTACCAGGCTCTTCCATCCATGGGATTTTCCAGGCAAGAGTACTGGAGTGGGGTGCCACTGCCTTCTCTGGGGTCTTCATTAGAAGCCTCAATTATTGGGATGTGCTCTAGTTGTTTAAATATAGGTGTGAGATGGGTCTGTCTGTGCTCTTGAATCCAGTAGAGAGAAGTTCTTGATTAGTAACTTCTCTGGGGTTATAACCACAGCAGCAGGGCTAAAACTTTTCTAGTTTTCTCTCTCAGTAGATGACCTTGCTTCCTACTCTGCTTTTAACAAGACGCTCTATCGTGAACTTCCGTTTACCTTAGAACATCCCAGTTCCCAGTTCATTCTCCCTTGCTGTTTCAGATGAAGAGCTGGAGTCCATCTTTTCTGAAGCGATCTCCTCCATTTGCAGCCTGAAGTCCTGGGACTGTTCTCCTGGATCTGCGTCTGCAGATATGTTCAGATCTTCCCCTTGGTGTGGGGGGAAAAAACCTTCCTTCCCATCTTTTTCTTGAAGCTACATGTTCAGCTGGAAAAACCTTCTAAATTTTTTTCTAAGTTCTGATTTCTTTGCATATAGGTATTCTCTTGATGTCTGTCTTCAGTCCACTTTTTTCTCTTGTCCTTTTCCTGGGAAATCCTGTTTGTTCCCATAACTTCATCTGTTATTGAGCCCTAACCACTTTCCTTACATTCAGGTGCTCCATTCCACCTACCCATTAGTTCATTTCAGTTCAGCTCAGTTCAGTCACTCAGTTGTGTCCGACTCTTTGCGACCCCATAGACCACAGCATGCCAGGCTTCCTTGTCCATCACCAACTCCTGGAGCCTCTTCAAACTCATGTCCATTGAGTTGGTGATGCCATCCAACCATCTCATCCTCTGTTGTCCCCTTCTCCTCCCGCCTTCAATCTTTCCCAGCATCAGGGTCTTTTCTAATGAGTCAGCTCTTTGCATCAGGAAGCCAAAGTATTGGAGTTTCAGCTTCAATATCAGTTCTTCCATTGAATATTCAGGACTGATCTCCTTTAGGATGGACTGGTTGGATCTCCTTGCAGTCCAAGGGACTCTCAGGAGTCTTCTCCAACACCACAGTTTAAAAGCATCAATTCTTCGGTGCTCAGCTTTCTTTATAGTCCAGCTCTCACATCCATACATAACTATTGGAAAAACCATAGCTTTGACTAGATGGACCTTTGTTGGAAAAGTAATGTCTCTGCTTTTTAATATGCTGTCTAGGTTCGTCATAACTTTCCTTCCAAGGAGTAAGCATGGCTGCAATCACCATCTGCAGTGATTTTGGAGCCCCCCAAAATAAAGTCACCTACTGTGTCCACTATTTCCCCGTCTATTTGCCATGAAGTGATGGGACCAGATGCCATGATCTTAGTTTTCTGAATGTTGAGTTTTAAGCAAACTTTTTCACTCTCCTCTTTCACGTTCATCAAGAGGCTCTTTAGTTCTTCTTTGCTTTCTGCCATAAGGGTGGTGTCATCTGCATATCTGAGGTTATTGATATTTATCCATTAGAACCACTCAGTGTATTCCAAGAAAATGAGTTACTCCATACTCCACCTCCATCCTCCGGTCCTTAGAAGAACAAAACAAGAAAGTACACAAACATACTGTCTGTCTTCCCCATGTGGATTGGTCTGATTATCATTTTTCTAGTCACTCAGGGATTTATTAGAAAGGAATAGTTGTAAGGCTGTTTGTAAGGCTATACACCCAAAGTTATTACAGTCAGAGTCAGAGTGCAATTAATTTCAAGTACATAGCGTTCTTGCCCTCAGCTTCCATAGTTCTGTGTTAATGTATCTAATCAATCTGCATTTTCCTGATTACACACAGGTCTGCAATTAAGGCCTTACGTCCTGGAGGGCTGCTTGTATACTCTACGTGCACACTTTCCAAGGCAGAAAATCAAGATGTGATCAGTGAAGTTTTAAACTCCTACAGTAACATCATGCCTGTGGACATTAAGGAAATGGCAAGGGCTTGCTCCCACGACTTCACATTTGCTCCCACTGGCCAGGAATGTGGGCTCTTGGTGATTCCAGATAAGGGTAAAGCCTGGGGCCCAATGTATTTTGCGAAATTGAAAAAATCATGGACAACTTGAAATTGGAGATATGCCTTTTGTGAACCATTACATTGATAAGACATGCCTGTATTATTATATTTCTTTTTCTAGTCTCTCTGCATGTTAACATTTAAATAATAATGAAGTCACTTTCGCTGGATATGATTGGAATCCTATTTAGTTAATACTGTGGCATTTCAGAACTTTTCAGGTGTATGTTTTTCCTAGAAATGTTTCTATAGTAATGATTTAAGATGCTGCAGTTGGTGTTTGTTCTATATAATAAATCTACTGTATCTTACTTGGCCTTTTGTAGTTAAATTAATAGTAATATATGGTTTTAGGCATAAAATGTTTAGAAATACATTCTATCCATAATGTTGGTGCTTTGACCCTTAAAAAATGCACGTTTTCTGGCCCTCTTATCATTTTTCTCCTTATCAAATATACAGATTCTCTGCGGTTTTTTTTCCCTTTTCTGTAAGAACTGATTGGTATTCTGACACTAACTTCTTAGGCAGCAGTATTTCTAGTTCTAGCAAAATAAGTTTCTTATTTGCCAAGTTGTTTTTTGTTACGAACTATCTTCTGTTTACTGCAAAGGTCAGTGACTCTATTGACACCAGCTTTATTTCTCCCCCGTTTTTTTTTTTTTTGTATTCACAAATACAAATTGAAAGGGTAAATTATGTTGAAAGGCCGTTAGAACAGCAGATTCACACGCACTTGTTTGACTTTCGACATTCAGCTTGTAGAATAATGGAGTCTATCCAGCAGGCTATAAAGCAAGTACTTGAAACAAAACCAGAATGATTAATAACCGCAATAACTGAACTATATTTGGAGAGTTTTGCTACATAATTGCAGTCATAATGAGCACTACAGAATCTGATTATCTTACAGTTGCAATCTGGAGGGGCTTTTTATTTCACTCTGTTATGAAATGTTATCTGAGAGTATGATGTCACATATTAATGCACAAGAGGGAAATGCCTAATGAAAGTGGATTATACTATTACCAAAACTGAATACCATTTACGAAGCGGCTCTCCTTGTTTACACATATCCTGGGAATATTGTGTACTTTTCTGTGTATCTACTTAGAGTTTTGGCCTCAGGTTTGGATCTTCTGTTTTCTCTAGAAATTGCTTCACTCAAGAGTCCGAACATCCTTTTCCCACTATTAAGAAAATTTAGGTGGTGTATTTTGAAAGATTCCATCTATTTAAAAATAGCTTTAAAAAACTGTATAGATACAAAATTTTGTTAAATCTGAATCTTTTTGAATTATTACAGTCTGTGCATTTACACCAGAGACTGTTTACTCATTTACTGTTTTGTTGTTGTTGTTTGATTTGCAAACCTGTATGACTGGGTTGCTATAACTGGGGAGTCCTAGAAAGAATTATTTTTGTATATTCATTGCATTAACCATTTTGTTTCCTCTGTATCTAACCAATATATTTGAAGAAAAGCTGGATCTCTTGGACTCAATCAGATATACCAGATAAATACAGAAGAGTAATAATAATGGAAAAGATATTTTTTACGTGTGTGTGTGTGTGTGTATGTGTGTTTAGTTTGTCCTTATTGGTTTGTGTTTTCAATTTGGAATCCTGCCTTCACTTACTGTGATGTTTAAAAAGTCTATTTTGTGTAGATTAATCACAAAGTAAGTTGTCACAGTGTACTTTGTTGAATGTTATTGTTTTCCCAACACAATGCCTAATTTGAATACTTGGTATACCGTTGGATTAGGCCTTTCTATGATTCCTGAAAAATGCAAATTTAAATATACCTATGAGAAGGAAATGGCAACCCACTCCAGGGTTCTTGCCTGGAGAATCCCAGGGATGGGGAAGCCTGGTGGGCTGCAGTCCATGGGGTCACACAGAGTCAGACACTTAGCAGCAGCAGCAGCATAGCTCACTATTGTTAGCAATAATTACAGTGAAACATCTGACAATTCATTGAGCATTAAATATTTTTCTTCATATAATACTTTTTTTAACTTTAAAACAACTCCAAGAGTGAGTATCATGACTACCTTTTCTGAATGAGAAAACCCAAGTTTAGTGGTGTTCCTAGATAGCCAAGTCTATGCTGGTAAATAAAGAATGGAACCAAGGTTAAAATTAGCTTCAAAGTCCAGCTCCTTCTCACTACTCTGCTATGTCTCATGGGATATAGTTTATAGGAACCCGAAAGATTATCAACTGGCTTTATCCTTATTCTTCATTGCTCAGCCTTCCCAGTATATGCAATTCCCTATTCTCAGGGCATGAAAGGGTTAAGTAATACTTGGGGGAAGAACCCCAACTTTGAAGTGTTTCAGGCCATGTTTGAAGGAAGTACCTCTTGTCATTGCAATGCCCAGAAATCTCCCAGAGAGGTATTCTGTGCCTTCCTTTTCTTTGCAGGTGCTGAATTGAAGAGTAGGAGTTTGGAGCAGCCTGGCAATGTCAACTGAAAAGCAAGGAGTAATTGATATTACTTTCTGTGGCATTGAGTTACTTTCAGAATAGCTTTATAAAAATTTAGGTTGCTTACCAACACATTAACTTCTCTGCCATCAGCACGCTGAACAGCCCATAGTTTCAGAAATAGACTGTGAATAAGTGTAATGCATTTAAATGGTTTGTACTGAATTTTTAAAGCATCAGATATTATCTGTGGCTAGAAATCAAGGCAGCCTATGGTTCTTTATACTATTACATATCCATATAGCCTTATACTGAAGATTGCATGCTACTCCCTTAATAGAATTATGAAAAATATCCTTTTATACAATGTCAGCAGGCACAAAATAATAGATACCACAACACTTGCTACATGAAGTAATCACAAATCTAATAGGCCCTTATCCAAGAAAGACTTTATGTCTAGAGATAAGCATCAGATAATCTGCATAGGCTAATGCAACTCATCTGAAATACAAAAGAAAATTGGAACCAGTACCAACAATTTTATTAGATGCCAAGAAGTCCTTTGATGCAGTTGAATGGGAGTACTTGTGTTATATGTTAGGTAAATTTTGCATTGGGGACAAATATAACAGATAGCACAATTTATGTTCATCTCATTTATATGGTTCAAATCAATGGTTTACTATCTTCTTTTCCTTGCCTTATTGCTGTACTGGGGAGGGAAGTAAGGATGATGCCCATTACTGATGTTACTTTTCAGGCTGACATTGGAGCTCTAATATCACCCAGATCCCCTGAGTATCTGAAGGATATTCAGATGAAGGTTCACAAGTTAACTAATGTCTGCTGATTATCTACTACTTGTGCTGAAAGCCCTAACAGCATCTGTCCTGAAAACATTAAAAGTGATGTCAGAATTTGGAATGCCTTCAGGCTGCAAAGTCAGTAGGAAAGAATCATAGATGCTATATTGACAAGAGTCATTTCTATTAATATTACTTAGGCAACATTTAAAATAGAGTGGAAATTTTAAAAGAATTGATTTGGGATTCTCACTAGGGAATGATTAAACTATAGAGTGGAAAAACAAACTTAAAAAATTGACCTGTTAATTCAATGCTAAGATTTTGTAAAAAGTTTCACTAAATCTAAGGGGGAAGAAAGCCTCGTGGAGCATATTGCTCTTGAAAATTTAATTAGCTCAATCAGATATTAACTCCATACCTTTCTGTAACGTTTCATAAAACTCCATACCTTTCTGTAACGTTTCATAAATGAAGAAAGTAATTTTCTTGGTCATGTGATATCATATAGCCATGTTGAAACTGGGTGAAAGCATATGCTACCTTAGGAAAAAGACCATTTGCCTCATTGGAAGCTGTTTGATGGCGTACGTCATGACTCAATTAAACTTGCTATGGCTTGTCAAAAGGAATTTTCTGCTGCATATTGCTGTGGAAGAGCCCATTACACACAAATAACTATATAACCTAGCAGAATCAACAGACTAAAACTGTATAACCTATTGAAAAATAAGAAACATCCAGCTTCTTAAAAACATCCTAGTTCTTAAAAACAAGTGAAAGTAAAATTGCAGATACTAACAAGAATGGGCAAATTAAGATGGGATTAGCAATGGTGATAGGAGAAAAGAGGGACTGGGCTTATTTTAGCTTATAATTGCTAAGTGATGTGATTGTTCATTTACTCATCCAGAGTGTTACTAACCTTTGTGAAATGGTAAACTTTACCCTCATTCTGGTACTACAGCAATTTCTGGGGTGAGGGACTGAGGAATGAGAGGACCGGAGTGCTTGTGCTGACTCGTTAATTGATGTTAGTAGGGCAGGATTGCTGTGGTTTTGTAGCTCATAGCTGCCAATACTTAAGAAAAGGGAAGGCTGGTGGCACCTAGCTTGTATGCCACTGGAAATTGTTTTGCGTGATATTTGTAGCCATGAAGAGCCCGTAAAACTAGTTTTATTGATAGCCACCCCTCTTGATCATAAAAAGTGTTAAGTGTAAATCCTAGATTATGACAAATGTGTTTAACAAACACAGTGTGTGTGCATGCTAAGTTGCTTCAGTTGTGTCCAACTCTTTGCGATCCTATGGACCGTAGCCCACCAGGCTCCTCTGTCCATGGGATTGTTCAGGCAAGAATACTGGCGTGGGTTTCCATGCTCTTCTCCAGAGGATCTTTCCCACCCAGGGATATAACCCGCGTTTCTTGCATCTTCTGCATTGGGAGGCAGATTTTTTACCACTAGTGCCACCTGGGAAGCCCAGTAAACACAACTGACACACCCAAACTACCTATCTTCTTCAAAGTGATGACTTTTTGTCGTATATCCTAGCACAAATAGTTTTTGTTAAATCTTGCATTTGAAGCTATGCCATAGATGCGTTATTTTCAGCTGCTTAGTTAACCTGACAACATAGAGTTAACAGGTTCTTTTTTCACCCCACAGTATTCAGTTGGCTGAAGCTACTGTTGATATAGTTTCAACAGAGGTGATTTTTGAACCAGGAGAATGGGTCAGGAGAGGTTTAAGTGGGGTTTGGAACATCACTCGGGTTGGGTCTAGACTGAGTCCATCTAGCATGTTTCAGAAGCAAAGGACACTTTTACAGTCCTGAAGGGTTTCAGATACACTATTAGGAAAAACATTACAACTCTTAGCAGAGTTTACACATTCATCTATCTGGTCACGCTCCCAACATTTGATGAGGACTTTTAGCATCTGGCTCATATCTTCCTCATTGGAGTTCCTACCACAGGCTGAATTCAGTATCACTGTGGGAAACAAATCAAATATTCCACCTTCCTGATTCCTTTACTGCCTCTTGCCCAATGGCTTTCATCTCCATTTGTCTTCAACTTACACTCCTGGAACTTTCCTAGAATTTGGCATTATCTAGAGCCATACTCTCCAGTGGACTTTTCTGTATGATGGAGATGTTTTATTCACCCTGGCCAATACAGACAATATGGTAGGCCTGCATGGTTATTGAACACTTGAAATGTGGCTAGTGTGACTGAGGAACACAATTTTTAATTCAATTGAATTTAAATGTAAATAGCCACATATGGCAAGTGGCTACCATATTGGACAAAACAAATCTAGAATTTTTCCATTTAGGGAAATTTAATCTCAGTACCTTCTGTTCTAGCTTTCTTACTCTCTCATTCTCAATAAAGCTGCAGTCCAATTTTCTTGACACTCCTGTTCTTAAATCCTTACTGTCTTTTCTCTCCTGGTCTCTTTTCCTTACCCATCCTCGACCCTATGGTTGATAACTTAAAATTTTTCTCACAGTGCTTTCACCTCCTTCTTGCTTTTGCATTCTGTCTGGTATTTAAACTTACAACTCTAGATAAGTCCAGTGGTCCATGCTTATACTGATGTATGGAGATGGATGATCATTATTTGGGAAAAAAGGAAAATCATATAGTAGTGCAGATTGATGTTTTTTGTAAATTCACACACCTGTGCAGATTGATTTCACTACAAATGCATGCTCACTTGCCTCTCCTAAGACTTTAACTTGCTTTTAATAATTTTGACTGTTCTTTGGCCAGCTTCCTTTTGCATTCTCATTAATGACTTTTCCCAGCTTCCACTGTTCTCCACAACTCATCTGTATAAACACTCTGCTCTTTTCTCTCAGAAGGTGCTCCCAGCTCTTAGTTCTCTGAGAAAAATTATGGCCATCAGAGTGAATGTCCTAAATCTTTCCTATGCATACTCCTTCTCATTCTGTTTAGAAGCACCTCCATCCTTCTGTCCTCACAAGTTAGAAACCTGGAAGCTAATCTTTTCTCTCCTCTTCCTCACTCTCACCTCTTGATAATAACCAAATCTTACCTTTTTTATTGTTCTCTCGGTATTTTCGGCATTGCCTCAGTTAAGGTCACCTGAACTATTGAATTTTCTTCACAATTCACCTTTCCACCTGCTGCCTCACACCACACCATCCATGCTTTCTATTGCAGCTGAAGCAACAAAAAACCCTACAACAAAACCCCTGCTTAAAATTTTTCGGTGACTCCCCATTGCCTTCAGGATGAAATCTGAGTCCTTCTAGCATTTAATACTAGGTTCTCTTGCTTTGAGATCTCTCACACACAGATATACAAACACACAATTACATCCTCTTTAACCTCATAAAAATATGAATAATTCTACTGAGAAAGTCTGTTATCACAGTGTATAAAGTGTTCCAGCTTATTGATTGGATACTTAAAGGATACCCTTTAAATAACTTGTATTTCCCACTCTATAATTAGCTAGAATTCCTCTAGAAGATATGCTGTAACTTTTTCAAAGTGATCTAAACATTTTAAAATAGTTTTTTTTTTTTTTTTTGCTCTTATACTCCTATCTGAAAGCTGTATAAATATATTTTGGGCTGCAATAATTTTTTTTTTTTTAACAGCAAATGGAAAGAATAGTGAAACCATTTTTAAAAGCTTGTGCATTCGACTGAGAGATGTAAATTAAATAGAGAATCCTCTATATTATGGGCATGCTTAGGCATGCATACAGTATGGGAAAATCTCAAAATGAAATAGGCTCAGTAATAAGGTTGGAATGCCAATGGATAAATCCCTAATTGTCTTCTGGAGGATACTTCAAACCTACAAGGAATATCCAAGGGCAGAACAGTAGATGAGAATGTCTTAAAATAGAAGGAAATTGTACTTCAGCACATCAAGGACAGTAAAAAAAAAACCAGATTATTAAAGTAGCACTTGCAGAATGATAGAAAAATCTTATTCTCTATAAACTTATCAGTTACTCCAGGTTTTTTTTTAAATGTGAAAATTATTGTTATTTGGAACTGCTTCTACCTTTAAATTGATCTGTGACAGTAAATAGGTCTTATACATTCTAAACCTTGGTTACCTAAGTTTTCAAGTAAAATAGATTATCTCTATGGGAAGTGAAAATGTTTTGAGTTATTACTATATCACAGACATTGTTCCAAGTATTTATTTAAGTATTGTTTTATTTAATCCAATCTCTTTTTAAAAAAATTTCTCTGACTATAGTTGAGATCGAAGTTAAAGACTAATATTGGGTATAAAAGTCATGGGCAGAAAGAGACAGACAGTAGTAGAGAACTAACATAAATCTAAGAGAAGTTGATAAACAGAAGAGGAAGATCCGAGTAGGCAATGGAACCATCCCAGGGAGAAGCAGGCAAGAGAGTCCAGTTGACAAGTACAGCTGCCCATGTTGACTCACACTCTTTGGAGTTATATTCTGTTTTGCTCACATATCGATGTACCAGAGAGTCTGATTGTTTCTCTTGCTTTTTTGCAGAAAACCAGTCTATTTCCAAGCATGATATTTTTCACTCTTATCAGTCTCAAACTTTGGTAATATAAGTATCCCCTTAAAGAGAAAAAATTCTCTGCAGCCCCAGTGCTTTTATTAAGTATTTATTTAGCTACAAACAGAACTGTGTGTAATATTCTGTATACTTATAGTTTTATACAATTTTAAAATCTATAATACCCTATAAAAATTTTAGAAGTTGAAAAATAAAGTTGAAATAAGTAGCATTCATTTAAAATTTCAGAGGATGCTGTTCTGTTGAAAAACTACATTGCCACTTAAACTCTGGGTATGATATCTATTATTAAGGTATAGGGCTCTGGAGTTCAGTGTCTTGGCTATCATGCTTCCCATCATTTTTCCATTCTTCCACCAGTTTTCTCTATTTGGACTTCTGAAAAATCTTTATTATTTTTGTGGTGTCTTAGGATGCCATTTTATCTCCAACTGTCCATGAATCCAGATTTGTTTATTAAGAACACTTTGAGGTTTGTTAGGTTATTTTTCCACAAATATTTAAAATAGTACTACTTGGTTTTCACTTACTGATAACAGAAACACCATAAGCACTGGCACGGTCAAGAATCTGCCTGCCAGTGTAGGAAATGCAAGAGATGCAAGATTGATCCCTGGGTCAGGAAGATTTCCCTGGAGAAGGCAATGGCACCCCACTCCAGTACTCTTGCCTGGAAAATCCCATGGACGGAGGAGCCTGGAAGGCTGCAGTCCGTGGGGTCGCTGAGAGTCGGACACAACTGAGCGACTTCACTTTCACTTTCTACTTTCCTTCATTGGAGATGGAAATGGCAACCCACTCCAGTGTTCTTACCTGGAGAATCCCAGGGACGGGGGAGCCTGGTGGGCTGCCGTCATGGGGTTGCACAGAGTCGGATACGACTGAAGCGACTGAGCAGCAGCAGGAAGATTTCCCTGGAGAAGCAAATGGCAACCCACTCCAGTATTCTTTCCTGGAAAATACCGTGGGCAGAGGAGCCTGGTGGGCTGCAGTCCATGGGATTGCAAAGAGTTGGACATGACTGAGCATGCACACACACACATGCAGATTATTGTGACTATCAAGATGATGCACAGTATACCTACGTGTGTTTTTTATTGAAGTTTAGAATAGTCTCAAATGAAATATAAAATTAACCAAATTCTCATAGGTGCTAAGTTAACTATGAATCACGAGCTTTGATGTGAGTAACACTTCTCTAGTCTTTACTGATATTCTTGAGTAGGAAAGTGTGGAGCATCCTCTGACAAATGTGGCTCAGAGAGTTTGCCAGGAGAGAGAAGCATGTGGACATCATAATTTAAATAAAAGGATAACATGTCTTTGGTCCATAGCCCTTCCCTACAAATATTTCTTTGCAGACCAGGGACTTTTTCTTTTTTTGCTTGCCGAAAGGATGGTCATGTAATGTATCATCCAACCAGCACAGGTTTGAGACTGGAAGGGTAAGCTATTAATAATTATACCAGGACAACTGATGTAACTAGGACTTTCGTGAACACACCAGTCACATGGTCATCTTGTGGATGGGGCAGGGTCAGGCCAGGCACTCAAGCATTTGAATAGAGCAAATAGACCTCCTGCTTCATGAGAAATACTTCTGTCCCTTCGCTACCCATTCCTGCAGTCCCCACTGTCTGCAGAAATGAGATTCTCCTCTATCTAAGCACAAATAAAAACATCTTTGCTAACAAAACAACTTCATGTCCACTTTTTTGCGTGAAATCTAAAGCATGAGGATATCCTTTTAATCAACAACTCAAGCTACATTCCAAACACTCTCTAGTGACTTCAATATGGTACGGTTGTTTATGGAGTTTGACAAGATCCCAACTGAGATAACTAATAGTCAAGATGAGCTAAGCTGGGGCAGTGGCTCTCAAATTTTGTAAAGAAACGTGAATCCCATATATAAGATGACACACACATATAAACCCATAGACACAGAAACTTTTATTACAAAATATTTATCTCTAAACTTGAGATTTGCCAAGTTGTATGTCCAAATTGTATGTCCCTGACACATACAATTAAAAACAAAACAAAACAAACTGATTCTGACTTAGTTGATTTCATGACCCACTAATGGTTTGTGACCTACAGTTTGAAGATAATGCTAACCAGCCATTCCCTTCTTCATCAAGTAAAAAGTACATATCATACTATGTTAATTCATTTTCATATGACTTCCCAGAACTTCCTGCCTTGTTCTTGGCTCAAATAACAGTCAGTTTTGGGACATTTAAATAAATCTCATATAAGACATTGTATATGGTATCATTCAAAGTCATTCCCATGTAAGGCCTTAATTATGAATTTCTCTTAGTTTTTAGTGAATATTTTAAGATTAGGAAGTCGATGTAAATCAAGTTATTTCCCATTTTGCCTTGGGTATAGAGAAACGTATTTCAATTCCATGTTCAACTGCAGCAAATATCTCTGTTTATCTCCCACATACCCCATTATCCGCATGGCTTTTATTCACCCTTTATCCTCTTTTTTTTGTTTAATAAAATGGTTATATTATTATGTATACATAACCAGTATATATACACTGGTTAAATATATATGTATCAGAATCAAACTGCAGAGTTTGTGATGTCAGGCATATTATTAACCTCTTTGTATCATAGTTTCCTTATATTATCAGTAAAATGATAATAATAACCATAATAATATCCACAGTTATAGATTTTTGTGAGAGGTAAATAAAATGATACTTTTAAGTACTTAGAGCAATGCTTAGCCTATATTAAGAGGAAATAAGTAAAATTTTAGGAGCAAGTATAAAATTAGTTAAGGATTCCTTTATTTCTCAGTCTTAGGGACCAGGAAGCTCCCATAAATCTAGTGTCATCTGAAGTGAGTATGTAACTGTGTTTCTGCATCTTATTGCATAAGATTACTCCTTTGTGATATTATGTATGAGTTTGTTTTCCCACTAGTATATAAGAAACTTGAGGGTCAAGGGCTATCTTATCAATCTTTGAATTCCCCCATCTCTTCATTCGGTGCTTTCCTAGCATACGTGTTTCACAAATGTTTAATGAAATACATTAAACAGGACTTTTCAGTATCAATGAAATAAGAAAGTTCTCAGTAGAAAGGAGTAAAAATCCACAGTAAAAATTCATCCTCAGGATGAAAACACTGAGCTTGACTTTCAGAACATTAGATGAGGCGGTGAGGCCAAAGTAGAATGCCCAACTTTCCTGTCAGTGGTGGTTCAGAACATGGGCATTGTTAGTAAATCTGGATGTAAAATCCTGTCTCAGTTACTTCCTACAAAACTTGGGCAAGTTATGTTCTTTTGATGAATTTGTGGGGGAGTAAGTGGTCTCCCCGTCCTACTCCTTAAAAAACTGGAAATAGAACTGCCATATGACCCAGCAATCCCACTGCTGGGCATACACACCAAGGAAACCAGAACTGAAAAAGACACGTGTACCCCAGTGTTCATCACAGCACTGTTTATAATAGCCAGGACATGGAAGCAACCTAGATGTCCATCAGCAGATGAATGGATAAGAAAGCTGTTGTACATACACACGATGGAGTATTACTCAGCCAATAAAAAGAATACATTTGAATCAGTTCTAATGAGGTGGATGAAACTGGAGCCTATTATACAGAGTGAAGTAAGCCAGAAAGAAAAACAGCAATACAGTATACTAACCCATATATATGGAATTTAGAAAGATGGTAACGATAACCCTGTATGTGAGACCACAAAAGAGACACGGATGTATAGAACAGCCTTATGGACTCTGTGGGAGAGGGCGAGGGTGGGATGATTTGGGAGAATGGCATTGAAACATGTATATTGTCATATGTTAAACTAATCGCCAGTCCAGTTTCAATGCATGAGACAGGATGCTCGGGGCTGGTGCACTGGGATGACCCAGAGGGATGGGATGGGGAGGGAGATGGGAGGTGGGTTCAAGATGGGGAACACGTGTACACCTGTGGTGGATTCATGTTGATGTATGGCAAAACCAATACAGTATTGTAAAGTAATTAAAAAAAAAACAACAACAAAAAACTTGGGCAAGTTATATAACCTCTTTAAACTTCAGATCCCTCAGCTCTGGAACAGGATAATTGATACGCTGTGAATTTAAAGTACTTAGCACAGTGTCTGATATACGGAAAGCAGATGTATTAGGTTTTCTTCTGCCGTATCACAATTCACCACAAATTTTTAAAATTTATTTATTTATTTTAATTGGAGGCTAATTACTTCACAATATTGTAGTGGTTTTGCCATACATTGACATGAATCAGCCATGGCTGTACATGTGTCCCCCTGTCCTGAGCCCCCCTCCCACCTCCCTCCCCATCCCATCCCTCTGGGTTGTCCCAGTTCACCGGCTTTGAGTGCCCTGTTTCATGCATCGAACTTGGACTGGTGATCTATTTCACATGTGGTAATATACATGTTTCAATGCTATTCTCTCAAATCATCCCACCCTTGCCTTCTCCCACAGAGTCCAAAAGTTTGTTCTTACCTCTGTGTCTCTTGCTATCTCGTATATAGGGTCATCACTACCATCTTTCTAAATTCCATATATATGTGTTAATTTACTGTATTGGCGGTTTTCTTTCTGACTTAATTCACTCTGTATAATAGGCTCCAGTTTCATCCACCTCATTAGAACTGATTCAAATGTGTTCTTTTTAATAGCTGAGTAATATCCCACTGTGTATATGTACCACAGCCTTCTTATCCATTTGTCTGCCAGTGGACATCTAGGTTGCATGTCCTAGCTATTGTAAACAGTGCTGTGATGAACATTGGGGTACACGTGTCTTTTTCAGTTCTGGTTTCTTTGGTATGTATGCCTAGCAGTGGGATTGCTGGGTCGTATGGCAGTTCTCTTTCTACAATTCACCACAAATTCAACAGCTTAAAAAGAGTACAAACTTCTCTCACAGCTTTCATGAATCATCTTAATGGGGGCCTCTGATTATAGTTGCATCGAAAGGTTAAAAATCAAGATGTGAGCCAGGTGTGCCCTCATCCAGAGCTCTGACTAGGGGCAGATGTGTTTCCAAGCTTGCTCAGCTAATTTTCATACTAGCTCCCAACAACTATAAGGCACTGGCAGGTCCTGTCCCATGGCTCCCTGTATAGGCCCTCTCGCTTTGTGAATCTTTTGATCTCTTTTTTTCAGGAAAAGCCCTTTAACCAGGAAGTCCCCAAACTGGTCCATGGCCTGTTAGGAACCGGGCCACACAACAGGAGGTGTGCGATCGGAGAAACCCAAACCATTCCCCCTCCCCTCCCCTAGTGGAAAAATTGTCTTCAGTAAAACTGGTCCCTGGTGCCGAAACATTGAGCACCACTGTCTTTAATGTTATGCCCAAGTCGCGAAATCTCCCAATGACCACCAGGGAGCCGATATCCGATGCAAAAGCAAGAGAGTTTTTATTATCAAGCTCGAGCTGGGGCTCCCACTGATACCGATGCAGCAGCTATAGGGAGGAGCCCTGAGCTCTGGGTTACATTGCTTATATAGGGTATTATCGCGCGAAAAATTCAAAAAACGGGAGTCTCCGGGTCTGATTGGTCACCTTCTGGTGAAGGGTTAGGTGTTGAGTTTTGATTGGTTCTCCTTTTCTGGGCTTGACTCGAATTTCCCGGGCTGGCCAAGGGTTCTGATTGGTTCGCAGGTGGTGGGGTGAGGTCAGGGGATTTCCAAAGGCTCTTTTCCCGGAACCTTACAAAATGGAGTAGCTTTGATTCTTCATTTAACTGTTCACTTTATCAGGTCAGGCTCATCTAGGGTAACCTCCCTTTTGATGAACTCAAAGTAAACTGATAAATAATAATCAATACTAATCCAAACATGGGGGTGATATTCCACTATATTTATAGGCCTGGCTCTATAATTCGTAGAGCTAGGGAATTCTACAAGGGTTTGGGTTACAGAGGGCGGGATTCTTGGGGGCCATATTAGAATTCTGCCTAACGAGAGGTAATTTCAGATCCCCTATGAACAAGCATTTAAGTTTTGGGAAACTGGTCTCTAAAGAGAAGGAGAGTCACAATTCATTCCATATTCAGTGAGTGTGAGCATGGCAGTGAGTGTAAGATGAGAGATTCGTGGCTGATGTACCCTCACTCTGTGCCTCTGTTGCTGTGAGCATTGTCTGATGCTGAGTCTGATTGTACTATTTATATACACATATTAATTATACAGTGTGGCCCTTTACTCTTTTATCAGGTGCTAAAGTAATTTTTTTGAGATGACAGGAAAATCTGACTGTGTTAAATTTATTCACAGTTGGTAAATTTCCAATACCATCAGCCCTCTGTATTAATGGGTTTTGTATCTTGTGGATTCAACAAACCACAGATTTAAAATATTCCAAAAAAATTCCAGACAGTTAAAAACTCAAAACTTGAATTTGCCACACTAGCAACCATGTATATAGTATTTACCTTGTATTAGGTATTATAAGTAGCCTGGAGAATCCCAGGAATGGGGGAGCCTGGTGGGCTGCTATCTATGGGGTCGCACACAGTCGGACATGACTGAAGTGACTTAGCAGAAGCAGCAGAGATGATTTAGAGTGTATGGGAGCCTGTATGTAGATTATATGCAAATACCATACCATTTTTAATGTTGGTATTCATGGTGGGAAGGTGGAGAGGTGCTGGAATCAATCTCCCACAGATACTGAGAGACAACTGTATAGCCCTTTCTTAAGAGATTTTTCTAAGGGAAGTTCGATTATATGCTATATTATTATCACCATCATCTGGGACACTGATATAACTTGAAAGTATATCGAGTTAGGAAGGTATTGGTTCTCTTTCTTATCCTCCTGTACCAAGTAATTTAAACAGAAAATTTGTTATAAATTTCACTTGTATGTGATATATTCAATGTTGAATGGAGTACAGAGAAATATGAAATATTTATTGTTGCTAAATTTTCAATCTAGTTGCAAATGTAAGACACAAATATGAAATTAAGTCACAGTAGAAGGCAATGCATAACTATAAGTAAAATGAATAGTGAGTGTTAAGTGATGTCATAATTATAAGCTGGAGATGCCAAGAATGGCTAAGGGAAGTAGGCGACCACAACTAAACTTATACAGATGGGAAAGGTGTCACCAGATGGAGACATTTGTAGAGGACATTCTAGGAGGCTGGAGTGGCATGAACAGAAATGTAGATTCATACTCAGTGAAATGTATTTGTATATGTGTGCATGCTAAGTTGCTTCAGTCATGTCCAACTCTTTGTGACCCTAGTGACTGTAGCCCTCCAGGCTCCTCTGTCCATAGGATTCTCCATGCAAGAATACTGGAGCGGGTTGCCATGCCCTCCTCTAGGGGATCTTTCCAAACCAGGGATTGAACCTATGTTTCCTGCGGCTCTGTACTGCAGGCAGATTCTTTACCTCTGAGCCACCATGGAAGCCCTGAAATGTATTCATGGAATGGCGGTTTGGCTGTATTACAGAGTTCAATATACTGTATTGGAAGACATAAAATTGACAATGTAGGTATTACATTATTTGAAACCTCAAATATGAATCCAAGGAGTTTGGACCTAAGAGACAATGGCAACCCATTAAACCTCTTTGAGAAGAGGAATGCTGCACAGAGTAAGTATTGAATAAGTATCTGTAGAAAGAATGAGTGAATGCATAAAAATATACCAAGGAGAGTAATAGTTTGAGGAAGGTTAAACTTGCGGAAAAATAATATTGGTCTAGTCCGTAAAACAGGGAAGGCACTGGTGACCCACTCCAGTACTCTTGCCTGGAAAATCCCATGGACAGAGGAGCCTGGTAGGCTGCAGTCCATGGGGTTGCTAAGAATCTGACACGACTGAGCGACTTCACTCTCACTTTTCACTTTCATGCATTGGAGAAGGAAATGGCAACCCACTCCAGTGTTCTTGCCTGGAGAATCCCAGGGATGGGGGAGCCTGGTGGGCTGCCGTCTCTGGGGTCGCTCAGAGTTGGACACGACTGAAGGAACTTAGCAGCAGCAGCAGTTTGTAAAATACTGAATAATAAAGATATGAGACATGCTTATGTAGTCATGGGATCAGGGTTAGATTATATCATAACAGTGGGGCTTCAAAGGGAGGGATGAATGGAAAGGAGGAATTAATAGAATTTCAAGATTAATTAGATATGGGGGGGAAGAAAGACAGGGGAATTAAAAACGATTGGTGTTTTTTAAAACGATGATAACATTTTACAGTTTTCCGACATATGAAAGTGAAAGTTGCCCAGCTGTGTCCGACTCTTTGTGACCCCATGGACTGTGTCCATGGAATTCTCCCAGCCAGAAAACTGGTGTAGGTAACTGTTTCCTTCTCCAGGGGATCTTCCCAACCTAGGGATTGAACCCAAGTCTCCTGCATTGCAGGCGGATTCTTTACCAGCTGAGCTATCAGGGAATCTCCTATATATACAAAGAGGCAAATAAAAATATATACTTCAAATACTCTCTTATTTCTATTGTTAGGTACATAAATGCCTAACACAATGCTTGAATGATGGTTGGTTTTCAATAAATAGTTGGTATTTAAATATTGTTATTTTCATGATTAATAGTCTTTAATTCATAACCTCCAAATTCAAAATGCTCCAAAAAAAATATTTTTCATAATTTGTTCAGTAACCTGAAATCTTTTAGGAGCAAAAATTTACCTGAACTGAGAAGTTGTTTGTATCTTTATTTACCATGTAAATAACCATATTTTTGCTCCATAAATATTCATATATTTATGGTGAGAAAAGATACTTGGTTCAACCTTATAACCCAGCTTTTCCTGTTTCCCTGACTCAGCTCCTCAGGAGATGTATAAATATGACAGTAGCCTTCGTATTGTTATCTAGTTCAATCAAAGAGGACTGACTGAGATACTCCTGAAAGCCTTAAAAAATATACAGCATATGTAACACATTACTCTCCTAATAACTGAAAATATCTAATTTCAAGTTACATCCAGCTCAAGGATTTTGGGTATAGAAGAGTGAATATGTACTATTGTTGATGGAAACAAAAACATAGAGAAAACTATTTTGAGGGAGAAAAAGAATTGCTTTAAATATGTTGGGTGTAATTTGTTTTTTTTTTTTTTTTTCACATCTAAGTGAAACTATTTTCCAGGCAATTGGAGATACCTGATTGGAATTTCAGCCAAACAAGTGGGAGTTATATATAAGTGAAATTTTAAGCTATGGGAAGGATGAAATCTCCTAGAAAAGTTTTGTGGAGGATGGGAAAAAGCAGTGAATTATTGATACTTGGGATATGCACACAATACACGTCATGAAAAGCCCTGGTGGAGCTATCACAATGGAGATGGCCAGTCAGGGCTGAAGTCAGCGGGAATAGTTTGAGATGGAAGAGAAGCAGGACAGTTCAAGAGCTGCCAAGGAAAGACTTAATTTTAAGAAGGGGCAGTTGATCACCAGAGTCACGGGGTACAAAAAGATCAGAGAAAAGAACGGAACAACATTGGATTTGGTAATTTGGTGAGTTCAAAGATGATGACTGTGTAAACTGAGTTGCCAGCAGAGAGGAAACCGAAACCTTGTGGATGTAAGGGGGAATGGCAGTGGCCACACCTGGATCTTACTACCTCTTGATTATGTTCATTCCCAGCTGACCTAGGAACACAAGAGGCAAAGAATCAGAGAATGTCCCAGCTAAATCCGAGCATATTTTCTATCCCTCACCTGGAGAAGGAAATGGCAACCCACTCCAGTATTCTTGCCTGGAGAATCCCATGGACGGAGGAGCCTGGTGGGCTACAGTCCACGGGGTCGCAAAGAGTCGGACACGACTGAGCGACTTCACTTACTTACTCACTTACTTGCTCTGCAGGTAAGGATGCCGATATTCTAAAGTGATAAGGCTTACCACTTCAGATAAAGCTTCTGATAATGGTTGCAGAGTTAAGACTAGAACATGAGTACTGAGACTCCCAGTTTAGTGCTGGGTCTGCTGGGCCTTAGTATCCAAGCAGGGTCAAGCAGCACCTAAGGGTGATGTTTGAATGACACCTTTAGTCATTCAGCCCACAGAGTCCTGCAGCCCACTTAGTACAGAAGAAAGTACTAAGCAGCTCCTCCACCAAGCAGCTCAAGTACAAAAAAGCAGTATCTCTTACATATATGTTCATGTACTTTTGTTATAAAGCATTTTTCTTTACACTAATTTGCCTCTCACACAATTAGTATTTTATGAGAAATTGAAAATCTTACACTTTCATATATTATCACTTTCAGTAAACCCAATGAACTTTCCTCTGCATCAGTATCCATTACAGAAGATTAGTCACGCTGTTCTTAAATTTTGAGTGGTTTCATTTTTCTTAGGCTTAATGTCTATAACTTGCAGAATTCCAAATGTTGAAGAGGTTTAAGAGGAAGGAACACCACCTGAGAGTAAGCTCCTTCAAGGCAGGGATTTTATCTTATCTTTTATTTCTGACACACTGTAACAATGTCTGGAGCAGAGTTTTGTTGCCAACACTCCATAATTCAGCCCTTTTGCGCCATGTTGCTTGAGCCCATCAATAATTGAAGAAGAAAACCGGGTTCAGAAGTAAAGGAATGGAGACACGCGAAAACCTGCTCTAAATCACACGCAGCACACGCTTTCCCCACGTGCCTTGGGCGGGGCTGCTTTATAGGGAACTCCGGGATCTCCAGCAGGTGGGGCAGTGCTCTAGGGTGAGCACAGCTGTGCAGCTCACGCTCCAGACGGCAGCGCTAGGTGCAGCGTATCTGTACACCGCCTGCCGCCACCATCTTGAGATGAGCATCCTGCAAGGCATTTCTGAACACACCACAGCTGAGGGGTTGACATAGCCCTTTCGAGCAAGGAACGCTGGTGTGAAGGGCTAGGTGTGAGGCCTCTGCTGCCGCAAGTGAAATGAGGAAACACCAAGGAGAAAAAGGTTAGATTTATTTCATACCCAGATTCTATTTTTATTTCCCGGGAATTGTCAGCGGGCCTTGCCCATGACAATATGTGTGCAATAAATGTAAATGAATAAGGGAGTGTTCAGTAAACCTCATCCAGGAACAGTGCTGAGAAAAGATATTTATATTTGGCTCAACCTCCTGACCTAATGTGGGCTTGTTTTTCTGACTCAACTCCGATAGAAATAGCCCTCAGCATATTTTTAAATCAAGTGGTAGCCTGCAATCAAAGGAATAAATTCGAATTCTTTCTCAGAAATATCCTTAGCAGATTTTACTCCTTGGTAGCAAGTAGTAACCCCAAATAAAGATTTGAGACTTGGGAAGGAGGTCATGGGGGTGGTGGTGGAATGCATTGATCCTGGCCTCTAATATTCTGTTATAATTTTCTTTTTCTATCCTGTTATATATTTCTTTGTCTCCTTTGGACTTTTTTTTGTTTCTTCTAAAATGCAATCTAGAGGGCGAAAGGATATACCAGAAAGTCCAGTTTTACTTGGAAAGTCTTTGTTGAAAATGGCTTATCAATACTTACCACTTTTTCAGATAGACTGCACAAACATGCCTTATTTCAAGAAATGTGTGAAGTACTAATCATATTTTCCACCCTGTGCTATAAGAATTTTTTCTTTTTTCCCTGAGTATGATATGCTGTCAACCCATAGCATTCTAATGTCACATATTTCTAGCACAGCGAGATTAAAATACCTCAGAGGCCTAATGACTCCCACATGTCTCACCAAAAGCCCGATATTGCTAAGCAAAGGCCCATGCTTTGCTAGGGAACCATGCATTATGCTGGCAGGCCACTTCGCTGGTGAGTTACCTTGGAAGAAACAGTGAAACACTTTTTTTTTTTTTTTCTCCTTAAAACCCTTTATTTGCTCACTACCCCAGCGCCTAAGTAAACCTGTATTTCTAAACTAGCAATCACAAAGTACCTAGCTATTTCTAGATAAATTAGCTTAAACAACTACATTGGTGAAAATATATCTTCCTGACTTCTCTGCCAGTCTACCCTGAGGATGTTCTGACTTAATTCCTATCTTTAACAAGACCAAGAACATAGTCTTCTGCATCTCCGTGGGCAAAGTATTTATATATTCGGGAATCAGCTTGGCAAACCAGAGCTAAGAGTATGGGGAATAAATATTGTCCTTTTTTTTCCCCTCCACTGTCTGCCCCCCAACTTCAAAGTTGAGAATTTAATTCTTGAATATGATAAGAGCCAAAAATTGGAAAACGGAAGATGACAATGGGGAGACGATGCCTTTCAAAAACTTGTGTTGATCAGCGAGGCCTCTCTGCCTCTCCTGTGCACCCTTGGCCTCTCAAGGTCTTGACAGGTGTTTCCCTTCCCCTTTCCATCCCCTGGACTGGCTTCCTTGGGCCTGACAGGGGCAGAGGCAAGCAGTCCTCAGCTCTGTATCCTGATTTAAAATGCACGGTGGGTAGAAATTAAAATGAGTTCTTTTTAAAGCAAAAATGTCACCATTCTCTTTCAGAGATGAAAACCCAAGTAACAACTCTCAAGAGGAAAGATTGGTGTCAAATTATGAGGCTGTGCTTAGTGAGCTTGTGATTTATGTGTAGGAATATATAATTTTTTTTGGCAAAAAGCAAGATGAGGTTGAACTTGTATTTATTTGACAAACTAATATTGACTCTTTTACTTTCAAGCCATTGGCATGCATTTTGTATGTCATGTACCTTTATTTAACACCACACAGCAAGGATATGCGTGTTCCTGTACAAAGTTAGGGCAGGTGCTCATCTACTGCAGGAAGTCGCCAAGGATTCCCTGGGATGAGGACTGTCCCTCCATGTTATGCATATTCGATGCCATTCATTTTGTTCCTAGGGGCATGATTTCTTTAGCTGTGTCTCTCCTACTTGACTTAAAAAAAATTTAATTTTTTAATTTTGACTCAGCTGAGTCTTCATTGCTACGCAAGGGGCTTTCTCGAGTTGCAGTGCATGGGCTTTTCCTTGGGGTGGCTTCTCTTGTTGTGGAACACAGGCTCCAGGGTGCATGGGCTTCACTAGTTGCAGCACAGGGGCTCTAGAGTGCTGACTCAGTAGTTGTGGCGCACCGGCTTAGTTGCCTTGCTGCATGTGGAATCTTCCCGGAGCAGGGATTGAACCTGTGTCCCCTGCATTGGCGGGTGGATTCTTAACCACTGGACTACCAGGGACGTCCTCCATCTTGTCTATCAATGCTACAGACAGTAACCTTTACCTCTGACAAGTGAAAAAATTGATATAAGGATCACTAATCTTTAGAAATTCCTTAGAAATATATATTCAGGCTCTCTTTATCTCCTTCCCCATTATGGCACACTATTTTAGCAGTCAAACTACTTGTCACAAATAGGAATTCTGAATCACATGGTCTACCTTTATTACTGATAATCGTGAATATGGTAGCATATGACATTTTCCAATGGAGTATTAAGGACTAGTTTTGTTCTGATTGTCAGAAGAGCTAAGTGAGAATCACTTGATCCAAATTCATGTTGATGGGGTTCAGAACATGATACCCCAAAATATGGCACGTTGACATGTATTTTAAGGTGAAGGAACTTGACAAAGAGAAGGTGCAGGAAAGAGTCTCGGGACTCCATCTTCTCTGCCACACTCTCATGTGACAGGTCCCCTGCCTAATCCCTAAGTAAAGCCTCCTTATCTGTCGAGGAGCTTAAAGAAGAACCTGGCGAACGCTTCTGTTTCCCTCAGTTTACTACTCTTAGCCCCTGCCCTTTTGTCCTATGATGTTTCCCCATCATTTCCTGCCCTTTATCAAACTTAATATAAAAATTTGCAAGGTTAATAATTTCTTAAGGTCTTCTCTTACTCTCTGGTCTTCTGAAGGAGATCAGCCCTGGGATTTCTTTGGAAGGAATGATGCTAAAGCTGAAACTCCAGTACTTTGGCCACCTCATGCGAAGAGTTGGCTCATTGGAAAAGACTCTGATGCTAGGAGGGATTGGGGGCAGGAGGGGAAGGGGACAACAGAGGATGAGATGGCTGGATGGCATCACTGACTCGATGGACGTGAGTCTGAGTGAACTCTGGGTGTTGGTGATGGACAGGGAGGCTGGCGTGCTGTGATTCATGGGGTCGCAAAGAGTCGGACATGACTGAGCGACTGAGCTGAACTGAACTGAACTCTCTTACTTATGAAGACTTCCGTGTCATGTAAAACATATTAAATAAATTCATATGCATTCTCATGTTAATCTGTATTTGTCACTTTACTTTTCAGCCCATCCAGGGATCCTAAGAGAGTAGAGGAGAAGTTTTTCTCCCTGATATCAGCTCCTACTTCTATGTTGAGTTCAGGTTGTTCTAGGGAGTGTGGCCCTCCCTCTATACATGAAGGGAAGTCTTGAAGTTCCATGTGTGCAGAGTAATCTCTGTGTTTTGCTGCTTGTCATTTCTATTATATTTCCAGATCCTTTGGGAGAAGACAGCAGTTCTGAGTCATGTCTAGCATGGTGCCTCATGAGGCTAAAAAATCTTGTTCGAGATGTTAAAGGGAGATCAACACAAACACTGCCATACTGTACTCATAAAATTTAAGTTTGTGGTTCCTTCTTGAGTCCCATGTTCCAAATCACAAATGATGTCTTTGTTCATTCAAGTCCTTTACTGATGCTGTTCATCTCCCATCACATGTACACACATGTCCAAGAAGATCTTGGAGAAGAGCTACCCTAATAAAAAAGAACACTCTCTTTAAAATAGTCAGATGTTTAGTAAAGCTATTTGACTTCTGAATGCTGGCTTCATCTTCTGTGAAATGGAGATGGTAATGCTGTCTTTACAGGTTACTACATGGTTTAGAAGTTGGAGTCCTCTAAGCAGGTGGACTCTTCCCAGTCTTCACCCTTTCTCTTGACTGGACTTCATTCACAGTGGTCTGGCTCCCCTGGATAATTGCTGGTGGCCACGCACACACAGGGTCTGGCACGTTGGCCTTTGTGTGCAGTCCCTGATGTGTTCTGAGGCCCAGCATCCCCAGCCCCTGTAAGCTACTGCTTTCAATTAGCGTTTTAAGCTATTTTTCATCAGTATATATAACTTGAAGTTCTCTCTACCAGAGGCTCCAGAAGTAGACCTATAACTTGTTCATTCATTCATTTAACAAAGATTTAGACTTACAGTTTGCCCCCTACTCCTTACCAACATTACAACCCTATGGCACACTGTGCACTTTTTCTTTTTCCCACTTTTTCTCAGTATACCACATAATTTATTGATTTTTATTGCTTCTCTCTTCATCATTTTATTTTCACTTTAGCCAGCGTTCTTTTTAAAATTGGAGGATAATTGCTTTACAGTATTACATTGGCCTCTGCCATGCATCAGTGTGAATCAGCCAGAGGTATATACATGTCCTCTCCCTACTGAACTCCCCTAAAATCTCCCACCCACCCCACCCCCTGGGTTGTTCTAGAGCATCTGGTAGTTCTCCCTGTGTCAGATTACCCCTGGCTATCTATTTTACATATGATAATTCTTCTCCATTAGAGGGCAGACAGACTGGAAACAAAAGTCACAGAAAACTAACCAATCTGATCACATGGACCACAGCTTTGTCCAACTCAGTGAAACTATGAACCATGCCATGTAGGGCCACCCAAGATGGACGGGTCATGGTGGAGAGTTCTCATAAAATGTGGTCCACTGGAAAAGGGAATGCAAACCGCTTCAGTATTCTTGCCTTGAGAACCCATGAACAGTATGAAAAGGCAGAAGATAGGACACTGAAAGATGAACTCCTCAGGTTGGTAGGTACTCAATATGCTATTGGAGATCAGTGGAGAAATAACTCCAGGAAGATTGAAGAGATGGAGCCAAAGCAAAAGCAACACCTAGTTGTGGATATGACTGGTAATTGAAGCCAGGTCCAATGCTGTAAAGAGCAATATTGCATAGGAACCTGGAATGTTAGGTCTATCAGTCAAGGCAAATTGGAAGTGGTCAAACAGGAGATGGCAAGAGTGAATGTCGACATTTTAGGAATCAGTGAACTAAAATGGACCGGAATGGATGAATTTAACTCAGGTGACCATTATATCTACTATTGAGGGAAAGAATACCTTAGAAGAAATGCAGTAGCCATAATAGTCAACAAAAGGGTCTGAAATGCAGACTTGGATGCAATCTCAAAAATGACAGAATGATCCCCGTTCATTTCCAAGGCAAACCATTCAATACCAGAGTAATCCAAGTCTGTGTGCCAACCAGTAATGCTGAAGAAGCTGAAGTTGAACAGTTCTATGAAGACCTACAAAACCTTTTAGAACTAAAACCCCCAAAAGATGTCCTTTTCATTATAGGGGACTGGAATGCAAAAGTAGGAAGTCAAGAAACACCTGGAGTAACAGGCAAATTTGGCCTTGGATTACAGAATGTAGCAGGGCAAAGGCTAATAGAGTTTTGCCAAGAAAATGCACTGATCATAGCAAACACCCTCTTCCAACAACACAAGAGAAGACTCTACACATGGACATCACCAGATGTCAACACCGAAATGAGGATGATTATATTCTTTGCAGCCAATGATGGAGAAGCTCTATAAAGTCAGCAAAACCAAGACAGGAAGCTGACTGTAGCTGAGATCATGAACTCCTTATTGCCAAACACAGACTTAAATTGAAGAAAGTGGGGAAACCCACTAGACCATTCAGGTATGATCTAAATCAAATCCCTTATGATTATACAGTGGAGGTGAAAAACAGATGCAAGGGATTAGATCTGGTAGACTGCCTGAAGAACTATGGACAGAGGTTCATGACAGAGGTTATGTACAGGAGACAGGGATCAAGACCATCCCCAAGAAAGAGAAATGCAAAAAAAGCAAAATGGCAGTCTGGGGAGGCCTTACAAATAGCTGAGAAAAGAAGAGAAGCGAAAAGCAAAGGAGAAGAGGAAAGATAAACCCATTTGAATGCAGAGTTCCAAAGAATAGCAAGGAGAGATAAGAAAGCCTTCCTCAGAGATCAATGCAAAGATATAGAGGAAAACAACAGAATGAGAAAGGCTAGAGATCTCTTCAAGAAAATTAGTGATACCCAGGGAACATTTCATGCAAGTTCAGTTCAGTTCAGTCGCTCAGTCGTGACCGACTCTTTGCGACCCCATGAATCGCAGCACGCCAGGCCTCCCTGTCCATCACCAACTCCCGGAGTTCACTCAGACTCACGTCCATCGAGTCAGTGATGCCATCCAGCCATCTCATCCTCTGTCGTCCCCTTCTCCTCCTGCCCCCAATCCCTCCCAGCATCAGAGTCTTTCCCAATGAGTCAGCACAGGAACCAGAGACCAAACTGCCAACATCTGCTGGATCATGGGAAAAGCAAGAGAGTTCCAGAAAAACACCTATTTCTGCTTTATTGACTATGCCAAAGCCTTTGACTGTGTGGATCACAATAAACTGGAAAATTCTGAAAGAGATGGGAATACCAGACCACCTGACCTCCTCTTGAGAAATCTGTATGCAGGTCAGGAAGCAATAGTTAGAACTGGACATGGAACAACAGACTGGTTCCAAATAGGAAAAGGAGTACGTCAAGGCTGTATATTGTCACCCTGCTTATTTAACTTATATGCAGAGTACATCATGAGAAATGCTGGACTGGAAGAAACACAAGCTGGAATCAAGATTGCCGGGAGAAATATCAATAACCTCAGACATGCAGATGATACCACCCTTATGGCAGAAAGTGAAGAACTAAAGAGCCTCTTGAAAGAACAGTGAAAAATTTGGCTTAAAACTCAGCATTCAGAAAACGAAGATCATGGCCTCTGGTCCTATCACTTTATGGGAAATAGATGGGGAAATAATGGATACAGTGACACACTTTATTTTGGGGGCCTCCAAAATCACTGCAGATGGTGACTGCAGCCATGAAATTAAAAGACGCTTATTTCTTGGAAGAAAAGTTATTAGCAACCTAGACAGCATATTAAAAAGTAGAGACATTACTTTGCCAACAAAGGTCCATCTAGTCAAGGCTATGTTTTTTCCAGTAGTTATGTATGGACGTGAGAAATGGACTTTGCTGAGTGCCGAAGAATTGATGCTTTTGAAATGTGTTGGAGAAGACTCTTGAGAATATCTTGGACCACAAGGACATCTAACCCATCCATCCTAAAGGAAATCATTCCTGAATATTCATTGGAAGGACTGATCCTGAGGCTGAAACTCCAATACTGTGGCCATCTGATGCGAAAAACTGACTCATTTGGAAAGACCCTGATGCTGGGAAAGATTGAAGGCGAGAGGAGAAGGGGACGACAGAGGATGAGATGGTTGGATGGCATCACCGACTCAATGGACATGGGTTTGTGTGGACTCTGAGAAGGTGATGAACAGGGAGGCCTGGCGTGCTGTAATCCATGGGGTTTTGCAAAGAGTCAGACGTGACTGAGCAACTGACCTGAACTGAACTGAATGTATATGTTTCCATACTATTCTCTCAGTTCGTCCCACCCTCTCCTCCCCTCACTATGTTTACAAGTCTGTTCTCTAGGTCTGCATCTCTCTTCATTATAATAGAAACTCCACCAAGGATCTTTGTTTTGTTTACTGACATATATCAAACTAATAGAACAGTTCCTAATACTATTTATTTCAAATATTTTAATATTTGTTGAAAGACCTTACAATAAATTTTATGAACATGGGAACTAGTAAATTATATAGTTCTTCCAATGAAAGACCACTCAGGACTTTTCTTGGCTCTCCTTAAAATGATCAGAGTTTCGCATTGAATATTCAACTTCTTCTGTACTCTGAGGCAAATGGAGTGTTGCTCACTTTCTCTGTGGGCTCTTGATCTCCTGGGATCTATGCCATCATTACCATCACCATCACCACCATCGTCACCGTCATCATCATGGTAGCTAGTCTCCAAGATAGCTCTTACTGGTCCTTTTCTACTGGGATTCACACTCTTCTATAGTCCTCTTCCATGTTAAACAGGGATGACATAGACAACCCATAGGACACTATGAAAATAAATATGTGCAATTTCTGAGGCTATGTTACAAAAGACACAGCAGCTTTAGTCTTTCTCTCTTGGATCATTTCTTTTGGGGAAAGCCAGGTATCAGAGTATGAGGACAAGCCCACATGGCAAGGAAGAGAGAACTTCTGTCAACATGCCTGTGAGTAAACCATCCAGGAAGTGCATGCTTCCTCCCAAGTCAAGCCTTTTGATGACTGCAACATTTTGTCTACACTTTCATGAGAGACCCTGGGCCGGAACCATCTGGTTATGCTTCTCCCAAACTCTTGATCCATAGGAACTATGAGACAAAGAAGATTTTTGTTGTTTTGTGCTATTACATCTTGAAGTAATTTGTTACACAGTAGTGGAGAGCTTATATAATCATCACTACAGTTCTTGAATGCCTTCCATGTGTGAGAAAGTCTATGATTTCATTCTTCCATGTATGAGAAAGTCTATGATTTCATTCTTACATGAATGAGTTGGTAGCCATAGCCTCATACGGAGGAAAAAATAGAGGTCCAGAGAGGTTATGTCATACCTCCAGTGAGTGAACGTATTTGAATAAAGGATTTGAATAAAGGCTCTTATTTTTAACCACAATGCTGTTTTCAGTAGTATAATCTTTAGAGTATAAAGCAATTGCTAGCAGTGTCTGAACATGGTGCCCAGGAAACTTGGCAACCACAAACCACTTTCTGTAATGTTCCTTTTAAGGCAAAAGGCAAAAGCATCCAGGTACTGTAGTTTCAGGTATTATACAAAGCTTCCCAGAGTCCCCAAAGATAAATACATAGATTCTCTGTAATAACAATTCTTAAGTTTTTAATGAACTAGCTAGTCAGCTAACTGGTTCCCAATGCAATGGAACACAAGGTAGGCAAGTTTGGATGATAGAAGTAGATCAGGGATAATGAACGATCCTGAGAGAAGAAACAGATACACTGAAGTCATGATTTTAAAATGTGGTATTCCATCATTTCACAAATTCTCCACCAAGTCTGGCTTTCAAAGAAAGGTGCGTCTCTTTAAAAGTAAGTGTAGCCTCTTACAATAACTTCCATTGGTTTCCTGGATTTGCTTCTCTAATGTTTCATCTTAAAAATGGTTATATCTTGAAATTCCCTGTCAACCTAGTGATTAGAACTCTGTGCTTTCACTGCTGAAGGTCTGGATTCAAAACCTGGTTGGGGAATTAAGATCCTGTATGCTAGTGGAGTGAAGAACATTAAAAGATCCGTGACCTGAGCTTTCTCCATATGTAGTCTCCCTGTTATAATGCCTATCAGTCCAAAATAGGATTAAATGTAATTAAAGTAATTCTCCCAGTGGAGAATCTAGATACATATTCTAATTGTTTAATATGTTTACATGAGATTTAGACACAAAACTATGTGAAACGTGCAAGCTTCAAATCTAACCAATGAGTACTTAAAAATGACAGTCTAATTTCCCTAAATATATGAACCACCCCTTACTGCCATTTTTTGTGCTCAATACTCCCATTGTCCTTTGTGTTTTAAATTCTTTTGCTGACTTATTTCCTCTGTCAGTTTTCCACAGTCAGCATCCTTTAAAATTGGCTTAGAATTTTGCAACAGGAAATGCTGAAAAATCACTTGATGATTGTGTATGGCACGTACCCTACATAAAATATACCATATCTATTTTCTTTTTGAACAATGTCTCTTACAAACATGAGATTAAAATAGAATTGGGAAAACCATCTAGAAATAAGCAAATGGTTGTAATAGAATGTATAATCGACTGCTTTCTATGGTCACTAACACTGTATAAGGCGTTGAACCTAACTTCAGAAATACAAGGACATAAGTATAGAGAAGAGGAGGTTGGGTGTCTGCCCAAATAACCAAATGGGGTGGGAGGAAGTGTTCAGCAGGAAACTTAATGAACCAGCCGGGTGTTGTGGCAGCCAATAAAGCTAATGGGCATTAACAGAAAAATTCTATCTGGAGTGAGGGAGGCAATAGTGTGCTCTGCTCAGACCGTTGTTAGGATATTACATTGTATTTTGAATAGCAAATTATTAAAGGAACAGAAGCAAATAAAGTCAGTACTCAGATAAGAAAATTCAAGATGTTGGAGTATTTAAAATTTATATCATATGAGAAGTGTATTCAAATATTTAATGATCTCTGTGGATTCAAGGATTATATTTTCAGTTAAGTTTTCAAAATATGGACCTGGAACCTATGCATGGAAGAAAATAGGCTGAATCAAAAGAATAAGAAGGTAATTAGCTGCTTCAGGAGGTTTGTATTTGCAGTTACTGAAGGTGCTCAAACATAGAAAACTGCTTGAGAGAGAATGCACACAGATTTATATAGCACTTATAATATTCCAGGCACTATTCTAAGCATTTCCAAATATTATATTAATATCATGAGTCTTTACAATTTTGTTGTAAAGTAGGAGCTGTTCTGACCTCATGGTTGGGGAAGATGCTAATTATCAAAGGCCACTGGTCAGTACAAGCAGGGAATGGTTTTACGCTGATTCAGTATCTTTTTTTAAAAACAAAAATTATTTTTGGCTGCACTGGATCTTTGTTGCTTTGCATGACCTTTCTCTAGTTGCGTCTAGCGGGGGCTTCCTTGTGGTATGCAGGCTTCTCGTGGTGGTGGCTTCTCTTGTTGCAGAGCACAGGCTGTAGTGTGTGCGCTTCAGCAGTTGCAGCACTGGGGCTAGTAGTTGCGGCTCTCGGACTCTAGAGCGTAGGCCCAGCAGTCGTGGCCCATGAGCTCAGTTGCCCTGTAGCATGGGGAATCTTCCTGGACCTGCGGTCCCACCTGTAGCCTCTGCATTTGCAGGTTCATTTTTATCCACTGGGCTACCAGGGAGGTCTTAATTTTGCCTTAATCATGTGTGTTCTGCCTCTTCTTTCCTAGGCCCTGTTTGGGCACTGGAGAGGGAGAAAAACACACAAATGGATGCCTAATAAAAGTCAGGAAAGACATATAACCAGATATTAATATTTATTTTTCTGTGTAGGTAGAAATGTGCTATGTGCTAAGTTGCTTTTGTCATGTCTAACCCTTTGTGATCCCATAGCCTGGAGCCCGCCAAGCTCCTGTGTCCATGGAATTCTCCAGGCAAGAATATACTGGGGTGGGTTGCCATTTCCCTCTCCAAGGGAACCTTCCCATGGGTAGAAATCAATCATATTATTTTACATACATTTTCCAAAAATTCTATACTAAAGACATATTTAAAATTGTAACTTTAATGTTATATATTTGTAAGTAGTATAGTGTCTTTTACTATACTTATAATAATAAAAGCATAAATAGTTAAAGCTTGAAGAAAGAACTAGAACAAGACTTTGGTCTCCCTTATTTTAGGATCAGTTTTTCTGATACATAGTATATTCAGCGTGGAAAAACATCTATTTCTGCTTTATTGACTGCCAAAGCCTTTGGTTGTTTGGATTACAATAAACTGTGGAAAATCCTGAAAGAGATGGGAATACCAGGCCACCAGACTTGCCTCTTGAGAAACCTGTATGCAGGTCAGGAAGCAACAGTGAGAACTGGGCAGGGAACAACAGACTGGTTCCAAATAGGAAAAGGAGTACATCAAGGCTGTATATTGTCACCCTGCTTATTTAACTTATATGCAGAGTACATCATGAGAAACGCTGGGCTGGAAGAAGCACAAGCTGGAATCAAGATTGCCGGGAGAAATATCAATAACCTCAGATATGCAGATGACACCACCCTTATGACAGAAAGTGAAGAGGAACTAAAAAGCCTCTTGATGAAAGTGAAAGAGGAGAGTGAAAAAGTTGGCTTAGAGCTCAACATTCAGAAAACAAAGATCATGGCATCTAGTCCCATCACTTCATGGGAAATAGATGGGGAAACAGTGGAAACAGTGTCAGACTTTATTTTTTGGGGCTCCAAAATCACTGCAGATGGTGATTGCAGCCATGAAATTAAAAGACGCTTACTCCTTGGAAGGAAAGTTATGACGAACCTAGATAGCATATTGAAAAGCAGAGATATTACTTTGCCAACAAAGGTCTGTCTAGTCAAGGCTATGGTGTTTCCAGTGGTCATATATGGATGTAAGATTTGGACTGTGAAGAAAACTGAGTGCTAAAGAATTGATGCCTTTGAACTGTGGTGCTGGAGAAGACTCTTGAGAATCCCTTGGACTGCAAGGAGATCCAACCAGTCCCTCCTAAAGGAGATTAGTCCTGGGTGTTCATTGGAAGGACTGATGCTGAGGCTGAAACTCCAATACTTTGGCCACCTTGTGTGAAGAGTTGACTCATTGGAAAAGACACTGATGCTGGGAGGGATTGGGGGCAGGAGAAGAAGGGGATGACAGAGGATGAGATGGCTGGATGGCATCACCGACACGATGGACCTGAGTTTGGGTGGACTCCGGGAGTTGGTGATGGACAGGGAGGCCTGGTGTGCTGCTATTCATGGGTCACAAAGAGTCAGACATGACTGAGCGACTGAACTGAACTGATCTGATGATATAAAGACAGCTCTAGTGGAAGCCAGGCTCAGGTTCTACCTCTGACACTAACACAATCTGCACCTCCAAATGAGTCCCTTAGCCAGTTGGGGTTTTGGTTTATTTCTTTGTAAAATTCAAAAATTGGATTATTTTTTGTCTAGTCCTTTCTGTTTCTGACTTTCCATGATTCTATGCAGTTTATCTGTCTTATCCTAAGTAAAAGGCAAGTGATTCTAGGGTAGACCTGAGAGTACCAGTTTATTAGCCTGAAAAACAAATAACATGTGAACAAATATCCTCACAATCTGTGTTATTAATTCATTTTCTTAATGTAGCCAAGCTATGAGAGTATTGTTTTGTAGATCAAAAAATGTCAAATATTAGCACATTTGTAATGTTTAATGTAATACATGGAAAGACAATAATAATCAATAACCACTCTACTCATTAATATTGAAATTATTGTCACCTGCACAGATATACTTGAGGTTCTAATAATTAGAAAATTCTACCATATAGCCTGACAAGCTTTGGAGTTGGAAATTTCCATTTTGAATGTGAAATCAGAATAAGTAAGGTATCAGAAAAATTAAGCTGTCTAATGATATCAGAATAAGGTAGCCTGAATTATCTATGTACCTACCTGGAGATTCATACTCTGTTGCTTATAACCTCCGTATAACACCTCCACCCAACCTTACCAGTTGGACTAGGACTCCCTGAAATCTGTTGATGTGTTGAAGGCTCCCTTTTCTTGTATGTTGCACAGTTAGGTTCTGCCAAAATTGAAAACCCTGTGCCTTTCTTTTATCTTTGTTTCCAGACTGGATCCAAATCCCTTTCTCTAGAGCATTGGTTCACTTGAGTGTCTTTGCATAGCTATGCCCTCATCCAGCTTACAGTGAAAGTCTAAGGACTTTTTTATTTTACCAGTTTCCTGATAGTTCAGTTGGTAAAGAATCCACCCGCAATGCAGGAGACCCTGGTTCGATTCCTGGGTCGGAAAGATCCTCTGGAGAAGGGATAGGCTACCCACTCCAGTATTCTTGGGCTTCCTGGTGGCTCAGCTGGTAAAGAATCCACCTGCAGTGTGGGAGACCTGGGTTCAGTTCCTGGGTTGGGAAGATCTCCTGGAGAAGGAAAAGGCTACCCACTCCAGGTTTCTGGCCTGGAGAATTCCATGGACTGTATAGTCCATGGGGGTCTCAAAGAATCAGACACAACTGAGTGACTTTCACTCATTCACTTACTCAAGAAGGGGATAAATGCACAATAACCCCCAAGTATTGATGGCACTTTTTCCTCCTTCAGTGCAGTATGAGATTCTTTTGGGCTAGAAGAAGCTTCTTAAAAGAAATTCCAGGCTGAAAATAAACTAAAGTTACCTGTGAAACCAGGCACCTCTACAAAGTTGTTACTAGCAACGTTGCTGCCCAAGAAAAGAAGCACCCAAAGCACCCGCAAATCAGCTTTGTAATTCACAGGTGGGCGTTATTAACAATGTGCGCCATCTGGCAGCTTCCCTTTTTTGACTAATTTGTCTTGCTAACTAGGCTCAGTTATGCTTTATGCTGCTGAGGAAGTGCATGTGCTGTCAACATATATATATATATATAAAACAAATTTTAAGATTTCACAACCTTAAAATCATTATTTTAAAAGTTTTTTTTTCTCTAAGTTTTGGCTACTCAGCCCTAGATATTGCTTTGCTTTCATGTACTATGTATCTTCAGTTTTTATATATCCTCTATTGACAGGGAACTTCTCAGAGATTTTCCTTATAATCAATATGGAGAAATGTCTATTGGGCACTGCAATGATAAACACTAGAAAATTACAAAAGCCCCAAATTCTGAAAATTCAGAAAAATTATTATATCAGTTATTGTCTGTTTTATAGTTTCAAACTCATCTTCTATGAATTCTGTAAACTTGTAAGGTTGTCTGTATATCTAATATTATTCTATGGTGTTTCTATTCTGAAGATAGCCATCATTAATCTTCCCTTTCTTCCTGCTCAATATCCTTTTTATTTTAACTAGGAAAGTGCACATTATGCTATTCTCTGTATACAGTTGCTGTGGAATTGATTAAGTACAATTTCAATAACTTTCTCATTATGGCTAGATCTTGCACTCTTTATGAGAGAATATCTTACCTATTGATTATAAGGGACAGAAACCCAACTCAAACCAATCCAGGCAAGACAGTGGACATTATTGATTCACCACCAGGTGGAGAAATAAAAAGGAAATGGCAACCAAGCATGACCAGATCCAGGACACCAATGTTATTTTCAGATCTCTCTCAGCTTTTCCTCTCTCTGTGTGTGAGCCTCAGTCTCTCCTACTGTTTTGCAGTTTTCTTCTGCTGGCACCCTCATTCCTGTAGGTGCCAGCTTAGCATCTTCAAAGAAAGGAGAACCAACCCTTTCCCCTCAGTTTCCACACTGCAAACCCAGGAAGGGACTCTGCTGGGATTTGCTTATTCACCTACCTGTGAATCAATCATGAGGCCAAATGGTATTGCGCACCGTGACTGATCCTGAGTCATTCTTTTGGTTAGAGGATGGGCAATCAGGCGATATTTATCAACTGAAAATGAGGAAGGCATGCTTGCAGATTAAGCAGACAAATATGGTAGCTACCATGGTTTCTCACACTATCTAAGAATAAGGGAATGTTCAATATTATATTTAACTTTTCATTACAGTTACCAAACATCCTGGATTTTCTAGAACAATCCTGATTTCAAACAGTCTATCCCACTGAGTAACCGCACGTTCAAAGTTTTGGATTGGAAAATTAGATATCATTCTAATCTCAGGCATACAGTGATTGGCTCTCACAAAAGGAAACCTTTTGAACTCTCTTACATTGACAATCTAGGTGTTTTTTTTTTAAAAACCTTTAATTAAAATGTGCTAGAATATAAACTCAAGGGGAACATGGTTAATTGTAGGTGGTAATTATATAACAAAATACTTTCACAAAAGAAAAAATATCTTGAAGTTTTGGGTAAGCCTCCAGATCTTGCCAGCTAATATCTCTTGCCATATATAAACTTGTGTAACTCTCAACACTGACATTTAGGCTACCGTTTTCCTGGCACTTTTCACAAGCTTATTAATCATGCTTTCAAATTTTGCTTTACGAACTATTACTTTTTTAATGAGAGAGCTCATTATTTTTCATTGGAAGTACTTCACTGCCAACTGCTACCATTTTGTAGAAGGTAGGCAGACTTCAATTTAAGTGGCAGCAAAAGGCTCTATTATGCTTTTCTGTTCATATTGGCCCCAATCCGCCATCCTTTCCCCTCCCTGCCACAAGGCATACATTTTTAACCCTTGGAACTTGAAGCAGCTATCAGGAGTCTACAAATTAATCTGTTCCACCTTTGCTAACAGATGCCACACTGGCGCTAGGTACACACAGGCTGAACTCAGGGGATTCGCAACATTAAAAGTAACTGCGAAAACTATAAGCATTCAAAAGGCACTTATTTAATTCACCAGACTGTGGCATTTTGTTAAAAAAGAAATGGAAGCATGAGCCCCTTCCTTATTACGCTTCTCAAGTGATTTCTCCTTTGTTGAAAACAGTGCTCATTTTAATAAACTCCCAAAGGAGCACAACAAACAAATGTGACCAGAAAAACTGCAAGAGGTCGTGAACACTAATTATCATCAAATGCCACCAAAATCTTCTGGACCCAAGGGACTTTTCTTAAGTCACTGCCCACAGCACTGCTGTAATATGTGCCTGTGTGACGAGTGGGAGGACCAGCAGTCAGATGAGAATAAGATGCGGATAATGGTGTGCCTTTCAGTCCGAGTTACTCAAGAGGCACTGCCAGTGTGGCTGTTTAAAAGTGACAACATGTTTTGGAAAGTGAATTTAAAGCACAAGAATACTTTTTGCCATCTTAACACCATAAAAGAGAGAGAGTACACCACAGGCTTTTAGGAGTCATGAGAGAGTTGGGGCATGCCGTGTTCTGATTTAAAATCCTTTTAAAGACTGCCCATTTTTTCTTACTTTTTTTCATTTCCTGACGATAAAACAGAAAGCACTCTGTGGTATGCAAGTGACACATCATTTTATGCATCCAAGTGCTTTATTCGCTTAACCATTTTTTCCAGCAATTTAAATAAATCACAGAGATGGAATTAGATTTTCCTGAAGAGCTAGAGAAAGGCAGTGAGAGGCTGAGTCACAGTTAATTTCTACTGAGCTGATAGGAATTTTACTCCCTCCATTTAGGTGATCCTCATGTAGTTTGGAGAGAAATGTCTGGCATCTTATCAGCCTACTATAGAGGCTGCTTAAGCTCCTGACTAATGAGTCTCTGAAATATTTTTAATGAATGATAGAGGGAGGAGTATGAAATGCCCTCATGTTTATTCATTTCCTCCTTGTAATGCTGGCAGATAGATGGACTAAAAGATTGAACACTTAAATAATTAACTCATTTAAAATGTGAATTATATGCATGATTTGCCTGACGTGCTACTTGTGAAGTGGAACACACACAAAAAGGTCGCCACACAGCAGTAGAGGTGGGGAGGAGAACAAGGTATTTTAGGGATGGTTAAACTGGGAGAATTTAGAAAAAGTATGAGACATTAATGGGAATGGAGAAACAGAGGATCAGATACTCAATTTTCTTCCTCCAAAACAGGGATTTGGTGATAATTTTTGATAAAGGGCCAAGTAGTAAATATTTGAGGCTTTGCAAGCCGTATGGTCTCTGTTACATCTACTAAAGCTCTGCCGGTGTGGTCCCCAAAGCAGCCATAGACATTAAGTAAATGAATGGATGTGGTTGTACCACACTAGAGCATAATGTATTGGCATTGAATTTTGAATTTCATATACTTCTGAAGTGCAACAAAATTTTCTTCTTTTCTTTTTTGACTTTTGCAACCACTAAAAACGTAGAAAACATTCTTACTCACAGGCAGGACAAAAATAGTCAGTGGACTCACGGATGGTTGTTTGTGATCCCACTCTAGAAGGCTGTATATGCGTCTCCATTTAGTTATGGAATGAGTGTGTAGGGCTTGAGTAGGACAGAGTGTTATATAATTGTGGGATGCTTGATTGAAATGGTCTTTCGATATGGCCTAGTCCAGAACTCTTACTTTAATAATTATCCTTAGCATTTCTAGTTTATTATTAAGTATGCTAGGGCATGTATATCATAGTACAGTACAAAGAGTGGCATATCCCTGGTGATTTCACTTGGTTTAGGATCTGCTTCTAGGCTCTGCAAGTCTAATAACATTTATCAGTGCTTTTGATTTTATTAGACCGGATGAAGCTGGCTCATGTTTACTCAGGATATTAACTTTTTTAAAGCCCTTTCACCTTTGCAGTTTTATGAAATCTAAGGATCACTTTTTCAGAATAGTTGTTTAAAGGCTTAAAATAAAATACAATATCCAGTCATTGTTGATAATGAAAAAATGTTACGATACAGTTATAAAAGTATGAATAACTTGTGCTATGGTAATATATACTTTTTTGTTAACTCAGTAAATAACAGGATCTAGTAAAGTAGTGATGAACATAAATGCTATTTTATAAATATCACATCACAATGTCATATGAGAAGATCTGTGATTTGTTTTGGAAATAAAGTCTTAAATACTGTTAAAATCTCACAGGATACTGAAGTATATAAGCTAGAATGCTAATGTAGTAATATTCAAAGAAGAATTACATAAGTATTCAGCAGACCAAGTCTTCGTATTGTCTTTCCTGTGTTGTTCTCTCTATGGGCCAAATATATAAGAAGTTAAAGCACAGGGAGTTTGCTTTATGAGCAGGAAACTTGAGTAAAGATAGTTATGATTCAAATAATTTGGTATTTCCATCTCCACAGGTGTTGATATAGGCAACAAGAGGGTCCGCTTGCATTTTCTTGCTGACCTCTCCCCTAGGCAGTACTTAAATGCCAGCGTTTGCTCTAATGGAAGCTTTTCTGTTTCCTTTAGAAGCAGCAACTCTTGATGGCACACTTTCTATATAACGGGTTTTTCTCTGGTTCATCTACATCTTTAGTAAACCTCCAAACAATTTCTGGGATCCTTCAGTGGGTACCTTGCAGATGCTTCCAAACAAGAACCCCTCCTGTGTTGTACTGCAAAAATGGCCATAAAGATCCATCCGCATACCCTTCTAGCTATGTCCCAACACCCAACACCTCCCCCAACACTGCTTCTCAGCTTGATGGTGTGATTTTCTTTGATCAATGGGACATGAGCAAAATGACACAAGCAGGGCCTCGAAAAGCACTTGCACTTGGGAGTTTGCTCTCATGTTTTTATAGAAAACTGGAAAAACCCAGTGAGAAAGTGGGGGCTCAGCTGTTGGAGGATGAAAGACACACCCCAGACTGTGCAGAATCAAGAGGAATCTGTCCTGGCTGAATCTGTCCCAAATCAGCAGAACCTCCTGTTCTGATGCATAGATTCTGGAGTATGAGAAATGTTTACTGTTTTAAGTCTCCTTGCTGTATGATGGTTTGCATGTTTGTGTGCATGCTAAGTCGCTTCAGTTGTGTTCGACTCTTCGTGACCCTGTGGCCTGTAGCCCACTAGGCTCTTCTGTCCTTGGCATTTCCCAGGCAAGAATACTGGAGTGGGTTGCCATGCCCTCCTCCAGGGGATCTTCCCAACCCAGGGATTGAACCCTGGCCTCCTGCATTGCAGGCAGATTCTTTACTACTGAGGTACCTGGGAAGCCCTGTATGATGGTTTGCACTGCAGTCAAAACTAACTGCTTACAATACCATGCCATTTACTTTCCTACTTCATCCCTTTCCAGTGATACTATCCTCAAAAATCTGTGGAGATTACTGTGGTGCTCTGAAAACACTCTGCTGAAGTACATTTTTTTCCAGCCTTTGCTTAGCATCTCTCAGTATTACATTTTTTTTCACTGAGATGTAGAGAAGTTGCCTCAAGCATCCCATATCTAATGCAGATATTGAGTGCAAGTAACTTACTGGTTTGATTCCAAATCTCATCTGTTCTATTTCAAAGAAGGAATGTGATAGTGTAATAAACTCTCTCTTAAGTTGCATCTGAATGTAGAAAAATATACCAGAGAGGAGACAAGGCTTTACTCAAAGAAATAAACTGTTAGTGATGGAATTTCAGGAATCAATTGAGGTATTTATAGGCAAAATGGATTTCCTCACATACCTTACAGCTATGTCCACAGCTAGTGTCAGGACTAGGATGAAACCAGCAAAGTTTCTAGGACACTAAAATTAAGAAGGCATCTACTCTCAGGGTCATGTTGGTACCGAGAGTGAAAGCCATCCAAAATTTTGTACCCCAAACCTGTTTCAGCCCTGGTTTGCAGTGTTATGCAGGCCATAGTACTTACCAACATTTGCTATGAGCATGGCAAGACACTGTTGGTTGCAACCCCAACAACCATTTCTCTCCGTTTGGTCATGCTCATAACATACCAAGTTTTGTTCAGTTGCCTCCACAGATTTCTGTGTTCACAAAGGTTCCCTGCCCTCCCCTTGGGGGTGAGTCATTATCTTTCTGAGACAGGATAAGTCTAAGGCAAGCATGCTGCCCACACCTCTTCCCAATGATTGGATCCCATGAGCATGTGACCCAGTCCTGGAGAGTGGAAGTTAGCAGAGTTCTTCTGGGGTACTCCAGGAACGGTACTCTCCCTAATCAAAAGGAATATACTGGAGGGAAGCCTCTTTTCTTTTCTAAACATACTGGTAAATGATGCCTAGCCTTGTTACAACCATTTGCAACCATGAGGAATAGATTGTGGACTTGCTAGAGATAACAGATGAAAGTAACGCCAAACACCTAGGTCCTTAATGACAAGGCTGACATTTGAATTAACCACAAATGAGCTATACCTTGGAGAAGGAAATGGCAACCCACTCCAGTATTCTTGCCTGGAGAATCCCAGGGACAGAGGAGCCTAGTGGGTGGCTGTTTATGGGTTCTCACAGAGTTGGACACGACTGAAGCAACTTAACAGCAGCAGCAGCAGCACCAAAGCTATACCTCTGGACTTCAAATATATGAAATAATGTTTTAAGCCACTTTTAGTCAAGTTCCTGTTAATTGAAGCTGAAAGTATGTTTGATGCAACCAAATACTCTGAATTTGCAGAGAGTTTTGCCTGTGGGGGAGACTACCACTTCCTTAATGCTTTAGTTAAACAACATACAGAATATCTCCTTTCATTTCAAGCATGGTTAAAGAAACAATAACTTAGGAGACCTGAGATCTTATGAATCAATGTAATTTAATTTGTGAGGTAAGCTGAATAGTCACAGGCTTGGTATTAATAAATACAGCAAGAAACCTGCAACTTTTTGTTACAGAGATGGAATCTCAGGACACTGGGGTGAGAAACACAGGTAATAATAAGCAGAGTACCTTTGTTTAACAATGTGAGCACAATAGGAACAACATAGAAAATTGGTGGAGAAAAGAAATCTCACTTGTATTTAATATACTGAGATACACCTCAGCAGTGATTTAGAAAAGCTTGCTAAGTACACACTTGATGGCCGCTTTGCCACAGAAATAAAAAGGGAGACTTTGTGTTCATGGAGACTTTATTTTTGGAAGAAATAAGAGATGTGAGAAGAAAACAAAGATATTATGACTGGTACATGTTTAAAAATCTAGGGTTTTCTCCATTGCTGGACTATCTGCACTGGGAATATGAAATCAGGGAGGAGTTAACAAAGGGAGAGAAGGGAGGCTAGAGAACTGGATGAGGAAAATAAAACCCTAGAAAATATGAAAGCAGAAGGACAAAAATAGCATGCATTATGAAGAAGAGATGAGAGAAAATGAAAGAGACAGGGCAACTGAGAGCCTGGAATGTGATCCAGGCAGAGTTGTGGAGCCCATTGTCAGTGTGGGTGTGGTGGCTGCAAGTTCAGCTTCTGCAGACATAGCATGTGCACCAGCTGGCACCACAGGAACATGCAGCGGTTAGATGCTGAATCTTGGCAGTTAAGTCCTGGGCAGGAGTACATAGTGATTTGTTTCCCTGCAGGAATGCCCCAGCTCTGCCCACTCCACACTACAGCTTAGCCCCAGATCTGAGGCAGACAGGTCCTGGGAGAGCCAGGCACACAGGTCCACAGAGCCAGGCACAGCCACCTTGATTCCTGCAGCCACAATGCCCTGATCCCCAGCTCCAGTCTACTCCATACCACAGCCTTGTTATCTGGGATGAACACAAGAGGGAGGGATGTGATCTGGACTGCTTCTGAGAATTGCATGAACATATACACAGGTCCTCCATAGGTTCAGTATGACTGTAAGGGTTTCACTTGCTTCAGCAATCACTGCCTTTAGGGCAGATCACCCACTCAAGGACAATGGAACCTGATCAGATCTGACTCTTAAGGCTCATTCTCCAGCAACTAGGGAGAAGACCCTACCTCTGACAGCCACAAAGCAAAGAGGAGGCCCAACCTCAAATATTAATACAACACAGGCTTTGGACACCACACCAATCACACCCCCTATCAAGGGGATAATGGCCAGAAGACTGAGGCAAGATGTGGATGGCATTCATACAAAAGACAGTCCTTACCACAAAAATATTGGACACACACATTTTGCACAGAGATGCTCCCACATAAAAACACACCTTCAAGACCATGGTAGATGTTACTTATAAATTCACAGAGAGAAAAGTAAAATGAAAAGCCAGAGGAATTTCTCCCAATTAAAAGAACAAGAGAAATCCCCTGGAAGCACAAATAATAAAACAGACCTTACCTGTCTGCTAGACCCCAAGTTCAAAAAGTAGGTTATAAAAATGCTAAAGAATTGAGGAAATATTTTTGATAGAAATGCAGATCAGTGTAACAAGGACCTAGAAGCTATGCAGGTGAGCCAATCAAAATTAGACAACCCAATTACTGAGATACAAACCAAGTATGAGTAGCATACTAAATGACACAGAAGAACAGATAAGTGATCTGGAAGATAGAATAATGGAAATCACCCAATCAGAGGAGCAAACAGAAAGACGAATGACAAAAAGAAAGGAACATAAGGGATCTATGGGATAATATAAACTGTGCCAACCTACACATAAAGGGACTCCAGAAGAAGAGGGAGAAAAGGGGATTGAGACTATATTTGAAGAAATTATGGTTGAAAACTTCCCAAACCTAAAGAAGGAAACAGATATCTAGGTACATAAAGGACAGAGAGTCTGCCAAAATGCTGAACACAGACACACAACCAAGACATATCATAATTAATATGGCAGAAGTTAGAGAGTGGATTCTAAAGGAAGCAAGAGAAAAACAGTTTTTCAAAGAAAGGAATCATGCCTCCTCTTTGCTTTGTGGCTGTCAGAGGCAGGGTCTTCTCCCTAGTTGCTGGAGAATGAGACTTAAGAGTCACAAACAAAGGAAACAAGGGAACCGACCCCGCCGCTCACCCCCCACCACACCACCAGCAATAAGGCTCTCAGCTGATTTTTCTGCAGAAATTGAAAGGGAAAAGCCCACAACCTAGGACTACCCAGCGAGATTATAATTTCAAATAAAAGAAGAAATTAAGACAGACAAAAATTTAAAATTCAGCACTATTAAACCTACCCTATAAGAAATGGCTGTTTGGGGAGGCCTTACAAATAGCTGTGAAAAGAAGAGAAGTGAAAAGCAAAGGAGGAAAGGGAAGATATAAACATCTGAATTCAGAGATCCAAAGAATAGCAAGAAGAGATAAGAAAGCCTTCTTAAGCGATCAATGCAAAGAAATAGAGAAAAACAACAGAATGAGAAAGACTAGAGATCTCTTCAAGAAAATTAGAGATACCAAGGGAACATTTCATGCAAAGATGGACTCAATAAAGGACAGAAATGGTATGGACCTAACAGAAACAGAAGATATTAAGAAGAGGTGGCAAGAATACATAGAAGAACTGTACAAAAAAGATCTTCACGACCCAGATAACCACGATGGTATGATCACTCACCTAGAGCCAGACATCCTGGAATGTAAAGTCAAGGGGGCCTTAGAAAGCATCACTATGAACAAAGCTAGTGGAGGTGAATGGAATTCCAGTTGAGCTATGTCAAATCCTGAAAGGTGATGCTGTGAAAGTGCTGCACTCAATATGCCAGCAAATTTGAAAAACTCAGCAGTGGCCACAGGACCGGAAAAGGTCAGTTTTCATTCCAATCCCAAAGACAGTCAATGCCAAAGAATGCTCAAACTACCACACAATTGCACTCATCTCACAGGCTAGTAAAGTAATGCTCAAAATTCGCCAAGCCAGGCTTTAGCAATACATGAGCCATGAACTTCCAGATGTTCAAGCTGGTTTTAGAAAAGGCAGAGGAACCAGAGATCAAATTGCCAACATCTGCTGGATCATGGAAAAAGCAAGACAGTTCCAGAAAAACATATATTTCTGCTTTATCGACTATGCCAAAGCCTTTGACTGTGTGGATCACAATAAACTGGAAAATTCTGAAAGAGATGGGAATACCAGATCACCTGACCTGCCTCTTGAGAAACCTGTATGCAGGTCAGGAAGCAACAGTTAGAACTGGACATGAAACAACAGACTGGTTCCAAATAGGAAAAGGAGTATGTCAAAGCTGTATATTGTCACCCTGCTTATTTAACTTATATGCAGAGTACATCATGAGAAATGCTGGGCTGGAAGAAGCACAAGCTGGAGTCAAGATTGCCGGGAGAAATCTCAATAACCTCAGATATGCAGAAGACACCAACCTTATGGCAGAAAGTAAAGAGGAACTAAAAAGCCTCTTTTGAAAGTGAAAGAGGAGAGTGGAAAAGTTGGCTTAAAGCTCAACATACAGAAAATGAAGATCATCTGGTGGGCATCTGGTCCCATCACTTCATGGGAAATAGATGGGGGAACAGTGGAAAGAGTGTCAGACTTTATTTTTGGGGGCTCCAGAATCACTGCAGATGGTGACTGCAGCCATGAAATTAAAAGATGCTTACTCCTTGGAAGGAAAGTTATGATGAACCTAGATAGCACATTGAAAGGCAGAGACATTACTTTGCCAACAAAGGTCCATCTAGTCAAGGCTATGGTTTTTCCAGTGGTCATGTATGCATGTGAGAGTTGGACTGTGAAAAAAGCTGAGCACCAAAGAATTGATGCTTTTGAACTGTGGTGTTGGAGAAGACTCTGGGACTGCAAGGAGATCCAACCAGTCCCTTCTAAAGGAGATCAGCCCTGGGATTTCTTTGGAAGGAATGATGCTAAAGCTGAAACTCCAATACTTTGGTCACCTCGTGCGGAGTTGACTCATTGGAAAAGAGTCTGATGCTGAGAGGGATTGGGGGCAGGAGGAAATGGGGATGATAGGGGATGAGATGGCTGGATGGCATCACGGACTCGATGGACGTGAGTCTGAGTGAACTCCGGGAGATGGTGATAGACTGGGAGGCCTGGAGTGCTGCGATTCATGGGGTCGCAAAGAGTCGGACACATCTGAGCGACTGAACTGAACTGGACTGATAAGAAATGTTGAAAGGCCTCATCTAAATAGAAAAAGAAGCAAGACTGTATAAGGGAAAATCATAGTAGGAAAGGCAGATGTGTAAAAGAATTGAAGATCACTTAAGCCAGTAAACAGATTAGAAACATTCAAAAATTTTTGTAAGTGACTCTAGCTCCAATTAACAGGAAAAGAGGCATCATGAAAGTGTTAAATACGGCATCAAAATCACAAAATGTGGAGAAGGGGAGTATAAAAATGTATATCTTTTAGAATGTTTGAACTTGTATTACTATCAGTTTATAGCAAGTAGATATAGTTATGGGACAACATACTTGAACTCCACGGTAACCACAGCTCAAAAACAGACAATAGGTTCACAAAAATCAAAAGAGAGCATACTATAGAAAAAAATCATTAAACTACCAACGGACAAACAGAAACAATGAACAGAGAAGAACTGCAAAAACAACTGGAAAACAAGGTTTAAAATCACAATAAATACACACCTATCAACAATCACTTTAAATGTCAATGGACTAACTGCCCCAATCAAAAGACAGAGTGACTGGATATTTTGACAAAGGAGGCAAGAATATACAATGGAGTAAAGACAATCTCTTTAACAAGTGGTGCTGGGAAAACTGGTCAACCACTTGTAAAAGAATGAAACTAGATCACTTTCTAACACCGCACACAAAAATAAACTCAAAATGGATTAAAGATCTAAATGTAAGACCAGAAACTATAAAACTCCTAGAGGAGAACATAGGCAAAACACTCTCAGACATAAATCACAGCAGGATCCTCTATGATCCACCTCCCAGAATTCTGGAAATAAAAGCAAAAATAAACAAATGGGATCTAATTAAAATTAAAAGCTTCTGCACAACAAAGGAAAATATAAGCAAGGTGAAAAGACAGCCTTCTGAATGGGAGAAAATAATAGCAAATGAAGCAACTGACAAACAACTAATCTCAAAAATATACAAGCAACTCTCACAGCTCAATTCCAGAAAAATAAACGACCCAATCAAAAAATGGGCCAAAGAACTAAATAGACATTTCTCCAAAGAAGACATACGGATGGCTAACAAACACATGAAAAGATGCTCAACATCACTCATTATCAGAGAAATGCAAATCAAAACCACAATGAGGTACCACTTCACACCAGTCAGAATGGCTGCGATCCAAAAATCTGCAAGCAATAAATGCTGGAGAGGATGTGGAGAAAAGGGAACCCTCCTACACTGTTGGTGGAAATGCAAACTAGTACAGCCACTATGGAGAACAGTGTGGAGATTCCTTAAAAAATTGCAAATAGAACTGCCTTATGACCCAGCAATCCCACTGCTGGGCATACACACCGAGGAAACCAGAATTGAAAGAGACACATGTACCCCAATGTTCATCGCAGCACTGTTTATAATAGCCAGGACATGGAAACAACCTAGATGTCCATCAGCAGATGAATGGATAAGAAAGCTGTGGTACATATACACAATGGAGTATTACTCAGCCGTTAAAAAGAATTCATTTGAATCAGTTCTGATGAGATGGATGAAACTGGAGCCGATTATACAGAGTGAAGTAAGCCAGAAAGAAAAACACCAATACAGTATACTAACACATACATATGGAATTTAGAAAGATGGCAATGACGACCCTGTATGCAAGACAGCAAAAAAGACACAGCTGTGTATAACGGACTTTTGGACTCAGAGGGAGAGGGTGAGGGTGGGATGATTTGGGAGAATGGCATTCTAACATGTATACTATTATGTAAGAATCGAATCGCCAGTCTATGTCTGATGCAGGATACAGCATGCTTGGGGCTGATGCATGGGGATGACCCAGAGAGATGTTATGGGGAGGGAGGTGGGAGGGGGGTTCATGTCTGGGAACGCATGTAAGAATTAAAGATTTTTAAATTAAAAAAAAAAAAGAGTGACTGGATAAAAAAATACTAGAACCTATAACATGCCTACATGAAACTTCAGGATGAAAGAAACACATAGACTGAAAGTAAGGTGATGGAAAATGATACTTCATGCAAATAGAAATGAGAAGAAAGTAGGAGTAGCACTGCTCATATCAGACAAATAAATTTTAAAGCAAAGGTCCTAAAGAAAAATAAGAACATTGTATAATGATAAAGAGGTCTATATAAGAAGAGGATGTTACTCATTAACGTAATATACGAGCACCTAAATATGTAAACAACCTGCCTACCAATGCAGGAGAAATAAGAGATGCAGGTTCAATCCTTTGGTTGGGAAGATCCCCCTGAAGGAGGAAACCCTACTCCATTATTCTTGCCTGGAGAATCCCATGGACAGAGAAGCCTGGTGGGCTACAGTCCATAGAATTTTAAAGAATTGGACACTACTCTGAAAGAGATAGGAATACCAGACCACCTGACCTGCCTCTTGAGAAATCTGTACGCAGGTCAGGAAGCAACAGTTAGAACTGGACATGGAACAACAGACTGGTTTCAAATAGGAAAAGGAGTACATCAAGGCTGTATATTGTCACCCTGCTTATTTAACTTGTATGCAGAGTACATCATGAGAAACGCTGAGCTGGAAGAAGCACAAGCTGGAATCAAGATTGCCGGGAGAAATATCAATAACCTCAGCTATGCAGATGACACCACCCTTATGGCAGAAAGTTGAAGAGGAACTAAAAAGCTTCTTGATGAAAATGAAAGAGGAGAGTGAAACAGTTGGCTTAAAGCTCAACATTCAGAAAATGAAGATCATGGCATCTGGTCCCATCACTTCATGGGAAATAGATGGGGAAACAGTGGAAATAGTGTCAGACTTTATTTTTTTGGGCTCCAAAATCACTGCAGATGGTGATTGCAGCCATGAAATTAAAAGATGCTTACTCCTTGGAAGGAAAGTTATGACCAACCTAGATAGCATATTCAAAAGCAGAGACATCACATTGCCGACTAAGGTCCCTCTAGTCAAGGCTATGGTTTTCCCAGTAGTCATGTATGGATGTGAGAGCTGGACTGTGAAGAAGGCTGAGCACCAAAGAATTGATGCTTTTGAACTGTGGTGTTGGAGAAGACTCTTGAGAGTCCCTTGGACTGCAAGGAGATCCAACCAGTCCATTCTGAAGGAGATCAGCCCTGGGATTTCTTTGGAAGGAATGATGCTAAAGCTGAAACTCCGGTACTTTGGCCACCTCATGCGAAGAGTTGACTCACTGGAAAAGACTCTGATGTTGGAAGGGATTGGGGGCAGGAGGAGAAGGGGACGACCGAGGATGAGATGGCTGGATGGCATCACTGACTTGATGGACGTGAGTCTGAGTGAACTCCGGGAGTTGGTGATGGACAGGGAGGCCTGGCGTGCTGTGATTCATGGGGTCGCAAAGAGTCGAACACGACTGAGCGACTGAACTGAACTGAACTGAAGCGACTTAGCACACACACTCACAGTAGAGTCTTGGGTTAGAGTCATGCTTCATATTTTGGGCTTCCTTTGGTGGCTCAGATAGTAAAGAATCTGCTTGCACTGTGGGAGACCTGGTTTCAGTCCCTGTGTTGGGAAGATCCTTTGGAGAAGGGAATGACTACCCATTCCAGTATTTTGGCCTGGAGAATTCATTATGAGATATTATGGGGTATGAGATATTACTCACACTGGTCAGAATGACTATCATCAAAAAGTTTAAAATTCATGCTGTAGAGGGTATAGAGAAAAAGGAACTCTCCTATACTGTTGGTAGGAATATAAATTGGTATAGTTGCTATGGAGAACAGTATGGAGGTTCCTTAAAGAGCTAAAAATAGGGCTACCCTATAATCTAGCCATCCCACTCCTGGGTATACATCCAGAAAAGGCAAAAATTCCAATTTTGAAAGTTACATGCACCCCAATATTTGTAGCAGCAATATTTACAACAGCAGACACATGGAAACAACCCAGCGCGCGCGCGCGCGCGCGCACACACACACACACACACACACACACAATGGAATATTACTCAGCCATAAAAAGAATGAAATACTGCCATTTGTAGCAACATGGATAGACCTGGAGATTATTATACTTAGTGAAGTCAGACAGAGAAAGACAAATATTATATGATGTCACTTATCTGTGGAATCTAGAAAATACATGAATCTATATACAAAACTGAAACAGATTAACAGACATAGGAAACAAATTTATAGTCACCAAAAGGGAAAGGGAGGGTGAGGAATAAACTAAGAGTATGGGATTAACAGATATAGACCACTATACATAAAATAGGTAAGCAGCAAGGATTTACTGTATAACACATTCAATATATTATAGTAACCCATAAGGGAAAATAATCTGAAAAATAATATATGTATATGTATATATATATAACTGAATCACTTTTTTTAAAAAAATTTCCTGCCCTTCTACAATTAGTTTATTCAAACTAGGATCAAAATAAGGGACACACAATTCTCTCCATCTGCTAAACTATGAATCACTTTGTTGTACATCTGAAACTAACACAGAATTATAAATCAACTCTACTTCAATTATAAAATATGGCAGGATGGGAAAGAATGTTTATTATCTACCTACCACATGCTAGGCCCTTTAACATGCTTCTTCATTTAATTTTCATAGCAGTCTTGGAAAGAAAGTGTTTTAGCCTCATTTTACAGATAACGAAATGAAGATTTATCAGCTTGTGTGACTTGCCAGTGGGTGATAGGACTGGCAGTCAAATATAGATCTGTCTACTGTGTCACTTTGCCTTTGAGTTTATGAAATGGGCTGCAAAGTCTTTAAATGGGAGGAGAAAAATTAAATCTGTTACTAAATAGAATCTATATCTATAATCGTTCATGTTGTGAGTGAAATCCAAGACCAAACAAGCTGACTGATCTGGGGCAGTGGGATAGGCCAAGGCGGAAGAGGGAAACAAGCGCAGAGGGAAAGCTGGGCTTCTGGGAGATGCAAATTTGACCTGAATGGTCTTGAGTAATTCAATTCCATCAGAAGGGATTCTGTTATGAGGTAGGGAGACAGGAACACAGGAGAGCCCAGAGATGTGCTGTGACTGAGAGTATGATCGGCAACCCCGTTGGCTCAGTACCTGAAGCTCTCCCACACGCAGTAGAGACGGGGGGACTGAAGTAACCGGGTATGACAAGCGGTCCTGGGAGGCACCGCAGTTTATCTGCAACACGATCTTACTGTCCTCCTTTGGTCCCTGTCTACAGCCCAGGCTTCTATCAAAGGTGGAGGATGCTTCCTAGAAGGAAACGCATCAAATGCAAAGGGGATAAATTTCTGATTTGGATTCTCTGGGTTAGTTCTTCCAGGGGCAGGTAACATGGGAGAGTTGCCATGAGCCATCAAAACAGGAGGAAGATGCCCTCAAGAGAAACCCCAGAGCGTCAGTCTCACATAACCTCCATCTGCCAAACCTTTTATTTTGCATGTTTCATAGGCATCTTACTTTCAATGTGTCCCCAACTGACCTCATTTTCTTCCTATTTGCCCTATTCTTTCTTGTCTTCATAATCATAGGTAGTCATATCAAGGCATGCAATGCCCCAAACCATGGCTTCATTCTGGACTCCTCCTCTCCTTGTCTGACACATCCAAAGTCCCTCCAAGCTTCTCTCTTTAATCACTGACTCAGCTATTTAATTCTTTTCATGGCCACTGCCCTTACCTGGCATCAGATCTTACCATATTTCACCTGGACCCTTCTACCTGGTCCCATCCTTTCCATACAGTTCCTTTCAAGTTCACCCCATCACCCCACTGTACCCATAGTGAACTTTCTACCACACATTCCTGCTTTGATTAGCTACTTGTGACCTACAGAATCAGGACCAAACTCTTTAGCTACTCAGCATAGTACATAAGTCTCTCCAATATCTGGCTTTTAAGTACTTCTTAAGCCTTATTTCTTCTCACTCTCTGCTCTGAACTTTACTATTCTAGCTATATGTAACAGTTGTTGTTCTCGGAATTACTATATTGGCTAATGGCTTAGGTATATGTCCACACCTGGATGCTTTTTCATCATTTTCTGCCTTGCTAATTTAGTCATCCTCTCCAGTACATTAGTCATTTTCTTTTGTAGGAATCCTGAACCAAAGATGAGGCTAAGTAATGCCTACTCCTCCTGCATGTCTGTGCTCCAAATACCACCCTCATTATATCTCTAATTTAACACATTGAAATTATCTTTTTATGTGTCTGCTTTTCTCAGGAGATTATAGCTTAGATGGCAGGGCCTGAGACTTGCTTAGGTTTGTTTCTTCAGGTACCTAAAGTGATCTGGCACATGGCAGGCAGATGATAATGAAAACAAATGAAAATACTCTTATACTGGCCAAAGTTCACCACACACATGACGCGCACACTCCATAAACATACTTTGAGCTGAAAGACTGCTCCTAGGCTAGAGGCTTGGGTAATACACAACAGTACTGGAGTGGGTAGCCATTGCCTTCTCCAGGGCGTCTTACTGACCCAGGGATTGAACCAAGATCTCCTGCATTGCAGGCAGATTCTTCACTGTCTGAGCCACCAGGGAAGATGTAATACTTGTTACACCATCCAAGTAGCAATCCTCAACTTCTTATTGTTTAAAAAGAAGCCAACAGAAGTGTTCTTTTTATAAATAGTTTTTAAAAAACAAACAAAATTTGAGGGACTAACATCTAAATCATTATAAGAGAATATGCTGAAGTTATTTCTTTGCTAAATAATCATCTGCAAATTAACTCATCCATGGACCTCCAAGGAACATCACTTGGAGGTTGCACCATATTTCTTTATTTCTTTTTCCTTGTTCACCTCAGAAAACTAATTTGAGTCATACCACATTGCAGGCTAAATGTCAGGTCTGTGGGCTAGGCTCAAGGTCTTTAACAATCTGGAAAATATATTTTTTCTGAATTTTCAGTGGACTAATTTACATCATTTATGCCTGTTGATAAGGCACAAGAGCTCTTGGGAGTGAGTTTTAAGAGCTTACAAAGTGGATGACTTATGGCCATCGTGCTTTCCTTGATATCAAGGGCAGTTGAAAAATTGATGTTTTTCTCTTGCAGAAATAGACTTTTTGCAAACTATGATACTGGAGGAAATGAATTTTGTACAGTTGATGCTGCAGGCATAGGTATAAGGTGTTTTTTCCCCCATGTTATTTAGAAAGATTGTCTTTTTGCTAATCTACATGTATACTTTTGATTGGTTTCCTAATGTGTGAAATTACAACAAATAATGATTATACATGCAGAGTAGTGAGTCCCCTGAGTATTTGTGGACCCAATAAATGTTGGCTGTTGACAGTGCAATGTTTTCACCTCCCTCATCACAGTGAGTGGAAAGACACTGGAGTTAGAAGATCTAATTTCTAGCCTTGGCTCAATAGTCAATACGCTTTGCACCCTTAGAAGAAGAAAAAAAGACAGATGCTTGCTGAGTCATGTCCAACTCTGTGTGATACCATGAACTGTAGCCTCCAGGCTATTCTGCCCATGGAAGTTTCCAGGCAAGAATACTGGAGCAGGTTGCCATTTCATACTCCAGGGGATCTTCCTAACCGAGGGATTGAACCTCTCTTGAGCCTCCTGCATTGCAGGCAGATTCTTTACCACTGAACCACCTGGGAAGCCCTGTACTCTTAGAAAGGCCAGCTCTATTCTCAGGGCCTCAGTTTTTCCATCTGTAAAATGCAAGGATTGAACCTTTTGGCCTACAATGGTCTCTTTAGTTATACAATTTTATCCTTGGTACTAAAATAAAAGTTTTAATGCTTGCATGATGGATTTTTGATCACTTTTTCTTTTCTACTTTTCTGTGTTTTCCAATTTTTCTTAGTATTTTTTACTGGCTTGTTTTAGAAAGCAAAAGTAATACATGGAATTTCATTGCTTCTGTGAAAAAATTTAAATAACATTATTTGAAAATCCATTATACATGCCATTGTATCAATACATAAATTATCCCATTTAATTATCACATCTACACTGAGAGTTAGAGATTATTATCCCCATTTATGATAAGTAACTTAAGGCACAAAGAGATGAAATCACTTTCTCAGTGCACTAGTCAAGTTACAGAATCAGGATGCTAAGCTCTACATAGAAATTCCTAGTAGACCATGCAGCTTCTGTTTAACACATTTTAAGAAAATGACAATTCCTTATACATATTTAAAAATAAAATATATGAGGAACTGGGGAACAGGAAGGACTGGTCTAAGGAAGTTAGCTGGACTATTAAGGACAATGCTAAAATAAACTTTCGTTAAAGCACTCTAGGGTATTTTCTGTTTTCTAGTGGTTGAATTTTTAAAAACTACCAGTGTCATAGCTAGCTGAAAGTACATTTGCCATCTGTTGTTAAAATCTCCATCTTCTGGCTGTCCTTTTCGAATCGAGTCGTGTATGCAGGTCTCATCATTAGCGATGTGCTTTCTATGAGCCACTGAGCTGCCATTAATCCAGCTCCTCTACTAGCTCTTACCCAGCATCAGTGACAGATTTCAGGCAAAACTCTACATACTTGGCCTACCACCAGTTCACGCTGTCTGACTTTAATTGCTTCTTAATCCTTTCATTAATCTCTTGTTGATCCTCTAACACCGTCTGCACAACAGCATTCCAAACCTTCACTCACTCCAATTCAGGGTCCAATCATTCCCCCTCGTTTTGAAGTGGGCAACTTTCCTTCTTTATCAAAAAGTTAAGAGACAATTCTTTGTGAGCTTCTTAAAATGTCTTGTCCTCTTTACATATCCTTTTATCTTTTTTAACAACAGTCTGGGAATAAAAAGTGCCTTTCTTTAGGACTGATGCTTCCACTTGAACCCCAGGTGTCATGCCTTAATCACTTCTCCTTAGAGCATCCTTATTTAGTCTTTTTCTCTCCACTTCATCCTTACTTCCACCACGTGGAAATATACATTTCTTAACCCTGCACTCGGCATCACTCAATTTCTGTTAAAATATCTCTTCTGTCTTTAAATTCCAAAATGGTTCTATTTATCTGTATTCATTGTCTCCCAGCTTTGCACCATTTATCCCCTCTCCAGTTCCTAACAATACTGATTTTGAAGTTCCATATTGTTTGACTTTTCATAGTTCTTCTTTTTGACATGCCTTAAGCATCTGACCTGGTTTTTTGTTCTTTTTTTTATGAGTTTTTCCTCATTTCCAAGACTTCTTCATTCTATCCAAAAATAATTTTTATTCTCCCACAAGTTTTTCCCTCACGTTTTGCGTGATAGAAATAGCACCACCAGTGCTCCATTTACCCAAGTTTCTCTTCCTTTGTATCCAAGAAACTATAACCTGTCTAATTGGACTGGTTTTCTATACTGAAAATAAATGATCACACATTTAGCAGCTTAAAACAACATGCATTTATTATTTCACATCTTCTCTTAGTTAGGACTCCAGGCCTGGCTCAGCTGAGTCCTCTGCTCGGAAATCTCATAAGGCTGCAGTAAAGATCCTGGCTGAGAGTGAGGGCTCATCTGAGAAATGACCTACCTGAATATTCTCACAGATTACTATAATTCTATTTCTTTTGGTAGTTTTAGAATTTATGGTGGCTGGGTTCTTCAGCATCAGTATGAAAGTGAATTTTATAGGAGATCTATTATCTGTCTATCTTAATCAAGAAAGTGGCATCCAATCACTCTTACCATATTCTTTTGGCTAGAGGCAAATCATAGGTCCTGCCCACGCTCAAAGGAGAGAGAAAACACCAGAGGGATACTTGGAATTTTGCTTACCACGTTGCTCTTTCTACGGTACTTATGGGAGGAAAAGAAATGGCTTTTATCCACGCTACAGGAAAATTTTACTGTCAAGTTGGATAAACATACAAAATACACAAAAGAAGATTTAATTTACTGTTGAGATCCCTAGGAAGGGAATAAAGTTGGATGTAGCAAAACAGGTAAGAAGGAATGGTTTTTCCTGTGGTCATGTATGGATGTGAGAGTTGGACTGTGAAGAAGGCTGAGTGCCGAAGAACTGATGTTTTTGAACTGTGGTGTTGGAGAAGACTCTTGAGAGTCCCTTGGACTGCAAGGAGACCCAACCAGTCCATTCTGAAGGAGATCAGCCCTGGGATTTCTTTGGAAGGAATGATGCCAGAGCTGAAACTCCAGTACTTTGGCCAGCTCATGCAAAGAGTTGACTCATTGGAAAAGAGTCTGATGCTGGGAGGGATTGGGGGCAGGAGGAGAAGGGGGCGACAGAGGATGAGATGGCTGGATGGCATCACGGACTCGATGGACGTGAGTCTGAGTGAACTCTGGGAGTTGGTGATGGACAGGGAGGCCTGGTGTGCTGCGATTCATGGGGTCGCAAAGAGTCGGACATGACTGAGCAACTGAACTGAAGAAGGAATGTAAGAGATGAGAATGAGTCAAAGAGGAACTTCGATAAACACTGTCTTTAAATGGTCTAATTTGATGCTTAAGATTTTTGTTTGGTTGTTTGCTTGCTTTGATATTTCCAATCCACTGCAGACAAACTTTTCTAAAAGTGAAAGACCAAATCAAAACCCAAAAAACTCAAAAAAAAAAAAAAAAGAAGAAATAAAAGCATATAAAATGAATCTAATTTCCTCATATTTGATTTAAAAAAGAGATGCAAAATTACTGTTACATTGCTATAAAACTTCCCAAATGCTTACTTTTAGTATCTGTACTTATTCCATTGAGGACAGGTAACAGTTTGAGGACAAGCTGTGTGTGCAGTGCACACTTTGAGCAGAACTGATCTAATTTATTCCTGGCACATATTCCCCTGGGTATATAGTATTAATTCACTTTTCAAGATCTACATCAAGATCTGTTTTCTGAGCTTCTTTTGTTCATTCATTCACAAATGACTTATTGTGGTCCAGGCACTACACAAGACCAGACAAAATGCTAAATAAATTGATGGCTTCTCTTTGTATGTCTTTATCTGAGGATTCAAATGATCTCAAACATAGCATGTCAGAGAGGGAAGTTACTATCTTACCTCTAGCCTGCTGCCCATCCAATAGCTTTTAGCTATGCTTGGCACTTCCACCCACAAGATGCCAAAGTCAGAATGTTACTTATCTACTCCTTACCCCCTTGTATTTTCTTTCCAAAATACCAAATCTATTTACATACATCTCCAGTGCTCCCACATTTGTTCATCCACTGTTTCTCACTGAAACCACTATAGTAGTCTCCTGAGTGCTCTCCTTGACTTCATTACGGCTCCTCTCCATTAACCACCACAGTATATTTAGGAGGGTCTTTCTAAACTCTAAACCTCACCATGTTACCACTTTGCTATCTTCTCATTCCCTGTCTGTATTTATCAGAGCACTGTCAAATTGGGTCATATTACAGAGAGCGAGATGGCTGAAATGTTTTCTTGAGTAAATACTTGCAGTTAGAAACCCTATCAGGTTTTATTGATATTTTGAAATGGATAGATGGATTCTAGAGCATGAGTAAATACATTCTAGGGGCAAACCCAGCCCATTTAATGGAACCATATTAGTCTGTACTTCCTCTTCTGTTCTTGCTATCACCATTCCAGTTAAGATCTCATCATAGCATATCTGGAGTAACACTGCTGCTGCTGCTGCTAAGTCACTTCAGTCATGTCTGACTCTGTGTGACCCCATAGACAGCAGCCCACTAGGCTCCCCCATCCCTGGGATTCTCCAGGCAAGAACACTGGAGTGGGTTGCCATTTCCTTCTCCAGTGCATGAAAGTGAAAAGTGAAAATGAAGTCGGTCAGTCATGTCTGACTCTTAGTGACCCCATGGACTGCAGCCTACCAGGTCCTCCGTCTATGGGATTTTCCAGGCAAGAGTACTAGAGTGGGGTGTCATCACCTTCCTCCTGGACTCTACTCACTTCTTTGGAATCCAACTTAATGCCTTTTCTGAGGCTTTAACTCTGGATTCAGAGATAATCAAATAAATGTTTGGTTAAATGCTTTTATTTTGTCAACAATAACAAAACACTTAACTATCTACTCTGTACCAGTCATTGTTTCTGATGCTTGGGCTACATCAGTGAACAAAATAGAAAAAAAAGAAATATATATATATATATATATATATATATATATATATATATACACACACACCCTTATAGCACTTACATTTCTTTTCATGAGATTTCATTTATTTTTAACACTGAAATATATATACAGCTCAAGTTATACAGATACAGTAGCATGATCCTAGTAGAGAAAGCCATGGTTCCCCATGCATTTTCAAATGCTATGTCCATAATTCTTTATCAATTATATATCATCATAGCAATGCCTTCAGAGAAGGCAATGGCACCCCACTCCAGTACTCTTGCCTGGAAAATCCCATGGACGGAGGAGCCTGGTAGGCTGCAGTCCATGGGGTCGATACGAGTTGGATACGACTGAGCAACTTCACTTTCACTTTTCATTTTCATGCATTGGAGAAGGAAATGGCAACCCACTCCAGTATTCTTGCCTGGAGAATCCCAGGGACGGGGGAGCCTAGTGGGCTGCCATTTATCGGATCACACAGAGTTGGACACGACTGAAGCAACTTAGCAGCAGCAGCAGCAGCAATGCCTTATAACTACAGGTAAACCATCTCAAGTTTAGTGGCTCAAAACAATAAGCTACTTTATTGCTCATGCGTCTAAGTCACCTAGATAGTTCTGCTGATCTGTATTAAGCTCAACTGATCTCAGCTGGGCTGGCTCACACATCTGTTGAAACCTGGCAGATCAGCTAGAGGCCACCTCATCTTGAATGGCCTTATTCGTGTGTGTTTGTGTGCTGTTTGCTAGTTGAGGTGACTGAGCCAGATATATCTCACAACCTAGCCATCTAATTCAAACTTGTTCACATGCTGGTGGCAAGGTTCCAAGGAAGAGAGCAGAAGAGATCAAAGTCTTGAAACCTAAGCTCACATCTGGTATGTGGACTCTTTTGGCCCTTCCTGTTGATCAAAGCAAGTTGTAAGGTCAGTCTAGATTCAGGGGGTAGAGAAAGTGTTCTACCTTTCTAAGGGAGGAGCTGGGCACACTATACAGGGAATGAACAGGGGCTGAGGAATTGGGGACATTTTGGCAATCAATCTACCACTGTTTCAGAGAAGGCAATGGCGACCCAGTCTGATGTTCTTGCCTGGAAATTCCCATGGACGGAGGAGCCTGGTAGGCAACAGTCCATGGGGTCTTGAAGAGTCGGACACAGCTGAGCAACTTCACTTTCACTTTTTGCTTTCATGCACTGGAGAAGGAAATGGCAACCCACTCCATTATTCTTGCCTGGAGAATCCCAGGGACAGAGGAGCCTGGTGGGCTGCCGTCTATGGGGTTGCACAGAGTTGGACAAAACTGAAGTGACTTAGCAGCAGCAGCAGCTACCACTATTTCTATCCTTGCAGATTCAGCATCTGATAGAATGAATGCTTATACAGAGATTTTTGCTTGTCAATTATTTTACACAGTTATCTTATTTCTGTATATATTTCATAACTACTGTGATGCATAAGATGAAAAGATAAACCTCTATGTTTCTGTGAGCTCCTTGAAGACAAAGAGCATACTTAATTCATCTCCTCATCTCCATGGCACATAGCACAGCACATTGTACAGAACAGACTATCAAAAACATTTGCTGAATCAAATGTTATTCACTGATTCATTTACATGAATCTGCAATAAAGAGCAGAGAGCAGTGTCATGTTGAGATGTCCTTTCACATCTATTTGGCTTAAAAGGAACATGAATACGTTGTAACTTAAAGTGCTTTCCCTGTATTATTTGGATAGCTGATTTACTTCCCTATTTGATGGAGAAAAGAGTTGAAATACATTAAACTAACCGCCACCTGGTGATTCTGAGAAGATATAAGAATTGATTTCTTTCAGATAGTTAAAATGCTGGCTAAAGAAAAACAAAACAAAACCAGATCTACCAGGAAGGGAAGTAGAAGAGGCCAGAGGTATTGTCCTATGCCCAGTCAAGTTAAACTAGGTCCAGTTAACCCATTTAAACCTATGCTTGGGGAGGAGATTGAAAGGGTGGTATTAAAAAAAAAAATTATCAAACACTTGCCTCAGGTGAACCAAGTTAAGCATGTTAGTAAAGGGTGAAACAAATCTTTCAGAAAAGCATCTAAAATAGTCTCAGGAGGCCCTAACTATCTGGACATAAGCTCCAGGTTAAGAGGTAAAATAGAGGTAAAGTATAAAGACCAGCTATTTTTACTCATAGAATTTGCGAGAATGTTACTGCTGGAAAACTCTGATATTCATAAAGGAGTTTTTCTAAACTCATATTTTCCAGGGATATTTTATTTAAATATATTCACTGAGAAGATGAAAAACAGAAAAGAAAAAAAGAGGAAAGCTTTTTAGCTGTATTTCCTTTTTGCATTTGTAAATGTAATTCTGTCAACTTTGAAGAGTTGGAAGGAAATGAGATAGATATGTATGTTTTAAAAAAGCAACCTCAGAAAAATTGGAGAGATGAGGAATTTTAGTTAGATTTTCGTTTATTAAAGAAATTCTCTTTTTTAAGGATAAGCTGTATTTTCTCATATTCTCTTTGCTTTATAAGGAAAGATTTGAATTGTTTAAATTAAATTTGAATTTTATGACTTTGTTTTAAATGAAACAAACACCAAGAAATATTAAAAAAAAAAAGAGGTTAGAATCTCTAACATGGGTAGTATAGTATAATTACTACAGTTTTAATTTAATCACAATAATCTATAACATAAATTGAATAATGTGATAATATTGATGTAAACAATTGTATTCAAAAAGTTCACTTTCTTTTTTTAATAGCATGTGCAGTCAGCCTTAGTTCTTACAACTGCAAGCAGTCCAGATCTTATTACATTCAGTTCAGTTCAGTTCAGTTGCTCAGTTGTGTCTGACTCTTTGCAATCCCATGAACCGCAGCACGCCAGGCCTCCCTGTCCATCACCAACTCCTGGAGTCCACTCAAACCCGTGTCTATTGTGTCAGTGATGCCATCCAACCATCTCATCCTCTGTCATCACCTTCTCTTCCTGCCCTCAATCTTTCCCAGGATCAGGGTCTTCTCAAATGAGTCAGTACTTCCCATCAGGTGACCAAAGTATTAGAGGTTCAGCTTCAACATCAGTTCTTTCAATGAATACCCAGGACTGAGCTCCTTTAGGATGGACTGGTTGGATCTCCTTGCAGTCCAAGGGATTCTCAACAGTCTTCTCCAAAACCACAGTTCAAAAGCATCAATTCTTCAGTGATCAACTTTCTTTATTGTTCAACTCTCACATCCATACACGACTGCTGGATAAACTATAGCCTTGACTAGACAGACCTTTGTTGGCAAAATAATTTCTCTGCTTTTCAATATGCCATCTAGGTTGGTCATAACTTTCCTTCCAAGAAACAAGCGTCTTTTAATTTCATGGCTGTAATAACCATCTGCAGTGATTTTGGAGCCCCCCAAAATAAAGTCTGACACTGTTTCCACTGTTTCCCCATCTATTTCCCATGAAGTGATGGGACCGGATGCCATGATCTTCGTTTTCTGAATGTTGAGCTTTAAGCCAACTTTTTCACTTTCATCAAGAGGCTCTTTTGTTCCTCTTCACTTTCTGTCATAATGATGGTGTCATCTGCATATCTGAGGCTATTGATATTTCTCCTGGCAATCTTGATTCCAGCTTGTGCTTCTTCCAGTCCAGCATTTCTCATGATGTACTCTGCATGTAAGTTAAATAAGCAGGATGACAATATACAGCCTTGACGTACTCCTTTTCCTATTTGGAACCAGTCTGTTGTTCCATGTCCAGTTCTAACTGTTGCTTCCTGACCTGCATATAGGTTTCTCAAGAGGCAGGTCAGGTGGTCTGGTATTCCCATCTCTTTCAGAATTTTCCACAGTTTCTTGTGATCCACACAGTCAAAGGCTTTGGCGTAGTCAATAAAGCAGAAATAGATGGTTTTCTGGAACTCTCTTGCTATTTCAATGATCCTATTACATTAGGCAAACACTATTCAGGAGAACAGTGGATCATGTAAATACCTTTAATATTATTCATGAATTTTATTTCCACAGTAGATTGGAAATATGCCACAGATACTCTCTTATGAATGACCTTATTTAACTTTTGCTTTTGCATTTCTGCATTTTTCATTACAATTTAAAGAGATTCTGATATACTTCCCTGCTACAGATTCAGTGTCATTTTGTTACCACTTTTTGCTTCAGTTTTCTTAACTCTGTTTCTCCTCTTTGTTTACCTTCCTGCTCTTTTTTTCTCCATCATTACAGGCCTCTTGGCACCAATTCATATCAGCAATAGGAATGCAGGCTAAAGTTAATAAGTTTAGTGTTAGACAACGTACAGACTTTATTGTGTGTATGTATTTTTTAATCAGCCTATAATTTATGACTACTTCACAGTATGTCATCCCCTGGTGGAAATGAGACCATTAAATACTTGAGCTACAGGACAGCTTTGCTAAACATACAGCTCATATCATGTGATATCTGTGGGTGTATTATGATCTCAGAAAAATGAGAAAGAACATACAACATCAAAAACTAGATGAATCTACCTTTGTGCTTCACATATTAATGTCTTTCCTAATCCCTGTAAATAATTTTTCCATTTTAGTAAAAATAATATTGTTAAGCTGAAGAGAAAGTAGAGAGAGCAGAAGGGAAGAATCCTACTTCCCTCTTGACTTTTAGGTTAATGTAAGAGACAAAAGGATAAAAAGAATTCCAAAACCAGAATTTTTTGCTTAAATGTAGAAGAATATTCAACATAACCATTGAGGAATATCTTAAGTGTTTAAAGTGTGTGTGTGTGTGTGCATGCTCACACTCAGTTGTGTCCAACTTTTTGCGACCCCCATGGACCGAAACCCACCAGGCTCTTCAGTTCACAGAATTTCCCGGACAAGAATACTGGAGTGGGTTATCATTTCCTCCTCCAGGTGGTCTTCCCAACCCAGGATCGAACCCATGTTTCCTGCATCTCTGGCATTGGCAGGCAGGTTCTTTACCACTGAGCCACCAGGGAAGCCCAAGTGTTTAAAAGCTACCGGTTATTGTCTCAAACTATTCAATGAAAAACCAATTATATGCAGCTTGAGATTTTTTAAAATGGCTATTTGTGACATGCCACTTTCCTCCTAGGACCACGAGAGATGCAATGGAAAGGTACATGGCCTCTTAGGCTGTGCTTCTCTTCCTGTGTCATCATGTCCTATCTTTGCTTGATTGACAAGAGGACACTTCGTATATGTCAAGGAGCTAGATGTGTGCTGTCTGTGTGTACTTTTTTTTGACCATTCTTAAAGCATGTCAGGCAGAGTTTTGTAATTAGCTGAAAAGACACGCAATTCAGTTTCACTTTGCTGAACCCAATCTGTAGGATTGACAGCAGGCCTTTAATAGATTCCTTCAGTAGATAATTAGACCAGTTTAACGCAAGCATTGCATGAATTAACATTTGCACTTGGGTATGAATATTCAGGGCTTTCTGCAGGGTGAGTTTGTTTCCCTAGAATTTGCAGGAGTGCCTATTAGATGCTTGTAATATATTGATTAGTACAGAATAGCACCAATTAGAGGGTGTGGGAACATCACTGGAGTCAGAGATGATATGCTTATTGGTGATCTTTATGCTTTTTCTGTAATCTCTGACCCAGACAACAGATAGCCTGCTTCAGTTTTGATGTGAATTTTACTCTAAATTGCTATGCAGAGAGCATACCAAGATTCCTAGCCTTTCCTGGAATTATGCCATCTGTTCGCTTCTCCTCTCTCTATGAGACTTTTCATCTTTAAGATTAACTCAAAAGATCATATGTTATAAATAAATAATGGACCAAATACATAAACAGAAGAGTCATTGGGCCATTCAAACTTTGCCTTTTGTAGTGATAGAAACTACTTTGGCACAGCTTGCTGGTGTATCAAACATTAGTTCAAAGTTTTATGTGCATTTATCAGGGAATTTCAAAGAACTTAATGCTATATGCAAAATCATCTCTGAAAAAAAAAATTTAAATTAAGTACCTTAAGGATAAACCGTGTCAGGGAACTTGGAGGTGGGGGGAGGGAGGGATTGTGTAACTGAGAGTAAAGCAAGCTAATGTCTCTATATGTAGATTTAAAAGAAAAAATTTGTTTCCTGAAAACTGAAAGAGGTTGTGTAATATGGTGGTTAAGAGCATGTACTCTGGAGCAAGAATGCCTGAGTCTGGACCAAGTTTTGCCACTAATTTACTAGCTGTGTGACCTTCGGTCAGTTACTTAACCTCTCAGTTCAATCTGTCAATAGTATGATAAAAGTATTACCCACTTTGTAGGGTTGTGAGGACTAAGGGAGTTTAATATATGTGAAACACTTAGTGCCTAGTATTGTGTAAGTCCTATGTGTTTGCTCTTTATATTTGTTAAATTATATATATATATATATATATATATATATACACACAGATATTTCAAAATATCTACATTCAGTTCAGTTCAGTTGGGTTTGGGTGGACTCCAGGAGTTGGTGATGGACAGGGAGGCCTGGCATGCTGTGGTTCATGGGGTTGCAAAGAGTCGGACACGACTGAGTGACTGAACTGAACTGAACTGATGGGACCAGATGCCACGGTCTTAGCTTTCTGAATGTTGAGCTTTAAGCCAACTTTTTCACTCTCCTCTTTCACTTTCATCAAGAGGCTTTTTACTTCCTCTTCACTTTCTGCCATAAGGGTGGTGTCATCTGCATATCTGAGGTTATTGATATTTCTCCCGGCAATCTTGATTCCAGCTTGTGCTTCTTCCAGCCAGCGTTTCTCATGATGTACTCTGCATATAAGTTAAATAAGCAGGGTGACAATATACAGCCTTGACGTACTCCTTTTCCTATTTGCAACCAGTCTGTTGTTCCATGTCGAGTTCTAACTGTTGCTTCCTGACCTGCATACAGATTTCTCAAGAGGCAGGTCAGGTGGTGTGGTATTCCCAGCTCTCTCAGAATTTTCCACTCTTTATTGTGATCCACACAGTCAAAGGCTTTGGCATAGTCAATAAAGCAGAAATAGATGTTTTTCTGGAACTCTCTTGCTTTTTCCATGATCCAGTGGATGTTGGCAATTTGACCTCTGGTTCCTCTGCCTTTTCGAAAACCAGCTTGAACATCAGGGCGTTCACGGTTCATGTGTTGCTGAAGCCTGGCTTGGAGAATTTTGAGCATTACTTTACTAGCGTGTGAGATGAGTGCAATTGTGCGGTAGTTTGAGCATTCTTTGGCATTGCCTTTCTTTGGGATTGGAATGAAAACTGACCTTTTCCAGTCCTGTGGCCACTGCTGAGTTTTCCAAATTTGCTGGCATATTGAGTGCAGCATTTTCACAGCATCATCTTTCAGGATTTGAAATAGCTCAACTGGAATTTCATCACCTCCACTAGCTTTCTTTGTAGTGGTGCTTTCTAAGGCCAACTTGACTTCACATTCCAGCATGTCTGGCTCTAGGTGAGTATATATATATATGCACACATATAGTGTAGATATTTTGAAATGATCTTTTCTAAAGTATATAAAACACTGAATGTAAACTAAATATTTCAAAGAACCTCTTCCTTACAAGACCTGACAGCTATTCACAATAGAGTCAACCTTAGATCGCCTTACTTTTCAGAATTAGGAAATCCCTGAGCCTCCTCCTCTGCTCCTAACCCTCCATGCAAGATCAGAAATGCATTTTTTGGAGTATAGTTGATGTACAGTATTATATTAGTTCAAGGTGTACCACATAATGACTCTGAAGGTTAATGTCAGGTCTGGTTGTATATTCATGGTCTGGAAAGCAACCAAATTATTTGACGTGTACACTCTCCATGATTTTCAATGTTCCAATCTTGACATTTTCATAACTGCAGCAAGGTGAAGTGAATATATAGATTGTATGTGAACACGAGCTTCCAATCTGTGTGTTGTCCTATCCTGGGTTAGGGCATTTGGATCAAGAATTGGAAGAAAGTTAGAAAGTTCCTGTCTGCTTTAATTGAAAATGCCCCCAGGCCTGAATCTCAGTCAGAGAAGAACCATGCTGCTGTGAATAAAAGTGAGAGGGAAAACAGACACCCTCGGTGGAAAAGTGGATTCCCTACCCAGCAGAAATGAAGAGCCCTGTTACTCCTGGGGTAATTTAGGAATAGCTTGAAGGCCACCTATTCTTTCTTTATGGGCTTTCTAAGTGCTTTGCAAATAAAAGTTGCTTAAATTAAGTCAGTGAGAGACCCCGGTTCTCAGAGTTCTAATGAACCCTGTCTGCCAGTGAGAGCAGGTGTCCTTCTTCTTACATGTACTTCGAATTACAGAATTCTCACTTTTTGAAACACTGCTTCTGCAGATAGGTGAGCTGGTTAAGACTGTGTTCCCAATGTGTCGAAGAGAATTGAAGGGAGCTGTTTGACCAATACAAATTACATTTAAAAGAGCTTATCTGTGGTTTTTAAAATTGGGATTCATCAGATAAGTATGCTCATACATTTTTTTTTCTTTTAATAATGCACAAAGAATGACAATGTTTTGTAACTGTAGGGAAGTCATTCATTTTAACCAGCATACTGCAGATTGCTAAATCTAAAACTCCTGCTCCTCAGTAAAAATAGTATTATTTTATTCAGGTATCTTTTTCAAATATTTATTTTATTTATTTATTTGGTTGCTCTGTGTGTTAGTTATGGTGTGTGGGATCTAGTTCCCTGACCAGGGATTGAACCTAGGCCCGGTGCATTGGAAGTATGGAGTCTTAACTACTGGACCACAAAGGAAGTCCCAAAGTGCTTGTTTGTTTGTTTGGGGAGATTTCTTTCAAGAGAGTTGAAATCATTGATTTTATACAGGAAGTGCTTCAATTGAGATGAGTGCTGTGATAACACAGGATGAATGCCATGGAGTATTCTAGAGATTTTCTGTGAAAATGGTGCAGAGGGACCCTCTGTGTGTTGTGGGGAGGAGCAGGGAGGGGAACACTTTAAACTCAGTCTCAGAAGATAGCCATCATCAGTGTCAGGATTCTGGAGGATGTCTTTTGTCAGAGCCTGGTTAAAACCGATTTCCCACAGCATGGATAAATAAGAACGATGATTTGCTTTTCAAATATCTATCAGATGAGATGAGAATGTCAGCATCACTTCTCCTAAATTTTTCTCTTTAGTCTTATATGTGCAAACAGAAAAAGAAAAAAAAAGTTCTGTCTCCCATGTGTAAATCAGCTAGGATTTTTCTAGTTTCTTTCTTTCCTGACTTTAATTGTGCCATTTTGTAAATTGAAGTTGTGAAATATAAAACTTGATTAGTATTCTATGAGTTTCCAGAATTTCCTTTAAGAGTTAGGGTACTGCATATATTTGAAGAGCACATTGTTATGTTGGAGGAAAAATAGGAAATATATTGTTAAAATAAAGAAAGATGGGGATTCATAATCAGTTGATTTAAGATTTGGAATTTGTCAATGCTGCCTTACTGTAGGGGGAAAAAAGCTGGAAAAAACTTGCAAAATTTTTATGTTGCTCTGCCTGTTTCATTCAAATGTCAGGTTAGAGAGTAACCATTTTTGTAGGAAACTTAACTAAATCTGTACACTTCAGCATGATACTGCATTGAGTGTTACGAGGGGATAATTCTTTTTTAAAAATGATGACTTTACGAATAAGTTCCAACATGAAAAAAATTTGTAAGTGTAATCAACAAAAGGAATCTAAAAAGTTGGAACAAATGAAGCTATCCATTTATTTCTAACAAAAATATGTTCATTCTGCTCCTGCTGCTCCAGTTTCATTAACACTAAGTATGAGAACAGATATTATAATTGACAGCTAAGTGTATTGCTTGAGATTTTGTCTTTCATATGGGCATGTAGGGTGCAAGTTATGCATTAGAAACTGTTACTTTTGTTAAATGCATATTCCCGAATGTACTGCATTGCTTTTTAAGCTCTTATTTTGCCTTTCATTTTTCTCTACTGTTTATTTCTCTAGGTACATACTCATTAGTAAGTTAAAGTTGTGTTTCTTTTTTTAAAATTTTAAGGCAAAATGTGTAGCTGAAAATATCTTTTCCTTAAACCTATTTGAAAGTTTATGTCTGAAACTTTGAGAAGATTTACAGAGTATGAATGGCCTCTGAGCTGAAAATTATGTGAAAATGTCACAAAACAATGTCCTCATTTCCTTCCTAATTGCTTCATGTGTTTCCCTGTAAAAGAAGTAAGTTTTGAAGCCGGTGTTTCTTCCACAGAACCTTGCTTGATAAGGACCCTAGCAAGGTTATGTGTCACTTACTTGTGGAAATCTGGTGGGGAACCTCAAACCAGAATGATAAAAGAGACCTGGCGCAAAAGAAAGCTGTCTACTTTTCAGGGTCAAAATTCATTATCTAGGTAACCTTGGTCAAGATACTCAAATTTTATGAAACTCAGCTTTTTCTGTGACTTGAAGATGATAATATTTGCCTATTTCCTAAGATTTTTTATCGCAGACTGAATGGAATGCCTTCTGTCAAGCACTTTAAATAGTGATGGATCTGTTTTACGTACTCAGTAAATGGTAGTTAGTCCCTTCTTTCCTCTCAAAGGAAAGATTTTGAACAAGGTGGTTTATAATGTTAGTAACCCTAACTCTTGCTTTTTCTAGCTTCTATTATTATTAATTAAAAATTTTTTCTTTTGTTTTAATGGGAAAACTGGAGAACCATATAAATGACTGGTAACATGACTATATTGTGAATAGGAATACATACTGATTCAAACTTTGAAATGAAACCCTGGCAATACGTAGTAAGAGAATTAAAATCTACATCTCTTTCAACCTCCTTATCCTAAGGAATTAATCAGAGAATCATATAAATAATTATGTAGCATTGCTTATAATGTTGAGAAATTGGAAGCAAACTATGTATTATTAAGAAATTAGTGAAAAATATTTAATGGATCTCCATAATGAAATATTTTCTGGTCATTAAAAATGTTGCAGACATTCATACATTTATATGGGAAGGTGATCATTATGTATTATGAAGAGAAAGAAATATACAACAAAACTATATTAGCTAAGTTAAAAATATTTTTACAATTTAGTTCAATAAATATGTACATACTAATATTCTTAATTACAATCTGTAGATGGTAAGATTTTTATTTTGTGTTTTTTGGTATTGTCTGAATTTTTAAAAAACAGTAAGCAGATATAGCTTTTGTTTATGAAATAATATTCATCATTTAAAAATATTTCATAAATATATAAAATTACTAAGGTATCACATGCTATTTGAAAATTCAAACCATAAAATACATAAAGTAAGAAATGAGAATTAATCCCACTTCTCCTACTGTATTTAATTCAGAAACAGTAACAAAACACTAAAAATTTCCCATTAATAAAAATAACCAGGGCCTTACTAATCTAAATTTCTGTCATGAGAGCAAGCACCAGAAACAGAGCACAGAATAGCAAGTTACCTCCCTAAATGATCTGATGGATAAAGCCAAGATATTCTGAGAACTGGGACTGTCACTGTTAACTTTTTCCTCCGTGATATTTACCATTGTAGCCTCATTTGAGGCTTTAAATGAATTCAGAATAAAAAAACCTATTGCATTGGAAAAGAAGAGCCTTTCCTAATGTGCAGAACACACATGCCCACCCATTGTGCGAAACTGCACTGACAAGATTCTATTGGAATCTCACTGTGCCTCAGTAAGCTGTGATGTATGCCAGTCTACCTAGACCAGACTGAACTGAATAGTGCTATATAGAAAGGGTCGGCAGCAGATTTGGCTGAAGCAGCCAGGAAATCACACCTGGTTTCAACATCCATAATCTCAGTTAAGGTTGCTTTCTGTTAATTGACCCAGAACCATCTGAAAGATGTCTGTTTTATAATCCTCCTGAAGAGCAAATTCTTCAAAGCACACAAGTAGGGAGCAATGTTTATTTTTGCTATTAGATTACATTAAGTGTAAATGGGTCTCAAGTGATTTTAATCACACAGGAATAGAAAATTACTTTTTTTTTTTTTTTTTAGCAGTTTTGAGAAGTAAGACAACAGAACTTTCATCACTAGTTTCTTTGATCAGGATGCTATCACTGTCTGTAAATGGTATTTTACCACGTCATCCCATTAATTATGTGTCACTCTCTTTGAGCCACTTTCATTTGAGGAACATGAGAAATCTGTAGTCTTCATAGAAAGCTGCCTAACAGGAGAATGTGATCTCAGGACCCCTCCATGTCTTAACATGGGAGATGGCAAGGGGACTGCTGAAGTCACCAGGGGTAGGATTTGCTTTTACACCTTGCACACACTCCTCCACAGCACTTTGTTAAAAAAAAATAAAAAACAGGCTAACTTGTACTAGAAATAGTATTCAAACCCATAAGGATATAAATCCATGGGATCTTAAGTCCAACACCTTAACCACTCAGCCATTCTGGTACCCACTGCTCCTCCACCTCTCTGAACCTCAGCTTTCACATTTGTGAAATGTGGAGACTGTTATTGTAATATTTATGAAGCTCCTACTGTATACCAGGCACTACACTAAGCATAAGAAAAGAAATCGGATCCAACAACCATAGTCTTGCAGAATGCATGGGGACAGTAAATATAACTCCTTAGTCTATCACTCAAGATGGGAATGGGAAGAACACAAGTGCTTAAAGCGTCAGTGCTTTTTTATCCTCTTTCGATAGAAGCTGTTAAATAACTGACAACATAAGACAGCATGCTATTGGTGCTTCATTGCTTAGAACTTAAGAACTTCTCATAAATTTTGTGATACACTCTGTTTTGAGGTTGTAACTGAAATCTAAAAAAAATATATTGTTGGGAAAATTAACTTCCCATAATCTCAAAGAAATAACTCCAGAAAGAATGAAAGGATGGAGCCAAAGCAAAAACAATACCCAGCTGTGGATGTGACTGGTGATAGAAGCAAGGTCCGATGCTGTAAAGAGCAATATTGCATAGGAACCTGGAATGTCAGGTCCATGAATCAAGGCAAACTGGAAGTGGTCAAACAAGAGATGGCAAGAGTGAACGTCGACATTCTAGGAATCAGCGAACTAAAATGGACTGGAATGGATGAATTTAACTCAGATGACCATTATATCTACTACTGTGGGCAGGAATCCCTCAGAAGAAATGGAGTAGCCATCATGGTCCACAAAAGAGTCCGAAATGCAGTACTTGGGTGCAGTCTCAAAAACAACAGAATGATCTCTGTTCATTTCCAAGGCAAACCATTCAATATCACAGTAATCCAAGTCTATGCCCCAGCCAGTAACACTGAAGAAGCTGCAGTTGAACAGTTCTATGAAGACTTACAAGACCTTTTAGAACTAACACCCAAAAAAGATGTCCTTTTCATTATAGGAGACTGGAATGCAAAAGAAGGAAGTCAAGAAACACCTGGAGTAACAGGTACATTTGGCCTTGGAATGCAGAATGAAGCAGGGCAAAGACTAATAGAGTTTTGCCAAGAAAATGCACTGGTCATAGCAAACACCCTCTTGCAACAACACAAGAGAAGACTACACATGGACATCACCAGATGGTCAACACCGAAATCAGATTGATTATATTCTTTGCAGCCAAAGATAGAGAAGCTCTATACAGTCAACAAAAACAAGACCAGGAGCTGACTGTGGCTCAGATCATGAACTCCTTATTACCAAATTCAGACTCAAATTGAAGAAAGTAGGGAAAACCGCTAGACCATTCAGGTATGACCTAAATCAAATCTCTTATGATTATACAGTGGAAGTGAGAAACAGATTTAAGGGCCTAGATCTGATAGAGTGCCTGACGAACTACGGAATGAGGTTCGTGACATTGTACAGGAGACAGGGATCAAGACCATCCCCATGGAAAAGAAATGCAAACAAGCAAAATGGCTGTCTGGGGAGGCCTTACAAATAGCTGTGAAAAGACGAGAGGCGAAAAGCAAAGGAGAAAAGGAAAGATATAAGCATCTGAATGCAGAGTTCCAGAGAATAGCAAGAAGAGATAAGAAAGCCTTCCTCAGCGATCAATGCAAAGAAATAGAGGAAAAGAAAAGAATGGGAAAGACTAGAGATCTCTTCAAGAAAATTAAAGATACCAAGGGAACATTTCATGCAAAGATGGGCTTGATAAAGGACAGAAATGGTATGGACCTAACAGAAGCAGAAGATATTAGAAGAGGTGGCAAGAATACACAGAAGAACTGTACAAAAAAGATCTACATGACCCAAATAATCACAATGGTGTGATCACCCATCTATAGCCAGACATCCTGGAATGTGAAGTCAAGTTGGCCTTAGAAAGCATCACTATGAACAAAGCTAGTGGAGGTGAATGGCATTCCAGTTGAGCTATTTCAAATCCTGAAAGATGATGCTGTGAAAGTGCTGCACTCAATATGCCAGCAAACTTGGAAAACTCAGCAGTGGCCACAGGACTGGAAAAGGTCCATTTTCATTCCAATCCCAAAGAAAGGCAATGCCAAAGAATGCTCAAACTACTGCACAATTGCACTCATCTCACACGCTAGTAAAGTAATGCTCAAAATTCTCCAAGCCAGGCTTCAGCAATATGTGAACCGTGAACTCCCTGATGTTCAAGTTGGTTTTAGAAAAAGCAGACAAACCAGAGATCAAATTGCCAACATCCGCTGGATCATGGAAAAAGCAAGACAGTTCCAGAAAAACATCTATTTCTGCTTTATTGACTATGCCAAAGCCTTTGACTGTGTGGATCACAATAAAGAGTGGAACATTCTGAAAGAGATGGGAATACCAGACCACCTGACCTGCCTCTTGAGAAATTTGTATGCAGGTCAGGAAGCAACAGTTAGAACTGGACATGGAACAACAGACTGGTTGCAAATAGGAAAAGGAGTACATCAAGGCTGTATATTGTCACCCTGCTTATTTAACTTCTATGCAGAGTACATCATGAGGAACGCTGGACTGGAAGAAACACAAGCTGGAATCAAGATTGCCGGGAGAAATATCAATAACCTCAGATATGCAGATGACACCACCCTTATGGCAGAAAGTGAAGAGGAAGTAAAAAGCCTCTTGATGAAAGTGATAGAGGAGAGTGAAAAGTTGGCTTAAAGCTCAACATTCAGAAAACGAAGATCATGGCATCCGGTCCCATCACTTCATGGGAAATAGATGGGGAAACAGTGGAAACAGTGTCAGACTTTATTTTGGGGGACTCCAAAATCACTGCAGATGGTGACTTCAGCCATGAAATTAAAAGATGCTTACTCCTTGGAAGAAAAGTTATGACCACCCTAGATAGCATATTCAAAAGCAGAGACATTACTTTGCCAACAAAGGTCCGTCTAGTCAAGGCTATGGTTTTTCCTGTGGTCATGTATGGATGTGAGAGTTGGACTGTGAAGAAGGCTGAGCACTGAAAAATTGTTGCTTTTGAACTGTGGTGTTGGAGAAGACTCTTGAGAGTCCCTTGGACTGCAAGCATATCCAACCAGTCCATTCTGAAGGAGATCAGCCCTGGGATTTCTTTGGAAGGAATGATGCTAAAGCTGAAACTCCAGTACTTTGGCCACCTCATGTGATGAGTTGACTCATTGGAAAAGACTCTGATGCTGGAAAGGATTGGGGGCAGGAGAAGGGGACGACGGAGATGGCTGGATGGCATCACTGACTCGATGGACATGAGTCTGAGTGAACTCCGGGAATTGATGATGGACAGGGAGGCCTGGCGTGCTGCAATTCATGGAGTCATGGAGAGTCGGACACGACTGAGCGACTTAACTGAACTGAATCTCATAAGTAGTTATTAGCTTGTTCTCTGCCATATTATCCATTTTGTTATTGCAAAAGTGTATCTGTTATATAGGTTAATGTAAAAGAACATCAAACATAGGACTTAAAAATAAATTATGTAGAAGACCTCCCTAATATATGACGCTTTTCATGATTGAAGTGTATAATATCTGGTTGAGCTAATGTCTGTGAAGGGTGTAAGGTCTGTTCCTAGATTCATTTTCTTTTGGTATATAAACTTCCAATTGCTGCAGCACTTTATGTTGAAAAGACTGTGCTTGTTCTAGTCTATTTCCTCTGCTCCTTTACAAAGTTCAGTTCATGGTATTTATTTTGATTTATTTCTGGGCTCTCTATTCTCTTCTGCTGATCTGTTTATTTATGCTATTATTGTAGCTTTTTAGTAAGTCTTGGTGGCCAGTAGTAAAAATCCTCCAACTTTGTTTCTCTTTTTCAATAATGAGTTGGCTATTCTGAGTCTTTTGCCACTGCATATAAACTTTATGTTTTGTTGACATGTCTAAAATAACTTACCTGCATTTTGATTCTGTTAAATCTATAGATCAAGCTGGGAAGAAATAACTTCTTGATAATATTGAGTCTTCCTGTCAATAAACATGGATTCTATCTCCATTTGGGGGCTTCTCAGGTGACTCTAATGGTAAAGAATCTGCCTGCCAATGTGGGAGACAGAAGAGACACAGCTTTGATTCCCAGGTCGGGAAGATCCCCAGGAGAAGGAAATGGCAACCCATTCCAGTATCCTTGCCTGGAGAATCCCATGGACAGAGGAGCCTGCTGGACTATGCTTCATAAGTTTGCAAAGAGTCAGATAGGACTGAAGTGACTTAGCACACATGCACACATCTCTCTATATAATTCTTCACTGATAGCTTTCATTTTGTAGTTTTCCTTATAAATATTTTGTATACATTTTTTAAAGATTCATGCATAAATATTTCTATTTTCTTGGGAAGAGTGCTAAAAAGTGGTAATGTGTTTTTAATTTCAAATTCTACTTGTTCATTGCTGGTATATAGGAAAGTGATTGACTTTTGTATATTAACCTTGTATCCTGAAACCTTGCTATAATAGCTTGTTAGTTCCAGAAGATTTTTGTTCATTTCTCTTAGATTTTCTACATAGACCATCATGTCATCTGTGAATAAGGACAGTTTTATTTCTTCATTCTCAATATGTGTATCTTTTACTTCCTTTTATTATCATCACTTTAGCTAGGGTTTCCAGAATGAGGGTAAAAGCAGTGTTGAGAAAGGACATCCTCACCTTTTTTCTGATCTTATCTGAAAAACTGAGTTTCTCAGTGTTAAGTTTGATTGTTAGTTGTAGGCTTTTGAGTAGATGTTTTTGTCAAGAAATTTCCCCTCGCTTTCATGAATGGGTGTTTAGTTTGGTTAAATGCTTTTTTCTTGCATCTATTGACATAATTGTGTGACTTTTTTCTTCTTCAGTCTGATGATGTGATATACATTAGACTTTCAAACGTTGAATCAGTCTTGCATACCTCAGCTAAATCCTGCTTGGTTATAATGCATAATTCTTTTTATACATTGTTGCATTTGATTTGTTAATATGTTATTGAGGACTTTTATACCTAAGTTCATGAGAGATATTGGTCTATAATTTTTTTCCTGTAAAATCTTTGTCTAGTTTTAGTATTAGGATAATGCTGACCTCATAGACTGTGTTGAGAATATTCCTTCTGCTTTTATCTTCTGAAAGAGATTGTAGATAAATTATACCAATTCCTTCCTTAAGTATTTTATAGAATTCACCAGTGAATCCGTCTAGTCTAGATGTGTTCTCATTTAAGGGTTATTATGTATGGACTCAATTTCTTTAATTGATATAGGTCTGTTCTGATCATCTACTTCTTCTATTCTGAGTTTTAGCAGATTGTATCTCTCAACGTATTGGTTGATTTTTAATGATGTATTTAATTTAAATATAAATTAGAGAATAATTGACATAATTCTGAGTGTTTATATCCATCAATATAGTGTATTTTTCCATTTATTTAGGTCATGTAAAAAGCCTGTAGTCATAGATTGTATTATTTTTATGGTGGCCTTTTCTATTTTGTTACATTTAGTCCTAGAGACTTAAGATCTTCATGAGATTTTTAACATTTAAAAAAAAATGTATTTTGTTATTATTGAATTAGGAAGTGCTGCTAATTCTATATATTATGTTGATATCCAGAAAACTGATTGAGGTTTCTTAGTATTTCTAAGAGTTACCTGTTTATGCTATTTCTTCTTGTATGTTGACTGTTATGTGGTGTCCAAGGAGAAGGGTCTCTCCCCTTTAGCTATTGTTTTATTTATTTATTTTTCTTACTTTGTTACATACATTAAGATTTTTAGGCAATGAACAAGTTGCACTGTACCTGGCTTTAATGTTTAAATTTTCATAATTTATATGTTTGTTACAGGGTTTTGTTGTTGTTTGATGAATATCTGCCTTTTTTAATATCTAAGAATTTTTTAAAAATCATGAATAACTTTAAAAAAATATTAATTCAATTTATTTAATGTTTTGGTGTAGTTTTCTGATTTAATTATTTGTAATAAGGAGAAAACAAATATTTCATCTGATGAATGTTTTAAAAACCCATAAAAAGAGTAGAACTGTTAGAGAGAACAATGATTATAGCAGAGAATAGATGTAATGAAGAACCCACATGTTGAAGAAAGTTCAGGTAGATTGGTGTTTTCCAAAATGTAGGAGGAGGGTAACTGAAGCCTTCAGGTGATTCCAGCTCCTGTAACTGATCTTAGCCACATGAAAGACTGAGTGTGAGAACTATCTAGTCTAGTCAATCACTTCCAGAAACATGAAACATAATAGTAATAGTATTATCGTATCCTTGTGTATTTTTTGAGGTCATTAATTGTATTATGGTTACATGAGATTAACATTAGATGTTCAGTGAATGGTATATAAAAGCTCTTTTTAGCTATTTTTGCAACGTTTTGTAAGTAAAAGTTAGTTCTAAATTAAATCTCCAGAACCTTGAGACATAATAAAAAATATTGTTGTTTTATGCCACTAAGATTGGAACAGTTCATTTCACATTAAAATACATAACACTAAACTATTGTCAACTGAAGCTCATGGAGATAGGGATGAAGGTGGATTTATTATAATTTAAGTGTTAATTTCAGATATATCTTGTTGCTATTCAGTCGCTAAGTCATGTCTGACTCTTTGAGACCCCATGGATTGCTGCACACCAGGCTCCCCTATCCTTCATTACCTTCCAGAGTTGTCTCAAATTCATGTCCATTGAGTTGGTGGTGCTATATAACCATCTCATCCTCTGCAGCTCCCTGCTCCTTTTGTCTTCAACCTTTCCTAGCAGCAGAGTCTTTTCCAATGAATCAACTCTTTGTATAAGGTGGCCAAAGTATTGGAGTTTTAGCTTCAGCATCAGTCCTTCAAATGAATAGTCAGGGTAGATGTCCTTTAGGATTGACTGGTTTAATCTCCTTGCAATCCAGGGGACACTCAAGAGTCTTCCCCAGCACCACATTTCAAAAGCATCAATTCTTCAGTGCTCAGCCTTCTTTATGGTCCAACACTCCACATCTGTACATGACCATTGGAAAAACCATAGCTTTGACTATATGGACCTTTGTGAGAAATGTGATGTCTTTTTTTTTAAATATGCTGTCTAAGTTTGTCATAGCTATCCTTCCAAGGAACAAGCATCTTTAAGTTAATGGCTTCAGTCTCTGTCAGCAGTGATTTCATCTTACATTATTGAAAGTTGCCAAAATAGAGCAGAGAACTTTTACACACCATTTATCCAACTTTCCCTAATGTTAGCACCTTGTATAATCATAGTAAAAATAATGACATCAAGATATGAACATTTATATAGTAATAGTATTAATCTAGAAACTTGGGATTTTGCCAATTGTATCAATCATGCTGATTTTCTAGTCCAAGATTCAATGCAGAATCCCTCTTTACTTTTAGTTATTATATTTTGCTAGCCTTCACAGTTCTATTATAATGCCTCTTTGTTTGTCTTTTATGACCTTGACATTTTGGAGAGCATGGACCAGCTATTTTGTAGAATGTCACTCAATTTGGATTTAGCTGATATTTCCTCATGATTAAATTCAATTTATGCATTTTTTAGCAAGAATATCACTGAAATAATGTTGTAGCCTTCTCAGTGTATCATATCAGGAGATACAGCACAAGGACACGTCTTAAGTCATGATGTCTTATTATGCAGTTTTTATTTTTATCACTTGGTTTAATTTTTATCAGTCTAAGGTGGTGTCTGCCAGGTTTCTCCATTATAAGGTTATATTTTCATGTGTAATTAATATGTATCTTGTGAGGAGACATTTTGTAACTATGGAAATATCCTGTTTCTTATCATATTTTTGTCTACTAGTTTTAGCATCCATCTGTGACTCTTGCCTGATATAATTATTACTGTGGTGTTTGCCGAATGGTGATTTTTCTATTTTCATAATTCCTTCCACATTTATTAATTAGAATTTTACTGTAACTAAAGCTGTTCCTTCTCACTTATTTATTCACTTATTTATTTATATCACTATGGATTATAATCCAATATATCACTTATTTTATTGTTCAAGTTGACTGAGATTTGGCCATTGAAATTCTCCAAGTTGTTTTTCAATTTTCTCCCCTTATCTTCCAGCATTTCCTTCTTTCTGCCACTACAATGTTATCCATGATTATCTAGTAGTTTCTCTGCCTCAGCCCTGGAGTCCATCATTCCTCCAAGAACCCTGATTTCTTTTGATGGAGGACAGTATAAGCTAAGGTCTGGGAGTTAGGTGTTCTCATTATTAGTAAAACAGTATTGCTACTTGGGTCTCTCAGTGACAAGAGCTGCAAAATATACATGTTTAAGATGTTTCGTATAGACATATCTGTATTCGTTTCCATGTCTACCTATTCATATTTATGTTACAGACATGTCTGATTCCAATTCACTACCACCAAAAATTTCATTCTAGCTTTCTTTCTTTGTAAGCTCACTTTTCTAACAATGAAAAAATTCACTCTCATTTCCAGAGTATCCTTACATATGAAAATTGATTTTTGTTGGCATGGTCCTCTTTTGGCTCCCTTTTCCCTACTTCTAACTAGACTACTTTCCATGCATTTCTGATCTCACAAAGGTAATTTTGGCAATAGAGACAAATGGAGACTATCAGTTCTGTAGAGTCATACAGTTAAACAGTACGCAGGGGATCAGGTTGACAAGCAAGCACAGCCATTTAATTAATGTTTTTAAATAGCACTATTTTACCAGGCTAATTTCATATTAGTTTAAGAAAATCAATCATTTGATGGATTTTGTTGAGTGCAATGCTAACATCCTTCATCAGGATTTACAGTAAAAACAGCAAATTGAGACTGAATATATTCAGTAATACATGTCAGACATGTCCCAGAAACTGAAAACAAACAAAATTAATATTATGCATTATTTTAATTTTGTAAGGGATGTTGGAACATTCTTTCTGTGAATAATGCCATACGAAACTAGTTTTTGCTGTTCTGGTTATATAGTGACATGAATAAATGAATATCAATTAGACACTTGTTTTTCTTTTATTTTAAGCTTAAAAAGTTAGCCATAAAATTTGAATAATGTATGTGCCTATTTTAACTAATAGTCTTTTTTTTTCTGCTACTTAGTTTAGAAATGATAATTTTAACTTTAGAGCATGTTTTGATTTGCAAATTTGTTGCCCAATCTCTTTTCTTTATAAATAGATATCTAACTATCCATAACTTTAGAAGTAAAGTAATTCTACTATGTTCATGAAAGTCCTCATTATTGAGTTAGGTATCTTGAATGATATTTATTAAATATAAAAAAAATAGTTGTCTTGGCATGTGTGGGTTTTAGACTCAATATTCCTATGAAGATCATCTTAGGAACTGCCTTCAAATATATAAAGGGTGAATGTTGGACGAGTCATACCAGCTTTTTACAGACTGTTAAAAGTATACACGAGGGCCAGAGACTTAAATTAGGGTAAGGAATTTAAATTCCATTCTGAGGAGCAATTTTCTTATAGTGAGAACTGTTAAACCTCAGATCTGCTCTTGAAGTTGAGGATTTAGAACTTATTCTCTAAAGGTCTTTATAAACTAATAAATTTGTAATTCCAGGGTAGTTAGGTGTGATCTCACCTTAATATAGAGACATAGACTTAACAAGTCCCCCAAAGGCCCCATCCAAGCCTTAAGATTCTGAGACTACCATCTGCATTTAGCATTTACATTAGGTTGGGACCAAGGGGCCTGTCTGATTCTACCTGTCTATGGAGAAGTGATGCCTACAGAAATGATGTGAGAGAACTTCCATGTACACACCCACATATCAGTCAATTTGGGACTAGAGTCCCCTCTGGTATGACTGAATAATAGTAACAATAAGATCTTTTATGAAGTATGCTGCATAATTCTTAGGATTAGTTTTTGAGGGGTGTGTATTTCATTAGGACTTTCCTGTAGCTCAGATGGTAAAGAATCTGCCTGCAATGCAGGAAACTTGGATTCAATCCCTGGGTTGGGAAGATCCCCTGGAGAAGGAAATGGCAACCCATTCCAGTATCCTTGCCTGGAGAATCCCATGGACAGAGGACCCTGGTGGGCTGCAGTCTGTGGGGTTGCAAAGAGTTGAACATGACTGAGTGACTAACACTACCTCATTTACCATTATAACAACTGTGTGAAGCACAAAATAGATCTTTACTATGCCTTCAGGGAAACAGGAGCAGAGATTTTAAAATTCTTGTCTGAGATCAGGAAGCAGAGTTGGGATTCTAATGTTCATTCTTGATAAGAGGCATTCCTCTTTCCAGTTTCCTGATACCTTTTGTTTGATAGTGTTTGGAATGAAATGTAATACCAGACATGAATTAAAATTTCACATTGTTGTTTGTTCTGTCGCTCAGTCATGTTTGACTTTTTGCCACCCCATGGACTGAGGCACACCAGGCTTCCCTGTCCTTTGCCATCTCCCGGAGCTTGCTCAAGAAGATTTCACATGTTTGGACTAAAAGATGCACTTGGGAGTGTGTGAGAGGCATGACTTTCTAGTGGGTGAATTTAGACCAGCACATCTCAAAGTTTCTTCTGAAGAACACTGTTCTATGAGATGATGATAGGTATTTACACTGTATTAGTTAGGGTTTGCTTTAGCCTTGAGAAATAGAAAAACAAACAAACACCCTAAAGTATCAGTGCTATATACGAGATTGAAGATTATTCTTCTCACTCTGGAGTCTGGAGGCAGGCACTGTGTGGGCAGTGTGGTGGTTCCACAATGATGCAGAAGCCAGGCTCCTGCCATCTTGCAGGTATCTTGTCTTTACTGAGTCTCAAGCTGCTTTGACTGCTCAGGCTGTAGCCATCAGTCTGTGTTGCTGAAGGGAGAAGAGATGGTATAGAGAAAGGAGTGCTCCTTACCTTTGAGACTCTTTCTAGATCATCACACATAATGTTTCCACATACATCTCATTGATCAGAATCTTGTTACAAGGCCAGGACTCACAGCAAAGGGCACTAGGAAATAAAGCCTATTGGCTAAGCAGCAGTGTGCCCATGCAAAACTGAAATTCCTACCAAGGAAGAAGGGATGAATGGATACTGGAATCCATCCTATCAATGACTGCTGTGCGTGTGTGCGTGCTAAGTTGCTTCAGTCCTATCTCACTCTTCATAACCTTATGAACCATAGCCCTCCAGGCTCCTCTGTCCATGGGATTCTCTAGGCAGGAATACTGGAGGGGGTTGCCATGCCCTCCTCCAGGGGACCCAAAGATCGAACCCATGTCTCTTTACATCTCCTGCATTGATAGGTGGGTTCTTTACCACTGGTGCCATTTGGGAAGCCCCTCAATGACCTACATGCACCCATAAAATAGGTTCTTTTTTTTTTTTTAAAGAGAATCTTGTGGTCAAATAAGCTTCAGAAATACTAGGTTGAATAATTTAGGCAGATGCCTTTAACACACCAGGCTTCTCAAAGATGCTAATGCATAGTGTGGCAGTTTTAGAGTAGGATATACCATGTATGGTTCCCACTCTTTTTTGACTTTAGAACTCTTGACTCATGGAGCACCCGTTGGGATGAATGGTCCACAAATATATATTCCCCAAATATACTTCAAGGAAATGTTGCTGTAAACTATAGAATCCAGGATAGGTAATTCTTATCTGTTCCCTGCTGCCAAGTATGGGGTTGGCCAAAAAGTGTGTTCAGGTTTTTTCTGTAAGATGGTATGGAAATTTTTCGTTCTAGTTTTGTGAAAAATGCCATTGATAATTTGATAGGGATTACACTGAATCTGTAGATTGCTTTTGCTAGTATATTCATTTTCATAGTATTGATTTTTCCAAGCCAGGAACATACATAGAGAAAAGATTTGTGGACATGGGTTGAGGGGGAAGGAAAGGGTGGGACGAATGGAAAGAGTTGCATGGAAACAAATACACTACCATATGTAAAATAGTTAGCCAGTGGGAATTTGCTGTATAACTCAGGGAGCTCAAACTGGTGCTCTGTGATAACCTAGAGGGATAGGATGGGGTAGGAGGGAGGCTCAGGCGGGAGGGGGCATAGATATACCTTTGGCTGATTCATCTTGATAATTGGCAGAATCCAACACAATATTGTAGAGCAATTATCCTTCAATTAAAAATAAATAAAAATTTTAAAAGATGGTATGGAAAAAGCCAAACGAACTTTTTGGCCAACCCAGTCCAATACCAGCTGAACAAAATATTGCGCCTTCTCTGAGTTACTTAATTTTATTCTATGTGTAAGTCAGGAGTGGTACAGCATACATAATGAGCATGACTATAGAGTAATTTGCAAATATAAAGGATTATGGAAATACCAAGTAATTGTATGTTAAAGAGGAAATTCTTAAATTTTTGCCTAAAAATATGTCAAGCAATTTTTGGGTAGGTAATTCAGTGTTCTCTAATACTGCTATTAAGAGAGAGGGTGCTTTCAAATAGCACAATAGTAATAGCTACAGTGAACCCTGGACTGTGGATGCTCCCACGGCCCAGGACCAGGCAGAGCCAGTATGTCTTTAAACTTACCCTGACAGTCATGCTCTTTTTGTCTAGTCCATTCAAACTCTCCATATTTTACATGACTGTTTAACACTACCCTCTCTCACTTCTAATTTCCAACTCCTCTTCCTCATCTTCACTTTCTGCTTACTACCTGTTCCCTACCTACCTGCACTGACACTGACACTGTTCCCTCCCTCCCTGACACTCAGAAGTAGTCAGAGAGAACTTACATGTACTGCCTCTCATCTACCTGCCAAGCAGCCTTTGTGTCTGCACGCTTTATTTTCTTACCTGTTACACAGAAGAACTGCACACATTTCATTCTACTGTGAGTCCATCCCCTTGGGCACTCAATTCCATCCCTCTTGCTCACTCAAGGGTATGTTCATGATTTTTATTGTTATCTCCTATGGTGCTAATTCTTTTCTCTTTACTGAGCTGCCCCCAACAACATCCAAACCTGCTTTCCCCCATCTTAAAGAAAAGAAAAAGAGAAAAGGAAATATTACTCTATTATTCTTTATTTTTTTGTAATAAGCAATTTGTAATAAACTTGTTTTCTCCAAATTTTCTCCTCTTCAGGTTTAACCTCTCCAGACCGCCCCCCCCCCACCCAACCCTGCTACTCTGAAATTGCCTTTGTCTAGGTCCTCCATGATTGTCATGTTGCTAAATCTAATGATTGATTCAAGTTTTAAGACTCATTCGTAACACCGATGGCAGCATTTGGCTCAGGAGATCTGCTCCCTTCTTCATTTGGCTTTCAGTACATTGCTCTCTTCTGGTTTTCCTCCTATCCCACTGAGCATTTTTCTCACTGAAAAATGTAGTCCATTATCCATTCAACATTCCAGAATGAAATCTCAATTTAAAGTCTTTTGGGAATTTCCAAAAAATTTCAAAACCCAAAATGGAGTCACACAGAACAGGTTACTTGGACTCTCTGAGTTAGTTTCTTCACATGAAATGTAGAAGGTTTTGAACTGCATAATCTTGAAGTTATCTTGCACTAGTCTAATTCTTAGAAAGCATTATAGGGCCTAATATATAGATACAGGGACAAAATGCCCAGTGTGGCAGTGTACACTCTATTCTAACCACATTGGGGACTCCAGTTAATCTCATAGCTTTTCTGATCCCTGGTCATCTCATCTGTTCCATAGGAAATAACAATATGTTTTCTGCCTTTCTAAAAAATGGTTGTAAATATAAAAAAATGAAATTCCATGTATAAATTTACTCCAAGAATGCTGCAATGCTATGAGACAGGAAGGGAGTGGTTACTACAAGTCTTGGAATCAAAGAGGTGAGTTTAAAACACAGTGGACTATTTCACTATACAAATTTTATGATGTGAAGCTTACTCCCTCTACCAGTCTTCCACATCACAGAAAGTGACAAATTCACCTTTTCAGTTGTTCCAGCCAAGCCAACATTGGGAGGATATATACTTTTATATCCCTCTTACAACCAACTCAATCAGAAAATACTTTTATTTCTTCTTTCAAAATCTGTCTGCAGTCCAGCTACTTCTTATCACTTTCACCACAACTTGCTACCACCTTTCTGATATATACCACAATCATGTTTCACCAGGAGTGTTGCAACAACTTCCTGGTCTCTGGTTTTTGTCTTTACCCCATGTGGTATATGCTCTACACATCAGCCAGAGTGATCCTGTTAAAGCACCTTGGAGATTATGTTACTTCTCTGCTCAAAACCCCTCACAGGCTTTCAGTTTCACTCAGGGTAAAAGTAGAAATCCTCACAATGGCCTCCAAAGGTACGTATCACTCTCTTACCTCTTTGAACTCATCTCCTACTGTCTGCCTCCTCCTTCATGAGACTCCAGACACACTAACCTTTACACAGTCTGTTTCTTCTGCCAGAAACACCCTTTACTACACAATCAATTCCTCTGCTCCCCTTTTTTTCCTCAAATGTCATTTTCTCAATACGATCCACCCTCCCCTCCCTGTTTAAAATTGCAACCCATTCTGTTACTGTGACTCTTCTAATCCTCCTCCCTGGTTCATAATTTTCTGTGTCATGTCATCCTCTGACATACCATGTCATGTGCATGTTTATTATGTTTATAGTTTATTGTCCCTATCCTTTTTCCAGTTCAGTGATACAGGGATTTTTGTCCTGTTTTCCTCCCTCACCAATGGACTACCGGATTCAAAGCATCTAAAATAGTGCCTGGTATTAATGTGTAGTAGGTGTTCAGTATTTCTATCTTTTTAAATATTAAGTTATTTTTAATTGGAGTATAATTGCTTCACACTGTTGCATTAGTTTCTGCAGCTATAGTGAATCAGCAATATGTATATATATATACCCCCACCTTCTTGAGCCTCCTGCCCTCCGTCTCCCCCACTAGGTCATCACAAAGCATCTGGTAAAGCTACAAAAGGATATATCATACACTACCATATGTGAAATAGATAGCTAGTGGGAAATGCCTATAGCACACATGTATGGATGTGAGAGTTGGACTGTGAAGAAGGCTGAGCGCCGAAGAATTGATGCTTTTGAACTGTGGTGGAGAAGACTCTTGAGAGTCCCTTGGACTGCAAGCAGATCCAACCAGTCCATTCTGAAGGAGATCAGCCCTGAGATTTCTTTGGAAGGAATGATACTAAAGCTGAAACTCCAATACTTTGGTCACCTCATAAGAAGAGTTGACTCATTGGAAAAGACTCTGATGCTGGGAGGGATTGGGGGCAGGAGGAGAAGGGGACGACAGAGGATGAGATGGCTGGATGGCATCATTGACTCGATAGACATGAGTCTGAGTGAACTCCGGGAGTTGGTGATGGACAGGGAGGCCTGGCGTGCTGTGATTCGTGGGGTTGCAGTCGGACATGACTGAGCGACTGAACTGAACTGAACTGAGCTGAGTGTATGCTACTCTCTCATTTTGTCCCACCCTCTCTTTCCCACCTCTGTGTCCAAAGTCCATTCTGTATGTCTGTGTCTCTATTCCTGCCCTACAAATAGGTTCATCAGCACCATTTTTCAAGATCCCATATATACACATTAATATACAATATTTGTTTTTTTTTCTCTCTGACTTTACTCTGTATGATAGACTCTAGGTTCATTGACATCACTACAAATGTCCCAATTTTGTTCCTTTTTATGGCTGAGTAATAATCTATTGTATGTATGTACCATATCTTCTTTATCCACCTGTTGATGGACATCTACATTGCTTGCATGTCCTGGCTATTGTAAATAGAGTTGCAATGAACATGTAGGGTATATATGTGTCTTTTTGAATTATGGCTTTCTCAGGTATATGTCTAGTAGTTGGATTTGTGGTCATATATTAGGGTTAGAATTTTTGTTCATTTCTCCTCCCTCACTAATGGATTAAAGGCTCTCAAAATAGTACCTGGTATATAGTAGGTATTCAGTATTTCTTTAATTTTTTTGGGGTGTGACTTGAGGCTTGTGAGATCTTACTTCCCCAACCAGGACAGGGATAGAACTCCTACCCACTGCAGTGAAAGCACAGAGTCCTAACCACTGGACCACAGGAGAATTCCCAGTATTTCTTAAAGGTTAAAGGTTTGAGTTATGAAGGCAGTACTAGTAAGTGGGTATTATATCTGTTTGCAACTACATGAACTGAGGTTGGAAAGGCTAATAATGTCTCTAACATCACTCAGTTGGAAAATTGCATGGCCAGGATTCAGGCCACAGTCTTTGCGTAGTGTCCACTAGAGCGTCCTCATTTAGTATGTTTTCTGATTGCTATGTCCAAAGTCAGAGGATGAGAATGTCTCAAAAGCAGGGGATTGCCAATGGGCTCAAAAGCTTCAAGAAATACCATAAAGAAGACAGATTGAGAGGATAAAGGCTATAATTCTTTGTAACTAGGTGATAATGACCTTTGCAAAAACTATTCAGTAGCAGTGGAGCCAAAGCCAGAGAGCAATGGATGAGGGAGTAAATGGACTGTAAGTAAATCATCTCTTTTTTAAAATGGGTAAGAGTTGAGTATATTTATGGGAAAAGGAAAAGAGGTAAAGACAGGTAAAATTATTGGTATGAGTATAGAGTTAAAGAGAAGGAATTGCTTTCTAGGAACAGACAACTCAGTGGGTAAAATGATGCATCAGTATTCATGGAATTTTCTGGCCATGTTATTTTGTCTGTGTTATGGGGTATGGTGCCTGTGGGAAAGTAGTTGTTAAATAATCCCTCCAGTTTACTTCTCCTTGTCTCTTGAAAGAAACTTTCCCATTTTTCTCAGAAAGTTATCACTTTCTTCAATTCTCCTACCTCAATTCCAGATACCTTAGTCTTCTTCTTCTTAAGCAGATGAACTAAACACACTGCATGTTGTTTTGGAGAGAAAAGAGAGACCAGCAGGTATAAGCTCTCTCAAGTCATCTCCTGACTTCTGATCTTGCTTCATCATCTCTGACTTTACCTTCTTCCTTCCTCTCTCAATAGAAAGGCATCCCTGTTTTTCCCCAAGTTTCAGATATAAGTCTAGAATCATTACATGTTCTTAAAGACCATCGTCATCAATTTTTCTTTTATTCTGAAATTCTAGTCACCAAGTTCTTTATCAGTACCTAAAAGCAAGATCTCCTATGTATATAATATTCCCTCTAGACATCACTTCCCTAAATTTCCAACCATAATATATTTGACTTTATATGAAAAGGATATGTTCAACTTCTACCTCTTTGACACTGGGAAATCATAAGATGAAAGACTTCAGGCATATAGACCAAGGAAGACAGACTCACAAATAGATTATAATACCATGTACTAAATATAACAATGCAGATTTTTTACAGTAAAGTCTTCCCATGGGATGATATTTCTATAATTTGTTGTTGAGTGACATAGCTTTTCTTTTTTTCCTAAGCTTTTCAAATTGGGTTTCTGTGGCTTGGAGAAAACGAATATTGATTAATAGACTCAAGTTATCTAAGTGGTAACAAGGAAGGCTTCCAGGAAAAAAATTATGCAAGAAGTAACGTGTGAGGTGAGTAAGAATTAAAAGAGTAAGAATCAGACTCTAACCAGAGGAAGTGAGGGGACAGAGGTGAATGTGAGAAGGCAGTCAGAGTAGGGAATGGAGAGGGAGGTACATGGTAGGGAGTGGAAGTTGAAAGAGTGGAGAAATGTCCAGGGATCAGACCATGCAAGACCTCAACAAATCATGCAAATGACCTTGGACATTGTCTTTAGGCAATGGGGAGCTGAGGAGGAGAGTCACATGACCAAGACTGTGGCTGTGGAAGACCAACATGAAGAAGACAAGTCTTGAAATATAACATCTTCAGTCTTGAACCCATTTTCTAATTTCCTGCTCCCTTAAACTTCCTTTTGCTCCAATTTCTTTCTTTTAAAATAAGATAACATTTGTGGCTCGCTGTTGCTTAAAATTGGTGATCTATCTTCTTCCTCCCCCTTGACATTTCACATTAATATTTTATGTTATGTTCATGGAGGTTTTTATTTGTAATTAGAAGGGGAGGAATAAAACCTGGGATGAGAGAAAAGACTGAAAAGAAGCAAAGTGAAACAGGGTAGAGGACATTTGTTTCCCTCCAGTTCCACTGAGCTGAGTTTGAACCCCATTTTGAGAGTGAAGGACATCACCAGAGTGATGAACAGAGATATAAAACATTTTGTCCAAAATGGTTGGGATTGTAGTGGCTTAATCAAGAAGTTTTCTAGAATAATAGTTTTAAAAGAAGTATAAACACCTTGATTTCTATTTTAACCCTAATAAACATACTGTACACAAAAAAGATTTGTCAGTCCTTTAATTTAGGACTAGCATCTAATTATTTGCATTGATTAAAAAAATTTTTTTGTCCTTTTTTCCCTCTATATATCACAGTCTCAATTGGTTACATTTAAGATTCATGGGGTTGCAAAGAGTCAGACACGACTGAGCGACTGAACTGAACTGAACTGAAGTTTCTTTAAAGTGAGATAAAACTTAAATTAATTATGAAACAACTTGAGTATAGAATTCTTCTAGATTTTCTCCAGTGTTTTACAGTTGCTTCCATAGGTCTCATTTGACAGCAATATTTGGAGCAACTTCCTTTGGAAGGGAGTGGATATGGTCATAAAAGGGCAACTTAGGGGGTCTTGGTGCTCTTTGCACAGAGCAATGCTCTGCGTTGTGACTGCTTTAACATCCATATCCTGGTTGTGATATCATAGTATAGTTTTTCAAGATGTTACCATTAGAGGAGATTGCTAAAGGGTACATTGGCTCTCTCTCTATTATTTCTTACAACTGCGTATGAGGCTACACTTAAAATAAGTTGAATTAAAAAAAGGAAGTTGAATTAAAAAATATTTATCAAGCCTGTTATGTACCAGGCACTATTATAAATACATAAGATACTTCAGTAAATGAAACATAAAAATCTTTGCCATCATACAGCATACATTCTAGTGGAGGAGAAATTGTAGTGGGTGAGCCCATATTGCCCAGTGTTCTGCCTTGGCATGAAACTCAGTTCCATCCTGTAGGTTGTAAACATGGAAACCTTAGGGTTCAGACAGAGTGTCCTTGATATGGTCATTGACAAAGCACATTCTTGTGGCAGATGGGGAAGTTGTTCCAAGTTGCTTTGCAGGTAGCAGATGTAGGTGAGTGGGAGCCCAAACAACAGAGGAAGAACATGGGCGGAGGTTTGTAATGACTCTAGCTGACTTACTGGCTTTGGGAACATTAAATTAGAAAAAGCTTGAAGAGAAGCTGAGGATCTGTTGCTGTCAGATGGAAGTCTATTGTAATGTTTGACATTTGATCTATATTTTCTGCCTTGGTCAAAAGCATCATTATCTACTTTGTCCCTCAAGCAGAGAAATTTTAATGTCCTACTTGGATCTTTTCTCTCCCTAACATTCTGTGTCTAATCTGTCCACCCAGGATCCCCACCTCCTCATTTTCTCTTCAAACAATTTTTTTCTCTATATACTTCCAATATAAGTTAGATTATTATGGATGGTCTCTTAACTCCTGAGTATTTATTCAGTAGTTTCATTGATTATCCAAAAATCTTATCATCACCTTAGTTCATGATTTATATTGTTTTCTAACTTATCTTTTAAAACTAAATATCTCAACATGTCAAGGTTCTGCTTAACATTAGCTCCAAGTCCAAACTCTATAGATTGGCTTACAAAATGCTTCAGTGTTTAACCCTATCAGACATTTCAAAACCATATCCTAAGAAGTCCCCATAATACACTCTGTGCTACTCATCACTGACTTCCTTACCATTTTCTAAATATCCTCCTCATCTTTGCATATGCTTTTTTTCACCATCTGGAATTTCTACCCTATCATTCTGACTAAATTTCAACTGATGATTTATCATCTACTCTAACATAATCTCTTTTCTGGAACCTCCACCAAAATCCTCTTTCAGAGTCAAAGAAGGGATTCTCTTACCACATAACAGGTTTCTATACACCTGCCACACTGACTTGCAGCCATTTCTTGCTAAATACCTCTCTACTACTTCTAGTCCTGCTAGTAGGTAATATGGGAAGAACTGGGAAATTTCAGCAGGTGAATCCCTTCCTGTAATGTCCCAGGAAGGAATTTTTCTCCTTGTGCACTTCTCCTTTTCTGCTTGTCTATTCCTAATCCTCGGGTGTTCCATGTTCCAATTTCTATTCAAAGTATATTCAAAGTATAGAGGAGAAATAATTTTCCCCTACCTTTCTAAGTTCTTTGGCTGTTCGAATAATCAAATTAACTTAGGACAGATTAACAGGAGAAAAATTAATTGCATACATATGAGATCCCCATAAGAATATGAGGCCCCCAAACTGTCAAGCAATTGATGCCTCTATGGTGTTCTGAGCTAAGGAGAAGGGGTTGGGGGTCTGGGACTGCAAATAAGAGGAAGACTCTTCAGCCAAGGGAAGATGGGAAGAGCAAAGATTTGCTAAACAAATGTTTGCCATGCTATGCAAAGAAGTTTTTCTGCTATAAAAGTAAGTTAATTTTACTAACAACCCTACTCCTGATATAGGTTCCCTGTATAAATTCTTTTAGGCAGTTAAGGCAGAGGTATAAAGAAAAGCTTTCTGAAGCTTCTGTTTCTCAAAAATACCCAATCCCAAGTGATCCTCATGCAACATATACACATTTTGAGGTGGAAAATTTTGCTTCCCTACAGAAGAAAAACAAGATCAAACTCAGCAGCCTCCACCTCCCCCAGCTCTGTACTCCTAGGTGACTAAGCCCTTCTTAGTGCCCAAGAACATGCTTTTGTGTCACCCAGATCACACTCATCTGCTTGAAAAAAATCATCACTATTTTATCCGCCTCATTTGCTACTTCCAATGACCTTGTGCTTAGAACAACAGTTATTCAACCATGTCCATACTTGCACCTTTGATTCAGAGAGATTTGTGTTCATCCAGGTGTCACTGTACTATGAACGCTGTCTCAGAGATCACCAGTTTTTTAAAAACTACTTGTACAAAGGACACTACTTAGCTCGAGATATGTGTCTATAAAATTGGTTGTCGTCTATGAAGTGCGTTGAGTTTCTTTAATATGGGAGAAATGTATAATGCTCTTATTTATCTACATCCTTTCTACATCTACCAAGTGGATGCTATGTTGTCATGCTGATATATTCAAAACATTGCAGACCTTTATACTACTCTGCAAAATAATTATCAGAGCGTTTTGCATTTGCCAATGCTTTTGTGATGATACATGGATAGCAGTGGATGTCAAGGTCCGAAGAAGGACAGTTAGAATGCCCTGAGAAATACTTTATGTTTTTGTTAACACCTTAACTCACCCATCCCACATATACTTCAGGTTTCTTACTATATTACTGTGACTATTATTATAATGGCTCATGCAGCATGGTCTCTCTCACACACACACTCCTGCACACAGTGGTGGTGCACATATTGTTCTCCTGACGAGCCACAGTATGATGCATATTATTTCACACTTAAAACATTTAACATCATTAAATTGAAAACAGAAGAAGCAGGGGAGGGAACAGAAGGCGATAAATGAAGAGGGGGAGGGAGAGTGGGAAGGCAATGTGTAGCAGAAAGAGGCAAGGCATATGGGGAAACAGGGCTAAGTCAAATTCATAGAAAATAATAAGCCAGTCTGTGACTGATGACAAGCATTTGCTGTGTCTCTCATGGTGCTTCAACTGAAGGAGTGCTGTTACCGAGTAAGGGGACTATCTCACCATGGCAAAGAACCCTTCTCTATAGCAGACATTGCTATAAAATTACAGACCTTTAAAGACTGGAGCACAGTACTGGCTTTCTTTTCTTTTATCATTTCTATTCATATTTAGAAGGAAATTTCATCCTTTGTGTCCCAGGTTCCCTGAAGGGAAGATTCATTTACCTGCCGTTTCTAGAAGACATCTGATTATAATCACCATATAACTCCAAAATCCCTACACTTATCCAACAGCAAAAGCAGTTCAGAGAACAAATAGTCAGAGTCTACCCAGCTGTTCACTCAGTGGACTTTGTGCCTCTTGGACGCCAGACCATGCAGTTGTTTCTCAACGGGGAGAGGGACTTTGAAGTGACACAGACCTGATTGCAGTTCTGGCTCTGAAATAATGCGACCCTGGGAAAATTTTCTAAGTCTCTAGGTCTTCAACAAGTTAACTGTAAGGCCTAACTTAAAAAGGGATGCATCAACATTGACACTTGGCATAGCAAGTCCTATCAATGTAAATTTCTTTTTTTTCTTTACATCCACCATTTGAGAACCTCAATTAGGACAGAAGCTAACTCCTTATGATTCTGACTTGCCTAAACATCTCTGCAGACTGGGCATGCTCTGCCAACCATCATAGTCAGCAGTGGAGGGATCTTGGGCAGGAAGTTATCTCAGTGGAGATGATGGTTTCATTGATATGGTAACCTCTGCTGCTGCTGCTGCTGCTAAGTCACTTCAGTTGTGTCCTACTCTGTGCGACCCCATAGGCGGCAGCCCACCAGGCTCCTCCGTCCCTGAGATTCTCCAGGCAAGAACACCGGAGCGGGTTGCCATTTCCTTCTCCAATGCATGAAAGTGAAAAGTTGAAGTGAAGTTGCTTAGTCGTGTCCGACCCTTAGCGACCCCATGGACTGCAGCCCACCAGGCTCCTCCGTCCATGGGAGTTTCCAGGCAAGAGTACTGGAGTGGGTTGCCATTGCCTTCTCTGATGGTAACCTCAGGAGTAGCTAAAACAAGGAGACAGAACAGGAAAGAGAGAAAACCAAAGGGTTACTATGGAAAGAACTGTGTTGATATCTAAATATGTAGGTATTACCTGTAGGCTGAAAGAAGTAGTTGGAGACAGTTCTAAAGCCAGCCTGGAGGTGTAGTGTCACTCAGAAGAAATACTGTTTTGTGCTGCTTTTTAGGGGCCTGAATTTACCCAAGGCTGAACTAAGCCGGAAGACTTCTCCTGCATAATCTCCAGATTACTGGCACTGGTCAGTTTTGCCCATCTCATTGCCTTACTCCAGCATGATTTCATGTGGATTTCTAAAGATTTAACACCATAACAGTCTGAAAGAATTCCTAAAGGTTTTTTATTCCAGGAAGTATGTCATAACTTTCGTCAGAAAATGTTTCATAAATATCTGCAGTGTTTGCTATTGTGTGGCTGGTGTCCTTAGGCATCACTAGAGTTTTGGAGCAAGAAACTCTAAATATGACCCTAAGAAGACACATCTGAACTCTGCAAAATGAAATCATGGGAATGTAAGCCTTGAAGGATGAAAAAATGGGCAGGCTAATTTTAGTTGAGAAATGAACAGACTCATGACAGTGGGGATGATCTTGGCTTACTCAGAGTTTAAAGACCCAATGGTGAGTTTTCAGCTGCAAGTGAAGAGGCAGGAGGAGTCTCTGTGAGAAGATCTCAGTGCCCACAAACTTTTCAGCCCCTTATTCCTGACACAATTAGGCCATATGTGTTTTTAAGCACTAAATAACTTACTTTATACCTGTATCCCAAAAAAAAAAACAATGACATGATCAGACAGTTTCCAGCCAGTGCTTTAATGATCACTCCTCGTATGAGAAGCAGAAAGACCCTAGAGGACACTGGACTTAAACCATCTTATTTTTTGTTAATAACAGGGTTTGAGTTAATGAGAACCCCTCTCAAATTGGTGATACTCTGTCTTAGAATGTCCTGGTTGGAAAAAAGGGACGTGACAGATTTCTGATTTCATTTAAGAATTATTTATTTATTTTTTGTACTTGACACCACTTTGAAGGTATTGAGGAACAGCAAAAACAACACCTCACAAGGACAGTGAGATATCAATTACTTTTAATTACTCCCTAGCTCTTGCCTTTAATTACCTACTATGTTAGCTGGGATTTATTGCACAGTAATAATAGTGATGCTTTGCATTTACATTGCTCTTTTCTCCAAGGAGTTCAAAGCACTTTATAGATATGGTTTCAGTATTAATATAAAGAATAAAAATGTTGAAAAATATTTTCATGAATAAAGCAATTGTAAAGTAACTATATTCTCCTTTTTCAGGTAGAATGTAGTCTAGAGATAGTTTACAGTAGGAGTCAAATCTGAGGGACCCTGATAATAAAACTTCCCCCTCTACTCAATATTTTACATGGCTCCCATATTTACTGATTAAAAAGTACTTTTCACAATAGCTAAGATAAGAATATCACAAAATATTAACTAATTATAATCCCACTGGATGTGCAATACTCTGCTCACTCTAAGATTTAAAATCATGTATATGATTTTTTTTTTTAGTCTAAAAAACTTAGTGTAGTAGTGAAATATTTTGAAGACATCAAAAAGATAGAAATTGCATTTTTTGGCCTGTTGATTGTAAAATACATAAATAGAAAATTTACTATTAGTTATGTTGGGATATTTATTATTTCATCCATTATCCTAAAAATAATAGAAGTGAGGGTAGCTCTAATTAACCTCATTCTATAAACGCAGAATATTATTCACTCAGTCTGCATTTAATGTGCTTATATCTCTATTGCTTCAGACCTTATAACCTTATTGCTTCTCAAAGGTCTATCTCCCAAGATTGAGAACAACTGGCCTAAGTTTCAAAGCCAGTGTCTTCAGGAACAGTTGCTCATACACAGAATAATTATGTTGAACTCAAAATGAAGAGCTGAAAAACATCACTCAGCATTCAAGAGCTCCTCGGTAGTTGGTGAGCTACCCTTCAGGGTTAAAGCTACTTATACATTAAAACAATGGAATTTACATGCTTCAGAGGTTTTCTTTCCCCTTATCTTGTCTGTTAGAATTAATAAGTTAGAAGCACTCAGCTCAGAATGGAGCCTTGATTGCATGCCTTTTGCTAAGGATCTGAGACGTGAGGAGACTGCAGTTTGAGACACTTACAGAGTAAGTGCCTTTTGAACCTGAAAGTGCCTTGCATAGTTTCCATCTTTATACCATATTATTTGTATTTAAATACACTCTATTGCTTATAGAGATACACTAAAAATTGTAAGGTTTTTTACATCTAGACTAGAAATCATAATGAGAACAAAATGTTTTGTTTCTAATTGGTCTTATTTGAGTAGTAAATTATGCCACACAAGATAAAAAAGCATGAATATTATCTTCTTTTAGAATTTTGTTTACTAGTCTTCATCTCTGGTTGTTGTAGATAATCCTAGAAAACAAGTCAAGTTTAGAAAAAGGCAATGGAATTTTGATTAGGAGGCATGTATTTTTAATTCTAGTTTAGATTTTATCTTATATTGTTTTGAGACAAAATTACTAAACATAGCAAAAAAATTTAACATCTTTCTTTTAAAGAAATTGAAAGGTTGGAAGCAATGTTTTTTTTTATTAGGTACGATATTGAGAGGGAAATTCTAAATCAGTGATTGCCTCTGAATCAGTTACTTGATTATATTAATTATCTCTTCTACCTTGGTTCTCCATTTACTGAATGAGGTTAATTATAGCTACCCTCACTTATCCCATAGGATTTTTTAGGAGACTGGATAGAATAATAAAGATACCAGTATACCTAATGTGAGATAATCAGAATACAAAGTATTATACTATAACAGAATTTTAGTAAAGGAATGTATGTACTATAAGAATTAATTTTTTAAAATGAGAATATTTACTATAAAAGGAAGGATCTCAGAATCGGATGAAAAGAGATGGAGAGGGCAGGGATGAAAAAAGATAACAGGGAAGGGAAGGGATTAGATGATTCTAAAAAGAAAAAGGATATAAGATCTCTGCTATGTCATATGAAAGCGAAAGTGAAAGTGAAGTCCCTCAGTCGTGCCCGACTCTTTGCGACTCTGACTCTTTGTGACCCCATGGACTGCAGCCTTCCAGGCTCCTCTGTCCATGGGATTTTCCAGGCAAGAGTACTGGAGTGGGTTGCCATATCCTTCTCCAGGGGATCTTCCCTACTCAGGGATTGAACCCGGGTCTCCAGCATTGTAGGCAGACGCTTTACCCTGTAAGCCACCGGGGAAACCTATGTCATGTAATTGGGGATAATTCCAGCATTGGGTTTGGGCTTTGAGAATGACAGGACGCATTAGTGGGGTGGGGGCCATCCATCTCTGTGGCCCATGGAATTCTGAAGGGCAAGGAATACAGTACATTCAGTTCAGTTCAGTTCAGTTCAGTCGCTCAGTCGTGTCCGACTCTTTGCGACCCCATGAATCACAGCACACCAGGCCTCCCTGTCCATCACCAACTCCCGGAGTTCACTCAGACTCACGTTCATCGAGTCAGTGATGCCATCCAGCCATCTCATCCTCTGTCATCCCCTTCTCCTCCTGCCCCCAATCCCTCCCAGCATCAAAGTCTTTTCCAATGAGTCAACTGTTTGCATGAGGTGGCCAAAGTACTGGAGCTTCAGCTTTAGCATCATTCCTTCCAAAGAAATCCCAGGGCTGATCTCCTTCAGAATGGACTGGCTGGATCTCCTTGCAGTCCAAGGGACTCTCAAGAGTCTTCTCCAACACCACGGTTCAGTACATTACTGAGATCTAAAGTGGGTGTGTCGAAGGCTGAAGTTATTGGCTGCCCCCATATACTAGCTTCTGCTCCATTGTTTCTTCTGAGTTGTTCAATGAGATGATAATTCTACCCTGAACCCAGAAGTGAAGGCTTTAGTCATTGTTCTAGTTTCACTCTTCTTTATACTCCACGTCAAGAAGTCTTCCAGTGCTATCATTTTTGCCCCACCACGTCACTTTCAGTTCTTTCCGCCTCTTTGCTGTCAGTACTGCACTGTAGTCTTGCTACTCTGGTCTTGTACCTGGTCTCCAAGTCTCCAGTCATTCCCTTTTCTGATACAGAATTCAACAGCCCATCACTCCTATTGCAGAATTACTATCATGAGGTCAGATCTCTCTTCATCAGTCTTTGGTGAATCCTCACTTGCTGCTGAATTAAACTTAGACCCTTTAGTACACTCTACTTGAGATTGCCAAATGTCCGATCCACTTTTCCAAACTCGCTATTTATACTCTAATCACACTGACCTTACACCATCTCCCTTAATACCATGTGTTTCACTCATATTTGAAGGTTTTATCCCAGCTATTCCTGTGCACTTGAAACTTGTACTCTCTAAGTTTTTTTTCAGTTTAGTCAGTGTTTCAAACTTCACCTCAAATTTCGACACTGGGGTGCTGGAGCATGAATTGAGTGTTTGCATCTCCTCTCAGCTCTATGTTCAGTGATATTTCATTAACAATTTAAAACCATCCATGGTGGAAATATTTACAAAATAAGCAACTAACAATTAGTAAAAATCAGGTACCACTCCCCAACCAGAACCAGTTTTAAATCAGTGCATCACTGCTACTACTTCTAAATCTTTGATTGTTCTCACTGACTTACTTTTTGTATCTCTCAGTTGAACCCTTCTTTATGTACTAAAATAAATACTTTAAAAAATCATTTAATTTATGGCTTGACTTCTCAACCTGATTGTCTTCTGCAGTTCATTAGCCAGATCCCATATTTTCCTATTATCTTTCTCAGTATGAAGAAGGGTATTTACTAAGTGAAGACGGAAGTATTAGTATACAGCTCTTCTAGGCTTCTCTGGCTTTGAAGATTATTGCCTTTTACAAATTTAGAAATTATATCTTACTAATTTTTTCTTTCTATCCATCCAGTGCTAGTGTGATGTTTCACTTGTATGTATCCAAAACTATTTGAATCACCTCTGAATGCTCATGGTGAATGGTAAGCAAACACAGATTTGCATGATGATAAAGAGCCATATTAAAGTGGCTTTTTCCCTACATTTTATTCCTAACATAAACCAAACTGAAGGTGTAATTTTATCTAATAATGTAATTTTAATACTGAACCAAAATCTTGGATGTTGATTAGAATTTGTGTCTCAGATATAATCGGGAAGTCATGTAGGTGAATAAAGCTACTAACTAGCTAACATGTATTGAGCATGTACTATGTGCCACACACTATGCTTTTTACATATACTTTCTCATTTAATCTTGATATCATCTTTCTGAGGTTAGTACAATTAATATGCTCATTCTATGAATGAGGAAACTGGCTCTGCTATAGTTATGTGACTGTACTCAACAGCACCAGCTTATTAGTAATGGGATGGCTCTCTGACTCTCGAATTCTCATCTTAACCACTTTATACTTTAATTCTACGCAAGAATGACACTTATTCTGTTAATTCCACACAAGAACCACTCTACTATTATAGAGCTGGTGGAATTGTACTATATTTTCAGTGTTTGCCCATACCAAGTCAGGAAAATTCTGAATATTAAGCTAAATTTTTCAAACTAGTCTCTTAATAGTACTTCCTTTGATTAGTGAAGTTTTATTTTCAACCTACTCTACTGTTCCATTTTAAGATAAAAAAAAAATACATATATATATATATATATATATATTGTGGGTTAAGTCATCACTTCATGGCAAATAGAGGGGGAAAGGTGGAAGCAGTGACAGATTTCCTCTTCTTGGGCTCTAAAATCACTGCAGATGGTGACTGTAGCCATGAAATCAGAAGACAATTGTTTATTGGCAGGAAAGCGATGACAAACCTAAACAGTGTGTTGAAAAGCAAAGACATTACTTTGCTGACAGAGGTCCATATAGTCAAGGCTATCATCTTCCCATTGGTCATGTATGGTTGTGAGAGCTGGACCATAAAGAAAGCAAAGTGCTGAAGAATTGATGCCTTTGAACTGTGGGGCTGGAGAAGACTCATTAGAGTCCCCTGGACAGCAAGATCGAAACAGTCAGTCTTAAGGGAAATCAACCCTGAATACTTGTTGGAAGGACTAATGCTTGAAGAAGGAAATGGCAGCCCACTCCAGTATTCTTGCCTGGAGAGTCCTGTGGATGGAGGAGCCTGGTGGGCTGCTGTCCATGGGGTCGCACACGACTGAGGCAACTTAGCATGCACGCATGCAATGCTGAAGCTGAAACTCCAGTATTTTGGTCATCTGATGAGAACAGCTGGCTCATTGGAAAAGTTCCTGATACTGGGAAAGATTGAGGGCAGAAGGAGAAGAGGGCATCAGAGGAGGAGATGGCTGGATGGCATCATCAATGCAATGGACATGAACTTGGACAAACTTCGGAAGATGGTGAGGGACAGAGAGGCCTGGGGTGCTGCAGTTCATGGGGTTGCAAAGAATTGGACATGACTGGGTGACTGAACAACAAAAGCATCACTTAGGAAGCTCTAAAAACCATTTTTTAATGGAGGTCTTACTTTGTGTCTCAGTGCTAATCCAGATGGTCTGGGAATTAAAAGCAGGTAGGAGAAGGTGTGATATTTTTCATCAAAGACTTTATAATAAGCTGCTTGAGAAATGGCAGTTAGCATTTATGCTACCTGAACACAGCAACCCACTTCAGTATTTTTGCCTGGAGAATCTCATGGACAGAGGAGCCTGGTGGGCTAGAGTCCACAGGGTCACACAGGGTCAGACATAACTGGAGTGACTTAGCATGCATGTACATGTAAGACCAATTAGAAGATTAGTTGGTAATTAGGTAATAATCTCTACAGTATTAATTGATAGAATATAAAAATTATAAGGTATCCATAAAAGTGAAATAACTGGTAACAGCTTCAAAGAAGTGGAAGTGGAAACTTGAAGGTTGATTTTGGAGAGCAGCAGATGTGTGGATATAGTCAAGAGAAGAAAAACAACAAGTCAATGTGCTTAGGCAGAAATTGAACATGATACATTTGGTGACTCTTTGCTGAGGCTGTAAATTTCTGAATACTACTGTGTTTTAATCCCATCAACTCTCAACATCATTTGTACAAATCTTAGGGCTTCAAGGTCATGACATACTTTATCCAGAAGAAACAGTTGCCTTGCTGACAAGGAAAGTCAAACTAAAGGCAGTGTTTACATCTTTATTTTGTTATTCATGTCAGCTCCTAGCTACTCGTAGCATCCATTTTCCTCTCCTTGCTCCTCGATCTTTTGATGGTGTCTGGCAACTGAAAGCATTGGGGCCTTTGACAGAAAGCACTGAAGCCTTTGACTGGGCGACTGTCCTGCAGGCTTGAGACTTGTTTTTGAACCAGTTATTGTCCTTTCTTTTTTCCAAACTCAATTTATTACCTTGGAGTCTGTGATCTCACACTAGAAAGACAGTCATTGTCTCTATAATGTTTTAAAGTCATTTTCCCTTGTGATTCAGCAAGTGTCTACTTGCCCTTCTGCTCTTCTCTTATTTGTCTTGTTTCGCTCCTAGACAGGATTCCCATGTTCACCCTCAGATTTGGTTAGAGGTAGTAAGTGTTCTGAGGTAGTTCTTTCTCTGCTTCTGGCACCTTGTTGGGTAAAGTAATGTCCTTGTTTAATTTATAATGACAGGCTTTTGTAAAAGTGTTCTTCTCTGGAGCCAACATAAGAGTGCATTCACTGAACTGGAAGGGGTTGCCTTTTTGTCTGGGTACTTCCCAGATGACTTGCTTATTCAGTGACCTCTTTCCTCTTTCCTTCTTGACCTGTTTGGCTGCATGCAATCTTTTCTGACCAGTGGGTTGTTTTTCTTACTAGCACTCTGAGAGACTGGGAGGAGAGTACAGTGAAAACTTTCTGTCCTTCTCATTCTGCAGGATTTCTATCTTTTTTTTCTGGTACATTTTTATTTGCACAGACACCCAACCATAACCATGGACAGCACTCTTCCCCAGGCTTCAGCTTTCCTCTTGTACATTTTTTTTTTTTTTAATTTGGGTGATAATTGTTTATCAGCTTCTGGTTGGATTTCCTCCCAAGTTCTCAATATTGAATCTGGTTCTCTAATGATCTGAGTCAATATCTCCTTAAAGAAATTTTATAATAAGAGATAAGTCCATTCAAGTTTTAACGGTCTCTTAAGATTCTTCAAAACAGGGGTTTCATCTGCATGCTAGATGTGGAAGGCTCTTTTTGTTCCAAATGAGGCTCTCAGATCTTAGCTTTATAGAAGTTAAGAGTTGAGATGTATTTTCTCAGGTAATGATGCTGAAAACCCGGTCTCTATGTACTGATGCTGGATTGAATCTTGGAGATAGAGTTTTGGGTAAAATATAAAGAATAGTTTTATTGCTCTAGCAGGCAAAGGTGAAACTGTTTAGCTCAGATTGAGACTTGAACCCATGTGCCGGCACTCAAACCCAGCCAAAACCCATGGTCCTCCAACTGGGATTACAGACCTGGTTTCAGGAATTAATAAAGCTTAGCTTTTTGATATCATCTCAAAAATAATTCACTGAGAGACAAAATGATAAGTAAGAAGTGGATTTATTCAGAGAGAAACACACTCCACAGATAGAGTGTGGGGCATCGCAGGGGTGAATGTGGCCTCAAAATACGGTGGGGTTAACTTTTATGAGCTGAGTAATTTCTTAGGCTAAAGAATGTGAGGATTATTCTGACCATTTTGGGGAAGGGATAGAGATTTCTAGGAATTGGGTCACTGCTCACTTTTTGGTCTTTGTTGGTTGGCCTTGAAACTGTCATGGTGCCTCTGAGTGTGTCATTTAGCTTGTTCATGTGTTACTACTGAGGATCAAGGTCTCATCAAAGTTGACTTGTCTGCCATCTTGGACCCTTTTGATTCTAAGCAGTTTATGTTGTTGTTTATGTCACGCTATGTCATTCTTTCAAACACTATGCCTTGCCCTCTTCCTTCTTGTTTCAAAGTGGGGACACAGCAGTCTCCTTCCCTTGAAAACTGTTTGTACCAACCCAGGAGGATTTGTTCAAGGGTGGGATTGCTGATAAGGATTAGGGTGTGTGCAGGGCCTGCACTGCTTTAATCTGGTCTCAAGTAATCTCCTGATGGGCTTCTCTAGTTCCTTTTAACTTGACCTCAGGTGGTCTTCTCAGGAATGAAAATTCTGACATCTTCCATTTGGGGGATTTTAGTTCTCCAGGGCTTCCCAGGTGGCACAGTGAAAAAATTTGCCTGCCAATGCTGGAGACACAAGAGACTCAGGTTTGATGCCTGGATTGGGAAGATTCCCTTGGGGAGGAAATGGCAACCCATTCCAATATTCTTTCCTAGGATATTCCTTGGACAGTGGAGCCTGGCAGGCTCTGGGGCTGCAAAGGGTTGAACATGATTGAGCAGGCATACACTTAGTTCTATAAAGAGCTCAAAAGATATTGTTATGTGTTTTCCTTAAGGTGGAACCAGGGCCCTGCCCCAGAGGCTGCACTGTTGTTTCTTTGCATCTGCATCTCCCTTGTCTCTGCATCCATTCTCTTCCCTGATTAGCAGCTCTTTGAATCTGCCCTTCGGAATTCCCATGGAAAAGAAATGCAAAAAAGCAAAATGGCTGTCTGGGGAGGCCTTACATATAGCTGTGAAAAGAAGAGAGGCAAAAAGCAAAGGAGAAAAGGAAAGATATAAGCATCTGAATTCAGAGTTCCAGAGAACAGCAAGAAGAGATAAGAAAGCCTTCTTCAGTGATCAAAGCAAAGAAACAGAGGAAGGGAACAGAATGGGAAAGACTAGAGATCTCTTCAAGAAAATTAAAGATACCAAGGGAATATTTCATGCAAAGATGGGCTCAATAAAGGACAGAAATGGTATGGACCTAACAGAAACAGAAGATATTAAGAAGAGGTGGCAAGAATACGCAGAAGAACTGTACAAAAAAGATCTTCATGTCCCAGATAATCACGATGGTGCGATCACTAATCTAGAGTCAGACATCCTGGAATGTGAAGTCAAGTGGGCCTTGGAAAGCATCGCTATGAACAAGGCTAGTGGAGGTGATGGAATTCCAGTGGAGCTATTTCAAACCCTGAAAGATAATGCTGTGAAAGTGCTGCACTCAATATGCCAGCAAATTTGGAAAACTCAGCAGTGGCCACAGGACTGGAAAAGGTCAGTTTTCATTCCAATCCCAAAGAAAGGCAATGCCAAAGAATGCTCAAACTACCGCACAATTGCACTCATCTCACATGCTAGTAAAGTAATGCTCAAAGTTCTCCAAGCCAGGCTTTAGCAATACGTGAACCGTGAACTCCCTGATGTTCAAGCTGGTTTTAGAAAAGGCAGAGGAACCAAAGATCAAATTGCCAACATCTGCTGGATGATGGAAAAAGCAAGAGAGTTCCAGAAAAACATCTATTTCTGCTTCATTGCCTATGCCAAAGCCTTTGACTGTGTGGATCACAATAAACTGTGGAAAATTCTGAAAGAGATGGGAACACCGGACCACCTGACCTGCCTCCTGAGAAAGCTGCATGCAGGTCAGGAAGCAACAGTTAGAGCTGGACATGGAACAACAGACTGGTTCCAAATAGGAAAAGGAGTACATCAAGGCTGTATATTGTCACCCTGCTTATTTAACTTCTATGCAGAGTACATCATGAGAAACGCAGGGCTGGAAGAAGCACAAGCTGGAATCAAGATTGCCAGGAGAAATATCAATAGCCTTAGATATGCAGATGACACCACCCTTATGGCAGAAAGTGAAGAGGAAGTCAAAAGCCTCTTGATGAAAGTGAAAGTGGACAGTGAAAAAGTTGGCCTAAAGCTCAACATTCAGAAAATGAAGATCATGGCATCTGGTCCCATCACTTCATGGGAAATAGATGGGGAAACAGTGGAAACAGTGTCAGACTTTATTTTTTGGGGCTCCGAAATCACTGCAGATGGTGATTGTAGCCATGAAATTAAAAGACGCTTACTCCTTGGAAGGAAAGTTATGACCAACCTAGATAGCATATTCAAAAGCAGAGACATTACTTTGCCAACAAAGGTCCGTCTAGTCAAGGCTATGGTTTTTCCAGTGGTCATGTATGGATGTGAGAGTTGGACTGTGAAGAAGGCTTAGCGCCAAAGAATTGATGCTTTTGAACTGTGGTGTTGGAGAAGACTCTTGAGAGTCCCTTGGACTGCAAGGAGATCCAGCCAGTCCATTCTGAAGGAGATCAGCCCTGGGATTTCTTTGGAAGGAACGATGCTAAAGCTGAAACTCCAGTACTTTGGCCACCTCATGTATAGAGTTGACTCATTGGAAAAGACCCTGATGCTGGGAGGGATTGGAGGCAGGATTAGAAGGGGACGACCCAGGATGAGATGGCAGGATGGCATCACTGACTCGATGGACATGAGTCTGAATGAACTCTGGGAGTTGGTGATGGACAGGGAGGCCTGGTGTGCTGCGATTCATGGGGTCGCACAGAGTCGGACACGACTGAGCGACTGAACTGAACTGAATGAGGCTAGAGTCTTTTCTCTACAACAAGAAATGGGGGACACAGAAAGGCTTCTGTGCCCCAGGAGCCCCACAGGGTCCTGCTCAGTTTCAGTATGTTACCTGAAATATGCTTACTTGGCCTGTGGCAAAATATGGTATTTCTGGTTCACTCGTCTCTCAAGAACTCTTCCCTAGAGAACATTTTCAAAATCCATGAGAAATTAATTATAATCAAATTTAAACTTTGGAAAAAGCCATGCTCTCCATTTTTCTTCATTATTTCTAAACCAACATGAGAAAATAAGTAGAAACTTGGACTCTTGATGACTATAAAAATATGTTTTTATGGGTAGAGTGTAGTTAGAGTTATTGACGGTAAGAGTTGTGCTGGTGTTTTAAAATGTCCCTGAGACTTGTTTCAATCAGGTAAGTAAGACACACTGACACAGAAATGACTGTCATGAAGGAAGAAGTGTTTATACTCACAAATTCCTAGAAACATAAATTATGGGACTCTATGTAAAGGGTGTCCCTGGTGGCTCAGATGGTAAAGAATTCACCTGCAATGCAGGAGACCCATGTTCAATCCCTGGGTTGGGAATATCCTCTGAGGAAGGGAATGGCTACCCATTGCAATATTCTTGCCTAGAGAATCCCATGAACAGAGGAGCCTGGTGGACTACAGTCCATGGGATTGCAAAGAGTCAGACATGACCAAGTGACAAAACACTCTCCCATGCACACTATATAGAGCCACCTGGCAAAATAAAAGAGATGATAGGAGGCAGAGGGAAAGGAATGCAATGTGGGTAGAGCCTTTATTATAGTTTTTGAGGGAGTAAACTTGTGAGCCAGGGTAGATGGACAGTGGCCTTGAGTATAAGAGCTAGATAGAGGAGGTGATTGTGAGATGTGGGTTTGGGATCGTTTGGTTTTCCAGGCACACTCTCAAGTGAGTTGTTGGCTATCACTAGGAGTAACTAACGGTGGGAGAGGCAGTCTCATCCAGTGTCAGCAAAGTCACAAGATGTTAAAGCATAAGAATACAGACATGCTTAATACAGCTGATAACTATTTTAAAAAATGTCTCTTGTGAAAACACCACCCACAAAACACAACCTGATTTGTAGCACTTGCTGAATTCTATTGGAACTTGAGCAATGCTATGATATAAGAAAATCCATTTTTAAGGACGACTTCTCTGACATGGCTATGTAGGAGGCCTTAGGTAAAGGAGAAATTAGAGTTAAGATGATATGTAGGAGTCATGATGATATTCCACTGTAATCCAGAGGCTCACCTTGGTGTTGGGAGTGGATTTCAGTCATGATCAAAGTTTAGGACTTCTTCCCTATGTATGATGACTTGCAAATCAGATTGATTGTATTCTTTGCATCCAAAATGGAGAAGATTTATACAGTCAGCAAAAACAAGACCAGGAGCTGACTGTGGCTCAGATCATGAACTCCTTATTGGCAAATTCAGACTTAAATTGAAGAAAGTGGGGAAAACCACTAAACCATTCAGGTATGACCTAAATCAAATCCCTTATGATTATACAGTAGAAGTGAGAAATAGATTTAAGGGACTAGATCTGATAGACAGAGGGCCTGATGAACTATGGATGGAGGTTCATGGCATTGTACAGGAGACAGGGATCAAGACCATCCCCAAGAAAAAGAAATGCAAAATAGCAAAATGGCTGTCTGAGGAGGCCTTCGAAATAGCTGTGAAAAGTAGGGAAGTGAAAAGCAAAGGAGAAAAAGAAAGATATATCCATTTGAATGCAGAGTTCCAAAGAATAGCAAGGAGAGATAAGAAAGCCTTCCTCAGGGATCAATGCAAAGAAATAGAGGAAAACAATAGAATAGGAAAGACTAGAGATCTTTTCAAGAAGATTAGAGATACCAAGGGAATATTTCATGTAAAGATGTGCTCAATAAAGGACAGAAATGGTATGGACCTAACAGAAACAGAAGATATTAAGAAGAGGTGGCAAGAATACACAGAAGAACTGTACAAAAAAGATCTTCATGTCCCAGATAATCACGATGGTTTGATCACTCATCTAGAGCCAGACATCCTGGAATGTGAAGTCAAGTGGGCCTTGGAAAGCATCGCTATGAACAAGGCTAGTGGAGGTGATGGAATTCCAGTGGAGCTATTTCAAATCCTGAAAGATGATGCTGTGAAAGTGTTGCACTCAATATGCCAGCAAATCTGGAAAACTCAGCAGTGGCCACAGGACTGGAAAAGGTCAGTTTTCATTCCAATCCCAAAGAAAGGCAATGCCAAAGAATGCTCAAACTACTGAACAATTGCACTCATCTCACATGCTAGTAAAATAATGCTCAAAATTCTCCAAGCCAGGCTTCAGCAATACGTGAACTGTGAACCTCTAGATGTTCAAGCTGGTTTTAGAAAAGGCAGAGGAACCAAAGATCAAATTGCCAACATCTGCTGGATCATCAGAAAAGCAAGGGAGTTCCAGAAAAACATCTATTTCTGCTTCATTGACTATGCCAAAGCCTTTGACTGTGTGGATCACAAGAAACTGTGGAAAATTCTGAAAGAGATGGGAATACCAGACCACCTGACCTGCCTCCTGAGAAAGCTGCATGCAGGTCAGGAAGCAACAGTTAGAACTGGACATGGAACAACAGACTGGTTCCAAATGGGAAAAGGAGTATGTCAAAGCTGTATATTGTCACCCTGCTCATTTAACTTGTATGCAGAGTAGATCATGAGAAACACTGGACTGGAAGAAGCACAGTTGAAATCAAGATTGCTGGGAGAAATATCAGTAACCTCAGATATGCAGATGATATTACCCTTATGGCAGAAAGTGAAGAAGAACTAAAGAACCTCTTGATGAAAGTGAAAAGGAGGGTGACAAAGTTGGCTAAAAGCTCATTCAGAAAACGAAGATCATGGCATCCAGTCCCATCACTTCATGGCAAATAGATGGGGAAATAGTGGAAATAGTGGCTGACTTAATTTTTTTTTGGCTCCAACATTGTTGCACATGGTGTTTGCAGCCATAAAATTAAAAGATGCTTACTCCTTGCAAGGAAAGTTATGACCAACCTAGACAGCATATTAAAAAGCAGAGACATTATTTTATCAACAAAGGTCTGTCTAGTCAAGGCTATGGTTTTTCCAGTAGTCATGTATGGATATGAGAGTTTGACTATAAAGAAAGCTGTGTGCTGAAGAACTGATGCTTTTGAACTGTGGTGTTGGAGAAGACTCTTGAGAGTCCCTTGGACTGCAAGGAGATCCAACCAGTCCATCCTAAAGGAGATCAGTCCTGGGTGTTCTTTGGAAGGAATGATGCTAAAGCTGAAGCTCCAATACTTTGGCCACCTCATGCGAAGAGTTGACTCATTGGAAAAGACTCTGATGCTGGGAGGGATTGGGAGCAGGAGGAGAAGGGGACGACAGGGGATAAGATGGTTGAATGGCATCACCAACTCAATGAACATGAGTTTGGGTAAACTCTGGGAGTTGGTGATGGACAGGGAGGCCTGGTATACTGTGGTTCACGGGGTCGCTATGGGTCGGACACGATGGAGCAACTGAAGTGAACTAATGATGTCTTACATTTATCTCCTTGCAAACCACTAGAGCATTTACAGTTCCATTGATGGTGATAAACTATTACCTTGATAAAATATTACCTAATATAGATCAATGAGTGAAAGAATGGAATAAAATTTTCTGGTCTAGTTTTGATGCAGGGTGCAGAATGCTTGGGGCTGGTGCACTGGGATGACCTGGGGGGATGGTGTGTGGGGCGGGGGGAGATGAGAGGGGGATTTGGGATTGGAAGTACGTGTGCACCTGTGGTGAATTCATGTTGATGTGTGGCAAAACCAATACAATATTGTAAAGTAAAAAAAAAAATTAAAAAAAAATCGACAGCTACCAAAAGCATCTCAAGAAGAAATTAAAAAAAAAAAATTAGGAAGTGAAGAACAGTTTGTGAATAATTTTACTTTTAGCAGCTATAAAGTAAGAAAGTAAACCAAACATTTTATTCTGAAGTATCTTTAAGCCATGACAGATATTTAGACTTCTTAAAATAAAATTTAAAATAATTTTGCCTCTAGTAATTCATTTCATGTTTTTTTTAAAGATTCTTGTAAGTGGAAATCTTGATATCCTCACAAGCTCATAAGTACTTCCCATAGATATCTTTTTAAAAAGAATTGAAGAAGATAAATGGATAGGGGTGTTAATTTTATGATAAAAATGCTCTTTAATATTTGGAGACAATTCTCCATGGGTTTCTTACCTTTCTGAACATCTTTTATACAGTTACTGCCTTTTACAAAATGTTTTCCAGAATATTTATGCAGAAAATATACCTGGAAAATAGAAATAGTGTCACTACTGGAGCAAAAGTTGGTAAGGCTTATTGTCCATTATAAAAAAAGGAAGAAAGAAAAAACTTGGGTTCCCAAGTTTAGGGTTCCTCTTCAGTAATGTAGCCCGCTGTATATATGTGCCTGTGTCCGGCTCCCTCTGTGTCACTCTGTGGGAATGGAGGCTCAGGGAACCAGCATGAATGTTGGCTGTCTGGCTACTCGATTTCTGTGAGTAATAACTTGCCCTTTTTGACCCAGGAATCCTATATCTTCTACTAGCACTCATGAAATTTTGGTAGGCTAACTTGTTAGTTTGCAGGCAGGGTATAATGTCAGATCCTTTATACTTCTTGATACCTAGAAAAACTTTACACATTTGTACCAGGGTACATTGTAAGACTATTCAGGGCAGAATTGCTTTTGATATCCCCAAACTGGAAACAAACCAAATATCACAGAATAATGTGTCTGATCACAACAGACACAAGTAAACTGTATTTTTAGACATAGATTCATTGGTATTAGTAATATAAAGAAAGAGGAGATATAATAAAAGTCATGGTAGTGGCGATCAGCAATGGATAAAGAGGGTAAACTGCAGAAGAAACTCGCAGGGAACATTTATAGGGCCATTAGCACCCCATGTCCTCATCTAGGTGGTAGATACATGGGTGCTTGCTTTATATTTATTCACCATTCTGTGTATTTGTGTCTAATGTACTTTTTGTGAGTGGTATTTTACAATAAGAGTTGTTAAAAATTACTTTAGAAAGAATTCCTTAATCTACTATTCTTTGGAAGTGATAACCCAACATATTTGCTCACTGAGAAAAATGTAAACAAGGAAGAAAAGAAACTTTATATTAAAGTTTAAGTAAACCTTTACAGTCATTAACCACACAGTTTTTAATGCTTTGTTGAATAAGATTCCTTGAAATGCTAATCTTATAAATTTGAAAGATTAATAAGATTGAGATGGAAATCAGAGTTTGTTTTGAGAAAGATTCTTGTGTGTTTTTGATAGTGTTTGACTTCTGAGAGTAAGCACTGTAAATGTATACATAAGATGAATGTGCCTTACAGAAGGCAGTGGTGATATTGCCCATTTTCAAGAAAATCTCAGCATAATTGCCCTTGATTGATCTACTTTTAAGGAAAAAATGGTCCATTAACAAGGTAGGTATTTGGAATTATTTATGTTATCTCTGTGTGTTATGCTTTTGAAAGAACATAGAATATATGGTCATTTGATAAAATGCATGTCGTGGTTAAAAAAATTTTCATTTTTCAACTCCCTTATGTTCATTCCTATGTATTAAATATTAATATTTCCTTGATCTGCCAATATATGCATCTCTAGTATATCCTCTTTGCTCATTGCAGTATTTCTTTCTGTTTATTAAAATATACAGGAGATATACTATTTTCAATCTTAAATATTTTTAAGGGAGAGGCAGTTTTCTTCAATTTGTCAATAAGATTTAAACGAACAGTAGAAGTAATAATTATGAGACTGATTTAGTGGTGTAGTATGTTGAATGGCTAAAACATTAGCATTTTCTTTATGTTTTAAATGGTTTGAAATCTTTTCATCTTTAGCTGCTGAAAATTGTACTACAGTTTCATAGGAGGTGCTATACTCTAGGGATGAGGAAATGAATGCTAAATAAAAGAAGAGACTAACACAAGCCTATAGCATTAACAGTGGGATTCAAAACCAAGAAGTCAAGATTCAAACACAAGTTCAAAGCTCTTTTCTACTAAATCACAAGTTCTTAGTCCCAAACCAAAGCCATCAGTACTTGAGGAAATTCTTCTCTGGCAGTGCTCCCTTCCTTCCTTCCTAAGGCCCTCGTTTGTTGCCTTACACTTGTCCATTGAAGCTGAATTCACAACTCTCTAATTTCAATCTCAGTCCTGTTCTCCAGCTAGGGTGTATATCAGGGAAAGAGAAGAATGAAAGATTTCTGGAGCACTGAGGTCTGATTTTTCATTAGCATAAATATAAGCAACCAGGACAACAGAGGACTCAGCAGCAGATGGCTGATAAGTTCCCCTCTTGTTCAATATATTCTGAAATGGAATTAATTTTTAATACCGCATATTAGCAGTCATCTGATACAGAGGTAATCTCCTTGCAGTTCCTTCCGGTAAGCACAGATGCTGTTGATGAATAAATGGAAGTCTGACTCTAATGGAAAGTGTTTTTCCGCCTTTTCCTAGCATAGGCGTTTTGGTCTGAATTTTGCTGGTGTGTACTTATACGACACTCAGTAACTGTTAACTCTCCTAGGGTATGGCTGAGCGAATGGGTCGTAGCACAGTGCAGAAGGCACTAGACTGGAAGTCAGAGAAATTGAAATCTGTTCCTTGACTTTTCTGCTAACCAGTGGTGTGAGTGTTAATAAATCACTGACTGTCTTGATTTTAGTTTGTGTAAACAAATGAATATATGAATTAATCTGAGGATTTCTAAGATACTGTTAACAAGTTCTCTGTTTCTCAGACATTGTAAATGATAAATACTACTCGTTGCCTTCAGCTATTCAAAGTAAAAAGATAACTATGGTTTTAATTCAATGATTTAAATATGGTATATTCTTTACGAAGCCCAGTTACCTGACATTTTTATTGCACATAATAAAAACAGGTACAATTTATAGAGCCCTTAGTATGTCTAGTGGACTTCCCTGGTGGCTCAGACGGTAAAGCATCTGTCTACGATGCGGGAGACCTGGGTTCCATCCCTGGGTTGGGAAGATCCACTGGAGAAGGAAATGGCAATCCACTTCAGTACTATTGCCTGGAAAATCCCATGGACAGAGGAGCCTGGTAGGCTACAGTCCAGGGGGTCACAAAGAGTCGGACACGACTGAACGACTTCACTTTCTAGTATGTTTCAGGTAATATATTAGGTACTTTATAAACACTATCTCATTTAATCCTTTATGAATTAGTCATTATCATACTTTTATAGATGATGAGACTTAGGCTTTGAGAGTTTGAGTAACTTGACAAGGCCCAAAAGCTGCTCCTGATTGGTAAGCCATGATTTCAACTCATTTCTGTGTTACTCCAGAGGCTGTGTCATTACAGCTGTGTACCTGAATGGAGCCTGATAATACAGGGTTATCAAAAGGAATTACTGGTTCAAGATAGGAGGTCTTAAAGTGGTTTTAACCTTAATTAAAAAAAAAAATAAAGGTAATATATAGTTACATTCTTTGTGCAAAATTCAGATAACTCACGGCAAGATGTGAAATTTCCTCTTTACACACCCTTCCACTCCCATTCTCCTTTCCAACAGTATAATTGCTGTCTATAGAAGAGTTTGGGAGGTGGTGTTAGCAACCAAAAGGAAACCCAAGGGGCCTCTGAAGGATAATTATTTTCTGATTCTTAATCTGGGTATCTGGTAACCCAGAGATACCCATTTTTGTGAAAATACATCAGTCTATACATTTATGGTTTGTATACTTTGTATATGTACATAATATTCCAATAAAAAGCTTATCCAAGAAAATGTGATTGCATAAACATACTGTATGATTAGTTATCCCAGGGCCTTTCTTTCGGGGAACTTTGGGAAAAGCCTTATAAAAACTGAGTTTTCTCTTTGTTCCTTGAGGATTGATGATCCTACCCCATAATTTCTAGAATCCACTTTGGTTTTACCATTTGTTGGGAGCCTCCTACATACTCAGCAAGCTCTGTGCAATGTGTTTCTCTGTGTCAGGCTGCCCATATTCTCAGAAGAATACCTAACTTCAATCCATGCTTAATTTTTAATCTTAGTTTAATTCAAATCTCAAATTTTCACACTGGATCATGTCAGGAAGAGTACTTCTTCCCCATCCACTTGGTTTCTATGAGGAAGGATTTTACTTAAAATAGCATTATCTATCTACATGAAGCTCTGAGTGGCAGCTTTCGGTATTTGTTTATTTATTTTATTTTATTGTATTTTATTTATTTCCTTCTCCAATGAGTAGCCTAACACTTCCATTTTCATGTCTCTTAGGAGGCACATGCTGACACAGAGCCCTTGCCCACAGTTGACCATAGAGGGGTTCATTGCTTCTGCTCACCAACACCCAGTGCTCTTCTCTGGACATGTGGAAGGCAGAATTTACTGGTGGGGTCATATTTATTAGTTTCGGCCACTGGCTCAGGATTGACAGTGGTATTCATTTTTGGAGCAGAGCATGTGATTGCCAAAAAAACTGAGAGGCTTTTCAGAACCTGGTCTTATCTTTCTACCATAATAGCCAGCAAAGTCTGAGATGCTGTTGCTCCTTCAGTTTTGATTTCAGAGAGAAGACTAGAACATAGAGCAGAGCCTCATCTGACCTGTCATGGACACGTTAAATCAGCAGGAAATATGCCTTTGTGGCTTCACGTTGCAGAGATTTGGGGGTCATTTGGTGTTGCAGGGCAATCTGGGCTCTTCTGACCTATAGTTCATGGGTGTGAGGAGTCATTCAGCACTGCCTGTATGGGGCATATGTGATAAGTCGCTTGGTCGTGTCTGACTCTTGACAACCCTATGACTGTAGCCCACCAGGCTCCTCTGTCCATGGGATTCTCCAGGCAAGAATACTGGAGTGGGTTGCCATGGCCTCCTCCAGGGGATCTTCTTGACCCAGGGATTGAACCCATGTCTCCTGTGGCTCCTGCATTTGCAGGCAGATTCTTTACCACTGAGCTACCGGGAAAGCCCTCCTGTATAGGTGGGTGAACCTAACTCTCAGCTTTTAAGAATTTATTTATTAAAAGTTCAGAAGTTTATTTAGAGGCTATTTTCTTCAAAACCAATGTAATATGTGATAGAGATTTCTAAAAATGTCTCTTGTTTACCTTGCTCTTCTGCCTAGATTGTTGGTTTAGAACTTGTATGGAGCAGAGGAGCATTGTCTACTAGACTTCCTCTATCGTAAATCTATCAGGCTCTGAAGAGGACCAAGTGACCAGGAAAGGACCTGAAGAGGTAGGTGGAGGCAAGATCATACCTGGTCTCTTGGGTAATGTTAGCGATTTGTCTTTAATTCCATTAGGAATGTAAAGAAGATTTCAGGCAGATATGTGTCAAGACAGGATTTGCATTTTTCAAAGAACAGTCTGACTGGTGTGTAGAGAGTCCATTAGAGGATATGAAAACAGACCTGGGATGCTGGTTAAGAAGACATTGCTGGAAACCCTGACAAAGCATGGTGGTTGCCCAAAGACAAGAAATTATGACGTGGTTAAAATGATGAAATAAACATGTCCTTTTTTCTCTTATGGTCTGGCTTGATCTGGGGATACCTTTTAGAATATTTAGAGGAATGGAAGCATCACATAGCCTTCGGGCAATCTTCCAAGCGTGTTATTCTCTCCTCTCAATCTCTTTGTTTCTCTGTCTCTCTTGCATTATGTATGCATGGACACACACACAGTAACTTACACATAGCTTTTGATTTGAGATTACATTTTCTGATAATAATTTTAAGCTCCCAAGTTCTGTATGTGCTTTAACAATCAGTTGATATCTCTCATATCATTTAAGCATTAATGAGATCCACATTATCCTTTCAAGAGGGTCTGCAGCCTGCTCTATATCACCTCTGGCTCACCGCCCCTTTGTAACAAGATATCTCTGTACTATATTGCAAGGCATCCTAATCTTTATCTTCCCTCATTTACAAAGAACCTCCTACACAACACAGATTCCCTTGTTACGAGAAGCCAATGGCCACAGAGAAAGGAAAAACAATTTTTAGAGAAGGAGCTCCTTCACCATAGAGGAGGGGATCTCTGACTGCTTGCTCAAGCTGGCAACAGGTCTATAAAATGCCAAGTAAAAGGGACCAAGTGGCTTGTGGAGGTGAGGTACTTATTGCTGGGCACTGCTCTCATTTCTATTTGCTGCATAAGGTTAGCAGTAAAGCGAAAATCTTCTTTTCCACACAGCACATATATCTGATTTGAAGTCCACCTGACCTTGGATGAATAGATGCCTAATGAGATTCTGTACATGAGGCCAAGGTTTTCCTAGCAAGACAGTTTGGGATTATTCCAACACTCAGATGGGTGATTGATGCACTTAAGTTCTACGTTATAGAACTTAGACACTGTGGTTTGCATTTGGAAAGATTTCAAAGGGTAGTTTACAAATATTCTGCTGCCACAATTAAAAACAATTCTCAAAAAGATATTCATAAAACATCTACTTTTGAGCCCTATAAAACCAGATATAAAATATATAACAGATAAATTTTATTTTTTTTTATAAGAAGAGTTTGAAATCTCATTTGATATTGGAGAGTCCGAGTCCATAAAAGGTGAATTTTGTTTTGGGGTAGCTGGTGGCTCAGAGGTTAAAGCATCTGCCTGGAATGTGGGAGACCCGGGTTTGATCCCTGGGTTGGGAAGATTCCCTGGAGAAGGAAATGGCAATCCACTCCAGTATTCTTGCCTGGAGAATCCCATGGAGGGAGGAGCCTGGTAGGCTGCAATCCATGGGGTCGCAAAGAGTCAGACACAACTGAGCGACTTCACTTCGCCTCACTTAAAGTAGCAATAAAATAGTGAAAAGTGTTGTATGCTAAAGCTGCTTCAATTATAAAAGAGAGAGAAGGGGAGAAAAAAACTCCGTGTATCTATATAAAGATATTTTTTTCCTAAGGCAAACATACGCTCACTTAGAAGTGTTAACTGAATTCAATTTCACATTAAAAAAGAGTGTGAACTCATCCCTGTTTGCATCCTCAAAATTATCGGACTGACCAATAGATGGCGCTCTGATCTTAATTCTGGTGAAGATTTAATGATATAAACTGTGCATTTTTACAGAATTTAAAAAGGTTCACCATGTCTCATTCTTTCATTCATTCAAAGAACAATTAATGAGAATCCACTGTGGGCTAGGACTGTTAGGTCTCTTTCCACAGGGTCCAAGACCACTGTAAGGTAAATAAAAACTTCTACTTCTTTACAAAGTAATAATAGTTATTTATATTGCAATGTATTAAATACCTTCAAAGCGTAATGGCTTGCAATAACAAGGACTTATTACTAATCGTTGTTTTGTCAGGTGAGTGGGTCCTCTGCTGGTTTCTCCTCAGCTCCCTCTTTCATGTAGTTGTATTCAGCAGGAGGATCTCCTAGACTAGGTCTGAAATGACCCGACTCCCATGTCTGGCAGTTGGTGCTGACTGTACTCGGAGGTAACTACATCTGCCTCCATGCAGGCTAGCCCTGTTTTCTCACCTGGTGGTCTCAGAACAGTGCTTCAAATGGGTGAAGGCAGAGCCATAAAGCCTCTGAGGCCTATCTAGTCTTGTAAGTTACATCATGTCACTTCTGCTACCTTCTATTGATGAAAGGAAGTCCAAACTGGATTCAAGAAGTGAGGAAATAGACTTCATCTCTTGATGGAAAGAGTGGTAAATCACATTGCAAATTGACATGCATCCTGAGATGCATCCTGAGACTTAAATGAATCACAGTAGAATAGGCACTGCAGTCTAGTTCCTGCAGTCTCCTTGTAGAAACATTACTGGAGATGCCTGCACTTGCTATTTTTAAGGAAGAAAAGTGATATGTCTTTAACACAAAATGTCTATTGGGCTAAGGAGGCTAGTGTTTTGGTGGAGAGTAAAGGGGTACGTGGATTTGGATTATCCATCACGTATGCTATGTGGATCCCTTCATTATTAGTCTTTTCCATTATTCCTAGATACTTAGTTTTCTTTAGCAGTTGACTAATCTTGTAAGAATCTGTTAACTCTTGGTCTTCTGCAGAAGGTAGGATGGTGAGAATGGAATGAGACAGAATGAAGTAGTGAGCTACCCTGGCAAGTCAGTGTGATATAGTTCTAGTATTTGTTGGTATTATACATAATCAGATAATTTTCTACACCAACATTCAATAAGCATACAAAAATATATTTCATAAGTTACATCTTTTTTTGTTATTATTTCAATGATTATCTTCTGTATGTCAAGACTTTTACCTGTTACCTATGCTTCCAAATATTATAACAATCCTGAAAAGTGTCAATTCCTCTTTTATACACGAGAAACTGAGGCCTAAGGCAGGCAGGTGAACTTCTTAAGCAAACTATTAAGTATATGACAGAATTTGGACATCCAGGTGCCTTCTCAATATCCATTCTCCTCTTCTTTCTGAACATCGAAACCCCAATTTTGCTGAAGATTTCAGCGTGCCCAGCCAAAGCTACATTTCACAGCCTCCTTTACACAGTCGAGAGAAACTAAATGGCTAATGAAAGGTAGCTGGAAGTTGTTTTGTAGGGCTTCTGGGAAAGTGCCTGAGACAGAGGACTGACTTGGTTGATATGTACATTCTTGTATTGGTCCTTCCTACTGGAACAGGATATAATGCCTGGAGCTCCAGCAGCCATGACGTAAGCATATGCATCTAGCCAAACTATTAGGATGGTATAGCAGAGACCTTGATGAAGCATGGGCTCCCGAACAAGCTGTGGAGCTGCTTTATCAGCTTATATATTAGAGGAAAATAAAATTACCATCTCGCTTAGTTTTCTTATATAGGAAGTTATACTCAATTCTAACAGACACCAAAATATAATTCTACCCTCCATCACTTTATCTCAATGCTTTATTTAAAAGAAAAATATAAAATTTGAATTTTAAAAGTAATAAAATATTATTGCATGTCCAAGAATGTCCATGCACAATCACAAGCCTCAACCTCTGCAGAAGATTAGAAAGAGTCTGAACTCCTCGATTCCAGCCCCTGTAAACTCGTGTTTCCAAGGCTTGCCTTCCTGTTCTCCAATTTCAGTCCGTGGCTTCCACAGTAACATTGTCATGCTTCTGCCTCGGAGAATGAGAGTCCTTGTCTTTGCTTGAATTTTGTGGCACTAAGACTCCTGAAGTGCTCTGACCTTCAGATACCACACCTAAAATCAGTGTGTCTTCAAATTTCAGCTGCATGAGAATCACATGGTATATTTGTAAATTAAAAATGTTGATTTTCAGATATACCATAGAGATTTTGAATCAGCTGTTCTCCAGCAGGGTCCAGGAATTTGCATTGTACCATATACTCCAGGCAGTTCTTAGGTATGTGATTCACAAATTGACTTTGAGAAAACCTGCTAAGCCTTTACCCCTATCCAATGCTTTGTACTGTGCTATCTGACCCAAACTTGCAATGAGGTGGCGGAATTCAATTATATGGGGTTATGTTTTCCTCTCATATGAGCCCTGCTGTGGTATGAATATCAGAGATGATATCTGAAATTTAGTAAGTTAGGGTAATATAGTTAGTTTTTGCTTACTATAGAAAATTTCTTACAAGTATTAAATTTGTACTAATTGGTATGGTTGGCACAAATTGAACCAGATGGATAGGTAAGTCTCCTATTTTACAGACTTCCAGTTCCAAGTTGGCCTTTCTACGTTTAATTATTAAAGATTAATTTTATTTTGCAGGACATTCACAGAGAATTGCCAATACCTTTTCTCATAGGACATAATTTAAAAACTTTAAAAGATGAAAATTTTAATAAAAGTTTGAAAATGTTGCCAATAGTTTTATAGAAGCTATGAAATTATTCCAGTGCAATGCTGCATATTAGAGGCAAAAGTTATCAGAAACTGAATTCTAGTCACACCTTGAAAGAGAATATCTCCAGTGGCAAAATGGGCCATTTTCTGCTTCATAGGGGATGTGTTCTTGAAAAGTGCAACAAAATGCCAGGTGTAAAATTAAAACAATCAACTTATATGTTTTAAGACAGAACTGGACTTTTTACAAAATCTGTAATTTTGCCTGACTACTCGCATTATATACTACTCGCATTTCATACACGCTCTTATGTTCTTCGATTTGTTCTTTCCCTTCACAGTTTTCCTTCTTTCAGCTAGGTTTAAGCTGACTTACTCTCTTGTAATATGATCACTACTACTGCTGCTGCTGTTACTATTACTACTGTTCCCACCACCACTGCTACTGCTTTATCTCCGAATTCCCCCAACTATTCATCATCTCCACATAGTGTCAGTATAACAGGTGTGCTATCCATTTCATCCTTTTAATGACACCTCTCGCTGTTCCTGTACGAACTGGTTGATCTCTATAGAGGCCTGATGCACAGTTACTGTCTAGACGTTTCTGTTCTTCATTACCCTGAGGATTCTCTCTATTTCTCTTTCATGCTGGATCTTATTCTTCTAAATCTCTTCCCTCATCTTTCTTGCCTCATTATGATGGAACTCATTTCTAGTAGCATCCTGAAAGAGTTTGCATGGAGGGTAAACGTTTTGAGAACTTGGCATGCTTGAAGATGTCTTTTTTTTTATGCCATCACACTTAATTGCTTGTTTGACTGGGTTTAGAATTCTAGGTTGAAATTAATGTCCCTTTGTATTTTGTGATCATGCTGCTCTACCTTCTTGAAACTGATGTTTTAGTATTGAGAGATCCAATATCTCTCAATACAGATATCCAATATTTGTATTTCTTGATCATTGTATGAACTGTGATTTTATTTGCTTTTTGTTCTTAAAGCTTCTACAATCTTTTTGTTGTCCCTGGTGATATGAAATATCATACATCTTAGTATAAGTCTATTTTATCTAGATGTCAGAACTTTGGTGAACATTTTCAATCTAGTGATTCAATTTTTTCATTTTGTGAGCTTGTACTGAGTTGTTTATTTTATTGTTTTTCCTTCCTCTCTTTTTCTTGTATTTTTCTTTCTAGAACCTATTATTTCAATGTTAGGTTCTATGGATTTAATTCTGTATGTGTGTGTGTTTTTTTTCTCTTCTATTTTCTATTCCTTTGTCTTTTTGCTATACTTTCTCAGGTCTTTGATTATTTAATGATTGCTGTTGTAGAATGGCTTCCCACTCCAGTATTCTTGCCTGTAGAATTCCATGGCCAGATGAGCCTGGTGGGCTACAGTCCATGAGGTCACAAAGAGTTGGACACAACTGAATGACTAACACTTTCACTTCACTTTCATTACACTTTTATTTTCTAAGAGCTGTTTTTTTGTGTTTTGTTTTCTGAATGGTCCTTTTATTTCTTCCTTTTTTTTTTTTTTCAATTGTGTGGTACAGTTAGCTATCCAATATAGATTTGTATCTCTTTCCTTAAAATAGAGTTGCTGATAGAAAGTGACTGGTCAGTCAGGGACCACATTTCCAAGCTCCTCTTGCATCTTGTTAATGGAAAGTGAACAAAAGTAACATGTTTTTATAGGCTAAAGAGTTAAGAACTAGGTATTTTTCCTTTGTCCTTTCTTTTATCATTGATCAGATGAATAGATAGACTCTAAGGACCAAAGGAATGGAGAAGCCAAATTACTATGTGGAACAGAGCCCTTCCCTCCATCCTATTTCTAATTGAACTTTACATAGGTGAGAAGTAAATATCTATGATGTCAAGCCTTTGAGATGGTAAGGTGTTTCTATTGCAGCAGTTAGTATACTTTAATTAATGTGTCATTTTGGATTGATTGATTGATTTAATATCTTCTCTTAAAATATTGATAGTATTTTTAAAATTCACTTTTTTTCTTCTAGTGTGGTCTTGTTTTCCCTCATGTTGCTTTTTTGGGTGTTTGTCACTGTCTGTCACTTGGGGAATTGCCTCAAATATCCTTAGTGGCCATTCATATTTAAGAAGAAGGCACACATACACACACACAAAATCCTGTTTGGAAGTTGTGTGCATGTGTGGGGTGTATGGACTGTGGGCTTCAGAATAGAGTGATTTGACAGTATGTTTCCTTGGGAAATTCTTTGTGAGAGCATACTGCCTGGAAATCCCTGGGTTGCCCAGAAAAGGTGCTTTTGACATCCTGCCTGGAGGGTATAGTCTTTACAGCCATTATTCAGAGAGATAGTGGCAGAAAGAGGGATTGGGCCGGCCATAGAATGATGGGAGTCTCAGTATTTAGTATGGGGACTTTTATTTAATTCCCCTGTGTTTATTATGGTACCTCTGCCTGCAACTGTGGCAGAGACACCCTCAATTTCACTCCAACTGCAGGGTAAACGTCTAGTCTGCCAGAGTGAGAGAAGAGTTGCTGTGCCGCTTCACAAGGTTGGTGAGGGTCCAGGAAGACCAATGGTTTCTCAAAGAGGACTTTCAAACAGCTCTGCTGTTTGTATCATCACTGTTACCCACAACTCTCCCAGAGATACCTGGTCCACTGCATCTTGGGTCTTTGGGGGACTCTGTTGCATAAATCAGATTGCTTTTGAGCCGTTGCTACTGCTGGCTCAGAATTCAGCTTTCTCAGATTTGCCAAGTAATTTACACTCATCCAGCTGCTTCCTAGCTTCCAAAATGGTGTCATTTTTGTCCCCTTTCCAATTATTCTTTGTCCATGTGAGTTCATGCCTTTATTAAAAAGTATAGCGTATTGGGCTTTTAGAAGACAGCAGAGGTCTATAAGTGCATTAATTTGTCATCTTCATCTGGAAACATTAAAAAAAATTAAATTAAAACCCACTCAATTTTATAATTTCCCAAATAGCAGGACATCCAGTATTGTTGCTCCTCTCTTCTGAATTGTTCAATGACCTCAGAAGATTACTCCCAGGGGACAGATCTTGCCTACAGTTGCCTCACCAAGAGAGAACTGGGGAATGACTGATTTTCTAGTGGGAGTCTTTTTTTTTTTTTTGGCTGCCATTGTATTCATAGCTGGTGCACAGTATTGCTCTTGTAAATCGGTTTGGCACAGCTGATGGCTGCATTTATGCTCTGCTCTCTGCTGGTCTAGATTCCTGCACAGGTTTTCTGATGAAGGTTAGCCTCACTCCTTCAGCCAAGAGTGGTCCATAGTTTCTCTCAGAGTTGCATCCTTTTAGTTCATACTCAGCTTAGCTGAGTATGCTCTTTTCAGAATATGGCACATATTGGCTAAAATGAACATCCAACTTCAGCTACAGCTGACCCAGAGTGAAGCCTCATGAATAAGCCTGGGGACCCAATTCAGATTCCTTGTCCATAATAACAAGTGCTTCTTAAAGCACCCCAGGGCCCTTTTCTGCCAAGAGTCATTCTAGAAACTGGAAGTCTGGACACTGAGAACTTCTAGCCCCAGACATAGGAGAAAGCACAGATTGGCAGCACTTATATGAAATTTGGAAGGTAAGAGAGAACCAGAAATCCGTTATTATTCCTCTTGGCAGTTCAGATATGTGGGTCTCAGCTGAAGTGAGATTTTGTAGGGGCTTTCACTATTGTCCTGTGAGTGTTTCAGCTCAATGCTAGAGGCAGCTCTGATTACTGTCAGCATTTTCCCGTGGATTCTCCAAACTTTCAAACCCTGAATGCTAGTGGTCCAGTTTCCGGACCTCTATTTCTTCAGCATGTCTGACAGTTTGGTAAGCACATAACTTCTTGTATTAATTCTCTTTGTGCTTAAAACACACAAATGGACTGATTATGACTACTGTTGTACCCATCTTCTCCTGTCTCACACTTTTCTCAGGGCTTTGAGAGCTTGTCTACACTGAGAACATGGTAACTTTCAAATGGAAATTCCCATAGGGGGAACTGTGTGAGTTGTGAATTAATTTCCACTGAACTAGGTAGGCACCCTGCTCCACACAAAAGTGTGGGGGAAATCCAAGAACCACTTGTAAATTATCTGAGGACTGCCTTAATTCTCCAACAGGGCCATGAAATATGTTTAGAGGAAAAAAAATCAATTTCTTTAGGTAAATAAGTGAAAAGTTTTAATATTATCTTCAGAAATCGAAGTTACATTGGTAGGCACTATACAAATGGTATAGCAACCAGAGCTATAATTCAGTGACTCCCAGCCTATCTAGTTTAAACTCATTATTGTCCACACTGTCATCCTATGGAAAAATTAGAAAACCTTTTTTGGCTTCTTTTTCCTAAAGAGCATTGATTATTGGATTTCTGTATTCATTATGGAGTCTCTTTTACATTAAATATAATAATTAATTTCTTAGTGACTTATTATTTTCAATTCCATTACTTCTGTTTCACTGGAGGTATAGTCCAAAAAAATGCCTGAAGAAAGAGAATACATAATTCTAAGAGTATAACCTTGTTATATCAGGTTTATGTATAAATTTATAAAGTCATTATATATTGGAAGAATCCATTAAGGTCAGGTAATTGAAGCTTTTAGAATAGTCTTTTCAGAATAGTTTAAATATGCGGAATATTATTTATCTCATCATTTGAATGGTACCTGTACGTAGGTTATGGGTTTCCTAGGTGGCACTAATAGTAAAGAATCCGCCTGCCAATGCAGGTAGACTTAAGAGATGCAGGTTCAATCCCTGGGTTGGGATGATCCCCTGCAGGAGGGTACGGCAGCCCACTACAATATTCTTGTCTGGAGAATCCCACTGATAGAAGAGCCTGGCAGGCTGCAGTCCATAAGGTTGCACAGAGTTGGACACGACTGAGTGACTTAGCATGTATGCCTGTAGGTAGATTATAAAAGGATCTTCCGATTGACCCAAATATATTCTGATCCCAAATCATGAAAGTTCAGTTCAGTCACTCAGTCGTGTCCAACTCTTTGTGACCCCATGAATCACGGCATGCCAGGCCTCCCTATCCATCACCAACTCTCGGAGTTTACCCAAACTCATGTCCATCGAGTCGGTGATGCCATCCAGCCATCTCATCCTCTGTCGTCCCCTTCTCCTCCTGCCCCCAATCCCTCGCAGCATCAGAGTCTTTTCCAATGAGTTAACTCTTTGCATGAGGTGGCCAAAATATCGGAGTTTCAGCTTTAGCATCAGTCCTTCCAAAGAACACCCAGGACTATTCTCCATTTGGATGGACTGGTTGGATCTCCTTGCAGTCCAAGGGACTCTCAAGAGTCTTCTCCAACACCACAGTTCAAAAGCATCAATTCTTTGGCATTCAGCTTTCTTCACAGTCCAACTCTCATATCCATACATGACCACAGGAAAAACCATAGCCTTGACTAGACAGACCTTTGTTGGCAAAGTAATGTCTCTGCTTTTGAATATGCTATCTAGATTGGTCATAACTTTCCTTCCAAGGAGTAAGCATCTTTTAATTTCATGGCTGCAGTCACCATCTGCAGTGATTTTGGAGCCCCCCAAAATAAAGTCTGACAGTTTTCACTGTTTCCCCATCTATTTCCCATGAAGTGATTGGAGCAGATGCCATGATCTTAGTTTTCTGAATGTTGAGCTTAAGCCAACTTTTTCACTCCCCTCTTTCACTTTCATCAAGAGGCTTTTTAGTTCCTCTTTACTTTCTGCCATAAGGGTGGTGTCATCTGCATATCTAAGGCTATTGATATTTCTCCTGGCAATCTTGATTCCAGCTTAGGCTTCATCCAGCCCAGCGTTTCTCATGATGTACTCTGCATATAAGTTAAATAAGCAGGGTGACAATATACAGCCTTGACATAGTCCTTTTCCTATTTGCAACCAGTCTGTTGTTCCATGTCCAGTTCTAACTGTTGCTTCCTGACCTGCATGCAGCTTTCTCAGGAGGCAGGTCAGGTGGTCTGGTATTCCCACCTCTTTCAGAATTTTCCACAGTTTCTTGTGATCCACACAGTCAAAGGCTTTGGCATAGTCAGTAAAGCAGAAATCATGAAAAGACTGTAGTAAAAACCTCATGCAAGTTACATGTTTGAAACTTGTAAAACATTTACCCATGGAAATAAATTTTTTTTTTGTTTATGTGATATTTATATTCTACTGACTCCAGAAAAGACTGGGAGAAGCTCATGTAATTAAATATAAGATAAAATAAGAAACCTTAAAAATTGAAAGGAGCAGAGGGATAAATAATAAATGTCCCAGGGTATCCAAGGGTTTTTTTTTTTTTTTTTTTTTTAAGGGAGGTAGGTTGGTATAAGTAAAAGAGAAATTAATAAAACATAGATCTATGTCCTAATCTTTCCGCTGGAAAAAACAAAACAAAACTTGATTGTATGAATTTAATCAAACTTTTGAATCTCACTATCTGCGTCTGTGAAATGGATATAAAGTGTAAGCAACCTAGCCAGTGATTATACTCTGTGACAGTGCCTTACTGGAAGGTTCCTTCCACCTCAGCTCTCCTTTGCATTTCCTCTAGGATGCCTGGCTTGGGAAGAACAGGGCAGGTCTAAAACGTGCCACCTGTAGACCAGCAATTTCTCTTCTATTTTTGCTACGTAACCTGGACCAGTTGCACCAGCCTCTGCCTGTGCTGGTGCTGAGCTCCTCTCATATGCTGACCTCCATGTCACTCACATAGCCTGTGTGTGCTGCTGTCAACCTCTTTTACGTCCCTGACTCTGATTCATCTTCCCTTCCAGTAGCCAGGAAATTGCCTTCACTTGTGATTTCAACTCAAAATCTGTTACATCACTAGTGATGGCGAGTTCTTCTTGATGTTGCAACTTTCTGTTGCCCAGGAGACAGGACTTTTGGCAGGCTAGATGAACGGATGGTCAAGCTTGTTCAGACCTTCGTCTGGAACCTCTGGTTCCTCTGTAATCCCCACCTGGCTCTTCCATCTGGACTACTTGTCACTCACACTGGGTTCTTCTCTGAATTCCCAGAGATTCTCTCTAGTCTAATTCATCTTTGGGGAAACTTCCAGGCGTTTATACAAGATTACAACCCAGTTGGGACACAAGTTCAAACTTTTCTCCTGCTGGTCACAGGATCCCAAAGAAACACAGTAACAGCCTTACGTCCGTTACGTCTGCTAATGAGGTTTCCCGTCCCGGAGCCAAAGAGACCACCAGGGGGCATCGTCTCCTAATCTTACATTCCACTGGAACACTCTTGGTGAATGCAGCTACAAACCTTTGTGTTGAAAGCAAGTTTAGATACACTGTGAAGCCTAAATGAGATAATAGTTGCAATGATTGTTTCTTTGAAAGTGAAACTGTTAGTCGCTCAGTAGTGTTTTTTACAACCCCATGGTCTGTAGCCTGCCAGGCTCCTTTGTTCATCAAATTCCCCAGGAAAAAATACTGGAGTGGTTTGCCATCCAGGGGATCTTCCCAGCCCACGGATTGAACCCCTGTCTCCTCTGATGGCAGGCAGATTCTTTACTGCTAGCGCCACCTGGGGAGCCCTCTAAATGTTACAGATTTTATGTATTATTTCATTCAATTCTCATGTACCCCAGATTATATTTGTGAGTTTCTCCGCCAAGAAGATTTAAATGGTACTACTTCAAATACTAACAATTCCATGGTCCCCACCCCCCTCAAGTTCTATTAATTTGTCTGTGTTAAATATTCACATTTCTCTCTGCCTATGGCTCCTGAAATTGTCTATTTGTATAAATCAGCTTAGTTTTTCTGAAAAACCATAGGACATCCATTTCATTCACACTAAGTCTCTCAGGGAATCCACAGGTAGGGGTCAAGTTGTCATTTTTCTTTTTCCCTCTAGACTTTTTAAAAATTTTCTTCCGTAAGAACCAATCAAATTCCTTCCTCCTTTCTCTCTCATAACAAACAAATGAATGTGTTTGTTGCTTGAGCTTTCTCACTCAAGTTACTTATTCTTAAACAATGGGAAAAAGAAATCTGAAAGTGAAATCTTGGTGAAATAGTTTGGATGTGTGAACACTTCGGCAATGGAATGTTTATAATTTAGGAACTTTGAGCATATGCAAAAAGGCTCTTAAACTAATCAGAATTTCATAGGCTTGAGCTCTAGCAGTTACATGTGGAGTGAGTTAATTATGAACCAGTGCCTAAAAAAGTTTAGCATACTGAGGAGATATCAGTGATATCTCAAATGAATATTAATGTTTTGAAGTGTCTATGTAATTGAAATCAATTTGAATGTTAAAATAATTTGAAAATGCTAATGCAATGGCAGAGTCCTGCACAGATAAATATGTCAAAACACAGTAGAATTTCTCTGAGGCTAAGGCAGAAACCTGCATTGTGAGCAGACTGTCAGATAGGAAGATTTGACTTTATTTTTCCTCCTTTAAGACTACCTTTTAGATTTTCCTATTTGTATTTTTAGTGAGAAGATTTTTGCTTTGGCTTTGCTGATTTTTCTGGGAAATAGTACTTCTGTTTTTATTTTGACTTTGCTTAAAGTAAACTGACTTATCTAAATGTCCACGTATTGGTTTGGGAGTCATAAATAAACTTTAAAGTGATTAATGATTTGAAAAATACATTGGTTAGATAAATACTATATTACTCCGCTGATATGGGGTATCTGGTCTTTCCTGATAGCTCAGTTGGTAAAGAATTCGCCTGCAATGCAGGAGACCCCAGTTCAATTCCTGGGTTGGGAAGATCCACAGAAGAAGGGATAGGCTACTCACTCCAGTATTCTTGGGCTTCCATTGTGCCTCAGTTGGTAAAGAATCTGCCTATAATGCAGGAGGCCTGGGTTCAATCCCTGGGTAGGAGAGATAAGATCTCCTGAAGAAGGGAAAGGCTATCTACTCCAGTATTCTGGCCTGGAGAATTCCATGGATTGTATAGTCCATGGGGTCACAAATAGTCAGACACAACTGAGCAATTTTACTTTTACTTTCATGGGGTATCTAAAATAATTAAACTGGTAGAAGCAGAGAGTAGCATGGTGGTTGTCTGGGGCAGTGTGGAGGGAGAAAAAAGGGGAGTTGTATAGGCATAAAGTTTTGGTTATGTGAGATGAATAAGTTGTAGGGATCTGCTGTCCAACATGGTGCCTGCAGCTAAAAATTTTGTAGAATTTGTAAAGAGGATAGATCTCATATTAAAATTAAATTTCTTACACAAAATAATAATTAAAAAAACCTAAAAAACAGTAAAAGAGAGGCATGAGGAAACTTTTGGACATGATGGATATGTTTATTATGTTGATTGTGGTGATGGTTTGCAGGTCTATATATCCAACTCATTAAATTGTAGGTTTTAAATGTGTACAGTCTTTTTTCACATTAGGAAACTCCAGTACTTTGGCCACCTCATGTGAAGAGTTGACTCATTGGAAAAGACTCTGATGCTGGGAGGGATTGGGGGCAGGAGAAGAAGGGGACGACAGAGGATGAGATGGCTGGATGGCATCACCAACCAGATGGACGTGTTTGAATGAAATCCAGAGTTGGTGATGGACAGGGAGGCCTGGCGTGCTGCTATTCATGTGGTTGCAAAGAGTTGGACATGGCTGAGCGACTGAACTGAACTGAACTGATGCCTCAATAAAACTGTTTTTAAAAAGAAATATGTATGGTGAAGAAATTAAAATATGTTGATATGTTTTTTTATTGTGCTAAAATTGTATATAACATTATATTAGTTTCCAATGTACAACATACTGATTAGATATTTGTGTTTATTATCAAATGATCACCTCAATAAGTCTAGTTAACACCTCTCATGACATACACTTAAAAACCATTTTTCCTTGTGATGAGAATTTTTTTTGTAAGCTTTTTATTTTGTATTGGGGTGTAGCTGATTAACAATGTGACACTTTCAGGTGAACAGTGAAGAGACTCATCCATATACACACACGTATCCCTTCTCCAATCTACTCTCCTGTGTGATGAGAAGTTTTAAGATCGACTCTCTCATCGTTTCAAATATAGTGGTATTAATACATATTAATACAATATAGTGGTATTAATCATAATCACCATGCTCTACATTGCATCCTCAGGACTTATTTATTTTGTAACTAGACATTTGTACCTTTTGGTCACTTTTACCCATTTACTCACCTCCCACCACCATCTCTGGCAACCACCAAACCTTTCTCTGTATCTATGAGTTTGGTGTTAATTTTTTTTTTTTAAGTTTTTTATTTTTTTAATTTTAAAATCTTTAATTCTTACATGTGTTCCCAAACATGAACCCCCCCTCCTACCTCCCTCCCCATAACATCTCTGTGGGTCATCCCCATGCACCAGCCCCAAGCATGCTGTATCCTGTGTCAGACAGACTAGCGATTCAATTCTTACATGATAGTATACATGATAGAATACCATTCTCCCATATCATCCCACCTTCTCCCTCTCCCTCTGAGTCCAAAAGTCCGTTATACACAATTTGTCTTTCTCTGTCTGACTTACCCCAGTTAGCACAGTGCCAACAGGGTCCATCCATGTTGTGGCAAATAGCAAGATTCCCTGATTATTTTCTTATTAAAGCCTTTACAAGTCATGTGAAAAACGCAGAGGAATCAAGACTGTTCCCATTTTGTGGTTAAAAAAACCAAAGCTCAGATAGATTACCCAGGCTACTGCATAATTCTTCACAGTTATATTGTGCTTGACCATTTTAAAGTGATTTCAGATATTAATACATTGTCTCATTTGAGAGTGTCTTCTACATTCTTTGCAATGAATTATCAAGTTCTATCCAGTCTCTCTCATGTACTTTTACACCTGTCAAAATCTTTCATTCCTTGCTTCAGAGTATATCCAGCTTTTTTCCTAACTTGCAGTCAGATGGAATCTACCCCTTTCGAATCTCCAATAGCATGTAATTGTTTCAATCATATGATCCCTGCTGCATGCTTTCTTAAGTGTACTATTTTCCATATCTGATTTATTGATACTTCTTTATGACAATTCTAGAAGTTATTAGTTTTTAAATACTTTCAAAGGCTTCCCAAATGGTTTTCCCATAGCAATTACTCAAGAAATGCTTGTTAAAATAAATCAATAAGACATTTCCTCTTTGTTCCTAGTGTCTATCATCGATCTCCTTTCTGCCCAAACTTAATGCTATCTACCTATCAATGTTTTCCTCTGTCCCAGTTAAAACAGTGATACATGCACACTTTTCAGTTTAAAAACAAATAAACTAAAACCAAAACTAAACTAAACTTCCCATGACTCTGCTGATATAATTTCCCCCCCTTGAGATTCTCTTTGAAATTCTCCTGAGCTATTCTGACCCAATTTATCTCTCCCTTCTTCATCCTCTTGTGTTTAGAGCTTGCATCTGTATGGCTGTATTTCTGGTTTCTGATTTTTTGTGGGCACTTAGAGGGCGAGTTAGAAATGATATATACCTTCCACACTGATTATTCAAACCAAATAAGAAGACTATAGAATGCTGTATTATTGGTGTGTTTTAAAATATCCCCCAGGTGCCTAGCACAGGATGAGGCAAATGGTAGGAACTGAAAAAGAAATGTGTTGAGCTGAATTGATTCACATAACTCATTTCCTGGGAGTCTGGCTTCACGATTACATTATGCTCCACAGATATTTTCTTTAATGTGTTCTTCCATCTTATGACATTGCAAAACAGTTTGCATTCATTGTCTAGAATATTTAACACAAGAGTTTATTGACTTTAGTTTTATTTCCTGACCAAATTGGAACCCTTTGGACTATAAATTGGGTTGTAAATCTGATGTTGTTAGATTTTCCATTACAAAATTACATTATCCTCATGTTCTAAATAGGTTAGATATTTTAACTATTTCTAGTTGTCTTCGTAACTCTATGGAATCTGAGAAATTTTCTTTGTAATTCCCGAAAAACATCAAGAAAAGAGATTGACTTTTCAGCTCTGTAATATGGTCTTAGTGTGATAAAGTTTAATATCAAACTTCCTTAATGGAAAAGAAACACTCCAATATTTTTAGACATTTATAATGTCTCTATGGTCAATAGGAAGAAATTGATTTTTGTGTAATACTCTGCTCTGATTTCCCTTCTGAGTTTATATATTCAGTGTTTTCCACTATGTCTGACACACAGTGGGTTTTCCTTAAATACCAGTGGAATAAATACATGACTGTATCAATGAAAGCTTTCATGTGTACATACATTTTCTGTTTATTCCATTTGATTTTTTGATTTATGATTTCATAACAAATTTGCAGTGAAAAGAATATTCCAATATTCTCCAAGTGAGGTTCTTGGAACATCAGTCATAAGAAATTGATAAATGTTACTAAAAGCAGTGGAATGGTTCATGGAAAATAAAGAAGCCCCAAGTTAAACAAAATTAAACAGTTTTTTTTTTTTTTTTTTTTTACAGCCAGACTTCTTGTGACTTTATATGCTAATCTGTAGTAAAACTCTCTAGTATAGTATGCTGTATTACCCAAATTTAATCCCAGTAATATTAGAGTTGTTGGTTTTAAGTAACAGAAACACAACTCAAAATGGCCTGGCTTAAAAATAGGATTAATCAGCTTATGAAATATTCAGGGGCAGAGTGACTTCAAGCATACATCAGTATGTTTGCATCAATTTCCCTTGCCCCAAGTCCCATGTGGTATGGGGCAGAAGAATGCTTCATATGCAGTTCATTTACCCACACTAACTTTGGGTAATTCATTATTCTTACAGCAAGCAGTAAGCAAACCTTTTCTTTGTCTGAGGAGGAGTGTTACCTCATCCCTCAAGACAGCTCAGTGCAAAGATATTCCTGATAAAAGGCACCGTGTAAACGGTAGTTATGGCCTTTCTTTCCTGGCATGCCTGGTGAGATGTGTAGAAGCAGGAGATCTATATGAAGGACTGTCACCCAACACCTAGCTTGAAGATATTACTTTAATCCCATTTCAACTAGCTGAGAAGGTGAACAGGAAATTCTGGAGTTGGCAGGGTTTTGTAATATTTCTGAAGTTATGTCACATATACAATTGTCTTCTCTGTGGAGCTATGCTCATACCAGGAATGTTAGTTTCTCAGTGGTATCCAACTCTTTGTGACCCCAAAGACTGTAGCCATCAGGCTCTGTTGTCTATGGAATTCGCCAGGCAAGAATTCTGGGGTGGGTAACAATTCCCTTCTCCAGGGGATCTTCCTGAACCAGGGATCGAACTCTGGTCTCCTGTATTGCAGGTAGATTCTATACCATCTGAGCCACCAGGGAAGCTCTATACCAGGAACATAAATTCGAGTACAGAAAAACTATACATGTGCTTTGGGGACATTGGGGTTTACTATAAAAAGGAGACAACATCTTTTACCTTTTATGATTGAAGAATGTGATTGCTTTGGTGTGAAAAAGAGGATAAATGAGATTATTTGGTTTTGTTAGGAGAACACTTAACTATGCTTTCTTTTAATACATTTTACTTCCAATTATTAAGCAATTGCTCAGCATGCCCTGTGAAGAGTCTTCATGAAAATGAAGGGCCTGAAAGGTCTTCAGTGGGCCTTGTTCTAAATCTGGCTTCCGTAGTGGTTTGGCAGTTTATCAAAAGCCACGTTAATCCTTATAAGTAGTGCTTGATTGTCAAAAGACAGCCCCCTTATTCCAGCCTTGCAGATTGAGCTACACTTATTATTTTCCTTGACTCCTTTTATAGAGGCTGCATGATTACCAAGTGATCATGTGTAAACAAGAGGCTGTTTTGTGCTGATAAATGAATCCCCACTGTTGCACAAACCCCTAGGAGTCTGCATTAAAAACAAGTTGAGATGCAAAACAGAATCTAACATTTATTTTAACAGCAGGCACTTATCATTGGTGACGTTACCTGATATGGCTGATAATCTAAAGCATTATGATTTTGGAGCAAAGTTTGGTTCATAAAGACATACAAGGAGATTAACCATGGGTACTAATAGAAATTTTGAGCAATCCTTTGAATAGAATAATCTTATCTTCATTCATCATCCAGCTCGCTCTCTCCTCCACCTGAAATGAGACAAGGTAAACACGCAACTTCCATTAATGCTAATAGCAGCTTCAAAAGCAAATCCCTTGTTCCTCCATAAGAGAGGATATTTGCCCTCTCTTGTTTCAATATGCTATAAACCTGTGTCAGTCAAAGCCAATTGGTGAGAACTTGGAAGTACATGCAATTTGAAATTAATCTTTTAAAATAGTGGCCAATATGGTTGTTGATGATAGCAAGTCACCAAATAGAAGGAAATGACATTTCTTCTTGAAGTGCTGACTCTGGTGCTGTGTGCTATGCTTGGTCGCTCAGTCACGTCTGACTTTTTATGACCCCATGGACTGTAGCCCACCAGGCTCCTCTGTCCATGGGATTTTCCAGGCAAGACCACTGGAGTGGATTGCCATGCCCTTCTCCAGGGGATCTTCCCAACCCAGGGATGAACTCATGTCTCTCAAGTCCGCTGCATTGGTGGGCAGGTTCTTTACCACTAGTGCCACCTGGGAAGCCCCTGAAGTGCTGACTCTGGTAGGCTGATACAAAGCCTTTACTGTTCCTGAGCCAGATTATCAGCTTGCTGTTTCTTTTTCTGACACCAGCCTGTCGGGGTGTATCGGGTTGGCCAAAATGTTCATTGAGGTCTTTGACTGACCCAATGCCTGAGTAAACCAGGAAGGAAACTTATGGGTAAGGCATACTAACATGGCAACTAGCACTTTTGTATAGTGGAATGTACCTCTGATACATGAAAAGTAAATTGAGCCATTTGTCTACTTTGTGAGGATAGGAGAATAGCTTAATAATCTCTGCATCCCAGTTACTTCATCTATAATATTAACTCTTCTAATATTTTACTTGCAGTGTTTTTCCTGAAGGCTAAATGAAATAACGTAATTACAGCAATAAGGGGTAAAAATGAGATGCTTGTAGAGGCTCCCACTCAATGTTACTGAGAGATGATTCCTAGGAAGAAGGTGAAACTTCAGCTCAGTTCAGTCACTCAGTCATGTTCAACTCTTTACGACCCCCTGGACTGCAGCACACCAGGTGTCCCAGTCCACCACCAGTTGCGGAGTTTACTCAAACTCATGTCCATTGAGCCAGTGATGCCATCCGACCATCTTGTCCTCTGTCGTTCCCTTCTCCTCCTGCCCTCAATCTTTCCCAGCAGCAGGGTCTTTCCCAGTACGTCAGTTCTTCACATCAGGTGGCCAAAGTATTGGAGTTTCAGCTTCAGCATCAGTCCTTCCAATGAATATTCAGGACTGATCTCCTTTAGGATGGACTAGTTGGATCTCCTTGCAGTCCAAGGTATTCTCAAGAGTCTTCTCCAACACCACAGTTCAAAAGCATCAATTCTTTGGTGCTCAGCTTTCTTTATAGTCCAACTCTCACATCCATACATGACTACTGGAAAAACCATAGCTTTGACTAGATGGACCTTTGTTGGTAAAATAATGTCTCTGCTTTTAATATGCTGTCTAGGTTGGTCATAGCTTTTCTTCCAAGGAGCAAGTGTCTTTTAATTTCATGGCTGCAGTCACCATCTGCAGTGATTTTGTAGTCCCCCCAAATAAAGTCTGTCATTGTTTCCCCTGTTTCCCCATCTATTTGCCATGAAGTGATGGGACCAGACACTGCTAGGTGAAACTTCAGGACCCAGCTTGTCTGAGGAAAAAGAAGAAAAAAAAATATACAGAAAAAAGGAGTGAGGGATTTGACATTCCCATGGAAGAATCCAGAGAACTGAGGGAGGTGAGAGAAAAGTTGAATCCAGTGGTGTAGAGGGATGATAAAAGATGAGGCTTGCACTTGACAGAGCCTTTGGGGAAAGGAAATGGCTAAACAGCATGTGATACCCAGTGGTATATCTGATATATGGCCATCATCTGTCCCTGTGACATCTTCAGCAAATCTATACTGTTCACTAAGATATTTGCATAACTAAATTGTCTGGAGAACATAAGTCTTGATTCTGGGTATGGAACCCATGGTTGACTCAAGAGGATGCAAGATTCTCATGTTTACCAGATGTTAAAGTTGAAAATTTCAACTGAGACATCCAGAGAGACAAGAGGTAGGAAATCCTTAGTGACATGCCAGACCAAAATGCAAAAATTCAAAGAAAATGGTAATAAGTAGTTGGTTAGTGTCACTTGCTCAGTAGTGTGTGACTCTTTGTGATTCCATGGACTGTAACTGGGCAGTCTTCTCTGTCCATGGGATTCTCCAGGAGTGGGTCATCTTTTCCTTCTCCAGGGGATCTTCCCGACCCAGAGATCGAACCTGGGTCTTCTGAATTGCAAGCAGTTTCTTTACTGTCTGAGCCACCAGGAAAGCCCAATAATAAGTAGGGACACTTTAAACTTATGATAAGAAAGTGAAAGGATAAAGTGGAACAAAGAAACAGGACAAGGACGTTAAACAGATCCTTTTCGTCGAGGGATCTTTTAGGAGGAAGTTGTTCTTTGAGGAAGTTGTCCCATTACTCCTAAGGGGAAAGAGGATGGTAGCTGTCACTTCACTTCAAGGCCTGGTGAGGAAGACCCTCAATGGGACAAATCAGAGAGCCTGATGTGTTCTCTCCTGTTTGCGTACACCTTGCGTGGATACCTGAGAAAGCAGCTTGGCCTGTAGCAGAGTAGCGAGAGAGTGCTCACAGAGAGCTGCATTTGGGAAGTTATAACACACCTCATTGTCTGGTACTGGGGCAAGAAATGTGTGAGTGTTTTTCATGGCTCAAATCTGGAGAGAGAGAGTTGGTCTGGAACTGTTTCAACAGTTTCCCAAGGGAATCTGCTGGGGAGGTGAGCAGTTCCCATCCAAAAATCTATGAGTTGAGTGGACTAAACCACCAGAGAAACAGGACTCAGAGAACAGCCACTAGTCAAAGAACAGGTATCACCCTGCTCAAAGGAACTTTGGTAGGACAGTTCAGGGTAGGAGGCTGCAAAGGACCCTCAAACATGCCCAGGAAACAGAGTCAGCTTTCCACGTCTGCCAGAGCTACCTAGGGAGCATGAAGCCAACTTGGCACAGCAACAGTAGCCAACTAAGAACTTTCTAATCTTACTTTTCTTCACTGTTTCCTGCTCATATCCTTCCCCCAGCTAGCAGGGTGTATGCCAACAGCTTGCCAGTGAGGAGGAGACGACTGGAGACAGAATGCAGGGGTTGACAATACTCCCTTTCCAAAAGGCAGACAGCCCACTGGTGTACCAGACTTGAATAAGGAGCATTGGAGGGCTCTTATCTTGAATTGGTATTAATATCTTGGTTTGGATACTTTTTTGAAAAGTTTATTTTATTAGAGTATGTTTGACTTTTAATATTGCGTTAATTTCTGCTATAACAACAAAGTGATTCAGTTATACATATATATATATACATTCTTCTCCATTGTGGTTTATCACAGCATATTGAATACAGTTCCCTGTATTATACAGTAGGACTTTGTTCTTTATCCATCCTATGTATAGCAGTTTGCTTCTGCTAATCACAAATTCCCAGCCCATCCCTCCCATGCTCCCCTTCCTATTGGCAATCACGAGTCTGTTTTCTATGTTTGTGAGTCTGTTTCTGTTTCATAAAACATTTCATTGTGTTATATTTTAGATTCTGCATGTGAGTGATATCATATGGTATTTGTCTTTCTCTTTCTGACTTACTTCACTTAATATAATAATCACCAAGTTCATCCATGTTGCTAAAAATGGCATTCTTTCTTTCTTTTTTATGTCTGAGTAGTATTCCATTGTATGTATGTATATATACATACATATTATATATATATATCTATATATATAGATATATATATATACACACACACACACCCCACATCTCCTTTATCCATTCATCTGTTGATGAACATGTCACTTGCTTCCATGCCTTGGCTATTGTGAATAGTGTTGCCATGAATACAGGGGTGCATGTATCTTTTTACATTATAGTTTTGTTCATATGTGTGCCCAGGAGTGGGAGAAGGAAATGGCAACCCACTCCACTATTCTTACCTGGAAAATCTCGTGGACAGAGGAGCCTGGTGGACTGTGATCCATGGGGTCGCAAGAGTCAGACATGCCTTAGTGACTAAACCACCACCACCACGTCCAGGAATGGGGTTTCTGGATCATATGTCAATTCTAGTTTTGTGAGGAATCTCCATATTGTCTTTCATAGTGGCTGTAGCAATTTACGTTTCCACCAACACTGTAGCAGGATTCCCTTTTCTTCACACTCTCTCCAGCATTTGTTATATGTAGATATTTTAATGATGGTCATTCTGATCAGTGTGAGGTGGGACCTCATTGTAGTTTTGATTGGCATTTTTCTAAAAGAGTCAGACATGACTTAGTGACTCAGTTCATTTCAGTTGCTCAGTAGTGTCCGACTCTTTGTGACCCAAGAATAGTGGCACGCCAGGCCTCCCTGTCCATCACCAACTCCTGGAGTTAACTCAAACTCATGTCCATCAAGTCAGTGATGCCATCAAGCCATCTCATCCTCTGTCGTCCCCTTCTCCTCCTGCCACCAATCCCTCCCAGCATCACGGTCTTTTCCAATGAGTCAACTATTCGCATAAGGCAGCCAAAGTATTGGAGTTTCAGCTTTAGCATCAGTCCTTCCATGAACACCCAGGGCTGATCTCCTTTAGAATGGACTGGCTGGATCTCCTTGCAGTCCAAGGGACTCTCAAGAGTCTTCTCCAACACCACAATTCAGAAGCATCAATTCTTCGGTGCTCAGCCTTCTTCACAGTCCAACTCTCACACCCATACATGACCACTGGAAAAACCATAGCCTTGACTAGATGGACCTTTGTTGGCAAAGTAATGTCTCTGCTTTTGAATATGCTGTCTAGGTTCGTCATAACTTTCCTTCCAAGGAGTAAGCATCTTTTAATTTCATGGCTGTGATCACCATTTGCAGTGGTTTTGGAGACCCCCAAAATAAAGTCTGACACTGTTTCCACTGTTTCCCCATCTATTTCCCATGAAGTGATGGGACCAGATGCCATGATCTTCGTTTTCTGAATGTTGAGCTTTAAGCCAACTTTATCACTCTCCTCTTTCACTTTCATCAAGAGGCTCTTTAGCTCCTCTTCACTTTCTGTCATAAGGGTGGTGTCATCTGCATAGCTGAGGTTATTGATATTTCTCCCAGCAATCTTGATTCCAGCTTCTTCCAGTCCAGAGTTTCTCATAATGTACTCTGCATATAAGTTAAATAAGCAGGGTGACAATATACAGCCTTGATGTACTCCTTTTTCTATTTGGAACCGGTCTGTTGTTCCATGTCTAGTTCTAACTGTAGCTTCCTGATCTGCATATAGGTTTCTCAAGAGGCATGTCAGGTGGTCTGGTATTGCCATCTCTTTCAGAATTTTCCACAGTTTATTGCGATCCACACAGTCAAAGGCTTTGGCATAGTCAGTAAAGCAGAAATAGATGTTTTTCTGGAACTCTCTTGCTTTTTTGATGATCCAGCGGATATTGGCAATTTGATCTCTGGTTCCTCTGCCTTTTCTAAAACCAGCTTGAACATCAGTGACTAAATAACAACAAATAATTCGTGATGTTGAACATCTTTTTATGAGCCTGTGAGACATCTGTATGTCTTCGGAGAAATGTTTATTTAGGTTTTCTACCTATTTTTTGATTGAGTTTTTGTTGTTGTTGTTGTTGTTAAGTTGTAATGAGCTGTTTGCATATTTTGAAAATTAACCCCTTATTGATAGCATTGTTTGCTATTGTTTTCTAGTTCATAGATTGTCTTTTCATTTTGTTTATGGTTTCTTTTGCTGTAAAAAAGCTTTTAAGTTTGATTAGGTCCCATTTGTTTATTTTTTGCTCTTATTTTTATTGCCTTGGGAGACTGACCTATGAAAACAGTGGTACGATTCATGTCAGAAAGTGTTTTACCTATATTCTCTTCTAGTTTTATGGTGTCATGTCTTAAATTTGTCTTTATTGGCTTGGATACTTTTAATATCTATACTGAGATGATTTTTTTTTTGTATATATAGTAAAATGATGACCACGATAAGACTAGGTAACTTCCATATCCACCACCTAACATAGTTATTGTTCTTTTTTTCCTGTGATGAGAACTTTTAATATCTACTTTCTTACCAACTTTCATATATATAATACAATATTATTAACTATAGTCCCCATGCTGTACACTGCTTATTTGATCACCTTCACCAATTTAGTCTACCTACTACCCCCACCCCCAGTCTCTGGTAGCCAATGAAACTGTGTTTCCGACTTAAACTGACTATAGTAATGTGTGTGATCTAAGCATAAGCATAAAAGTCATAGGGCCTGCAACAGACGTCTGAAGCCTCATTTTTGGAGCAGCAACAGCACCTAGAAACACATTAGAATATAAACACTCAGTCTCTACTCCAGACCTCCCATATCAGGTAGGAGTAGGGCCTAGCCAGCTCTCTCGGTGACTCTGATGTGCACTAAAGTTTGAGAACCACTGAGCTAGAGAAGTGAGACAGCTCCAGCTTTACAGGGGCTTCTTACAACCTGTTAATAAAATATAGCAATATAGCAAAAGGGCAGAGAAATACAGTCTACATTTCACAATGTAGCCATTGGGGATTATATGAGGAAATGAGTCAAAGATTTTTCATGATAAATGTTGGCTGACATACCTTTTGTCCTGCCAGGATGTCTGCCTGAATTTTGTGGGCAGCAAAGGTCCTAACTGGGGTAAATCAGCTGGGCAGGCTGCAAAGTTATGCTGACACTTGGCCACAGAGTCGAGAGGAAGCCTCCCCATATCTGCTAAATCCAACCCATGCATGCTGAGTCACTCAGGTGTGTCCGACCCTTTTGCGACCCTATGGACTGTAGCCCATCAGGCTCTTCTGTCCATGGGACTTTCCAGGCAAGAATACTGGAGTGGGTTGCATTTCCTCCTCCAAGGGATCTTCCCAACTCAGGGATCAAACCTGTGTCTCTTGTGGCTCCTGCATTGACCAGAAGATTCTTTACTGCTGAGCTACCTGGGGAGCCACCGATCCCATGAGGGTTTCTTTAACTGATGTGTAACATTTAGGTACGAGGAGGATAACCACAGGCAATATCCTAGTTTGTCAAAGACTTTCTGCTATGTTAATATCTCCATATTGCACATGGAACAAAACTTAAGTAAAAAACAAATTTAAGAATAGAATCTAAACACGTTTCCTGGATTAAGGAAAGTAAGGACTAGCTGTTATAGCTGTCAGTAAGTATGTTAAAAAAAATACAAATAAGTGATGAACAGATTTTCAAGCCCAAACGTTGTGCCAACCCTATGTCATTTGTTAAATAAAAATACATGTTGCCTCACAGAGGTATTACCAGGTGACATGAATTATAATAGCTGTAGAGATGTGAAAACAAAAGAATTCCAAGCCCTTAAAAATTAGGTCTAGTATAATATTAAAAGAATTTAGAATCAAATGTAAAGTAGGAAGTACAGCCACTTAGAACAATGAAAATTTTATTTAAAAGCACTAGTATTTTTAAGAATACATTAAATATAAACAACATGAGACAAATATCCATAGTAGTACAAAGTTTTGCATGGTGATGGTGATATGTTTTCTTATAGCTGATTATAGTATAGTAACAACCAGGCTATGTAACCTCTTAGTTGTTATTTACTATATTATACATTACTATACTATTCTGTAGCCTACCAGGCTCCTCTGTCCATGGAATTTTTGAGGCAAAAATACTAGAGTGGGTAGGCATTCCCTTCTCCAGGAGATCTTCCCAACCCAGGGATTGAACCCGGGTCTCCTGCTTTGCAGGCAGATTCTTCACCATCTGAGCCACCAGTGAAGCTGTAGTATAGTAACAACCAGGCTATGTAACCTCCTGGTTGTTACTCTATTATAATATACTCTAGGAGAACATAAGCCCTTGGTTATTAATTTGTTTCAATTTTTCTTTAAAAAACTGAGTTTTAAAAGGTTTACTTTCATCTTAAAATGGAATTTTTTCCAGAGGAACACTTTTTTGTGTGGTTCCATTGAATCAAAAAATGATGTTGTGTGTGTGTGTGTGTATGTGTGTGTTTATGTTTGTGTGTGTAAGGGAATGGGTTGAGGTAGGGATATCATTAATTAAAATCCACCTTGTATAAAACTTCCTTGTGAAATATGTTTTTTTAAAAATCATCCTCTCATTTCTCCTTATTATGCTTTTTCTTTCCAGCTAGGTTGTAAGCTCCATTTTGAATTTCTCATGTTATTCAATATGGTGTAATAAACACAGTAAAGGCTCACCAAGTGTTTATGCAAACACTAGATAAGCTAGAAAAACACTTTTCTCTAATACCATCATCTGTCTATTGAAGTCCTTTTTATCAGTCCCTCAGCAGACAGATGATTGAGTTAATTTTGGGTTAGGGTAGAAATAGCCTAATATTTGAAACAATTTCACTAGGAATAGTCAGTACAAAGGTCATTCAGAAGCAGCCAGGGGTTATCTCTGTCTCTCCCTGTTTTTGTGAAGCAAGGCCCCTTTCTTTCAGAGAAGTGCTTTTGAAAATTACTAAAATTCTCATCTTAAAACCTTCCAAAATAAAATCAACTTTCCATGAAAATAGTATCAAAATATTATACTTGGAGCTGTATAGCATTCAATTATCAAATGTGTATCCAGCCATATATACTGACTGGAGGAGGAAATGGCTACCCACTCCAGTATTCTTGCCTGGAAAATCCCATGGACGGAGGAGCCTGGTGGGCTATAGTCCTGGGAGTTGCAAGGACTTGACTGAGCACACACATACATACTGGATTTGGGTTTATCCCAGAGATAGTGGGCTTATTGACACCACGGTCTTGCAGATAGAGTTAAGTTCTTAACTTAGTTGGCTGCACAGTCTCTAGCTCCTCAATTAAGAGAGGAGGGATAATAACATCTACTGGGGATGCAGAGAAAATTAAGTCATGTTGGGAAGAGCGGTGAAGCTCTTTGGCTTCTGCAGAAAGACCTGATAATCGTGTCATGGCTGCATTTCTCTAAGCTTATGGATTGAGAGTTTGACCTCGTGACAATCTGAATAGCAAAGCATGTTTTTTCTTAGTGCCAATTTTCCTGCAAAAGCATATTTTTGATTGGACTGCCATCGAAAGCATAATTAAATGTTGCAGAGACTCTCAGAACTTTCAACCATTCTCTTTTTCCTTTTTAATTTGATAACACAAACAAGTCTAATGTTTCCTTTTGCTGGCTCCAGATGTCCATTGTGAATGTAAATGATGAGCCAGTAGCTCTGATGCTTCCACAGACCCGATATTCAGAGTAAAAATGAATCGTTGCACATCCTGCAGGTGCCTCTGCTGAGGGAATCTTTTCACTCTGAGGACATTTAACAGACAGAATATACAGCTGGTCAAAGAAAGCCTTTAGGCTATTTCAAAGTTTCTATATAAAATAAAATGCTTCATAAAGTTTGCTTGAATGTAGAATTTTATAAAATATGGTTTTCTCCACGCTTTCATTTTTATTCCCATAATTCCAGGCTCTTTTCAAGGATGAAAACACTATTTTTAAGAATCAGGTAAATTTCAATATTTGGAATTCTGTCAGTGAGAAAAACTTCCATTTGGCCTGCATTTGGAGATTGTATTCATGCTAACAACATCAACAGAAATGCAGTGATTCTTGTATCTTGTCAATAATTGCTGCTTGCAGTTTGATTTTGAGCTTTGTAAGATCTCTTCAGCCAGTCACATGTTTGTGCCGGAGCCCTTCAAAGGACACCTAATGAGAACCATTTATGGAGATGGCAGTGGTGTTTGGGGAGAAAGCTGTTCATATACTTAGCATTTGAAGTAGAACACACTATCTGATGTTCTCAATCAGGGTCTGGGATTTGGGAAGAGTCTATCGCTGAGTCTAAATTGGCTACTGAAGTACTTGTGACTGCAGAATTTGGAATCAGAAAAAATATCTGGAGAGTGTTCCTTCCCTTCCTCTCCTCAGAAGCCCTGAACAATTGTACTCCCTGTGTCTGCTGGGCTCTCTTGTGATGACTCAACTGTATTCCTCTTCCCTCAAAGATCCCTGCCTTCTGGAACAGTTTTATTCCTTTCTAACTCTGTGCTAAAATCCAATTCTTTCAACACAGCTGACCACAGCAAGAGGAAAACAAACAGATGGAGTTAATTCACGCTAAGATGAGAAAGTCTGCTGGCCTCCATGGGGTATTTGCTTCATAAAAATGGTTTCTTGAGATGCTAAATTTATCTATAATTTGCAGAACCTAGAAAATGAAGTAAAGAATTTCAATTGTGGAGAAGAGTTTTGGATTAAAAAAAATTTTTTTTTTTCAGTATTTGGACCATAATAGATTAGAAAAGAGATTTGTAAACTTGCCTTATGCTGATCAGAAAAAAATAGATTGAACAATGATCAAATGATTGGGTTCCCTCTGTAGCTCAGTGGTAAAGAATCTGCCTGCAACGCAGGAGACCTGGGTTCATTTCCTGAGTCGGGAAGATCCCCTGTAGAAGGAAATGGCAACCCACTCCAGTATTCTTGCCCGGAGAATCCCATAAACAGAGGAGCCTGGTGGCCTCAGTCCATGGGGTCACAAGAGTCGGACATGACTTAGCGACTAACGCAACCGTGATTGAATGATTAATACATACAAGGAAAAATGTCTCTCAAAGATTGGTTGCTCCTGCAAGTATTTGAAAAGAACATTCACAGAGGCACATTTTGGCAAGGCCAGCTGTCTGAGTAAGCTTCTGATTCCTATTTCATTCCCAGTTAGTTTTGTCTACAGAGAAGAAATGTGCTGACCCTATAGGCTTGAAGAAAGCATGCAGGACTTGTTTTAGTTGTTGTTGTTGTTTTTTTTTTTTAATATAAATCAGGGTAGGGTCAAAGAAACAGAACAACTACAATTTTTTAAAAAATAGAGATTATACCTTATACTATTGTGGGAGATGGTTGAACAGTCTCTGTAACGCTGCAGAAAGCATTTTTCTGATGGACAAGGGAAGAGAATCACGGGAAATATAGTTCCAGCTTAGCTAAATTGCTGTGGTTCAAACCTGTTCCACACAGAATAATAACACACTGGCCTTCTGGTTTTGTGTATCCTCTTCAGAAATGTGTTGATAAGAATCTGACTCTAAGAGATGGATCTGCTCTTGGTGAATGACAAAATAAGAGGCCTGGCTGAGGGCCAGAGCCTGGGGGGTAGTTTGTTGCACAGAGCTACCAAGTGACACTTTGTGAAGGCTCTTAGACAGCCTACATCATCCCCTAGGCAGTGCAGAGGCAATCTCTCATCATTTTGCTCCTGGTCACTCTTCTTTTTCCTTCTGGTCATTCTCTTTTTCTTTTTTAATTTCTATACCTGAAATGTCTCATATTCCCATCTCAGAGGTATATATAGCTGGAGAATGCAATGGCACCCCACTCCAGTACTCTTGCCTGGAAAATATATATAGCTATAATTTTTCCAGATTGTTTCCTGAGTTATTACAAGATATTGAATATCGTTCTTTGTGTTATACACTAAACCCTTCCTGCTTATCTATTTTATATATAGTAGTGTGTATCTGTTAATCCCATACTCCAAATATATCTCACCTTCCCCCACTTCTTTCCCTTTGGTAACCATGAGTTTGTTTTCTATGACTATGGGTCTGTTTCTGTTTTGTAAATAGATTCATTTGTGTTATATTTTAGAACCCACATATAATTGATCATATAATGTTTGTTCTCTCTCTGACTTACTTCACTTAGTGTAATATTCTCTAGGCCCATTCATGTTGCTGCAAATGGCAATATTTCATTCTTTTTTATGGCTGGGTAATATTTCATTTTTCTTTCTTCATTCATCTGTGGACACACACCTAAGTTGCTCCTATGTCTTGACTATTGTAAATAATGAAAGCTGCTAACTTTTGAAAGGATAAATTGTATCAATATAAAAGCTATGTTTTCTCCTTATATGCAATTCTTTTGGCCAATAATTGTCCAAAAGTTCAAAAGCTATGTTACCTTGTCAAATATAGTCTATTTCAACATCATCTGCCACCTCAGGGGTTGTGATGCCAGATAGTAAATTACCATTAGATAAAGAACATAAGCCAAGGATGATAATTGCACCTGGAATCAGAGTACATAGGGTGAGAACCAGGTTGTCAGGATGCAGTTTAGCTAAGCTGGAACTATATTTCCAGGTTGGGGGTGAGCAGGCCGTAGTTAGATACTAATGCTGCAACAAGGATTGCAGAGCTGGAAGGCAGGCTTATGGGAGACTATGAAGAGGGAAGGAATGAAAAGCAAGCAGATGAGAGACATAATGCAGGGGTCAAAACTGACTTTTGTTCTGTGCTACCCTTTCACCTTTGTCAGGAAAAGCTGAAACTCCCTGTTCAAATCAGGAAATTCTCCAGGGTTGCTAGACTTGTGTCTGTGGGTGGAATTAAATAGGGGATTTCTGGGTGAAATGAAAGTAGAAAGTAAGAATAAGAGGACAGCTGTGGGTAGGAAACTTCTCACACAGATTCAGACTTCTGGAAAGAGGGGTTGCAATGACATGGTGCTGATCAGTCAGTGACCTCAGCCAAGTCAGGTAGAGGTCCCTCATTGTTTCCAAATTTTTGTGTAGCATTGACTGTCTCTTTAAGAATCCCCCTCCCTCTCCCACCTAGATTTGGGTGTCTAGGATTTGGCAGCAAGACAGTCAAATCACAGAGAATAAGATTTGGGGGAGAGGAAATAATTGAAAAGCTTGCTTGCTTATTAGGCAATAAATTATGTCCTGGGATTGATGCCAGGGTGGTTTTGGAAGGGCCAATACATATTGACCTCTAAAATAATGGATTTATTGTCGAACAGTCTTTGTATGAAATCTTAACTAATGAGAGGCATGTCATAGCAGCATGGTTAGGCAGCTCCCGCGCACGGCTGCAACAAGGTTGGGAGGTTGGATGCTGCTGACATCTGTCTGGCAGAGACAGTGTTGTTTGGAACCTCCTGCTAATCAGAAGCTTGTCCAGACCATTTCTCACTATGGTAGATCATCCTTCACTGAATTGTGATGCAGATTAGGGGAAAGAGCTGCTCAAATTTAAAAGGGACTGTCAAATGTAGTGGCGATGTCTACCCCGTGAGTGTTTCTAAAACAGAGTATGAATTTTTGGATTAAATATTGCACTGTAGCCAGAGGAGTAACTGTTGAATTGAATGGCAAATGTGATCTGTTCCTTGCAGAGGAGCAGAGACCAAGACTATTTACCTTACTTCCTGAATAAAAAGGTGAAATTATGACTATAAACATTGGATGAAATGTTTAACTGGAGTCTATGGTTAGATAAGTTAAAAACCCCTAAGCAAGTGGCTCAATAGAGGGGAAAATAATTATTTTGTCAATACTAAGAAATATCTGTAGAGCAATTTAAAATAATCTCAGTTCTCTTAACAATACTGTCACATATAGTGTGATCTCTTCAGTTTGCAAAAGAGGAAGCAGACCTATCTCACCAACACAGTGGTTATCAGTTGAGGGCAGTGTATCCCCCCACCCCCAACCCCGGGGACACGTGGCAATGTCTGGAGACACATCTAGTTGTCACAATTGGGAGATGGGTGCTAACGGCATCTGGTGGATAGAGGTCAAGGATGCTGCTAAACCTCCTACAATGCACAGAACGGCCCCCAGAACAATGAATTACCCAGACCAACATGTCAATATTGCCCAGGTGAGAAGCCCTGAACTAAGATAATGTTATTATGTGGTGGACATGACTAGAATCCAGGATTTTTGCTCCCCTCTGTGTTGTGTTCATTACGATATGTTGCATTCTCTCTCTAAATCAGATGCCTTCAGAACAGGAGAAACATTTGCAGTTGGAAAATGTTTTTATGATTTCCTAGATTATCTAAAGAGGGTCGCTCTACATCTTGGTATTGAGGAAACTTCTGCCTGCTGGCTTTTCACAGAACTGAAGAAGCACCAGTTGAAGGGTGTGATGGCACAGGATAACAGGAGCAGGGATGATGTGAAGTTGTGAGAGGGTAACAGGCAGGAAGGCCAGGGGTCTCCAAACGAAGGAAATAGCCTGCAAGTGTCAGACATTTTTATCTCTCTTAAGCAGCAGGAGGAAACAAACTAGTGATATTTTTTCCTTCTCTATACAAATTTAAAGAGGTTTCTCTTAAAATACTGTGTTGCCATAATGACACCTGGTTTCACCTGAAGTTAACCAATGCCTATTTCTTATGGAAATGTTTATCTTAAGCTATGCTAATGTACTATGCATTTACCCCAGACTCTTGTCTTCAAGTCAGTTCTGCCTTTTGGCTCAGAACCCACTTGATAAATCAGTCTGTTATACTCAGATATTGTTTCTCTAATCTATGAAAATGAAACTGTTTGTATGGTGATCTGCCCTTCTTCAAGATTCAAGTTAATCATTATATGGCCCAGGATGAACCATTTGGTGCCAAGATTATCCCAAAATGCATCTTATGGGTGAGGGGCCTGGTGCCATTCTGAGTTTAAAGACAGTCCTTTCTTTCATTAACAGACTGCTGGTGACTATATAACATCCAGCTGAAGACTAGCAGGGGGTACTCTTTCTGCCCCCTTCTGATGCCTATGTCAGAAGCTTTCTCCATCTCCTTTATACTTTAATAAAACTTTATTACACAAAAGCTCTGAGTGATTAAGCCTCGTCTCTGGGCCCGGATTAAATTCTTCTCCTCCGGGGGCCAAGAATCCCGGCGTCGTGATTCAACAACAACCTTTCTGTTGCTCTGGAGAACAAAGTGGAGAGTAACAAGCCTTGGGGAAACACTTTTAAACTGGAGTACAGATTCGGGAGGTGGGATAGGTAAGGGGTTGGTATTGAAAGAGGAAGAACTGGTGGAAGAACCAGGGAGTTTTGTGGAATAGAGCACAGTGATTAATGAGAATTACAGAAATAAATTATATAATTCATTAAATAGAATTATATGAGATGATGTTTGCCTGGTGAATCTCCATTTTCCCATCACAAAAACACTGGTAAAATATACATAGCTCACTGGTGCTTGCAGAGTGGAGAACTTCCATAGGTGTAGCCTTCATTTGGTTATAAATTTATTAAAAGTAGTCCTGTCAAGAGAAAGGGATAATCTTGAAATATCAGTTTTGGTTCTTCAGCTGGTTCTTAAGATATGCCCTAAAAAATGGAGGATTGGAAGTTAGCAGAAAGGTTGAGTATCAGTTCTACCTTTTAAAACTGGTATGACCTCTGAAACGTAATTTTCTTATCTGGAAAATAGGGATCATGATACTTGTCCTGCATACTTTACAGGTGTATGATTTAAATTAAATAAAAATGATTTTGTCAGAAGTGACGTGACTTACAAGTCTTTATCATCTGCATGTTAATGGTTCTCACATTTCTATGTCTAGCCTAGGCCATGGAGAAGGTAATGGCACCCCACTCCAGTACTCTTGCCTGGAAAATCCCATGGATGGAGGAGCCTGCTAGGCTGCAGTCCATGGGGTCGCTAGGAGTTGGACATGACTGAGCGACTTCATTTTTCACTTTTCACTTTCATGCATTGGAGAAGGAAATGGCAACCCACTCCAGTGTTCTTGCCTGGAGAATCCCAGGGATGGGGGAGCCTGGTGGGCTGCCGTCTCTGGGGTCGCACAGAGTCGGACACGACTGGAGTGACTTAGCAGCAGCAGCAGCAGCCTAGGCCAACCTCAAAGTCACCAACCAGCCTTCCCTGTGCAGGTGCAGTGCAAGCTGAAGCTCACTGTGAAATCTGAGAGACAATACTGAGATTGCCAAGGGGAGTTGGTGTAGAAATCTATGGAAGGCTGTCACCTCTGTGTCTGGTGGTAGATCCAGGGCTGCTATTGGCCAGCGGAGCCCCTGAAGGGAAAGTGAATTAGATGTTTGCAGGTAGGGCAAGCTGAAACCACCAGTACCTTCATTTCTGCCTCTCACTTCATCCAATGAGAAGGACCCTCAGAAAGTAATGGCTGCTATTTTACTTCTGTTGTGATGGTTATTTTTTTCTACTTGACTGTGTTAAGGGATGCCAGAGAGCTGGTCAAATATTACTTCTCAGTGTGCCTCAAAGTTGTTTCTGGAAGAGATTCACATTCTAATCAGTAGACTGAGTAAAGAAGATTGAGCTCACCATTGTGGGTTAGCTTCATCCAATCAGTTGAGAGCCTGAACAGAATGAAGAGATGGAGGAAGGGCAAATCTGCTGTTTACTTGAACTGGAACATCCATCTTCATTTGCCCTGAAAAATTGGCTCTCCTGGTTCTGGGACTTTCAGATTGAGACTGGGACTTAGAGCCTCAAATTTTCAGGCCTTTTGTACTCTGTATCACACTATTGGCTTTCCCAATTCTCCATTTTGTAGACAGTAGATTGTAGGACCTCTTTGCCTCCATAATCTGTGAGTTATTTCCTATAATACATCTATCTATTTATCTCCTAATCGCCCACAAATTCGGCTTTGGGAAAACTCTAAGCAACTTTATACATGGCAAGTGATTCCAGTTTCAACAAAATTCCAGCTTCCACAAGTTAGCACAGCACAAAACAACTTCAATATCATGTCATTTACATCTTTAATATGTTTGCTAGCTACGGTGTCATTGAAAGTAAGTGCCTCCAAGACAGAGGGATCTGCTATTTAGCCCTGGGTCTGAAACAGCAAGAACAGTGACTGGCACATAGTCGGTACCTGTTATAGACTGAATGTGTCTCCCCAGAATTCATATGTTGACATCTTAAGCATCATTGTGATAGGAGATGAGGCCTCTGGCAAGTGATTAAGTCAAGAAAGTAGAGCTCTCATGAAGGGGATTAATGCCCTTAAGAAGAAGCCCCTGAGGGCTTGCCCCTTCTTTTTACCACGTGAAGACACAATGATAATATGGTTGTCAATGAACCAGGAAGTGGGCTCTCACCAGACACCGAATCTGTTGGCACCTTGATCTTGAACTGTCAGACTTGAAAGTTGCAAGGAAGAAATATTTGTTATTTGAGCCACTCAGCCCATGGTTATTTTAGTTACAGTAGCCCAAACTAGGACAGTGCCTAATAACTATTCATTGAAAAAATAAATTAAAGATAGAAGCAAAAATAGTAAAAAGGAAGAATGGAATGAAAGCAATCAGTTCATTTATCAAAATTCTTAAATTTGGGACCTTTGGAAACTCCCTTAACTTTGCAAATGCATCAGAAGGGCATTTTTGTATATATAAAATACTATAGATTGCATCTTAATAGCTTGAAGGAATTGCACCAGCCTTCAGATATTTCTGTTTTACCCCAAGAGATTGATGATCAGTTCAGTGGAATTCACTTTAATGTTAGTAATGACTTGCTTTGTGCCAAGAACTGAGCTGGATTTGCAGATGTTTGAAAACATCAAAGCATCTTTCAAGTCAGGATTGTTCTTATATCTTAGAAAAAAGTGGTTATCGTTGGCCTGACTTTGGGGTCTTTTTTGGCCAGGTAAAAGTTCATGCCAGGTGAAAATTTGTGCTAACCTCTGGTCTCAGAAATTTCTATCAATATAAGACTGATACATTGGCTGCTCTGATAAGAAGGCACTAGAAATTATTATCAATAGAGTTTTGCTTCTTTAGCTTGAAGTCACTTCATTTGTTTGTTTACAGCTCTCAGTTAAAACTGCAAATACATGTTATTCCCACCTATCAGTGAGCATTTTAAGGCATCTCATATTACTTTAGGTGGATCTGGGAGGGGATAGGGAAAAGGAAGGTACATTGAAATGTGACCAATTTATGATATAACAAGGGATGTGATAAAGTTTGTTAGTCGCTCAGTCATGTTCAACTCTTTACGACGCCATGGATGTAGCCCACCAAACTCCTCTGTCTATGGAATTCTCCAGGCAAGAATACTGGAGTGGGTCATCATTTCCTTCTCCAGGGGGTCTTCCCAACCCAGGAATTGAACCTAGGTCTCCTGCATTCCAGGCAGATTCTTTACCATCTGAGTCACCAGGAAGCCACCAGGGAAGTGATAAAGTTAACAGGTGAATAGCCAGATATAGACACACAGGTGACTTCTGTGCTATGGAGTTAGGGCACACCACCTTCATGGCACCTGGATTTGTTCACCAATCTTGAAGCCCTGAGAATTCCATACTTCAGGGATTTTTATGGAATCACTACACAGGCATGATATGTCATTAATTCAGTCTAAATCCTTTCTTCCCTTCCTGGAGGGATGGGAGATGGAAGAGAAAAAATTCAAAGCTTCTAATCATGGCTTGGTCTTTCTGGGGACCAGGCCTCATCCTGATGCAATTCAGGAGCCCACCAAAAATTCTCTTGTTGGAACAAAATACACTCCTATCACTCAAGAAATTCTAAGTGATTTAGGAGCTCTGTGTTAGGAATCAGGAGCCAGGGTTCAGTTCAGTTCAGTTGCTCAGTCGTGTCTGACTCTTTGCGACCCCATGAACCGCAGAACGGCAGGCCTCCCTGTCCATCACCAACTCCTGGAGTCCACCCAAACCCATGTCCATTGAGTCGGTGATGCCATCCAACCAGGGTGTAAAGACCAAATATCAAAGCAAAACATGCTATTAGTGATCTTATTATCAAGAAAAATTAGACGAGTTTGAGGAGCTCTGTACCAGAAATGAGGGACAGAGATCAATATATTTTCTATTTCTCTGTGCCCCAAGTAGATTTCACCTTTGGCTTCTACCTGGTCCTACTTTATCACTTTGGGGGGAAAAATGTGTTCAACACATACCTATATGCAAAGCTGTATAGTTTCTATAATAATATATCTCAGCCTTAATTCATTTAGAAGGATCAATCTTAAAATCTTAATACTGTGAACTCCTGCAGGTCCCTAAAGCCTGTTTGGGACTGTTGAGGTTAAAACTATTTTCCCAACAATGCTAGGAAATTATTTGCCCCTCATATTTATAGGTGCGCAACAAAGCTTTCCAGAGGCTAACTGATGTGTGGTAACATCATCGATCTGATGATCAGCTTAATAGAATGTGTGCTTCTGTATTCTTGGGTTTTAAAAATTTATTAGCTTTAGTTTCTGATAGCTATATCCTACATAAATAAAATCTCTTTGGAGTATTCAGTAATGACTTTAGGAATGTGCGATGACTCTGAGACCAACAGATTTGAGAACTGTTAATTTGGAACAGCTGCTTCTAAAACTGGTTGGAATATTGGACAAGATGAGATTGCTCAGGACCTTTTGTTTTCATTTCTGCTGGCTTCCCTTCCCTTATTTCAGAACTCATAGACTTAGATCCCCTAGGAAAAGGAGGGGAAAATCTTGTTAGAGTATTTTATGCTATTCAAAGAGTTTTAGATCTAAAACCAAATGAGAGGAAATGGAATTTTTCGGTGGCAGAACCAGCCTTTTCCAATGTTAATCTTTTGAATCTTTAATCAGCTGTAAAATAGGATGAGAAACTAGCTAAATAGGCAATAGATATTTATGCCCATTTACAGGAAGGCAATAGGAATCCCAATCATCCAACTAATCAGGGCAGAATAATTCTCCTAACTCAAATTAAGAGCTGTACAAACCTGGCAAAGTAGTAAAGGACATTTTGGGTAGGTCTGTGAGCCCTCAGAAAAACAATGGTGGCCAGGAAACATTACTCAAAATAACCCCTTTTCTCATGCCACTGCTGAATATGTGTGTGCACATCTATTTTTCCCTAACAGTATAGAAACCATATCCTGAATTGTACTCTTGTTCACAATAAAAAGATAAACCCACACTGAACAATCATCTTAAGGTTGATTGCATGGTTTATTTTGATTTAGAAAGACCCGCAAAATTCAGTTTTCATGAATCACAGAGGTAATTAAGACTATGCGCTTACATTTTTTGAATAATGTAGATGATAGGCCTCTGTCCTCCTTGGAAGTACCTGGGACACATTGAAATGTGATTTCTGCACAATAAACATACATAATTGTGGAAACAGGTAATGTCCACCCCCAAGAAATAGACTCATTTTGCATTCCTCTAATTTTATCTGCATGGAACATTTAAGTCTTGCTTTTTGCAACTGTAGTTTTAAATTTCATTTTTGCCCAGTTTCTCACTTTTTTCAAAAAGACAAACTGAAAATATGTGGTCACATGGTATATGAAAATATGTGGTCACATGTACTTTTTAAAGTACAGTTATTATAAAGTAATTGAAATGAAGATGTGATATGTAATGGGAAATGATGCCTATTTTCTCTTTTCTCTTTTGTTCTTTGTATCTTAAATTCAAAGAATTAAGGTAAGCATATTCTGAAGCTTTCGGCACACTCTTAACATCAGTTTTTGTTAAATCTGCCTTTTGTTTGATTTTATTATTGCTTCCCTCTCCATTTCTGATTCTCTTTTCCTCTCCTCTCCACTTGTGGTCACCCACTCTAAAAGGTTTGAGATGGATGTGTATACATCCTTTTCGTATAGATAGTGTTATGTGTGAGAGGTATTTCTTAATTTGCTTTTATAGTATCATGTTTTGGAGTTCACTTTATATCTTTCTCTTTATACTCAATACTGTGTTTTAAGAAACATAGAAACACAGATTTCTATGTTTATTGCTTCTGTTACAAAATATTCTATAGAATACATCTGCTCCATCCTAGCTTTTTATCCCGTTAATGATGGCCACCAAACCCCACATCTCACTGATTAATTTTTTATCTGATTTTTTTCAGAATATAAATTACATAGAGGCAGGGTTTTCTGTGTGTCTTATTTATAGCTGTATCCCCATCACTTGGAAGAGTGCCTGGCATGTAGTAGAGGTTCAAGAAAATTTTTGTTGACTCAATGAATGACCTCATTTGCATTTGGTTAGCATGTGGAATAGAGAGATGAATAAAAACTGCTTAAGCTTTAACTTCCTTGGACCCTTCTACCCTGAGTTCCTAGCTTAGGTTAGGTCTTCTGTATACTTACTATATATACTGGGATTTTCTATGGAAGTACCAGTTATTTACAGTTGTGATTGTCCTGATTCTTGATTCAATTTCCTGTTTTGCTTATTTGTTGCCACCTAACACAGACAATTAACTTCAATATGCTTTTACTCTGTCATTTGGCAATCTCTGCCACAGGTTCTCACTGGCATGTGATTCTTGGCAATAGGAGATAGTGATGACTTTGGTAGTGGATTTGGGAGCAAGGGAATCCTAAAATCTTCATTGGCATTGGCCCTGAGCCTGGGTAAATAAGTACATAATCACTGCAAATACTGCCTTAGTATAAGTTCTCCAGTTCCTTTCCCATTGCCTTTTCCCCACCAGACTGCTTTCCTAAACTGGTTCTATGTAGAAATTCTGGAAGAGCCTCTGACTCAGGCTAATAAACATTGAATCCTGTAGTTCCCCATTGTCATCACTGAGGCAGAGTATTGTGCTTTTCTCTATCCCTTTAACTATAATTGTGAGACTTCTTTATCCTAAGAGAAACGTTTGAACAGGAGGAATGTAGGTGAGAGAAAGAGGGGAGAGGTCAGGAAAAAAGTGCACATGATGTTCACAAGACTTTAGTGATGTTTGCAAATATTAAAGCTGGCAGAATGCTCAGAAAGTTGTATGTGAGCATAATTATCAGTGGAGGTATCCTCAGGGTTGTAGCTTACTGTAGAAAATTGTATGGATTTATGTAATGGGAGAACCTGGTTCAATTTGTGACTAGAACCTAATCAATGCAGTAACATACTCAACAAGGCTGAGTGTAATCTTCACGTCTCCTGCTAAACTGTAATTTATCAAAAATAAATTCAAGATCCATATTGCTAAGTATCATCCACTAGTGCAGGGTTAATTATATAAACTTCAAAACATGCTAGCAGTCTTCATAGATAAATTAGTAGCTGGCATAAAATCTAATGGCAGAAGAAATTTGCTCTCAGGCTGACAGTTTCTGGTAGTTAGGAGTACATAGAAAATGTAGTTTAAACATTCATTCTCTAGTTCAAACACTAATTGGCCAGTGGTTTGATCAAAGACACTGGTATTGTTGACCTCATTAATATCACCCTATCTCGACATGTTAAAAATACTGGGGAAAAATAAGTGCATGAAACAGAAATTAGGCTTTAAAAATCTTCTATTGTCTTGAAAGCTCAATTAGCAGTGAAATGTCAGTTTTGTAGTGTGAGCTTTTTAGGGACTAGGTTTGCAGCAATCTGACATTCACTTTCAAGTGGAAATCATGTAGTACCTGACAGCAGTTTTTCACTCGCTTGTCTTTTAAATGTTACTAAATCTGTTTTCCTTCCTTCCTTCATCTCTCCTTTCTTCCTCTCCTCTCCCCCTCCCTCTCTGCCTCCCTCCTTCCTCTCTTTCTTTCTTTCATTTTTTTTTTTCCTGGGTGGAGGTGGCTAGACTTGAGGGCTCAGGCAGAAATGTACTCTAGGTTTCTAATGTTTAGAAAGTGTGAGTGTATGTGTGTGTGACTACCAAGAGAAGTCTTATTTAACATTTTAGTAACATATCTCATTTCTTCTCTCTTCCTTTTGTTCTGAGCATTTTGCCTGAGAGCAACATTTACAACCATGCTTTTAGAAACATTTTTTTTTTTTTTCATGGAAGTTAAAGGGAGAAAAAGTTATATTCTTTTTGACCTGTGAGAGAGATTCAGGATTTTTGGCATATAGTGAACCGGCAAATGGAATCTATCTGTCAGGCAGTAGCTGGGGAGGCAACTGTTGAATACGTTAATTTGCCCCACAGACCCCCTCTTCCCTACTCCAGAGGGACCTCCCAGACCTTCACCCGCTTACTCTTAAACCCTTCCAAGCCACAAAGGCTTGTTAGCTTCTAATATTCACCCCTACTTCAAACCTCCACAGTCATTATAAAGGTTGGACTACCCCTTATCTTTACAATACTGACACCTCCTACTGCACATAAATTAAAAAATTCTTCTAAACTTAACTTTAGCTATATAAAATGTTAATCAATGATTATTTTTACTTAATCTGATAATTATAAAAAATTTATTATTTATGAATGCTGCCTCTTAGGTAAGTATACTTATTTTCTAAATTTCCAGTTTCCATATGAATATGAAGATGATCATTTAAAATTTGACCAATCTGAAATAGATATTCAACTAACAGGGACTTTATTGAAAAGGGCTATCACAAAGCTCATGGAAATTTCTGGTTTAGATCTTCAAATATATTTTCAGACTCAATTTCAGAAACTTTGTAAGGAGAATTTTAACATTGTGTAGTCTACTAGTTTTCAAAACTGTGGGAGGAAAGTAGGAACAAATCCTATTTTCCCATAAATTCCTAGAGAAGAATAGAACAGAGCTACCTTGGCAATGAACGGTGCCATTGTCTTCTCCCTTTGTTTTCCTCTATGGAACCACAGGGCTTTATTAAACATCATTTTAAAGCCAGTGAATGTGTCCAGAATCATTTCTATTTTGACTCATAAATATTTCCTTTAAACATTTCATTGTTACACTGGAGCCCTCTGCAAAAAAACAGATCTGGTCGTCCCTGAATGGGAGGGCTAGTTCTATAGGCTCCTTACCAAGGCATACACCTTCTTTTCCTGCACCTGCAAGCACTCAGCAGGTCCCACAAGACATTTATTAATATCTTTTGAATTTATCTTTTCCTTTCCATTTCTGCAGCTACTGTCTGTATTCTAACCAGTCTTCCTATTTCCGGTCTTTGCCTAACTCAAATGCTTTAGTATCAGGGATAGACTTTATTTATCACAAGTAAGTAGGAAATTTAAAGTCCTTAATTTTCTTAAGAGCAAGTAAAACTGTTACACACCACCCATAAGACAAAGGAACATTGAGTGGATGAACCTTCATGCTGTTGTTAAACATTCTGTGTAGGATATTGGTTCTCTCCCTAACAAATTTTATTATAAAGTGGTGTTCAGTTCTCTGAACATCTCTGAGAAGACATGGGTTAAGCGAGGAAAATAGTGAATATAGAAGTATAGGTTCTGTTATGAACTGAAACCTTTTTCCACAAATTTATATATTGATGCTCTAACCCTCCATACACCTCAGATTATGACTGTCTTTGGTGACAGAGTGTTTAAAGAGGTAATTAAGACTAAATGAAGTCTTATTGGCCCTAATACAATATGGCTGGAGTCCTACGAAAAGAGAGAAAGACCCTAAGGATGCATGCTAGCAAAGAAAAGGCCATGTGAGAACACAGCAAGAAGACACCATCTGCACGCCAAGGAGAGAGGCCTTTAGTTCAGTTCAGTTCAGAGGCTTTTTAGTTCCTCTTCACTTTCTGCCATACGGGTGGTGTCATCTGCATATCTGAGGTTATTGATATTTCTCCCGGCAATCTTGATTCCAGCTTGCGTTTCCTCCAGCCCAGCATTTCTCATGAGGTACTTTGCATATAAGTAAAACAAGCAGGGTGACAATATACAGCCTTGTACTCCTTTTCCTATTTAGAAAGCAAATCTGCTTACACCTTGCTCTAAACTCCTAGTCTCCAGAAGTATAAAAAGACAAGAGTTTATTGTTAAGTCATTCAGTCTGTGGTATATTGTTATGGGAGCCCTGGAAAATTGATACTGAATCTGAATGAAAGTTGCATTTCTTTGTTATTGTTAAAAAAAATTAATTAATTTTGACCCATCCCTTCCAGCAGTATTCATGGTATGGATTCTGCATTCATGTGTTGAATTGTGATAGTAGCAAACAGAAGCATATGAACTGTTGTTGCTCTTAATAGAAATATGGTATCAATGTGGGCTTGTATATTTTCTTCCTTCCATTTAAAATACAAGGTAGAATGTGCAGTTTATTTCTTTATAAGAAAAAAAAAAAAAGAATCTGCTGACCTTTCTTCCCTATCAAGTGTTTCAGGATTATCAGGTCACAGTTTGTGCATAAAAAGTCAGCCGAATATGGACATTGTCATCTCAGTTCAGTTCAGTTCATTTGCTCAGTCGTGTCCAACACTTTGCAACCCCATTAACTGCAGCAGTCAGGCCTCCCTGTCCATCACCAACTCCCGGAGTTTACTCAAACTCATGTCCATTGAATTGGTGATGTCATTTAACCATCTCATCCTCTGTCATCCTCTTCTCCTCCTGCCCTCAATCTTTCCCAACATCAGGGTCTTTACAATTGAGTCAGCACTTCGCATCAGGTGGCCAAAATATTGGAGTTTCAGCTTTAGCATCATTCCTTCCAATGAACACCCAGGACTGAATTCCTTTAGGATGGACCGGTTGGATCCCCTTGCAATCTAAGGGACCCTCAAGAGTCTTCTCTAACACCACAGTTTAAAAGCATCAGTTCTTCAGTGCTCAGCTTTCTTAATAGTCCAACTCTCACATCCATACATGACTACTGGAAAAACCATAGCCTTGACTAGACAGACCTTTGGTGACAAAGTAATGTCTTTGACTTTTAATATGCCATCTAGGTTGGTCATAATTTTCCTTCCAAGGAGTAAGTGTCTTTTAATTTCATGGCTGCAATCACCATCTGCAGTGATTTTGGAACCCCCCAAAATAAAGTCTGACACTGTTTCCACCGTTTCCCCATTTGTTTGCCATGAAGTGATGGGACTGGATGCCAAGATATTAGTTATCTGAATGTTGAGCTTTAAGCCAACTTTTTCACTCTCCTCTTTCACTTTCATCAAGAGGCTCTTTAGTTCTTCTTCACTTTCTGCCATAAGGGTGGTGTCATCTTCATATCTGAGGTTATTGACATTTCTCCTGTCAGTAGCCTTGATTCCAGCTTGTGCTTCCTCCAGCCCAGCATTTCTCACGATGTACTCTGCATATAAGTTAAATAAGCAGGGTGACAATATACAGCCTTGACGTACTCCTTTTCCTATTTGGAACCAGTTTGTTGTTCCATGTCCTGTTCTAACTGTTGCTTCCTGACCTGCATACAAGTTTCTCAAGAGGCAGGTCAGGTGGTCTGGTATTCCCATCTCTTTCAGAATTTCCCACTGTTTATTGTGATCCACACAGTCAAAGGCTTTGGCATAGGCAATGAAGCAGAAATAGATGTTTTTCTGGAACTCTCTTGCTTTTTCCATGATCCAGCATATGTTGACAATTTGATCTCTGGTTCCTCTGCCTTTTCTAAAACCAGCTTGAACATCTGGAAGTTCACGGTTCATGTATTGCTGAAGCCTGGCTTGGAGAATTTTGAGCATTACTTTACTAGCTTGTGAGATGAGTGCAATTGTGCGGTAGTTTGAGCATTCTTTGGCATTGCCTCCCTTAGGGATTGGAATGAAAACTGACCTTTTCCAGTCCTGTGGCCACTGCTGAGTTTTCCAAATTTGCTGGCGTATTGAGTGCAGCACTTTCACAGCATCGTCTTTCAGGATTTGAAATAGCTCTACTGGAATTCCATCACCTCCACTAGCTTTGTTCATAGTGATGCTTCCTAAGGCCCACTTGACCTCATATTCCAGGATGTCTGGCTGTAGATGAGTGATCCCACCATCATGATTACTTGGGTCATGAAGACCTTTTTTGTATAGTTCCTCTGTGTATTCATGCCACCTCTCCTTAATATCTTCCATTTCTGTTAGGTCCAGACCATTTCTGTTGTTTATCTGTTCCCTCGGTATCTCTAACTTTCTTGAAGTGACCTCTGGTCTTTCCTATTCTATGGTTTTGCTATATTTCTTTGCATTGATTACTGAGGAAGGCTTTCTTATCTCTCCTTGCTATGCTTTGAAACTCTGCATTCAGATGCTTATATCTTTCCTTTTCTCCTTTGCTTTTCACTTATCTTCTTTTCAGTTATTTGTAAGGCCTTCCCAGACAGCAATTTTGCTTTTCTGCATTTCTTTTTCTTGGGGATAGTCTTGATCCCTGTCTCCTGTACTATGTCATGAACCTCTGTCCATAGTTCATCAGGCACTCTGTCTATCAGATCTAGGCCCTTAAATCTATTTCTCACTTCCACTGTATAATCATAAGGGATTTGATTTAGGTCATACCTGAATGGTCTAGTGGTTTTCCTGACTTTCTTCAATTTAAGTCTGAATTTTGCAATAAGGAGTTCATGTTCTGAGCCACAGTTAGTTCCTGGTCTTGTTTTTGTTGACTGTATAGAGCTTCTCCATCTTTGGGTGCAAAGAATATAAGCAGTCTGATTTTGGAGTTGAGCATCTGGTGATGTCCTTGTGTGGAGTCTTCTCTTGTGTTGTTGGAAGACAGTGTTTGCTATGACCAGTTATTGTCATCTCAATAACTTTGTAAAATGAAAACAAAACTTGGCATTGTTAATTCTGAAAAAGAAATAGCAGTAAAAGAGTCATATGCAATACCAAACACAATGTGGTTTAGTGGAATTAATAAATTTTTTTTTAAAGAACTTAATGGGGATTCAATGTAAACCTGGCAGAGGCAGCCAAAGATGAGATAACTTACTTTAAAAGTGTTGGAGCAAAGGTGCAAGTTCAAATGCTAAAGATAAAAACAAATTTGTAACAAATCAAAAAAGGGAAAAGATATAATTCTAAAATTTCACTCAGAAAATAACTAAATGCTAATGTTGAATAGTGACTCTCTATCATTCATCATGACTACCCCCTGCTCAGTGTCTACCAAGCAGGGATGACAAAAATCTTAATATTTCTGTATGTGCTCTTTTTCTGACACATCATAAATACTGTTAATCAGCAACTGAGCCCATAACCATTCTGAATCCTTTAAGAAGTATTTAAGAATAAATTAAACACTATAAAAATAGGTAAGTCCTCTTTGTATCTCAGGTTAAGATATCAGCGCAATTCCTCAAATGGATACTTAACTCCCAAGTTTATTCCAGGTTTATAAAATATTAGCATGTAGATGGATCTTGGGGCTTAGCAGTACAAACCATTAATTTTTGTTAGCATACATGTTATAAATATTTAGAAGCATTTCCATACTACTTATTTGGAACATTTTAATCTCGTCTGGCTCTCAAGCTCTCCCAGGCTTAATCATCTTTCCTTTAATCTACAATAACATATGTTTATGGAGAATTTAGCTTTTTCTCTTTTTTTGTTCTTCATAATCTCTCTTTTTCTCCCTTACCTGAAGTGAGTCAGAAGGCTTATGTCAATGTGGATTTGTTCATTTTTTTTGCCTTAATTGCCTCAGTTCTAGCAGGACATATCTTCTATAAATACATGTATGTTATATAACTTCTTTTTCTATGGAAAGGCATAATTTTACTATCTGCTCATTTTTTCTCATTTCCTCTTGAGTGTTGTTTCAGTGGATTTACCCTCATAATAATGCATCATTGCAGAAAAGATGTGTCCAGGGTCAGCAACAAAGACCATTCTAGGAGCATCTGAGTATGTTTTAAACACAATTGTTTAATTATCATAACATACAATGAGTTCTGGCCACCAAAGGGAAAATCCATTTCTAAAGGGCATCCATCAGTTTTGAAAACATAAAAAAGAATAGTGCTAAACTGTCAGAAAGTTAATGACTTCATCATAATAATTTTGATTAATGGCAAATATTTCATTGATGTTATAAAGACACAATATATTTTAAAGCATCTTAAAACTGCTTTGCCATCCCCTCCCAAGGAAACTGAGCAGAATTTACTGTTTCAAAAAGAAATTCTTTAAGATCATTTATCTGATATTCCCTCATATATGAAATATATCCATTGCATAGGTAACTGATGAATTGATCTAACTTTATCTACAAAATTAAATTTTCTCTTTTAGCTAAGTAGGCGTTTTAATGATTTCTGTGTGAAAACCTCAGCTAATAAGTAGTCTGCAAAATGGTTTGTTTTATAAGATGATTATTTTCAAGTTAATTCCTACTTGGAGAGCCATATATTTTTTCCTTTCATAGAGAAAACTATTCTGTATAAAACAGTCCAGGAGGATATGAGAGATCACCAGGTAGAACCCCCAAAAGAAAAACAAAATATAATTCACAGTAGTATTAAAGTCTTAAATCTGAATATCACTAAGTATCACTTACTCCAACTCATTTGCTTGACAGTAAATTGGTTGAAGGTAGAGCCAAGGGTGGAAGCCAGATCTGTCATTTTTGCATAACTTTACACTGTGCCACTTTTCACTGTATGGTTTCTTTATGGTCAGACATTTTGGGGTAAGATATTTTCAGGACAAATGGTCTATTAACATCTGGTCCTGGTTTCATTTGCTTGCAATGGAAAGTTGTAGAGTTTGGAGACTGAATCCCTAACATGTCATCCAGTCATTTAAGAATGGGTGACAAAAAAATGTAGCTCATGTAACTGGGGCCTTTCGAGGGTTAGCCCTTCTCAGACGAAGTGTTGATTCCTGGCAAGGTCTAGGGAAAATGCGATCTTGTCTGAGGTCTAATTGATTGTATTTCAATTTAAAATGGTTTTCAGGCATTTTCGGGTGAGGGAAGGAAAGGCTGGGAAAAAATTTGGGGGCTAGGAAATTACTGCAATTTACTCATGTGAATGGACTAGCCAGTGATCATTTGAATAAGAACAAAATAGAAAATTAACCATGTTGCTGAAACACATGCTGTTTTTATTTCAGTTTGTGTGAGAAGTTTCAGGAGAAGGCTGACAGGGAAATGGGATCTGGAATTCAGAGGACAGGATTGGCCACTAAACAGCTGTCCACCTTGTAACTCACTTCACAACTCTAATGTTATCTCATTGCCAGTTAGGAACACTAGTAATAGCTAACTTTTAAAGAATGGTTACTCTGTGCCAGGCATTGTTCAGAACTGTTTTACATGTAAATATTAACTCGTTTAAACTTCATAAAACTTCATATTATTATAAGTCTTCCGCCACTTCCTAAATGAGGAAATTAAAGTAACAAGTTGCCCAAAGTAACAGTGAGTTGGAAGAGCCAAGATGCAAGCCTGAATGACCTAAGTCCAAAAGCCTATGCCTAAACCATACACTGTATGTGCTTGCTGTTTTAGTAACTTAAGTGGGGCTATTATAACATTCCTGTATTAGATGCATCTCATGTAAATCAATTTGATGATTGATTTAATCACTTTGCTGTTCCTAACCTAGAAATCAGTTTGGATCTAAACATTTTGAATTCTGTTCATTGAACTCTTTCATGTTTTCAGTGCATGCTTATATCCTGAACAGTCAAATGCTATCATTTCATTTGTTTGTTGACAGCAATTAGTTGTCATGATGCCTTTGAGGATGGCAAAGAAGGAACATTTTCAATTTTTGTAAAGATTCTCACTTTTCTAATTTCCTTAATGCTTTTCAGTCGGCAAGCATTGGAGTCCAGGTTTATGGTTTATCTGCCTTCAAGTCACAGGATACAAATTCTGTGTTCACTGCTCATGATAAATTTAGGAGATATTTGTGTAAATGTCATGCTGCATGTAAAGTGACAAGAATTTCACTATAATTTGGCGTGAGGTGAAGAATTAATTAAGGGATATACATACAAATGAGTTGAGGGAAAACATTTTGCTATCAGGCAGTTTGGAAAATGACCATAATGAACATTGTTGGCATTTTTGTGACCTATAAATGCTATATAAAGCTTTACCAAAAAATCTACCGAGGTCAGCAGCAGCAAAGCATTAACTAATGGGTACTTAAGCTACTTGCTAAATGAATCATATTAAAGCTTCAGAAGAATAAATCACTATTTACTGATGCAGAAAAGATTACATGATTATTGCAAGTCACAGCATATGAGGATGTAATATCATTCATAAAATACAGAATAAAATAGACCTATTTACTGAAAGTTGATAGTTTTGACTCACATTCTTTTTTTAATTAGTAAAACAAATGTTAACAGCAAAAAGCTGGGATGCCCAGGCAGAGAAATATATTCATTCTACAGAGCTGTACTAGGAATTCAAAGCATTAAAATTTGTTTTATATTTAGTGCAACCTCCCCTCAAATAAGTTAGTGTTCTTCAAAATGTGACACTGTCTAATTCTCTTAGATTGTTTTCTCATCAAAATTTTAGACTCTGATTTGAATGAAATATTTATAGGAGAACACCAGTAGGGTGATGATGAAATGGGCTGACCCCACTGGGTTGGATGATACCTTCTCAATTAGTTTTGGCTTTGCAATTGAGAGTAAGCTGTTCTCTGAAGTAAGCATCTTGTTTCTTGGTCACACCTGGATCTTTAGCATCAGTAAATTCTCAAAAACAGGGACTGGAGAAATTTGAGTATCTGTTCTCGTTGTCCATGGATCTTCTTTTCTGTCTCAGATTGTATCTGTTTTTTTTTTTTTTTTTGCCTGTGTGATGCTTTGGCTTCTGTCTCTACATCCTTCCAAAAATGGCAGGCTAACCCTAGATAGATTCAGCTCTTCATACTTTAGAACCAATGTTTATCTTAGGATATATGTAAGAATGTGGTGAAAGCAGTAATAAATAATCCTACTTAAAAATTTAGATGCCTCAAACTGAAACAAGATTATTGTGGTTTTACTCTGACTATGGTGATCCAGTCTTCTAGAACTTGAGTTCTGTCTCCTAGTTTTCATTCTTCTGGAGGGAGCCATCTTCTCTTTGGTTTTTATCACTAGGTATCAAGGCCTTGAATCCAGTCCTTCTCGTTGTCCAGATCATGGTCATAAATATCTGTTCCAGAGATATTTGTTACTGGTAATGAGTCCCACCCTATTCTAAATACAGCTCTTTCCTTTCCTTGCCTTATTATTGCTGTCTAGGCTGTAGACTTTCTCAGAGCAACAAATGTATGTGCTCTTTCCAGCTAGAAAATCTTGGTGAGTTTACCCAATCCATTTCTTCTGCTGGAGTCCACAACTAAATTGTTCTTTGTAGATCTTCATGTTTGGTTGAGACTAGTTCGCTTGATAAAACTTAAGCAAAAGTCAGATGCCAGTTTCAGTTCGAGCCAATTAAGAGCAGATGTGCATTCTCTAAACCCTCGGTCTCTCTCTCTCTGTCTCCGCTCTCTCTCTGGGTCAAGTATGTGTATGAAGATGCACATGCCTGACATGAATGCTACACTGATTGTGAAAACTTATATTGAAGAGAGTGGAACTAAAACAAGTTTTCTTTGCTGAATGACTGCATACAGTAGAATCCCTGCTATAAATCTGCATTGGAATATGATAAGCCACAGAGAATTTGGCTTTCTTTTTGAGCAACAAACCTATTTTAAATTATTTATAAATGGTCTGTGCTCATCATAAAAATTGAAAGTACATAGTCATGGCAATAATTTGGTAACAGAATTCAGGGAAATGGATACTGAAGGCTGAAAATATGGCAGTTCATATAATGTACTGACAACACGTGTGGTAAGACTATAACTTGCCATATTTTGGGGCAGACCAAATGCCTTGTCAGCTTGCAGTCCTAGGGAAGGTGCATTGACATAATAAAACTATTAGAGTATATTGGCTAATAGTAAGTATGGTTGCCAAAGATAAAGGGCAGGAAGCAACAGCTGGAACTGGACATGGAACAACAGACTGGTTCCAAATAGGAAAAGGAGTACGTCAAGGCTGTATATTGTCACCCTGCTTACTTAACTTCTATGCAGAATACATCATGAGAAACGCTGGGCTGGAGGAAGCACAAGCTAGAATCAAGATTGCTGGGAGAATTATCAATAGCCTCAGATATGCAGATGACACCACCCTATGGCAGAAAGTGAAGAACTGAAAAGCCTCTTGATGAAAGTGAAAGAGGAGAGTGAAAAGTTGGCTTAAAGCTCAATGTTCAGAAAACTAATATCATGGCATCTGGTCCCCTCACTTCATGGGAAATAGATGGGGAAACAGTGGAAACAGTGGCTGACTTTATTTTTCTGGACTCCAAAATCACTGCAGATGGTGATTGCAGCCATGAAATTAAAAGACGCTTATTCCTTGGAAGGAAACTTATGACCAACCTAAGCTAAGTCACTTCAGTTGTGTCTGACTCTGTGCGACCCCACAGATGGCAGCCCACCAGGTTCCCCCGTCCCTGGGGTTCTCCAGGCAAGAACACTGGAGTGGGTTGCCATTTCCTTCTCCAATGCATGAAAGTGAAAAGTGAAAGTGAAGTCGCTCATCCTATCCGACTCTTAGCGACCCCATGGACTGCAGCCTACCAGGCTCCTCCATCCATGGGATTTTCCAGGCAAGAGTACTGGAGTGGGGTGCCATTGCCTTCTCCAATGACCAACCTAGACAGCATATTAAGAAGCAGAGACATTACTTTGTCAGCAAAGGTCCGTCTAGTCAAGTCTATGGTTTTTCCAGTAGTCATGTATGGATGTGAGAGTTGGACTGTGAAGAAGGCTGAGCACCAAAGAATTGATGCTTTTGAACTGTGGTGTTGGAGAAGACTCTTGAGACTCCCTTAGACTGCAAGGAGATCCAACCAGTGCATTGTAAAGGAGATCAGTCCTGGGTGTTCATTGGAAGGCCTGATGTTGAAGCTGAAACACCAATACTTTGGCCACCTGATGTGAAGAGCTGACTCATTTGAAAAGACCCTGATGCTGGGAAAGATTGAGGGCAGGAGGAGAAGGGGATGACAGAGGATGAGATGGTTGGATGGCATCACCGACACAATGGACATGGGTTTGGGTGGACTCCAGGAGTTGGTGATGGACAGGGAGGCCTGGCGTGCTGCGGTTCATGGGGTCGAGAAGAGTCGGACACGACTGAGTGACTAAACTGAACTAAACTGAACTGGAAGATAAAGGTGATCTCAGGAGAAAACTGACCAACCAGTAATCATAAATGAACGGAAATAGAGAAAGTCCAATATAAAGATGCTTGAAGAGTTGGAAAAGTTGACTGTGGCTCTGAAACAATGGAGAAAAAATTTGATGCCAAAATGACTGAGAAAGCTCATGAGCAAAGAAACCTGTTGAAAATAAGCTTTCTAGTCAAGACTGATAGTCTCAAGGAAGTGGCCCTTATGGTTGGAGTGACCTGTTAGCAAAAAACAAACAAACAAACAAATAAATACATCAGATTTGGGAATTATGTGAAAGAACTTGGGTATGTTTGCTGTGCATCATGCTGTTTGGAGACTAATTAAGAAGCCCAAATAAACAATAAGCCAGGACTGAAATTCTCTTACTAAATTTTAACTCAAACTAACGTTTAGCTAAAACTCAACCCTTGGAACTTAAGCCTGCCATAAACAGAATGTGAGTTCCCAAAACTTTTCTGTCTCCAGAGTGGGCAGAATATCCAAACTTTGTTTAAATATGGCTATGAAGATTTTGACTTGGGAAAAAACCACATTACCCTAATGCAGAAGGCAAGATCAAAAGTAAAAGGAATGAAGATGTTCTTTCCAAAGAACAGAATCAGATTTGTAATATTTATCCATAGGACTTCAGAATTGCTGTACACCAATAATTGCTTTGTGATTTCTATTCTTTTCTGAATATAAATGTTTACTGCAGTTATACTTTCCTGGTTCTATCATTATTCAGTGTCAGAGGGAGGCAGATAATTTCTCTTTTTGGTTCACTAGTCATAAGACCATGAGAAGTAACATGAACAAGTTAAGAAGAACTTTGCATCACCAGGAGTTCTTGCTTTCAACTGACTACAATGAATGCCTAGGGCGTTAAATTTTCCTTGAGAGTGGATGAATGTGTTCTACATGTGGGATGAAAGCAAAATGGATTTTCTACTGACTACAAAGGAGGATTGTGGCAGAGACAGTGGAATGTGTTCAACAAACCCCTTTGTTTTTCCTCTTAGTGGACTGTTTATATAGATAAAGCTATATGACTCATTTTGATGGAAGGAATGTGGCAGAATTATTATACAGCTTTAAAATCTGGACCATAAAATCACCAATGAACAATAACTCTCTTCCTTTTTTAGGACATCCTTAGAGTTTATTTTTTAAGATGATGACATCATAAAATGAAGTGAAGTGAAGTCGCTCAGTCATGTCTGACTCTTTGTGACCCCGTGGACTGTAGCCCGCCAGGCTCCTCTGTCCATGGGATTCTCCAGGCAAGAATACTGGAGTGGAGCGCCATTTCCTTCTCCAGATAAAATGAAAGGAGTCAAGTTTGTGAAACAAAGTCCTGCCAGCTCCCATCACCATATCATAAGATTATGGCATAAACATTAGATAAACTTTTATTAAATGACTGAAACTTTATTTTTTTTCCTAGGAGTTAGCCTTTCCTGACTAGTACGCACAATAGTTGCAACTTCTGGTCTTTTTATGGTACTGCTCTTGGATTTATTCTGTATTTTTTCTTTATACCTTGAGCATTTCTATTTTTTTAATCTATGCTTTAACCAGTATGATAATCCATTCTGTTTCTTTAGATTGATTTCATAAGTTCCTGAATTGAATACTTGGTTTATTTATTTTTATTCTTTGTTTAAAGTGAAAGCATTAAAATACCTTAATTTTGTTCTAAGTAGTACAATTTACCCTGGTTTCTGGGTACAACTTTGGCCACATCCCATAAATGTTGACATATTAGTTTATTTTAATATATTCTCTTTGTTATTGTTTTCCAAAGGTCACCCAGTGAAATTTTTATTTCCTCACTGATAAAGAGTTTGGGAATTTTTTTTTTTAAATATGTGGTTCAGCATACTGGTTATACTGGTTTTATATAGTGCTCTTCTGCTTAGAGCTGGGGAATTCTGGGTGAGTTTTTTAATTTTCTGAACTTCTCTTTCATGTTTCATGCTATTGTTGAGGGTGTTAAATGAGAAATTTCAGGCAAAATCATTAGCATGGTATCTCATCATATCACTCAGTAAATATTAGTGAATGCTATGAAATTGCTTTATTGTAGTATTTTACTGAACTGTAAAGATAGTAACTATGCTCATGGAGGAAGAGCAGTCCAATTTTCCAGTTGAACATGGTTCTCTGAACACTAGGACCAGTGAGAGAAGAGCACAGGATCTCTGATTCCAGTATAAGAACAGAAGGATCCCTCTCTTTTATGTGTCTGTGTCAGGGTCTTTTGGTTATCTTCTTGGTGTGGAATAAACCACCCCAAAATGCAGTGACCTAAAACAGTAACATTTAGTTTGCTTAGAAATTTGGTATTTGGGCAAGGCCTACTAGGGTGCCTCGTCTCTGTTCCATGCTGTATCAGCTGGGGCATTGTGAAGTCTGAGGGCCAGAATCATTGAAAGTTTCACTCATTTGTGTATCTAGTGGTTGATTATCCTGGCTGTTGGTTAGACCTTAGCTGATGCTGTTGGCTAGAGCACCAACTGGGGGCCTCTCCACATGGCCTGGGCTTCCTCACAAATGGTGGCTGAATTCAAAGTGTGAGATACAGAGAGACAGAGAGCCAGGTGGAAGCATCATTGTTTTTTATAACTGAACAACAGAGTCATGCAGTATATCTTCCTCCATACTCTATCTGCTAAAAGCACATACTACTGCTGCTCAGTCGCTTCAGTCGTGTCCGACTCTGTGTGACCCCATAGACGGCACCTCACCAGGCTCCCCCATCCCTGGGATTCTCCAGGCAAGAACACTGGGGTGGGTTGCCATTTCCTTCTCCAATGCAGGAAAGTGAAAAATGAAAATTGAAAGTGAAGTCGCTCAGTCGTGTCCGACTCCTAGCGACCCCATGGACTGCAGCCTAGCAGGCTCCTCCGTCCGTGGGATTTTCCAGGCAAGAGTACTGGAATGGGGTACCATTGCCTTCTCACATACTAAGGAAATCTGAATTCAAGGGACAGGGAAATAGAGTCCACCTTCTGATGGACAATCAATGTTATATTGTAAGAATACATGGGATGGAAAATATCAGTATGATCATCTTTGGAACATATCTGCTGCACTTTTTTTGGCTAATTGTGATTTTTACTTCTACCCGCTACTCTGATACTAAGTGAAAATTTTTGCTAGCTTCTGGCTTGAATATTGGCTCTAAGTCTTTACTCCTATCATTTGTTCCCTTCTGAATCCTCATAGGTAGTTTAGTGTGACTATTAGAGAAATTGTATGTTACACTCTTCATTAGAGCTTACTTAGACCATAGTGGGTGACTTTTCAATCTTTCCCCTCATGCATAAACAAAGATTTTATCAGGAAATACCACCAAATTAATCTGGGTTAATCTGAATTTGGTGAAATAACTAAAATATACTTCCCTGTGGATAATAATTCCTTCTTCATTTTAATTTAGCAGTGTATCCCTGCTTTGTTTATGGCTATAACATTTAAGGATGGTAGAATCTGGCCCTGGACTGGAAATGTCATGAAGAGTGGGGTAGTGATCTATGCTTTGAGCAGCCAAACCTAAATCAAACTTTGAAATATTACTTGGGTTGGCATGATGCAGCCTGGACCAAGGACATTACTGCAAGCCAAAAACTTTTGGAACAGTAGATAAAGCTCTGACATTCAGACCAGCTGTGACTTTGATTAAGTCACTCTTCTTTGAGTCCTGGATATCTGCCTGAACCTTCTGGCTAGACCTGCTCACCCCCTTTTCAAAACAGGGATAGATAGGGAGGGCCAACAAAGTAAGCTATTACTTACTAAATTTATTTAACAATTAAGTAGTGCTACATGATGTATTGACAGAACCTGGATCAACTGTACAGAACCTATTGCCTTGACTCAGTAAGTCAAGTCTAATAAACTCTTTAATAGCTTGAGCCTAGAACTATATTTGCTAATATTTATTGAATGCTTAGTATAGACCAGGAACTATGCTGAACATTTTATGTTTATTGCACATAATTTTCTCGAACAAGAAAATCGAGATAGGTATTATTATTACCCTTAGAGGTAGAGAAGCTGAGGCTCGAAAAGTTAAACACTTACTCAATAAAATTCAGCAACTGAATGGCAGAGCAGGAATTCAAAATGGAGACTTTGTGACTTCAACTTCTGTCCTTGCAAACTTCACTGTACTGCAGATATGATGGAGATGAAGTTGCTGCTGCTGCTCAGTCACTTCAATCGTGTCTGACTCTTAGCGACCCCATGGACTGCAGCCCACCAGGCTCCTCTGTCCATGGGATTTTCCAGGCAAGAGTACTGGAGTGGGTTGCATTGCCTTCTCCGGGAGATCAAGTTCAACCCTGCTTAGTTTCATGATGAAATCATTTAGGCCCAGAGGTTCTTTGACCATCGCAAGGTCACAAAGCTACTCATCTGTCAGGCCTTTATGTAAAAATGTCAAAATATTTTGGTGATTCTGTATACATCATCACATTGTGAAGATTTAAAATTTCATTTAGAGGCTCTGTATCACAAATATTCACTAAGCCACAATCCAGATAAATAAATATCAGGATTATATTTCTAATCTATATTTTGTCAGTGCTTGCATTCTTAACAAATTGTTGCTTGGTAAAAAAGTTCTCTAAAACAGATAGTGTCAACATCTCTACACCTTATGTCATGGAGATCAATGAAATAATGACTGTAAAGTACCCAGTGTAAAACACTAAACATTATTTAGATAAACTACAAGATGCCCATATCACTGTCTTGTTTGTGACTGAGATCACTTCTTGCTATCAGCTGACCACAGCACAGAAATCCAAAAACCACAAGACACTCCCCTCCCATCTACCTAAAGTGGTTCTTTCCTTCTCTGATTAAGCAGTTAGGAGCACAGAGTGCTGTGGTTGTTGAATTTCTTCACTGTGGGTAGCAAAGAGCAAAGAAATGATCATAGTCACAAATACAGCGATAGAACAAGCTTTACTGGCATGTTTAATTATTTCCTATAAGATTCTACACCAAAGTGCTACCTTGCATTTCCCCGAGGACCAACCACAAGCGCATTACTGCATAATGAAAATTACCAGGATAAAGCCCAACACAGTGCCATCTGGTGGTTTCCATCGAATAATAAAGTGGGTACCATATAAATCCTTTCCCATTTCACTTTAGCTTCCTGTTGACTGTGGAAAGCCAGCTTTGATTATGTGTTCTTCATAAAAAGTTCTCTATGTTATAGAAAGTTTCACAGAGTAGATGACTGTTTGTTTTATAGTGAAAAGATTCCCCAAGACTTTTTTTCCAGACTTAAAATAATTATGTAACTCAGGGAGCTTAACCTGGTGCTCTGTAACAACCTAGAGAGGTAGCATTGGGTAGGGGGTGAGAGGGAGGTTCAGGAGGGAAGGGATGTATGTATACTTATGGCTGATTCACGTTGTTGTATGGCAGAAACCAAGACAACATTGTAAAGCAATTATCTTTCAATTAAAAAATTTAAAAAATAATTATGTGCACTTAATGTGGGGGAGTGCTTTTAGATTATGGAAGAGGGAAAAAAATGTCTTTACATTATTAGATAAGTATCATGTGCACTAGTGTCCTCTCTTGTGTGATTTTTCCAGATTAGTTTCATGGATTATCTGCCCTTGCATATGTCCTTTTGGTAGCGTTTCTGAGAATTTCTTTAATACAAAGCAGGCATCTTAATACTTCCCAAGAAAATAATATTAATGTGTATTAGTGTGAAACAGCTATTTAGTGGTTGGTATATAACCACTATGTCCCTTAAGACAGCAAACTCCGGGTTTTGAGAGTGACCAAAACACTTCCCAGGGTGGCTGGCTGGTGACGTGGGTGTCAGCCTTAATGTGCCTGCTCCTAATCCAAGGGGTGGGAGCCAAGTTAAATCATCTACTTTGTTCTCATTGTTGTGACAGTTCTGAAATCTATACATTACTTGCAAATTACCCATCTGTTTTGAGAACAGAAAGGAATCACACTCCACTTTCAGCCACTATTTTTCCTCTTTCTGTAAAACAATTGTTATCCTTAGTCATTTTTTTTCCTTTTTCTCTGTGTAATATATGTTCTTTGCTTCAGTTCTTTTTTTTTTTTTTTCCTTTACTTGAGGGTTATTTCTTGTTTTATTTGGTTATTTCTTCCCAATGCATTGTCAAAATATCTCTTATGCCTAGCAGGTATGCCATAACCAGGTATGGACTTGGTTGATTATATTTCTTTGCAGTTAAATCAAATATCCAGTTTTCAAATTTAATTTCAGCTCTGAATTATGTAACATGAAATGAATGTTAACCATAAATGGTTAAAAAACCCAGTAATAGAAATAGGTAATACGTTCTTAATCTACATTCTTCTGTGATTTAAACTACTTTTTTGAGGCCTGGCAACTTTGGAAAATTTCTTAACTGTGTCACGTCCGTAAAGCTGATAGGTACTTCTTACAGCCAGCTGATAGTTTTTGCCAGTTTTACATATCTACACATGAGGCAAAGTAAAGAAAAAAAAGCAAAAGAGGAAATATTCTTTTTAATAGCTGCTCTGTACTTTTGCCTAAAATATAAATCTTTACAAAATCTCAAAGTGGTGATGAGTTTATTTCAGGATAAAAGAAAAGTAGGGAGGATGGTTGGGCATTTTATTACAAAATGCTTTAGTTAGGACAGCAAACCTCTCAAACTCCAGAGTGAGAAGGACCCAGGGTTATGGAAGTAAAGGGTGAAGTGTGAGGAGAGAGGAACATTTCTTGCTCCCTGTTTCTCAAGATTTTCACCTTTAGATTTCCTATCATTCCCATATTTTATCCTTTTCTGCCTTTTGGAGCTCGGGCCCCTGACCCCGGGACTTGAAACTGAAGTACTTTTACTCTGATAGGAAATGTATCCCTCTCATTCCAAGTTGAGATCTTAAATGAGCTTTTTTAAAGATACATCACAGCATGGCATTTAAATTTCAGAAAATTCTCAGGACAGAACTTTGCTTTGGCTCTCTAGCTATCTGATTTTCTCTAGGGAAAATGCAAATGGAGTCCTAAATAAATACTCAGCAACCTAAACTCTTAGAACATAGTCCATGTGTAAGCTAGAGGGTGCTTTTATGTTTAGAAATATCAAAGAAATCCTTATTGGCTGCTCCCCAAGCTCTGGAAAATCTCGAATGTTCTGTGAAACCCTAGCAGAAGTCGTCGGGAAGCCGGGAGACACGTATTACTGAACTTTTGAACTCGGAAACAGCATCTATTTTCTTAGTTCTTTTTGTTGATCCCTCTTTGATCTCATCTTATTAGAAAGATAATACCCTAACATTTTAGCATATTTAAAATAAACTGCTCCAGAATCCTCCAGGGAGTTTAGCTTAACTTCAGCCTTTTCTCAATCTCTAAAGCTCTTTACTACAGCGTGCACTCACCTTCATGGAAATCATTAAGTAATTCTCCCTAACTGGGAGTTTACTTTTCCAAATACCTTCTAGGCAGGGATGTTTGTATTTCATCATTTAAATGTGAACCTATTTTTAACTTTGTGCCTCTCTTTACAAATTTACTAATACTGATTCATGTCAATGTATGGCAAAAACCACTACAATACTGTAATTAGCCTCCAATTAAAATAAATTAATTAATTAAAAAATTAAAATTTACTAATAAAACTAAGAATGATGGAAAGGAATAGACACCACGCCTATGGTGCTGGTGGTGGTGGTGAGGGTGGCCTTTTGCCCTCCTGCCATTTGGCCAGAGCCTTACATTCAGAAAGGGCTTCCCTGGTAGCTCAGACAGTAACGAATCTGCCTGCAATGCAGGAAACCTGGGTTTGATTTCTGGTTGGGAAGATCACCTGGGGAAGGGAATGCCTACCCACTCCAGTATTCTTGCCTAAAGAATTCCATGGGCAGAATAGCCTGGTGAGCCACAGTTCATGGGTGTCACAAAGAGTCAGACATGACTGAATTACTTTCACTTTACTTTCAGAAAGGGTCTCAAATTTACAACTTTTGCTATAATCTCAAAATGAAGAAATAATATAGTTTCATACATAAAATAAAAGATCAAAAGATGATCATCCTATATTTCAAACTTGTGTTTGTTACAAAACCACATCAGTGTAGCATACTATGAAGTGATATTTATTTCAAAATACTAATCCTACAATTATCTTTCAAATAGCAAAATATGTTGCATTGTAATTTTTGTTTTAAAAGTGTTAGTTCTTAATGTAACACTGATAAATTTACCTATAGTAATGCATAGTATTAATAATGTTTCCTCCCTCCCCCGTTCCAAATATCACCCAGATTTCTTTTGGCTCTGTCCCTCACTCAACAGCTCACTCTGTCTTCAACCAGGAATGGCCCTGGATGGCTTGAACCAGCCAGCATGTTTCATTCTTGTAGCTGCAGTGACTGGCTCAGGAATGGGGAGGACTTCAGTGGTCCTTCCTGAAGTTCCAGAACTCTTTTTGAAAGAGGTTTTAGATTCTGTCTCCAAATATATTTAAAAAAGGAAACATGTACCTGGTACCATGAGAACAATGCACCTTAAGAAGACAGAGAGGATAAACAAAGAAGCTAGATCCACTGTGTAGACAGATGAGCGGAGAGAGAAAAGAGAACAGGGTCCCTCTTTTATCCAGTCATGGACGTGCCAATTCAGAGGCCAGATATATCTGAGGAAATTTTTTCTTTGTGATGAACAATTATCCCCACTTTTGAAAGGGGAGGTTGAATTAGATTTTCTGTTGTTGGTTATATAAGATGTCTTAACCTTTTCCTGTAAGCTTGATGTGGATTTTCTTTCATTTTTAACGTCCACAGATCCTCAAAATCTTGAAGTGATAAAGACCTCTCTTAGCTGTTGAGTGGCCCTGACTCACTCTGATGTTTGTCACCCACTGCAGGGTGGTCTGTCCAGTCCAGGGTTTAAAATGAGTCACAGGTCTGAGCTGAGAACAGCTGTCTCCCATTTGTTCCAGGGCCCGAAACTGGGCTCTTGTCTAACACTCAGAAATGAATTGTCTGAGGAGACACATGTGCTGACAAAGCAAGAGATTTTATTGGGAAAGGGCACCCGGGTGTAGAGCAGTAGGGTAAGGGAACCCAGGAGAACTGCTCTGCTGCGTGGCTCTCAGTCTCGGGTTTTAAGGTGATGGGATTAGTTTCTGGGTGGTCTTTGGTTGCTGCATGCATCGCTTAGCCAAGATGGATGCTAGTGAGAGGGATTCTGGGAAGTGGACGGACACGTGGTGTCTCCTTTTGACCTTTCCCAAACCCTTCCGGTTGGTGGTGGCTCATTAGTTCCCTATTCCTTATCAGGATCTTCTGTCATAAAACAACTCATGCCAATGGTTACTATGGTGCCTGGCCAAGGTGCGTGGTTTCAATCAGTGTGCTTCCCCTAACAAATTCAGGAATGTTCAATGGCTTTAAGAGTTTGTGATGTTGAGAACCCAGTATACCTACCCTTTGCTTTACATTCTTAATCTGATTTTAAAAAACAGTGAAACACGGAAAGATGTTCACTGAATAGGATATGACCATGATGTAAAAATCTATCATATAGCTTATTCCTTTTGAAAATAAAAGAGCTCTTCCTTTTGAAGAGCTCACCTTTAAGTTCAAGTTAACCCTAGGCCAGTCATTCTCAGCCAAGATGATTTTGTCTTCTAGGGAACATTCGGCAACATGTGGAGCCTCTTGATGGTTGTCACAGTTCTGGAAAAGGTGTTACTGGCAACTAGTGGGTTGAGGCTAGGAATGCTGTTAAGCGTCCTACAGTGCACAAGTCTGCCCCATAGCAAAGAATTATTCAGTCTACAATGTTAGTGATGCTGAGTTTGAAAAATTCTCTTGTAACCATTTTTGATACAACTGAAACTGATGGTCTAGCTGTTGATCCTTTTTCACTCTTGCCCAGTCTTTATTTCCTGTCTCTCTGTGTATGTTGAATAAGCTGGGTGTTTACTGTTATTACAGAGGTTCTTGATTAAGATTTTGATATTTTTCTCTGTTATTGGGAGAAATTGATAACTTTGAAAATTGACAGTTTTTCTATGATGCAATTAGACAATTTAAAGAAATATTCTGTAACCAAGAGGTGACTGCACTCTCCTTAGCTGCTTTTCTTCCTCTTTTTTTGCAGTAAGTCATAAAGGCATTACTCAGTTTTTGTGTTTTGAAAGATTGAAAGTTGTGTACAATTTTTCCTGCATTCCAGAAGCTCTCAATCTAATAGTGGAAATGGGCAAAACATTTAAATTACTTTAGTACAAGAGCATGTGTGCATGCCAACTTGTTTCAGTGATGTCCAACTCTTTGCAACCCCATATGGATTGTCGCCGACTACGCTCCTCTGGCCATAGGATTATCTAGGCAAGAATACTAGAGGGGTTGCCATTCCCTTCTCCAGGGGATCTTCCCAACCCAGGGATTGAACCCATGTCTCCTGTGGTTCCTGCATTGCAGGTGGATTCTTTACTGCTGAGCCATCAGGGAAGCCTCTAGTACAAGGGAATACCTGTCATATTTAATAGCGGCATCAGCAGAATACTATTTGGGTACACATGAAAGAGAATCCAGGCATAATTTATAATTTACCTACTCCTGGGATAAATGCTGTTGGATAAATATGCCTGCTCTAAAGGGTCACTTCCCGCTTGTCACTTTCCTCTGGTGGCAGGCTTCTTGTGTGCCTTGGGGGTTGATCGACAGCCGCCTGGGGTAAGGATGTCAGCTTTAATCATTCACCTTCTCCTGTGCAAAGACAGCAAGGAGAAAACGCAGCTCAGCAAGGCTGAGAGGGCATGAAATTGTGTTAAGCAACACTCATGACAATGACTGGATTTGCTATTTTAGAGTAAGTGACTAAATGTTTTTTTCTGAAATTGTAATTTTCCTGTGCTGTTAAGTGTAAAGGTGACCGCGCCGTGGCGGGCTCTCAGCAGTTTGTACTCGACAGCTAATCAGGTTGATTCATTCGGTGAGGTGGGCAGTGAGCTCAGTCATAAAGCCGAACTGAGTTCTTACCTCACTGAGATGTACAATGCCACACATTCTTTTTCTTTCTCATTTTTGAAGGAAAGAAATCTCTGCAGACTTTTCAGGAAACGTTGTGAAGACATGAAGTTTTATATTTGCAGTACAAAATATAATCATCTGTGAACAAAACCAGTTCCCTTGTTGAGTTTGCTTGCAGCCTTTCAATAAATGATTCAGGCTGCTGTCACCAATGGGACTCAAAGTTTTTGGTAGGGACTATCCTGAGTTTATTCTAGCTCAATCCCAATGCTAGTGGAGTGTAAAGTATATGTTTATCTATTGCTAACTTCATCAGAGCTGACCAGAAGCAAGTTAGCAAGAGCTCAGTATTACCAAGTTTCCCCACAGGATGGCATCCACTGGTTGAAAACAAAATTTACAGCATTAGCAAACTCATAAAAATAGAGATGGAGTAAATTTTCTATTAGGCTTTACAATGTTTAGGGTTTATTTTGATACACATTTTAACTTGATCATAGTGAGTGAAGGTGGTGTGGGTGTTTGCCAGGAGCTGGCATGGGAACACAGATGGAATTTGTGGTATGTGCAAAGAGAAAAATCAACTTGTGCTGAGGGTGGAGTTGCTAACAAATAAAGCTTAGCATTTCAGAGCCCCTGATCACCAGCTGGCCATTTATGGAATTAATTTTTTTCCCTCCTTCAGAAGATTAGCCACTATCAAGATATCAAATCAGAACAAGCAGAGTCTCAAGACAAATTAAAGAGGAGAGAACAAGATGATTTGTGGTTTTGGTTTTGTCATAACAGAGTGCTAATATTTTTATAGCATGAAAAGAATAAAAGTATAATATTTCAGCTAAATGACCACAAAAGTCACATGGACTAACCCTGAATGCTTCTAATGGGGAAAAAACTTCCAAAGAGAAGGAGAATTTTTTCTTAGCCAGGTCAAGAACAAGGGCAGTGGTCCCTCAATATATCCACTTAGAGTGGACTTATCCAGTGGGAAGGAGAATGAAGGGGTCTGTCTTGAAGCCATGTGTGCCCAGCAACTATATTTTCTTTTTTTTTTTTGATGTTAACAATTGAATTTGTTACAGTATTGCTTCTGTTTTATGTTCTGATTCCTTGGTCCCAAGGCATATGAAATATTAGCTCCTTTACCAGGGATTGAACCCACACACCCTGCATTGGAAGGTGAAGTCTTAATTATGGACCACCAGAGAAATCCTTATATTTTCAAAATAAGATTTATATTGCAATTCAGTAAGAATGGCAGTTTTCTAAAGATGATTTAGTCACTGTAAAAGTGACTAAAGTGGAGAAATGTCATCTGTCCATATTGAAGGATGCCATTATTATTAAAAACACTTGGGGCAGCTGGGAGGTTGGTAGAAACTGGGGGTAGGAGCATTAAGACTCTTTCAACACACCCTTGGTATCTCTGTGGAATCTGAGCCTTCTGGCCTTCTGAGCCTTTGTCAGATCACTTTCCATTGTGGGATATTTTCTTGAATCTTTCAGAGCCCTGTACAGTGAACAACTGCTAGGGATTATCTTCCTTCATCCACCTTTGAGACTCCTCTGTGAGCCTCCTATCCTTTTGTCCATTACATCTCACAGGCCTTGTATGGCTAGCCCTATCAAGCATACTTCCCCATCACCTTGGAAAGGACACTGAAGTCCTCTTGGAGGAATTATTTCCTCACTAGTCAAGTCAAGTCACAGTTCATTTTTTCCTACTACTAGCTGTCAATCCCATTTCGGCTACCGAGTACCTTGGAGCTCAATGTTTGTGGGCAGATATGCTTTTCTACACATCATTTGCACTAGAGGTATCTACTGTAAAGCTTATAGAAGGCAAGAGTGTTGTCTTTTTCAGCTCACATAGCTCTTGCAAATGTAAGTATTTCATTTTAAAAAGTGCAGAACAGCAAACAGAAGGAAGCTACTAATGATAACATCTTGGTGTTTGAAAATACCCCAACTGTAGGTATAGCAAATTGCTTCTGGTTCATTAAATGTGAATTTTGGAAGAGACTGTTTAAGTACCAATAACTGTAACCAATTCGTTAAAATGCTGATTCACTCTGAGTCTGGGAGTCTGTATTCTTAACCTTTCCCTCGGACAGGTAGAGGTGAACTAATGTTATACAGTAAGTCCCCTACATATGAACCTTCAAGTTGTGAGCTTTCAAAGATGCAAACATACATTTGCATGTCCTGTAAGTTAGTTCATGTGTCTAGCATTATTTGTAAAATCTGGGTGTCTAGGCTACCTTTTGTTGGACTTATGAACAAATTGGATTTACAAATGCACTCTTGGAACAGAACTTGTTTGTGTGTAGAGGACTTACTGTATGACACTTGAATCTTTTGTTTCTGGAAACCCATTGACTCTTGAAGGGCTCAATGGAATAATGGTGATAATATTTAAATCTAATGATCCTATTTCTTGGAAACAATAATAATCTTCCTACACATGTTTGTCTGTCTTATTTGTGCATTTTAGAACTGGATATAGGAATCTGTGAATCTAACATGTTTTAAATCAGTTTGGAGTCCAGAGTTGAAGTATATAGAGAAATTAGAGCAATGTTATTATGTATTGCAAAAGCAGAGAAGCCCCGGATCCTCTCATCTGCCCACATCGGTTGTGTTTAACAAAGAGAATTTTGTACTAGTGTTTTGAAAATGGGCCCACGTAACACCTAGGCAAGCCCAGGACACCTCTTAGGTAGGAATATTTGCAAGAGCAAAATCTCCTCAAGCCATGTCAACAGTGCTTCTACAGTTATAAGTCATGGTTCTTTGATGGTATTCTGTTAGGCAAAGAAGAAGAAAAAATAATACCAGGGTTTTTTTTCTTTTACTTTTTTTTTTTTTGCTCTGATATTATCAATGTAGAAGCCAAGACATAAAGAGGGCTTTGACATCTCTGTTAGTAAGCAAACAGAGTGGTTACAGTTCTTCTGACAAGAAGGTGTGGAAGGGGGTGCCCTGGAAGGTTCTTCCCCTGTCTCTCCCCACTCTTCGTCTCCTCCAACTTGACAAGCTGATTGCAGAGGCCAGTGAAAACGCCCGTGTCTCTTTCAGGTTGAGAGCACTTGTTTGGCATCTGTGCGATGGCTTTCTTGCTGTGGGGCGTCAAGTCACGCAATGGGAAAGAAGGCAGCAGTCTCAGCCCTGGCCTTCTTATGAGCGCTGTGCTGAAGAACAAGTGGCCCAGTTAGAAACTGAAGAAAATACTTCACTGTGGGGGGGGCACCAGCTTACTTTACCGACTGCAGCTTTGTTAGCAGATTGACAGGAGCAGCCAGCAGAGGTTGCAGCAGCTGAGAGGATACGGAGACAGAGTTCATGGTTCCTCAAGAGGCAAGAAATCACTCTTTCTCTCACGGGTGTTGGCAAGTTGTTGATTTTGAAAATCAGAAACCTCATTCACAGCCTGTTTTCTAGACATTATTAATATCTTAAATTACTTTGAGAGATATTACCCAAATTTAATGTCCCACGATACTTAAACTATTACAAATTTCTCCAGGACCTCCGTTCAGCCTGTGCATCCACATGTGGCCATTTTCATAGTTCTCCTCAGGATTTTCTCACACAGAGCCCCAAGTCCTTGGCTGTCTGCAAATGTTGCCTTTGGTTATTTCTTGGTGTTTTCAGGAGTTGCTTTGTATATCCCCACTATCATGTTTTCTTACGCCAGGCGCAAAGATGCCCATCTTTCCTGCAGAGCCTTTGTCTTCCTCAGTCAGACATCAGTCAACCTTGTGTTCTGTTCACTGCTCCCAGGCACTGACTTTGACTTACTAGACCCCTTTATCTGTTGGTTCTGTGTTCAGCCTAAAGCGGAGTGAATACACACACACACACACACACACACACACACACACACACACACACACACACATATATATCTTTTCCTTTTGGGGACCATACTCTGCTTTCTTTCCGCTTATGCCTGGAGGCTCAGGGATCTTCATGTCCTGACTCTTCCCCTACACCTGCCCTGTAGACACTCTGTGCTCAATCAGGCCTGTCATCAGTTGTGTGCACGATGACACACAGTTCTGATACCTGAGTTTCCAGGCGCTTTTGGAGATTGTGACATTATTGGACAGATTGGTGTAACTGCTATGTCTTCAACTTTGTATTAAAATCTTTTCATGGTAATTCCCTCTATCCTTCCCTGCCCCCACATCAACAACCGCATATTCCCACCAATATTCTTATTCTCTTATCTCACCTTTCAAAGAGGACCAGTGATGTCAGGTAAAATGTTCTTAACCTCTTCCTCTCCACTCATAACATGACCTGTATGTACTCAGAATCTAAGGTCTTTCTCATTCAGTGTAAGAAAAATCTCATCCTTCCTACAGCAAGCAAACATTGCTGAGGGTTTGGAGGCACAGATTATAGAGCCAGATCGCTGTTAGTATTCAGATCTTGTCTCAGCTTTCTCATCTGTAGTAGGGGCATAGTTAGGTATAGTGGTTGTGAGAATGTAATGGGACTTTCCCACTTCAAGCAGTGTGCTCAGCATCATAGCTGACAGACAGTTATCACGAACCATATTGATTCACACTTCTTGGGCCCTGGATCCCATCTCTCATATTTGTAGAAAATATACTCAATCAATTGTGATGACCATCTTCTGTGTAGTTATCTCTATCTTCCTTACTGGCTTGAGTGTGCTCTATATTTTTGTTTCGTTTTCCTTTCATTCTTATTTTGGGACTTTAAATGGCAGGTCATCCCGTTGAATACTGCAAGGTCAGTCTCACTTTTTAAAAACAATATATTAAATTTGCTTCCCTATGTACCCTGATTTCTTTATGCCTTTGCTTTGTCTTTCTCTTTCTTAATGGCCATATATGTTTGTTAGAGCTCATAGCATCTTCTTTTTATATTTCTTCCACTACATCTAAACTTATAATCTTTCAGTTTTATTAGCCGGCTTTGTTCAAAATGGACAGCCTCAGATTTCAGTGGCTTACAATAAAATTATTTGCTCAAAACCTATCCTTTGAGGAGATAAGAGAGAGCTACCTTTAATTTGAAAAGGACTGCTTTGGATAGCCATTTGGACTGTGTAGATATGAGAGCTCAGGTATGTTGAGATGTCTGATATTAGAATACTATAAAATAATATAAAACAAATTTGTTTTTATTCCCCCTATGGGCAGAGGGTATCATTGAAGAAATTAATATGATATTAACTGACTATCTCTTAAATGCTTCTTCTTGATTCCATATATGAATTAAGGGGTCCAGAACTTAGGGGAAAAGGAGAGTAAAAGATCAATCTTTATTGTGTGTATATTCATTCACTAATTCTTTCATATATTCATTCATTCATTAAGTAGATATTTATACTGCATATTTATATTATAGATATGCACCATAGATATTTATAGTGTATATAGTACAACATGCCAGATACTCTGCTAGGTTCTGGGGTTATAATAATGTACAACCCCCCAGATATGGTCCCTGCCTTCTTAGACCCTTCAATTTTACCTCTACACATGCTTGGAGATTAAACACATCAGAGAGTTGACCATAGCAAATGAAGTGGCTCAGAGTGAGCTTCATGTGATAGAAGTCAGGGCAGCAAGTCTGGAGGGAGAGATGACTGGTGGCGGTCAGAAATGAAATGTGGTGTGGATTAGAACCTACTGGAGATTTTCAAAGCAACAGCAACAACAAATTAGGACACAAGGCACAAGACAGGATAAATAATTTGCACGATTATCATTTGTACATTGAAGGGTAATGCAGAAAATTTGTAGTTATTAGTTCACTAGTGAACCTTCCCTTGCCTCCTTCCATCTTCCTCACCCCCACCTCAATTAGAAGACTTGAGACAAAGTCTTTTATATCTTTTATTATAGGGTCTTAATGGCTAACATACTGCATGGATGTAGTGTGTGATTAAAAATTGCTTTTTTTCTAAGAATAAATAGATAAAATCATATGGGCCAAAGCTTTTATGAATATATTCTAGTTTCTGAATATCTTTGGATATCAAAGCAGTTTTGAGAATTTAGAAAAGGACATATTGTGAATTTGAGACCAAAAAATGTGGCAAAAATTGGAATGCCTCAAATGTAAGGGATGGACATGTGGTGGAGACCTCGAATATGCATAGGAGCTTAGTAGGCCATATTGTTTTCCTATAAGAGAATCTTTCTGCAATAGCAGTAGCTCATATTTCCTGAGCATTACCCTGTGGAAGTCACTGTGCTAAATATTTTACCCAGATTAACTCATTTGATCCTCCCAACATCATAGCCTGTGTTTTGTTCTACTATTATTCCCAGTTTATAGATGAGAAGATAGAGGCCTGGGAAGTAATGTAGCTTGTCAAATATTACACAGTGACCATGCATTAGAGCTAAGATTAGACTAAAGAGGTCACATTCTCAAACAGCACAATGTATTACCTTCTTATACAACCCAGTGTGAATAACGATAGATGAAGGTTGTGATATTGGTCATAGAGCATAAGAAGTCACAAGTACTTACGGAAGAGTCAAAGGAAGTAGAGCCTCCCACCCCTGTCCTTGAAAATCTGTTCTGTAAAACAGCTAAACAAAGCAGACTTGGTTTCCCAAAGGTTGATTAGGAGGAGCCAAACTGTAAACTGATGCTCCACTTAAGTAGAATAGAATCTATATTGCCTTTGATATGGAGTCCAGAAATTGATGGAATGCATAGTCAACACATTGTTTACAGACACTAAAAAACTTCTTATACTCTTTTTCTCAGGGATAGAAGGAGAGCAAATGGTACAGGGAGGAATGTTCAGTGGTTTCTGGTGTGAAGTGGGTAACTAGCCCTCCTGTGGTGTTCCTGTGGTGTTGCTTCAAGGAGAGGTGACTCTGTCTCTTTGCATCAGATGTCTATGATGGCTCCTATGCATGTTCTGGGGGTCTGCACTTGGGCTCTCAGGTGCATATTTAGAGCGATGGAGGTTATACTTATCTCTATTTTTATACTTATTTATTTTTAGGAAGTAGATGGTACATACTATGCTCCATTCTAGAATTTATGGATTTTGGCTGATACCTCAGTTCAGATTTTATCTCCTAGGCCTAAGCCTTGAGATCATGAAGCATGGTATTGTATTATAAGGCAACAATTACTTGCTCAACCATTTACAACTATTTTCTCAGGAGGTGGCCTTTTTGTCTCTCAAGGAAATGACAAAACGTCAATGAGGTTTCAGTTCAGGGGCTTAGGGGGAACTGGGAGTCTCACATTCACTAGTTGAATATGTTAAGCTAGGGATATTTTAAGCTGAGATTCAAATCAGAGATTCCCTTGAGGTAGATTCTGATGTTTTGTTTAACAAAGCAAACTATGAGTCCAAATTATTCATTACCATATTCATAAGTAGTCTATTTAGTAAGATGGTATGGAGATAATAATAAAAACAAATATTGAATAAAGCTCTTTCCCTGTCAAACTTTCCAGCACATACAGTATGTTGATTCATTGTTAGTCTGGAGTTGATAATTTAAAATTAATGAGCATATACTCTTGATTGCTAGGTGAGATACCTAAGAAATTGGAAATGTGTTGCTAGACTTCTAAGAGCTTTTCCTGTAGAACGATGTAGGATTAAGAAAAAAATTCATTTTTTTAAAAAGATATAATGAAGATCATCCATTAAAGAATATTTTTATTTATTTATTTTATTTTGCTGCACTGGATCTTCAATCTCCATTGCTGCAGGAAAAATCTTTTAGTTGTGGCATGTGGGATTTTTGATGGCAGCGTGTGAACTCTCAGTTGCAGTTGCAGCTGCAGCATACAAACTCTTAGTTTCTGCATATGCGACCTAGTTCCCTGACCAGGGATTGAACCCAGGCCCCCTGTACTGGGAGTGTGGTGTCTTAGCCACTGGACCACCAGGGAAGTTCCAAAATGCATTTTACATGAACTTTGACATCCAAAATATATTGTAGATGGTTCTCTTACTTAAATGTAGTAATAATCTGTACTAAATGGAAGTACTGTTACTGAGCAAAGGGCTCACAGACCAGCACACACAGAAGCCAATACTATGGCACTGGCTTTTGAGACAAGAAAGAGCTTTATAGTGAGGTTGATCAGTAAGGAGATAGGAGGCAGGGCTCAATTCTGTTCCTTGATCAGGAGTTTGGTCAAATTTCTTGAGTTAGGGGAGGACGGGTTGGGATGCAGAAGTGCTAGTGTGGCAGATTTCGGTCAGAGGGCTTTGGATTTTGGTCATTTCTTTTTAAAAAAATTATTATATTAATTGGAGGATAATTATTTAATAATATTGTGATGACTTCTGCCACACATCAACATGAATCAGCCATAGGCACACATGTGTCCCCTCCCTCCTGAACCCTGGAGCTGGTCATTTCTGGTAAGGTATTGTAAAGGCAACTTCAGCACCCATTTTCCTGGACAGCGGACCCTTTGTTTAGCATTCGGGTTCCTATCTGTGATGTTCCTGTCTTTTGGTTCCGTGGAGGGGAGAAACGTTGGTTTCAGGTGTTGTTTGCGGTCAGATTTTCTCCTCTGCACATGCTTTGGGCATATGACTTGCAGTTTTGTTCTGCGCTAATTCAGTATCTCATCAGAAACAGGATAAGATCAGTTTGGGGCTGATTCTGCAGTTACATTCCCAGGCTCAGTTCAGTTCAGTTCAGTCGCTCAGTCGTGTCCGACTGTCTGCGACCCCATGAATCGTAGCACACCAGGCCTCCCTGTCCATCACCAACTCCCAGAGTTCACTCAGACTTGCGTCCATCGAGTCAGTGATGCCATCCAGCCATCTCATTCTCGGTCGTCCCCTCCTTCTCCTGCCCCCAATCCCTCCCAGCATCTAAGTCTTTTTCCAATGAGTCAACTCTTCACATGAGGTGGCCAAAGTACTGGAGTTTCAGCTTTAGCATCATTCCTTCCAAAGAAATCCCAGGGCTGATCTCCTTCAGAATGGACTGGTTGGATCTTACAGTCCAAGGGACTCTCAAGAGTCTTCTCCAACACCACAGTTCAAACACATCAATTCTTCGGCGCTCAGCCTTCTTCACAGTCCAACTCTCACATCCATGCATGACCACTGGAAAAACCATAGCCTTGACTAGACAGACCTTAGTCAGCAAAGTAATGTCTCTGCTTTTGAATATGCTATCTAGATTGGTCATAACTTTTCTTCCAAGGAGTAAGCGTCTTTTAATTTCATGGCTGCAATCGCCATCTGCAGTGATTTTGGAGCCCCCCAAAATAAAGTCTGACACTGTTTCACTGTTTCTCCATCTATTTCCCACGGAGTGATGGGACCGGATGCCATGATCTTCGTTTTCTGAATGTTGCTCAGTGGTAAAGAGTCTACCTGCCAGTGCAGGAGACACAGGATATGTGGGTTTGACCCCTGGATCAGGAAGATGCCCTGGAGGAGGAAATGGCACCCCACTCCAGTATTCTTTCCTGGGAAATCCCATGGACGGAGGAGCCTGGTGGACTACGGTTCATGGGGTAGCAGAGTCAGACATGACTGAGCATGCGCACACTGCAGTTACAGTCCCAACAATATTTACTAGTATTAATTTTTCTTATCCTTTCTCATTTGCTTCCATTCTATGTTTTTTGTATTTCTTGTATTTTATGATATTGCAACTAGAGTCTGAAGGCAAATTTCAAGTACTAGTCTGGCTTGCACTTGTCTTTGTGCATGTGTACGTGCTAAGTCGCTTCAGTTGTGTTCTACTTTTGAGGCCCTGTGGACTGCAGCTCGCCAGGCTCCTCTATCCAAGTGATTCTCCAGGTAAGAATACTGGAGTGGGTTGCCATGCCCTCCTCTAGGGGAGCTTACCAACCCGTCTCTCGGTAAGATGTCTCCTGCATTGGCAGGCAAGTTCTTTACCACTAGCGCCACCTGGGAAGCCCTACTTGTCTTTATATTCTCTTTTGTGCATCAGATTCTTTGCATAATTTCTGTGCATGAATTACCACCATTTATAGCTTACCAAGTAGAAATATATGCCTGTTTCATTTTTGCATCCTGTTTACTAACAGTGTCTTAACAAGGTAGTAAAATTCTAGATCCTGATATCTTATGAAAGCCTATTTGCTTGCCTTGTAACCATCTCAGAAACAGCTGCACTGTGTTCTCCTTAGGGTGGTGGGTGGATAGGACTCACAGAAAAAAAACTGTGATTAAATCTTTCTTTGTGATTTTCATTTTATAAAACTGAGAGAAAGTGATGATGTGGTAAGAACCACAAGAACACAGTATTGTGAGCAAAAGTGAATTGTGGCCTTTGTTCCCAAAATCATGAAGCAGAAGGGGTTCATTAAATCCTTGCCTGAAAGGTGGCTAGGGCACCCCTGCTGAAAAAATAGTCTGAAAGGTAGATTAAGATCTGTTAGAAAAGAAAAGTTCTCTCAGTTCTTCAGAGACAGTACCATTGCACTCAAATACAGGAAAATTATTCTTCCTTCATCATAAAATGAGGGAGAGGCTGGTTTGCCATGCAGCTAATGATGCTTGTGGGAGGGACCTTAGCAATGCATCTTCACAGACACATGCCTTCTTATTCCCCTGAGTCTATTTCTGTTTTGTATATAACTTTATTTGTATCATTTTTTAAGATTCTACACACAAGTGATATCATATGACATTTGTCTTTGAGTGAAAAGAAAGACTGTTATATCACTTAGTATGATAATCTCTAGGTCCATCCATGTTGTTGCAAATGACATTACTTAACTCTTTTTTATGGCTGAGTAATATTCCATTATATATTTGCACCACATTGTCTCTATCCATTCATCTGTCAATGACTGTTTAGGCTTCTTCTGTGTCTTGGCTATTGCTGACTCCCTTTGTGATTGAATCATTTTATGCTTCAATGTCTGTCACTGTACCTTTTGTATATTTACTTTGTATATTTTACTTTGTAGCTACCATGAGGCTCACATGTTTTATAGTTATAAAAGTCTATTTTAAGCTGATAATTTAACTCCATTTTATCCATACAAAAGCTCTACATTTTCGTACTCCCCACTTCTTGTTTCTGATGTCATGATTTATATGTTTACATTGTGTATGCACTAGCAAATTATTATAGCTATAGGTATGTTTAATAAGTTTGTGTTTAACTTTTATACTAGAGATAAATGTAGTTTACATATCACCATTTCCAGGTGGTACATCTGTAAAGAATCCGCCTGCCAATGCAGGAGACATAAGAGACATGAGTTCATACCCTGGGTCGGGAAGATCCCCTGGAGTAGGAAATGGCAATCCACTTCAGTATTCTTGCCTGGAAAATCCCATGGACAGAGGAGCCTGGTAGGCTATAGTCCATGAGATTGCAAAGAGTTGGACATGACTGAGCTTGCACTCCACTGTAGCAGAATTGCAATATTGTTTTGAATTAGACTGTATATTTGCCTATACCAGTGAGTTTTATACCTTTTTTCAGCTGAAGAACTCCTTTAGTCTTTCTTATAAGGCATGTCTGGTGGTGATAAACTCCTTCAGCTTTGTTTGTCTGAAAATACCTTTTTCTCTCTTTCAAATATGAAAGACAACATAACTGGATAAGGTATTCTTGGTTGAAAATTTTTCTTTCATTATTTTAAACATACCTGATACATCTATTCTGACTAGCAAGTTTCTGCTGAAAAATCGTGGTAGGGGGCTCCCTTATATGCAACAAACTGCTTTTCTCTGGCCGCTTTCAAAATTCTGTTTCTGTTTTTAAACTTTGACAGTTTGATTATGTGTCTTGGTGTGGGTCTCTTTGCTTTATCTTATTGATATTTTTAGGGCTTTGTGGATCTGCATGTTTATTTCTTTTCTTGGACTTGGAAATTTTTAGCCATTATTTCTATGAATAATTTTTTTTGTCCCTTTCTCTCTCCCTCCTGCTTCTGGGACTTCCATATTGCATATGTTATTCCAATGGTAGTATGCCGTTAAATCCCTTGTGCCACCTTCTCTATTTCATTCTTTTTTTCCTTTTTGTTCCTCTGAGTGAATATCTTTCACTGAATTATCTCCAAGTTTGTTGATCTTTTCTTCTGTTTGATCTAGACTAGAAGGCAATGGCACCCCACTCCAGTACTCCTGCCTGGAAAATCCTGTGGACTGAGGAGCCTGGTGGGCCGCAGTCCATAGGGTCGCTAAGAGTTGGACACAACTGAGCGACTTCCCTTTCACTTTTCACTTTCATGCATTGGAGAAGGAAATGGCAACCCACTCCAGTGTTCTTGCCTGGAGAATCCCAGGGATGGGGGAGCCTGGTGGGCTGCCATCCATGGGGTCGCACAGAGTCGGACATGACTGAAGTGACTTAGCAGCAGACTAGCTTTGAGACCTTCTATTGAATATTTCAATTCAGTTATTGCATTCACAGCTTTATGATTTTGATTTGGTCCTATTTGTATTTTCTATTTCTTTGTTGAAATTCTCACCTTGTTCATGCACTGCTTTCCTGATCTTAGTGAACATATTTATGACTTTTATTTTGAATTTTATGTTTTGGATAAATCAATTATCTCCTGCTTGTAGGGTTGGTTTCTAGAGATCATCTTGCTCTTTTGATTGGAGCATATTCTCCAATTTCTTAATTTTCTTTGACTCTCTGTGTTGATTTCTCTGTGTTACATGAAATAGCTGCCTTTTCCAGGCTTAAAATATTGACCTCATGTAAAAGATAAACTTTGTCAGTCAGCCTGGCCTGAGATTCTGGGTGCTTCTCAAACCTTTCTCGTTGCTCAAACTGCCTCTGTTAGTGTTCCCAGGAGATTAGTGTGTGTCAAGTCCTGTCAGTGTCCAGAAGGTGGAGAAAATGCTACATGTCTGTTCAGACTCCCAGAGGACTACTAATTGTTTGCCCTGTCGGCTCCCAGATGCATGCTAATTGGAAGCCCAACTTTTAGGCGGCAGCTGGGAAACTCAGAATGTTAGATTTGTGGTCTAGACGCCACCATGGAGAAACTGGCAGCTGGGCATTTTTGTTTACTTGTTTTGTGTTAAGCCTGTAGGAATAGCCACTAGGTCTGCTTGTGGACATAAAAAAACTTCTTCTTTGTGCTCTTTGGTCTGGGAAACTTGTGAATGCCATCCTGTTAGCTCCCGAATTTGGTGATTTAGGAGCTAGTCCATCAGTAGGCAGGTGAAGAAGTTGGGGCAGTAGATGTGTGAACTAGATCCTTCTAGGGAAAAGCTGGAGAATTGTTTTTTTTCTTCAGAATGAGCCAGGGGAATATGGTGTGGGAAGCATTCTTTCAGGTTCCCAGAGAAACCCAATGAGGTCCCAGCTTCAGGCTGATTAGAGGCATAACCCTCAAGAAGCATTTGGGAAAGTATGTAGTCAAACTTTTCCCTGGAAGGAGGAGGGAGCCGGGTGCTTTTGCCTGCTCCCTCTATTCTGAGCCAGGGGGTGAGGCGAGGGATGAGGAAGGGCAGGTGTGAGAAGTGCTCATGAGCCCATTTAAAACCAACTCTTCATTTTCTGTGCTGCTGGGGTACTTAATGTTGAACCCTATTGTCTCTCAGAGCTGGGTGATTTCTAAGTCAGTTCTCAAGTGCCGCCCATAAAAATTGGGACACAATTTGTAGTTCAAATCCTTAGCTTCTCAGGGAGAAGCTGCTGCTGCTAAGTCACTTCAGTCGTGTCCAACTCTGTGCGACCCCATAGACAGCAGCCCACCAGGCTCCCCATCCCTGGGATTCTCCAGGCAAGAACACTGAAGTGGGTTACCATTTCCTTCTCCAACGCACAAAAGTGAAAAGTGAAAGTGAAGTAGCTGTCGTGTCTGACTCTAAGCAGCCCCATGGACTGCAGCCTACCAGGCTCCTCCATCCATGAGATTTTCCAGGCAGGAATACTGGAGTGGGGTGCCATTGCCTTCTCCACAGGGAGAAGCTGGGCATTAGCAGTTCCCTACTGGTTATAAGGTGCTGAGCTGGAGTAAGGATTTATGATGTGAACATGTCTCCACCTTTCCTACGTGTTTAAATGTGGGTATTTTCTCAATTGCCTGCTATGTAGGAGTCAGTAACTGTTTCTTGCATTTTTTCAGAGGGAATTAATCTTTATGTAGCTGTTTATTTGGTGTGGTCCATAGGAGGCAGGAAAGGTGGTAGCCATATATTCCATTGTTTTTTTTAACATCTTCCTTTTGTAGCTCTTAATTAAAGAAATTCACTAAGCAAAAGGGGCCAAAGAGTTCTTTGGAGTTTTAAATAGATTTTTTTTCTGTAGGTTGCACATAGCAAGTAAACTTGAATCTTCTCTTTTACTTCATTTTATTGTAATTTATTTAATTAGGAAATAATAGTACATGTTCATTATATACAATTTTGATCATTATAGAGATATGGATTGAAGAAAGTAAAGATTCCCATAAACCCATCCCTACAGATAACTCTTATCGACTATTTGATGCACACACAGTCTTTAGTTTTTTCTATATATTATTTTTTATTAATATTATTTTATAAAAATTAAAATCATGCTGTAAATACTATTTTCAACTCACATTTTTACTTACATTCTATTTGAATGTGGCTGTTTAGATCAACTTCATTCTTTCTGATGGTTGTGTTTGTATACCTTTGTTTACCTGATTCTCTTCTGTTGGATGTTTTTTCCACAATCTTTGTCTATTACAAACATTTTCCTAAGTAATATCTTATACACTACAGTACAGCTGAGCTCATTTCACATGCTAGCAAGGTAACGTTCAAAATCCTTCAAGCTAGGCTTCAACAGTACATGAACTGAGAACTTTCAGATGTTCAAGGTGGATTTAGAAAAGGCAGAGGAACCAGAGGTCAAATTGCCAACCTCCATTGGATCATAGAAAAAGCAAGAGAATGCCAGAAAAACATCTGCTTCACTGACTACGCTAAAGTCTTTGACTATGGGGGTCACAACAAACTGGAAAATTAAAGAGATGGGAATACCAGACCACCTTACTTGCCTCCTGAGAAGCCTGTATGAAGGTCAAGAATCAACAGTTAGAACCAGAAGTGGAACTAGTTCCAAATTGGAAAAGGAGTACGTCAAGGCTGTATATTGTCACCCTGTTTATTTAACTTCTGTGCAGAGTACGTCATGTGAAATGCCAGGCTGGAGGACTCACAAACTGGAATCAAGATTGCCAGGAAAATTATCAACAACCTCAGACATGCAAATGATACCACTCTAATGGCAGAAAGTGAAGAGGAACTAAAGATCCTCTTGAAAAAGAGTAAAAAACCCCACTTAAAACTCAACATTCAAAAAACTAAAATCATGGCATCCTGTCCCATAACTTCATGGCAAATAGATGGGAAATAATGGAAACAGTGCAGATTTTATTTTCTTGGGGTCCAAAATCACTATGGGTGGTGAATACACCCATGAAATTAAAGACTCTTGCTCCTTGGAAGAACAGCTATGACAAAGCAAGACAGCTTATTCAAAAGCAGAGACATCACTTTGCTGACAAATATCTGTACAGTCAAGGCTATGGTTTTTCCAGTAATCATGTACGCATGTGAGAGTTGGACTATAAAGAAGGCTGAGCACCGAAGAATTGATGCTTTCAAACTGTAGTGCTGGAGAAGACTCTTGAGAGTCTCTTGGACATCAAGGAGATCAAACTAGTCAAACCTAAAAGAAATCAACACTGAATATTCATTGGAAGGACTGATGCTGAAATTGAAGCTCCAATACTTTGGCCACCTGATGCAAAGAGCCAAATCATTGGAAAAGACGCTGATGCTGTGAAAGATTTAGGGCAGAAGAAGGAGTGGATGACAGAGGATGAGATGGTTAGATGGCATCACCAACTCAAAGGACATGAGTCTGAGAAAACTCCTGGAGATAGTGAAGGACAGGGAAGCCTGGTATGCTGCATTCCATGGGGTTGGAAAGAGTTGGACATGACCAAACAACAACAATATATGTATCTTGAGTCACTGGTGGAAATAATATACATATCTTGATTCACTGGTGGGAATGTCTCAGTTTTATAAAATTCCCTAGGTGAAACTGATGGGCTGAATGAATAAAACATCATAATTTTAATATATACTGCAAAATTGCTCTTTAAAATAGTGGTATCCCTATTATTCTTACAACAATGTATGAGTTGTACATGAGAATATTAATTCCTTTCTTTCAATGACTGACAATGAATAAATTAAAAAGTGTACCTCACTATGATTTTGTTTGTTATTTGAATGTTCTGTTATATATGTGTTTGAACATAATTTAAAAAATTGGGATATTTGCTTATCTCTGTGTTGTCTCTTTACATTTTGACACATTTTTTTATTACTGTGTGAGATTTGTCAGAGATCTCTTTCTGTTCTCTCTGTCTCTCTCTACGTATGTACATGAAATTAATTGTTGCACATGTAGCAATTGTTTTTCCATTTACTTTTTAAATTAATTTGAATTATATTTTATTAATATGTTTCAATATTTATGAAACTAAATCCATTAATCTCTTTTTAAAGATCTCTTTATGGTTATAAACATTAAAAAAACTATCTAAAAATAGATAAAAATTTTTCCATATTGAAATATAAAACTTTTTGTTTTTTATCTTTTACTTGTTTTCATCTTTTTATTAAAATTTTTATATTCTATTTATTTCCAAGTCTAGGCATTGATGATATTTGAACTTTTATATTTAGAAAATAAACTGAGATTCAGTAAGAATTTTTTCAATATCAAACTCTAATAGTATATATCAAGTATAATTTACCAGAGACCATGTTATGCTGAATTCTTCATAATTCAAGGTTTCTAGTTCCACCTTGGTTCTTATCTTTTCTTCTTGCCACAAGCACATTTCCTTCAGTAAAAAAGGGCTATTTCACATATTTAAAAAGGCATTTTGCCTTCCCTGGTGGCTCAGCTGGTAAAGAATCCACCTGCAGTGTGGGAGACCTGGGTTCAATCCCTGTGTTAGGAAGATCCCCTGGAGAAGGGAATGGCTACCCACTCCAGGATTCTGGCCTGGAGAATTGCATGGACTGTATAGTCCACGGGGTCACAGAGAGTCAGACATGACTGAGTGACTTTCACTTTTACTTTCTCTTTCTAAGTTTCAATGAGAAGGTGAAAATAAAAGACTTTTGAGGGTGAAAAGTGGAAGGATAAAATGTAAACATAAAAAGCTCATTAACCCAAGGAAGAAGTAAGAACCAGTCAGGCAGCCAACCACATTACTAGCATCTGTCACTCCTTTCACACTGCTGCTGCTAAGTTGCTGCAGTTGTGTCCGGCTCTGTGCGACCCCAGAGACGGTAGCTCACCAGGCTCCGCCGTCCCTGGGATTCTCCAGGCAAGAACACTGGAGTGGGTTGCCATTTCCTTCTCCAATGCATGAAAGTGAAAAGTGAAAGTGAAGTCACTGAGTCGTGTCCAACTCCCAGCGACCCCATGGACTGCAGCCCACCAGGCTCCTCCATCCATGGGATTTTCCAGGCAAGAGTACTGGAGTGGGGTGCCATTGCCTTCTCCGCTTTTCACACTACTACCTATGAAACAATACTATTGTACTCACTTTTCTGAGAAGAGCAAAAGGTTTACTTTTTAAATATAATTCTATTAATTATCTATATATAAGTAAGAGAAAGTTGCCTTTCTGACAGTTACCATCAAAAAGCATCTTTCTGCTGTTGAAAAGGCTTGTCTAGATCATTTTTCCCTTCCTATGAGGCAGCCAACCACATTACTATCATCTGTCACTCCTTTCACACTGCTGCTGCTAAGTCGCTTCAGTCGTGTCTGACTCTGTGTCACCGCAGAGATGGCAGCCCACCAGGCTCCCGCTTCCCTGGGATTCTCCAGGCAAGAACACTGGAGTAGGTCGCCATTTCCTTCTCCAATGCATGAAAGTGAAAAGTGAAAGGGAAGTCGCTCAGTCGTGTCCGACTCTTAGCGACCCCATGGACTGCAGCCCATCAGGCTCCTCCGTCCATGGGATTTTCCAGGCAAGAGTACTGGAGTGGGGTGCCATTGCCTTCTCCTTCCCTTCCTATATCTGGTGTAAAAAGTTAGGTACATTAAACATGCATTGTATTTGGGAAGTTGCAAAAATGCTTAACTTTACAGCATTCTATTTCAATTCTCCTGATTGTTCAGCATAATTAAAATAAAGCTCTCAAACACAAACAGCTTTTCAAACACTTCCGGAAGTTTCTCCTTAGTCAGGCCTTCAGTGACAAGAACACATTATAAGCACTATAGGTGCTCTCCATTTAGGGGAATAGGTCCTCCAAGAGAGTTAAGCTTATGGAGTCTTTAAATAAATTGAGACATGCTTTTCCCCTTGATGTTGTATTTCCATAAATAAAATATATGGGACCTCTATGAAATAGTAATGAGGACGGTGATGATGATAATTAGGCTAAATATAGTAATGTTATCTGATCATAACTGAGGAGTTCTGACATAATATCAATAGTATCATATAACAACTACCATTCATCAAGTATTCTGGTTACTATGCCATGTAACAAGTAAGCCTAATACTTAGTAGTGTAAAACAACGATTTATTTTAATCTCATAGATTCTGTGGGTTAAGAATTTGGAAAGGGCACAGTAGAGATGACTTGCCTCTGCTCTAGGATGTCTGAGGTCTCAACCAGAAGACTTCAAGCTGAGAGATGGCATGATCTAAGACTCCTTCATTCATATATCTGTCGGTTATTGATGGCTGTCAGCTGGGACCTTAGCTGGGGCTTTCAGCTGGAAGATTTACACATAGCCTTTCCGTGTGTCCTGGGTTGGTTGTTGGGTTCCAAAGATAAAAGTTTCAAGAGAGTAAGACTCGGGCAGAAGATGTATTATGTTTTATGATTCAGCTTCATAAGTCAAGCAGGGCCACTTCTACATACCGTCTTGGTGTTAAGACAGTTACAAAGATCTACCCAGTTTCAAAGGGAAGTGAAATAGGTCCTGCCTCTTGATAGAGGAGTGCCAGTATCGTATGATAAGAAGACAGTGTGGAATAGGTGGAATGGGGTATATATTTTTATATATGTATATATTTATGTATTGTTGTTGTAGTTCAATTGCCCAGACATGTCCAACTCTCTGCGACCCCGTGGACTGCAGCATGCTAGGCCTCACTGTCCCTCACCCGGAGTTTGTCCAAGTTCATGTCCATCGCATCAGTGATGCCAACTAGCCATCTCATCCTCTGATGCCCTCTTCTCCTTCTGCCCTCAATCTTTCCCAGCACCAGGGACTTTTCCAATGAGTCAGCTGTTCACATCAGATGACCACAATACTGGAGCTTCATTTTCAGCATCCGTCCTTCCAACAATTATTCAGGGTTGATTTTCCTTAAGATTGACTGGTTTGATCTCCTTGCTGTCCAAAGGACTTTCAAGAATCTTCTCCAGTATAAATATACATATTTGTGTATATGTGTGTGTATATATATATATACACACACAGACACACATATATGCACGTCAACCATCTTTAGAAAACCCCACTTTTGGTGGGCGTGGGTTAGCAGTCAAAGCATCATGAATTATTTAATTCAGAAACTTTAACCATAGAAACTTAAACTGTTTCAGAGCATTCTAACCTCTAAGGAAGCATAAAATTCTTTAAATGATGTATTTTTTGGACATAGCAATTTCTGGAAATTTTTGCCATGAAATTCTAAGCACTAGTCTTCTTAACTGAAGTGGTTTATAGTAGCTGCTTATAACAGGTTCTACTCATTTTCATTGGGGCATCATTGATAAGAACTTGAACCAAGACTTGTCCCCATTGACATATAATTGCCAAGATTCTCTGGTAAAATCCCTGAAAAAGTCACTGACAACCCACTTACTTGATGGTACCAAAAGGAACCACCTTTGAAACTGAACTATCAGGGTTGAGACAGTTTGCCATTCTCTGATATCCCAGTGTTTGTGACTTTAATCAGTAGGAAAAAGAGAAGAAACATTGGTCTTTTATGATTTTATCATTAGATGGTATGACCAATTGTCTATCAGGAAAGTTAATGTTAAAAATTTGAGAAATTTGGGGAAGTGGATATGGCAGACATTGAAACTTTAAATTCTGTTTCACTCCTCAGAATCTCTGTGGAGTGTATAATCATGAAAAGCATTAACATTTTGACTAATGGAAGATATATAAACTATAACCCAATCAACACAGAAGCCAAAAATACTGAAAATGGGTTAGTCAACTATAAACTGAGTCCTTTATTATTTTCAAGCATTTAGGCCTGGAACCTACCCTCTTATGAATATTTCTTTTAAAATTACCAGAGGAAAATAGAATAAGATTAATATTCTATTCACTTGTCACAAATAACTATTGCTTTTAGTTACTAATACCATTTATTTCAAAGAGGTGAGCAGACATTCCTAAAAGCTCCCATTTGCCAGTGACAGAAGACAGCCATAAAGCCGACTTTTCTATTTGTGGTTAGATTTCAAAATGCTGAAATAGCCTATAATAAAATGTGCTTTGTTCCTAGAAAACTGTGTAGCTTGTATGACTTTTTACACTCAACAATTTTTTTCTTTCCTCTGTGAGGATTTTTTTTTTCCCCAAACTTAATTCTCAACTAGCTCATATTGAATAGACCTTTTAAATTACACCACCCTCTAGCTTGTTAGTGAGTCCAGAAGACTGAGATTCATATCTGACATTTTCTTTCTAATTCTCCACATTATGTTTACTGCTAAATCCTCATAATTTTACCTCCAAAATGTGTTTTAGGTCACACCTTTATATCCATCTTTACTTCTAGATTTCTAACACAAGTGAACATTATCTCTTGCCTGAACCACTGCAATAACCTCCAAATTCATCCTCTCATTTTGTCTCTTGCTCCTCTCAAATTCATTTTCTACATAACAGCCAAAGAATTATTTTTAAATCTTCAACTTAATCCCATGTTATTTCTCATCTTAAAAATTTTAAGTGGCTTTGCACAGCACTTAAAATGAAATCCAAATTCCTAATTTTCAGCTACAAGATGCCCATTGAAATATTTTCCCCATTAAGGTTATATATGATGCATAATTTTTATTTACCTCTTCAGATTCAGATTTCTAGATGGGAGCAGAGTGACATCAGGGCATTTACACACTCAACTATCCCCCTGCAGTTGGTTGCACCAGCTCCATTCAGATGACAACTAACTACTCCATATTATCATCACTGATCACTCCCTGCCCCTTTAGGCTCAGAGCAATAATGGTTTCTGACTGTTGGTATATGACTGATAAAATATATGGTAGTTGAAGTGTCCTAAAACATGGGTTCTTGGATTGAGTAACTCCATATATTTGAGAAACTCATAAATATTCTTTTGATAGGGAGGAATAGAACACTAGTAATCTATGGTAATCTTACTGTGTCATCATCATTTCTCAAATCTTCACTCATTTGACACAGGCTTAACTGCATGTAGAAAACAAGGCGGGTAGGGGACCAAGTGCTACAGCAAATGGTCTTAGAGTAGCAACAGTCTCTATAAAGATTGTGGATCAGTGGGCTGTTTCTGAAGTCCTGGAGGTCATACATGGTAAAAGAGACCAGTTTAAGGTCATAAAAATACAATGCAGAGTATAAGATGGAAGTCAGAAACCTTTGAGAGCATCTTAGAAAAGTCTTTCATTTCCTGTAGTCACAAGACAGCTTTGGCTGAGAATCAAGCCCAAGGCCTGATTGTAGAGGTTGCTGAGCTGTAGTGCTAACTCAAGGCTCGATCCAATTGGAATAATGGAATCTTAACTCCCTACCCTACCTGAAGGAATAAGACTTTCCTTGAATGAAATTTTAAAAATGTTTTTTAATTTTTTAATATATATAAATATAGTATTGAAGTATAGTTGACTCATATTGTTTCAGGTGCACAGCAAGGTGATTCAGTTATACAAACACACATATATTATTTTTGAAATTATTTTCCATCATAGTTATTATAAGATATTGACTATAGTTCCCTATGCTATACAGTAAACCTTTGTTGCTTGTGGCATATCTATTTTTTATTAGAAATCTAGCATTCTATTCATACTAAGTCAAACAAGTAGAATCAAGATTTCATAATTTTTTAGTTAGGCAAAAATTTGTATGTTTTCTAAAATATATTTACATGTATATGTATTCAAAAGCTTTTCTACTACATTGATAAAGGCTTGAGAAAGAACATCAAAAAAAATGAAAGATGGAGAAATTGGGGTTATTAAACTCCAATTGAAATGAAATGGGAGCATTGAATATGAAATAGAAAAAGTGAAACATGTAGCCCAATTGTTTTTAAACATGATTGCTCATCAGAAATATATCTGGAGCTCTGGAGAAAAAAAAGCAATACCTGAGCATTTGTATTTTTCAGAAAATTTCAAGATAAATCTGATATGCATCTGGATTTTTAAAAAGTGATTACAGGTTTTTCTATTAGATCCTAGTTTGGTGATATAGAATTCTATCATTTTTCTGTTGACCAATCATGATACAATGGTATTGAGTAATAGTTACATAATCACAATAGTAAAAGATGTTTGTCAGTTTTCACAATCAATAGCCAGACAAAAACTAAAAGATAATTACAACTGCAAGCCATAATGGGAACATGATTAACAATATAAGATAATTACATAGAATTTGGGGGAGCTCAGGCAGAGTGATGTGGTAAGTGGAAGTGCATACATGCATGTGTTTTCACCCACCCAACGAGTGTTTTGGTTGGTGCATGTAATCCATTTACATTTAAGGTAATTCTCGATCTGTATGATTCTTTTACCTTTTCCTTAATTGTCTTGTTTTTATTTTCTGAAGGTCTTTTCCTTCTCTTGTGTTTCCTGCCTAGAGAAGTTAGCATTTGTTATAAAGCTGGTTTGGTGGTGCTGAATTCTCTTAACTTTTGCTTGTCTGGAAAGCTTTTGATTTCTGCATCAAATCTGAAGAAGAGTCTTGCTGCATAGGGTATTCTTGGTTGTAGGTTCTTCTCTTTCATCACTTTAAATATATCATGCTTTCCAACTGTGGCTTGTAGAGTTTCTGTTAAGAAATCAGCTGATAGCCTGATGGGATTTCCCTTCTATGTTGTTGATTGTTTTTCCCCTGTTGCTTTTAATATTTTATCTTTGCCTTTAATTATTGTTTGATTACTATGTGTCCTGGTGTGTTTCTCCTTGGGTTTATCCTGCCTGGAACTCTCTGTGCTTCCTGGACTTGGTTGACTATTTCCTCTCCCATGTTAGGGAAGTTTTCAGCTATTATGTCTTCAAGTATTTTCTCAGGTCCTTTCTTTCTCTTTTTTCCTTCTGGTACCCCTATAATGTGAATGTAGTTGCATTTAATGCATCCCAAAGATCTCTGGACATGGAACAACAGACTGATTCCAAATCAGGAAAGGAGCACATCAAGGCTGTATACTGTCACCCTGCTTATTTAACTTATATGCAGAGTACATCATGTGAAATGTTGGGCTGAATGAAGCACAAACTGCGATCAAGATTGGTGGGAGAAATATCAATAACCTCAGATTCACAGATGACACCACCCTTATGGCATAAAGTGAAGAGGAACTAAAGAGCTTCTTGATGAAAGTGAAAGAAGAGAGTGAAAAAGTTGGCTTAAAGCTCAACATTCAGAAAACTAAGATCATGGCATCTGGTCCCATCACTTCATGGGAAATAGATGGGAAAACAATGGAAACAGTGAGAGACTTTATTTTGGGGGGCTCCAAAATCACTGCAGATGATGACTGCAGTCATGAAATTAAAAGACACTTGCTCCTTGGAAGGAAAGTTTTGACCAACCTAGACAGCATATTAAAAAGCAGAGACATTGCTTTGCCAACAAATGTCCATCAAGACAAAGTTATGGTTTGTCCAGTAGTCATGTATGGATGTGAGAGTTGGACTATAAAGAAAGCTGAGCACTGAAGAATTGATGCTTTGAACTGTGGTGTTGGAGAAGACTCTTGAGAGTCCCTTCGACTCCAAGAAGGTCCAATCAGTCTATCCTAAAGGAAATCAGTCCTGAATATTCATTAGAAGGAGTGATGTAGAAGCTGAAACTCCAATACTTTGGCTACCTGATGCAAAGAACTGACTCACTTGAAAAGCCCCTTGATGCTGGGAAAGATTGAAGGCAGGAGGAAAAGGGGATGACAGAGGATGAGATGATTGGATGACATCACAGACTCAAAGGTCGTGAGTTTGAGCAAGCTCTGAGAGTTGGTGATGGACAGGGAAGCCTGGTGTGCTACAGTCGATGGGGTTGCAAAGAGTCAGACATGACTGAGTGACTGAACTGAACTTAACTGAACTGAAAGGTCTGTTAGACTGTCTTCATTTTTTTTAAATTCTTTTTTTCTATATTCTGTTCTGTGGCAGTGATTTCCACCATTCTGTCGTCCAGGTCATTTATCCATTCTTTCTGCCTCCGTTATTCTGCTGCTGATTCCTTCCGGTGTTATTATTAATCTCTGTTTGTTCTTTAGTTCTTCTAGGTCTTTGGTAAACATTTCTTGCACCTTCTCAATCTTTGGCTCCATTCTTTTTCTTTGATCCTGAATCATCCTCACTATAATTATTCTTAATTCTTTTTCTGAATGTTTGCTTATCTCCACTTCATTTAGTTGTTTTTTTCTGGGATTTTGTCTTGTCCCTTCATCTGGGACATAACTTTCTGCTTTTTCATCATGGTTAATTTTCTGTAATATGATTTTTGTTTTAGCCACTGTGAGACCATGCTTCTTCTTGCTTCTTCTGTCTACCCTTTGATGGATGAGGTTAAGAGGCCTGTGTAAGGTTCTTCATGGGAGGGACTGGTGATGGGAAAAACTGGGTCTTGCTCTGGTGGGCAGAGTCTTGCTCAGTAAAGCTTTAATCCAATTATCTGCTGACGGGTGGGGTTGAGCTCTCTCCCTGGTAGTTGTTTGGACTGAGGTGACATAGCCCTGGGGTCTACAAGCTCTATGGTAGGGTTAATAGTGAACTCCAAGAAGTTTTATGCCAAGGAGGACCTTCCAGGGTCCCCGTCTCTGTGGTGAGCCCCTACTGTCCCAAGCCGCCATACGAGGTGCTCCAAAACTAGCCGGTAGTTTTGGCTCAGTTCCTGTGGGGTCGCTGCTCCTCTCCTCTCAGTCTTGGTGCATGCAAAATTTAGTCTGTGCCCTCCAAGACTGGAATCTCTGTTTCCTCCTGTCCTCTGGAAGGCCTATGATCAAGTCCCACTGGCTATCAAGACAGATTCCCTGGGGATTCCCAGTCCCTTTGTTGGATCCCCAGGCTGGAAGGCCTGACATGAGGTTCAGAACCTTCACAAAAGTATGAAAACTTCTCTGATATTATTGTTCTCCAGTCTGTGGGTGTCTCACCTGGTGGGTATGGGATTTGATTTTTTTGTGACTGCACTTCTCCTACCATCTTGTTGTGGCTTCTTCTTTGTCTTTGGACATGCATTATCTTTTTTTGGTGGGTTCCAGTGTCCTCTTGTTGATGGTTATTCAACAGCTCAGTTCAGTTCAGTTCAGTTCAATTCAGTCGCTCAGTCGTGGCCGACTCTTTGCGACCCCATGAATCGTAGCACGCCAGGCCTCCCTGTTCATCACCATCTCCCGGAGTTCACTCAGACTCATGTCCATTGAGTCAATGATGCCATGCACCCATCTCATCCTCAGTTGTCCCCTTCTCCTCCTGCCCCTAATTCCTCCCAGCATCAGAGTCTTTTCCAATGAGTCAACTCTTCGCATGAGGTGGCCAAAGTACTGGAGTTTCAGCTTTAGCATCATTCCTTCCAAAGAAATCCCAGGGTTGATCTCCTTCAGAATGGACTGGTTGGGTCTCCTTGCAGTCCAAGGGACTCTCAAGAGTCTTCTCCAACACCACGGTTCAAAAGCATCAATTCTTCGGTGCTTAGCCTTCTTCACAGTCCAACTCTCACATCCATATATGACCACAGGAAAAACCATAGCCTTGACTAGATGGACCTTAGTCAGCAAAGTAATGTCTCTGCTTTTGAATATGCTACCTAGGTTGGTCATAACTTTTCCTCCAGGGAATAAGTGTCTTTTAATTTCATGGTTGCAGTCACCATCTGCAGTGATTTTGGAGCCCCCCCAAATAAAGTCTGATACTGTTTCTACTGTTTCGCCATCTATTTCCCATGAAGTGATGGGACTGGATGCCATGATCTTTGTTTTCTGAATGTTGAGCTTTAAGCCAACTTTTTCACTCTGCTCTTTCACTTTCATCAAGAGGCTTTTTAGCTCCTCTTCACTTTCTGCCGTAAGGGTGGTGTCCTCTGCATATCTGAGGTTATTGATATTTCTCCCGGCAATCTTGATTCCAGCTTGTGTTTCTAGCTGCAGTTTTTGTGCCATTGCAGGAGGAAAGAGCACACATCCTTCTACTCAGCCATCTTGAACCAGAAGCCCTCCTTGAAAGAAACTAATGGCTGCTCCTGGGTGGGGTATTTTACAAAGAGGTGCCAGTTCTCCTTGGTACTTACTGCCCCTCTCCTTCATGTTTCCTCTGCCCATAATCAGAGTTAGATCCCAATGTGGATCAGATGGAGGCATACCAAACATGCTTTGGAAAGGTGTAGCTTATACATCCAAAGGATTGTTGGATAACACCAGTTTGTATTAGTAACAATTAGGAGCATGTATAAGTGTGAATTTTATGAGTGTTATTTAGTTGGACAAAAATGATTGATATATACATACCCACAGAAATTAAAGAATTTAATGTATGGTTTAAACACCTTGGAGTGATTTTAATCAACTTGTGTTGTTCAGTTTCCAAGTTGTGTTTGACTCTTCATGACCCCATGGTCATTGGTGGCCTACCATCAAAAAAGTGTTAATACTGCAATTTCCTTGGCATGTTACAGAAGGAATTAAAAGTCCCTGGGAGAGAGAAAATACTAAATTCATGTAATAGCATAAGCTGCTCAGATACTCCTAACAATCCCATCAGGAGGACTAGGAACACTTTCTCATAAAGGCATTAAAAAACAGAAAACAAAACACCTTGGTGAGCAGTCACTAATGTCCTTGAAAAACTTTGGTGGCTGTACTCTGTAGGTTGGAGGTCATGGCGGGGGGGGGGGGGGGGGGGGGGGATGCTGATTAGCTTACTCTAATCAGCTAGATAAATCCCAATTTAGGGCTGTGGATTTCAGTAATAGCAAAGCATTAGTACTCTGAATGACACAATTAAAGAACAGAGAATAAAACTCCATTTCCAATATCTACAAATCCTGGTTTGACATAAGGTTGTAAATCAGAAACCTTATAAATTAAAAATATATTTCTTCATTGATTTTAAACAGTTTGGTGATATTTCTCTTTGTGTCTTTTTAGTCAAAGTAATTCAAAATTCTGTTTTCCTGCTGCTTGTTTTTTAAAATAATTAATTGGTTATTAATTTGTCAGTGTCAGGTCTTAGTTGCAACAAATAGGATCTTTGTTGCAACATGCAGGATCTTTTGTTGCAGTGCTTGGATTCTCCAGGTGTGGCTCACTGGGTCTGGAGCACATGGGCTCAGTAGTTGCAGCATGCGGGCTTAATTACTGCAGTGGCATGTGGGATCTCAGTCAGTTCCCAGGGATCTCCCTCAGTTCCCTGACCAGGGATCAAACCCCTGTCCTTGCATTGCAAGGAAGACTCTTAACCATTGGACCACCAGCAGTCCTGCCTGCTGCTTGCTTTAAAACTTTAACCCTTAACCCTTTGTCAAAAGTCAAGTCCAACTTATAAATTTTATGTTGTGTAAATATATCATTTATATATTAGTATATATGTTACATATATGTATACTCCGGGAGCTGGTGATGGACAGGGAGGCCTGGTGTGCTGCGATTCATGGGGTCGAAAAGAGTCGGACACGACTGAGCGACTGAACTGAACTGAACTGATACTCCAACTGGAGTTAAAAGAGGAATGTAGATAAGCATGTGTGACAGATTAAGAAGATTTTAATAGGCTCTGAAGAGCATGGTTGGAAATCCATTGGTCAACTAGTCAAGGTGATTGGCTCGTTGCTTTTAGAATTGTCCTTTCCCGATCTAAAAGGAAGGTGATGACTTATTGCTATCAAAGGCACTGCATCCTCATAGAACTCATAAATAATATTTAGTGACTCAGTGATTGCTTTAGTCAATTCCTTAAGTACCTTGGGATGTGTGTTACTCAGTTCAGTTCAGTTCAGTCGCTCAATCGTGTGTCCGACTCTTTGCGACCCCATGAATCGCAGCTTGCCAGGCCTCCCTGTCCATCACCAACTCCTGGATTTCACTCAAACTCACGTCCATCTAGTTGGTTAGGATCTGATAATTGGGTGGAATCCAGTTTTTAATATACTCTTTTATACGAAGCTGACCAGTTTTTTTTTTACCGCATATCTAGTTAATGACTGGTATAGAACACTAAGGAAAAGTTGCTAGTCTCATTGGTGGAGTTTTTTTTCCTTTTACTATAGGTCTAGTAAAATAAAAGTGAATTTCAAGTTTATTTTTCAGGATCCTCCTGAAGAAAGAACATGTATCTCAAGAAATATATTTTAAGATCATATAACTAAGGATTAATGAAATTTATTAAATATGTTAGTGATTATTTTCTCATGACAATAGATTTTAATTCACAGGAAAATCTTTACCAGCTTGAAGCTGACTTTCAAAAGTTAATATAACAGCAGTAACAACAAAAGTTAAGACTGATATTCGTTTAGCATTCTGTTCTAGGCCCTGTGTATTAAGAGCTTTATACAGGTGAACTCACTGAAACTTCAGGTCATATTACTATCTGTGTGGTATCATATACAGTTTCACAAATGAGGGAACTAGGTTTAGAGAAGTTAAATAAAATTTTCATGGTCAAACAGTTAAGTGGCTAAGACAGCATTGAAACCTAGACAATGTTTAAATCCATAGTCCATGCTAAAATGTATTCCCCTTGATATTTCTCTCTAATTATGGTGATGGGGTAAGCAGAACTAAGAAAAACTGGCAGTTCATAGTCTCAAAGGAGTCTAAAAATTAGATATGTGATGAAATTTAAAAGTCATCTAGCCAAACCATCTTCTTTTACTGATGAAAAACATTAAACTCCCAACAATATAATGTAGAAACCATCTTGTCTGGGTTCACCTGCTACAAATTAAGGGAATTTGGCATGCTGCGATTCATGGGGTCGCAAAGAGTCAGACACGACTGAGCGACTGAACTGAACTGAACTGAAGCTTCTCAATTCCTTAATGTTCTCATCTGCAAAATGGGGATGATAGTAAATAATGGAGTTTACCTCAAAAAGTTGCTGCACGAGTCAATATTATCCATGTTATTTGTATCTAGCTTTCTCTCTTTCTACAGTTTAAGAACAAGAGAATTCGTTAAGTGTGTTAGGAAGAATGAGTAAATACACAGCTATCTATGTGTTGTTTTATGATATAATTCTCAGACATATTAGAATAAAAAAATAAAAAATAGACATATTTTTATTAGAATAAAAAAATGTTTGTCAGAACTCCAACCAGGAGTATATATAGCAAAATAAAAAAATTAATTAAAAATTGGCAGAAATGAAGGCAATACATACACATACATACACTTTTTATTTTTGGTTTCTTGGGGCTCTTTTATAGACAGGAGGAGGTTTTCTATCTTTATCAAGATACACACTTTAAAAGTAGCAGAAAACCCAACCAATGCTTACCTCTCCATACTAAACAGTTATAGTGATTAACAAGAAACGCTGAGTAAGCAGTTGGTGGCACTGGTTTATGTATAACCCTGTTAGGGTTTCTGTCTGTAAATTGTATTGCCTTTCCTCTCCTGGTCTCAAGATGGTCCTGCTGCTCCAGAAATCATGAGCTGTGTTAACACATAAAAATAGGGAGGGAATGGAGTGAGCCTCTTCTATCCCTTTTATTAGGAAAAACAAAAGCCTTCCAAGAAAACCCTAGCATATCTAATATCTTATTTGTCAGAACTAGGGCCATCATATTTCCAGCTGGTTTTCCAGTGCAGGCAGCCAATGGACAGTAGAGTTGAGAGTGGATTTTAGCTAGTCCATTGTGTTATTTAGACTTATGATGACTATATGTTGACCACACTTATGTATTAGCTGGGAGATATATTAATGGAAATGGGGAAAGAAACTACTGCTTACAGAGTAATTCTAGGCTGTAGGTTAGGTACTTCATGGTCATTGTTTCATTTAATCCTCAAAACACCTTTGGGAAAATAGATGAATAAACTGAGACTTGGGAAGGTGAAACCTATTGCAAGTATCTTAAAATACATAATATTCTTTGAATCTCAGTTTAACTGACTTGACAGTCTATGTTTACGATTAGAGCATAGAAAAATGAAAAAAGCTGAATAGCCACAAATTAGTGAATGCTTACTAAATGTCAGGCATCATGAAAACTAACACATTTAAAAATAAATGATCACATCCCTCCTCACAATAATCCTGTGAGATATCTGTTCCTATTTTATAGGTGGGTAAATGGAGTCAGGGAAGTTGACTAGCTTGTTCAAGTTTATTCAGCTAAAGCTTTGAGGCTGGAGTTGGTATCTAGGTTTGGTCTAAATCCAAATAATTTGCTCTCAAGCACTAAAACAGATTTCCATGTATCATCTATATTTAGGAGAGTATTGCTTAACTTCCCATCTTAACATGTTGATTCTAGAAGTATACAGAATATAACAACCAGGTAGGTATTGAAAATGTACAGTGGAGTTCTTCCCCATTTGTTTGTAAGCAATGTTAGGATAAAGTTCTAGGAGAAGAAAAGGAAATATATGTAAGGTCAGGGATTTCTGGCATAGCTAATCTATCTTACCTGATGGTCTGGAATAGCTTGGGGTTGGAAAAGACAGTTAAATAGAAAAAGTTGCCTAGAAGCAACTTGTTCTATCCTTTGTGACTACAGTGCCATATATTCTTTATTTAAAGCCTTTTAAAATGCTTCTAACAAAACAAAACAGAAACCACAACACCTTAAGACTAATATGTCCCCACAGTTGAGTAATGGCTTTAGCATTCTCTTTGCTTATTGGAACATTCTAGAACAAGCAGCTTTATAGAAATGAGGAAAAGGCAAGTATAAGGAATTGTCTTTGTTAATGATAAATGATAGTGTATACTTACCAGGAGGTTTAGAATGGTCACCAGGGGGTGGAAAGATGAGGACTAATTTTTCCCCATATAAGTTATATTTAATTTAAAGATGCTCTAGAGGCCTAAATCCCTTCAAAGGCAGTCATGCAGGGTTTCAGAAAGAGATGCTTCAGCACAGTTCACTGAGCAGAGTGAAAACATTTGCCCTGTAGATATCAAACACCTAGGAAAAAGAGTACCTACAATATCTGACAGCAACCACCAATGGAAAAAAAAAGAAAATAAAAACAGGTATGAGATTTTATTTCCAATACAACAGTGATGAGCTTATAAAGTGAATCTGTGCCTCAGATGTCTGGTCTGAATATCTGAATAATTTTATTTCTCAAGATGTCTGTCAGTGAATCTTTCATTTTCCATTTGGTCTATGCTTATGGGTGAGTTTGTCCATTCTAATGATTAGGAAAAGTGACTGCATGCAACACTAATCCCAAAGAGAGGATAATTAGGCATTTCAAATCCCTCTGGTTCTCTGCAGATTAATAACCACCCCTTTCTGTAATTTGAAGCTATAAATACATGACATTATATAGTAGTTTGTAACATAGTTTTTTTCCATTCTTGCTATAAGACAAACACATAATGGATCTTTGTGTTTTTCAGAATAATTTAAATATTTAAAACTTTATTCTGATATTCTAATATTAATACATTCAATAATAGCATGACTGTTTCTAGGGATAAAACTGCAAATAGTCATAACTAACATTTATTGAGTTATTTCTCAGTGTTAGACTTGTAAATATTTCACGAGCCTATTCTCACTTAATTTTCTCAGCAACCTTATGTAATTGTGCTCTTATTATTTTTATTTTGTGGTGAGAAAATGATGCCCAGAGTGATATGTACTTGTCCAAGAGAGCATAGCTTATAAGTGGAAAACTTAGATCTGAGTCCAGAGTCTTAACACGTAAGACAATGCTAGAGAAATTTCAGTTGTACAGCTATCTGAATTTAAAACCACATTGAACTATAATAGTTTCCTGTTGGGAAAGTGGAAATATGAACACTGCTCCTTACAATTCATAGCAATGACTTTTGCATATCTGGTGCTCCAGTGAGTGTCTGATGAATGAATAAATGAATCAGTAATAAAATACAGAGGAAATGCTAATACCTGAGTAATTTAGAATAACTTTATTTCTTTATTATCTTCAATCATATTCAGAGTCTTGAAGAGTGGATATTTGCTGGTATTAAATAGGAGAATTTCAGTGTGTTGCGTTGTTGACCATTTATATATGGATCATCTGTGTTCCACGTTATTTTTTCTATTGAAAATATGTAAGGGAATTCCCTGGTAGCTCAGTTGGCAAAGAATTTGCCTGCAGTGCAGGAGACCTGGGTTCAATCTCTGGGTTGGAAACATCCCTGGAGAAGGAAATGGCAACCCATGCCAATATTCTTGCCTGGAAAATCCCATGGACAAAGGAGCCTGTTGGGCTACAGTCCATGGGGTTGTAAGAGTCGGACACTACTTAGCAACTAAACCACCAATGTGTTTTGTACCACTTTTATCTGTTTTTACCCTGATCCTCTTGACCAAGACACTTGCTAAGAGCACACAATCCAAGCTTTGAGCTGACTGAGCAGATATAAAGACTCACATGGCAACAGAGTAATTTCCCAGAGAGACGGACTTCTTTATTTGTTTGCTGCCCAGGAGAACAGCTTTATGCAACCGCTCCTCAGAGCAATTTTTCTTGCTTCAGGAAATCAGGTCATGGTTGCAATCTGACAACGTGATCTTCTCGTGGATTTTGGACTTTTCTTGCCGATGTTCCCATGTTGTGCATATAATTTGAGAACTGACTAAAATATATACATTTTCCTTTAGGGTAATCAATGGAAATAATGGCTGTTAAAAAAATTAAGTCACTTTCTCATTGAGGGTCAAAGAAATTTACTTTATAAAACTTTAGTGCATAGTATCAAATTCTTCAAAAAAAAGAGTACAATACAGATTTTATCATTCCACTTTTACTTCTTCCTCAGTGTGTAAATTGTACACAATTCTGCTTGATACTCAAGGCTTCCAAGCCCCAACCCAACATTTACTGTCAGCCTTAAATCCAACTTATGCCATATATATGCTATCCAGGGCTAAATTAGACTATAAATTATTTCCTGAATATTCACTTTATATTCAATTCTTCATCTCTGTGGAAATCCTACTCATTTTTCTAGGATGCAAACTCCTTTATGAAGTACTGACTGATGCCTTAAAATAGAGCTGATTTATTCTTTTATTTCTTATTACTTTGTGATTCTCTTGCAACAGATACCAAGTTTTACCTTTGCTGCTGCTATTTCTATATTTGTCATTTGTAAGCTCTTGGAGAGCCTGGAAAATAGCTTATCTTTCTGGAAGTAGGGTATATTGGGCAGTGGTAAATTGATGCATTGTGTAAACTGGAATTAGATGTGATGCACAAGAGTCAGAAAATAGGAGCTTCAATTAGCAGAGAATTATTGGTATTTAAGAAAGACCATTTAAAGTCAACTCAATTTAAAAGGAGATCAAATTTTTATAATAAATTGTTAAAATATCTTACTGGCATTATATCTTGAGAAATGAAAATATGTTTTTTCTTATATTTAATTTATATCTGAATAACAAATCTATTCTAATTATTAAACTGAACAAAGAAGTATTTAAGGAATGTTTTTGCCCAATATGATTTTCCTGACTAACCTGTCATGTATTATTATTTCATTTGTAATTTTTGCAGATGATCATTTAGAGTATCACTTTACAAAATTATTTATTAGTTTTCCCAAAGCCTCTCTAGGTCCTTTAATATTCAGAATATTTCCTTTTAAATTTCAAATTGTGTTACCATCCTTGTTGACCTTTCTTCAACTGATTAGTGTCTAGGCTTGCCATTTTCTAATTTGGTAATGATGGTTCTTGTGATTCAAGAAATCTCCAATGTCACTCTCATTAACTTCATGAAATTTTGCTTATTATACTAGAAATTCAACATCTTTTAAAAATACTTCATACTAGATTTGTATTATAGACCAATACTCAGTGAAAAATGGTCAGGCAAAAATACTGAATTTAAGAACTGTTAAGTAGGAGGAATATTTCAATTGAAAATAACCTTATAAATGATCTGTTTATTGTGTATACTTTTATGTTATTTCTCCACTATAGCTTTGGACAATGAACATTTAGATGAGAATCATCTCTTGTGTACTTTTGAATTGACCTGCTTTCCTTCCTATTTCTTCCTTGGTGTTCTACCCAGGATCACTAAATATGATTTTGAAGTTCGTGTCTACAAAAGTTGCATCTGTGTGTGTGCTAAGTCACTTCAGTCATGTCCAACTCTTTGTGACCTTATGGACCATAGTCCACCAGGCTCCTCTGTCCATGGTATTCTCCAGGAAAGAATACTGGAGTGGCTTGCCATGCCCTCCTCCAGGGGGTCGTCCCAATCCAGGGATCAAACCCACATCTCTTATGTATCCTGCATTGACAGATGGGTTCTTTACCACCAGAGCCACCTGTTTGTTGTTCAGTTGCTCAGTTGTGTCCGACTCTTTGTGACCTCATGGACTGCAGCATACCAGGCTTCCCTGTCCTTCACCATTTCCTGGAGATTGCTCAAACTTATGTCCATCGAGTCAATGATGCCATCCAACTATCTCGTCCTCTCATGCCCCCTTCTCCTCCTGCCTTCAATCTTTCCCAGCATCAGGGTCTTTTCCAATGAGTCAGTTTTTTGCATCAGGTGGCCAAAGTATTGGGGCTTCAGCTTCAGCTTCAGTATCAGTCCTTTCAATGAATATTCAGGACTGATTTCCTTTAGAATTGACTGATTTGATCTCTTTGCAGTCTAGGGGACTCTCGAGGCTTCTCCAACACCACAGTTCAAAAGCATCAGTTTTTGATGCTCAGCTTTCTTTAGGTTCCAACTTTTACACCCACACACCATCTGGGAAGACCACAAAAGGTGGATAACTGAGGGCAATTGCTTTTTCACTAAGTCCAGGATAAACTGTATCTCCTTGGAGAAGAGATACCTTTATCTTTGCACAAAGTTCATGTTCACTAGTGGCACGCCTTTTAAGAAAATGAACAAAGATACTCCACAGGTTATAGCTGGGCTTGGCCCCATTATTCCTCTCTTGCTTGTTCCTCTTCAGCCATGCATGCCATCTTGCAGGTTCTGCTGTACTCTATGCAAACTACCTCACCAAAGCCTTTGTACTTGCTCTTGTCTCTTCCATCTGAAGTGCTCTTGATGAATATGTGCACATGGTTCTCCAGCTCTATTTCTCGGGTCTTGGCTCAAGGAACACCTTTACAGAAGGGCATGCTCTGGCCACTTTACCCCAAATATCATCATTCATTTTCTATCCCCCTTTCTTTTTTACTTTTCTTCTTCACACTGCTTACTTTTTTCTTTTATAGCACTGAGAGTATACTACCTATTTGTGTATTTCTGTCTTATAGCACTTAGAAGAGTAGTCAGTCAATATTGTTGAATAAATGATTTTCTAAACCATCAAATAACCTCAATTTCACCTTTGCAGGCTGGTGGGAAGGCAACTTATTGTTAAGAAACTATAGAGCCATATGATAGATTTATTTGTTCTTAGCAGGCTTAGCAGTGCAAACAAGTTTTTTGTTTGTTTAACAAAAATTTTGTTTTATTCAGAAATTACTCTGTGTATAAGGGAAATTTAGCCAATTGATTGGTCTTCCAACCAATGCAAGAGATTTTTAAGAGACACAGGCTCTATCCCTGGATTGGGAAGATACCCTGGAGAAGAAAATGGGAACCCACTCCAGTATTCCTACCAGGATAATCCCATGGATAGAGGAGCCCGGTGGGCTATAGTTTATGGGGTTGCAAAGAGTCAGACACAACTGAAGTGATTTAGCATGTATATGGTCCATCAAGTCAAGGCTATGATTTTTCCAGTGGTCATGTATGGTTGTAAGATTTGGACTGTGAAGAAGGCTGAGCACCACAGAATTGATGCTTTTGAACTGTGGTGTTGGAGAAGACTCTTGAGAATCCCTTGGACTGCAAGGAGATCCAACCAGTCCATTCTGAAGAAGATCAGCCCTGGGATTTCTTTGGAGGGAATGATGCTAAAGCTGAAACTCCAGTACTTTTGCCACCTCATGCGAAGAGAAACTCCAGTACTTTGGCCACCTCATGTGAAGAGTTGACTCACTGGAAAAAACTTTGATGCTGGGAGGTATTGGGGGCAGGAGGAGAAGGGGACGGCCGAGGATGAGATGGCTGGATGGCATCACTGACTCGATGGACGTGAGTCTGAGTGAACTCCGGGAGCTGGTGATGGACGGGGAGGCCTGGCATGCTGCGATTCATGGGGTGGCAAAGAGTCGGACATGACTGAGCGACTGAACTGAACTGAACTGAACTGATACAACCTATTGATCACCATCTAATCCCAGGAAATTTTATACAGCTTCTTGCACCTAATAAGGATTTTTGGGTCATCTGCTCAAAATAAGCCAGATATAACTTGAACTGAGATGAAACTCAGATCTGGTATCATTCACAATGTGTGAAATTAAAAGCATTAGTTGCTCAGTTGTGTCCAACTCTTCGTGACCCCATGGACTCTAGCCCATCAGGCCCCTCTGTGCATGGAATTCTCCAGGCATGAATACTGGAGTAGATTGCCATTTCCTTCTCCAGGAGATCTTCCAACCCAGAACGAACCTCAGTCTCCTGTGTCTCCTGCACTGGCAGGAGTATTCTTTACTGTTGAGCCACCAGGGAAGCCACATCATTCGTACTGTATGCAGCTCTATTTTGCCCATTGGCGGTGGTCTTTGATGACCAAGTAGCATTGTGCAGCAGTGGGAATTGCGAAAGATCTGCTGATGTGGAAGCCAACAGACTTTATACATGTTTGGTATTTCAGTGCTTAGTATTTCCTGGACAACTGAATTAAGTCACTTAGAGATCAGCATTATTGTTTCAAAATTTAAAAAAATTAAATCATGAAAAGATTAAAAGAATAGTTTAATAAGTACACATATCTTCCCCTTCAGTTCAATTCAGTTGCTCAATTGTGTCCAACTCTTTGCCTTAGATGTTCTAATTTTTATTGTTTTGCTGCACTTGCTTAAAAATCTCTATCAATATATACATTTTCATTTATACCCTTTTTGCTGAAGTATTTGAAATTAAGTTGCAAACGTACTGACATTTTACTCTAAATGCTTCAACTTGTATCTCACAATAGGACATCCTTTTACATGAACACAGTATCATGTTCATATATAAGAATAAGGATATCATTACAGTCATATCTGAGATGCAGTTCTATTCAGATTTCTCCAGTTATCCCACATTTCATTTGTAGTTGTGTGAATGTGGCTTTTATTTATTTATCATTTATTGTTATCTAATCAAGGTTTACAATTTGCATTTAGTTGTTATGTCTCCTCAGTCTCTTTTAATCTATAACCATTCCTTTGCTTTTTCTTTTCTCTTTCAGAACTTGAAAAGTTTGTCAAATCCAGGCCAGTTGTTTTGTAAAGTCTTCTACAATTTGAACTTGCTTGCTTTCTTATGACTAGTTTCAGGTTTAAGTATTTTTCACAAGATACGTCATAGGTGCTAATTTATATTTCCCAGTGCATCATATCAGAAGAAACAAAATGCTAATTTTTCCCGCCCATTACTTATGATGCTTGCTTTAATCCCTTAGTAAAGATTCTATCACTATTATAAAAAAATCTTTTTTTTTCATAATCAAAAAGCAAACTTAGTGGAACTTTGAGAGTGAAGGAATCCTTTTACTCTATTTTTTAGCATCATTTGATGATTCTTGCCTAAATCAATTCTTACATTGTCATTTGTAAAATGATTTTCTAATTTTATTACTCCTTCTCCATCTAATAGCTAGCATTCTTTTATTACATAGAGTTTTTCCTCCCTTCCTCCCCCCATACATTTAATTGACTCTTCTTAAATGTAATATATTATAGTTTATTATTATATTTTTAAATGTTCCAATTGTCCCAGATTTGGCCAGTTGAATCTTTGAAGCTAGCCTCTCTATTTTTGTTAGGTCTCCATCAATCACTGAGTACTTTTTTAAAGCTTTCTGACTCTACCAAGAATATTTAGCAGTGCCAGTGAAACTCTAGTTCCTTTATGTGGAGAATGGTATTTAGAAACTAAGATCTTGGCTCTAGATGAGCACATTGATGTTCAGGTAGCATGAGTAATTTTCACTTCTGTTGTGTACATTCTTCTGTTCCCACTTGTTTAATTTTGGATTATATGCAGATAGAGCAGTTTCTTCCTTTGTCCTTTCTTCACCTAAGTATTTAATTTCAAATGCTGGTACCTAAAATTCTCCAGGATTCCCAAGAATTGGCAGAGGGTGAGAATCCTCTGTCTTCATCTGACAGCATGAAAGCTTTAGACTTTCACACTTTGTTCAAATCTTTCTCAGTCACCTCTGTTTGTCTTTCATCTGATTTTTACAGATGTTCTGAAGTTCCCAAAATAAATAGAGATAATTAGTGAACCACAATATCTGGAAGATAAAGCAAGTGATTACCTGTTTGCCTTGCCATCTGTTCCAGTTTGGATTGGATAAGTACATATTCAGTGGCTCCAAACAGCGTGCAAGTCTCAAATACCCACTGTGGCTGGCTCCAGTTCTATCTGGTTGATTCTGATTATTTCATTACAACTGTTCAGATTTATAAACCCAGCAATTAAAAGAACATAGACACGTTAATACCTAGTCAGTCCTTAACCACCATGCCTTAAAAAAGACGTTTTACAAGACATTGTTTCACCTAAGGACTATTATTATTTTAATGGAACATGTTATACATGCATGTTATTTTAAAAGGTTTTTTTCTTCCTTTCTGGATTTGTCACGCCTTCATTTACAAATGGAAAATTAACTGTACTTTGTTTTTAATTGTTCCAAATATGATGATGGTGAAAAGAAACAATACAAATCCTAACTTTCCTACCAATGTTTGTATGTGAAGATTAAGAGTGTCTGTGACTAGTTCAGAGTGATAATTTCTATTGGCTCAAGTCCATTAACTGCAGGGAAAAACACCTGGCAAGGAGGCTGGTAGCAGCCCGTTCCTGTTAACCTTTCAGCCTTCACAATAAGTATCAGCAGGCACAGAGTCAGGGCCTCTAATTAACTGGCATTAAAGCTTCTGACAGCTAATAACTTTTTAAGGGTTTCCAGGACTAAGTAAAAAAAAATGTTCTGATTAATTAAAATCAAAGAATTTTCAAATTCCATAATCTTAGAACTGAATAACTTTTAGGCATATAAAGTAAAATAAGGATCAGTGCAGCCTCTCAGGAGGCATTTTCTAGAAACAAAATAGATTTTCAAAGTATATTATTTTAGCGACTTTAATCCAGTTTAATTTTCAGCTACTGTGCTCTATTTTTAGTAAAAGGGAAAATAACTAAGAAATGGAAAACTTAAGAGTGTCAACTCTAGAAGTAAAGATTTAACTAGCTTCTTCTCACCTTTAAAATAATTTCTGCTAGTGAATTATAAAAGCTCTTTGTGTAAAGTTGCTTCAGTCGTGTCCTACTCTTTGCAACCCCTTGGACTAGCCTGCCAGACTCCTCTGTCCATGGGATTCTTCAGGCAAGAATACTGGAGTGGGTTGCCATGCCCTCCTCCAGGGGATCTTCCTGACCCAGGGATCAAACCTGGAAAGTCCATAGAGACCCTTTAATCCCTTATAAATATGGAAGATTAAATATCAGTCCTGCACAGGAACCACTCTAAGAAAAATATTTAAAAGCTTGACCTATGCCCTTCTTTATATCTTGCCCATAAGAAAATAAAACAATTTGCACATGACCTATATCTGTAAAGAGAACCTGCTCTGCACTGCGTTATGGAAGCTAAGATGGACTTGAGGAGAAAGCCAAAGATGGAGGAGGATCATTGAAACAGCTATGATCCTGCAAAAACTGAATCAGAAGTCATCTTCTTTCTTGTGTCCAAGAGCTGAGGCTCTAGTACTGGACACAGCTCCATTTGAAGAAGGCATGGATAAAGATTGGGGCAGGGAGGCAGTTCATGTCATTGCTGGCTTAAGACAAAGACAGAGAACCATATTTGCACCAGAGTGAGGTTTCTTAGGGGAAAGTCTCAGCTACCTGGGGGCACAGGAATGTGACATGGAGGTGTCACAGACACTCAGCTCCTCTGGATGGAAGGGATTAATACTATTTTTAAGACTGGAAAGGTCTCTATTCACTGTGAATAGAGACCTTTATTGGAAAAACTACCCCATCCTTTGCCTCTTGTGCATCTTCTTTATTCCTTATACTCATGAAGAGCATTTTATTTCCCATCATTTCTAGTCTCCAAACAATGGTGTGACCCCAGCTGGGTGCCTTACCATTTAACTCAGTTCTGATACCATCTGCCTGGAGATAGCATCTGATTCTACAGACCAAGGGCCCAGTCTCACGAGACTGCTCCCCATTTCAGATGACAAGAGCAAACAGTAAGTCTCCAGGTTATCTACAACTTTTGTCCAACTTGGCTACAAATTAGGGGTTCCCATGACCTTCTCCCTCTTGGATTTGCATTATTTGCTCAACTGGCTCACAGAACTCAGGGGAAAACTTACTTATGTTTATTAGTTTAACAAAGCATATGATAGAGGGTGGGCTTCCCAGGTGGCACTGGTGGTAAAGAACCTGCCTGCCAATGCAGGAGATGCGAGATGTGGGTTTGATCCCTGGGCCAGAAAGATCTCCTGGAAAAGGTCATAACAAGTTACTTCAGTATTCTTGCCTGGAGAATTTCATGTACAGAGGAGCCTCGTGGGCTGCAGTCCATGGAGATGCAAAGAATCAGACACGACTGAAGCAACTTAGCACTCATGCACACACGGGAGAGGATACAGATGAACATCTAGATAAAGAGATGCACAGGGTGAGGTCTGCAAAGGTCCTGAGATTAAGATCTTTTGTCCTTGTCGAGTCGGACTGCATCACTCTCCCAGTGTGGACATGCCAACTTGGAAGCTCTCTGAACCTTGTACTATTTAGTGGGATTTTCGTGGAGGCTTCCTCACTGAAGAATGACAGGTCATTAACTTCATGTTTTCTTTCCCCTCTAGAGAACAGAGTTGTGAGATATGGGGTAGGGGCTGAAAATGCCAAACATCTAAAACAGCTCGGTCTTTTTGGTGCTCAGCTGCTATCCAGGAGCCTTTAGGAGCCCACCCAGGGTTACCTCATTAGAACAAGAAATACTTCCAGTGTTCTTATCATTTAGGAATGAGATGAATGCATATATTTTATATTCTTGATAAATATACATATTTTATATTACCTCACAAGTACCCAATACAGTAAGGTTAAAAACTTCACTGAGCTTCCAATCTAACTACCCAATGTTAAGGGGCCTGGAGAAGACAATATTTTTAGCTGTTTGCATGTAGGGGGTAAGATTCTGGGGAAACAAATTAAAGTAAGGCCCTACCTTCTTAGCATGGCAGGTTCTTTGAAATAAAATTTTTTTTTTCAGGGATGCAAATATTTCTAGTGAGAAGAATGTGGCAGGTTAATACTTTGAAATGTTAACCACAGTTCTTTATAGTTCATTGCCTTTTTTTCTAGAGCAGGCAGCTACAATATTCCACATTAACATTTCAGGAAATGGATATAACCAATATGAGAAATGAAGAGAGAAAAGAAGAAACAACTTTTGAAAGGACTTTTGAAAAGACTTTTGAAATTCCTTATTAGGAGAAAGGCCTTTGAACTTTCTAAACCTTAAAGTTTTTTTATTTTTTTATTTTTTTAAATGAGACATTGGAATTAGAAGAAAACATGGTAGATGGAGTCAGTATTTTCTGAGCTTAGAAATTAATAAAATCTGCTTGGACTGAGAAGGACTAATCAGATGATAAGCAAGGAAGTTCATGTATGGCTGGCCTCTGTGTTCTGTTCCTCCACCCTTGCACGAAAACGTTAGACAGATCCCAAATCTCAGAGTAAGATTTGTTCCCTCTTTCCAAGTGAGTACCCAAACAAGTCCCAAGATCCAGACCTCCTCCTTGTTCTCAGTACTCTGTAGAGGCAAAAGGCAGACTGGGATGACATGTATTAGATGAGAGAGCCTGGAGCAGCCTCACAGGATTTTTCACAATCTACAGCAGCAAGGGAGGGCAGCTGGTTGTTTCCTCTGCCCCTGAGAGACTGTATAAGCATAAGGGAGAGAGTCAGACCTGGAGCGTTCCTACAGAAGAGGGCATGAGAAAGCACAGAGGCAGCCTGCATTGGTCAGTGAGTGAGGATTACATAGGAATATGCTCATCTCAGAGGGTGTAGACAGGAAGAGCTCAAGAATGAGTAAGGACCAATGCCATCTCCTCATTACTTAGAATACTAAGGTATTACCTAAGAACCCTTGATTTATGACAAAACTCCAGGAATAAAGGAAATGGTCCTAACTTAAGATATTATTTTTGTTTGATCAAATAGAGACCCAAAAAACAAAATTGAGTTGAAGTATAGAAAAATAAAAAATTTATACTTCTTGCCCACCTGAAATTTATGGAATGGAATCTATATCCATAATATTTTATTTATTTTTTATTAAAAAATTTTTTTATTTTTACTTTATTTTGCTTTACAATACTGTATTGGTTTTGCCGTACATTGACATGAATCAGCCACGTGTGTACATGAGTTCCCTAAGTTGTTTATGTGTCAGCTTTATTACATTCTATTAGAATGTGAGTTCCTGAGTGAAAGTGGTTTACATCTCTTTCATCTTTCTGATTTCCAGGGATCTCAAAAATAAAAGGAAGTTTATATTTACTCAATGGTTTTGAATGGTTTAATCCAAAAATATTCCAGGTAGCAAATTTTCTTGGGTAACCAGTCAATCATCCACTATGATCAAGCCTAGTGCTCAGGTACTTTTATCATTTTGATGAGTCTTCGGACATAATCAGCTATAGTTGAACATCAGCTAATCAAAAGACTTTGTGAAAGGGCAGCAAACCAGAAGATCCTAGAAACTTGAGTATATAGGTACCCAGTATCAATATCTGATATCACTCTACTTCTTGAAGTACTGTCTTCTGTCTTCTCTTGGTTTCTGATATACTCGACTCAACTCATCAAGCATTATTCCTATCTTTGTGTATCTGTTTGCATGGATGTGCCTTCAGTCATCTGACTTTTTGCAACCCAGTGAATTGTAGCCTGCCAGGCTTCTAGGTCCATGGAATTTTCTAGGCAAGAATACTGTAGTGGTTTGCCATTTCCTACTCCAAGAAAATCTTCCTACTCCAGGGATTCTTCCTCACTCAGAGATTGAACCCACATCTCTTGCATGGCAGATGGATTCTTTACCACTGTGCCACCTGGGAAGCCATCGTTGTACACTCCTACTCAAGTTTTTTTGGGAGTTGGTTTTTCCTTCATTGATCTTACTCAAACTCCAGGTTATAAATTCCATCTGGATACTGATGATTCACGCATTTATATATCTGACTCACTTTTCTCTCCTGAGCTCCAACTGCCCCCTTGCCTCTGCATCTAGAAGTCTAATAGGCTTCTAAAATTTAACATGTCTAAAACTGAGCTACTGATATACTCCCCCAAGTTAACTCCTCCAACAGTTTGTTGCCATCTCAGTAGATGGCAATCTTCTGTTTCCAGTTTCCTAATCCAAAAACTTGGTTTCATTCCTGACTACTCCCTTTTTTCCTCGAACTTCACATCCAAGCCCACACAGAAATCTTCTTGGTTCTATCTTTAAATATACCCAGAACCTTACCATTCTCATCATGTCTACTGCTTTCGCACCAGTCCAAGTCTCCTTTGGCTCTTGTCTAGATGGTTGGAACAGCCTCCTAGCTGGCCCCTCTGTTTCTAACCTTGTCCCCCTACAGCCTATTATTAACATGGTGATCACAGTAATTCTTTTAAATTTTAATCAGACTAGGTCACTTCTCTGCTCCAAATTTTTCCGTGGCTAATTCAGACTAAACCCCCGAATCCTATCTATAACTCTTTCCAAGTGATCTGACCCCACAGGACCTCTCAGCCTTCATTACCTCCCTCTTAGAACCCAGTAACTCTGGCTGCCTTGCCCTTTCTTGAACATACCAGACTTTGTTCAAAACAAGTCCTCTGTGCTGCTGCTGTCACATTTGAGAATGTTTTTTCCCTATTATATCAATATCGTTAGCTCCTTCACTTGCTTCATATTTTTATTCAAAAGTCATTTTTTTACTATGACTTCCCTGGTCACTCTAAGATTTCAAAGCATAATCCTTACATCATAGGATCTTTCCCTGTTTTATTATGATTTATTCTTAGAACACATCATTTATTCACACATGTATTTTGCTTTGTTTATCTTTATTATCTGTCTCTTGCTTGACAATCTTTCTTTCCTTATAAGCCCTATAGTAGTGCTTGGCATATGGTAAGTACTCAGTGAATATTTGTTGAATGATCATTTAGCAAATAAGTTGGTATTTACTAAATTCTTCCCAGATTCTTTTTTAGTTTTATTAATTTGTGGCCATGTGAAAGAAATCCATCTTAGTAACAACATTTTTCAGTGTGTAGGTTTTACTCTAGTTCATTACAAAACTTATTATTAAAATGCTCTGGTAAAACTAGTTTACATTTGATGAAATGTTACTTTTCTCCTAGCAAATATGCTTTCTGACTACAATGCTATCTAGAAAAGATTCTCCTGGTAATTAACATAAAGGTTATTTTGCCTCATTGTAAATTGGTTCTTTATCCTAGGATGGTTTCTGGACTAAGTCTTAAAACAAGCATTATACTTTTCAATAAAATCTGTGTCTTTATTGATAATCTTGTTTGCTTTCTTCTTTGCTTATGTTGTGTTTTTTATTAGAGTTTTCAACGTCCTCATTTCTGTTCAAGGAAACCCTACATATTAAAGTTGTAATACTTTTAATACGTGTTAACATTACTTTCCCTATTAGTGAACTGATTTTTGTCTGCAAATTGTCTACTGTTTTGGCATCAGGGAAGGAGAGAAGGACAATGCCCTCTCTGAAAGGAGGAGCATATGAAACTGGGGCAAAGTGATAGAATTTTAATCTATTTCCAATGCTTTAAAGCCCCAGAGTGGGGTGAAGTCCACTGCATGTTTAAACAGAAAAAATAAGAGCAGAAAGGCTATAACTTTGCTCAGCATTTGCTCCTTCAGTAGGAAACTCCAGGCCTGCTTTGGCTAAGATATCTTCAATAGTAACTAGCTCAGCACACAGGCTTCCCTGGTGGCGGGATGGTAAAGAACCCACCTACCAATGCAGGATACTTAAGACTTGTGGGTTTGATTCCTAGGTTGGGAAGATCCCCTGGAGGAGGGCATGGCAACCCACTCCAGCATTCTTGCCTGGAGAACCCCATGGACAGAGGAGTTCAACACAGTCAAAAGGGGTGGGTAGTTTGGTTTGGTGGAGAGAAGGGTCTCAATGACATGCCCTCCATCCTCAAGTTTCAGAGGGTATAGGTAGTGGTTTAAGGCATAACAAGAGAACTTAGTGTGGCGGCAGCAACCTAGCTCAAAGGATTAGATGAAAGGTGTGGCAATGACTCAGTGGTCTGCAGAATCAGGGGGTAGGGGGGAAGCTATGTCAGCTTGAAGGCTAAGTTGCTATTGTTCTGTCGCTTTCCAACCCCATGAGCACGCCAGGTTTCCCTGTCCTTCACTTCTCCCGGAGTTTGCTCAAATGGTCTGAGAGACCAGACAAAACTAAGAAATTTAGAATCACAAGGGTGCAGCCATAGAACAATGAGTTTAGCTCTGGGAAGTGATCATCAGCTAACACTTTTGCCCTCAAGATTAGCTTGGGCATAGAGAACCTCCCTCTGTCAGTGCTTAAAGTCACCTAAGCTGCCCACACCCAGTATGCAATTACCAGGGGACAGCAAACTGTAGCCCTGAAGCCAACATGGCCTGCTGCCTGATTTTGTATGTCCTGTAAGCTAAGAATGGTTTTTACATTTTTAAGTGGTTGAAAAATAACCCAATATTTTATAATATGTGAATATTATATGAATATCAAATTTCACTTAAAGTATCCATAATTAAAGTGTGATTGGAATATAGAGTTCCTGCTGCAAGGGCAGAGTTGAGTGGCTGCAGTAGAGGCTGTGTGACCGATAATATTGTCTAGCTATTTACAAAATAAGTTTGCCCATCTTTGCAATATGCTATTTTAGAAAATAGACTAAGAAGAAAGATAAATCTGAAGAACTAAGCCATAACCTCAAAGAGACTGAATTAACCCCTAAGAGACAATTTAATTATTTAATCTACTAAGTTTAATTGGCACTCGTGGTGAAGAACCTGTCTGCCAATACAGGAGACATAAGAGACTCGGGTTCAATCCCTGGGTCAGGAAGATCGCCTGAAGGAGGGCAGAGCAACCCACTGTAGTATTTTTGCCTGGAGAATCTCAAGGACAGAGGATCCTGGTGGGCTATGGGGTCACAAAGAGTAGGATATGCCTGAAGTGACTTAGCATGCACACAAATTTAGTTAGAAAAAATTAGGATGATCAAGAAATTCCAGGTGATGTCAATTCTTACTCCTAAATGGCTCAACAGGCATCCTCAGTTATGAAGTACATTAGAGAGAGGTGCCCTCAATGGACTGAATAGATTCTGTACAGGTTTTCTTTAGACCATCAGTAGATCCTGTTCAACCTACTCCCACCTTATGTGATGATACTTTATAGCAAGTGCCAAACACACAAAGATTTTATTAGAACCCAAGCTTACGAAACCACTAGGCAAAACTGTGAATTAGGTTTTTTTTAAAAAAAAATCCGATCTCTTTCCTCCCCTTCCAAGGGAGTCCGCTGTCTCTACTTGGTAAGCTGTCAACCTCACTCAAGCTGTTTTATTGACGTCTCATGTCATCCTTGCATGTCCTACTCTATTGTCTACGAGACAGTGGAAATACCCCATTGGTTTACATAGAGATATAAATGTCTGATAGTTATGAGTATCTCTCCCAGATTTTTTGAAAATAATGGTTTATTATTGAAAAGGAATAAATTCCAAATGGAAGAACATCATATTTGGTTATGTGCTTTCAGAATTAAGCTGTGGGCCCATGTTAACAAAACAGGTCAATTTTTTTAAGGAATCACATGTACATCAGTGCTATTTTCTTTTTTGAAAAAGAAACTTGCATTATTCACTGCAATTTTAAAAGAGATGAAATAGGAAGAGGTAAGAATTGATGTATCATTTACAGCATCGAACTTTGCTTCCATCACCAGTCATATCCACAACTGGTTGTTGTCTTTGCTTTGGCTCCATCTCTTTATTCTTTCTGGAGTTATTTTTTCACTGATCTCCAGTAGCATATTGGGCACCTACTGACCTGGGGAGTTCATCTTTCAGTGTCCTATCTTTAAGCCTTTTCATGCTGTTCATGGGTTCTTAAGGCAAGAATACTGAAGTGGTTTTCCATTCCCTTCTCCAGTGGACCACATTTTGTCAGAACTCTCCACCATGACCCACCTGTCTTGGGTGGCCCTACATGGCATGGCTCATAGTATCACTGAGTTAGACAAGGCTGCAGTCCAAGTGATCAGTTTGATTAGTTTTCTGTGATTGTGGTTTTCATTCTGTTGGCCCTCTGAAGGAGAAGGATAAGAAGCTTATAGAGAAATCTGTATGCAGGTCAAGAAGCAACAGTTAGAACTAGGCATGGAACAACAGACTGGTTCCAAATCGGGAAAGGAAAGGCTGTACATTGTCACCCTGATAATTTAACTTATATGCAGAGTATATCATGCAAAATGTCAGGCTGGATGAAGCACAAGCTGGAATCAAGATTGCCGGCAGAAATGTGAATAACCTCAGATACGCAGATGACACCACTCTTATGGCAGAAAGTGAAGAACTAAGGAGCCTCTTGGTGAAAGTGAAAGAGGAGAGTGAAAAAGTTGGCTTAAAACCCAACATTCAGAAAACTAAGATAATAGCATCCAGTCCCATCACTTCATGGCAAATAGATAATGAAATAATGGAAACAGTGAGAGACTTTACTTTTTTGGGCTCCAAAATCACTGCAGATGGTGACTGCGGCCATGAAGTGAAAAGATGCTTGCTCCTTGGAAGAAAAGCTATGACCAACCTAGACAGCATATTCAAAAGCAGAGACATTACTTTGTCAACAAAGGTCCATCTAGTCAAGGCTATGGCTTTTCCAGTAGTCATGTATGGATATGAGAGCTGGACTATAAAGAAAAGTGAGTCCTGAAGAATTGATGATTTTGAACTGTGGTGTTGGAGAAGACTCTTGGAAGTCCCTTGGGCTGCAAGGAGATCCAACCAGTCCATCCTAAAGCAAATCAGTCCTGAATATTCATTGAAAGGACTGATGCTGAAGCTGAAATTCCAATACTTAGGCCACCTGATGCAAAGAACTGATTCACTGAAAAAGACCCTGATGCTGGGAAAGATTGAAGGCAGGAGGAGAAGGGGACGATAGAGGATGAGATGATTGGATGTTATAACTGACTTGATGGACTTGAGTTTGAGTAAGCTCCAGGAGTTGGTGACGAATAGGGAAACTTGGCGTGCTGCAGTCCATGGGGTTGCAAAGAGTTGGACACAACTGAGCGACTGATCTGAACTGAAGAATTGATGTTGATTAAAGACATCTGAATTTTTAAGCCAAGTGGAAAGAAATACATAAGTCATCACTTATTCTTTAAACTCAATATTGAACATAAATGTTACTATTGATAGGGGTTATCATTTCTCTGATTAGTGACATAACAACCATACCATTAAAGTTTTCTGTCATTGCTCAGTTGCTAAATCATGTTCAATTCTTTGTGATCTCCTAGACTGTAGCACTCCAGGCTCCTCTATCCTCCAATATCTCTTGGATTTTGCTCAAATTCCTGTTCATTGAATCAGTGATGGTATCTAACTCTCTCATCCTCTGCCACCCTCTTCTCGTTTTGCCTTCAATCTTTGTTAGCATCAGGGCCTTTTCCAATGAGTTGGCTCTTTGCATCAGGTGGCCAAAGTATTGGAGCTTCAGCATCAGCCTCAGTCCTTTCAATGAATATTCAGTGTTGACTTCCTTTAGGTAGAATTTTTGATTTTACTTAATTCCTAGAAACAATTCTATGAATAGATATTTTTAAATTTCCCAGCTATTAGTACAAGTAAATTTAATCATTTCCCACTGTGAGTTATGTAGCCTATAAGTGACAAAACCAGGAGTTAAGTTCAAGTCTATGTAACTTCAAAGATTTTTTTTTAGTTAAAAATTAACCACTGCTTGACTCTAATTTCTAATGTTTGAAATATATTTTTTTCAAGTGACTTAGCTTTTAAAAAATAATTATTGATTTTTCTATACATTGGTCCTTAAAGACTTCAGCAGCCTATTTTGTTTCTTGAATCCTCAAGGTTAAAAGGCCCAGTTTAACTATGATAGCATTCTTGGTAAAGGAGATATGGCAAGCTAGCAACACATTTCACAGAGTTAACCTTGAAGTTATTTGATATTAAATCAGTTTAACTTATGGATGTTTTTTCACCCCCCAAGGTCCCCTTTATCCTGTCATACAATTTGCTGTCAAACTAAATGATGCATTTAAATAAAACGACCAAAGATAATGATTATAACAAGAGAGAGACCAGGACAATTATTGTTGTAATGTCATTCTGATCTCAGTGACCCTATTATGCTTGAGTCATGATACAAAGAGTGTCAGGTCATGGTAAACTGTTGATTTTTCTCAGCCAAATAATGGAAGTTTCTAGCAGGTTGCCATTAAAATAAAAATTACCCAAAGTGTAAGTATTTATTATAAGATAGACTCAGGAATAGTCATAACACTAATTGGAAGCAGAATGTGAGAAATATGACATTAAAATCTGTTTCTTACTAGAGTTTATATAGCATGATAAAATAATGGGGAAGAACAGTGTGGTCACCAAATTGACTTGGCTACACTGTGAAACAGAAAGATAATTGACAAGATGTCTTTCAAAGACAACTGGGTTTGTGTACTTAAGAGCTGAATTTTTGTGTTGGATGAAAGCAACTGCAGATTTCCAGATTACGTGACAGTCTAAAAGAAATCTTTTCTTTCTTTGCTTCTTTTTTTCTTCTTTCTCCTTCCCTTCCCATTCCTTCTCTTTCCTTCCTTCCTTCCTTGACTAAGGTGAGAAAATCCTGGAGCCTATTATTATTTTACTCACTTGCACAGGGGAGCTCATAATGTTATTTTTACCTTTCAGTTTCAGTCACAGGAATTCAACACCTATATATACTTGACTGAAATGAATTAATTTCGGAAGAAAATAATTATATTTTACAGCTATTTTCTGCTGCTTTTTTCATGCATCATTAACCAGATTTTTTTATTTCAGGAGCCAGTAGAGAGATACCATAATGTTTTGTTTCTTAAAAAATTGCCCCTCTTATAAATTTTCTTAGTTTATTTCTAAGTTGAAAGTTTCATAATTTTCCTTGTGACTATGTTTTTCTCATTTAATATATCATCTGTTCTTAATGCCCTATTTTGTGGATTCACTCCATGAATATGGAGTCTATTGAGACTGTATTTTGATTTTGTAATACTTATATGATCTAGGATTTTGTTCCTTTAACAACAATATTTTTGTTTTATAATCAGAAGCCAGACTTAAAGTACATCATCTTTCTTTCCATCAAAACTCATCAAATAATGAGTTTGCATGTCCTTATGTTAATTATATATTCTTTTCTCAATAATGGAACATACAGTTTTATGCTATTTATCTGTTATTTTAATCCTCAAATAACAATCTTATTAAGGGGAGAATATAATTTTTCCCCTACCTTTTAAAGTCTTCAGCTGGGGGCCCTATCATTCAGTCAGTTCTGTCACTCAGTCACGTCTGACTCTTTGAGACCCCATGGACTTCAGCACGCCAAGCTTGCCTGTCCATCATGAACTCCCAGAAACTACTCAAACTGATGTCCATTGAGTCGGTGATACCATCCAACCATCTCACCCTCTGCTGTTCCCTTCTCCTCCCACCTTCAATCTTTCCCAGCATTAGGGTCTTTTCCAATGAGTCAGTTCTTTGCATCAGGTGGTCAAAATATTGGAGTTTCAGCTTTAGCATCTGTCCCTCCAATGAACGTTCAGGACTGATTTCCCTCAGGATTGACAGGTTGGATCTCCTTGCAGTACAAGGGACTCTCAAGAATCTTCTCCAACACCACAGTTCAAAAGCATTAGTTCTTTGGAGCTCAGCTTTCTTCACAGTCCAACTCTCACATCCATACATGACCACTGGAAAAACCATAACTTTGACTAGATGGATGTTTGTTGGCAAAGTAATATCTCTGCTTTTTAATATGCTGTCTAGGTTGATCAAAGCTTTTCTTTTAAGGAGCAAGCATCTTTTAATTTCATGGCTGTAGTGATTTTGGAGCCACCAAAAATAACATCTGTCACTGTTTTCATTGTTTCCCCATCTGTTTTCCATGAAACAATGGGACCAGATGCCGTGATCTTAGTTTTCTGACTGAGTTTGAAGCCAACTTTTTCACTCTCCTCTTTCACATTCATCAAGAGGCTCTTTAGTTCTTCTTTGCTTTCTGTCATAAGGGTGGTGTCTTCTGCATGTCTGAGGTTATTGATATTTCTCCCAGCCATCTTGATTCCAGCTTGTGCTTCATCCAGCCTGGCATTTTGCATGATGTACTTTGCATATAAATTAAATAAGCAGGGTAACAATGTACAGCCTTGAGGTATTCCTTTCCCGATTCGGAACCAGTTTGTTGTTCCATGTCCAGTTCTAACTGTTGCTTCTTGACCTGTATACAGTTTCTCAGGAGCCAGGTCAGGTGGTCTGGTATTCCCATAGGAAGCATCACTAAGAACAAAGCTAGTGGAGATGATGGAATTTCAGTTGAGCTATTTCAAATCCTAAAAGATGATGTTGTGAAAGTGCTGCACTTAATATGCCAGCAAATCTGGAAAACTCATCAGTGGCCACAGGGCTGGAAAAGGTCAGTTTTCATTCCAGTCCCAAAGAAAGGCAATGCCAAAGAGTGCTCAAACTACTACACAATTGCACTCATCTCACACGCTAGCAAAGTAATGCTGAAAGTTCTTCAAGCCAGGCTTCAACAGCACATGAACCATGCACTTCCAGATGTTCAAGCGGGATTAGAAAAGGCAGAGGAACCAGAGATCAAATTACCAACATCCACTGGATCATCAGAAAAGCAGGAGAGTTCCAGAAAAACATCTACTTTTCCTTATTGACTATGCCAAAGCTTTTGACTGTGTGTATCACAACAAACTGTGAGGCCCTATAACAAAAAATTAATAAAAGGAAACAAATAGAACACTTGCTAACATGAATAATTCATGTATACATGGGAGATAACAAGGAAAGCATGAGTAACTCTCAAATGTGGCTTAAAATTGACTTAAATCTAATTTTTGGCAAAAGACAAAGGGAAAAGGATGTGAAAGAGATCAGTTATAGGGAGGTGATCAGAAAATGTATGATAATGAAAAATAAGAGAAAGGTTTGCTATGTAATTTAAGTTGGTACCTTCTATATTGAAAGGAATTTCTAGCAAGTCATCTTCTTCTTGGTATACCCTCATAAATGGAGACTTCCTTTATAAATATGATTTTTCCTTACAAAAGGATCACTTCTACTGTGTTTTCAGGGGTGTCTGCTGTTTCTCAAAATAATCCTTATGTCCAAGGATATTTTCTGGTGGCATCTCCTGCCATTCTTCATTCTGTTTTAATTTTGATATTTTTAATTCTTTTTTTGTGTGTGTGTTTTAAGGGAAAATAATTTTGAAGTATTTTCAACAGAACTTAAAAAAGGTTATAAAAGAATCTTTCTATGTAGGACATTTGAAAAACTGGACTTAGCTATTTAATAGGAACTTTCTTTCTTTCTAGTATTTGGTGACTTCTCTCACTGAATTTGATGGTATTTTCAATCTTGCTTAAAGTACTGCAGTCAAATTCTGCACAACTCTTCCTTCTAATTTTGTACTGATGATAGCCTCTTCTTTCTGAGATGCTCTCACTCTTCTCACAGCCACACCATCCCTTACTCTTTTCCTAGCTCTCCAAGTTTTTCTGTGTCTTCGTTTTCTCACTTAAATTTGCGCTTTTCCAAGTATGATCCTTAGTTCATCTGCATGCATAATAGTCATTATAGTAGGATTCCCATTTAAAAAAGCAGATTTTTGGCCTAGTCTTGACCTTCTAAAGAGAAATATTCTAGTGATGGAGCCCAAGAGTCTACCTTGCAGCAAGTTTCTTACAATACATCTTATGCACAGTAAAGTTTGAGATTTGCTAGCTTAAAATGATGAGTTGCTTCAGGATCCTTCCACATTTTTGCCCTAGTCACACCAAGAATCTTCCTATTATCTGAAAATGAAGCAAAACTTTTCTGACCTCCATGTTTGTGTCCATTCTAATTTCATTCCAGAGTCTGAGTTCTATCCCTTTTTGGAAGTGCACCAACCCTTAAATTTCTCTTGAATCTGGTGTTTTGCCTATCTGCATAGATGCCAGAACCAAAAACTGGAGGGTAACCCTAATTTTTGTTCTTTTCTTCTAGATTCATTCATTCATAGGCTCCTAATTATCTGGCTCCTAAATATTTTTTACGTTTCATCCAGTTCTCTCCAGTACCATTTTTACTACCCTGACTCTGGCCCATATTATTGCTCATCAAAATTATTACAATAGCGATTTTTATTCCAGTTCCTAATAAAGTCTCAATCATTCCCCATCTAAGGTCTTAATCTAATCCAGTCACTTCTCTGATTAAAAGCTTTCAATGGGTCTCATCTACTTTTTCTATTTTTTTAAAAAACTATTTTTTAATTGAAGGATAATTGTTTTACAGAATTTTGTTGTTTTCTGTCAAACATCAGCATCAATCAACTATAGGTGTACATGTAAAATATAAACTCCCTAGTATAGCTTTCAAGGTCCTTCATGATTGATCATTGTCTATTTATCCAATTTATTTCTTAGCTCTCCCAGCTTCATACTTTATAATTTGGCCGTGGTCAACATTTCTTAGTTCTTTCAAGTTTCTATGCTGTTTCTTGTCTCTGGACTTTTATACATTTATACTTTTTTTCTTGGAGCCCTTTCTTTACTCTGATAATTTATTCCTAATATTTAGGTCTCAGTTTCCTGGTAGCTTAGACAGTAAAGAACCTGCCTGCAATGCAGGAGATCCTGGATCAGTCCCTGGGTCGAGAAGGTCCCCTGGAGAAGGGAATGACTACCATTCCAGTATTGTTGCCTGGAAAATTCCATGGATAGCTGAGCCTAGTGAGCTATAGTTCACTGGGTCACAAAGAGTCAGACATGACTGAGCAACTAACAGTCCACACTCCTCTGGAATGTCCTCTGTCTCACCTCTTGGTTGGGGGACAGAATCACAACAGTGCCCCAAACAAAAAGGAAGAAGAGTTACTGCCCTAACATTTTATTTACCTCATAGTATTTTCCAGAATAAGATCAAACAGTCACCTGTAGCTGCAAAGGAGGCTGTAAATGAAAGTGTCTTTCAAAGGGAATGAAATATTAAGAATTGTACAGATTGATCAAGATTCATCACTCAGACTGGACAAATTGCTGTGAAACAACAGTGGGATTTTGTTTTCAAGAAAGAAGGGAAAGTGGCCTAAGAGGAAGTGTTTGTGAGGTTCCCCTTATAGACTGACACTCCAGGGAGCTGGGTTGAGTACCAGCAGGTCTATGCCTTAATCTAGCCCTAGTTATTACCCCCTCTCCTTAGACACTAAGGGCTATTTATAAAGTAAGAAGCAAATGCCTGCAGGGCTCTGCCAGTCAAGGTTAATGTCTAGGCATCTTGTGTTTACTGTCTCTTAAGGGACCCTTTTGCTACTTTGCATGCTACTTGTTTCTGGAGTTGAAGAAACACCGCTTAAAAGGATTAATTTGACTGGTGCTCCAGAGAGTTTGTAAAGCAAACAACTGTTTCTTTTTTGTCAATATGGCAATTAAGAATGAGGAGATTAAAGAAAGAAAAGCAAATGCAGCTTTTATTTCTACAGTAGACTGATAGGCCAGTGAGTCACTGAATAGGTAATGAGCACCAGAACAGTTTTAGATTAAGAAATCCAGTTCAGGAATAAAGTCTCTCTTCCATCAACTACTTTCACCTTAAAGTACCTAAATATAGTGTAGACCAAAACTTGCCAACTTAGAATTGGAAATTAGTGGGTTTTTTGATTGTATGTAAAAGTATTTTTATACCAGTGAAAAATCTGTATGAAAATTTGGTTTCAAGTAAAAGTAGATTTTTCTGCAGTGTTACTATTAATTTTACTGTGGATGACATAATTATATAGTCATGTTATTAGAGTGAATGATCCAATGGGAGTATTAGAAGCTGATGTGGAATGATATGAAATTATAGTCTTACAGAGTGAATCCTAGCTTCAGTTCTGTGATCAATTTACCTGCCAGTTATTTTGGTAAAGATAACTTTCCTGATATTTTAAACAGTGGTGATGATGCCTCTTTTACCACTGGATTGAAGAGCACTTCATTGTACCCCCAACCCTAGCTTAGTGATTGACACATGACAGAAATTCAGTAAATACTCATTAAACAGAACATAGAATTTAAAATAAAGTATATATATGGGGTTCCCTGGAGGCTCAGATGATAAAGAATCCACCTACAATGTGAGATACCTGGGTTTGATATCTGGGTTGGGAAGATTCCTTGAAGGAGGGCATGGCAACCCACTTCAGGATTCTTGCTTGGAGAATCCCCATGGACAGAGGAGCCTGGCGGGCTATCATCCATGAGGTCGCAAAGAGTCAGACACGACTGAGCAACTAAGCACAGCACAGTATATATATACGGAAGTATTGTGAATGACTATATAATTATTTTTATTTTCTTCCATGATGTGTCTTGTTTCAAAACCTACTGACAGAAATTAAGGGATACATTAAAATCACATCATATGAACATTTAATTTGCAATACCTTTAGGATTCCATTTGGCAGTATTGAGACTGACTTCATCTATAAACCATCAGAATTATTTTTAGGAATACATTTTATTTATAAGCCATTGGAACCATTTAAAACATGACTTTATAATCTTAGATTTTTTTTCAAGCTTCATTCTACTGGGTAAAGGTACACATGGAATAGCTTTTGATGTGCTGTGATTTTTTATTATCAGTCATTAACAGCGAAATTAATCAAAAGCCGAACTTGCTGAAGGGTGAACATGAAGAAGGGACTGTACTTATTAGAACATAATTTCAGGATAAAATCATGATAGAGTATCCCTTGACTATTTCAATTCTAGGAAGAGTTGAGATAAAGTGGCACTTGAGACTTGGTGGTGAGTATTTCTGAGAGGAAGGCATCAAGGCAGTTGCTGTCTCTTCAGCTGAGAATTCCACCTACAAATACCCATCTAATGCTTGCATACCAGTTATCTCACATGGTGAAACCTATAGGAAAAACAGAGAGGGTAGTGAACCTAAAAAGAAAAAAGGACATTTTTTTTCAGAAGACTTTGTGCTTTAGAAATCCCTTTGAAATACCAGGAAAGGGAGGAAACCTTGTTAAATTATGTAAGCAAAGAGGCCATTAGGCTGAGCTGGATTTGAGGCCTTAGTAGCTTATAAAAACAAACCAAATCCTAAGCCTCTAAGGCCTCAAGTTTTAGAAATTGGAACCTAAAGGATGATAAATCTCAAACAGCTAACTGTGCTTTCCCAAATAAAGCAACCACTTAAACTATAGTCAGCCCAATAATTTCCTTTTTTAGCTAGTTCCTCTTCTCTATAAAAGTCTTTCCCCTACCTCCTGTTGGTAGAGAGATCCTAATCATTTCTGAGTTAGTACTTGATTCAAATAAATTTTTACTCAAATAAACTCTTGATTTTTAATATGTCTCAGTTTATCCTTGAACAATGTTAAATGCAAGGGTTATTTCAATAGTTACTGCTTCTTCCCTCCTATGCTCCTTGGGACCAGCAATAGCCATGTTTAATTGATGGTAGGTATAAACATGCTGTAATAAGGACCATAAGGTATTATGAAGAGGTCTGATGGTAACCAAATGGTAAAGTAATGCCCACAAAAAAGTTAGTGTCAACATTGCAACACCTACAAACAAGGGTAATGTCACTATCCAAAGACAATCACTTGTATATAGAAGTGAAAATGAAGTATTACCCACTTTGTTTTGCCTACTTGATCAGTCTTTTTTTAAATTAATGAATTTATTTTAGTTGGAAGATAATTATTTCACAGTATTGAAGTGATGGTTTTGCCATACATTAACATGAATTGGCCAAAGGTATACATATGTCCCCTGCATCCTGAACCACAGACCCCCGCCCCCCCCGCCGCCCCGCCCTCCCCCCCCCCCCCCCCCCCCCCAGTCCACCACCACCTCATTCCCCACCCTGTCCCTCCAGGTTGTCTCAGAGCACTGACTCTGGGTTCCCTGATCATTGTCTTTTAACAATTTTTTATCAGAGCATAGTTGACTTCAAAGGGCTTCCATGGTAGCTCAGAGGTAAAGTGTCTGCCTGCAGTGCAGGAGACCCAGATTTGATCCCTGGATCAGGAAGAGCCCCTGGGGAAGGAAGTGGCAACCCACTCCAATATTCTTGCTGGAAAATCCCATGAAGGGAGGAGCCTGGTAGACTACAGTTCATGGGGTGGGGAAGAGTTGGACATGACTGAGCGACTTCACTTTCACTTTCATAGTTGACTTACAATGTTGTGTGTTAGTTTCAGATGTACAGAAAAGTGAGTCAGTTATTCACATACATATATCCATTCTTTTTTAGATTCTTTTCCCATATCAGAAATTACAGAGTATTGAGCACAGTTCCCTGTGCTACATAGTAGGTCATTAGTTATCTATTTTATATATAATAGTGTGTTTATGTCAATTCATGATTAAACTAGATGTGAATGTGAGAGTTGTTGCCCTAGGGAAAAGAGAACAAGAAAGAACCTGGAAAGAGAGTAAAACTCCTGACTTTATAGTTTCCAAGTAGGCTTTTGTAATTTTCTGTTGGAGATAGTAAAAAAGCTGAAGAATGTTTGGCAAGCAAGAACTGTGCACTCTTCCAACGAAAAGAGGTTTGTAATAGAATAGCAGAAGTTGGGCTTGAGTGTATACCAAGAGGACTAGAGCATTCAAAGCATGGAATCCACATCTAAAACTGCCGGGCCAGGAAGAATGAACAGTAAGGCATTTCCTAAGGAGCATAAATGTACAGTGTTTGAAATGAGAAAGATAATGTAAAATTTTTTTTACTTTTAAATTAAATTTTTTTTTTACTGAGACATAGTTGATGTACCATATATAAGTTTCAGGTATATAGCATTGTTATTCACAATTTTTAAAGGTTGTACTACATTTATAGTTATTTATAAAATATTGGCTATATTCCCTGTTTTATATAATATATTCCTGTAGCTTATTTCATACATTGTAGGTTGTACCTCTTAATCCCCTACCCCTATCTTGTCCCTCCCTCTGCCCTCTCCCTCTGGTAACCACTAATTTGTTCTGTATAACTGTGGTTTGTTTCTTTTGTGTTATATTCACTAGTTTGTTTTATTTTTTTTTTAGATTCCACATGTAAGTGATATCATACAGTATATATCTTTCTCTGTCTGACTTATTTCACTTAGCATAATACCCTCCAAGTCCATCCATGCTTCTGCATATGGTAAAATTTCACTCTTTTCTATGGCTGAGAGTATTCCATTGTCTATATATACCATATATTTTTTAACCCATTCATTTGTTGATGGACACATAGATTGCTTCTATATCTTGGCTATTGTAAATGATGTTGCTATGAACATTGGGTTGCATTTTTGAATTAGTGGTTTTACTTTTCTCAGATATATACCCAGGAGTGGAATTGCTGGGTCATAGGTAGTTCTATTTTTAGTTTCTAGGGAAATAACCTTTGTGTTTTCCACAGTGCTGTGCCAGTTTACCAGGGTTCCCTTTTCTTCACGTCCTCATCAACATTTGTTATTTGTGGTCTTTATGATGATAGTCTTTCTGACTTGTGTGAGGTGATATCTTATGGCTTTAATCTGCATTTATCTGGTAATTAGCAATGTTAAGCAAGAAAGATAATTGAATCTCATGTGACTGGGGTTTAGATACTGATGGGACTTGAATAGGGCCATTCCCATACATCCCTGAGCAGATGAGGACAATTCTCTTAAGCCCCTAAGTACGGGTCTTGGTTTTTCTTTTTATTATATTACTTAAAGAAACCGTTATCAAAACAGTGTCATCCATTACATCAGCAATCTGCTAATATATATTTCAATGCTTATTCTGCTAGGCATTTTTATCTATACATATTTATATATATTTATATCTTTTCCTATACTTTATTTGCATCTGTATCTACACCTGTAACTATAATTGTATCTAAAAGTATTATGGCTTGGGAAATTCTGGGAATATAGCGACAACTGGAAAGAAAATAAAAAATAAACTCATAGTCAATATTTATAACAAAACTAGGTCACAAACTATTCCTTTGGATTTCAAAATATAAACAGGTGAGAACAAGTCACCAATAGCCATAAAGCCTGCATAGCAGCATCTTTGTTGGAAGACGCAAAAGGAAATAATAGGGTGACTGAGGACCTGAGATAAGAACTCATTAACCAGCCTATAAATGTCACTGGAGAGTGTGGTGCATCCATTAGAAAATAACAGTTAAAAGTGGGAAAGGTTTCTTCTGTTTCCGATAGTGGGTGAGTGCTTTTAAGGATCTGGGGTTGGTTAACCCTCATGAACTTTTGACACTGATTTACCAGGGTTTCCTTTAAGGATAGGATCCCCTACTAGGGAGAAACTGCCAGAAGTAGAAACAAAATTTGTCTGGATATAGACAATAATAAGAAAATATGTTCCTGTAAAAGTGGGAAAGGGAAACAGAAACAGAAAAATCTCAGAAAGCAAGTGAACACATTTTTTAACACAACACACCAATACTAGAAGGAAACTTTGAAGTTAGAAAATGTCATTTGAACTAAGATCACTTCTAAAAGCTCAAAAAATAATTTCACATGAAAATGAATAACAAAAATGTGTTGTTCTAAACCCCATTAAAAATTATCAAGATACAGGACTTCCTTGGTGGTCCAGTGGTTTTTTGAGAATCCACCTGCCAATGAAGGGGAAATGGGTTCAATCCCTGATCTGGAAAGATCCCACAGGCTGGGGAGCAACTAGGCCTGTGCATCACAATTCCTCCATCAGAACTCTAGAGCCTGCCAGCCACAACTAGTGAGCTCACATCCTGCAGCTACTGAAGCCCGAGTGTGCTGGAGCAAGCGCTTCACAATAAGAAAAGCACTGCAATGGGAACCCTGTGCACCACACTAGACAATGGTCTCTGCTCTCTGCAACTAGAGAAAGCCTGTGTGCAGCAAGAAAGACCCAGCACAGCCAAAAATAAATAAATAGATACATAAATAATTATCAAGATACAGAGACTAAAGATGAAAACATGCTAGAATGATCTGTCTATAAAACAGATAAAAATTATAATCTGCTGTTTCAAAACAAGTTTAATGACATTAAAATCTAATGTAAGATATAAATGAATGGTGTATCTGAAGTTTTTAAAAGTCAGAAATAAGATTAAGGAACTCAAGTAAGAATTAGACATAAAAGATCATATTGGATGAGGCAAACAAACACAGCAAATAATGTCTTAAGAAAAATGAAAGGTTAAAAGATAAAAAATTGATATCCCATTTTTTGGAAAAAGGAAAAGGAACAAAGAGAGATAAGCAAGGAGGATACAAGCACAGATGATAAGAGTATCTGAAGAAGAAAACCAAAGCAAGGAAAGAACCAATACTCAAACTGTAACTCAAGAAGGTTTATCTGGATACTGAAAAAGAGACATTAGAACAGACTTTTGGACTCTGGGAGAGGGAGAGGGTGGGATGATTTGGGAGAATGGCATTGAAACATGTATACTATCATGTAAGAAACGAACTGCTAGTCTAGGTTCAATACAGTATACAGGATGCTTGGGGCTGGTGCACTGGGATGACCCAGAGAGATGATATGGGGAGGGTGGTGGGAGGGGGGTTCAGGGTTGGGAACTCATGTACACCTGTGGTGGATTCATGTCAATGTATGGCAAAACCAAGTATTGTAAAGTAAAAAAAAAAAAAAAAGTAAAAAAAAAAATAAATTAAAAAAATAAAAATAAAAAAGAGACATTAAACTCTTATTGAAAGAACACATTTTATACTCAAGAATATCAACATAGAAAGACCATCATCAAGATCTATGTTAGGGAAACTCCATGACTCAGATGGTAAAGAATCTGCTTATAATGCAGGAACCTGGCTTAGATCCCTGGCTCAGGAAGATCCCCTGGAAAAGGGAATGGCAACCCACTCCAGTATTCTTGCCCAGAAAATTCCATGGACAGAGGAGCCTGGTGGACTACAGTCGATGGGGTCTCAAAGAGGTGGACACGATTGAGTGACTAACACTTCCCACTTTCCTTGGACTTGAAAGAAAAGAAATCCTTTGGGCATCTGGGCAAATTTTCCTTTTAGTAAGGGAAAATTATTTCATCATTATACTTTGTGACAGCAATGATTCACACCAGAAAATAATGAAGATATATAAAATATAACCAAGAGAGGAAATGTAAAAATAAGAACTTTATATCCAGCAAAATTATTCATAAATCAGGTAGAAATTTTTGTCAGTATGCAGAACTCAGGGATATTGGGAGTTTCTTATGAGCACATGTTGGAGGACTCTGCTGGAGAGTGAGTTTCAGGTGACCAGACTGACAGGGTGACACTGACATATGTAATTGTGATAATAACGTATAGAACTAGGAATAAAGAAGGGGGAAAGAGCATGGTCTCTAATGGACTTCCTAGGTGGCTCAGTGGTAAAGAATCCACCTGCCAATGCACGAGAAGTGGGTTCAATCTCTGGGTCAGGAAAATCCCCTGGAAAAGGGAATGGCAACCCTCTCCAGCATTCTTGCCTGGGAAATCCCATGGACACAGGAGCCTGGTGGGCCACAGTCCAGCGGGGCGCAAAGAGTCGGACACGACTGAAACGACTGAGCATGCACGCTCAGTGGAGTAAGTGGTAAGTGGAAGTGCTAGATTTGGACAACCATTCATCTTCCTGGCAGAGATTCTTTTCAGTTCAGTTCAATTCAGTCGCTCAGTCGTGTCCGACTCTTTGTGACCCCATGAATCACAGCACGCCAAGCCTCCCTGTCCATCACCAACTCCCAGAGTTCACTCAGACTCCTGTCCATCGAGTCAGTGATGCCATCCAGCCATCTCATCCTCTGTCATCCCCTTCTCCTCCTGCCCCCAATACCTCCCAGCATCAAAGTCTTTTCCAATGAGTCAACTCTTCACATGAGGTGGCCAAAGTACTGGAGTTTCAGCTTTAGCATCATTCCTTCCAAAGAAATCCCAGGGTTGATCTCTTTTAGAATGGACTGGTTGGATCTCCTTGCAGTCCAAGGGACTCTCAAGAGTCTTCTCCAACACCACAGTTCAAAAGCATTAGTTCTTCGGTGCTCAGTCTTCTTCACAGTCCAAGTCTCACATCCATACATGACTACTGGAAAAACCATAGCCTTAACTAGACGGACCTTAGTCGGCAAAGTAATGTCTCTGCTTTTGAATATGCTGTCTAGGTTGGTCATAACTTTTCTTCCAAGGAGTAAGCGTCTTTTAATTTCATGGCTGCAGTCACCATCTGCAGTGATTTTGGAGCCCCCCAAAATAAAGTCTGACACTGTTTCTACTGTTTCCCAATCTATTTCCCATGGAGTGATGGGACCGGATGCCATGATCTTCGTTTTCTGAATGTTGAGCTTTAAGCCAACTTTTTCACTCTGCTCTTTTACTTTCATCAAGAGGCTTTTTAGTTCCTCTTCACTTTCTGCCATAAGGGTGGTGTCATCTGCATATCTGAGGTTCTTGATATTTCTCCCGGCAATCTTGATTCCAGCTTGTGTTTCTTCCAGTCCAGCGTTTCTCATGATGTACTCTGCATATAAGTTAAATACGCAGGGTGACAATATACAGCCTTGACGTACTCCTTTTCCTATTTGCAACCAGTCTGTTGTTCCATGTCTAGTTCTAACTGTTGCTTCCTGGCCTGCACACAGATTTCTCAAGAGGCAGGTCAGGTGGTCTGGTATTCCCATCTCTTTCAGAATTTTCCACAGTTTATTGTGATCCACACAGTCAAAGGCTTTGGCATAGGCAATAAAGCAGAAATAGATGTTTTTCTGGAACTCTCTTGCTTTTTCCATGATCCAGCGGATGTTGGCAATTTGATCTCTGGTTCCTCTGACTTTTCTAAAACCAGCTTGGACTCCTAAATACCTGAGTGTTGAAATTAGTCCAGTAACTTTAGACTGAGAAAATCTTGAAGGACCTATGTGTGTGTTACCTATTTTTAAAAAAAGGATTAAATATTATAATTTTTAACACTGATAGAGCTCTAATAGTTTTCTTGTTAATATTTGCAGGATAGTCACCAGTGGAGTATCTCTGTTTTTGCCTAACATTTTTCTTAAAATAATGTTATTTTAAGAATAATGCTGCTATTCAAATCCTTCACTCCCTGGGGCAAAAGAGCATGGCTGAGCATCCAAGGTTATATTTCCTGTCTCTTAACATATATCTAGAACCTCTCTACAGTAAAATATTTTGAACTTAATACCCCCTTCTTAATATGTATCTGAGACACATAGTCTGTCATATTGTTCTTCATCTTGTAGCTTTCACTCTTTTAATCTGATGCTCTTCTATATATTAAAGAAGTTAATTAGTAAAAATACTGTTTGAGGAATATATTAGAATATATATCAAATCAGGGGTACCTTAGAGATTTCATCAACTCATATCATGTATAACAGAGGAAAGAGCTGAGACCACAGAAGTTATGACTTTCTAGTGTTTACAAAGCAAGTTCACAGCTAATACTTTCTGTAACTATACTCAGGAAGTGAGTTAATTTACACTGTATCCATAGAAAAACAAAGAAAAATATTCCTGGATTATTAGTGGTTTCAAAAAGATTGAGTTACCCGTATGAACCCTCTAAAGTTATATGCAGAAAATGCATATTACAGATTGTATAACTGACTTTTCAGGATCATGGGTACAATACCAAATAAAATGAGACATTTTAGTATTGTTTCATTATTTATTCCATAATATATTCATTTTGCTTTGCATTATGTTTATGGTACTTTAGAAATATTGAAAAAAAACCCAGATGACACAAGTTATATAAGAGAGCTTTAATTAAAATAGTGTTTGATTATCAAAATTGATTTCAGTCATGATAAGTCATCATCCTCTTCCCTAACCCCCTGGCAGCCTTGCCATGCAGGATGATTCTTCCTTGGAAAGGCAAACTTTTCCTTGTCTTAATGGCATATGCTACTCTGATTTTTCCCAAATATCCTGTGGACATTTTGCTCTTTTATTACTCCTATCTCTTAAAAGTAGCAACCTCCAGTTTCTTTCCATGATTCTTTCAACTTATATCCCCATACTTTTTGTATTTTCAAGTATTTCTACATATTCAGCCATCATCCTTGCATATATGACTTCTAGTATCTTTGACTTGTTTCCAACTACTGAAGCTGCATTCAAACTGCCTATTAAATATGTTTATTCTGATGTTTGCTGGTATATGAGGTTTAATATGTCCAGATCTGAATTCATTATTTCCTCAACATCTATACCAGCTTGTCCTCCTTATTTCCGTCTTTTTGTTGATGTCACATCTTTTTCCTAGTTACATAGACTCAAAGCCTAGGTATAAATTTTCCTTATTGTATATCATTCCTTTATCCTTGACATTCACAGAGTTGTCAAGACTTGCAGATTTTACCTTTGAAATAAGTGATCCTTTATCCTCAATTTTGCATTTCTCTTCTACAATTCTAGTTCATCTCTTTCCAGACCATTGCAGGAGTGAACTGTTGTTCTCCTTACATCTGAAAGTCTTTGTAAATTACCTTGTAAATATGTTATGCTAATTTGCCAAAAGCATAGCTCCTGCTTGCATGTTAAAAGGCTGCCAATGGTCCCTACTGGCTAACATTTTTGTCAAAGCATAATAATTTCTCTAGGAAATGGCTTTAGACTACCTTGCTATTCCCCTTTCTTTCACTTTGCTACATGGGTACAATTCAAGTGTTTCTCAAACTTAACATGAATATAAATCATATGTAGATAATGCACTATTCTGAAAAGGTATTGTGTGCTTGCTTGGTTCTGTACTATTCATTGCCCCTATACCTTGTCTCCTGTCTCCTATGATAATCCTATTCCTCCTTAAAAATGCATACTGAAAGCCAACATATCCATGAGATCTTATTTGGATGAATTTTATGTTCTTTCTCAAATTCTGAAACATCTATATGTATATTGTTCATAAGACAAACTATATTACCTTGTATGATATTTTCTCAAATAGAAGGTAAGAATTGTGAAGATGGGGCATGCTTTATTTCACTCTAAATTCCCTATAGACCTTGCACAACATTTCATATGTTATAAGTACTCAGTGACTACTATTTAAATGGAATTACTCTGTGTTATTGAATGACACTGATAGAATAAACCACTAGCAAACAGACTTGTGTTTGTAATTGTTTGCGATATTTCCTAGAAACAGGAAAAGCTTAGATTCTCTTTAGCTGTGGCCTTTTCAGAAATGTTTGTATAAATACCAAATATCAGACTCTGCCCTATTGTTGAAACAACAGATTTCAAGTCAACTTAAGGTTTAAAATTAAAAAGAAAAATGTTAAGTAGAAACAGGGTGTTCTTGTGACTGAAATGGATTCTTTTACCTAGTTCCTCAACATATTGTTTGAAAAATGCTATGTGTTCTCAGTGGTTGTCTTAGTTTGTTAGCACTCAAGCAGAGGGAGAATTGTGTCCATAAAGTGAGAATTGCTAGAGCTTTGGATTTAAAGGAAAATTGTCCCTGGGGTGTTCATTCAACCATTCATATTTCTTGTGCTATTAATATATGCCAATCAGTGTGTTATAGATGCAGAATTGAAAATCATAATAATTTTCTTAGAGTCTGCAAAAAAATCTAGTGGGAAAGATGAAACAATAAACTATCACTAACAAAACAATGTGACAAGTGGTTAAAAAGATTGGGGAAGCTAAGGCGTCTAAACGAGTGAGTAGGATTCGTTTGGTAAAACAGGCAAGAGAGGACATTTCACAGTGAGCAGCATTCTTTAACATTTTTTTTTCATTATCACCCTCCTAAAGAGCATTTTTAGACCTTTCTTTCCTAAATGCTAGCCTGATCCCCATGAAATGTTAATACTCCAGATATATTGTATGTCCCTTTATGCATTGTGGCATGTTGGAGAGCCATAGACCATTATAATAGCTAACAATTTTTTTGTCCCCGCAAGAGCCAATTTTCATTCCCTTGGGTCAATGTCACCCCCATTGAGAATGCTTGGCATGGAGGAACTAACTGCCTAGATCCAGTCAGTTAATTTGAATGCCTTAGGGTTAATCTTGCCAACCTTTTTAGTTTCCTACTGCCCCCAGATGGTTGTCTCTAACTTGCTGTCAGCAGTTTTCAACTGATTATGGCTGTCAGCTAACTGGCTTTTGGGGTAAACTTCTTGGCATTTAGCAGGTTAAGATTCTGCTGTGAGTAACAGAAAAGTGAAAATTAGTAGTGGTTTATGCAAGACAGTTTAGTCCCTACTCTTTTCTTAATGTCGACAAAGGGCAAACCAGAGCTGAAATACATATGCCTCTGCTCTTCAAGGACCAAATATGCCTCTTGAAGGACCCAGGTTCCTTCCAGTTCATGCTGCCTTGTCACTTTAGATTGGCCCTTGTCCAAGTTGGCATCTGCAGCCTAGCAGCAGGAGGAAGCAATGTAGAAGTAGGAGGGAAGCCGCGTGACAGCTGTCTGGTAAGGTAGGATTCAGGAAGCTGCTGCAGAGCACCCATACTCATAGCACATTGCCCAGGAATTAGGCACATGGCCATACTAGGCTACAAAGGAGACAGCTGTGTTGCCTTAATTCTGGTGGCCTTATGTCCAGATAAAATTTTTGTGAAAAATGAGACTGGATAGTGAGGAACCACAAGAGTTTTTGTTACCCCCTGCCATGAATTTTCACTTTGAAGGAATTATTTTTGCTAGATAAATAAGATTGCAACATTGATTGGATCAAAATACAGTGCATTAAAATGATCCACAGTCAAAGATTTAATGAATCAAGCTTCTTTAGGTATTCTTTTTTCCCATATAATTCCTATCTAGGCATGATTTTTAAAATTTTATAATTAATAGATATAACTGTTCTTTTTTATGTAATGTTATAAATATGTATTTTTCTGTTATAGAATCCTCATAATTTTAATAGCTTTATATTTGTTACATTAAATATGTTCATGTGTATTAACTTCTCCTTGTTTGTTATTATTTATTTCCTTTATCTTCCTACCAAAAGTGAGATAATTGGGATAAAGACATTCATATGTCTTAAAATATACTGAAAAATCATTTTTTCAAAAGGAATCTTCCAATTTATTACTTTTTATGTTATGTATGAGAGTGTCAGCTTAATTACCAAATTCCCTCATTATTTTGGCTTTTAAAAAGGCACATTACTCTTATTTCAGTGTGTTCTTTTAAGAACCAGCAGAGTTGAACATTTTATATATATATTTTACTTTATTAATCTTAAGTTGTTCATGTCACTTTTTTCATTTTAGTGTTATCTTTCATACTAATTTCCATATACTTTTTATATAGCATGTATATTAGTTTATATATATATAAATTTTGCTGCAGATAGTTATCTAAATGTTTTTCCTCTTCTTTTAAAATCATTATTTTTATCATTCTATATATTTTTTACATAATGTAAAGAAATTTTACATATTGTAAAATAGCTTTTATGCATGTGGAACTTACATATTATATAATGATACATGTTGTGAGGTTGTATATGATGGATATTTGTTTCTCCAAATTCCTCAGCAGTTATCACATTACATTTTAAAATAAATCCTCCCTTTACATCTATGATGTGGCATTTTTAATACATAAATATATAACATATATGTGCGTATATATATATGGATATAATTGGAATTATTACTCTATTTTATTTCTGCTTTTGCAGCAATTTACACTGATTTAATGATGTTTTAAAATATACTTGGCAATAGTGAATAATGTTAGCTATTATTTTACCCTTTATAACCTTTCTTTTAAATGCTATATTTTGAGAGATTTATCCATTTTTTAAAGGATATATATTTTTTAATAGAGTATTTTTAAAGAAGACAGAAACCCAATGATAAAACTTTCTTTGGACACAGGGATTAAATTTTGAGAGTCGTAAATGAGTACTGAGGAGTAGAGCAGCTCTCTTCATCCTCACCTCCCACCCTTAAGCGGTAGTACTTATGCAGAATGCATATAGAGTATTTCTGCTCACATGTTGGAGGGAGGCTGAAGCTCAAATGTCTGTACATTACTCTGACACAAAGTTCTAGGTTACTTGATTACCTCTCACCAATCATCTTTTGGGGAAGCGATCTATAAGAAACATTTTTCTCCAATGCCCCAAACAACCCTTATCTTCTTTATATTAGTGTTCAGTTCAGTTCAGTCATTCAGCATGTTCAACTCTTTGTGACCCCATAGACTGCAGCATGGCAGGCCTCCCTGTCCATCACCAACTTCCAGAGTTTACTCAAATTCATGTCCATTTAGTTGGTGAGGCCATCCAACCAAATCATCTTCTGTCATCCCCTTCTCCTCCAGCCCTCAATCTTTCCCAGCATCATGGTCTATTTCAAATGAGTTAGTTCTTTGCATCAGGTGGTCAAGGTATAGGAGTTTCAGCTTCAGCATCAGTCCTTCCAATGAATATTCAGGACTGGTTTCCTTTAGGATGGACTGGTTGGATCTCCTGCCTGTCCAAGGGACTCTCAAGAATCTTCTCCAACACCACAGTTCAAAAGCATCAGTTCTTCGGCACTCAGCTTTCTTTATAGTCCAACTCTCACATCCATACATGACTACTGGAAACACCATAGCTTTGATGAGAGAGACCTTTGCTGGCAAAGTAATGTCTCTGCTTTTTAATAAGCCATCTAGGTTGGTCATAACTTTTCTTCCAAGGAACAAGCATCTTTTAACTTCATGGCCGCAGTCACCATCTGCAGTGACTTTGGAGCCCCCCCAAAATAAAGTCTGTCACTGTTTCCACTGTTTGCCATGAAGTGATGGGACCAGATGCCATGCTCAGTTTTCTAAATGTTGAGTTCAGTTGTATTGGTATATGACCTGGCAAACCACCACTACTATTTCCCCAATCCCTGTTCTAGAGCCTAAGAGAAGAGCAGGAGAAAGAAAAGGCAGGAGGGACCTTTAGCAGAAAAGTGAAAGTCGCTCAGTCACGTCCGACTTTTTGCAACCCCATGGACTACACAGTCCGTGGAATTCTCAAGGCCAGAATACTGGAGTGGGTAGCCATTCCCTTCTCCAGAGGATCTTCCCAACCCAGGGATCAAACCCAGAAAAACCAACCTAAAAAGATGCATGGCAAGGAGAGGGGGAAAGTAATTAGAAAAGAATGACTGAGTTGATTCAGGTATGTGGCAATTCTCTTTGCTTTCTCTACCATTTAAATGCATATGAGCATGTAATGTGTGTTCCTTTGAGTTATGCTAATTTTTCTGACATCTCATGGCCTATACCAAACCAAAACACTGTTGTCTGACTTAAAATTATATGCGAGTTTAAACTCCTTCACATTGCAAGTTTTTCCTCTTTGTTATAAGAATATAAAATAACAGGTAGGGACAAATTTACATAAATTTGCTCACTTTAAGCAATCATAGCTTGAGATGAGTTTTTTGAACTTCCAAGTTGCAGTTTTATTCACTAAATTATCCAGGTTTGCAACTTACATCAAATAGTTCTTAAGGGCCACAGATCCCTTTGTGCATATATAGGCTCAATACAAAGAATGACACCATAAGGTATTAGTGTATTTATCTTATTTCCTTGTATAATTTTATGGGAAAATATAAATAGAAGGGAGGGTTGGTTATTTCGGCTAATCGATTCTTAAATCTGTCCAAGATGAAGTCAAAACCTGATTTATTACAAAATTTTGCAAAATTCAGCTGACAAATTTCACAAACCTTTCTTTCCTCATCAGTTCAGTTTAGTCACTCAGTCGTGTCCAACTCTTTGTGACCCCATGAACCATAGCACACCAGCCCTCTCTGTCCATTACCAACTCCTGGAGTCCACCCAAACCCATGTCCATCGTGTCGGTGATGCCATCCAACCATCTCATCCTCTGTCGTCCCCTTCTTCTCCTGCCCTTATCTTTTGCAGCATCAGGGTATTTTTAAATGAGTCAGCTCTCCTCATCAGGTGGCCAAAGTATTGGAGTTTCAGCTTCAACATCAGTCCCTCCAATGAACACCCAGGACTAATTTTTAGAATGGATTGGTTGGATCTCCTTGCACTCCAAGGGACTCCCAAGAGTCTTCTCCAACACCACAGTTCAAAAGCATCAATTCTTCTGCACTCAGCTTTCTTTATAGTCCAACTCTCACATCCATACATGACTACTGGAAAAACCATAGCCTTGACTAAACAGACATTTGTTGGCAAAGTAGTGTCTCTGCTTTTTAATATGCTGTCTAGGCTGGTCATAACTTTCCTTCCAAGGAGCAAGCATCTTTTAATTTCATGGCTGCAATCACCATCCACAGTGATTTTGGAGTCCAGAAAAATAAAGTGGGCCACTCTTTCCACTGTTTCCCTATCTATTTGCCATGAAGTGATGGGACTGGATGCCAACTTTTAAGCCAAATTAATGCCAACTTTTTAAGCCAACTTTTTCACTCTCCTCTTTCACTTTTATCAGGAGGCTTTTTAATTCCTCTTCACTTTCTGCCATAAGGGTGGTGTCATCTGCATATCTGAGGTTATTGATATTTCTCCCGGTAATCTTGATTCCAGCTTGGGCTTCCTCTAGCCCAGCGTTTCTCATGATGTACTCTGTATATAAGTTAAATAAGCAGGGTGACAATATACAGCCTTGACGTACTCCTTTTCCTATTTGCAACCAGTCTTTTCCATGTCCAGTTCTAACTGTTGCTTCCTGACCTGCACGGAGGTTTCTCAAGAGGCAGGTCAGATGGTCTGGTATTCCCATCTCTTTCAGAATTTTCCACAGTTTATTGTGATCCACACAGTCAAAGGCTTTGGCATAGTCAATAAAGGAGAAATAGATGTTTTTCTGGAACTCTTTTGCTTTTTCCATGATCCAGCAGATGTTGGCAATTTGATCTCTGGTTCCTCTGCCTTTTCTAAAACCAGGTTGAACATCTGGAAGTTGATGGTTCATGTCTTGCTGAAGCCTGGCTTGGAGAATTTTGAGCATTACTTTACTAGCATAAATGTGAAGTCAGGTGGGCCTTAGGAAGCATCGCTACGAACAAAGCTAGTGGAGGCCATGGAATTCCAGTTGAGCTATTTGAAATTCTAAAAGATGATGCTGTGGAAGCGCTGCACTCAATATGTCAGCAAATTTGGAAAACTCAGCATTGGCCACAGGACTGGAAAAGGTCAGTTTTCATTCTAAAGGTAAAGGTAATGCCAAAGAATGCTCGAACTACCGCACAATTACACTCATCTCACACGCTAGTAAAGTAATGCTCAAGATTCTTTCCTCATACTCTCCATCTAAATGAATCCTTTAGAAAAATGAAATATTAAAAAGTAGTCAGAATGCATGTCAACTATCAGTGAAAAGTTGCTAAAGCTGGACTCTCTTAGCCAAGGAAACATTCATTTTAACAAATATCCCTCTCTGATTAGTTTTTGCCTTGAATACTGCTAAAATAAATACACACAAAATCAGCCTTCAGGGTTTTATTACTATTTGCTGTGATTGTGTAGTTCAATTCATTAGAAAACTAGCAATATGTATCACAGTTTAGTTCCCTGCACTGCCTTGCAGGGCTGCTATTAAAATGAGTTTCTGGCTCTGGACATGCAGGCAGAAGTCTCTTAAGTTGGCTTCTCAAAAAGGAAGGAAACAGCAGTTATATCTACATTTAATAACACAAAAGCTATAGAGTCATTCCCAGTACTCATAAGTATGCTACTAAAGCAGTATGTCTTTTTCTCCCTCAGATAATGATTTTTCCCCCTCAGATAATATTTTTTTTTTCAAAAAGACAGGTGCAGATTTGTACCAGCTAAGGCCTAGGAAGAAGTCTGAGAAATTCATGTATTGTGCATTATTTATTCAAAGTATTGTTTAGCTGGGGTCTTTTTAAATTTAGTTTTAACCAGAAGAAAAGAAATGACCAAATCCAAGAATAATCTGTAACATTTCTTATCTTCTATGGATAAAGTGTTTGTTTTTAAAAAGTCTTTGTTATTAAAAATATTATGAAAATAAACCAGTTTGAGGATGTATTCTCATATGCAGGGCAAGAGGACATAATCAATTTATGTTTCGTGTGGCACTTTTCTAAAAAATATGGTCACTGAACAATCAGAAGAATCTAAAGTTATTTCAGCATGTGCTACTCCAGTGCTCTGGAGACATATGACATCAGACTCTTCAGTGGCATTCCTTCTCACCAGAGGCAGTATGATATATGAGCAATTGCACTGGCCTTGAAGTCAGCTAAACTCGAGGACACGTTACAGCCTCTCACTCTTTCTGTGTCCCTGGATAAGTTTCTTAACCTTTCTTTCTGTCTATCCCTATTGCAAGATTTCAAAAAATGATACAAATCTACTTGCTAGGCCATTGTGAACACCTGTGATGAAGTATACATAATATCCACTTTAACGGCTATAACAGCACAGGGATTCAATGACTAATAGCTATTATTGTTTTTCTTTCTTTTAACTATCTTACATTATTTTCCTAGCTCACCTGTGTGAATATATCTTAATTGTACTTAACATTTATACCCTCATCCTCTTTCCACACCCATGAAAGATACTGTTAATTGTTAACTGCACTGTGTTTAGATAGTCTTAGAAACTAATCATCTTGTAAATTTGCTGAGGGAGAGATACTGTGTTATATACTTTTTTTTTTGATAGGTGTTATAATTTCCAGTACAAATTGCATGCAAGAAAAGATACATTTGTTGCATCATTTCTCAATTTTGTCATTTGAATTCTATTATAGTTTAGTTTTTTGCAATACTGAAAGAACACAGTAAGTGGTAATTAGTTTGTGCCATCCATGTTTTGAAAGTATTTTTGAAGGCTGATAGTAGGATCAGATTCCATTATGAATAGGTACCTACCTCCCACCTGTTAGTTTCCATTCATTTATGAAGAGATCCAGAATTCAAAAGGTAGAGAGTCCCCAATACTCTGTTCTTCCTTTCCTGAGAAAGTCCAAAACCAAGTATGCTTATGGAAACTAAACCTTTAGGGAATAGGGAAAGCCAGTGCTACCTCAAACACTGGGCCCATGTTGTCCCAAAGAGGGACAACAGTTAGTGTCAGCCCAAGCAAAAATTCCCAAGGACAGTTTCATCAAGACAGGTGGGGAGAGTTGTAGTAGACAGTTGTAAGAATTGCCTTTAGTTCCTGTTTTTTTTTTTTTCTTTTTTTTTCAGTTTTATTGAATACCATGATTTAGATCTCTATGTAGAGTAATGGGATCTGTCTGCAATTCTACTCTTCCCCCAACTTTGCATTAGGAGGGTCCCACCAGCTCTCAATTGTGTTGCTTTTTCCAATAAATATTAAACTTCTAGTTTTCTTTTTTTTTAGATTTGTTCTCAAAATTGGGAAAGACTTCAGTAAAAGTGTAAAACAATGTATGTATTTAGAGATGAGGACACAGTTATTAAGTGAATAGTGAACAAATTTCCATTTAAGAAAGAAAATAAAAATATTTCAACTAAGGGTGATGGCTTTCTTGATATGTTAAGCAGGATCCTGAGACAGCTTTCAAGATTCCTGTCTCCTGGAGTATATAGTCTGTAGTATTCCCCCGCCATGGGTGTGGAGAGAACCTGTGAATAGAATGGATGTTACTTCCATCGTTAGATTACATTATAGGACAAAGGTGCAGAAATTTTTCAGATGGAATTAAGGCTGCAGGTCAGTTGACTTTGAGTTCATCTCAGGGGAAACGACCTTTGGTGGGCCTGGTCTAAACTGGTGACGCATTAAAAGAGTCTGAGCTTTTCCTGATGTTGGAGAGATTTGAAGCAGCCAGTGCTATCCTCTCATTGGCTCTGAGGAAGCAAATTGTTATCTTGTGGAGAGAGTAACATGAAAGGCACAGCAGGTGGTTTGCTAGCACAGTACCTGGTTGATGACCAGCAATAAAGCAGGGACTACAGTTTCACAGTTGCAAGGAACTGAATTCTGCAAACAACTAGTGAATTTAGAAGGGGACATGAGCCCCAGATGAGGACACAGGCCCAGCCAACACCTTGATTTTACTTCATCAGGCCCTGGGATGACTTAGGTAACCATCATCCAGCCCATGAAAACTGTGAGATAAGAAAGTTGTGTAGTTGTACACAGCTAAGTTTGTAGTAATTTTTAAGACAGAAATAGAAAACTAAATATACTTAGATAAGAAAAAATTTGAATCCATTATTTTCTTTTTCATATAAATAAAAAATACTTTCTCCCTTAAATTTAATTATTTCACTGGCAGGTGTTTCGATTCCATCCTATATCTTCAAAGTCACTCTGCACTCATACTTCCAATGAGCATTTATCATGCTAGATCTTTTCCTTCTTAAGACAGTCTTTTATCTATTCCATGTCCCTCTCTAAATATCTTTCCAACTCTATCTAAAAGAGTTGTCTGTAATTACTTTTGGGAATTAACCTTCTCTTATTCACTGCAATCTAAGTTGCCCTCATTAATCCACAAACATATTCTTCCTGTGTTTGCTCATAACATTCTTGCTAATGAGTCCAGTAGACACTTTTCAGTTCTTATCATCTGTGACCACTTAGCAGCATTAATATATTTTTTTCTTATAGATGCTTTTTTTTGGCTTTATCGTAGTTCACTCTTCTCATTTTCCTGTTTCATTCCTAACATTTCTTTTTTGCATTAAATTTTAGTATTATCTAGGCTCCATCCTTTGTCTTCTCTTTTTCTTGGTCTAAATAGTATCCCTTAGCAATCTCATCTACTTCCTTTATTTAAGTTGCCATATATGGTGCTGATGGGTAATCTCTAGACCTGCTGTTTCTTCTTTGCTTCAAACCTGTGTGTACAGTTGCCAATAGAAAGAAAGTGAAACTGTTAGTTACTCAGTCATGTCTGACCTTTTGTGACCCCATGGACTGTAGCCCACCAGACTCCTCTGTCCATGGAATTCTCTAGGCAAGAATACAGAGTGGGTTGCCATTTCCTTCTCCAGGGGCTCTTCCCGACCCAGGGATTGCCCTTGGGTCTCCCGCATTGCAGGCAGACTGTTTTTACTGACTGAGATACTAGGGAAAACCCAATATACATAAAGTTCAATAATTCCGGAGTTAGTCTTTTCCTACCCACCCTATTTTAGTGAATACATCAACTATCTCCCTGGTTACTCAATCTAAGGATCTTAGCATTATCTTAGATCTTCTTATCTCCTTCATTTATCCTGTTATCCATTCTGCAATGTCTTAGTATACTTTACTTATATCCTCTTTTAAATATTTAATTAAATACACTAGTATCTCCTTTCATTTCCTACAATATCCTCAAAGCCAATTTCTCTTTTCAGTCCAGTTTATTAAAATGTTTCTTTGCTTTGCACCTGGAGTAACCTCTGTAACATGCACATGTGATTAAGCCTCTTGACTGCTTAAAGATTTCATGACTCCTTTCCTTCTGGGTAAAATCCCAAATTCTTTCACATAAACCTTTCTTCATCATCCTCTGCTTATAGTCCTCTTCCTTATTAACACCCACAATTTCTTTCTGTTTCTCACTGCCACCTCCTCTGCTGAGAAATTCTTTCATGTCTGCCTCATTCATTTCAGTTGGTCAAGTTATCCCTTATGATCAGGCTGAAGAAGCCTTCTTTGATATATCAAACCAGTGCTAGGTGTTCAACTTTAGTCCACAGTTGCACTGTGTCCTGAAATCTCAAGCTGTGTTATACTTAAATGGCTTTTCTACTCTTTTAGACAATAATTTCTTTAAAGTGAGCCAGCTTCTTTTTCAATGTTGACACCTCTAATTCTAACACAGTGCCTGAGACAGCATAAATATTTTAGGAAAATGTTACTGATCAACCAAACTATAGCTAACTTTTATCACTTTTATCAAGTCATAAACATGCACTAACAGTGGTACAATATTAATTACTCAGTGAATTTTTATTGCTCAGTGATGAACGTCCCATATATAAAACTGTACTAAAGATGTTTACATGTATAATATTGCTTAAAAACTGAAATTATATAAGCACATTCAGGCAAAAAATTTTGAGGAATATTTCTTATACAGTCTGTTTATATACCAGCTTAGTTCCTATTGTTTCACTTTCACATTTCCCTTTCATGCACTGGAGAAAGAAATGGCAACCCACTCCAGTGTTCTTGCCTGGAGAATCCCAGGGAGGGGGGAACCTGGTGGGCTGCCGTCTATGGGGTCGCACAGAGTCGGACATGACTGAAGCGACTTAGCAGCAGCAAGATTAGTGAAGCAAGGTCAGTCATGTATTTTATTTGCATAGCTATACCTGGGAAGCCCTCCCTCTCCTATACCTCCTGCTTAGCTCTGTGGTTAAACTTTTCATCCACCCTATTATCAAGTTCCATGTTTGTGTCTCCTCAATATCTATCCTGTCCATCTAATCCTCCTTGGCTTTCTCTTCCTGTGTATCTCCAAGACAGCTCTTCCATAGTTACTTTCTACCTAGTCTAATCCATATTTGAATACATCATACAGAAAGACAAATTATGTCTATTTACTCTAATGCATTTAAAGATTTTCCATTGTTGAATCAAGAAAAAGGTCCTTAGCTTGCTAGTCAAGTGCCTCTATGACATGGCTCCCTACTAATTTATCAGCTGCCTCTTCACTTCTTTCTTATATGAACCCAAGAGAAATATACACACATAATTTGGCCAAAAACATTCTATGCTTTCCAACTTTCTATTTTTATTGTAGCTTTTCCTAAATCTTCTTAATTTTTAAATGAATCCTTCTAAAATCTTGCACAAGCATCAGGCTCCCAGTCATAAAGCATCTACTGCATGAAGGAGTCCTTGATTTCTCAACCCTATGGTATCACCCTTTCCAACCACATTAATGTTTTCTACCCTCTTATATCACTTACATTGATTGTTAATATAGATATTTGTAGGGTTGTCTAACCCTCTCCCCACTTCCCAGGCGTTAGATCACCATCATCTTGAGAGTATAGTTTATAGTTTATAATCTCACCCCCACAGTGTAGTTTTGCATCTTAGAATTGATATTAGTTACTATTTTTAATTTTTGTTAAAACGGAATTAAATTTTCATTTATCAACATACATTAAAGAAAGCGTTCCACTTATAAAATGAAGTATGGAGTTAAAATAAGGAGTAAAAGTAAAGAGTTTCTTAGGATCAAATATATTAAGAAAATTTATTGTTCAAGATTTTAATTTACTGGAATTTTATTTTAATTGGATTCACTTTTTTTAACTTTTGTGTCCTTTTCTCCTTCTCTTTTTATCTTTGCCATATATGTCACATGTAGATATAGCAATAAGTAGTTCTTTTCCTTGATGTCAAAGAATTTTTCTTCTATTTGATTTTCCCTAGAGTGAGAAGTTGACTCATTGGAAAAGACTCTGATGCTGAGAGGGATTGGGGGCAGGAGGAGTAGGGGATGACAGAGAATGAGATGGCTGGATGGCATCACTGACTCGATGGACGTGAGTCTGAGTGAACTCCGGGAGTTGGTGATGGACAGGGAGGCCTGGCGTACTGCGATTCATGAAGTCACAAAGAGTCGGACACGACTGAGCGACTGAACTGAATTGAACTGAAGGGTGAGGCAGAATGATTTAGAATAAGCTAATTTTGACTTACATCCTTACGCATTCCTGAAAATGTTGAAGTTTTAAATTGCATACCTCTGTACAGAATTTGTGAAGTCTTCCACATTCTCCTTTGAGCAACAAAATACACCATGCTTAAAAGCAAGCTCTTTGAAGAATGCAAAGTAATGTCTGAAAGAAATATCACTCAGAGTATCACTTCTTAGAAATATCTCAGTAAGCTGAACATACTTATCTGCGCAGTAGTAAACTTCTAGACTCAGCAAGTTAGTTGGATTATTTGTGACTTCCCTTTGGGAAACAGGGGAGGCAGTGTTAATGGAGGATAAGTGCTACATGGGGTCCATATATATTTGTGGGCTAGTTTCAATGCTGTACTTTCAGAAAGTCATTTCATTTATACCTTTTTTTGGTGATGTTTCCATAAAATACTAACCTGGATACATTTAATCTTTACATTTTTAGGAGAAAGCTGCTCAGTTTGGAGTATGTTTACTTCTATTAAAATGCTGCGGTTTGAAGCTGCATGTAGATATTTTGAGAAGCCCCATGCTTGAGTCTCAATTTTTACATGTTCATGACAGCTTTTACATGCTCCTGAGCATGTAGGCTCTGAGCTTCTACTGAAGCATGTAATTACTGGCAATGACTTAGCACCTGCCATGTGGTACCAAGTAATGGCAATTGGAAGCAATGTCTATAAGAGAAAATTGGCAAGCTGGAGATGGCCAAGTGAGATAACTCAGAGACTCACATGCTGTGGTAAGCACTTCCGCTATTGCTAGTAGCACAAAAGAACTATATTTACAAAAATTTTTATGTAATCTCCAATGTGTCCACATCGGAGGAAATTAAAGGGCTGCTGTGTAGTTTAGAATGAATTCATGGTTCTATGGATGATTTGCATGTTTTACTCTCCCAAAATGAGTTTTCACTTAACCTGTCATTCTGTTTTCTGCCTCCACTATTTGATTTGCTTTTTTATGTGGGGCCAAATCTGTAAAGAACAGCTCTCAAAACACATAGCTAAGACCTGGAAGATTTAGGAATGAGATTGGAGATGAGCTTGTAACAGCCTTTGATCTGTACAGGAATCACATGGGGGAGATGATTAAAATTGTAGATTCCTGGGTTCATTCCACAGAGATTCAGATTCAGTAGGTCTGCAATTAAGCCAGGAATTCTTCATTTTTCTGAGGCACTGAATTTTTGGACTAGACTGAAAAAGACACTGCTTAAGTTAAAGCAGTGCTTACGTTAAGGAAAAGAGCAACCTTTAGCTTCTTTCTACTCACCAAGTGTGATCTTTGGCTCAACAGGCTCCTGAAGCAGGACACCACTGCAAAATCACAGGCCCTGGAATTTGCATTTTGACAAGATCCTCAAGTTTGATTAAAGTGTGAGAATCATTGTTTTAGCAAACACAGTGGATTTAATTATAGCTGCTTAGTTAATTAGATTAGCTGTCACCCTGAAGAGAGAAAGGAAAGTAGGACACGAAGTCGAGCACTTGGGTGGAAGGGTGTGTGTGTGTGTATTAGTCACTCAGTCATGTCCAACTCTTTGCAAGCCCATGGACCGTAGCCAGCCAACCTCCTCTGTCTGTGGAATTCTCAAGGCAAGAATACCGGAGTGGGTAGCTATTGACTTCTCCAGAGGATCTTCCCAACCCAGGGTCTAACCCTGGTCTCCTGTATTGCAGGCAGATTCTTTAGCATCTGAGCCACCAGAGAAGCCTGGATGGAAGGGTGAGCTACAATTGGGACATTAGGTTGGAAGCAAAACATAGTGAATTCAGCTAGTTTAAGCATCTATAAATCAGAATAAATTTTATGAAGATAAACTAAATCACATAACCAAGTGAATGTGCTTCTTGTCATTTAGCAAGATAACCATTACAAGCTAAGTACTGAAACTGTGTATTTAATTTATAAAGATATTTATTACATTAGAAATAGGTAGAAGGCTTGAGTCATTTTGGTAGGAACAAGTTGTGTGTAGAACTGGCTATCAAGGTAAGCAGAGCAGATTTCACCAGGATTCCAGGGACCCTTCAGCCCAGCATTAAATAGTGCTCAACTATATTGCTTCTTTGGTCAAAACTATCCTATCTATGTCACTTATTTATATTTTGAATTTTGAGCAAAGCTGCTTGGACAAATTATTATTATAGTCTCTTCATTATGCTTTAATGTTTGATGGCTGGAACAGTGAAGAAGGAAATGGCAACCCACTCCAGGATTCTTGCCTGGAGAATCCCAGGGACAGAGGAGCCTGGTGGGCTGTTGTCTATGGCATCACATAGAGTCAGACATGACTGAAGTGACTTAGCAGCAGCAGCAGCAGCAGCAGGCTGGAACAGGTAGATGATTTCTGAGCCCTCCCTATTTTGAAATTTGTACAGACTACTACAGTCATAGCTGTTGAATAATTCAAGGAGAAACTATCAGATTTTCTTTAGGTACCCATGATTGTTAAGCCTGGCTACAGATGCATTTTGCCTGAGTCAAATGATCTCAATTAAGATTAAAGTTTCAAGCAAAACATAGAAGCTATATTGTCTAAATGAGTCCTAAATCTGGTGAAATGAATTCAGCTATTTTAAGAATCTATAAAGCTGAATGAATTTTATGATAATAAATTAAATCACATAACCTAATGAATGTACTTCTTGTCATTTAGCAAGATAACCATTACAAGTTAAATACTAAAACTGTGTATTTAATTGATAGAAGCACATTTATTATATTAGAAATACATAAAGTTACCCTGTAATGTCACTACCACACTGAGTTCTGTCTTATTAATTCCAAAGAAACACTGTGCGAGTTTTATGGTAATTTTGACAAATTAAATTTCTTGGTGTTTTAATTTGGATTTTGTAATCTTTCTTGCCAAATGATTATTTAACCTCTATAATGCTAACTTTCTAGTAATTAATTGGTATTTAGTTATCATATCACCAGTAAGGTTATAGTCTCTATATAAAGTTTTTTTTTCTTTTAAACTAAATGTTCATTTTAATTTAAATTTTTTTTTCAGAGTAGTAGTGGGAGTTTTTCTACATGGGATGGTGAATTTGGTCATTTTTTCCAGTTGAGCAAACAAGGTTAACCTTTCAAGATTAGCAGGGAATTTAGGTTTCATTCTTGCTGAAAACTGCTCTGAAATTTAATTTTCTTTCTAAAACATAAATCCAAATCACATATCTTCCTCCTTTGGAAATTTAAATGGAATCATCATTTGGCTTATGACATAATTATTGAGTGTAGGGATAATAAATTGTGAAGACTAACATTCAGTGTACTGATCTAGATAGTATTCTTGTCCCTCAATTAAAAGTAGCAAGAGTCATACATATTTATTTCTTTATAATATATCACTCTTTCTTAAGAGATACAGGAGATGTGGGTTTCATCCCTGGCTTGGGAAGATCCCCTGGAGAAGGAAATGCCAACTCACTCCAGTATTGCTGTGTAGAGAATCCCTTGGACAGAGAGGGTGGGATACAGTCCATAGGGTTGCAAAGAGTCAGACAGGACTGAAAAGGCTGAGCACAAGCACGGGCACTCTTCCTTAAATTTCCATAATGAGAAGAATCATCTGGGGGTACTTATTTAAAAAATATCACTTCAAAAATAAATAAATAAATAAATAAATAATAAAAAATATCACTTCCTGGGGCTTTCTTGGAGATTCTGATTTGCCAGGACTGAGATATGGCCATGGAATGTGTATTTTTATTAAGGGCCAAATAATTTAAACTAACAGGGAAGTCAGGGAAACACTGTTCTCAAATTAATATCTGGACAAAGAGATTTCAGAATCACCTGTGCCAAAAAGAGTGTAGATCAATATGCTCAACCCAGTTGCACATTAGAAGCACTCTTTTAAAAATCTTAGTGGTCAAGGCACATCCCAACCACTTTCATCATAATCTCTAAAGTGGCACCTAAGGGTCAAAATGAGTGATGGGGGAACTACCTCACAGAAGAATGAAATGGCCACACCATCTAGTATCAGAAAATTTGAACAGATTTGAAAGTGAAAGTTAAGAAGATAAGCATTAGAGAAAAATAAGGCATAATTTTCAAGGTGATAAAGTTATAGGGTTACTGCTTGTTTATGGAGAAAACATAATTAAAATGATTGAATTAGGAGTCTATGGTTTCAAAACCTTGAGCTTGTATTAGAATCACAGGGAAGGCTAGTTAAAAAGGATCAACTTATCCCACCCTAGAGTTTTTATCAGTTGGCTTGGGAAAGAGTCTAAGATCTTGCACTTCTAATAAGTTGCAGGTAAAGCTCATGCTATTGATCCAAGGAATACATCTGAGAACCAATGTTGTAAAGGAAGGAAGAGAGATACCACATGGGAGTATGGCGGAACTAAGGTCGATTGAGCGAGCCCAAGCCTGGTTAAGATGTTTGTCTGAGAGAATAGCTACTACATGGGATTATATTAGAAATAGCTAACTGTGCTTCCCTGGTGGCTCAGAAAGTAAATAATCCACCTACAATGTGGGAGACCTGGGTTCGATTCCTGGGTTGGGAAGATCCCCTGGAGGAGGGCATTGCAACACACTCCAGCATTCTTTCCTGGAGAATCCCCAAGGACAGAGAAGCCTGGCAGGCTACAGTCCATGGGATAACAAAGAGTTGGACACAACTGAGCTACTGAGCACAGCACATAGAGTTCCTGGGTCAGCCCAGGTGGCTCAGAGATAAAGAGTCTGTCTGTGAAGGCAGGAGACATTGGAGACATGGGTTCAGTTCCTGTGTTGGGAAGATCCCCTGAAGGAGGAAATGGCAACCCACTCCAATATTCTCGCTTAGAGAATCTGATGGACAGAGGATCCTGGTGGGCTCAGTCCATGGGATCACAAAGAGTCACAACTGAGCGACTGAACACACACACACACTCACATACAGAGTTGCTACTTTGTTGAGGTGTTGTACCAAACATTTTACACATATTAAGTGGCTTCATCCTTAACATAATCTTATATGACAGATGGATTTTATAATTTATTTCATAGCTGTGGAAGTTGAGGTATAGGGAAGTTAAATAACGTATCAATGGCAATGCAGTTAGTAAATTGTAGATTTGGGATTAGAATCTAGGTGGTTTGGCTACAGGGTCCATGCAGTTAACTAATGTTATGCTCAGGGAGGTGAAGGTGGATGTTATGCCCAAGTTGCGAAATCTCCCAATGACCACCAGGGAGCCGATATCCCATGCAAAAGCAAGAGAGTTTTTATTTTATTTTATTTTATTTTTATTTTTTATTTTATTTATTTTAATTTTAATTTTATTTATTTTAATTTTAATTTTTACTTTATTTTACTTTGCAATACTGTATTGGTTTTGCCATACATTGACATGAATCCACCACGGGTGTTACCAAGCTTGAGCTGGGGTGCCCACCGATACCGACACAGTGGCTATAGGGAGGAGCCCCGGGTTTTGGATTACATTGCTTATATAGGGAGTATACATGGAAAAAAAAGGATTTCTAGGTAGGGGAACGTCTGATTGGTCACTTTCTTTTGAAGGGTTGTGTGTTGGTTTTTGATTGGTCCCTATTGTCTAGGTAGACCACAAGTTTCTGAGCATTAAGTCAGGAGATTTTGGTCTGGGGTCTGATTGGCTTGTGGGTGGTGGGGTGAGGTCAGGGGATTTCCAAAGGCTCTTTTCCTGGAACCTTACAAAATGGAGTTTTTCTGTTAACAAACTGGAGTAGCTTAGATTCTTCAGTGGACAAGCTTCTTTCAAACAATAAATGATTGTAGCAGATCTAGAACTCACCCACTTTACCTATTTTGGATCCCCACAGGGAAAATCTTGAGAAATATGTTAGGGAAATAAAGATCGGACCGTAAATCAAAGTAAAATTAAAGACAGATCCAGAAACAAACTTACATAAAGGAAGAAAAGGGCCAGTTTATGGGGGAGTTTAAAATATTATAGATCAGATATGCCTTCCTGAAAGAGTTTGGAAATAGTAAAAAGGTATATAAACCACTAAGGGCATACTCCATCACTGGAGAAAAACTATATAGCATAAAGAAATATTATCAGTTCAGTGGCTCAGTCATGTCTGACTCTTTGCGACCCCATGGATTGCAGCACGCCAGGACTCCCTGTCCATCACCAGCTCCCGGAGTTTACTTAAACTTGTATCCATTGAGTTGGTGATGCCATCCAACCATCCCATCCTCTGTCACCCCATTCTCCTCTTGCTTTCAATCTTTCTCAGCATCAGGGTCTTCTCCAGTGAGTTGACTCTTCCCATCAGGTGGCCAAAGTATTGGAGTTTTAGCTTCAGCATCAGTCCTTCCAATGAATATTCAGGACTGATTTCCTTTAGGACTGACTGATTGGATGTCCTTGCAGTCCAAGGGACTTGCAAGAATCTTTTCCAACACCACAGTTCAAAAGCATCAGTTCTTCGGTGCTCAGCTTGCTTTATAGTCCAACTCTCACACCCATACATGAGTACTGGAAACACCATAGCTTTGACTAGATAGACCTTTATGGGCAAAGTAATGTCTCTCCTATTTAATATGCTGTCTAGGTTGGCCGTAACTTTCCTTCCAAGGAGTAAGTGTCTTTTAATTTCATGGCTGCAGTCACCATCTGCAGTGATTTTGGAGCGCCCCACCCCCCGCCCCCCCGCCAAATAAAGTCTCTCACTGTTTCCACTGTTTCCCCATTTGTTTGCCATGAAGTGATGGGACTGGATGCCATGATATTAGTTTTCTGAATGTTGAGTTTTAAGACAACTTTTTCACTCCCCTCTTTCAATTTCATCAAGAGGCTCTTTAGTTTGTTACTTTCTGCCATAAGGGTGGTGCCATCTGCATATCTGAGGTTATTGATATTTTTCCTGGCATTCTTGTTCCAGCTTGTGCTTTATCCAGCCCAGTGTTTCTCACGACATACTTTGCATATAAGTTAAATAAGCAATATACAGCCTTGATGTATTCCGTTCCCTATTTGGAACCAGTCTGTGGTTCCATGTCCAGTTCTAACTGTTGCTTCCTGACCTGCATACAGGTTTCTCAAGAGGCAGGTCAGGTGGTTTGGTATTCCCATCTCCTTAAGAATTTTCCACAGTTTGTTGTGATCCACACAGTCAAAGGCTTTGGCATAGTCAATAAAGCAGAAGTAGATGTTTTTCTGGAACTCTCTTGCTTTTTTGATGATCCAGCGGATGTTGGCAATTTGATATTTGGTTCCTCTGCCTTTTCTAAAACCAGCTTGAACATCTGGAAGTTCATGGTTCACATATTGTTGAAGCCTGGCTTGGAGAATTTTGAGCATTACTTTACTAGTGTGTGAGATGACTGCAATTGTGTGGTAGTTTGAGCATTCTTTGGCATTGCCTTTCTTTGGGATTGGAATGAAAACTGACCTTTTCCAGTCCTGTGGCCACTACTGAGTTTCTCAAATTTGCTGGCATATTGATTGCATCACTTTCACAGCATCATCTTTTAGGATTTTAAATAGCTCAAATGGAATTACATCACCTCCACTAGCTTTGTTCATAGTGATGCTTCCCAAGGCCCACTTGGCTTCACATTCCAGGATGTCTGGCTCTAGGTGAGTGATCACACCATCATTATTATCTGGTTCATGATGATCTTTTTGTATAGTTCTTCAGTGTATTTTTGTCACCTCTTCTTATTATCTTCTGCTTCTGTTAGGTCCATACCATTTCTGTCCTTTATCAAGCCCATCTTTGCATGAAATTTTCCCTTGGTATCTCTAATTTTTTGGAAGAGATCTCTAGTTTTTCCCATTCTGTTGTTTTCCTCTATTTCTTTGCATTGATCACTGAGGAAGGCTTTCTTATCTCTCCTTGATCTTCCTTGGAACTCTGCATTCAAATGGGTATATTTCCTTTTCTCCTTTGCCTTTTGCTTCTTTTCTTTTCACAGCTATTTGTAAGGCCTCTTCAGACAACCATTTTGCTTTTTTTCATTTCTTTTCCTTGGGGATGATCTTAATCCCTATTTCCTGTACAGTGTCACAAATCTCTGTCCATAGTTCTTCAGGCACTCTGTCTATCAGATCTAACCCCTTCAATCTATTTGTCACTTCTACTGTATAATCATAAGGGATTTGATTTTGGTCATACCTATGTAGTTTAGTGGTTTTCCCTACTTTCTTCAATTTAAGTCTGAATTTGTCAATAAGGATTTCATGATCTAAGCCACAGTCAGCTCCCAGTCTTGTTTTTGCTGACTGTATAGAGCTTCTCCATTTTTGGCTGCAAAGAATATAATCAATCTGATTTCAGTGTTGACCATCTGGTGATGTCCATGTGTAGAGTCTTCTCTTGTGTTGTTGGAAGAGGGTGCTTGCTCTGACCAGTGCTTTCTCTTGGCAAAACTCTATTAGCCTTTGCCCTGCTTCATTCTTTACTCCAAGGCCAAATTTGCCCGTTACTCCAGGTGTTTCTTGACTTCCTACTTTTGCATTCCAGTCCCCTGAAATGAAAAGGACATCATTTTGGGGCATTATACAAGGGCTGAAACATGCATATATGGAGTAATAACCACATCTGGAGAGGTTTGGTTTTCATTAGGCCAGTGGGAGTATAGGCTTTGGTAATACCTATTATGATTTTCATTCATGAATCTGTAAGGGTGATTTTCAATTAGAGAAATTCCTGCACTATTTTTTTTTTCAACTATAATTTCAAATATTTACCCTATAAGCATTAAGGCACAAATGATTGAGCACAAGACAAGAACACATTCCTTTGGGATGGTGCTCACATTCTGTTGAGGAGAATGGTAATAAACAAATAAAATAATTGTAATATGTTAGATGTTCACAAAATATTTTTGAAGAAAATAAAGCAGGATAAGACAGAGTACGTTGGGGATGGTGGCAACACCATCCGTTTCACCTGTGTGAAACGGTAGATGAGAGTAAAATTTTCTCACACAAAATAGTCGGAGATGTCTCTGATCAGTTCTTAATTGAACAAAACACTGAAAGAAATGAAGTGTGAAGGAAAAGGAAAAGTGAAGCCTTAGCCAGAGCCCTAGATCTGATCACCTGTTTCATTAAATGACACACCGGTTCCCCGTGTCATGCATGGTCAGATCTGATAACAATATATTTCCTTGGTACTGAAAGAAACCAAATTCCACAGGACAGAAATCACCCAAGCATGATTGTAGGCAGAATTTCCTGAAGGCAAGCTTTCCCTTCCCTCTAACTGGCAAGTGGACTGTGTGGGTTTCCTACCAATACAATTCCTATGGGCTACAAATGGAGGCTAACTGGAATTATACATGTGCATATATTCTGGGCTTTGCTTATCCTGAAAGAGAAGAAACTGTAGGGAAGCAGTTAAATTTTGAACAGAAAATTCTTTCATTTTGATTCACCAAGATATGTTTCTTTCGATCAACAAAAACATTTTACTGTTACTGATGCATGAGAAAAAACAAGAAAATGTAACATTACATGAATATATCACATTCTTTGACCTGTTGAGCTATGTTCTCTAAAAGTTGGAATGGGAAATTAAAACATTTCATATTTAAAATAGATGGGGACAAGTTTTGAAAGACTGTTTACTCAATTAAATATAAGAAGGTAAAGCAGAGAATGCACATACTTTTGTTTTTTTTCTGCTCTGTTTATCCTGGGACTAAAATCAAATTTGTGCATGCCAGTAGAGAAAGATATCACTGCATGAGACTTGCTATCTCAATCATTAACTTGGAGCACATTCCTAAAGATACTTTGGGAGTAGGTTATAACCTTATGTCATAAAACCAAAACAGGGCTAAGTGTAAATGAAATCCATTGGTATACTGTAAAGGTAGTCTGTGATTCTTTACCAGAAAGATTCTATGATACTTTCCTGGAAATGGGGCATAGGAGAGACATTGGTAAGTCTATTGTTACTGTTTGCTTTATGAGTAAGCACTAGAGAACCATACTGTGGCTTGGAAGTTATGGCTAAAAGCAAGTACTAAATGGAAAGGTAGAGAGAGTGGCAAATGGGAAGGTCTCCCAGGAATGGATGCAGTTATACTATCCTCCAAGAAAGAGATTTAGAGCAAGAAAATAATACTGTTTCCCATAATGCATGTCGACTAGTGGTTGATGTTGGGAGAATTTACTTGAATTGTTTTCTGCAGAGGAGAGAAACAGATGCCAGGTGAATTAAGAATTCTTCCTACAAACTCTATTTCATAATAGAATTTTCTCTGTTGAATGAACTTACTGGAAACTAGCTAAAGCTACAGCTTGACTCATAACCTGTAGCCTTTTTTTTTTTTTTACTACTTTGTTTTTTTTTTTCAGTGTTCTGAGAGAAATACTACCATTAATTGAAAAGGGAGGAAGATACCCCGGTCTAAAAATATTTAAAATAAAGGAAATCATGCAGACTAAATTCTCTGACCAGAATGGATTGTTATAAATAAGTAAAAATAAAATGACCAGGAAATCTCTAAGAGTTGGAAATTAAAATATCTAATGTCAACAATATGTGTAATGGCTTGACCATCATTGGCACCCATATGCCCGAAGTCCTAAGGGATTTTAGGAGGATTCAGTTAATTCAGGTAGGCTGGAATATGGAGGCCTATCATCAAGAATAAAGCAAACTGCTAACTTTCATTTCTGCCCAAGTTTGAGTACAAGTTGGTCAGAAATAAAAGGGTGATTTGGAGACAAAACAACAACAGTAGCATTTTAGATTTTGAAGATTACATATTTTTGGTTATGTCTACAAACAGTCCTGTCTTTTGATGTTTCTATTTACTATTTTTCAGCCTTATAATGGTGTGAAAGCAATACACACTCAACTAGAAACTGTACTTTGAATTTTGAATTTTGTCTTTTTTTCTGAACTCTCTCATGCTGTTGGGCCGTGACGGAGAGCTGCAGCTCCCAGTCAATCACGTGATCACAAGGGTAAATAACCAATATACATACAAATAACAATTTTGTGTCCATGAAACCATTGTTTTTCACTTTCATTGCTGTATTCAATAAATTATATGAGATATTTAATACTTTATTACAAAATAGGCTTTGTGTTAGATGGTTTTACCCAACTATAGGCTAATGTAACTGTTCTGAGCTTATTCAAGGTAAGTTAGGCTAAACTATAGTGTTCCATAGATTGGGTATATTAAATGAACTCTTGACTAATGATAGTTTCAAGTTACAATGGGTTTATTGGAACCATCATAATTCCATCATAAGTCAAGGAAGATCTGTATCCAAATCTCTCATATGCTGTCATAGACACTATGTAATTGAATGGGCACAGCCAGATTTGACCTATGGATTATAGTTTGCCAGCCTCTGGATCTGATCATATATTCTGTGATAAATTTTATTAGGTAAAAAAGTTGGACATAGTGGAACTCAGAAATCAAAGAGGGAATTAATTTTTTTTAAATTTCATCAGTAGTTATTTTACATTGTTTACCTTATGTTTACATCTTCTGAAGTCACTGGGAAACCTAAAATTGTTTTTTATTGTTTCAACTGACTTTCACTCATGATGGCGTCTTTCCTTGCTTATTTGACAATTGTGAACTGTAGTTAATTTATAGGAATTTGTGGCCCAGATTGAAGGCAGAATTCCAAAGAGAATTTACATTTGCTTTTACTGGATACCAGTGTGTGTAAAGAATTTGGGACCAACCATTTAAAATTTTCAGCTTGAGGTTTCCCCAAGTATGATGCTGGTTAATCACAGGCAAAGAGATTTATGATGGTAAATATCCAGGGAAGACTTTATTAGTAGTATTTTTTATTGTCCTTATCATCATCATTACCAATCTGTCCCATCGAGAGCCCTGGCAAATATAGGTACATTTCCATTTCTTCTCTATATTACTAAATGGACTTTTTCCAGTGACTTCTTCACTTGTTCAGTTGTTAAGTTGTGTCCAACTCTGTGACCCCATGGACTGCAGCATGCCAGGCTTCCCTGTCCTTTGCTTCCTCCCAGAGTTTGCTCATACTCATGTCCATTGAGTCGGTGATTCTGTCCAACCATCTTGTCCTCTGTCACCCTGTTCTCCTGCCTTCAATCTTTCCCAGCATCAGGATCTTTTCCAAAGAGCCAGCTCTTTGCATGAGGTCGCCAAAGTATTAGAGCTTCAGCTTCAGTATCAGCCCTTCCAATGAATATTCAGGGTTGTTTTCCTTTAGGATTAGCTGGTTTGATCTTGCTGTCCAAGGGACTCTAAAGAGTCTTCTCCAGGACCACAGTTCGAAAGCCTCAATTCTTTGGCTCAGCCTTCTTTGTGGCCCAACTCTCATATCTGTACATGACCACTGGAAAAACCATATAACTATATAGACCTTTGTCGGCAAAGTGATGTCTGCTTTTAAATATGCTGTCTAGGTTTCTCATAGCTTTTCTTCCAAGGAGCAAGAGTCTTTTGATTTCATGGCTGCAGTCTCCAACTACAGTGATTTGGAGGCCAAGAAAATAAATCTGTCACTGTTTCCATTTTTTCCCCCTTCTATTTACTATGAAGTGATGGGACCAGTTGCCATGATCTTAGCTTTTTGAATGTTGAGTTTTAATCCAGCTTTTTTACTCTCCTCTTTGACCTTCATCAAGAGGCTCTTTGGTTCATCTTTGCTTTCTGCCATAATGGTGTTATCATCTGAGGTTATTGATATTTCTACAAGCAATCTTGACTCCAGCTTGTGATTCATCCAGCCCAGTACTTCATATGATATACTCTGCATATGAGTTAAATAAGCAAGATGACAATATACAGCCTTGATGTACCCCCTTTCCCAATTTTGAACTAGTCTATTGTTCCATGTCCAGTTCTAACTGTTGCTTCTTGACCTACATACAAGTTTCTTAGGAGGCAGATAAGGTGGTCTAGTATTCCCATATACTAAGTGGTCTTAAGTTCAGGAGCTCCATTTTGCACAGTTTCAAAGCCTAGTCGTTTGATTACCATACAGATCTTAATCTTCACATTCTTCAAAGAACTTATTATTGATAGTTTGGGAATGCCTATCTACTTCATTCCTGTGTCTATCTTTCGTTTTTTTTTGAACTTAGCTTTGAAATATTTGTGTAGTTTATTAGGCCTCCTGAAGCTTCAACACTATGAAGATTATAAAGTCTCTCACAATAAAAAGTGTTTATATATATATAAAATATGTATTCATATATACACATGTATATATACACACACACATATATAGCATAAAATTGCAGATGGTAAAGAGAATCCCTGGATTCCTTAGAGTCAAGCCTTAAGAATATCTACTAATAAATTATTAGTTTATTTAAAATTTGACAGTTTTTTTTGGTTAAAATCAAATTCAAAATTAAATTTCAGTACAAAATTGTATATTCTAAATGTTGCTGTTAGATTATATTGGTTCCTTAATATAAAAATGGAATTTTGGAATTTTGTGGGTATGTTAGGATGGAGAAATATGAATAGTGATTAGAGGTTTACCACTTATAAATGGAAGTGGCATTATTGACATAAAGGAAAACTCTGTTTGCCTTGCTAATTATGTGGCATTATTTCCTGCTTTTAATAAGTTGATAGGTTGAAGATAGTTACCAAGGAAAGGTTTATACCATATAGTTCCTTTTTCCATTTTTCATTTATTGATGTCTGTGAAATTTTTGCTATAGCACTGCATTCTTTAGATTATACAGAAATGAAGGAAGAGTTTATAGCAGCATCCTAAGTTTGAAGAGAAGTCTTTCAATTGAACAATAGGTCCAATAAAATATTTAGGATTGTGTAATATACGTTTAAACTAACTTTAAGTATTTTCTCTATGAAGCAGTCTCAGAGGCCCATATTTATATCAAAATTTTAAATGACATTAATTAGAGTAGCACTTCAAAATATTCATAGTATATTTGACAAAGGAGCTTTATGGCTAAATGAATTGGCAGTGCTCTGGGTTAAACTTAGTGACACAGGTTTCTTTACAGAATAATTTTTCAGAAACTTTGAAATGCAAATAGAGTATTGTGAATTTCTAAAATAAGGCATAACAAGCTGCATTTTGTACTCTAACTTAAATATGAAATCCTTTTCTCTTGGTGCTTCTCATGGGACAATAGATGTAGAACATATTTGTATCCTTTTTATATCACTTTTCTTTCTATTTAAATATGAAAGAAAATGTATATATGTATTTTCATGAATATTTATTCTTTTCCTTCATTGGATATACAGAAATTTAAACAATTAGTGCTTAAAATGAAAGCTATATATATAGAACATAGGAAAAATAAGTTGTTTTTAATGTAAATCTAAATTATCAAGATGACTAATAAGTAGAATTTGTTATATTATACTTTCTCATTTCTGTTCATCCTAAATATCCCCAAACAAACTGATGTATAGCAGACATCAGGACTAAATCCCTAAATGCATAGAAATACTAGTGCCTAAAACATATATGTAAGCATGAACATGTTTTCCTCTGGGGGTTGGATTGAATATATGAAAACTGAATTTTAAGATGCTAACTACTTATGTTAATACTATGTCTTCTTTAGTAACAATATTCATTCATTTTCTATGAAAAACCTTAATTAGGTTTCATAAAACTCAATAACTAAAAATTAAATAAAATCTTAAATATTTTAAAACATACTACCAAATCTTTGAAAATATTGTATCCTTTATGCTGACTGTCATGCAGTCACCAGGTGATGGACTTTATGAATAACTCAATTTGTTTAGTTAATGGTACTATGTATATTAATATCTGGGAAATTTCACCCAACTTCCCTCAGCTGAGAATGGATTATCCAGTGTCTTATAGAGGAAATATGTTTTATCCCCATCATATCACATCTTGTAAAGAATAAATAAATTTAATTTTAAAAACAAAGATAGTTTCTGGTCTTAAGTTCAGATCTTTAATCCATTTTGAGTTTATTTTTGTGTATCATGTTAGAAAGTGTTCTTGTTTCATTCTTTTACAAGTGGTTGACCAGTTTTCCCAGCACCACTTGTTAAAGAGATTGTCTTTAATTCATTGTATATTCTTGCCTCCTTTGTCGAAGATAAGGTGTCCATAGGTGTGTGGGTTTATCTCTGGGCTTTCTATTTTGTTCCATTGATCTATATTTCTGTCTTTGTGCCAGTACCATACTGTCTTGATGACTGCGGCTTTGTAGTAGAGCCTAAAGTCAGACAGGTTGATTCCTCCAGTTCCATTCTTCTTTCTCAAGATTGCTTTGGCTATTCGAGGTTTTTTGTATTTCCATGCAAATTGTGAAATTATTTGTTCTAGCTCTGAAAAATACCATAGCTTGATAGGGATTGCATTGAATCTATAGACTGCTTTGGGTAGTATACTCATTCTCACTATATTGATTCTTCTGATCCATGAACATGGTATATTTCTCCATCTATTAGTGTCCTCTTTGATTTCTTTCACCAGTGTTTTATAGTTTTCTATATATAGGTCTTTAGTTTGCCTGGAAAATCCCATGGGTGGAGGAGCCTGGTAGGCTGTAGTCCATGGGGTCGCACAGAGTTGGACACGACTGAGCGACTTCACTTTCACTTTTCACTTTCACGCATTGGAGAAGGAAATGTCGATCCACTCCAGTGTTCTTGCCTGGAGAATCCCAGGGACAGGGGAGCCTAATGGGCTGCCATCTATGGGGTTGCACAGAGTTGGACACAACTGAAGCGACTTAGCAGCAGCAGCAGTTTCTTTAGATAGATATATTCCTAAGTATTTTATTCTTTTCATTGCAATGGTGAATGGAATTGTTTCCTTAATTTCTCTTTCTATTTTCTCATTATTAGTGTATAGGAATGCAAGTGATTTCTGTGTGTTGATTTTATATCCTGCAACTTAACTATATTCATTCTAATGAGGTGGATGAAACTGGAGCCTATTATACAGAGTGAAATAAGCCAGAAAGAAAAACACCAATACAGTATACTAACTCATATATATGGAATTTAGAAAGATGGTAATGATAACCCTGTATGTGAGACAGCAAAAAAGACACAAATGTATAGAACACTCTTTTGGACTCTGTGGGAGAGGGAGAGGGTGGGATAATTTGGGAGAATGGCATTGAAACATATATAGTATCATATATGAAATGAATCACCAGTCCAGGTTTGATGCATGATACAGGATGCTTGGGGCTGGTGCACTGGGATGACCCAGAGGGATGGTACTGGGAGGGAGGAGGGAGAGGGGTTCAGGATGGGGAACATGTGTATACCTGTGGTGGATTCATGTTGATGTATGGCAAAACCAATAAAATATTGTAAAGTAATTAACCTCCGATTAAAATAAATAAATTTATATTAAAAATTTAAAAATAAAAACAAAGATAATGCATGCAAGTGGTAACTGGTATAGGGGGCTGGCAATCTTCCTCCCCATGCCTTTGTATCTTGGCTAGAGAAAGCAGTGAGATACAGGAGACTCAGGTTTGATACCTGGGTTGGGAATATCCCCTGGAGGTGGGCATGGCAACCCACTCCAATATTCTTGCCTGGAGACTCACATGGAAAGAGGAGCCTGGAGGGCTACAGTTCAAAGGGTCACAAACAGTCGGATACAACTGAGCACATATTAAATACATACATGTAGTTTTACTTTAAACTTTTGTACAATATAATGAGTAACTTATAAACTCATGATGTTAGGACCCCAAGGTAGACAATATCCTAGAAATCTCATTTAAGATATTTTAACATATATATATATATATATATATATATATATATATATATATATATATATATACACATATATATGTACAAGTTACAATCGTATCTCATATTATCTCATATCTTTTGTGGTATCCAAGTACATAGAAAGACAAGAGTGGACTATGGGTTTAAAAAATCATCATATACTTATTTAGCATATTGAGTTAAAAATTTAAATTTGTAACCAAAACAGCTAAGAAAGTTCTTATGTACTTTTTCTGTTAAAATAATTTACTTCATTAAAATTAAGACTAGAACACTTGTTTTTAGTTGTGGTTCTTTTCCTAATGTAATCATATCCTCCAAATCTGTGACTAGCTTACGGAATAAGAAGAGTTGCCTTTCAGTGACTTTACATTAATATACTTTGTGTATCTTTTGAAGATGAAGTATATGTCTAGATATGAGTAATAAAAAATATACATTAACACTCTAACGAAAATAAAAAGCATTATTTGTAGAAAATTATTGCCAATTACATTGTTCCAACCAGTGTTTTCAATCAGTTTTATTTAACTAAAACTCCACCCCACTGACTAAAAATCACATCAGTGATAATGCAAAGGAAGAATGGCAAACTACATCATCAGCATCGACTCCAGGAAGGTCAAGATACCAACCTTGGATTAATACGAGGAGGCCTTCATAACTTAAGAGACTCGAGAAAACACGCAAGTTGCCTGACAGTCCTAACTGTGATGAAAATCATCCACTGAAGTGGGTATTACTGTAAATCTTTGTCTACATGACAGATTTACATCTCCTTACCTCCATAAAATTCACTGTTAATGGCACAACACCTATTAAGCTGAGATATTTCTAGGTGTAATACGTCATGGTATTTTCCTATATAGTTTACATTATTCTTGGCATTTCATGGCCTGTCTCATGAGATGGCTAAGAAGGAAAATATAGTAACTGGCACTCACTTCTCAAGGACAAAATGCCATGTCTTACCACAGGAAACATTCAGAAAGTGAAAAGCAAATATTGAGAATAATGAGATTGAAAAATGTGGCATATGCAAAATCTGGAGACTTAGGGAAAAACACTTCATTTTGTGGAATGTGATTTTAATTCATTACTGAATTCTCAGTTTTTAGAGTTTTTCAAAAGGGAACAAATAAACATTTACAAAAGTTCATTCTTAGAGCCTGGGTATGTACAGGGGAGAAAATATGATCTTTGACATAAACCCAGTCCTAGAACTTGAGCTTCCATCAGTAGTTGTACAGAGAAACCCTGGGGCCTCAGAAACATTTGAGCAAAACCACTGTAGCACTTTCTGACAATTCAAGCTGAGCAGGCCTTGTGTAACAGAGGCAATTAAAATGTCCAGGCTCTCCCTTGAGATACGTCAGTGGATTGAGAACCTGGGTTACTGAATAACTTAATTCTTATTCACATAGTGCCTGAGAGGAAAATAATTTCAATTCCTACCACACAATCTTTCTACTTTCTCTCTGAAAAAAAAAAAAAAAAAAAGGCAAACAGTTACAAGGGTGTATTAAACTTTTGACATGTTGTTATGAAGCTTTTGGCCATAATGTAGGGAAGAAAATTCTATAAGCTAATGTCACTACATGTTAAGTGGGCTAAAAATAAATTAAAAAAACTAGATTGTAGCATTCCACAACTGAAAGCAATCTGTGTTTATTTTCTCTTTTAAAACCCTGATTTTTATATATGAGAGTGCTGCAAAATGACTAACTCAAGTTCATATTATTAACTAATGTAGAACTAAGACTTAAGAAAAGAGTGTTCTTCAGCGTTTGAACCCAGATAAAGTTACAATCATGTTTGCTTCTTGTGAAGCAAGCTTTGGGGATGTTATACAATAGAAAGGCCTTTGTGCCTTTGTACTGTGGGAAAGGAGAAACAGAGATGAAGTTATTGAAATTCAAAGCAAAGTTTTAGAGAACTTGTACTTCTTTTGAGTGTCACATACAGGACTGCCTGATCCATTTCTTTCCTTATAGCAACATCCCTTTTATTTTATATTAGTAATAAAGGGCACAGTAGAAAGGCCTTACATGCAACAGTGTAATCATTATACCAAGTTTTGGATGTATAGTGTTTATTAGTGCTACAAACTATTGGAAACAGCCATATAGATCTTGTGGAAAAGTCCTTTTATTATGGCTGGTAATGTTTTCACATAATAAGGGTTCAGAAAATATTTATTTGATTTTCTTCTTTTGTAGGTATTTTTTGTTGAGCCTACATCTAGGATAATCTGTCTGGAACACCAATGGCCTGAAAAAATTAATATACTGAGATGTTCAACATGCATCATGTGTTTATAGGTTTTTATATAAAAGGATTTTGTTGAGACTGTGCTGAACAGTTTTTACTATCTTCACAAAGCAGGGTGGGAAAGTTCTCATAATGCTAAGTATTAACAAGTAGTCTGTACTTCCTTTTGATTTACAGGAAAAGTACAAGAATATTCAGGTTAAACTGTTGTCCACTTGACAATTTCCCAGCTGTCAGTTAGGTCAAATCAAACCCACTATACAGAGATTGATTTGCTCTGGTGGGTAGAATATTTCTATCATGAACCAATTGTAATGGTATTTCCCACCCCTCCCTAAATTTATATGATGAAATCTCCAACTCCCAATGTGACTGTATTTGGAGATGGGGCCTTTATTGGGGTAATTTAAAGTTAATGAGGTTGTAAGGGTGGGGCCCTAATACAATAGGATTGGTGTCCTTATATGAAGAGACACCAGAGGACTTTCTCTGTTACTTCTCCCTGTGAAGGGACAGTAAGAATGTGGCCTCTGCAGACTAGGTAGAGTTCTCACCAGAAAAAGACTCCATCAGGCCTTACCTCAGACAGCTCCAGAGCTGTGAGAAATATATTTTCATGTTTAAGCCATCCAATCAATGGTATTACATTATAACAATCAGAACTAATGAATACAATTGCCATTTAAAACAAAGACATGTATTTAAACAAATACAAATAAACATTTTGGGGAAATTATTATACGCTTAAAGCTTTCAAAAATTGCATTGTTATTTTTTTCTCCCTCTCCATATTTTACCTTTTTTTTTTTTTTTTAAACTTATTCACATCTTAGCTCATTGAGAGCAAACTATTCTTGGGAAATTAAAGACACACATACAAACTTATAAAAATAGATGCATTGCAGTCTTTCTACCAGTCCAATTCCTTTGTAGATCCACTAAAAAAGAGATGAGAAGTTTTAAATAGAGTTCAATTACTTAAGAACATACTGTGTCATGTGGCTTCTCCTTACTTAAATTTGTTTCTAATTTTGCCCTTTGGACCAAGCGTGTCATTTCCAAAGGCTTCATGAACAGCTACTGCTTGCATTTGAGCTGTTTAGAGACAGAAATGCTGTTTCTCCAAGTTGAGAAATTATGTTGGCATAGCATAAAACATAGATTTAAGTTAGAAATATATTGGAAAAAGTTATTTCCTTTGCAACCCAAACAAATTAAGAGGAAGGAAAATATCACTTAGTAGAATTCAGGACTTGTGAAATTTTAAAAGAGTTCCAGAAATTTTAACAAAACCTAAAATGTTTCTTGGCATTTTTGCCCAAGGATGAATATTTTGGGAATCTAAATTAAACTTGTTGACAGAGATATACTGAGAATGTGTTAATGTATTGCTGTTTTTGTTTCTAGCTATAAGTACTGTCCTATGAGCTGAGGATTTGTACTTGAATATACTTACTACATATTTTTAAATCATGCTCATATGCACATAGGGTAGAACATTCCACAATGGTTATAAAACTAAACAGAGAAAACCAAAATTAACAGATTTCAAGGTTACTGCTATGCTATATATCATCTACTAATTGAAGAGAAAGTGACAGATGCTATTGAAGTTAAAAATTCAAGAAGACTGCTCAAAAGCTCTAAATTGCTTTAATTCTGTAGATGATATGTGCTTTTAGATGCTGTATCTGATTGCCTTGAGCCACTGTTACAGCTAGTTGTTCATCTCCATTTTAGCCAGCTTGGACCATTGAGTTACATTAGTATTTCAATTTTACATGAGGTATTGGAAAAGCCAAGTTGCAGCTCAGGCAAAATGGAATTTTAAAGTGCACAATAGGCTTTGTAGAAATGTCATGGAGGTCGAAGTTGTTATTGTTGAGAAAGTATAAGTCTAATTTTTAAAGCCAACTTTCTAAATTTAAAATTTAAAAATATATTGCTGGTAGTTTGAATTCTAATTCTATAAAATAATCTTAAACAATTACAATTCCCAAAGCTTTTTCTCCTATATATTTGCTAAGTAAAATAAAGTGCACATAACATTTAGCATAATTTTTGCATAAATGTTATTTCCTTTCCTTCTCCTTCTTAACAGAGGACTAGGAATTGAAGAAAGTAATTCTTTGACCTGCTTTGGCTACAGTGTGGATATTGCTCAGCTCTCTAATTTGGTGGTTATAAAGAAAGGAGAACAGTGGAAATAAGCTAGGCTAATTCTAGTGTCTCTGATCTAGGGAAAGGAGCATCTGATTTCAGAATCTTTTGGAAAATGTGATGGCTAATTTTATGTCAACTAGACTGGGCTAAGGAATGCCCAGATAACTGGTAAAAGAGTGTTTCTGATGTGCCCATGAGGGTGTTTCAGGAAGAGATTAGTATTTGATTAAATAAACTCAGTAAAAGATCTGTCTTCACCAATGTGGGGGCTTCCCTCATAGCTCAGTCGGTTAAGAATCCATCTGCAATGCAGGAGACCCTGATTAGATTCCTGAGTTGGGAAGATCTGCTGGGGAAGGGATAGGCTACCCACTCCAGTATTCTTGGGCTTCCCTTATGGCTCAGCTGGTAAAAAATCTGCCTGCAATGCAGGAGACCTGGGTTCGATCTCTGGGTTGGGAAGATACCCTGAAGAAGGGAAAGGCTACCCACTCCAGTATTCTGGCCTTGAGAATTCCATGGACTGTATAGTCACAAAGAGTCAGACACTACTGAGCGAATTTCACTTTCACTTTCACCCGAGTGGGTAGGCATAACCCAATTCTTTGTGGACCTGAATGGAACAAAATGGTGAAGGAAGGGTGAATTTTTTCTCTTTATTTCTTGAACTGATACATTTATCTCTTTCTGCTCTTGGACATTGTAGGTTTTGGTTCTTGAACCTTTGAACTCTGGGACTTATGCCAATGGTACTCTTCTTCTCAGGCCTTTGGCCCCAGACAGAGTTATACCACTGGATTTCCTGGTTGCAGGTGGCAGACTGTGGGACTTCTCAGACTCTATAATTGCATGAGCCAATTCCTATTTTATATATATATATATATATATATATATATATATATATATATATATATACACACACATATATATGCTTCCCTGATAGCTCAGTTGGTAAAGAATCCACCTGCAATGCAGGAGACCCTGGTTCAGTTCCTGGGTCAGGAAGATTCCTTGGAGAAGGGAAAGGGAATTCACACTTCAGTATGTGTGTGAAGTGTTAGTTTCTCAGTCATGCCTGACTCTTTGCAACCCCATGGACTATATGTGTGTGTGTGTGTGTATGTATATATAAATATATAATTTATGTTTATATATCCTTATCTATATATCTTCTATTGGTTTTGCTTTTTCCATAGAATCTCAGTGTAGAGAACAACGACATTGGAATTGAGACAAGTTCTAGCATACAATAGACAATAAACATTTATTGAATGAGCAAGCTGATATACATAAAGATAAGTGCCAACATATGTGCAAGTGGTAACGAACAAGCCAGAAACAGAAGTCACGGAGTGTATTAGTCTGTTCAGTTTGAACCACAGACTGGCTGGTTCAAACAATGAAAATTTCTCACAGTTCTGGAGACTAGAAGTTCAAGATCAAAGTGTCATCATGGTTGGTTTCTGGTAAAGCCTGTCTTCCTGGTTAGCAGATGGTGGCCTTCTTGAAGGAGAGAGATCTCTCTCTTCTTCTTATAAAGACACAAGTCCTATCAGATCAGGGCCCTGTTAACTTTAATTATCTCCTCAAGGACTTCTCTCCAAAAAATAGTCATGTTAGAAATTAAGGCTTTGACATAAAAATTTGGGAGCTGACATAATTCAGTTCATAACATGGAGGAAAACTGAGATTATGCTTTAGGCAGCTGTTGTCTATAACAATCCACACATCTTTCACCTTGAAAACTAGTTTTAGAACTGTAAAATCTGCTCTAATCTAGGATTTGCAGGGTGAAGATAGGAGAAATTTTAAGTGGTTCATTGTATCTATAGTATGCTCAAAACTTTCAGATTTGAGGATGCCAAAATAAATTTTTTTGAGAATGGCCTAAAGGGCATTGTAGTGTCCAGAATGTGTGAATAAAGTTTTGGCTTTTAAAATGTTTTGCTAATTCTGCTTGATGATGCTCAAAGCTAAGACAAGCTCCATGAGAGTTACAGAACTTTTATACCAAGAAAAGATTTTCTAAAAATCTCTTTTAAAATTGTTCAGTTAGTATTCTGTGAAAAGCCATACCCATAGGATGTTGTATTCACCAAAATTCTTTGAGCAATAATAGGAAGAAATCTAACTTAAGGAAAACAACCTTTTTTTAATAAGGAAGGAAATGACATAATTCGTAAAGGAAGGGAAGACCGTTCTGCAGATCTCAGACATGGGACCTGGAGGCTCAGTACTACCAGGTTTCTTTCTCTTAGAATCTTATTTTTACCTTTCTGTGGCTATAGGCTCGTCTTTTAGACTCTTCTGTATAAATATGTTTCTCTAGAGCAGAGATTGGAGAGGAGAAGATAATTTTATCCAGAATCATTTAGAAAAATACTAAGGAGAAACTCTTGATGGACTAACCTAGCCATGTAACCATCTCTGGAATAATCTCTGGGCTGGGGGATGAGATACAGCTATATGTGGATCACGTGTTTTCCAGTTTTTGACTAGAAAGGTAGGCTACATTGGCAGACAATTGGAAAGACTTTATCACTAAGGGGAGAGGAAAGGTTACAGGTAAGAAAACTAACAAATACCCGTAAGAATCTACTCTCCGAATGAATGCACAGCACCCACATCTTTTTTCCCACATGTATAATTTTTAAAGGACTATGTGTTATGTCTAACTGTTTCATATATAATCACAAACTCTCTTACCCTTTCCCTCAAGGGGTAACAATCAAAACTGCTTAATTCAACCTTAAATCTAGACTCTTGGGAGATGAGATGTTATCTCTATCAAGCCCAGATGTGTTTTCTCATGGGCCGGCAATTTATGTATTGAATGGTATATTTGATCACCTGATACTCACCGCATGCAATGAAGATTTCCATTCAGCAAAGGTAGAGTTTCTCAACTTTGTCATTATTGATATTTGGGGTTGGATAATTCTTTCCTTTTGAGAGCTGATCTGTGCATTGTGGACTGTGTAGCAGCATACCTGGCCTCTACCCATCAGATATCAGTAGCACATCTCTACCTTCTCCTCATGTCATGATGATGAAAAACATCTCCAAACATTACCAAATATCTTCTGAGGGGCAAAATCACTAACAGCAAGGAACCATAGAATTAGGGGGAAAATGTGAAGAATCATGAGTTGTCAAATGTCCAAACCACTATATTCATTAGAGTGGAGTAATTATGATCACTGTGTCTTTGGAGTCAAATTCTTTGGGTTTAGATTTTGACTCTATCACATGTTTTCTATGTTTGAGCAATGGACTTACCTTGTGTAAGCCTGTTTTCTTTTCCACAAATTAATGATAGAAACAATCTAATGAGATTGTTTTGAGATTCAATAAAACCTTAACACAGTGCCTGAACATGATATGACAAGTGAATTTCCCACTAGCATTAGCTATTATCATATTATCTAGCTAGGCTGGAACATTAAGATTCATTCATAGGTTGACTCGCTTTCCAGAAAGCAGAGTGAGTTTCTTGATCGTATATTTTGTTGTCCTGATTCTGCCAATGGGTAAAACTTCATTTTCCAATGTTCCTTATAGACATATCTAAAGAGCTATTAAGGAGGCTTCACTGGCTGAAGAATGGTCTACCTCTAGAGAACAGTCTTACTGTGACCATGTGGATTGCCTCCTCAGTTAAATAATCATGTACCATTGCTCACCAGGCTTGGGGTTTCTCATTCCTAAGTATTTTTTTTTCTTTCCTTCCATCCTTTCTTCCGTCCTTTCTTCTCTCTAGCCCCTCCTTCCCTCCTTTTTCTTTTTCGTTCCTTTCCTGCCTCTTCTTCTTATCCTCTATCTCTTAAGCTCTAAGTACATGCTTAGTCACTCAGTCATGTCTGACTCTTTGTGGCCCCATGTACTGTAGCCCGCCAGCCTCCTCTGCCCATGGAATTTTCCAGGCAAGAATACTGGAATGGGGTGCTGTTTCCTACTCCAGGAGATCTTCCCAACTCAGGGGTTGAACCCACACTCCTTTGTCTCCTACAATGGCAGGTGGATTCTTTACCACTAGTGCCACCTGGGAAGCCCAAGCTTCCAAGGTCTATGTATAGTTGCCTGTAAATTTCGTTTGTTGGAAATCTTTTAGCAGTAAATAAAGTTAGAAATTGCATCTGGATCCTTGCTCTGCAGTTTCTGCTTCTTAGCAGGTCTTGCACCTTCTAAGTCTCTCAGGTCTCAGCTAGATTCCCTTGGCTTAAATTGACTACCCAAATCAGGATGAAGCAACAGGCTGGAGTGGTAAGGCAGAGCTTTCCACTGCCCAGAACCTGTGTCTCTCTCAATGGTACTTCTCCACCAAATAGGGAGTTCAGAACAGGAGATGTTTGGGCGTAGCCTCAAACATATTTTATTGTTGGATGTGTCCTCAAATCAGTAGCACATTCTACTGACTCTGGATTCCAGTCTTAACTGCTACAATGTTTCTCCCTTCCTTAACTTTGCAAACACAAATTTTGATATAAGGCAAAGAATCCAAGTGTTGTAATTCTTTAGAATACATTGAATATGAAATTTTGCAATTATAACTTAATGGCCATGGGCAGAAAACTCTTTTAAAAATCTATACTAACTATGGCCTTTTTGTTTCCAGATGGAGAAGTTTGGATCAAAACTTGTTTGGGAGTGGTATACTATCAGTGGCAAGTTTTGGTTCTCTCTGGATCCATTTTCTGTAGAGTAAAACTACCATTTTCTACTGGGGTTGAAAAGGAACAACAACTTATTTTCATCCCCTGGGGGTAGTCCTGGAAGACAGCTAGTGCCTCTACATGCTAAGACTTGATCCCACATTGTAGGCTTGGCTTATCACTCTCTCAAGTGCTTTTTTAGCTCCCCCAATATTGCTACTGTTATGTTTCATTGTCTTTGTATGTTTATGCTGTTTATTATTTTTCTCAGAAAGTTTTCTGTCATTTAGTTTCAGACTCAGAATATGTGTAAACTGTTATTTGTAAGTTTCATACAGGTGTGAAGTGAAGTGAAGTAAAAATTGCTAAGTTGTGTCCAGCTTTTTGCAACCCCATGGACTATACAGTCCATGGACTTCTCCAGGCCAGAATACTAGGGTGGGTAGCCTTTCCCTTCTGTAGGGGATTTTCCCAACTCAGGGACTGAACTCAGATCTCCAGCATTGCAGGCAGATTCTTTACCAACTGAACCACAAGGGAAGCCCTCATATAAGTGTACTTTATAAGAAATCTCATTAGACCATTGATCATTAAAAATACCTACAACTGGGGCAGCCCCATATAACGTTTATGCAGTTGCTTTGGTAAAATCCCATTGATTAGATTTTCACTTTAACAGTATTCTTTAGGTCAAAAAGTTTGTGTTTAATTTTCAGGTAAATTGATGTAATGGATGAGTTCATATAAAAGACAGTCATTTCCTTTAAGCTCTTAATTTTTTGGAGACATCTCATGCTGGAGTCCAGCCCGGTGGATCCAGGGAATTTGAAGGGTGGACGGAGTCAGCGAGGAAAACTTATTTATTTATTAATGTAAGATTAGATTAGGAAGAAATAGTGTAGTAGGAAGATTAAGTGGAGAGAAGAGGCTGATTAACTTGGGTTACGTGGAAAACCAATGAAGTTCCAGACAAGGAGCTTGCACCATCTACGTTAGGCTGCCGGCGCCCGTTTGAATATCGGAGAGTGCCCTGCCTTGGGCTCTCTCTCTTACCGATCTTAAAAGCCGGGACAAGTAAGTAGACATAGTGAGCCTCCACGCCCCAGATGGGAATTCAGCCTGAAATTAGAGTAAAGAGGAGACACGGGGGAAACCAGTCCAGCGACTGGCTCTCCTTCTATTGTCCTTCAAGGTCTTTTATACTTTTGATCATACATAGAGATCAATGGGTAATACAAAATTATGTAGCGTTAGCAGCCCAGACTCTTTCTGTATATCTTTTTGTATACAAAAGGTCTCAGGTGATTTACATTATCTTCTGGCCAAGAGGCTTGTTAACACTTTTTGGCTCTCTTCCTTAATGAATGTTAATTTCGTTTCCCCTGAAGTGTTTTTCTTTAATCTGCATCTCCTTAAAGCGTTAAAGTTACATCAATAAAGAACAAAGGTGCAGTGGGTTATAACAAAGAAGGTACTTAACTCAAAGATCTAATGTTGCTAATACCAGGTCTACTACTTGTTTTTCTATATACCAACTATATCTAAAAATAAAGGATATGAAAATTTGGCACAAGTATTGGCTCAACAAATGAAACCTTTAATCAGTCCTATTCTAATGATTTTGACTCTTCGGAAGCCCCTAGATTCCTAGGATGTTTTAAGCTTCCAGTGCCTCCTGCGGTCAGGAGGCCTCAAACAATCACATGTACGAGTCCTGCAGGCAGGCTAGAAAGCCATCAGAGGGGTTTTTGGATTGAAACACTCTTTCAAATGCAGAAGACTAAAGCCCTGAATTGACTTTTTCCAGAGAATGTCAGAAGAGTAGAAAAGCAGGCAGATTCTTATTTTTCGGGGGGTGGATGCTCAGGAAATTCCAGGGGAAAAACCTGAGGTCTGATTAGCCTTGCCATCAGAGCTCTGCCGCATGACCTTGTCACGGGTGGAATTCCTCACGCTGGCTCCCGGCAATCTCGATAATTTCATGTCATCATCTCTTTGGAGTGGTATGAATAGATTGACCACTGATTTGTAAAGGAATTAGTCCAGTCTTTCCCAATATTTCTTGTGCTATCACTGGAGGAAAGGAATCTTTTCACTGAAAGAACTATATTGATTTACACAATAAAATATCACATCTTTTAATATTGAAAAATGCTTCAAACGTTGAAAATGCTAACAAAGATTTTAGTGAGAGAAAAAGGAAGATATTTGTATTTCATGTTGTTATCCAGTGACCAAAATTGTCATCTATGAGTTTTTACTTTTGCAAACACAGATATATACTGACAAACATTGCCTTGTGGCTTCTGACCATAATACATCTAATTAATTATACTAACAAATAATAAAATAGTAGGTGGTATATTTTTAAAAATATCTAACTCCCATTTCTTCATTCCTGATACTGCTTATTTAGACTTTAATTATGCCTATATCTCAGTGTTCCCATATTGGAGATACCTATGGAGTTACCCGGAGAAGGCAATGGCACCCCACTCCAGTACTCTTGCCTGGAGGATCCCCATGGATGGAGGAGCCTGGTGGGCTGCAGTCCATGGGGTCGTGAAGAGTTGGACATGACTGAGCGACTTCCCTTTCACTTTTTACTTTCATGCATTGGAGAAGGAAATGGCAACCCACTCCAGTGTTCTTGCCTGGAGAATCCCAGGGACGGGGGAGCCTGGTGGGCTTCCATCTGTGGGGTCACACAGAGTCGGACACGACTGAAGTGACTTAGCAGCAGCAGCAGCAGCATGGAGTTGCCTATGGCTTCCTTGATAGCTCAGCTGGTAAAGAATCTGCCTGCAATGCAGGACACCTGGGTTAGATCCCTGGGTTCGGAAGATCCCCTGGAGAAGGGAAAGGCTACCCACTCCAGTATTCTGGCCTGGAGAATTCCATGGACTGTGTAGTCTACAGGGTCGCAGAGAGTCGGACACCACTGAGCGACTTTCACTCACTCAAAAATGGAGCTCTTAGCAAATGTTCAGGTTCTGGCCCCGACCTAGACCAATTAAAACTGAATCTCTGAGAATGGCATCTGGACAGCAGTACTATGTAAGCTGTTGTTGTTTAGTTGCTAAGTTGTATCCAACATTTTTGTGACTCCCAGGCTCCTTTGTCCATGTAAAGCTCTAGAAGTGGTCATATTATGCTGGCAGAATTGGAAAATATTGATCTCTCTTATGTCCCATTGGAGCAATAAAATGAATAATTTTTTGCCTTCTGATGGCATATCTGGCTTTGACTTTCCACTGTTTTCTGACCTCAGGATCTATGAGGTCTCTGGGTTCTGAATATTAGTCCTTATTTTGCTTAGAGAGTCCTAATGCCAGGGAATTCTAACATTTAAGCATAAGGAATCCTAAAATATAAAATGCATTTAAGAGAATTTTGCTGCAGAAAAATACTTGAAACACGAAACCTGTTTTGGACTTTCTGTCTAACCTGGTCAGAAACTGCATGAAGTCTTAGTTATTCAAAGCCGAATTATTTTAATTAATTTAAATTAATATCTGATTATTTGAATATATTTTATTAATGCATAAACATTCTTTAATGTTGTGGGTGTTTTATAATACTATATATAATATCATAATTTTTTCCTCTACAATATATGTTTTAGTTTCCCTAGATAAACTAATTTTTTCTTACCTAACATATGCCATATGTTACTTGAGGGTATCAGGGTATTAAAAGCTTGTGGGTACTATGAAGTCATGAAAAGTTGAACGCTTTAGAATCTGGATTACTTTTGACATTCCAACATAACTGAATGATAAAAAAAGATAAAGACCTTAAAAGAGGACTTTATTGCTAACAGCTATTATTTATGGAATGTTGATTGTCATGGTAATAGAGGAAGCAGAAATCATTTATTAAATATTCAGTTATTTTTTAAAAATATTGATTTGTGCCTACTATGTGGCAGGGCTTCTCTAGTAGCTCAGTCAGTAAAAAATCTGCCTGTTTTGCAGGAATCTGGGTTTAATCCCTGGGTTGGGATGATACCCTGAAAAAGGAAATGGCAAATCACTTCAGTATTTTTGCCTGGAAAATCCCATGGACAGAAGAGCCCAGCAGGCTACAGTCCATGGGGTCACAAAGTCGGACGTGACTTAACAGCTAAACCACCACCACTATGTGGCAGGCAATATATTAGGCATTTTAAACAGGGAGCCATATTGAAAAAGATTATGTGAAAACAAGTATGGAAATATGTATACTCTAATTTGTATGTCAAAAATATTTTATTTATACTTAAGATATTTGGCTCCATCTAATGATATTTCCTTATAAAATGGTTAAAAATGCCTCTTGGGATTCTTCAAGCCAGACTGGTTTTTGTCTTTCCATGTTATCTAGGCCCCTAAGGTGATACACAAAAAAATGTGTAGAGAGAGAATGACCCTGGTTATAACTGAGAGTTTGATTCCTGAGAGTCACTGCTCCTCCTAATTCTTGATCTGAATTCTTTACTTACCATCACTTTTTAATTGCCTTAATTATACTTGACCTTGTTTTTCCTGGTTCAGGATTTGTTTCCCTCATTATTTGTCACCTTTCTTGGATAATTTACTCCATCTTTGTGTACATACCATAGATCCCAGACCAGAAGTGATATTTTCTTAAGTCATAATCAATATTTTCCTGTGCAAATTTTGGAATCACTATGATTTGATTTTATCTCTACTGGTCCCATAAATTCTCATGACCCTCAAGATGTTTTCCTAATTTGTGCAAATCTTGAAGATGTTCCATAATTTAACACCTTGCTCATTATTTTTCACAAATGATTACTTTCTATAGTGAAAATTATTAATAAGTAGGAATTTCACTGATACATATTATTTTTAAACTGTAGATTGATAGTAAAATTATTTCTTAAGACACTGGTCCTTATATAAAATATAAAATATTTTATTGTTGGATGTGTCCTCATATATGTTGTGAAAATGTGTCATATAACTTTATTTTTAAATTTTCTTAATTAATAAAAGAGAATGAAACCATCTCTTTTAGAAGCCGTCTCTGATTCCTTCAGTCTGGAGTACACCCATAGCACCAGCAGTATGCCACTCTAAATCCACTCCAGAGATTGCTTCAAAATATCTATTTATGTTTTGTTTCCCACAAGTGCCTGCCAGTTTTTCTTTATAACGGAGGTCTGCCACATTGCTTGACTAAGGTAAAACCTCAGTGTTTGTTGACTTATCATGCAGTAGGACAGGTTGTAAGCCAAAGATAAGCTTGATGTTAATGGCAAGCCCTGTTTCTTTTGGCTTATCTGTTGTGAATTAGTCTTGTTCCAGAACAACCTAAGTATGTGATCATACGAGTTAGAAATGTGTGCCTTCTATGTTCTTAAAAGAATTTCAGCTTTGTTCAGATAGTGATCTATCACCCTACAGCCCATATGACTCAAGGGAAATGGTCACATTTGAAGCTGTATGGTTAGTTAAACATGGTTAACTATGTTTACATGTTAAGGTTAATGTGATGGTTAGTCTAGTAAGCCAATCTCAAAAAATTAAAGCTTCTTTCCAGAGAATGATGTTGGGAATTCATAATTAAATCCCAAACACTTGGAACTTTCAGTGGGCTATTTTTCGGTTTGGCTGCACTGGATTTTCCTTGTGGTGTGCTGGCTTTTTTAGTTGCATACTGGTTTCTTTTGTTGCGGGGCACAGACTCTAGAGCACATGGGCTGGTGTGTGGGCTTCTCACTCTAGTTGTGGCTCTCAGGCTTAGTTGCCCTCCGTGGCATGTGGGATCTTTATTCCCTGACTAGGGTTTGAACTTGCATCCCCTACATTGGGAGACAGATTCTTAATCACTGGACTGTCAGGGAAGTCCCTGGTTGGGCTACTTATTCATTTAAGGAGGTTGGCCTATTTGGATAGGAAAAAAATATCTACCCCACAATTAGGAAATTGAATTTTTTGTCCTGTCTTACTTTCTATACATGAACAAGAAAGCGTATCACCACAGTTGCTACCAGCAATCGTCTTGCTACCATGGAGAAGGTTTTCTAATAATAGAATTGACACGTAGAGGAGGGGAGAGCTGAGGTGATGCAGAGAAGCAGCTAGATCTGTAATATATCATCCCTGGAGACTATCCCATTCTTTATTTATATTGTGTAAGAAAAATATCTTTCTATAAAAGCTGTTGGAATAATAACTGTTACCGCCTAGGTAACATAATGTTAAAAATATATAATAACAAATCATTTATATCTGTTGACTTTTTTCCTGTAATTCAGGCTATAATCACCCATAACACCTTCAGCTATTTCTTCTCTCTACTTACTCATGCTGTACCTCAAAATTTCTATTCATAACATTTCTCTTACTGTAAGGCCTGCTGATAATATCCTTTTGGTCCTCAACTTCCCCCAAGTAACTTATCAAGACCACTTTAGGATAAATAAACTCCCTCTCTGAGAGAAATTTCAGTGCCAGTTGTTAAGACGTTACAATTTTCTCACTTCCTGTCTTTCCATCACTGAGGATGCAAAAGGCTACAGAATCCTAGAGACAGTATAACAGTGTTTAGGTGCTCAGATCTAGAGTTAGTCTGTTTTCAAATGTTGACCTCACTACTTAGTGACCTTGGGTGAGTTATTTAACCTTGCTCAAACTCAATTTCATCATCTACAACAAGGGTAGACAAACAGTGGCCCACAGACAAAATCCAGCTTGCTGCCCCTCAACTTTTTTTGTAATAAAGTTTTATTGGAATACAGTTACATTAATTTATTTGCAGCTTTTGCACCACAGTACCAACTGAGTGTCTGTGACAGCCTGTAAGGCTGGCAAAGTTAAAAATATTTGCTATCTACCCCTATACCAAAAATATTGGCTATCTACCCCTATACCAAAAATATTGACTAACACCTGAGGATTAGTGAGACTCATCCCCATAGATGGTTAGCAGGGCAGCTGGTAACCTCAATAACCCTCATTTAGCTGTCATTACTGTTAATTATTAACTGTTGTTGTTAATAATAGTAATGATCAGGAAAAGGTCAGTGCCTACAAGTCAAAAGTTATTTGAATAAATAACCTCAGCACATTTTCCAGTTGAGGGGAATGACTACCATGAGGACACATGATGTAGTTTCACTGAACAATATTTATAAGCAGGTTGAAGAAAATAATATTTCTGGAGTCAGTACCCCAGGTGAGGTATAAATAAAATTAGAAGACTGCATTAATATATTTATACCACCCCAGTGAGACTGAGATATTTTAAATCTTATTTTTTATCCAGAGGAAAAAATGTTATTTAAAAATTATAATTTATTGCTATTGTTAATTCAATAATAACAATTGTGTTTGTGTTGCTTTAGAGGAGAGTGTTTGGTCAGACAGTGGAACAATTAATAGAATCTCTATTTCCCCTAAGAGGTTTATTTGTCATGTCAAAGTTACTCTGGTCTGGTACAACACAGATGGTGTTGTGACAGCACAAAATGATGAGTGCCACATTGTTCCTTCTAATGATCTTCTTCTCAATTCATCTTGTTTTGCAGCCTTGGATCTCTGCTACATGATTGTTTTGAAAATAAGGGGAATCAAGTAGGGAAAGTCACAGAAGATGCTAAATCATTATTTTTTTGATTGGTGTGGGGATCCAGAATGTGCTAAATTAATGTAAATATGAAAAAAAAGCCCACCATCTATGTCCCATAAATAAGAAAAAAAAACACACCTTAATACTTACTTTTATCAAGAACAGTGGAAGGGGACTTCCTTGGCAGTCCAGACTCCATGCTTCCAGTGCAGGGGGTGAGGGTTTGATCCTTAGTCAGTAAAGTAAGATCCCACATGCAGTGGGGCATGGCCAAGTAAGTCAGAAAGAGAAAAACAAATATCTTGTATTAATGCATATGTATGGAATCTAGAAAAATGGTACTGATGAACCTATTTGCAGGGTAGGAACAGAGACACAGACATAGAGAATGAACTTGTGGCCACAGCGTGGGAAGGAGAGGGTGGCTCAAATTGAGAGCATAGCAATGATATACATACATTACCATGTGTAAAATAGGTGGTGGGAAGATACTATAGAACACAAGGAACTCGGCTCAGTGCTCAGTTTGACCTGGAGGGTTGGAAAAGAGGGGCTGGGAGGAAGGCTCCGGAAAGAGGGGATATATGTATATATAGAGCTGAGTCACATTGTTATACAGCAGAAACTAACACAAAACTGTAAAGCAATTATACTCCAATGAAAAAATTTAAAAGCCTAAAAAACACAGTAGAGGTATCATAGTTGTATACAAAATAAATTTACTAAACTAATTTAATCATTTCTATGACATGGTGCTGGGTATGGTAGATAAAGAAAAGCTTTATATATAGTTAACAAAAAAGGATGTATAGTGAAATTGTGATTCTCTTGCTTAATTCACTAGTGCAAAGACACAAAACTAGTTAGAAAATTGAAGATGGAATCAATAAAAATAGTGTACATGTCAGGAGGGAAAACAAGTTCAAATAATGAAGAATACTAAATCCAAAGCTGACATTATGATATTATGCTATTAACATATACATTGATTTAAAGGATGTTGACAGAGTAGAAATAAGATAATGCTATCAGTTCAGTTCAGTCGCTCAGTTGTGTCCGACTCTTTGTGACCCCATGAATCGCAGCATGCCAGGCCTCCCTGTCCATCACCAACTCCCGGAGTTCACTCAGACTCACGTCCAACGAGTCAGTGATGCCTTCCAGCAATCTCATCCTCTGTCATCCCCTTCTCCTCCTGCCCCCAATCCCTCCCAGCATCAGAGTCTTTTCCAATGAGTCAACTCTTCGCATGAGGTGGCCAAAGTACTGGAGTTTCAGCTTTAGCATCATTCCTTCCAAAGAAATCCCAGGGCTGATCTCCTTCAGAATGGACTGGTTGGATCTCCTTGCAGTCCAAGGGACTCTCAAGAGTCTTCTCCAACACCACAGTTCAAAAGCAGCAATTCTTCAGCGCTCAGCCTTCTTCACAGTCCAACACTCACATCCATACATGACCACAGGAAAAACCATAGCCTTGACTAGACGGACCTTAGTCGGCAAAGTAATGTCTCTGCTTTTGAATATGCTATCTAGGTTGGTCATAACTTTTCTTCCAAGGAGTAAGCATCTTTTAATTTCATGGCTGCAGTCACCATCTGCAGCCCTAAAAAATAAAGCCTGACACTGTTTCCACTCTTTCCCCATCTCTTTCCCATGAAGTGATGGGACCGGATGCCATGATCTTCGTTTTCTGAATGTTGAGCTTTAACCAACTTTTTCACTCTCCTCTTTCACTTTCATCAAGAGGCTTTTTAGTTCCTCTTCACTTTTGGCTGTAAGGGTGGTGTCATCTGCATATCTGAGGTTATTGATATTTCTCCCAGCAATCTTGATTCCAGCTTGTGTTTCTTCCAGTCCAGCGTTTCTCATGATGTACTCTGCATATAAGTGAAATAAGCAGGGTGACAATATACAGCCTTGAAGTATTCAAATTCAAATTTTTCTGAAGTTTGCTGTATGGTTTTCAACTTTTTGTACTTCGGTTATTTCTGCTTATGTAGTTGATGTGTGTGTGTGTGCTCAGTCGCTCAGTCATGTCCAACTCTTTGTGACTCCATGAGCTGTAGAATGCTAGGCTCCTCTGTCCATGGAATTTTCCAGGCAAGAATACTGGAGTGGATTGCCATTTACTACTACAGAGGATCTTCCTGACCCAGAGATTGAGCCTATAATCTCTTATTTCTCCTATATTGGCAGGTGGATTCTTTACCACTGCACCACCTAGGAAGCCCATTCAATGCCAAATCAAATTTTCCTTCATCCTGTACATCTTCCCTAAATAGCAAAATAATTATAAAAATTTAAGAAGAGATTTTCTCAAATATAACTCTTAGGAACATTCAATATATACGTTAATAGTTAGTCAATTTTAGATTAACAATAAGTTTCAGCATTTAAAAAATAATATTAAAGTAGGTAATTATGCCAACTTCCTAGGCATGAGAAAGATGATGACTTCCACAAAGATACATCTATTAAGTCTGATAATACTTAGCTTGAGTGGCAGTTTAGATTCCTCATCCAGCCAATTTTTGTTCTATATTCTTAACATTCCTAACTAAAGTAGAAAATCTTATCTCACAATAAGGGCATTATGAGGTTTTAATTATTAGATCACTCTGGATATTTAAATCGTATTTCTTTCTGAGTCAATGAAACTTTTCCATTTGGAATTCAGATTCATTAGTTCCTGATCCATTCTTTGTTTACTCTCAACTTGGGAACATCTGTTCTATTGTTGTATGTGGAGGTTGTTTGTAAATTGCTTGAATTATTTTTTAAGCTATTACTTTCTCCAGTCAATGAAAAAAAAAGTTCAAATGCTAAGAAAGAGTGAGATTCTTTCTGAGTGACTGATCTAAGAAATTCTCCTGTTTTGTTTTTGTCTTCATCAATAAAATTTCTGCTATTTTGGTGCTGAATTGATGGCTTTAGGTCCTTTAAGATACCAAACATATCACTGAGAGGTACCACTAAAGCAAGCCCTGTATAATCATTCAAATGATTTTGCCAGGCGTTATTGTTGTCAAGTGTTTTTCATCTCATATTCTATTTTGAGTTTGGTTAATGAAAATTTTCCTTGTTTATCAGTGTGCTTCAATGTGGAAAGTTACTTGTGTAATTATTGTCGGCTTCTTGATACAATATGCTGAAAGATATACGTGTTCAGTGGATGAAATGTGGTCATAATGAAAGTTTTCACAATTTTTTCCTCTGGATATGACAATGTGGTGGATTGGCATACAAGTATCACTTTTAAAAAATTGTTGAGTAGTGCTTTTCCTTGTTAGACACAAAAAAGCTGCTCTGTCAGGATTAGTCCCAGAATATACTACAAAGTAAAAATATTATCCCCTGTAGCACATTTTGCAGCAATAAACTATATAAAAAGCCATCAGGGACTTTTCTCTCTTATACTGCACATAGCAAAAGGCTTATTCACATGTTTTGCATATGCGTGGTGTTACCTATTGCAAAATGACATATGGACATAATATTTTAGTAATTGCTTTTCCATATTATATGCCAAGGGTATGTTTGCCCAACTTTTAGGTTACACCTTTAAAGGTAAGCACTCTCTTTTCTTTGGGCAGAAGGGAGTATTAGGATAGACCACTGGGACCTAGAGATGGAATGGTGTGTTTAGAAGGGTAGAGGCCTCCTTCTAGCCCTGGATTCTATGTGACTGAGAAATAAAACTTTGATCTTGTTAATCAGTTTTATTTATGCCTCTCACAGTAACTTAGTTGTGCTCTAATTAATATAAATACCAAATCTCCTGAGAAAAATTTATATCAATAGTGATGAATCTAACTATCTATATCCATAATCATTAGAGAAAACCTCTTAATTTCTTGGAGTCTCAGCTATTTAATCTGTAAAATATAGATGCTAGCAGCTACTTCACATGGTGGTTGTAAGGATTAAATGGTATAAAATATAGAAATGCTTTAGCATAGTTTGAGGAGCTGTGAATAAGTATTCAATAAATTTTAACTGTTACTATTGAATTTGCTATTTAGATACTTTGGATAGTCACTAAAATAATCATTAATTTATTATCCTTATGAATTGAAATTGTATTTAATGAAATAAGTTTCAGATAACTTTCTTGTTGCTTTAACTTATTTGACGCTGGGATGTGCATTAGCCTGGCTCTTGACCTAATAGATACATCTCCAACTAGCCAATGCACTTCTCAACCAGTGCTTGTAGGTCCCTTAATTCTTTCAGATGATTTCTAATCTCTCTGTGTTTTATGTATTAATTAAAACAATAGTTGTAAATTGATTGGTATATAATAGTACTCAATAAATGATAATAATTATTTTCAGTTATTATTTTTCCTTCAGTGATGATGATGAAAGATTCAAAGGTGTTAGGTGACATATTCAAAGTTTTTTCCCTTTTTGATGTATTATTTACCCTTGGTAAAAGTAGAACAACTCAAACTATGCAACAAGGGATTTGTTGAAAGGGTTTTATGGTAACTAACAGAGCCATTGGCATAGCTGATTACTCAAGTCTGTGGAAGGATAGAAAATTGAGACATTTATGGTACTTGATGACCAACAACGAAGACCCTAATGCTCTCATACTGTCTGCCTCTTGTTCAAGAAAATTGCATATGCCTGGAGTTTTCAATTATCCAGTTTCTCAATACTGGAAGATGTTTTCATACTTTGAGAAAACTCCAATCATGTGGATATTTTGTATACACAAATAAGTATTATTTTATAATTATCATGTAATGATGTGGCTTGAGGTACTTTAGTAATCTCATTGATTTCTTAGCTCTTTATGGCACCCCACTCCAGTACTCTTGCCTGGAAAATCCATGGACAGAGGAGCCTGGTGGGCTGCAGTCCATGGGGTCGCTCAGAGTCGGGCACGACTGAGCGACTTCACTTTCACTTTTCACTTTCATGCATTGGAGAAGGAAATGGCAACCCACTCCAGTGTTCTTGCCTGGAGAATCCCAGGGACGGTGGAGCCTGGTGGGTTGCCATCTATGGGGTCGCACAGAGTCGGACACGACTGAAGCGACTTAGCAGTAGCAGCAGAAGCTGTATCCTAATATACAAATTCACTGGAGAAGAGAATATGAAATGGAAATGTATATTTTATTGCACATAAGTTAGATGTAACATTTACTACAGCACACAGAACCAATCACATTATTAGGCATTTTAAATTACCAATTATAAAAAGTGAATTTGCTTCTTGGCAACTTCAGATCAGTGTTGAATTTTTTTTTTTAAAGCAATTAACTTTAAATATCCATAAATCATTTTAAAAAGCATATTGCCATACTGTTTTAAGAGATTTGAATTTTGGGGCAGTTTTCTACTGAAGACCTGCTGAATTAATTACAATTAAAATTAATTTGGATTTTAAATTGCTCAGGGAAGGATTTGATAAAAAATTTCATATAAAATGTCATTCATCATACATTAAAATAACCATCATGGTTAGGAGCTGGACTCAAGAAGTAGATGTCAGGATTTGAATCCTGATTTTGCCACGTACTGAGTTTATGACCGTGGGAAATGACTTAAAACCTCTGAGCCACAGTTCTTAACTGCAAATCAGAATAATAAAGATAGCTACCTTGTAGAGTTCTTGTGAGCATTAAGGGAATTAATCAGTGTGAAGTCCATAGAATAATGGTCATTGGTATGATTATTACTCTATAGAAGCATAATTTAAAAGTATTTGCCTTGTGAATGAATACAAGACACTTTAAGTATCAAAAAAACTAATAGTAAATCTCAAATCTGAGGCTTTGTGTTTTCTGCAATTTTCCAAAATATTTGGCCTAATCTTTCTAATATGGTCTTCGGGGTCTAATTGCACACGTGCTAGAGCTTTTCACCATATTTTATATTTCTTTTATGATCTTTTTTGTATATTCCACTATTTTCTCTCTCTATTTCAGTATAGATATTTTCTACTGGCTTGTTTTCTTCACTTCAGCTATGTCTGTTTAATTTGCTATTAAATCAATTCAAATTTTTGATTTCAGTTGCTGAAATTTTAGTTGGAGAATTTTTGTTTGGTTCTTTAATATATTTTCTGAATTTCTGCTGATTTTGCAACCTTCTTTTTCTTAAATATATTAATAGTACACGTTTAAACTTCACAGTTAATAATTTTGATACAGATTTCACCTCTTTTGGAAAGTTTACACTACTTCGCTTTTATAAAAGATCTAAACTAGTACTTGCTTTTGCTAACAGAAAGAACTCTGAAGAGGACTTTGCTTTCACAAAAACAGGCAAAAGGGAGAAGCAGTTCTCAGCATTTGTTTTGCCATTGTAAAAGCAGTATGCACCCCTAGCAGTGAGATGGTATAACCAAGTTCCTTCCCGGGGAACTACACTCAGCATCTCAGCATCCAGCTGTTTCTGAGAACTCTGTGCTTTATCTCGATTTATCTTGTGCATCCATTAGCAAGATGTATCCTTAGGAAACTGCGTCTATGACTTTTACTATTTTGGCTTCACAGAAATGATCTACTTTTGGATAATGGGGAAAACCTGTATATGGATCTTTTGTGGGCATGTTTCTATTATCTCTTTTTTCTTCTGCTTTTTAGTATTTTGATCTTATAGTCTGATATGCTAGGTAGCTTTTGGTTAGATGCTGGATGTTGTAATTATTTTGGTGCTCTTTATGGCCCTGAATAATCTTTTCTTCCTTTAGCAAGAACTTATTGTTGCTTCTGGCAAACTGTTAGGGAACATGTAGATCAATAATCTTATTTCAGTTTTTCTTAAGGTAAGATGACTTTTCATTAGCTCTGTATCTACAATATAGCCATTGACGGGTCAAGCAGGAATCTTGGGGTGTTTCTTATGATCCTTCTTGATGCTTCCTGAGCCTGAAAAAAAAAAAGTGAACGTGTTAGTCGCTTAGCAGTCATGTCTGACTCTTTGTGATCCCAGGGACTGTGGCCTGCCAGGCTCCTCTGTCCATGGAATTCTCCAGGAAAGAATATTAGAGTGGGTTGCCATTCCCTTTCCCAGGGGATTTTCCTGACCCAGGATTAAACCTGGGTATCCTGCATTGCAGGCAGATTCTTTACCATCTGAGCCACCAGGGAGGCCCCTTCTTGAGCTTACTTCAGTACTATTCAACCTTCCATGAGATTACCCCAAGTCTGCTTAGCTTCTCAGACACTGCTTTCTACTCCCCTGTAGCCTGGACATAGGCCACAGCTTATTACGCAGTCAATGGTTATTGAGGATAAGCAGGGTCAAATGCCAGGTTTCTGTGCTTTTTTTCCCCCCACCTCTGGGATTTTGCCCCCTAAATTCTTCAACTACAATAGCTCTGTAGTATCTTCCAACAAATTTTGAAACATTATTTTGGTTTTTCCAAATGTTCTCAGTGGAAAGGTTGGTATAAAAATACCCATCACCACAGCCATGTGTGGAAAAGCTAGTAATCATTCACTCTTGAGGAATATTTGGCTGCCTTTCATACTGCCAAATTCCTCTTTTACTTGCAAAAGCTTAGTGCATTTTTATCGAAACATCTTTTGCTCATATGTACACATAGACTTTCACTTTCATCTTCATTCCTTTCTTTCTCCTAATTTTTCTGATTCCCCTTATTTTTGATTACTTATTTCAGCAAAATCATCTCCAGTAACAATTTTATATGGAAGTTCTAATTACTAAATATAGTACTAGTATTAAAAATACAACAATGAGGAGGGAAAGCCTATAAATCTTAATATGCAAAGAGATATCAAAATGAATCATTATCATTAAATACAGCTTTTTAAAAATTCTATAATGTTCCCAATCTGAATCTCCAAATCAAAAATCCTTGCTTATCTCCTTTTCTTATATTTAAGTTGTTTTTCAAACAGCAATATTCAATAAATAAGTTAATGGTAGAATTATAAGAGCAAATATTTAATGAAAAAATGTTTAAAATATGGGACAAGAATTTTATTACATCACTCTCTATTCCTCCTTGCCCCAATTATTTGATGCAAACCTTTGACCCTATTAAGAGAATCTGCTATTGCCTTTTTGAAGATTTTCTCTTTCAAGTTGTCTAAGCAAATGAGATACTTATTTAGTCAAAAGAAGTCAGTGCTGCTTTCAAATATCAGGTGTCCCTTTGCTTCTAGCATGGTTGAAAATTTAAATATCATAGATGAATACAACCTTGCCCACTTTGTGATGAAAAACTCGGTGGCTCAAATTGCTACCCTGGCCCCAATAGTTGCACCCTGTTGGGTTCTGAGGATTATAGCATTTAAAACTTAAACTCTTTTTCATTAAGGCATACTTCTCAAACATTGACCATTTTATGAGGGGAACAGAATTAACTTTTCTTTATCAACTTCATAGCCTTAGGTGTTGAGCCCGAGTTCCTGGTTCTGACTTCTTTCTTCAATTGTAGTTCCTTTTGGAGTCTGTTTTCCTTTTCCCCATTAGCAGATCTCTCTTGAGACCATCTCAATCCATCAGAGATAATATTAAATTGAAAATTATGCCAAAAGATGTGATTCCCTTTCTCAAAGTCTCCTTGACCCCTACGTAAATTTCCCTCAAGAACCAAATCTAAATCGAAGTGTTTGCAAGAATTAGATTTTGTTAGGCCACACAGGCTTTTGTTAGACACTTCCCTGGGGAAATAGCTGTTTTTGTAATTGTTTAATTTAGAGTCTAATTAAATGCTTAAGAGTTAAAAAGGTCTTCTGTAAAGTGAGCATATATTCATCTTCAGTATAACTCATTTAGCAGTTTTCTTGTTCAAAAGTATCTTTTGGTTTTACCTGACTTTGATTGTTTTAAGCTACTTCATTGGGGAGAAAATTGACATGTACACAAATAACTGTCAGTCAGTATGGGAAAAGGACTCTGAAAACCATAGAACAAATATATATTGGAGATATAGAGGATAAAGTGGTAACTCTTTATAATTCATTTTATTTTAAAAATTTATTTCTTGTAACCTATTTCATATATTTCTTTTATTTTTAATTTATTTTTTTATATATAAATTTATTTATTTTAATTGGAGGTTAATTACTTTACAATATTTTATTGATTTTGCCATACATCAACATGAATCCACCACAGGTATACACGTGTTCCCCATCCTGAACCTCCTCCCCCCTCCCTCCCAGTACCATCCCTCTGGGTCGTCCCAGTGCACCAGCCCCAAGCATCCAGTATCATGCATCGAACCTGGACTGGCAATTCATTTCATATATGATATTATTCATGATTCAATGCCATTCTCCCAAATAATCCCACCCTCTCCCTCTCCCATAGAGTCCAAAAGACTGTTCTAAACATCTCTGTCTCTTTTGCTGTCTCACATACAGGGTTATCATTACCATCTTTATAAATTCCATATATATGCGTTAGTATACTGTATTGGTATTTTTCTTTCTGGCTTAATTCACTCTGTATAATAAGCTCCAGTTTCATCCATCTCATTAGAACTGATTCAAATGTATTCTTTTTAATGGCTGAGTAATACTCCATTGTGTATATGTACCACAGCTTTATTATCCATTCATCTGCTGATGGACATCTAGGTTGCTTCCATGTCCTGGCTATTATAATCAGTGCTGTGATGAATATTGGGATACACCTGTCTCTTTCAATTCTTCTTTCCTCAGTGTGTATGTCCAGCAGTGGGATTGCTAGGTTGTATGGCAGTTCTATTTCCAGTTTTTTAAGGAATCTCCACACTGTTCTCCATAGTGGCTGTACTAGTTTGCATTCCCACCAACAGTGGAAGAGGGTTCCCTTTTCTCCACACCCTCTCCAGCATTTATTGCTTGTAGACTTTTGGATCACAGCCATTCTGACTGGTGTGAAATGGTACCTCATTGTGGTTTTGAGTTGCATTTCTCTGATAATGAGTGATGTTGAGCATCTTTTCATGTGTTTGTTAGCCCTCTGTATGTCTTCTTTGGAGAAATGTCTATTTAGTTCTTTGGTCCATTTTTTGATTGGGTCGTTTATTTTTCTGGAATTGAGCTGCGAGAGTTGCTTGTATATTTTTGAGATTAGTTCTTTGTCAGTTGCTTCATTTGCTATTATTTTCTCCCAGCCCGAAGGCTGTCTTTTCACCTTGCTTATAGTTTCCTTTGTTGTGCAGAAGCTTTTAAATTTAATTAGGTCTCATTTGTTTATTTTTGCTTTTATTTCCAATATTCTGGGAGGTGGATCATAGAGGATCCTGCTGTGATTTATGTCAGAGAGTGTTTTGTCTATGTTCTCCTTTAGGAGTTTTATAGTTTCTGGCCTTACGTTTAGATCTTTAATCCATTTTGAGTTTATTTTCGTGTGCGGTGTTAGAAAGTGTTCTAGTTTCATTCTTTTACAAGTGGTTGACCAGTTTTCCCAGCACCACTTGTTAAAGAGATTGTCTTTACTCCATTGTATATTCTTGTCTCCTTTGTCGAAGATAAGGTGTCCATATGTGTGTGGATTTATCTCTGGGCTTTCTATTTTGTTCCATTGATCTATATTTCTGTCTTTGTGCCAGTACCATACTGTCTTAATGACTGTGGCTTTGTAGTAGAACCTGAAGTCAGGCAGGTTGATTCCTCCAGTTCCATTCTTCTTTCTCAAGATTGCTTTGGCTATTCGAGGTTTTTTGTATTTCCATACAAATTGTGAAAGTATTTGTTCTAGCTCTCTGAAAAATACCGTTGGTAGCTTGATAAAGATTGCATTGAATCTATAGATTGCTTTGTACAATATACTCATGTTCACTATATTGATTCTTCCGATCCATGAAGATGGTATATTTCTCCATCTATTAGTGTCCTCTTTGATTTCTTTCATCAGTGTTTTATAGTTTTCTATATATAGGTCTTTAGTTTCTTTAGGTAGATATATTCCTAAGTATTTTACTCTCTTTTTTGCAATGGTGAATGGAATTGTTTCCCTAATTTCTCTTTCCATTTTCTCATTGTTAATGTATAGGAATGCAAGGGATTTCTGTGTGTTGATTTTATATCCTGAAACTTTACTATATTCATTGACTAGCTCTAGTAATTTTCTGGTGAAGTCTTTAGGGTTTTCTGTGTAGAGGATCATGTCATCTGCAAACAGTGAGAGTTTTACTTCTTTTCCAATTTGGATTCCTTTTATTTTTTTTTTCTGCTCTGGTTGCTGTGGCCAAAACTTCCAAAATTATGTTGAATAGTAGTGGTGAAAGTGGGCACCCTTGTCTTGTTCCTGACTTTAGGGGAAATGCTTACAATTTTTCACCATTGAGGATAGTGTTTGCCGTGGGTTTGTCATATATAGCTTTTATTATGTTGAGGTATGTTCCTTCTATTCCTGCTTTCTGGAGAGTTTTTAATCATAAATGGATGTTGAATTTTGTCAAAGGCCTTCTGCTGGGAGCCAGCGTGAGGAATCCCACCCGTGACAAGGTCATGTGGCAGAGGCCTTGATGGGCAAGGCGAATCAGGCCTCAGGGTTTCCCCCTGGTATTTCCTGAGCATGTACCCCCCAAAATAAGAATCTGCCTGCCTTATTGTACTTTTCTGCTTTTCTGACACTCTCTGGAAAAAGTTAATTCAGGGCTTCAGTCTCCTGCAAAAGAATGTCTCAGTTTAAAACCCCCTCTGATAACTCTAGCTTGCCTAACAGGTTCCCCCGGACTTTTTACAGGTTGTGAATTTACAGTCTCCTAACCGTGAGAGGCATAGGAAGCTTAAAACATCCTAGAAATGCAGGGGCTTCCGAGGTATCAAGATCATTAGAAAAAAACTGATTAAGCGTTTCATTGTTGAGCCAATACTTGCTGCCAAATTTTCATATCTTTTATTTGTTGATATAGTTGGTATATAGAAAAAACAAGTAGCAACCTTAGATCTTTGAGTTAAGTACCTTCTTTGTTATAACCCTGCACCTTTGTTCTATAGAGATGTAACTTTAGTGCTTTAAGGAGATGCAGATTAAAGAAAAACACTTCAGGGGAAACGAGATTACAATTCATTAAGGAAGAGAGCCAAAAAGTGTTAACAAGCCTCTTGGCCAGAAGATAATGTAAATCACCTGAGACATTTTGTATACGAAAAGATATACAGAAAGGGTCAGGACTGCTGCCCCTGCATGACTCTGTATCTTCCATTATGTAAAATTTAGGGTATGTAAACACCTTTTGAATAATAAAGTTGGAGGGGTTTTTGCACAAGCCTGGCCTCCCCCGTGTTGATTCTTTCTCTTGCTCCCTCTCCCTCCCTCTGCTTTTCAGGCTGATCTCTTGGAACGTGGAGGCTCACCGAGTCTACTTACTTGCCCGGGCTTCTGAGACCCACACGAGAGGGAGCCCAAGGCAGGGCACCCTCCGCTATTCAAGCGGGCACCTGTGGTCCAACATAGATGGTGCAAGTTCCTTGTATGGAACTTTATTGGTTTTCCACATAAACCAAGTTAATCAGCCTCTTTCCTCCACTCATTTTCCTACTACACTATTTTTTCCTAATCTAATCTTATATTTCTAATTAAATTTTTCCTCACCTATCTGTCTCCCCTTCGAATCACCCTGGATCCACCGGGGCTGGACCCTGGCAGCCTTCTCTGCATCTATTGAGATAATCATATGGCTTTTATTTTTCAATTTGTTAATGTGTTGAATTACATTGATTGATTTGTGGATATTGAAGAATCCTTGCATCCCTGGGATAAAGCCGACTTGGTCATGATGTATGATCTTTTTAATGTGTTGTTGGATTCTGATTGCTAGAATTTTGTTAAGGATTTTTGCATCTATGTTCATCAGTGATATTGGCCTGTAGTTTTCTTTTTTTGTGGTATCTTTGTCAGGTTTTGGTATTAGGGTGATGGTAGCCTCATAGAGTGAGTTTGGAAGTTTACCTTCCTCTGCAATTTTCTGGAAGAGTTTGAGTAGGACAGGTGTTAGCTCTTCTTGAAATTTTTGGTAGAATTCAGCTGTGAAGCCGTCTGGACCTGGGCTTTTGTTTGCTGGAAGATTTCTGATTACAGTTTCAATTTCTGTGCTTGTGATGGGTCTGTTAAGATTTCCTATAACTAACTCATCTCACATGCTAGTAAACTAATGCTCAAAATTCTCCAAGTCAGGCCTCAGCAATACGTGAACCATGAACTTCCTGATGTTCAAGCTGGTTTTAGAAAAGGCAGAGGAACCAGAGATCAAATTGCCAACATCTGCTGGATCATGGAAAAAGCAAGAGAGTTCCAGAGAAACATCTATGTCTGCTTTATTGACTATGCCAAAGCCTTTGACTGTGTGGATCACAATAAACTGTGGAAAATTCTGAAAGAGATGGGAATACCAGACCACCTGACCTGCCTCTTGAGAAATCTGTATGCAGGTCAGGAAGCAACAGTTAGAACTGGACATGAAACAACAGACTGGTTCCAAATAGGAAAAGGAGTACGTCAAGGCTGTCTATTGTCACCCTGCTTATTTAACTTATATGCAGAGTACATCATGAGAAACGCTGGACTGGAAAAAACACAAGCTCAAATCAAGATTGCTGGGAGAAATATCAATAACCTCAGATATGCAGACGACACCACCCTTATGGCAGAAAGTAAAGAGGAAATAAAAGCCTCTTGATGAAGGTGAAAGAGGAGAATGAAAAAGTTGGCTTAAAGCTCAACATTCAGAAAACGAAGATCATGGCATCTGGTCCCATCACTCCATGGGAAATAGATTGGGAAACAGTGGAAACTGTCAGACTTTATTTTTTTGGGCTCCTAAATCACTGCAGATGGTGACTGCAGCCATGAAATTAAAAGACGCTTACTCCTTCAAAGAAAAGTTATGACCAACCTAGATAGCATATTCAAAAGCAGAGACATTACTTTGCCAACTAAGGTCCATCTAGTCAAGGCTATGGTTTTTCCTGTAGTCATGTATGGATGTGAATGTTGGACTGTGAAGAAGGCAGAGCACTGAAGAATTGATGCTTTTGAACTGTGGTGTTGGAGAAGACTCTTGAGAGTCCCTTGGACTGCAAGGAGATCCAACCAGTCCATTCTGAAGGAGATCAGCCCTGGGGTATCTTTGGAATCAATGATGCTAAAGCTGAAACTCCAGTACTTTGGCCACCTCATGCGAAGAGTTGACTCATTGGAAAAGACTCTGATGCTGGGAGGGATTGGGGGCAGGAGGAGAAGGGGATGACAGAGGATGAGATGGCGGGATGGCATCACTGACTCGATGGACGTGAATCTGAGTGAACTCCGGGAGTTGGTGATGGACAGGGAGGCCTGGCGTGCTGCGATTCATGGGGTCTCAAAGAGTCGGACACGACAGAGCGACTGAATTGAACTGAACTAACCCTGGGGTTCTTCATTTATTTCTTTTCTAGTTGCTTTAGGTATAGAGTTAGGTTATTTATTTGACTTTCTTCTTGTTTCTTGAGGTATGCCTGTATTGCTCTGAACTTACCCCTTAGCACTGCCTTTACTGTGTCCCACAGGTTTTGGGTTGTTGTGTTTTCATTTTCATTCATTTGTATGCATATTTTGATTTTTTTTAAATTTTTTTTCTGTGGTTTGTTGTTTATTCAGCAGCGTGTTGTTCAGCCTCTATATGTTGGAATTTTTAGTAGTTTTCCTCCTATAATTGAGATCTAATCTTACTGTATTGTGGTCAGAAAAGATGCTTGGAATGATTTCAATTTTTTTGAATTTACCAAGGCTAGATTTATGGCCCAGGATGTGATCTATCCTGGAGAAAGTTCCGTGTGCACTTGAGAAAAAGGTGAAATTGATTGTTTTGTGGTGAAATGTCTTATAGATATCAATTAGGTCTAACTGGTCTATTGTATCATTTAAAGTTTGTGTTTCTTTGTTAATTTTCTGTTTAGTTGATCTATCCATAGGTGTGGGTGGGGTATTAAAGTCTCCCACCTTTAGTGTGTTATCATTAATTTCCCCTTGCATACTTGTTAGCATTTGTCTTACATAGCGCAGTGCTCCTATGTTAGGTGCATATATATTTATAATTGTTATATCTTCTTCTTGGATTGATCCTTTGATCATTATGTAGTGGCCTTCTTTGTGTCTTTTCACAGACTTTGTTTTAAAGTCTATTTTATCGGATATGAGTATTGCTACTCCTGCTTTCTTTTGGTCTCTATTTGTGTGGAATATCTTTTTCCAGCCCTTCACTTTCAGTCTGTATGCGTCCCTTGTTTTGAGGTGGGTCTCTTGTAGACAACATATATAGGGGTCTTGTTTTTGTATCCATTCAGCCAGTCTTCATCTTTTGGTTGGGGCATTCAACCCATTTACATTTAAGGTAATTATTGATAAGTATGATCCTGTTGCCATTTACTTTATTGTTTTGGGTTCGAGTCTATACACCCTTTTTGTGTTTCCTGTCTAGAGAATTTAGAATTTAGAATTCCTTTAGAATTTGTTTGAGAGCTGGTTTGGTGGTGCTGAATTCTCTCAGCTTTTGCTTGTCTGTAAAGCTTTTGATTTCTCCTTCGTATTTGATTGAGATCCTTGCTGGGTACAGTAATCTGGGCTGTAGGTTATTTTCTTTCATCACTTTAAGTATGTCTTGCCATTCCTTCCTGGCCTGAAGAGTTCCTATTGAAAGATCAGCTGTTATCCTTTGGGAATCCCCTCATGTGTTATTTGTTGGTTTTCCCTTGCTGCTTTTGATATTTGTTCTTTGTGTTTGATCTTTGTTAATTTGATTAATATGCTTCTTTGGGTGTTTCACCTTGCGTTTTTCCTGTTTGGAACTCTCTGGGTTTCTTGGACTTGGGTGATTATTTCCTTCCTCATTTTAAGGAAGTTTTCAACTATTATCTCCTCAAGTATTTTCTCATGGTCTTTCTTTTTGTCTTCTTCTGGGACTCCTATGATTTGAATGTTTGGGTGTTTAACACTGTCCTGGAGGTCTCTGAGATTGTCCTCATTTCTTTTAATTCATTTTTCTTTTTTCCTTTCTGATTCATTTATTTCTACCAGTCTATCTTCTTCTTCATTAATTCTATCTTCTGCCTCCGTTATTCTACTATTTGTTGCCTCCAGTGTGTTTTTTATCTCATTTATTGCATTATTCAGTATATATTGACTCTTTTTTATTTCTTTTAGGTCTGTGTTAAACCTTTCTTGCATCTTCTCAATCCTTGTCTCCAGGCTATTTATCTGTGATTCCATTTTGATTTCAAGATTTTGGATCATTTTCACTATCATTATTTGGAATTCTTTTTCAGGTAGATTTCCTATCTCTTCCTCTTTTGTTTGGTTTGGTGGGCATTTCTCCTGTTCCTTTACCTGCTGGGTATTCCTCTGTCTCTTCATCTTATTTTTATTGCTGAGTTTGGGTGGCCTTTCTGTATTCTGGCAGTTTGTGGAGTTCTCTTTATTGTGGAGTTTCCTCGCTGTGGGTGGGGTTGTACAAGTGGCTTGACAAGGTTTCTTGGGAAGCTTGTGTCGGTATTCTGGTGGGTGGAGCTGGATTTCTTATTTCTGGAGTGCAATGAAGTGTCCAGTAATGAGTTATGAGATGTCAATGGTTTTGGAGTAACTTTGGGAAGCCTGCATATTGAAGTTCAGGGGTGTGTTCCTGTGTTGCTGGAGAATTTGCATGGTATGTCTTGCTCTGAAACTTGTTGGCCCTTGGGTGGTGTTTGGTTTCAGTGTAGGTATGGAGGCATCTGAAGAGCTCCTGTCAATTAATGTTCCCTGGAGTCAGGAGTTCTCTGGTGTTCCCAGGATTTGGACTTAAGCCTCCTGCTTCTGGTTTTCAGTCTTATTTTTACAGTAGTCTCAGACTTCTCCTTCTATACAGCACCATTGATAAAACATCTAGGTTAAAGATGAAAAGTTCCTCCACAGTGAGGGATACCCAGAGAGGTTCACAGAGTTACACGGAGAAGAGAAGAGGGAGGAGGGAGTTAGAGGTGACCCGAATGAGATGAGGTGGAATCAATAGAGGAGAGAGCAAGCTAGCCAGTAATCACTTCCTTATGTGCACTCCACAACTGGACCACCCAGAGATGTTCACGGAGTTATACAGAGAAGAGAAGAGGGAGGAAGGAGACAGAGATGGCCAGGAGAATAAAAGAGGGGAATCAAAAGGAGAGAGACAGATCCAGCCAGTAATCAGTTCCCTAAGTGTTCTCCACCGTCTGGAACACACAGAGATTCACAGAGCTGGGTAGAGAAGAAAGGTGGTAGGGAGGAGACAGAGGCGACCTGGTAGAGAAAAAGGAGAGTCCAAAGGGGGAGAGAGTAGTCAAGCCAGTAATCTCGCTCCCAAGTAAAATGGGTACTGAAGATTGGGTTCTTAAAGGTACAGAATTGATAACAAATACCAAAAAGCAAAGATTAAAAATCTAGAGTAGAGTTTGGAATTTCAAAAATACACTATTAAAGAAAAGAAGAAAAGAAAGAAAGAAAAAAAGTCACAAGAATTACATTAAAAAAATATATATGAAGTTTGCTTTTAAAAAATAGTTTTGTTTTTTTTTTTGCAAAGTAATAGTAGGTTATAAAAGTAAAAATTAAAGGAGTAACAGAGGACTTAAAAATTAAAAAAAAAAAAGAATGATCATAAAAATAGTAAAAATATATCTAGGACTTTCTCTGGTGCTATTGTGGGTATTGTGGGGTCAGTTCATTTTCGGATAGTTCCTTGGTCCGGCTTATATTTCTCAAGATCTATAGGCCCCTTCCTACGTAGTCAGTACTAATGACACTGTTTTAATCTATTGCACCTGTCACTTCCAAGGCAATTCCCTCTGTTTTAGCTTCTGTTTGCTGGCCTCTTCAGTGTCTGACTTCCACCCTGACACAAAGAGGGTGGTGGTGGACAATTTTTTAAGGCTCAGTTGTCCAGTAGTGCTGTGGGGAGGGAGGGACGCTGCAAACAAATGACACTGGTGTGTGCTCGCAGTGCCTCAGCCACACTGGGCCTGGCCCCACCCACTTGGCCTGCCTTCCCCTCCCTGCCCACACTGCTCAGGCCCTAGGTTGCTCTGCAGGGAACCGTCCGAGGCCGGCCCTGGGCTGCATGCACCTCCCAGGTCTAAGCTGTTCAGGTTCAGGCACTTGGGTTGTCCTCAGAGGCGCAGACTCCATTGGTCCTGCGTTTTGTACACTTCCCAGGTCCGAGCAGCTCAGGTGATGAGGTTTTTGGCGAGTGCAGTTGCTGCAACTTATTGCCTCCCCCATCCCTGCCGCTCAGTTTTCTGGGTGTACAACTGGCACACCTTCTCAGGCGGATGCTGACGGTCCAGAACCCCAAGAAGACTTAGTTAGCAAAAAAGCCTGCTTGCAGTTTGGTGGATAATGTCTCTCTGGGGCTGCGATTGCCCTCTTCCGGTTCTGGCTGCCTATCACCAGAGGGGGATGGTCTGCAGCTGGCTGGTTATTTTCAGTCCTTTGTTCTGTGTGCGGGCCTGGCGGTGTCTTAGGGCTTTTTGCGTGGTAGCTATGCCACAGTCTGGTTTGCTAGCCCAAGTTAGTTTGCTCAGATTGCCCTTGGGGCAATCAGGCCAGATCCTTACTCTAAGCAATGCAGCCCGCACCTCCCTGCCCTGCCCCCACTTGCTAGTGGCAGGTGCAGGCATCTGCGCTGCTTCTCCGCTGGGGGAGTTACCACTGGGCTCGTAATCTGTGGGTTTTAATTATTTATTTTTTCTCCCTGTTATGTTGCCCTCTGTGCTTCCAAGGCTCACCACAGACTCGGCAGTGAGAGTGTTTCTTGGTGTTTGGAAACTTCTCTCTTTTTAAGACTCCCTTCCCAGGATGGAGCTCAGTCCCTACCTCTTTTGTCTCTTTTTTGTCTTTTATATTTTTTCCTACCTCCTTTTGAAGACAATGGGCTGCTTTTCTGGATGCCTGATGTCCCCTGCCACCATTCAGAAGTTGTTTTGTGGAATTTACTCAGCATTTAAATGTTCTTTTGATGAATTTGTGGGGGAGAAAGTGGTCTCCCTGTCTTATTCCTCTGCCATCTTAGGACCTCCCCTATAATTCATTTTAAGAAATAACAAAAGATAATAATTAGCAAAAAGAGTTTACCCGGGAATTAAGCTTTTTTGAGCTAGTTTGGTAATGTGATCACTGTATCCGCAGAATAAACATATTAATGCATTCTAAACCACTGATGTGGAAATAGACTTCAGTACCAAACCTTTATAAATTGGAGGCTGCATGTGTTTCTGCTACCATTTTTTTTTTTTTTTTGCACTTTTCATGTTTTGCTCTGGAAAATGTTTAAAGTGGAGTCAATGAATATGAGAGAATTTGGTATCTTGAAGAAGACAAAAAGATGTCTGATATGTGAATCACTTGATTTTGTGGGAGTAATGTTGTAGGATTAAAGGTTTTGCTTAATTTATACTCAAGCATTCAGGAATTCATTAAGAAGGTGTGGTATATCTGCTTTCTGTTAAGGATCAGAACTAGCTATTATACACAATATAGATTCCTGCCAGTATTCCCCCTCCCTTCTTTCATGTGTTAATGAAAGATCCTGGATGACTCTTTATCATGGATTGAGTTTATTTCTCCCTGTCTTAGTTCTTATTACAGAGAACATCATTGGAAAGACATCATACTTTCATAGATGACTAATCTGTGATTAAGATAGATCACCCATTGCTTCATAAGTAACATCTGGCATCAAAAATGATTCCATTGACTTGAAATCTCATAAAATGTAACATCATTAGACTGAAGAAAAGACTGTCATTCTTTCTGGTTATAATGAACCATTCCTACAGAAAGCCACACAAAGGTGTTTTATAATTTTCCCTAAAGATTTATAAAATGGCAAACACATTTTCTGGAGCTAACATGGAATTGAATTCCCCATGAAAAAACCATAAGAAAAAAAGATACAATTCTGAGGCACAGATCATGTTTTACCAAGTAGCTTCTAGTTTGCTGGTACTTGTTTTGCTGATCTATAACCACATATGCCAACAGTGGAGACAATTGATTTCTAGTGAAAAATATGTTTCTGTAGCCAATATGGCCCATAAACAGTATTACTTTCCCTCCAGATAATAAACTTAAGTGAAAAAATTGTATCCATAATTATATCACTGATAGGTTTAGATTGATGAGAAAGATTTACTGTTTTCTGGGAATAAATCAAGTAGTCATTTTTTTTTTTTTCTTCCAGTCTCTAATGATGTCAAATCAACTCTGGGAACTTTCTGAGTTCATATGAAATAATTATAGTTTTAACAAAAAAGGTTAAGAATCATGTTAATTAAAGACAATAAGACTGTTCTCTACATCTGTAATATTGTAAAGTAATTAGCCTCCAATTAAAATAAATAAATTTATGTTAAAAAAAGACAATAAGCTTTCTTTGGTGGCCTAGTGGTTAAGAATCAGCCTGCAATGCAGGGGACATGGGTTCAACCCTTGGTCTGGGAAGATCCCATGTGCCACAGTGCAAGTAAGCCTATAGGCCACAGCTACTGAGCCAGTGCCCTGGAGCCTGTGGTCCACAGAGAAGCCACCACAAAGAGAAGCCTGTGTACCAGAACTAGACAATTGTCCCCACTCACCACAACTAAAGAAAGCCTGTGTGCAGCAATGAAGAGCCAGCATAGCCAAAAACAAATGAATGAATAAATGAATAAATCTTAAAAAAACAATAATAATAGGCTTTAAAATTATTATAAAATAATAATAGAATAAAAATCAAGATATTTTCTTTAAAGAAACTTGATGCAGAGTTTTAATTAAAAAATTAAGTATTTTCAAGAGCTGAACTTGCTATAATGCTAATTGCTTTATTGCCTTTGAAAAGTTTTGCTCACACTATCTTCCCAATGGCACAATGAAAAAAATTCTATTCATACTTTCTCTATGAAACTAATAACATTTTACAGGAATTAAAAGTAATATGTAGTAAAGGGGAAAACACTTGTGTGAGTTGTTAACATACTCTTCTCATTTGAAATATATGGGTTTAAGAATGTAGTAAATTGAAAAATCTGAATGATATATATTGATAGTATTGACATATACACACAACTTTTGAAAGTATGTTCTTTTTTTATGCCAGTCAGTCAGTTCAGTTCATTCTCTCAGCCGTGTCCAACTCTTTGCATCAAATAAATAACCTAACTCTATACCTAAAGCAACTAGAAAAGGAATAAATGAAGAACCCCAGGGTTAGTTCAGTTCAGTTCAGTCACTGTGTCATGTCCGACTCTTTGAGACCCCATGAATCGCAGCACGCCAGGCCTCCCTGTTCATCACCAACTCCCAGAGTTCACTCAGATTCACGTCCATCGAGTCGGTGATGCCATCCAGCCATCTCATCCTCTGTCATCCCCTTCTCCTCCTGCCCCCAATCCCTCCCAGCGTCAGAGTCTTTTCCAATGAGTCAACTCTTCACATGAGGTGGCCAAAGTACTGGAGTTTCAGCTTCAGCATCATTCCTTCCAAAGAAACCCCAGGGCTGATCTCCTTCAGAATGGACTGGTTGGATCTCCTTGCAATCCAAAAGACTCTCAAGAGTCTTCTCCAACACCACAGTTCAAAAGCATCAATTCTTCAGTGCTCTGCCTTCTTCACAGTCCAACTCTCACATACTATTTATTATTTTTTTTATTATTTTTTTTCTCACATACTTTTAAATGTTGATTTATCCTTCTCTAGGGAACAGTACAATATAGAAAAGCAGGAAATAGGTGAATTCATGGTATATAGAAAGTTATTTCTGTAGATATTGTCTTCTGATTATGTTATCACAAAGAATTTTTATATTTTTAAATGAGTAACTAATTGCAGAAAAGACATTCATATTACTGCGCCTTTTTCTTTACCAAACAATTTCAATTTCTCTAAATTTTGGTTACTCTATCAGTAAAAGAAAACAACAGCAAAAATGTCCAAGCCAGACTAGACTAGACTCTACAGTGTTCAAATTACTATAAATGTTAACTCTAAGAGGTTCTCTCCAACTGGTAGCAAATAAATTCCCTTACACCTTTTTTTTGGGGTGAATGATTTATTTAAAATACAAAAGAATATGTGGAATGTACAGTATAGTTTTAAACACATAGTGGTAATCCTCAAAGGGAAGGGAATTAGCATTTTTAAAGTACTGACTGTTGGGTGCTCTGCCAGTTGCTCTACAGTTGTTTGTTGCCAATTACCAATTGTTTCTTAATCCTTTCCCCTTTAATTCAGGGATACATTTCACCTGGTGAGACAACAGGGCTTAGAGAATGTAAGTAAACTCTTCAAGGTGACATAGCTATTTCATGCTGGGAATATATTTCAAATAGATAACTATCTAACTCAAAAGACCATGCTCTTTCCATTATATCACCCTAGTGACAAAATTGTTCAAAATCAGTGTGTTGGAGAAGTCTACCTCTTGTGAACATATAGATCAGCTGTCAGCAGTAGTTAGACTCGAGGTTGACATGCAGTTAAGCAGGTTTTCTCTGTGAGGCAAAACATTTTGAATTTAATATATTTCTGTTAAATAAGAGAAGAGAAGCCCTTTTAAGAGTAAAAGGGGTTCTATTAACCTGTTAGTTCAGAAACTGTAAAGAGTCCGATAATTTGCCACAGTTTACACACACACACTACTCATGGTGTTCTCCCGGCAATGCAAGGCTGTATATTGTCACCCTGCTTATTTAACTTATATGATGAGTACATCATGAGACGCACTGGACTGGATGAAGCACAAGCTGGAATCAAGACTGCTGGGAGAAATATCAGTAACCTCAGATATGCAGATGATACCACCCTTATGGCAGAAAGTGAAGAACTGAAGAGCCTGTTGATGAAAGTGAAATACGAGAGTGAAAAGTTGGCTTAAAACTCAATATTCAGAAAACTAATATCATGGCATCTGGTCCCATCACTTCATGACAAATAGATGGGGAAACAGTGGAGACAGTGTCAGACTTTATTTTTGGGGCCTTCAAAATCACTGCAGATAGTGACTGCAGCCATAAAATTAAAAGACGCTTACTCCTTGGAAGAAAAGTTGTGACCAACATAGACAGCATGTTAAAAAGCAGAGACATTACTTTGCCAACAAAGTTTCATCTAGTCAAGGCTATGGTTTTTCCAGTAGTTGTGTATGGACGTGAGAGTTGGACTATAAAGAAAGCTGAGCACCAAAGAAATGATGGTTTTGAACTCTGGTGTTGGAAAAGACTCTTGAGAGTCCCTTGGACAGCAAGGAGATCCAACCAGTTCATCCTAAAAGAAATCAGTTCTGAATAATCAGTCCTGATGCTGAAGCTGAAACTCCAATACTTTGGCCCCTGATGCTAAGAGCTGACTCATTTGAAAAGACCCTGATCCTGAGAAACATTGAAGGTGGGAGGAGAAGGGGACAACAGAGAATGAGATGGTTGGATGGCATCACCGACTTGATGGACATGAGTCTGAGTAAACTCTGGGAGTTGGTGATGGACAGGGAGGCCTAGCGTGCTGCAGTCCGTGGGGTCACAGATTCGGACACGACTGAGTGACTGAACTGAACCGAACACACACGCACACACACACACACACACACACACTAACAGAAGAAAAGTTCTCTGGGTCAGAGAGAGAGAGAATTCTTTTTGCCTTCAGCAAAACATAGCAGCCAGAGAAATAACTTACATCAACTTCTCATGTTCCTGTTACCAGAGGGTGAGAAGATGAGTCTGATACTTATTGCCATTTGCAAGTGGGTTGTACCATGGGAGAACAAATCCAATCTAAGGAGACTCTGAGCTTTTATTGGGGCTGTTGGTGATGTTCTTACCTTCCATTCTGGAGAGAGATTACTCATTACCCTGGAGAGTAAGAAGGTCTCCTCTGGGGTGGCTGAGAAAGGCATTACAAGATTTAGTACCCTGAAATGTAAGCAAAAACGTCAGGAAGGAAAGACCTTCATTTTCTCTATCTTTGAATGTCTCTAAATCTCTCTGGAGGAAGATTATCTTCAGTCTTCATATTCAATCATGTACTTTTTTCACAGACCTAGAATTTTCAAGAATTCAAGAAGTTCTGGGGAACTGTCTTAGCCCTAAAAAAACAGAGCATGAAACAACAACTTAAATGCAAACAGTCTATTAAAAGTGTGATGTAAGGCAGCAGGAATTAGACACAGGGAATGAAATAGGAAGCAGGGGAGCCAATAAAAGGTTGTACTATGAAATGCCTCCTTGTGGCCTTTTGGAAGATGTTCCACTTTCTCCTGAAGGTGACTGACCTTTTTTAAAATCTCTGTGGCTCATGTGAAATGATAGTTAGTATGGTACTATATTGTATCACATTGGTTCACATCTCTTGTTCCCTCACTCCTTTTTTCTCCCCTCACTGTCACCTCCTGTGTTTGCTTACATGTCTTCAAATAAGGCATTTCTCTCACAGCTTTGCTGTAGGCTCTGTTTTCTAGAGGACTTTAGGCTGAGATGATGTGCTTTGTGATTTAAGAAGATACGCTTTTATAATCATATTAAATGTGTCCCTTTAAATTTGAGCTTTTTAAAATTCAAAATTATATTGTAAACATTAACAAACTATTGTTTTTAAGTGTCTACATAGAAAAAAAACAGTGATCTCCTGCTCTACTGCCTTTCCGCTTCTGCTTTTGCACATACTCAAACTCCAGAGGTAGTATTTTCCAACTCTTTATCAATAACATTTATTATTTATGTAGATGTCTCTTTCATATGTCAATACAGTTTTTGAAAACACCAATTTTAGGCGGTGTGTATTTACCACTATGATGTTGAAGGGTTGTAACTTTTGCCGTGTTCAAGCTTATCCCTTCTGCTTATCCCATCACATTGTTGTTTTTTGCCTGGTTAGTAACTGACTCATTTTTCCATTTACTCAGTTTATATATACCCATGATCATTTTTTCCCAGGATTTTCCAATATAATCTAATAAATACCAATGATAATATTTCTGAACACTTCAATTTATTAAACAGTTTATTCCATTTCATTTTCTTGTAAATCTCTTTCAAACCTCTATCCCTCTGCTCTGATCTGGAAAAATTACTGTGTAGAAATAACACTCATTATCATCCTGGTATTTTCCAGTTTCTCCCCTCTGCTAGATATCTTATTTCTTGAATATTATTTCTTCCTATTTCTTGGTTTACTCCTTCCTTTGGTTGGAGCATATTCTTTAGATTTCTAAAAAAAAGAGGTAAATATTGGAAACGTTTTGAATTAGACTGCTACATAGATCTCATCTAGGTTCAAGATTGGAGACAAAGATTACTTGCATTTTGCTCAAATTATTTTTACTTTGATTTGTACTAAATTGGTAGACAAAATTGCAAAAATACATGAGAGGAGGTATAAAAATGGCTCAAACTGTGTTCAAAGTTCTGTGGCTAATGCAGCCTGAATAGAATGGACAAATCTTATGATCATAAATACAAATAACTGGATGTTTGCTTCTTTTTGTTTCATTGGATTGGGAGGAGGCACAATGTCAGCATTCGAGGGTCTGCCTGACACTCTTTTGTTTTATTACTGGGGCATTTGGCCATAGCTAAACACTCCTTGTGTATATGAAAATGTTTTATTTTCTCAGTATGCTTGATTGATGATTTGGCTGGATGGAACATTCTAGATTGAAAATCATTTTTCCTCCCAGTGGTGGATGCTTGCCTTCACTGCTTTTTAGCATCCAATATTTTTCTTAAGTAAGCCAATGCCATTCTCACATATCTTCATTTTTTGTTGTGTCGTTTTCTTTTTTCTGTCTTAAAATATTTTGATTTTCTCTATAACCATTAAGTTACATCACTTGTGAATCTTCCCCAGCCCCTTGTCCACCTCCACTGCTACACTGATAGCAGTTGCAAGGGTAGAGAGCAAGAGAACTTCCTGCTTAGGTAGATACTTATTATCTGCCCTTGACTCCCTTCAGATACTTTTCATGCTTCAGTAAAGTGACTCTAGGTTTCCCTTTCTTCCATTGTCTCATGGCACTGGGACTGTACATTTCAAGGCATATCTATATTTCAACTGATTAAAAGAACATACCCGACATGTTTGATAGTGAAATAGAGAGATGACTCAAAGTAAAGAGTTTAGGAACTATGAAGAGTTATCAATTAAATAGACAGGTGCAATTATGATGAGTTATAAATAAATGGGTTGAGCCTATTTAAATCAAAACTAATGCCAAGTAAATGTGAGATTTATGGTTAAAGGACTGAATACAAATTTTTAAACATTGAAAATGTGGAACTAATAATTTCAGTAGATTATGTGAAGGAAATTTGGAATTCCAATCTACACACTCTTTATATTTAGTGGATAATAAGTGGATAATGTCTCAGTCTAATAAGTATAGAAATAATGGTTTGAGTACAACAGTCATCCATTCTAAGAATACAGATCTGATAATCTCATGTAAAATGCTGCTGCTAAGTTGCTTCTGTCGTGTCTGACTATACGACCCCATAGATGGCAGCCCACCAGGCTCCCCCTTCCCTGGGATTCTCCAGGCAAGAACACTGGAGTGGGTTGCCACTTCCTTCTCCAATGCATGAAAGTGAAAAGTGAAAGTGAAGTCACTGCAGCCCACCAGGCTCCTCCGACCATGGGATTTTTCCAGGCAAATGAAAGATATCAAATTATTAGTGATTTTTACATCCCCTCCTTTTAAGGAAGAAGTATTTTTTTATGTCTTGAAAAAAGAATCCAAGTTATTGGCTAGAAGAAACATGGCAGGAAAAATGTGTCCATGACAGTTTAAGTATCCTTTGATATAGGTAGAAGACTAGGAATTTCATCAAGTTTTACCATGTGTTCTTTTTCTCAGAGACCAATAAGTATCTTAATTACTTTAAAACTATTCTTATTTTTTATTGGTATTTTCTAGAATGACACTGTGCTGCGATTGGGCTACAATGTAGTTTAGCTCTCTGTGTTGTACGTCTGTAAGTGCTAGCCTACATACTTTGTAAGATTGAACTATACTCAGTATTTTAAGAGAAAGGGGAAGTGAAATGGTTTGCTATCCTCATCAGTTGAAAAAGTAAAAATGTAAATCGGCCTGAAACAAGCTAGCTTTCATTCCTTTTCAGTTTTCCCACCAGCCACTCATAGGTCTCACTCATCCGTATTATAAATACAGGTCTATTTATTTCCTGTACAATTGTAGGGTAGAATTTATAAGATCTCAGAGTTTTATGGTACCTAGAAGATTAAATGACTTGTCCAACTTCTCTCAGGTAGTTAGTAACAGACTTTTGACTGAGTTTCTTTGCACATTATCTCTTTAAAGTTACAATTCTCCAATTATGATAGATAACATTTACTAGAGAGTCAGACTTAGACCTGAGTCAAACCCAGAAATCTGTCATAAGAAGTACTCCAGTTGTCATAATCCCTGTTTGGGTATACATTGTTTTAAGTTTGTTTCTACTAAGGCAGTTCAGTTGCCAAATCCTTATATCAAATTGCTTTCAGACCTGGTTAATAATAATGGAGTAATTTTTGTTTCAATCCTTACAGAAAGAAAGCAGATGAATGTGACCACATTGTGCTTTATTGTTCAGTTTTCAGAAGTTGCAAACAACTAGTTATTGTCAAGATAAGACCCAAAGTGACTCTTTCACATCATGATTATGTTGGTTTAACCTGTTTGAAATTGTGCAAATCTTTAGTAGCCATTTAAATTTCAGTCCTTGAAACCAATCTCAAATTCCTTTCTTATAGATAATAACAACTTGTAGGTAAATGGAATTTCTGTATGTCCCATCTGCAGCCTTATTTCATGTTTGTCTTCATCTGCATTACAAAAACTTTAGGAACCTGGGCTACAATACAACAATGTAGTTCACAGTCCATTGGTGTTGCTGAAATCAGTCTTCTGAGATGCCTGTATGGACATGATTTCATAGGTAATGGGCTGTTTCAGTTCTGCTTGAATTTTCATTGCCATCTCCACCTCAGAAACAGCTGCGTTTTACTGTTGTCATTTGGAATACATAAATAAAGGCAAGAACACTGGTATTCCTTTTGATATTCGTTTCATAAATAATTAGGGTAAGTGCAGAGACTGTGCAGTTGCTTTGAATGAAAAATGCCATATAATTTCTGACAATTTAGCATATTTTCATATATTATAGATGCATTTATAAACAGAGCACCATTTATGATGGTTCTGAATCACATTCTAAAAATTCTTTGCCAAATTTTCATATGCCTTATTTTTGGCAAGTTAATTTTTTTATATGAAACAAGCATATGCCGTATCAGTAATGAAATGAGAAATAATACAAATAAAGTCATTGAGCTGGGAAGAAAATATAGAATTTTTCAATGCAGAGGCTGGCAAACTATGACCTGTGTGTGCCGAATTCAGTCCACTGCATGTTTTTATAAACAAAGTTTTATTGGAACTCACATACTACCATTAGTTCCTGTTTTTCTCCAGGCAAGAATACTGAAGTGGATAGTCATTCCCTTCTCCGAGGGATCTTCCTGACCCAGGAACTGAACCCAGGTCTCCTGCATTGCAGGCAGATTCTTTACTGTCTGAACAATCTGGGTAGCCCATCTATGACTATACATCAATTATAACAGTACAGCAGTTTTAACAGGTACAATATAGTCCAGGAAGGCTAACTATTTACTGTTTGATGCTTTATAGAAAAAGTATCCCAGTGGTTTGCAGCCTTAACAGAACTCTTCGGGACATTTTGAAAACAAACACAGAGCATAAACTCCATACTTAGGGATTTGATTTCACTTGTGCTGGAGAGAGGTTTAGAGTTTCCTACATAATTTGAATGTGCAGCAAGGATTAAGAAACACTGTTTGACGTCTACAATAAGTTTAAATTCCTTCCAAAGTACATTACATTGTTGTCAGAACAATGGGAGGAGGGCAATAAGAAGCAGTGCTTGTCAGATCAGTCATGATCTCAGGCAAGAACAGTCAGGATGACTTTCTTCTTTTCTTGGTTGACTTCATGAGTCACAAATGATCTGGCATGACTTGAGATGATCTTAGAGAAGTTGAACACAATGTAAAATATAGTTACTTTTGTTCAGAGGAAAGAAAATTCATTTTGAGTTGAGGTTTCAAGGAAGACATCACAGTGTTTATTTTGAACTATGTGTAGATGCTTCAAATATGGGATAATATCGAATACCTCAAATAGGGTTGCTGTAGAGATTGCTTGTTTAAAAATTCCAGAATCAGAGTTTATCCATCTTGGCTTCAGTTCAGTTCAGTTGCTCAGTCGTGTCCAACTCTTTGCGACCCCATGAATTGCAGCACGCCAGGCCTCCCTGTCCATCACCAACTCCCGGAGTTCACTCAGTTTCATGTGCACCAAATCAGTGATGCCATCCAGCCATCTCATCCTCTGTCATCCCCTTCTCCTCCTGCCCCCAATCCCTCCCAGTATTAAAATCTTTTCCAATGAGTCAACTCTTCACATGAGGTGGCCAAAGTACTGGAGTTTCAGCTTTAGCATCATTCCTTCCAAAGAAACCCCAGGGCTGATCTCCTTCAGAATGGACTGGTTGGATCTCCTTGCAGTCGAAGGGACTCTCAAGAGTCTTCTCCAATACCACAGTTCAAAAGCATCAATTCTTCAGTGCTCAGCCTTCTTCACAGTCCAACTCTCACATCCATACATGACTACTGGAAAAACCATAGCCTTGACTAGACGGACCTTAGTGGGCAAAGTAATGTCTCTGCTTTTCAATATGCTATCTAGGTTGGTCATAACTTTTCTTCCAGGGAGTAAGCATCTTTTAATTTCAAGGCTGCAGTCACCATCTGCAGTGATTTTGGAGCCCCCAAAAATAAAGTCTGACACTGTTCCACTGTTTCCCCACCTATTTCCCATGAAGTGATGGGACCGGATGCCATGATCTTCGTTTTCTGAATGTTGAGCTTTAAGCCAACGTTTTTCACTCTCCTCTTTCACTTTCATCAAGAGGCTTTGTAGTTCCTCTTCACTTTCTGCTATAAGGGTCATCTGCATATCTGAGGTTATTGATATTTCTCCCAGCAATCTTGATTCCAGCTTGTGTTTCTTCCAGTCCAGCATTTCTCATGATGTACTCTGCATAGAAGTTAAATAAGCAGGGTGACAATACACAGCCTTGACGTACTCCTTTTCCTATTTGGAACCAGTCTGTTGTTCCATGTCCAGTTCTAACTGTTACTTCCTGACCTGCATACAGATTTCTCAAGAGGCAGGTCAGGTGGTCTGGTATTCCCATCTCTCTCAGAATTTTCCACAGTTTATTGTGATCCACACAGTCAAAGGCTTTGGCACAGTCAATAAAGCTGACATAGATGTTTTTCTGGAACTCTCTTGCTTTTTCCATGATCCAGCAGATGTTGGCAATTTGATCTCTGGTTCCTCTGCCTTTTCTAAAAGCAGCTTGAACATCAGGAAGTTCACGGTTCACGTATTGTTGAAGCCTGGCTTGGAGAATTTTGAGCATTACTTTACTAGCATGTGAGATGAGTGCAATTGTGCGGTAGTTTGAGCATTCTTTGGCATTGCCTTTCTTTGGGAGTGGAATGCAAACTCACCTTTTCCAGTCCTGTGGCCACTGCTGAGTTTCCCAGATTTGCTGGTATATTGAGTGCAGCACTTTCACAGCATCATCTTTCGGGATTTGAAATAGCTCAGCTGGAATTCCATCACCTCCACTAGCTTTGTTCATAGTGATGCTTTCTAAGGCCTACTTGACTTCACATTCCAGGATGTCTGGCTCTAGGTGAGTGATCACACCATTGTGATTATCTGGGTCGTGAAGATCTTTTTTGTACAGTTCTGCTGTGTATTCTTGCCATCTCTTCTTAATATCTTCTGCTTCTGTAAGGTCCATACCATTTCTGTCCTTTATCGAGCCCATCTTTGCATGAAATGTTCCCTTGGTCCAGTTTTCTTGAAGAGATCTCTAGTCTTTCCCATTCTGTTCTTGTCCTCTATTTCTTTGCATTGATTGCTGAGGAAGGCTTTCTTATCTCTTCTTGCTATTCTTCGGAACTCTGCATTCAGATGCTTATATCTTTCCTTTTCTTGCTTTTTTTTTCACCTCTCTTCTTTTCCCAGCTATTTGTAAGGCCTCCCCAGACAGCCATTTTGCTTTTTTGCATTTCTTTTCCATGGGGATGGTCTTGATCCCTGTCTCCTGTACAATGTCATGTACCTCATCCCATAGTTCATCAGGTACTCTATCAGATCCAGGCCCTTAAATCTATTTCTCACTTCCACTGTATAATCATAAGGGATTTGATTGAGGTCATACCTGAATGGTCTAGCGGTTTTCCCTACTTTCTTCAATTTAAGTCTGAATTTGGCAATAAGGAGTTCATGATCTGAGCCACAGTCAGCTCCCAGTCTGGTTTTTGTTGACTGTATAGAGCTTCTCCATCTTTGGCTGCAAAGAATATAATAAATCTGATTTCAGTGTTGACCACCTGGTGATGTCCATGTGTAGAGTCTTCTTTTGTGTTGTTGGAAGAGGGTGTTTGCTATGACCAGTGCATTTTCTTGGCAAAACTCTATTAGTCTTTGCCCTGCTTCATTCTGCATTCTTAGGCCAAATTTGCCTGTTACTCAAGGTGTTTCTTGACTTCCTACTTTTGCATTCCAGTCCCCTATAATGAAAAGGACATCTTTTTTGGGTGTTAGTTCTAAAAGGTCCTGTAGGTCTTCATAGAATCATTCAACTTCAGCTTCTTCAGCGTTACTGGGTGGGGCATAGACTTGGATTACTGTGATATTGCATGGTTTGCCTTGGAGACAAACAGAGATCATTCTGTCATTTTTGAGACTGCATCCAAGTACTGCATTTCAGACTCTTTTGTTGACCATGATGGCTACTCCATTTCTTCTGAGGGATTCCTGCCCACAGTAGTAGATATAATGGTCATCTGAGTTAAATGCACCCATTCCAGTCCATTTTAGTTCGCTGATTCCTAGAATGATGACGTTCACTCTTGCCATCTCTTGTTTGACCACTTCCCATTTACCTTGATTCATGGACATGACATTCCAGGTTCCTATGCAATATTGCTCTTTACAGCATCGGACCTTGCTTCTATCACCGATCGCATCCATAACTGGGTATTGTTTCCGCCTTAGCTCCATCCCTTCACTCTTTCCAAGAGGACTTACCCCGTGTCTGAGGTCAGGGGCAGTGGCTGAAAGTGCCAGGCTGCGACAGTGCAGGAATGGCCAAGAGGAGCTACCCCGCATCTGAGGTCAGGGGTGGCAGCCGGGAGGAGCTACCCTGCATCTGAGGCCAGGGACGGCGGCTGAGAGTAGCCACCCTGCATCCGAGGTGAGGGTTGGTGGCCAGGAGGAGCAACCCCATTTCCAAGGAGTGGTGCCTGTGCGGGCGCAGGAGGGCCTAGAGGAGCCATCCCAAGTTGAAGGTCAGGAAGGGCGGCGGTGAGGAGATACCCCTCATCCAAGGTAAGAAGCAGTGGCTGCGCTTTGCTGGAGCAGCCGTGAAGAGATACCCCACACCCAAGGTAAGAGAAACCCAAGTAAGATGGTAGATGTTGCAAGAGGGCATCAGAGGGCAGACACACCGAAACCATACTCACAGAAAACTAGTCAATCTAATCACACTAGGACCACAGCCTTGTCTAACTCAATGAAACTAAGCCATGCCCGTGGGGCAACCCAAGATGGGCAGGTCATGGTGGAGAGGTCTGACAGAGTGTGCTCCACTGGAGAAGGGAATGGCAAGCCACTTCAGTATTCTTGCCTTGAGAACCCCATGAACAGTATGAAAAGACAACATGATAGGATACTGAAAGAGGAACTCCCCATGTCAGTAGGTGCCCAATATGCTACTGGAGATCAGTGGAGAAATAACTCCAGAAAGAATGAAGGGATGGAGCCAAAGCAAAAACAATTGGCTTACCTTTGCCCAATTCAGTTCAACAAAATATATTAATCCAAGCACTGTTAAGTATTGAGTACATCACAATGAACAAGAGAGACATGACCTTGCTCTACTGGAGACTCTGCACAGCAACAGTACATTGTGATAAACACATTGATAAGGGAAGTGTACCTTTTAGTAATATAGGAGAGATCCTTACTCAGCCTTTCATGAGCTAGGAAACCTTTTCAGACCACATACATTCTAAGTTGGGATCGTTTGAAAGATTGGTATGGAGTAGGTTAGAGTAGGCCTGCTCAGAGGGAGAAGATAAGAAAGGTAAGTTTAAGCAGTCACAGTAATCTTGGAATGATTAGCACAGGGTACTAGAGATAGATATGGATTAAGAGTTTAATTAGAGTTAAGATGTTAAGTGCCATTTGAATGTTGTGTTGAGGTGTCTGGACTTTCCACAAGACAACAGTAAATTCTAAAAGAGTTTTGAATTGTAGAATGACATAAAAAGAAGGCAAAAATGTTATTCTTCTTTTATGTGAGGGGAAATAGTCAAGAAAGAACAAGTGTTGAGACAGAAATAATTGTTACAGTCTTCGGGAGCACAGAGAGTGTGTCCTATGAAGAAAGGCAGTGATAACACAAGGAGATAAACATGACTTTTACAGGTAATTTGGAGGCATAAAAGTTACAGGACTTGGTAAAGCCATATATGTTGTATGTAAAGAGGAAGAAGAAAGAATCTGGAATGACAGAGGATATAACTCCATCTTTGTTTAAGAAAAAAACAATTGGAGTGCCTGATATTGACCTATAGAATTTGCTGCTTCAGTTTTTTTTAAATCTTTCTTGCCTCCAATTCTGCTACTACTGAAATACCTATAAGAAACTGGCTCTACTGAGACCACCAAGGCAAAGTCAATTTGCTTCATTGAGGAGAGGGTTCATTTTGAGGATTTCATTTTGTAATGGCTGGGGGCTCATATGGCAATGAGCTGTGACACATTCACAACTATCTAATATTGCAAGATGTAAAAGGCAAGGATATTTGCATACCTTTTCTGCCAGCTTTGGACAAGAAACCCCTTCACCTTAAAGATCCATTCATCCTTCCAAATGATCCCATTTAATGTATGACTCATATTCATTCACCTGCTGTACTTGGAACATTTAAAGGATCCATGGACCATTTACTTCTTTTAGAGATTGTTAGCAATGCTATCCTGGGGATTTATGCTTCCTTACCATGTTTCGTGAACTGTGAGGTGGGCCTTTACTATTCATTTATCCTAGTCCTGAAAAGCCAAAGCAAGAATAAAAGAAAATAGTGAGGGAGGCAATGTTTATATTTATTGTTTGTACATTGAGCATTGGCAAAACAGTATTCTGCATTCAAATGAAAAATATTCAGCAATGTATGTATCAATTATAGAATTATCCAGTGAAAAGAATACATTTTATCTGCATTTGTATTGATTCCAGGTTGTCATACAACATTTTTATTGAAAGTAGCACATGGTTTACTATGAAAATAGCGGGTTCTTGAATTTTCTTGCTAACTCTCTTCACTTCGCTTCTTTGCATTGTAAAGTTTTCTCTTTCACTTTAACAGCCAAATATTAAATGCAAGTAGGTGTGAGGACTGAAATTGCATAACATAAAATTAACTATCTTATTTTAAAAATATAATTTCTTGTTCTTTCTTTTGCTGTCCTTTCCTACTAGATTGGAAAGCCCTCTGTAATATCACAAGTTACTTCCTCTCCATATGCCAATTTCTTACCTCAATTCTAATCACAGTAGATATTTGATCTGTATTTAAAATTTAATTGAATTCCCTTTTCCACTCACTCCCACATTGAACTGTCTTAAAGACTCTCTCTCTTTTAATTTGTCTTCAACTATGAGTTATTTTTTATTTCTCTCTTTGCATTGTCAGTTCTCTCACTTCCAAGTGTCTGAGGCTCTCACAGAGTGAGCATTCTTCTGGTAGGCTTTGAACTACTTGAGTTTGAAGTGTTTCTTCTTTCAACCCACCTGTGCTTGGCATTTCTAAAAGTGGTAAAAGAGTTTCATGGTTGTGCATAATTATACATAGTGAGAATACTTTTATCTATAGGAAATGGTGAATTCTAAACTCAATATTTCTTTATTGAATCTCTATAGGAAAATATACAAAAGAAATAGCTTTCATCTGAAGAAGATTTTCAGGGAAAAATCATAGGAATCCCTTATTTAGAGCACAATTAAATGGCAAACATGATGATACTGACTATAGAAATAGCAATAGGTATTCAGAAAAGGAAGATAATTCTAGGAGTTGGGGGTAATTGGAAATCTTTAGTATCAAAGATAGGACTTGAACTGGGAAATGAAGGATGAACAAAATTAGAAGAGGCAGAGGAATGGATAGAGTGGAGGTGGCAAGGCACTGAGGGAAGATAACAGCTACTTTAAATAGAGAAAATGACCTAAACAAATAAGGAAGTTAGCCCCAGTTAATGGCAGAAACTCCACCTGGTGAAATCACGTACTTGCCTCCACCACTTTACCTATGACTCTGTCTGTCTGCTTAGGCTGCGTTTGACTCTCATTTGTGTGTATCTGATTTAGATTTGACAAACCAGAGCTGTAGTTCCTGTATTCTTGATTTTAATTTTTATTTTCCTATCTTGCTTCGTCCAGTATCCTGGGCTCACGGTACTAAACCAGACCCAGGTTTTCTTTCGTTTCTCTCCTTGATTTACCTTGCTGCTTTTGACTGATTTTGGAACCTACACCACACTCTGGTCCTTAATCACCTAGCAGAAGAAATAAGATGAAAACTATAGTTTATTTTGAGTTACTTAAGGGCTATCACAGTTGAGTACTGATTTTCTCAAATACTTATGAACTTTCTCTAACCTACTTTTCGTTCTGTTTATCATGAATTTTCAAAAGAAAGATAATAAGGAACTATAACAATATGCTTCAAAGCTTCCAGAAGATTTATTCATAAGATGGGAAAAAAACAATCATCTTACAAGTAATGACTTTGCTATTCTGTTGATCAGTGAGCTCATAAATGTGTAATGCATGGTTCTAGGTCCTAGCCATAGAGAAATAAATACATACATCCCTCAAGGAGCTTGCATATTTGTGTCAGGAAGAAGAAAACATACACAGAAAAATAACTAATTAATTTAATTTTATTTGAGAGGGTGATACTTAAGCTGAGATGTTCAGTAAATTCCCTAGTGGTCCAGTGATTAGGACTCCAAGCTTCCATTTCAGGCACAGATTTGATCCTTGGTCCAGGAACTAACCACATGCCACCTGCCATGGCCAAAAAAAAGCTGAGACATTCAATCAGAGTATCTTTGAGGAAATGATATTGAAGATGGGATGTGACAGGACAGGAATTAGTCATGCAAATAATTAGGGGAAGAATATAAACAAGAGTAACAAATGCAAAAGCTTTAAGTGGAAAAGAATTTGATGTATTCAAGAGATAGAAATAAGGCCAGCATGTTTTGAGTATAGTGGAAATGAAGATAAAAATAAAGCCTTGTATATAGTGAGAATAAAGATAAAGTTGAAAAATGCATATGTTAATATATTAGATTTCTAAAAAGTAGATACTTTCCCAATGCCCCATGTTGCTCCAGTTTTTATGACATATTGTGACATTTCTATTTAATTTTTTTTTCCTTACCTTTATGGGTTAACTGAAGGTCAGATATATTGAAAGACTAAATCAGTTTCTAATCCTGTGGCAGGATTTTGGCTTGCAGCAATTTCATCACTTATCAAAAATCAAAGTAATTTTTCTTCCTTTTTAATATTTAAAATGTGATAAAACTTCCCTTCCTTATTACATTTTCCAGCAGGCTCAAAGTTTATGATGTTATATGTAGGCAATGCTAAATGAAGAAAATGCTAATAAAATTTAACCAAGGTTCATTTTATGTGACTACAAAGTGGATGTGAGTTTGGCTTCTCCTTTCAACATGGTCTGATGAACTTTGAGGCTTATAGATGTGAGTTTGAAATCCTAGACACTTTCCTTATTAGCTCTGTCAACTTAGACAAATTAATAAATTTTGGGGTCTTCATTCCCCTCATTTATAAAATGGAAAATCATTTAATGAGGGCTTTATGGGGATTAAATTAGGAGATGAAGTATGTGGAAGCACCTAATGGTCAATAGCACATTATACAGTAGATGCTTGAGTATGTGATACGAGTGTAAGTATGTATCTCCTCATCTTTCTTTAATGCTCTTTGTCTCCTCATTTGTCCACAGAAGTGTTCTGCTCTAAATAACATGGTGTTGAACAACATCAAAAGGATATGGATATTTGCATCAGAAAACTTTTGGGGGTACACCTTTTGTTTGGGTGTTGATTAAATTAAATGTTTCAGGGCTCTTTCCTACAATTTTATGGTGGTTTAGCCAGCCCTTCATGGTAAGAAGGAGATTTGCTAATATAATAGGCATCTTAACATTCTTCCAGGGCACCGTAGGCTTCAACTGTGATATTCTCATCTGACTTCTTATTTTCTTGCTTATTCTGTGATTCAGAGTCTGCATTTGACATCCAATTTTATTCTTCCCTAGCTTCTATGTATTTGATCATGCAACTGATTTCTTAAGCTGATCCTTAACTTCATTATTTGCTAGTTTTGTGTTTACAATTATATGGTGGAAGCGAGAAATAGATTTAATAGACTAGATTAATAGACAGACTGCTTGATGAACTATGGATGGAGGTTTGTGACACTGTACAGGAGGCAGGGATCAACACCATCCCCAAGAATAAGAAATGCAAAAAAGCAAAATAGCTGTCTGAGGAAGCCTTACAAATAGCTGTGAAAAGAAGATAAGTTAAAAGCAAAGGAGAAAAGGAAAGATATACCCACTTGAATGCAGAGTTCCAAAGAATAGCAAGGAGAAATAAAAAAGGCTTCCTCAGTGATTAGTGCAAAGAAATAGAGGAAAACTATAGAAAGTGAAAGACTAGAGATCTCTTTAAGAAAATTAGAGATACCAAGGGAACATTTCATGCAAAGGTGGCACAATTAAGGAGAGAGATGGTATGGACCTAACTGAAACAGAAGATATTAAGAAGAGGTGGCAAGAATACACAAAAGAACTATACAAAAAAGATCTTCATGACCCAGATAATCACAGTAGTGTGATCACTCACCTAGAGCCAGACATCCTGGAATGTGAAGTCAAGTGGGCCTTAGGAAGCACCACAACAAACAAAGCTAGTGGAGGTGATGGAATTCCAGCTGAGCTCTTTCAAATCCTAAAAGATGATGCTATCAAAGTGCTGCACTCAATATGCCAGCAAATCTGGAAAACTCAGCAGTGGCCACAGGACTGGAAAAGGTCAGTTTTCATTCCAATCCCAAAGAAAGGCAATGTCAAAGAATGCTCAAACTACCGCACAATTGCACTCATCTCACATGCTAGTAAAGTAATTCTCGAAATTCTCCTAGCCAGGCTTCAGCAATACGTGAACCATGAACTTCCTGGTTTAGGAAAGGCAGAGGAACCAGAGACCAAATTGCCAACATCCACTGGATCATGGAAAAAGCAAGAGAGTTCCAGAAAAACATCTATGTCTGCTTTATTGACTATGCCAAAGCCTTTGACTGTGTGGATCACAAATAAACTGTGGAAAATTCTGAAAGAGATGGGAATACCAGACCACCTGACCTGCCTCTTGAGAAACTTGTATGCAGGTCAGGAAGCAACAGTTAGAACTGGACATGGAACAATAAACTGGTTCCAAATAGAAAAAGGAGTAAATCAAGGCTGTATATTGTCACCCTGCTTATTTAACTTCTATGCAGAGTACATCATGAGAAACTCTGGGCTGGAGGAAGCACAAGCTGGAATCAAGATTTCTGGGAGAAATATCAATAACCTCAGCTATGCAGATGACACCACCCTTATGGCAGAAAGTGAAGAGGAACTAAAGAGCCTCTTGATGAAAGTGAAAGAGGAAAATGAAAATGTTGGCTTAATGCTCAACATTCAGAAAACTAAGATCATGGCATCCAGTCCCACCACTTCATGGCAAATAGGTGGGAAACAGTAGAAATAGTGACAGACTTCATTTTTTTGGGCTCCAAAATCACTGTGGAATGTGACTGCAGCCATGAAATTAAAAGACGCTTACTCTTTGGAAGGAAAGTTATGACCAACCTAGACAGCATATTAAAGCCAAGACATTACTTTGCCAACAAAGTCCATCTAGCCAAGGCTATGGTTTTTTCAATAGTCATGTATGGATGTGAGAAAGAAAGCTGAGAGCCAAAGAATTGATGCTTTTGAGCTGTGGTGTTGGAGAAGACTCTTGAGAGTCTTTTGGATTGCAAGGAGATCCAACCAGTCTACCCTAAAGGAGATCAGTCCTGAGTGTTCATTGGAAGGACTGATGTTGAAGCTGAAACTCCAATACTTTGGCCACCTAATGGGAAGAGCTGACTCATCTGAAAAGGCCGTGATGCTGGGAAAGATTGAAGGCGGGAGGAGAAGGGGATGACAGAGGATGAGATGATTGGAAGGCATCACCAACTCAATGGACATGAGTTTGGGTAATCTCCAGGATTCTGCGATGGACAGTGAGGCCTGGCATCATGCTGCATGCAGTCCATGGAGTTGCAAAGAGTTAGACACGACTGAGTGACTGAACTGAACTGAACTGAACTTGTTCCTTCTAGAAATGATGTGCATCCCACAGTCCTTTGCCCCTACTGAAAATTCTACTCTGTTGGTTTTTTTCAATTATTTTTTACTTTTGGATTTAGTGAGGTGCAAGTGAAATCCTTATCTACTCAAAAGTAAAATTAAGGAAGGCCACAGAAATCAAGAGGCAACTAAGAATGATTTGTTAGGTGTTGTTCCAAAATCAAAAATGATAGTGTTTTTAAAAATGGTACTGTTTTATTTTATTCCCTTCATGGATCACAGCCTTGCTGTGGTGAATGAGCTTGCATAACTCTCTGAAGCTCTGAGCCTTACACTGCAGGGCCACACAAGATGGATGGGTCATGGTGGAGAGTTATGACAAAACATGGTCCAGTAGAGGCGGGAATGGCAAGCCACTTGCCAGGAAGGAGAACACCATGAACAGCATGAAAAGAGGAGAAAATATGACGCTGGAATATGAGCCTTTTAGGTTGGAAGATGTCCAATTTGCTACTGGAGAAGCTGCTGCTGCTAAGTCGCGTCAGTTGTGTCCAACTCTGTGAGATCCCATAGGCAGTAGCCCACCAGGCTCTGCCGTCCCTGGGATTCTCCAGGCAAGAACACTGAAGTGGGTTGCCATTTCCTTCTCCAATGCGTGAAAGTGAAGTTGCTCAGCCATGTCCAACTCGACGCTATGGACTGCAGCCTGCCAGGCTTCTTTGTCCATGGGATTTTCCAGGCAAGAGTACTGGAGTGGGGTGCCATTGCCTTCTCCATACTGGAGAAGAGCAGAGGGCAATTATTAATATCTCCAGAAAGAATGAAGCTGCTGGACCAAAGTGAAAATGATGCTCAGTTGTGGATGTGTCTGGTGATGAAAGTAAAATTTGATGCTGTAAAGAACAATATTTCATAGGAACCTGAAATGTTAGGTCCCTGAATCAAGATAAATTGGACATAGTCAAGCAGGAGATGGTGAGATTGAACATAGACCTCTTACGAATCAGTCATCTAAAATGGACAGGAATGAGTGAATTTAAATCAGATGACCATTACATCTACTGCTATGGGCAAGAATGCCTTAGAAGAAATGGAGTAGCCCTCATAGTCAACAAAAGAGTCTGAAATGCACTACTTGGGTGCAATCTCAAAAATGACAGAATGATCTAGGTTCATTTCCAAGGCAAACCATTCAAAATCACAGTTATCCAAGACTACACCCCAGCCACTGATGCTGAAGAAGCTGAAGTTGATTGATTCCATGAAGATCTACAAGACTTTCTAGAACTAACACCAAAAATAGTTTTTTTTCATGTTATGGGAGTGGTATACAAAATTAGGAAATCAAGCGATATTAAGAATAATGGGCAAGTTTGGCTTCAGCATACAAAATGAAGCGGGGTGAAACCTAACAGAGTTGCATCAAGAGAACATGCTGGTCATATCAAACACCCTTTGCCAACAACCCAAGAGATGACTCTACATACGGACATCACCAAATGGTCAATACTGAAATCAGATTGATTATGTTCTTTGAAGCCAAAGATGGAGAAGCTGTATATAGTCATCAAAATCAAGACCTGGAGCTGACTGTGTCCCAGATCATGAGATTCTTATTGCAAAATTCAGGCTTAAATTGAATAAAGTAGGGAAATTCACTAGGGCATTCAGGTATGAGCTAAATCAAATACCTTATGATTATACGGTGGAAGTGACAAATAGATTCAAGGGATTAGATCTGGTAGACAGAGTGCCTGAAGAACTATGGATGGAGGTTCATAACTTTGTATAGGATGTGTGAAAGTGGAAGTAGCTCAGTCGTGTCCAACTCTTTGCGACCTCATGGACTATAGAGTCCATGGAATTCTTTAGGCCAGAGTACTGGAGTGGGTAGCCTTTCCCTTCTCCAAGGGATCTTCTCAATCCAGGGACTGAATCCAGGTCTCCCACATTAAGGCAGTGACCAAAACCATTGCAAAGAAAAAGAAATATAAGAAGTCAAAGTGGTTATCTGAGGAGGTTTTACAAAGGGCTGAAGAAAGAAGAGAAAGGCAAGAGAGAAAGGGAAAGATATGAGAGCATCAGTTCCTAGGCAGTTTGATAAGAAGTCTGGGGGTCCTCGAGGAGATAGGGGTCTGGAATTCTCAAGGAGGAGGAAAGGACAAACATCTTTTTTTCCCCTCTACATTCCTTAGTCACATTAAAAGTTTTTTTTCTTTAAGCCTGAACTGATATTAAACAACAAAAAACTCAGTTTGCTCCAAGCCAGGCTTCAGCAATATGTGAACCATGAACTTCCAGATTTTCAAGCTTGTTTTAGAAAAGGCAGAGGAACCAGAGATCAAATTGCCAACATCCGCTGGATCATGGAAAAAGCAAGAGAGTTCCAGAAAAACATCGATTTTTGCTTTATTGACTATGCCAAAGCCTTTGACTATGTGGATCATAATAAACTGTGGAAAATTCTGAGAGATGGGAATATCAGACCACCTGATCTGCCTCTTGAGAAACCTGTATGCAGGTCAGGAATCAATAGTTAGAACTGGACATGGACAACAGACTGGTTCCAAATAGGAAAAGGAGTACGTCAAGGCTGTATATTGTCACCCTGCTTTTTTAACTTATATGCAGAGTACATCATGAGAAACTCTGGGCTGGAAGAAGCACAAGCTGGAATTAGGATTGCTGGGAGAAATATCAATAACCTCAGATATGCAGAGGACACCACCCTTATGGCAGAAAGTGAAGAGGAACTAAAGAGCCTCTTGATGAAAGTGAAAGAGGAGAGTAGAAAAGTTGGCTTAAAGCTCAACATTCAGGAAACGAAGATCATGGCATCTGGTCCCATCACTTCATGGGAAATAGATGGGGAAACAGTGTCAGACTTTATTTTCTGGGGCTCCAAAATCACTGCAGATGGTGATTGTAGCAATGAGATTAAAAGACACTTACTCCTTGGAAGAAAAGTTATGACCAACCTAGATAGCATATTCAAAAGCAGAGACATTACTTTGCCAACAAAGGTCCATCTAGTCAAGACTGTGATTTTTCCAGTGGTCATGTATGGATGTGAGAGTTGGACTGTGAAGAAGGCTGAGCGCCAAAGAATTGATGGTTTTGAACTGTGGTGTTGGAGAAGACTGTTGAGAGTCCCTTAGACTGCAAGGAGATCCAACCAGTCCATTCTGAAGGAGATCAGCCCTGGGATTTCTTTGGAAGGAATGATGCTAAAGCTGAAACTCCAGTACTTTGGCCACCTCATGTGAAGAGTTGACTCATTGGAAAAGACTCTGATGCTGGGAGGCATTGGGGGCAGGAGGAGAAGGGGACGACAGAGGATGAGATGGCTGGATGGCATCACTGACTCGATGGACGTGAGTCTGAGTGAACTCTGGGAGTTGGTGATGGACAGGGAGGCCTGGCATGCTGCGATTCATGGGGTCGCAAAGAGTCAGACACTGAGCGACTGAACTGAACCGAAGGATTATACAGCAACAATGTATCCTGCTTGAGGACAGTTTCTCCTTCCTGAAAACCTTCTGACTAATCCTAATATTTAAGAATATAAATTATGGGAGTGAGTCTAGTACGATCTTTCTATTGTTAAATTCTAATCCTGTTATCCTAAAATGTAAATTGTGACAGTGGGTCTGGTAAAAATTTCACAAACTTGAGACATTCTTATGATTTATTGTAATAACTAGTTAAAAAGGTGTATAACTCCCTTGCTAACACTAGGGAGGGGGCACTCTCCGTCCCCTTCTGATGTCTATGTCAGAAGCTTTCTCTGTCCCTTTTTATGCTTTAATAAAACTCTGCTATACAAAAGCTCTTGAGTGATCAAGCCTGGTCCCTGGTCCCGAAGTTATTTAAATCTTCTTCTTCAAAGAACACGAATCTGACACTGTTCACCATAAGCTATCAGATATACCCAACTAAATGCCGAATTTCAGAGAACAGCAAGGAAAGACGAGAAGATTTTAAATGAACAATGCAAAGAAATAAAGGAAAACAATAGAATGGGAAAGACCAGAGATCTCTTCAGGAAAATTGGAGATGTCATTTTTGTAGCCACACGTTCCAGGAAACAAACTCACTCAGAAGGACAATGCACATAGCGGAGTGGAGTTTATTACACCGGCAGGCCCAAGGCAGAGTCTCCTCTTAGCCAAAGACCCCAACAGTTTTTGTGAAAACCTTATATACCCTAAGTGTACATGCTCAAACCCACCTCCCCAAATTCCTTGAAACTAGTCTGGACAAGGTAAGAGAGATATGATCAAAGTTAACCCATGATTCATGTGTCAGAAACCTAGATAGTTAAACAGTGGACATCCATCAATAGGCATGTGGTCATACCTCAATAAGCATAATGGGATTTAAGACTTTGTTCTGTTACAGAGATAATTACCATATTCTTTTAGGGGAAAGAGAGTCTAGGTACAAGTCCTGAGGCTCCTTTATTGGAGGTGGGGGTGGGGGGAGGTCTGGTTTTCCATTGGTATGCCCTTTCCATAGACACCATGTGCAAAGTTCAGAGTTCATTGGGAAGGTAACCATGTGTGTAGCCTAATGTTCATAGCCTGGCCTAAGATGGAGTCCAATTCTGTCTGTTTCCTTTTTCATCAAGGGAACATTTCATGCAAGGATGGGCATAGTAAAGAACAGAAAAGGTAAGGACCTAAAAGAAACAAAAGAGATTAAGATGTGGAAAGCATACACAGAACTATACAAAAAAAGGTCTTAGTGGTCTGGATAACTATGACGGTGTAGTCACTCACATAGAGCCAGATATCCTGGAGTTGAAATCAAATTGGCCTTAGGAAGGATTGCAATGAACAAAGCTAGTGAGGTGATGGAATTCCAGCTGACCTATTTAAAAACATAAGAGAAATGCTGTTTTCAATATGTCAGTAAATTTGGAAAACACAGCAGTGGCCACAGCACTGGCAAAGGTCAGTTTTCATTCCAATCCCAAAGAAAGGCAATGCCAAAGAATGTTGAAACTACTGAATAATTACACTCATTTCGCATGCCAGCAAGGTAATTCTCAAACTCTTCAAGCTAGGCTTCAACAGTATGTGAACTGAGAACTTGCAGATGAACCAGCTAGATTTCAAAGAGGCAGAGGAACCAGAGATCAAGTTGCCAACATTTGTTGGATCATGGAGAAAGCAAGGGAGCTCCAAGTAAATATCTATTTTTGCTTCATTGACTATGCTAAAGCCTATGACTGTGTGGATCACAACAAACTGGAAGATTCTTAGAGATGGGAGTGCCGGGACACATCTCCTGAGAAACCCTATATTTGGGTCAAGAATCAGCACTTAGAACCAGACACGGAACAAATGACTGGTTCAAAATTGGGAAAGGAGGCTGACAATGGTGCCTATTGTCATCCTGTATATTTAACTTCTATGCAGCATACATCATGCAAAATGCTAGGCTGGGTGAATCTCAAGCTGGAATCAAGATTGCCAGGAGAAATTTCAACAACTTCATTTATGCACATCATACCACTCTAATGGCAGAAAATGAAGAGGAACTAGAGTCTCCTGATGAGGGTGAAAGAGGAGAGAGAAAAAGCTGGCTTAAAACTCAACATTAAAAACACTGAGATCATGGCATCTGGTCTTGTCACTTCATGGCAAAAAGAAGGGAAAAAGTAGAAGCAGTGACAGATTTATTTTCTCTATTTCCATAGTCACTATGGATGGTGACTGCAGCCATGAAATTAAAAGATACTTGTTCCTTGGAAGAAAATATACAACAAACCTTCAGTTCATTTCAGTCACTCAGTCGTGTCCGACACAATGGACATGAGTTTGAGTGAACCCCAGGAGATAGTGGAGGACAGAGAAGCCTGATGTGTTGCAGTCCATGGGGTTGCAAAGAATCAGTCATGACTGAGTGGCTGAACAACAACAACATATATGTTTTATTAACAAGATTTATTCTACTGGGTATATGCTTTGAATTAAATAATTTCAAATATGCAGAAATGTTTCTGGCTGAAGGCATTTTTTATCCTTTCTCTTTCTTGTGTTCAAAGCAAAGGAAAGAGTTGGAAATGTTTTGATTTGTATTACCATCATCAAAATATTTACTAAACATTTACTCTTGTTAAATGGAACCTATTTCAACAAGATAATGTAAGCTCTCTCAGCCTTTTTAATATTTATAACTGAGGCAAACTTCACGTCATCTTGGGATGCTCCTGGCACCTGGCATTGTCTTCCTACCTTTGATTTGCCTTTTTCCTTGTCTCTCACTCTAAGTGCTGTAGTGGGGAGATGTGATCTTTAAACAAATAGGTATAGTAAACATTGTAAGTGTGATGATAAAAAACATACACAATACAATGGGAACACGGAGAATGGAATAGCTATGCTTTCTTTACCCAGGACTCAGTGGAAAGTTGAAGGTTGAATTGGGCTTTAAATTATGAGCAGGGCTTGCCAGGTGAATAGTGGAGATGAGAATTATAAGAAGAGGTATTGGTAGATGATGCCCATCTACAGGGTTCTGTAGGGAATACACAGACCATTAGACTGGTTGTGATTAATTGATTGATTAAGGGATTGGAATTGGTTCCTGTAATTATGAGGCCTGGGAAGGAGTCTCATAATCTGTTGTTTGCAGGCTGGAGACAGAGGAAAGCTGGTCCTGTAATTCAGTTGAGATCTGAAAGTCCTGAGAACCTATGAAATCAATGGTATAGCCTATTCCAAGGGCAGAAGAAATAGCAATAGGGGTGAATTCATCCTTCCTCTGCTCTTTTTCTGTTCAGATTATCAGCGGATTGGATGATTCTCATCCACATTAGGAAAGGCAAACTGCTTTAATCAGTCCACCTATTTAAAACCAAACTGATCTGGAGATGCCCTCATAGACACACCAAGAAAAGATTAATATGGTCACCCTGTAACCTAGTGAGGTTGATACATAAACGTGACCATCAAAATGTTCAGGAAATATACATTTGGAAAGCAGTCAGTAGTTCACTGCGACTAAGCAACTTTGAAAATTTAAACCTCCAAATACTTTAGATATACCTATGATTTTTGTGAAACTTTTCTCTAATTTGCAAATATATTGGTTCACCCAGGGAGTTTAGGGAGTCCCTCCTGTGTGACATGACTTGTACCTTACCTTCACTTTCTTCACCAGCCTGGCAGAACTAAGGGTTATCAGAAGTTGAGTAAGAATGTAACTAAGTATTTTAAAACTTTCTAGGATGATTGCAAATTGAATGAAAAATCCTCTTTATTCTTGACTAAATGGGAAACTTCACATAGAAATGTGTAAATTGAATTTTACATTCTTCAGTCCAACTCACCTCACAGAGAAGGAAAAAGCATATAATTCAAGAGTTCAAAGTAGACTGAGGTAGGATCTACTTTATTGCATATCAGTCTGTAAGCTTCCAGTGACCTGAAGTGCTTATGACATATTTAGATTACTCTTGAGGCTCAGCCCCATAAAAATTTGCAAAAGTTATGTGGTATCCTCTAGCCCTCCATTTCGAAATGAGTCTAAACGTGTTATAAAAGCATAATTTTTCCTCTCAAGTTCATAAACTCAGTTGAATGGTAGAGCCCAACATGATAGAAAATTGTTTATTATTATAGCAACTTTCTTAATGGTCGATGAATATTAAGTAAGAAGAAGACAATGAATCTTAACCAGAATATAAGTAAAATCAGAAATTTATATTCCACTTGAGTATCACTAGGGCTTTCCTGAAAGCTCAGTTGGTAAAGAATCTGCCTGTAATACAGGAGACCTGGGTTTGATCCCTGGGTTGGGAAGATCCCATGGAGAAGGCAATGGCAACCCACTCCAGTAATCTTGCCTGGAAAATCCCCTAGATAGAGAAGCCTGGTGGGCTACAGACCATGGGGTCACAAGAGTCGGACATGACTTAGTGACTAAACCACCACTAGAGTATCACAATGGAAAATTCATCCCTCAGACATATTGATTGTGAGTGTTCTCCTTCTCTGCATATATTCACTTCCCTTCCATCCTAGACTTTTATACTAAGTGAAGCCAGATCAACTCCTAGTTCCTTCTGTGATGAATTTTCTTTTTGTGACTGCTCCATAAATCACGTAGCCTCTGAACACCAAGTCTTCTAGCTATAGTGTAAAACTACAATGAAGTATCATCTCACACTGGTCAGATGGTGGTCATAAAAAAAAAAATCTAAAAACAACAAACACTGGAAAGGATCTACAGAAAAGGGAAGCCTCTTGTGCTGTTGATGGGAATGTAAATTGATATGCCACTGTGGAGAACAGTGGGGAGATTTCTTTAAAAACTAAGAATAAAACTACCATATGACCCAGCAATCTCACCACTGAGGATATAACCTGAGAAAATCACAATTCTAAAATATACATGTACTCTAAAGATCATTGAGCACTATTTACAATAGCCAGGACATGGAAGCAACCTAATTTTCCATTGACAAACAAATGAATAAAGAAATTGTGGTACATATACACAATAGAATATTGTGTGTTTGTGCTCAGTCACTCAGTCATGTCCGACTCTGTGACCCCATAGACTATAGCCCACCAGACTTCTTTGCTCATGGGATTCTCCAGGCAAGAGTACTGAGGTGGGTAGCCATTTCCTCCTCCAGGGGATCTTCCTCACCCAGGGATCAAACCCTAGTCTCCCGCATTGCGGGTGGATTCTTTACCATCTGAACCACCAGGGAAGCCCGCAGTAGAATATTACTCAGCCATAAAAAAAGAATACATTTAAGTCAGTTTTAGTGAAGTGGGTGGAAATAGAGCCTGTTATGCAGAATGAAGTAAGCCAAAAGGAGAAAGACAAATATTGTACATTAATGCATATATATATAATTTAGGAAAATGGTACTGATGAACCTATTTGCAGGACAAAAATAGAGACACAGACATGGAGAACAGATTTGTGGACACAACAAGTAAGAAGAAGGTGGGACAAATTGAGAGAGTAGCACTAAAGCATATACATTATCCTATGTAAAATAGACAGCTAATGGGAAGTTGCTGTGTGACACAGTGAGATAAACCTGGTGCTCTGTGACAGCCTAGAGGGGGTGGTATGGGGTGGGGGGTGGGAAGGAGGTTTAAGAGGGAGGGGACATATGTATACCTATGGCTGATTCATGTTGATGTATGGCAAAAACCAACAGAACATTGTAAAGCAAATATCCTCCCATTAATTTTTTAAAAAACACTAGAATGTATATACCTAAATATAAATTTATGTATGCATATATATGTGTATATACATGCACATATATATATCAAAGTACTATCCTTCTTTCAGAATCATACACACAAATAATCATACCTCAAGCACCCTATGACTTTCTATTGGCCTCTCCTCTCTTCATTGACATGTTGCTTTTCTCCATCTATTGCACCTTCTTCTCTGTCCATTAATTCCTCCATTTATCCACCAAAATGTTTTTTCCTCATTCAGCCATACATTCGTGCTCCTCTATCATCTTCAAATATTTAATAGTGTTCTATACTAAACAAAAATTTGTGATACAGAAAGGAATAATACATAATTGCTATTGACACATATTTTAAAAATACTTAATTTTCTATTTATGTTAAGGTGCTCACTCTGTGTTCCCAACATAAAAGTCTATGTGTTGTATAAAAGTCTTTAATTTTTTAATATTTTACTTTATTTGATTTTTAAATTTTAAAATGACAGATGACTATAGAAGACAATTCAAAGATATATAAAAGCATATTTCTAGTACAAGGGCTATACTTAATACCAATTATCCATAATTTTACCACTTTGAAATAAGCACCATTGTGCTTTTTACTGCAATTTCCTAAACTATTTTTCACTTTTGGATATACATTAGAGCTCAGAATATGCTTTGGAGACTTCTTATATTAAGGTTGCTAAATATACGAGATGATTGCTGAATTCGTGGGATAATTGTTAAAATATAGATTCCTGGGCAGTGTCTTCCTTGAGCTATTGAATTACTTATCTCTTGGGTAATTACAGTGCATATTGATGTTTGAGAACAACTAGTACACGGATATACTGATGTTTTATCGTATTACTTTTTTTTTTTTGTCTCAATGTACTCCTTCTAAAGTCTCAGCTAATAGTATACCCAGGGAGAAAAAGCTTCAGATTTTTTTCTTGATTATATTGAGTTTATATCTGGTTTTTAATCAAAGTGTAACAGAAAACTCAATAGAAATAGCACTTTCCCATATCTAATGCTTACCCTGAACCCCCAGAAAACATCATAAAGACCACACGTATTATACTAGACTTCCATATCCTGCTGTAAAAATCACTGCCCACATCTGCCCAGTAACAGCCCTGAACAGAGAGAGTGCCTTTTCAGGACTCCTCTGCCTTTTTCTTCACTGAAAATCACGGCAGAAGCTTCTTGGTCCTGGAATTTTACCTCTTGGCATATTGTAGTCCAACTTGGAAACAGATGAGGCAAATGGCAGATGATAACTCTCAACAGGCTTCAGAGGAAATGAAATATTTGAGAAAAATGTGGAAAGACTTGTTGATTGTTGTTTAAAAACCTCCTAAGTTTGCAATAATGATATGACTTCCCAGAAATCACACTTTCCTATCAAAGATAGGCAGATAATACTAAGCTGTGTCTGATGTAGTATTTGGTAGAAGGGTGGGGAAATTGTAAAATCAGCTGACTGCTTCCTCTATTTAATGACAAAGAGATCATTCACCTTGATATTTTTTTAAACAGTAAAAGCAGAGCCAATTCTTTAAGTGTTATTCATATACAGCTTGCTTTTTATCTTAATGTGCCAGAATTATGAAGTTTTTCAAATAGTTACTTTTCTGTATCTGAGTAATGAAATAATGAACCATAAGGAAAGGAAGAGATGGTTTTTACCCAAGTATATCAATGCAGAAGTATATTGTAGAATTGCTTTGACTTCATGCCAAACACTGAGACAAGAGCTTCAGATAAATTTTTTTTTTTCACTTAAAATGTGAATACTGGGTCTAGTTTCCTGTTTAAATTGTTTATTTGCATCTTTCTACTTATTTAATTTATTTATTCTACCTGTTTATTACTATGAAGGGAAGTAGAATATGGCATCTCTATGCCACTTTGGTATTTTGTCTTGAATTAAAGGTAGGTACTTGAGGAACAGCCAGTACAAGAAGGGCACTCTGACCCTCCTTGGTCCCCTGGAAGCAGGAAATAAACCTCTCATGTGAAATGTACTACCCCAGTTCCAGGAGGTAGAAGATAGCCTTATCACTGGAGGTAGGGAAGTTAAGGCCCAAATGTTACTTATTCCGCAATTTACTATCCCAAACCCAAACCCCTTTGTCTTCTCAAGTCTTCACAAATTTATTATTTGTCTGAAAGATATAAGAATGTCCTTTGGTCACTTCTTTGAGTCTTATGTATTTATGGGTCTTCTGGTAGCTCAGTTGGTAAAGAATCTGCCTGCAGTGCAGGAGACCCAGGTTTGATCCCTAGGTCAGGAAGATCCCCTAGAGAAGGAAATGGCAACCCACTCAGATCTTCTTGCCTGGAAAACCCCATGGGAAGAGGAGCCTGGCGGAGTACCATCCATGGGGTCACAAGAGTCGACTTGGCGACTAAACCACCACCTGACCCTACAAAGTTAAATTTGTTTTTATTCTGCTAATCTGTCTTATGTTAATTTAGTTACTATGTCAGTCAAAGAACCTCGAAGGGAAGAAGAGAACAATTTTCTACCCCTGCCACTGTCTTTCTTTATCCGTAGATTATGAACATTGTTTCCCCAGGACCTAGCGTGTCTGGCATGTAGTAGATGTGGAAATATATACCCTAGACCTGGTCTTTCAGGCATTCTGGGGAAGAACTGTCCAGTGATGGTTCTGTGTTCCTCCTGAGGGCAGCTCCCAGTGCTCTGCTCAAAATTCACACATTTCATTTCAAATAAAATCTATAGTCAGAGGCATATCATTTTAGGCTCTCCAGGATCAGGCTCTAACTTACTTAACTAGTTTGATCTCTCACTGTTTTCATACATGTATTTCTCACTTCTAAACCTCTGCATTTTCATTCCTTTAACTTAAATGCTTCTCATTGCTCTTGAAATCCTACTTAGACTGTGTGACCAAGCCTTGGTTTAAAAGTCCTTCTCTGATTTCCCTGTGTAGAAGGGGCTTCCCAGCCTTTGAAAGGTCAATAGATTTTTAAATCTGTCTCAGGACACCTAACACATGATGTCTTATATCATTTTAATTGCCGTTTGTTCTTCACATGTGTGTGTCTTCTCGGCACTAGATGATTACCTTGAGAGAAGTGACCTTGTCGCCCACTCAACCAAATATGAAATAAGTGCTCAGAATTTATTTATTGAATGAATAACTGGATGTATGGGAAAAAAAAGAAGTCTTCACTAGATACTTTATTATATAAATCCAGAAAAAAATATTTTCCAGAATATGATACTATCTCTCAACAATGCAGAGCTATCTTAATATGCCTTTTATGTAATGATTCACTGCATAGTTCTAGTAGTCTAGAAATAAGATATTGTTTACATTTAACTGGCATTCAAATAATGTGGTTGCATAACTTGAATAATATAACTAACCTAGACCGAGTCAATGTTTATTTTCAGTAATTAAATTATTTTAGATATTTTATGTCTAGTATCTCCTCATGCAGGTTTATTCAGTACTTCTAGAATTATTTGATTATGGCTATCAAAATTGATTGCTTTTGAAATTCATCTTTTTTTATCATAAAATTCAATCTAATCCAGAAATTATTAAAAAAAAATCTATAGTGGGAAATATATTTTCTGAACTCAGGGTATATCCTAATTTTGGTTATAAATATAGATTGAATATATGTTCTAGAAAAATCTTATGAGGGAATTTATGTGATTTAAAAATGTTTATTATCTAAAACTTCTCTAAATTATAGGGGAATTGAGAGTGTGTTTCAGTAAATAGAATAACCTATAGTTGGCTCTGAACAGGGAGCAAAACCATCTTTGGATAACTATATGGGTAATTGGGCCAAAAAGGGCTCTAAAAGATTTAGCCAGGAATATTTTTTATTTTATTTCAATATTTTGAGATTGTTATAAAAAATAAAAAGAATACTAGCCTGTAGATTATCTGTGATCACTGCTAAAGATAGAATTTGGGATGTAATGGATTGCCCTCTGTTTGAGACAGCATTTCTCCATTAAAAAATATTTTTTAAAGGAATTTTTTATTAAGCCCTTTGCTTGTACCTGGTGACATGTCTTTAGGGGAATGAAAATGAATATTACATTAGATCTGATTTCTGGATGCCTATAATGCAGATGAAACTAGTACAAAGGAGTATTTTGGGGGGAGTGGGAGGGAAGATGGTCCAGGTTCAGTCAGGTGGTACAGTGGTAAACTATCTTCCTGCCAAGGCAAGAGACACAAGAGATGCAGGTTTGATCCCTGGGTCAGGAAGATCCCCTGGAGTATGAAATGGCAACCTACTCCAGTATTCTTGCCTGGAAAATTCCATAGACAGAGGAGCCTAGTGGTCTACAGTTCACAGTGTGAGGAACAGTCAGACGCAACTGAGCACGCAAGCACCAAGTTCAATGCCCCTACTTTGCTTTTCCATATCCTTTACTATTATATAGAAAAATCACTTTAAAAGTGATAAATCTATATTTCAAGCTTATAAGAACAGAGAATTTCTCACAAATGCATACACTACATATTTGACTCCTACCCCTTCCTCCCTGTCCCCACCCCTGCCAGTGGACACCACAGAAGATACAAATAATCAAGTACTTGAAGAAATGCTTATTAGGATGTGGATACAATTTCTCTCTTTCCTTGTTCTTTTCTTTCTTTAAAAAAAAAAAAAAGTGATTGAAAAGTCTGACAAAGCAAGGCATTGTGAGTACATGTCCCATAGGAAATCTGTAGAGTCACAGTGAGGGGTGGTGTTCAGATGTGGACTGATTGATGTTAATAAAGAATATGGTCCCTTTGGAATAGATTTCCCCCCAACCCCTGAGGTGCCTCTCAGGAGTGCAGCACTTGCCTGACAGACAGGTGTTAACTGTGAATAGAGATATGTAACTGACAACTCAGTAAGGAAGGATGCTGTCTACAGTTCTGACTCAGATGAGAAAAAGAAGAGAGGACTGTAAATTCCACCATATCTTTCACCAGAAGCAGGTGGATAGAAAATGTGATTTCTGAAAAGATTCTCAGTGCTCTGTGACAACCTAGAAGAGTGAGATGAGGAGAGAGCTGGGAGGGGGATTCAGGAGAGGGGGACGTATGTATACCTGTGGCTGATTCATGTTAACGTATGGCAGAGGCCAACACAAAATTATAAAGCAATTATCCTCCAATTAAAAAAAGAAAAAAAAAAAACCTCCTTGGAAAGATCTTTTCCACTACTTATTTAGAATCCTTACCTGTATGTCAAGCCTTTCAACATATTACTTTGACGAGCTTAAATTGTAATAATCCTGAGATACATGATTTTTTAAATTAGATTCAGAAGAGGTATAAATGACTAGTAACTGACTCCCTCTTGGGAGAAACTTTTGACCACAGGGAGAGTAGACAAGACACAAGAGAAATGAGTAATTTGAGAGTAGCGAGAACACACAGCAGGGCAGGAAGGCAGAAAAGAAACTATGGTGTATACAATGACAAGCCTGGCCTGCTGAAATGTTCTTAGGGCCACAGAGCTCTATCTGCATACATTATCATGAAATTATAGGACGTGAGTCAGAGAGACTGAGGGGACTGTGTGACTTAAATCCTATATAAGTGAGCTCTTGGAGTGGGGTGGCATTCTTGCTTGTATGTTCTTGGAACTGGCAACTGAGTAAAAAAGAGAACAACTGTAGAAAAGAAAGAAAAGATGGAAGTGGTGTGGAGAAAATCTAAAGTAGATTTCCAAATGCAGATTTAGGATTTGAAAATGAACTGATATGGTGTTCGCACTTGTTAAGATTTATAGTCAGTAGATCAGCACATAAGACTCCTGACTCCTACTTTGGGGTTAGATGATTTCCTGATTCTTCCTCTTTTTTTTTGGATTGTTAATGGAATATCTATCATAATGACAGGACTCCAGTCAACATCTGGAGACAATTCTAAAGCTAGCTAGATCCTTGGTGAAAGTCAACTAAGGAGCTAGTTATACTTTTTCCTATCACAACTGCTTTTGTCCTTTATAAGAAGCTATTTCATATTTTTTCCTCTCACATATTCTCTGTGCAGATTTTTTCAGTATGCAAAATCATACTGCTTTATTCTTTGTGTTGGTAATTTATGATTCTTCTTAACAAAGTCTGACTATAAAAGCGTTGTCTTCAGTTATTTTGTTGTATTTGGTCCACGGAGCTTCCTAGGCATGTGTGTAGTATTAGAAGGCAATGGCACCCCACTCCAGTACTCTTGCCTGGAAAATCCCATGGACAGAGGAGCCTGGTAGGCTTCAGTCCATGGGGTCGCTAAGAGTCAGACATGACTGAGCGATTTCACTTTCACTTTTCACTTTCATGCATTGGAAAAGGAAATGGCAAACCGTTCCAGTGTTCTTGCCTGGAGAATCCCAAGGGCAGGGGAGCCTGGTGGGCTGCCGTCTATGGGGTAGCACAGAGTCAGACACGACTGAAGCAACTTAGCAGCAGCAGCAGCAGCAAGAATTGTTAAGTTTTTGCAGGAATATCAACTCATGCATAAGTCTCCATTTAATTTTTATAATAAATATTCTTCTTAAAACTTGTTCTTATTCTAATGCTTATAAGTGGATGATTTGACGTAGTCAAGAATTTTCCATTAAGGGTATAATACCTTCTCATATGGACTTTCTGTGAAATGGTACTGAATGAAGTACAGCACCCCCAAATACTCCTCCTTGACCCTTTGGCAGGGTCTGAGTTATAGAGGAGTGGGTAATTTTCCTCGGTTCTGTCTTGTCACAACAAAAATTTGAGGCAACAGACATTAAACCCCTCGGTGTGTCACAGCTCTTGGACAGTGTGTTACAGCTCCCTCAGTTTTATTTAGAACATAAAGGAAAATACATCCTCAAGGCGTGAGGGCATGCTGACCCAAAAGACATGAAGAGAAGAGAGAGAGAAAATGAGCGCACGCAAGCACGCAGGAGAGAGACCCCTGGCCCTTTGGCTCCTCTTTTTGTTTTTCCTCCCCCTGGGCCTGCCCTATGTAAATTTAGCTAGCCAGGAGTGCGGTTTATTCTACCTGAGGTCCTCACTCCGGTCCTTGGACCTTCCTTTGTTCTATTTTTGCGGGCTTTTCCCTTCCTTGTCTTTTAGCCACCACCATTCTAGACTCCTTTTCCCTATTCGAACTACCTAACATAAGTGATGGACAGGGAGGCCTGGCGAACTGCGATTCATGGGGTTGCAAAGAGCCGGACACGACTGAGCGACTGAACTGAACTGAACTGAACTGAACATAAGCATTAAGAGAGGGAGATGTGCCTAAGTCTCCGTGTCTCTGATAACAGGGAGTTATTGTGTGAGCTGTGAGCCTGATGGGTTGGTAGGTGCTGGGAGTGCCTGGAAGGCTGCTTCTGAACCATCTGCCAAGCAGGGTTCCTTACTGTTCTCTAAATGTACCATGTTCATTGCTGTGGCTAATGTTTAGAAAGTGAGCATGGAGAGTAGGGGGACAGTACAGATCTTTCAAGTCTCCTGTTAAAAGTCTCCTATTAAAATTCCTCCTCCATTGTTAAACTTGGTGATCATTCCAACCCCCGATCTTTAAATACTGCGAGTGTCAGTAACACTTATTATCATATTCTCTCATTATGGCTTTTAATCATGTGCTGTCTTTATCATTTTCTAAATGTTCCTAGGGTCTGTGTTATTCTGCTCACTTAAGTACAGGAAGACTGCCCATTTAACTTCCCTTGTCTCCTTTATGGGTTTTTCTAAGGGGCCACTTAATTAAATTCTATCCCTGTTGAATAAATGAGTCATAAGCATTATCAATGATTTAAACAGTTTAAAATTAATATTTTGTTTGAATAAGTAAAGTGGAAAAATGAGCTGATTATTATTAAACAAATGATGGAATAGATAGTGAGTTAAACGGCAGCACTTTTCAAAGTTCTGGAGTATATGGAAGACTACATATTGTTAAAATATAGTGAATTCTGTGTGAATCAATAAGAAGAGATGGTGTTAAATGATACTTTTCTTCTTTAGTTCTTTTTCTTTGAAATTTTTGAAAGCGATATCTGCGGGTCTACTGAGTCTGTTTAGGAACACTGTAAACTGACAGAGCCAATCCCTTGAGAAGAGAGAGACTACTTGTACTTATTTGCACAGGAAACCTAAACCGGTTTAGAAGCACAGGGAAGTTGGATCGAACTTCAGTTGATTGAAGAAAAGTGAAGCATAACATTTCAGGTCAAGAGGAACATATCACAAGTGAGCTATCCTTTAGTCTCAGGATATAGCAGTAAGTACAGAGGGATTCTCTATGTCACTGGCATCATATCATAGGATCTTTGTCTGGATACTTCAACTTTTTCAGCTTCAAATTGGAGTCAGTACATCTTATTTTTCATTTATTCCCCCACTAAAAATATTTTTTTCTGGCCTCAATATGGACCAGAACCATTTCTAGGGACTAGGAGATTCAGCAGGAGAAAAAAGAGATAAACTCTTTGCTGTTCCACATGCTGTATTCTAGTATATTTTTGTGCGTATGTGTGTTTGAGGGGTTGATATATAAGATATGCAAAACCTCTAGAATACAGACATTCAATAACAATAGATATCATTTAATGAAGCACTGCTATGGACTAAGAATTTTACATATAATTTCTCATAACACAGTACTCCATATCTTAAAAATGAGATTATTTTTGGCAAAAATTGCTTTGGTAAGAATTATATGATTTTCAAGAACTCTTAAGTGACACAACCTGAAATAAATACTCACCTTCCCTTATTTACTCTCTCTTCTCTTGACATTGCCTCTTAGGACATAGCAGATTGTCAGGTTGATAGCATGTGCAGCTATTTCAGGAGTTTTTTTTTTTTTCTTTTTCACCAAGAACTTTATTGAATTCATTCACCACTTTGTTCCACTACCTTCTGCCATTTTTTCAGGCAACTTCATAATTCCATCTCTCAAAACTTTTCATATTTTTGAGCAAAGAATTGTTCCAAGTGTACAGTCTTCCTGGGAATTGAAATCTTTTCCTTTAATAGAATTTTGTAAAGGCTTAAAAAAATGAAAATCCAAAGGTACAATATCTGGTGAATATGGCCAATGAATCAGAACTTCCTAGTCAAGCTATAACAGTTTTTGCCTGGTTATCAAAAAACATGTGGTCTTGCATTGTCCAGATGGATGATTATGCGTTTTCTATTGACTAATTCTGGAGGCTTTTCATCCAGCACTGTTTCAATTGGTCTAATTAGGAGTGATGGAGAAGACTCTTGAGAGTCCCTTGGACTGCAAGGAGATCCAACCAGTCCATTCTGAAGGAAATCAGCCCTGGGATTTCTTTGGAGGGAATGATGCTGAAGCTGAAGCTCCAGTACTTTGGCCACCTCATGAGAAGAGTTGACTCATTGGAAAAGACTCTGATGCTGGGAGGGATTGGGGGCAGGAGAAGAAGGGGACGACCGAGGATGAGATGGCTGGATGGCATCATGGACTCGATGGACGTGAGTCTGAGTGAACTCTGGGAGTTGGTGATGGACAGGGAGGCCTGGTGTTCTGCGATTCATGGGGTCGCAAAGAGTTGGACATGGCTGAGCGACTGAACTGAATTGAACTGAACTGAGGAGTGATACTTGTTGGAATTAATCCTTTGGTTTTCCAGAAGGAGCTCATATAAAGGACTCCCTTCGAATCCCACCATATAAACAGCATCATCTTTTCTGGATGGAGACTGGCCTTTGGTGTGGTTGGTGGTGATTCATTTCACTTGCCCCACAATTTCTTCCATCTCACATTATTGTATAGTATCTATTTCTCATTGTGTAACACAATTTGTTTTAAAAGTGGAACATTTTTGTTATGATTCAGTAGATAATTACATGCAGAAATATGATCAAGAAGATTTTTTTCCTACTTATGTCGAACACAAACATCAAAGTGATTAACATAACCAAGCTGGTGCACATGATTTACAATGCTTGATTTGGGTATTTTTAGTGTGTCGGCTATCTCCCAAATGCTATAACATTTTATCTGTGCTGTGTACAATTGTGTCCGACTCTTTATGACCTCGTGGACTATAGCCCATCAGGCTCCTCTATCCATGGGATTTCCAGGAAGAATACTGGAGTGGGTTGCCATTTCCTTCTCCAGGTCAGGAATTATAATCCAACACATATCATATATGAATTTTTGTAATCATGAGCTGTAATCATAGCTTCATTTTGACAAAGACAGTGCATATCCTGTATCATTCTATCCCCTACCTCTAAAACTCAAAATTATCTGATGAATGAATAAATGAATGTATAGATGAGTATGCTGGGTTATATGGAGGTCCTTAGTTTTACTGTTTATTTTTAATTATCCAAAGAGCATTATTGTCAATTCACCCCTTTGCTGAATTAGTCATTTAGGGACAGGTTTTATACCTTGGCAGAAATGAGCTCTCTGTTACACAAGTCTTATAAAAGTCATATTTTACTGACATAAACTCTAGTGATGGATTTTCTGTATGACTGCATCAAAATATTTATATGTATGATTTTATTTTGATCCTGGAAGATAGGTGTTTGATCATCTTTATCATTTTGCAACTTGAATGGCAACAAGAGTTCAGGAATACCAGAGGACTTCAAGCCGGCAGCAGTACAGTGGCGATAGCTTGTAAAATTCCATTTTCCCAAGGGAGATGTGCTCTGGTGGGTGATGATATTCAGCCTGGCCTGGATGAGGTCCTAACAAGTCTCCAGTGCCTCTAAATAGAAGTTACCCAGATTACTTTCACATCAACCATATCATTTAAAAACTACCTGCATAATGGTACTTCTGGTTTCTCTGATGATTTAGCTCCAGGTATAATTTGTTTCTAACAGCAACACTTTTTGCTGCATTATCCATCACTTCTGTGATGGCACAAGGAATTCTATATGCATTTCAGGCTTGAAAGTATGACTGGTCTGTATGCATGTTCTGTCAGCAAATTTTTGCTATTTTAAAAAACTCAATACAGCAGGCCTGGAGATGGCCTCTAAAACAATGGCTTTTATTTACTGCTCAGATAATCTCTATTGATAGCCATCAGTTGCCTCATTGACAGGCTGGTGAATGATAGGTAAAATCATGGGTTCAAATCGATACGGTGTATTTAGATCCTATCATGTGCAAGGTATTTTGTTAGGCTTTTGTGGCATAGATGCATGATTAAGGCACAGACACTTGAAAGTTAAAAAAAAAAAAATTAAATCCAACACTCTATGCTCTACATGGAAGGAGCTTGCTCTTAGTATATGGCACAGGGTAGGGTTTTAATATATTTAATGAAATGAATAAAGCATAGCATTAGAATTCAAATCTATAAATTTCAGAAAAAATGAATGGTAATGGTCAGTTCTCTAGACGTTTGTATTAAGGAGTGATACATTCAGGCCTAGAAAAACTTTAAATGTGAGATACTATCTGTCTCTCTATCTATCTGACATCTGTTTATCTATCTTTGATGTTTGCAAAGTATTTATATGTATGATTTTATTTTGATCCTGGAAGATAGGTGTTTGATCATCTTTATCATTTTGCAGCTTGGATGGCAACAAGAGTTCAGTATAAATGTAGAGATGGCAAACTGTCCCTTCTTCCCTTCTATGCTCTTTGGCTGGCCTAATAATGAAACTGACAAGACACATTAATAGGAGAAAAACAAATTTGATATGTATGGAAGCTGCATAAAAATATGAGGCTTTCCAGAAGTCAGAAAACTGCGGCTTATATACTATCCTAAGCTAAGAAGAAGAAGAAGCAGGTAGGGGCCTGGGGCTTCAAAGGGAAGGAAGACAATTCACAGGAAGGTGGGAAGAGCAAATGTTGGGTAAACAAATGTCCCCATATCATACAGATAAATCTTTCTGATATAAAATATTATTCAGGATAGTCACTCTCTTCTTGATACAGGGCCCCCTCTGAATTGTTTTAGATGGTTAAAGGGGAGGTAAAAAGCTTTTCCCGAGCCTATTGAGCCCCAGTTGTCTTCAGCTTGAAATAATCTACATGCCAAAATGGCATATTGTGCAGTGTATTCTGCTCTCTTTTATAACTTTTAAAAATGACATAGCTAGTCCCTAACACAGTTAATGGCACCCCACTCCAGTACTCTTGCCTGGAAAATCCCATGGACAGAGGAGCCTGATGGGCTGCAGTCCATGGGGGTTGCTAAGAGTCAGACACAACTGAGCGACTTCACTTTCACTTTTCACTTTCATGCATTGGAGAAGGAAATGGCAACCCACTCCAGTGTTCTTGCCTGGAGAATCCCAGGGACAGGGGGAGCCTGGTGGGCCGCTGTCCATGGGGTCGCATAGAGTCGGAAATGACTGAAGCGACTTAGCAGCAGCAGTAGCAGCAGCAGCAACAACAAAGTTAAACTCTGTTCATGTTATTCCCAGTCCAGTGCTCCTTCCAGCATAGTACAGTGTCATCTTCCACTTAAATAGAAGCACTACTACCTGTAGTAGGGTTTCACTAAGTTGGTATGGATGCTCTAGATGAAAATTACCTTCAGTTGCTCCCCTAGAATCTGAAGGAACGCAGTTGCAGTCTTTCTTCCAGTCTTTTAGATGAATGTCTCCAAACACTGAATGTTTATGCCTTCAGAAGAAAATTAGTGCTTAGCAATAACAATGGTTGAAGAATCTGTACAGTTCTTTCTAGACACTATTGCCTAGTATGTGGCTGTATTTGGAATCAATGAGTAGGGAACCAGCTGAGGACTGAAAGGAAGAACATGGGTGAGAATACAAAAATAGACAGATCTTGCAAATAACAGTCACTCACTCGCAAATGATTCTTGGGCAGTGATTGGATAAAGCACAAAGAGGGACATTAAGCCTTCCCTAGTTGCTTGCTGATAAAAATTGTCCCCTAAGTGTGTTTCAGTCCATATGGCAGAGTACATTTCTGGCAAGAGTGCTTTCTAAACAGCAGGCTTCTTTTTAGGGGTCTGGCACAGATTTTACAGGTGATAACCTGCCTTGTGCCCCAGGGCAGATGTATTACTCTGCAACAAGAGTTGATGCTTAACCTCTGCCTGCCCTCAGAAGCCACTCAGTGGTAGAAATCAAGCAATTTCACATATCTCAACCTAATGGACCTTCAGGCCTCAAGGCTGCCTTGCTCTATCTCTTGAATATCATCACTTTTGTGTATAATCAAGCACCTCAACAGTCTGGCAAGGATGCTCTAATGAAGTGGGACATAGAACTCTGATGTTCTTTCTCCACAGTAAGCTCCCAGGTGGGGCTGTCATCTTGTCAGCTCTGACTAGCCCTGGAATAATTATCTTTATTGATTGTCAGGTATGCAAGTTGCTCCTGCTCACATGACAAAGCAAAAAGGACACAAGCCAAATTTGCATATATATGGTTTGATCCTGCAGACCTGGCATTTTCAACAAAAAAGATAGTGATTTGGAAATGATGCTGGATGCCCCCTCCCTTTTTTTTGCATTTGACTCAAATGTCTGTTTAAGGAAAATGAGCAAGACCCCATAAAATATCTAACTTTTTCTTTCCTACCTTTGCCCTATATTTTTATTCTAGTCATTTCAAATAAGAATTTTGAAAGTAATTCATCTTTTCTTGTTTCAAAGATATATATCAACATTCTTGATATGATTACTCTGGAACCTCTGAAATTCATCAAGAAGTTTCATTATTTGTTAGTATTGTTTCATCTCTTGAGACAATGAAGCCTAAAACTGCCTGTGCATCCGCCTTTAGTGTTACCCTATTCTCATCCATGTGCCCTGATGGGAAAGCTTTTCTGTTTATCACATCTATTGAAATATCACTAATATTTTCTATATAACTTTTCCTAACATTTCAGGCCCTCAGTATTCTCATACTGTATCATCCAGATTTAATATATCATATATAATACATTATTGTTTTTCATTTTTTGTGAGTTCAATCTACTTTTCAGGCTAGAACATCAGCTATGTTAGCTGTGCTTTTGTTTCCTAGAAGAGGCACAGGTCCATCAGATGCTAGAGTTGGTTGTGTTGCCCAGGTCTCTTCTTTCATAGTTGAGGAAACTAAAACCCAGTGAAGGTTAAGGTCCTGTTAAAGATGTTTTAGTGAGTCAGTGGCAGAATTGAGACTACAGAACTAATTATGGAACTTTCTATCAGTCCACTGCCTGACTTACCATAGGTATTCAATAAGTGCATGATATGAATGTATTGACTTAGCCAGTGTTTGTCCACTGCTGGGGGGAGACATTTTTGGTTTGTCATCACATTTATAAGTACAAATTTACATAAATATATATATTAATAAATGTATATCTTGAATATGACATTAGTCTTTACTGGGCTTCAGCTTCCTCAAATACATATGCATATTCCCCTTTATTCCCCCATCAAGGCACATAGAATGAGAACAGAATACTAAAGTCTAACACACAAGGAGGTACAGACTTCATTGCTTCAAGTGATGATATTTTAAAACAAAATATTAGTAGACTAATAATGCAACTTCTTGGTGAATTTCAGAGGTTCCAGAGCAATTATTTTTAGAAATGTTGGGATATAGCCATGAAACCAGAAAAGGCAATTACTTTCAAGATCTTTGTTTGAGTTGATTTGAATAGAAATATGGGGCAAAAATAGGAGAGAAAAAGAAAATATCTACATAAAAGCTGGAGCTTCATCACATTTGGAATATGGCATTCAATTACTTGGCCCTAGTGTATTTTAGCAAAATTTCACTTTTTATTATGTTAAAATTGTGATTAATTTGAAAAATATCAAGATTTACTAGAAGAATATCATGGAAGGTGGCCATATTGAGCAATATTAAATTAACATTAAATGTTATTAAAATTAAATTTTAGATTGAGAGTTTGAAGTAGTATTAAACTCATTTTCTCAGGTAATTTCTTTTTCAGTTGTTAAACAGTTCAAGGAAAGGAATTTCTTAGGAGATATGGGTAATGTTCCTGGGTCATTAGCCAAACATCAGGGACCTTAAACCAGCAAGATTGATTCTGGTTTAGAGTTGAAGCTGAAGCTCTGATTCCATTGTTTGTTGTTATGCCAAGAGCAGGGACTCTCTGGTGAGGGTTTTTGTTTGTTGTGTTTTTAATCTTTAAATTATTTTTATTTAGAATAGCAGCTATAGCCAGATGAATTGTTATTGTTCTAGATTTTGGGAATATGCCTGCATGCAATGCCTCTATAAAAACACAAACCCATGCCTACTTAAGATATGTGCCGAATGTTCTGTAATCAAAGCAAGATATTTCAGAATGTTCACATAATTCAAGATTTTCATATTAATAGGTCAATTTAGTGCTTCAAAAGAAAGAATCACACTTCACTCACTTCTGTCAAAATAGTTGGGATCCCGTCTTTGCTTTTAGGATTGGACTAGTTCTAGTATGCAGAGCATGAAAAAGTACTCATCCTAGTAAACTGTTTCACCTAATGTTTTCTTCAAGGCCTAGAACCTATTCTAATTTTCAGAATTCTAATATTCAGAGAAGCTTTGGGGAGTCTGCATTAAATTAGGGTCCCTCCTTATCTCACTAACATAGGTGAATCCTGGAAATTAATTTCCATTTAGGAAGGTAATCCAATACTAAATTATATTCTGAACATTTATAATGGAAGTAGGCCCTTTGAACTTTACTCCTGTTGAGTTCTGAAACTGGGATCTGGAACTGACATGGACTTTTGAAGACATAACAGGAGAACAACTTACCATTTCTGGTACAGAGGCTAGTCTCATGTTAAGTTCTTTGGAAGCAGATGATAGGATGAAATTGGTTGCACATGTATTTATTAGGAAAAAAAAGAGTAGAAGAATGGAATGGAATGGAAAAGAGGAAGATAAAACTTTGAGGCAAGACTAACAAAGTTACAGCCTATCCACTGAAAAATTCTGGAGGGTGTATAACCAATCAGAGTGTATCATGTTGGGCCACCACCTCCCCATAAAGCAGTTGCTGGATGTAGGCTGCCTTAAAAAGGATTTGATATCAATTCAGATGACTCTTTATAGCTGGGATAGACACAGGTTCTAGAACCTGGTTTGGGCACCTGGAATGAACTGTCATCTGGGCACTGTCTGCTGACTCCATTCCCTGCAGCTGGACAAAAACAGTCACATCTCTAAATATACCATTCTTTCTTTTATCTAAACTTCCATAAATGAGATGTACATACTGTTGGAAATTCTACTAATCCTTTGCTGTACCTTTTAGAAGTCAGAGGAGTTTATTGCTTAGAAGTTGAGGAGCTGACAGTTTAAGCCATAAAAGGTAGTACTTTAGAAGCAGAGTGATTATGGTCTTAGTAGAACCTACTAATTTTACCAAGATGACAGCAGAACAGTTATTGCATGGCTTGAAAATGAAAGTCACTCAGTCATTTCCTACTCTTTGCAACCCCATGGACTATACAGTCCATGGAGTTCTCCAGGCCAGGATACTGGAGTGGGTTAGTTGTTCTCTTCTCCAGGGTATCTTGCTAATTCAGGGGTTGAACCCAGATCTCCCACATTGCAGCCTAATTATTTACCAGCTGAACCACCAGGGAAGTCCTCACATAGCTTTAGTTCTGTTCAGTTCATTCGCTCAGTCGTGTCCGACTTTTTGCGACCCCATGAATTGCAGCACACCAGGCCTCCCTGTCCATCACCAACTCCTGCAGTTCACTCAGACTCACGTCCATCGAGTCAGTGATGCCATATAGCCCTCTCACCCTCTGTCGTCCCCTTCTCCTCCTGATCCCAATCCCTCCCAGCATCAGAGTCTTTTCCAATGAGTCAACTCTTTGCATGAGGTGGCCAAAGTACTGGAGTTTCAGCTTTAGCATCAGTCCTTCCAAAGAACACCCAGAACTGATCTCCTTTAGAATGGACTGGTTGGATCTCCTTGCAGTCCAATGGACCCTCAAGAGTCTTCTCCAACACCACAGTTCCAAAGCATCAATTCTTAAGCACTCAGCTTTCTTCACAGTCCAACTCTCACATCCATACATGACCTTTGGAAAAACGATAGCCTTGACTAGACGGACTTTTGTTGGCAAAGTAATGTCTCTGCTTTTCAATATGCTGTCTAGGTTGGTCACAACTTTTCTTCCAAGGAGTAAGCGTCTTTTAATTTCATGGCTGCAATTACCATCTGCAGTGATTTTGGAGCCCCCCAAAATAAAGTCTGACACTGTTTCCAGTTTCCCCATCTATTTCCCATGAAGTGATGGGACCAGATTCCATGGTCTTAGTTTTCTGAATGTTGAGCTTTAAGCCAACTTTTTCACTCTCCTCTTTCACTTTCATCAAGAGGCTTTTTAGTTCCTCTTCATTTTCTGCCATAAGGGTGGATAGCTTAATCAATGTTAAATTTCTTGTTAGACTCAAGATAAAGAGTAGGTCTAAGAATTCTTAGATTATGATCCAAACTGTAGTCTGCCTCTAATATCACTGTATTTTAAAGCTATCCACCATTAACATTATTTTATTTTTCTTTACAGCATGATCATAATTGTAAGCAAGAATAAGTTAATATGAAGTGATGCCCTTGGGTCTTATCCAAGTTGCTGTTTACTTCTGTGATGGAAGGAATGGTGACCTATAGAAAAGTAACAAAGAACTGCACAGGCTTGAAATAGTCAGCTAAGGTGTTTCTCCTCTGAAAATATCCTCTTAAATAAAACACCATTTCAATAATTAGCACTCTAAAGTACAAAAGGGCACCATTAACAAAAGGAAATTGCAAAACATATTAAATTAACATATCAAAAGATCACAAATTGTTCCTTAAAAAACATAGCCCCTAAAGGCAGGCATAAACAATTAGCAATGAGGTCATGCTTAGGTTAATAGTATATTTGGATTAGAGTTGAGACTTAAACAAAAAAGCAGAGATACATTTCTCAGAATCAGGTTAACCAATCTTACTCAAATAGGAAGGAAATGGAGTTTCTGTTACTAAACACTGCTTTAAGCCCCAGACAATCTCCGTTTTCCACACAAATCAAGCCCTAAGGAAAAGCTAGTTCTGATAAAATGCCCTCGTCAATTTCAGTGCATGCTAGTGCTATGTGATTTATTTGGGGGCACTCTACCTTTTAGGTAGAATAATCCTCTTTGTTATTAAAAGTATGTTAGAAGTTCTATCTCACATCTCAGGATCTGAATGAAAAGAGGTCTGGGGTTCCAAAGCAGTTGAGAGTTTAGGGTTAGAGTAATTGGAAGACTAAAGGTTCTAGATTTAAAGAAATTTAGGCTTTACATGGGCTTCCCTTGTAGCTCAGTTGGTAAAGCGTCTTCCTACAATGGAGGATACCTGGGTTCAATTCCTGGGTTGGGAAGATCCCCTGGAGAAGGAAATGGCACCCACTTCATTATTCTTGCTTGGAGAATCCCATGGAATGTAGCCTGCCAGGCTCCTCTGTCCATGGGGTCACAAGAGTTGGACGCGACTTGGCGACTAAACGACCACCACCACCACCACCAGGCTTTGCATGTAAGGGATGTCATACGATAATTCTCCTCTGTCTCGCTTTACTCAGTATGACAGTCTCTGGGTCCATCCGTGATGCTGCAAATGGCATTACTTCATTATTTTTAATGGCTGAGTAATATTCCTTCATACAACTTCCCTGGTGGCTCAATGGTAAAGAATCCACCTGACGATGGAGACGTAGGTTCAATCTTTGGACTGGAAAGATCACCTCAAGAAGTAAATGGCAATCCACTCTAGTATTTTCCTATGAAATCCTATGCACAGAGAAGTCTGGCAGGCTACATAGTCCAGTCCATGGGGTTGCAAAGAGATCGACACCATTTAGTGATTAAGCGACAACAGCAATGATATTCCATTGACCGTATGTACCAAAAAATGATACAAATAACCTTATTTTAAAAACAGATACAGACTCACAGACTTAGAGAATGAATTAATAGGTGCCAGTGGGGAAGGAAGAAGGGAAGGGATAGTTAGGGACTTTGTGATCAACACATTCATACCACCCCACTCCAGTGCTCTTGCCTGGAAAATTCCATGGAGAGAGGAGCCTGGTAGGCTGCAGTCCATGGGTCGCTAAGAGTCAGACATGACTGAGCGACTTCACTTTCACTTTTCACTTTCATGCATTGGAGAAGGAAATGGCAACCCACTCCACTGTTCTTGCCTGGAGAATCCCAGGGACGGGGGAGCCTGGTGGGCTGCCATCTATGGGGTCGCAGAGAGTCAGACACGACTGAAGTGACTTAGCAATAGCAATATTTAAAATGGATTACCAACAAGGACCTACTGTATAGCACAGGGAACTCTCTTCAATGTTATGTGGCAGCTTGGATGGGAGGGGAGTTTGGGGGAGAATGGATGCGTGTATATGTATGGTTGAATCCCTTTGTTGTCCACCTGAAACTATCACAATATTTTTAATCAGCTATGTGAAGTGAAAGTGAAAGTCACTCAGTCGTGTCCAATTCTTTGTGACCCCATGGACTGTAGCCTGCTAGGCTCCTCTGTCCATGGAATTCTGCAGGCCAGAATACTGGAGTGGGTAGCTGTTCCCTTTTCCAGGGGATATTCCCACTCCAGGGATAGAACCCAGGTCCCCCTCATTGCAGGCAGATTCTTACCATCTGAGCCACCAGAGAAGCCCAAGAATACTGGAGTGGGTAACCAATCTCTTCTCCAGTGGATCTGCCCTACCCAAGAATCAAACCAGGGTCTCCTTCATTGTAGGCAGGCAGATTCTTTAACGGCTGAGCTAATTGCCTATACTCCAATATAAAATAAAAAGTTAAAAAAAAAACAAATTAAATAAAAAGGAATTCAGGCTTAGGCTCTAGGATTCTAGGTCAACTTGGGTTTTGGGAGGATTAAAGAGGTTTTATGGACAAAACTGGAAGGATTTAGCCCTGAATTATGTGATCAAATATGTTTTAACACATTTGGGTTTTGGAGTATGCTATTCATGATAACTGGAAATTTACAAGTGGGCCTTTGTCTTATTTATTTGTTTTATTTATTTTTACTATTGACATAAAGCAAAATATAGCTTTAATGTAACTTGAAAGTTGATCTAGTTTTGTAAGTTAAATTAACATACATTGAAAGAATCATTTTGTAAATTCATACTTTATGTGTTGTTCAAATCATTCTTTTAAGCAAGAATTCACTATGCTTCTAGGTCATTTTCCACAAGGAATTCCAGTTATTTCCTAAGTTCTACTTTCTGTGTATTTATGATAAACATTTTATATTGTTTATAGACATAAACATTCTGTGAACATTTTAGAATGCGTGTCTATTCCACAAAGTTTTCTTGGCATATTCTCATAACCTAAGTCATTCACTGGACATTGTACCATGCCTCAACCTTACTGTAAAATGTTGGAAATTGCTCATTCACATATCAATGCACTTTGTAGTTCTTCATCTAAAGAAGAGACGCAACTCCTGGTTTCTGACAGTGAAAGCAGAGAATAGACTGCAACAATACGTGAACCGTGAACTTCCAGATGTTCAAGCTGGTTTTAGAAAAGGCAGAGGAACCAGAGATCAAATTGCCAACATCTGCTGGATCATTGAAAAAGCAAGAGAGTTCCAGAAAAACATCTATTTCTGTTTTATTAACTATTGCAAAGCCTTTGATTGTGTGGATCACGACAAACTGTGGAAAATTCTGAAAGAGATGGGAATACCAGACCACCTGACCTGCCTACTGAGAAGTCTGTATGCAGGTCAGGAAGCAACAGTTAGAACTGGACATGGAAAAACAGACTGGTTCCAAATAGGAAAAGGAGTAAATCAAGGCTGTATATTGTCACCCTGCTTATTTAACCTGTATGAAAAGTACATCATGAGAAATGCTGAGCTAGATGAAGCACAAGATGGAATCAAGATTGCCGGGAGAAATATCAATAACCTCAGATATGCAGATGACACCACCCTTATGGCAGAAAGTGAAGAGGAACTAAAAAGCCTCTTGATGAAAGTAAAAGAGGAGGGTGAAAAAGTTGGCTTAAAGCTCAACATTCAGAAAACTAAGATCATGGCATCTGGTCCTATCACTTCATGGCAAATAGATGGGGAAACAGTGAAAACAGTGGGAGACTTTAATTTTGGGGCTCCAAAAATCACTGTGGATGGTGATTGCAGCCATGAAATTAAAAGACACTCCCTGGAAGGAAAGTTGTGACCAACCTAGACAGCATATTAAAAAGCAGAGACATTATTTTGCCAACGAAAATCCGTCTAGTCAAGGCTACAGTTTTTCCAGTGGTCATGTATGGATGTGAGAGTTGGACTATAAAGAAAGCTGAGCATCGAAGAATTGATGCTTTGAACTGTGGTGTTGGAGAAGACTCTTGAAAGTCCCTTGGACTTCAAGGAGATCCAACCAGTCCATCCTAAAGGAGGTTGGTCCTGAATATTTATTGGAAGGACTGATACTAAAGCTGAAACGCCAATACTTTGGCTACCTGATGTGAAGAGCTGACTCATTTGAAAAGACCCTGATGCTGGGAAACATTGAGGGCAGGAGGAGAAGGGGATGACAGAGGATGAGATGGTTGGATGGCATCACCAACTCAATGGAACGAGTTTGGGTAAACTCTGGGATTCTGTGATGGACAGGGTGGCCTGACATGCTTGCAGTCCATGGGGTGGCAAAGAGTCAGACACGACCGAGTGACTGAATGGAATTGAACTTAAACAACTTATTAAGAACATATGGCTTTGGTTCAAAATTATAATAGATTAATTGACTAACTTATACTCAGTTCAGGTCAGTTGCTCAGTCGTGTCCTACTCTTTGAGACCCCATGACAGGCTTCCCTGTCCATCACCAGCTCCTGGAAATTGTTTAAGCTCATGTCCATTGAGTCAGTGATGCTATCCAACCATCTCATCCTCTGTCGTCCCCTTCTCCCACCTTCAATCTTTCCCAGCATCAGGGTCTTTTCCAACGAGTCAGCTCTTCACATCAGGTGGCCAAAATATTGGCATTTCAGCTTCAGCATCAGTCCTTCCAATGAATATTCAGGACTAATTTCTTTTAGGATGGACTGGTTGGATCTCCTTGCAGTTCAAGGGACTCTCAAGAGTCTTTTCCAACACCACAGTTCAAAAGCACCAATTCTTCAATGCTAAGCCTTCTTTATGGTCCAACTCTCAAGCTTTATGGTCCAAATCTCAACTTAGACTACTCAAGACCAAAACCAGGCTCATATTTAAGGATTCATGCAATGTACTTTCCTCTTTTCTCTTGACGGTGTCATTTGGTAAGACCAGCTGACCTTCTTGTCTCCAAAAAGTGTTTAATTTACCATGTATATGCTACCTTAATTTTAGGCTCCATCCAAACACAAGACTTGTGTTTGAGAGCTCTATTTTTACTTTGAACTAAGAAATCCATCTCCCAAATATTTTCTATCTTTGTACTGACATCTTCCAAGTAATATTAAAAATAATATTAATTATAGTATTCCCATTGATTTGAAGGAAAATCTATCTCTGCTCACATATTATGGCCTTGCCCTCTATATACACACAAAATAGGAGTTCTGCATCAGTTCATTTAGGTTAATCATTTTAGGTAACATTACATTTAAGATAACAATAATCCAACTCATGTTCTGTTGTTTAATTCAGTTCAACTCCATTTTACCTTTCTCATTTAGCTACCTACAGTTTTCCCTATCTACATTCCCTGGTGGTACTAGCGGTCAAAAACCCGCCTCCCCATGCAGAAGATGTAAGAGACATGGGTTCAATCCTGGGTCAGAAAGCTCCCCTGAAGGAGAGGATGGCAACTCATTTCAGTATTCTTGCCTGGAGGATTCCATGGACAGAGGAACCTGGCAGGCTACAGTCCATAGGGTTGCACAGAGTTGGACATGGCTAAATTCAGAAAACGAAGATCACAGCATCCGGTCCCATCACTTCATGGGAAATAGATGGGGAAACAGTGGAAACAGTATCAGACTTTATTTTTTTGGGCTCCAAAATCACTGCAGATGGCGATTGCAGCCATGAAATTAAAAGACGCTTACTCCTTGGAAGAGAAGTTATGACCAACCTAGACAGCATATTCAAAAGCAGAGATATTACTTTGCCGACTAAGGTCCGTCTAGTCAAGGCTATGGTTTTTCCAGTGGTCATGTATGGATGTGAGAGTTGAACTGTGAAGAAGGCTGAGTGCAGAAGAATTGATGCTTTTGAACTGCGGTGTTGGAGAAGACTCTTTGAGAGTCCCTTGGACGGCAAGGAGATCCAACCAGTCCATTCTGAAGGAGATCAGCCCTGGGATTTCTTTGGAAGGAATGATGCTAAAGCTGAAACTCCAGTACTTTGGCCACCTCATGTGAAGAGTTGACTCATTGGAAAAGACTCTGATGCTGGGAGGGATTGGGATCAGGAGGAGAAGGGGACGACAGAGGATGAGATGGCTGGATGGCATCATGGACTTGATGGATGTGAGTCTGAGTGAACTCTGGGAGTTGGTGATAGACAGGGAGGCCTGGCGTCCTGCGATTCATGGGGTTGCAAATAGTAGAACACGACTGAGCGACTGGACTGAACTGAACTGAAAGTGACTTAGGACACACACAATCTTCCCCATTTCAACTGTGAATGTCCTGTGAAGTACCACTTAGAGAAGTATGCACATACATCTTTATAAGCAAATAAGTTTTGTATGTATACAAATTTGTCAAAATGCATACTCCAAAAGCATTATTTTCCCCAACTAACAATACAGTCTTCAAAGTCAATACTCTGCTGAGATATATTCCCCAATGAAATTATTAGAGACATCACTAAATTTCTTAGTATGAAGTACCTACATTCAGGTTATTTTACTTTATTTAGGTCTCCTCCATAAACAGAAAACCAAAATAAAACAAACATTGTTTGTGTTTTTGAAATGGTAACTTTTACAGTCTACTAATCAAAGATTCATGAAAGTCTATTTTCAGAATTCTCTGCTACTCTAGTTTTCTACTCAAAAAGCTCTCAAAAAGGGCATAATAATCTTTTAATGGCTTAAATCTCTATTGAAACTTGCATAGCTATCTTACACCTAAAATTGTGCATATCTCAAATACAGACTGTCAAGATTTTCATTCCTGTAGTGCATAGCCTCTTTAATGGTGTGGAATGGAGGGAGGGTATTTTTAAATTGTCATGGATCCATGAAGTTTAATCTGTGTTAGAATAATATTCGTATAGTCTTTTTGAGAAAAATATTTATTTTAATTAAAGGATAATTGTTTTACAGTGTTATGAACATTTGTTTAGTCTTTTGCAGTTTATAGAACAATTATCACTAAATGGATAAAGTATGACCATCTTGAATTTTAATATACAAAAATCAATGGATTTCTGGTTATATGTATCCATTAACCTTTCCTTTGTAAGAAAACATCCTAAAGTTGAGTAACTTAAAACATATCAATTTATGTAACCTATAGAAGGTGTCATAGACAGAGAGAGGGGTATTTTTGTAATCAGTGTAGAACACTATAAAACAATACGTTGCTTCAAATATAAATTGATACTCATTGCTCAATATACCTAAATGATCATGCTGAGGTATTCTACCAGTGTTAGATGCTAAATACTTCATTAAACCTCTTTAAATCAAAGTAGTATTTGATTTTCATTTAGTCAGTCTTGATGATTAAAATCTGTGGTACATATACATAGTGAAATATTACTCAGCTACTAAAAAGAATGCATTTGAATTAGTTCTAACGACGTGGATGAAACTGGAGTCTATTATACAGAGTGAAGTAAATCAGAAAGAAAAACACCGATACAGTATGTTTGACTGTGTGGATCACAATAAACTGTGGAAAATTCTGAAAGAGATGGGAATACCAGACCACCTAACCTGCCTCTTGAGAAATCTGTATGCAGGTTAGGAAGCAACAGTTAGAACTGGACATGGAACAACAGACTGATTCCAAATAGGAAAAGGAGTACGTGAAGGCTGTATATTGTCACCCTGCTTATTTAACTTATATGCAGAGTACATCATGAGAAATGCTGGACTGGAAGAAGCACAAGCTGGAATCAAGATTGCAGGGAGAAATATCAATAACCTCAGATATGCAGATGACACCACTCTTATGGCAGAAAGTGAAGAGGAACTAAAAAGCCTCTTGATGAAAGTGAAAGAGGAGAGCAAAAAAGTTGGCTGAAAGCTCAACATTCAGAAAACGAAGATCATGGCATCCAGTCCCATCACTTCATGGGAAATAGATGGGGAAACAGTGGAAACAGTGTCAGACTTTATTTTTTTGGGCTCCAAAATCACTGCAGATGGTGACTGCAGCCATGAAATTAAAAGACGCTTACTCCTTGGAAGAAAAGTTATGACCAACCTAGATAGTATATTCAAAAGCAGAGACATTACTTTGCTGACTAAGATCTGTCTAGTCAAGGCTATAGTTTTTCCTGTGGTCATGTATGGATGTGAGAGTTGGACTGTGAAGAAGGCTGAGCACCAAAGAATTGATGCTTTTGAACTGTGGTGTTGGAGAAGACTCTTGAGAGTCCCTTGGAGTGCAAGGAGATCCAACTAGTCCATTCTGAAGGAGATCAACCCTGGGATTTCTTTGGAAGGAATGATGCTAAAGCTGAAACTCCAGTACTTTGGCCACCTCATGTGAAGAGTTGACTCATTGGAAAAGACTCTGATGCTGGGAGGGATTGGGGGCAGAAGGAAAAGCGGCTGACTGAGGATGAGATGGCTGGATGGCCATCGAGTCCGTGAGCCTGAGTGAACTCCGGGAGATGGTGATGAACAGGGAGGCCTGGAGTGCTGCGATTCATGGGGTTGCAAAGAGTCAGACACACCTGAGCGACTGAACTGGACTGAACTGAATGAATATATATGGAGTTTACAAAGATGGTAATGATGACCCTATATGCGAGACAGCAAAAGTGACACAGATATAAAGAATAGACTTTTGGACTCTCTGGGAGAAGGCGAGGGTGGAATGATTTGAGAGAATAGCATTGAAACATGTATATTACCATATGTGAAATAGATGACCAGTCCAAGTTCGATGCATGAAACAGGACACTCAAAGCTGGTGCACTGGGACAACCCTGAGGGATGGGAAGGGGAGGGAGTTGGGGGAGTGGTTCAGGAAGGGGGGATACATGTATACCCATGGGTGATTCATGTCAATGTGTGGCAAAAGCCACTACAATATTGTAAAGTAATTAGCCTCCTATTAAAATTAAATAAAATAATTTTTAAAAAAAAAGCCCAATCTGATATTGTTTGTCGCTCTAGGTTATGTACTTCCAGGAGAGCACAGGAAAAACATATATCTGCATTCCATAAGCATATTAAACTTACAAACTGGTAATTGAATGACTTTTAAAAAAAACACAAAAAACAGTACCTTAAAATGAATGTTCACCCACTATTTTGTCAAGAAAACAGCTGGCAAGAATTCTGCTCCATGCTGAAAATGATAATTTCAAAGTCTGCAACCTTCTAATAAAATCATGTGGTAGTTAACCTTTTTCTTATTTCTTCCCTTTCAGAGTTGCCAATGGTTGTCATAAACGTTCTTTGAACACAAACATTTCCCATCCCAATATTCTTGTTTGGCAAGATTCTATATCATGTATATCCCTTTTCCATTTTAGTGATGATTTTTTTAGTTTTGGAGGTTATTTGGAAGTATAATGTGATGACATGTTTTTAGGGAGAGTTAATCATCACATAAAAAAGAAAAAATAACCTCACTCATGAAAGTGATTTCCAGTTATTCTGATAATTAAAGTTTCAATTAGAACAAACTTGATTCCCATGACAAGATGACTTTATGTTGCTGTTTAAATATGTGTTATACATGTATAATATCATATAAGAAACGAATTGCCAGTCCAGGTTCAATACAGGATGCTTGGGGCTGGTGCACTGGGATGACTCGGAGGGATGGTTCGGGGAGGGAGGTGGGAGAGGAGTTCAGGATGGGGAACATGTGTACGCCCATGGAGGATTCATGTTCATGAACCGCCATTGTGGCAGAACCAATACAATATTGTAAAGTAATTAGCCTCCAATTAAAATAAATAAAAAAAAAATAAATGTGTTATATTCTCCTATATGTAAATATGCTATACTTTTATTTGCTTTGATTTCAATCTGCAAAAGCTTGCACAAAGTGAAAGTAAGTTTTAGTTTAACCTGTGTTAAAGTAGTTCTTAATATTCCTTAATTAAACAAACTGAACTTAATGGTGAAATTATGTATCTCTCTATATATGCATGTGCATATGTGTATCTGTGCATAGGTACTTATCTGTATATGTATATATATATGTATGTTTGCATATATCATCTATCTATGTATTTGTCTTTAGCAAAATTGGTAGGAAAGGCACATCAAACTCTTTCTCAGTTTATCCTGTTTTCAGATGGATTGTATTCAATTAATGCATTATTTACAGAATATAATCTGGTGAAGAGGTATCCTATTTATAAACAGATGCCCATGAAAATATAAGAAAACCCATATGTGTAAAATAATTGGGGATATCAAAGTTGCAAACATGGTTACACTAAAACTGTGATCTAACACATTTATTTGTTCACTTATTTACTAAATATTAATCCTGTATGCTAGGCACTATACTAAGCATGGAAAAATTACACTGCTTGCCCAGGTAAAATGAGTCACATGCTCTTAAGATGAGGTACATGTGTGCAGTCAGTCATGTCTGACTCTTTGCGACCCCATGGACTCACAAGGCTACTCTGTCCATGGGATTTTTCTGGCAAGAATACTGGAGTGGGATGCCCTCCTCCAAAGGATCTTCCTGACCCAGAGATGAAACCCACGTCTCCTGCACTGAAGGTGAATTCTCTGCCACTGGGCTATCGGGGAAGGCTTAAGATGAGGTTAAGACCTCCACACCATTCTGCCTGCTTCCTTTAGAAAGGAAATCAGGACCATGTGAAAATCAACAGAGCTGGTTCTTGGCAAGGTTAAAATTTTCAAAGAGACTTACATGCGTCTATTTCCTAGACTTAAGCACATTATAATTTTAACGAAGGAATGATGCTAAAGCTGAAACTCCAGTACTTTGGCCACCTCATGCGAAGAGTTGACTCATTGGAAAAGACCCTGATGCTGGGAGGGATTGGGGGCAGGAGGAGAAGGGGACGACAGAGGATGAGATGGCTGGATGGCATCACTGACTCGATGGACATGAATCTGAGTGAACTCCGGGGGTTGGTGATGGACAGGGAGGCCTGGCATGCTGCGATTCATGGGGTTGCAGAGTTGGACACGACTGAGCGACTGAACTGAAATGAACTGAACAGTGTATATTGATATGTATAACACTAAAGAATTATAAAACCAAAGAGAAAAATGAGGTATTAGATTTTTTATATGTCCTTTTGCAATTCAGGTGTGTTTCTTCCTCATTCATGGATTGAAGTATTTTTTTTCACTCTTAAAACTTACAATCACTTCCCCTTCCCGTGGAGTAAAGTGTTAAACACTTACCAAGTCAGTAAGGATGTTTCTCTGATCTAACTTTCCATTTTCTTTTTCTACATCATTTTACAAAACTTGTACAAATCCATATTTACATTTTTCCTACATATTGTATGCTTCTATCTCTCTGTAATTTTATCTGTGTTCTGCTCTCTGCATAGAATCTCATTCTCCTAATTTTCCACCAATCAATCTCCTTTTTCTGATTAAAAGCATAGTTCAGATATTATCTGTTAAAAGTGTTCTACTAGGTTCACCTATCATAAAAGCTTGGCTCATACGCATGCATACAATGTGTACATGCGTGCTAAGTCACTTCAATCATGTCCAACTGTAGCCTGCCAGGCTCCTCTGTATATAAGGCTCTCCAGGCAAGAATACTGGAGTGGGTTGCCATGCCCTCCTCCAGGGCATTTCTCAACACAGAAGTCAAACCCGCTTTTCTTACATCTCCTGTGTTGGCAAGTGGGTTCTTTACACCAGAGCCACCTGGGAAGCCCTAGTTTATATGGTAGATATTTATTAAATATTTGTTAAATAGTAGATATTTATTAAACATTTAGTAAATACTTATTAAATATTTTACAAATATTAAGCATTTGTAAACAAATGTTTTTCTTAGTACTTATTTAATTTTGTGTTATATATAATGATTGTATCTTTCACCCATTAGTTTGTGAACTCTATAAGAGACAGGACCAAGTATTAATCATTTGGGACACCTAGTACAATATTCTCCTTGTAATACAAGGTTAAGAACTATATCAAAATCAGGGCAGTTGCTAAAATTAGAGTGTTGGTAAGTGCTATCACATGACCAGATAAAGGGAAAGGAATTATGAATGTCAGTGATAATGCCATAGGCAGAAAGCATTTCACTCGATTAAGATTATCATTTCTTCAGTTGGAATATGTTTCTAAGATGGACTAAATTTCCTTCTTCTTTGGGTCTCTGTTGAATTCCCCTTGTCATCTGAAAAGTCTTTTCTCAAGTTGAACTGTGTTACCACAGTTTTCCTCTTCTGTAAATGAGGATGATATTTGCTTTTGTTGCAGGAAGGCAGACCCCTTTCAGGGCCCGAAACTGGGCTCTTGTCTAACACTCAGAAATGAATTGTCCGAGGAGACACATCTGCTGACAAAGCAAGAGATTTTATTGGGAAAGAGCACCCGGGTGGAGAGCAGTAGGATAAGGGAACCCAGGAGAACTGCTCTGCCACGTGGCTCGCAGTCTCGGGTTTTATGGAGATGGGATTAGTTTCCGGGTGGTCTTTGGCCAACCATTCTAATTCAGAGTCTTTCCTGGTTGGTGCACGCATCGCTCAGCCAAGATGGATGCTAGTGAGAGGGATTCTGGGAAGTGGACAGACACGTGGTGTCTCCTTTCGACCTTTCCCGAACTCTTCTGGTTGGTGGTGGCTTATTAGTTCCGTATTCCTTATCAGGATCTCCTGTCATAAAACAACTCATGCAGATGGTTACTATGATGCCTGGCCAGAGTGGGTAGTCTCAATCAGTGTGCTTTCCCTAACACTTTGATGATCTCGCAGGCTTTCTATGAGGATCAAATATAATAGAGTATTCACAGACAGTTACAGACCCAAAGCTGTATTATCCCAAATCTCCTTAGAACTGACTTTAAGCTTTCCCATGGCCATAGCAAGGGAGCCAGGGCATTGGTATATTAAAGAACACTGTTATTTTTTCTAGGGGCAGGGAGTTCTCTTCATAGATGTCTCTCCTTATCTAACTGCTTAACTGGTTTCCTGCCTTTGCCTATTTACTCTTTGTGATGCATCCTTTATTTCTTCATAGATTATCAAGTTTTGTAGTAATAGATTTGCATGTTTACTCATTTATTTTATGTTTTATAAGGCTATAGGTTTTATGAAAATATAAATTGTCTGTGATCTTTACTATTAAATAAAGGACATACATCTATGAGCCTATAGGGCAAAGGCTCAATACATTCTTATGAAAGGGAAAAAATAACCTTAGATCAGTAAGCCTCCAATTTTGATGTGAATAAGAATCATGAAAGTGTAAATTGCTCAGTTGTGTCTGACTCTTTGCCACCTCAAGGACTATAGCCTAGCAGGCTCCTCTGACCATGGCCAGAATACCGGAGTAGTTAGCCGTTCCCTTCTCCAGAGGATCTTCCCAACACAGGGATCTTCCCAACCCGGGATGGAACCCAACGTCTCCTGCATTGCAGGTGGTTTCTTTACCATCTGAGTCACCAGGGAAGCCCAAGAATACTGGAGTGGGTAGCCTATCCTTCTCCAACAGATCTTCCCAACCCAGGAATCAAACTGGGGTCTCCTGCATTGCTGCAGATTCTTTACCAGCTAAGTTACTAGGGATAAGAATGATAAAACTTGCTAAGAAATATGGATTCTGAATTTCACCTGGAACATTTTGATTTTGTGGTTTGGTCTGGGATTCAGAAATCTACGTATTAACCCCTTCCACTTCCCTCCATGGTTTGGATGTGAATGATCAACAGATTTTCCTTGATAAATAATGATGAGGTGATACATGTCATACATATTGTGTAGGAATCCCTGCTGCCCTCAGTGACTTGGTAAGAGTTAGAACTGGCTTCTTGACATACCCAGAGAGGAACCCCTCTGGAAATGTACACTGTGAGGTTGCAGATTATTCTTTCATTTTGTCTCACAGCACAATTACAATTCAGACTCTTGAAGTGATGGAAAATGAGGTTTCCTAAGGACACAGTTTGGCAGACCATAGCAGTGCTGTGTCTTTAGGCACTGGATGCCTGCCAGAAGCACTTGCCCAGCACTAATTGCAGAGCACCTGAACTTTTATCCATCATCTATTCTGCTGCACAAAAACTTGAACACACCAATGAATGGCTTGCATTCTTCCCAGCCACTCCAGGATGGGAGGAAAATCCTTTCGTTAAATTAGGCTATTATTTTCCATTTGAAACCTCAATAGAAATTTAGAAACAGGTGCCAGTTTCTCTTTTGCCTCTAGGCCTAGAAATCAGAATAACTGCTACTGAGAAAAGAAAGCAGATAAGACCTTGGCAGCAATGCTATTAAATTGCCTTTACCTATGCAGTCTGGAAGCAGATGTTAATGACAAACAGTACAGCTCCAAACTGAAAACAGATTAATCATTGCTTAGGGTTATGTTGCTTGCCTGTTACTCTCACTGATTCTTCTATATCTGGAAATCTCTATATATTTCTAGATCTGTACCTATATCTATAGGTAGATCTGTATCTATATCCATATCTATACCTGTCTACATTGACATCTATTTTAATAGTGAGGTTTGTTTACTTTTAAAAATTGCTGACATTACCTCACTATAGGTGACATCTCTAGGGCATTTTGTTTTCCTAAGACCATAGCCAGCAGTAGAGGCACTTACAACCATTTACATTGGATTTGTGAGGTTTGATTATTTCCTGGTAAAAGACATGGCTTTCTTTCCCCACCTCTATCCAAGGTTTAAAGCAGACTTAAAACTCAATATTCTAAAAGCTAAGATCATGGCATCCAGTCCCATAACTTCATGACAAATAGATGGGGAAAAAGTGGAAGTAGTGGCAGATTTTATTTTTGTGGGCTTCAAAATCACTGTGGATGGTGACTGAAATCCCAAAAATAAAAGATGCTTGCTCCTTCGAAGGAAAGCTATGACAAACCTAGATAGCATATTAAAAAGCAGGCATATCCCTTTGCCAAAAAAGGCCTGTATAATCAAAGCTATGGTTTTTCCAGAAGTCCCATACAGATGTGAGAGTTGGACAATGAGAAGGCTGAGCACTGAAGAACTGATGCTTTCAAATTGTGATGCTGGAGAAGACTCTTGAGACTCCCTTGGACAACAAAGAGAACAAACTAGTCAGTCCTAAAGGAAATCAACCCTGAATGTTCATTGGAAGGACTGATGCTGAAGCTGAAGCTCCAGTGCTTTGGCCACCTGATGTGAAGAGCTGATTCATTGGAAAAGATCCTGATGCTGGGAAAGTCTGAGGACAGGAGAAAAAGGGGGAAGACAGAGGATGAGATGTTTGGATGACATCATCGAGTCAATTGTCATGAGTTTGAGCAAGCTCTGGGAGATGTGAAGGACAGGGAATCCTGGTGTGCTGCCTTCCGTGAGGTCACAAAGAGTCAGACACAACTTAAGTGATGAACAGCAACAAAAATCCAAGGTTCATAAGAATAATTTTACCAAGCAAGATAAAGCAAATGAAAAAATTCAGGCATTTACCTGAATAATATACTTTAAAATTAATTTCATTAAATAACAGTAAAACTTTTGTATTTAGATTATTTATTGTATTGCTACTTTTGAATAAGGAGGCTATTTGAGGGTATGGGGCCCAACAGTAGGAAGCAGGTATAACTTATTTTGTGAGTTAGAAAATTACTGTCTTCCTCTGGCTTTGTGATACTTGGGAATGACTGAATGAGTTAATGGGCCATAAGACAGCAGACTGCTAAGGGCAGTGAAAATATGAAGCTGGGGGATATTTAAAATATGTGACAAGTATAGAGATGAGACTGACATCTTTGTTGACAGGGTAAAGCAACTATAAAACTATATGTGACTGTTTTGTGAGATGGCTTAAAGGCTAATGCAAGGACGATTGGATCGACTGTCTCAGTGAGTAGATTCTTTGAGAGAGAATAAAATAAAAATTGATATATTATCAAGTTCTTCAGGCCTAGAGAATCAGAGTCAACAGGCTTCTTTTGGCTCAGATAATTCACTCTGACTGTTTAAATCAGTGGAAGTAAACTCAAATTCTTCTGGGGATCAGGAATACAAAATATAACTGAGCAAGTGGTTTGGATATAAGAAGTATTTCAGATATTTGTACTTTTGTACTAAATTTTATCTTCTTACTTTTGCTAGAAATCCAGATATAAAAACATTTCACTTTCTCATAATTTTATGATTAGAAAAGAAACAATCTAGGTGAGATGATAAATAAGAATCAGATAGACTATGTTAGGGCAGGGGGTCCCAGCAAAGAAAAGTGGGACCTGGAGCTCTCATGCATCCTCAAAAATGGACAGTCACTCTGCTTTTCAGCTAGAGGTGGCTTGTGAGAATGTGGGCCCAGACCTGCTGGTTATTCCATTCTCAAGAGAACCTAGAGTATCAAGTTTTCAGAAGGAAACTCTTGATTTTTAAATTGTGTCTGCTTAGTCAATTTTTATATAGCCTTTTTCCAATATAGATATTCCTCAGTTCAACAGTTTCATGAGTATCTCAGCATCTCCTGTTCTTAACCCAGAGCAAACTTCCCAGAGGCAAATGGGGTGTGATTTATGTCACCCTGAACCCTGGAAGATAGTTTCCTAGTGAGTTGATAAACAACTGTCTCTCTCTCTCTTTTTTTAACCTAGGGCTTAACTGATCATTTTTCTTTTGCCATTAGTTTTGAAAATTCACTTTATTTTTTTTTAAATTTTTTAAATAGTTTTTTATTTTTTTAATTTTAAAATCTTTAATTCTTACATGTGTTCCCAAACATGAACCCCCCTCCCACCTCCTTCCCCATAACATCTCTGTGGGTCATCCCCATGCACCAGCCCCAAGCATGCTGTATCCTGCGTCAGACATAGACTGGCGATTCAATTCTTACGTGATAGTATACATGATAGAATGCCATTCTCCCAAATCATCCCACCCTCTCCCTCTCCCTCTGAGTCCAAAAGTCCGTTATACACAGCTGTGTCTTTTTTCCTGTCTTGCATACAGGGTCATCATTGCCATCTTTCTAAATTCCATATATATGTGTTAGTATACTGTATTGGTGTTTTTCTTTCTGGCTTACTTCACTCTGTATAATCGGCTCCAGTTATGCATCATCAGAGGAACATAGGAAATATAATAATAAGGCTTATTTTAAGTAGATTTTAGTATCCACAAGTCAAGCCTCTGTTCTCGATACATAAAGTGTATATGACAATAAATGATCATTAAACATGCCCAGTTAGAACAGTTAGAACTGGACACGGAACTGCATGGACTGCTTCCATATTGGGAAAGGAATACATCAAGGCTGTATATTGTCACCCTACTTATTTAACTTATATGCAGAGTACATCATGCGAAATGCTGGGCTGTATGAAGCACAAGCTGGACTAGGAGAAATATCAGTAAACTCAGATATGCAGATGACACCATCCTTATGGCAGAAAGTGAAGAGGAACTAAAAAGCCTCTTGAAATTCAGAGGAGAGTGTAAAAGCTGGCTTAAAACTCAGCATTCAAAAAACTAAGATCATGGCATCTGGTACTGTCATTTCACGGCAAATAGATGGAGAAACAATGAAAACAGTGACAGACTTTATTTTTTTAGACTCCAAAATCACTGCAGATGGTGTCTACAGCCATGAAATTAAAAGACACTTGCTCCTTGGAAGGAAAGCTATGACCAACCTAGACAGCATATTAAAAAGCAGAGACATTACTTTCCTGACAAAGGTCCATCTAGCCAAAGCTGTGGTTTTTTCAGTAGTCATGTAGGGATGTGAGAGTTGGACTGTAAAGAAAGCCCAACGCCAAAGAATTGATGCTTTTGAGCTGTGGTGTTGGAGAAGACTCTTGGGAGTCCCGTGGACTGCAAGAAGTTCCCACCAGTCAATCCTAAAGGAAATCAGTCGTGAATATTCATTGGAAGGATTGGTGCTGAAGCTGAAGCCTCAATACTTTGGCCACCTGATGTGAAGAAACGACTCATTGGAAAAGACCCTGAAGCAGGGAAAGACTGAAGGCAGGAGGAGAAGGCAACGACAGAGGATGAGATGGTTGGATAGCATTACTGACTAGATAGACATGAGTTTGAGCAAGCTCCTGAAATTGGTGAGGGACAGGGAAGCCTGGTGTGCTGCAGTCCATGGGGTCACAAAGAGTCAGACACGACTGAGTGACTGAACTAAACTGAAACCTGAAATATAGATCTCTTGCCACCATACTTTAATGTGTCTCTGTGGACTTGGTCAAGCCACCTAAGCTCTTATAGCTTTTCTTATTCTGAGTGTCTTCATTTCTCAAAGAAAATAATAGTATCTGCTCTATAACCTCACAGGGGCATATGAAGATAAATAAAAATTGCATGTAAAATCACTTTTAATATAAAGAATACTACCAAAATACACATTTTAAAAATCAGACAAGTATTATCAAATACCTACACATAGTATTTTTTCTGTTCTTTATTGAGCCCATCTTTGCATGAAATGTTCCCTTGGTGTCTCTAATTTTCTTGAAGAGATCTCTAGTCTTTCCCATTCTGTTCTTGTCCTCTATTTCTTTTTGTTGATCACTGAAGAAGGCTTTCTTATCTCTTCTTGCTATTCTTTGGAGCTCTGCATTCGGATGCTTGTATCTTTCCTTTCCTCCCTTGCTTTTCACTTTTCTTCTTTTCACAGCTATTTGTAAGGCCTCCCCCACAGCCATTTTGCTTTTTTGCATTTCTTTTCCATGGGGATGGTCTTGATCCCTGTCTCCTGTACAATGTCACAAACCTCATCCCATAGTTCATCAGGCACTCTATCTATCAGATCTAGGCCCTTAAATCTATTTCTCACTTCCACTGTATAATCATAAGGGATTTGATTTAGGTCATACCTGAATGGCCAAGTGGTTTTCCCTACTTTCTTCAATTTAAGTCTGAATTTGGTAATAAGGAGTTCATGATCTGAGCCACAAACAGCTCCTGGTCTTGTTTTTGCTGACTGTATAGAGCTTCTCCATCTTTGGCTGCAAAGAATATAATTAATCTGATTTCAGTGTTGACCATCTGGTGATGTCCATGTGTAGAGTCTTCCCTTGTGTTGTTGGAAGAGGGTGTTTGCTATGACCAGTGCATTTTCTTGGCAAAACTCTATTAGTCTTTGCCCTGCTTCATTCTGCATTCCAAGGCCAAATTTGCCTGTTACTTCAGGTGTTTCTTGACTTTCTACTTTTCATGCAAAGATGGGCTCACTAAAGGACAGAAATGGTATGGACATAACAGAGGCAGAAGATATTAAGAAGAGGTGGCAAGAATACACAGAAGAACTGTATAAAAAAGATCTTCACAACCCAGATAATCACGATGGTGTGATCACTCATCTAGAGCCAAACATCCTAGAATGTGAAGTCAAGTGGGCCTTAGAAAGCATCACTACGAACAAAGCTAGTGGAGGTGGTGGAATTCCAGTTGAACTATTTCAAATCCTGAAAGATGATGCTGTGTAAGTGCTGTACTCAATATACTAGCAAATCTGGAAAACTCAGAAGTGGCCACGGGACTGGAAAAGGTCAGTTTTCATTCCAATCCCAAAGAAAGGCAATGCCAAAGAATGCTCAAACTACCACACAATTGCACTCATCTCACATGCTAGTAAAGTAATGTTCAAAATTCTCCAAGTCAGGCTTCAGCAATACATGAACCGTGAACTTCCTGATGTTCAAGCTGGTTTTAGAAAAGGCAGAGGAACCAGAGATCAAATTGCCAACATCTGCTGGATCATGGAAAAAGCAAGAGAGTTCCAGAAAAACATCTATGTCTGCTTTATTGACTATGCCAAAGCCTTTGACTGTGTGGATCACAATAAACTGTGGAAAGTTCTGAGAGAGATGGGAATACCAGACCACCTGACCTGCCTCTTGAGAAATCTGTATGCAGGTCAGGAAACAACAGTTAGAACTGGACATGGAACAACAGACTGGTTCCGAATAGGAAAAGGAGTACGTGAAGGCTGTATATTGTCACCCTGCTTATTTAACTTATATGCAGAGTACATCATGAGAAACGCTGGGATGGAGGAAGTAAAAGCTGGAATCAAGATTGCCGGGAGAAATATTAATAACCTCAGATATGCAGATGACACCACCCTTATGACAGAAAGTGAAGAGGAACTAAAAAGCCTCTTGATGAAAGTGAAAGTGGAGAGTGAAAAAGTTGGCTTAAACTCAACATTCAGAAACTGAAGATCATGGCATCTGGTCCCATCACTTCATGGGAAATAGATGGGGAAACAGTGGAAAGAGTGTCAGACTTTATTTTTTTGGGCTCCAAAATCACTGCAGATGGTGACTGCAGCCATGAAATTAAAAGACGCTTATTCCTTGGAGGAAAAGTTACGACCAACCTAGATAGCATATTCAAAAGCAGAGACATTACTTTGCCGAACAAGGTCCGTCTAGTTAAGGCTATGGTTTTTCCAGTAATCATTTATGGATGTGAGAGTTGGACTGTGAAGAAAGCCGAGCACCGAAGAATTGATGCTTTTGAACTGTGGTGTTGGAGAAGACTCTTGAGAGTCCCTTGGACTTCAAGGAGATCCAACCAGTCCATTCTGAAGGAGATCAACCCTGGGATTTCTTTGGAAGGACTGATGCTAAAACTTAAACTCCAGTACTTTGGCCACCTCACACGAAGAGTTGACTCATTGGAAAAGACTTTGATGTTGGGAGCAATTGAGGGCAGGAGGAGAAGGGGACGACAGAGGATGAGATGGCTGGATGGCATCACTGACTCAATGGATGTGAGTCTGAGTTAACTCCGGGAGCTGGTGATGGACAGGGAGGCCTGGCGTGCTGCAATTCATGGGGTTTCAGAGAGTTGGACATGACTAAGTGACTGAACTGAACTGAACTGAACAGATAATATTTGGAAGAAGTGAGCCAAAGAAATAAACATTTATTGTCTAGGTTTGATACAGGATACAGGATGCTTGGGGCTGGTGCACTGGCATGACTCAGAGAGATGATGTTGGGAGAGAGGTCGGAGCGGGGTTCAGGATGGAACTCATGTATACCCATGGTGGATTCATGTCAATATATGGCAAAAGCAATACAGTATTGCAAAGTAAAATAAAAAAAAATTAAAAAAAATAAATAAAGGGAGAAAAAAAAGAAAAGTGAAAGTGAAGGAAAAAAAAAGAAATAAAGATTTAGCATTCCACTTTGCCCATGTAATTATTAAAGAGTGGTTTTTTGTAAATAGTCATGCTGCAGAGTGATTTTTCTCTTTTACTTGCCCTCCCAGCTTTACTGATATATAATTGACACATAATATTTTGTAAGTTTAAGGTGTACAGCATGATGATTTGGTACACATATATGTTATGAAATGATGACCATAATAAAGTTAATTAACACATTCTTCAGCTAACATAATTACTGTTCTGCATATATATAGTGATAACATTTAAGATCTACTCTTTGAAATTTTCAAGTATCTGATATAGTTTTGGTAAAAACAGTCACCATGGTGCATGTTAGATGCTCAAAATTTATTTACATTAGAACTAGAAGTTTGTACCCTTTGACCAACAATTCCCTATCCCTCCACCCACTAGACAGTGGAGACTGCCATTCTAATCTCTGTTTCTATGAATTCAACTTTTTAAGTTTCCGTATATGAGGACAAACAATATTTGTTTTTTTTCCCTAAATTACAAAATATACACTTTGGCAGTTATAATCCATAAAAAGCTAATTCTCTTCTTGTATAATACTTCATCAGATGAATGCGTCAAGTGTTGACCTGACCAGAAGCATTATTCAAGGAGACAAATCTTTAAATTATTTTGATCTCTGTTTTATTGAGGTTATGGCATTTTAAAAAACCTCCTTAAGGAAGCAAACTTTTAGACATATGACAAAAATCTAGATCCTCTGTAAAGCACCCTGTTGTACATAAGAAAGCAGGGCATGCTGTGCTTTTGTAAGTTCACCTGGAGTAGGCTGCAACAAACTGTAAGAAAAAAATCAGTTTTCCCAGTTCTGAAGGATTCAGAGAAAAAAATCTTATTTTAAATTTGTCATATAGTTGGAACAAAAATACTTGAAATATCTGTTCCTTAATTGATGGCTCTTCTGGTAACAGTGAACATAAAAGCCAGTTTTGTTAGTCTATAATGATGCTGCTTCATTTGAAAGTAAGTCGCTCTTTTCTTTTTGTGGAGAAAGAATGGGAAAATGTTTTCAGAGAAATGAATGACCTGAATGGCCAGATTGAGAGGGTCAGGGTTAGGAGGAGATGCCAGTGTAGCTATGGTAGCCTGACATGGACTAAGTGATGCTGTCTTGGTGCCACGACAAGTATAATCTATAAGGAAAAAGCTGTGAACTCAGAATGCATAAGCACCACATAAGGAGACAAAATTTAATTCTGTGAAAGTGGATCTATGTGTGAGAGAGAGTGTTTCTAGTGAGTACAGGGGGGTAGCTTCAGTAATAGAGCCAAGCTGTTGCAGAGAACATTATGTGCTGGCTTGCAGTATAGACAGGAGGAGCAGTGTGCAGGAGCATCTCAAAAAAGGAAAAACTGTGAGGTAACATTGCTGAAAAAAGGAAAGGTGATTCTGTAATAAGCTGCAATCAGGGCTGTTATATAGTTAGATAACAAAGGGGCATTGTACAAAAGGCATGAATACATTTTCAGCAACATGCCTGCAAAAAAAAAAAAAAAAAAAAGTCAAAGAAAGCATATGCAAAGGATAAAGGCTATGTTCCTCTGACAAAATCATTTTTTTTTGCTATAACTTTTACTAGCTCCTTCTTGCTGCTAAGCTGCTGCTGCTAAGTCACATCAGTCGCGTCCGACTCTGCGCGATCCCATTGACGGCAGCCCACCGGGCTCCCCCGTCCCTGGGATTCTCCAGGCAAGAATGCTGGAGTGGGTTGCCATTTCCTTCTCCAATGCATGAAAGTGAAAAGTGAAAGTGAAGTCGCTCAATCGTGTCCAACTCTTCGCGACCTCATGGACTGTAGCCCACCAGGCTCCTCCATACATGGGATTTTCCAGGCAAGATTACTGGAGTGGGGTGCCATTGCCTTCTTAATGAGGGAATATTGATATAAATTATTTTGAATATCCCTTATAGTGATAGTGTTAGTCATTCAGTCGTGTCAGACTCTCTGAGACCCCATGGACAGTAGCCCACCAGGCTCCTCTGTCCATGTAATTCTCCAGGCAACAGTAGGTTGGAGTGGGTTGCCATTCCCTTCTACAGGGGATCTTCCTGACCCAGGGATAGAACCTGAGTCTTCTACATTGCAGGTGGATTCTTTACCATCTGAGCCACCAGGGAATAACACTTATCTGTGTGGCAATTAACACATAACAAAAACATTTATTTTATATTGAGGTCTGATTTAAACCCATAATATTATTATGTTTGAAGAATTTATTATTATTCTAAGTCAAGCATTTACTACTTCAGTAGATTCATAGTGTATGATAAACATTCTCAAAGAAATTTTACATATTTTAACAACTGTAAGTTATGTTTATGTGTATCTAGATCTTGTTGGTTTCATAACCAACTCCCAAGGCAGAGAAAGACAGGGACTGAATTTATCTTTCTATAATCCTACACAGCTGGTAAAAAGAAGGGTTAAACACAGATTTGGCAATCCTAAAGAAGATTGTTGCTCTTATGTACTAACAGATGCCATTCCTTCAATTACAAATTTGAGAAGAGAAAATATATTTATTTACTTATTTATTTTCATTTTTGAATGTTGAGTTCTTTTTTAAAATTTATTTATTTTATTGGAGGCTAATTACTTTACAATATTGTATTGGTTTTGCCATACATCAACATGAATCTGCCATGGATGTACACGTGTTCCCCATCCTGAACCCTCCTCCCACCTCCCTCCCTATCCCATCCCTCTGGGTCATCACAGTGCACCAGTCCTGAGCATCCTGTATCATGCATTGAACCTGGACTGGCGATTCATTTCACATATGATAATATACATGTTTCAATGCCATTCTCCCAAATCATCCCACCCTTGCCCTCTCCCACAGAGTCCAAAAGACTTCTATACATCTGTGTCTCTTTTGCTGTCTTGCATATGGGGTCATCATTACCATCTTTCTAAATTCCATATATATGGGTTAGTATACTGTATTGGTGTTTTTCTTTCTGGCTTACTTCACTCTGTATAATAGGCTCCAGTTTCATCCACCTCATTAGAACTGATTCAAATGTATTCTTTTCAATGGCTGAGTAATACTCCATTGTGTATATGTACCACAGCTTTCTTATCCATTCATCTGCTGATGGACATCTAGGTTGCTTCCATGTCCTGGCTATTATAAACACTGCTGTGATGAACATTGGGGTACACCTGTCTCTTTCAATTCTGGTTTCCTTGGTGTGTATGCCCAGCAGTGGGATTGCTGGGTTGTATGGCAGTTCTATTTCCAGCTTTTTAAGGAATCTCCACACTGTTCTCCATAGTGGCTCTACTAGTTTGCATTCCCAGCAACAGTGTAAGAGGGTTCCCTTTTCTCTACACCCTCTCCAGCATTTATTGCTTGTAGACTTTTGGATAGCAGCCATTCTGACTGGCATGAAATGGTACTCATTGTGGTTTTGACTTGCATTTCTCTAATAATGAGTGATGTTGAGCATCTTTTCATGTGTTTGTTAGCCCTCTGTATGTCTTCTTTGGAGACATGTCTATTTAGTTCTTTGGCCCATTTTTTGATTGGGTCATTTATTTTTCTGGAATTGAGCTGCAAGAGTTGCTTGTATATTTTTGAGATTAGTTCTTTGTCAGTTGCTTCATTTGCTATTATTTTCTCCCATTCTGAAGGCTGTCTTTTCACCTTGCTTATAGTTTCCTTTGTTGTGCAGAAGCTTTTAATTTTAATTAGGTCCCATTTGTTAATTTTTGCTTTTAAAGTGATGAGTCTGGCAGAGTTCAGAGATTAACTTGCTCCTTCTCACTTTAATCCAGAATTGCTTAATCCCTAAATTCACTAAAGTAGGGTATAAATTCTCATTAAACATTTACTTATTTCTTCCCAGCCAAAAAAGCACCCTTAAAATTCATAGTTGAAGGTACAGAGGAAGAAAGCGAAGATGATATGACTGACAGAAATGAGACATTGCCTGCTCTGAGTTAGCTTATGTTAGCCAAGCCTCTTGCTCAACTTGATCACTCAAGGTGGCACAAGGAGAGAACAAAAGGTGGAGCTATATAGGAAAAGGCAGGGCTCCTCACAAGCCCTACCTTCTGTCCATCACCATTTTACAGGACTGGTGGCACTTAGCCAGGTCCTTCTATTTTCCTTATGCCTGTTTCCTTAGCACCAACCTATTCTAAGATATTCTTAAAATGAAAGACTACATAAAGATGAGTGCAGTTTTCAGCAACCTTAAATAATTTTTCATAAAGAGTTCCATAGAAAAATAAAAACAACAATAAGTTCTCGAAAGCTGATTCAACATTTTCTTGAGATAAGTAAGAGGAAAACTTTCATGGTTGTTGTTGCTTGTCCTCTTGTGAATTTCTTACATATATTATATTTCTGATTTGACTCTAAGATTTCCTGATTTTGTTCTGTGACAAGTGATATTCAAATCCACTTATGAAGCATCTTATGAAATACAAAGTATTTTGAAAAAATTTCAAGAGAAGTATTATATTTAAGTTCTCTTGAACCAGACTCCTTATTTCTATTTGATGCTATTCATTGGAAAGCTTTATTTTTATAAATGCATATTTTACTAAAAAATTTCTCTGGTATCAGACAAGTTTAATAAGTTACTGGAGAAGAAAATGACAACCCACTCCAGTATTTTTGCCTGGAAAATTCCGTGGACAGAGGAGCCTGGTGGGCTACAGTCCATTGGGTTGTAAAGAGTCAGACATGACTGAAGTGACTGAGCAATAAGGTATCATTAATGTCAAGTAAAGAGTAATCAGAAATTTATTTCATTCATTAGTTAACTCATTTTTCGGTATACTTTTACTATTATTGAATTAATTTCTATATTAATTGATTCATCAAAGATACTTATAATTGCTACATCCTTGAGAAGTAAATTGAATCTCTACAACCTTGGTCTCTGAAGTCATATGAACTCAAGCATGATGTACTGCAATGTGACTGAAACCATTAGAACTTGTTTTGTTCTCTAATTCTTATAATATTTTTTGTGTGAGTAATAGTATGCCTATTTTATTAGTACAATAACATTTAGAACATATGAACAAAGATATTTCACATTTATATAGAATTTTTGAATAAATATGTTCTATATTAAATATATATACATATACAAAGAAAGCATATGTTCTCTACATTTACCTATAATTGACTATATAATTAAGAGATACACTATCCAATAAGGTAATCAGTAACCAGAGATGCTGTTGAATACTTGAAATGAAGGTAATGTGACATGTTGAAACAATAATATTTTGGACATATTGGCATAAATTAAATATGATATTAAAATTAATCTCACCTATTAATTTTTGCTTTAAAACGTGTGCTACATAGTTTAAAATTAAATATGTGGCTCACATTTTTATATTGAATAGAGTTTTTCTAAAAATATATTTTGTCTAGATAATCAAGGTATTCTATATATTGCAAATATATACGTGTACATGGGGATGGTTCTCAAAAATGTCTAATAATATATCTACATGATCAAATCATTATTATACAGTGCTATAAAGTACAGTTTATTTGAAATATTAATTGAAATAGCACAATTATAAATAGTTTATGTTTATGTATTTATAGTTATTGTATTAGACACAATGTAATCTCTACAACTTCTCATTTCAGAGAACTGTTTTCTCTGACTTTTAGCTCTATAAATATGACTTTCTAGAAACTTCCCTATCAATTTTCCTCTAGACACATATGACCAACCTAGACAGCATATTAAAAACCAGAGACATTACTTTGCCACAAAGTTCCGTCTAGTCAAGGCTATGGTTTTTCTAGTAGTCACGTATGGATGTGAGCGTTGGACTATAAAGAAAGCTGAGTGTCAAAGAATTGATGCTTTTGAACTGTGGTATTGGAGAAGACTCTTGAGAGTCCCTTGAACTGCAAGGAGATCCAACCAGTCCATCCTAAAGGAGATCAGTCCTGGGTGTTCATTGGAAGGACTGATGTTAAAGCTGAAACTCCAATACTTTGGCCACCTGATGCAAAGAATTGATTCATTTGAAAAGACCTTGATGCTGGGAAAGATTGAAGGCAGGAGGAGAAGGGGACAACAGAGGATGATATGGTTGAATGGCATCACTGACTCAATGGAACATGAGTTTGAGTAGACCAGGAGATGGTGATGGACAGGGAGGCCTGGTGTGCTGCAGTCTGTGGCGTCATGAAGAGTCGGACGCAACTGAGTGACTGGGACACAAATGATTGCAACTGATCTACTCTAGATTGGTCAGAATATTTCTGAATTCTGCAAACTGAATCAGAGAATCATATTTTGTCTAGTTGGCCAATAATGTAAGATGAGAGTTCAGGAGAAGATAGTGTGTATATGTTTAGTCCTGTGGAGAAAGCAAGGTTGCTCTGAGCAACAGTGAGGAAGAGTGACAGAAGCAAAGATGAGATATGTAGACAACATCTTTCTCACTCATCTTTGCAGTTATCTATCACTTGAAATAAAATGGTTTAAGGCAGTCATCAGGAGTGTAGAGAAAACTTAGTTGATTAATGGTTCATCTCGTAGTTATTAAATATCATGGCTATAGGACTTTAGTCTACTTTCTAATTGTAAAAGAAACAGAACCCCAAATTGGATTTTAATTTTTAAAAATAGCTTTTCTGATTTATATAAAATATACATGTTGATTAGTGATCAGATATGTAAAATGTAAACAAACATAAAGAAATAAAAATCACCTCATACCTGATTCAGAGAAAAGTCACTGTTTCATTTTACACATGATTTTTATACATTTAAAATCTTTGTATTTCATTTTATTTTTCCCCAAATTTGTACAATACTAGATATTCAATATTCTATTCAGTATTTGATTCCTATTAAACATTATATCATAAGCATTTTATTGTTATGTTAAAATGAGATATATGTTTTTAAAATGACAGCATTAATTCTAGGCTAGAGATACATTGCTGCTGCTGCTGCTAAGTCACTTCCATTGTGTCCAACTCTTCGTGACCCCATGGACTGCAGCCTACCAGGCTCCTCCGGCCATGGGAGTTTCCAGGCAAGAGTATTGGAGTGGGTTGCCATTGCCTTCCCCGAGAGATACATTATGTATATGTTTTTACCAATCTTGTAAGTTTTAAAGCTTTTTTCAATTTTCTAGTAAGATAAATACTGCTAGAAATGAATATATATTTTTGCCTGGAAGTTTTTGACTACATCTCTGTATGTTTCCATAGGACAGATAGTGAAATAGATTATAGATCAAAAGAGTATGGCCATTTTGACATACTTATTTGTGTTGCAAAGTTCCTTATGGGAAAGTTTGTAGCAAATTCATATTTTCAGTAGTGATGTTTAAGTGCCCAACTCACTGGAATTTCATCTGTGTAGGATATGATAGTTTAAAAATTGCCTAAATAGTGCTTTATATTTTGTTACCACTAAGTATATAATTAGATAAATTTATATAGATAACAATGAAAGATTTTCAAATAAAATGTATTTATAAAATCAAATAACATGAGATTTCAGGAATTATACAAAACACAACCTTAGAAAATTTAAATACAATCTCAGAAAGTCTAAGTGTTAATAGTGATAAACTAAAATATCATACTGATGAAAATGAAGGTATTTGAAACTATAGAGGTGAGTTTGCAAAGAATTTTAGAATGATATGCAAATCTATATATGAAATATAATTATATCCAAGTAATTTAGAATTCTGTTATCAGAAAAGAAATGATGCTTTAAAGAAGTAGAAAAATAATATAAGGAAGAAAATGAGCATCCAAGTATGAGTTTAAAATATTGACTATAGATCAAGAGGTATGTTATGGAAGACAGAGAGATATCTGGAATTAGACATAAGCCAGATCTTGGAAATATGTAAATAAAAGAAAGACTAAGCACAATGCCTATTCCTCTGTGTACCACTGTAGCCCACATTTCTTTGATAATTGCTTTAAACTTGTCTTTGCCTTTGAAACACATTTAAAGAGAATTCTCCAAGGGCAAAGAGGTGATAGATAATAGGTGTAGTAATAGGCTGCCACAGAGAGTAAACAGAGAGTTTTACTTTTAGACAGCTGTCCTCTGGAGAAGCAAGTTTCATTATTTGAAACCAACTTGTCTATTTTCCCCCTTTGATGTGTTGTTAAAGTTTTACAAATTATTTGAGATAGTGCTTCTCTTCTAATACTCTAAAATGTTGCTGATGCAGAGAAAATGCTCCAAGGTTAATAAGTTAATCTTTTATCATATAAAACTGCATATATATTCTAGCTGTGATCATGTTCCAAAATGTTCCTTAAAACACTTCATTAATAATAGCTGATGTCTTTACATTTTAAGGTGGGTCAATTATATTTGACATTGTGGTTGAATATCATTAAAAATTAGAAAACAGTAATTTTCCAAGGTTTAGAAATAACATTTTATTTTTTACTCATAAAGAAGGGCCTTTGGGAGGAGTCTGAAATGCACAAAAATGTAGCACTTTTGATATGAGGAAATGTGTAACTATATCTAATATTAATTAAATTAATTTAAATATTAATAAATTTAATTAATTAATTAATTAATGTGTCCTTAGAGTACAAACTTTCAAGAGTAAATGGGCAATTTCTGCCTCAACCCTGTTTCCCCAAAAGCAGTGCTGAGAGATTTTGCTTGCAGGTAATTCACTTGGGAATTAGGTCTCATGGAGTGGGAATGACAGATAGGGATATACAGTATGAGCTTCTGAGCAGACTAAACAATGTATTTTAGAACTCTTAACTAAAAGGAGGGCATATTTCTATCAGCTCCTGCCCCCATTGGTCAACCATGGTCCTGTGGGCAATAACTCATATTTCTAGGTTAGATGTGCCATGCTACTGCTGCTGCTGCTGCTAAGTCGCTTCAGTCATGTCCAACTCTGTGCGACCCCATAGATGGCAGCCCACCAGGCTCCCCAGCCCTGGGATTCTCCAGGCAAGAACAGTGGAGTGGGTTGCAATTTCCTTCTCCAATGCATGAAAGTGAAAAGTGAAAGTCAAGTTGCTCAGTTGTGTCCAACTCTTAGCGACCCCATGGACTGAAGCCTACCAGGCACCTCCATCCATGGGAATTTCCAGGCAAGAGTACTGGAGTGGGTTGCCATTGCCTTCTCCAGATGTGCCGTGAATGAGTGCTAAATGAGTTCCCATGAGCATCCCATACCATTAGGGAAAGCCTCATGTAGGATGTGTGAGATATACACCCATCACGGGTCTTTGGTGAGGGGCTTATAGTTTCCATTAGTGTGAAGCTGGTTGCAGTCTCTGCAGGTCTGGTTATCACAGTAATGGTGACACTGAGAGGATTTGATATTAGGCACAAGAGAAGTATATGCAGTCCAGCCTTTGTAGCAGTCAAATCTATTCAGACTCTCTGTAAATCCCCAGGATTATTTGAACAAGGCAGGGTTACCAGCAGTGCAGCTTGTCCTCAGGCCATAATTGGTATTCATTAGCTATCTCTTCATCCATTCTAGATTTAGCTCACCCTTGGTCAGAATTCCAGCTTTTCTACTCAGCTTGACTAATGAAAGGATCCTTTAGCCCTGAAGGGACTGAATTTTTAATTGAATTGTTTTATGGTATTATAGTTGTTGCAATTGTTTTTTCACAGTTATTACTGAGTACTGAAGCACCAAGAGATGCTTCCACAAATCACTTGTTTTCCAGACATGTTTCTTATTGCCCACTGTGTAGCAGCAATCCTAGTTTCTCATTTAGAGTCATTCTTGAATGGGAGTACAGTACAATAGCAGTCTATTTGTGGCCAGTACCAATACCAATCCATCTGGGAACCAGGGCCAAGTATTTTCCTTTTTGGTCAGTTAGCTCTAGGGCATGTCTCCAAAAAGGCCGAGTATATTTCAGAGCTGGCTAAAGTGGGGTCTGCGCCCTTTCTTTTTGTAACTTACTTCCATATTCTGGATCTGCTCAGGCACCACGACAAACATGTCACTTCTATCATGCAGTTGGTTTCTGCCTGCTGTGTGACATGATAGACAACTCCAACTCACAGTCCCTAAATATCCCATGATCAGGTCTTACATCTTTACTAGGGCTATTAGTAGCATAGGAACTATTTTTCAAGGACTGATTGCTCTGTGCCACAAAAAGCATGGGCTTGCTGGGAAATTCTGAGTCTGTACAGTGACTCTTCTACTATGGCTTATCAGAGACTGCACAAAGCCTTTTTAAAATACACTTCCATCATCATCAGATATGCTAGGTTATATGATCTTAATGTCCAGACAGTCCGCACCCAACTTAGACTTCCTGCAGGACCTTATGCTGCTCTGGAAACTATTCAAAACAGTTAGTATTGTAAGTCTCCTAGTAAAAAGGTCAAAATAGAATTTTCAGATTTTCTCCAAATATCAAAAAGGGCCACCAAGTGGTCGCCTCTTTTCTCATCATAGGTGTACAAAATGCATTGATTTGTCCTTTTTTAAGGGGAATTCTTCAGTATTTTCCTGACTGTTGGATACCTGTAAACTTCATAATAGAAACTTCAAATACCTGAGTCATCATTGTATTTATCTTTTGCGTGTGTGCTCAGTCACTCAGTCGTGTCTGACTCTTTGTGACCCCATGGAAAGCCTGCCAGGCTTCTCTGTCCATGGAATTCTCCAGTCAAGAATTCTGGCATTGGTTGCTATTTCCTCCTCTAGGGGATCTTCTGGACCTCGGGCCATGTCTGAGAATCCTGCATTGGTAGGCAGATTCTTCACCACTGAGCCACCCTGAAGTGAAGTGAAGTCGCTCAGTCGTGTCCAACTCTTTGCAACCTCATGGACTGTAGCCTACTGGACTCCTCCATCCATGGGATTTTCCAGGCAAGAATACTGGAGTGGGTTGTCATTTCCTTCTACAGGGGAACTTCCTGACCCAGGGATCGAACCCGGGTCTCCCACATTGTAGGCAGATGCTTTACCGTCTGAGCTACAAGGGAAGCTCTCTGACAATTCTGTCTACCAGATTATTTACTTCTCTTGAGTTCCAATTAGTGTTATTTCACATTGTAATCAACCATTAATGTTCTGAAGAATGTCAGAGTGATCAAATTTCCTGTAAAACAGAATAGTTCCCTGAGGACAGAGAATGGGATAGTTAACAGTCTTGAGAAAGGACTTTCCCCTGTGAAAGAAAGCTTCTTTTTACTCCTGTACTGTTAGCAATTGAGAAGAATATGTCCAGTAGACCAAGAGCTATATACAAAGTTCCAGAGGCTATGTCTATATGTCAGTAAAGAACTACTTCTAGCACAGAAGCAACTATGAAAAAAGCTATCATTTGGTTAAGTTTATAATTGCCCATCTTCAGGTACTATAATCCATCTTCTTTTTCAGAGACAAATAAGTGAACTGAAAAAAGATTTTGGTGGGAGGTAGCAATAGTATCTAAAATTCTTCCTGGGTAGCAATATTGCCTTTTTTTTTTTTTTTTTTAACAATCTGACAGAGTTCAGTGGTGGGTTAAAGTGCTTTCCCTTATCCTTCCTACCATATGATCTTATACCATAGGTCAGAGAACTAGTGTGAATGTATACCAATTGCTTTATATATCCAGTCAATTATATACTTAGAGACTGAAGAATTAACTGAATCAATCAGTCTGAATTTTGGACCATGATGCTATGGATTTGGGTCAAAACTGTCTCTATTACTCAGTTTTTATAAGTGAGGTGAAATGATAGTTACTCAGTTGTGTCCAACTCTTTGTGACCCCATGAACTATACAGTCCATGGACTTCTCCATGCCAGAATACTGCAGTGGATAACCTTTCCCTTCTCCAGCTGATCTTCCCAACCCAGAGATTGAACCAGGGTCTCCTGCATTGCAGGTGGATGCTTTACCAGCTGAGCCACAAGAGAAGCCCAAGAATACTGGAGTGGGTAGCCTATCCCTTCTCCAGTGGATCTTTCCAACCCAGGAATTGAACCAAGGTCTCCTGCATTGCAGGTGGATTCTTTACCAACTGAACTATCAGGGAAGCCCTTCACAAATCAGAGCACTCACAATAAGCTTTCAGATCCTCTGGTGTCAGTATCTTAAAAGGCCTTGTATAGGGTCACAGATCTCTTTAGGAAATTATTAAAGAAATTAAAGAAATGTTTATCATATATGCTTGTGAAGATGTTTTGTCAAGGGAATCTAATTTCTTTGCTATGAGTGGAATTTAACATGAATTTCTACCAAATTCATGTTAAAATTCTAATCTCCACAATATCTTAGAATATGACTGTATTTGGGGATAGTTTTTTTTTTTTAAACAGATAGTTAATTTAAATTGAGGTCATTAAGGTGGGCCCTAATCCAGTAAGACTGTGTCCTTATAAGAAGAGGAAATTGGACACAGGTAGATACAGAGGGATTTGAACTATTCAAATCCCTAAAGGATGATGTCATCAAGGTTTTGCATTCATTATATGAGCAAATATGGAAGACCCAGCAGTGGCCACAGGACTGGAAAAGGTAAATCCTCATCCCAATTCCGAAGAAAGTTAGTACCAAAGAATGTCGAACAATTGTACTCATCTACCATACTAGTAAGGTTGTGCTTAAAATCTTGCATGCTAGGCTTCAGCATTATGCAAACCAAGAACTTCCAGATGTCCAAGCTAGGTTTAGAAAAGGAAGAGGAACTAGAGATCAAATTGCTAACATTTGCTGTATTATAGAGAAAGCAAGGGAATTTCAGTAAAACAGCTATCTATCTCTCTTTCATCAGCTACACTTAAGCCTTTGATTGTGTGGATCATGACTAACTGTGGAAAGCTCTTAGAGAGATGGAAATACCAGACCATCTTACCTGTCTCCTGAGAAACTTGTATGCAGGTCAAGAAGCAACAGTTAGAACCCTGTATGGAACAAATTATTGGTTCAAGATCAAGAAAGGAGTATGGCAGGGCTGTCTGCTGTTACCCCTGTTTGTTTAACCTGTACTCTGAGCACATCATGAGAAATGCCAGGCTGGATGAGTTACAAGCTAGAAAAAAGATAGGTGAGAGGAACATCAACAACCTCAGATATGTGGATGATACCACTCTAATGGCAGAAAGCGAAGAGGAACTAAAGAGCCTCTTGATGAGGGTGAAGGAAGAGAGTGAAAGAGCTGATTTATGACTAAATGTTTTAAAAAAATTAGATCATGGCATCTGGCTGCATTACTGTATGGCAAATATAAGGAGAAAAGGTAGAAGTAGTGACAGATTTACTCTTGGGCTCCAAAATCACTGTGAATGGTGACTGCAACCATGAAATCAGAAGACGATTGTTTCTTGGCAGGACAGCTATAACAAACCTAGACTGTGTGTTGAAAAGCAGAGACATTACTCTGCTGACAAAGGTCCATATAGATAAGGCTATGGTCTTTCCAGTGGTCGTGTATGGTTATGAGAACTGGGTCATAAAGAAGGCAGAGCACTAAAAAATTGATGCCTTTGAACTGTGGTGCTGGAGAAGACTCATGAAAGTTCCCTGGACAGCAAGGAGACCAAACCAGTCAGTCTCAAGGGAGATAAATCCTGAATATTCACTGGAAGAACTGATGCTGAAGCTGAAGCACCAGTATTTTGGCCATCTAATGTGAACAGACGACTCATTGGAGAAGTCCCTGATTGTGGAAAAGATTGAGAGCAGAAGGACAAGAGGGCATCAGAGGATTAGATGGCTGGATGGCATCGCCAATGCAATGAACATGAACTTGGGCAAACTCTGGGAGATATGAGGGTCAGGAAGGCCTGGCGTGCTGCAGTCCATGGGGTCACAAAGAGTTGGACACGACAGGATGACTGAATAACAAGGTACAGAGAGAAGATCAGTGAAGACGTAGGGAGATGATTATCTCCAATCTAGGGGGTGATGCCTCAGAAGAAACCAACTCTGCTGAGACCTGATCTCAGGTGTTCAGCCTCCAGAATTGTGAGAAAATAAATTTGTGAATATTAAGCTACCTTGTCTATGGTACTTTGTTAAAGAAACCCTAAGAAACTAATACATACTTTAATTAATGCATACTGTATATGTGGATAGATTTGTGATTAGATTTGGAAATTGGGTGAAGGATTATAATTTTGCAGTATAGTAATCTACCTTAGCCTTCTGGTTTCCAGAATTTGATTGTATTATTTTTAGTTTCTTACAGAAAATTAACATCATAACATCATATCAACTATAAATATATATATCAGCCATGAAAATTGAAAGTGAAAGTGAAAGTTGCTCAGTCATGTCCAACTCTGTGCGACCCCATGGACTATATACAGTCCATGGAATTCTCCAGACTAGAATATTGGTGTGGGTAGCCTTTTCCTTCTCCAGAGGAACTTTCCAACCCAGGGATCAAACCCAGGTCTTCACATTGCTGGCAGATTCTTTACCAGCTGAGCCACAAGGGAAGCCCAAATATCAGCCATAAATACATATATATGATGCTTAAATGTATATATTTATAATTATATATTATATTTATAATTATATATTATATAATATAATATTATATAGATATAATTTTTTAGCCCTCCTTTACCACTGATTTCTATGGGTTCAGATAGTCTGCCATTCTAGTCTTACTCTAACTTTTAAGTGCTGCATCTGTTTTCTAGTATTCTGGAATTCTAGAATTCCTGTTGATACCATTGGGTCCAGTAGGAAGCATCTCCTACTCTTACCCCTGTCTGCAGAGACCTTATGCACTAAGCTTGTCAAAGATGCTAGTGCCTCTCTTACTAGCACGTTTCTTATAATCTTTGTGAAGATATGTCCCCTGGGTCCTGCCAGGAAACATAATCAGGTGGCAGGTTTTCTAGTCTCCTAGTTAATTCATTCAGGTGTTTTCATTTTCCGAAGTTTTAGATCCCTTTCTCAATACCATTCCAAGGAAGTCTCGTAATCTCTATTTAATAGAGAATTATCACTGGATCCAAGCTTCAAAGAGCCACTCATGTTGTATGTTAGGATCAAAGCTAGGTGCCGTTACTAAGATACTGAACTCTGAGTTACAGGATTCTAATCCAATAAATTGTCTTCTATTCAAACTTATTTTCTTCTTTATCACCACCACCCCGCCCCACCCCCCGCCATTGACCACTACTCACTGTAGTAGCCTCAAGACCACTTTCTTGTTGTTCACCTGCCAAGTCATATCCAACTCTTTGCAACCTCACGGGCTGCCAGACACCAGGCTTCCTTGTCCTTCACCATCTCCCGGAGTTTGCTCAAACTCATGTCCATTGAGTTCATGATGCCATCCAATCATCTCATCCTCTGTCATCTCCTTCTCCCCAAAGAAATCAAAGGCTTTAGTGTAGTCAATGAAGCAGAAATGGATGTTTTTCTGGAATTCTCTTGCTTTTTCTGTGATCCAACAGATGTTAGCAATTTGATCTCTGATTTCTCTGTCTTTTCTAAATCCAGTGTGTACATCTGGAAATTCTCAGTTCACATACTGTGGAAGCCTAGTTTGAAGGATTTTGAGCATTACCTTGCTATAATGTGAAATGAGCATAATTGTATGGTAGTTTGAATATTGTTTAGCGTTGTCCTTCTTTGGGATTGGAATAAAAACTGACCTTTTCCAATCCTATGGCCACAGCTGCGTTTCTACATTTTCTGGCTATATTGAGTGCAGCACTTTAACAACATCATGTTTTAGGCTTTTATGTATGAGTAAGTGGTCTTGCTTTTTCATTTAGAACCCCATGAACAGTATGAAAAGACAAGACCACCTAGCACACGTGTATTCCTCTAGTTTCTGCTGGTGCATATTAGCAGTCCTTGAAATTCCTTCAGTATTTAAGAAATTGTATTTCCCTGTTTGGACTATACTGAGACCGATCCTTGGTTTTTGACCTGATAACAGTAAGGAGTTGAGAATATAAACTGTGAAAAGGACAAGCAAAATATGTCTAGACATTTTTCCTATAGTCTTTGCAGAGTAGTTAAGAATTGGAAGGTCACTTTATCAATGGGGAGAAGCCTGCTCTTGTACTGCCTTGAAGAGTTCACGGTTATCTGTGGATTCAAGGTTCTTATAATTTTTTTACCAAAAAATCTCCACTGAATTTTTTCAGTTATATTTTATACATTTTCTTATTAGGGCTCAGATTCTGACTTAGCAGCTCTATCAAGACTGTGCGTTTATTTCTTTGCAGCTCTACCAACTCACAATAATATCTTGTGCCTGTTTTTTGGTACAGTATATCCTGCGTGGCTATACTAGATATGGATTTTCTCAAACAGTCTTCTGGAGTCCTATCTTTTCAAGCATGCTTTAATTTTATAGTAGGCCAAATGGAACCTGCCATTTCTTTTCTCAATGGTTTCAAAGCAATTAATTCATTTTATAAGATTAAATCCTACAAAATAGTATTTTGGTAGCCATGAATGCCAACACTTTAGGTTTCCATTAGTATTTCATTCTAATTTCCTAAAGGTGATATTCTCACAAACTGTGGTGCTTTTGTGTGCTATGATCCTACCACACATCTATCAACTGATTGGAGCTTTATCCAGTTTCCAAAACCCATTCTGAAGATCTGTTACATAGAATTAATTAAAATAACAACTGCCTTAGCGTGGGTACCAAGAAAGTATAGCCTGAGAGAAAGGATTACACACAGAGAATCGGAGTGAGGAATAAGAGAGTAAAATGGGGAAGGAGAGAAAATTAAAATAAAGATGCATTATTAAGTTGGCAATCAGTATGAGAAACTGCAGGTTGATTTCACTGCATTTTATGGAGTGTTTTATGAAATGTGTCTTAGAATGATCTGCCTGGGGGATGAAAGGAGGAAGCATTTATCCATTGGCTTTCATCTCACATTGATTAAGGATGGCTCCTGGGCATTCACTCTCCCACACTTCTAGATTGGTCATGCTTAAATGCTAAGCAGGTATTTGCTGACATCCCACACTGTGGCATTAAAAAATTCATGAAGACAAGAGATATGAAGCAATGACCTAAAATTTCACCTATTTGAAGCTTATCAAAGTTAGTGAGGATGGGTCACTGAAACAGCAGCTGGAATAAGAGATGAGGTCAGGAACAATTGAAGTGGGGGCACAGGAAGTCTGATTTGCAGGCCAATAACTGGCTTTATTGGTAAATGATATGTTCAAATATTTCCTTTTATAAATCATTAGGTTTGTGAGAAAGTCTCATACAATTGGACTTTCAACTACAATGTAGATTTATTTTAGGTCTTGATTGTAAATAATAAAGGAATTGATAAAAATAAAGAATTCTGTAGCGTCCCTGTGTGCAAGTTACAGCGTGGGTTCCCAGTTTGTTGAAAGTCTCATCATAATTCTTTTCTCCTAATTTCTATAGCTGAATTTGCCTATCACTACATTTAGCAATGATTTGTATCTAGTAGATATTATACAACAGAGTGGTGTTGCTATGGATAAAATATGATGCATTATTTCACTCATAAATATTTGCTTGAATTAGATCAAAGCTCATTAGCAACTATATAAAAAGTGAAGCGATTTTTCAGGAATTCATTAGTTCCTGTTAGAAATACAAGTTGGAGTCCAGATGAGATGTGAGCTTTTTTTGCCCTTCATAGTTTTGGGTATTGGTTTTCCAAATGATCAAGGACAATGGTGATAGTTTGTATGTTATTCATCATTATTGTTGTTAGGATCTCTGGTACACTATAGACATGAAATAAATGAATATATATCTAAATTATTTTCATTTCCATGGCTTTTCTATTCACTTTTATATAACTTATCACCTCTTACTAGAATTTCATTTTTACAGGATGCAATGCGTAAATGGAACTGAGATTTGAGGCATTGAGGTGTGTCTCATATTGTATACAATGAGTATGAATAAATAAATAATGCATCATCTTTCAGATGAATTATTTCCTTATTCTTTCCTCTGTACTTTGTCATTACTAATTTAACTTTGGTTAATTTTACCAAAACCAACTTTTTATTTTATGGTAAAAATTCTCTTTTTGTGTTATGCTGCTGCTGCTGCGTCACTTCAGTCGTGTCCGACTCTGTGCAACCCCATAGACACCAGCCCACCAGGCTCCCCCATCCCTGGGATTCTCCAGGCAAGAACTCTGGAGTGGGTTGCCATTTCCTTCTCCAATGCACGAAAGTGAAAAGTGAAAGTGAAGTCGCCCAGTCTTGTCCTAAGCTGATCTTCCCAACCCAGGGATTGATCCCAGGTCTCCTGCACTTCTAGCAGATTCTTTACTGACTGAGCTACCAGGAAAGGCTAGCTAACCATAGACTATTTGGGTAGGCCCTAAATGCCATCACAAGTGTCTTTATAAGAGAAAGGCAAAAGGAATTTCGAGAGACACATAGAAGAGATGAAATTTCTATAAAAGTAGAAACAGAAATCGGAGTTATGTGCCTCAAGCCAAGTAATGCTGGCAAGGAATGCTGGAAGATGCAAGAAGCAGAATCTGCCCTAGGGCTTCCAGAGGAAGTAAAGCCCTGCCAATATCTTGATTCTGTAGGCCTGGCCTCCAGAATATGTATTTCTATCATTCTGAGCTACCAAATTTGTGGTAATTTGTCACCATAGCCTCTAATAATGAATACGATGACTTTCCAGTATTAGAAAGATGGCATGCATTTAATCAGTTACGTACTTTTACCCAGGATCTTGATACTTCGATGACAGTGAAGTAGAATATATTCACAATCATATAATGGAAAGTCCACTGTAGTCAGTGGGCATATGTTCTATGTAACTTGAGCATCTTGCAGTGCTGGTATCTATCCTGATGCAGTGTTCTGCTAATTTATGTTTTTTTGCATGTTAGAAGCTACCTTAGCTTCTATTTTCCAAGCTTGGTTCCCTACACTCCTAGTATATTGCCAGACTTCATGTTTTGTTGTTGTTACCAACAAACATGTTTGTTTGTTTTCAAAGAAATCCCTTGAAACCATGGTGGGTTTTTAGAAATTGCAATTCTTGATCTACCTGAAGGGTGAGAAGAAAAATGAACCCGCCTATGCTATTGGTAGAAATGTAAATTTGTACAGCCATTGTGGGGAACAGTATGGAGATTCCTTAAAAAACTAAAAATAGAGTTGCCCTGTGTTGTACTTAGTCACTCAGTCATGTCTGACTCTTTGTGACCCCATGTACTATAGCTGGCCAGGCTCCTTTGTCCAAGGGAATTCTCCAGGCAAAAATGGAGAGTCGGTTGCCATGCCCTTCTCCAGGGATCTTCCTGACCCAGGGATTGAACCTTTATCTCTTTTGTCTCCTGCACTGGCAGGCAGCTTCTTTACTACTAGCGCCACCTGGGAAGCCCAGAGTTGCCATATGATCCTGCAGTCCCACTCCTGAGTATGTATCTGGAGAAAACTAATTCAGAAAAAGATATATGCACCCCAATGTTCATTGAAGTACTACTTACAATAGCCGAGACCTGGAAGCAACCTAAATGTCCACTGCCATAGGAATGGATAAAGAAGATGTAGTGTATACACAGTGGAATATTACTTAAACCAAAAGAAGAATGAAATAATGCCATTTGTAGCAACACAGATGGATCTAGAGATTATCATCCCAAATAAAGCAAGTCAGACAAAGACAAATATCACATTGCTTACATGGGGGATCTAAAAAAAAGATAACACATGAAGTATTTACAAAATGCAAATAGACTGATACACATAGAAAGCAAATTTATAGTACCAAAGGGGGAAGTGGAGGGAGGGATAAATTTGAAGGTTGCAATTAATATATACACACTACTATATATAAAATAGATAACCTACAATGACCTACTGGATAGCACAGTGAACTATACTCAATATTTTTGATGTTTTTGAACTGTGGTGTGGGAGAAGACTCCTGAGAGTCCCTTAGATTGCAAGGAAATCAAACCAGTCAATCCTAAAGGAAATCAATGCTGAATATTCACTGGAAAGACTGATGCTGAAGCCGAGGGCTCCAATATTTGGCCACCTGATGCGAATAACTGACTCTTTGGAAAAGACCCTGATGCTGGAAAAGATTGAAGGTGAGAAGGGGACAACAGAGGATGAGATGGTTGGATGGCATCACTGACTCGATGGACATGAGTTTGAGCAAGCTCTGGGAGTTGGTGATGGACAGAGAGGCCTGGCGTGCTGCAGTCCATGGGGTCATGAAGAGTCGGCATGACTGAGTGACTGAACTGAACTGAACTGATAAGGGAAAAGAATCTGAAAAGGATATATATATGAAACGCTGTGCTATATACATGAAACTAGCATCACGTTGTAAATCAACTACAGTTCAACAAAGAAAGAGACAAATAAAAATTCCTTGAAACTATAATTGGTTTTTATAAATGCAATTCTGGATTTGTAACTGATTCAGGAAAAATATATTAAATGCTTTGCAGTTGTAAAAAGAGAACAAACAATTTTCCTAGTACTCAAGTCTGTTTTCTTTCTTTGGTTAATAGCTAAACATACAAAATGCTTCAGTTAATCATTTTTGGATACCTATCATTATCTCTTATGTTTCTCAGAAGTCGAAATTTAATAGAAACAACTTTTTAATCTTGCAACAATACTATCCAATAACCCTTTAATAAGCAAAACCAACATCAAGTTACCTTTGAAGTAGTGCTTTGGGTTCAATACAGGTGGATCAACAATCATATTTTACTCTTTAATATTCTTTTCTATGACAATGATTAATTTTACACTTCAGGCCACTGTCCTCTGCACTCAAAAGACCTTTCCTTTGTTGTTGTGTGTTACCAATATATCAGGTTTTATGTCACCTCCTTGGATGCCATCTTTTCCCTCTGTGTTCTCACATAGCCAAATACCTTTATTGAAGTTTAATATGCCTTAGGGGCACAGTGAACTTTGCAGTGATTAATTGGAAAGGCTTTAGATTTACACAAGACATTTCTCAAAATATTGCATATATTAAAGAAGTGTTAGGAAACTAAATAAACAGGAGGTGGACATTTGCACTACTATAATCCAAACAAACTTGATGCTCTGTTTAGTGTCTTTAGCTTCTCTTAACCTCTGTTTACATAATGTCCTGTAGACAAACCATTCTCTGGGGGGAAATCAGTAAAAATGTTAGGTGATTCATAACAAAATTATGGCTTAATTACTTTTTTTCACTACTTGGTTATAATTTTATACAGAAACAGCCTTTGGTACACGGGTTAGTTATTTCTCCTGTCAAATGGAATTCATAGAAAGTTAGTTATAATATCCTATGCTCTTTATCCTTTACTCAAGTGGGATACTTAAACAATAAAAGGAAATTAAATAGCTATCCAAGAGACTAAACACATGCCAATCTGGGACACTGGGGCTGAAGGTATATACTATTTGTTCCCACCTCCACAGTTCTCTCTGACAGTGAATGTCCAGCCTTCAGTTCAGTTCAGTTGCTCAGTCGAGTTCAACTCTTTGTGACCCATGGACTGCAGCATGACAGGCTTCCCTGTCCATCACAAACTCCTGGAGCTTACTCAAATTCATGTCCATTGGGTCGGTGGTGCAATCCAACCACCTCATCCTCTGTCATCCCCTTCTCCTCCCACCTTCAATCTTTTCCAGCATCAGGGTCTTTTCCAATGAATCAGTTCTTCACATCAGGTGGTCAAAGTATTGGAGTTTCAGCTTCAGCATCAGTCCTTCCAGTGAATATTCAGGACTGATTTCCTTTAGAATTGACAGGATTGATCTCCTTGCAGTCCAAGAGACTTTCAAGAGTCTTCTCCAATACCACAGTTCAAAAGCATCAATTCTTTGGTGCTCAGCTTTCTTCATAGTCCAGCTCTCACATCCATACGTGACTACTGGAAAAACAATAGCTTTGACTAGATGGACTTTTGTTGGTAAAGTTATGTCGCTGCTTTCTTTTTTTTAATTTTTATTTTTACTTTATTTTACTTTACAATACTGTATTGGTTTTGCCATACATTGACATGAATTCGCTACGGATATACATGAGTTCCCAATCCTGAACCTCCCTCCCACCTCCCACCCCATATCATCTCTCTGGATCATCCCCATGCACCAGCCCCAAGCATCCTGTATCCTGTATCGAACATAGACTGGCGATTCATTCCTTACATGATAGTATACATGTTTCAATGCCATTCTCCCAAATCATCCTACCCTCTCCCTCTCCCTCAGGGTCCAAAATTCTGTCTAGGTTGGTCATAACTTTTCTTTCAAGGAGCAAGCATCTTTTAGTTTCACATCTGCAGTTACCATCTGCAGTGATTTTAGAGCCCCCCCCCCCCCCCCAAATAAAATCTCTCACTGTTTCCATTGTTATCCCATCTATTTCCCATAAAGTGATGGGACTGGATGCCATGATCTTAGTTTTCTGGATGTTGAACTTCAAGGCAACTTTTTCCCTCTGCTCTTTCACTTTCATCAGGAGGCTTTTTAGTTCTTCTTCACTTTCTGCCATAAGAGTGGTGTCATCTGCATATCTGAGGTTATTGATATTTCTCCTAGCAGTATTTATTCCACCTTGTGCTTCCTCCAGCCCAGAGTTTTTCATGATGTACTCTGCATATAAATTAAATAAGCAGGGTGACAATATACAGCCTTGATGTACTCCTTTCCTGATTTGGAACCAGTCTGTTGTTCCATGTCCAGTTTTAACTGTTGCTTCTTGACCTGCATACAGATTTCTCAGGAGGCAGCTAAGGTGGTCTGGTATTACCATCTCTTTAAGAATTTTCCATAGTTTGTTGTGATCCACACAGTCAAAGGCTTTGGCATAGTCAATAAAGCAGAAGTACATGTTTTTCTGGAACTCTCTTGCTTTTTAGATGATCCAGTGAATTTAGGCAATTTGATCTCTGATTCCTCTGCCTTTTAGTTGCTTATGAAAAGAAAAAGTATTACATTTCACATGGTCTTCACATTTTGAATGATTAAAATCAACATTGTCGCTATCTCCTTGTAGAAACAGATAAAACTGTCACTCTGGGGCATTGGTATAGACCCTCAGTAATTATTATCTATCGTCCTCAAAGATATCTAAAAGCATAATATCTTCATAATACCATTGCTGTCTATTGATGGGCTTCTGTATTTTTATTGCAACTATATTATTTCAATCTCAGAATAACATTTCTTGAGGTATCTTTTAAAAAATTAAGTAATGAATTTATACTGTTAACTATACCACCTGTGTATATTTGTCTTTTCCAGAAAAAAAAAAAAAAAGATAACTCTCCTTTAATGCCATTCTAAAATGACGTTATGGCAATAATACAGATAAATTATGGGGTCATGCTTTGCATTTGGGGGAATTTTTATATGTTCAGAATGATAAGGTTGAAGGGACTTGAAAGATTTTTAAAAATTAATATCCATATTTTTCAGAAGGAAAAAGATGAGTCAATGTGTAATTGCATGTCAAAAGTCACACAGTTTAAGGCAGAAGTAATACTCTTGTGTGAGTCTCCTGATGCCTGGTTCTATACAAGACTTCATAAATGATTCACAGCAGAATGTTTTAGGCAGTACGTTTATTTAGTGCATATTTGGAAACATTGATTTGATAGTGTTTTTTGGACTCATATTTAGTTTATGTCAATAGTTTCATAGAAAGAAGACTCTGGGAATTAGTCCTGCCTTGGCAATTACTTTGTTATCACATAGATTACCTCATATTCCTTACCTGATGACCAGATTATGTGACTTCTAAGGCCTCTTCCAGTCGTTAAACCTTGTTCTACATCTACCACCCCCAAAATAGGAAACAGCAACCTACTCCAGTATTCTTGCCTGCAAAATTCCATGGATAGAGAAACCTGGTGGGCTTCAGTCCATGGGTTAGACTGAAGTTGCAGAGTTGGACATGACTGAGCATGCACACTTGCATGCTATTATTCTACCTGGGGGAACTCTTCAGTTCAGTTCAGATCAGTTCAGTCGCTCAGTCGTGTCTGACTCTTTGCACCCCATGAATTGCAGCACGCCAGGCCTCCCTGTCCATCACCAACTCCCGGAGTTCACTCAAACTCATGTGCATCAAGTCGATGATGTCATCCAGCCATCTCATCCTCTGTCGTCCCTTTCTCCTCCTTCCTCCAATCCTTCCCAGCATCAGAGTCTTTTCCAATGAGTCAACTCTTCGCATGAGATGGCCAAAGGACTGGAGTTTCAGCTTTAGCATCATTCCTTCCAAAGAACACCCAGGACTGATCTTTAGAATGGACTGGTTGGATCTCCTTGAAGTCCAAGGGACTCTCAAGAGTCTTCTCCAACACCACAGTTCAAAATCATCAAATCTTCAACTCTCAGCTTTCTTCACAGTCCAACTCTCACATCCATACATGACTACTGGAAAAACCATAGCCTTGACTAGACAGACCTTTGTTGGCATAGTAATGTCTCTGCTTTTCAATATGCTATCTAGGTTGATCATATCTTTTCTTCCAAGGAGTAAGCGTCTTTTAATTTCATGGCTGCAGTCACCATCCTCAGTGATTTTGGAGCCCAAAAAAATAAAGTCTGACACTCTTTCCACTGTTTCCCCACCTGTTTCCCATGAAGTGATGGGACTGGATGCCATGATCTTCGTTTTCTGAATGTTGAGTTTAAGCCAACTTTTTCCCTCTCCTCTTTCACTTTCATCAAGAGGCTTTTTAGCTCCTCTTCACTTTCTGCCATAAGGGTGGTGTCATCTGCATATCTGAGGTTATTGATATTTCTCCCGGCAATCTTGATTCCAGCTTATGTTTCTTCCAGTCCAGCATTTCTCATGATGTAGTCTGCATATAAGATAAATAAGCAGGCTGACAATATACAATGTACTCCTATTTGGAACTGGTCTGTTGTTCCATGTCCAGTTCTAACTGTTGCTTCCTGACCTGCATATAGGTTTCTCAAGAGGCAGGTCAGGTGGTCTGGTATTCCCATCTCTTTCAGAATTTTCCACAGTTTATTGTGATCCACACAGTCAAAAGCATTGGCATAGTCAATAAAGCAGACATAGATGTTTTTCTGGAACTCTCTTGCTTTTTCAATGATCCAGTGGATGTTGGCAATTTGATCTCTGGTTCCCCTACCTTTTCTAAAACCAGCTTGAACATCTGAAAGTTTACGGTTCATGTATTGCTGAAGCCTGGCTTGGGGAATTTTCAGCATTACTTTACTAGAGTGTGAGATGAGTGCAATTGTGCGGTAGTTTGAGCATTCTTTGGCATTGCCTTTCTTTGGGATTGGAATGAAAACTGACCTTTTCCAGTCCTGTGGCCACTGCTGAGTTTTCCAAATGTGCTGACATATTGAGTGCAGCACTTTCACAGCATCATCTTTCAGGATTTGAAATAGCTCAACTGGAATTCCACCACCTCCACTAGCTTTATTCATAGTGATGCTTTCTAGGCCCACTTGACTTCACATTCCAGGATGTCTGGCTCTAGGTGAGTGATCACACCATCATGATTATCTTGATCATGAAGATCTTTTTGTACAGTTCTTCTGTGTATTCTTGCCACCTTTTCTTAATATCTTCTGCTTCTGTTAGGTCCATACTATTTCTGTCCTTTATCGAGCCCATCTTTGCATGAAATGTTTCCTTGATATCTCTAATTTTCTTGAAGAGATCTCTAGTCTTTCCCATTCTGTTGTTTTCTTCTATTTCTTCGCATTGATGGCTGAGGAAGGCTTTCTCATCTCTCCTTGCTATTCTTTGGAATTCTGCATTCAGATGCTTATATCTTTCCTTTTCTCCTTTGCTTTTCACTTCTTTTCACAGCTATTTGTAAGGCTTCCCCCACAGCCATTTTGCTTTTTTTCATTTCTTTTCCATGGGGATGGTCTTGATCCCTGTTTCCTGTACAATGTCACGAACCTCCATCCATAGTTCATCAGGTACTCTATCAGATCTAGGCCCTTAAATCTATTTCTCACTTCCACTGTATAATCATAAGGATTTGATTTAGGTCATACATAAATGGTTTAGTGATTTTCCCTACTTTCTTCAATTTAAATCTGAATTTGACAATAAGGAGTTCATGATCTGAGCCACAATCAGCTCCCAGTCTTTTTTTTTTTTTTTTGTTGACTGTATAGAGCTTTTCCATTTGGCTGCAAAGAATATAATCAATCTGATTTCAGTGTTGACCATCTGGTGATGTCCATGTGTAGAGTCTTATCTTGTGTTGTTGGAAGACAGTGTTTGCTATGACCAGTGCATTTTCTTGGCAAAACTCTATTAGCCTTTGCCCTGCTTCATTCCATATTCCAAGGCCAAATTTGCCTGTTACTCCAGATGTTTCTTGGCTTCTTACTTTTACATTCCAGTCCCCTTTAATGAATTAACAAGGCAGAATTCTTGAGGAATGGTGTTGTTTCTTACCTCTCTTTACAGTTGAGCCAGAATCAGCCTCAGAGCCCAGTCCCACAGGTTACCTCCTGCCAGCCCCCAACAAAGCCTTTCCCTGTGACATCACCCAGCTGGGCACAGTCAGGTAGATATAGCCTGCCTGCCAGGGAGTTCACCAGGCTAAAGTGTCAAGATGTTGCCATAAGGAGCTTTGGAGTTTTCTTTGAATACTTTCTGAGGATTGGAAAAATTTGTATTCCATAAATACCTACAACATTTTAAATACATAAAAGTGATATTTTGAATAAGAAAAAAAATCTATTTTAAGATGCTAGTGAATTCAGAGTAAATTTTATCTTTTATATTCTCAAATACTGATATTATCTCATACTAAATGAATATTATCATATGGGGAGTCAGCAACTACTTTGATTTTACCAATGTCCTTATTTAGGAACAGATCTGGAGGCCAGCCTCTAGTATCTCCCCATTATCTTTTTCTTAGAAATCAGGTGAATGCTTTGTGTCTAGGGAAGGAAGAATCAAACCAATATGAACTAAGACATTTAAAATTGGTGGTGATTTAGTGAACAATATCTTCATAAAAATAGTTAAAATTTTTCTTGGAGGCGTAAAGACTTCAGCGAGTCACAGTAGGAAGTTCCAGGTGTTTTGACAGGTTTCTAAATAACAAATTTTAGAACAAGAGGATTTTTGTTGCCTCTCCAATCACACCTGCTCTGGTGTTGGGTATTATCCACTCTGCATATTCATTTTAGTCCTGAAGTTCCTCTGATTATTAGGAATCTTCACGCTTGAAAAGCTGGCTCTGCTACTCCTCCACAGAATGAGGGAGGGAAATGGCATATTTTGCAAATTTCAGTGCTTTTGAAAGAAATAATGAAAAGGAGGTGGTGCTGAATCAGAAGGCGAGCTACAGATGGAACAAAAGGTTAACTCAAATTTCTGCTGAAAATAGAAAGTAAAAATAGTAATGATGATCTATACAAGAGCAGAAAACACAGCAAAGTGAAGTTATTCAGTTTGAATCAGCAGCTTCTTTTAAAACATCCTCTGGTTGTTCAAAGGGTTTTATTTTACAAATTGTCATTCTGTAGGCATGTCTGACAACTGGTTCATTGTGTTTCTTTTACCAATTGTCAGCAATAGTCTTTCTTTGGATCCACCAAGGAACTTCACTGCTCTGAGATAGTTTCTTTGAGGACAAATGATCCAACTTTTTCTCTATGTTTGCTAAAAAAGAATTAAAAACTTAACTTTCCACTTGGTGGCTTCTCTTTATTATATTAATAGGTGCTTTCCACTTCTCCCATCACTAGAAATGGGAGTTTCCTTGCTTTTAGACATCAGTTTTTTGTCTGTCTGGTACCTCACCCATAAAAAAGATACTCTCTGTTCTCACAGAGGTTGCATTGGTGTTAAAAAACTGCTTTTTATTAGAGACTTCTGTGGAATGTACAAGTGGTATATGTATGGTAATGTGACTGAAATACAATAACCCCTCCTGAGCATTCCACAGTGTGGCTTTGAATAGGTACCAAGCAATCTGACAGGATTGGCTTCAGTTACTTCTCACTTTTGAACAGTTTCAGAGCTCCTAAATCAGAATAAAATCATCCTTGCTTAAGAAAAAGATAGAGAGTAACACATTCTTAGAGAGCTACAAGCGACAGTGAGAGAAGAGGCATATTAAATCCAGAGATTAATACTTGAGAGTCATTTCTCTGTTATAAACAAAATCTTTAAAATTATATTGAAAAAGTATTGCTTTAAAAATATGTTGACTCTTGTCCAAAGTGTTCTATCTCTATTAGTAACACAACAGACTAGTTGCAGATTTTTTAATTTTTTTTCCATTCAAGGACTCTTATGAACAAATAATGTCTTAGGTCTACGTAAGGCTTAAATGTAAACACATTGATTTACAAGTGTGACAGGCACGTTCAAATAGAACATGGCATCATCATCACATTCTGATAATATAGATATTAAAACCCCTGTAATAGATGATGAATTTGCTGTTTAGGAAGGCAATGTCACTTGCTTAAGATCACTGTGTGAGAGACTCCTAGTTTTATATCAGTATATTTCATGGATTTTTGGCTATATACATGACCATGAATGAAGACAGTGTTTCCCAGATTGCTTTGAATCTATGAGTAAGTCTTGGCCTACATGGCATAAGCATACATTCTCTGTGTAGGGCTCTACACAGGGCTCTGTGTACAGCTCTGTGTTTGCTCTCCTTCTTGTTAGCTCTAGTAGGGGTCCGATGGTGCGAGCTTGGCAGCCAGTGTGGACACTTCTGGTGGTGCAACAGAAGAATAAGATAGGAGGCACTTACCTTTGATTAGCATCCTTAAACATGGCAGAAGAAAAGTTTGGGAGTTCATACCAGATTATATCTTTGATAGCCATAAGATACAATAAAATCTAGCCCATGTGTTCAGTTACAAACTGTACCACTTCAATATAGCTGGCATGTGTCAATATTGTAGATCTTTGTACTCCTTCTTGAGTCTAGCCTATTTAAGATTTCTCCAATACTGTTAAAAATGATTGTTTTATCACATTTTATGGTATAGCAGACTATATTATGATATGGATTCATTTAAAATACTTGAAGCACTAAGGATTTTAAAGTGCTTTTCAAGCATTAATTTTTATGTAAGTAAAAATGCCCACACTATAACAGTTTATTGAGATGTAAATGAAGATATTAAAATCCTTTACAAAAGTCACTGGAACTTGTATGAAAGAGGGAGCTAGGATAAGAATTGAAGCTGTTAGACTTGATTTCCTCTCCTATCACCAATCTGTCTTATTCACTTCCTTCCAGTGGATTCTTCTAGTAAAACTCCTATTTCCTTCAAACAGCTGGTAGTAGTCTTATCTCCTAATGATATACACCACATTAAAAAAATACTACTAATCTAAACATTCTACTCTGTGAAGATAAGTGTATGGTTTGGAAGCTGAAAAATGCTGACTATATGATTACATTCCTGTCTGCTTGTATAATACATGATCATGAAGCCATTCATCATTCTTCCCGTGGACTTAATTTTGGGGCTGGGTAAAGGGAAGATGAAGTAAGCAGAGAATCAATCAACTTTCACTCGGCAGACAATAGTTCTGGCTCTGCTGTTCTACATGCTGTTTATTTTAAAGGCGATTATAGAGAGCTTTAGTGACTTGTCAGTTAGCCACAGAGCCATGGCTTATCTCTGTATTTCAAAAGACACTAGCTTAGGAATCTTTATCCCACTCCATGCTGCTTCTTTTATCCTTCCTTTAACCTTTTGGGAAGGAAGAAAAATGTTTAAAATCATAGTTAGGCCCCTTTATTATTTGGGTGATGATGAGGCAACTTGATGAACTTCTCTCTCTAGTTATTCAAAGAATCTAATAATCATCTCTACATGATGTTAAAATGAGACAGTATATGTAAAATCCTTTGCACAGAGCCTGACACATTGTAAGTGCTTGGTAACTTATTTGTTCCAAAATTGTTTAATAAGCAATGAAAAAACAACAGATAAGAGGAATACTTGGTGAGGTTAAGGAATTTATTTTTTCAAAGCTGAAAAAAATTACTTCTGAATTTTCAATTACGGGAGAAAAACAGATTGGGAAAAAGTCTAATGTGGGTAAATGAAGGAGCATTAATTCTCTTTCATAGAAGCACAAACTTCATAGAAGCATAAACAGTTTATGTTTGTAGAGTGCAGCAAATATGAGTTTTGATCAACCATAAATAGAATAGAATTTTCAAAAGTATTATGGTTTATCTTAATTTTGAAATGAATTTATAAGTTCATGCCTTTGAGTGGTTAAAACCTAAGAAGTACCTTTGAATTCGCACTATTTTTCTGAGTATTTGTTGAACACATGAAGAAATAAATGTTTATAATATAATTAAGAGAGACAGTCATTTTCTTAGTAAGAGCAAGTCAAGATTTGTTTTTCAGAAACAAAGAAACAAACACATAAAACGTAGTCAACTAACCAGTGACTAGTTTAAGCTGAAGATTAAAAGTCATTATAAACATTATGAAGGGATTTTCTGAAGTTCCAATGATGGAATGCTGAATTCAAGTTTATTTATCACTGAATAATAACAGTCATTCTACTGATATTTATTGAGAGATTATAGGATTCAGTTTCATTAAGAAAGCACTTCTTTTCTAATAGTGAGGAGAAATGAACATGATTTTTCTACTTTCACAGTTCATAGCCTAGAGAGGAAGATAGGCTTTAATTAATAACAAAAACATAAAACTGTCTCTAACCCCTATGCACAGAGGAGAAATTCAAGGTGCTATGAAACATACATAAAGAATTTAACCTAAAAAAGGAGATCAGGAAAGTGACAGTTATGCTGAGATCTGAAGTAGGAGTGAACCCAATGAAGCAAAACGACCTTTTACAATGATATCATGGCTAGAAGAAGCATAGCCAGTGTGGCTGAAGCAGAGAAGGGAGCCCAGTGAGAGATCAGAGTGGAAAGTCTCTTGGAGAAGACTGTGTGAGTAAGTGATAGCCACTCTGTCATGTCTGATTCTTTGTGACCCCATGGACTGTAGCCTGCCAGGCTCCTCTGTGCATGAAATCCCCCAGGCAAGAACACTGGAGTGGGTTGCCATTTCTTTCTCCAGGGTATCTTCCCCACCCAGGGATCAAACACAGGCCTCCCACATTGCAGGCAGATTCTTTACCATCTGAGCCACCAGGGAAGACTTGAAAGAGCACTAAAAACACTGGCAAGGAGTTTTGTGTTTATAGCTAAGCACATTGAAAGTTCATTTACATAATTTATGTCTTTGTTGGGGGTAGGGGCATGGAGGGTGAAGATGTAATCAGATATGCTCTTTGTAAGGATCTCCCTAAATGCAATGTGAAGAATGAATGGATTTAATACAGATCACACTTCTTTCTGTGTACTTCAGGTGGGAGAGGATGGCGTTTCCTCCTCTCCCCAGATGCTTGTTAACTTCTTATGGGAACAGACTTTATATATTTGTTTTATATTTTATAGTGTTAGACTCAAATTACAAAGCAAGTTTATTTTTGTAGAGTAAATTAAAGAAGGATAAGTTTATCAGTTATTTAGATAATAGAATAATTAGGTTGGTTGCTTATTATCATTTGATTTAGTCATATGAAAAATCAAAGCTGGCTGGATAATTAGTAATCCATATCATACTCTGTTTTGAATCTTTGAATTAATAGAAAGAAATTGAAATTTAGGTAACCTCAGATATGCATATGATACCACCCTTATGACAGAGAGTGAAGAGGAACTAAAGAGCCTCTTGATGAAAGTGAAAGAGGAGACTGAAAAAACTGGCTTAAAACTCAACATTCAAAACACTAAATTCATGGCATTCAGTCTGATCACATCATGGCAAATAGATGGGGGAAAAATGGAAACAGTGAGAGACTTTATTTTTTTGGGCTCCAAAATCACTGCAGATAGTGACTGCAGCCATGAAATTAAAAGACACTTACTCCTTGGAAGAAAAGCTATGAGCAACCTAGACAGCATATTAAAAAGCAGAGACATTACTTTACCAACAAGGGTCAAACCTATGGTTTTTCCAGTAGTCATGTATGGATGTGAGAGTTGACCATAAAGAAAGCTGAGTGCCGAAGAATTAATGCTCTTGAACTGTGGTGTTGGATAAGACTCTTTAGAGTCCCTTGGACAGCAAGGAGATCCAACCAGTCAATCCTAAAGGAACTCAGTCCTGAATATTCATTGGAAGGACTGATGCTAAAGCTGAAGCTCCAATGCTTTGGCCACCTGATGCGAAGAGCTGACTCATTTGAAAAGACCCTGATGCTGGGAAAGATTGAAGGCAGGAGGAGAAGGGGATGACAGAGGATGAGATGGTTGGATGACATCACTGACTCAATGGACATGAGTTTGAACAAGCTCCAAGAGTTGGTGATGGACAGGGAAGCTTGGTGTGCTGCAGTCCATGGGGTCTCAAAGAGTCGGACATGACTGAATGACTGAACTGAACTGGTCATAATCTGTTTTGAATCCCTGAACTAATAGAAAGGAATTGAACTTTAGGTTGTGCAAATAAAACTACAAAGTGGTTGCTGAGTTGTTAATTTTTAATTTTTTGTACATTGTTCTACATCAGACCTATATGTTATCATGAATTCTCTTTTTTTCAGAAAAAAGAAAAACATGAGCAATCTAATAAACAGATTGTGCCTCCTACTTGGGATTTTTTTTTAAATTTTAATAATTCTATCAGCTCATATTGTGTTTTGAATTAAAAATGAAGTTGTTATTTTACTTAGTGGACATATTCTTGTAGGCTATGCTGAATTTTCCAAACTGTCATTTTACAGACAAATGTGCATAGAAATGGACCTACACAGGGAAAAAAATCACATATGGACACTTAAATGACTATTCTTCGAGGGTTCTCATAACATCCTTCAAAGGATTAGACAAAATGTTAGATGTTATCTAGCATGCAGATATCTGGATCATTCCAAATAAGTACTCCAAAATGATCTTTGGGTCAAATTTTAAAAAATATATCAGATATTCTAAAAAAAATGTTTTTTGAGTTTAACAGATGCTTATATCTTAAACATCTCATTCAAATTGACTTTAAACATGTATAACTGTCATTTTGTTGTGATTCAGTCACTAAGTCTTATCTGACTGTTTGTGACCCCATGGACTGCAGCCTACTAGGCTCCCCGTCCTTCACTGTCTCTCAGAGTTTGCTCAAATAATGTCCGTTGAGTCTGTGATGCTACGTAAGCATCTCATCCTCTAATGCCCTCTTCCCCTCCTGCCCTCAATCTTTCCCAGCATCATGGTCTTTTTCAGTGAGTCAGCTCTTTGTATCAGGTGGTCAAAGTATTGGAGCTTCAGCTTCAGCATCAGTCCTTCCAATGAATATTCAGGGTTTATTTCCTTTAGGACTGACAGATTTAATCTCCTTGCTGTCCAAGGGACTCTCAAGAGGCTTCTCCAGCACCACAATTTGAAGGCATCAATTCTTCAACACTCAGTCTTCTTTAGAGTCCAGCTCTCACATCTGTATATGACTACTGAAAAAGTCACAGCTTTGACTATATGAACCTTTGTCGGCAAAGTGATGTCTCTACTTTTAATATGCTGTCTAGGTTGGTCATAGCTTTCCTTCCAAGGTGCAAAAGTTCTAATTTCATGGTTGCAGTCACCCTCCACAGTGGTTTTGGAGCCCCAGAAAAGAAAAACTGTCACTGCTTCCACTTTTTCTCCATCTATGTGTCTTGAAGTGATAGGACCAGATGCCATTATCTTAGTTTTCGGACTTTTGAGTTACAAGCCAGCTTTTTCACTCCCTTCTTTCACTGTCGTCAAGAAATTCTTTAGTTTCTCTTTGCTTTCTGCCATTAAAGCGGTATCATCTGCCTATTTGAGGGTGTTGATATTTCTCCCAACAATCTAGTTTCCAGCTTGTGATTCACCATTTTGATTCCAGCTTTTCACATGATGTACTCTGCATATAAGTTATATTCACAAGATAACCGTATACAGCCTTGTTGTACTCCTTTTCCAGTTTTGAACCAGTCCATTGTTTCATTTCTGGTTCTAATTGTTGCTTCTTGACTTGCATACAGGTTTATCAGGAGGCAGGTAAAGTGCTCTGGTATTCCCATGTCTTTAAGAATTGTCACAGTGTAACAGTTTCATGTGATTCAGTTTCTTGTTATCCACACAGTCAAAATCTTTAGCATAGTCAATGAAGCATGAAGTAGATGTTTTTTTCTGGAATTCCCTTGCTTTCTCTATGATCCAGGGAATGTTGGAAATAGGATCTCTGGTTCGTCTTCCTTTTTTAAACCCAGCTTGTACATCTGGAATTTCTCAGTTCACATACTGCTGAAGCCTAGCTTGAAGGATTTTGAGCATGATCTTTATAGCATGTGAAATAAACACAATTGTATGACAGTTTGAACATTCTTTGGCATTTCCCTTCTTTGGGATTAGACTGAAAACTGGAATATTCCAGTCCTATGGCCACTGCTGAGTTTTCCAAATTTGCTGGCATGTTGAGTGAAGCACTTTAAAAGCATCATATTTTAGGATTTGAAATAGCTCAGATGAAATTCCATCACCTCCATTAGCCTTGTTCATAGTGATGCTTCTGAAGGCCCACTTAACTTCACACTTCAGGATGTCTAGCTCTAGGTAAGTGACCACAACCTTATAGTTAACTGGATCATTAAGACATTTTTTGTATAGTTCTTTGTATTCTTGCTGCCTCTTAATCTTTTCTGCTTCTGTTAGGTCCTTATCATTTCTGTCCTTTATCATACCCATCCTTGCGTGAAATGTTCCCTTGATATCTCCAGTTTTATGGATGAAATCTCTGGTGTTTCTCATTCTAGTGTTTTCCTCTATTTCTTTGCATGTTCATTTAAGAAGGCCTTCTTATCTCTCCTTGCTATTCTCTGGAACTCTGCATTCAGTTAGGCCTATTTTCCCTTTCGCCCTTGCCTTTTGCTTTTCTTCTTTCCTCACCAATTTGTAAAGCCTCCTCAGACAATCATTTTGCCTTCTTGCATCTCTTTTTCTTGGGGATGGTTTTGGTCACTGCCTCCGGTACAATGTCATGAACCTCCATCCATAGTTCTTCAGACACTCTACCTGTTCTAATTCTTTGAATCTATTTGTTACCTCCACTATATAATCATAAGGGATTTAATTTAAGTCATACTTGAAATGTCTAGTGATTTTTCCTACTTTCTTCAAATTAAGCCTGCATTTTGCAATGAGGAGTGCATGATCTGAGCCACAATCAGATCCAAGTTTTGTTTTTGCTGACTTATAGACCTTCTCTAACTTTGGCTGCAAAGAATGTAATCAATCTAATTTCAGTATTTACCATTTGGTGGTGTCCACATGTAGAGTCATCTCTTGTGTTGTTGGGAGAGGTTATTTGCTATGACCAATATATTCTCTTAACAAAACTCTGTTAGCCATTTTTATACTCCAAGACCAAACTTGCCTGTTTCTCTAGATATCTCTTGACTTCCTACTTTTGTATTCCAATCTCCTATGATGAAAAGGACATCTTTTTTTGTGTTGGTTCTAGAAGGTCTTGTAGGCCTTCATAGAACTGGTCAACTTCATCTTCTTTGGTATTAGTGGTTCAGGCATAGACTTGGATTACTGTAATATTGAATGGTTTGTCTTGGAAACAAGCCGAGATCATCCTATTGTTTCTGAGACTGCACCAAGTGCTTGATTTCAGTTTTCAGTTGGCTATAAGGTTTACTCCATTTCTTCTTGCCCACAGTAGTAGATGTAATGGTCATCTGAATTAAATCCAGCCATTCCTGTCCATTTTAGTTCACTGATTCCTAAGATGTTGATGTTCACTTTTGCCATCTCCTTCCTGACCATGTCCAATTTATTAGTATCTTGATTCATGGACCTAACATTTTAGGTTCCTATGCAATATTGTTCTTCACAGCATTGAACTCTACTTTCACCACTGGACACATACACAACTGAGTGTCATTTCTGCTTTAGCCCAGATACTTCTTTCTTTCTGGAGCTATTAGTAATTGCCCTCTGCTCTTCCCCAGGAGTATATTGGACACCTTCCAACCTGGGGGGGCTCATCTTCTGGTGTCTTATCTTTTGTCTTATCATACTGTTCGTGGGCTTCTCATGGGAAGAATACTGGAGTGGTTTGCCATTCTCTCCTTCAGTGGACCATGTTTTGTCAGAACTCTTCACTATGACCCATCTGTCTTGACTGGCCCTGCACAGCATAGCTCATAGCTTCATTGAGTTACACAAGCTCCTTTTTCACGACAAGGCTGTGATCAATGAAGGGATAATTGTCATTTAAGTACTCTAAAATAGTATGCATTGAGCTTTTTTGTTTGTTTTTCTTTTCTATGTCAATCAACTGGCTTTATAATCCTAAGAGGTATGAGTCACAGATTGACTAATCTAACACACACAAAAAGTCATTTAAGGAAGTTCAAGGAAAAAAATCATTATTGAAATATTAGTGACTTTGGACATATTCATATAAATAAACCTTCATATTTATATATTCATATAAATAAACCTTCATATTTATATATTCATATAAATAAACCTCTGGTAAAAATCAGGGGTAGTATATAGTCCAGTAAAAGATATTTGTAAAATAGCCCTTGAGATACTTTATAACTTATAGAAGTAAGCAGAGACAACTGAGCAACTTCTCACCCTATTGGTGGCTGTTTTTTTTTTTTTTTTTTTTCTGCTCAACTACTCAGACAATGGCTCTAAGAACGTCAAATATTAACTGTTTCCTGAGTTTAGTGAAGATCTTCTAAGGTTATGCTAAAAATACAAAACAAGACAAGAATAAACAAATTTCCACCATGATTCTTGACAGTCTTCTTCCATGTTCCTTTGTCTAGTTCTTTTGTGTCTTTTTTAAACTTTCTCCTTTGCTCTGTTAGCCTATATCTCTCCATTGCAGTCTCCTGCACCCTAAATTTCTGTGTTTTATTTTCTATATCTTTCTTAATCTTTTCTCTCTCTCTTCCTGAAGCAAGCTATATTAAAATATCATAGTTCAGTGAATGTTTCCCTGTACCATATGTAACTCTCATTATTCACACATTCCTAAACAAATCTGATGCATATATCACTCTAATTATCATCAAGAAAAGGAAATGTTTTTGTGCCATAAAATATAGCTTTTCTTTGAGAAATTGTTCAGATTATTTCCTAAGACACCCCTATTTTCTTTTCCATCAAAGGTTGAATAAAAATTAGAGTAAAAGAGTCATGGATTTCTTGTTTCTTATTTATGATAAAAAGTACAGTGAATTATAGTTTTTTTTCTCCTTGTGGGATGTAGTAAAGAAGTTTAAAGTGAATATAAAGAGGTTAAAGATTACAATGAAATAATATAGAGTTTTAGGAGTTCTGTGTCATTTAACTTCTTGTTTTGCTAATGCACTTTGATAAAGTGCAGATTAAGCTGGTGCAAACCAAAGACCCAAAATATGGGCTAAAAAAAGGCCTTTGTCTCTTTCTTATATTACCAACCAAGAATAAGCAGTCATAGCTGGTTGGATAACTGCTTAACTTAATATGTTACTGCCATCTCTGTTACAGTTTTCACTGACTACTGGGTAGCCATGAAAGGGAAAGAGCCAAGATAGAAACATGTATTCTTTCTTAGGACCTAGAGTTGGCCCTTGTAGCTTTTTTTTTTTTTTTAAGATTTTTTAAAACATGGACCATTTTTATTTTTAAGTCTTTATTGAATCTGTTACAACATTGCTGTTTTACATTTTGTTTTTTTGGCCTCAGTGTATGTGGGATCTTAGCTCCCCAACCATGGAATGAACCTGCACCCCTTGCAATGGAAGGTGAAGTGGTCACCACTCCATTACCAGGAAGTCCTGGCACTTGTAGTTTTTGCTTGCATCCTCTCAGCTAGCAAAGATATTAGAGACCTATAAGCAGTTTCTGCCACAGTTCAAAAAATTTAACTGAAAGCAAATTGTTTAAACAAAATTTTCTCCTTCCCTGGCATGCATTTAATTTTAGAATTTGGTTTCAGTTCAGTTCAGTTCAGTCACTCAGTCGTGTCTGACTCTTTGCAACCCCATGAATCGCAGCCTGCCAGGCCTCCCTGTCCATCACCAACTCCCGGAGTTCACTCAGACTCGCGTCCATCGAGTCAGTGATGCCATCCAGCCATCTCATCCTCTGTCGTCCCCTTCTCCTCTTGCCCCCAATCCCTCCCAGCATTGAAGTCTTTTCCAATTTCACCTTTATTATTGATCTTGGTGACAATCAAGAATTTTTTAAAAAGCTGGAGTTCAACCATGAGTTTTTAGTATAGTACCAAGTGGACATTATCATAGAGTGTGTAGGAAATACTAGATGATTAAATTTTTTCTCCAGACATAATGAAGAGTTGGGTCACACCCTATTTCACTGATCTTTAATGAAAAAGTCCTTACAGTAGCCCTTCCAATGTTGAACCTGTTTGTCTCCAGCTCTCCTTTCTCTCTTCCTCTCTGATGACATGCCAGTCACATTTTCATTTTTGATTTTCATCCTAAGTGCCAACCACTTTCTCACCTCTAAGCATTTATTCTTAATATTCTTTCTCTTTGAACGCTCTCTCCTCTAAATTTCTGCAATATTCACTTCCTTCTCTTGGAGGAGGTAAATGAAGAGAAGACATGGCATGGGTTAACCTGTGACCTTGACCCAGGCAGTCAGAATTCCCTCCTTGGAATTCTTGTACTTTTCTAGCCTCCTTGCTAGAACTTGCCCAAAGACAACCTTGAGAGAGCAATGAGTTATTGAGACTATCTGGATGGCATATGTGACTGAGACCAGTTCAGAACTCTATGTATAATTTTAAGATTCTGGCATTAGCATCTGGCTGTGGTTGGTAGTCTACTTATCTTGTGGATGCCCAAGACCACCCTTAAGAGGATATTCCCTTTATTAATAAAACCACCACTCAAAAATCTGGAGAGACTTGCCTCCTTCTTTTCTCTTGCTCTGCCATTTGACTATGTGGGCAAATTTCAGATTGTACACAGGAGGCTCCAAGAAGTGTATGAACCAACATCTCTCCTTCAAGTCTGTTTAAATGTGATCTTCTTAGTAAAGCCTACTCTGATTTTCCTCTTTAAAATTTCAGATCCATACCTAGCATTTTTAAATTCTACTTTCTTGCTTTATTTATTCCACTGGAGTTATCACCATCTAAGTTTCTATAAATTTCACTTATATATTTTGTTTATTGGACATCCTCCACAACCAACTAGAATGGATGGTCTTTGAGGGCATCCAGTTTTTGTGTATTTTATGTTTGTTTCCCAAGGCTATAACAGTGCCAGACACATAATAAAGTCATCAATAAATATTCTGTGACAAACAAATGAATGAGTGATTGAATAAATGAATCACAAAACTAGAATGGTATTAACTCCAGTAGTCATTTTCTTAAAAGTTGATTCATGCATTGACATTTTTCAATGTCTCTGACTTTACTTAGGAAATCATGCTTTGTTTTACATTGTAAACATAATTGTTTATAATATTTTATGCACTGAAAAAATCTTAGGAAAATAAAGTCTTCAGTAAGAGAGAATATTTCAAAAATTATGAATGCTTTTCTTTCATAAAATCTATAAGTTCAGTTACTCAGTCGTGTCTGACTCTTTGCCACCCCCTGGACTGCAGCACACCAGGCTTCCCTGTCCATCACCAACTCTTGGAGCCTACTCAAACTCATGTCCATCGCATCGGTGATGTTATCCAACCATCTCATCCTCTGTTTTCCCCTTCTCCTCCTGCCTTCAATCTTTCACAGCATCAGGGTCTTTTGCAGTGAGTTGGTTCTTTGCATCAGGTGGCCAAAGTATTGGAGTTTCAGCTTCAACATCAGTCCTTCCAGTGAATATTCAGGACTGATTTCTTTTAGGATTGACAGGTTTGATCTCCTTGCGGTCCAAGGGACCCTCAAGAGTCTTCTTCAACACCACAGTTCAAGAGCATCAATTATTTTGCACTCAGCTTTCTTTATAGTCCAACTCTCACATCCATACATGACTACTGGAAAAATCATAGGTTTGACTAGATGGACCTTTGTTGGTAAAGTAATGTCTCTGCTTTTTAATATGCTGTCTAGGTTGGTCATAGCTTTTCTTCCAAGGAGCAAGTGTCTCTTAATTTCATGGCTGCAGTCACTATCTGCAGTGATTTTGGAGCCCAAGAAAATAAAATCTCTCACTGTTTGTTTCCACTCATTGTTTCCTCATCTATTTACCATGAAGTGATGTGACCAGACGCAATGATCTTAGTTTTCTGAATGTTGAGTTTTAAGCAAGCTCTTTCACTCTCATCTCTCACTTTCATCAAGAAGCTCTTTAGCTTTTCTTAAATTTCTGCCATAAGTGTGGTGTCATCTGCATATCTGAGGTTACTGATATTTCTCCTGTCAATCTTGATTCCAGTTTGTGCTTCATCCAGCTCGGCATTTCACATGATGTACTCTGAACCTAAGTTAAATAAGCAGGGTGACAATATGCAGCCTTGATGTACTCCTTTCCTTCCTTGGAACCAGTTTGTTGTTCCATGTCCAGTTCTAACTGTTGCTTCTTGACCTGTATACAGATTTCTCAAGAGGCAGGTAAGGTGGTCTGGTATTCTCATCTCCTTCAGAATTTTCTACATTTTGCTGTGATCCACACAGTCAAAAGCTTTGGCATAGTCAATAAAGCAGAAGTAGATGTTTTTCTGGAACTCTCTTGCTTTTTTGATGATCCAGCAGATGTTGGCAATTTGATGTCTGGTTCCTCTGCCTTTTCTAAATCCATCTTGAACATCTCGAAGTTCATGGTTCATGTACTATTGAAGCCTGGCTTGGAGAATTTTGAGGATTACTTTGCTAGCGTGTGAGATGAGTGCAATTGTGTAATAACTTTAACATTCTTTGGCATTGTCTTTCTTTGTGATTGGAATGAAAACTGACTTTTCCAGTCCTTTGCCCACTGCTGAGTTTTCCAAATTTGCTGGCATATTGAGTGCAGCACTTTCATAACATCATCTTTTAGGATTTGAAATAGCTCTGTTGGAATTTCATCACCTCCACTAGCTTTGTTCATAGTGATGCTTCCTAAGGCCCACTGGACTTTGCAATTCCAGGATGTCTGGCTCTAGATGAATGATCACACCATTGTGGTTATCTGGGTCATGAAATTTTTGTATAGTTCTGTGTATTCTTGCCACTTCTTCTTAATAAATGCTGCTTCTGTTAGGTCCATACTTTTTCTTTTATTGTGCTCATTGTTTGTGACATTGTATAGGAGGCAGTGATCAAGACCATCCCCAAGAAAAATAAATGCAAAAAGGCAAAATCCTTGTCTGATGATGCCTTACAAATAGCTGAGCAAAGAAGAGAAGCTGAAGGGAAAGGAGAAAAGGAAAGATATACCTATAAAATCTATATCTAGGGTTCAGTTCAGTTCAGTTCAGTTCAGTCGCTCAGTTGTGTCCGACTCTTTGTGACCCCATGAGCTGCAGCACACCAGGCCTCCCTGTCCACCAACTCCTGGAGTTCATCCAAACTCTTGTCCATCGAGTTGGTGATGCAATCCAGCCATCTAATCCTCTGTCTTCCCCTTCTCCTTCCCCCAATCCCTTCCAGCATCAGAGTCTTTTCCAATCAGTCAACTCTTCGCATGAGGTGGCCAAAGGATTGGAATTTCAGCTTTAGCATCATTCCTTCCAAAAAACACCCAGGACCGATCTCCTTTAGAATGGACTGGTTGGATCTCCTTGCAGTCCATGGGACTCTCAAGAGTCTTGTCCAACATCACAGTTCAAAAGCATCAATTCTTCAGCACTCAGCTTTCTTCACAGTCCAACTCTCACATCCATACATAACCACAGGAAAAACCATAGCCTTGACTAGACAGACCTTTGTTGGCAATGTCCAAGCCTTGATTTTAGTTACTCCATCCACATTAAAATCTCTTTAAAAGATATAAAATTACATTTCTTTGTAGTATCCTTCCAATAGTAAAATTGTTATTTATAGTTTTCTTATGTTATGAAAAGAATCCTTGAGGCTGAGAGCAAAGCTCTAAATTTCTTGTTGCCTTATAGCTTTATTTTTAATACAGTGAATATAGTTCAAATGATAATTTCAATCATTAGCTTCATTCTGTATTGAAACATAAGCCATAAGAGCTGGTTGTTTAACAGAACTTATTTTTATATTAAATTGTGTCATGAAATTCTTTAATATATGTTATCTGAGTGCCAATTAATTCCCAAGCAGTAGTTAAGCACCCAGATTAATGTTTCCACTCACCACATGAAGCGATTCTGAAAATCCCTGTGGAGGTAATTGCAAACTTGTTTAAGGTACAAATGCACTGATTTAGTTTTACAGCCAGCAGAGTCAAATCTGAATTTAGCCTAAATAAGGTGTTGTTGAACAAATTGTTCTGAGCATAATTGTCAAGAATGCTTCAAACTGATAATTAGGATGATAACAAATGATATCCCCAAGGGAGCAAATTGTCAGACAGCATAAAACTGCAACCTTTTGACAGAATCTAAGAGCTAATTTATATTTAAAACAATTTCACAAAAATAAAAGTAAAATTTTGGGTTTTTTTGATGACCACATACTTATAAGTGCTAGTAAGTGTAGGTAAATGAGAGAGATCTATTACACACTACTGAATGACACTATTTTTTCAGAATAAGGATTTTTTTCAGTCATGATAAACAACTAGAGGGGCAAATGTGCTATTATATAGGATGTCTCAAATACAGGGGAGAATGCTCCTGCAGTATAGTTGTAAGGAATCCCCTCACCTCCCATCAGCATACAAGATCTAGCCTGTGAACTTTCGTAGGCAGGAGCTAAAATTTCTGGTTTTAGAGTGGCAGGCAACCCAAGCTAATGATAATAATAATGTTAATAATAATTACCATGGTAAAATCAATATTTATTGAACACTTAGTGTGTCACACATTGTATTAACCAATTTAAATACATAATTTACTTTTCACACCAATGTTGGGAGATTAGATTGTTATATTTTATTTGACAGATGAGAGAACCAATCAAAAGTAGCCAATAATAGAGCAAGGATTAAAACTCAAGTCTGTCTTATTCTACAGTTCTTAATCTTAACTGCAACATTATACTGGTATAGTTATATCAGTTGCGTGGCATGGTTAACATCCTTTATTGGTATTAGAATGCTGTGCTGTGTTTCCAGAGTTCTCTTGAACACATACTTCACATTTTGCTAGGTGCTAGTTGGGTGTCTGTGCCTCATACTTACTTTTCATCATTCTGCATTTCCTGAACTTGATACAAAGATGATGTAATACTGCTAAAGAGTCAGGCAATGTCCTTTAAAATAATCTTTATACAACTTGTATCATAACTTATGATGAGACCCTATTGGCTTTTATCATGCTTGAAATACTTATATAACTTTATATTTTAACACTATCATTTCTAAACATTTTGGGGAACTCGTGCATTGTTTTCTTTTCTGTATATAAAATGGATATGATATAACATTGTTGTGTTGATGATTAAATGAGGAAATAGGAAGTATATTTCAAGGTCATGGCACAGTGCTGGGGAGGCCTACATAGCTTAGATTACTGGTGGAAAGAGGGGCAGCCACTTATCAGGATTTTTCTTTGATGTAAAGGCACTCAATAAAGAGAACTCTACTAAAATCAAGTGTCATTTATAACGGGTACCTTTTACACTGGGCTAGGCACAGTACTAGGTATTGATGCAATGGTGAATAAAATAAACTTCTTTTCGGAATGTTTATGAACAAGTAAATTGAAAATGTCAAATTATGATAAAGAAGGACCAGACCAGGGTGTGATGAGGGACAGAGATGTGCTGGGGATCTAATCTGGAGTCCACAGCTGGGGAAGGCCACTCTTGGGAAGGGTTATGTTTGTGATGAGACACAAATGAGGAAAATGAAAAAGATAGACAGAATCTCTGAGGTAAAAGGAACAGTGTATGCAAAAACCCTGATGTGAACAGTTTGGTAAGTCGACAGAACTGAGAAGGCAGTGACAAAATGGAGCCCTTGGTTACCTTGGGAATGAGAGAAGGATGTGGAGACAGGATACGACCTAGGAGGGATAGTCGGAGCGAGGAGGGGACTGGCACTGAATAGCAGCATGAAGGTATAGAGCTGAGGACCGACCTGGGAAAAATGCCAGTTCTTTTCCTGTGCAGGGCCTGTGGGGCCATGCCGACCTGTGGCCTGCAGAGCATCTGCTGGTGAGGAGCCTGCAACAGCCCAGACCTCTCAATCACTCACCCACTCTCCTGCCTCCCAGTCCCTCTTATTTCCAGTGAGCCCTGAGTGTTTTTATAACCCAGTCACTAAAGCAGACACCAAGAAAACAGCTTTGTGAAGTGCTCTGTCAGAGTATATTTCCCTTGCAGGCTGCTGCTGCTTGACGAGATTATCTGTTCTTGGGCTCACAGGCCTACAAAGTTGCTTTTCTCAGTCAGTTTTGCTTTAAGCCTTTTAAAACTGGAGCAGGTCAGTGGAAGGTTATATTTGCAGTCTTTGTTGTTTAAAGGAGAAAGTAAACATGCTGTCCCATGTGAAAGTAAACTGACTCATTTGAAAAGACCCTGATGCTGGGAAAGATTGTAGGTGGGAGGAGAAGGGGATGACAGAGGATGAGATGGTTGGATGGCATCACTGAGTCAACAGACATGAATTTGAGTAAACTCCAGGAGTTGGTGATGGACAGGGAGGCCTGGCGTGCTGCAGTCCACAGGGTGGCAAAGAACTGGACATGACTGAGCCGCTGAACTGAACTGAACACAAACATGCTGATAGCAGGAGGAAGAGCATTTTTAGCTGTGTTTTGAACTGAGCATTGACTTAGAAGAACTTGGAAAATTAAGGTAATTAGGCAGAGCTAAATGAAGGGCCCTACTGAAGAACCTGCAGATTTGATTCTGTCATCCTTCTGACCTCTGCTAGTGACAGAATTTAAACTATTTGTTATACTTTTTGCCTAAGTAACAAAATGCTGTCACCCAGGTAAGTACTGTGGCTCCTTGTTTATTTTCTGGCAGAGGCAGGGCATTGTTTGGAGACTGAGAAATGTGGGTAGGGGAGTGAGGATTGAGGGGTCAGAGAGAGAAAGAGAAAGAATATGAGACTTGAGTGTACTAAAACAGATCAAACTGGTTCAACAGATTACTGAGGCAGTTTTCTATTTCCCAAGAAGATATTATAACCAGACTGCATGCCAGAAACTTACTCAAAACAAATGATATTAATTAGAAAGATACCTAGCTCCCAGCCTCTTAAAAAGCAGATGCACCAAAGAAATTGTGCTGACCTCTCTGTTTTCAACAGACACAGCAAGATGCATCAGGCTGGAAGGGCTGCACCAACATGAGGAGGTGGAAATATCTCTGAACTGAGGCACTGTTTCTGAGTCCTCTCTCCAGAGCCTCTAGAAATGTCATGTTTGTACTTGGCCAAGTGGCAGCCTGCTTTGTGAAATCACAGACACACCAATTGCCTCAGACACACCGATTGCCTCAGACACACTGCACAACCCTGCATTGTTTCATGTGCCCAGGAATATCCACAGGGATATTCTGCATCACATTCATTGTGTGGGAGGAGTGGCAAAGCTTCTGAGCTTGAACACCCCAGCCAAATGAGTCAGGAAAACGAACATTCCCATAGAAGACTTTAACAAGACTTCTCTTTCCCTGCTGTGATATTCAGATCTGACAGATGGAAAAATAGCAACAGTTTATAAGAATGGCTGAGTAGGGTAAGGTACAAATGTTTTATGAAAGGGAAGGGAAGGCCTACACAGATATTCAAATGGCTGGAAACATTGAAGTAGCAGTGGCTGAGGGAGCTGACTAAAGATAGCTCCAAACTTCCTTGGAAAATGGTGGCATTAAGTGCTAAGTGTCAGCCCCCTTAACTGACCAAGGAGTCACCACCACAGCCCCTCAATGGAATTTTCAGGGTTCTGGTTAACAGTGATGATATACAGGATTGGCTTTCTGTTTATAATTCAAGGCAACCTGTCACTTTCTCTTGAGCTGGTTGAATCTTGTCTGTGTGCTCAGTTACTTCAGTTGAATCCGACTCTTTGTGACCCTATGGACTATAGACTGCCAGGCTCCTCTGTCCATGGGTTTCTCCAGGCAAGAATACTGGAGTGGGTTGCTGTACCCTCCTCCAGGGGTCCTTCCTGATCAAAGGGTCAAACCCACCTCTTCCACGTCTCCTGTATTGCAGGCAGTTTCTTTACTGCTGAGCCATTGGGAAAGCCCTGCTTGCATCTACAGAACATCTATTGGTTATAATGTGCCTCACATTTTTTAAAACAAAACTGAATACTTCTTTCCAAACTCTGAATTTTTCTTTATTCTTCTTATTTCATCTCTGTCAACTTCAAGTCATTATTCCTTCGGCATTTCCTGCACCTGCATCTGAGCAGCTGAATGAGGTGGGAGAGAAACAAGGCATGCTGGTTACTTCAGCTTTAAATTCACGGTCATTATCTTTGTGGGCTTTTCATGCCACAGCATAACATCCGATGTCTGTCTCATCTCTCTACACTCTACTCTTCTAGATGCTTGTTGAATACATTTCCTTTTCTCCTTCAACCTGCAACAACTTTTCCTTTCAGTTGATGACTTGCTTGCTTATTTATTTAGAAAGGAGAAGCCACTGGGAAAGGGGTTCCACAAGTTCCCCCCAGCACACACATTTGCTTGCATTTTTGCCCACTGACTCTGACTTCATAAGCTTTACTTCGAGTGAATGTCCCTGGTTTCTACTTGAGCTCTGCATCTTCTCTGCACTTACCCAAGAACGTTACTCCTGGGCTCTAGAGCAGAGGCCCAGTAGTTGTGGTGCGTGGGCTTGTGGACCACAAGTGGTTGCCCCAGGAATGTGGGATCATCCTGGAACAGGGATCAGAGCCATGTTACTGCATTGGCAAGTGGATTCTTAACCAGTGGACCACCAGGGAAGTTTACTCCCTTTCTTTTACTAGATGATTTCTTCAATATACAGACATTCCTGAAGTGTCTTACAACTGGTAAATTGTTAAACAAATGGTGATACATCCATACCATGTATAATGAAGTGGAACAATTATTGATACAGCCAGAAACTTGGATGGATCTCAAGGATATGCAGAGTGAGAAAAAGCCAATATCAAAAGGTCACATACTGTATGATTCCATTTACATAACATTTTAGGAAAGGAAAATTATAGAGATGGCAAACAAATTAGCGACTGGCAGTGGTAAGGAATAGAATCGGGGAGGAGTGAGGTCATGGCCATAAACGTGCACCACAAGAGGGATCTTCGCAGAGTTGGAATAATAGTTCTGTATTTTGATTGTGGTGGTGGTTACATGAATTTGTACAAGTGATAAGATGACTTAGAACTCTACTTCTACATTATACCAAGGTATAATTGATATTGTTAAGATAGTTATATATGATATAAGCATAGTATAAAACTGGGTAAACATTTTTAGGACTTATGTGTACCATCTTTGCATATTTCTGTGAATCTATAATCATTTCAAAATAAAAAAGTAAAATATACCCACAGTCAAATATATATCAAATTGAAACATATCAAATGCCACCAAATACATTAACTTGTACTTCCAAATTGACTAACAAAAGAGCACTAAACAAAGCAAAGCAAAAATTATTAAAAAAAAATCAGAACAAACCAATTGTGTAAAAATAACTCTTGATCCTTCATGCTTTTCTAACTACCACTTCATTTCTCTGTATTCCTTCACAACAAATCTAAAAATGATTTGCTTACAGTCTTCATTTCCAACTCCTCTCTCCCCATTCTACCCTAATCAGTAGTTAAAGCTCATTATTCCAATTATGTTGTTCTTATTAGAGCCACCATTGGTCATGGTGCTAAACTGACTGTCTAATCTTCTCCCCTCATGTGAGTAAACCTACCAGTGTCATTTGAGAGGGTATATTACCCCATCTTCCTTTAAATACTTTTTAAAAAGTGGTCTGCAGGGTGTTAAACTCTCCTGGCTTTCCTCCTTATGCCCAGCTATTTCTTCTTAATCTACATGCTTTGTTCCTCCTTGTCTCTTAGACATGTTATCCATGCATAGATCTAGGCATCAGAGTTTGGATTACATCTTTTCTATTTCTATATTCACGTCCATATTTAGATACCTTTACCTCAGTGTTTTATACTTCAGTATTCAGTTCAGTAGCTCAGTCGTGTCCAACATTTTGTGACCCCATGAATCGCAGCATGCCAGCCAGGATTCCCTATCCATCACCAACTCCCAGAGTTCACTCAGACTCACGTCCATTGAGTCAATGATGCCATTCACCCATCTCATCCTCTGTCGTCCCCTTCTCCTCCTGTCCCCAATCCCTCCCAGCATCAGAGTCTTTTCCAATGAGTCAACTCTTCATAAGAGGTGGTCAAAATACTGGAGTTTCAGCTTTAGCATCACTCCTTCCAAAGAAATCCCAGGGCTGATCTCCTTCAGAATGGACTGGTTGGATCTCCTTGCAGTCCAAGGGACTCTCAAGAGTCTTCTCCAACACCACAGTTCAAAAGCATCAATTCTTTGGCACTCAGCTTTCTTCACAGTCCAACTCTCACATCCATACATGATTACTGGAAAAACCATAGCCTTGACTAGACGGACTTTTGTTGGCAAAGTAATGTCTCTGCTTTTCAATATGCTATCTAGATTGGTCATAACTTTTCTTCCAAGGAGTAAGCGTCTTTTAAATTCATGGCTGCAATCACCATCTGCAGTGATTTTGGAGCCCCCCAAAATAAAGTCTGACACTGTTTCCACTGTTTCCCCATCTATTTCTCATGAAGTGATGGGACCAGATGCCATGATCTTCGTTTTTTGAATGTTGAGCTTTAAGCCAACTTGTTCACTCTCCTTTTTCACTTTCATCAAGAGGCTTTTTAGTTCCTCTTCACTTTTTGCCCTAAGGGTGGTATCATCTGCATATCTGAGGTTATTGATATTTCTCCCGGCAATCTTGATTCCAGCTTGTGCTTCTTCCAGTCCAGCATTTCTCATGTTGTACTCAGCATATAAGTTAAATAATCAGGGTGACAATATACAGCTTTGACATACTCCTTTTCCTATTTGGAACCAGTCTGTTGTTCCATGTCCAGTTCTAACTGTTGCTTCCTGACCTGCATATAGGTTTCTCAAGAGGCAGGTCAGGTGGTCTGGTATTGCCATCTCTTTCAGAGTTTTCCACAGTTTATTGTGATCCACACAGTCAAAGGCTTTGGCATAGTCAATAAAGCAGAAACAGATGTTTTTCTGGAACTCTCTTATACATCTTATAAAACTTCTATGAATATTCATGCACATGTCTTTCCAGAGACATATGCTTCTATTGGATAAATACCTAGGAATGAAATGTGTAGGTCACATTGTAGCTGTGTGTTTAATTTTTAAAGAAACTGCCAAAAAATGTTTTCCAAAATATGTATAGAGTTTTATATTTCCATCAACACTGCATGAAAATTCAAGTTCCTTCACATCATAATGTATTGTGACAGAAAGCAGGACAGTGGTTGTCTGATGAAAGGAAAAAAGATAGAGTTGAGATGGGAAGAGATGAGTGGATTACAGTGAGTGCTGTGAAACTTTTGAGGATGACGGCTGTATCCATTATCTTGATTCTGGTGATGGCTTCACTGTTATATACATATTTCAAACTTATTAAATTGTATGTTTTAAATATATAGCTTATTGAATATAAACTATACCTCATAATGTAGTTGCATTTATGGGAAATATAATAATAATGTTTCATCTAGAGATTGTAAGTATTAGATAATACACATACTAAGCACAAACCTGGCTTATGTTAAAGGTTCAATAAATATGACTATTATAATTTTATTATTGGTAATAAAAGAACTAATCTTGTACTTACTGCTCTATAGATGGGTGGCTACTTCAAAGTTGGAGAGGAAAATAAACTTTTCCTAGTATAGTTAGCATAGTTGTACTTTTGAGAAAAATGTTTGACATTTCTTAATGTATCTGGACTTCTAAAACATTTCTCCAATATGAGTGAACTTTTTTTTATTAATAACTCATCAAAAAAAAAACCCCATGAAAGTAGAATAAATTTTACAAAGCCTGATGAATGTGGATATAATTCCTTTGTTCAGTCCTTTAATCTGCTTAGAGTCAGGGACATTACCCAGGGTATGAAGCAATGGCAATAGAACACAGTAGATATAAGTGGTCAGCTCTGAACTTCCTTAATAGGAAGCTTTGTACTGAACCACTACTCTTTCTTTCAATAATAGTACCAAAATACCCCACTTTTTTATTCACTGGTTCCTTTCTCCTATTGCCTTATTGCTAGAATTCAGGGCCATTCCATGATTCAGAAAACTTCCTAAATTATTGTTTGGTGCTTTGGGTTTCCATTTCAGAAAAATATATTTTTGGCTTCTGTGTCTTCCATGTAGCTCTATTTATAAGAACATGTTTAATTTTAAGGAAAAAAATTAAACAGAAACAAAACAATAGCAACAGAAACCTGGATATGACTTTCTGACACTTTCCTCAGCAGCTGGATCATGTAACACCACTTTTAGTTAAAATAAATATGTTAAAAATAATCAAGATTGCTCCAGTATAGTGGAGAAAAATACAATTAGGCTCCACTTACTATTAGGCATCATTAATGATGTTGATTTTCTAGAAAAAAAAATTACTGTTCTTTCCTTTAAATTTGTCATTCCAATTTTTTATGTTCATTTATCAGAGAAACCAGACATCAAATTTCCAACATGTGTTGGATCATAGAAAAAAACAAGCTCCACCCAAGAGCCAACAAGTTCCAGAACAAGACATACCATGCTAATTCTCAAGCAAAGCAGGAATACAGCCCTGAGCAATAAAAGACAGGCTTCCCAAAGCCATACCAAACCCATAGACACCCCAAAACTCACTGGACACTTCATTACACTTCAGAGAAGAGATCCATCTCCACCAACCAGAACACAGATGGGAATGACCTGACATGCTTAAAATGATGAAAGAGAAAAACCTACAACCCAGATTTCTATGTCCAGCAAGGATCTCATTCAAATATGATGGAGAAATCAAAATCTTTACAGCTTTTGCTGTAAATCTCTCAGGTTTTGCTTGAGAGAATTCAGCACCACCAAACCAGCTCTTCAACAAATGCTAAAAGGATCTTTTCTAGACAGGAAACACATAAAAGTTTTATAATCTAGAACCTAAAAGAACAAAGTAAATGGCAATGGGATCATACTTTTCAACAATTACCTTAAATGTAAATGGGTTGAATGCCCCAACCAAAAGACAAAGACTGGCTGAATGGATACAAAAACAAGACCCCTATATATGCTGTATACAAGAGACCACCCTCAAATCAAGGGACACATACAGACTGAAAGTGAAGGGCTGGAAAAAGATATTTCATGCAAATGGAGGCCAAAAGAAAGCAAAAGTAGCAATACTGATATAAGATGAAATAGACGTTAAAATGAAGGCTGTGAAAAGAGACAAAGAAGGACACTACATAATGATCAAAGGATCAATCCAAGAAGAAGATATAACAATTATAAATATATATGCACCCAACATAGGAGCACCCCAATATGTAATGCAAATGCTAACAAGTGTGAAAGGGGAAATTAATACTAACACAATAATAGTGGGAGACTTTAATACCCCACCTTTAATACCCCTATGGATAGATCAACCAAACAGAAAGTTAGCAAGGAAACAGAGACTTTAAGTGATACAATGGGCGAGGTAGATCTGTATCTACCTGATATCTATAGGACATTTCACCCCCAAACAATGAATTTCCCTTTTCTCAAGTGCATACAGAACATTGTTCAGGATAGATCTCATCCTGGACCATAAATCTAGCCTTGGTAAATTCAAAAAATATGAAATCATTTGAAGCATATTTTCTGATCAAAATGCAGTAAGATTAGATGTCAATTATAGGAAAAAAAACTATTAAAAACACAAACACATGGAGGCTAAACAACACACTTCTGGATAACAGACAAATCATGGAAGAAATAAAAAAGGAAATCTAAATATGCATACAAGCAAATGAAAATGAAAACACGACAACCCAAAACCTATGGGATTCAATAAAAGCAGTGCTAGGGGAAGGATCATAGCAATACAAGCTTACCTCAAGAAACAAGAATGAAATCAAATAAATAACCTAAATTTAAACCTGAAGCAACTAGCAAAAGAAGAAATGAATAATCCTAGGGTTAGTAGAAGGAAAGATATAATAAAAATTAGAGCAGAAATAAATGAGAAAGGAACAAAGGAGACTATAGTGAAAACCAACAAGACTAAAATCTGGTTATTTGAGAAGATAAGTAGAATAGACAAACCATTAGTCAGACTCGCAAAGAAAAAAAGGGAGAAGAATCAAATCAACAAAATAAGAGATGAAAAGGGAGAAATCACAACAGACAACACAGAAATACAAAAGATCATAGGAGACTACTATCAGCAACTCTATGCAGTCCATGGGGTCGTGACTGAGCGATTTCACTTTCATTTTTCACTTTCATGCATTGGAGAAGGAAATGGCAACCCACTCCAGTGTTCTTGCCTGGAGAATCCCAGGGACGGTGGAGCCTGGTGGGCTACTGTCTATGGGGTCGCACAGAGTTGGACACGACTGAATTGACTTAGCAGCAGCAGCAGCAGCAGCATGCCAATAAAATGAACAACTTGGAAGAAATGGACAGATTCTTAAAAAAGTATAATCTTCCAAAACTGAACCATGAAGAAATAGAAAATCTTAACAGACTCATCACAAGCATGGAAATCAAAACTGTAATAAAAAATCTTCCAACAAACAAAAGCCCAGGACCATATGGCTTCACAGGTGAATTCTACCAAAAATTTAGAGAGAAGTTAACACCTATCCTACTCAAACTCTTCCAGAAAATTGCCAAGGAAGGTAAATTCCCAAACTCATTCTACGAGGTCATCATCACCCTAAAACCAAAACCAAACAAAGATGCCATCAAGCAAACAAACAAACTAACAAACAAACAAACTACTGGCCAGTATCAACAGGTGAACATAGATGCAAAAATCCTAAACAAAATTCTAGCAAATAGAATCCAATAACATATTACAGAGATCATATATCATGACCAAGTGGGCTTTATTCCAGGGATGCAAGGATTCTTCAGTATTTGCAAATCAATCAATGTGATATACCACATTAACAAATTGAAAGATAAAAATCATATGATTATCTCAATAGATGCAGTGAAAGCCTTTGAGAAAATTAAATATCTGGTTATGATAAAAGCCCTCCAGAAAGCAGGCATAAAAGGAACATAGATCAACATAATAAAAGCCACATATGATCAACCCACAGCAAACATTATCCTCAATGGTTGAAAAATTGAAAGCATTTCCCCTAAAGTCAGGAACAAGACAAGGGTGTCCATGCTCACCACTACTATTCAACATAGTTTTGGAAGTTTTTGCCACAGTAATCAGAGAGAGAGAAAAAAAAAAAAAAGAAATGAAATCCAGTTTGGAAAAGAAGTAAAACTTTCACTGTTTGCAGATGACATGATCCTCTACATTGAAAACCGTAAAGACTCCACCAGAAAATTACTAGAGCTAATCAATGAATGTAGTAAAGTTGTGGGATATAAAATTAATATACAGAAATACCTTGCATTCCTATACACTAACAATGAGAAAACAGAAAGAGAAACTAAGGAAACAATCCCATTCACATTGTGACAAAAATAATAAAATACGTAGGAATAAATCTACCTAAAGAAGCAAAAGACCTATATATAGAAAACTATAGCACACTGATGAAAGAAATTAGAGATGACACAAATAGATGGGGAAATATGCCATGTTTATGAAACAGAAGAATCAATATAGTGAAAATGAGTATACTACCCAAAGCAATCTATAGATTATGCAATCCTTATCAAGCTACCAATGGTATTTTTCACAGAACTAGAACAAATAATTTCACAATTTGTATGGAAACACAAAAAAACCTTGAATGGACAAAGCAATCTTGAGAAAGAAGAATGGAAGTGGAGGAATCAACCTGTCTGACTTCAGGCTCTACTACAAAGCCACAGTCATTAAGACAGTATGGTACTGCCACAAAGGCAGAAATATAGATCAATGGAACAAAATAGAAAGCCTAGAGATAAATCCACACACCTATGGACCCCTTCCTCGAGAAAGAAATGGCAATCCATTTGAGGACTATTGCCTGGAAAATCCCATGGACAGAGGAGCCTGGTAGGCTACAGCCCATGGGGTCGCAAATAGTCGGACATGACTGAGCGACTTCACTTTTTTTTTTTTTTATAGACACCTTATCTTTGACAAAGGAGACAAGAATATACAATAGAGAAAAGGCAATCTCTTTAACAAGTGGTGCTGGGAAAACTGATCAACCACCTGTAAAAGAATGAAACTAGAATATTTTCTAACACCATACACAAAAATAAACTCAAAATGGATTAAAGATCTAAATGTAAGACCAGAAACTATAAGACTCCTTCAGGAAAACATAGGCAAAACACTCTCTGACATAAATCACAGCAAGATCCTCTATGACCCATCTCCCAGAGTTATGGAAATAAAAGCAAAAATAAACAAATGGAACCTAATTAAACTTAAAAGCTTTTGCACAACAAAGGAAACTATAAGCAAGGTGAAAAGGCGGCCTTCAGAATGGGAGAAAATAATAGCAAATGAAGCAACTGACAAAGAATTAATCTCAAAAACGTACAAGCAGCTCATGCAGCTCAATACCAGAAAAATGACCCAATTAAAAAATGGGCCAAAGAACTAAACAGACATTTCTCCAAAGAAGACATACAGATGGCTAACAAACACATGAAAAGATGCTCAACATCACTCATTATCAGAGAAATGCAAATCAAAACCACAATGAGGTACCATCTCACGCCAGTCAGAATAGCTGCTATCAAAAAGTCTACAAACAGTAAATGCTGGGGAGGGTGTGGAGAAAAGGGACACCTCTTACATTGTTGGTGGGAACGCAAACTAGTACAGCCATTAGGGAAACAGTGTGGAGATTCCTTAAAAAAACTGGAAATAAAACTGCCATACGACCCAGCAATCCCACTGCTGGGCATACACACTGAGGAAACCATAATTGTAAGAGACTTGTGTACCCCAATGTTCATCGCAGCACTGTTTATAATAGTGAGGACATGGAAGCAACCTACATGTCCATCAGCAGAAGAATGGATACGAAAGTTGTGGTACATATACTCAACAGAATATTAAAAAGAATGCATTTGAATCAATTCCAATGAGGTGGATGAAACTGGAGCCTATTATATGGAGTGAATTAAGTCAGAAAGAAAACCATCAATACAATATATTAATGCATGTATATGGAATTTAGAAAGATGGTAACAATGACCCTATATGTGTGACAGCAAAAGAGACACAGATATAAAGAACATAATTTTGGACTCTGTGGGAGAAGGAAATGGCGGGATGATTTGAGAAAATAACATTGAAACATGTATATTACCATATATGAAATAGGTGACCAGTCCAAGCCTGATGCATGAAACGGGGCACTCAAAGCCGGTGCACTGGGACAACTCAGAGGGATAGGATGGGGAGGGAGATGGGAGGGGGTTTCAGGATGAGGGACTCATGTACACCCATGGCTGATTCATGTCATTGTATGGCAAAAACCACCAAAATATTGTAAAGTAATTAGCCTCCAATTAAAATAAAAGAATTAATTAAAAAAACCAGTGCTTCATGTTCCCTGATGTAATAGCCATTCATGATGGCTCTGCTGAGGAGAGATGCCCAATATGATAAAAGTGATTGGGCATATGACATAGTAAGCAATCTTTATTGACCTATTTGAGATTGACAAGAGTGAATATAACTGGATTCCTATCTTACTGTAAAGTTTGCATTCATCACAGGAATAAAAGAAGCAAAGAGACTAAAATTCAGGGACAGATGTTTTGTTGTGCAGGAATTCATTTTCCAAACTTTGCCTCATAAGTTGTAGTAAACAGTATTGAGGGATCCAATTGCAACCATCTAGCAATGAATTTACACTTACAGTAGTATTATCTAAGCTATCTTTGCTTTTTGGAAAAATAGCTAAGCAGTTCTTAGGTTAATCTATTTTAGTACAAGCACAGTTTGGGGGAAAAACAATGGAAACAAACAGAGGTTAATGGAGTCCACACAATTTTTGGTGTCTGCCTTATAACTGTAACTTGTTTGGGAAGCAGAAAATGCATTCAATAGTAGATATTTAGTATACTTTATTACTTCTACCTCTGAGACCTTTCATATGTTTCTTTTTTAGCTACTCTCAATAGCGGTGATGATTCTTGATGACACTCAGAAACTATGATGGAATAGTTACTATTCATTTGGACAATGATTTAGATAATTTTAATGTTGTTGTTGTTTTTTTTTTTCCCCAGGGGGAGGTGGGGAGAGGGCCCATAATTTTCCAAAGAGGATAAAATAAAGTTTCATTGTTTTAAAATTAGATTTTAATTTCTAGTTCTATCACAGGGCAGAGATATTTTCTTGTACAGAGAGATGTTTTCTACTTCTCCTAGACCATAAAGTATCATGAGGGAAAAAACTAGGTCATTTCATCTTTATATTCCTAGAGCCTGGTGTAGAAGCTGCCAGTCTATTCCTATTGATTGGAAAAAAGGAAAAAAAGGAAAGATGCTAGTAATTTTACTATTGGCTTTTGAAGTCAGTTAGCCATCTTTTCTTAAGTGGCCGACAGATCATAAATTTGAGAACTATGGTCTACTTTTTGTGATATGTGTAATAGCATGTCTGAGGGACAAGTCTTTGTGTAAAATCATTCTTTCTTTTCCCCAACATTTACGAAAAGAACCATGTGGTAAACATAAGTGTTGATTTACCATGTTTGCTTTGGCCAGTGAAATGTGAACAATAGTAACATGTATCACCTCTCATGAAATTGTCTGCTTCTCTCTTATTCTTCTGTCATGGTTTCCAGCGACATTCTATGAAATCTAGGTCTCTAAATGAGAGTAACGTTGAGCTGTTACTCCGTGGAACACAGAAGCAGCCTATCATAGATGTTTACAAGGAATAATTCTTTTTATTCTAGGTCCCTGAACGGTATTTTTTGCTACCAATAGAGTTAAAATTCTAATAATCATTGCCCCCAATTATCTTATTATTTTTTGCCACAATGAGTCACAAGTAAGCAATTTAATGAACCTAAGAAAATAAAGAGTTATTCTTCATGGTTCAAAGGCTATTGAAAGAGTGCTGGATTGTTTCCTCTGGAAAGTAATGTCCCTTTTCTAAATAGATGTTTAGAGCACATCATCTTGGAGAATTCTTTTCTAAAACAGTTTTAGAATAGTGGTTGAAACAGAAGATACTGAAGTCATTCTACCTGGGGATGAAACACAGATTCCTCATGGACTAACTGTTTCAGTTTGGGCAAGCTGTATAAAATGTCTGTATCTATAAGTATAATAACTGAACACATCTCATAGAGGTGTCAGAAGTGGAGACCAAAAACTGACAGCCAGGATGTGGGGATATATATTCACATTGTGTAATGAGAGAGACTCTTAATTCTAAAGCTTACTCTGACTGTCAAAGTACTATTTGAAGTGGTATTTAAGAATGAATAATCCTGCTAGAGAAATAATAGAAGACTGTTAGATTCTGATGCATTGATTTAATGGCAACTTTAGGCAAAGCCAATCCATACTGTTTAAGGGTAGGGAAAACTACACATTCATATTGCAAGTATCCAGGGAAGATTTTAACCCAAAGGGAAAAATGTGGAATGTGAATGACAAGCCTCAGACTGGCATATTGGAGGGAAATGTTTCCTTGTAGTTGGAGATTGGATCCCAAGGGGAGGGAAACATGCTTCTGAGAACTTATTCTAGGAAGTGTACATATGATGGCACCAGGTCATGGGGAGTGCCAAATAGAAGAAATGACTAATGAAAGAACTTAAGGCTGTGAGGATGCCACAGTTAGGGTCCAGGTTTAAATCCTCAGCTTTATAATTCCTTTGTACTATTATGAAGCCTCTGGAAAATCCTTGTGTATGTTGTAGTCTGATCTATTGTTATTCTGGGGAGGACTGTGTGGTACAGGCAAAGCAGCATTGGTTTTTGGGTCCCCAGCCTCAAGTTAATAGGAGATGGACTCTGAAAGTGGGAGGTGGTTTATCACAAGCTTGACTACTGGCTAAGATAGTGAAAAAACAGAGTGAATCTGGGAATCACATAAGTATTCTTTACAAATCTTCACAAACACTTAGGTACTAGAATCTGGTAGAATATTAAAAATCTAGTTGAAGATTAAGCAATCATGATTCACATATTTAAGGGAAATGGGAGCTCACAACTTAGTGAAGTCTGGAATATTTGTTTAACACTATCACCACCACCACCACCATCACTACCATCATCATCATCTGTATAAACTGGACTCACAAATCTGTAATGAAAAACAGAATTTTATTTTATATTAAATTCTTTCAGTAAAAGCATTAGAATAATTGACACAAACTGCCTCCCTCCAAGACTGTTTTAGCTTTTCTTGTGATTTTTTTCAGGTTTCGGATGCGCATAACATCCTCAGATCTTCTGCTCGAGCCTTCTTGACTGGTCCCAGCTGTTGCCTCTTGTGCCTCTACTCCTGCTGCCCTGTTGGCACAGTCATCCCTCAGTGGTGAGTACCACTGATGCTGCCTATCTGACTTCTGGAAGAAAAACAAGCTTCCTTTTATCCCCAAGAGCACAGCTGAGGCCAGGCTGTGACTTTTTATAAGACATTATAACATATTACAAGTACAAATTTAAATTTCACTTACTTGTGTCAATTATTCTTGGAACCATCAGACTCCAGAATCAAAATCTGAATCATTGTGTCACCCCAAGAAGGGCTCTGATAACTGAAGTTCACCCAGTTGTCCAATGCCAGTGGGATTCTTCCTGAACATCACCCTATCTCAACTGTCCATGTCCCATCCCTGTCCTCAGCTTCATGTTTTTTTCCTGCCATCCCGTTTGATGTCTTGTCTCAGGATTAAACATGTTCCAACATGATGGGCAGTAAGTAGACCCCTCTCTTCAGAGGGAAATTACTGTTCCAGGCAGATGGCTGCAACAAAACAATCCCAATAGTTGATGGCATGTTTATAATCAGGTTGAATATTAAATCTTAAATAGCATTACATGGAGGACACCAAGTGTCCAGTACTGGCTGCTGCATCTAGTCAAATTCCTTCTCAAAGCCTGTGCTTCATTATGAAATAGAGGATCAATTCTGCCTGACAATTAATCAATGATCTTATTTCAGGAAAGGCAAAGGCATAAGCCAAATACTAAATATCGTTTCTCTCAATTTTTAATAGCGTAATGTTGTGAAGCATTATTAAACTTTACAGTGACTTTTCACTGAGGAATCTTCACAACCTAAAGGAGCCCCCCCCCCCCCCCCCCAATTGTCCTTTTTAGTGTAAAGGAAAGTTTGCCTTAAAGACGATTTCCCATTTTCACCCTGAAAACATAAATTACTACCAATCCCTAAAACGGTAAATTTCTTTTATGAAATGTTAAAACCCAGACTTTGCCAGGTGGGTTTGATTCTAATATGTCCATAATTAATAACTGATTTCAGAACATTGACCAATTTCTATTCCTATGGGATTAAAAAATGTGCAAAGATCACTATTCTATCATGTTCCAAAGTTGGAATAAAAATACAAAAGTTAGTATTAACTACTAATAAAAATTCTAAAGTTAGAATAAAATTTTTGAATTATTTATGTATATATTCTTTACTAGATATAGACAGACTTTAAGTTAATACAGATTTCTATAAGGGAGGCTTATCAGTCTCTACAAGGTTTCTTTTACAAGGAAGTCAGAAGTACTTAAAATAATTCATTGACAGTACCTTCCCCAAATCCTGGAATGGAAACTATTTCTGTCTCATCAACATTAGGTAATGACTCTAAATCCGTGTAACTGAAGGGTCAGTGTTGACTCTGGGATGGTTTGGATTCCTTGTTGCATTGCCCAGTTCTGAAAATCATTTTTGCTGTGCCTTTGAAATCTTGGCTCAATATTCTGGCTAGGATATCTTCTTTCAGGGCCCTTAATACAGATGGTAGATTTCATGAGTCTTTTCATTGGTAAATGTTCAAAGAGTACTTTATGAAAGTTCTGTGAATATATTTGAAAGGTCTGCTTTGTTGCAATGTGCTATGATAAATGGCTATTTAAGAGTTAAAAGTGTCTACTTTGAAGTCAAATTACATATATTTTTTATCCTGACTCTGCCACTTACAACTTATGTGACTTTATAAAGTTACTTAATATTCTAATGTTTCAGTTTCTTTATCTGTAATGTGATGATAATACCAGCATATACATGATACATATATTATGAGAATTATATAGGATTCTGTGTGTGTATGTGTGTGTGTGCATATAAAAACTTTTTCAGAGATGTTACCATTTAAATTTTGGTCACAAAGTGGTTTTCCAATATAGATGAAAAAATATTGGTTGCCTGCCCAATTTCTGCATGCCATTCTAATACTCTGTCTTTAATTTAAGTATTCTGTCCTGCATCTTTGAACTGTAGGCCATATCTGGTGATCTATTCAGAGATGAGGGAAGGAACATGTTGAACTGGGAAATGTCAGTTACAACCTGGAGCCTAAATTGAAATCAGAGCCCATTTGCATAACACTGTAATAACATTGAGCATAGCTCTCTCCTCTCCCCACAGGGGTGTAGCAGTTCCAATAAATTATTCCTTAATCACTTCATGTCTAATATCCTGTGGGCTACAACTGCACTCCACAGCTAGGAGCATTGCCCTTTACTAGTAAATTCTGGTGAGTCACTGATTCTGAACCTCTGATTATTTCTGAAACAAAATAAACTATAAAAATCAACATTGTGGCATAAAATATGGAAAAGTTAAAGGTCTTTATATGAGAATCTTTTATTTCAGACCACTCATGAAATCTGACATGTCTAACTTTCTGTAATTATGCTGCCAGTATTAAACCACTGTTTCCAATTATTACATTTGACAGCTTTTCATCTCTTTGGCATTGACTAGATTAGAAAAAAGATAAGAATAAAATATAATTTCCAACTGGTCTTATTTCATGGGTATGGTCTTGGGAACTAAATTTTGAAGTAGAATCTTGGAAGAAAAGAGTATTGTACAAATACTAACCAATATTAGAAGGCGTTGTTTTTGTGAGCATTATATCTGATGATAGCAATGTGTTGTCTTTCCTATAGAAATGGTGAGGAGCAGTATGTGCAGTATCAAAAGCCATTTACTTTACCTTGGAGCCAAGCACCTTGGGCTCAAATCTTTCATTGTTGCATATTGGTTCTGAGGTTTTAGTTTTTTCATTTAGCTTCTCTCTCCCACAAGTGTTAGCTAAAAAAAAAATAAAAAATAAAAAAAGGTACAATAATAACACAACTCATGGTATTGTTGTGAATCTCAATAAGTTAATATATGTGACAACTGGAAGGGTGTCTGGCACATGGTGCGTACTGGATGATGCTAGTTCTTGCTAATAATTTCCATCAAAGATCATTACGTCTGAGTTGGCTTGTTCATATGGTACCTAAAGACAGTAGCAGCCACCTTAATTTCTTTCTTCATATCTAATCAGTCGTTAAGTTTATTGATTTAAAAAAAAATAATCCTTCTGAAGTTATTATTCTGATGGACACCAACCTTTTTCAGTCTTTTATTATGTCTTCATTGAACTAATGCATTAGTTTTCCACCTGATTTCCATGTCTGCAGCCTTTACCCACTTTACTGGGTTGACTCTGCTCGTTTCCAAGGCAAACCATTCAATATCACCGTAATCCAAGTGTGTGCCCCAACCAGTAATGCTGAAGAAGCTGAAGTTGAACGGTTCTATGAAGACCTACAAGACCTTGTAGAACTAACACCCCAAAAAGATGTCCTTTTCATTATAGGGGACTGGAATGCAAAAGTAGGAAGTCAAGAAAAACCTGGAGTAACAGGCAAATTTGGCCTTGGAATATGGAATGAAGCAGGGCAAAGACTAATAGAGTTTTGCCAAGAAAATGCACTGGTCATAGCAAACACCCTCTTCCAATAACACAAGAGAAGACTCTACACATGGACATCACCAGATGGTCAACACCAAAATCAGACTGATTATGTTCTTTGCAGCCAAAGATGGAGAAGCTCTATACAGTCAGCAAAAACAAGACTGGGAGCTGACTGTGGCTCAGATCATGAACTCCTTATTGCCAAATTCAGACTTAAATTGAAGAAAGTAGGGAAAACCGCTAGACCATTTAGGTATGACCTAAATCAAATCCCTTATGATTATACAGTGGAAGTGAGAAATAGATTTAAGGGTCTAGATCTGATAGATAAGAGTGCCTGATGAACTATGGAATGAGGTTCGTGACATTGTACGGGAGACAGGGATCAAGACCATACCCATGGAAAAGAAATGCAAAAATGCAAAATGGCTGTCTGGGGAGGCCTTACAAATAGCTGGGAAAAGAAGAGAGGTGAAAAGCAAAGGAGAAAAGGAAAGATATAAGCATCTGAATGCAAAGTTCCAAAGACTAGCAAGAATAGATAAGAAAGACTTCTTCAGTGATCAATGCAAAGAAATAGAGGAAAACAGCAAAATGGGAAAGACTAGAGATCTCTTCAAGAACATTAGAGATACCAAGGGAACATTTCATGCAAAGATGGGCTCGATAAAGGACAGAAATAGTATGGACCTAACAGAAGCAGAAGATATTAAGAAGAGGTGGCAAGAATACACAGAAGAACTGTACAAAAAAGATCTTCACAACCTGGATAATCACGATGTTGTGATCACTCATCTAGAGCCAGACATCCTGGAATGTGAAGTCAAGTGGGCCTTAGAAAGCATCACTATGAACAAAGCTAGTGGAGGTGATGGAATTCCAGGTGAGCTATTTCAAATCCTGAAAGATGATGCTGTGAAAGTGCTGCACTCAATATGCTAGCACATTTGGAAAACTCAGCAGTGGCCACAGGACTGGAAAAGGTCAGTTTTCATTCCAATCCCAAAGAAAGACAATGCCAAAGAACACTCAAACTACTGAACAATTGCACTCATCTCACACGCTAGTAAAGTAATGCTCAAAAGTCTTCAAGCCAGACTTCAGCGATATGTGAACGGTGAACTTCCTGATGTTCAAGCTGGTTTTAGAAAAGGCAGAGGAACCAGCGATCAAATTGCCAACATCCACTGGATCATGGAAAAAGCAAGAGAGTTCCAGAAAAACATCTATTTCTGCTTTATTGACTATGCCAAAGCCTTTGACTGTGTGGATCACAATAAACTGTGGAAAATTCTGAAAGAGATGGGAATACCAGACCACCTGACCTGCCTCTTGAGAAATCTGTATGCAGGTCAGGAAGCAACAGTTAGAACTGGACATGGAACAACAGACTGGTTGCAAATAGGAAAAGGAGTACGTCAAGGCTGTATATTGTCACCCTGCTTATTTAACTTATATGCAGAGTACATCATGAGGAACGCTGGACTGGAAGAAACACAAGCTGGAATCAAGATTGCCGGGAGAAATATCAAGAACCTCAGATATGCAGATGACACCACCCTTATGGCAAAAAGTGAAGAGGAACTAAAAAGCCTCTTGATGAAAGTGAAAGAGGAGAGTGAAAAAGTTGGCTTAAAGCTCAACATTCAGAAAATGAAGATCATGGCATCTAGTCCCATCACTTCATGGCAAATAGATGGGGAAACAGTGGAAACAGTGTCAGACTTTATTTTGGGGGGCTCCAAAATCACTGCAGATGGTGACTGCAGCCATGAAATTAAAAGACGCTTATTCCTTGGAAGAAAAGTTATGACCAATCTAGATAGCATATTCAAAAGCAGAGACATTACTTTGCCGACTAAGGTCCGTCTAGTCAAGGCTGTGGTTTTTCCTGTGGTCATGTATGGATGTGAGAGTATGGATGTGGTCATGTATGGACTGTGAAGAAGGCTGAGCGCCAAAGAATTGATGCTTTTGAACTGTGGTGTTGGAGAAGACTCTTGAGAGTCCCTTGGACTGCAAGGAGATCCAACCAGTCCATTCTGAAGAGATCAGCCCTGGGATTTCTTTGGAAGGAATGATGCTAAAGCTGAAACTCCAGTACTTTGGCCACCTCATGTGAAGAGTTGACTCATTGGAAAAGACTCTGATGCTGGGAGGGATTGAGGGCAGAGGAGAAGGGGACTACCTGTCTCATTAAGACAATATATTATTACAATCCCTCCAGGGGATTGGCACAAGTCCAGAGCACCCACAGAGTACACAAGCAGCTGTGCAGTAACCTGGTCCTACCGTCCAGCAGGTGGGCACCAGACCAAGCCTGGCCAGGCCATGTAGACAGTTACACCAGGATCCAGCTCCACCTTCCAATGATCTTGCACTAGCCCTGTGCCCTGTGGACAACATGCAGCTGAACAGGGATTTGATCTTGGCCATGGTGGGCCAACAGCAGTCCCAAACTCCTTTATTCAAACTCAATCTATTCAATAAGGAGTGCAATGTAATGATCATAAAGATAATCACCGAACTCAGGGGAAGGATGGATGAAGACACTGAAAATTTCAACAAAGAGTTATAAATTATATTAAAAAAAACAAGCAGAACTGGAGAACACAATAACTGAAATTAAAAAAAAAAACTCTATAAGGAATGTAGATTGAATGATGCAAAGTAATAGACTGGTGATCTGGAAGAGACAGTAGTCGAAATCATCCAAGTTGAAAAAGTGAAAAATAATTAAAAAACTGAGGCTAGCCAGTCTTTGAAAAATGCCCCTGGTAATTTGATAGGGATTGCATTGAATTTGTAGATTTCCTTGAGTAGTATAGTCATTTTGACAATATTGATTCTTTCATTCAAAGAACACAGTGTATCTTTACATCTTTTTATGTAGCCTTTAATCTCTTTCATTAGTGTCTTGCAGTCTTTGGAGTACAGGTCTCTTGCCTCCTCAGGTAGAATTATTCCTACATATTTTATTCTTTTTGATGTGATAGTAAATGTTTCCTTAAATTCTCTTTCTGATCTTTGTTGTTAGAAATGCAACAGATTTCTGTATATTGATTTTATATCCTTCAACTTTATAGAATTCACTGATAAGTTCTCGTAGTTTTTTGGCAAACAGTGGCAGTTTTACTTTTTCCTTTACAATTGGGATTCCTTTTATTTCCTTTTCTTCTCTGATTGCTCTGGCTAAGACTTCTAAAACTATGTGGAGTAAAAATAGCAGGAGTGGACATCCTCATCTTCTTCTTGATTTTAAAAGGAAGCTTTCAGTTTTTCACATTGAATATGATATTTGCTATAGGTTTGTCATAATCACAAACAATGATAAAATAAATTGTAAATGACAAAAACAAGCAGAAAGTTATACCATGCTCATGGATTGAAATAGTTAATATTGTTAAAATAGCTATAATCCTCAAGATAATCTACAGATTCAATGTAATCCTTATATAAACACCTGAGGCATTTCTCATGGAACTAGAACAAATAATTCTAACAGTTATATGGGGTTTCCCTGGTGGCTTGGTGGTAAAGAATCTGCAAGCCAGTGCAGGTGATGGTTTTGATCCCTGGTCTGGGAGGATCCTTCCTGTCGTGGAGCAACTAAGCCCATGTGACACAACTATTGAGCCTGTCACTCTAGAGCCTGGGAACGAACTGGTGGGCCCATGTGCCACACCTATTGAAGCCCACACACCCTAGAGCCTGTGCTATACAAAAGAGGATCCACAGTAATGAGAAGCCTAGACACAGCAACTAGAGAGTAGCCCCTGCTTGCTGCAACTAGAAAAAAGCCTGCATGGCAACAAAGATCCAGAACAGCAAAAAGTAATAAATAAATTAATTAATTAACAAAAGTCTATGAGTTACAGCTTTAAAATAATGCAGGCTGTATGGAAATGGGAAAGATCACAAATAGCCAAAGCAATCTTGAGAAAAAAGAACAAATTGCTCCCTAATTTCAAATAGTACTACAAAGCTTCAGTAATTAAAACAGTATGACATTGGCACAAAAGCAGATATACAGCTTGATAGAACAGAATTAACAACCCAGAAATAAACCCACATTTATATTGTCAATTATTCTATGGCAAAGTAGACAAGAATATACAGTGAGGAAAAGATAGCTTTTTCAGTAAAACATTGAGAAAACTGTATAGCTATATGTAAAAGAATCAAATGGACTATATTCTCACTCCATATACAAATATGAAGTCAAAATGGATAAATGACAAATGTAGGACATGATATCATAAAACTCTTAGAAGAAAAGATAGGCAGTACATCTTTAATGGGCTTTCCTGGTAGCTCAACAGTAAAGAATCCACCTGTAATGCAGGAGATGCAAGTTCAGTCTCCGGGTTGGGAAGATACCCTGGAGGAGAGCATGGCAACCCATTCTGGTATTCTTGCCTGGAGAATCCCATAGACAGATGAGCCTGGCAGGCTACAGTCCATAGAGTTGCAAAGAGTCAGGTACCACTGAAGCTATTTAGCATGCACGCACATCTTTAATATTGATCTTAGCAACATTTTTTGGGTGTGTCTCCACAGGTAAGGGAATAAAGCCATTAATAGCAAGTGGGACAGAATCAAAACGAAAAGATTTTGTGCAGCAAAGGAAAGTACCAACAGAATGAAAAGGCAGACTACGAATGGAAGAAGATATTTGCACACAATATATCCAATAGGTATTAATATCCAAAATACTCACAGAACTCATAGAGCTCAACATCAAATTAAAAAAAAAATGGGCAGAGGACCTGTGTAGATGTTTTTTCAAAGAAAATGATTACAGGTGACCAACAGGCACATGAAAAAGTCCTCAAGATCATTAATCATCAGGGAAATGCAAATTAAACTACAATGAGATACCACCTCACACCTGTCAGAATAAAAAAGAGATCAAATAACAAATGCTGGCAAGGATGTGAAAAAAGGGAATTCTTATGCACTGTAGGTGGGACTGTAAATTGGTGTAGCCACTATGGAAAACAGTATGGATATTTCTCAAAAAAATAAAAATAGAACTGCCATATGATCCAGCAATTTCATTTCTGGGTATTTACCATGAAAAAACAAAAACACTAATTGGAAAATATATATGCACAGCGATGTTTATTTTAGCCTTAGTTACAATGGTCAGGATATGGAAGCAAGCTAAGTGTCCTTTGATAGATATATATAGATACATATATTATTCAGCCATAAAAAATGAAATCTTGTCACTTGCAAGAATATGAATGGATCTAGAGTGTATTATGCTAAGTGAAATGTCAGACTGAGAATGATAAATACCATATGATCTCACTTATATGCAGAATCTAACAAAACAAACAAACCAAAATGAAAATAGATTTATATTGATAGATAGCTTATTGTTATTGCTAGAGGGGAGAAGGGTGAAGAGGCAGCATAAGTGAAAAAGATTAAGAGGTACAAATTTCCAGTTATAAAATAAATAAGCCAGAGTGTGTGATACACAGCATAAAGTGTGTGGTCAGTAATATTGTAATAAATTTTTATGAGGATAGATGGTTTCTAGACTTATTGTGGTGATAATTTCCTAAATTATGCAAATTTCAAATCACTATGTAATAATCTGACGTGAATAATACTGCAAACGAACTATATTTCAATAACATTTAAAGAATGTTGAGTGGGTTTTATATGTAAATATGCAAAATTATTTTTCTTATAAAAGATATCTTTTATGCTTTCTTAAAGCAGTTTGCTTTTACAAATATGCAAGTGTTTAAAAGAACAATTCTAGAGGGACAGATGCACCAACAAGCAATGATATTCAGTATGCCCCTTTGGGTGGGCTAGCCTGAGCAGATGGACCTTCAGTCTGCAGTAAAAGTCAACTGATTTGTGCTTTTGCCAATCCAGTTTGGAAAAGTTTGAAATTCTGTCTTTCTAATAAGTGGTTCACCATGTATTTTCTGAAAATTCAAATTAAGCTGTGGTTGTTTCTAATTCTTCACAGAAAGTCCTGATGGCCAAACCTAATTTCTAAATAAAGTTTGAACTTCTTAGCTGAAATTTGCTATTTACAACTTACCTACTGACCCTAGTTCATCACATCAGCCTCAATATTTATTGTGTCCCTTCACAAATCCCTCCAATCCTGTAAAATAGACCTCTCAACCAAATCATGAATTCATGAATTTTCTGAATCTGCAATGGTACTGCTTTAGCTATGTGAACAAGAGTATTTTCCCTCATGTTCTAGTCTGAGTTGTCTCTCATATACAAGGATTTCTTTGCTTACTCTAATAAAATTCTTTCTTTTGCAAAACTCCTTTCATCCTTGCTGTATATTTCTTTAATTTTCAACCCTAAAAAATAATTCTAATTCTCTTTTAGGTAACTCTTGTCTACATGTGACCTATTGAAATTAGGATTGTAATTTCTATACTGTAATTCTTATATTAGGGAGGAAAGTAACTGGCTTAGCAAATATTATAATCAAGACTTTTTCTGGCTAAATGAAGAAAAGACAACAAGCATGGGTCTTTGGCCTGTTACTATCAGTTCTTACTCTCCTGGGGATTTCTTTCACTACCAAACTTTTAGTTATGTCTTCCTAAGTAATTAGAGATTACTTCCTAAGTAAACCTATGTCTTCCTAAGTACTGGGAAGTTGTTCTTTGATTTACTATGTCTTATGATGTTTGTTTACAAACTGAATTGGAAATCAAGGTTAACACATTCTCATTAGACTGGAGCAGTTTTTTGGTCTTGCCTAACTTACGACTTCTTATATCGAAGATGTCTCATATAATATTGAATTAAGCATAGATTATATCAGATTCTTATGTCAATATGGAAGTCAAATTCTTAGAAATAGTTTATTCATACTTAGGGTTTTCCTGGTTCTTGTGTTTTACAACTAAATGTTGTATTACACAATTAAAGTTAATTCTAGGCTCAGGTAGAAACATTTGGAGAGAGCTATGAGTTACCCTTAGCAAATGAATCATAATGGACTCTAGTACCAATTTCAATAGCTCAGAATTGGTTTTCTAGCATATTTCTTTCTATGTTCCTGAAGTTTTACTTGTTTTTCTCAAAGACGAAGAACATGCTAAGATGCGTTGAAAGTGTTAGTCACTCAGCCATATACGGCATTTTGCAACTCCATGGACTGTAGCCCTCCAGGCTCCTCTGTCCATGGAATTCTTCAGGCAAGAATACTGGAGTGGGTTGCCATGCCCTTCTTCAGGGGATCTTCCCAACACAGAGATTGAACCTGCCTCTCCTGCATTGCAGGCAGATTCTTTACTGTTTGAGCTAAGGATGGAAAAAGAGGTAGTATTTGGAGAATAAAGGTGTGAAAGGAGGGAAGAACATGAAGAAGGAGTCTGAAAATAAGAATTGATTCTCTTGATTACCTGTGCATTCTCCAGACCATAGACATGAACCATTCACTTGTAGACTGAAGTGAAGTTTCCTTCAGTTACAAATGTGTATTATTTAGTTCTCATAACATTGTTCTGCATAGGTTTTGGAAATCTTGATATAGGTTCTAACATTGCAAAATTGAGAAATTTCACACAAAAAATCTAAGTTGTGGCCTCTTTTGGAAAATTTTTAATTCCTATGTAAAAACAATATGCTTGAATTAGGCAGTATTTTTCTCATTAGCCGGAGCAAGAGCTCTTTAGGTTTGGATAGGTCCTACCTAGCATGAGCCGTTTTCCCTTTACACAGCTGAATTGGCCCTGAGACACTAAGTTCCTTACTCATCTACCCCAGATTAAAGTTGATGTCAAGGGACTAAAAGTCAGATGTCCTAGAAATTTGCCTTGAGTAGTTTAAATAAAATATTTTTGTTGTACATTGATGAATAATATCACAAAGTTAATGACTCCAATTAAAATAATTTTAAAAACCCTATTAGATAGTACCTAAATGGACAAGAAATTTACAATTGTCCATGTTATTAAGTTGTCAAATGTATGAATTTTTTCCTGTTTTTGTAAAACTACTAGTTGAAAAATGTCAACACAGCTATTTAACAATGTAATTCATCAAAATTTGGGTTGAAAAAATAGAATTAGCACTCAGTTTTCACAATTTGGGAAGTAATTTGATGTATTCAGTAAGTTTCATTCCAAATACATGTCAATGCATTGTAAAGCCAAATGTGTTAGGTGCTAAATCATGTCTGACACTTTGCAACCCCATGGGCTGTAGCCCTCCAGGCTCCTCTGTCCATAGCATTCTTCAGGCAAGAATACTGGAGGGAGTTGCCATTTTCTTCTCCATGGGATCTTCCCGACCTACGGATCTAACCCGAATCTCTTGCATTGGCAGGTTGATTCTTTATTGTCTGAACCACCAGGGAAGCCCTTGAAAGTCAAAGTTACCATTTATTTGTACTTTTCAAGGAATAGTTCTTGAATATTTCCCCTAAGTTTACAATAAGAATTTCCAGTAAATTGTTGTTGAAAAACGAACTATTCCTTGCAAAGTAGCTTGTGGGATGTTAAGTGGGAAATTTTTCTTCTTTTTGATTCTTAGATCAGTCCTTCTGAAAGCAAATAGAATTTGTAATAAATGACTTTAAATAGTTCACTTTTTATAAAATGTGAAGTCTTTAAAATTTCCTTCAAAAATTAGGAAGGTTGTTTAGACTAATGGAATCTACCAGTTTATTTCACAAAAGCTGTTAGACAGCTTCCAAACAGTAATGTCTTTTAGACATTACACAGAACAGAGGGAAGAGGCAGTGTTAACTTTATGAAAACAATGTATCCCTGAAAAAAATTGGTTGTAGGAAGATTATGTAGTTTTATGGGAAATTCACATTTGTAAACTTAAATTTTCTTCAGAATACGTTTGGTTGTTTTTAAAGATCTCTTGAAAAATGTGAGTAATTTATAGATACTTTAGATAAAGGGCTTTTAGTAGACACTGCTTGTATAGAGAATATGTATGTATTATAAATTTGGTTTTGTCTGTTTATTGCAATGAGATTATTTTCCATTAATAAGAACTTCATTTTCATTTAGTCCTGCTATTTAAATTTATATAAGACTCTAAATTATGTGTTTGATGGCTTCACCCCAGACAAAAAAAGTACAGTGCCACAAATTGATACTATGCTTTTTTTTTTCTTTTTACTTTTTATTTTAGGGCAAAGGAGAAGAGCGGTAGAAAATGGATTCCAAATTAATTGATCATATTTAGAAATGTCAAAGTGAGGCTGATGATTTCTGAAGGTGAATGCACTGCTCTTAGAAACTATCCACTGCTCTCTTGGCTTGATTTTATCACTCTGAGTGTTCCTCCCTGAGTAAAGGCCTTTGGAGACACTTTATTCTTAAACCAATGATATGGATAGAGTTCTTTAAAAACACTCTATTTTAGCCAATGTTGTCATTACAGTTAAGAAGCAGAGTGACATTTCATGAGTTGATACTAACTTACAAAATTTTTTCTTAATGGAAATATGACATGTTCTCTGTGTCCTTTGAAATCATAAAATTTATGAAATCTCTCATGAGCTAGAAAAGTAGAGATTGTTTAAATTTGACATTTTCTTTCTGTTTCTCTGAAGCTATATGGTGGAATTGCAGTCTCTTTAGGGAATTAAGCTTTAAAATAGACTACTTCTACAGAGTAGTGAAATCCAGCTTATTTCATACTATCCTAGAAACACTGACATCAAAGGGATTATAAAAATTATCTTGTTCAACTATCACTGCAGGCTTGTATCTTCTCCATATCACATCTGACAAGTTAAAAACTAATTTCTGTTTCAACTCACCCTGGTGTTGAGAAAGCTTTCTGCCCCGAGGCATCCTCTTTCATTCCTGTATATCTATGACTGTTACAAAAGCCTTCTCTGTATAGTGTTGAAATCTGTTTTGTGTGCGTACGTGTTTCAGTTCTTTTGTCCTAGTGATTCCTTCCAAACAAGTTGTATGTGCATGAATATATATCATTTCAGAAGTCTGAAGACAGTTAATAAATTCTTATTAAGCCCCTCTTTTCATGGCTAAGCATCCTCAACTACTCCAAAATGGATATAGCTTCCAATTCTCTAATTAATTTGCTTCTTCTCCTCCAGATGATATTGATATTTCAATATTCCTCTTAAATTGTGACTCTCCGAATTTTATATAGACTCCAAGAGTGGTCTCATTTATATAGAGTAACATGAGATTTTTCATTGTATCATTGCAGATTTTCTATGTCCATTTGTTCATTTTATCATTGACTTTGTTGGATGATCTCATCACATTGCTGACTGATTGTGTTTCCTATTAAGCTATAACCCCCAAATATTTCACAGGCACTAGTATTAATCTTTACCTATCTGGACCTATATTTGTATAAATTTAAAAAATCCAAATACAGGTTCTTTAAATTTCTATTTAAGAAGTATTTACACTGTTAGACTTGAACCATTATTCATTACGTTGAACCTTGATTGTACTCTCTAACACAGTGGTCCCCAACCATTTTGGCACCTGGAACCAGTTCTGTGGAACACAATTTTCCCACAGACTGAGGTGGAGGGGATGGCAGGGGATGGTTTAGGGATGATTGAAGTGCATTACATTTATTGAGTTTTTTGAGCAGGAGACAGAACTTGGCAGTAATGCAAGTGATGGAGAGTGGCTGTAAATACAGATAAAGCTTTGCTCACACTGCTCACCTCCTGCTGTGCATCTGATTCTTAATAGGCCATGGACCAGTACTGGGGGTTGGTCTAACATAATGACTTTCTTTACAAAATTTATGAATCTACTAAATATGCTATTAAATCATTATGGACATTTTCAATAAGATAAAATAAAATGATCTAAGGATATCCAAGACCTGTTTAGTATGTTTAGTATGTTTAGTATATTTAGTATATTTCACTGCTGCTTCTTTCATTCTTTCATTCCAGCTTCCCCTTGACTTGTACCAGCTACGAGCTTGGGAGCGGTTGACTTCATCAAATTCTTTAGGCTTGGGCCCTAATATGTTGAAGCTAGTTATCATAATTTAACTATGTATGTCACAGTCCTTGGTTCATGGACAGTTCAATCAGAGAACAGATATTCTTTGATTGGATAAAATGTTAGGTTGAGAAAAAAGAAGTCTCTTTCTCCTGCTCTGGATGATAAGGCATGCAGAAGTGAGGCCTAGAACTGCTTATACCTACTTTGCTAACATGAAGGATGCCAGCCTAAGGATGAAGTCAAAACACATAGCTGACAAAACTTCTTAATATAAGTGAAATTGAAATTCTAGTCTATCAATGTCTAAAGCTTTCTCTTTCTCTAAACTTTTTCATTAAATGAATAACTATACTCAGAGAGCAAAGAAATTAATATTAGCTACCTTAAGATACCATAAAATATGAGTAGATTAATACAACAAAAAGGCTATATTTTATCCACATAATGTCTGATGTGAGTTGTCAGAGGCTGTTCTCTGTCTAGTCACATAAGGAACCAGATTTCTTCCATCTTATTCTGCCACCATCACAATTTGTGGCAGGTAGAGAGAGAGAATGAGAGGAAGAATTTGGCTTTTAATTGCCTTGGTCTAGAAATAAAATATGTGGCTTCTACTCTTAATTCATTAGCTTGTGCTAGTCATATGGCCCCAAACTGAATACCTTGGAGGCTGGGAATTGTTGAAGAATATTTTGTGAGTATGAGTGGCATCTGAAAACCACCATCCTCTCTTCAAGGAATGTACGTTTTCACAAAAAACTTAAGGAGCCACTGATCAAAAACTCTGCTTTCCATCTGCAACCATCCCAGAGGTATGGATATATTAACAGCCTGACTACTGGCTCAGAGCAGTGTGAAAACACACAAATTATAGTAATACATTCTTTCAGTCCCTCTCTCTTCTTTTCATTCTGAAAGTCAAGACTAAACATTAATAACTCTTGATTCCTGGTCACATCTCCTATTTTCTCTGGTGGCTGGAAGATAAGAAATTTCTGTTCCTATAGTTTACTATCTCATCTGTAAGTTTTTTTACCATACTCTAGGATGTAATCATTTTAGGCCAGGAAACTTGAAATCATTTAGAGAAGCTAAACGCTATCTTATCATCTCTTTACGTATCTTCAGGATCAATTGCTTTTACCAATACTTATTCAACCTTCTCCAGGCTAAAAATTATTTTTCTGGTCAGAGAATATGGAAGTAAATAGAACTTTCTGAATCCAATTTTGTGTCACTTGTTCAATTTATGAAATCTTGCTAGACATATTACAGGTGAATTCTCTTTGTTCTTGCTCTGGATATAAATATAACTTAAAAACATGTTATTGTCCTTATGCAATTTATTCACAGTCAGTCAGTTCAGTCACTCAGTCATGTGCAACTCTTTGCGACCCCATGTACTGCAGCATGCTGGGCTTCCCTGTCCATTATCAACTCCTGGAACTTACTCAAACTTTTGTCCATCAAGTCAGTGATGCCATCCAACCATCTCATCCTCTGTTGTTCCCTTGTCCTCCTGCCTTCAATCTTTTCCAGGATCAGGGTCTTTTCCAATGAGTCAGTTCTTCCAATCAGGTAGCCAAATATTGACGTTTCAGCATCAGTCATTCCAATGAATATTCAGGTTTGATTTCTTTTAGGATTGACTGATTGGATCTCCTTGCAGTCCAAGGGACTCTAAAGAGTCTTATCCAACACCACAGTTCAAGAGCATCAATTCTTTGGTGCTCAGCTTTCTTTATAGTCCAACTCTCACATCCATACATGACTACTGGAAAAACCAAAGCTTTGACTAGATGGACCTTTGTTGGCCAAGTAATGTCTCTGCTTTTGAATATGCTAAGTTGGTCATAGCTTTTCTTCTAAGAAGCAAGCGTCTTTTAATTTCATGGCTGCAGTCACCATCTGCAGTGATTTTGGAGCCCCCCAAAATAAAGTCTCTCACTGTTTCCATTGTTTCCCCATCTATTTGCCATGAAGAGATGGGACTGGATACCATGATCTTAGTTTTCTCAGTGTTGAGTTTTAAGCCAACATTTTCACTCTCCTTTTTCACTTTCATCAAGAAGCACTTTAGTTCTTCACTTTCTGCCATAAGGGTGGTGTCATCTGCATATCTGAGGTTGTTGATATTTCTCCCAGCAATCTTGATTGCGGTGCTTCATCCAGCCTGGCATTTCACATGATGTACTCTGCATATAAGTTAAATAAGCAGGGTGACAATATACAGCCTTGACGTACTCCTTTTCCTATTTGGAACCAGTCTGTTGTTCCATGTCCAGTTCTAACTGTTGCTTCTTGATCTGCATACAGATTTCTCAAGGGGCAGGTCAGGTGGTCTGGTATTCCCATCTCTTGAAGAATCTTCCACAGTTTGTTGTGATCCATATGGTCACAGTTTTTGGTGTAGTCAATAAAGCAGAAGATGTTTTTCGGGAAGTCACTTGCTTTTTCAATGATCCAACAGATGTTTATCCATGAATATCAGTTGATTGTGTGTTTTCTGGCACTGTTCTCATAGGCTCATGTTTCTTTCATATTTGTGCTTGGCTTTATGTCACTACCCCTTTTCTGCACATAGATTTAAAAGTTAAAACCATCCAAGTGATGTTTATGGAGCCCTTGTGAATCTTCAGATCCTCTCCTTTATGACTATTTTTGTAATTTCATAGGTGGAAATTCAAATTCAAGTGATTTCCAAACTCTGAACTTTCCCATTTCAGAGTCTAAAACTACATGACTGTTTATATCTTTCACTTACTGTGTAACATTTTCCTATCTGAAGTTTAGGGTAGCTTTTTCTCCTGATTGACACAGTGACCCTATGTTTGGAATATCCTTGGTGTTTAACAAGTAATTTTTGAATGAATGTATTTGAACTAAGCAAGAACAAAAGTCCCTGTTCATGAGAATCCTATTTTTTTAAATTGAATCTTTACATAAGTCTTTAGACAAATTTGATGATTCAGTATATCTTTTTTTTTTTAAATGGGAATTTCAATTTGATTTTTTAAATGACTTATGATAAGCTTTCTATTTATGGAGATTAGAATTTTGACCATTGAGTTTGTTAAATTCTTTTGAATGAGTGTAACACATATCATCAAAGTTACAGGTTTAATATTCATATAGGCAGTTATTACTTAAGAGATAATTATATATAATCTTGTATTCTTACCAACAATCTTCATTGGCCATCAGAGAAGCATGCCAAGAGAACACAAATGTAATTCTGTTATCATTATTAAGGGCAGACAAACTTTGATATCTCTTTCATATCTGTTTCCCTAGTCTGTATTCACTATTTCATAACTTTTAAAAGGTTTTACTCAGTCTTATTGAAATGCTTCAATATTGCTTCAGAATAAAGGGAAAATGTATGCTAACTTTAAATGTAAGTTATTAACATTGACATTAGCATCAATAAAAGAAGCAGACATTTATAAATTATAACCAAAGAATTGTTATTTTACAACAGAAGATTTTCTTTAACTTTGGAGACCACAGTTTACCAAATCTAGACTTCCCATAGATTTCTCTACAAAACCCAAGGTAGATAGCTATTATGACTGTTTGAATATTTCCAGAAGTGAAAATCCCCTTTTTGGTAATTCCTTTTCTAATCAGTCTTACTATAAATTCTCTTCATTACTTTCCTCATTATCTTCTGTTTCTTGAATTCTGAGTCTTTGATGGTTTATGTGACTGTGGTGCAGAAACATAATATTGGTATTTTCCTGATGGAGTATATAAGGCAGAATTTCTGAATTTTTGATGTTTATGAGAATAAAGTGAATGAGAGCTATTATAATTATGCTGTTACAGTAGGTACAAAATTAAAATAAAGCTGAGCAAATCTGTATTAGTCATCTTATTGTTGGTAAAATTTTAAACTTTATTCCCAATTTTTAATGATATCTTGACTTGGAATAGAATTTTAAATTGAAAGTAATTTATCCCTCAAACTTCAAAGACATTTTAGTTTGGCTTCAAGAGTTTCAGGCAGGAATCCTGAGATCACTTGGATTGTATAACCTCCTCTTTGCTTCCCTACTAGAAACATTTAGAATATTCCTTTAATATTTGGTTCAGTATACAATATCAATGTATTTTAAAAAATGTTCAGAATTTTATACATTTTTAACATTCAGAAATTGGAATTTTAAAAATTTCATGTACATTAGCATCCACATATATAAATGAAAGCATAGTCCATAACTAGACTTATACACAGATATTTATGAAAACTTTATTTGTAAGGTTCAAAAATAGGAAATAAGACAAATATCATCTACAGGTTAATGAATAAATAAATTGTAATATTAGAACACTATTCTGCAATCAGAAGAAATTTTTACTAATACCTATTTACAAAATTAATGATTCTGAAACTAGCTATGGTGAGTGAATGAAATCAGACTAAAATCAGTACATAGTGTTAAATTCTACTGCAAATTAATCTCTAGTGACAGAAAGCAGAATAATAGTTGGAAATGGGACAGTAGAGTGAGGAGAGAAGTGAATGGGGTGAGAGACAGGTCTTTTGGTCTTTTGTATTCAGTGAAATGCCAGGCTGGATGAAGTGCAAACTGGAATCAAGATTCCAGGGGAAATATCAATATCCTCAGATCTGCAGATGCCATTATGCTAAGGGCAGAAAGCAAAGAGGAACTAAAGAGCCTTTTGATGAAAGTGAAAGAGGAGAGTGAAAAATCTGACTTAAAGCTCAACACTGAGAAAACTAAGATCATGGCATCTGGCCCATCATTTCATGGCCAAAAAATGGGTAAAAAATGGAAACAATGAGATTTTATTTTCTTGGGTTTCAGAATCACTGCAGATGGTGACTGCAGCCATGAAATTAAAAGATGCTTGCTCCTGGGACCAACCTAGACAGCATATTAAAAAGCAGATTTGGGAGAATGGCATTGAAACATGTACAATATCACATATGAAACAAATCGCCAGTCCAGGTTCGATGCATGATACTGTGTGCTTGGGGCTGGTGAACTGGGACGACCCAGAGGGATCGTGCAGGGAGGGAGGAGGGAGGGGGTTTCAGGATGGGGAACACGTGTATACCTCTGGCGGATTCATGTTGATGTATGGCAAAACCAATACAATATTGTAGAGTAATTAACCTCCAATAAAAATAAATAAATTTATACTAAAAAAAATAAAAAGCAGAGGCATTACTTTTTTAAAAGTGATCCATCTAGTCAGAGCTATGGTTTTTCCAGTAGTTATGTATGGATGTGAGAGTTGGACCATAAAGAAAGCTGAGCACCAAAGAATTGATGCTTTTGAACTGTGATGTTGGAGAAGACTCTTGAGAGTTCCTTAGACTGGAAGCACATCAAATTAGTCAATCCTAAAGAAAATCAACCCTGAATATTCATTGGAAGGACTGACGCTGAAGCTAAAGCTCTAATACTTTGGCCACCTGATGCAAAGTACTGACTCAGAAAAGGCCCTGATGCTGGGAATGATTGAAGGCAGTAGGAGAAGGGGATGACAGGATGAGGTGGTTGGATGGCATCACCGGCTCAATGGACATGAGTTTTAGCAAGCTCTGGGAATTGGTGATGGACAGGGAAACTTGGCATGCTGCAGTCCATGGGTGGCAAAGAGCTGCACACAACTAAGCAACTGAACTAGGATGATGGAAAGAAAGAAAGTGAAGTTGTTCAGTCATGTCCAACTCTTTGTGACCCCATGGACTGTAGCCTACCAAGCTCCTCCGTCCATGGGATTTTCCAGGCAAGAATACTGGAGTGGGTTGCCATTTTCTTCTACAGGAGATCTTCCCAACCCAGGGACTGAATCTGGGTCTCCCTCATTGTAGGCAGACACTTTACCATCTGAGCCACCAGGGAAGGATGATGGAATACACTGCTAAAAGCTTAGTCAAAGCACTAGCTTAGGGGCACCATTTTGTAGGGGTAAGGCACTGATCCCCAAGGAGGCTATTGAATAATGAACTAGCTGTTTATTTTCTGTTGGAGAATCCCTAAAACCTAATATGAACAGCTCCAGGCATTACATGTTGGAGATAGGAGTAGTTCCTATCAATATCTTTGAGGATTGTGGTTTTCAGGAAGGTAACATTTCAGGCATCCAGGGGACAAAGAATTTTACTAAATTGGATGTTGTGAGTAGAAACAAATTGCTTTCAGCTTCTGCTCTTGACAATAAACCAGTAAACAAAAACAGGGACTTCTATAATATCAGAAACAATTAATGATAATTGACATAAAGTATTAGGGGGATATCACACAATGGGAGTAAAAAAGAGTATATCTGGGGACCTGCCTGGGGTTTCACTAGGACATTTCTTGTGCTTCTATGGTTCTGTGCACTGAATTACTGGTAAGTGACCAGTTGCATCAACTATGGCCTGTCAAGGTCAAGACATCTAAAGACTCAGAATCTTTGGGGAGGAAGACTGGAAATCTCCATTTCAGCTGCCTGTAAAAATACAAAAACTTTCCATCTTGTGACTTTATACAAGGCATATACTTGTTTTACATGTGTTGGCTTTATTAACATTCTTTCATTTCTTTCTGTTTTCATTCCTACTTTTATGACACCTTAAGTATATGTTTAATTTCTTAATAAAAGTGATTTAAAAACTTTTAATTTAAAACTTGAGATGTGTGTTTGTTTTCTATCAAAAACATGGCAAGTTTATCTTCTATTCCTAAATTCACCAGGTCAGGATCATTAAATAGTAAAAGTATATTCTTTTTATACATTTTAAATTCTTTAAAATATTTTCTACATGTTTTCCTAAGAAATAAGCACTTCATATTGTTGTTTTGTATTACTTATCATCTATCTGTGGAAGCACCAGAAGTAAAAATTTTTCTGTAGTTAAGCAAGTAAATCCTTTTCTCGTCAACATCCTTTCCTTCCGAATAGAAATATTAACCCTAGAACATTATGGAAGAAACCTTGTGAAACATTATAGGTATATTACAAATAACTTGGGAACACATCTTTATATTTGTTGAACATAGAAATATATAGAAGAATGTAAGAGAGAGAATAAAAGGTATTATATCTACTTTCATGGCCATCAAAATCACAGCTGGTTCTATTTACTAAGCATTTCAAAAATGGGTGACAGTTTCGAGTATCGCCTAGATTTGTTATAAATTTAAAAATTTTTGCAAATGGATTCATGGTTGGTAAGTTGGGAAATTTGAAAAAAGCTGTTTCTAATCATCACTGATATGTTTTACATTGTATAAATTTAGCTACTTAACACATTGTATCTGTATGCAAGGCTTCACAGGTGGCACAGTCATAAAGAATTAGCCTATCAATACAGGATACATGAGAGCTTCAGGTTTGATCCTTGGGCTGGGAAGATCTCCTGGAGTAGGAAATGGCAACCCACTCCATTATTCTTGCCTGGAAGATTCCATGGACAGAGGAATGTGGTGGGTTATAGTGCATGGGGTCACAAAGAGTCAGACATGACAGAGCATACACACACACATATGCAAACTATCTATACAATTTAAAACAAAAAGAATATTTATTATTCAGGGAGGACACAATTTATGAATGTAGAAAAATATATGAGAATTCCAAGCCTATAATTTCAATAGTTCCATTGTATTTTCATAGTTTTCTGCATCTGATCAACCAAATGAAATCTTAGGATTTATATCCTTCTAGCCCCTGGAAACAAAATGATCTGAGGTCTTGATATCATCATGTTCCCACCATTGTGTACTTCAAGTTCTACACTAAAGGGCCTGAGAATGTTACTTACAGTGTTATGAATACTTGGTTACAAATTTCCTTTTCTTTTTTGGCTGTACAGCATGCACAGCATGGTGAAGGCTGCACAGCATGTAGTATCTTAGTTCCCCAGCCAGGGATCCAACTCGTTCCCTCTGAGGCAGAAATGTAGAGTCTTAACCACTGGACTGCCAAGGAAGTCCCTGCTATAAATTCCTGATGCATGTATCAGTTTGATGACTTTCAGAAAAAAAAATAAATTCACAGTCTAAAACTAAACCATTCATTAAAACCTTTAGGTCAAATTTTTGATGATAAAAATGCAAAAATATTTTCTGAGGCACATTTGTAAGACCTGATGCTGTTCACTAAAGAACTGTTAGGAATCTGATTAGATGACCTTGAAATCTGAAGATGTTTCCAAGAATATGCTTTCATTCAAATTCCTAACCACAGAGTTAAACCAATCAAATTCAACACCATTTTTGAGCTGAAAACTTATTAAACACTTTTACAAGCTCTTATTCAGTTATTATGGTTTTAAATTTATTTATTTTGAGTGGAAGTTAAGCTTTTCTAAAAGTACAATGCTGAATAACAGCCAGAATTTCAAAGTGTGCTCCTGTGTAGTGAAAGGGCCAGGAAAATCACATGCAAATGATCTCTAGATTTCAGAAATCTAGTAAAGATTATTTACTATTATATTTGCAAGTCCTGGGGATTTGTGTTAAGTGTTCAGGTTGCAGAGTACTTTGCCTGTTCTCACCTGAGGAAGAACAGAGCCTGGACACAACAATTGGCAGAGCTAAGTGCTGCCTGTGTAACAGTGAATGTACCTACTTGAGGGAGTTAGGAGTTTAATTGCTTGTGGGATAGAGATTTATCTCAGAGCAGGCATCCAGTCAGTCTTCACTAGGTTCTAGGATGTTCAAGGGCAGGAATAGTCTCTCCAACGTTCCTGCCTCCCCACCTGTGTATCCTGGACCATATATACATTTCAAGCAAAATAATTTTTATGAACGAATGAAGGAATTCCAACTTACCATGTAAGAGAGTATGAATACTTCTTGTTCTTTATTTGTGTATGTTGAAAATGAATTTAAAAAGGAATAATGACAGCTTCCCTCTATGCTCATCTTATGCTTTTCTATGAAAGAAAGGACTTCTCTGTTAGATAAGAAAAAAGGAAATATTTTTAGAAAATCTGTGTCTGGACAAGCATATTCCTTTTTAATGATTTGGATGGTATTTCTTAATTTATTTTTACTTTTACTGGGTTAAATAATATATTTTCTAATCCTAATGCAGATTTTTGATAAATGTTGTGACCTTTGACAGAGAGATTTTTGAGTCTTTTAATAATCAGAGAAAGAGTTTAAGCTACTTAATTATAAAAGTATTAATTATAGGAGATAAACACTAAGAAGGACTGAAGTTGGCATTGGCCTTGGTAAAACTTGGGTCATTTAAGTCACCAGATAATTGGGCTGTCCTAATTGCAGGCCCTTGAAATGATCCTGAACTCAAGAACCTTGTCATGACCCTGCAAATGCCTTAAGCAATCACTTATCTGGAAGAACTAAGAAAGTGCTCAGAATGTTAAGGTGGTCTTATTCAGACCCAGAAATCTTGCCCTTATGTGATAATGAACCATGGCTTATTCAGTACTGTAACACTGAATACAATGGAACTATTGAAATTATTAACTTGGAATTCTCATATATTTTCTCTATATTTTAAAAAACATTTGCTTTTTGTTTTATTTAAGGAGAGGGTCTTTTTTTTTCCTTGCAGACTAATTCTTTGTAAATGATTAATCTTTTTATGATTGTGGCATTCTTCCTTATTTATCTTTTACTATACTGCATGTTCATTAGCTCTCTGACTTTGTTCTAAGTTCTGTTCCAATAGACTTACGTGAGGCTATTCTTCCTTCTTCCACGTGGAGAGCCATTTCCATACAGGATGGTTCCCCTCCTTTCCACTGCCTTTGAGGCCCATTTCCAAGGGGGACTGAAGAGGGCTAGTCATATATTAATACCTCCATCTGGTACTAGTTTAATAAGTAGTGTTCATGCTCACTTATGTCTGACTATTTTGCGACCCCATGGACTGTAGCCTCCCAGGCTCTTCTGTACACAGATGCCATGGTTCTTAGTTAATTGCTTGTGTGATTCACACATGTCTTCAGGGCCTGCTACAACCTTACTTTGTATATCTTACTTTTACTTTATATGGGAATACTGCTTATTGAAATCCAAAGATAAGTTTGTTGAATTATCATAGTAAGAAATTTGGTTCATGTGGTCATTAGATATCTCATGTTCAGTCACTTAGTCTGTACAAGGGCCCAGTCACAAGCCTGGAGCTGCTTTTCTAATGTAGAACATTTGCCAAAAGAGGAGGACATGTCTTATTCTAGGGATGTTTCTGGCTTTCTTTCTGGGATCACCAGAAGCTTCATATAGCATCTGTATGCCAAATATAATTCCAAAACCACTTGAGCTTCTGGGTCATTATGCCTAGCAGAAGTAAAATTATACTATAATCTAAATCTGATAAAGTGAAATTTCTGTCTCTAGATCACACTGATAATAGGCACATTAGGTGCCAAAATATCCAATACAGGATATTTTGCCTCTAAAATCCATAGACATCTATAAAACATTGTGCTTATTCTTTTGAGACTGGTTCTATCTTTTACTTTAGAAAGAATATTCTGACATGATCCAAGCTACTAGACTCCTGGAAATTACACCAACAGGGCAGACTTGTGAGTATTTGTAGTTGCTTCCCTACCTTCGGGCACATGTTTGTCTTAATGAGTTCTCCAGAGCTCTAGTTAATTAACAAATTCTCTATATGAAAGGAAGCTAAAGAGTTGACATAGACCTGTGGCAAGACAGTAAAGTTACACAGTATTCTCTGATATGGAAATACAAACCATTTATTATTTTGCTTACAAACTTTTCTAGAACATTAATTATTTACTATACATAAGTGCTAAAATTATGTTGACTTGTACCTATAGAGATACCCAATCTGGAATCATAGCTGCAATTGACATCAGTATTTCATTAAGTTTTTAATGATCTTCTGCTATTCTCCATGATCCATCAAGTTTTTGCCCTGACCAAACTGGCTAGTTCATTGGTGCTATGCTAGGAATCACAACCCTTACACATGTCAAATCCTTGATTGTGATACTAATATCTATAATTTCCCCCAGGAATGGTTTACTATTTTCAGGAAGAGATGAGATAACAGGGAATTTTATTCTTTCTATGAAATAAACTTTTTTCCATATGCTATGGAACAAAGATAAGACTCCTTCTTGATAATTAAATATATTCTATTTTTACTGCATGTTCTGAAGCCACTGTTAGGACAACCCAAGAGTCACTCTGATTAATAAAATATAAAAGTATTTTGGGTTTTTGAGGATAAGCATGAGTTCAGATTCAGTAACTGACTGAAAGATTATGAAGTATGGATATTTCTCTTTTTAAAATCATTCTGGAAAATGGTAATGGGAAAATGGACATTTGAGGAATTGGATGGAGGTTTAATTTTCAAACTGAACAGCATCAATGTTTTTCATGGGGAAAGCTCTGTCTTAAACTGACTTTTGTGTAGTAACAAAGCTGTGAATCTCCAAATAGCAATTTGGGTCAGAATTTTCTCAGCAAATCTAGAATTTATCATCCTATATATGTTAAGAAGCACTTAAGTAGATTTCTAGGAGTCAATTTATTTCACTTCTGAGGCTATGAGTAAATAGCAATAGATTTACATGGATCATAACTATTGTAGGGATTTCTCTAGTGATTCGGTGGTTGAGAATCTACTTTGCAATGCAGAGCACTTGGGTTTGATCCCTAGTCAGGGAACTAAGATCCCACATGCTGCAAAGCAATTAAGCCTGTGTGTAGCAGCAGAAGATCCCTCATGATGCAACTAAGACCTGGCACAGCCAAATAAATAAATAAAAATTTAAAAGACCAGTATTGTAGCCACAGGCATTTTCTCCATATGGCTTCTATGCTCACATTTTCTACCACTCTGGAATCCCATTTTTGCCACTGAGGTCACAGAGTCAATTTTCATTGTAGCATCTCACACTCTCATCTCTGGCCTACAGAGTATAAGCACCAGAGAGATCAAGAATGTTCATACCTCCATCATGAAAGCATTTCTTAATGTCTTGTTGAGGGAATGTCCTCCCAGATATCCTAAGAGAATATGGCTAGGCAATCACCAAGAAGATTCCACTTAAACGATTTATTCCAAGTGTAGTTCCTTTCTTGAGAAAGAAGAATGGAACTGGAGGAATCAACTTGCCTGACTTCAGGCTCTACTACAAAGCCACAGTCATCAAGACAGTATGGTACTGGCACAAAGACAGAAATATAGATCAATGGAACAAAATAGAAAGCCCAGAGATAAATCCACACACCTATGGACACCTTATCTTCAACAAAAGAGGCAAGAATATATAATGGATTAAAGACAATCTCTTTAACAAGTGGTGCTGGGAAAACTGGTCAACCACTTGTAAAAGAATGAAACTAGATCACTTTCTAACACCGCACACAAAAATAAACTCAAAATGGATTAAAGATCTAAATGTAAGACCAGAAACTATGAAACTCCTAGAGGAGAACATAGACAAAACACTCTCCGACATAAATCACAGTAGGATCCTCTATGATCCACCTCCCAGAATACTGGAAATAAAAGCAAAAATAAACAAATGGGATCTAATTAAAATTAAAAGCTTCTGCACAACAAAGGAAACTATAAGCAAGGTGAAAAGACAGCCTTCTCAACGGGAGAAAATAATAGCAAATGAAGCAACTGACAAACAACTAATCTTAAAAATATACAAGCAACTTACACAGCTTAAGTTCAGAAAAATAAACGACCCAATCAAAAAATGGGCCAAAGAACTAAATAGACATTTCTCCAAAGAAGACATACGGATGGCTAACAAACACATGAAAAGATGCTCAACATCACTCATTATCAGAGAAATGCAAATCAAAACCACAATGAGGTACCATTTCACACCAGTCAGAATGGCAGCAATCCAAAAGTCTACAAGCAATAAATGCTGGAGAGGGTGTGGAGAAAAGAGAAACCTCTTACACTGTTGCTGGGAATGCAAACTAGTACAGCCACTATGGAGAACAGTGTGGAGATTCCTTAAAAAACTGGAAATAGAACTGCCTTATGACCCAGCAATCCCACTGCTGGGCATACACATCAAGGAAACCAGAATTGAAAGAGACACGTGTACCCCAATGTTCACTGCGGCACTGTTTATAATAGCCAGGACGTGGAAACAACCTAGATGTCCATCAGCAGATGAATGGATAAGAAAGCTGTGGTACATATACACAGTGGAGTATTACTCAGCCATTAAAAAGAATCCATTTGAATCAGTTCTAATGAGGTGGATGAAACTGGAACCTATTATACAGAGTGAAGTAAGCCAGAAAGGAAAACACCGATACAGTATACTAACACATATAAATGGAATTTAGAAAGATGGTAATGATAACACTGTATGCAAGATAGCTAAAGAGACACAGATGTATAGAACGAACTTTTGGACTCTGAGGGAGAGAGCGAGGGTGGAATGATTTGGGAGAATGGCATTGAAACATGTATACTATCAGGTAAGAAATGAATCGCCAACCTATGTTCGATACAGGATACAGGATGCTTGGGGCTGGTGCATGGGAATGATCCAGAGAGATGATATGGGGTGGGAGGTGGGAGGGGGGTTCAGGATTGGGAACTCATGTACACCTGTGGTGGATTCATGTCAATGTATGGCAAAACCAATACAGTACTGTAAAGCAAAATAAAGTAAAAATAAAAATTTAAAAAAAAAGAATTAAGACTTTCCATTACAGTATAATGTGGAATTGTATTTTTTTTCCTTTCAATTTCATTAACGATAGGTCTTAGTTGAGAGAAGGTTTAGATTAGCCAATCTAGTAGAATATTAACATCACACATAAGTGCTCAAGCCTAGCCTACACAATAAATTCTGAAACCAATGTGAAAGGATACATATCATTAAATAGAAAGTGAAGAAGAACTAAAGAGCCTCTTGATGAAAGTGAAAGAGGAGAGTGAAAAAGTTGGCTTAAAACTCAACATTAAGAAAACTAAGATCATGGGATCCAGTCCCATCACTTCATGGCAAATAAATGGGGAAACAGTGGATACAGTGTCAGACTTTATTTTTTTGGGCTCCAAAATCACTACAGATGGTGACTGCAGCCATGAAATTAAAAGATGCTTGCTCCTTGGAAGGAAAGTTATGATCAACCTAGACAGTGTATTAAAAAGCAGAGACATTACTTTACCTGTAGCTCTGTCTAGGCAAAGCTATGGTTTTTCCAGTGGTCATGTATGGATGTGAGAGTTGGACTGTGAAGAAAGCTGAGCGCCGAAGAATTGATGCTTTTGAACTGTGGTGTTGGAGAAGACTCTTGAGAGTCCCTTGGACTTCAAGGAGGTCCAACCAGTCCATTCTGAAGGAGATCAGTCCTGGGTGTTCATTATAAGGTCTGATGCTGAAGCTAAAACTCCAATACTTTAGCCACCTGATGTGAAGAACTGACTCATTTGAAAAGACCCTGACATTGGGAAAGATTAAAGGCAGGAGAAGAAGGGGATGACAGCTGATGAGATAGTTGGATGGTATCACTGACTCGAGGGACATGAGGCTGGGTAAACTCCAAGAGTTGGCGATGGACAGGGAGGCCTAGAGTGCTGCAGTCCATGGGGTTGCAAAGAGTCAGACAGAACGGAGCGACTGAACTGAACCTTAAATTCTACGTGTGGTCTAACACATTTAGAACCAAATACCACACAGATCCCAAAGTTTGTATTTGTGAAACATTTTAACTCATGTGATATATATACCATCTTCTCCTAGAATAGACCACACTGTCTGGAAAATGCTGGGATATAAGTCTTACTGTATATCTGGACAAAAAGGGAGAAAGAGAAGATATTTCTAAAAAGAATTTTGCTATCTTATGAAGCTAATTGTCCCAGCTGCAACCAGAAGTTGAGGATGGAATGATTTTTTTTTTCAGATGGAGGCAGGTTGGGGTGAAAGTTAAAGTTTTAAGATCTCATTAATATCTGTTTAGTTGTTCCTGGACCACATCTCTGCATCCTGCTCCTTCTCTTCTAGTGGCGGAGTTGGGCATTTAATTTGTGGCTGAAACTCCAACTCATACATTCCTATACATGGTCTCAGCCATGTGTTCCTTGTGACCAGAGAAAATAAGAGTCTTCATGAAAGCTGTTACACATTTTGTTGTTCTACATGTATTTTTGATTTCACATAGTTTCAAATTTCTCTTTGCCTTATATTAATTCTCTAGGGGCATTAGAAGAAATCAGGTGAACATTTGAACTTTAAAATCACTGTCTTTTCCATTGAATAGTGTCAAAGCACTCAATCTCACAATGCTGTTTCCTCCAACTATATTTATCCTATGTTACTGGCAGTAAAAATTTGAGCAATTATGATGCCATGTCAGGCCATAGGTTACTTGTATCCTATTTTTCCCCCGAATAGAGGTTATCTATGAGCCCCTGGATTATATAACCAACCAAATCTCATAATCTCATTTTAAGGGTAAGTTATTTAGGATACTCCAGATATCAATGGCTGTATCAGAAAATAACACACTCATATTAGGGTGATTTGAAGATGGTTTATTTATAAGGTGCCAAATTAAAAAGAAGTGACTGGGAGTCTTGAAAAACACAAAGATAGGTACAAAATACTAGAAGCTTGCTTACAGAAGCAAATGTTAGACTTTCTAGGTATAGCAGTGATGTAGGGTAGGAGAGGCTTTCAGAACCAAGAGGAATTGTGTAGAGTAGGCCATTTTGAGTTCAGTAGTGCCATCTTTTCAAGGGGGACAGCCAGCCTGAAATGACTTCAAAGGAAGAGAATCGGGGTCAGCAAAGCCTTGACCTTGCTCTCATCTCTACCTCCAGAATCCCCCAGGCTTCCCCAGCTGAAAGAGTGCAGGAGATCTGATTATATATTTCAACATGTCGGACACCTGGAGCATGATATAAATTGGAATACTGTGGGGAATGGATCTGGAGAGGCAAATGGAGTTGCTAAGCACATCTTATCTTTCTAATTGATTTTTTTTTTCTCTGAAATTCTGGTTATAGTCATGCATTTCATTCTTTTCTGATTGGGTATATCCACAATTTATTAGAAGGCTTCACTGTGTTGTCCTGTGCTGTGCTGTCGCTTCAGTCGTGTCTGACTCTGTGCGACCCCATGGACTTTAGCCCACCAGGCTCCTTTGTTCATGGGATTCTCCAGGCAAGAATACTGGAGTGGGTTGCCATTTTCTTCTCCAGTTAGAAGGCTATTGTGAAAATACTGAAGATGCTATGCACACACACAAAAAGCTGGCAGTACATGCTCTTCACAGTCACTATGTATTTGATATGGTGATTATATAATTTAGAAAAATATCTTGAATAAGACATTCGTTCCTGAAGACTGCATTTGGGTTTATGCAGCTCACAATTACCAGTTGATTCTTTTTTTCCAATATAAACATGGAATTCAAACATTAAGATGCTATGATTCAGCCTTGTAAGTGAAGACTGTAACTCTGTTATAGTCTGTAGGTACTTTTCTCAGATTACAGGGTAGATTGATTTTTATAGTCATCCTTTATTTCTTCTTTGAAAATGTCACTGTAGACTGAGATAATATATTTCAGTAAAATTACACATTGAAGTTTGATATGAAATATACTGATGTGATATATGTTTTATAAAATAATATTTTATAAGATAATTTAAATTATAAGACAACATGTACATATTTAAGGTGAAATATTTTTGACTCAGAATGAGTCCCTTTCACTACTGGCACCCCAAAAATTTATAGTTTCTTATCTTTTTTTCTACAGCAGAGTTACTTAAGGAAACTAGAGAAATTTTAAGACCTGCTTTGGGGGGAAACGTTCAGTTTTCATTGCTTTGCTATAAGCAATATGATAAATGTATTGCTCAAATAAAATATGTAGTGGAAACATTTCCAGCACTACCATCTGTTGTTACTTATCAGTTTAATAATTTAAAACAGGATGTTCAACCTGCAAGCTACATTTACTTCACAGTAATAAATACCACTGATCTGGAATATTTAAAATCCAGTGTTATTGTAGAACTGAAAGGAGAAAAAAAGAGAATTTCTATTTCAAATAGTGCTATCATTAGTAGAAAAGGACAAGTAGCAGCCACTTGGACTCATGCCTTGTTTTTTTTTTTTTTTTCATTTTTTTGATGCAATGTGAGACATCAGAATCATAAATAGATAGAAATGAAAATGTTTTTATAGAAAAAAATGCATTAGAGAATGATGATCACACTGTCTAAAACTTCATTTTCATAGTTTCTTACTTACACTTTGATTGAAGGTTAAAAATAATATTTTTCTCAGATTTTACTCTGTGTCTCTCTGGGAGGAAATGTAAATATCTGATGTAAAAGCACTCAACTGATAGATAAAATATGCCATTGAAGAGAATGATTATGGATTGCTTCTAAGGAATAGTATTTTAAATGAAATTAAATTAGACCACTAGGATAAAAGGCAAAGTATTAATTTTTGGTTGAAACTAATTATCCTGGTTACTGAATTACAGGAAACTTAAGGTCAGGCTATAAAAATCTTAGAAAAAATAATTATCAGTCTGAAATTTTAGAGGTCCTAAGCCAGGAAATTTGGAAAACTCACAGTGGCCACAGGACTGGAAAAGGTCAGTTTTCAACCCAATCCCAAAGAAAGGCAATGCCAAAGAATGCTCAAACTACTGCACAATTGCACTCAACTCACACGCTAGCAAAGTAATGCTCAAAATTCTCCAAGCCAGGCTTCAGTAATACGTGAGCCATGAAATTCCAGATGTTCAAGCTGGTTTCAGAAAAAGCAGAGGAACCAGAGATCAAATTGCCTACATCCAATGGATCATGGAAAAAGCAAGAGAGTTCCAGAAAAACATCTATTTCTGCTTTGTTGACTATGCCAAAGCCTTTGACTATGTGGATCACAGTAAACTGTGGGAAATTCTGAAAGAGATGGGAACACCAGACCACCTGACCTGCATCTTGAAAAACTATATGCAGGTCAGGAAGCAACAGTTAGAACTGGACATGGAACAACAGACTGGTTCCAAATAGGAAAATGTGTACATCAAGGCTGTATATTGTCACCCTGCTTATTTAACTTCTATGCAAAGTACATCATGAGAAACGCTGGGCAGGAAGAAGCACAAGCTGGAATCAAGATTGCTGGGAGAAGTATCAGTAACCTTAGATATGCAGATGACGCCACCCTTTAGGCAAAAAGTGAAGAAGAACTAAAGAGCCTCTTGATGAAAGTAAAAGAGGAGAGTGAAAAAGTTGGCTTAAAGCTCAACATTCAGAAAATGAAGGTCATGGCATCTGGTCTGATACTTCATGGGAAATAGATGGGGAAACAGTGGAAACAGTGTCAGACTTTATTTTTCTGGGCTCCAAAATCACTGCAGATGGTGACTGTAGCCATGAAATTAATAGACGCTTACTCCTTCAAAGAAAAGTTATGACCAACCTAGATAGCATATTGAAAAGCAGAGACATTACTATGCCAACAAAGGTCTGTCTAGTCAAGGCTATGGTTTTTCCAGTGGTCATGTATGGATGTGAGAGTTGGACTGTGAAGAAGGCTGAGCACCGAAGAATTGATGCTTTTGAACTGTGGTATTGGAGAAGACTCTTGAGAGTCCCTTAGACTGCAAGGAGATCCAACCAGTCCATTCTAAAGGAGATCAGCCCTGGATGTTCTTTGGAAGGAATGATGCTAAAGCTGAAACTCCAGTACTTTGGCCACCTCATGCGAAGAGTTGACTCATTGGAAAAGACTCTGATGCTGGGAGGGATTGGGGGCAGGAGGAGAAGGGTACGACAGAGGATGAGATGGCTGGATGGCATCACTGACTTGATGGAGGTGAGTCTGAGTGAACTCTGGGAGTTGGTAACGGACAGGGAGGCCTGGCGTGCTGTGATTCATGGGGTCGCAAAGAGTCGGACAAGACTGAGTGGCTGAACTGAACTGAACTCAAGAAATAATGCTTCTTTGTAATTACAATTGTAACAAATCATTACCATGGGGTTCTTGGCATTTTTGATCTCAGAAGAAAAAAATATCTGCTTTGAAGGTTTCTTTCTATTTATTAAGGTCATAGAAGAAACTATTATTCATTTGTGTTCTGGAATGCTTCAGTTAATCGTTCAGTCATGTCCGACTCTTGGCGACCCCATGAACTGTAGTGTGCCAGGCCTCCCTGTCCATCACCAACTCCTAGAATCCACCCAAACCCATGTCCATTGAGTCGGTGATGCCATCCAACAATCTCATCCTCTGTCGTCCCCTTCTCCTCCTGCCCTCAATCTTTCCTTGCATCAGAGTCTTTTCAAATGAGTCAGCTCTTCACACCAGGTGGCCAAAGATATTGGAATTTGAGCTTCAACATCAGTCCTTCCAATGAACACCCTAAAGGACTGATCTCCTTTAGGATGACTGGTTGGATCTCCTTGCAGTCCAAGGGACTCTCAAGAGTCTTTTTCAACACCACAGTTCAAAAGTACCAGATTTTCAGCACTCAGTTTTATTTATAGCCCAACTCTCACGTCCATACATGACCACTGGAAAAACCACAGCCTTGGCTATCTGGACATTTGTTGGCAAAGTGATGTCTCTGCTTTTCAATATGCTGTCTAGATTGGTCATCACCTTCCTTCAAAGGAGTTGGTGTCTTTTAATTTCATGGCTGCAGTCACCATCCTCAGTGATTTTGGAGCCCAGAAAAATAGTCAGCCACTGTTTCCACTGTTTCCCCATCTATTTGCCATGAAGTGATGGGACCAGATGCCATGATTTTAGTTTTCTGAATATTGAGTTTTAAGCCAACTTTTTCACTCTCCTCTTTTACCTTCATCAAGAGGCTCTTTAGTTCTTCTTCACTTTCTGCCATAAAAGTGGTGTCATCTGCATATCTGAGGTTATTGATATTTCCCCTGGCAATCTTGATTCCAGCTTGTGCTTCTTCCAGCCCAGCATTTCTCATGATGTACTATGCATGTTAGTTAAATAAGCAGGGTGGCAGTATACAGTCTTGACGTATTCCTTTTCTTATTTGGAACCAGTCTGTTATTCCATGTCCAGTTCTAACTGTTGCTTCCTGATCTGCATACAGGTTTCTCAAGAGGCAGGTCAGATGGTCTGGTATTCCCATCTATTTCAGAATTTTCCACAGTTTATTGTGATTCACACAGTCAAAATCATTGGCATAGTTAATAAAACAGAAATCGATGTTTTTCTGGAACTCCCTTGCTTTTTCGATGATCCAGTGGATGTTGGCAATTTGATCTCTGGTTCTTCTGTCTTTTCTTTTTTTTTTTTTTTTTCCATTTTTTAAAAATATAAATTTATTTATTTTAATTGGAGGCTAATTACTTTACAATATTGTATTGGTTTTGCCATACATCAACATGAATCCACCACAGGTATACACGTGTTCCCCATCTTGGACACCCCCTCCCACTTCTCTTTCCGTACCATCCCTCTGGGTCTAAAACCAGCTTGAGCATCTGGAAGTTCACAGTTCATGTATTGCTCAAGCCTGGCTTGGAGAATTTTGAGCATTACTTTGCTAGTGTGTGAGATGAGTGCAATTGTGTGGTAGTTTGAGCATTCTTTGGCATTGTCTTTCTTTGGGATTGGAATGAAAACTGACCTTTTCCAGTCCTGTGGCCATTGCTAAATTTTCCAAATTTGCTGACATATTGAGTGCAGCACTTTCACAGCATCATCTTCCAAGATTTGATATAGCTCAACTGGAATTCCATCACCTCCACTAGCTTTGTTCATAGTGATGCTTGTTAAGGCCCATTTGACTTCACATTCCACAATGTCTGGCTCTAGGTGAGTGATCACACCATCGTGAATATTTGGGTCAAGAAGATCTTTTTTTGTGCAGTTCTATGCATTCTTGCCACCTCTTAATCTGCTTCTGTTAGTTCCATACCATTTCTGTTCTTTATTGAGCCCATCTTTGCATGAAATGTTCTCTTTGTATCTCTAATGTTCTTGAAGAGATCTCTAGCCTTTCTCATTCTATTATTTTCCTCTATTTCTTTGCATCGATCGCTGAGGAAGGCTTTCTTATCTCTCCTTGCTATTCTTTGGAACTCTGCATTCAAATGGGTATATCTTTCCTTTTCTCCTTTGCTTTTTGCTTCCCTTCTTTTCACAGCTATTTGTAAGGCCTCCCCAGACAGCTATTTTGCTTTTTTGCATTTCTTTTTCTTGGGGATTGTCTTTATTCCTGTCTTCTGTATAATGTCATAAACCTCTGTCCATAGTTAATCAGGCACTCTGTATCAGATCTAGTCCCTTATATCTATTTCTCACTTCCACTCTATAATCATAAGGGATTTGATTTAGGTCATACCTGAATGGTCTAGTGGCTTTCCCCACTTTCTTCAATTTCAGTCTGAATTTGGAGATCATGATTTGAACCACAGTCATCTCCCAGTGTTGCTTTTGCTGACCCTATAGAGCTTCTTCATCTTTGGCTGCAAGGAATATAATCAATCTGATTTCAGTGTCGACCATCTGGTGATGCCCATGTATAGAGTCTTCTCTTGTGTTGTTGGAAGAGAATGTTTGCTATGATCAGTGCGTTCTCTTGGCAGAACTCTATTAGTCTTTGCCTTGCTTCATTCTGTATTCCAAGGCCAAATTTGCCTGTTACTCCAGGTGTTTCTTGACTTCCGACTTTTGCATTCCAGTCCCCTATAATGAAAAGGACATCTTTTTTGGGTGTTAATTCTAGAAGGTCACGCTTCATACAAAGCAAATACATTTTTAAAATTTTTACTGAACTCAGGTTTGGTTTCTTGCTACTCAAAAGCCAATAAGAGAGGCAAGTGTTGGTGGAAGGTTGCTTTAAGAAGAAAAGCTGGCAATCTGGGTAAAAGGTGGACTCATGTCCCAAGACTGGCTCCGCTCAGCTATGCCAATTTTTAAAGAGAAAAAATGTTTACATTTTCCATTGCATGCAGATTGGCTCTTTCTTCAGATGTTATCTTGCTCACATGATCTGCCTGTTAAAATAACTTTGCAGGGTTGAAAACTAGTCATTCTTTAACTACTTAATTCTTCATTCTTACTTCCTTTAATCTAGGATAAAGATCAACAAGTTAGGCAAGGCATTGTGTACACTCAGGAGAGCATAATTCAGAAGTTTAGGTTAAATTGCTTAGTGATCTTGTTCTTAATATTAAGTTCCTTTAAGGTTAGGGGGGAATGGAAACAGGCATATAGGAAACAGGAAAAAGAGCTGCTTTCAAAATGCTTCAAAATCCAAATAAATTACAAGTATTGTTTACAAGTAATTGATTTTATTTGACCTGAATTATCATCATAATTTATGAACACAAGACAATATTTTAAAATTCTACTCAACAGTCTTATTGATTGAATGGAGAAAAATGTAGACAAAGTAAATCCTCACAGTAAGCATACTGTTTTCATTGGTAGACTATAAAAATTCAGATTATTTCAGGTTTTAAAATTCTGATTAATTATTCTACCAGAAATCTAAAGAAATTATAAAGGTATAAAGTGATGAGAGAATTTTAATGAGTCCAGACTTGCTATAAAACTCCTAGAAAAATGGAAATAAAAGATTAGGCAGTGTATTCTAACAATATTATAAGCTATTCAAAGTGCAAAACTTCAGGAAAAACGATTAAAGCTTTCATTTAATTTTGTTATTATAATCATGTTCATTAATTCACCAAAAATATATTGAATATCTTAAATTTAGAGACTAGACTGATTTCTGCAGATTTTTATGACTGGGCTTGCTCTCTAATAGCATGATATTTAGTTTTTTAAAAATTCAACGTTTTATAAAGAAGCAAAATTTCCCACCCAAAGATGTCTCTTTTGGCATGTAGATCATTTTGAGCTGAAAACAGTCAAGGCCCAAATGGTTTAGAAAGAAACTGTGGCCTTCCAGAACTGCCTGAAGAATATAGATAGAAGACCTGATTCAGGGAAAAGGCTATCACCGTAGATAACTATAGTAAAAAAGTAAGTGTGTTGCAAGGAGGAACCTAACAGGGTCTATTTGTTAAAATTCTTCTCTTTGTCCCATTGTCTCTGTATGGCCTAGCAAACACTTGTTTACCAATCATTTGCTTTTCTGTCTCCTGTCAATCACCTTTTCCCCCTTCGAAATCCCAATCCACTACTTCCCAACATCCTCTTTTGTCTTCAGCTGAAGTACTTAAGGTAAATATTTCAGTCACTTTGGTGAGTTACTCAGTTTTCCTGGGTTTCTCCCATATACACAGGTTACTAAACTTTTGTTTGATTTGTTTTCCTGTTAATCTATCTCATGTAGATTTAATTCTTAGGCCAGCCAGAAGAACCTAGAAGGATAGAGGAAAATTTCTTCCCCCCTACATCAATATGAGTTATCAAATCTGTGCTGTATTCAAGAAATTTGCTTTGTACTTCTCAGAATATTTTTAAGCATGCTGTATTTGCAGTGCTTATAATAATTTGTTTGCCTTGCTTTTAGAAGATGATGATGGAGTAACGAATTGAAGGACTGAACCTTTTTTTTTGTGTGTGTACTAATTCTATGCTGAGCTCAGATACTGCAACTTCTGAGTCTTTCTTCAGTGGATGAATCAGTTAAAGTTATATAGTCACATAGCAGCCCTACTAATCTTTTAAAATGAAAAAAAAAAGATATGTAAGTAATCAACAATAAGAAAAAAATATTTTAGGTTTGACTAAATCTATCCTTACCACTAAAATAAAATAAACAAAAATAAATCTAGCAAGGAAATTAGAAGCTGAAACCTTAAATTTCAGGATCATCAAATTACTGTTCCTCACTAGAATGTCAATTCTTTGAGAGCTGTAAAAACACATGCTTTGCAAATGATTTTGGAAAGACAGTTATCAAAATGAAATCAGTGACTTGGATATAATTCAATTGTACAAAGATTTTGTCATCATTAAGGGCAGAATGCTTAGTTCTTTGTAAAAAAGAGTGTTAAAAAAGCTTTTAAATATAGCTGATTATTTGAAAGAAACAGTGAATCCTCTGTAACCATATCAACAAAGCACCATTTTTATGTAAAACCCAAAAAAGCAACTTTGATTTGCATTTCTGGATATTTTATGATACCAACCTCATTTTTAAAGAGTTTTAATCTTATTTTATGTCTACTAATGCAAAGTAATTTTAATTGATTTATTTAATTTTGACCAGCATCCTTTTTAGCATCGATTTTGTGTACAAGACTAGGTATACAAAATTAGTATGAAAATGCTCTTTTTGCTTAGGAAACATTATATGAGAAAGAATGAATTATATAAATTCTATAGTGCTCTGTATTATAGCACTGTAATGGTTGATACTTACACCATTCTACTTTTCCTTAAGGGTAACCTCTTTTGTGCGATATGGTACACAGTGAGACCTTGGGTATAAAAGAATCATTTAACTTCTTGCTACTAATTAAGCAAATCTGCAGTTACTTGATTAGAATCAATATTTATATAATACTGTGATTGTATATAAGGCATTTAGTTTGTCTAATGTTAGTAGTGATAAAGGAACAATGGCAGATTAGAAATGCACTTAACTAGAATGTGTCTGAGTTAAATTCACACATTCCAGTCCATTTTAGTTCGCTGATTCCTAGAATGTTGACGTTCACTTTTGCCATCTCATGTTTGACCACTTCCAATTTGCCTTGATTCATGGACCTGACATTCCAGGTTCCTATGCAATATTGCTCTTTACAAAATCGGACCTTGCTTCTATCACCAGTCACATCCACAACCGGGTATTGTTTTTTCTTTGGCTTCATCCCTTCATTCTTTCTGGAATTATTTCTCCACTGATCTCCAGCAGCATATTGGGCACCTACTGACCTGGGGAGTTCCTCTTTCAGTAGTCTATCATTCTGCCTTTCCATACTTTTCATGGGGTTCTCAAGGCAAGAATACTGAAGTGATTTGCCATTCCCTTCTCCAATGGACCATAATTCTGTCATTATATCTACTACTGTGGACAGGAACCCTTAGAAGAAATGGAGTAGCCATCATGGTCAACAAAAGAGTCCAAAATGCAGTACTTGGATGCAATCTCAAAAATGAAAGAATGATCTATCTTCGTTTCCAAGGCAAACCATTCAATATCACAGTAATCCAAGTCTATGCCCCAACCAGTAATGCTGAAGAAGCTGAAGTTGAATGGTTCTATGAAGAAGACCTACAAGACCTTTTAGAACTAACACCCAAAAAATATGTCCTTTTCATTATAGGGGACTGGAATGTAAAAGTAGGAAGTCAAGAAACACCTGGAGTAACAGGCAAATTTGGCCTTGGAATACGGAATGAAGCAGGGAAAAGACTAATAAGAGTTTTGTCAAGAAAGTGCACTGATCATAGCAAACACCCTCTTCCAACAACACAAGAGAAGACTCTACACATGGGCATCACCAGATGGTCAACACTGAAATCAGATTGATTATATTCTTTGCAGCCAAAGATGGAGAAGTTCTATACAGTCGACAAAAACGAGACCAGGAGTTGACTGGCTCAGATCATGAACTCCTTATTGCCAAATTCAGACTTAAATTGAATAAAGTAGGGAAAACAACTAGACCATTCAGGTATGACCTAAATCAAATCCCTTATGATTATACAGTGGAAGTGAGAAATAGATTCAAGGGACTAGATCTGATAGATAGAGTGCTTGATGAACTATAGACTGAGGTTCGTGACATTCTACAAGAGAAAGGGATCAAGACCATCCCCATGGAAAACAAATGCAAAAAAGCAAAATGGCTGTCTGGGGAGGCCTTACAAATAGCTGTGAAAAGAAGAGAAGCGAAAAGCAAAGGAGAAAAGGAAAGATATAAGCATCTGAATGCAGAGTTCCAAAGAATAACAAGAAGAGATAAGAAAGCCTTCCTCAGCGATCAATGCAAAGAAATAGAGGAAAACAACAGAATGGGAAAGACTAGAGATCTCTTCAAGAACATTAGAGATACCAAGGGAACATTTCACGTGAACATGGGCTCGATGAAGGACAGAAATGGCATGGACCTAACAGAAGCAGAAGATATTAAGAAGAGATGGCAAGAAAACACAGAAGAACTGTACAAAAAAGATCTTCACGACCCGGATAATCACGATGGTGTGATCACTCACCTAGAGCTAGACATCCTGGAATGTGAAGTCAAGTGGGTCTTAGGAAGTACCACTACAAACAAAGCTAGTGGAGGTGATGGAATTCCAGGTGAGTTATTTCAAATCTTGAAAGATGATGCTGTGAAAGTGCTGCACTCAATATGCTAGCAAATTTGGAAAACTCATCAGTGGCCACAGGACTGGAAAAGGTCAGTTTTCATTCCAATCCCAAAGAAAGACAATGCCAAAGAATGCTCAAACTACCGCACAATTGCACTCATCTCACACACTAGTAAATTAATGCTCAAATTTCTCCAAGCCAGGCTTCAGCAATATGGGAACCATGAACTTCCAGATGTTAAAGCTGGATTTAGAAAAGGCAGAGGAACCAGAGATCAAATTGCCAACTGCTGGATCATAGAAAAAGCAAGAGAGTTTCAGAAAAACATCTATTTCTGCTTTATTGACTATGCCAAAGCCTTTGACTGTGTGGATCACAATAAACCGTGGAAAACTCTGAAAGAGATGGGAATACCAGAGCACCTGACCTGCCTCTTGAGAAACCTATATGCAGGTTAGGAAGCAACAGTTAGAAGTGGACATGGAACAACAGACTGCTTCCAAATAGGAAAAGGAGTACATCAAGGCTGTATATTGTCACCTTGCTTATTTAACTTATATGCAGAGTACATCATGAGAAACCTTGGGCTGGAAGAAGCACAAGCTGGAATCAAGATTGCTGGGAGAAATATCAATAACCTCAGATATGCAGATGACACCACCCTTATGGCAGAAAGTGAAGAGGAGCTAAAAAGCCTCTTGATGAAAGTGAAAGAGGAGAGGGAAAAAGTTGGCTTAAACTCAACATTCAGAAAATGAAGATCCTGGCATCTGGTCCCATCACTTCATGGGAAATAGGTGGGGAAACAGTGAAAACAGTGTCAGACTTTATTTTTTTGTGCTCTAAAATCACTACAGATGGTGACTGCAGCCATGAAATTAAAAGACACTTACTCCTTGGAAGAAAAGTTATGACCAACCTAGATAGCATATTGAAAAACAGAGACATTACTTTGCCAACAAAGGTCTGTCTAGTCAAGGCTATGATTTTTCCAGTGGTCATGTATGGATGTGAGAGTTGGACAGTGAAGAAAGCTGAGTACCTAAAAATTGAATCTTTTGAACTGTGGTGTTGAAGATGACTCTTGAGAGTCCCTTGAACTGCAAGGAGATCCAACCAGTCCATTCTGAAGGAGATCAGCCCTGGGATTTCTTTGGAAGGAATGATGCTAAAGCTGAAACTCCAGTACTTTGGCCACCTCATGCAAAGAGTTGACTCATTGGAAAAGACTCTGATGCTGGGAGGGATTGGGGGCAGGAGGAGAAGGGTACGGCAGAGGATGAGATGGCTGGATGGCATCACTGACTCGATGGAGGTGAGTCTGTGTGAATTCTGGAAGTTGGTTATGGACATGGAGGCCTGGCTTACTGTGATTCATGGGGTTGCAAAGAGTCGGACACTGCTGTGCGACTGAACTGAACTGAGAATGTGTCTATTTAGTGAAGAAAAGGGTATTAATCCAATGTTTACAGGTGGAGTGCCAATATAACCCACCTGTCCTCAAGTAACTATATGGCTTTCCCAACTCTATAATTTTAGGAAACTTAAAGGGGTTACATTGTTAATAGCTGCCAAGGAAAAATCTTGCACTAACATTAGTGATTGATTGAATTAATGAGGGCAAGTCCATTGTGCAGGCCCATGTATTTACTTCCTCTATTGCTAGAGATGCTTTTCCATGAGATCACTGAGCAGGCACTACAGTGAATGGGAAAGTATGGTGATGGAAATGCACAAATTGATATATCTTTCCATTTGATTATTAAGATTTTATTTTTTTTTTTACAAAATTGCAATCTTCTGAATGTGAACACAAACAGATTACCTAAATATATATTTTTAATGTGCCTATTTTGAGATAAGAGCTTTCCTTGTAGCTCAGTCAGTAAAGAATCTGCCTGTAATGCAAGAGACCCGGGTTTGATTCCTGGGTTGGGTAGATCCCTTGGAGAAGGAAATGGCAACCCAATCCAGTATTCTTGCCTGGAGAATTCCATGGACAGAGGAGACTGGGAGACTCCCAGTCCACAGGGTCGCAAGAGCTGGACGTGACTTAGTGACTAAAGCTCCACCGCCATTTTGAGATAGTGTCCTAGAAGTCCATATCTGTTGCCAGCACTTTGTATAGACTCAGCAGGTTTAGTTTACTATGTTTACTTTTTCTTTGGGCAACTAATGTCAGAGAATATTCATGGGTTTTTGTTGCTAATTTCTATTGATGGAGAGTTGAATTATAGCTGGAATACATGCTTTGGAAACATGAAGAAATTTCCAGTACTAATTATGTACATTTTCTGCATAAGACTGTGCCCTATTTTGTATGTATTCAGTTCAGTTCAGTTCAGTCGCTCAGTCTGTCTGACTCTTTGCGACCCCATGAACTGCAGCATGCCAAGCTTCCCTGTCCATCACCAATTCCTGGAGCTTACTCAAACTCATGTCCATTGAGTCAGTGATGCCATCCAACCATCTCATCCTCTGTCATCCCCTTCTCCTCCTGCCTTCAATCTTTCTCAGCATCAGGGTCTTTTCCAATGAGTCAGTTCTTTGCATCAGGTGGCCAAAGTATTGGTGTTTCAGCTTCAGCATCAGTCCTTCCAATGAATATTCAGGACTGATTTTCTTTAGGATGGACTGGTTGGATCTCCTTGCAGTCCAAGGGACTCTCAAGAGTCTTCTCCAACACCACAGTTCAAAAGCATCAATTCTTCGGCACTCAGCTTTCTTTATAGTCCAGCTCTCACATCCATATATAACTACTGGAAAAACCATAGCTTTGATTAGATGGAACTTTGTTGGCAAAGTAATGTCTCTGCTTTTTAAAATGCTGTCTAGGTTGGTCATAACTTTTCTTCCAGGGAGCAAACATCTTTTAATTGCATGGCTGCAGTCACCACTTACAGTGATTTTGGAGCCCAAGAAAATAAAGTCTGTCAGTGTTTCCATTCTTTCCCCATCTATTTGACATGAAGTGATGGGACCAGATGCCATCATCTTAGCTTTCTGAATGTTGACTTTTAAGCCAACTTTTTCACTCTCCTCTTTCACTTTCATCAGGAGGCTCTTTATTTCTTTGCTTTCTTCCATAAGGGTGGTTTCATCTGCGTATCTGAGGTTATTGATATTTATCTGGCAATCTTGATTCCAGCTTGTGTTTCATCTAGCCCAGCATTTTGCATGATATAATCTGCATATAAGTTAAATAAGCAGGGTGACAATATATAGCCTTTATGTATTCCTTTCTGAATTTGGAACCAGTCTGTTGTTCCATGTCCAGTTCTAACTGTTGCTTCTTGACCTGCATACAGATTTCTCAGGAGGCAGATAATGTGTTCTGGAATTCCCATCTCTTTCAGAATTTGCTACGGTTTATTGTGATCCACACAGTTAAAGGCTTTGGCATAGACAATCAAGCAGAAATAGATGTTTTTCTGGAACATGTTTCTCTTGCTTTTTTGATGATCCAGTGGATGTTGGCAATTTGATCTCTGGTTCCTCTGCCTTTTTCAAATCTAGCTTGAACATCCAGAAGTTCATGGTTTATGAAGTGTTAAAGCCTGGCTTAGAGAATTTTGTTGTTGCTAGTGTGTGAGATGAGTGCAATTGTGTGGTAGTTTGAGCATTCTTTGGCATTGTCTTTCTTTGAGATTGGAATGAAAACTGACCTTTTCCAGTCCTGTGGCCACTGCTGTGGTCACCTTTTATTCCTTGGTAATTTGATCATCCTCTATGAGTGTTTCTCAGCAAATATAACAGGATTTTGCTAAGATGGAGAATTAACTGATAAATAAGGCATACAACCAAATCTTCAGGGTTTCTGCTGGAATACCAATTTTCTTATACACCAGAGATTTTCAAGGACCACTGACTTCTGTTAAATCTTATGGGCCTAGAGGCAGAGCTCTTTAGTTGGCAGACTATATCACACCGGAGAGTCTTCTTGGATGAGGTGGGGATCCAATTAAAAACTATAGGTTTCAAGAACATTTGTAGATAGATCTCAATGGGTCACCAAACGTAGTTTATGTTCTTTGAAACCACAAATATGCTCTCTAAATATTGTCTTTCTTAACTGCAGAGAGTGAGGGTGAAGCAACTTAACCTTGCATTTTGGAGTAGATGTCCTAACATGCGTAAGACTTGAAACATGTACATTTGTATGGGATTTATTTCTACCTCTCTGTCATTTTCACATGTCTTTCCAAAACATATGGGAGATTCATGAATTGAATTAAATTGTTCTGGTAATGGGACCACATCTGGAAGTGTAATTATAATTTGGAATAATTCCCTGATTAAGCTTATAAAAATGTATTCCCCTTTTTAAAGACCCATCCAGCAAATTTGGTAAAACAGTCAAGATACATTCATCTTTCACGTCTCAGTGGTGCTATTCATTTCTATCATTTTCCCAGTTATGTGATGTACCATATGATTTATTGTTTTTGTAAAAAAATAAAAGTGAGTTCTAAGACTTTATCTTTGTTATTTTCACCATAATAACTCTTCACAGAGCAAGTAGACATGTAGGAACTTTTCCACTTGGTGAGCATCTTCTTCAAGAACTGGGAATGTTAACAGCATGAGTTCAGAATCCCTTGATATCCAAATAAAGGCTCCAGAGAGGAGTCACTAAATCCTTTTCAAAATAAAGGCATTTTAAAATTTCTGATATCACTCAAAAATTTCTTGGTAAAATTAGCAAATTCTGAGGTTATTTTAGTGCATAGTCATTTATCTTTGGTGAGATCTTGCTATTTTACTGAATCCTATCCTAATTCTTGTTACACCTCTAGAGTTAAAAGAGGTGGGAGTGGTGGGGGAAGTACCATGATTTTTTTTTTTTTTTTCTGATAAGATTTTAAACAAGAGAAGAAAAGATTTTCAGAGAAGGGGACTTTGTTGTTGTTGTTGTTCAGAGAGTATCCCATGCTATTCAGATGTTCAAATATATTCTTTCAAGTTTTCATTATTCTAGTTTTTCCAAAACAGTACCATACCTTATGGGATTCCCTGGTGGCTCAGACAGTAAAGGATCTGCCCAAAATGAGGGAGACCTGGGTTTGATTCCTGGGTTGGGAAGATACCCTGGGGAAGGAAATGGCACCCCACTCCAGTACTCTTGTCTAGAAAATTCCATGGATGGAGGAGCCTGGTGGGCTACAGTCCATGGGGTCACAAAGAGTCGGACACGACTGAGAGACTTCACTCACCATACCTTATAGAAAATGTTAGTGTTTCCCTTCAAATTCAACTGTCATTATAAATCAGCAACTTAGAGGATTCATGTTTACATTTGGTTTTCAGCTGCCTGTGAGTACAGGTGATAATAACTGTTTTAACACCATCATAGGAAACCCCTAGATACAAGTCCATCACTTGAACTAAAATTTAGGAATCTGATGTGCACTTCTATCTGTCAGTGTTAAGAGCAACCACAAAACTCTACAGTTTTTGAGTTTATCATTTTTAACAATATTTTGTATCAGTTTCTTAGGGCTACCTTAACAAATTACCACACATCCAAAGTGGATAAAAGCAGAAAGACATTGCATTGCACTTCTAGAAGCTAGAAGTCCTAAGTCAAGATGTTGGTAGGACATGATTCCTCTGAAATCTGTAGGAGAATTCTTCCTTGAGTCTTTTCTTTGATTCTGATGGTTTGCAGGCATTCTTCAGTATCTTTTGGTTTACAACTGCAAACATTCAATCTCTGTGGATCAAAAAGGCAGAGTAGGAGGATGCTGAATTTACCTCCTTTCACAAGCACATTTAAAAATACCGGTACATATAGAACAACTATTGCTGAAATCGACCTGAGGATTAGCAGTATGGCTCTTCTACAACCAAGACAATAAAGAAAGATCCACAGAGTCTAGTAGGTAGGGAGGGGAAGCAATTTAGTCAGGACCAGCACCCTAGTAGGGGATCCAGAAGAATAGTGAGGTATCATACGCTCAGTCATCCTCTCCTGGAAGCAAGGTATTTGAGCCATATGTTAGAAGCCCCAGCCTGGGGACTGATAAAGGGAAGGTGAGTCCCCTTAGCTCCTTAGCTAGGTTGGAAACCAGTGGGGCTGACTAGAGGGCTGTGAAAACCTAAGACTCTGCTCTTGAAGAGTGCATGAACAAATTTGTTTTCCCCCTGTCACAGCACAGAGGCAAAAGATTAAAAACTAGCTAGGGCTCTGGTCAGCTTCCAGGACAGCCCTGGCTCATGCTCCGGCCTGCACCAGGCCCCTATTCCAGCCAGTCTTGGTCCAGAACTTCTCCCCACTAAGACACTGGCTACCATTGCCCATGAGAGTGTGCACATTTAGAGGGAAAGGAGCCAGCTCAAGCCCTGGACCTACTTCTAACCATGAAGATCACCAGTTCATATGCCCCTGTACATACTTGAGAGGACAACAAGTAACCCAGTAATGTGGCTCCAACCCCTCTGATCCTGACCCAGCCTCTAACCAAGGTGCACTCACCAGGGAAAAAGTGAAACCAGCACAGAAGTGCAGCCCCAAGCCCTCAGGCCTCAGCCCTGCCCCTAGCCAAAGTGGAGATTGCAGTCACACCCAGGAGGAACCCAGCTCCCTCAGGGATCCTGTTCTAGTAGCTCAGGCTCCGCCCTTGCCTCCTAATAAGGTGGTGATGGCCACTGAGCATAGGAGAAGCCCCTTTTTTGCACCTGGCTCTGGTTTTAGGCCCTCCAACTCCACCCCTACCTCCCATTAATGTGAATTGTCAGTGTATCTCAGGGGAAGATATAGCTTGTTCTCACTTCAGATCCAGCTTTCTCACAAAGCCACTGAGTACATGTAGACAGCTTAGGGACTCTCACACAAGGACAGACCTTCAATACCAGGATAGGTAACTGTTTCACCTAATTTCATAGGGACAGAAAAAGTTAAACAAGATAAGAAGATAAAGGAATATGTTTCAAATGAAACGACAATTTAAAAGTCCTGAAAAACACAAACAAACAAAAAAAACTAATGAAATGAAGGTAAATCATTTACCTGATGAGGAGTTCAAAGCAATAGTTATGACTGTTAACTGAACTTGGGGAAAGAATAGATGAACACAGTGAGAATTAAAACAAAGACCTAGAAAATTTTTTGAAAAATCCAGTCAGACCTGAATAATACAATAACATAAATGAAAAATGCACCAGAAGGAATTAACAACAGATTAGGTGACAGAAGAATGCATACTGACCGAGAAAATAGGATAATGGAAATCACCCAATCAAAACAGCAAAAAGAAAAACAAACTTTATTTTTAAAATTATTTTTTAGTATAAATTTATTTATTTTAATTGGAGGCTAATTACTTTACAATATTGTATTGGTTTTGCCATACATCAACATGAATGCACCACAGGTGTACACATGTTCCTCATCCTGAACCCCCCTCCCACCTCCCTCCCCATACCATCTCTCTGAGTCATCCCAGTGCACCAGCCGTGAGCATTCTGTATCATGCATCAAACCTGGTCTGGAAATTTGTTTCACATATGATAATATACATGTTTCAATGCCATTCTCCCAAATCATTCCACCCTCTCCCTCTCCCTCAGAGTCCAAAAGTCTGTTCTATACATCTGTGTCTCTTTTGCTGTCTTGCATACAGGGTTATCATTACCATCTTTCTAAATTCCATATATATGTGTTAGTATACTGTATTGGTGCTTTTCTTTCTGGCTTATTTCACTCTGTATAATAGGCTCCAGTTTCATCCACCTCATTAGAACTGATTCAAATATATTCTTTTTAATGGCTGAGTAATACTCCATTGTGTATGTGTACCACAGCTTTCTTATCCATTCATCTGCTGATGGACATCTAGGTTGCTTCCATGTCCTGGCTATTATAAACAGTGCTGCAATGAACATTGGGGTACACGTGTCTCTTTCTATTCTGGTTTCCTTGGTGTGTATGCCCAGCAGTGGGATTCCTCGGTTGTATGGCAGTTCTATTTGTAATTTTTTAGGGAATCTCCACACTGTTCTCCATAGTGGCTGTACTAGTTTGCATTCCCACTAACAGTGTAAGAAATACAAATTTTAAAAAATGAGGACAGTTAAAGGATGTTTGAGACATTAAGTGTAAAAATATTCACACTGTAGGAGGCATAGGAGGAGAAGAGAGAGAGAAAGGGGTAGAAAATGTATTTGATGAAATTATGGCTAAAAAAGTTCTTGAACCTGAAGAAGGAAATAGATATCCAGGTACAGGAAGCACAGAGTCCCAGACAAGATAAACCCAAAGAGACCCACAGTAAGTTATATCATATTGAAGTTGCAGAAGTTAGAGAATTTTAAAGGCAACAAGAGAAAATAAACAGTCACATCAAAGGAACGGTCTACCAACTGATTATTCAGCAAAAACTTTACAGAAAAGAATAACATAATGTATTTAAAGTATTGAAAGGAAAAATCCTATAATCTGAGATGCTCTATCCAGCACATTTGTCATTCAGAATTGAAAGAGAAATAAAGAGCTTCTCAAACAAGCTCTTTCAAAAAGAAGAAAAGAGTTCATAAACACTAAATCAAACTTATGAGAAATATTAAATGGTCTTTTTACTAAATGAAAAAGAAAAAGCTACATTAATAAATAAGAAATTATATGAAGGGAAAATCACCCTGGGAAAGGCACATATATAAGAAAGTCAATCGTTTAATCATTTAAATAAGCTGGTATAAAGGTTAAAAGACAAAAATTTGAAATCAGTTTTGACTACTATACAATAAACAGCTAAGGAATAAGCATGAAGATATAAAATATGACACTGAAAACAAAACATGGGAATGGAGACTAAAACATGTAGATATTTTAGAATGTGTTTAACTTCAATGATTATGAGTTTAAAATAAGTCAATGTATATGAACTCTATGGTAACCAATTTATATGAACTCTATGGTGAGCGGTGGCTGCGTGACTCTGAAGTGGCTGAGAGGAGATACCCCACGTCCAAGGTCAGGAGTGGCGGCCCTGAGGAGATACCTCATGTTCAAGGTCAGGAGCAGTGGCTGCGCTTTGCTGGAGCAGCCGTGAAGAGATACCCCATGTCCAAGGTCAGAGAAACCCCAGTAAGATGGTAGGCTCTGGAGCAGCTGTGAGGAGATACCCCACATTCAAGGGCAAAGGAGAATCCCCAGCAAGATGGTAGGAGCGGTGAATTCATGTTTAGAATCAAACCCAATTCCTGCCAAAGATCCTCAGAGGGTTCAAACAAACCTTGTGTGCACCAGGACCCAGGGACCCACAGAGACAGAGACGGAACTGTGTTTGAGTGTCTGCTGTGGAGGTATGGGTCAGCAGTGGACTGCCACAGGGACAGAGGCTCTGGGTGCAGCAGACTTGGGTGTGGCATAAGCCCTTTTGGAGGAGGTTGCCATTAACCACATTATAGAGCTGCCAGAACTTACATAGGACTGGGAAATAGACTCTTGGAGGGCACAACAGAACCTTGTGCACCATGACCCAGGAGAAAGGAGCAGTGACCCCCACAAGAGACTGACCCAGACTTGCCTGTGAGTGTCCAGGAGTCTCCAGTGGAGGTGTGGGCTGGTGGTGGCCTGCGGCAGTGTTGGGGGTACTGAGTGTAGCTGTACATGCATGGGATCTTTTCAAAGAGGTCACCATTATCTTCATTACCTCCACCAACGTTTGGCCCCAGGTAAATAGCAGGGAGGGAACACACTTACACCCATCGACAGAAAATTGGAGTAAAGATTTACTGAGCATGGCCCCACCCATCAGAACAAGACCTAGTTTCCCCCTTAGTCAGTCTCTCCCATCAGGAAGCTTCCATAAGCCTCTTATCCTTTTCCATCAGAGGGCAGACAAACTGAAAACTACAATCACAGAAAACTAACCAATCTAATCACATGGACCACTGCTGCTACTGCTGCTAAATCGCTTCAGTCGTGTCCGACTCTGTGCGACCCCATAGATGGCAGCCACTAGGCTCCCCTGTCCCTGGGATTCTCCAGGCAAGAACACTGGAGTGGGTTGCCATTTCCTTCTCCAATGCATGAAAGTGAAAAGTGAAAGTGAAGTCTCTCAGTCGTGTCCGACCCTTAGCGAACCCATGGACTGCAGCCAACCAGGCTCCTCTGTCCGTGGGATTTTCCAGGCCATAGTACTGCAGTAGGTTGCCACTGCAGCCTTGTCTAACTCAATGAAACTATGAGCCATGCTGTGTAGGGCCACCAAGATGGATGGGTCATGGTGAAGGGTTCTGACAAAATGTGACTCACTGGAGAAGGGAATGGCAAACCACTTTGGTATTCTTGCTTTGAGAACCCCATGAACAGTATGAAAAGGCAAAAAGATAGGATACTGAAAGATGAACTCCCCAGGTAGCTAGGTGTCCAATATGTTACTGGAGATCAGTGGAGATGTAACTTCAGAAAGAATGAAGAGACGGAAACAAAGCAAAAGCAACACCCAGTTGTGGCTATGACTGGTGATGGAAATAAGGTCCGATGCTATAAAGAGCGATATTGAATAGGAATCAGAAATGTCAGGTCCATGAACCAAGGCGAATTGGAAGTGGTCAAACAGGATATGGCAAGAGTGAATGTCGACATTCTAGGAATCAGCGAATTCCTAGAAAATGGACTGGAATGGGTGAATTTAACTCAGATGACCATTATATCTACTCCTGTGGGCAAGAATCCCTTAGAAGAAATGGAGTAGCCATCAGAGTCAAAAAAAGTCCAAAATGCAGTACTTGGATGCAATCTGAAAAACAATAGAATAATCTCTGTTCATTTCCAAGGCAAATCATTCAATATCATGGTAATCCAAGTCTATGCCCCAGCCAGTAATGCTGAAGAAGCTGAAGTTGAACGGTTCTATGAAGACCTACAAGACCTTTTAGAACTAACACTCAAAAATGATGTCTTTTTTATTATAAGGGACTGGAATGCAAAAGCAGAAGTCAAGAAACTCCTGGGGTAACAGGCAAATTTGGCATTGGTGTACAGAAAGAAGCAGGGCAAAGGCTAACAGAGTTTTGCCAAGAGAATGCACTGGTCATAGCAAATACCCTCTTCCAATAGAACAGGAGAAGACTCTACACATGGACATCACCAGATAGTCAACATCAGACTGCTTATATTCTTTGCAGCCAAAGATGGAGAAGCTCTATACAGTCAGCAAAAAAAAGACCGGGAGCTGACTGTGGCTCAGATCATGAACTCCTTATTGTCAAATTCAGACTTAAATTGAAGAAAGTGGGGGAAACCACTAGACCATTCAGGTATGATCTAAATCAAATCCCTTACAATTATACAGTGGAAGTGAGAAATAGATTTAAGGGACTAGATCTGATAGACAGAGTGTCTGATGAAATATGGATGGAGGTTCATGACATTGTACAGGAAACAGGGAGCAAGACCACCCCCAAGAAAAAGAAAAGCAAAAAAGGAAAATGACTGTCTGAGGAGGCCTTACAAATAGCTGTGAAAAGAAGAGAAGTGAAAAGCAAAGGAGAAAAAAAAAGATATAAGCATCTGAATACAGAGTTCCAAAGAATAGCAAGGAGAGATAAGGAAGCTAAGTTCCTCAGTGATCAGTGCAAAGAAATAGAGAACAACAATAGAATGGGAAAGACTAGAGATCTCTTCAAGAAAATTAGAGACACCAAGGGAACATTTCATGCAAAGATGGACTCGATAAAGGACAGAAATGGTATGGACCTAACAGAAGCAGAAGATATTAAGAAGAGGTGGCAAGAATACACAGAAGAACTATACAAAAAATATCTTCACGACCAAGATAATCACGATGGTGTGATCACTCACCTAGAGCCAGACATCCTGCAATGTGAAGTCAAGTGGCCTTAGGAAGCATCACTAGAAACAAAGCTAGTGGAGGGATGGAATTCCAGTTGAGCTATTTCAAATCCTAAAAGATGCTGCTGTGAAACTGCTGCACTCAATATGCCAGCAAATTTGGAAAACTCATCAGTGGCCACAGGACTGGAAAAGGTGTTTTCATTCCAATCCCAAAGAAAGACAATGCCAAAGAATGTTCAAATTACCTCACAATTGCACTCATTTCACACACTAAAAAAGTAATGCTCAAAATTCTCCAAGCCAGGATTCAACAATATGTGAACTGTGAACTTCCAGATGTTCAAGCTGGTTTTAGAAAAGGCAGAGGAACCAGAGATGAAACTGCCAACATCCACTGGACCATCAAAAAAGTAAGAGAGTTCCAGAAAAACATCTATTTCTGCTTTATTGACTATGCCAAAGCCTTTGACTGTGTGGATCACAATAAGCTGTGGAAAATTCTGAAAGAGATGGGAATACCAGACCACCTAAGCTGCCTCTTGAGAAATCTGTATGCAGGTCAGGAAGCAACAGTTAGAACTGGACATGGACTGAAAGTAAGGGAAAAAAAGTATTGTGTAAGTGGAAACGAAATATGGGGGTACTAATATTCTTATCAGACAAGGTAGACTTAAAAAAAATCTAAATAAAAGACAAAGAAGGTCATTGTATGTGATAAAAGGTCCAACACAAGAAGGGAGTATAACATTCATAAACATAGGCATCTAATATAAGAGCAGCTAAATACATAAAGAAAATATTAACAGATATAAAGGAAGACTTTGACTAATAGTAGGGGACTTTAACAACCCACTTACTTCAATGGATAGATCATTCCAGACAGAAAATCAGTAATGAAACAGTGGCCTTAAATGTCACATTAGACCAAGCTAATTATCACCCAAAACCGCAGAACACACATTCTTTTCCAGTACATATGGTACATTATCCAGGATAGATCACATGCTAGGCTACAAAAGAGTCACAGCAAATTTAAGAGTATAGAAATTATTTCATGCATTTTTGTTGACCTCAATGATATGAAGCTAGAAATCAATTCCAAGAAGAAGAAAAAGCATAAAACCATGTACAGACTAAACAACATGTTAATGAAATGACCTTGTCCTGACTTGACTAATTCCATATACAATGATCCTGTTTCCACAAAAATTCACTGTGAATAAGTGTGAAATATTGGAGTTTAGGATTTCAGTGTATACAATTTGAGTGTAATACAATTCAACTCATAACATATTCTATCCAGTTACAACTACACCCCCTTTGGTTTTGCTTTTATGTAAATCTACATTTTAATTCAGTTAACATTTTTTTTTCCTTTTCAAGCTTGATATTCTAATGTCCTAATACTCAAAGGAGTTTTACTGATTTTAGACTCATCTATAATAGGTAATACTGCCTAGTTTTATTCCATTTCTCTAAAATTCTGGATCTGGAATTCCATTTCTGGTAACAACTTTGGTGACACTCAGATATCTTTGTTCAATAAATGGGGCCAACATAGTTTCCTTTATTTTAAAGAAAAGAGATTTATTAAGATATCTGGAAGCCCATAGAATAAGTAGGAAGCCTGGATAACAATGCTTGGTAACAGATCAGAAGCAAAAAGACCAAGAATCTGACTATAGTTACAACAGAGAAACCATCACTTAGACTGTTGCTAAATTCGTCTCTACTATTGAAACTTTGACTTTGCTAATGATTCCATGAATATATTCTAACTGCCCAGCCATTTTGATCAGTATCTTAAGATTCAAGTCTTAGCAAGATTTCAACGTGTTTTCATGTTATGTCTTAGCTGTTAGGCAGCAAGGAGAAGGAATATCTGCCTGTCCCTATTGGCTATCTTCAACCTATCTCTCTCTGTCTCCTGCTTTCTTCCTCCCTTTCTGTCCTTCCCTTCTCTCTTACTTCCTTTCTCTCTCCCTCTCTCTGTCTATCTCTTTCTTCTTTATTTTCACTTTCCACCTCACTTGTACCACTGAGTTCAGTATACTCTCTCAACTGGGGAAATTGATTTTTCCTTAATGTTGTTAGCTTGGCAGTACATTAAGTCCCCAAATTCTTTTCTTTTCCAGGTCCTTATAGTGATTTAAAATGTGGAAAACATGAACCAAAAGCTATCAGATCTCCCCTTTGTTTTTCCCCTTTTCTATATTCATTTTCTGAGGCAATGAAAAAAGAGCCAATAAAATAGCTATGTAGAAAGTAACAACATTAATTAATATCCTCTGTTCTAGATATTTTACAGATAAAGACAAAGTTCAGAGAGGGTAAGTTATGTGTTCAAAATGATACTAATCAAAGTAGTGAATCCAAAGCATAAATCCAAATTTTCTGACTATAGTATTTGGCATTTTCTAGTATACTATGCTCTTCCTCAGTGCTTTACAAAATAAATTTGATAATTGAAGTGATGACATAGGACAACATGGTTGGATTACGTCACTGACTCAATGGACATGAGTTTGAGCAAGCTCCAGGAGATGGTGAAGGACAGGGAAGCCTGGCGTGCTGCAGTCCATGGGGTTGCAAAGCATCAGACATGACTGAGCAACTGAAAATGACAACAACAGAAATGATCAATTATGTATTGATATCACTAAAATGTTGATTTTTTCCAACTTGATCTATAGATTTAATGCAATGTCAATAAAAATTGTGTAACCTGTTTTGTGGATATTGAAAAATTGATTTTGAAGTTTATAGGGAAAAGCAAAAGATCCAGAATAAACAGTAAAACATTAAAGAAGAATCAAGTCAGAAGACTGATGCTGCTCTACTTAAGCTTCCTATAAAGCCAAAACAGTGCAGTATTAATGAAACAAAAATAGATCCGTGGAATAGAACACAGATATAGTCACCTGATCTGTGGCAAGAGTGATTCAATGAAGAAAGGACAGTCTTTTCAATGTCATTGGAAAAAACAGGTTAACCACATGCAAAAATACATTAATAAATAAACCTAGACACAGACCTTATTCCTTTCACAAAAAAGAATTCAAAATGGAGCACAGACCTAAATGTAAAATGCAAAGCTATAAAACTCCTAGAAAATAGAATAGAATATCTAGATGACCTTGCGTTTCACAGTGACTTTCTAAATACAATATCCAAAGCATTATCCATGAAAGAAAAAAGAATTGAGAGTTGGGTTTCATGAAATTAAAATTGCTCTGAGAAATACACCATTAAATAAATGAAAATACAAGTCACAGATTTGGAAAAATGTCTCTGCAAAATATATATCTGTTAAAGGACTTAAAAGACTGGTGTTAAGAATATACAAAGAACACTTAAAACTCAACAGTGAGAAAATAAATGACCCAATTTAAAAATGGGCAAAAGATTTGAACAGACACCTCACCAAAGAAGATATACAGATGCCAAATAAACATGTCAAAATGTGCTCAGCATCACATGTCATCAGGGAAATGCAAATTAAAAGAATAATGAGATACCACTACAAACCTATTAGAACGACCAAATTCCAAAACACTGACACACCAAATGTTGCTGAGAATGAGAATAGGAACTTTCATTCATTGCTTACTGGAATATGAAAATGATATAGCCACCTTAGAAGACAGTTTGGCAGTTTCTTACTAGCTAAATATACCGTTCCACATTATCCAGAAATTGTGATACTTTGTATTTACCCAAATGAATTGGAAGAACTACACACAAAAACTTTCACACAAATGTTTAAAGCAGCTTTATTCATAATTGCCAAAATTTGAAAACAACCAAGATGTGTTTCAATAGGTGAGTGCGTGAGTGTAGTGTGGTACATCCAGACAATGGAATAGTGTTCAGTGCTAAAAGAAAGAGTTATCAAGCCCACGTTGATAGCTTAAGCCTTATGTTTTAAACAGACATTGTGAAACCTTCAGTGCATATTGATCAGTTAAGGAAGCCAGTCTGGAAAGGCCATATATTGTGTGACTTCAGATATATGACATCATGAAAAAGGCATAACTATGGAAACTGTATAAACTTTGGTGATTTTCAAGAGTTCAGGGGGACAGAGGAGGGGATGAATAGGTGAAGCACAGATATTTAGGACAGTGCTATTATTCTGCAAGATAACTGTGTATACATGTCACAAAACTTCGAGTCTACAAAACAAAGAGCAAACTATAATGCAAAGCCATGAACTTTAATTAATAATAATATGTCAATATTGGATCATCAGTTGCAAAAAGTGAACTAGGCTAACATAAGATGTTTATTACAGGAGAAACTGTATGTAGGGTGTTGAGGGTGTGTATGGGAACCCTGTGCATTTTGCACTGTTTTTCTGTATATATAAAGCCGATCTAAAAAATAAAGTCTATAAAATAATATAGATATTGATTAAAAAAAAATCAAGAACATGTTGAGATGGCAAAATAGCATGGAAGGACCCATGCAGGATACATTTCAATGATTGAAATATTAGGTTGCTTTGGAAACAAGTAAAAGGTAAGTTTTGGGAGCAGAGTTTAACAGGAGGCTAAAGAATCTTTGAGCAGAGAAGTGAATTGCTAGATTAGGAATTTGAGTTGAGAACATGCAGTAACTTAATGCCTTAAGATAACAAGTAGGTATTAAGGGGGCCTGGACTAGAGCATAGTAGTATATGAATAAGAAGCAATCTCTATCAGGAAGGCTCCTGTGGAAATGTGTTAAAAAATTGGTATTGGAACTCATACTTTCTCTCTGTTTATCTCCACTGGCTTCTTCTCCTAAGTTTACAGATTTGCTTCAATTGTATTCATCCACAGGAATATGTTTTCTTCTTTTTTTTTTTTTTTTTTTCCTACTTAAGCTACTACCTAAACTCTTTCTTTTACTACAGTGTGCTTCTTAAAAGAGTAATTACCTTCACTGCGTTCACATTCTCATAGACCATTCTCTTCTTGCAAAATCTCTCCCCGACACCCCCCTCCACTATTTCTTTTAACTTGGATTTTTTTTTTTTAATTCTTCACCTGTTTTGTTGAGTATTCTTCTTCAGCTCACTTGTTAATGTTGGCACTCTTGAGCAGTGCCTATCTTTTCAGGGAGTGTGGAAGGAGAGTTTTGCACTCAGATCGGTTTGCTTCACAATATACACCTCACCTGGAAGCAGTCTCATTTGCACCCAGGATTTTAATTGTTACATACACCCTGAGGTCTTCCACTTCACTCTCTGCATCCAGATGCCATTTCTCAACTCTAGAGATGTATTTCTATTTTTTACCTTCAAATTCTACAATCAACTCAAACTTGAAATGTTCTAAATCAAAACATTTTTCTTCCTTATGTATTTTCTGCTAACTATCTTTTAATATGGAAATGTTATATTTAACATTTCCACCTGCACATCATCCTTACCTTCCCATGTATTTGTAAAGTTCAGAAAATTCTACCTCTAAAATGATTTTCAGTTCTGCCTTTCTCTATCTGCATCCCCCAAGTTTTCATTATTATTTACGCAAATCACTGAATCAGTTTTTAACAGGTTTTTCTGCCAACATTACATCTTTCCTTTGACATCACTTTGTATCGCTGCCAAAATTCTCTATCATGTGAATTTGGCTATTCTGATTTCAAAGACCTTAATATAGGATAAAGTTTAAATAATCTAACATGTCATTCAATCCCCTTTACAATCTAGCTTCCACTTTACTCTCTAGGCTCGTTCTTCTTAAACTGTCTGGAGAGAAGGCCAGACCAGTTTTCCTTTCCTTCTTTTAATCCATTGTGAGCAACAGTTTTATAAAATTGAATCTAAATTCTTTATCAGAATAATTAAGACTTGCTGGGGCATTGAAGCAATGTCAAATTACCATAAAATACTTAACCTGTTAATCACGTTTTCTCCAGTTTCACAGACACTTCATCGTTTATAGTTCAGCACCAGGAGTACTGATCTAGGTTAGTATTTTCTCTTTCCCTGTAATATCAATACTTTGTGTAACTTTTGTAGTAATCGTGCCAACTATTTGAGGGATCTGATAAAAGATGAAAAAATGTTTGCTGAATAACTCATAGAAGACATACACACAGAGGAATTAAAACGTTTTGACTTTCCATGAGATCATAAAATCTTTTTCTAAAAACATCTAACTATCTAAAGACCTTGATGGTGGAGTAGAAGGATGTGAGCTCATCTTCTGGGAGAACACTAAAATCCCAACTAGCTGCTTGTGATTTCAGAATGTTGGTGCTATTGATTGTAATGGAGGAGTGGAAAAGTATTTCAAAAATGTTAGCTCTACAAATATAATACACACAATTGAATCAAATTGTAAATTAGTTCAACCATTGTGGAACAGTATTTGGTAATATTTATTAAAATGGAACATATAATTCCTCCATGACCAAGTACATCTACTATTAGGTGCAGTGAAATGACAGGAGTGTTTTATGCTTCCCAGACATATATACTAATCTTTATATCATCAGTATCCATAGTAGTCCCAATCTGGAAATTGTCCAAATGTCCACCTACCATAAAATAGATTGTAAAAGTTGGTGTATTAATTCAATGGGATGCTACTTAGTAGTGAATATGAACAAATTGCAACTATACTCAACAGCATAGTGGATATCTTAAACATAAGGTGAGTGAAAGGGGACCGTCACACAGGAGTATGTACTTTACGATTCCATTTAAATCAAGTACAAATAAAGGCAAAGTTATTCCACATTGTTAGAAGCCAACTTAGTGATTACTCTTAAAGGAATAGCAACTAATAGTGAGGACAACAGGGGTTCTTTGATGTTACTGACATATTATTTCTTCACATGTGTGCTCCACAGATCCTCAGACTCCCATTATAAAAGTCCATTAAGCCATGCAGTTATGGTTTGTTTGTTTGTTCGTTTTGGTATGTATATTGTACTTTAGTAAAAATTTTACTTTAAAATAGTTCTCAACTAAGTTTCTGCTAGTGATATGATATCTAAGAGGGAATTACCTATGGGAGGGTAATAATAAAGAACTAAAATATGAGAACTTAGCTACTGGAGTCAAACAGAAAGAGATGACTGCTAAAATCATCAGTATGTCATTTTGGGTGAGTATATAGAAAGCTGGAAAATAAAAGTCAAATTTTCAACTTTAAGATACACAACATTTGCACATCAGGAGGAAAAATTGTAATAAAAAAAAATCAAAGACAGAGGGTAGAGGAAAAGTTAGAGAAAATTTTCAGAGTTGAATTAAGCTAAGAAATTATTTTGACTCTAGCAATTGTTCAGTAATAGCAGAAAAAAGCAGGAAAAAAATAAATAAAATAACAGTCAATAGCCAAAGAATCGATGCTTTTGAACTGTGGTGTTGGAGAAGGCTCTTGAGAGTCCCTTGGAGGGCAAGGAGATTCAACCAGTCCATCCTAAAGGAGATCATTCTTGGGTGTTCTTTGGAAGGACTGATGTTGAAGCTGAAACTCCAATACTTTGGCCACCTGATGTGAAGAGCTGATTCATTTGAAAAGACCCTGATGTTGGGAAAAATTGAAGGCAGGAAGAGAAGGGGATGACAGAGGATGAAATGGTTGGATGGCAACACCAACTCAGTGGACATGGGTTTGGGTAGACTCTGGAAGTTGGTGATGGACTGGGAGGCCTGGCGTGCTGCAGTTCATGGGGGTGCAAAGTCAGACACAACTGAGTCACTGAACTGAACTGAACTAATCTTATAAGGAATAACTGGTCTCTTTGGGGTAATGTCAATATTTTGACCATAATTTAAATCAGAGTTGGGATTAGTAATCAAATATGTGGTGAAGAATGGAGTAAGAATTACTGCACACATTTTTGAATAGTTTCATTGGTAAATATGGGGGGGAAATGACCTTGCAAAGAACACTTGCAACATTTTCTACAGTAAAAAAATGCATCTCCTGGAAATATCAACTAATCATCTGTCTTCCACTTCATTTCTCTGAGACACTGATACCAGAAACTCTAAAACTGAAACATATACAAATCACTGTATCACCTAGATAAATCTTTTCTAAGCTATATATTACAGCTGTCTATGACCTTATGTAGTTCTTGTAATGGCTGAATATAATGAATGTTACATAAAATACCAAAAAAAAATCACTATAATTACTTATTAAAATTATGGGCACATGTAAGCATTTTCAAAATAGACAAAATAAAAGCTGAAGTACATAATCAACTATGAATTGAGTTATCAATGCTCAGACAGCATAACTGATTCAATGAAACATGGCTCCATGCACTTCACATTTGTGAAAGTTTATTACATTTATTATAAACTAATTAGCATTGCAATGTAATAGTATAACCTAAGGGGCTGGCTTGCCTTCAGTAGTTCTGAAGGTAATGGAGGTTGAAAGCCTGTCTATTCTGGTAAATTGTTCTCCTCACTCATGAATTATCTTAATATAATATGTAAAATAAGAATATGATGCAGTGTAAACTTGAGAACTTTGAAATACATGAGATGAAAATGCTGAAAGGAGCTTTTAGAAACAAGTTTAGACTATCTGTTAGGATACAAGTGACACTAAGTCTGAATGGTGATTCTAGGTAATGTAGTACTAGCTATCAACAAAGCGAGTATAAAACTAGACAGACAGAACTAAATCCTCCCTATTTGCACCCCATGTCACTGCAGGAAGCAAGTGGACTGTCTCCTGGAATTAATTGCCTATCTACAGTCTTCCAAATACAGTGATAGTGTTGCATGATGGTTGATTGGAATCATTGTGGTGGTGGTGGCTTAGTCAATAACTGGTGTCTGACTCTTTGCAACTCCATGGACTGTAGCCTGCCAGGCCCCTCTATCCATGGGTTTTCCCAGGCAAAAATACTGGAGTGGGTTTCTATTTCCTTCTCCACGGGTTCTTCTCAACCCAGGGGTCACATCCACTTCTCCTGCACTGCAAGCAGTTTCTTTACCACTGGGCCACCAGGGAAGCCCATATTGCCTGGGTTCAAATCCCAGTTCCACTACTTCTGACTGCTCCACTACTTCTATTTGTAGTTCTGACAAGTTCTTTAATCTCTTTGTGTCAGGAGTATTGTAATAGCCACTTCATCATAGGAGAATGGTGAGGATTGAATGACGTGATGCATGTAAAGTATTTAGAATAGTCTGGCCCACAGTCAGTCCTAAGTGTTAGCTCCTGTTTACAGTACTTGACCTCAGTCTTTGGATGTTTAAATGAAGGTCTGAGCTGAGGACTGGAATAAATATATGGTTCTTCATGATAAAATGTAAGCATTTTTGTGTTTTTGTTGTTACTGAGAGAAAAAGAGAGAAGGAAGTAGCAGCAAAGAGAAAAAGAAAGATAAGGGTCAAGAAACAAGAGGAACTGGACTTCAAAGAGAGGGAATGCTGGAGATATCTTTTTTAATTCATTAAATTTTAAAGAAGGTTATTTATTTAAGAACTTATGAAATGAATCACCAGTCCAGGTTTGAAGCAGGATACAGGATGCTTGGGGCTGGTGCACTGGGATGACCCAGAGGGATGGTATGGGGATGGAAGTGGGAGGGGGGTTCAGGATGGGGAACACATGTACACCCGTGGTGGATTCATGTTGATGTTTGGCAAAACCAATACAATATTGTAAAGTAAAAAAAAAATAAAAGATAATTGAAATTTCAAAAAAAAAAAAAAAAGAACTTTTGGTAGACAAATTTTCAAACATAACAAAGAAGAAAAAATAGTATACTCCCCCATATACTCATCTCCTAGCATCAACAATTAACAACACATGTTTTAACTATGCACTCACTCATTCTCTGTCCCCTCAGCTGGACTATTTTAAACCAAATCTCAGTATATCATTTATTCTATATTCATCAGCATATATGTCTATAAGATAAGGTCTCTTGATATATGTATAATAATCACAGTTCATTATCTTATTTGCAACAAAACATAATTCCTTGGCATTATCAAATAATCAGTGTGCAAATCTTCCCTATTTCTTAAGAGAACACGGATACTTATGAAAAAGTGAAAGTGTTAGTCATTCAGTGATGTCTGAGTCTTTGCGACCCCATGGACTGGTAGCCCACCAGGCTCCTCTGTCCATGGGACTTCCCAAGCAAGAATACTAGAGTGGGTAGCCATTCCCTTCACGGGAATCTTCCCATCCCAGGGGTCAAATCTGGGTCTCCTGCATTGCAGGCAGATTCTTTAGCATCTGAGACACCAGGGAAGCCCATATTCAATTTAAAATCAGTTGCCTTGATAATATGTAAATTATATTTTTTCTTGGCTTAATTGAAACTAGTTACATACAAAAGCTTGCTTAAGATGTGTATGTGTGTGTGTGTGTATGCGTGCGTACATGTGATGGATGTCTAAATAAAAAGGTTGGTCTAGGTTGGTAAGGTTTCTTGATATATATATATATATATATATATATATATATATATAATAGCCGCAATTTTATTATCACATTTGCAGCAAAGCATTCCTTGGAATTATTGAATACTCAATGTCCAAATTTTCCCTATTTCTTCAGAGAACATGGATAGTTATATTCAATTTGAATTTTATTTGAATTTATTTGATAACATGTAAATCATATTTTCTCTCAGTTTAATTAAAACTAGTTACATACAAGAGCTTGCTTTAGATGTGTGTGTGTGTGTGTGTGTGTGTGTGTCTGTGTGTGTGTGTGATGGACATCTAAATAAAGAAGTTGATCTAGGTTGAAATTGTATGAAGTGAGAAAAGCAATGCATTTTGAGAGAAAGTGTATTAGTCACTCAGTAGTATCCGACTCTTTGTGACTGCATGGACTGGAGCCCAACAGGCTCCTCTCTCCATGGAATTCTCCAGGAAAGAACATTGGAGTGGGTTGCCATTTCTTTCTCCAAGTTTCATATAAAGCCTTGATTATCTTCCATTGCAGAGCTTGTGGAATCATAATCTTTACATCTAACATATGATGGCGTGCAGAGCACGGGTGAGAGGCCCCACCTCCGAGGCCAGGGACGGCGGCTGGGAGGAGCAACCCCACGTCCAAGGACTGGGGCTGCGCAGGCGCCAGAGGGCCTAGCGGAGCTATTCCACATTCAAGGTCAGGACAGGCGGTGGTGAGGAGATATCCCTCTTCCAAGGTAAAGAGCAAGGGCTGCACCTTCCTGGAGCAGCCTTGAAGAGATATTCCACGTCCAAGGTAAGAGAAACCCAAGTAAGAGGATAAGTGTTGCAAGAGGGCATGAGAGGGCAGACACACTGAAACCATAATAACAGAAAACTAGACAATCTAATCACACTAGGACCACAGCCTTGTCTAACTCAGTGAAACTATGAGCCATGCCCTGTGGGGCCACCGGGCATTGTGGAGAGGTCTGACAGAATGTGGTCCACTGGAGAAGAGAATGGCAAACCACTTCAGTATTTTTGTCTTGAGAACCTCATGAACAGTATGAAAAGGCAAAATGATAGGATATTGAAAGACAAACTCCCCAGGTCAGTAGGAGCCTAACATGCTACAGGAGATCAGTGGAAAAATAACTCCAGAAAGAATGAAGGGATGGAGCCAAAGCAAAAACAATAACCAGTTGTGGATGTGACTGGTGATAGAAGCAAGATCTGATACCGTAAAGAGCAATATTGCATAGGAACCTGGAATGTCAGGTCCATGAATCAAGGCAAATTGGAAGTGGTCAAACAGGAGATGGCAAGAGTGAACGTCGACATTTTAGGAATCAGCGAACTAAAATGGACTGGAATGAGTGAATTTAACTCAGATGACCATTATATCTACTACTGTGGGCAGGAATCCCCCAGAAGAAATGGAGTAGCCATCATGGTCAACAAAAAGAGTCCGAAATGCAGTACTTGGATGCAATCTCAAAAACGAAAGAATGATCTCTGTTCGTCTCCAAGGCAAACCATTCAATATCACTATAATCCAAGCCTATGCCCCAACCAGTAACACTGAAGAAGCTGAAGCTGAACGGTTCTATGAAGACCTACAAGACCTTTTAGAACTAACACCCCAAAAAGATGTCCTTTTCCTTATAGGGGAGTGGAATGCAAAAGTAGGAAGTCAAGAAACACCTGGAGTAACAGGCAAATTTGGCCTTGGAATACGGAAAGAAGCACGGAAAAGACTAACAGCATTTTGCCAAGAAAATGAATGGTCATAGCAAACACCCTCTTCCAACAACACAAGAGAAGACTCTACACATGGACATCACCAGATGGTCAACACCAAAATCAGATTGACTATATTCTTTGCAGCCAAAGATGGAGAAGCTCTATACAGTCAACAAAAACAAGACCAGGAGCTGAATGTGGCTCAGATCATGAGCTCCTTATTGCCAAATTCAGACTTAAATTGAAGAAAGTAGGGAAAGCCATGAGACCATTCAGGTATGACCTAAATCAAATCCCTCATGATTATACAGTGGAAGTGAGAAATAGATTTAAGGGCCTCGATCTGATAGATAGAGTGCCTGATGAACTATGGATGGAGATTTGTGACATTGAACAGGAGACAGGGATCAAGAACATCCCCATGGAAAAGAAATGCAAAAAAGCAAAATAGATGTCTGAGGAGCCCTTACAAATAGCTGTGAAAAGAAGAGAAGTAAAAAGAAAAGGAGAAAAGGAAAGATACAAGCATCTGAATGCAGAGTTTCAAAGATAGCAAGAATAGATAAGAAAGCCTTCCTCAGCGATCAATGCAAAGAAATAGAGGAAAACAACAGAATGGGAAAGACTAGAGATCTCTTCAAGAACATTAGAGATACCAAGGCAACATTTCATGCCAAGATGGGCTCAATAAAGAAAAATGGTATGGACCTAACAGAAACAGAAGATATTAAGAAGAGGTGGCAAGAATACACAGAAGAACTGTACAAAAAAGATCTTCACGATCCAGATAATCACGATGATGTGATCACTAATCACTAATCTAGAGCCAGACATCTAGAGCCAGAATGTGAAGTCAAGTGGGCCTTAGAAAGCATCACTATGAACAAAGCTAGTGGAGGTGATGGAATTCCAGTTGAGCGGTTTCAAATCCTGGAAGATGATGCTGTGAAAGTGCTGCACTCAATATGCCAGCAAATTTGGAAAACTCAGCAGTGGCCACGGGACTGGAAAAGGTCAGTTTTCATCCCAATCCCAAAGAAAGGCAATGCAAAAGAATGCTCAAACTACCCCACAGTTGCACTCATCTCACATGCCAGTAAAGTAATGCTCAAAATTCTCCAAGCCAGACCTCAGCAATACGTGAACCGTGGACTCCCTGATGTTCAAGCTGGTTTTAGAAAAGGCAGAAACCAGAGATCAAATTGCCAACATCCACTGGTTCATGGAAAAAGCAAGAGAGTTCCAGAAAAACATCTATTTCTGCTTTATTGACTATGCCAAAGCCTTTGACTGTGTGGATCACAATAAACTCTGGAAAATTCTGAAAAACATGGGAATACCAAACCACCTGACCTGCCTCTTGAGAAATCTGTATGCAGGTCAGGAAGTAACAGTTAGAACTGGACATGCAACAACAAACTGGTTCCAAATAGGAAAAGGAGTACATCAAGGCTGTATATTGTCACCCTGTTTATTTAACTTGCAGAATACATCATGAGAAATGCTGGACTGGAAGAAGCACAAGCTGGAATCAAGATTTCCGGGAGAAATATCAATAACCTCAGATATGCAGATGACACCACCCTTATGGCAGAAAGTGAAGAGGAGCTAAAAAGCCTCTTGATGAAAGTGAAAGAGGAGAGTGAAAAAGTTGGCCTAAAGCTCAACATTCAGAAAATGAAGATCATGGCTTCTGGTCCCATCACTTCATGGGAAATAGATGGGGAAACAGTGGAAACAGTGTCAGACTCTATTTTTTTGGCTCTAAAATCACTGCAGATGGTGACTGCAGCCATGAAATTAAAAGAAGCTTACTCCTTGGAAGAAAAGTTACGACCAACCTAAATAGTACATTCAAAAGCAGAGACATTACTTTGCCGACTAAGGTTCATCTAGTCAAGGCTATGGTTTTTCCTGTGGTCATGTATGGATGTGAGAGTTGGACTTTGGAGAAGGCTGAGCACTGAAGATTTGATGCTTTTGAACTGTGGCGTTGGAGAAGACTCTTGAGAGTCCCTTGGACTGCAAGGAGAGCCAACCAGTCCATTCTGAAGGTGATCAACCCTGCGATTTCTTTGGAAGGAATGATGCTAAAGCTGAAGCTCCAGTACTTTGGCCACCTCATGCGAAGAGTTGACTCATAGGAAAAGACCCTGATGCTGGGAGGGATTTGGGGCAGGAAGAAAAGGGGATGACAGAGGATGAGATGGCTGGATGGCATCACCGATTTGATGGACGTTAGTTTGAGTGAACTCTGGGAGATGGTGATGAACAGGGAGGCCTGGCATGCTGCGATTCATGGGGTCGCGGAAAGTCGGACACGACTGAGCGACTGAACTAAACTGAACTGAACTGATGCCGTAATTTCATATCTTTGTATTTGTTTGTGTAACAATAGAAGAAGCTTGCATTTTGTAGCCACACAGACCTAAATTCATTTTTGTTCTCTACACACTACTTTTAACACGTTCAGCTCAATTTCTGTTTATCTTCATCTGTTTTTTTTTTTAAATGAGAATAATTGCACCAATTGTGGCATACTGCAGTGATAATTAAATGGAATGATTATGAAGGCATTTAGCACAGAGACTAGTATAGGAGATACTCAAATAATCCAAGCCTTTTACTAGAAAAGGTGACTATTAGTTCTGATTATGACTACCAAGCTATAGGCAATATTTATTTGCCATCTGTTTAACAACTTCATATGACAAATAAATATGGATTATTGGCAAAAACATATAGATTTAAAAGTTTGCAGTTCAATATAAAGTTGTCAAGTGACAAACTCAGCTAGATTTATTTCCTAATATGATTACATGTGCCAATTTTTAAAAAGGTAGCCTATTTAGGGCAGTTCTGATAGAAATGTGTAGTAGCTAGTGTGTGAAAAACATGGTAATTCTTCAATATTTTTACTGGTATGATCACACTTGGACTGATGTATTTGATTTTGGACTCCACGTATTATGATACTATAAATTTTGATTTTACTTATAAATAACAAAACAAATGAATAATAATAACAAAACGATACAAAATAGATAAGAGAATAAACAGGTGATTGTTAGAGGGGAGAGGGCTGGGAGGATCAGTGAAATAATTGAGGGAAATTAAGAATTGAGAAATAAATGACATGTACAGTGTGGGAAATAGAGCAAATAAATAATGTAATATCTTTGATGATGAAGTTTGTCAAAAGATACAAACTTCCATTATAAATAATTACTAGGGATGTAATGTCATGATTAATATAATAGTAACACTGCTAAATATAATCTATGAAAGATGTTGATAATAAATCCTAATTGTCATTATAAGGAAAATATTTTTTCTTTTTCTTTTATATCTGTATGAGATGATGGATATTCACTAAACTTACTGTGATAGTCACTTCATGATTCTTGTAAGTAAAATCATTATTCTGTACAGCTTAAACTTATACCATGTGTATATATGTATGTGTGTGTGCTCCGTCATGTCCAACTCTTTGTGACCCTATGGAATATAGCCTATCAGGCTCCCCTGTTCATAGAATTTTCCAGGCAAGAATGCTGGAGTGGGTTCCCATTTTGTACCCCAGGGGTTCTTTCTGACCCAAGGATTGAAACCTGTGTCTCCTGTGTCTCTTGCATTGCAGGCAGATTGTTTACCCACGAAGCCATCAGGAAAGCCCATGTTGCAGTTTGTTCATTGTTTTCCGGTTGTATTTTACGCTCTATGCCTTTTTTCTTCTCTTGCTCTCTTGCTTTGTGGTTTGATAATTTTCTTCAGTGTAATGTATGGATTCCTTTCTCCTTGTTTTTCTGTGCATCTACTATTGGTTTTTGGTTTGTAGTTACCATGAGGTTGGTAATAATAAGCTATGTATACAGCAGTCTATTTTAAGTTAATGAACTTAAAAGTTAGTCACTTAAGTTTGAATGCATTCTGAAAACACTACATTTTTACTCCTCGTTCCCATCTTTCATACTTTTGATGTCATATTTCACATCTTTTTTAATGTGTGTCCCTTAACTAACTATTGTACTTATTGTTGATTTTACTACTTTTGTCTTTTAACCTTCATCATACTAGCTTTGTAGGGGATTGATTCACTACCTTTACTATATGTTTGCTTTCATTAGTGAGTATTTTTCTTTCAAATATTTTTTGAGTTCTACTTATGATCTTTTCTTTTCCACTTATAGAAATCCCTTAGCATTTTTTATATGATTTGTTTAGTGGTGGTAAGCTCTTTCAATTTTGCTTATTTGGGAAACTACTTATTTCTCCTTCAATTCTGAACGATAAAATTTCTGGATAGAGTATTCTTGGCTATAAGCTTTGTATCTTTTAGAACTTTGATTGTATTGTGCCATATCCTTCTAGTCTATAAAATTTCTGCTGGAAAATCAATTCATACTTTTATGGGGGGGGGGGTCCACGTATGCTTGGTCACTCAGTTGTGTCTGACTCTTTGTGGTTCCATGGACTGTAGCCTGCCAGGATTGTCCGCCCATGGAATTTTCCAAGCAAGAGTACTGGAAAGCAGTGCCATTTTCTACTCCAAGGGATCTTCCCAATCCAGGGATCAAATGCATGTCTCTTATATTCCTTGTACTGGCAGGCAGCTTCTTTATCACTAGCATCACCTGGGAAACCTTCCTTGTACATAGCAAGTTGTTTTTATTTTGCTGCCTTTAATATTCTTTATTTTTAAAATTTGACATTTTAATTATGTGTCTAGCTGTGGATCACTTTGGGTTAATCTTTTTTGAGACTCTCTGTGCTTTCTGAACTTGGATGTTTCCTTCATCATGATGGAAGTTTTCAGCCTTTATTTCTTCAAAGAAATGTTGTCTTTTCTTCCCTCTCTTTTCCTTCTGGGACACTTATAAAGTACATGCTAGTACACCTGTTGTTGTTCCAAAGATATCTTAATCTATCATCATTTAAAAATTCCTATTTCTTTTTGCCACTCCAACTGGATGATTTCCACTATCCTGTGTTCCAGATTGTTGATCTGTTCTTCAGCCTCATAGAATCTGCTGTTTGTTTCATTTAGGGTATTTTTCATTGCAATTACTGTATTCTTTGGTTCTGATTGGCTCTTTATACATTTCCTGACTCCTTGTTGAAATTCTTTTTGTGTTTAGCCATTTTTCTGCAGTTCAGTGAGCATCTTCATGACCATATTTTGACCTCTTTATCAGATATATTACTCATCTCTGTTTTAATTCTCTTTTGTGTGAGGTTTTGTCTTGATCTTTCATTTGGAATGCATTTCTTTATCTCCTCACTTTGCCTAACTCTCTGAGTTTGTTTCTATGTACTAGGTAGATCAACTACATTTCCCAGTCTTAAAGAAGTGACCTTATGTAGAAAGTCTCCCCCTCTGGAAAGAAATCCCCTCTGTTCATCAGAGTCAGCTGCTCCAGGGGTATCCTCTGTGTAGAGTGAGTGTGCCTTCCTGTTGTGTCAATGCTGCAACTGTTGCATGTGTTCTGTGTGGGACTGGCCCCGAGGACTAGCCAGGATTGCTGTCGGTGCTTTAATGGGTGCATCTAGTCTCCATTGGGCTTGACTATAAAGCTTGGTCGTGGCTGCTGCCTTTTGGGGGCAGGGCTGGTCTTGTTGCTCATGGTTGTGGGGGCCAGTTGTGATATTTGGGTGCACTGGTGAGCAGGCCTGATTCTCTGAAGTGGGAGATGCTTTAGATGGATACTGATCTTAAAGCAGGCTGCCTTCCAGGTATGGTGGGAGAGAGCTACTTTGGAGAGACCAGTCTGGGCTGGTGCGTGTGATGGGGACAGCCTTCAGTAAACTGCTCTGGTGGGGTCCATGATGTTAGCTGGGTTTATATAGAGTGATGGAAATGACACCCACCAGCACAGTGTCAGCTATGTGGAAAGAGAATTCAAAACAAATGGCACTTGCCAATGCTTTTGTCTATGGAGGATATTCCACCAGATCACTGCCCCTCCACACACACCCTGAAATTAGTCACCCTGAATCTTCTCTTATGACCCAGATGTTTTTCAGTCTACTGCCTCTGCACTAGGAATGAGCATGTGAGTTTGTGTTTGAGCTCTTCCAGAACAAAGCCTTGATTTCCTGCAGTTCTTGGGCTCTTCTAGACATAAGCCCCCTGGTCTTCAAAGCCAGACACTGTGGGGCCTTCTGTTTCCAGTGTAGGTCCTCAGGACTGGAGAACCTTGTGAAGCTTGACTTGTGTGTTTGTGATATCTCCTTCCATTTTTAGGTCACTGCACTGAGGGTATGGGTCCTGACTAGACTGCATCTCTGCCCTTCCTACTAATCTCAATGTGTTTTTCCTTTTTATTCTTAAATGTAGAATTGTTTGGTTAGTCTTCAAGTTGTTTTCAGAGAGAATGCTTTTATATGTAGTTGTAGTTTTGATGTGCCTGTGAGAGGAGGTGAGCTCAGAATTTTCTTACCCTGCTCTTTTGATCCTGCTTCCTAAAAAACAAATTTTGAAAGCACCAGAGAATAACATGTTGCTTGTGTGCTCAGTCGCTCAGTCGTGTCCAGACTCTGCGACACCATGGACTGTTGCCTGCCAGGCTCCTCTGGTTCGTGGGGATTCTCCAGGCAAGAATATTGGAGTGGGTTGCCATGCCCTCTTCCAGGGCATCTTCCCAACCCAGGGATTGCTGGAGTCCAGCTCCAGCAGCCAGGGAATCAACCTGAAGAGATGGACTGTGTCAGCGAGAAAAATGAGGCAGCCTCTTAGTTTTCTTGGACTGCCTATTTATTTCAAGTTTAAGATTATTTTTTTATACTTTTACAAAAGCATTAGAGGTTTGACATTTTCAGTTCCCCCTCACCCAGATTTATTATCTCCATGAATCACTGTTGGTCTTCAAACAGAGTTCCTGCTTCAGTGATTCTCTCGGAATCAGCTTTACCATCTATTATCTACTTCCTCTAATGTGTCGTATAGTTAATGTGATTACATTGTAACTCATGCTACATTCCTCAGTCTACTACTTATCTTCCTAAATCCTGTTTGCCCCTAATATCCTGAGCTCACTATCTCTTAAAAAGGTTTCTAGCTATAATGTCTCTAAAAATTCCTAACTTCTATAAGCTATAGTAAAATACACTAACTTTACAACATTTCTTAGATTTTTAACTTCTAAGTATTTTAATTATTTCTAAGCCCTAAATTCAGTAAACTCCTTTACCATAAACATTTTCCTCACAAATAGGTTTCAGATAGCAATCCCTCCCATGGCCTCAAGCTGCGGCCTATGTGCTCATCCTGGAACACTCTTTTGTAAAAGTCCTTAAACAAATGTCAATGATTAACTTTATGAATTATTCTCTGAGCACAGCTGCAGAAGGCTTTGTGCCTTCTCATGCTCCTCTCAAGAACAATAAACATCTTAATATTCCTTTTTAGTCAACTCAGCCAAGGAGAGGAAAAAAAAGTCAGGAGTACAAGGCCCACCTCCTTCATCCCGGGTCCGCGTCTGAGGAATGAGGAGAGGGGGCTGGGGCTGTGCCTCCATTTTGTCAGTAATGCCTAACGCAGCTCCCGACAAGGGATCAATTCCAGGTCTTCCACATTGCAGATGGATTATTTACCATTTGAGCCACCAGGGAAGTCTAACACATTGCATCAGTCAGTTAGTCAGTTCAGTTGCTCAGTCATGTCGGACCCTTTGCAACCCCATGAATCACAGCATGCCAGGCCTCCCTGTCCATCACCAACTCCCAGAGTTCACTTAATCTCACATCCATTGAGTTGGTGATGCCATCCAGCCATCTCATCCTCTGTCATCCCCTTTTCCTCCTGCCCCCAATTCCTCCCAGCATCAGAGTCTTTTCCAATAGTCAACTCTTCACATGAGGTGGCCAAAGTACTGGAGTTTCAGCTTTAGCATCATTCCTTCCAAAGAACACCCAGGGCTGATCTCCTTTAGAATGGACTGGTTGGATCTCCTTGCAGTTCAAAGGACTCTCAAGAGTCTTCTCCAACACCACAGTTCAAAAGCATCAATTCTTCAGTGCTCAGTGTTCTTCACAGGAAATAAAATTTAAAATTCTGTAAGCTTCTTATTAGAGACTATGATGATCCAGAAAAGAGTAGAACAAGATCTTTAATTTAGTGACAATATTAGAGGTTGTGCTATGTGCTGTTTTCTCTGAGCCCATACTTCCCATGGGATGCTTGCAGCTAATGACTAAGAATAGGATGGACACTAAGGCAGGTCCAGTCCTACGAAATATGGGATTTTTCTGAGTGATGACTTTGGATTCAAAATTCCTCATCAGTCTGGCCAAGATTTTGTTAGAACTATGCTGTATTCTGAGACTCTTTCCTCACAGTCCTTTTTTCTTCTCTGTCTGTCCTTCTGAAGGGGCTTCCTTAGTGGCTCAGACAGTAAAGAATCTGCCTGAAATGTAGGTGACACAGGATTGGTCCCTGGGTTGGGAAGACTCCAGGGAGAAAGGAATAGCTATCCACTCCAGTATTTCTTGTCTGGAGAAGTCCATAGACAGAGGAGCCTGGAGGGCTACAGTTCATGGGGCTGCAAAGAATTGGACATGACTGAGCCACTAACACTTTCACTTTTTACTTCCAAAGACCAGATTTGCATCATAATGTTACAGTTCTCCTTACTTTCTCTGACTCTAACTTTTCTGTCATGGACATTTACAATGCAAACCTCTTGCGTGTCTAATTTCAATCTGACATTTACTTCTTGGAGAATCAGAACTAATGCAAGGTTGCCACATTCTTTTTCTAGAGATGATGAAAGAAGAGTCTATTTTATAGAGGACATATCTAGGAAAATAATTAAGGAAAGAAAAATATTAGAAAACTTCTTAGTTGAGTCTTTATCCTTTTGTAGATTAAGGATGTTAAAAGCCCTCTAAATATACTGCCCGTCTATTCTGTTTCGGAATGATAAAGATACATTTTGTGCCTCTAGAGCTTCTGTTCCAAAGCCTCTGTCCTAGAAATGCATTACTCCACAATCATTGGTATTGAAAAGACTGAATGAGAAAGTTGAATTAGGTCAATAACATTAGAAAAATATTGAGTTGCTGGTAGGTAAAATTCTATATTATTTTATGAGACAATATAAGCATTGTGTTAGAAAGTTAAGTGGATCTTACCAAAAAAAAAAAAAAACCCCTCATTAAGTATTTTAGTATTATTATATATTAATACTTTGAAAATAAAATTAAATATTGAACATCCAAAAATGTAAATTAACTGATCAATTTTAAAGTTATTAAGAATCATTTTACTTTCTGAAAAATAGCTTCATGTTATTTTAAAAACTTATTTTCCACCTTCATTGCTTAAAACCCATGACTCTTTGCGACCCCATGGACTGTAGCCTACCAGACTCCTCTGTCCATGGGATTTTCCAGGCAATAGTCCTGGAGTGGATTGCCATTTCCTTCTCCAGGGGATCTTCCACACCCAGGGATCAAACCAGGGTCTCTCACAATGTAGACAGACTCTTTACTGTCTGAGCTACAGTGAAGTCATATTAATACTTTGAAAATAAAATTAAATATTGAACATCCAAAAATGTAAATTAACTGATCAATTTTAAAGTTATTAAGAATGATCTTACTTTCTGAAAAATAACTTCATGTTATTTTAAAAACTTATTTTCCAGCTTCATTGCTTATAACCCATGACTTAAAACTGTTAATTTTATCCTGTTCTCCATTTTCAGTGTCATCACCCTAACATAGACCTTTAGCTTTTCATATCTAGATTGCTGAAATAGCTCTTAACATGCTTTCTCTGACCCAACTGTGGTAAGCAACATTCTTTGGACTCAGAATTTGGACTCCGAGTTTGAATTCCTTTGTTATATCATGCTAATTTTGTGATTGCATAAATATAAACTTAAAATTTATACATCTCTACTTCTCATCTATTCAAAAGATTAAATGAAAATATATACGCAAAATATAAGGTACAAATCTTGAACATGTCGATGATGAATATTGCTGTAAAATATCTATTGAAATGTAATGCCTTGAAATCCTTCAATGTTTTCCTGTTTGCTTTGGAATCAGCCTTAATTTTTCTTTTGATTTTAACCACTTCTAAGTGGTCTTTCCTAGTTTTCCACCTGAGAAATATTTATTGAGCATCCACTGTGTGCCAGGTATGGCATTTTTTTTTTTCTTCTGTTTCCAACATATGCAGCTAGTGCCAAACTCTGGAGAAGCCTCTCAATGTACCATCAAAATGTTTGGTTTGTGTCTGCTTCAGAATATTCCCTTCTTTATTATATACTTTAACTTTATACCAAAGTATTTTATACTCTATTTATTGAATGCATAATATGTGACATGCACTGTGCAAAAAACTGACAGTACATACAGCAAAGATGGTTTTGCCCTCAAGTTGCTTATGTTTTAGTGAGGAAAACACGCAACCAAATAGTAAGTTAAAAAGCTTCTGTGTTAAGTTCTATTATAATAGAAAGTATCATGTAGTTTTAAAGAGAAAAAAGAAGTAAATAACCCAATATTGGCCTGAATTTGAAACCTGAAGAATGAAAATAAATTAGGCATAGTTGTGGGAAGAAGTTTGGAATGGGGCATGTAGGGAATGTAGCCAGTGATGGGAGGAGTGTTAGCAAGAAGTTGCAGGGAGACGGTGCAGCTTGTTACCTGCCCACTAGCCAAGAGGAGATGTGGTGATTTCCATGGACTAAAATAACTTTATTATAATTGGACCATAGTGTGAGTGGAAGAGTGCTTAAAAATGGGCCAAGGAGATAATCTTAAAAAAAAAAAAAAATGTTGAGACCAAGGAGGTGATAAAAATGAGATTATATAGAACCATGTAAACACTTGTTAAATAATTTAATATTTTCATAAGGACAGTGGGAAGGGATTTTAACAGTTGAATGATGTACTTAAATTTGAGTTTAATCTAATCAGATCATCTGATAAGAACTGAAAAATGGGGCAAGTATGAAGAAACTGAAAGGAATAGGGACCCATAGAAAATAGTCAAGGTAAGAGGTAATGATGACCTGAATTAGGTAGTTCAATAAGACTAGAAGATTAAAGAGATATAGATATAAGTTTACGTTTATTTGTAATATCATTTAAATTTTGTTTTTCATTTGACTCTAAGTTCCATAGGGTGCTGTTTTTATTTGTCATGTATTTTTTATGCATAGGAAAATACCTAGAATATCTAGTAATTCAGGATATATTTTTGAAATATGAAACTTTGAAAAATAGATTAGAGAAAAATTTATATTGAAAAGTTGACAAGAAATATGACTGGATGCGGGAGCTGAAAAAATCTGGTAAAATGTCTTGGTCTGGCTTGATCAAACACGTAGGTGATGACACAAATAACTAAGAAAGATGATATTTTGGGATATGAAAGAGGTTTAGTGAAGAAGAAAAGTGCAGTTTTGGATATATTAAGTTTAAAATGATTGGGGAATTACATTTGGAGGTTTCTAGTAAATATCCTTTGAATATTGAGCTCTTGAACTTAGAAGTACATTTGAGCTGGAGAAAGAGCTCTAATTGTTAATCACAATACATGTCACCTATCCAGTAATTAAATGTTGCAGACCTGGTTCCAATGGAGATATATATTTAATGCAACAATATTTTGAAATAGGTATGAAGTTATTAGCCTCATTTCACAAATGGTAAGTTTGAGGTTTATTGAAATTATGCACAGACACACATTGAAATTGTTTTTCCCAAGTTTACATGGTTTGCAAGTGATGGAATTCTGATTTGAACTCAAGTATCACGTAATTTTAACCACAATGATGCATTGCCTCTCTTCTAGCAACTTGTTAATTTAGATGCCAGCTAAAGAGGAGGCACATAACACAATGTCAAGTAGAGGCTATTGTCAGAAAAGAGGTGATAAGAAACACAACCTTAGGGTTATGAATGGAAGAAACATTGTCAATAAATGCGATTGTAATATGGTCAGAAATAGAATGGGGAGGGGGACGAGAAAGACACAGTGTCACAAACACACATGAAGACAGCGTTTCAACAATGTAGGTTGTTGACAGTGTCCAAGCTACTAGGAATTCAGGAAGATAAGCATTACAAAGTTCCCTAGCAAAAAAGAAATCATTGCTGATCATGAAATAAATAACTTCAGCAGTGTGGTAGTAAGAGAAACCTGTCTTTGAAATTTTGTAGTTGTAGGTGAATTAGAAACGTAAATGTAGAAGACGTATTTTAAAGTTTTAAATGGAAGGAGCAAAAGGGTAGAAGGTGAGCATAAAGTGGAATGTAGGAAGTATTTATGGGGTTGATGTTGTTTGTAGAAAAGAAAAAAGTTACATTTAGAATCTGATAGAAACTATGTGAAGGCTTAAATTGTATGCATGTGGAAGTTGGAGTGATGGGTAGTAAGGGAGGCCTTCCCTAGTAAAAAAGCATAGAGCCCACAGTGGGTAGACATTCAGGAAAAGTCATAGATGTTGTGGTGAAAAATTGAAAGTGTCATTTTGATAGCTTATACTTTGTGGAGTAGAAGGTAAGTTCATCTTTTGATAAAAGGCAATTGTTTGAGAAGAAGACAGAAACAGAGAAACAGAGAAACAGAGAGAATTGAGACATAGGATAATCTGACTTTGTTTTCTAATAGATACTTATTATTCCTTAGATACTTAAAGGAAAAATGTTCATAGCTGATAAATTCAGGTCAAAGAAATCACTGTTTAAAACTTTATTATGGTACTCCTAAATTCAAGTGCAGAACTTGAGTGATGCAGGATATGGACTTGTAGTTAGATCCTTTTGCCTAGACAGTCTAAAGCCTCAACAAAATTACAAACAAATCATTCACTTTGTCCTTTTCCCTTAAATATACATCCAAAATCTCAGATTTTAATATTCCAATGGAAAAGAAAAGAAAACTAATATTAATCACACTGGTTAATGTGCTAAACAAAAAACTTAAAAATGCAATTCCTACTAACAGCCCTATCACTATGTTGAATAATTCATAGAAAACCTTCCCACTTTCTCAGACTGGAATAAAGACAATGAAGAGTGGGGCAGCACAGGAGAAAGTGAGAACAAGATTAATTTTTTTGGTAAATCATAGATGCAAACTTTAAGAGGACACAGACTTTGAGAAAATGTAGAAAAAACTTACTCTTGTAGATTATATGAATTCCTGGAAGTGTTGAGGATATAGGAAAAATTAGAATATACAGAAGACATAACCTATACCATTGCATGATTTTTCTCTTACCCAATCAATAACCTAGATATAGATATGGAGAAATCATGCAATTTTTAAATTCTAAGTTGAGGCTTGTCTTGTTAGTGGTAAGGAAAAACTGTTGAACAAAAAAAGTTAGTATTAAAAGAATTTAAGTTCAAAAAATATGAAACAAATGATAACTTGTGAAATATTAGAGATTTTAAGATATTGGAGATTTCTACATAGTAAAGATGTATTGGGAAGCACTTGACTTAGTATGATGGACAATAGGTCTTGATTACAAGAAAATGTTTCCTTTATTTTTAAACTAGAATATTTCCATATGATGACACATCAAAAAGTTTATCTGTGAGAGATGTAATGGTTTGGATTATTGTTCAAACAAATATTTGCTCTCACCTCCTCTGACACTGTGGATGGAATGTACTTTTGTGCTCCATTAATGTTGTGTTTGAATTGGCCAATGACATGTAAGCAGAAATATCTGTATGTCAATGATTAGTTTAGGTCTTGAGAAGTGTCATATATTTAATTTAATTTCATTCCAAAAGAATCACAGATGTTTGAAGCAGAGCTGCCCAAATTAAATTTCTGTCACCCGGGTCAACTTGTAAACCCACAGCTCTCCATGTGTTCTGAAGACCTGGGAGTGTGATCACGGATGCTTACTTCTTAATGTCATAGAGTTATGGGATGCCTGTTGAGAGTGTCAACTGAAAAAAATGCACAATGTGAAAGTTGTGAGTTAAACTTTATTGGGGGACAAAATGAGGACTATAGGTGGGAAATAGCACTTCAGATAACTCTGGGAAATTGCTCCAAAGCAGTAGAGGGGAATGTCAGTATAAGTGATTTTGGTGAAGTGGGAGGGTACATGCAATCAAGCACACATTTTTGCAGAAGAATCCTGCTAGTTTCATGAAGTTTACTGTTAGTAATGAGGAACAGATTCAGTGTTTTTCTATATATGAAGAGATGCAAGAATTAGGCTTATAAACTCTTCTAAAAATATCTATCTGAAGGCCTGTTCTGCCAGTTTTCCTCAGAGCACAGAGTGTCTCATTCTTGATCTCCACCCTGAGATCTTTTCAAGGTGCGTTGAAAGTCAGCAGTTACCATAGCTTGTGATTTAATACTTGTAGAGGCAGATGACAAGTGCCAATTTTTAGTCAGCAAGAGAAAGGGACAATGATGGAGTAAAATCAAGGAAAAAAAAAAACAAACTCTCTGGCAGTAAAAAAGTCAGAAAATTGAATTCTGAGGTGTTGAAAGAAAGAACCTGAATGTTAATAATATTGGGGGTGCAGAGGAAAACAGAGAACAAAATCCTAAATTTTCCATTTACTTAGTATGAGGAAGGGGAGTTTGGAAAAGACAATATTTAAGAGAGAAAAAGAAAGAGAGGATATTGCAATAGAATGGCAATAATTACAAAAATGCAGAAAATTTTAATATGAAGATGAAGTAATGATCTGAAAGTAGTACTAGAGAACATAACGAAATGAACTCCACTTTTTTCTTTCATTTTTATTGAGATCTAATTGACATGTAGCACTAAGTTTAAGGGGTACAGCATAATAACTTATATATGCTGAAAAATGATTGCCACTATAAGTTTAATCAACGTTCATTATCTCATGCAGGTAAAATTTGTTTTTTCTTTTATTTCATGGAGATCAGAATTTTCAGGATCTACTCTCTTAGCAATTTTTCTATTCTTAAGTCTGTAGAGTGTCAAAAAGAGTGTAGCTTTTAATTGAAAGATACATTAATCAAGGTTCTCTAGAAGAACAGAACCAATAGGTTCTTTATCCCTCCCTTTTTCCCCCTCTCTCCTCCTTTCTCTCTCTCTCTTTCTTTCTTGGAATTGACTCAAACTTTTATGGAGGCTGAGAGATTACAAGATCTGAAGTCAGAAAGCTGGAGAACCGGGAGAGTCAATGGTGTGATTTGTCTGCACCTAAACATCTGAGAACCAACAGGGTCAATAGCATAAATTCCAGCCTAAGTGCAGAAGGAGACAGATATCCAAGCTCAATAGTCAGATGAAGAACACACTCTCTTTCATCAGCCTTGTTCTGCTCAGAACTTCAGTGGATTAGATTAAACCCACTCACATTGGGCAGGACAATCTGCTTTAATCTACTGATTCAAATGTTAATCTTATTCAGATACACCCTCACAGATACACTCCAAATAGTATTTTACCAAATAACTTGGCTCCCTATGACCCAGTAAGTTGACACATAAGGTTGACTATCACAAAAGAGTATCAAGGGAAGTATATCCTTAGAGGAAAGTGATATTTTATCAAGACAAATAGATTAAGGGAGTTTCAAGGAAGAAATTGAGGACGTATGAAAACTTCTGTTTTATTTTTCTAATACTTGAATCTTGAAAATTGTGTTCTCTGGCAAATAGTAAAACTGAGTGTTAATTTGGCTTGTTAAATTAAGGGAGCTTCAGCCTCTAATGTTCAGGATGTGCTGTCCTGGTGCTAAGTCACTTCAGTCATGTCTAACTGTGTGACCCCATGGACTGTAGCTTACCAGGCTCCTCTGTCCATGGGATTCTCTAGGCAAGAATACTGGAGTGGGTTGTTGTGTCCTTCTCCAGGGAATCTTCCAGAGCCAGGAACTGAATCTGTGCTTCGTACATCTCCTGAATTGGCAGGCAGATTCTTTGCCATTAGCACCGCTTGAGAAGCCCATGTTCAGGATCGAATGCTGCAAAGGAGAGAATAGCAGCCTGCAGAGATGTTATAAAACACAACTAGAGAGCAATAAAGTGACACAAAGGTATACAAAAGAGGACTAACATAAAGGGGAGAAAAGAGCACCAGTGTTAATTTGTAAAAAACTTTAAGGATGTTCTGATCACTTTCAGTGACTATAAGAACAGAGAACCCTATAAAAGATATGACAACTCTACAGCCATTCAGGATTCAAATTTAAACTAGATTAAGATCTATGTGCTTCAGTTATTTGCGTATATTCCTCATCTTTACTGTAAGTCGAATGCATTCTTTTCTTAGATAGCACAAGTGACTGGCATAAAAAAAAACAACCTGGCAATTAATAGAAGTGATTTCATTTTTTTAAGGACATGTTTGCAGTTATTCTTTTAGCATAAACCTCTAGAGAAAGTTTGAATAATGCCATATCAAAGAAATTTTGAATCTGTATCTTCTAGAGACAAATTTTATCACTGTCTTGTCATAAGTTTTATCATGGAAATTGTCTTCTGTCGTAAAATAGTCAACTATGATTTTTTTTCAATAAACATGGAGCATCAGAGGCTAGTAGGGCTTTGTGTTAGTTACTGCCAGATGTAGAGTTGTTTACAGTACTATTCCTGCCCTTGAGTAGCTAACAGTTGGAGAGATGCAGAGTTGAATTTAGATAATTGAGAGATCATGCACTAAGTATTATCCAATTGTTATAAACTAAGCTTTACAAGAATAGAGAGAAGAGTATTTGTAATTTGACTCAGAAAAAAATTATTCAGATCGTAAGGGACAAGAATGATATATTAAATTACTTTTGTTGATGCAATAAATTACTACAAACTTTATGACTTAAAACAACGTAAATTTATCATCTTACAATATGAGAGTTCAGAAACCAAAAAATAAGTCTCACTGGACTAAAATAAATTTGTCAGCCAGATTTTATTTATTTTTTGGAGGCTCCAGGTTAAGAATTACTCCCACCGAAGTAGTCCCCTCTCTTTGAGTAAAGACAGAATGTGTGATTTGCTTCTAACCAAAGAACAGGGAAAGAATCCACATCCAATGTCATCTGTGCTGTTGGTAGAATCCAGTTTTTGAGGCTATTGTGTTGAGGCCCCCATTTCCCTGCTATTAGTCAGAACTTGGTCTTTGCCCCTGGAGACTGCTGTTGTTTTTACTCATGGCCTCATCTATCTCCACCAGTGGCATGTTGGAGTCCCTTCTTGTGCTTCCAATCTCTCTTACCTCCTCTTCTACCATTAGGTGAGAAAACTCTCCGTTTATAATAGGGTTTGTGGGATTTAAATCATGTCCACATGAATAATCATCATCTCTTAAGATCAAATGTGCTATATAGAATAATAATCATTAAAGTGATATCTCAACATTTTTACTAGTACTGGGGATTAGGTTATGGAATCTTGGGAGGTATGTTTTAGAGTTATGACTCTATACTTAGGATTTAGACTCTATCTTAGCAGATTGTTGAGAAAGGGTCTCCTTTTGGCTTTGAGGAAGCAAACCATCCTGTTGTGAACTGCCAATGGAAAGGCCACAACTGCAGGCTGCCTCTAGAAACTGAAAGTGGCCTCCAGTCAACAGCTCTTAATAAACTGAGACTCAGTCCTATAAGCAGAACCTCAAGAATTTGAATTCCTCCAACAAGGTTTAAGCTTGGTAGAGGACCTTGAACATTAGCAAGGTAAATAGTCTGAATGATGCTTTGATTTCAACCCATGAGACCCTGAGCAGAGTACTCAGCTAAACTGTGCCTCCTCTCCGGATCCTCAGAAATTACATGATGATATGCAGTAATAAGAGCCTCATTTTTTGTGTGTTTTGTTTTAAGCCACCAAACTGTGGTAATTTATTAGAAGCAACAGAATACTAACACATGGGACTTCCTTTTGGAGACCTTGATTCAGAAGATCTGGGGTCAGAATTAAAACCTGTAGTTTATCAAATAACAGAGGGGACTTTGGTGCAGATAGTTTCTTAGCTAGTTTGAGAAACCCTGAATTATTTCTCACAATTTCCATCTTTCATTGAGATGTAGGAAAAGCTTATCATTGCGATTTTGTGCCTGGGAGAACTGTGTGCAGCCAGAGTATTCATTCTTTCATTTCCCTCAGGAGAACATTACTCAGTGAAGTAGCTTAAAGTCTGTAATAAGCTGAGAAAGACCCCAGAGCAAGAGAATCTACAAAAATCTACAAAAATCCACAGCACTCGAGACATAAAACAGCTTGTTCCTTCCAAAGATTGGGTAATTCAATCATCTTCCAGAAGGCCAGCAGCAGGAGAATGATAGAAATGACATGTTTGCTGTTCATGGAAGAAGAAAAAATGTAACTGGAAGCAAATCAGATAAGATGTTCACAGATAAAGGAGGAAATATCTGCTGATTTAAAAAATTGTGTGCTAGTTTACTCACTGGCCAACAATAAATTTCTAATTTCATCTTCACAATTGAACCTTGATTAGAATTAAATGTGAATTTTTTTGCATTCAGAAGGACAGTTTTTTTTTTTAAATGCCTAGAGATAGATTTATGAAGAATAAAGATTAGTCACTTTAGCAGAAGAAGGTGCTATTTATCACTTCATAAACATAATAACTGATTTCCTAAAAAATAGTAGTGAGTACCAAGGCTGCAATTATAATTTCAGTACTTAGAAACAAATTCAGTTTTTTTTATTAGCACACAAACTGCCTAGCTTGTGCTTATTGGAGTATATAGTTTTGAAGCTGTTCTGGAGCTTTGATCTGTAAAGTCTTTTACAGTCTTTTACAGGCTATATTAATGAGAGGTTTTTGCTTTTTTTTTTCCTAAAGTATACTTTGGCATCACTGAGGAATCAAAATAGCTAATTTTGAATTGAGGACAAAGCCTAATGGCGTGTTGATACTAAGCTTATTAATTCATGCATATTTGGGTGGATCAAACTGTCACAATAAATGTTACTCTAAACATAGGAGAATTTTTTTTTGTCAGCAATATCACTTAAAATTCAACTACAACATTGAAATATTTCTTCAAAAATACATTTTCATAGTTGATAAAAGATAGAAAAAAAAAGAGGTTAAGGCCTTATCATAACTTTTGTGGGTAAAGAGTTGAGGATTGATTGATAAATAATATTTTATTTAAATAACTGAAAAAAATTATTGAAATGGGTGGATAATGTTTGTAACATGCATCTGAATGGTATTTTAGAATTTATTGAAAAAGATCCTAAAAATCTTGCCTGTGACATAAGACTCCACTTTTTAAAAATAAAAATAAATTATACAGCAGAAGTGGCACATAGCCTACAAAGCCTAAAGTACTCCCTTTTACAGAAGAATGACTGATCTCTGCTCTAGTTCTAGGTAGGACAATTTGATGACAACCACATGGCTGGGATAAATTTTATAGCGATCTCTCTTTACCAACACTACCCTCAGGATTTCCATGATAAAATACTACAAACTAGATGACTTACACAACAGAAACTTATTTCCTCATGGTTCTGGAGACTAGAGGTCCAAAGTAAAGGTGTTGGCACAGTTGTTTTGGAGGGCTGTTAGGGAAAGATATGTTCCAAGCCTCTCTTCCTGACTTATAGATGGACATCTTTTCCCTAAGTTTCTTCACTTACTGTCCCTCTGTGTGTGTCTCTCTTCAAATTTTCTCTTTTGTATAAGGGCAGTGATCATCTTGGACTAAGGACACATACTCATGACCTCATTTAAACTTGAGTATCTCTGTAAAAATCCTATCACCAAATAATGGCACATTCTGAATAGTGAAGGTTAGGATTTAAACATATGGATTTGGGAGGGACACGATTCAATGGTTGAATAACAACAGAATTCTTTAATATTCTCTCCATCACTCAAATGAAATTTTAAGTTGAAAGAGAACTTTATAGATTATATGATTTGCCCAAGGTCAAATGGCTAAGGATGAGGAACACAGTGGTTGGCCATTGAAATTTGAGAAGGACCAATTGAGAGGATCACTGAAGCTGATCCTCTTACAACTACATGAGAGGTTGCCAAAGAACCCAGCATTTGAAGCAAATGGAAAAGGTGAAAAAGCTCAGTAAGTGGGTACATCATGGGTTGACAGAGACCTCAAAAAAAAAATAGTCATTTTGAAGTGTTGTCTTCTCTTATTCTATGTTAAAACAATGAACCATTTCTCAATTCTATCGTGACATGTGACAAAAAGTGGATTTTTTATGACAACTGGTGATGACCAGCTCAGTGGTTGGACTGAGAAGAAGCTCCAAAGCACTTCCCAAGAGAAAACTTGAATGACAACAAAAAAAGGTCATGATAACTCTTTGGTGGTCTGCTGCTAGTCTGATCCACTACAGCTTTCCGAATCCTGGGGAAACTACTACATCTGAGAATTATGCTCAGCAAATTGATGAGATGCACTAAAACTGCAATGCCTGCAGCCAGCATTGGTCAATAGAAAGGGTCCAATTTTTCTCCATAACTCTGGACTATACATTACACAACAAATGCTTCAAAATTTGAAGAAATTGGGCTACAAACTTTTACCCCATCCTCCATTTTCACCTGACCTCTTACCAACCAACCAACTACCACTTCTTCAAGCATCTTGATGACTTTTTGCAGGGAAAATGCTTCCACAAGTAACAGGAGGCAGAAAATGCTTTCCAAAAGTTCATTGAATTCTAAAGCACGGATTTTTATGCTATAGGAATAAAGCAACTTATTTCTCGTTGGCAAAAATATGTTGATTGTTACTCTTTCCATTGTAATTTTCCCTATTTTGATTAATAAAGATGTGTTTGAGCCTAGTTAACAATTCATGGTCTGAAACTGCAATTACATTTTCACCGACCCTAGTGGTAAAGAATCTGCCTGCTAATGTAGGAGACATAAAAGACATGGGTTCAGTCCCTGGGTTGGGAAGATCCTCTGGAGAAGGAAATGGCAACCCACTCCAGTATTCTTGCCTGGAGAATCCCATGAACAGAGAGCCCTGGCGGGCTACAGTCCATGGAATCAGAGTTAGACACAATTGAAGTGACTTAGCCCACATGTAACACTATGTATATTCTCCTCTAAAACTGTCCAAGTAGACTTGCCCTCCTCCAATGCATGTTGTCTACCAAATGCTGGCTTCTGGGCTCCTGCCTCTGCTCTCTGCTCATGATAAGGCTCAGCTTCCCACTGGACTAAATTAAGCTACATGGTAGGAGGATCTTTATAGATCCTCAGTCTTGGCAAGATGAGAACAGCTTCCAAAATGAATCTAAACTGAGAATATCTCTTCCATTGCACAGATGTCATTGACTTAATTATATATCCTGTGATAAAATATTGAATGTCTCCTCCAGCCACTACCACCTAGAGTTTTACTGTTTAACTACAGCATGCTTATTTTTGAAACATCAACTCTGATGTATGTGTCCATCATCTTTTTAAGTGCATCATTTAATTAGAAGCCAGAAAAGAACACACTCAAAGTGAATTGTTCCATCTAAGTTTGGCCAGCCTTCTTTTTACACTACAATTTAACCTGAATCATAAATATCAATATTAGCCTTTCTCCAGTTAGGCTTACTGAGTAACAGGTGTCTAAATAATTTAAGAAACATATTTGCATTGAATTATGTAACTTGAATTATGCAGACTACAGGTCCAAACTCTTCCAAGAAATGCTAAATATTTATGTTACCTTGTTGACAATTTTTTAGAACTTTCTTTTTTTAATCTGAGTAAATGCATATTTCTCTACACATGTAATCATCTTATTCATGACTCTCCCTCTCTTCTGTCTTAATAAAAATTGCAATGATTTGTTTATAAATCTGTTATTACTTTTATGTATAACATTACTTAGTTATATTTGCATATAACATGGCTTTGTTTGTAAATATGATTTATACTAATTATTCTGAATTATTGTTTGAAATTAGGGAAACAATCACAGAGTAAAACTGTGTGCTATTTTGCTTTTATACCCTAAATCTAGGCCTCTGCTCAATAGTTCTCTAGAACAGTTGAGTCCCTTCTTCCTTGATGATTCTTGTTGAAATTGAGTAGAAACATAAAGTCAAAGCAATATAAGACTTTTCCCTGGACCATTGTGTCTCTAACACTATACAGCTCTCCTCCAAAGCCTCAGAAAACCCATTTAAGTGAGTAGGATTTCAAGAATTTTCAATACCAGGTAGTTCTGAACACTGGCAACCTGTAGAAACCATGGAAGTTTCAAAATGTTCAGTTTTGAGGGTAAAGTTATAAATTCTCTGTACTTCCAGAACCCTCAAAATGGAGGTCAGCTTTTGAGGCTTGGGGACTACTGATATTGTGACTGTCTTTAATTGAGAGGTGGGAAGCAGGATTGCTTCTCCCAACATAATCAAGCATATGAATTGAAGTGAAAGTGAAAGTCACTCAGCTGTGTTCGACTCTTTGTGATCCTATGGATTATACAGTCCATGGAGCTCTCCAGGCCAGAATATTGGAGTGGGTAGCCATTCCCTTCTTCAGGGGATCTTCTCAACCCAGGAATCAAACACAGGTCTCCCATATTGTAGGTGGATTCTTCACCAGCTGAGCCACTAGGGAAGTCAAGGAATACTGGAATGGGTAGCTTATCCTTTCTCTGGCAGATCTTCCCAAACCAGGATTTGAACTGGGGTCTCCTGCATTGAAGGCAGATTCTGTACCAACTGAGCTACTAGGGACACAGTAGATAAAATATATCTCTCTGTAAATACTGGTGATGCTTTATGCTTATCCTCCAAATTTTAATTTTGTGCCACCAGTTGAGGCCCAGAGATTTGCATTTTAAACAAGAATTCTGGTATTTTTCTTTCAGGTGAGCTTTCCTTTGAGAAAACAAATGGGAGAGGTAAGGCCCTTTTCCATGCTTCTCTTACTTTGCATCCTTATGGTACTTAGGGGCTCCTGATTTCTTGTAGCTTTGTGCTACCCCTGGTCCCATCATTCCCATGGATATCCATGATGCCAGCCTGGTGACTGCCTCTCCTTCCATCAGCTCTGGCTTGAAGAGGGGAACATGTGGAACTTATAACTGATGCTGGTCATTTTCTCACTGAACATTTATAATAACCTTGTTCTTGGACAGTTCCTGGGTGGGGCATTTGTTACCTTTTGGGGGAGATATAATTGAAATGTCCTCCAGAATTGGGAAAATACTTGCTTTCATTCTGGAAGTGTACGCCAGCTTTCTCAAGCCAATATCCTCAGAAGACTTTATCCAAATGTCCGTATACCATTTCTCCGAATCCCACACTTTCATAACCAGGGCTCTGATCTGAACAAAATTGATCCATCTGAATGAGGTTCAAATACCTCTGGAGCTCTGCAACTTTATCAATGGTTCAGTTTCTTGATTACCTATGGTGAATTTGACCATTCACTACTTGTCATTGTTCTTCAGTTTCTCATTATTTCTCTGCAGGCTATCAGTACATATTAATAATAACCAGTAAACTCTACTATCATATGCATGGATCATTGGACCTACACATTCGTCTCCACTGAACCTTGCCCAGGTCATCACCAGTCAAAGTTTTAGCTATTGTGCCAGAGACTATCTACAGCTCACCCATCTCCTTTGCCTACTGTGCACTGAGTCCTAACTCTAAATGTTGTTTGTTTTGTTGGGCCACTCTCAGTACCAGTAGTGCGATTCTGTGTCCTCTGAGAGGCAGGTGCTAAGGCAGGATTATACATCTGGGATTTATTTGGGGAAAGTGTCTATAAGGGAAAAGGGAATGGAGTCAGAGGAGGTGATGGTGCACCTATAAGACCATCATACAGGTCTGACCCCTATGAGGGAGAAAGGAAGTGTTGTATAGAAAGAGTCTCAGATTACAGTGTGTTTCTGAGAAAGCTTGGATATGCCCACGGTGGCATCCTTAAGCCAAAAGCCCTCAAGCGAGGAATCACACCTCTTGTAGGACTGAAACTGTTTTAGTATCCTTATTATACTCAATAATTTGCTGAGAGCAGCTGGGGGAAGCGTGGCCTCAGTGTAGCTGCAGTGGCTTCAGAGTGTAGCATCTCAGGTTGTCTGTCAATTACATGCCCCACAGCAGGAGAATCATGCAAAAAATAATGGAAAACTAAATGCATTTAATAATATCTGATTCAAACTAGGCAGCTATTTAACTGCCTGGGAGTGGGATTTTTTTTTTTTTTTTAATCAACAACTGGGAATTTTTTGCCCACTGTTTGCCATCTCCAGGGGCAAAGTGAAATGAAACTGAGATCCTTATGGATTTTTCTGAGATGAGTTAATTCCTAAGTATAGTAAAATATGAACCTAGAAATTCTTAGGCTAAGTATTTCTCCTAAGGGGAGTTTGCTCAAGAATAAGCTACAGATTCACCAAGGTATCTCCTTGGTGTACCAGTAGGAACACCAGCCAAGTTGTATTTTCCCTGTCATCAGCCCCTCTCCTGCTGTTGTTGCTGCTGCTCCAGATAGACTTCTACCTTGAGAATTTTGTAGAGTTTGCCATGTCAGTGTCTGTCAACCCTAAATTCAAAGTTACACTATAGTGGATTCTTTTGTTTGCAGGTATTGTTTTGGAAGTTACTTCAGAATTTTTTTTTTTTTTTTTTTTAATATCCTGTATCAAATGTAATGTGGTTTGAGCACTTGAATAGGGTGGAATGGGTTCAGACAACTTGTGAGGAGATCATTCAAACAAAATTTTGAAAAGTGCTCCAGATATTTAAAATTGCTTAAATTTATTAAAGACATTTTAGAAACCCTTCAGTTTCTACTAATGCTTTTCATTTGTTGACTGTTTTGGAATTTAATATAGTATTAGTTTCTGCCTAATTAAAATTGACTGCTAAAATTGTTTTATAACAATTATAAAAATTTAAGTTAAAAAATGGAATCTGACATAGAGGGCTTATTGCTTGCAGAAAGCTAATATCCTGAGACATGGCATGTAATGGACAATGTAGTTGCTTTTGTTGGCAAAGCAATTATTAGTGATGATTGTGTGCAGATCAGAATGATATATATATACATATATATATTTGGTTTTCAACAGAATGATATTAATACTTATGGTAGTAATATCTGTTCAGTTCAGTTCAGTCACTCAGTTGTGTCTGACTCTTTGAAGCCCCATGAATCGCAGCATGCCAGGCCTCCCTGTCCATCACCAACTCTCAGAGTTTACTGAAACTCATGTCCATCGAGTCAGTGATGCCATCCAACCATCTCATCCTCTGTTGTCTCCTTCTTCTCCTGCCCCCAATCTGTCCCAGTATCAGAGTCTTTTCCAATGAGTCAACTCTTTGCATGAGATGGCCAAAATATTGGAGTTTCAGCTTTAGCATCAGTCATTCCAAAGAATACCCAGGACTGATCTCCTTTAGGTTGGACTGGTTGGATCTCCTTGCAGTCCAAGGGACTCTCAAGAGTCTTCTCCAACACCACAGTTCAAAAGCATCAATTCTTCGGCACTCAGCTTTCTTTATAGTCCAACTCTCACATCCATACATGACCACTGGAAAAACCATAGACTTGACTAGACAGACCTTTTTGGCAAAGTAATGTCTCTGCTTTTGAATATGCTTTCTAGGTTGGTCATAACTTTCTGTCCAAGGAGTAAGCGTCTTTTAATTTCATGGCTGTAATCACCATCTGCAGTGATTTTGGAGCCCCCAAAAATAAAGTCAGCCACTGTTTCCACTGTTTCCCCATTTATTTCCCATGAAGTGATGGGACCAGTTTCCATGATCTAGGAAACTAAAAAACATATCTTGCTCAGATTCTGAGATAAGTTAAATAAATATAAAATGCTAAACTTTGGCCATTTTTAAACCATTAGAGAGGAAAATTCTGATATTACCCTGCAAGAATCTAGACTAGTGGAATTATAAAAAAAAGTGACTTTTAAAAATAGAGGTATTAAAAAAAAAATAGAGGTATAATTCCATAGAAGTATTCTCTATTCCACAGAGATATAACTGACACACAACATTATATTAGTTTCAAGTGTATGACATAATGATTTGAAATTTGTATATATTATAAAATAATTACCAGAATAAGTCTAGTTAATATCTGTCATTATTTAGCTAAGAAATTTTTTCTTATGATGAGAACTTTGAAGATTTACTCTCTTAAAAACTTTCAAATATGCAACAGAGTATTATTAACTATAGTCACCATGTTGTACATTACATCCCATGATGTGTTTATTTTATAACTGGACTCTTTCACTTATTTCAGCCCCATCCATCCCCACCCTGCCTCTTGCAACCACAAATCAAAAAAAGTGACATTTTAATATTGATCATCTCTTTCAGCCATCCATTTGATGCTTTTCCTTTACATAATACATGATACAGCTTCACTGTGATTAGCTGTGAACTTCTGAAAGAAGCCAGCACTGTCTTAGAAATGCCTAGTACTGTTGCCTGGATTATCTTGCCATCTACTCACAGGCTCCATGAGACCATTTACATCTCCCCACTTTTGTTCTTGGCTAATTCTCACTCCTCTTCCACTGTCCTCATATTCTGCATATTCTTCACTTAGCAGAGTATTTCACCTGGAACAAGGTTATCTAGTTTCTCATCTTTGTGATTATTTTAGACATTATTCATTTTAATTACTAAAGTTCAGAAGTATTTTGAAAACACCAAATTGGTGTCAAAGCTTGTTGAAACTCATGCTTTTATAATATTTTGTTTTCTGTATTCTTAGTAGAAATATTAAAGATAAAATAGCTTACAAAATTATCTGACATAGTTTTTACCTCTTGTAGTATTCAGTAAATATTATTCTATGCAGTGGTGTGCTCATACATGTTTAACAACATTCTCAAAATAGAAAGAAAAAAATAAAAAGGTTAATTTTCAAATGTACACATTTCCATGGTGTTATTCTTTCCACCACTGCTGATTTCAAACTACCCATGTGAAGCACAATCAGATTTTGAAAGTGAGCACAAGCTGGCTTCAGTATACCACTGACTCTCTGGCACAAGCTATCATTGCCTTGCCCATATTCCTTGCAACCATACCACTTTATTGCACCGTGCTCTAGTTTCCATCTGCTAGTTTCTGCATGTCTCAGTCTGAGGGTTATCTGTGGATATAGAATTCCTTTCTGCTAAAACAGTAGTGCCAAGACATTATTTTGGCAGGAGAAATAACCGGTAGCCGTTTAACCAATGATTGACAACGTTTGGTGTGTCAATTCACCATCTTTCTCAACTATCCAATGGGATAAGTCTGAAGTTTTTGTTCTATCACTAAAACCATGCTCATTGTTCCCCAGAAGTAAGTCTCAGGATAATGCTCTATTGTCTTCCCTTCCCTTTGTCACTTTTCTACTCCTTTAATAGGATCTCTTCCTAATAAAACTACCTGCATCTAATACTATCTCAAGATCTACTTCTGCTGGAATGCAAACTCCTATTCAATATCCATTTTGGTAGATGTCTTTAGAATATTAATGTCTAGCCAAATTTATGTGTCTATTTGATATTGCCACCATTACATCGAACTCAAAATGATCTCTTTTATTCTACCAGATTCTTTTCTTACTGTATCATTTCTGTAATAGATGGGATGGCTCCAGGTGCTTCTTGTTTTTGATAAAAATATTAATATCTCATAACATTAGGGCTCCATGAAATCCTTAGCAAAGGAGATAATTTTGCTACCGAATATATGATCTATTTGCAAGCCTGGGCAAGACAGGGTCTGATTCACTTAAAGAAATAATTTTAAAAATTTATTTATTTTTGGCTGTGCTAGGTGTTTGTTGCTGAGTGAGCTTTTCCCTAGTAGTGCTGGGCGGGCTTTTCATTGTGGTGGCTTCTTACGTTGCAGGGCACAGGCTCCTGAGTGTGTGGGCTTTTGTGAGTGCAGCTTCCAGGCTCTAGAGTACAGCCTCAGTAGTTGTGGTGCATGGGTTTAATTGCTCTGCAGCATGTGGGATCTTCTAGACCAAGAATCGAACTTGTGTCTTCTCTATTGGCAAGCCAATTCTTTACCACTGAGCCACCAAGGAAGCCAGCAGGTTCTGTTCTTTAGTTGTGATTTTCAGGTTTTGTAGGAAAAAATGTGGAGACCCAAGTATGAGCAAAGGATTGCACCTGATGGGAGAGAGGCCAAAGAACAGAGCAAGAGAGTGATATGGAAAGTAGCATACTAATATCAATGGACCTTAAATTCCTGGAGGTGTTTTTAGATGTAATATTCATGTTCTTATAATTGCTTCCTCTTTTTTCTTCTTCCACATTGGTAGCATTTTTTCTAAACTACTTCTAAACATAAATTTGCTTCATTTTGTTTCATTTTTATGCTCAGTTATTTTGTTTTGGCTTTTTTCTTTTTGACACAAAACTAACCGAAAACACAGCTATGGTCACAAAACAATAATGTTGATGTCTATTTTGATTTTCAAACCAGGAGTAAATGTTTGATAGGGAAATGAAAAAAAAATATGCCAGAAGGAAACATCTGAAATGCTTGACCTATTTAAAAAAAAGGAAAATTTCTCTTTGTTATACATAAAATATCTACAATAACAATTTCCTTCTTCCCAGCCGGTGATGTAAACAACATAGAAACAGGAACAAAAATGAAAGGGAGAGTATACAAAATTATTAATGTCCCCTTCCTTTTGTGATGTACATTCAGCCTGATTATGATAGAAGAGATGCCATCTATGTTATGTCTTTAGACTGTTGGCTCCAAATGGCTTTGCTTCTTCTCATGTCTGCTACAGGAGTCATAAATCCTATAGTGGCAAAGACAAGAAATGACAAATACAGTCCAGTTTGCAAAGCTGGCCTTTCAGTGCCACCCCTGGTATTAAGATAAGTTCTTGCATTTACCAAGCGACCTAAATGTCACCACATATCTTGTGAAATCAGTTTACAGACACTTGAAGTGAGTCCTTTTCTAAAACACTTGGAACAGCCAGGCAAATCCATGTTTTTGAGGTTAAAATTAAATCCTGAAATAAAGCATTTCATGTCAATGTAAGATTTCCTCTGGCTGTCATCACGTAGTGGCTGTTCTCATTATAAGAGAAATTAGAACAATATTTTTCTTTCACTCAGAGCTCTGAGGGAAGATTTCAAGCACAGTTAAGCTGTTGTAGACTTAGGGCTGGGCTTCTGTGAGAACGCATATTTAATCAGTGAATACTGAATTAAAGGAGAAATTAGAGAATAAGCATGTGAGTCAGGCACCATATGAATTAGCCAAATCATTTTTAATATTTTGAGTTGCTGAATAAGCAAGTCATTCAATGCCATTGCTTTTGTTTCTAGGGCAATAATGATTCAAAACAGGGAACGGCCAGTAGCAGATGTTATTGTTGGAATCAGGGCTTTCTAATGGAATCAGGGTAGTACAGATCAAATATACTTTTCTTAGGGAATTTTTATTCATATTTTCTACATTGTTGAAGGATGCCACTTTTCATGATTATTCCAGCTGAAAGGAAATATTTTTCATTATATGTTTGCTGCCACAGTTTCTTATAGTAAGACTTCTGATCTTTGATTTATGCTCTTCTTTGGTCACCAAATCTCATTTATAAGGAATAAAGAAGCTTTTTGTTTCTGAGGAAGTTGTTCTTTTTTGTGACTGTTGTTATGGCCAATTGTCAAAGAAAAAAGGGAGCAAAAGATAATTTCTTATTGAATAAGATCAGAAAAAATAAGAAAGTCGTTTTCTGGTTATATTGAGTTGAATAAGAGGCTCATTATAGTTTCCTAATATTTGATAGATTTTGTTCTTAATTATCTTTTAGTATCAAAATGCATTTTCTAAGATATCTTTACTCCCTAGAATGGCAAAGTGACAAATGCTTATAAAAAATTAAAAATATTTATTTCAGATAAAAACCCTCCCATAGTACTGTATCAAAATTTGGACCCCTCAACTGAAGACACATTCTGAACACTTTGAAGATTCTTTGAAGAGCAGAATTTTAATTAATGAATCAGCATATTAGGTCACAGTGGTGACCTAGGCAGAATTTAAGTTGGTATTTTCTTTGGTTCTTTTTCTGTATCTTTATTCCCACCTATCTTGTACCATGTCTAGATCCTTATTATTTTTTCTAGATACCAATTAACCATTATTTTGAAAATTTGCTCAGGTCTCTCCTTATACAACTTTTGTCAGTTGGGATACAGAGGCATGGATGACGTGTGAGCTAAAGCTTTCTGGACACAACTTCTATTTTCAAATGCATTAAATCAGCCTCTGATTAGTCAAGCTCAAGCAGTTGTAGAGAGATCATTTGAAGCTGAGAACCATATAAACAACCCCGCTCCCCACCCCCACCCCCCAGCCCAGTATGTTATTTTCTTCAAACCAACGTTTGCAGCTTATCTATCCATGAGGAAAGAACCTCATGGAGTCTTAGAAGGAAGTTGATTAAGGTCATGGAAATTCTAAAATTTTTGATATAGAAAATGATCAAAGGCTAATATTTCACATCCAATGAAAGTACAAAAACACATGATTCAAGACTAATACCTGAGAGTTTTAAGATTTAGGTTATATATAGTATATGTTTGAAAAAGCCGCTTAGGTCAATGTTTCCAAAATATATTCTGAGGAAAACGAGTCCTTCAACTTCTTTCCCCACCTCCTGCCACCCTCTCTACCCTCTCAATTCATCAAAACAAGAAAAAACTTCAATGGTCTTGGGAAATTTACAGTGTAAATTAGTAAAATCAAGTCATGTAATGCTCTGCAGTGGATCAACCTCTCTAATGCAGATTAAAGTTCAATATCTTCAAGATCCATTTGACTCTTAAGGATTTGTCTTATCTATAAATGAGCATCTATGGGGATAAAAGCAAAATATTCATCTTCCTTGGGTTTGATCTTTGCTACTTACAGAGTGAAAAAGTTGAAAATAAGTGGGTTTTCAAACATAGTCTTGAAGATCACCTAATGGTGACATTAATATAGAGAAATCCATACTGATATGGGAGTACACATGAGATAACCCTTCTTTCAATTCTGGTTTTGTGTGATTCTATGACTAAATGAACTCTGAGTTTGTTTACAGATATAAAATTTCTCAACTGTCAGGAATCTATATCAGTTAAATTTGTTAAGTATTCAAATTGTCCATAAGAAAAAATTTAAGTCTCTTCCTACTCCATTAAGTATAATGTAACTCCATTGTTTAAAGTTGCTTATGGCCTCACCCAGGAGTAGATAGTTACTGTGCTTGTAGGAACCACGGGTTTGGGGGTACAATTAGGAATTATCTCTGAGGTTAGTAAAGCTGTGCAAATTTATCTTTTTTATGTAGATGATGCATTTTTAGGCAAGCAATGATACTTTGCCAACAAAGGTCCATCTAGTCAAGGCTATGGTTTTTCCAGTAGTCATGTATAGATGTGAGAGTTGGACTATAAAGAAAGCTGAGTGCTGAAGAATTGATGCTTTGAACTGTGGTGTTGGAGAAGACTCTTGAGAGTCCCTTGGACTGCAAGGAGATCCAATCAGCCCATCCTAAAGGAGATCAGTCCTGGGTGTTCATTGGAAGGATGATGTTGAAGCTGAAACTCCAATACTTTGGCTACCTGATGAAAAGAGCTGACTCATTTGAAAAGACCCTGATGCTGGGAAAGATTGAAGGTGGAAGGAGAAGGGGACAACAGAGGATGAGATGGTTGGATGGCATCACTGACTCAATGGACATGAGTTTGGGTAGGCTCTGGGAATTGATGATGGACAGGGAGGCCTGGTGTGCTGCAGTTCATGGGGTTGCAAAGAGTCAGACACGACTGAGTGACTGAACTGATATGTGATGATGATGTGTTCCCCTTATTTCTCCCCATATGCACATTTTAATTTTAAAAACATTAAAACTTCTTATGTTTTCTGCAACTTATTTTTTTCTCCTTCCTTCAGTTTTTCTCCATTATTAGCTTTTATTTTTTTCTTTCCTTCATTTCTAGACTTTGTTATAAGTATTAAGGATCCAGGCAACTGTTAATATAGCTCTTGTTCAAATATTTTCTCTCTTTAAACAGGGTGCTTACCAACCACTTTTATATGGATTTTTTTTCTTCCTTTTACTTTTGTTTTCTTTACAGCTTCAGAAACCTAGAAGGGTCACAGTTTATGTCCAATTTTTCCCTTCGATTTCCTTTTTTACAAAATTTCATTTCTTTAAACTCGTTCTACAGGACATTTCTGTCTTGAAAAATGAGACAGACTGTGTTAAGCACTATTCATTACTACTGTATTCTTCTGTTCCACTATTGTAAAATATACTGAATGCCATGTTCAATTGTGGTTGTGTCAAAACAAAAAGAGATAGCAGTTTAAAGCCTCTGTTCATTTCCTTTCTATTATACTTGGAGTATTTCATACTTTGAAATAGTTTTCAGTTCATGAAAGAAAATTAAAAACCTATATCCTTTTTACCCCTTCAGCAACAGAAGGCAGTAACTTTTAATTTAACCAATTTTTCTATAAAAAAATAAAAGTAAAAACAAGTTTGTGGCTTTATTTTTAAGAACCAAACAAACATGATACAATGCCTGCTATTATCTTGGGAAATTAGCTGTACAGCATTCAAAGGCTTTCTGCCAAGAGCTTCAAATTCATTTTTTTGATTTTTGAATAGAAATTTGTCTGGCCAAGCAGATGTATGATTCAGAGGGAACTTTCCCCCCCTCAGAAATGACTCTTGACATCTCCAGTCCTGCCATCTATCTTTGTGTGTCTGTTTGTCTGTGTGACTCTGTAGAAACTGGCTTCATAAGACCACATTTTTCTGTCCTGCAGAAGACTGTCTGATCCTGTCTTTGAAATCCTGCCAAGAATCATAAGAACCCATGTGTTCAGGCAGAACATAGTCCAGTAGCAAAGTGTTTAGGGAATGTTTGCAGCAAGAAAAGTCTTTTCAATGATATAACTAGGAATTTAGATGTGACATTGCGACCCATAATAAGTGGAGGGAAAGCATCCAAATGTGGCCACTTTCAGTGTATTGTAGGATTTTTTTTGCACAAACTAAGTCGGAGCCATGTTTGTGACTGCTTCCAAAATCACCCCAGCTTTAGACAGGAACTGATAATCAGCAAACCCAAGGACTTTTTTAGATTTTCAGGATAAATGATAAGAAAAAAGTTGTAGTACACAGACAGTGAAAATTACAAAGAACATCAGAAATAGTGTGGGTATCCTAATGAGATAGGAAATAATGGTTGATAAATTTCCAAAAATCTCCAATGGTGTAGAGGAAAGTGTGTTGATGTGACATCAGACAGACTAGATCCTGATATCTGGTGTAGAATTGTGGACATTTTGCTTAATCTCTGTGAATCTCAGTTTTCTCAACTGTATCAACCTGACACTATTGTTGAGATGATCATTAACGATAAGGTGCAAAAAGTGCTCCATACGGTATCCAATGCATATGTGTTAATTGTTATGTTATTCATTTTCTTAAAGTATCAAGCTAGATCTCTTTTCATTGCTGAAGATAACTATATTAATGAAATCAGTGCCACAAAGGAGAAATTGTAGCTGTAGATTTATTTTGCATATCCCAGACATCGTGCTGTGAAAGAATTAGGATAAATTTGAGAAAAATACATTTTTTAAAAAAATATGTGCTTTGTTGCTTGGCTTGTTGATTTTTTTTTTTTTTTGCACTTTGCAGAATCTTTATTTGTAGGTTTATACTTAATTATTCAGTGTTTTCAAATGCACATGTATAATAACAAGTTAGGAAAATGTAAAAGTAGAAATCTATCCAAAGGTCTAATTAAGGTGAACCTTACCAAACAATTAACAATTGCAATTTATTTTAGACTGAGATTTAAGACTCTGTATGGAACTTGTACACAAACGTCTGAATTTTTGGTGATGTCATCAGCATATAATTATAGAAGAATCTATAGTTCTTATTATTTTAATATTACCTATCATTTTCATAGAACTCCAGGAGTTTAATTTTAGACTGGACATCTAAATATGCATCAATATTAATAACTGAGTATTAACTCCCCACCCTGCACTGCTATGTATTCTTTTTTTTTTTTTTTTTTACTTTATTTTACTTTACAATACTGTATAGGTTTTGCCATACATTGACATGAATCCAGCACGGGTGTATATGCGTTCCCAAACACGAACCCCCTCTCCCACCTCCCTCCCCATAACATCTGTCTGGGTCATCACCGTGCACCAGCCCCAAGCATGCTGTATCCTGCGTCGGACATAGACTGGCGATTCGATTCTTACATGATAGTATACATGTTACAATGCCATTCTCCCAAATCATCCCACCCTCTCCCTCTCCCTCTGAATCCCAAAGTCCGTTATACACATCTGTGTCTTTTTTGCTGTCTTGCATACAGGGTCGTCATTGCCATCTTTCTAAATTCCATATATATGTGTTAGTATACTGTACTGGTGTTTTTCTTTCTGGCTCTGTATAATCGGCTCCAGTTTCATCCATCTCATCAGAACTGATTCAAATGTATTCTTTTTAACGGCTGAGTAATACTCCATTGTGTCTATGTACCACAGCTTTCTTATCCATTCATCTGCTGATGGACATCTAGGTTGTTTCCATGTCCTGGCTATTATAAACAGTGCTGCGATGAACATTGATTAAAATTGAGAAAAGCAAACTCCACAAGGTGGGTTTAGAGCCTTTTATTGAAAACTGCAAAGACATGAAGATGTTGTATGAAGTATATTGGAAAAAGAAAATGAAAAGTTATTTGCATGGTCGTGTCTGACTTTTTGTGATCCCGTGGACTATAGCCTGCTGGACTTCTCTGTCCATGGAATTCTCCAGGCAAGAATACTGGGGTGGATTGCCATTTCCTTCTCCAGGGAATCTTCCAGACTTGGGGATCAAATCTGGGTCTCCTGCATTGCAGACAGATTCTTTACCAACTGAGCCACTAATGCAAATTTAAATATGTTTCAATCAGGATCATCTTCCCACTCCTTTCCCCTTTTCGGGAAATGTATGTCAATGTACTCTCTACTTTTAAATCATCCTTTTTCTTCATTAATTCCTTTTTTTCCTCTTTTTTGGCCATCTTTTCTTTTATTCATTTTCTTTTGTCATTTAAGGTTTCTGTTTGTTTTCTTCCTTTTTCCACTTCAAAATCTCATGATTAGCATATTCAATTAATAAGTCATCTGTTGTCATCATTTTGGAGAGTAGGGAGGGGCCAAGATATACTTATTAGATCAGTTCAAAAAAGGTTTGGACTGGTTATGGAAGCTATAACAATATTAGTTTTGTTTTTTTTTTTACAACAGAATAATCTATCTGAAATTCTTCCCTCTGAAGTTAAAAAATATTTAGAGGCAGAAACTTGTAAAAAATATGATTTAAAGATTTAAAGAAAGCTGTGGTACCTATACCCAATGGAATATTACTCAGCCATTAATAAGAATACATTTGAATCAGTTCTAATGAGGTGGATGAAACTGAAGCCTATTATACAGAGTAAAGTAAGTGAGAAAGAAAAACACCGATGCAGAATACAACACATATATATGGAATTTAAAAAGATGGTAATGATGACCTTATATGCAAGACAGCAAAAGAGACACAGATGTATAGAACAGTCTTTTGGACTCTGTGTGAGAAGGCAAGGGTGGGATGATTTGAGAGAACAGCACCAAAACATGTATATTATCATATGTGAAACAGATCACCCGTCCAGGTTCGATGCATGATACAGGGTGCTCAGGGCTGGTGCACTGGGATGACCCTTAAGGATGGGATGGGGAGGGAGGTAGGAGGGGGGTTCAGGATGGGGAACACATGTACACCCATGGCTGAGTCATGTCAATGTATGGCAAAAACCACTACAATATTGTATAGTAATTAGCTTCCAATTAAGATAAATAAATTAAAAAAACTCATTGGATGAATTAAAAAAATAAAGATTTAAAGAAAGTTTATCTCTCTAAGAAATATAACTTTGAGTTTTAAATTTGTAAAAAGTCATCTTTTGAGGGGATGTGCATGGGAAAGTGTGTCATAAGGAGACCTACCTAAACTCACAGATAACATTGCCCAAGATTGTTGAAGAAACAGTGAAAACAGAGGAACATGTGTTTTGGATTTAGAAATCGAAATCCAATCATTCAATAATGTGGAATACCGTTAATGGTTGAGCCACAGCTATGTGTCAGAGACTTTACTTGGAGATAAAGAGGTAGCTTTGTCTCCTTTGTGTGGAGTATAAGGTAGTGCCTTTATAAACTCTGCCTGTTCTGGTGTGTGATGTGCATTTGAGATGAGAAGGTGAAACAGTTGGGAAAGTAGGATAATACTTAGGAGGAATCAATATCTCTTCCTGAAGAGGTAGCTAAAAAAGAATTATTATTGTAGATAGAGCTCAACACCAGTTAGTATATAGAGATGTGTCTGGATAACAGAAATTGTACTGCAGTTGGACTATTCAGTTCTGATGCAATTGTTGAATTTGATCCGTAGGGGAGTACACACTTTGCTCTTAGGAGTTTATAGTTTTTCTCAAAGGCAAAAGTATCCCCACAGAAAGTCAAACTGGGATGAGGCTTATCCTTGAATAGAAAGAGATGGCTAAAGAGGTGGACTTGTGTTAGTATATTCGGAGTGTTCCCTGTGTTCAGGATGACTAGATCTAACAAGGAAAGACCAATCAGAGGTTAATAGGCTGTGACAGCAGTAGTGCAGAGTGAAGTAATCTCAACCATTATATGCAACTGAAATGCTGAGACTGTTTCATAAGTGGGAAAGTTTGGCAAAAATGAGGGCACTGCTCTTTTACTTCCCTACAAGTAAGCCAACTTAGCATAGAATCAGACTCAAGGGGGAGGCAGTGGTACCAAAGCTGCCAGGATAGTTAGAAATGGTGGCTGAATGTGGAGACTGAGTGAGTGGAAACACAGCTGATGTATTTGCAGATACCAGTACCCTTGCCTGGAGAATTCCGTGGACAGAGGAGCCTGGAGGCTATAGTCCATGGAGTCACAAAGAGTCAGACACGACTGAAGTGACTTAGCATGCATTCATGCAGCAGAACAATCTCTTACTTGATTCTGGAATATGCTTGGGGAGTCTTTGAAGTGGCTCAATGCCCACAATAAAAATGTGACCTCAGATAATACAGGCTGGTGAAGAGAGGATGCCAGCAAAAGATAAGCCTAATTTTCTGAAGAGGTCTGGTCTTTTTTTGGAAAGTAATAAGTACCCCCAAAAAAGTATTGATTAAAATTAACAAATCCCTTTTGCTATTGAATTTTAATGGAAATAATCAAGTGCAATTCTATTGAGTTATAATTTATGTACAATAAAATACAATAATTTTTAAGTGTATAGCTTGATTAAAAAACGTATATGCACTGTAACCAACACTCACACTTCTGCTCACATGTACTTTCTAGAATTCATCTCTGATGCTGTGTATGCTAGGTCACTTCAGTCATGTCCAATTCTTTGTGGCTCTATGTACTGTAGTCCGTCAGGCTCTATTACTTAGACTAATATTTAGACTAAAAAAGGACTTATATTCCTTTTTTTTTGCTGGATAAGAAGCAATTTTAATCTGTCTTCTTTGTACAACTATGAAATAAAAGAGAAAAATAACTCAATTTGGTTTTCTTATTTAGTTTAAGTAATAAAGAAATGGGCATTATTTTCTTATGAATATGAAGTAACTTGGATTTAAAACATTTTTAATAGAGATAAATTATTAATCAAACTATGATTTAATGAGCAATACCAGCTTATGGAAAGCTGTACGAATTTTCCAAAAATTTTACTTTCATTAGAACTACAATTAATTGTGTCTTTATTAAATGTCTTGAATCATTGCATTGTTTTATGAAAAACATATTCATAATTGAATGTGTTCATTTGCATTTTTCATGGACAAAATCTGTTCCTATAACAATGGAGATGTGAATTTTCTCAGCAATTTAAATACATTAGTTTTCTGATTTGATTCTAAGAACTTGGGAAGATTGAAAGGGGCATAAGAGTGGAAATATACATTGTCTGAAAATATAAACTGTATACATAAGTATAATGTGTCAAACATTTGCCTATACCCTGTTTTTGGTTCCTGTCTGCTTTTTCTTGATCCTTACTCTAGAAGTACTCTTCTTATTTTTCTATCTTCAGCATATTCCTCCCAACTGAGTCCTTGTCATGGAACATTGAAGTGTTCACTAGCTGTTCTCATCTTAAAACACATACATTCCATAAACAGATATATCTACAACCTCCTTATTCCCATATTTCCCTTTACCACTTCTCTATTAATTAACTCCACAACCTCCTAATTCCATTTCCTTTCACCACCTCTCTATTTATTGTCTCTTTTCCACATCTAAATTTCCCAAGCATTGTCTGTGTATTCTGTCTTCAGTTCTTAATCACAGATGTATCCTTCCACTCAGTCTAATCTAGATTTCACATCACTACTTCCCAACCTCCTTAAGAGGCCTCTCACTAAGTGTAACAGGTGATTTCCAGATAGTGCAGCCAATGCGTATTTAATCTTTCAGCAGCATTTGACAAGGCTGAGTGCACTCATTTTCTTGAATTTCTATTTTCCTTTCAATTTTATGTCAGTGTTCTGGGTTTACTCTGATTTCCCTGGCCACACTTTGCCAGTATCTTTGCTGGCTCCTGCTTTTTTATCTAACCTTCAAATACCAGGGTACTCAAGATCTCCTTCTCTTCTCTTTCTATATTCTCCTCCTAAGTGCTCTCATTCTAACAATAGCTTCACACATTTCTTATGGAACAAAAAAATTAAATCCTTGTAGATCATACTGGCCATGTGAGGTCTGGCCCCTATTTCTATAGTCCTGTCTTAAATGACTCAGTTCTCTATATATCAGCCTGAATCCTTTAATTACTTGAGTGTTCTGTGCTTTCTCCCACATATTGGCCTTTCATATACTCATTACTAGCCTAGAACATTAGTCAATGCCCCAGTTCCTCAGGTTAAGGCAATGCTTTTTCATCTATCAGACCTCAGATGAAAGGTCACTTCTATAGCAAGCCTTCCTCAACACTCATATTGCAAAGCTCCTCTTCTTGCCTACTTCCTTTTCAGCTTTTCTTTTTTTTAATGGATTATGGGTAACATCTAAATCTAACATTAGGTTCTAAACTACATTAGGTAGGACAAGACCTTTGTTTTGCTCATACTTGTATCCTCAGCTCCTGGAACAGCACTTTGTTGTTGTTGTTGTTCAGTCACCAAGTTGTATTAGACTCTTTGTGACCCCATGGACTGCAGCACCCCAGGCTTCCCTGTCCTTCACCATCTCCTGGAGTTTGCCCAAGTTCATGTTCAATGAATTGGTGATGCCATCTAACCATCTCATCCTCTGCACCCTCTTCTCCTCCTTTCAATCTTTCCAGCATCAGGGTGTTTTCCAATGAGCCAGCTGTTCACATCAGTTGGCCAAAGTATTGAAGTTTCAGCTTCAGCATTCATCTTTCCAAAGAGTATTCAGGGTTGATTTCCTTTAAGATTGACTGATTTGATCTTGATTTTCAAGGGACTGTTAAGTGTCTTCTCCAGCATCACAGTTCAAAAGCATCAGTTCTTCAGTACTTCACCTTCTTTACTGTGCAACTCTTCTTTATTGTGTCAGCTCTCTGTACATGACTAGTGGAAAGACCATGGCTTTGACTGTATGGACCTTTGTCAGCAAAGTGATGTCTTTGCTTTTTAACACACTGTCTATAGTGCTTGGTAAATAATAGCTCTTTACTCAATATTTGTTTCAGGAATGCTTATTTATAAATGGTATTTGAAATATCTTATCAATTCATACACTACCAGATGTTGAAAAAACTTAGAAGCTCTATGAGATATACATACATAGGGAAGGGGATATTTACATAGGGATTACTCAGACATTTTGAATAATACCAACATGATTTGTTACAAAGAAATTAAATTACAAAGAAACCTTGTTAAAAAATAAGATTTTTTAAAATTGAAAAACCCTATTCATGTTTCTTTTCTTTTGCTGGAAAAGCATGGGGTATTTTCTACAATATACGTGATATGGACTAGCTACTACCACTGTATTTTTACTATTAAAAAGTGAAAAATTTAGAAATACCCAGAATTTTGAGATGTTTCTATACATATTAATTCATGTTGTATGTTGTTTACTAAACTATCTTTGTTTCTTCTCTATTAATTGCATTGTTTCCTAAAAAATTATTGAAACCATTTGGGCACTGTTGAACACATATAACTGAGTCTTTTTGCAACAAAGAAACACTAGTTTTGTTGTGTAAGCAAGGACAAGCCCTGACTAGATCCGGCAGGCCAGCTGTTATATTTCAGATGTCTTAGAAGCTTTATTTCCTATTAAGGTTGGTCCACAGATCCAAAGTACATGTCATGTCTTCATGAAGCTACCTTCTTTTCTAGATGACTAGAAGGAAATGATCGGTGAATACCATGTTAGAGAATAATCACTGGTACTAAAATAATATCTTGGTCCAAAGTATGATTCATGCAGGTTTCTTCTTTTCTCTCATTTTCTAGTTTCCTAGACATGAAGCAACAACAGCTCTAATAGTCTCAAAATTCTGGGAGTCAGAAAATTGAGCAGGGCCCAGATAGAGTTGTGGTTTGAGTTATCAGGGATAGATAGAGAGCTTTTGGTTCTGACTGTCAAATGAATCCCTTGATTCTTCTACACATCAGTTCACTGGGGCTGAAATGTCCAAAATGGCTTTCTCACTCCTTTGTATGGTGCCTGAGTTAAGAACACTGTAAACTGTGAGGCTAACAAAGGATCTCTCTGCCCATGCAGTCTCTCCACATGGCTGGCTTGGGGAAGGGAAGTAAAACTTCTCACAGGTGCCTGGCCTTTCTAATTTAGCTTTGTTATTAGGTCTAGAAAGCTGCAATAACAGAATGCCTGAGACTTAACAAGTTACTAACAAAAATGATTTTGTTAAAAAAATCAGTTGTATCTTACTGGTTGAAACTTACTTAAATACAGACTTAGGATAGAGACTTTACCTTCTTTAGCCTGTGATATATTCTTCCCTGAAAGAACAAAACAAACTTAAGCTCAGGCTATGTTCACACTACAGAAAGGCTATGTTTATATTATATAAGAGAAGATTTCCATGGTAGTTTTTTTTACTGTATGAGCCAAATCAAAACAGATAAATCAGGGTTCACTCTGTAAATCTACTGTTAACATCACCTAACAGTTATTTACTGAATATCTATTATGTGTCAGGAACAATAGCAAACCCTGGAAATATTGAGATATATATGACACAATCCCTGCTATCAAAAATCTTGTGTTCCAGAAGGAGAGACAGGCAGGTTGGCAAATAAATAGAATATACTCATCAAATGCTGTAGGGAGCTGGATGAAGAAGTCATTTTTTTTTTTTTTTAGCCATTTGTGGGAGGTAAGGAGAAATTATAGAAAGGAAGTGACATTCTGAGCAACATTTTGTGGCCAAGGGGAGATGTGTAAATGTACAAGCAGACAGAAAAGTTGTTACTAATTGAGGCAAACCTTTTTCTGATGTCAAGTTTGAGAATTTAAAATATAATAATAGCTTACTTTCATATTAGAATTCCTAATATTATCTAAAAACAATTATGTGTCTCAAAAATAGAAATGAAACAAATGAGACATAAGACAACAATGAATTCTTATAGCTCAAATGTCTTTCCATATCCCCCCAAAAATAAAAATTCAAGTTAATCAAGTAATCAAGTTAAGCATAAACAAGCTTGTACTACGTGTACACTTGGTACACACACTAAATGATATCTACCTTTGATTCAAGAATACTCATCTACTACTGATTTAGATTTAAATTTTTACTTTCATCTGAAGGTGACTGGATATTTTAAATTTCTCAGAGTCCTATCTAATATTAGTAATGTATGTAAATTATAGATTTTTTTTATTTTCAAAGTTAAGAAAATTCCACTATTATTTAACATGGAACTCAGTTTCTTTCTTGTTTTTTCTTTTTTTTCCCCAAATTTTCAGTTATTTTGCTTTATACCTAGGTGGACTCTCTTTGTGGTCCTAAAGTCTTCCCAAAATTCCTGGTCTACTTGTCTCTTCATTATTTATTTTTAGAAATGAGAGTGAATGTCTTTTACCAGTATTCCCAGATAGCATCATGAATTTCATTTTGAGTGGACTGGATCACTCAAACCAATTGGTTTACTGTTAAACCAATCATGATGGCAGAGGGATGGAATGTCCAATTGGTTCAGCATAACTTACACATGACACTGCAGGATTTGACACACATTCAACTTGCAAAAATTGAAATCATGGTGGTTAAAAGAATGTGGGATGCTTCTGTGAAGCTAATTAATAATCGTCCACCACATAGATAAACATATGGATAAACAGTAGATTAAATGACTCAAAAGCCTTGAGTTTTCTGGTTTTTTTTTTTTTTTTTTTACTGTTCTTGTTATAAAGACAAAAACAAATATAAATTCCATTTCAAGTGTGCTGTTTTCCCAATGAAATAGTGATACAACTGATGGAAAGGTACTAACATTCACAGCCTATAGACATATGTTCACTTAAACTAAGTGAGAACAAAAAAAAAATACCTTATAGAGATCACTGCACAGAGCTAAAGATACAGTGACATATCTTGCAGTTTGGAAAGATTCCTTTGCCTTTAGGTTCCAATAGGGTGCTACTTCTGCCAGGGATAACACCTGACAGTGACAGAGACACCATCACATTCCTCAAGAATTTTCCTTTGCATTTTCATAGGGTGAGGATTTTACATGTCCTGTTGGCTGAGCCTTGTGGAGTGGACTGGATACCTCCTTTCTGGACTGCAGGGCTCCCTCCCTTGGACAGAGGGGCCTAGAGATGGTGAATGAAGCCACTTTCATTTCCAGGAGGAGGAATCCTGATGAACTATGGACGGAGGCTCCTGACATTGTACAGGAGACAGGGATCAAGACCATCCCCTTGGGAAAGAAATGCAAAAAAGCAAAATGGCTGTCTGGGGAGGCCTTACAAATAGCTGTGAAAAGAAGAGAAGCAAAAAGCAAAGGAGAAAAGGAAAGATAAGCATCTGAATGCAGAGTTCCAAAGAATAGCAAGAAGAGATAAGAAAGCCTTCCTCAGTGATCAATGCAAAGAAATAGAGGAAAACAATAGAATGGGAAAGACTAGAGATCGCTTCAAGAAACTTAGAGACACCAAGGGAACATTTCATGCAAAAAAGGGCTTGATAAAGGACAGAAATGGTATGGACTTACAGAAGCAGAAGATATTAAGAAGAGGTGGAAGGAATACACAGAAGAACTGTACAAAAAAGATCTTCATGACCCAGATAATTTCCATGATGTGATCACTAATCTAGAGCCAGACATCCTGGAATGTGAAGTCAAGTGGGCCTTAGAAAGCATCACTATGAACAAAGCTAGTGGAGGTGATGGAATTCCAGTTGAGCTATTTCAAATCCTGAAAGATGATGCTGTGAAAGTGCTGCACTTAATATGCCAGCAAATTTGGAAAACTCAGCAGTGGCCACAGGACTGGAAAAGGTCCGTTTTCATTCCAATCTCAAAGAAAGGCAATGCCAAAGAATGCTCAAACTACCCCACAATTGCACTCATCTCACATGCTAGTAAAGTAATGCTCAAAATTCTCCAAGCCAGGCTTCAGCAATACGTGAACCGTGAACTTCCTGATGTTCAAGCTGGTTTTAGAAAAGGCAGAGGACCCAGAGATCAAATTGCCAACATCCACTGGATCATGGAAAAAGCAAGAGAGTTCCAGAAAAACATCTATTTCTGCCTTATTCACTATGCCAAAGCCTTTGACTGTGTGGATCACAATAACCGGTGGAAAATTCTGAAAGAGATGGGAATACCAGACCGTCTGACCTGCCTCTTGAGAAATCTGTATGCAGGCCAGGAAGCAACAGTATGGGGAGGGAGGTGGGAGGGGGGTTCATGTTTGGGAACACACGTAAGAATTAAAGATTTTAAAATTAAAAAAATAAAAAACTTTATACAAAAAAAAAAAAAAAAAAAGAACTGGACATGGAACAACAGACTGGTTCCAAACAGGAAAAGGAGTACGTCAAGGATGTATATTGTCACCTTGCTTATTTACCCTCTATGCAGAGTACATCATGAGAAACACTGGGCTGGAAGAAGCACAAGCTGGAATCAAGATTGCTGGGAGAAATATCAATAACCTCAGCTATGCAGATGACACCACCATTATGGCAGAAAGTGAAGAGGAACTAAAAAGCCTCTTGATGAAAGTGAAAGTGGAGTGTGAAAAACTTTGCTTAAAGCTCAACATTCAGAAAATGAAGATCATGGCTTCTGGTCGCATCACTTCATGGCAAATAGATGGGCAAACAATGGAAACAGTGTCAGACTTTATTATTTTGGGCTCCAAAATCACTGCAGATGGTGATTGCAGCCATGAAATTAAAAGATGCTTACTCCCTGGAAGGAAAGTTATGACCAACCTAGATAGCATATTGAAAAGCAGAGACATTACTTTGCCAACAAGGTCCGTCTAGTCAAGGCTATGGTTTTTCCAGTGGTCATGTATGGATGTGAGAGTTGGACTGTGAAGAAGGCTGAGCGCCAAAGAATTGATGCTTTTGAACTGTGGTGTTGGAGAAGACTCGTGAGAGTCCCTTGGACAGCAAGGAGTGCCAAAAACCTGTCCATTCTAAAGGAGATCAGCCCTGGGATTTCTTTGGAAGGAATGATGCTAAAGCTGAAACTCCAGTACTTTGGCCACCTCATGCGAAGAGTTGACTCATTAGAAAAGACTCTGATGCTTGGAGGGATTGGGGGCAGGAGGAGGAGACGACAGAGGATGAGATGGCTGGATGGCATCAGTGACTTGATGGACGTGAATCTATGTGAACTCCAAGAGTTGGTGATGGACAGGGAGGCCTGGGTTACTGTGATTTATGGGGTCGCAAAGAGTCGGACATGACTGAGGGACTGAACTGAACTGAACTGGACTGATTGGCTCCTTTCAAGTAATTAGGAAACTGGCTCTCTACCTCCTTGCTCAACAGAGGACTATTCCTGAGTGCTTATTGGAGATATGTGAACAAATGGTTGATTTTCCCTCAGTTAATAGTGACAAGAATTCCAATGAGAATACAAGACTTAGAGTTCCTAGTTAGAGAGGACACCTGGGTTATTTTCCAAATGTACCATTTTTCAAAAGGCTAGAATTTTGGTCCTACCTGAAGCCTATTCTTGCAACATTGTTGTTTAGGGAAATGTACAGTCTGTCCTCATTTTTGGTAGACATTAAAATACAAATTAGCTAATAATTATTAACTCATTTATACTCCCTTTGGAGTCTTTGTGTGAAAGTATTAGTCACTCACTCATGTCTAAGTCTTTGAGATCCTGTGGACTGTAGCCTGCCAGGCTCCTCTGTCCATGCAATTCTCCAGGCAAGTGGGTAGTCATGCCCTTCTCCAGGGGATCTTTCTGACCCAGGGATTAAAACTGGGTCTTTCTCATTGTTGGCAGATTCTTTACAATCTGAGCCACAAGGGAAGCCCAAAATAATGGGGGTACAGGGGATTTAACCCAGGGTGTCATGCTTGCTAAGCATACTCTACCACTGAGTCATACCCTTTTATCAGACTATAAACTTTATGAAAAAAAAAAGACTCCTTCTATATTTATATATTTCATAGTTTTAAAATAGTGTTTTTGATATACATAAAAAAATTGTAAAAACTTAGAAGTATGTATTTTAAAAATCACCTGAAACCTCACCAATCTAAAGTCAATCATAATTGACTTTTTTTTTTTAAGGGCCAGAGGATCAAATTGCCAACATCCGCTGGATCATCAAAAAAAAAAAAAAAAAAGAGTTCCAGAAAAACATCTATTTCTGCTTTATTGACTATGCCAAAGCCTTTGACTGTGTGGATCACAATAAACTGTGGAAAATTCTGAGAGAGATGGGAATACCAGAGCCCCTGACCTGCCTCTTGAGAAACCTATATGCAGGTCAGGGAGCAACAGTTAGAGCTGGACATGGAACAACGGACTGGTTCCAAATAGGAAAAGGAGTACGTCAAGCCTGTATATTGTCACCCTGCTTATTTAACTTCTATGCAGAGTACATCATGAGAAACGCTGGGCTGGAAGAAGCACAAGCTGGAATCAAGATTTCTGGGAGAAATATCAATAACCTCAGATATGCAGATGACACCACCCTTATGGCAGAAAGTGAAGAAGAACTAAAGAGCCTCTTGATGAAAGTGAAAGAGAGAGTGAAAAAGTTGGCTTAAAGCTCCACATTCAGAAAACGAAGATCATGGCATCTGGTCTCATCACTTCATGGGAAATAGATGGGGAAACAGTGGAAACAGCAGCTGACTTATTTTTCTGGGCTCCAAAATCACTGCAGATAGTGATGGCAACAATGAAATTAAAAGACACTTACTCCTTGGAAGGAAAGTTATGACTGACCTAAACAGCATGTTAAAAAGCAGAGACATTACTTTGCCAACAGAGGTCCATCTAGTCAAGGCCATGATTTATTCCAGTGGTCATGTATGGATGTGAGAGTTGGACTATAAAGAAAGCTGAGTGCCAAAAAACTGATACTTTTGAACTGCAGTGTTGGAGAAAACTCTTGAGAATCCCTTGGACTGCAAGGAGATCCAAACCGTCCATCCTAAAGGATATCAGTCCTGGTGTTCTTTGGAAGGACTGATGTTGAAGCTGAAACTCCAATACTTTGGCCACCTGATGTGAAGAGCTGGCTCATTTGAAAAGACCCTGTTGCTGGGAAAGATTGAGGGCAGGAGGAGAAGGGGACGACAGAGGATGAGATGGCTGGATGGCATCACCAACACAATGGACATTTGTTTGGGTGGACTCCAGGAGTTGGTGATGGACAGGGAGGCCTGGTGTGCTGTGATTTATGGAGTTGAGAAGAGTCGGCCATGACTGAGCGCCTGAACTGAACTGAGAGGGTATATACAGTGCTTTGTTGTTTAGTCCCTAAGTCGTGTCTGATTCTTTGCTACCCCGTGGACTTTAGCCTGCCAGGCTCCTCTTTCCATGGGATTTCCCAGGCAAGAATGCTGAAGTGGGTTGCCATTTTCTTCTCCAGGGGATCTTCCTAACTCAGGGATAGAACTCATGTCTGCTGCGTTGGCAGGCAGATTCTTTACTGCTAAGCCACCACAGAAACCCTATTCAGTGCTTATTGCTTAGTAAACATTCAAAATACATTTTCTGTATTTGAACACTGAGTGAATATAAATAGGTTATATATTTGCTTATAAACATTTGCTGATATTCTTCTTTTAACATAGATAGCTTAGCTCTCTTGTAAACATTTGTTCTATCAAGCTTGCTTGAAATTTAAAACAAGATGTGCTCTGAAGTATTTTGCAAGTTGTTTTTCTTTGACAGGAATTCACACTTTCTCATCCTATCTGTATGATACCATTTTAATTACCTGTCACTGCCTAAGCAATGGGAGAAGACAATGGCACTCCACTCCAGTACTCTTGCCTGGAAAATCCCATGGCCAGAGGAGCCTGGTAGGCTGCAGTCCATGGGGTCGCGAAGAGTTGGACACCACTGAGCGACTTCCCTTTCACTTTTCACTTTCATGCATTGGAGAAGGAAATGGCAACCCACTCCAGTGTTCTTGGCTGGAGAATCCCAGGGACAGGGGAGCCTGGTGGGCTGCTGTCTATGGGGTCGCACAGAGTCGGACATGACTGACTCGACTTAGCAGCAGCAGCAGCAGCCTAAGCAATGGGTGAGTGATTATACCTCAGATTTGGCAGATGATGGGGGAAGGGTTAAAGGAGATTTTCAGCTTATTATGACTCAGTGAGGCACTAAACATAATATTCCAGGACAAGGAATATGTTATCATCAACTTGTCACTAGTGCTAATCCCTTATCCATCACAGGAGTTTTCTTGACTACACTTGTGAAAACCCAAGTCACTCTTTGTTCAGAAGGTTGACAGTTTAATGCAGGAAAAGATCAAGAGACAGGGAGTAGTCTATGCTGTTCACTGGAAAAAAAAAAAATGCCCTAGTTCTTGTATCTTGTGATACTCAGAGAGCTGGGAATACTTAATGATGGAAATAAGGGAGTAAGAAAAATTCAAGAACCTGTTAGGTATAAGTAAGCATCTATTATCAAGATATGCTGTAAGGTTTCATTCTAGGAGTTTTCAGGGAAAAAACTTTTCCAATGATATTTGGTGGTTATATTATAATCTTCCCAATACACTAAGAAAGTAAGTATATCATTTTTAACTGGGGAAAATTTATTGATATGTTTTTCTTATATTGACAATATTCTTGTGATTAATTTGCTTACTTTTCATGGTGAATTTATGATATTAATCCAAAATGAAGCTAATAGAGAATAAAGGATAATAACTCAGGCTATAGACTACACTCTTGCAGTCATTTGCTTTCTGTAAGTAATGAAAAGGAAGGTTTATACAGGATGCCATGAAGTGTATGCTAAGACAAAATTAAACTATCATGTTTTCAAAGAAATATGTTACAAGTCCCATGTAATGGAATAAATAGAGGCAAGAAATGGGAAAGAAAAATAAAGAAAAATGAAGTTTTAAAAGAGAAAAGAATAAGGATGAATTTCTGTGGTCTAAACTGAGCTCTACTACTTACTAGTTATATGATGTGGGACAGGTTTTTGTATTTCTTGTCTCTTATCTATGATATGTAGTTAATAATAGTGACTATCCCATACAGTTATTTTGGAGATCCAATGAGTTAATAGACTTGAAGTACTTAGACATTTAAAAGAGTAACTGGCACATAGCAAGAGAGAATAAATGTTAGATTTAATTATTATGTCTTAAAATTAAATTTTGAGTGGACTCTGGGAGCTGGTGATGGATAGGGAAGCATGGCATGCTACAGTCCATGGGGTCTCAGAGAGTCAGACATGACTAAGCAACTGAACTGAATTGAACAGGAGTTGAGGTGTAGGTAAGGTAAGAATAGCATAAGATACCTGTATTATAAGTAATTTTTCAGTGTTCTAGGGTATTCTTGTTAACCTCTTCAAGACAAAAAATCTTTGCTTACCAACCACTAAGAAAGAGACGGCTGCTGGAGGTTTTAGGTGTTTTCTCTGATTAATCTAATCAGCAAAGCTTCAAGGTTTGATTTGATCCCAGAACAAAATAAATTCTTCCAGGTGGTTTAGAATATAATATTACTATTTATTCACTTGAATCCAATGACTGGCTAGATATTAGATTTATCAGTAGATTGAAATGCTACTTGGAACCTGTGGTAAATAAGAGAGTTACTGAGGAGTCCTATTTGATTTCAGCAAAGGCTGTGCCATCTTCAATAGATTCATTTTGAGAAAACCCTCCTACTAGATTCTGGTGAAGATCAAATGCCTGACCATGAGTCAACAAGTGATCAGATACATCAAGGTGTCTTTGTATGGCAAAATACCCATCATGCACTAATTGTTATTGTATCTACCGAATGGAAAATTTTGTGTTTCTTTCAGCATTTCAACATTAAGTGGTATAATTGGGACCAGGATTTCATAAATCCTCTGAAGTAGGCAGATATCTATTCTTAAGTAGTCAAATATCAAGGCTTATACTAGTTCTTATATAAGGAATGCAAAATCTTATGCCAGATGGTAGAGAGTTTGGATATAATAATACTGAGAAGAAACTTTTGAAAGTGTTATCAAGGTAGACATTTTACAATAGCTCAGAATTGAAAATTTTCATATCCATGTGAATATTTACCCAAAAAATCACCTTATGAACACTTTCAAATCAAACGGACTTCTTCTGTAAATCTGGTGCTTGCTCAATGGCCTAATGAACAATGAGGCCTTGAAGTAATCTTTTTTTAAATTAGTATGCATTTCCAATTCAGTTATAAACACTGCTGAATGCTTAGTGTATCAGAAACTAAGGACTTCCCTAGTAGCTCAGCTGGTAAAGAATCCACCTGCAATCCAGAAGACCCCAGTTTGAATCCTGGATTGGGGACATCCCCTGGAGAAAGGATAGGCTACCCACTCCAGTATTGGGCTTTCCTGATGACTCAGATGGTAAAGAATCCACCTGGGTTTGATCCCTGGGTTGAGAAAATCCCCTGGAGGAGGGCACGGCAACCAATTCTAGTATTCTTGCCTGGAGAATCCTCATGGACAGAGGAGCCTGGCCGGCTACAGTCTATGAGATTGCAAAGAGTTGGACACAGCTCATTGACTAAGCACAGCAAACAAAGCAAGGGTCTCTTACATGTGAATTGGGAAGATCCCTTTGGAGAAAGGAATGACAACCCATTCCAGTATTCTTGCTTGGGAAAGAGGAGCCTGGCTGGTTAGAATCCCATGGCGTTGCAAAAGAATCAGACATGACAGCGAATAAGCAACAACAACAACAGGTCAGCTTCTTGGTGGTTATTCCATTTTATAGTACCCTCTATCATGAAACTTTCATCGTCATAAATTATTATTCTAAATTTGAGTTGAATTTGCCTCCTTGTCATTTTTTCTTCTAATTTCACCTCTTGTGGATTTATGAGTCTTCAATTTCAGCCATATATATATATGTATACATTTCACATTATTGGAGAAGGAAATGGCAACCCACTCCAGTACCCTTGCCTGGAAAATCCCATGGATGGAGGAGCCTGGTAGGCTACAGTCCATGGGGTCGCAAAGAGTCGGACATGACTGAGCGACTTCACTCACTTCACTCACTTCATACTTTATCACTGGAGAAGGAAATGGCAACCCACTCCAGTGTTCTTGCCTGGAGAATCCCATGGACAGAGGAGCCTGGCGGTCTGTGGTCAATGGGGTTGGAGAGTCAGACATGACTGAAGTGACTGAGCACGCATGCACACACATTTCACATTATTAAATCCATAAACAATATTTCCAATCCAGACATACACTCCTGGCTAAGGAATTTTCTTACTTATGGTAGGTAGATAGATGATAGGTAGGTAAGTAAATAGGTAGATAGATAGATAGAGAATGTTTTAGCTTTATCTAAGGAAATGTTCAGTTCATTATGCAGATATTCAGATGACAAGAGACAAACTCATCTAGTCATTCATATATTTTCATACACACAGACAGTGTTATGCCAGGAAAACATTATAAGAATGAAATTTAATTTTTTATGGTACAGTTGTTGTCATAGGTACAAAGACTTTTAACACAATTTGGGCAGTATTTTGTGTACTAATGATAAATTATACACATTCTAAATAATACTTCACCAAAGAAATGAGTTATTAAATGCAAATTGCCTAAAGACACCTGCTTTCCTGTTTTTTTAAAATCCATTGCTTGATCAGAAGAAGTAATGCAATTTGTCATGCTCTGATTTCCCAAACATGTTGGTCCTTGGAAGTCATTTTCTAAATGATGATTAAAAAAACAGACACACTCTTCTATAATAAAAAAATATTGTAAAAATAGTTTTTGCCCATGTTACTGCAATGCAAAATTGACTAGCTGGAGAACAATGAATATTGCTCGATTGTGGTGATCCTATGAACATAATATGCTAAGCAAAACTCATTTCTTTTCAAGCAATGTCTGCCCTCCAGTATATAATTTCTCTTGAGTGTATCATTTACAGACTTATTTCTGGGCATTTATGAAGGATTTGACCATAGTTTATCTTTGTAAGAGAAATTATTTTTAGAAAAAACTGACCACATTTGTATGATAACTTTTAGCAATCAAATATGTGATGTACACCTTCTAAGGTCACATTGATATATGAACTTTGGAGTTATTAACTTATTTCTGATAGTTGAATACATAAAACTATAGAATTATAATATTGAAAATGAATTTATGTATCACAGATTCTTTGTGGTCAACTGCTATTTAACCCCCCATTTATCTTTACAATGTTCTCAAACAGTTTAACTTTTTTTACTGAAGTATAGTTGGTTTACAATGTTCTGTTAGATTCAGTTGTACAATAAAGTGATTCAGATATATATGTCTATATGTGTATATAGATAAATATATCTATAGATTGTTTTTCAGATCCTTTTCCAATATAGGTTATTATACTATGTTGAATATAATTCTGTGTGGTATGACATAGGTACTTGCTGTTTATTTTATTTATCATAGTGTATCTATCTAAATCCCATACCTAGAATTTATTCTACTCCCTTACTCTTTGGTAACCATAAGTTTGTTTTCTATGCTTGTAAGTATATTTTTCTTTGTAAATAAGTTCATTTGTAATGGTAATTTTTACATTCCAGATGTAAGTGATATCATATGGTGTTTGTCTTTCTCTGTCTGACTTATTACACTTAGTATGATAAGCTCTCAGTTCAGTTCAGTTCAGTTGTTCAGTCGTGTCTGACTCTGTGACCCCATGAATCGCAGCACGCCAGGCCTCCCTGTCCATCACCAACTCCCGGAGTTCACTCAAACTCATGTCCATTGAGTCGGTGATGCCATCCAGCCATCTCATCCTCTGTCGTCCCCTTCTTTTCCTGCCCTCAATCCCTCCCAGCATCAGAGTCTTTTCCGATGAGTCAACTCTTTGCATGAGGTGGCCAAAGTACTGGAGTTTCACCTTCAGCATCATTCCTTCCAAAGAACACCCAGGGCTGATCTCCTTTAGAATGGATTGGTTGGATCTCCTTGCAGTCCAAGGGACTCTCAAGAGTCTTCTCCAACACCACAGTTCAAAAGCATCAATTCTTTGCCACTCAGCCCTCTTCACAGTCCGATTCTCACACCCATACATGACCAATGGAAAAACCATAGCCTTGACTAGACGGACCTTTGGTCCATCCATATTGTTTCAAATGGCATTATTTTCTCTTTTTTATGACTGAATAATCTTTCTTTATGGATGAGTAATATTGCACTGTGTATTCCATGTGGTATATTCATAAACATACACACATATATATACCACATCTTCTTTATCTATTCATTTGTCAATGGACATTTAAGTTGCATAAATAGTGCTGCTATGAAATTGGGGTACATGTATCTTATCTAATTAGAGTTTCATTTTTTCTGGATATATGCCCAGGTGTGGAATTTCATGATCACACGGTAACTATATTTTTAGATTTTTGAGAAATCTTTGTATTATCTTCCATAGTGGCTGTGCCAATTTACATTCCCACCAACAATGCAAGAAGGTTCCCTTTTCTCCACACTCTTCCCAGCATTTATTAATGTATAGACTTTTTGATGATGGCCATTATGACTAGTGTGAGGTGATATCTCATTGTAGCTTCAATTTTCACTTCTCTAAGATGTTCAAGCTGGTTTTAGAAAAGGCAGGGGAACCAGAGATCAAATTACCAACATCCGCTGGATCATGGAAAAAGCAAGAGAGTTCCAGAAAAGAAAACATCTATTTCTGCTTTATTGACTATGCCAAAGCCATTGACTGTGTGGATCACAATAAACTGTGGGAAATTCTGAAAGAGATGGGAATACCAGAGCATCTGACCTGCCTCTTGGGAAACCTATATGCAGGTCAGGAAGCAACAGTTAGAGCTGGACATGCAACAACAGACTGGTTCCAGATAGGAAAAGGAGTACGTCAAGGCTGTATGTTGTCACCTTGCTTATTTAACTTATATGCAGAGTACATCATGAGAAACGCTGAGCTGGAAGAAGCACAAGCTGGAATCAAGATTTCTGGGAGAAATATCAATAACCTCAGCTATGCAGATGACACCACCCTATGGCAGAAAGTGAAGAAGAACTGAAAAGCCTCTTGATGAAAGTGAAAGAGGAGAGTGAAAAAGTTGGCTTAAAGCTCAACATTCAGAAAACGAAGATCATGGCATCCGGTCCCATCACTTCATGGCAAATAGATAGGGAAGCAGTGGAAACAGTGTCAGACTTTATTATTTTGGGCTCCAAAATCACTGCAGATGGTGATTGCAGCCATGAAATTAAAAGACATTTACTCCTTGGAAGAAAAGTTATGACCAACCTAGATAGTATATTAACAAGCAGAGACATTACTTTGCCAACAAAGATCTGTCTAATCAAGAGACATTACTTTGCCAACAAAGGTCCAGTAGTCATGTATGGGTGTGAGAATTGGACTGTGAAGCGGGCTGAGTGGCGAAGAATTGATGCTTTTGAACTGTGATGTTGGAGAAGACTCTTGAGAGTCCCTTGGACTGCAAGGAGATCCAACCTATCCATTCTGAACGAGATCAGCCCTGGGATTTCTTTGGAGGGAATGATGCTGAAGGTGAAACTCCAGTACTTTGGCTACTTTATCCAAAGAGTTGACTCATTGGAAGAGACTCTGATGCTGGGAGGGACTGGGGCAGGAGGAGAAGGGGTCGACAGAGGATAAGATGGCTGGATGGCATCACTGACTCGATGGACATGAGTCTGCGTGAACTCCGGGTGTTGGTGATGGACAGGGAGGCCTGGCGTACTGTGATTCATGGGGTCACAAAGAGTTGGACAGGACTGAGCAACTGAACTTATCTGAACTGAATAATTAGCCATTTGGAACGTATTTTAATGTGTTTTTTGTCCGTTTGTATGTCTTCTTTGGAGAGATGTCTATTAAGAACTTTAACCCATTTTTTAACGGCCGAGTAATACTCCATTGTGTATATGTACCATAGCTTTCTTATCCATTCATCTGCTGATGGACGTCTAGGTTGTTTCCATGTCCTGGCTATTATAAACAGTGCTGCGATGAACATTGGGGTACATGTGTCTCTTTCAATTCTGGTTTCCTCGGTGTGTATGCCCAGCAGTGGGATTGCTGGGTCATAAGGTAGTTCTATTTGCAATTTTTTTTTTGAATCAGTTCTGATGAGATGGATGAAACTGGAGCCTATTATACAGAGTGAAGTAAGCCAGAAAGAAAAACACCAATACAGTATACTAACACATATATATGGAATTTAGAAAGATGGCAATGACGACCCTGTATGCAAGACAGCAAAAAAGACACAGATGTGTATAACGGAGTTTTGGACTCAGAGGGAGAGGGAGACGGTGGGATGATTTGGGAGAATGGCATTGTAACATGTATACTATCATGTAAGAATCGAATCGCCAGTCTATGTCCGACGCAGGATACAGCATGCTTGGGGCTGGTGCACGGTGATGACCCAGAGAGATGTTATGGGGAGAGAGGTGGGAGGGGGGTTCATGTTTGGGAACGCATGTACACCCGTGGTGGATTCATGTCAATGTATGGCAAAACCAATACAGTATTGTAAAGTAAAATAAAGTAAAAATAAAAATTAAAAAAAAATAAAAATAAAAATAATAAAGAATGCAAAGGTATAGAATAGGGCAGGATAGGATAGAAGAGAATAACCTGGAATGGGATGGGATGGATAGAAAACAGAGTTTTGAATATAATAAAGGTATTATTTTAATAAGCAAAAAAATAAAAAAGAACTTTAACCCATTTTTTGATTGGGTTACTTTTTTAAAAAATACTGAGCTTCATGAGCTGTGTATATATTTTGATGATTATTTCCTTGTCAATCACTTCATTCACAGATATTTTCTCCCAGCCCAAAGATAGTCTTTACATTTTTGTTTATGGGTTCCTTTGCTGTGCCAAAGATTTTGAGTGTAATTAGGTCTTATTTATTTTTTTTTCCCTTACTTTAGGAGATGGATCCAAAAAAGTATTGCTGCAATTTATGTCAAAGAATGTTGTACCTGTTTTCATCTAGGAGTTTAATAGAGCATCTGTTCTATCTGATCCCTTTATGAAGCAGTTATCTGTACTTTGAATATTCTAGTGAACTAATCACTTGCTAAGCAGCCTCTTACATTTTTGACAATTCAACTTTTGCTTTCCTTTTAAACTGAGTGGAAATCTGTCTTTCTATAGTTTTCATTTATTAGTCCTAATTCTCCTTCCCCATGAGACTGCTTCAGATATTTGAAGATTGCTGGTATGTTCTGGTAAGTAACATCTTTCCAAAATTAACTTCCTGGGTTCTCCAACTCATCTTATTATTGTATTGAATAGGATAATATATTATTTCTAGACATTTTTATTTTGCTCCCTTGAAAGTTTTGTTATATTTTGTTCTAAAGTTCAAGATAACTAGATCAAAGAACAATTTGTGCTATCATGTGAATTTTTATATCTGGATGCTTGGGACTTTTTGACCAATATTCTATGTAGTGGATTGGATTTTTCACTTTTTATTATTTTATGAATAGAAGAATTTACATCATGTATTTATTATGGCAGGAAACAAAGAAGAACTAAAGAGCCTCTTGATGAAAGTGAAAGAGGAGAGTGAAAAAGTTGGCTTAAAGCTCAACATTCAGAAAACTAGGATCATGGCATCTGGTCCCATCACTTCATGCCAAATAAATGGGGTAACAGTGGAAATAGTGACAGACTTTATTTTTTGTACTCTAAAATCGCTGCAGATGGTGACTGCAGTCATGAAATTAAAAGACTCTTGCTCCTTGGTAGAAAAGTTATGATCAACCTAGACAGCATATTAAAAAGCAGAGACACTACTTTGCCAACAAAGGTCCATCTAGTCAAGGTTATGGTTTTTCCAGTAGTCATCTATGGATGTGAGAGTTGGACTATAAAGAAAGCTGAGCACTGAAGAATTGATGCTTTTGAACTGTGATGTTGGAGAAGACTCTTGAGAGTCCCTTGGACTGCAAGGAGATCCAATCAGCCCATCCTACAGGAAATAAGTCTTGAATATTCATTGGAAGGACTGATGTTGAAGCTGAAACTCCAATACTTTGGCCACCTGAAGCAAAGAACTGACTCATTTGAAAAGACCGTGGTGCTGGGAAAGTTTGAAGGTGGGAGGAGAAGGGGGCGACAGAGGATGAGATGGTTGGATGGCATCACCAACTCAATGGACATGAGTCTGAGTAAACTCCGGGAGTTGGTGATGGACAGGGATGCCTGGCGTGCTGCAGTCCATGGGGTCGCAAAGAGTCAGACATGACTGAGCGACTGAACTGAACTGATTTCTTATTATGCAAATTTATATTTCCCTTCATTTTTTTTTTCTCAATACTTGTACCTTATGACAACATCAAGTGAGAAAGGATCAGGGATACATATTTTTTCCTTTTGAGTAGGCTGCAGATTTCTTCCAAAAATAGGTTTTAGAAGAGTCATATTTTGTAATACAAAGTCAACAAGTAGAAAAACCCAAGCACACTTCAACCAGTAAGGTTTTATCTACATGCATTTGAAATGAAAAATGAGACTTAAGGGATCTTGACTGAAATGGGTGCACAAGCAGATCTAGAGCAGAAAGAGGTTCTAGTGAGTGTAACTATTTAGGAGTGTCATCATGCAAGACAGGTATAAATATGCATTTCAAAACATTTTAAGAAATTTTCAGTATGAATAAGAAAGACTAATCAATGTCAAGTTTAGATTTTTTCCCTTGACTTCTTAACTTGATGGCCATCACTCTCAAAAATAGTTTGCTACAAACTGGGACATTTTATTTTATAATAACCTTATAATTTTCAAAATTAGGAATCAACAGACTTATAGAAGTTAAACTAATAGTCTCAGTAATGTACTTTATGGCAAATAAACCCAGCTCCAAGTTACATATTACATTGAGTGTTCATGTCTCAATCTAGAAAGATTTCTCTGTCTTTCCTTATGTTGGTACTTTTCAAGTTATTGTAGAATGCACCCTAATTTTGGTTTGATATTTTCTTATATTAAGATTCAGGTTATGAATCATTGGTTGAATAATTATAGAAATGATGTTGTGCTCTTATTTGCATCCTATAAGGTGGAACATAATTTGGAACATGATGTTCAGTTTAATCAGTGTATTAAAATAGTGTGTCAGGCTTTTCCAATGTAAAGCTACTGCTTTCCCTACTATAATTAAAATTGATTTTGTGGGCAATTATTCTGAATCAATGTAAATAGATTCATTGAACATTTAACTAATGAATATCACTATGGATTTATCATTTCCCATTTTATTCAGTGGATTTTTATCTTACTACCAGCATTTATTTTGATGTTCAAATTGTCCCTGATGACCAGTAAGAGCCCTCTCAAGCCATGATCTGTTGTTTTCTTTTAACAGGTACGTGCCTTTTTTTTTTTTTTTTTTAGTATTTCCTTACTTTTTGGCATAGACAGATATTGCTGGCTTACCTTGCATTTTCTGTGCCTCAGCCTAGAATCAAGCATTTCTCTAAGGAGCCTTTATTCCTTTTCATGGAGAACTGTGTTTAGAAGCCAACACTCAGCACCGGATATGCTCATTGTTATTGAGGTTTTGCGTCTCCCATCCTCTCAGTTGACAGAGTAGGAAATAAATGCATTTGCATCATATTTACATACATAATTATGTGTAAATAAATACTATATACATAACATACACATGCACATAACATATGCACATTTATATTTATTTGTTTTATTCCCATCTCTCTATCCATCAAAATCACTGACTTTGCATTGATATCTCTGATCTTAATTCAACCATTCAGGGTTCATTTTAGTTTCCTGTGTTTTCTTACTTCTAATTTCCTTTCCCAATAGTGACAAACTTGGTTTCCATTACACTTAGTATGTTAAGAATTTAATTATTCTTTCTGCATGCAACCGGTCTCCCATCTCTACCACCACACCCTTCCAAGCTGATGCCCCTTTCATTCACTAGGACTCTGACCCTCCGTGCTGTGCCTCCCCCATGTAGACACTCTCCTTACCATGACTGGGCTCCTGAACCTCATGTCAGCTTGTACCCACTGCCTGGAAACTGTCCTTGCCCTGCTCAGGCTCCGACACTCTGTGCTATGAGTACACCTTCATCAGAATGCTCATGATCTGAAAACCTGCACGCTGACTCCTTTTCATGGGTCTGTTCTCCTCATTCATCTTATCTGGACTCTGACACCTTGAGGTGGACTGGCCTACCCTATCCTTGCCAAGTGGATGTGCTTCTGCTCAGGCACCCCAGGACAGGTGGTGCTGCTTTGTGGGCACCTTCCTTGTCCTGTTTGAGCTATGATTCCTGAGACCAGGCAGTCCCCATCCCATGCACGGATGTACATCCCACCCTGCTCAGGCACTGACACCATCCAGCAGACTGTCCCTTGTAGGGATTGGCCTTCTCTTTCCAGATGCACACCAGCGTCTTATGCCAGGTTGCCATGGATTCCATTTCACCCAGTTCAGGCTGTGACACTATGCAGATTGTTTATCTCACTCATGCCTTTCTCAACTCCCTTGGGCTTTCCCTGTGCTGGGCTTTCCCTCCTATGAACCTCATCTTCCCTCTGCTGAGGCTCTGATACCTTGACCCAAATAACCTTGATCCACCACTGACACTAACACAACGCTAGATCACTATGGCTTCTCCCCACCCCCATCTGCTCGAATGCCTGCTTTGTTCTGTCCACCCATGTCTTTAGAACTAAATTACCAGGAAGGGGGGGAAAAAAAAGAGGAAGAGGGAGAGAAAAGTTAAAAGAGATTTATTATTTAGAAGAATTTAATTAGTTAACTATATATATAAAACAGAATACATCTCTTCTTTATAGACTTGATTAATCACTCTACTTCATTCAGTTCTTTTTCATTCCCAATGGACCTGAAAAATGTACCAATTTTGGAACTTAGGAAAACTCAGTGTGAATAGGATCTTGGAGGAAGAATTGGGGTCTTTCTGAAATTCTAGATCAGGACACACACTCACATGTGAGATATATTCTCTTTTGGTATCAAGAAAAGTGTTAAATCAGACATATGCATATTTCTAAGCAAACTGACTCTGAAATTCTACAGAGAAATCCAATACTATCAACAGTTCAACTGTTCATGCCAAGAACACTGCTAACCTAAGATGTTTCTGCCTTTCTGAATTTTATGCCAAAAGCAATTAGAGTTGAGAAAGTTGGCCTTGGAAAATTAAGAACCTGTTCATGTTGACATAACATTTGTAATGTTGATGTTTCCAGTCCCAGCATGGATTTTCTATTTAAACTCATATGCAATCCTTTTCTACAGAATTTTTAAAAAGTATCTGAATATAGACTAAAAAAAAAAAAAAGAAACCTTGATGTATGAAAGCAATCATTAAAATCTACATCAAAAGAAAGCTCCTACAAAGTTTCAGTTTATCAGCTTAAGATGTGTTTTCCAAGCTAACTGACTGGCTGGAACTTTAATTTTTTTTTTTTCTTTCTCTATTTCTTCCTTTTCTCCTGTCCTCTCCTTTCTTTTCTTCTCCTTTTCCTTCTGTTCCCTCCCTATTCCTGCCTCCTCTCTCTCTCTCTACCTCTTTCTGTCCTCCCAAATACTGATTTCTCTGTCATGTTTTGATTTCACTTTCCATTCTGCCTTAGATGATTGCTTGATCTATAGCATGAAATTATCATTTATAGAGACTTAGCAGGATCCTTCATGGAATAAACATATCTGGGTCAATTCCCCTTCCTTTCCAGAAAGCTGAGAGGAAGAATGATAATTAGTCATATAGAAATATGTCAGTCTATATTCTGAAAACAGAATACTTCTGGCTAGTTCAGTGAATTTATTCAAAATTGTCTTTAATCAGCCAGGTGTTTCTTGCACATGATGCCAAATACCTGGGAAGACTGGGCACTGAATTGCTTAACTATTTTGATGCTCCATGTAGGCTTAATCATTATAGGATATTCCACTGAATCACTTTATTTCATCAGAGACTTTGATGATGGGCAAATAATGCTTTTTCTATATAAGATTTTTCACATGTTTTATGCAGACATCTCATATGTATTTCAATATATTAATGAGTGTCTTCGAAACATACACAATATTTATGATTAAGATCGAGTCAGTCTTCAAAACTTATTGTGGCCACATTTGTAATCCACTAAAATTTTATAATGTTGCATTTTCTCTTACATAAAACCAAGAAAGCTATGACTATGTTTCTACAATGTAATGAATTTTAGGTTTAAACTGTGTAGTTTTGATATTTACCCGTCTACAAGGTAATAGTTGAAGAATGACTATTCTTATTAACATATCTGCAAATAGAATAACAAGTATTAGGCCAAACGGTAAAAGCAAAAATAAGTTGAATGTACGGTTCAGGGTCTTACAACTAGTAGATGGTAGTGTGCATGCTAAGCCACTTCTGTTGTGTCCAACTCTTTGCAACCGTATGGACTGTAGCCTGCCAGGCTCCACTGTGCATGGGATTCTTCAGGCAAGAATATTGAAGTGGGTTGTCATGACCTCCTCCAGGGGATCTTCCCGACTCAGGGATTCAACTACATTTCTTATGTCTCCTGTACTGGCAGGTGGATTTTTACCACTAGTGCCACCTAGGAAGCCCAAACAGACATTAGAGGTAGAATCACACAGTTCTGTCCAGCTGGAATTGTGACATCTTAGCAAGTAAAGTGGATGAATTTTGAATATGGGCCTCATCTTACCATTTAGATATGCAATTTGGGGGGATATATGTGTGTGTATATATTTGTATGCATGCATTTAAGTGAAACTAAGAGTTTGATTCGTTTCAAAATTAAAAGAGAATTTTTTTTTTCTTGGCTGTAAATATGATATGGTTTTTGTGTAAGCTGAAACAATACACAAAATTGTAACAAAGAATCTGACATTTAGTACTCAAACAAAAAGCAGCTATTATCTTTGATGGAAATTTTATAACATGTAAATGCATCCCATAGATAAAAAATTGATACATAATCTTACACAATCAATTTCACACTATATATGGTTTTTTGTGATCATAGAAATTGTATTATAATTAATTCTCAATAGAGCTTTCATAAATATTTTATGTTTGGACAAAATTACATTTTATGGGTATGTTGATGTAACTGAATACTTATGATATATTTAGGTAGTTATGATTGTATAATCCTTTTTATTTATGATGAAATAATCACAATGATGCGATCACTCACACTCACCTAGAGCCAGACATCTGGAATGTGAAGTCAAGTGGGCCTTAGGAAGCATCACTATGAACAAAGCTAGTGGAGGTGATAGAATTCCAGTTGAGCTATTTCAAATCCTGAAAGATGATGCCATGAAAGTGCTGCACTCAATATGCCAGCATATTTGGAAAACTCAGCAGTGGCCACAGGACTGGAAAAGGTCAGTTTTCATTCCAACCCCAAAGAAAGGCAATGCCAAAGAACGGTCAAACTACCACACAATTTCACTCTTCTCACATGCTAGTAAAGTAATGCTCAAAATTCTCCAAGCCAGGCTTCAGCCATACATGAACTGTGAACTTCCAGATGTTCAAGCTGGTTTTAGAAAAGGCAGAGGAACCAGAGATCAAATTGCCAACATCTGCTGGATCATGGAAAAAGCAAGAGAGTTCCAGAAAAAAACATCTATTTCTGCTTTATTGACTATGCCAAAGCCATTGACTGTGTGGATCACAATAAACTGTGGGAAATTCTTCAAGAGATGAGAATATCAGACCATTTGACCTGCCTCCTGAGAAACCTGTAGGCAGGTCAGGAAGAAACAGTTAGAACTGGACATGACACAACAGACTGGTTCCAAATAGGAAAAGGAGTACTTCAAGGCTGTATATTGTCACCCTGCTGATTTAACTTATATGCAGAGTACATCATGAGAAATGCTGGGCTGGAAGAAGCACAAACTGGAATCAAGATTGCCAGGAGAAATATCAATAACCTCAGATATGCAGATGACACCACCCTTATGGCAGAAAGTGAAGAAGAACTAAAGAGCCTCTTGATGAAAGTGAAAGAGGAGAGTGAAAAAGTTGGCTTAAAGTGCAACATTCAGAAAATTAAGATCATGGTATCTGTTTGCATCACTGCATGGCAGATAGATGGGGAAACAGTGACAGACTTTATTTTGGGGGGCTCCAAAATCACTACAGATGGTGATTGCAGCCATGAAATTAAAAGATGCTTACTCTTTGAAAGGAAAGTTATGACCAACCTAGGCAGCATGTTAAAGAGCAGAGACATTACTTTACCAACAAAGGTCCTTCTAGTCAAAGATACGGTTTTTCCAGTAGTCATGTATGGATGTGAGAGTTGGGCTATAAAGAAAGCTGAGTGCCGAAAAACTGATACTTTTGTACTGTGGTGTTGGAGAAGACTTTTGAGAGTCCTTTGGACTGCAAGGAGATCCAACCAGTCCATCCTAAAGGAGATCAGTCCTGGGTGTTCATTGGAAGGACTGATGTTGAAGCTGAAACTCCAATACTTTGGCCACCTGATGTGAAGAGTTGACTCATTTGTTAAAACCCTGTTACTGGGAAAGATTGAGGGCAGGAGGAGAAGGGGACAACAGAGGATGAGATGGTTAGATGGCATCACCAACTCAATGGACGTGAGTTTGTGTTGACTCTGGGAGTTGGTAATGGACCGGGAGGCCTGGCGTGCTGCAGTTCACGGGGTCATGGAGAGTCGGATACGAGTGGGCGACTGAACTGGAACTGGAATATTAATTAAATGTCTTACTGTGTGGCCAAAATGTGTATTGCATGAATAAGATAAAAAATATAACCAGTCAAACACATACAGAGCCGGTTTTTAGTTTGAGAAGACTCTAGTCAATAAGCTGATGTTTGGGGCTTCCCTAGTGGTCCAGGTGGTTAAGAACTGGCCTTGAAATGAAGGAGACACAGGTTCAATCCATTGTGGGGAACTAAAATCCCACATGCCACAGAACAACCAAGCCCATCCGCCACAACTAGATGGTCCTCAGTGAAAGATCCTGTGTGCCAGACACAGCCAAATAAATAAATATTACAAAAAATAAGTTGATTTTTTGTTTATCCCTTCCTAAAGGCATATTTCTTTCTTGTGAACTGGAGAATTTATCTTGTGTTTGATTTATATTATAGTTTTATTACATGTATATTTATCCATAACAGATAAATTGTTCATTTTTGTTTTTGTTCATTTGCTAAGTCACATCTGACTCTAAGCAGCTACATGAACTGTCACACAGGCTTTCCTGTCCTTCACTGTCTCTGAGAGGTTGCTCAAACTCATGTCCATTGAGTCAGTGATTCCATCCAACCAACTCATCCTCTGTCACCCCCTCTCCTTCTACCTCAGTTTTTTCTAGCATCGGGGTCTCTTTGCACCAGGTGTCCAAAGTATTGGAGTTTCAACTTCAGCATCACTCCTTCCAGTGAATATTCAGGAGTGATTTCCTTTAGGATTGACTGGTTTGATCTCCTTGCTATCCAAGGGTCTCTCATGTGTCCTCTCTAGCACCACACTCAAAGGCATTAATTCTTTGGCATTCAGCCTAGTTTATGGCCCAAATCTCACACCCATATATGATTATTGGAAAAAACATAGTGTTAAATATATGGACTTTTGTTGGCAAAGTGTATGGCTCTACTTTTTAACATGCTGTCTAGGTTTGTCATACCTTTTCTTCCAAGGAGCAAGCATCTCTTAATTTTGTGGCTGCAGTCACTATCCACAGTGATTTTGGAGCCTGAAGATATAAATCTTTCACTCTTTCCACTTTCTCTTCATCTATTTGCCATGAAAAGGTGGGCTAGATGCAATAATCTTGATTTTTTGAGTGTTGAGTTTTAAGCCAGGTTTTACCATTCTCTTCTCTTACCCTCATCAAGCAGCTCTTAAATTCCTCCTCAACTTCTGCCCCTAGAGTGGTTATCATTTGCATATCTGTTGATATTTCTCCTGGCCATCATGATTTCAGCTTTGAGTCATCTAGTCCAACATTTCACATGGTGTACTCTGCATGTAAGTTCAATAAGCAGGGTGACAATAAATAGCCTTGACATACTCATTTCTCAATTTTGAAACAGTCCGTTTTCCTTGTCTGGTTCTAATTGTTGCATATTGACCTGCATTCAGGTTTCTCAGGAGGTGGGTGTTTTTAAGATCGCATGTATTTTTTTGAAACCTGTATTTTTTTTCAAAATCTATGTTTTTGAATTTATATTGATACATGTAACTCTACTTAATTCATTTTAGCTGCTGAGCAATATTTCATTCTATGATTTTATTCATTTCTCACCCTATTATCTTAACAATGAACACAGATATTGTGTGTCATGGGCAATGCTTCTATCAATATATTGGGTCATACACAGAGTATTCTTCCATTCTGGCTAATAGATATGTTATGGTAAAAAGTAAAAAGATATAATATTAGAGAAAACTTTTTGTGAGTACTTTGTAGGAGACACATAATATATAGAATACTATAATAAAGTGAAGTGAAGTGAATTTGCTCAGTTGTGTCTGACTCTTTGAGACCCCATAGACTGTAGCCCACCAGGATCCTCCCTCCATGGGATTCTCCAGACAAGAGTACTGGAGTGGGTTGCCATTTCCTTCTCCAGGGGATCTTCCTGACCCAGGGATCGAACCCGGGTCTCCTGCATTCCAGGCAGATGCTTTAACCTCTGAGCCACCAGAGAATCCCAAAGTTGCTCTTTGCAACCCGATTGACTATACAGCCCATGGAATTTTCTAGGCCAGAATACTGGAGTGGGTAGCCCTTCTCTTCCCCAGGGGTTCTTCCCAATGCAGGGATCAAACCCAGGCCTCCCAAATATAATAAAGGACATCTCAAATATCCTAAGTGTGAGATTGCTGAGTTTTCTGGTAGGCATATCTTCAAATATACTGGAAAAATTTATATTTATTTCTGAAGTGTTTGTGCTAATTTATATTCACAATATCAGAGGATGACTGCTATCACATTACAGATTCTTGGAACTGACAGATTATCAAAGCTTTCTTGTTGATCTGATAAGCATGAAATTGTATTATCTGATAGATTTTTACTTTCAGTTTGTTCATTATCTTCTGTAAAATTTCATTAATAATGTTTGCCCAAACAAGGTGAAAATAGCCCTCAGAATGGGAGAAAATAATAGCAAAGGAAACCATTGACAAAGGATTAATTTCCAAAATATACAAGCAGCTCATGAAACTCAATATCAGAAAAACAATCAACCCAATCAAAAAGTGGGGAAAAGACCTAAACAGACATTTTTCCAAAGAAGACGTACAGATAACTAACAAGCACATGAAAAGATGCTCAACATCAATCACTATTAAAGAAATGCAAATCAAAACTACAATGAGATATTATCTTACACCAATCAGAATGCTCATCATCAAAAAGTCTACAAACAATAAATGCTGGAGAGGGTGTAGAGAATAGGGAACCCTCTTGCAGTGTTGGTGGGAATATAAATTGATACACCCACTATGGAAGATAGTATAGAGATTCCTTAAAAAAAAAAAAAAAAAAAAACTAGGAATAAAACCACCATATGACCCAGCAATCCCACTCCTAGGCATATACCCTGAGGAAACCAGAATTGAAAAAGTTGCATGTACCCTAATGTTCATTGCAGCATTATTTACAGTAGCTGGAACATGAAAGTAACCTAGATGTCTATCAACAGATGAATGGATAAAGAAGCTGTGTTATGTATTTATGGTGGGATATTACTCAGCCATAAAAAGGAACACACGAGTCCATTCTAATGAGGTGGATGAACCTAGAGCCTATGATACAGAGTGAAGTAAGTCAGAAAGAGAGACAAATATCATATACTAACACATATATATGGAATCTAGAAAGATGGCCCTGATGAAATTATTTTCAGGGCAGGAATGGAGACACAGACATAGAGAATAGACTTATAGACATGGTGAGGGAGCTGAGGGTGAGCAGGGAGGAAGGAAAGGGTGAGATTTATGGAGAGCGTAACAAGGAAACATACATTATCATATGTAAAATACATAGCCAATAGGAATTTGCTGTATGATTCAGGGAGCTCAAACAACCTAGAGGTATGGGATGGGGAGGGAGATGGGCCAGAAATTCAAGAGGGAGGGGACATATATACATATATCTGTGGCAGGTTCATGGTGATGTTTGGCAGAAAACAGCAAAATTCTGTAAAGAAATTATCCTTCACATTAAAAAATAAATTAGAAAAAAAAACTCAGTAATAAAAACAAAAGCTAATAGGAACTTTAATGCAATACCAAAGAGTCACAGAAAAAAATGTCACCAGCATGCAGAAAAAAAAAATATTTTTTCCATTTCTATATTGGAATTTATCCAATTATAATCGAAATTTTTATTGAATTTGTTTCCTTTATATATTCTGAATGCCAGTACTCTATGCTCTATCAGTTATAGTTGTTGCAACTACCTTTTCTCACTCTTCTTTCTTATTTGCTGATACATAATTTCTTAAGTATAATATAGTTGATTTTGGAAGTATTTGTCTATCTTTTCTGTACTTTTTGTGTCTTGTTTTAAAAATCCTTCTTTATTCAGAGTTTACCGATGTATTTTCACCTAAATGTGTTAGTTATATTTTTCATATATAATACTTTATTCCATCTAGGATTCATTTTTTTTAACATGATAAAAAGTATATATCCATTTAAATTGCTTTAAAAATTATAACAGCTAGGCAAACAGTATCTAACTTTCTCATTTATCTGTGTAATACATTTTAACTCATAGATCATTTTTTCTGTATATGTGTATTTCCCTTCCGTAATTTTGTTTTCTCGTGTCCTTGGATTCGTGAGGTAGACAATCTGCACTGCTATATGTAGTCTCTTTTCTCAAAAGAAATACTTAAATTTTCCCCATAAACTACTATTACAGATTTTTCCCTTAATCTCTTACATCAAGACTGTATTCTGTTTACTTATAGTTTTATCACTGTATTTATTTTACCCAAATGTTTATATTCATATATTGAGATGATAAAATGTGTTTCCTCTTTAATCTGACAATGTGATAAATTATCTTAAATGTGCTTCTAATATTAAACTAATTTAAAGAAACAATATGATTATTATTATCACTATTTGAAAGTGAAAGTGTTAGTCATTCAGTCATGTCCGACTCTTTGTGACCCCATGGACTGTAGCCCTCCTCTGTCCATGGATTTTCCAGGCGAGAATACTAGAGTGGGTTGCCATTCCCTACTCCAGAGGATCTTTCCCATCCAGTGATCAAATCCAGGTCTTTTTTTTTCAGGCATATTCTTTACTGTCTAAGCCACTAAGGAAGCCCATTGGACTTCAGTAAATTTTTTTATTTTATTTTTATTTTTACTTTATTTTGCTTTACAATACTGTATTGGTTTTGCCATACGTTGACATGAATCCACCACAGGTGTACATGCGTTCCCAAACATGAAACCCCCTCCCACCTCCCTCCCCATAACATCTCTCTGGGTCATCCCCATGCACCAGCTCCAAGCATGCTGTATCCTGCATTGGACATAGACTGGTGATTCGATTCTTACATGATAGTATACATGTTTCAATGCCATTCTCCCAAACCATCCCACCCTCTCCCTCTCCCTCTGAGTCCAAAATTCCACTATACACATCTGTGTCTTTTTTGCTGTCTTGCATACAGGGTCATCATTGCCATCTTTCTAAATTCCATATATATGTGTTAGTATACTGTATTGGTGTTTTTCTTTCTGGCTTACTTCACTCTGTATAATCAGCTCCAGTTTCATCCATCTCATCAGAACTGATTCAAATGTATTCTTTTTAATGGCTGAGTAATACTCCATTGTGTATATGTACCAAAGCTTTCTTATCCATTCATCATTAAAATTTGTTTTTCAATTTTTTTTGATTTTTTTATCTAACATTTATTATCTTATTTAATTAATTTATATGTTTTTATTTTGTATTGACCTTTATTGGCATATAGTTGATTTTACATGTTGGGTTAGTTTCTTCTGTATAACAAAGTGAATTAGCATCTAACTATATTTAAACTTTCATTAATGTTTGTTCTTTGACTCATATATTGCTTGTGAGTATGTTTTTAAAAGTCCAAATGTTTGTTTTATTGTTTAATGTGTCAGTATATAGTTCTAAGTTAATTTCATCATGATCAACAAATATAATCTATATGACACTAATTTTTACAATTTGTTAAAACTTGCTTTATGGCAAATACATGGGATATTTTTTATTAGAAACTATTTATACTGAGGAAGAATAGGCCTTAAGGTGGTGGTGTTTTTAGCTTGCTAAGTCGTTTCTCATTCTTTGTGACCCATGGATTGCGGCACACCAGGCTCTGTCCTCTATTATCTCCCCACGTTTGAGTCAGTGATGCTATCTAACCATCTCATTCTCCGTCTCCCCCTTCTCCTTTTGCCTTCAATCTTTCCCAGCATCAAGGTCTTTTCCAATGAATTGGCTCTTCACATCAGGTGGTTTAAGTATTGAAGCTTCAATTTCAGTATCCGGTCCTTCCAATGAATATTTAGGATTGATTTCCTTTAGAATTGACTGGTTTAATCTCCTTGCAGTCTAAGGGATTCTCAAGAATCTTCTCTAGTGCCACAAATTTGAAATCATTGAGTTCTATACATGTCTATGCAATAAAACTTGTTTAGTGCATTATTCAAAAATTTAATACTTTATCAATGAGAATGATGTCAAATCATTTGTAAACCTTATGGCGTATATATCTAATCAGAATAGGTATAAGCTTAAAGAACTGGCACATACAGGCAGATGGTCACAATCAATAAGTAATATATTTTCTACTTGTCTTTTTTTAAGAAAGATGTCTTGAAACTCTTACCATTATGGTTGACTTTAGAATAATTCCTTGAATTCTAAGAATATATTCTTTTATTACTTGCATATGCATTAAGAATTGTGATAACAGTGAATTGAATTTTTAAAAATTCTGATTCAATGACTCCTTCATCCTTAATAGACCATCTATTTGTCTGTATAATCGTTCATCCTCAGGTTGGGAAACCAGAGCATCTTTCATAAGGTCAGTCAGATTCAAAAAGCAGAGAAATAGACTCTTTTTTGATGGGTGAAGCTGGAAAGAATTTGTGGATATTTTGAATCATCCATACACTATTTACCTTCTCTTTTAATATTGCAAGCTATCAGTGTCCAGTATTTTAGACTGACTTTTTAAAAAGAATTTATTTATTTAGAGCAGTTTATGTTCACAACCCAGGGAATGAACCCAGGTTTCCCACATTTCGGGCAGATTCTTTACCATCTGAACCACCAGGGAAGCCCTCACTTAATGAAGACTTTATTTGTTTAGAGCAGTTTTAGGTTCACAGCAGAATTGAAAGAATGATAGCTTTCCCTACATTTCCACTCCCCAACACCCACACATGCATAACATCTCCTATTGATCAGTATCCCCCACTCACTTCAGTTCAGCTCAGTCTCTCAGTCGTGTCTGTCTCTTTGTGACCCCATGAACTACAGAATGCCAGGCCTCCCTGTCCATCACCAAATCCCAGAGTTCACCCAAACCCATGTCATTCGAGTCGGTGATGCCATCCAACCATCTCATCCTCTGTTGTCCTCTTCTCCTCCTGACCTCAATCTTTCCCAGCATCAGGGTCCTTTCAAATGAGTCAACTCTTCGCATCAGGTGGCCAAAGTATTGGAGTTTCAGCTTCAACATCAGTACTTCCAATGAATACCCAGGACTGATCTCCTTTAGGATGGACTAGTTGGATCTCCTTGCAGTCCAAGGGACTCTCAAGAGTCTTCTCCAACAACACAGTTCAAAAGCATCAATTCTTCGGTGCTCAGCTTTCTTTACAATCCAACTCTCATATCCACACATGACCACTGGAAAAACCATAGCCTTGACTAGACAGACCTTTGTTGGTAAAGTAATGTCTCTGCTTTTTAATATGCTGTCTAGGTTGGTCACAACTTTCCTTCCAAGGAGTAAGAGTCTTTTAATTTCATGGCTTCAGTGGCCATCTGCAGTTATTTTGGAGCCCCCCAAAATAAAGTCAGCCACTGTTTCCCCATCTATCTGCCATGCAGTGATGCAAACAGATACCATGATCTTAATTTTCTGAGTGTTGCACTTTAAGCCAACTTTTTCACTCTCCTCTTTCACTTTCATCAAGAAGCTCTTTAGTTCTTCTTCACTTTTTGCCATAAGGGTGGTGTCATCTGCATATCTGAGGTTATTGATATTTCTCCTGGCAATCTTGATTCCAGTTTGTGCTTCTTCCAGCCCAGCGTTTCTCATGATGTACTCTGCATAGAAGTTAAATCAGCAGGGTGACAATATACAGCCTTGAAGTACTCCTTTTCCTATTTGGAACCAGTCTGTTGTGCCATGTCCAGTTCTAACTGTTGCTTCCTGACCTGCATACAGGTTTCTCAGGAGGCAGGTCAGGTGGCCTGATATTCCCATCTCTTGAAGAATTTCCCACAGTTTATTGTGATCCACACAGTCAAAGACTTTGGCATAGTCAATAAAGCAGAAATAGATGTTCTTTTGGAACTCTCTTGCTTTTTCAATGATCCAGTGGATGTTGGCAATTTGATCTCTGGTTCCTCTGCCTTTTCTAAAACCAGCTTGAACATCAGGAAGTTCACGGTTCATGTATTGTTGAAGCCTGGCTTGGAGAATTTTAAGTATTACTTTACTAGCATGTGCGATGAGTGTAATTGTGCAGTAGTTTGAGCATTCTTTGGCATTGCCTTTCTTTGGGATTGGAATGAAAACTGACCTTTTCCAGTCCTGTGGCCACTGCTGAGTTTTCCAAATTTGGTGGCATATTGAGTGCAGCACTTTCACAGCATCATCTTTCAGGATTTGAAATAGCTCAACTGGTATTCCATCACCTCCACTAGCTTTGTTCATAGTGATGCTTCCTAAGGCCCACTTGACTTCATACTCCAGGATGTCTGGCTCTAGGTGAGTGATCATACCATCGTGATTATCTGGGTCATGAAGATCTTTTTCGTACAGTTCCTCTGTGTATTCTTGCCACGTATCCCCCACTAGAGTAGTGCATTTATTACAACTGATGAACATACAGTTCTACTTTGAAGTTTTTTCAAATTTAATATTTATTTTACTGTTTTATGCAAACAATGTAAGTGTACCACAATGTTTTTGGTCACTTTTTTTTTAAAATTCACATTTCTACTAGATTCATGCTCAATGTAAACTAAGTCTTTTAACTCTTTCTATCTGTTGACACTCAGATTCCTTTAGGCATTTTTTTTTTTCCTCATAAAAATATTCTTATTTGCCTTGTTATTTAAACATTATTTTGATCACTACTTAATTGGGATAGCACTTCTCTCAGCTGTCACCTGGATTTCCATGCACAGAGAGAGATAATAGTGATTAAGAACCTAACTACTGGGGCCAAACTTTGTTGGCTCAAATCTGGACTCTCTTTCCTAGTATCTGGGGAATTTTGGGTAAATTAAGTAAATTTTCATCACTCAGTGTCTTCACCTCCAAAAGAAAAAAAAAAAAAAAGCTTGTGTCATAGAGTTAACTAAATAAACCATAGTATCTGTAAAATAGCTTATGTATTTTATACACTCAATAAAATTTAGCCTTTTGAGAAGTATATTTTCAATGCCCTATCTTTCTTATACCTTCAAGATTTTATGTTTGCTTTAGAATGTTTCATTTCAAGTAGTCTAAATGAATTTATTTTTCTTTATACTACTTTGAATATAATATGGCTCTTGAGTATCACGATTTTTGTCTTTTACAAATTTGGAGAATTAACAGTATTTTAAACATTTTCTTTTCCCTTTTTCTCTGTCTTTTCATATTAAATCTCCAATTAAATCTTACATTTGGTATTCTTATTTTGATCTTCAGGTCTCTTATAATTAGAATCACAAGCATTTTTGCATTTTATTTATTTCCTTCTTGTCTCTCTGTACTTCATTCCAAGCTAATTTATATACACACATATGTTTTCTAATAACTGTAAGAATTATATCAAAATAAGCAGTAGAAGAAATTCCAATCTATTGGTGGGAGTGCATTCCTAGACACTGGAAAGAAGTAATTTAGTTTAGAATAATTAAATGAACTAAGTTTTTTGTCAATAAAGATTTTGTTTATTAGATGTCTAATGGAACTTTGGGGAATGCTTACTGCATGTTAGATGCTCAATAAATATTTGCTGAGTGTCTAAATAAATTGTTGACTAAGGAGAAGGAATTGGCAATCCACTCATCCACTCCAGTACTCTTGCCTGAGAAATCCCATGGACAGAGAAGCCTGGTAAGCTACAGTCCATGGGGTTGCAAAGAGTCGGGCAGGACTGAACGACTTCAGTTTCAATTTCAGTTTAAGGTATGAGTTGAAATTAAAATATTTAAGCTATTTTGAGGTTTATGTAGTACATGACAGATGACTAGGTCTTTTTTGAACTAATCCTTAGCAGAAACAAAATACTGTATTAGATAAGAATCTGACTGTAAGCCATTCCTATCATCTCATGGATAGACATTTTCTAACTTTGTATATCAGTTCCTTTATTTTTCAACTTTGGTAGGGAAGTGATGAGAAATTTTGCTGTCAGTAATTTAAAGGGTAGTGCTTCCTAGTTTCACTGCTGTTTGATTTATGTGCTTTGTTTATTGCCTGTGACATGAAAAATATGACTTAGTTGAGGTTGACTACTGTCATGAGTTAAGCTATACTCTGCATTGTGTATTCAGGTTTTATTTGGAGTGTACCAGGCAGCTGAAAGCAGCTTTTGATCAATTCTAAATGAAACAATTAAAATGACCTACTCCACAGAGCTCATAGCAGTAATGGTGAAGTTTTTGAGTGCTTGAGTATAGATAGTATCCATGAAATAAAATTCTGGATCTGAAGAATCGTAGCTTCATACTATTTTCTTATACTGTATTTTGCAGGCCGATTTTGCTGCATGAGAGTTTCAACTCAATGAAATTTAATTTCTGTATCTCAGACATTGTGCCTGACAATAATGCCTGGAGGCACCTATACATAAAAGCCAACATCTAACAGCAAGTATTATGAGTTGAAATTGTGTGACCTTACAAATTCACATGGTGAAATCCTGATCCTCAGTATCTCAGGAAGTGACCTTTTTTAGAAACAAGATCTTTATGGAGGTAATCAAGATAAGATGAGATCATGAGAGTGAACTCTAACCCAATATGACTGCTGTACTTATAAAAAGGGGGAAGTTTGGAGATAGATTGGCTCACAGGAAAAGCTAGAGAATTCCAGAAAAACATCTACTTCTGCTTCGTTGACTACACTAAACCTTTGACTGTGTAAATCCCAAGAAACTGTGGAAAATTCTTAGAGATGGGAATCCCAGACCACTTTACCTGCCTCCTGTGAAACCTGTATGTATGTCAAGAAACAACAGTTGGAACTGGACATGGAACAAAATTGGATGGAGTCAAAATTGAGAAAGGAGTACATTAAAGCTGTATATTATTACCCTGCATATCTAACTTAGATGCAGGGCACATCATGCAAAATGCCAGGCTGGTTGAAGCACAATCTGGAATCAAAATTGCCAGAAGAAATATCAATACCCTCAGATATGCAGATGACACCATCTTTATGGCAGAAAGTGAAGAGCAATTAAAGAGCCTTTTGATGAAAGTGAAAAAGGAGAGGGAAAAATCTGGCTTAAAACTCAGCATTCAAAACACTAAGACCATGGCATCCGGTCCCATCACCTCATGGCAAATAGATGGGGAAACAATTGAAAGGGTAACAGACTTCATTTTCTTGGGCTCCAAAATTACTGCCATGTAATTAAAAGATGCTTGCTCCTTGGAGGAAAAGCAATGGCAAACCTAGAAAGCATATTAAAAAGCAGAGGCATTACTTTGCCAGCGAAGGTCCCAATAGTCAAAGCTAGGTTTTTTCCAATAATCATGTACAGGTATGAGAGCTAGACAATTAAAAAGGCTAAGCACTGAAGAATTAATGCCTTCAAACTGTGGTGCTGGAAAAGACTCTTGAGTTCCTTGGACAGCAAGAAGATCAAACCAGTCAATCCTAAAAGAAATCAACCCTGAATATTCGTTGGAAGTACAGATGCTGAAGCTGAAGCTCTAATACTTTGGCCGCCTGATGCAAAGCACTGACTCATTGGAAAAGACCCTGGTGCTGGGCAAGATTGAAGGCAGGAAGAGAAGGGGACAACAGAGGATGAGATGGTTGGCTGGCACCACTGACTCAATGGACATACATTTGAGCGAGCTCAGGGAGATGGTGATGGACAGGGAAGCCTGGCATGTAGTCCAATGGGGTCATATAGAGGTGGACATGACTGAGTGACTGAACAATAACATCAATGAACAGAGAAAGAATGCCATGTGAAGATGAAGGAATAATTGGGGTGATGCTTCTACATCAAAGAGTGACAGCAAAACCACCAGAAATTACGTAAGAAACATGGAACAGATTATTTCTCACATACTTCAGGAGTAATCAACTTTGTTGACACCTTGATCTCAGATTTGGAGTCTCCAAACTGTAAGCTAATAACTTTCTTTTGTTTCAAGCCACTCAGTTTGTGGTATTTTGTTATAGCAGCTCCATCAAACTAATACACCAAGAAACTTGATCCCTTTTTGTTGTTCTTAATTAAATTACTTCCTTACAGCTGCTAAGGATATACTTGCAGATGAGGAGCTCATCTGAGGCTAAAACCATGTCTTTCTTGTTGAAAATTTAGAAATGTCCAGTGTTTTTGATATGAGCATTGGCATGCTGAAATTAATATTTTGGAGACTATGTATAATGAGATTTTGCTTGTATTTGTAAAGTTTTTTGATGTTTAAGGGTAAAAGCATTAGATAAAGTACACATTAAAAATATTATAATCAGTGTGAAATACATTGAGAGTCAGCTAGGATTATGCCCAGTGGGAAGTCAGCTAATTGCAGTGCCTTTCTGATTAAGCCATTATAAAGATACCTAAAATAACTGACTCCCTACTTGGCAAGTTGATTATGTTCCATCTTCATTTTCCCTAAAATAGGTGAATCACTTTGGTAATATTCAGTATTCAGAACTGTGGCTTACAAGTCTCATGCAATGTTTTGGGGTCTTCACGGAAAGAAAATACATAGTTTAAAAATCGTCTTAGCTTTATGTCTTTAACATGAATATGGTAGGCAGAATAATGCCATGCACCACCCCCCAATATGTCCACACCTCAATCTGCAGAAACAGTTTAGTTTCTCAGCTGAGTTCAGAGTCAGAGGGAGATATGTGTAAGGAACAAGCATCAGAGATGCAATATTGTTGAGTTTCTGCTTTGAGGATGGAAGAAGGACCCATGATCTGAGAAACAAGGGCAATATCTAGTAGATGGAAAAGGCAAGGAAATGATTCTCACCTAGAAACTCCAGCAGGGAATGCAGCCCTGCCAACACCAAGATTTCAGCTGAGTGAGATTTGGGTTGGACTTCTAACCTACTGAACTGTAAAACAGTAAATTTGTGTTGGTCTAAGCTTCTAAGTTTGTGGTAATTCGTTACAGCAGCAATAAGAACCTAATAACAATGGATAAATTGTTAATACATGTCAATCATCTAATTGTGCAAGATGTTTCAAATTTTATGGGACAGAATGTAAATAATAATAACAACAATTCATTGTGAGACTGAAAGAGATACAACACTCAGTATTTTAAAATCCCATTTATGTTCATCAGTTAAGTTTAGTTTAGTCGCTCAGTCATGTCTGACTCTTTGCGACCCCATGGACTGCAGCACTCCAGGCTTCCCTTCCTAAATTGTTACCTCCCCCCTTTAAAGAAAAAATGATTGCAGTATAGTTGATTTACAATACTGGGTTAGTTTCAGGGGTACAGCAAAGTGAATCAGTTATATATGTATACATATATCAACTCTTTTTTAGATCTTTTCCCATGTAGGCCATTACAGAATATTGAGTAAAGTTCCATGTGCTATACACAAGGTCTGTATTCTCTACCTTATATATGATAGTCTGTATATGTCAATCCCAATCTTTTCATTTATTCCTCTCCCCTTCACCCCTGATAACCATAAGTTTGTTTTTTACATCTGTGACTCTACTGCTGTTTTGTAGATAAGTTCATTGTATCTTGTTTAGATTCCACATACAAGCAGTATCATATGATACTTGTCTTTTTCTGACTTACTTCACTCAGTATGACAATCTCTATGTCCATCCATGTTGCTGCAAATGGTATCTTTTTATGGCTGAGTAATATTCCATTGTATATATGTACTGCGTCTTTATCCATTCCTCTGTCATTGGACCTTTAGGTTACTTCCACATATTGGCTATTGCAAATACTGCTGCAATGTACATCAGGGTGCATACATCCTTTTAACTTTTGGTGTTCTCTGGATATATGTCCAGGAGTGGGATTACTGGATCATATGATAGCTCTACTTTTAGTTTTTTGAGGAAATTTCCATAGTGTTCTCCATAGTGGCTGTACCAATTTATATTCTCAAAAGTTTAGGACAGTTCACTTTTCTCCACACCGTCTCCAGCATTTAATATTTGTAGATTTTTCATGATGGCTGTTCTGACCAGTGTGAGGTGATACTTCATTGCAGTTTTGATTTGCGTTTCTCTAATAATCAATGATGTTGAGCACCTCTTCATGTGCTTTTTGGCTAGCTGTTTGTCTTCTTTGGAGAAATGTCTATTTAGATATTCTGCCCATTTTTTGATTGACTTGCTTGATTTTTTGATAGAATTGTTTGATTTTTTGGTATTGAGCTATGTGAATTGTTTGTATATTTTGGAGATTAGCCACTTGTTAGTTCCTTTATTTTCAATTATTTTCTCCCATTCTGCAGGTTGTCTTTTTGTCTTGTTTATGATATCTCTTGCTATGCAAAAGCATTTAAGTTTAATTAGGTCCCATTCATTTGTTGTTGTCTTTATTTTCATTACTCAAGTCAATGGATTGAAAAAATCTTGCTGCAATTTATGTCAAAGAATGTTCTGCCTATGTTTTCCTCTTAATTTTTTTTTAGTATCCAACCTTGCATTTAGGTCTTTAATGCATTTTGATTTTATGTTTATTTATGGTATTAGGAAGTAGTTTAATTTCATTATTTTACATGTAGCTGTCTATTTTTCCCAGTACCACTTGTTGAACAGATTGTTTTTTCTCCATTATATATTCTTGCCTATTTTCTCATAGATCAGGTGACCATAGATGTGTGGGTTTATCTCTGGACTTTTTGTACTGTTCCATTGAACTATGTTTCTGTTTTTGTATCAATACTATGCTCTTTTTATGACTGTAACATTATAGTATATTATGAAATCAGGGAGCTTGATTCCTCCAGCTCCATTTTTTCTTTCTCAAGATAGTTTTGGCCATTCAGGATCTTTTGTATTTCCATACAAAGTGTAAAATTATTTGTGCTAATTCTGTGAAAAATGTTGTTGATAATTTGATAGCAATTGCACTGAATCTGTAGATTACTTTAGGTACCATAGTCATTTTCACAATATTGATTTTTCCCATCCAAGAACATGGTATATCTGTTTGTGTCATCTATGATTTCTTCAGTATTATTTTGAGTATAGGTCTTTTGCCTCCTTAGGTAGGTTTATTCCTGGATATTTATTATTTTTGTTGTGATGACACATGGGGTTGTTTTCCTATTTTCTCTTTCTGATCTTTTGTTGTTAGTATATAAAAATCCAAGAGATTTTTGTGTATGAATTTTGTATCTTGAAACTTTACAAAATTCATAGATGAGCTTTAGTAGTTTTCTGGTAGCAGTTTTAGGATTTTTGTGTAATATCAGGTCATCTGCAAACAGCGTTACTTTTACTTCTTATTTTCCCATCTGGATTCCTTTTATTTCTTTTACTTCTCTGATAGCCATGGCTAAGTCTTCCAAAACTGTGTTAAATAAAAATGGTGAGAGTGCACATCCTCGTCTTTTTTCTGATCTTAGAGGAAATGCTTTCAGCTTGTCACCACTGAGTATGATGTTAGCTATATGTTTGTCATATATGGTGTTTATTATTTAAAGTGGGTTTCCTGTAAACCCACTTTCTGGAGAGTTTTTTTTTTATCATAAATGGGTGTTGAATTTTGTCTAAAGCTCTTTTTGCATCTATTGAGATGATCATATGGCTTTTATTCTTCAATTTGCTTATGTGGTATATCACATTAATTATTTTGCATATATTGAAGAATCCTTGGACCCCTGGGATAAATTCCACTTGATCACGGTGTATGATCCTTTTAGTGTGTTATTGGATTTGATTTGCTAGTATTTTGTTGAGGATTTTTGCATCTATGCTCATCAGTGATATTGGCTTGTAATTTTATTTTTGATATCTTTGATTTTGGCAAAAAGGTGATGGTGGTCTCATAGAATGAGCTTGGGAGTGTTTCTTCCTCTGCAATTTTTTTTGGAATTTTCAGAAGGTAGGTGTTAACTCTTCTCTAAATGTTTGAAAGAATTCTCCTGTGAAGTTGTCTGATCCTGGCCTTTTGTTTGTTGGGAGTTTTTAAATCACACATTTTATTTCAGTACTTGTAACTGGTTCTGTTCATATTTTCTGCCACTCCCATCTGGCCTGCAGATTTTCTGCTGAAAAATCAGCTAATAACCTTATGGTGATTCCCTTGTACGTTATTTGTTGTTTTTTCCTTGTTGCTTTTAATATTTTTTCTTTCTTTTAATTTTTATTAAGTTTGATTACTATGTGCCATGGTGTGTTCCTCTTTGGATTTATCCTATATGGGACTCTGAACTTCCTGAATTTGAGTGGCTATTTCCTTTCCCACTTTAGGTAAGTCTTTCATTATAATCTCTTCAAATATTTTCTCAGGTCCTTTCTCTTTCTCTTCTTCTTGGGACCTCCTCTAATTTTAATGTTGTCTCAGTGGTCTCTAAGACTGTCCCAATTTCTTTTCTTTTCTTTTCATTTATTCTGTCTGCAGCAGTGGTTTCCACTATTTTGTCTTCCAGCACACTTACCTGTTCTTCTGCCTCAGTTATTCTGCTATGTATTCCTTGCAGAGTATTTTTCATTTCCATTGCTGTATAGTTCATCTCCCTTTACTTTTTCTTTAGTGCTTCTGGGTCTTTGCTAAATATTTCTTGCATCTTCTCAATCCACGCCCTCTGTTATTTTTCTGAGACCTTGGATCATCTTAACTATCACTATTCTGAATTCTTTTTGTAGGTAGATTGCCTATCTCCTCTTCGTTTAGTTGCTCTAGTAGGTTTTCACCTTGCTCCTTCATTTGCAACATATTTCTCTATAGCCTTACTTTGTCTAACTTATTGTGTTCATGGTCTCCTTTCCACAGGCCGTAGGATTGTAGCTCCTCTTCCTTCTGATGTCTGCCTACTGGTTGGTGAGGTGGTTATTGAGCAGAACCTCAGCTGTGGTTTTAGCCCCACCTCTGCTTGCGTTCCTCCCACAGCATCTGTTCCCAAGGTTTCCCTGGAGCACAAGTGCCCATGCAGGCCAGTGGAGGTGGAGACATCAATAGCACAGCCCAAGGAAGATTGGTGAGGGTGGAATATGGGAGGAAGTTCTTTAGACATGTGAAAAATAAAATTGGCATAGGCCAAACTGTAAAGAACTGCTTCTATTGATAATAAAAAGCCAAACATTAATGAGGTTTTCCACAGTACATATTTTGAACTGCTGAAACATTTGTTTTTCAGAAGCAGCGTAATGTTTTCACAAGGCTCAGTGTTAGTGCTCTATTATTAAACTTGAATATGTTGTCTAATTTTACATGTTATTACTCTTTTCGTTGTGAACCACTGAAAGTATATCTATCTATATTAGCATTTATTATCTGAAAGGATTTTTGACTCACCTAGTGGAAGAATCTGGAAGCAAATCTTGCTTCAGGCATTGAGACAATTAAATTAGAAGCAGGAAAAATTGAATCCATGCTGCATTAATATAGATAGATAGGTAAATAGATAAGTGATAGGTAGAAACAGATAGATATAATTGCAAAACTACTCTAAGGTATAGTTTTTAAACAATTCAGACTAGAAAAATGTAATTGAAACATTGAATTGGAGGAAAGGGAAAGAGAGATTTTATCAGGATCCTTGTTTTTTTTTGTTTTTTTTCTTGTTTTTTTCTAGTCTGAGGTTTTATGCTTCTGTGATGGCACTACACATAGTCCTTCCAGCTTCCATATGCTTGCTGAGAATGCACTGTTATATCAGTAAATGCTTATGGATTCTAAGACAGTTGACAAAGGTAATTCTTTAAATACTTAAAAAAAAAAAATCTCAGTATAAGCACACCTTACAATGTATGTCAAGGGAAAACCACAGCTACAAGAACCTTCACCTTGATGCTAAACATCTGACTATTTTGAGTAATTTGAGGTTCTTTTCTGAAATATTTATAAACTCTAACATTTATAATCAATTGAAATGTTCTTCCTCAAAATGATTACTTTTAATCATTTGGATTTCATGATTTCATAATTCTAAAAATGGTTTAGCATTCTTTAAATTTCAATCCACTAGTTAATTCTTTTTTGATAAACTACAAGTTCTTATAATAATACCGGTAGGGAAAAGTATTTGCTTTTCAAGCAAACTAAATGTGACAACTAATCATTCAGGCTATTTGCCACCTGGTGCAAATATTGAATAATAGCTCCTACTTATCTCTAGTGTGATTCAGCAATAAAGTAGTGTCATCTACTTCCTAAAAGATCAAGTGGATTATTAATTAAAAACTAATTACATCACTTATGAATTCTGTATAGTTAATTTGTACTCAATAATTCTTGATACTAGGTTTACTAGAAATCATTTTTCTTGGCTATTGTTAACTTTATAGATACGTTAACTGTGATATTTATAGAAAATAAAGTGTATGTTAAAATTTAAAATCCACAATTTTTCCAGGCTCATATTATAAACTAGTTAAAATGAATTCCTTTTAACTTGCTAGTGAATTAGGCACATTTATAATTAGCTGAGTTTCAATTTATGAAGGTATGCATTGTTTTATATTACTTCCTCCATTTATACTGTTCTGGATTTTATCGTCACTTTTCCTTACAATATAATTTTCATGGATTTATTTTGCAGATACTTTATACATTTTGGTGTGAATCTCCTTTGCACATACATTGATGCATTATTTATTTAAATGAACAAATCTGTTTTGGTTTGATAGAGAAAAAAATACTCATCAGTCTGCCATAATATTCACACAGAAGCCATAATATTCATGTTCTATATCAATTCTGATGCCTATGAAACTATGTATAAAGTGGATTTAGAAGAATCATCTTATCAGGTTATTTCTCTGAATTCTCTTCAAAATTAGAAGCGACTTTGATACATTCCATGCTGTGATATCATAAATTGTGGTCAACACTGATACTGCATATTCTCTCGGAATATTATGGTAGGTATAACTTGAGAGTATAGACTTTTTCATGGGATGTAACAACACTTTAAATTGATACAGTTCCTATGTTTACAAAGCACTAAATCTTTATAATAACACCATGAAATAGACATTATTGAATTTTGAATCACTCATATAGAATAAATCAATAATGGAAGAAGCATAGGTTTGCTGTTGTTTAATATTTAGAGTAGGATTTTACATCTCAATATTTCAAAGTTTCTTAGAATTTTATAGTTTCAATTTCCTTGATCTTACAAACAGAAACAAATACTACCCAATGACAATATTGTTAACCAAATTTTATTGTAAGACATAGGTACTATTTATCATGAGTTTATTATCTGTCAGGCACTATGCTAAGAAATGATTTTTTTCTATTATATCATTTGGTTTTTACAACCACAATATGAGGTGAATTATAAAATAGCTTATATTTATGTTCTGTTTATCATGTTTCAGGCACAGTTCTCAGTGCTTCTATATATTATTCCATTTAATAATCACAAAATATTGCAAATAAATCATACACCTTTGCCATTATTGACATTTTACAGATAAGTCAACATTGGCATAAAGAACTTAAGCAACTAACCTGATCACACGACTTTGCAATGGTGGAACCAAATCTCAAACTTAGGAAGCCTGCCTCCAAACTACTCTTCACCACTGTGTTTATTGCTCTCCAATAAATACATCCTCCAGTAGAACCTAGTAAGCAATGTTAGTGATGAACAAAAACTGCCTTTCATTCTTTCCCCTCTCCAGTTTACAAATTAAGAAGCTGAAAGAAAAAAATTAAGCATCCTATCAGAGATCACATTATGAAATGTGAAGCTGGACTCAAACCAGCCTTACTTTCACATTTAGTGTTTTGTTTTATTTTGTTGTATTCTTTTCCTTTTACCACAGCTGCCTTTTACACATTCATGTGCAAACCGAAATAAACAGTCAGACTTTGGCAGACAAATGTCTTGATTATATACATGGTAGTTTTTGTGAAGATACTTTAGATTCAGAACATTTCCAAAACAAATTTATTCTCCTGTTTTATGTGCCCTGGACAGAAATTCCACAAAAATGCTAAAACCTCCAATCCAGAAGTTATCTAGGCTAAATGTGCACACTCTTTAACAGTAATATATTCCTTCTTGAGTATTTATGAACAATATTAAAGCAAGATATTGCAAAAGCTTTAAAACAGTGACATAAATTTTAAAAACAGTGATTTGAGTGATATGGCTCTTAAGTTTTAAACTACCTTCATATAGAGGCTGCATTAGAAAGTTGTTCTCTTGTTTATTTTCTAGAAAACAATCAGTGAACTCTCAGACATTAGGGAAGAGTCATTTTACTGCAGAGTGGCTGAACTGTCAAATCTACAACTTGTCTTATGATTGGCTGGATGAAGTTTGTTTCCCTCAACCCTCAAAAGGAGCTCAAAAGGAGCTCCTTGAAAGCAAGGCTCGTGTCCTATTTGTCCTTGCATTCCTAGTGCTCTGTTCATATAAACCTGTCCCTATCTGCCTTGCTCTCATTTCAGTCATATCTGCCCTGTTTACCTGTGTTCTGAAACTTATGCCCTTTCATCATTGCAAAGACCACACTGTATCAAATATGCTCCTGCTCATGCACGTTCCTCTGGTTCTTCCCTAAAGCTTTAAACACACCATGCTCTGTTCATAATAAATGGTAATAACAACAGCCAAGCCACATAATTCTCTTAACATGAAGCCCTCCTTAGCAAGTACACTATTTCTTTTCTTTCAAAGCCAACAGTCTTAGAAAAATAACCCATTTTTCTCATCATCACTTTTAACACATAACTGTCTGACTTCACCCACAACCAGCCCAATAAAACTGACGTAATTATGATTGCATGGTTATTTGTAACCACACTATACCTACATTAGATGGATGAACAGTATTCAATTTTTATTACTGATGTTTGAACCAGTCAACATGTAACAAGCTTCTCTTTCATGACCAAGTTCTGAAACATTTGAGAAAATAGGACATGGGTCAGTGAAAATGGAGATTAAAATATCAGCATTATCACCTACAGTATCTAAATTGAAGGACATGGATTCTGTGTGCAGTCAAATAGGCTTTCTAACACCTCCATGAATCAGATGTATCCCAAGCTGTAAGCCTCTCAAACAGGGATAAGAATTTATGCCGTGGCAGAGAATAGAAGGTGAGACCTATCTGCAGATTCCTTTTTCCAACTCACTTTTCTCTAGGGAAAGAAAAGCCAGGGTCACTTTAAGAGCTATTTCTTCACATGGAATCATGAGATCAGGGATAAAAGATGTTCTTTTGTAACACTTTTCTTACTTGAGCTCTTTGTATAGTTCAGCCTATACAAAAAGGCTACAGCCTAAAACTACAGCCTTTAGTTACAAAAACTACAGCCTAAAGCAAAATGGATTTTCTCAGATACCACAGTACTGTGCAATACCACAGTACTGTGCAATCCACAATTGGTTGAAGTGACTGATGTAGACAAACCGCAGATGCAGAGGACCAACCATAAGTTATAATTGGATTTTCAGCTGCATGGAGGATGAGTCCCCCTAACCCCTGCATTGTTCAAGGGTCAACTGTACATGTGACAGAATTACCATATACGTGCATCCTTAGTCACTCAGTCATGTCTCTTTGTGACCCCATGGACTGTAACCTCCCAGGGTCCTCTGTCCATGGAATTTTTTGGGAAAGAATATTGAAGTGGATTGCCCTTTCCTCCTCCAGGGGATCTTCCAGACTCAGGAACTGAACCCGGGTCTCCTGCATTTCCTGCATTGGCAGGCATATTCTTTACTAACATGCCACCTGGGAAGCCCAAATTATCATATGCTCACCATTAAACTTTTCTTCTTCCTTAGCCTATCTTTTAATTGTAATTGCTAACATCTTTTGTTGTTTCTTGTCAAACGCTTCATAAGTTTTTATATTTAACTCTTTAAATGAGTTGTTCTTTAAGTTTCCATTCTCTTTTCATCTTACACACCGTATGCTGTCCTTAGGTCCTTACCTACTCATTAGTTTATCTCCCAGTCTTATGCTCTTGATTCTAAAATAAATATCTCTAGCCCAGATCTCTTTTCAGGGATTAAAAGAGATGAGCTAAACCATCTGTTAAAGAGCTCTTGGGAATAAATCATAAACAATGCAAATTCAGAGTGCATACCTGAACTCATCATCTTTCCTCTGAAATTACTTCTAGTTAATAGCACTGAAATTTGCATATTGCCCATTTAAGAAACTCAAACATTGTCTTTTTCTACTTCTTTTTTGTCTTATAAATCTTATATTTCCAGTGTGTCATGTATTTTTACCTTCTTTTATATCTCTTCTTGAAATTTTAATTCAGGCCTTTACTTGCATTTTGATAAGTACAATAGAATTTATATTTGTATTTCCCTCTAATCAGTTTTCTAAATGATCTATAGAATAAACTTTTTCAAATATGAATCTGGTTTTATTGTGTTCATGCTCAGTGCATGAAGCCTCAGGTAATTTGGCCCAAAAGGACAAGGTCAATAAGTTGGTGAAAACAAGCTGGTTGACCAGTATAATTTTATTGAAACTAAGATTTAGTTAAAAATAGAGATCTTCAGATCTTTTTTTCCCAAGTGTTGCAAATATTATAGCCAATGGTGTATTATATGCCTATTTTTAATTTGCTAATATGATTTTGGTAGTTTTGTTTTCCTGAAAGTGTTTCTCAAATCAATTATTTTTATTGTCACTGTATATAAAATTTCAAAATTTGAAATCAATATAAATATTCCAAAATAGTAAAAATTATTAGAGAGCCTAATACCATAAAAAAAAGAAAAAGCTTAAAAAGTAAACTAGTGTTTGTAAATATCAGCTTAATAGTAGGGAATTAGTTGAATAATAAGGAATTGGTTATAAAACAATAAGCATTTGAAAAAGATCTGCCTCAAATATACACAGAACACTCTTAAAACAAAATAAGGTACTAACAGAGAAGTTGTTTTCTGGTTAGTAGGTAACTTCTTTTTGTTGGCTTTTCTAATTAAAAAAAAAATTTTTTTATGATGAATTTAATTTTAAATGAACTTAGTAGTAAATAAAAATTATTCAAAGAAATTTGAAGTAAAGAAAGGAGTCTGGAGTTTTCTAAATTGTTTTTAGAAACTTATTTTTGTCAGCCTGGCAATGTTTAAATAATCTTAAAAATATTCAAAATGGAAATTTACAATTTCTAGTTCATTTTTTAAGCTTCTGCTTCTTCTTCAATTTTTTTTTTTTTGGTATTACAGTGACTACTTTGTAATCTGCCACAATCTATAACTAGCTTTTTATTGTCAAATAATTGTTTCTCACATTTCTGTATAAAAACAATGCATAGCAAGAATAACTGTTGAGGAATACATTAAAAATATAACTGGATTCCCACTTAGATCAGGAACAAGGCAAGAATGTTCTTTTTCACTACTCCTTTTCAATATTGTACTGGAAATCCTAACCAATGAGATGAGAACGAGATGAGATGAGAAAAGGAAATAAAAGATGCTCAGATTGGGAAGGAAGAAATAAAACAGTTTTGTTTACAAATGATATGAGTGTCTATGTAGAAAATATATATAAGACTTGGATGAATTTTTGAAGCAGTGAACAAATAAATAAGTAATATTTTATTGAATCATTGAGTGATTAATTAATTAATACCTGATTAATTTTGGGTACAAGTAGAAATATAGCTGTGAAGATTAAGCTTGGTTCCAAAGAACTCTTCCATATATCATTACTTTTATTTAAAAAAATTTTTTGCCTATAAAGGGAAATCCTTCCTCTATATCCCTTTCTCAGAGAAAACTTGCTCTTTGTTGAAAAACTGTCTGATCTTCACTTCTTAAAATGCATTTCAAAAGCAGTGGTTGACACTGGAGCTCTATTGATATAGATGGGTAAGAGAAGAGTTTAAACTTCTCAATGATGTATAGACTTAATTTTCCTTTTAACAATTAAAACAGCCTTCATCTATTCTTATTATTATATCCAATCAAGCATTTGGATAAAGTAATCCTTTAGTGAACAGCAAATCAAAATGAAGTGAAAGTATATTTGACTACAAAAATTACACCTAAACACACTATTAATATATAATTAATGACTGACAAGTTGACTCTTCAGGTTCAAATAGTGGTAGAACTCAACCTTAAAACACTAATAATTTCATCCCCTTTCTCACTTCCCAAAAATGTTGACTTTCCTGAGCTCTTATTGTCTTAGTATGCATGTCAGAGGCAGAAACAGTTACTAATAGAGCTTGCACTCTCTCACACCAAATAAAACCATAATTGTCAACAACCATCAGCAGTTTAGCAGAAAGAAATTAGAACACCAAAAATAGTCATCACTATTTTAATTTTATTCATTAGGGAAAACAAGAAGTTTTTTATATGTGGCTTTTTTCAGTGCTGTTCTGCAATGTTGCCAAAATTTTACCTTTTTCAGGGAAATCAGAACTAACAAGGATTTAGACCTTCATTTAGGAAACTAAATGAATGTTCCAATGTTATTTCTATAATGGCTGATAGATGAAGTGGCAGCTGTCAACAAAAAACAAAACAAAAAAAACCTCTCTAATTCTTCAGTGTAGTGTCTATTCAGCAGTTGAACACAAGACACTGCTTGAAGCTCATAATGGCTGCCAAAAGTTTCATTGCTTTGATATTGCCTTTGTCTTTGAAAAACAATTTTCCCCAGGCATGGTCAGTAACAGAAACACAGTTTTTTCTTTTCTACTAGACAGAATCCAAGCTGCTCCCTGTGAAGAGAACATATTACCCAGCTCAGAGAGGAGTACATCTCAGAGACATTCTCATCAAAAGGGAATTATGCTTTTTGATCAAATGCATCTTCAAGGTCAAACATGTTACAGTTAAAATAGAGAAAAAGGAAATGACACATATATTGGATGCCAAAAATTCTCTTGGTAAAATTACCCTGTTTCTAAGAATTTGAAAATTTGGGGTTCTGTTGTTTAAGTCAAACTGAGCATTTTATACATGTGACAGCAAGCCTATTTTTTCCTTCTTAGATAAGATTGTACAATTTTTTTTTTCATAGAGGAGAATTACAGTCCCTATGAATACTTACTGTGAGCCAACATTCTACCTTCTAAAACATAATCGTAACAATATTTCAACCTTTCTCTTGAAAACTTTTGACTCTGGTATGGGGAAAACCAGAGTGTTAATCTTTTTATCATGTATTCAGTAAAGGGAGCTCTTTGTTTTGTACCAAAAACTTTGCTTTTTGTATTAAAGGCTCTGAAAATTTTGTCAATGAAAAATTGATTTTGATTTCCTAGAATCTTATTATACTTAATTAGAGGAGATAAAACCTTTTGGGAGAAAGAGTTGAGCAGGGGCTGGAGCAAAGGCTGTGGTCCCATCCTTGAAAGTCAGTGAGGAGAATGTGGGTGTAGAGGACCAAATTGAATGAGGTTTAGTGTCTACTCTAAAATGAAAATCTTTGGGCATGCATTGGGTAGTTATTTAGTGAGATTTTTCCCTACTAAAGCTTTTTATCTTTTATTTGTTTATCAATGAAAATTATTCAATAAACTTTTAATAGAGCACAGTTCTGCTTGAAAGATTTCTATATAGTATTATGTCATTTGAAAATTCTTATAAATCTCTGTAAGAAGCAATCATTTATCTAGATAAGTTGACCTCCAGGATCTACTTTTATATTTTCCACTACCATAAATAAATGAAAAGAGACAATGCTGACTACAATAAAAGTTGACTTCATAAAAAAAATTACCTATTTTACCTTTTATCTCAAGTCATGAAATATTCATTATTCATTTAGCTTTAACCATTTTTCTTTGGTTACAGTATATTTTATTTAACAAAAGCTATTTAGAGTCCTAGCAATTATATATATATAACTGTCTGGGACAAGATCAGCAGACTCTTTTTAAGGGATTTAATAAATCTGCTTATTATGTTGATACATATTAAGCCAAAAGTTTAGTTCCTTTGCTAAGAAACTTTACTATACCAAAACCCCAGAAGTTAATATATCATTCAGCTGCCAGGAACATACACACATTTACCAAGTTCACAAAATTAGTATATAAAACCAAGATGATGATTTATGCTTGTAAAGTAAGATGTATCACTACCCACAGATAGAAATATCTAACTTAGTATGTATGTCTTTTATATGGTCAACTCCTAAACATATCACATACGACATATCTCTAAACATATCACAACTCCATATTGTCATATCTTCAAGTGTGTTACTGAGGTTTTCTTTGCACAGAATATTCTTCAGAGGGAGATTTCGAGATTGAATTTTGATCACATAACTCTCCTGCTCAAATGCTCTAACCAGGATAATGTCTGCTCCTTAATTTAGTTTTCTATGAACCAGTTTGATTTGGTTTCTACCTGACTCTCTAGAATTATCTTTCACAAGTCCTTACCACATTGGCAGTCTACTTACAGAATACTGATCTTTTAGTTTCTTGAAAATATTTTGCTATTTCTCAACTAAAAATCTTTGCCCATGTTATTCCCCCTCATGGTCTCACTATACTCTTTCCCCTTCACCTGTCTAGCTATTATCTCAGTTCAGGTTAATGGAATTTCTCCAAAAAGTATTCCCTGATCCCATTTTTTAAAAATATAAATACATTACATGTCCCTGAAATAAGCTCACCATAATCTCTAATTCTCTTGTCATAGTACCCATCACACTTTATGTGCTTGCTTAACTGTCTATGTTCCTCACTAAAACATAAGCTCAGTGAGGGTGGGGACAATAGCTGTTTTGTTTATTTTTCTTGTCACCTATCATGATTTCCAGCATTATGGAAATATATTTCAATATTGAGTGAATAAAGAAACATTTTCAGTGGCAGTTTCTAATTTTAAAATGATGATTTTTAACACTCCATGATAGAGAATCAAAAGTTCAGCCTGAAAACTCATCATTGTTATTTACTTGCTAAGTCATGTCAGACTCTTATGTGACCCCATAGACTGCAGCCCACCAGGCTCCTCTGTCCATGGGATTCTCTGCATTCTCATGGTCATACTCTCTCTATAAAAATTGGACTTTGACCTCCCTGGCAATCCAGTGGTTAACATTCCACACTTCCACTGCAGGGGCTGTGGGTTCTATCCTTGGTTAGGGAACTAAGATCCTGCATGTTGCATGGTGTAGCCAAAAATAATAATAAGTAAATAAAGGACTTCCATGATGATTCAAATGATAATCCTGATCTAGAGACTGGACAATAAATGTACCAAGGAGATGAAGATATCTTTAAATACATCCAAGTAAGATAGCCTGCTGCAACTATTTGACCATGTGTGCTGAACAAGTCAGATCACTGGCTAAGGTGCTCTTTCTCCTCTTTAGTATTTAGAAGGGCCTAGGGAAAGTTTACTTCTGTGTTTCTCTCTCATATACACTTTCTATCTATATGATTCACCTGCTGGCTAACATAGTCCTTCTTTAATTATTTAGGAATTGTGACTCTATTCTCAGAGGCAACCTACATCATGCCTCCAGAGGCAGAGGGAAAATGTTACTTTTTGCATTAGAACTGGCCAATGAATATATCAAATAAAAATTATTGAATAAATTAATTAAAAAAGTAGCCATTGTTTATAACAATGGAGAAGTTACATTAGATCAATAAACATCTGAAATTCAAGATCACGTGGGAGTTTTGTAAAAATACAGATGTCTAGTCTTCATTCTTTGAGATTTTCATTCTCTAAATAATGAAATGATCAAGGAATTTATGGAAATCAATAAGCTTAAAAAGACTTTTTAATTTTTTTCTTTACTTAATAAATATAATATCTAGATAGTATATGTTGGTCATCCTCACTTTTATTATCTCACCATAAGATTCTTTTGATTAGATGTGTTAAGAAACAGCTATTTCCTTAAATGAAACATGCTAGCTTTCAATGTTTACAGTACCATGTATGTTTGTGCATATTTATTTACACAACTGCACATGAATAGATATGCTTATTCTCCTTCTGTAGAACTGGCAGATTTTGTTGTGTCCCTGATGGCTTCACTCTAATCTCTTTACTGGCAACACATTCTTATCAGATATTTCACAGAGCATTTCATTTACAACCCTACAAAACAGAGTCCTCACATTGATTTGAGGACTCTAAAAACTAGATTGTGAAAAATTTTCAACTTGAATGAAAATAGTTTTAATAAACTTTATAGTTTAGGCCACAATTACATCACTTAGTTTTTCTCCATAACCAGTATCTAGAAATACTTATAAATCTGAAAGTTAGTTAAATTATGTCAAAAAAATGCTATCTTAGTAAAAATATGTAACTGAAATATTTTCTATCAGGTACAGACTGTTGTAACAATGTGCAGGGTTTTAAAAATATATAGATTATTCAATACATATTCATTATGTTTCCTCTATGTATTAGGTGCTGTGGAAGAAATTGCAGATTCCTGGAGTAAACAAAGCAGATATGATACCCATCTTCATAGATCATACAGTCCAGTATGTAACATGGTTGTTAAGTAAATTTATATTTATAATTATGATACCTGCTATGCAAGAAAAGATCAGAGTAACTATTCATCAAAAGTCCTATAAAAGAATTATACAATATGTGACGTTTTGTGACTTTTCATCGCTTAGCGTGATGTCTTCAAAGTTTATTCATGTGTTAGCATGTATCAGTACTTCTTCCCTTTTTATTGCTAAATAATATTCCATTGTATAGCTATGACATATTTTATTGATAGCATTTTTGCTGCCCTCTTTGGTAGAAGCATGCCCTCTCTGCAATCTAAAGCATCTTGACCCAAAGTGCCTGGGGTTGCAGAGATGTGCAAATTCTCTAAGCAGGTTCACTGGGCATGAAGAGAGTTACTTCTACTTTCATACTGTGGTTCTTGAACTCATGTATTCTACCCATTAAACATACAACAGCATATAATTGTCAGTGATTTAGGGCATATACTATTTCTTGGGGGATGGTTTCCTATTCTCTTAGAGTCTTCTCTCCAAGGTTGCAGCTCTAAAGGTTTATCATTTTGTCAACTGCAACTTCTAAGCAGTATGATATGTGAAATGGCTCATGAATCCTCTGGCTATGTGCCCACTGCTGAATCTAAAACAGATCACTGTCCCAAATTATATATGATGGAGGATACTATGATGACGAATCAAGCACTCTGACAGCCTTGGGTAAGTGGTGCTGGAGAAGGCCTTGTGGGAAGAATAAGCAAACAAGATGATTTGCCATCCCTTGCAGGATATGTGGGTTCAATGTAATCAGCCTGTCACCAAATGACTAGTTGTTCTTAGGGATGCTGACATTTTTGGTCTACCTTGTTGAGAAGTTTAGCAATAGCAATAGAAGTTTGGTAATAGCAATAACTACAATGGCCTTGGTGAATGATAGCTTATGTTGTTACATCTATTCCCACACCCCATTCATGCTGCCATGGGCCAATCCACAGTGTTGAGGTGGATCATGAAAGTATTTGGCTGATATCAACTGCCTATTGTTACATCTACTTGGTTGTTTGAGAAACCTTCAGTGGCTTTCTGGAGATCTGTTAGTATGCGATGTAAGATCTTCACACTCTGTGCTCAGTATAATGGATTTATTTACATGCCTCTTCCCTAGGATTTTTTGTTCTCAATTTTCCAATTATTTTTATTCCAGATTTCCGGACCCACTAAACACTGCCTATTAGTCTTTGTATAGTCTTGCTTCATGCCGCTTTCCACACAAAGTGGATGAACAGGTGCATCTTCCAAAGCTATAGCATTTGGGAAGTTTTTGCTCAATGTTGCTTTTCGAGTGCTGTGATATTGAAAACATACTCTGTTGTACCCATTCCTGAGCTAAATATTTTGTCAACAAAGTCAAACTTTTCCTTTTCCATCAGTTGGTCATTAGGGATACTCTCCTTCCTGACTTGTCTCATAAGCTTGAGTTGAAGATAAATGCAAGAAAAATGTCAAGTTCTCTGGGCCATCTGCTTATGCATTTTACTTGTGCTTTCTAACTCTGTTCATGTCTAATCCAAGATGTACCATCCCATCTTATTATAAACTGCTGTTTGGCTGGCACAAGTTTATCACTTTGTGTAAATATAACAGAGTTCAGTTCAGTTCAGTTGCTCAGTCGTGTCCAACTCTTTGCGACCCCATGACTGTGGCATGACAGGCTTCCCTGTCCATCACCAACTAATGGAGCTTGCTCAAACTCATGTCCCATAAGTTGGTGATGCCATCCAACCATCTCATCCTCTGTCCCCTTCTGTTCCTGTCTTCAATCTTTCCAAGTATCAGGGTCTTTTCCAAGGAGTCAGTTCTTCACATCGGGTGGCCAAAGTATTGGAGCTTCAGCTTCAGGATCAGTTCTTCCAATGAATATTCAGGCCGGATTTCCTTTAGGATTCCCTCCTTTAGGATTGACAAGTTTGATCTCCTTGCAGTCCAAGGGACTCTCAAGAGTCTTCTCCAATACTACAGTTCAAAAGCATCAGTTCTTCAGTGCTCAGCCTTTCTGATGGTCCAACTCTCACATCCATACATGACTACTAGAAAATTTGACAGAATTCAGATTATAAAGAAAAGCTTCAAGTGCATCTTTTCTATTATCTTATAGTCAGGCACCCCTTCTCTACTAAGACCCATTAGGAATGAAAGACCTCGTATTTAAATGGATATTCTCTTTGGAAAGGGCATGGTCATGCAAATAACCTACAGTGAGGTACTTGTGGGACTAATTCCTGTAAAAGAGTGAACAAAGCAAGATTTGTCAGAGAAAGAAGTTAAACTGTAGTGAAGTTACAAAAATGAACTCAGCTAACCTCTCGGGGATGTCTGAGCCTGAGATTTTTAGAGATATTCCAAATTAAAGAAAGGGCTTTTGTCTTTGTACCTACACATCAACTCATTACTGAAAGCTGAATTCCCCGAGGAAGGAAGGGCATTATCCTTGGGCAAAGTAGTCATGGAGAGTGCCTCAGTTACGGAATTGGGGGAAATGAGTTCCAGGATCCTGAGGGAGTGATCTGGATTGTGTACCAAAACTTTTGCTTCTAAATAGGTGTAGAATAAACATCATCATCTATATTTGGTATTTTTCTCTTCTTTCTATTGAATTTTTAAAGTTCTGCATGGTGTACGCCTAGGTAAAGGCTTTAGTAGTTCCATCTTTCAAATATCCAAACTTTTGGCCACACTTTTAAAGCAATTTATTCCTAGAGAAATTAGAGAATATAGCAAGCAGGACAAGGAAGGGAAAGAAGCCCACCAAGACTGTGGGTCAGGCACAGTTCCACAGAGGTTTGCTTCTCCTGATCTTGGAGGGTGACTCTAGTGTGAATTACACTTCAGATGATGGAATTGCAGTTTCAAAGTTCCATACCCTGAAATCATCGGTTAACTGGGTCATAACTCCCAGGCTTCTAGCTCTGTACTGTGAGGTCAAATAGGTCCAGCAACCTCTGTAGAGCACCCTAAAGAAAATCAAAGATGTAGGCCACAAAAAGCAAAAGCTCCTCAAAGAAAGAAGGGGCCACATTTACAGAGCCAAAAGGAGATAGAAAGGAATCTAAATTGAACACCAACAGTGTTTGCTACAGGGAGTGGTATGGGAGCAACCACTTTAAAAAATGGTATGTAACCTAAATCGCCTTTTTAATTTTAACTCTCTTTTCTGTTTTTTGCTTCTTACTCTCTAACATTTGCAAATATTAGAATATTCAATTATCCCTATCTTTTCATGTTGAACAGAGTGATAATTTCTTTTGCTTAGAGTATTTTAATTTCACTTTTTTCCAAGCTGATGTAGAAAATAAATGCTATTTTGATATTGATTAGATTCATTGATTTTGGAAATTGGTGAACAACTATGAAATATCTTAGGTGTCAAGATATCAAATAAAGGCCTGAACTACTTGGAAACATTTCAGTTTTTAATGTGGAATGCATAAGATGCCAAGACTTTATAAAAGATGAAACTGTAAAGAACAATCACCTCTAAATAAAGGAGAATGTTACATTTATAGGCTGATTCCTTCATATCTCTTGCTAATTTCTCATCTGCTTGATTTAGGATGTCTCTTGTTATAGTACTTGGGGGAGAATGGAAGTTAGAATAAGACAGCAAAATGCCAAAATGAAAGAAAAGTGTGTGTGTGTGTGTGTGTGTGTGTGTCTGTGTGTGTGTGTCTGTGTGTGTGTGTGTGTGTGTGTGTGTGTGTGTGTTATATGTTTTAGTCAAAAGGTAGTTCTTTGAGTCAGGCAGGAGATTCCATAGACTTGTTTCCATTAATTAGCAAATTTCAGGTCATAGAATATTTTATGATTTTGCAAGTCAATCCAGATCCATCTTCTGTTTCTAATCCATGGAGCCTCAAAACTATGGTAGGGTTCTGATACTTTTATCAGGATAACTAAAGCATTGCTTCTTGTTAAAGCCTTTGACTAACCTTAAAGCATATTCATAGTCATTCTTTAGAAGAATTTTCTTTTTTCTGCCTATATCATACAATTTTCACTTAATAAATTAAGTAATAATTCACAACAAGCAACTCATTCTTGTACCAAACATGTACATATTCATTCAAAGCATGAATATGTTGTGTTTCTTTCTGAAGATTTTCTGAAAGGCATTCATTAACCTACAGCTCTCCCTATTAAAGTCTTCAATAACTTTTCATTGCTGTCAGGAAAAATGACGACCTATACAGTTTTCTTACCATCTAGGCTCTGCCTGATTCTCCAGTTTCTTTTTTGTACTTTTCTCTATGGGGCCCAAACTTCACGTATGCCAAGCACATTTACACAGTTTTCCAGATGGATCACACTTTGTCCTATATGTACTTATACTATAGTGAAAGTGAAGTCGTTCAGTCATGTCCAACTCTTTGCGATCCCATGGACTGTAGCCTGCCAGGCTCCTCTGTCCATGGGATTCTCCAGGCAAGAATACTGGAGTGGGTTGCCATTTATACTACACATACACATAAATATAATATATAAATATAAAATCATATAGTATAAAGGCATGTATATTATGTATATATACACATAATATATATAGTTAATTTCCATTTTTCATAGTTCATCACTGTACTGACTCCTATTTTTCAGAACTTATTTCATGTCCAAAGTACATGTTCAAAGCTTTCTCTAACTTGTTCCCTTCGAGGATGAGTTGAGACTCCTCCCATTTTTCCATATGTAGGGTTAACACTGCATATATTCTACTGTTTTGCATGTGTTCATTATTTGTGTCTCTCTCCTGTCATAATTCATCAAGAGAATTTTTATGGATTATTTAAAATTTTCCAGTCCAAGTGCTTGGGTTATGAAGATGAATAAAATAGTCCCTGTTCTCTAGTAACTCCAAAAGTAATACTATCTATCATATCATAAAATAAATAAGTATAAAATAAATATCCATGAGTCTATTATTACAGATAAAAATGATTAAATAAATTAAAAACAAGACTAATGGAAAAACCTCTTGAACCCCCAATCTCTTGAATCTCTGAATTTCAGTTCAGTTCAGTCACTCAGTCATGTCCGACTCTTTGTGACCCCATGAATTGCAGCACTCCAGGCCTCCCTGTTCATCACCAACTTCCAGAGTTCACTCAGACTCACGTCCATCAAGTCAGTGATGCCATCCAGCCAGCTCATCCTCGGTCGTCCCTTTCTTCTCCTGCCCCCAATCCCTCCCAGCATCAGAGTCTTTTCCAATGAGTCAACTCTTCACTTAAGGTGGCCAAAGTACTGGAGCTTCAGCTTTAGCATCATTCCTTCCAAAGAAATCCCAGGGCTGATCTCCTTTAGAATGGACTGGTTGGATCTCCTTGCAGTCCAAGGGACTCTCACGAGTCTTCTCCAACACCACAGTTCAAAAGCATCAATTCTTTGGCACTCAGCCTTCTTCACAGTCCAACTCTCACATCCATACATGACTACTGGAAAAACCATAGCCTTGACTAGACGGACCTTTGTTGAATTTGGAGCGCCTCAATTTCCAAATAATATATTTAGATACCCACCTCCTCTTTAAGAAGCTATGCCATAACTCTCTAGCTCTTACCAAAGGGATGCCTCTAGTGACTTCTTTTAAAGATAAGAAGGAAAAGGGAAAAAGAATAACTTCACAGTGAAGAAGCCTGACAAACACTAAACTCTACCTTCTCCAGGTGATCAAGGTCAGCATCAATAGTGATTGCAGGAATCCTTAATACAATGTGATGATAATGGCATGCAATCTCAGTCTAATCATGGGAGAAATATCTGACAAACACCAGTTGAGTGACATTCTACCTAATGCCTGAGCAGTATTTCTCAAAACTGTGAAATCAAGGGCAAAGTTGGAAAAAGTGTCACAATCAGGAGGAAAGTAAGATGCGATGACTGAATGTAATGTGGTATACTGTATGTGATCTTGGAATAGAAAGAAAAAGTACATTACACTAAAAACTCAGGAAGTTTGAAGAAAGTATGGGTTTAAGTTAATAATAAAATGTAAACATTGTCTCATTATTTGGAGAAATATGCCATACTAATGTCAGATGTTAGCAATATGGGAAACTTGGTTTGGGATATATGGAAATTCTCTACTGTATTCATTTTTTTTTTCTGGAAATATACAATTATTATAAAATTAAAGGTTTATTTTTAAAAGTCACTATTTCTTCTCTCACCTACCGCTTTGCCAATTGTAAAGAACAAGACTTTAGTGGTTGCCCTAAATATGAATCATTAAATGCTATTCTTATCAAAGAGTGAACACCTGCTAAGGGAGGCCATGAGTTTGATTACAATTTCAGAATTTTGGCTTCCCTACCCATTATACCAAAAAAGGGAAACTTAAGCACTATTATTTTTTTTAAAAATCACTAAACAGAATAAGTATTAATTTTAGTAGATTATTCCATTTCTTGTATTTCTCAAATAATCTGTAACTGTACTGTCCACTCTAGCCACACCCTTTGGATTCCCTTTATGTAATTGTATGAAATAAAAATATAATCTCTTTCCATATAAGTTGTAAGCTAGATCTGCAAGATTCTTCTATCATTTTATTTCTAAGATTAGATGATTCTGAAATTCTAAAATTGTGAAGAAATTTGACTAGTCAAAAACATGTATGGATAAAGGACAATGCTTTTTGTCTAGTTGTTATTTGATTTGCAAGACACCCTTATTGATATTCGCTTTCCTAATGATCTTTGTTTTCAAATTATTTTTGGATAGGATTTTCTTGTATTTACCATATTGTTTTCTTTTTTCCCCTAAGTTCAAATACAAGTGATATACTTTTTGTCTTTTAAACTTCATATTATGTGAATATAACACAGAATGGGAACCTGAAATTTAAAAAAAAGAATGATTCAGTTATTGAAAAATAGGACCATTTTTTATATATCTGAATCTGTGCCTGAGATTGTTGTTGACTGAATACCCCTTTTTGTGCTATGATAATTATTATTTCAAGAAGTGGGAATAAGAGGATGTAATAAACAAAATAGAGTTGTGTCCTAGGAGTTAAGGTAGGGGTTTCAAGTTCTGGGGCTTTCATGCATCAAATATTTGATCAAATCAAGATTTAAATGTACTCAACTACAAAATGGAATGATCACTTTAAATAATTTCTAGAATCCTTCCTGGATTTAACCTACTTTTGAAACACAATTAATAGCCAAAACTCAAGTGTAAAGGTGTTTGAAAAATGAGCCAAACTTATGTGAAATTCTCATGGTAACTCTTTCCCATAACCAACTCATATTCACATAAAGGGCCTGAGTTCTTCCATCAGGGTTGTTATTTCATTTTTGTATTATATTATGTTAGTGTTAATGTAACTCAGTAATTAAGTAAATTGGAAAGCATAATTTGGATATCAAATAGAGAGAATAGAGACCTCTTAATCACTATTTTTAAATGAGCTTCAGAAATAATTTCAAGAGAACTGTGACCTTTTAAAAAGAATTCTACTGTGTGTAAAAAATAGAGACACAAAGATTCTTTCCCTCTTTCACTTCATCTCTCTTTAACACTAATTTTCTCTGCCTATTTGGCTGGTATGACTGCATTAATTTCCTGAGGCTGATGTAATGAAACACCACAAATGGTGGGGTAGATTAAATTAAGATAAGTTTATTGTCTCACAGTTCTGGATGCTAGATTTCCAAAAAGTAGGGCCAGGCTCCCTCTGAAATGTGTAGGGCAAAATCTTTCCTTGCTTCTGCCAAGCTTCTGGAGATGGCCATCCATCCTTGGCATTTCTTGCTTTGCAGCTAAATCCACTCCAATTTCTACCTCTGTCATCAAATGATATTCTCCCTCTGTTTTGGTTTCTTCTTTCTTATAAAGACACTGGGTATATTGTGTTAAGGGCTCACCTTTCACTGGTATGATCTCTCTTATTGAAATTACTGATTACATTTGCAATGACTATTTCTAAATGTTACCTTCTGAGATGGTGGTGGTTAGGATTCGGTATATCTTTTGTGGGAGTGAACAATTCAACTCATAACAATAATACAATACAGATTAAATATGCACAGAAACTCAAACATGGAATCATTCCAAAATCACATTTTAAGTATAACAAGCATAGTCCATGTGATTGATCGATGCAAGGATACGATAATGGCAGCTCAGTGTAACTTTAAAATCAAGTAAACAAGGAATAAGCTTGGGGAAATGGTGAAGAGATTATTTCTAGATAAATAAGCATCATATCATGATGCTTCCCAGGAAGCAATTATATATTAAGGTGTCATTTGCACTCATGGGAAATAATAGGAAACCATTTGGTGTTCTTATTTTTCCAGCACATCTTATATGCATATGGTATATTCATGTAGTTTTCTGAAACATCATGGAATGGATAGCACCTGTGACATTCAGATAAATAAGAGTTGGGCATTAGGGCATGCTATTTGCTGCCCGTGGCTCAGTTGATGACTATGTAAATGATTCACTGGCATGGCATCCTGTTAGTAATTTTTGATAAACATGTGGTCCCTGAGTATTTTAATATACACCACCAGAATGCATTAACCTCTAAAACAATTCCATTTTCATTAGCTCTCAGACTGGAGCCACCTAATTTAGACATTAAGATAAGGTATTGGAAGTTTTTAACAATTACTCTTTTTAATCGCCATTGTGGCTTTTATCAATGTTTCAGCATATAACTTGTTTTGTGAAGTATTTATCTTAAAATAAATTTTAAAAAATTAACATATATTATCCAAGACATTTTGTTTTAATCTGTTTTTTTTTTAAATTTTGAGCTGAATTATCTATTCAAATAAAACTCCTCAATAAGCAGCATTTATGAATACATTGTTTAATTCTCATACATTTTGGTAAAAAACATATTTCACAAAATTTACTATCCTAACCATTTCAATATACAGTCAGTAAAGTAAGTCCAATTTCATTGTTTTGCAAACTAAATATTATGTTTTGCAAATTCTGCATTTTCTTATGCTAATTTGTTTTGTGTATGTGTGTACAAATTGCCATTTGATAGTTTTTTTAGAAATCTATATCAACAGGTACACACCATGTGTATTATATGATAGAAGAGATTGCTTAGGCTAGTTATTTCCATGTCCTTTTGCAATACTACGGGATCTATTCAACTATTTATTGTTTTGTTGTTTTTAGTTGCTAAATTGGGTCCGACTCTTTTGCGACTGCATAGACTGTTGCCTTGGAGAAGAAAATGGCAACCCACTCCTGTATTCTTGCCTAGAGAATCCTGTGGACAGAGGAGCCTGGTGGGCTGCTGTCCATAGCGTTGTACAAAGGCGACTATGCAGCAGTGACTTAGCAGCCGCAGCAGCAGCAGCAGACTATTGCCTGCCAAGCTCCTCTGTCCATGAGATTTCCCAGGCAAGAATACTGGAGTGGGTCGCTATTTCCTTCTCCAGGGGAATCTTCCCCACCCAGGGATCCAACCCTATGTCTCTTGCATTGGCAGGAGAATTCTTTACCACTGAACCACAAAGGAAGCCCTAGTAGAGTTAAAATTCCTTTAAACACACTGTGAATGATAATTCATTTTATAAAGCCCAGGCAACTTCTCACTTATTAACACATGTTTCTTTGAAACCACTGGGGTGGGAGCTGAAGGCACAACTAGAAAATAATTAGGATCTTTGTAGGGTCTGTGGCATTTTTTATTTAAATGGAGATTGTGTTCCTATTGGCAAATTTAGTACCACCTCGATCATAGCCATAAAGCCCCATATTCTAAAGCACAGAAAATTTAATATTTATCTTAATTTTAAAACAAGTTTAAATTAATATTATGTACATTTACATATAATAAATGGGAATTGATCTTACTATAAATTTGCTTCAAATTTTTGTTAAATGTTCTATAAACTATCATGTTTATAATAAGCAATAGTTAAATAAAGTAAGGTTATATCCTGTCTTAGAATATTAACATATTTTTGCCAATTATTCAAAGGACCTGTAACTCTTAAAAATAAACAATATCTCAAAGATTTGCATCAATATTATTTTTTCTTTTAAATTTCTTATAGTAATAATAGCTAAGCAAAATATTGGCTCAATCATAAAGTTTATTCAGGGAAAAAACCCAAATGAACTTTTTGGGTAACCCAGTATTTCTGTTAACTTTAGAGTTGCCTGCAGAATATTGCAGAATTACTTCTATCATGAAACACTTTATATCTACCAGAAAGACTTATAAGTAGCTGCCTGGTCATCTATCAGGACTATTAAAGAAAAACTTCCTTGTAGCACTGTGAAAGTTACTTGGAGTTTTATGCTGATGCCACTGACTCAGTTTCAATGTGACCTTGAGCAATTTACTCAAATTTTGAAGTTCGCTTTGTCCTGATTTGTAAAAGGGAGTGACTCTGAGTCTCTGATTTCCAAAAATTCTAAGCAGTTCACACACCCTGTGAATAAGTTACAAAATTTTTAAAGTTGTCCTAGTATAATACCCTATCCATATGTTCACATTTGTGCTTTAACCTGAAAGGTTTAGAAAATTTTGAAAGTACAGAGATTTTTGGTTTGATTGCAAGAGTGGAATGTATATGTGAAGCTTTTCAAGATAGTTTACACCTGCCAAAATTCACATGTTTTATTTTCATGGAGTTTCTCCTTTTGATTTTAAATCCTAGTAATATTTACTAGGGAAAAATCATACAAAAAAATCCTCTTTAACAACGAATATCCCAACCAATAGACTTTCATGAATAATTTTAATTTCATTTTCTTAGCTTTTGAGATATATTATACAAATTAAAGAAGTAAAAATTGTAATGATAATTGCATTTAACCATTCTTAATGTCACAAAATTTCTTGAATTTAATTTCATATCATATCCTATCAATGTGAAAGTCATGCTTAATATTGCTTCTAGGAGCATTAATGAACATTTGTTTCAATAATATGTCTTGTTTATGCTTATCAAATATGATAGGAAATTATATGATTTTCTATTTGTAATTTCTGTAAGTATAAACACAAAATTTCCTCTGGTAATCATTTTCAGCTTAATATAATCCCTCTAAAAGAGTATTATTTTAAAAGTACAGTATTAAAGTAACCTATTGTATAAGATTATGCTTTAATATGTTTGATACAGTCAATATGTATTATGTTGAATCTTAACCATAAAATTTTGAAATTATAATCTGGAAAAAGTGTATGTACACATACATATATATGATACATAATTATATGCATAATTATATATATATTATATACATGTTTATATGCATGACCATGTATTTCTTTCTGTATATATATGATCAGTTTAATGCTGGCCATTTTCCTAACAATACAGAACACTGCCAATGCAGCATCTTTGTCTATTAATTTAACTCAGTAGGTAGCTATATTTACACAGATGTGAGCCTATAAGACAATAAACCTCAAAAGTAAGTAGGACTTTTATTTGGAATAGCTCTTATATCAGAGCTCTATTTAGTTTGAACTATTTGTCAAATAATAGAGGAAAAAAATGAATCTGGAACAGAGTTAAACTGATGATTCATGGGCTGAGTTCTATACACAGATGCATTTTTTTGTCTTCATGGTTTATTCAAAGAGTTATTTAAAAAATTTTCCTGCTGCTGCTGCTAAGGCACTTCAGTTGTGTCCGACCCTGCGACCCCATAGACGGCAGCTCACCAGGCTCCCCCGTCCCTGGGATTCTCCAGGCAAGAACACTGGAGTGGGTTGCCATTTCCTTCTCCAATGCGTGAAAGTGAAAGCGAAGTCTCTCAGTCATGTCCGACTCTTAGCGACCCCATGAACCGCAGTCCAGCAGGCTCCTCAGTCCATGGGATTTTCCAGGCAAGAATACTGAAGTGGGTCGCCATTGCCTCCTCCGAAAAAAAAATTTCCTAGTCTAAGGTTAACCATAAATCATTAGTAGCATGAAGGCAGTTCCCACATGCAAAAAATTTGCTGTAGTTGTTCCACTTGCAAGGAAACTGCTTTCTAGACGACCCTCAGTTCAGTTCAGTTCAGTCGCTCAGTCCTGTCCGACTCTTTGCGACCCCATGAATCGCAGGAAGCCAAGTCTCCCTGTCCATCACCGACTCCCGGAGTTCACCCAAACTCTTGTCCGTGGAGATGGTGATGCCATCCAGCCATCTCATCCTCTGTCGTCCCCTTCTCCTCCTGCCCCCAATCCCTCCCAGCATCAGAGTCTTTTCCAATAAGTCAACTCTTCACATGAGGTGGCCAAAGTATTGGAGTTTCAGCTTCAACATCAGTCCCTCCAATGAATATTCAGGACTGATTTCCTTTAGGATGGACTGGTTGGATCTCCTTGGAGTCTAAGGGACTCTCAAGAGTCTTCTCCAAAACCACAGTTCAAAAGCATCAATTCTTCAGTGCTCAGCTTTCTTCACAGTCCAACTCTCACATCCATTCATAACCACTGGAAAAACCATAGCCTTGACTAGACAGACCTTTGTTGGCAAAGTAATGTCTCTGCTTTTGAATATGCTATCTAGGTTGGTCATAACTTTCCTTCGAAGGAATAAGCGTCTTTTAATTTCATGGCTGCAATCACCATCTGCAGTGATTTTGGACCCCCCAGAAATAAAATCTGACACTGTTTCCACTGCTTCCCCATCTATTTTCCATGAAGTGATGGGACCAGATGCTTAGTCTGATTCACCCAGTTACATTACTCTCTGGTTCATGGATCTTTTAATCCATTCATTACAGTTTATTCTTCCTCTTCACTGCTTCTTGAGCACTGCTTATCAATGTCATGATCTCTTAGTTATTAGTGCAATTGAAAACCTACCAGGGGCATAAGCTTCTATCTCAGTTTTTTGCTTGTTTTTTTTTTTTTTTTTACGCTCATCTTAGCCCTAATCCTTTTCTCTTCACTTTTCTGAGCATATTCAAAGACAAAATTGTCATCGAGTCCATGCTTGTACTTATTGCTGCATGCATGCTAAGTCATCTCCGTTATGTCCAACTTTTTGTGACACCATGGATTGAGGCCCACCAGGCTCCTCTGTCCATGGGATTCTCCAGGTAAAAATACAGGAATGGGTTGCTATGCCCTCCTCCAGGGGATCTTCCTGACCCAGGGATCAAACCTGCATCTCTTATGTGTCCTGCATTGGCAGGAGGGTTCTTTGCCACTTGTGCTACCTGGGAAGCATGTTACTGCATAACAGGCCAGTAAATCGAGAGATGAGGTGCTGGAAAACGAACAGTGACTTTATTCAGAAAGCCAGCAGATTGAGAAGACTGTGCAATAGTGTCCCAAAGCACCGTTTAACCCAAGTTTAATTCAAGATTCTTTTATACTAAAATGGGAGGAGGTGTGGTTGCTACTGCAAATTGTACCAGACCTCAGAGGGAAAATGATAATCTCTCTTATTTAGCCGTCCTCTTAGATCTGGCCACAATGTTTCTGTAAACCTCCAACAAGACAATTGTTATTTTCCATTCTGTAACTTTTTATCTCTTTAGGAATGCAAAAGTGTCATATCTTCAAAGTTCAAGTCTGGAAGGCAGATTCTTGAGACTTGGTCATCATGTATATTTCAGTCTATAAACAACATTATCTTACAGATATGCAGAGTCAGCAAGGCTAAGCACAGGGCAACAGATCACAAAGTTTAGAGCTGGGGAAATAGATTCAATATAGATTCAGGGTTTATATATATATATATATATATATATATATAATCATGACTAAATTTTACTAAACTTATATTTAAAAAAAAAATATATAAATCACCTAAACTTGAAAATGGAGAAGGGGAAGAACATAACCCCATACTCTTAGGGAGGTTGGTTTGAAGGGAAAATCATGGCAGTGAAAGAAAATAATAGGAAAGAGTGAAGGAAGGAAAAAAGGAACTCTAAATGTCTTCCCCATCAAAGTATAAAGAATATTCTTCAGATCTCTAGGAATAAACAACAATAACAGTAATTAGAACTAGAAACCAGGCTTTAAAGGCTGTAACAAACTAAATGTGATAAGAAATGGGTCACAAGGGCTATATTCCTATATCGCTTAAAGATTAGCAAAAACAAAGCCAATGAAAATGTATACACAAAGATACAGCTCTATTTACTCATCCTGCCCCACCTTTTCCATTAGAGTAAAATGGAAATTCCCAATTATCTGAATCCAATATTTAGCAGGGCTTGACATTAGACACATTCAGTAGATAATCAGGCATTCATATTCATTTTGCATATACGAGAGCATTTGAATAATGTGTAATACTTTTGAATTCAGTTCCTTCATATAAAGGATCCATTTATGAAGAAAACTGATTTTTTGAGAACTTGTGTTTAAACATGTACATCATTTAAAATAATAAGTATCAATACATAACTAATTAGCTTACAGGGAGGAAAGAGTGATATATTCAAGAGAGATATTAAAATTACATTCAGGCTTCCTATTTGCCATTATCAGAATAACAAATACCTTTTCTTTGTTTTTTTTTTTTTTTATAGAAAATCTGGCTCTCAGTTGACAAGACCTACTCGACAATTCCATACAATCTAATTTCTGAAATTTGAGTTAAATTGCTCAGTCTTTCTGAAAGAATTGTCTTAAAGGAATTTTTCTCAAGATTCAGGGGACTTATATAATAATTACATTTGAATCAATTTTAAAACTGAACAAAATGATTATTAAAAATTTGAAAGAAAAAGCAAATTTAAGCCAATTAGTTTGAGAATGACTATTTAACCAATATTGATCACATTCAGTTCAGTTCAGTTCAGTCGCTCATTCATGTTCGACTCTGCGACCCCATGGATTACAGCACACCAGGCCTCCCTGCCCAGTGTCAACTTCTGGAGTCTACTCAGACTCATGTCCATTGACTTGGTGATGCCATCCAACCATCTCATCCTCTGTCGTCCCCTTCTCCTCCTACCCTCAATCTTTCCCAGCATCAGGGTCATTTCAAATGAGGCAATTCTTCACATCAGGTGGCCAAAGTATTGGAGTTTCAGCTTCAGCATCAGTCCTTCCAAAGAATATTAAGGACTGATTTCCTTTAGGATGGATTGTTTGGATCTCCTTGCAGTCCAAGGGACTCTCAAGAGTCTTCCCCAGCACTGCAGTTCAGAAGCATCAGTTCTTCAGCGCTCAGCTTTCTGTATAGTCCAACTCTCACATTCATACATAACTACTGAAAAAACCGTAGATTTCAGTAGATGGACCTTTGTTGGCAAAGTAATGACTCTGCTCTTTAATATGCTGTCTAGGTTGGTCATAGCTTTTCATCCAAGGAGGAACTGTCTTTTAACTTCATGGCGGCAGTCACCATCTGCAGTGATTTTGGAATCGCTAAAAGTGAAGCCTGCCACTGTTTCTATTGTTTCCCCATGTATTTGCCATGAAATGATGGGACCAGATGTCATCATCTTAGTTTTCTAAATGTTGAGATAAAGCCAACTTTTTCACTCTCCTCTTTCACTTTCATCAAGAGGCACTTTAGTTCTTCTTCACTTTCTGCCATAAGAGTGGTGTCACTGCATATCTGAGGTTATTGATATTTTTCCCGGCAATCTTAATTCCAGCTTGTGCTTCTTCCAGCCCAGCATTTCTCATGATGTCCTCTGCATAGAAGTTAAATAAGCAGGGTGACAATATACAGCCTTGACCTAATCCTTTTCTGATTTGGAACCAGTCTGTTGTTCCATGTCCAGTTCTAACTTTTGCCTCTTGACCAGCATACAGATTCTCAGGAGGCATGTAAAATGGTCTGGAATTCCCATCTCCTTAAGAATTTTCCACAGTTTGTTGTGAACCACAAAGTCAAAAGCTTTGGCATAGCCAATAAAGCAGAAATTGATGTTCTAGAACTCTCTTGCTTTTTCAATGATCCAATGGATGTTGGCAATGTGATCTCTGGTTCCTCTGCCTTTTGCAAATCAAGTGTGGACATCTGAAAGTTCATGGTTCATGTACTACTGAGCCTGGCTTGGAGAATTTTGAGCATTACTTTACTAGCGTATGAGATGAGTGCAATTATGTGGTAGTTTGAGCATTCTTTGGCACTGTCTTTTTTTGGGATTGGAATGAAAACTGACCTTTTCCAGTCCTGTGGCCACTACTGAGTTTTCCAAATTTGGTGGCATATTGAGTGCAGTACTTTCACAGTGTCATCTTTTAGGATTTGAAACAGCTCTACTGGAATTCTATCACATCCACTGGCTTTGTTCATAATAATGCTTCCTAAGACCCACTTGACTTCGCATTCCAGGATGTCTGCTTCTAGGTGAGTGATCATACCATTTTGATTATCTGGGTTGTGAAGATCTTTTTTGTATAGTTCTGTGTATTCTTGCCATCTCTTCGTAATATCTTCTGCTTCTGTTAGGTCCATACCATTTCTATCCTTTATTGTGCCCATCTTTGCATGAAATGTTCCCTTTGTATCTCTAGTTTTCTTGAAGAGATCTCTAGTCTTTCCCATTCTGTTATTTTCCTCCGTTTCTTTGCATTGATCACTAAGGAAGGCTTCTTATCTCTCCTTCCTATTCTTTTGAACTCTACATTCAAATGGGTATATCTTTCATTTTGTCCTTTGCCTTTTGCTTCTCTTCTTTTCACAGCTATTTGTAAGGCCTCCTCAGCAACCATTTTTCCTTTTTGCACTTCTTTTTCTTGGGGTAGGTTTGATCCTACCTCCTATACAATGTCACGAACCTCTGCCCATAGTTCTTCAGGCACTCTGTCATATCTAATCCCTTGAATCTATTTCTCACTTCCACTGTATAATCATAAGGGATTTGATTTAGGTCATACCTGAATGGTCTAGTGGTTGTCCCCACTTTCTTCACTTTAATTCTGAATTTGGCAATAAGGATTTCATGATCTGAGCCACAGTCAACTCCTGGTCTTGTTTTTGCTGACTGTATGGACCTTCTCCCTCAGAAGGCAATGGCAACCCATTCCAGTACTATTGCCTGGTAAATCCCAGGGATGGAGGATCCTCGTGGGCTGCAATCCATGGGGTCGTGAATTGTCGGACATGACTGAGCGACATCAGTTTCGCTTTTCGTTTTCCTGCATTGGAGAAGGAAATGGCAACTCACTCCAGTGTTCTTGCCTGGAGCATCCCAGGAACAGAGGAGCCTGGTAGGCTGCCGTTTATGGGGTTGCATAGAGTCAGACACTACTGAAGCGACTTAGCAGCAGCAGCAGCATGCAGCTTCTCCATCTTTGCCTGCAAAGAATATAATCAGTCTGGTTTTGGTATTGACTATCTGATGATGTCTATGTGTAGAGTCGTCTCTTGTGTTGTTGGAAGAGAGTGTTTGCTATGACCAGTGTGTTCTCTTGGCAAAACTCTTTTAGCTTTTGTCCTGCTTCATTCTGTACTCTAAGGCCAAATTTACCTGTTCCTCCAGGTATTTCTTGATTTCCTACTTTTGCATTGCAGTCCTCTATAATAAAAAGGACATCTTTTGGGTGTGTTAATTCTAGAAGGTCTTGTAGGTCTTCATAGAACCATTCAACTTCAGCTTATTCAGTATTATGGCCAGGGTATAGACTTGGAGTACTGTGATATTGAATGATTTTCCTTGGAAATGAGCAGAGATCATTCTGCTCTTTTTGAGATGCATCCAAATACTGCATTTTGGGCTCTTTTGTTGACTGTGATGGTTACTCCATTTCTTCTAAAGGATTCTTGCCAACAGTAGTAGATATAGTGATCATCTGAGTTAAATTCATCCAGTCCAGTCCATTTTAGTTTGCTGATTCCTAAAATGTTAATGTTCACTCTTGCCATCTCCTGTTTGACCACTTTCAATTTGCCTTGATTTGTGGGTCTAAGATTCCAGGTTCCTATGCAATATTGCTCTTTATAGCATCAGAACATGGCCCCATCCATCAGAACAAAACCCAGTTTCCCCCTCAGTCAGTCTCTCCCATCAGGAAGCTTCCATAGCCCTTTATCCTTCTCCACCAGAGGGAAGACAGACTGAAAACCACAATCACAGGAAACTAACCATTCTGATCACATGGACCACAGCCTTGTCTAAATCAATGAAATTATGAGCCATGCTGTGTAGGGCCACCCAAGACAGATGGGTCATGGTGGAGAGTTATGACAAAATGTGGTTCACTTAAGAAGGGAATGGCAATCCACTTCAGTATTCTTGCCTTGAGAACCCCATGAACAGTGTGAAAAGGCAAAATAATAGAACACTGAAAGATGAACTCCCCAGTCAATAGGTGCCCAATATGCTCCTGGAGATCAGTGGAGAAATAACTCCAGAAAGTATTGATTTCATTATCCTGAATAAATTACCAATAAAGACAATCAGGGCTTATTTAGTGTGTTCTAAACACTTTTAAGCTATAGATAAGAACTTTATCTCTGAAAACAGTAAAATTAGGATAGTTTATAGCTTAACAGTAGCTGACTTTTACTCTTTAACCACCCTGCGCTGCTGCTGTTGCTAAGTCGCTTCAGTTGTGTCCAACTCTGTGCGACCCCATAGACGGCAGCCCACCAGGCTCCCCGTCCCTGAGATTCTCCAGGCAAGAACACTGGAGTGGGTTGCCATTTCCTTCTCCAATGCATGAAAGTGAAAAGTGAAAGTAAAGTCGCTCAGTTATGTCCGACTCTTAGCCACCCCATGGACTGCAGCCTACCAGGCTCCTCCATCCATGGGATTTTCCAGGCAAGAGTACTGGAGTGGGGTGCCATTGCCCTACATACATTTAAAGTTGTATTTTCCATTTGGTCTACTTCTTTTCATGTTGCAGATATATCCTTCCTTTACATAGAATAGGCTTCTTATCCTCCATCTATAGGAATCTCAAGGGAGCCCTAGCTCAGCATATTCTGAGAAACTGTCTATTCTTCTCTATTCAAATCTTACTGTGTCACCACCTCTATCTGACTCCAGAGCATGTGAACTAATACCTTAGTGACAGGTGTCTTTGTCAATGTCAGTCACTACATGAAACCCCAGATTTCCAGGTCATTATTTCTCTACATCTAATCAATGTTTTTCAAATCTGACCAATCATAAGAATCACCCATAGACTTGTTAAAACATAGATTTCTGAGCTCAACTCTTGGAAATTCTGACTTAGTAAGTAATGCAGATGTTTCCAGTCCATAGACAACATTTTGAGACTGCTGAATCTGTGTTCTGTCTGTTCCCATTTTTCACTGTTCCTCAGCTTCTAGGTTGAGTCCTTTCCAATATGCTCTTTGACCCTTCAGTTCAGTCTCTCAGTCGTGTCTGACTCTTTGCGACCCCATGAATCACAGCAAGCCAGGCCTCCCTGTCCATCACCTGCTCCTAGAGTTCACCCAAACTCATGTGCATAGAGTCGGTAATGCCATCCAGCCATCTCATCCTCTGTCGTCCCCTTCTCCTCCTGCCCCCAATCCCTCCCAGCATCAGGGTCTTTTCCAATGAGTCAGCTCGTCACATGAGGTGGCCAAAGTATTGGAATTTCAGCCTCACCATCAGTCCTTCCAATGAACACCCAAGACTGGTCTCCTTTAGGATGCACTGGTTGGATCTCCTTGCAGTCCAAGGGACTCACAGAGTCTTCTCCAGCACCACAGTTCAAAAGCATCAATTCTTCAGTGCTCAGCTTTCTTCACAGTCCAACTCTCACATCCATATATGACCAGTTGAAAAACCATAGCCTTGACTAGACGGACTTTTGTTGGCAAAGTAATATCTCTGCTTTTTAATATGCTATCTAGGTTGGTCATAACTTTCCTTCCAAGGAGTAAGTGTCTTTTAATTTCATGGCTACAATCACCATCTACAGTGATTTTGGAGCCCCCCAAAATAAAGTCTGATGATGTTTCCACTGCTTCCCCATCTATTTCCCATGAAGTGATGGGACCAGATGCCATGATCTTCGTTTTCTGAATGTTGATCTTTAGGCCAACTTTTCACTCTCATCTTTCACTTTCATCAAGAGGCTTTTTAGTTCCTCTTCACTTTCTTCCATAAGGGTGGTGTCATCTCCTTATCTGAGGTTATTGATATTTCTCCTGGAAATCTTGATTCCAGCTTGTGGCCCATCAGAAAAATTCTTATAGCTTCAACTTCTATGAATGTTTCTTCTGTATATTTACTTTGACATTCAAAAATACTTTTGTCACTGTTTTCAAAAAAATGTGGGCTCTTTCAATATGTACTTTCAAACCTTTTTCTAATTATTTCAGTGAACTTTTCCTTAATTAAAGATTTTTGCATTTGTTTTCCATCCTTTCTTCCTCAGAGATTGCTATTATATGCAGCAATCTTGCTACATATAGCAATCAATTGTTATTATATGCTATTGTATGTAGAATCTTCACCTATTAGTCACGTTTTATTTGTTTGTTTTTTAAAAAAACTCTATTGAGATATAATTCACTTACCATACATTTCACCCATTTAAAATTTATAAACTAATGATTTTTAGCATATTTTCAGATATTTGAAATAACTGCCATGGTCAGTTTAAGAGTACTTGAATCTCCTCAAAAAGAAACCCATGTCCTGCAGTTGTTACTTCCTTGGGGTGTAGTTAAGGAGAGCTTTTCTAACCTCACAGAGCTTCCTCTTCTCTTGATTTCATAGAGTGTCTGAAGATACAATAGTTTATTCTCTGAGTTTTCTGATCCATTCCTATTTCTCAGCTTTATCTTGGCCTTCTTTTCCTTTTGTATGTTGCGCTTTCTCCTCAATTTTGATCTATTGCCAGCTATTTCCTATTGGCTTAGGGATCTGTCTGAGAAGGATTTCTAGTTAGATATTTTCTGGAGTTGAAATAGGCTACATGACTCCAGCTCCATCAGACCTATCCGTGGGCTTTTTGTACTTAACTATTTCTAGATTTTAAGTAAGGTAAAGCCATTCTCATTTTCAGTGACTGTTCCTTATTTGGTGTGTAATGCTTTCCAGTGAATACTTGTGTCTATTGGAGAGTTTCCTGTTAGATGTCCCATCGCTTTCTTCTACTTCTTGCTACTCTTGCTACTACACAGACAATGAAAGTACAGTATACAGGACTTATGTTAGTGGTGTTTGTTCCTACCTGCTTATCTTTTGAAATTTATCAATATATTTAATGGTTATCTTTGACAGTAACATTGTCCAAGGGTTTTTGGTTTGCTCGTAATTTCTCTCTGGCTTTTGTTTTATTATTTGATATAAATTCTGTAATCCAGTTATTAATTGTTTGATATGGGAGCAAGAGTCGTACTTAAAAATAACTAGATAAAAGAGTTGAATAAGTTCTAGAGGTATTTGTTGATGATCATAGCCAGAAAGTTAATAATTTACTAATACATAAAAATTATACAATCATTTTATAACAATTTTAATTAATTTTAGGCTTTGTCATGCTTTTCTTTTTTATGCTTATAATTAATCCAATAACTCATCAGATTCTGTCATATTACCAATTTGTTTCTGTTCTTTACAAAACTAAGTTAAATAAACTCGATTATGAGTTTGACAAAGCTAAGTTAAATAAACTTAATTATGAATTAATCTATTTTATTTGTTCTGCCTTTCATTTTGGCAATTTTTTTATTTACAGTTTAGGGAAAATATCTTTAGACTATTTCCCCTTCATTTTTGTTACATGAAACTACATCTTAATACCTTATCAAAATTTATTTTAAATTTTTTCAATAATTGGGGAGGAAAAAATTTCCCTTCTTCTAGGTTATTTCAATTCAGTTCAGTTCAGTCACTCAGTCATGTCTGACTCTTTGTGATCCCATGAACGCAGCACACCAGGCCTCCTTGTCCATCACCAACTCCCAGAGTCCACCCAAACCCATGTCCATCGAGTCAGTGATACCATCCAACCATCTCATCCTCTGTCATCCCCTTCTCCTCCTGCCCTCAATCTTTCCCAGCACCGGGGTCTTTTCAAATGAGTCAGCTCTTTGCATCAGGTGGCCAAAGTATTGGAGTTTCAGCTTTAGCATCAGTCCTTCCAATGAACACCCAGGACTGATCTCCTTTAGAATGGACTGGCTGGATCTCCTTGCAGTCCAAGGGACTCTCAAGAGTCTTGTCCAACACCACAGTTCAAAAGCATCAATTCTTCAGTGCTCAGCTTTCTTTATAGTCCAACTCTCACATCCATACATGACCACTGGAATAAATCATAGCCTTGACTAAACAGACCTTCGTTAGCAAAGTAATATCTCTGTTTTTAAATATGCTGTCTAGGTTGGTCATAACTTTCCTTCCAAGGAGTAAGTGTCTTTTAATGTCATGGCTTCAATCGCCATCTGCAGTGATTTTGCAGTCCCCCAAAATAAAGTCAGCCACTGTTTCCATTGTGTCCCCATCTATTTGCCATGAAGTGATGTGATGGGACCAGATGCCATTATCTTAGTTTTTTGAATGTTGAGCTTTAAGCAACTTTTTCACTCTCTTCTTTCACTTTCATCAAAAGGCTCTTTAGTTCTTCTCCACTTTCTGCCATAAGGGTGGTGTCATCTGCATATCTGAGGTTATTGATATTTCTCCTGGCAATCTTGATTCAAGCCTGTGCTTCCTCCAGCCCAGCATTTCTCATGATGTACTCTGAGTATAAGTTAAATAAGAAGGATGACAATATACAGCCTTGACATACTCCTTTTCCTATTTGGAACCAGTCTGTTGTTCCATGTCCAGTTCTAACTGTTGCTTCCTGACCTGCATACAAATTTCCCAGGAGGCAGGTCAGGTAGTCCGGTATTCCCATCTCTTTCAGAATTTTACACAGTTTATTGTGGTTATTTGGCAGGCTTAATAACTAAATTGACATAAAAGAGAGTAAAAGGAAAAACAATCATTTAATTTCATATGTCCAGAAGCCCCACAAAGATATGAGATTCCAAGGCAGTCAGGCAATTGAATTTTATAAACCATCCTGAGTTAAGGAAAGGCATGAGGTCTTGAGGTTCAAAAGGAAAGAAGACAATTCACAGGAAGATGAGAAGAGTAAATGTTAGATAAATAATTTGTCTTTGATATACAGATAAGTCTTTTAGATATAGAAAGTTATTTCTGGTAATAGTTCTCTTCCTGACACATACTTCCTTTCTGAATTCTTTTAAGCAGTTAAGGGGGAAGATAAAAAGCTTTTCCTGAGTCTGCTTGGTTTTGATTGTCTTTAGCTCAAAATAATCCACAGGACAACGTGGCACATTTTGGGATGTATATTTTACTCCTTTTAACTTCTAAAATTTAAGAGATTTAGATAGATTCTTAACTTCCCTAACATCTTTTATCTATTAAATAGTACTAAAATTCCATAGTTCTCAACGTTTCCTCCCCAATGCCACATATGAAGAATAAAATACCCATGAAAGACAGTCCTTCTCTAGATGGTGTTTGAGATGTAAGTGAGAGTGATGTTATTTATTGGGATAACCTTGACCAGACTGTAATTCATAAAAAGTGGATCATTCACAAACTGTGGTACCTTAAATATTGTTTGTAACAAATTACCTGTGATACATCCCTATGACTGATTACAACACACCAATTTGTCACTGCTCTGTAGCTAAAAACCACTGAATGACAAAAAGTTGACCTTTTCAGTGGCTTTCTAAAGGTTTTGTGCAAATCTTACATTTTAAAGGAAGCTTCTCTGTGTTATAAAATGTCATCATAATTTGTCTTCACTGCTGTAGGTATTTTTATTTACTCAGGAGAATTACTTTGCCTTAGGAAGAAGATTTTTGTTCCTGGTATTCTTTAACTTCACTAGAGAGCAATTTTTACAGAATGCCCTTCTAGACTTTATAACTTTATAAACATAAACTTATTAACATACAGTTTTCCTTTGGTAACAGAACAGTCATTTATAGCTGACAGAGTTTTGTGGCTCTCTTGTTAAGTAATGGTATTGAAAATAAGTGTTTTTTTCTGGTGCTACTATTCTCTGACTGCTCTTTAACTTAAAAAAAAAAAAAAAGAAAGAAAGAAATGTATTGAGATACACTTAAGACTTCATCTACCCGTTTTTTAATCAATGAAAACCATTATTCTAATGTCTAAATAATACTTGGTTCAGAAGATACTTGAGATAAAACTTCTAGCCTATAATCACATTATGTTTATCATCAATTTTTATTTAGTGTTTGATTAAGGGCTAGAGCAGGCAGAAATAATACAACCCATTACTCTTTGGAAAATGAAAATTGTTTTGAATTATGAAATTAAGATTTATCTCCCAAATAATTTGTACATTTTGAAAGAGAGTCATCAGAATTTGACCACCCTCACCCTATGGTTCTCAGTTACAAGCCACACAGAAATGGCTTTGGCTGTGTTTATTAGAAAATTAATTTATCAAAATAATATGTTGTAGCTCAAAAAAGATTCTAAAAGATTGAGCACCCTGGTGTACCTCAAATTAAACTGCAGACCTAGTATAGTGAGGGTGCAGTTCTTTAGTAGCAACACACACCCTAACTTGATAACACTTCCACTGTCCACACTGGACCCTGAATGTTGTGACAGCAAAACTCCCAGTCCTTCTTTGGGAAATTTGTTGCTGTTTTTACCACTGTGGGTGACATTTAGGAAGCACTAAGTCATTGTTCCTAATTCACAGTACAGGATAGACTTTTAGATTTTACTGGAAGATCTAGGTCTTATGTTCACACTAACGCTACAGAGGAGACTGGGAAAAGTGACTATTCAGAATTTTCAGTTTCTATCATAAGCTTTACCTCTCATGTAGACTTACAAAGTCCCCCAAACATAGATAAGGAAATGGCAACCCACTCCAGGATTCTTGCCTGGAAAATCCCACGAACAGGGGATACTGGTGGGCTACAGTCCATGGGGTCGCAAAGAGTTGGACTGGACTTGGTGATTAAACAACAACACAACAATATAGAGAAGAGGTTTAGATACTGATGAGCGAATTAAAGGAAAAGTATCCCATACAGTGTTTCTCATTTTTTCTGCCAGATGATTTTTTTTAAACAACTCTTTATTTTTCTTTTGTGTTTTACTGGTGTGGATCCTGCAAACACTGATGAAACTGAACAAAAGCTACTACTCCCTGGTCGCCATTTAAAATCTAAAAATGTCCAAGTAATTTCCTTCAGTATTTCAAACTACTTCTATGTACGTCCTGTGTGCCCAAAGAAAACACTGTAATCATTTTCAGAATGTGAATCCCTTAGTCTCTCCTTTGATTCTTTTTAAGAGATATAGAAAGCCCTTCCCAGTGATGGTTGTCTATTCATGAAATAAGTACTTTGATTGTGAACGATTAATCGTCAATCAATGTGCCTTTAAAAACTGTGAAGAAAATGCACTAACCTTTTCAAGTTTCTATCCAGAGCTTGGCCTGGGGGCTCAAGTGATTTAGTAACTTATTTGATTTTCTTTTCCTAAAGTTTAAAAACACAAAATTTCTTTGATTTAGCCTTTTATATTCTCTGTGTTGCTTCCTGGACTCTGATATCTGACAAAATGTCAAATAACTTAGGGAGAAGTTTTATTAAGCGTTGCCTTTATGTCCTGCCACCTGGAGGTGATTCTGGTTCTGATTTAAATCCAGACTTCTGCCAGGATTTGGAAAAGTTCCTGTTTGGCCTTGGGTCATACTCAAGCTGTGTATACTCAAAAGCCTCTGAAAGTTTTGAAATGGAATAGAGGATTCAGTCAGAGATAAAGGCCCTCTGTATGCTTCATTATTGCCTGAAAGAATCTACTGCCACCATCATAGTCTATTAGCAACATTTTCCCTCTTAGGGATACATACCTAACAGAAATGTGTATATTTATTCACAAAATGCATGCATTATAATGTTCTTAGAAATACTATTTATAAGAATCAGAACTGGAAAGAACCTAGATGTTCATCAACAGTACAATAGATAAATTATGTTGTAGTTAGTAAAATGAACACTAAAACAGCGATGAGAATGAACAATTGATACAGTAGCAACATTTGAAAAACACACAAAAAAATTATTTGAGCCAAAGAAGCAAGACAAAAAGATATATATGCTAACAGATTCATCTACTTTTTCTTGAAGTACCAAAATAGGAAAAAATCTAACTCTGCTCACAGAAGTAATGACATTGGCTTCCTCTGGGTGAAAGATAAGTGATTTCAAGGTAATACATGGGAGTTTTTGTTACCAGTCACATATTTCTTCATGTGAGTCCTATTTTCACGGGGATGTTCACTTAGTGCAAAGCTCTTGAGTTCAGTTCCTGGGTTAGGAAGATCTGCTGGAGAAGAGATAGGCTACCCACTCCAGTATTCTTGGGCTTCCCTGGTGACTCAGCTGGTAAAGAATTCACCTGCAATGCGGGAGGCCTGGGTTCAATCCCTGGTTTGGGAAGATACCCTGGAGAAGGGAACAGCTACCCATTCCAGTATTCTGTTCTGGAGAATTCCTGTGTCTCAAAGAGTTGGACATGACTGAGCAACTTTCATTTTCACTTGAGTTGAAAACATAACTTTGTACTTCTTTCAGGTGTATGTTATGCTTCAGTAAAAGTTAAATATCAGTTTTATTAATCTTTAAATAATTCATATGTTTGAATATTGCTTTTTCTCCTTTTTTTACTGAAGGTGCTTTACAATGTTGTGTTAGTTTCAGATGTACAGCATAGTGATTCAGTGTTTTTGCAGATTATATCCATTATAGGTTGTCACAAGTATGCTTTCACTCTTGAAAGTGAAAGTGAAGTCGCTCAGTCATGTCCGACTCTTTGCGACCCCATGGACTGTAGCCTACCAGGCTCCTCTGTCCATGGGATTTTCCAGGCAATAGTACTGGGGTGAGTTGCCATTTCCTTCTCCAGGGGATCTTCCCAACCCAGGGATTGAACCCGGGTCTCCCACATTGTAGACAGACGTTTTACCATCTGAACCACCAGGGAAGTCCTCACACTTAAAGCTGTGGTATTATTCTCTAGATCAGAGGTATTCTGAGATTTTTAAAAAGATATTTGTTTTTAATGTATTTATTTACTTGGCTGAGTCAGGTCTTAGTTGTGGCATTCGGGATCTCCCATCTTAGTTGTGGTATGCAGGATTTTTTAAGCATGTGGGATCTAATTCCCTGACCAGGGATCGAACCCAGAACCCCTATCTTAGTTGCTCAGAGTCTTAGCCATTGGACCACCGGAGAAGTTCCCAGATTCTTTTTTTTTTTTTTTTTTTAATATTGATTCTGACTGTCCTGAACATTATTACCATGCTCTATGTATAGGCAATCCACGCAACTCTATTACTGGGTAGTTATTTAGTAATAAAATGTAAGTTAATCATTTGGGAGTTGTGTCATTTTAAAGTTAAAAAAAATTTTTTTATTTGATTCTCAAAGAAAACTGAAAGGCACACTGCCTGAGAAATATTCAGTATTATAAAAGCACAGAAAGTAGCATTCCTCTACTGCACTTGATTTAATTCAAATTTCTATACTTAATCATATAAATGCCTAATAGTATCACCAGCCTGTGTAAGTGTTAATTGCCATTATTTTAATATGAAGAGGACACTACTGAGTGACTGAGCATGGGCTTAATACCAAACTTCTAATTTATGTTCTTAAAACATACAGCACTTTCCAAATGTATTCCTGTCATACCTCATTGCATTTTCTTGATTAACTGATAGTCTTTCCAGCTAAAATGTAAGCTCCATCATTGTCTATATAATGTCTATCTTATTTACTATTTCATTTTCAATCTTGTACATTAAATAACACATATTAGATATTTAATATTTGGAGATGACTAGATAAAGTAAGCCAACTAGAAGTATTCAAACAGGAACATTTTCCTGACTTTTCTTGAAAAATTTGTACAGTCTTCTAAATTCCAAATCCTGATTACAAGCATGTGACAAAGTGGGGAAATAAAAAAATGCATATATAAATGTGTAGATATTATACCATTATATATAATTTATTAAATTCTCCTATAAGAATTAAAGCATAATTCTAAACATGAAGACTACTGATTTGAAGGAACCTGTAAATAATGAGACAGCAGCAAGTGGAGGAAACACTGGTACACATTTAAAATTAAGGTCAACATTTTTGAGAAGCTGTGTATTTTTGCCATCAATTGTGATTTTCAATATTCTGAGTAAATCCAGAATATTGAGAAAAAATCCATAGTTTACCTTAGAAATGTAAGTTTGAGGTATTAGTTTTTAGCTGGTGAACCATGATTTCAAATCATTGATTTCCTTCAAACGTTATATACATTCTAGCATTTATCTTTGTTCTGTTGAAAAATCTGATAGTGAAAATGATTTACAATTACAGTCAATTTTGGTAAGAATCCCTTGGCCCACAAATTGCATTTGGAAACCTTATAAAATCACTGTTGAGTTGCTTTTTAAAAATTTATATTTGGACTAATTTAGCAACTACAAAATACTAGAGTACCACATAATTTCCTTTTTAAAATTAGACCCAAATGTTTAGAATAACATCAAACTTGTAGAGTTCAGAAATGACTAATTATGTGGTAGAAAGAAAGTAAATAATAATTTTAAAATAAATATATTTAAAGAAAATTTTTTTCTATTTTAAAATCTTTTCTTCATTTTATTCTTCTCTTCAACCCTCTAATATCCCCTTCCTTCCCCCCTTTTCCTTCTTTCTTGCTGTAATTTTCCTTTAATTATAATTTAATTGAGCATTACTATATTCCAGGCACTAAACTAGGCATTTAAAAAGATGCAAGGGTAAGTAAGTCACAGATGCATTTGAAAACTTGAAAGCTTATTATAGGATATAAAACATTGTCCTAACTATATATATAAAATACAATTTTGAAGGTGTTTAATGGAAAAAGAAAGGTGCAGATAAACTTTTAAAAATTGATTTTTTTTGTCCTATATTCCATCTTATCTAAATAAATTTTATGTGTAAAAATACTTGTCAGTTATGTGCTTTAGAGTGCCAGGTTCCTAATGGTACACCAGGATTTATTATCAAGCAAACTCATATTTATTAGGGAAAAAGTTAAAATATAAAGTTTCTACACATTCTCTGTGACTATAAACATTCAAGATTAGAGGAGAAATAAAGTGCAAGGGCAAATGAGATCTTTTTATCTATACAATATTAAATACATATCATGCTTACATGAGTCTTGGCAGTGTTCTGTAGAACAATTCAACCTAATTTTCAAATAACCCTTGGCAGGTAGTATCCTATGAGGTCCTTGAAATTCCTACTGATAATGTTGTCTGAATGTCACATGAAACTGCTGTGCTTAGCTCTCCATTTTATTCCCATCAACTTACTGAATTGCTAGATTCAGAGTCTGAATGTAGCTGTCTGACCCTGAGAAAGCAGGGTAAATGAAATACAGAGATGTCATTGGTTTGAATAAAACATATCTATCCTTAAAAGGCCCATTTATCTCCACTACACAGAAAGATCTCCTGGGCTGAAGAAAGAGCTATAAGCTCATGGACTTGGGTGCTATTTTTTACTCAGTTGCTGGCAAGATAGATGAGAATTTTGTAGATAAGGACTTTAATTTACTGAAAAGAATTTGATGAAGAATTTGTGATGGCTTTCTATGGTGGCAAAAGTATGATATTAAAATTATATACTGATATTTATAAATTTAGAAATGAAATATTAACATCTACATCTTTGTTGGAAGCCCCACTGATAACCCTAACATTGAGAATAGAACCCTCTCCAGCCTTGACTCCAGGAAACGATGGATCTCTGGATGATCAATTTGAGAAAATGGATTCCAGAGACATCAAGCAACATGTAAGTACACCTTGTTATCCTAAAAGGAGATAAAAATAGAACTGTGGAGCATAGTAAAATGCCTATGAACATATGAGTAGGCATCTGCTGATAGATGTGAGATTTACTAAGGAAACAGTATGGAAATAAAGAGTAAAAATTTGAACCCTTCCGGATGTCAGATCAATTGTGGTCTCTTGTTAATAAATAGTCCTTTGAGACCTAAGTTCAGTTTTAATTTCTTTGATGTCTCAAGGACTTAACCTTTGGGTCATAAATAAATCCTGGACCCTCCTGCCTCATCACACACGTCTATTCTTATTTAAGCTTTAGCCAAGATTTCTTCAATATTGCACAAGCCCTTCTTTAATTTGCTGGGTTTTACTCAAGCTAGCAGTCTGCTTTCAGTGTATTTCAGTCTATTTCCAACATAACCACACTCCTTCCTATGATAGCTGACACAAGCTCCATTAGGAAATAAACCCATTCAAATTTTTCATCACTTTTTCCATTCTGATTGTTTTCAGTGTTGCTTCTCTTGAAGATACCTGGTACAATTTTTAAAGAATCATATTTTGGGTTAGAAGCACTATGACAAAAATTCTAAAACACTCTCATGCTGCTATGAGAATAATAAAAAAATTAATTTGAGTAAAATTTTATTGGAGACATAGGATCCATGAAGGGACTGTCTGATAAACTCATTCTTCAATTTGACTCCATTTTTTTTTTCCAAATGCTGTCTTGTGTTTCCTCAAAAGACAATAAATATTTTTGAAATGTACATCTGTGTTTGTTGAAATAGAAAATGCTTACATTTATGAGCTAATAAACAAGCAATGCTCATCAGACTGTGTTTTTTCTCATCTTACTATGTTCAGTGCTCCTTAATGTTTCTCATATTCTTTAGATTAGTAATACAAAACTGAGTTCTAGTCAATGAAAGATATATAAAATGATACATACTACTTCAAGGCTCATAAAAATCCTATGTGTAAAATTCTATTCTATTTTCCTATTGCATGGCAGGTATGGAGACAACATTGAAAATCATAGTGACCAAAATTAAAATGCCAGGTTTCCTAAATGATTCTATGGAACACTATGGCCCTCCCCTACCTAACTGATTCTTTTTGGAAGATGCCGTACCAAAAGGAGCCACATCTGACCCAATAGATATGACTGAACAACAGAACGCCTCTAATATAGTCTTTCAGCTGGAAGCAAGATGGAATTTGGGATCTTCTCCTTCAGAGAGAATTTTCTATGTGTGAAAAGAAAAAGGCAAAAGAAAGATGTGATCATAAGGCAAACCATCGGTGACATAGGTCCCTGAGCTTTGGGGGCTACTTGATATACCAGCATACAGACATATATGGATGTGAGAGCTGGACTGTGAAGAAGGCTGAGCGCCGAAGAATTGATGCTTTTGAACTGTGGTGTTGGAGAAGACTCTTGAGAGTCCCTTGGACTGCAAGGAGATCCAACCAGTCCATTCTGAAGGAGATCAGCCCTGGGATTTCTTTGGAAGGAATGATGCTAAAGCTGAAACTCCAGTACTTTGGCTACTTCATGAGAAGAGTTGACTCATTGGAAAAGACTCTGATGCTGGGAGGGATTGGGGGCAGGAGGAGAAGGGGACGACCGAGGATGAGATGGCTGGATGGCACCATGGACCTGATGGACGTGAGTCTGAGTGAACTCCAGGAGATGGTGAACAGGGAGGCCTGGCGTGCTGCGATTCATGGGGTCGCAAAGAGTTGGACACGACTGAGCGACTGAACTGAACTGAACTGAAAACTAAAATCCTAAAGTAGGGTGCTACTGTAAAAAACCCTCAAACCATACGGTATTGGCATAATTGTCTAAGGGAGCAAAACACAGAGGGAAAATACAGTGATGTGCTGTGCTTAGTTGTTCCATTGTATCCAACTCTTTACAACTCCATGGACTGTAGCCCATCAGGCTCCTCTGTCCAAGGGGATTCTCCAGGCAAGAATATTGGAGTGGGTTGCCGTGCCTTCCTCCAGGCAATCTTCCCAATCCAGGGATCAAACTCAGGTCCTCCACATTGCAGGAGGATTCTTTACTGATTGAGCCACCAGGGAAGCCCAGATGAGCAAAATACAGAGGGGAAATGCAGTGATATATATGTTAATGACATATCAGAATCCTTGATAAATATGTTGCCTCTATTAATTTAGGACTGACTGAAATTATAATGGGTTAATCTTAGTTAAGGCATACGAAATAGAGCTGCGGAAATTTTACACATAGAATTTTTATAAAATAAAATATGAACTGAGGATCTGGTCTCAGATCCATCCTTGCACCATTGATGACTTGAACTTTCTGTGAACTTTATGCTGGTAAAGAATCCACCTGCAATGCAGGAATTCCCAGTTCAATTCCTGGGTCAGGAAGTTCCCCTGGAGAAGGGATAGGCTACTTATTCCAGTATTCTTGGGCTTCCCTGGTGGCACAGATGGTAACAAATCCACCTGCAATGCAAGACCTAGGATTAATCCCTGGGTTGGAAAGATCCCCTGGAAAAGGGAAGAGCAACCAACTCCAGTATTTTATGCTGGAGAATCCCCATGGACAGAGGAGCCTGGCAAGCTAGAGTCCATGGTGTCGGAAAGAGTTGAACACGACTAAGCAAAGGAGATCAGCCCTAGGATTTCTTTGGAAGGAATGATGCTAAGGCTGAAACTCCAGTACTTTGGCCACCTCATGAGAAGTGTTGACTCATTGGAAAAGACTCTGATGCTGGGAGGGATTGGGGGCAGGAGGAGAAGGGGACGACCGAGGATGAGATGGCTGGATGGCATCACTGACTTGATGGACGTGAGTCTGAGTGAACTCCGGGAGTTAGTGATGGATAGGAAGGCCTGGCTTGCTGGGATTCATGGTGTCACAAAGAGTTGGACATGACTGAGCGACTGAACTGAACTGAACTGAACTGAAGCACACACTTAATCCATGTTTCAAAGTTGTTCCTTTAACTATACAACCATTTTGGACCCCAACCAGTCTTTGCTTAAGAAGCACCTTCTTGCCAGTTCATGTACTGTATGACCTTGCAGTTTTTGCCTTTAAGAAAGTGAAAGTGAAAGTTGCTCAGCCCTGTTCCACTCTTTGTGACCCCATGGACTAACTATACAGTCAATGGACTTCTCCAGGCCAGAATGCTAGAGTGAGTGGCCATGCCCTTCTTTAGGGGATTTTCCCAACCCAGTGATCAAACCTGAGTCTCCCGCATTACAGGCAGATTACTAGCTGAGCCAACAGGGAAGCCCTTGTCTTTTTGCTGCTGCTGCTAAGTCGCTTCAGTTGTGTCTGACTCTGTGGGACCCCAGAGATGGCAGCACACTAGTCTCCCCCGTCCCTGGGATTCTCCAGGCAAGAACACTGGAATGGGTTGCCATTTTCTTCTCCAATGTATGAAAGTGAAAGTGAAGTCACTCAGTCGTGTCTGACCCTCAGCGACCCCATGGACTGCAGCCTTCCAGGCTCCTCTGCCCATGGGATTTTCCAGGCAAGAGTACTGGAGTGGGGTGCCATTGCCTTCTCCCCTCCTCCTATTTTGTAGTCTGGAGGAACACAATTCAAGTGCTTCTTGAATCTGTGTCTCCCAAGCAGCAACCCTAACAAACTTAAAATAAATGCCTCTTTATTTCAATCAAGTTTCAGTTTCTGAAAATTTGGTTAACATAATGTTAAAAACAATCTATACACCTATTGAGCTAGCATCTCTAAAGAAATTGACTGGGAAAAAAGAGTTAGTGACTATTGATATTTTCTTTTTAGCAGTTTTTCAACAAGTGATGACTACAGAAGAGAATTACAAATTGAATGGTTTGAAAGCAAAAATAAAGGAAACTGTCTTCTAAACATTGTATAGTAGGCAATAGAGTGGGGAACTTTTTCACTACTAAAGATTCATAAAGACTCAGACTTGGGTCAAAGATTACATGAAAGGTAGCTTTCTCTTGTTCACACCTTATAACATCAATGTTATTTCCAGCCAAATGAGAGAGAGAAGCATAGAGGCAAAGAAGCAAATATAAAGAAAATTTAATTCTTGTGTCTAAAAAGAATTTCAGATGTTTTTCTGGTACATGGAGTAACTTAAACCAAATAACTTCTAAGTCTTAGAAGTACCAGACAAGGTTCACTCAATCCTAGTTTCAGTTATATCCTAAGGGTATCTTATTCCTAACCTGTCACTAAATTTTCAGTGTGGGGTTGCAGGGAGAGCAGATAATCAGCATTATAGATGATGGAATAACACATCTAAATTTTCTGTTTTTTCAGCTGAATGCAAAGGTGAAGTAAAATGTAGAATTTTTTTCTTTCGGTAACAGAAAGACAATATTCTATGTGTGGAATGAAAAGAGCAAAAATATATTTGATGATAGAACGTGGCAGAGAAATCTAGTGCTTGCATGTTTTCCCTCTCCTTTCTAGCCATGTAAACAAAGGGCACTTGTCTTTCAGTTAAATTGGAAACATGTTTCTGAGCTTTGGTGAATGTAATGTGGGTATAAATGTGGTATGCTACTTCTGGGCCTGACACGTAAAAATCTGTCAGATGTTACCCACCACCTATCCCTCCATTCTGTATACTCAGGGTTGGAGTTGAGGAAGATGGCACCACAGGGTGAAATAAACTATGAAATCTGAATAACTGCTTAGCAAAATCCCTTTTCTTTCCTATTCCTCATTATCCAACCTAGACAGAAATGTAACACAAAAAACAAATAAATCTTTGTTTACTTGAGTTAAGCCATTGATATTTGGAGTTTTTCTTTTACATGGTTAGAATACTCTATTTAACACACAGATCTTTACACACATATACACAGGAAATTGAGACTTTCTGAAACATATGACACATATTTATAGTATACATTATATAAAAACTTATTTCAAGTAATGAGTTATAAAGCCCATCTTGTCATCTGAAAAAATAAAAGTGACCCAAACTGTAGGAGAGAAATTTATTGGGAATGAATGGTGTGCAATGATTTAGGAGGAAACTTAAAATATCCCCACTCTCTCTTTCCTGAAGACAATTTAAAAACAGACAGAAAAAAATGCAGAAAAACTCTAGGCTGAGCTTTTGAAACTTATAGGATGGTGTGGTGTATATACCACAGAGTGCTCAATACAAAGAAATTATTTTTAATAAAGGAAAAAAGGAGGGCAGAGATAGGGTATATCATGTAGTACAAATATATAATATAGCAATTGTGGAAATTAGGGTGTCCTTAAAATGCTAGTGACTGAGAGTTCTAGGTACCCAAGAGACATTGGTACAACTGGCCAGGAAGTTAGTGTAGTAAGTCTTAGAGAAATGTTGGAAGATCAAATTGCCAAGATCCATCAGATCATCAAAAAAGCAAGAGAGAAAAACATCTACTTCTGCTTTATTGACTATGCCAAAACCTTTGACTGTGTGGATCACAACAAACTGTGGAAAATTCTGAAAGAGATGGGAATACCAGACCACCTGACCTGCCTCTTGAGAAATCTGTATGCAGGTCAGGAAGCAGCAGTTAGAACTGGACATGGAACAACAGACTGGTTCCAAATCTGGAAAGGAGTACATCAAGGCTGTATATTGTCACCCTGCTTATTTAACTTATATGCAGAGTACATCATGAGAAATGTGGGGCTGGAGGAAACACAAGCTGGAATCAAGATAGCCAGAAGAAATCTCAATAACCTCAGATATGCGGATGACATCACCCTTATGGCAGAAAGCAAAGAAATAAAGAGCCTCTTGATGAAAGTGAAACAGGAGAGTGAAAAAGTTGGCGCATAACTCAACATTCAGAAAACTAAGATCATGGCATCTGGTCCTATCTCTTCATGGAAAATAGATGGGGAAACAATGGAAACAGTGAGAGACTATATTTTGGGGGGCTCCAAAATCACTGCAGATTGTGATTGAAGACATGAAATTAAAAGACGCTTGCTCCTTGGAAGAAAAGTTACCAACCTAGACAGCATATTAAAAAGCAGAGACATTACTTTTCCAACAAAGGTCCATCTAGTCAAAGCTATGGTTTTTCCAGTGGTCATGTATGGATGTGAGAGTTGGACAATAAAGAAAATTGAGTACCAAAGAACTGATGCTTTTGTGGTGTTGGAGAAGACTCTTAAGAGTCTTTGGACAGCAAGGAGATCCAACCAGTCCATCCTAAAGGAAGTCAGTCCTTACTGTCCATTGGAAGGACTGATGCTGAAGCTGAAACTCCAATACTTTGGACAGTTGATGCGAAAAACTGACTCATTCTGGGAAAGAACTGATTCTGGGAAAGATTGAAGGTGGGAAGAGAAGTGGAAGACAGAGGATGAGATGTTTGGATGGTATTACCTACTCAAATGGACATGAGTTTGAGTAAGCTCCAGGAGTTGGTGATGGACAGGGAAGCCTGGTGTGCTGCAGTCCATGGGGTTGTAAAGAGTCAGACATGACTGAGTGACTGAACTGAACTGAACTGATCACTCAATAAGGTATGGAAATGCATAAGTTCAGTTCAGTTCAGTTACTCAGTTGTCTGACTCTTTGCGACGCCATGGACTGCAGCTTGGAAATGCATAGACCCTGGTTAATAGCCCATATCTATCTCCAAACCATGAAAGACCATATAACAGAGGGAAAGACAGAAGTGGAGGGAGTACAGGAGTTCAAGGAAATCCAGGTCCTTCTTAGGGGCTGCTGAAACAGAATTTAGTCAAGAAAAAGGGCTTACATGTGAATTTTTTGGTTTGTTTGCTGCTTTTATTTCACTGTTTCTCCCCCTATGAATATATATTTGACAGAGGTTGCATCTCTGTCACCTCGAATAGCGTTTGGCAGATGGACAGACTCAGTAAGAATGTATTCAATAATTAATAAATATACCCTGTTAGTATGAGTCTCCCCAGTTGTATTCTCATATATGTGTATTTGTTGCTGTTGTTGTTTTTGGTAGAGGGAAGAGAGGTTTCTAAGTGTTAAGAGAAAACAGAACTTGAATATTTTTTTCAAAATTAGAATCTGAAATAACAGTCTTTATAAAACTATGAGTATATTATTACAATTGTGAAAAAATTACTGTAATTTCCTCTTTGTCTTTTTATCACACTATTTAGAAAAGAAATAAAATTAGTTTATTTCAAACTGATGTTTAGAATTTATTATTGTCCTACAGGTATCCACTGATGGATAAGGATAAGAATCTTGTACAAGTTTCCTGATGGCTTGTGGGGAAAACTGGGTCTTGCTCTAGAGGTCAGGGCCATGCTCAGTAAATCTTTAATTCAACTGTCTATTGATGGATGGGGTTGTGCTCTCCCCCTGTTGATTGTTTGGCCTGGAGTGACCTAGTCCTAGAGTCTACAGGCTCTTTGGTAAGGCTAATGGTGAATTCCAAGAGGGTTTATACCAACATGCACCTCCCAGGACTGCTGTGCCCAGTGCCCCTGCCCCTACACCAGGCTACTGTCAATCCAGGCCTCTGCGGGAAACCCTTAAACACTCACAGGCAGGCCTGGTTCAGTCTCTTGTGGGGTCATTGCTCCTTTCCCCTGGGTCCTGGTGCACACAAGGTTTTGTTTGTGCCCTCCAAAAGTCTCTGTTTCCTTCAGTCCTCTGGAAGTTCCATAATCAAATTCTGCTGTCCCTCAAAATCAGTTTCCCTGGGTATTCCCAATCCCTTTGCTTGATCCCCAGGTTGTGAAGTCTGATGTGGGGCCTAGAATCTCTGCAAAAGTGTGAGAACTTCTCTGATATTTTTATTCTTCAGCTTGCGAGTCATTCACCTGGGGGGTGTGGAATTTTATTTCAACCTGATTACATCTCTCCTAGCATCTTGTTGTGGCTTCTCGTTTGACATTAGATGCAGTGAATCTTTCTTTGGTAGGTTCCAACATCCTCCAGTCAATTGTTGTTCAAAAGCTAGTTCCAATTTTGGTGTTCTTGCAGGAGAAGATGAGGGCACGTCTGTCTACTCTGCCATCTTGGTTGTCATCAGAAAGCTTGCATAGGCCTCTTATTCTCCTCTCTCAGAGAGCAAACAGAAGAAGCAAGAAATGCAATCCTACAGGCTCCAGAACAAAAGCCACAATCACAGAAAGCTAAATAAAATGATCACGTGGATCACAGCTTTGTGTAACTCAATGAAGCTATGAACCATGCTATGCAGAGCCACCCAAGATGCATGGGCCATGGTGGAGAGTTCTTTAAAAAAAACAGGTAGTCCTCTGGAGAAGGGAATTACAAACCATGTCTGTATTCTTGCTTCAAGAACCCCATGATCAGTATAAAAAGGTAAAAAGAAAAGATGCTAGAAGATGAGCACCCGAGGTCAGAAGGTATCCAAAATGCTACTGGGTGGGAAAGAGCAGAGGATAACCACTAATAACTCTGAAAGAATGAAATGGCTGGGCCAAAGCAGAATGACACTCAGTTGGGGATGTATCTGTTGGTGAAAGTAAAGTTTGATGCTGTAAAAACAATATTGTCTAGGAACCTGGAATGTTAGGTTCATGAATCAAGGTAAATTCAGTTCAGTTTAGTCCCTCAGTCGTGTCCGACTCTTTGCGACCCCATGAATTGCAGCACGTCAGGCCTTCCTGTAAATGACCCACTCCAGGAGTTCACGCAGACTCATGTGCATCCAGTTGGTGATGCCATCCAGCCATCTCATCCTCTGTCGTCCACTTCTCCTTCTGCCCCCAGTCCCTCCCAGCATCAAGGTCTTTTCCAATGAGTCAACTCTTTGCATGAGGTGGCCAAAGTATTGGAGTTTCAGCCTCAGCATCAGTCCTTCCAATGAACACCCAGGACTGGTCTCTTTTAGGATGAACGCGTTGGATCTCCTTGCAGTTCAAGGGATTTGCAAGAATCTTCTTGAGCAGCACAGTTAAAAAGCATCAATTCTTTGGCATGAAACCATCTTCACAGTCCAACTCTCACATCCACACATGACCACTGGAAAAACCATACCTTGACTAGATGGACCTTTGCTGGCAAAGTCAAAGGTTGGCAAAACATATCTCTGCTTTTTAATATGCTATCTAGGTTGGTCATAACTTTCCTTCCAAGGAGTAAGCATCTTTTAATTTCATGGCTACAATCACCATCTGCAGTGGTTTTGGAGCCCAAAAATATAAAGTCTGACACTGTTTCCACTGTTTCCCCATCTATTTCCCATGAAGTGATGGGACCAGATGCCATGATACTTGTTTTCTGAATGTTGAGCTTTAAGCCAACTTTTTCACTCTCCTCTTTCACTTTCATCAAGAGGCTTTTTAGTTCCTCTTCACTTTCTGTCATAAGGGTGGTGTTATCTGCATATCTGAGGTTATTGATATTTCTCCCAGCAATCTTGATTCCAGCTTGTGTTTGCTCCAGCCCAGCGTTTCTCATGATGTACTCTGCATAGAAGTTAAATAAGTTGGGTGACAATATATAGCCTTGACGTACTCTTTTTGCTCTTTGGAACCAGTCTATTGTTCCATATCCAGTTCTAACTGTTGCTTCCTGACTTGAATATAGGTTTCTCAAGAGGCAGGTCAGGTGGTCTGGTATTCCCATTTCTTTCAGAATTTTCCACAGTTTGTTGTGATCCACACAGTCAAAGGCTTTGGCATAGTCAATAAAGCAGAAGTAGATGTTTTTTCTGGAACTCACTTGCTTTTCCAATGATCCAGTGGATGTTGGCAATTTGATCTCTGGTTCCTCTGCCTTTTTAAAACCAGCTTGAACATCTGGAAGTTCACGGTTCACATATTGCTGAAGCCTGGCTTGGACAATTTTGAGCTTTGCTTTACTAGCGTGTGAGATGAGTGAAATTGTGTCATAGTTTGAGCATTCTTTGGCATTGCCTTTCTTTGTGATTGGAGTGGAAACTGACCTTTTCTAGTCCTGTGGCCACTGCTGAGTTTTCCAAATATGCCAGCATATTGAGTGCAGCACTTTGACAGCATTATCTTTCAAGATTTGAAATAGCTCAAATGGAATTACATCACCTCCACTAGCTTTGTTCATAGTGATGTTTTCTAAGGCCCACTTGACTTCACATTTCAGGATGTCTGGCTCTAGGTAAGTGATCACATCATCGTGATTATCTGGGTCATGAAGATCTTTTTTGTACAGTTCTTCTGTGTATTCTTACAACCTCTTCTTAATATCTTCTGCTTCTGTTAGGTCCATACCATTTCTGTCCTTTATCAAGCCCATCTTTGCATGAAATGTTCCCTTGGTATCTGTAATTTTCTTGAAGAGATCTCTAGTGTTTCTGATTCTATTGTTTTCCTCTATTTCTTTGCATTGATTGCTGAGGAAGGCTTTCTTTTCTCTCCTTGCCATTCTTTGGAACTCTGCATTCAAATGGATATATCTTTCTTTTTCTCCTTTGCTTTTCACTTCCCTTCTTTTCACAGCTATTTGTAAGGCCTCCTCAGACAGTCATTTTTCTTTTTTGCATTTCTTTTCCATGGGGTTGATTTTGATTCCTGTCTTCTGTACAATATCACAAATCTCCGTCCATAGTTCATCAGGTACTCTGTCTATCAGATCTAGTCCCTTCAATCTATTTTTCACTTCCTCTGTATAATCATAAGGGATTTGATTTAGGTCATATCTGAATGGTCTAGTGGTTTTCCCTACTTTCTTCGATTTAAGTCTGAACTTGGCAATAAGGAGTTCATGATCTGAGCCACAGTCAGCTCCCCGTCTTGTTTTTGCTGACTGTATACAGCTTCTACATCTTTGGCTGCAAAGAATATAATCAATCTATTTTCAAGGTTGACCATCTGGTGATGTCCATGTGTAGAGTCTTCTCTTGTGTTGTTGGAAGAAGGTGTTTGACATAGTCAAATAGGAGGTGGCAAAAGTGAATTTTGACATTTTAGGAATCAGCAAAGTAAAATAAACTGGAATGGGTGAATTAAATAAGATAACCATTATATAAACTGTGGGCAAGAACCCCTTAGAAAAAATGGGATAGTCATCACAGTGAATGGAGCACTACAAAATGAAGTACTTGGGTGCAGTCTCAAAAACAGTAGAATGATCTTGATTCATTTCCTAGGTAAATCATAGAACATCATGGTAGTCCAAGTCTATGCCCCAACCACAGTTGGGAAGAAGCTGAAGTTGACCAGTTCTGGGTTAACCTATAAGATTTTATAGAACTAACAACAAAATAAGATATCCTTTTCACCATAGGAGACTGGAATGCAAAAGTAGGAAATCAAGAGATATCTGAAGTAACAGGCAAGTTGGCCTTGGACTACACAATGAAGCAGGGCAAAGGGTAACTTGAGTTTTGCCAAGAGAACACACTGGTCATAGGAAACAGCCTCTTCGTATAATACAAGAGATGACTCTACCTGTGGGCATTACCAAGTGGTCAATACTAAAGTCAGATTGATTACATTCTTTGCAGCCAAAGATGAAGAAGCTCTATACAATCAGCAAAACAAGACTTGGAGCTACCGTGGCTCAGATCATGAGCTCCTTATTGCAAAATCCAGTCTTAAATTGAAAGTAGAATTAACTTGGTCTACGTATAACCTTAATCAAAACGCTTATGATTACACAGTGGAAGTGACAAATAGATTCAAGTGATTAGATCTGGTAGACAGAGTGCATGAAGAACTATGAACAGAGGTTGGTAACATTGTACAGGAGGTGTTGGCCAAAACAATTCCAAAGTGGGGGAAAAAAATACAAGAAGCTGAATGATTGTCTGAGGAGGCTTTATAAATGTCTGAGAAAAGAAGAGAAGCAAAATGCAAAGGAGGAGGGGAATGATATAACCAACTGAATGCAGTATTCCAGAGATAGCAAGGAGAGATAAGAAGGCCTTCTTAAGCTAGCAAAGCAAGAAAATAGAGGAAAATAATAGAATGGGAAAGACTAGAAATCATTTCAAGAAATTTGGAGATACCAAGGCAATATTTCATGTAAAGATGGGTACAATAAAGGACAGAAATGATAAAGATCTAACAGAAGCAGAAGATATTAAGAAGAGGTGGCAAGAATACAGAGAACTATATTAAAATGATCTTAATGACCCAGATGACCATGATGATATGATCACTCACCTAGAGCCAGACATCCTGGAGTACAAAGTCAAGTGGGCCTTAGGAAGCATTATTATGAGCAAAATTAGTGGAGGTGATGGAAATCCTTCTTAACCATTTCAAATCCTAAAAGATGATGCTGTTACAGTGCTGCAATCACAATGGCAGCAATTTGGAAAGCTCAGGACTGGAAAAGGTCAGTTTTCATTCTAATCCCAAAGAAAGGCAATGCCAAAGAATGTTCAAACTACTGTACAGTTGTGCTAATTTCACATGCTAGCAAGTTATATGCTCAAAATCCCTCAAGCTCTCCTTCAGCTTAAGTGAACCAAGATCCTCTGGATGTACAAGCTGGATTTGGAAAAGGCAGAGGAACCAGAGATCAAATTGCCAACATCTGTGGGATCATAGAAAAAGCAAGGAAATTCCAGAAAAGCACCTAATTCTGCTTCACTGACTATGCTAAAGCCTTTGACTATATGGGTCATAGCAAACTGTGGAAAATTCTTGTGGAGATGAGAATACCAGATAACCTTACATATGTCCTAAGAAACTGGTATGCAGGTCAAGGAGGAACAGTTAGAATCAGACATGGAGCTATGGACTTGTTCAAAATTGGGAAAGGAGTACTTCAAGGCTATATATTGTCACCCTGCTTATTCAACTTCAAATGCAGAGTACATCATGTGAAATGCTGGGCTAGATGAAGCTCAACCAGGAATGAAGATTGCCGGGAGGAATATCAACAACCTCAGACATTCAGATGATACCATTCTAAAGGCAGAAAGCAAAGAGGAACTAAAGAGTCTCTTAATGAGGGGGAAAAAAGAGAGTGAAAGAGCTGGCTTGAAATTCAACATTCAAAGAAGGAAGTTCATGGCATCTGGTCCCGTCACTTCATGCCAGATGGGGAAAATGTATAAACAGTGACAGACTTTATTTTCTTGGACTCCAAAATCACTGAGGATAATGACTGCAGACATGAAATTTTAAGACTCTTGCTTCTTGGAAGAAAAGCTATGACAAACCTAGACAATGTATTAAAAGGCAGAGACAGCACTTTGCCAACAAAGTTTCGTGTAGTCAAAGTTGTGGTTTTTCCATTAGTCGTGTATGGATGTGAGAGTTGGACCATAAAGAAGGCTGCCGCAAAAGAATTAATCCTTTCTGATTGTGCTGGAGAAGGCTCTTGAGAGCCTTGGACAGCAGCGAGATCAAACAGTCAATCCTAAAGGAAATCATCCCTGAATATTCATTGGAAGGACTGATGCTGAAGCTGAAACTCCAATACTTTGGCCACTTGATGTGAAGAACTGACTCATTGGAAAAGACCCTGATGCTGGGGAAGATTGAGGGCAGAAGAGAAAGGGTTGGTAGAGAATGAGATGGTTGGATGACATCACTGACTCAATTGACATGAATTTGAGGAACTCTGGGAGATAGTGAAGGACAAGGAAGCCTAGTGTGCTGTAGTCTATGGGGCTGCAAAGAGTCGGACACGAGTTAGTGACTCAACAATAACAACCAGTGTCCAAAGAATTTAGGCTCTTACTTTAGTCTTAGTTTTTGAAATGCTTATTTACTGAAAATGTCTCTAGTGTTTGGACTCTAGTAATTGTTTTTTGAAGGTCCTCATTGCTACAGTCCTACAGAGCTTACTCTCCCTTCACACCACCCTTGTACCAGATTTGTTCTCTTCCTTTCTTAGTTAAAAACAAAAAACAAAAAACAAAAAACAAAAAAACTAGAAAAGCAACTGCTTGAGTGTAGGAGCATTTGATGAGTCAAGGTGCTGTGGATATAGTGATAGATCTGACATTGCCTTTCTTGTTATTAATGGGTTTCTAATTAGAGCAATCAGTTTTAATTAGTATGCTGCTGTGTAGCAATCTAATAAAATACTGTGTCTAGGAAAATTGATCTGGCCCTGATGCTAATTACTCTTCTAGACTCTAAGCTTTATAAAAAGAAGAATTGATTGCTTCTAGGCAACCTATGTCTTTTCTCCTTTTCTTTGTCTTCTCTGGCTTTCTTCTATACAGAAAGTTGTCACCTTAGTTCATATTGTGTTTTCTTTCTCTATTTGTGCCAAACCTTGGATTTGGTGTAACCTGAAAAGAGCATGGCTTCATCACTTGTCAGAGAAAATGGTCCTCAGTTAAACTTTTCTTCTTGGAAATGTAACAGATCAGAGCCTCATAATCTTAGAGGCTGGCTTAGAGTTAAGGCTGACAGGGTTAGTCTCAGGTTAGCCTCCACATAAATGAGAGTCAGAGAGAATTGGGGCTGTGGCTGAAATCAGAGAAGACAGTAACAATAACATTAGAAAAGCAATATCTTAATAATTTTCATGTGGGGTGTGCTACTGCTGTTTTCTCAAAGTAGCATGGCATTTTTAAGGTTAAATAAATTACTTCCAATAATCAAGTGGCTGGTTCGTATTTTCCTAGCTTCTATTTAACTTTAAAATCAGAAGAATATGAGATAGCTGGTGTTTTCTTTTAGTTATAAGGTGCTGCTGCTGCTGCTGCGTCGCTTCAGTTGTGCGACCCCATAGATGGCAGCCCACCAGGCTCCGCCGTCCCTGGGATTCTCCAGGCAAGAACACTGGAGTGGGTTGCCATTTCCTTCTCCAAGTTATAAGGTACATGGACTACAAATCTTGAAGGCTGCCAAATGCTTAGATGCATTTTTAGCTCATTAACTGTGTCTCCAGGCTTTTTGTGAAATTGCTGTTGGAAACAAAATTTAAACATATCATCCTACCTAATAATAATTTGAATTCTATTTTTCTCCATTTCTTTTAAACACAATTAATTATAATAATGTTTTACACTCAAGGGCAAAGTGAGAGATTTCTTGATCTTCATAAAAGTTTTTTTTTTTTTTCTGTTATGTTAGCATAACCAATCTTCAAACACTGATGATCTTCATTAACAGTCTAAATTTGTTTTGGGGGGTGGTCCTCAACAAGTGAGTAGCTCTAAAATTTCATGAAATGCCTAGTAGATATCTTATGAGGTTACTGGGCAAGCATGCATGGCTTCATGCATGTTTGTCTTTAGGAATTCATTCCATTTTACCTTGTGAGGTTAAAGGAAAGTTAAATTGAAGTGGTACTGAATCCTTAGATCAGCGTGCTTCACCCTGTGATGAGGCACATCCATGAACTATTTGTTACCTGTGCATAACTGGGTCTCCCTGGTAGCTCAGAGGGTAAAGCGTCTGCCTGCAATGCAGGAGACCTGGGTTCGATCCCTGGGTCAGGAATATCCCCTGGAGAGGAAAATGGCAACCCACTCCAGTACTCTTGCCTGGAAAATTCCATGGATGGAGGAGTCTGGTAGGCTGTAGTCCATGGGATCACGAAGAGTTGGACACAACTGAACAACTTCACTGGTTCATAATTGTTACTGAAAGAGTGTGGTGGATCTGCCTGCTCGCCGCTCAAAAGCCAATAAACAGTCCATGTTGGTGGAAAGGAAATTTCGCTTTATTTCAGATGCCAGCAACTGGTGGGGGAGGGTGGCATACATCTGTCCAAAGGTCAACTCCTCTCCCGCCAATGACTAGCAGGGAGTGAGAGCATTTATAGACAGAGATGGGGGTGGGGACAGGGGAGTTTAGATGGAGAAACAGGACAGTCATCTCTAACAGTCATCTTCAAGTTGGTCATCAGTGGTCTGACCAGCATCATCTTGGTTGTTTTAGTTACAGTTACTCTTCAGTTTTGGGGTGCACTTATTCCCATTTATTTGCAATCAATTCTCAGAATTGTGGCAACTCAAGTCCTGAGTACAGCCTGGTCATTATGGAGTGAACTCTTCCAAATGGAGTTTTAGTATCTATAAGATAACTCACAAGGTATGGTTTAGAGTGTTATCTATAGTCCTTGTTCAGTTCTGTTCAGTCAGTTCAGTCACTCAGTCATGTCTGATTCTTTGTGACCCCATGAATCGCAGCACACCAGGCCTTCCTGTCCATCACCAACTCCAGGAGCTCACTCAGACTCATGTCCATCGAGTCAGTTATGCCATCAAGCCATCTCATCCTCTGTTGTCCCCTTCTCCTCCTGCCCCCAATCCCTCCCAGCATCAGAGTCTTTTCCAATGAGTCAACTCTTCACTTAAGGTGGCCAAAGTACTGGAGTTTCAGCTTCAGCATCATTCCTTCCAAAGAAATCCCAGGGTTGATCTCCTTCAGAATGGATTGGTTGGATCTCCTTGCAGTCCAAGGGACTCTCAAGAGTCTTCTCCAACACCACAGTTTAAAAGCATCAATTCTTTGGTGCTCAGCCTTCTTCACAGTCCAACTCTCACATCCATACATGACTACTGGAAAAACCATAGCCTTGACTAGATGGATCTTAGTCGGCAAAGTAATATCTTTTCTTTTGAATATGCTATCTAGGTTGGTCATAACTTTCCTCCCAAGGAGTAAGCATCTTTTAATTTCATGGCTGCAGTCACCATCTGCAGTGATTCTGGAGCCCCAAAAGTAAAGTCTGATGCTGTTTCTGCTGTTTCCCCATCTATTTCCCATGAAGTGATGGGACCAGATGCCATAATCTTAGTTTTCTGAATGTTGAACTTTAGGCCAACTTTTTCACTCTCCTCTTTCACTTTCATCAAGAGGCTTTTTAGTTCCTCTTCACTTTCTGCCATAAGGGTGGTGTCATCTGCATATCTGAGGTTATTGATATTTCTCCCAGCAATCTTGATTCCAGCTTGTGTTTCTTCCATTCCAGCGTTTCTCATGATGTACTCTGCATATAAGTTAAGCAAGCAGGGTGACAATATACAGCCTTGATGTACTCCGTTTCCTATTTGGAACCAGTCTGTTTTTCCACGTCCAGTTCTGTTTCTTCCTGACCTGCATACAGATTTCTCAAGGGAAAGGTCAGGTAGTCTGGTATTCCCATCTCTTCAGAATTTTCCACAGTTTATTGTGATCCACACAGTCAAAGGCTTTGGCATAGTCAATAAAGCAGAAATAGATGTTTTTCTGGAACTCTCTTGCTTTTTCCATGATCCAGCGGATGTTGGCAATTTGATCAGTGGTTCCTCTGCCTTTTCTAAAACCAGCTTGAACATCAGGAAGTTCATGGTTCACATATTGCTGAAGTCTGGCTTAGAGAATTTTGAGCATTATTTTACTAGCATGTGAGATGAGTGCAATTGTACGGTAGTTTGAGCATTCTTTGGCATTGCCTTTCTTTGGGATTGGAATGAAAACTGACCTTTTCTAGTCCTGCTGAGTTTTCCAAATTTCCTGGTATATTGAGTGCAGCACTTTCACAGCATCATCTTTCAGGATTTGAAATAGCTCACCTGGAATTCCATCACCTCCACTAGCTTTGTTCGTAGTGATGCTTTCTAAGGCCAATTTGACTTCCCTTGAGGAAGAACTAAATGTCCTTAACTGTGCTTAATTACTACATTATTATTATTTAGTCTTCTTTGACTGCTTTCCTTTGTTTCAGCATTTCTCACTTCTCCAATTAAACTTACTCTTGGACTACAGTTTTCCATAGGCAAAAGGCAGAGAACAGGTGGTAAGTGTGGGAAGGACCAAACATTCCTGCTTTATTTCATAGAAGTTTATGCCAAAGTGAAAATCATGTAAGCCATTAAGTGTTTAGGTCAGCTGACCTCTTTTTTTTTTTTAATAACAAGTGTTTATCAATGAAGAAAGTAGCAAACTATTTACATTCTAACACAAGTTCCTTATTTCATTTTTCACTTATGCATTGTCACTATGAGTAGCCCTGATGTATTGACAGTCTGGCCGTAATGAAAAGATAAAATATGTTTTCCAACAATTAATAGGTATGCAGATAATATAATAATGATGAAAGTTGTGAGCTCCAATGATCCTACCTTCATCTAGAAATTTTAGTATGTTCTAAGCATGTCATTGCAGCCATGAAATTAAAAGACGCTTACTCCTTGGAAGAAAAGTTTTGACCAACCTAGATAGCATATTCAAAAGCAGTGACATTACTTTGCCAACAAAGGTCCATCTAGTCAAGGCTATGGTTTTTCCAGTGGTCATGTATGGATGTGAGAGTTGGACTGTGAAGAAGACTGAGCACCGAAGAATTGATGCTTTTGAACTGTGGTGTTGGAGAAGACTCTTGAGAGTCCCTTGGACTGCAAGGAGATCCAACCAGTCCATTCTGAAGGAGATCAGCCCTGGGATTTCTTTGGAAGGAATGATGCTAAAGCTGAAACTCCAGTACTTTGGCCACCTTAAGTGAAGAGTTGACTCATTGGAAAAGATTCTGATGCTGGGAGGGATTGGGGGCAGGAGAAGAAAGGGACGACCGAGGATGAGCTGGCTGGATGGCATCACCGACTCAATGGATGTGAGTCTGAGTGAACTCCAGGAGTTGGTGATGGACAGGGAGGCCTGGTGTGCTGTGATTCACGGGGTCGCAAAGAGTCGGACATGACTGAGTGACTGAACTGAACTGAACTGAACTGAAGCATGTCATTTGTTACATTCTTGATTATCTTCATTGGAATTTCACTGTTGGAGTGTGAAAGAAGCAATATCAGGTAGGAGTAATGCTTATTTCATTCTAACCAGCAAATAATATCTGATTGATAATTTGAAAGGGATGAAAATTTTGAAAGAATATGGCTTATCCATGGAAAAGCTCTTGGAAAAATTATAAAGAACATTCTGACCATAGTTAGACATGTAAATGAAAATTTGAGAGAAATTAAAAAAAAAAAAAAAACAAGCAGGGAAAGGATTTGCTGAATCTTATAGTCAGAGAGACTGCATGAGAGACTATAAGAAAAATTCAAGGCATTCAAGTATGATATGCTTACTCCAAATTGAGGATAAAAACTACCTTGTACATTATTTAGTCACCTGGCCCTGGCCTTCTTTTTTCTCTTCGCTTATGCATAGCAATAGGATCTTAAAATTGATCATTTAGAGAAATTTCCTATAACTCTTCAAATCTTTATGGGTCAAATACTAAGTGAGACTGACACTGGAAAAGCATGAGGGTGAGAAATGATTGCTAACTAGCTGTTCTGCCTAAGGAAAGGGAAGGGGAAAGAAATAATATCATGAATCATTTTCCCTCCCAGAATTTGTTGAGGAAGTGAGAGTGTTTCTCATAGTCCAGATATGGGTCATTTGGGAAAATAATCAGCTTTAAGTTGTTAAAGTAGCTTTGATGAAGAGGTCAGATTAAAACAGCAAATGAATTCCAACAGGCAGAGATTTATAGTGCAGATTTCAGAAAACCAGGACTGAAGGAAGTGTCACACTTCCAGTCACAGTAAATGTCTGAATTAGTGAGCTGCAGGGAAGAGATCCCCTGTGATAAAAGAGAGAAATCTCTTCAGAGTCCTGTAAGGAGATGCTCAGCTAAATACTCTGAATACTCAGAAAGCCCAGGGAGAGTCAGGTATTTAAACAATATCCCAGCCAGAGAAAATGTGGTATCAGCCAACTATGACCTCTCCTGACTTCAAACTTGTCCCCTCTTCATACTTCTCTCCAACTCCAGAGAAACTAAAAGGCAGCCTAATGATGATGTGATAATAGGAGTGGCAGAAGACAGAGGTTGATGTTATAGCCCATTATACCCCTCATCCCACTCCAGGCTACTCAAAGATTTTCATTTTTCCCCACGAAGTAGAAGATAAAATAATATAAACAAGGGTATTTAATTGAGGACTAGTCCTATTTCCAGACTGGAGAAGAAAATGGCAACCCACTCTAGTACTCTTGCCTGGAAAATCCCAGGGACAGAAGAGAGTGGTAGGCTACAGTCCATGGGGTCACAAAGAGTTGAACATGACTAAGCAACTTCACCTTCACCTTCTATTTCCAGAACAAATAATATAACTTACAGATTTCAGGTAATGAGTAGAAAATTTTGTATACTTCTCTTTATGAATTGTTTCCCTCAAAAAATTTTTAAGTTTTAGTTCTACCTCTTAAGATGGATGTTACTGACAAGCTATATGGATTCAGATTTGGATAAACAAAATGCTGAGGAAATGTATGAGAAGCAGTGAAAGTAATTGAGAATGTTGAGCTGTGAGCAAAGGGAATCTTGAGGGAACCAAATATCTGAAAAGTTTTTAGAGAAAGGGAATTAGACTTGTTCGTCACATGCTTTTCCCTATCAGGTGGTGATGAGATTAAACAGAGCTATGGAACTCTAGATGCTAGAGGACAGAGATCACGAAACATGAGGTAATCAAATGGTGGTTTGGCAGTCAGCTTCCAGTCCAAAGTTCTTCTGGTATGCTGTCCTAGACTTCAGGTTTTAGGAAGCTAAATCCCACTGTTCTCAGCTTCTCTTTCAGATAAGATTCCCTCAAATAAAGTTGTTATATGTAAAATTTTGAGGGCAAAATTAAAGAAAATGCCAACTTCCTACTGCAGATATTGGATTATTTTGTTTATTCTTTAAAATTGTATGTGCCCCTAAAGTGCTTTCAAGCTGAAGTTAGTTTTAAAGAACCCACCTGCCAATGCAGGAGACCTAAGAGGCTTGGGTTTAATTCCTGGGTTGGGAAGATCCCTGAAGGAGGACATGGAAACCCACTCCAGTATTTTTGCCTGGAGAATCCCTTGGACAGGAGAGCCTGGTTAGCTGCAGTCCATAGGGTCTCAAAGAGTCAGACATTTCCAAGGTGACTTAGCAAGCAAAAACAGATGGGCTGTTTTGGGCTCAAGTTTTCAGTGACTACTGCAGCAAAGAGCAGTTACAGAGGCAAAAGGAAGAGCTCCCTTACTCCTGTGTCACAGTTGTATTATTCATTCATGCTGAACACCAATAGTTCACGCATTCAAAACAGGCAAAGTTATGTTACATGCTTTGCTCAATAGAATGTGAAGGAAGTGGGATATATATCACTCCCATGTTGAAGCATATACAAACTGGTATGTAGTTCCTTATTTTTTCTCTTCTTTTGGTCACAGCAAAGGTGGAACTGAGTGTTGCAAAGTGGTTAGAATGTTTATCCATCACATGTGTGGCAGTTGCCCTAATGATTCTTCCAGATTTGCAGTAGATCTTGTCTGGTAAGAAATATATCATCATTTTTGTTTTGGATTTTTTTCCCCATTGTTTTATATCATCATGATTTTGGAATTATTTGTTACTATAGCAAGACCTAGACTAATCTCAACACTGCAGAAACTGACATCGGGCTTGGAATGTAATAACAAAGCCTGAGATAGGTAACATTGACTTGGGCAGAATTGTTGAGGAGACTGGAGTCCAAAAACTAACAGTCTATGCTATTCATTGCTGGAAATAATTTGTTAAATGACTTCTGAGTTAACAGGGAAGGATATCATATACTTAATGACCTTTCAGGTCTAGACAAAGATGATAGCAAAGTGAACATGGGTTGTGTGTATTGATTACTATTGACTGTGGTTGGAAGGTATTATATGAAAGAAGTAAGTTCAGAAAAGAATTGGACAGTTTAACAAGCAAGAATAAAATGGAAGAGAGATAAACTTGGGGGTTTGTGGTATTGGAAGAATTTTCTTAGCCCTTCACAGTACATGTAAAAACTAAAGGAGGCTTTGAATCACATAAGTCAAATTAACTGGCCATCACATCTGTTATTTTAATCTCTGAATGGATTAATCTATCTCAGGTTTAAGATCCAATTAAAATTGTGGCTGAGTAAATCTTTTAATTAGTTAAAATGTCTCATGGAAAAGAGATTAAGGTATGTCTCAGTTACAGAGCTACCACAATCAAAGCACATAGAATCAAAACTGGTCAAAAGAGAGAGATGGTCATGGGACAGAAATTAAATAAATACTACAAATTTTAAAACAATGTTCTAAGAGGAACTGTGCATTTGACTGTTATCACTTGTTTTTGATTGGACTCAAATAGTCTATTAAATTTTTTCAAGAGCTTTTCTATCAAAAGGAATAAAATCTAAATTAAAAGTAATCTCTAGCTGAAGAATTAAAGTGAAACTTTGGCTCACAAACTAGTATAAGCAGGAACTGGTCTGAGAAAATTGCTCAGCCACAAAGAAAGTATATTTCCCCAGTTCCTAGTTGTGACGCCAGTTCTGAGAAGGAAAATGGCAAAGGAAGAATTTCTCAGTGACCACAGAGTCAGGAGGAGGACCTATTTCTCCTGAGCAGAGAAAGGGCATAATGAAGGAATATTGCCCGCCCTCAGAATAGAAAGTCCATTGGGAATTCTAAATTGCTACAGGAGACTATCTTCTGTGTGTATCCTATTCTTCTCCTCTCAGAATGGAAGTTTTCATTGAAATAATCTTGTCCACTCCTACAAATTGGGTGTTTGGGCGCATCATTTGCCTTTTAGTTTATAAAAGCATGGGATCAAGAGCAACTATATCTGGACCCGATGTAGAGACTATCATGAATGCTAAGAAGCTCTTGACTGTCAGCTTAAATGCTGCAATTACTTTAGATTTGGGGGCATTAAAAGGGCATACTATGTTAGTCATTAGTACTGTTCACCAATATTGTTAAACATTTTCCTTCCAGAGCCAAGGTGTGGATAAATTTCCTTGCCAACTAGAAGTTAGACATATTCATGTGATTTGCTTTGGCTGATGAGTAAAATACACCATATATAATTTTGGGGAGAAATTATTTAAGAACTGTTGAATCATTTTTTAATCTATTTTCCCCCCTGCCATGGGGTTCATGTATGTCCATATTTATATAAAGATGCAACTATTAGTGAGACATCTCATAGGAGATCACAATCTGTGAGAATTTCCATAATCTACACTGAACTTAGTATGAGTAAGAAATAAGGTTTTATCATTTTAACCTAATGAGATTTTTAGGTTGTTTTTTTCATTGCAACATGATTTAGCTCAAACTTCATAATACAACACAGATGGGGTTTTGATCCTGAACCCAAGTTCTAGTATTGACCACTTGATTCCCCATCTCCCTGATTATGATAGAAATTGCAGCTCCTTGAAAAGCTAAGGCTAGAATAAAATTCTGTGCTCCAGGTCTTCTAATAATTTTATAAGTACTTAATACACTATTAAGCCCCATTCTTTGAAAGTACCTGCAGTCTATTCTGTTTCCTAAAGCTGAACCCTGACTTATCTGCCAGTCAAGGCAGAATGCTACAGGTCAAGAACTAAGATAGAGAACCTATACCAGGTAGATAATTCTATAGATAAGATGGCAGTAGAAGCGAAAAATTAAAAACTTGAAATTCAATTACGAAGACTATCGAAATGAATACAGCCTGGATTATGGAATGGAAATTTGAACCAGTTTCCAAGATGATTTGCTTAGGAATTTTAAATGATTCCAGTATAATCCTGTGTGGGCATGGTAGATTAACTCAAGGGAATTACAAGGGTTACAGAACAGTTTGGGAGTGGCCAATGTAGGGTTAGGGTTAAACCATTATACTTAATATATGACACAATTTCTAAAGTTCTAAGGACAGTTCAGCCTTCTTAACCTTCCTGTGAGGCAATGAGCTTCTTTTCACAGGAAATGTTCAAGCATTTTATCCATGATGTTGGTAACAGATATTGCTGAGAGACTGTCTATATCAGAAAGTTGTCACATTTTTTATTATCATGGCAAAAAACAAACAAAAATAATTAATGGGAAACTTCCATTTATATCTGTTAAATTTGTATTAACAAGTTTAAAGTGCATATGTTTATACAGGTGCATACAGATCTACACGTACATTTCATCTCATGCTCTAAAGATTTGTAGGGCTATTAGATGGATGATATACAATCTTATCAAGCTTGGGAAACCCTTGCTTTTGGATGACTCTAAAATGAGATGAGTAGTCAGAGTCTTCTATAATTTCATTGCCAGAGTGTGGGAATTTGGAAAATGAACTAGATGATGCTGTGAGATACTTTACTTCTAAGGTTGTGTGAATGATGGAAATACACTGAAAAGGAAAATGTAAATTATTTCAGTAATGGAACTATGTTAGCTCTGATGAGGCTACAGATAATTATATATGGAAAGCACAGGTCTTCTAGAAGAAGTATATACTAAGAAAAGTACTATGTTCCTATGATTATAACTACTGTTTGATTTGCTTTTGCAAATGAAACTAACTTGATACTCTCACTAAACTGTAAAGACATTCTTATTTCCTGATAAAAAATTATAACTGAAAATACTGATTCTGAGAAAGTATCTCATTTTGAATGATCTTTGGTTAAAATAAATTAAGTACATATAAGCTAGTTTCTACTAAAGCAGTTACTAGAAAAATAAACAATACTGGAACCTAAGACATTTGTAGGATATTAGAAAGAAAATAGTAAATGTTAATGACATTAGCAACAGGATGCCACCTAACCAGTTTAAGAATACAGCCTATAAATTGTGTACTTCTCCCTTCAGTCAGTTCAGTCGCTCAGTCGTGTCTGACTCTTTGCGACTCTATGAATCGCAGCATGCCAGGCCTCCCGGTCCATCACCAACTTTCAGAGTTCATTTAACTCATGTCCATCGAGTTGGTTGATGCCATCCAGCCATCTCATCCTCTGTTGTCCCCTTCTCCTCCTGCCCTCAATCCCTCCCAGCATCAGAGTTTTTTCCAATGAGTCAACTCTCCATATGAGGTGGCCAAAGTACTGGAGTTTCAGCTTTAACATCATTCCCTCCAAAGAAATCGCAGGGTTGATTTCCTTCAGAATGGACTGGTTGGATCTCCTTGCAGTCCAAGGGACTCTCAAGAGTCTTCTCCAACATCACAGTTCAAAAGCATCAATTCTTCGGCGCTCAGCCTTCTTCACAGTCCAACTCTCACATCCATACATGACCACTGGAAAAACCATAGCCTTGACTAGATGGACCTTAGTTGGCAAAGTAATGTCTCTGCTTTTTAATATGCTGTCTAGGTTGATTATAACTTTTCTTCCAAGGAGTAAGCATCTTTTAATTTCATAGCTGCAGTCACCATCTGCAGTGATTCTGGAGCCCCCCCAAATAAAGTCTGACACTGTTTCCACTGTTTCCCCATCTATTTCCCATGAAGTGATGGGACCAGATGCCATGATCTTCATTTTCTGAATGTTGAGCTTTAAGCCAACTTTTTTGCTCTCCTCTTTCACTTTCATCAAGAGGCTTTTTAGTTCCTCTTCACTTTCTGCCATAAGGGTGGTGTCATCTGCATATCTGAGGTTATTGATATTTCTCCCAGCAATCTTGATTCCAGCTTGTGTTTCTTCCAGTCCTGCGTTTCTCATGATGTACTCTGCATATAAGTTAAATAAGCAGGATGACAATATACAGCCTTGATGTACTCCTTTTCCTATTTGGAACCAGTCTGTTGTTCCATGTCCAGTTCTAACTGCTGCTTCCTGACCTGCATACAGATTTCTCAAGAGGCATGTCAGGTGGTCTGGTATTCCCATCTCTTTCAGAATTTTCCACAGTTTATTGTGATCCACACAGTCAAAGGCTTTGGCATAGTCAATAAAGCAGAAATAGATGTTTTTCTGGAACTCTCTTGCTTTTTCTATGATCCAGTGGATGTTGGCAATTTGATCACTGGTTCCTTTGCCTTTTCTAAAACCAGCTTGAACGTCAGGGAGTTCATGGTTTACATATTGCTGAAGCCTGGCTTGGAGAATTTTAAGCATTACTTTGCTAGCATGTGAGATGAATGCAACTGTGCAGTAGTTTGAGCATTCTTTGGCATTGCCTTTCTTTGGGATTGGAATGAAAACTGACCTTTTCCAGTCCTGAGTTTTCCAAATGTGCTGGCATATTGAGTGCAGCACTTTCACAGCATCATCTTTCAGGATTTGAAATAGCTCAACTGGAATTCCATCACCTCCACTAGCTTTGTTTGTAGTGATGCTTTCTAAGGCCCACCTGACTTCACATTCTAGGATGTCTGGTTCTAGATTAGTGATCACATCATTATGACTATCTGGGTTATGAAGATCTTTTTTGTACAGTTCTTCCGTGTATTCTTGCCGCCTCTTCTTAATATCTCCTGTTCCTCTTAGGTCCATACCATTTCTGTCCTTTATCGAGCCCATCTTTGCATGAAATATTCCCTTGATATCTCTGATTTTCTTGAAGACATCTCTAGCCTTTGCCAATCTGTTGTTTTCCTCTATTTCTTTGCATTGATCGCTGAAGAAGGCTTTCTTATCTCTTCTTGCTATTCTTTGGAACTCTGCATTTAGATACCTATATCTTTCCTTTTCTCCTTTGCTTTTCGCCTCTCTTCTCTTCACAGCTATTTGTAAGGCCTCCCCAGACAGCCATTTTGCTTTTTTGCATTTCTTTTCCATGGGGATGGTCTTGATCCCTGTCTCCTGTACAATGTCACGAACCTCATTCCATAGTTCATCAGGCACTCTATCTATCAGATCTAGGCCCTTAAATCTATTTCTCACTTCCACTGTTTATTCATAAGGGTTTTGATTTGGCTCAAACCTGAATGGTCTATCGGTTTTCCCTACTTTCTTCAATTTAAGTCTGAATTTGGTAATAAGGAGTTCACGATTAGAGCCACAGTCAGCTCCCAGTCTTATTTTTGCTGACTGTATAGAGCTTCTCCAACTTTGGCTGCAAAGAATATAATCAATCTGATTTCAGTGTTGACCATCTGGTGATGTCCATGTGTAGAGTCTTCTCTTGTGTTGTTGGAAGAGGGTGTTTGCTATGACCAGTGCATTTTCTTGGCAAAACTCTATTAGTCTTTGCCCTGCTTCATTCCGCATTCCAAGGCCAAATTTGCCTGTTACTCCAGGTGTTTCTTGACTTCCTACTTTTGCATTCCAGTCCCCTATAATGAAAAGGACATCTTTTTTGAATGTTAGTTCTAAAATAACTCCAAATGTCATAAATCTTTTAATTGAAGTCTTTCTGAACATTATTGGACACTCTCCTATATTTTTTAAAAAAGCTAATGAACATATTTCAGTTTAGAATAAAGTCATCAATATGAACATTCAGTATTATTTTACTGTAATTTATTGGAGAGCTTTCCTGGTGGCTCAGTGGTAAAACAACAACAACAACAACAAAAATACCTGCCAGTTTAGGAGATGCATATTTGATCTCTGCATCAGGAAAATCCCCTGGAGAAGGAAATGGAAACCCACTGTGGTAATTTTGCCTGAGAAATCCCATGGACAGAGGAGTCTGGCGCACTATAGTCTATAGGGTCACAAAGAATCAGACCTGACTTAGAGACTAAACAACAGCAAACAATTTACAGTGCAGCTTTATTTACATTTGTAAGACTTTACTTTCTTTTTTTGTTTTTGCTCTACTTTTTGTGGCTATTATTGAAGTCTTTATTAAAGATTTTTGATATTTCTAGTTTCTTATTTCTAATAAGAGGTGGACTGGGAAATCAGGACAACATCACAAAAGTAGTACTCTAGTGAGTGGAAAATTTATGAGCAAGAATATTGGAATAGAACATTTTTTATGCAATAAAAAGAAAGAAGGCTTTTGTCCTGAGGTTTTGTTACAAGTTGAATGTGTACATGTGTGTACACACTTAGAGATTTTCTTCATTAGCTTTTTATTTCACAAGGGCATATTAGAGAGTTTAGCTTGACTGTACCCTAACGCTCGATGGGAAAGATTTTATTATTAATACATACATCTCATGTGTTGTATATATACAAGTGAAGATCTTTAATTATTAGTTCATTGTCTCGAGCTTCATTGTTGATTGCAGAAATGCACTGTTCTACACATATTGTTATAGGTCAGACATTGGCAAAACTATGACCCATAGGCCAATCAGATCTGCCAATGTTTTTTTATTCAATATCCCAGAAACTAAGAATGTTTTTTATATTTTTAAAGAGATATCATAAAAAGTTGAATACAAGAAAGAGACAATATAAAGCCCATATACCCTAAAATATATAGCATCTGGATCTCTACCGAAAAAAATTTGCTGCCCCTAATTATGAATAAAAATTTATTTCTTGTGTCTTCTTTTTGTTGTCAGTTTCTTTTCTGTCTGCATACACACCATCTTGCTAAATGAATGATCAATTCATTGAAGGGAGGAATCAGGCCTTGGGACTGTGTAGCTCCTTGACATTTGGTACTGTATATTCCTGTGATCTGCTGTCGTAAAATTTGTATAGATCACAAAGATTCCTAACATTTGTAGCTGAAAAAGAAAGAGGGAGAATGATAAATTCTGCAGGAAAAAGAAAGAAATAAAATACATTTTTATAAGAATTTCAGTTTGAGATGTCAAGAACCTTCAGAGGTTCACTTCTCATTAATTTTTTAATCCTTCTACAAATAGCAGTTTAAAAGATTTTTCTAAATCACTACCTTGGAGAGAAACAGATAGTTAACAAAATGTAATACCATCTGAGTTTTAAGCATTATGTGACTAACTGTGGTGGTTTAGTTGCCAAGTCATGTCTAACTCTTGGGACCCCATGTCTATAGCCCACCAGGTTCCTCTGTCCATGCGATTTTCCAGGCAATAATACTGGAGTGGGCATTTCCCTTTCCAGAGGATCTTCCCGATCCAGGGATTGAACCCAGATCTCCTTCACGGCAGGCACATTCTTTACCAACTGAGCTACTGAGAAAGACTAATGCTCTAACTAATGTGTCTAACTAATGCCCTTTAAAATAAGGAATGACTTTATGATAAGTAGAATGGGTGCTTTATTGATCTTCTAGAGAGGAGATCCTATGAAAAATGTATGACATGACAATGAGACCTGAATTTTAAGAGGACATATTAATCCTTTGATCATATCAGTTTACCTTATCTGCTTTGAAATTAAATACTTCTATAACACTCTTTTGGGCTTCCCTGGTGGCTCAGATAGTAAAGAATCCACCTGCAGTGTGGGAAACCTGGGTTTTATCCCTGGGTTGGGAAGACCCCCTGGAGGAGGGCATGGCAATTCACTCCAGTATTCTTGCCTGGAGAATCCCCGTGGACAGAGGAGCCTAGTGGGTTACAGTCCATAGGGTTGCAAAGAGTCAGACACGACTGAGCAACTAAGACAGCACATTACCCTCTTTTAAAGATCCATATCGGTTTTAAATATGTATATATTTCTGAAATATATTAATCTATTTAACAAAGAAGATAATGCAGTAAAGAAAAGATAGGCCACACTGTAGTGCCTAAGTGTGCTGCCTCTAGCCTGAGATTGTTTTTAATTTGAATACCACTTCTCTCTTGGACTGTCCCTGAAAAAAGGTAAATGAAAGCAGTTTCATCACCTGTAAAATGGGTATAATACTAGGGCCTTCTTTATAGAGTTAATGAAAATATTAAAAGTAAAATTTTGTATAGACACTTATAATAGTATTAAAAACATAACTAGCAAAGAGAGAAATAAATGATTGGCTATTTGTTTCCTTCTACCTGTTAGAAATACTTACTGGCTAGCTCCTATTCTTCTATGGATCACACAATATTCTACCTATCATAGCCAAAAGTGTCTTTTAGTTCTATGACAAGATAGGAGTAACTGGGCCAACTGCAAGCATCTCTTCAGGGAATTTACAGTTGATGTTTATATATTCTAAGAAACAGTATAACTTTCATGTACTTAGTTTTCTGCATGGGTCTGTTACGTCCTATTCCAGTTTGCTCCATCTTCCCTTCCCTGTTGTCATTTGTGTGCCAAGAAGTGTTTGGCTTTATTCACTGCAGGAATGGAAAGTATAGGATGTTTTTTCAAAAGAACTTTACTTTTCAGTCTCAAATCTCCATAATTTCTGGAAAACCTTTTCAGGAATGGGCTTGAGAGGAGTAAGTATCATTCTGCCTTTCTGCAGCTATTCTACTTAACCACCAGGAATGTAAATTAGTACTCACAATACTTCTATATTTTGTACACTGTACTGTATTTTAAAATGATAAAAATATTGCATCTTTAGTGATTCTAGAGTGAAAAATTAACTTAGTTGCTGATGATCATAGATTTCCTCTTCTGGTCTCATGACTAGAGAACAACATACATTTTGTGATTCATTTCTGTAGCCATGAGAGTCATCAGCTGACATCACCATCAAAAATCAGGAGACAAAAGGGTCCCTTATTTTTTATTAGAACAATTGTAAGAAAAAAAAAATATTTAAAGGGAATCTGAACAATAAGTTGATGCTGATTTCCACTACAGGGAGCAAACCTGAGAAAGATCATAAACAATGTAGCAGATGTATTAGTAATATTTTGCTTCAGGTTGTATATAAATTCAATAGAAAAATTGAATCTGTTTTCACACAGATGTTAGATACTAAAAAGTCAAAAGCAATCCTTAGCAGCTTAAATATATCAAGGGAAAATGTATGTGCATGCATGATCTGATGCTTTGTGACCCATGGACTGTACCCCATCAGGTTCCTCTGCCCATGGAGCAAGAATATTGCCATTTTCTACTCCAGGAAATCTTCCTGACCCAGGGATTGAATCTGCATCTCCTGTGTCTCCTGCATTAGTATGCAGATTCTTTACCACTGAGCCACCTGGAAAGCCACAAAAATGTACACTTGCATATAAAAGCCATACTTTGATGTAGGTTGTAATTCAAACTCGTATTTGTTCATCTATGTAAAATGTAATGCTTTTTATTATCATTATTATCCTTAATCATTAATGCAATAAAGCAAAAACTCTTTAATATTTTTGACTTTCTGTTTGAGAGGTGCCCTAATACCCCAAATAGGGATGGGGGATTCAGCCCTGGAAAGGTAGTGCTGGTCTAAAAATGACAATGTGATATGAATTCAACTATATGGTGTTATAGGAAAGGAAAACTTATAGAAGCAGTAAAAAGAATGATCTCCAGAAAGGGAACAAATCTGTGGCATGCAGGGGATTTTTAAGGTAGTGAAACTGTTCTGTAAGAAACTTTAAGGGTGAGTCCACGACATTATGCATTTTTTAAAACCTATAGAACTGAACCCTAATGTAAACTAAGGACTTTAATTAGTAATAATGTATCAATATTTGTTCATCACTTATAACAAATGTACCACACTAATTTAAGATGATAATAGGGGAAACTGTGCAGCCAGTAGAGAAGATGGGCCATATAAGAACTCTGTTGTTGCTGTTGCTGTGGCTAAGTTATGTTCAACTCTTTTGTGATGCTATGGACTGTAGCCCTCCAGGCTCTTCTATCCATTGGATTTCCCAGGCAAGAATACTAGAGTAGGCTGTCATTTCCTTCTCCAGGGGATCTTCCTGACCCAGGGATTAAACCCATGTCTCCTGCATTGGTAAGTGGATTTTTTACCACTGAGGCACCTGGAAAGTCCAAGAACTCTCTGTACTTTCTGCTTAATTTTTCTGTAAATCTAAAACTGCTTTGAGAAAAATCTATTAATTAACTTTAAAAAGTTGCATTCCTATCAGTTGCAGTAGATGGAGACTGCTAAAATGATCTCAAAAAAGAAATACCACAATCATCTCAGCATCAAAGAATTATAGAGCTAAAAGACACCCAAAGGAAAATATCTACTCTAGTCTCAAAGGTTTCCAAAGAGAGAGATTCTACCACTTTCCAATTCTAGGATTTAATTACTTTCTGAGTTTAGTGAACTACCCTGTGTATTAATAATTCTGCCTTCTCTGAGGTAGAGAGTGAGTTGATCAATAGCCCCCTTAAATAGCCATTTTCTACTAGAGTTTACTTCTTAAATAAATTAGCACTTTACTTTTTTGTCTGGTTCTGAATAAATGGATCCAACACCTTTAATCTTTTGTTAAAAATGCAAGCTATAGTGAACTAATAGGAAGCTGGTGAACAAAAATAGTTAATCTGTGGCAAGCCTGTCATGTAAAGTTTACATTTCTAATGTAGAAGCTGTCAAATTCAAAAAGATTGAATGTCTTAAAGAATATACTCAAGTAAAGGAAAATTTCTTTTTATTAATATATTGACCTTTACAACTTTGTTCTCACACTGGATTATGTTCACTTTTAAATGTAATAGTGAATAAAATTTTTTACTATCCTAAAATTAGTGTGACTAAACTCATGTTCAAAACCTAATTTAATTCACTCCTTTGATGATGTCAGTATAGACAACTCTAATTTTTCAAATAAAATCTCTCTGCTGAAATAATCAGATGCCAAATATCCATTCTCAAGAAGAGGTAAAACCATAAAAGATAGTTACATATTGACACTGATATTTGCTCAAGGGAAGATGTAATAGAGAACCCACATTGTATATAGGTCATTTTTGAAATAAGTCTGTAGATGAATTAAAATGTTAATGTTTGAACCTTTTTAACTGCCAATTATCCATGAAATGATAAATACCACTGAAGGCATGGTAATAAAATGTGCAACAAAATTATAAAGGGCATAATTTCTGTGAATATGCATTCTTTCTGAGTATAATAAATTCTACTCATCATAACCTCAAGAGAACAAAAGAAATTTTCTTTTCTTTTCACAGGAAGAATAAGCACTAGATCCTAGCATATTTCAAATCAATTTTATATTGTCTAATACTCAATATTAAGAGCTATTTTATTATCTCAAAATTATGTTTTGTATTAATTTGTATTTTACTTATTTGGAAATCATGCATTTCTCTTTAAAATGATTCATGGAATCAAGATAAAGATCAGAATATATTTTTCCTCTATCTTTGTTGCACTTAAAACTTATACCTCTCTCAATTTGTAGGTGTTAATCATGAGCACATTTTTTTTTTTCTCTTCTTTATCAGAAGACAGCTGTTGATACAAGGTTATGAGATTATGGCACTTTTACATAGTAAATTGAAAACTAGTAGCTTGACTATTCAGTTGTAAGTCTTCCTTTTGATATCTTTCATCCTCTGTAACAGTATAGTTATCAATCACAAGACTGTCTAGAATGTCTTGCTTTATCAGGATATAAAAATCATCATTCCCATATCACTTCCTATTAATCTAGTTGCAAAGTGTTATGGTATTAATAAAATCTTCTAAAAGATCTTTTCTTAATAACATCAGAGAATGTATGAAGACTGGCTAGTTGAGGCAAGCTGGATTCTTTCGGAAGAAGATGACAAGATAAAGTTAGGTGTGTGAAAGATTTTATGAATAGCACCCATGGAATGAAAAGAGGGGAAGCAGGACAGGATGAGATAATCATCAGACCTTGTTGTTGACTCTGCAAAGTTTTTTTAGCCCAACGTGGAACAACAGAGCTGGGGTTGCCAATTAGAGGAGTCCTGTGTGGAGAGGGAATGGCTAGGTTCAAATCAGAATTGCTGTTAAACGAGCACCACCTTAAACAATCATTGGTTGAAAGTCACTCTAAAGCAGAAAGAACTTTGCTTTGAAATCTGAGATGAATATTTTGAATGAGTTAACAGCTAGAGGCCACCAGCTAATCAACACTCATTACAAGCAAGGATCTGTGTGGCTCATTTCTGCCGCAGTCCACCTCTCCACACAGATTCAATGAGCAGCTCATTCAAGCACTGATGAGATTTTTTTCCTGAGAGATAACTTGGAATAAGAGGGTCAAAGACCCTCCTGCAGTTGGTCTCAAGACTGGAACTGGCACTCACTACTATCTACAATAAATTTTCCTTGCCAAACTTCTGTTAATCTTGATAGCTTACCTCATAGAATGATCCAGACCTCATTCCTTAAGATTCTGAACCCTCGGCAGCATTCCTTAAGATTCTGACTCTTTTCAGGTCAGAATTGCTGTTCATTCATAGTTATGACTGCTTACCCAATTCATTCAGTTATATACTCTCAGATGGTACTTCAGCTATAGCTACATCAGGTAATTCTAATGTTCTATCAGGCTGCTATCTTGTTGAAGGTGAATGTGACATGTAGATTTCATGTTTATGGAGCTCCTTCCGCATGCCTTTTTCAATGTAAAGTAGGTTCCCTGTTTATTTATGGCCCCTAAATTCCAGTTTTACCAGGGCCCAGCAGCATATAGCCAGTAGCTATATTTTGAAACATATGTAATTCTCTGCTAGAGTTGACATGGTTTTAGTCCAGGAACCCAGGGCTCCATTTGTGATTTTTCCAGTGGCACTCTCCATAAAGTCCACGCTGAATATTTTCCACCACTGAAATCTCTAACACAGTATGGTGTGCTGGATCATATGGCCTGAGTGGAAGGACTGCTTGCAGTGCAGCATGACCTGGTGCCAGACCTTCTTTGCTTCAGGTCTCATTCAAACTGGCAGCCTCCTATATCACCCTATTTCTGGGCCAGAAGACAATTTCTAGGTGTGGAATATGCTATTTGTAGAATTTTAGAGGCCTTCTGGGCAGTGAGCTTCATTTTTGGTACAAAGGGATGAAAGATACACCAAAGTGTCTTTTGTTTTGAAGTGGAGGGATTGGCATGCCCCTGGCTATTGTTCTTACAATTTTTTTTCCTTCTTGCTGAAGTAATAGATTCCTAATTCATCATGTAGTTTAGCTCCCACCTTTAGGAGCTAATGTCATTTAAAATGATCACATAGACACCTCTTGCTCATCTTGCCTAATTATTATTATAATGAATCAACATGATATTTTGTGAAAATGTCTTTTGGGGATATATTAAGAGGATAGAGTGTTCAGCCATGGGGCAAAGCTAATAAATGTTGTAGTACATTCTAAGTGAATGTGAATTGCTCTTGATTTTCTTTCCTGATAAACAAGGAAACTCTAAATCATTGACTGCTTAGTAGGTTTCTGAGGCTCTATTAATCTGCCCTGGTAACAGTACTACATCAGATCTGACAGTTCAGTTGTGATTAAACCTACAGTTTAATTGATTCTGTGGTGGCCTATACTGACTCTTCATGGTCAATTCAATTTTGGCAGAGCTCAGATTTATGGGTTAAAACCACAATATCACCTCACACCTGTTAAAATGGCTATCATGAAACTGTCTACAAATAATAAATGTTGGTGAGGATGTGGAGAAATAAAAAAGAATCCTCATATACTATTGGTGGGAATGTAAATTGGTGCAGCCACTGTGAGAAACAGTACGGAGGTTCCTCAAAAAACTAAAAATAGAATACCAAAGGATCCAACAATTCCACTCCTTGGTAAATATCTGAAGAGAACAAAGGTGCTAATTTGAAAATATATACGTGTGCACCCCAATGGTCATAGACAAGATATAGAAGTAATCTAAGTGTCCATCAACAGATGAATGGATAAAGATTGATTGTATTGTATTATTATATTGTATTGTTCAGTCACTAAGTTGTTGCCAATTCTTTGTGACCCCATGGACTGGAGCATGCCAGGCTTCCCTTTCCTTCACCATCTCCCAGAGTTTGCTCAAACTTGTCCATTGTATCAGTGATGCCATCCAACAATCTCATCCTCTGTCATACCCATCTCCTGCTGCCTCCAATCTTTCTCAGCATCAGAGTCTTTTCCAGTGAGTCAGCTCTTCACATCAGGTGGCCAAAGTATTGGGTATAAACATACATATAATGGAAAATTCAGTTCAGTCACTCAGTCATGTCCGACTCTTTGCAACCCCATGGACTGCAGCATGCCAGGCCTCCCTGTCCATCACCAACTCCTGGAGCTTACTCAAACTCATATCCATTGAGTCGGTGATACCATCCAACCATCTCATCCTCTGTCGTTCCCTTCTCCTCTTGCCTTAAATCTTTCCCAGAATCAGAGTCTTTTCAAATGAGTCAGCTTTTTGCACCAGGTAGCCAAAGTATTGGAGTTTCAGCTTCAGCATCAGTCCTTCCAATGAACAGTCAAGGCTGATTTCCTTTAGGATGAACTGGTTGGATCTCCTTGCAGTTCAAGGAACTCTCAAGAGTCTTCTCCAACACCACAGTTCAAAAGCATCAATTCTCTGGCGCCCAGCTTTCTTTATAGTTCAACTCTCACATCCATACATGACTACTGGAAAAACCATAGCCTTGACTAGAGGAAGCTTTGTTAGCAAAGTAATATCTCTGCTTTTTAATATGCTGTTTAGGTTGGTCATAACTTTTCTCCCAAGGAATAAGTGTCTTTTAATTTCATGGATGCAGTCACCATCTGCAATGGAAAATTACTCAGCATGAAAAATGAAATTCTGCCATTTTCAACAACATGAATAGGTGGAGAGGATATTATTCCTAGGGAAATAAATCAGAACGAGAAAGACAAATCTATGTGTTATAACTTACATGTGGAATCTAAAAAACAGAACAAATGAATGAATATAATAAAACAGACTCACAAATATAGAGATCAAACTAGTGGTTACTAGTGGGAAGAAGGAAGTAGGAAGGGGAAAAATAGGGATAGGGTATTAAAAGACAAAAACTATGCATGAAATAAGCTACCAGGATATATTGTACAGCACAGGGAGTATAGCCAATATTTTATAATAACTTTGAATGCAGTTTATCTATAAAAATATTGAAGCACTGTGTGGTATACCTAACCTAATATTATAAATCAACTAACTATACTTCAATTTAAAAAAGAAATATGATAAAAATCAATTCCCTTATACTTTTGAAACCTTATGGCATATTATTCATCTCTACTTTTTCTCTGCAGCTTATTCTCCCAGAAGTGCTGCTGCTGCTGCTGCCGCTAAGTTGCTTCAGTTGTGTCCGACTCTGTGTGACCCCATAGACGGCAGCCCACCAGGCTCCCCCATCCCTGGGATTCTCCAGGCAAGAACACTGGAGTGGGTTGCCATTGCCTTTTCCAATGCTATTCAATCCTAATCTTAGAGGCAGTTTCAGAAGCTTACCCTTGGCCCTCACCACTGTTAACAACTTTTACCCCCTTGCCCAAGGATCCAATGTAAGCATTACTAAAACTACCAGCTGTGTAAATCCCCCCCAAATGCATCTGGGGACCATACAAATAATCAAAGCTTGGATTTATAGACTCAAGTCACCTATGGTAGGCTGGAATTAGACCAAGACTTCATTTATTTTTTGACACATGTTCCCATTCTTACCAGGGGCCATGATAAATCTTGAAGTCTGCAAGTATCAATGTCAATTGAAAACTGTGTCCAATATTCTCTGAAACTCCTCTTAACCCAGGCTATAATCACTGCAATAAGTAGCCATAGGTAGCCTTCCCTTTACGAAGGTCTGGGGGAATCATAACAGTATATGTTGGATATGGTATTATTTTGGGTCCTTCCTCTGGGATTCAGGTCATCTAACCAGTCAGCATGTCCTGGCCCAGGTTTGAAAACCATCTCAGATTTGGAAACTGGACAAAGTATTTTAGTTTTTATTGGAGTGACTGCTTTCAGCTTTTGGCTCATCATCACACCCTCCCCCGCAAACACATATTTTAGTGGTACGTTTGTTAGCTGCCATTTATTTGACCTCTAGGGACACCATGGCCCTTGAAACATCCCCATGGCTCTGTATGTGTTAGGTGCCCTTAACCAAGGGAGCCTCTCCAATCTGTCTCTGATCTTCAATCTTCCCTGGTAGCTCAGTTGGTAAAGAATCTGCCTGCAATGCGGAAGGCTCTGGTTTGATTTCTGGGGTTGGGAAGATCTGCTGGAGAAGGGATAGGCTACCCACTTCAGTATTCATGGGCTTCCCTGGTGGCGTAACTGATAAAGAATCTGCCTGCAATGTGGGAGACCTGGGTTTGATCCCTGGGTTAGGAAGATCCCCTGGAGAAGGGAAAGGCTACCCACTCCAGTATCCTGGCCTGGAGAATTCCATGGACTATATAGTTTATGGGGTCACAAAGAGTTGTACACAACTGATAAACTTTCATTTTCAACATAGATACCTGGACCCTGCCTCTTTGGGATCATACCATTGTTCTCATTGGTTTCAGTAAGCCAAGCATGTGGCAGCCTGTCTACCATTAGCCCTGACCTGGAGAGGACGGCTGCAACTGAAGTTCCTAACTGTCCTGCCATGAAGTATTTTTCTCATGAGTGTGTTTCTGATAGACTTTGTGAATCGTGCAATTTGGAGGCCATGGAATAAAATTCTCCAAATGTTCTCTTAATTCTCTGAATGACCTCACATAACTTTGTTGTTGTTTAGTCGCTAGGTTGTGTCTGACTTTTTTGTGACCCCCTGGACTGTAGCTCCACTAGATGCTTCTGTCCATGGGATTTTCCAGGCAAGAACATGGGGGTTACCATTTTGTTCTCCACAGGATCTTTGTAGCTCAGGAACTGAACCCATGTGACTGGCATTGAAAGGCAAATTCATTACCACTGAGCCATGTTGTAAACCCTTTAAGTGTGCCCATTTTCCTTGACCTTTAATCCCTTTCCTATCTATGCTGGCAATGTATGCATTTTAATCTCTCTCAGTGTGGGCCATTACATTTTCTAAGTTTCTAGATCCAGCAAATTTGCAGTGTGCCCTGGGGAATCTTGTCAGGGAGTTAAATCCTGTTTATTGAGATGGTGCCCTGAGTCAACAGAATGCTTCAGTTCCTTCCATCAGGCACCCTCAGATCCCTGTTTCACTGTTCCTAGTGATAAATGCTTTCTTTTTCCAGCACTGACTTCAGGATCTAGTCTCTCTGCTTTCCTATTAGTCCCAGCATGGCATGGCTGGGTTATGCAACCACTTAACTCTAACCACTAGTCTGCAGGAGAAAAGGTGGGGGTATTTCCATAAGGTAGCAACTATGCCTTGTGAGAAACAGTATCTGTATTTTCTTCCTGAAGTAAGTGCCAGCTCTAAACAGAGAGAGGCAGGATAGATCAGTTCTTTGTTTCAAGTGCTTTAGAAAAATATGAGGAGTCAGAGTCTTTGGAGACAGTCACACAGATGTCCTCAAATAATGTGTCAAAGGCCCAACTTTTCCTAATTTGGGTCCTAACTTTGGCATAACAGACCTACCTCAGTTGTTTCAAAGATCTTTGAAATTCAGCCACTTTGACTAAAATTCTTATACTAACCTTCACCTTTTTCTATTTTTCTGCTGTGTAAGATGGAGCATCTTTGTATTCCCAGAGACTCTGGTTCTCACACTAAGTTTTCAGTTCTTAGCACCTGCCTTCAACTTTTTGTTATCTGCCTGTAGGAATAAATGCAACTTGGTGACGATATCCAATGCCTCAGTCCTTATATCTGTTATTTACATTGCATGTTTCAAATGTCTGAATCATGGTGAGGACCAGGGTAGTTCTGTCCTCTATCAGGCCAAACCAGCACAGCTTCAGTGAATGGTTGAAGACTGAGACTGCCAGCTTGAGTCAGGGCACTGACACTTACCATGAGTCCTATCTTGAATAGGATTTGAGTGATCCATTTTCCTATCTGCCACAACAGATTTTTAGGGTTAGAATATCCAGATGCTTTGCTCCTTTCCCCATTTCTCTTCTATAGAATATGTAATGTAAGATTAAAACAGGAGACAAAATTGGAGAACTATTTTTTAAAGCACAGCTACCATGGTATTATTATGTTCTTGGCCAGAGTCTTACAAAACAAGCATGCTATATTCGTTTTTACCGCTACTTTAATGAATTCCACACATTTAGGGGCTTAACACAAATTTACTATCTTACAGTTACAGAGGTTAAACAACTGGAGGGTTATGTTCCTTCTGGAAGTTCTAGGGGACAACCCATTTCCTTGACTTTTTTTCGTTTATAAGCTTCTGTGAGACAACTGTATTTTGCATTTTTAAAGCCAGCAATGGACACTCCCTCTCTCTCTCTGCTTCTGTGATCATCTTGCCTTTTTTTTTTTCTTCCAGCATTTCCCCTTTAGCTTCCCTCTTATAAGGACCCTTGTGATTACAGTGGTTCCACTCAGACAATGCAGGTTAAGTTCTCTATCTCCAGATCCTTTCCATATACAACAGAAAACATTTTAAGATATTAACTTGGATATGCTTTTTACACCTTATTTATGACAATTCCCTTTCAGATCCCATTAGAGAGTTCCTATACTCTCTTAAGGATAAAGATATAAATAAAACAAAATTTCAGTGTTGAAACTGGATTCAGATGCATGTTCTTGAAATCATAGCAGAAATTGCTGTGACTAAAGTGTTTGAGAAAGAAAGACATTGTTTGTTTTTTCATGTTGATACTTTCAATTCTAAAAATTTCAAAGGTCAGCTGGAAATGCCAGGGCCTCATCATGGATCTGGGCACGATAGGCTTTGATATCCAAGAACAAGTATTGACTTCACAAAATGAGTAAAACCACAGTGGATGTGTTGTATCTTTCTGATGCCAGAGCTACATGTAAGGTTCGAGGGTTATGGATCATATCTGGGAAAGAATTGAAAGAAAAGAGAAAGAGAGGAGGGTTTCTGCATTGATGCTGTTTTTATGCAATAAGAAAGTAACAGTTTACCGTAGCTAATAAATATAAATAATATGTGTTTGATAATGAATAAAATGATACCATTGAGCAAAACAGGAAGACTTTTTATAGATTTATACAGAAATTTAATTTTTGTTGAGCTAGATGTACTTTCTGGCACTGGAACAATTTAATATATTGAAAAATTCTGTAAAGCAGATGTGATTGCTATTTCAGTGATTATTTGATTGAAATTTGGAGAGGTATTGCAGCCAGTGAATAATGTTGGAAAGCAGCTCTCCATGGTCCTTCTGAATCTCTGCACTTTTTGTGGAGAAACATGGATATTTTTTGTTCCAAACTATCTGTTCAAGGATGGCACCACCCTAATGGCAGAAAGCAAAGAGAAACTGAAAAGCTTCTTGATGAAGGTGAAAGAGGAGAGTGAAAAAGTTGGCTTAAAACTCAACGTTGATAAAGCTAAGATCATGGAATCCAGTTCTACCACTTCATGGAAAATAGATGGGAAAACAATGGAAACAGTGACAGACTTTATTTTCTTGGTCTCCAGAATCACTACAAATGGTGACTGCAGTCATGAAATTAAAAGATGCTTACTCTTTGGAAGAAGAAAGTGAAAGTGAAGTTGCTCAGTCATGTCCGACTCTTTGTGACCCCATGGATTGTAGCCTACCAGGTTTCTCCATCCATGGGATTTTCCAGGCAAGAATACTGGAGCGGGTTGCCATTTAAGCTATGACAAACGTAGACAGCATGTTAAAAAGGAGAGACATCCCTTTGCTGACAAAGGTCCATACAGTCAAAGCTATGGTTTTTCCAGTAGTCATGTATAGATGTGAGAGTTGGATCATAAAGAAAGCTGAGCACTGAAGAATTGATGCTTTTAAACTGTGGTGTTGGAGAAGACTCTTGAGAGTACTTTGTACAGCAAGGAGATCAAAACAGTCAATCCTGAAGGAAATAAACCCTGAGTATTCATTGGAAAGACTGCTGCTGAAGCTGAAACTCCAATACTTTGGCCACCTGATATGAAGAGTCAACTCAATGGAGAAGACCCTGATGCTGGGAAAGATTGCAGGCAGGAGGAGAAGGAGGTGACAGAGGATGAGATGGTTGGATGGCATCACCAACTCAATGGACATGAATTTAAACAAACTTTGGGAGACAGTGAAGGACAAGGAAGCCTGATGTGCAAAGTCCATGGGATAGCAAAGGTTTGGACATGACTGAGCAACTGAACAATAGCAACAGTCTATTCAAGGACGTTGGTATAGCAAACAGCCTTGGAAGATAGAAATAGCAACATCTTCTTCCAGAGCAATAGATTTGTTTTCAGACTAGGAAAATTATGATAATGTCTCTCTACAGGGAACTTTTGGGGCAGGTTGACACCAACAACTCATAAGATAGGGACTTCTTAAGCTCCAAGTTCCTCACTATGATGTGAACCTACTGTTTATATAGCATCTATTTGTACCTCTCAGCATGGCATTCTGGGCCCAGGGTGAAGAGGAACACATTGAACATGAAGTTCATGATGCCTTCTGTGCTTTTCAATAAAAACTCCTCTGTCTTTGACTCAGTAGTTTCATGTCTTTCTCCACTAATGATGATACTGTGACAGGCTAAGTTGTTAGCTTGCAAGCAGAGTAAAATTTCAGATCACTCATAGTTTCTTGAGTATGGTAGAAGCAAGACTGCAATTTTGGCCATTTCTGACTCAATGGACATGGGTTTGGGTGGACTCCAGGAGTTGGTGATGGACAGGGAGGCTTGGCATGCTGTGGTTAATGGGGTTGCAAAGAGTTGGACACGACTGAGAGACTGAACTGAACTGAACTCTAGAATCTAGACTTGAAACCAAGCATTCGAATATAATCAGTCAGTGTCTACTGAGGGAATTAGCTAAAATGAAATTAGCATAAATATGGTGAGCAAATTTGCCCATTCCCTTAATAAAATCAGACTTTGATCTTTCAGTTTGACAATCGGAGAATTTATTTACTTCATAAGCCAGTTTACCAATATTTTTTTGTTTTCAAGATATAATCAGTGAAACACTACTCTAGAAGTAAATCCTGGCCAAGAAAATTGTAAGAAAAAAGCCACCTTGGTACACCTTATCCTTCTTGAAAAGTGTGTTAGTCACTCAGTTGTGTCTGACTTTTTGTGACCCTATGGACTCTAGCCTATCAAGCTCCTCTGTCCGTGGTATTTCCCAGGCAAGAATACTGGAATGGGTAGCCATCTCTTCTCCAGGGGATATTCTCAATCCATGGATAAAACCCAGATTTCCTGCGTTGCAGGCAGATTCTTTACCATCTGAGCCACCAGGGGAATCCTTATTCTTCTTAGAAATGGTTGATACATTAGTATTTAAACTTTCTGAGAAATTCTATAATAAAGAAGTTTGACTTCTTCATTTGAAATTTTATTTAAAATATCTCAGATTATTTGATAGCAAAATTTCTCCTCTCTTCTATGGATCTAGGATCCCAGTGAACACATTTGAGAATCAGTGATTGGGATAAATGCATCTTCTCAGCCTATTCTCATCCTGTTATCACAAGGCTTTGAATAGCTTCTAGTTTAAATGGTTGCACCTGTACTAATAGAGATAAGGAAAGATTTGTGAGTCCACACTTGGGCTGCAGCAATTATTCTGAGCCATAGATTCCCAATAAAATCATCATGAAGCTAAAAAGTTGATGTTTTTAAAACTCCCTAGGCTACTATAATGTGTAGCCAGAGTTAAGTACCATGTGATAGAGCAGTAAAGCAGGAGCTCACTCCTGGGAAAATCATGAAGAAAGTATAGAGTCTATATATTATTCTGTCAATATGGTAACTGCTAGTCACCTTATAAATTTTAGTTTAAATTAATATAATTAAATGAAACTTAAGCTCTATTTCTGTCATTCTTAGTCACACTCCACATACTCCATTAGCCACATACAGCTAGTGCAATAGTATTAAATATTACATATATATATTATACCATATTATAGATAGTATATATATGTATTATATGTATACAATGTATCATATATACATATACTATATGTACATATACATAATTATAACATATATATTTAATATTTATACATAACGTAATGTTTCCATCATCACAGAAAGTTCTGTTCGTCAGTGCTGCAAGCTACAGAGTTCTCTCCCAGCATGGCCATAGCCAAACTTGGAAGTTCCAGGTTTGGTTTCATTAAGGCACTCAGTGCTCCTTCCTAAGGGGGACTAAAGAGGATATGAATGGAAATTTTCATGGAATGTGTGTGATATATGTATATGTGGGTGCATGTGAGTGTGCACACATGTGTTCACGTGCTGTGGAAATAATTGTGATAGTCTAACTCCTTTAGCTCTATGAAATGTATCATACTCTAAATTCATGCTAATATAAGAAAAAATTGTAATGACTTAATATCCTTGGAACCCAACTTTAAGAATGTTTCTAAACCATCAGGACTTATTGTCTTAATATTGCTTCCCTAAAAGACTTTCTCTAAAGTTGTTACTTTTGGTTTTCTCCCTGAGGGTCCCTGATTTCTCTAATTCTTGTTCGGGAATCACCCTGTAGTTAGAGAAGAAGTTATGATCATTAATTAAATTTAGTTTTATAAGATGTTGCCACTAGCTACAGGATCTAAAATGATAACCTAAATTTTTAATTAATATGTTCAAAAAGGGCAAGGGAAATATCTCACGGAACAAATGAAAACAAGCAGAAGAAAATTATTTTGTGCTGTAAAAACACCTAATTTTTATTTGTTTAGTCATTAAGTTCTGTCTGACACTTGCTACTGCATGGACTGTAACTCGTCAGACTCCTCTGTCCATGGAATTTCCCGCAAGAATACTGGAGTGGAGTGGAGTGGAGTGGTGTGCCATTTCCTTCTCCAGGGGATCTTCCAAATCCAGGAAAAAACTATTGTTTCCTGCATTGGCAGGCAGGTTCTTTACCAGAGAGTCACCAGGAAAGCCCACATTGTTTTGTTACACAAGAATTTTTTTTAAACTTCTGGCAAGGGAAGAATCCAAGAACATAATTTTCTGACTTTAATCCAGGTTTATTAGCCACAAACTTTGATCAAATAGAAAAATACAAATACTTTTGAATGATAAAATCTCCGCTCTTAATACTCTAATACTGTCTTCATCTTAGCAGAGTGAATGGTCCCTACCTCATTCTATGAAGTCCCTCCCTGTGTTAGACACTCAGTTGTGTCTGACTCTTTGCCATCCAAGGACTGTAGTCCACCAGGCTTCTCTGTCCATGGAATTCTCCAGGCAAGAATACTGGAGTGGATACCCATTCCTTTCTCCAGGGAATCTTCCCAATCCAAGGATCAAACCTGGGTCTCCTGCATTGCAGGCAGATACTTTACCATCTGAACCATCAGGGAAGCCCATCCTATGAAGTCAGAATTACCCTAATACCAAAACAAAGGCATTATAAGAAAACTACATAATAATATTTCACATGAACATTGATATAAGAATTCCCAATGAAACATTAACAAATAAAATTTAACAATGTATACAAAAATTATGCACAGTGCTCAAGAGGATTTGTCCCAGGTATTGCAGTCTTGGTTCAGCATTTTAAAACCAATTAATGTAATCTATTACATCAAAGGATAATGAAGAAAATTACATAATCATATCAATATGTATAGAAAAACATTTGAAAAAATCTAATACCATTCATAATAAAAACTCTGCAAACTAGTAATAGAGGGGGATTTCCTCAACTTAATATAGATCCTCTACAAAATACTTAAAGGTAACATCATACTGAATGGTAAGAAATTTGTAATTTCCCCACTAAGATTTGGAACAAGGCAGGGGTGTCCTTTGTCACCATTGCTTTTCAACATTGTATTAATACTCCTGGAAAATGCAATAAGACAGAAAAAGGAAATAGAATATATGCAGACTGGGAAAAGAAATTCTCATTGTTTTCAGATAACCTTCTTGAATACATAGAAAACCTAAAAGAATGAACAAAATGACTACTCAAAATAATGTGTAGTTATACCAAAACTGAAGGATATAAGGTTGATATACAACAGTTGATCATTTTTCTATGTATGAGCAATGAGCAAGTGGAATTTTATATTAAAATATAATACTATTTATATGAGAACCCCCAAACACTCAGGTATGAGTATAATTAAGCATATTTAAGATCTGTAGGAGGAAAATTACAAAACTCTAAAGAGATATATCAAAGAATCAATTAATGGAGAAATATTCAATTTTCACAAATAGAAAGACTTGAAATGTAAGTTTTACCCACACAAAATCTATAGATTCAATGCAATAACCTAAAATTCGGTTAGGTTATTTTGTGGATACTGATGTACTACTTCTAAGCTTCTAAACTGTACTGATGCACTACTTCTAAACTTTCCTGAGAAATCTGTATACAGGTCAAGGAGCAACAGTTAGAATTGGGCATGGAACAATGAACTGGTTCCAAATTGGGAAAGGAGTACGTCAAGGCTATATATTGTCACCCTGCATATGTAACTTGCATGCAGATGACATTATGCCAAATGCTGGGTTGGATGAAGCACAAGCTGAAATCAAGAGTGCCAGGAGAAATTCAATAACCTCAGATATGCAGATGACACCACCTTTATGGCAGAAAGTGAAGAGGAAGTAAAGAACCTCTTGATGAAAGTGAAAGAGGAAAGTGAAAAAGTTGGCTTAAAACTCAACATTCAATAAACTAAGATCCTGGCGTCCAGTCCCATCACTTCATGGAAATAGATGGGGAAACAGTGGAAGCAGTGAGAGACTCTATTTTCTTGGACTCCAAAATCACTGCAGATGGTGACTGCAGCTATGAAATGAAAAGACACGTGCTTCTTGGAAGGAAAGCTATGCCTAACCTAGAAAGCATATTAAAAAGCAGAGACATCACTTTGCATCAAAATTCTGTACAGTCAAAGCTATAGTTTTTCCAGTAGTCATATATAGATGTGAGAGTTGGACCATAAAGAAAACTGAGCACCAAAGAATTGATGTTTTCAAACTGTGGTGTTGTAGAAGACTCTTGAGAGTCCCTTGGACTTCAAGGAGATCAAACCAGTCAATCCGGAAGTAAATCAGTCCTGAATATTCATTGGAAGGACTGATGCTGAAGCTGAAATTCCAATAATTTGGCCACATGATGCAAAGAACTGACTCACTGGAAAAGACCCAGATGCTGGGAAAGATTGCAGGCAGGAGGAGAAGGGGACAATAGAGGATGAGATGGTTGGATGGCATCACCGACTTGATGGACACGAGTTTGAGCAAGCTTTAGGAGTTGGTGATGGACAGGGAAGCCTGGCATATTGCAGTCCATGGGGTCACAAAGAGTGAGACACAGCTCAGCGACTGAACTGAACTCAGCTGACTTCTAAACTTGTTATAGAACAGCAAGAGACCCAGAGTAGCCACTACAATTTTGAAGGAGAAGAACAAAATCAGATAACTGACACTGCTAGACTTTAAGACTTAACATAAAGCTAGTCATCAAGACAGTGTGATACTGGTTAAATAATAGACAGATGTGCTGTGTTCAGTCACTTCAGTCATGTCCTACTCTTTGCAACCCTATGCACCGTAGCCTGCCAGGCTCTGACCATGGGATTTTCCTGGCAAGAATAATGGAGTGGGCTGCTATGTCCTTCTCTAGAGGATCTTCCTGACTCAGGGATTGAAAGTATGTTTCCTGCATCTCCTGCATTGCAGACAGATTCTTTACCACTGAACCAGTGGGGAAGCCTGTAAATCTACAGAACAGAATAGAATGCATGGAAATAGCCCCACATAAATATGGTCAACCGATCTTTGACAAAAAAGCCAAAGCAAAACAATAGAGCAATTAGTTGTGTTTTTTTTTTTTTTTTAAGCAAATAATGCTGGAACAACTGAACATCAATGTGCAAAGAACAGGTGAATTTGGGGAAAAAACCCTAGGTCTGACCCAAAGTTTTTCCTGTGAGTATCAGTTCAGTTTAATTGTTCAGTCGTGTCTGACTCTTTGTGACTGAGAGAGTCAATTCCTAGGCAGGTTGATAAGAAGTCTAGGGTACCTGAGGAGGAGAAAGGGGTCTGGGGCTCTTGAAGTGAAGATAGGATTCTGGGGTTCTCAAAGAGGAGGAAAGGAGAAACCCCCCCCCCCCCCTACTTTTCTTAGTCACATAAAATATATATATATATTTTTTTTTTCTTTAAGCTCAGAGCTGATGATTACACAACAAACAACTCAATTTAAACTTGGTCAGTTCAGTTCAGTTTAGTTCAGTCACTCAGTCATGTCCAACTCTGCAACCCCATGAATTGCAGCATCCAGGCCTCCCTGTCCATCACCAACGTCCGGAGTTCACTCACATCCATCGAGTCGGTGATGCCATCCTCTGTCGTCCCCTTTTTCTCCTGCCCCCAATCCCTCCCAGCATCAGAGTATTTTCCAATGAGTCAACTCTTCGCATGAGGTGGCCAGAGTACTGGAGTTTCAGCTTTAGCATCAGTCCTTCCAATGAACACCCAGGACTGATTTCCTTTAGAATGGACTGGGTGGATCTCCTTGCAGTCCAAGGGACTCTCAAGAGTCTTCTCCAACACCACAGTTCAAAAGCATCAGTTCTTCAATGCTCAAATTTCTTTATGGCCCAACTCTCACATCCATACATGATTACTGGAAAAACCATTGTTTTGATGACATGGACATTTGTTGGCAAAGTACTGTCTCTGCTTTTAATATACCATCTAGGTTGGTCATAGCTTTTCTTTCAAGGAGAAAGTGTCTCTTAACTTCATGGCTGCAGTCACCACCTGCAGTGACTTTGAAGATCAAAAAAGTAGTCTCACTGTGTCTATTGTTTCCTCATCTATTTGCCATGTACTGATGATACCGGATGTCATGATCTTAGTTTTTTGAATGTTGAGTTTTAAGCCAACTTTTCTCCTCTTCTCTTTCACTTTCATCAAGAAGCTCTTTAGTTCTTCTTCACTTTCTGCCATAAGGGTGGTGTTATCTGCATATCTGAGGCTACTGATATTTCTCCTGGCAATCTCGATTCCAGCTTGTGCTGGAAGCATGATGCTTCCATCATGCATTTTGCATCATGTACTCTGCATATAAGCAGGGTGACAATATACAGCCTTGACATACTCCTTTCCCAATTTGGAACCAGTATATTGTTCTATGTTCAGTTCTAACTTTTGCTTCTCGATCTGCATACAGATTCCTCAGGAGGCAGGTAGGGTAAGGTAAGGCAGGTAATGCATCTCTTTAAGAATTTTCCACTGTTTGTTGTGATCCACACAGTTAGTTGTGATCCTATAAGTATGGCGATGCCTCTTTTTGATACATCACAAAAAGCACAATTCAGGGAGAAATGAATTGATAAGGTGGACTTAATTAATATTTAATATACCCTCTCTTCAAGAGAGGGTGTGAGAAGAAAAGCCAAAGTTTGGGAGAAAATATTTTCAAAAGAGCTATTTGATAAAGGGCTGCTATGCAAAATATATAAAGAACTGTTAAAATTGAACAATAAGAAAGAAATAATCCAATTTAAAATTGACCTAAGATCTGAACTGGAAAAGGAAATGGAAACCCACTCCAGTATCTTGCCTGAAGAATCTCATGAACAGAGGGGCCTTGTGGGCTGCAATCCTTGGGGTTGCAAACAGTTGGACATGACTTAGCAACTAAATGAAAACAACAAAGATCTGAATAGAAAACACACCAAAGCAAATATGCAGATGGAAAATGAGCATATGAAAAGATACTCAGTATCATATGCCATGAAGGAATTAAAAACTGAAACACAGCGGAGATATCACAGCACATCTATTAGAATGACTATAATCCAAAACACTAACAACACCAAATGCTAGCAAGAGTGGGGAGCAATGGTAACTCTTATTTATTGCTGTTAGGAATACAAAATGGTACAGCCCCTTTAGAAGAGAGTCTGGCTGTTTTTTACAATCTAAATATACTCTTACTATATAATGCAGCAGTTGTGCCCCTGGAAATATACAATGGAATGATTTTTTGAGCTGAAATAAATGTGCTTCAAGCCATGAAAAGATATGGAAGATTCATAGGTACATTACTAAGTAATTAAAACCAGTCTGAAAAGGTACATAGTGTATGATATCAACTATAAAACATTTGGGAAAAGGCAAAGCTGTAGAAACAGAAAAAGGGTTAGTGGTAGTCAGAGATTGGCTGCGAGGGAGGGAGGGATAAATAGGCAGGGCACAGAGGGTTTTTAGAATAGTAAAACTACTTTGATACTATATTGGTGTACACATGTTAAACATTTGTCCAAACCCACAGAATGTACAAAACTAACAGTGAACCCTGTTGTGAACTGTGGACTTTGGGTGATGATATGTCAATGTAAGTTCATCAACAGTAACAAATGTACCACTCCAGTGTGGAATTTTGATATTGAAGAAGGCTATGCATATGTAGGGAAAACAGGGTGGGTATATAGAAATCTCTATAATTTCTATAATTATATTGAATTATCTCTATAATTTCTAAATCTCTATAATTTACTATGCTGTGAACTCAAAACTGCTGCATACAATAGAGTGTATTAAAAATTTCACATTTTTTGTTTTTCATCTTCTATAAAGCCACACAGTTCAGAAAATGCAGTTACATAGGGAATTAATATATATATATGCATATGTACACATATTATAGTTTTTCTAGGCATTTATTGTGTGCTAAGTCACTTCGGTCTTGTCTGACTCTTTGCAACTCTATGGACTATAGCCTGCCAGGCTTCTCTGTCCATGGGATTTGCCAGGCAAGAATACTGGAATGGGTTGCCATTCCCTTCTCCAGGGGATATTTCTCCTTTTTTTTTTGGATTAAGGTTTTATTATTACAATTTTTTAAAAAAATTTTTATTTTTACTTTATTTTACTTTACAATACTGTATTGGTTTTGCCATACATTGACATGAATCCACCATGGGTGTACATGCGATCCCAAACATGAACTGACCCAGGGATCGAACCCACATCTCTTATGTCTCCTGCATTGGCAGGTGGGTTCTTAACCATTAGCACCACCTGGAAAGTACTTATTAGGTTAATGCAAAAGTAATTGCAGTTTTGAATTGCTGAACTTTGCCTTTTGTTATTGGAATACATTCGTAAATAAATACGGTTATGTTATACATCATTTTAATGCACATTTCTTGCTTTATTTATTTATTTTCTGCTAATAACTTATTAGTTGCTGTTTATTTTATATTTATTTTAGACTAAGGAAATGAAGTTAGACAAAAAGCAAATTTGAGCAGTTTTCTTATTTTATTTGAGTTCAAATGGATCATAAAGCAGCAGATACAACTCACAACATTAATAACGCATTTGGCCCAGAAACTGCTAGTGAATGTACAGTGCCGTGGTGGTTCAAGAAGTTTTTGCAAAGGAGATGAGAGACTTGAAGATGAGGAGCATTGTGGCCAGCCATTGGAAGTTGACAGTGACCAACTGAAAGGATCATTGAAGTTGAGCCTCTTATAACTACAAGAGAAGATGCCAAAGAACCCAGCATTTGAAGCAAATTGAAAAGGTAAAAAAGTTCAGTAAGTGGGTGCCTCATGAGCTGACAGAAACCTCAAAAAAATTATCAGTTTGTCTTCTCCTATTCTACGCAAAAACAATAAACCATTTCTAGATCAGAATATGACATGTGATAAAAAGTGGATTTTTGATAACCAGCAATGACCAGCTCAGTGATTGGACTAAAAAGCTCCAAAGCACTTCCCGAAGCCAAACTTGCATCAAATTCACGCATGGTCACTGCTGGGTCATCTGCTGCAAGTCTGATCAACTACAGCTTTCTGAACCCCAGGGAAACCTTTCCATCTGAAAAGTATGCTCTGCAGATCAGTGAGATACACTGAAAACTGCAACCCCTGTGGATGGCATTGGTCAATAGTATGGGCCCAATTCTTCTCCATGACAATGCCCGACTGCACATAGCACAACCAATGCTTCAAAAGTTGATCGAATAGGGCTGTGAAGTTTTACCTTCTCCACCATATTAACCAGATGTCTCACCAATCGATGACCACTTCTTCAAGCATCTTGGCAACTCTTTGCAGGGAAAATGCTTCCACAAACGGCAGGATGCAGAAAATGCTTTGCAAGAGTGTCAAATCCTGAAACACAGATTTTTATCCTACAGGAATAAATAAATTTATTTCACATTGGTAGAAATGTATTGATTGTAATGGTTCCTATTGTGATTAATAAAAATGTGTTTGAGCCTTGTTATAATGATTTAAACTTCACATGGACATCACCAGATGATCAACACCTAAATCAGACTGATTATATTCTTTGTAGCCAAAGGTGGAGAAGCTCTATACACTCAGCAAAAACAAGACTGGGAGCTGACTGTGGCTCGGATCATGAACTCCTTATTGCCAAATTCAGACATAAATTGAAGAAAGTAGGGAAAACCACTAGACCATTCAGGTATGACCTAAATCAAATCCCTTATGATTATACAGTGGAAGTGAGAAATAGATTTAAGGGACTAGATCTGATAGATAGAGTGCCTGATAAACTATGGAATGAGGTTTGTGACATTGTACAGGAGACAAGGATCAAGACCATCCCCATGGAAAAGAAATGCAAAAAAGCAAAATGGCTGTCTGGGGAGGCCTTACAAATAGCTGTGAAAAGAAGAGAAGTGAAAAGCAAAAGAGAAAGGGAAAGATATAAGCATCTGAATGCAGAATTCCAAAGAATAACAAGAAGAGATAAGAAAGCTTTCCTCAGTGATCAGTGCAAAGAAATAGAGGAAAACAACAGAATGTGAAAGACTAGAGATCTCTTCAAGAAAATTACAGATACCAAGGGAATATTTCATGCAAAGATGGGCTCAATAAAAGACAGAAATGGTATGGATCTAAAAGAAACAGAAGATATTTAAAAGAGGCGGCAAGAATACACAGAAGCACTGTACAAAAAATATCTTCATGACCAAGATAATCATGATAGTGTGATCACTCACCTAGAGCAAGATATCCTGGAATGTGAAGTCAAGTGGGCCTTAGAAAGCATCACTATGAACAAAGCTAGTGGAGGTGATGGAATTCCAGTAGAGCTATTTCAAATCCTGAAAGATGATGCTGTGAAAATGCTGCACTCAATATGCCAGCACATTTGGAAAACTCAGCAGTGGCCACAGGACTGGAAAAGGTCAGTTTTCATTCCAATTGCAAAGAAAGGCAATGCCAAGGAATGCTTAAACTACCGCACAATTGTACTAATCTCACACGTTAGTAAAGTAATGCTCAAAATTCTCCAAGCCAGGCTTCAGCAATACATGAACCGAGAACTTCCAGATGTTCAAGCTGGTTTTAGAAAGACAGAGGAACCAGAAACCAAATTGCCAACATCCGCTGGATCATTGAAAAAGCAAGAGAGTTCCAGAAAAACATCGATTTCTGCTTTATTGACTATGCCAAAACCTTGTGTAGCTCACAATAAACTGTGGGAAATTCTGAAAGAGATGGAAATACCAGACCACCTGACCTGCCTCTTGAGAAACCTCTATGCAGGTCAGGAAGCAATAGTTAGAACTGGACATGGAGCAATAGACTGGTTCCAAATAGGAAAAGGAGTACGTCAAGGCTATATACTGTCACCCTGCTTATTTAACTTATATGCAGAGTACATCATGAGAAACGCTGGACTGGAAGAAGCACGAGCTGGAATCAAGATTGCCAGGAGAAATATCAATTACCTCAGATAGGAAGATGACACCAGCCTTATGGCAGAAAGTGAAGAGGAGCTAAAAAGCCTCTCGGTGAAAGTGAAAGAGGAGAGTGAAAAAGTTGGCGTAAAGCTCAACATTCAGAAAATGAAGATCATGGCATCTGGTTCCATCACTTCATGGCAAATAGATGGGGAAACAGTGGAAACAGTGTCAGACTTTATATTTTTGGGCTCCAAAATCACTGCAGATGGTGACTACAGCCATGAAATTAAAAGACACTTACTCCTTGGAAGGAAAATTATGACCAACCTAGATAGCAGATTAAAAAGCAGAGACATTACTTTGCCAACAAAGGTCTGTCTAGTCAAGGCTATGGTTTTTCAAGTGATCATGTATGGATGTGAGAGTTGGACTGTGAAGAAAGCTGAGCACCGAAGAATTAATGCTTTTGAACTGTGGTGTTGGAGAAGACTCTTGAGAGTCCCTTGGACTGCAAGGAGATTCAACCAGTCCACTTGAAGGAGATCAGTCCTGGGTGTTCTTTGGAAGGACTGATGCTAAAGCTGAAACTCCAGTACTTTGGCCACCTCATGCGAAGAGTTGACTCATTGGAAAAGACTCTGATGCTGGGAGGGATTGGGGGCAGGAGGAGAAGGGGATGACAGCGGATGAGATGGCTGGATGGCATCACCAACTCGATGGACGAGTTTGGGTGAACTCCGGGAGTTGATGATGGATAAGGATGCCTGGCGTGCTGTGATTCATGGGGTCGCAAAGAGTTGGACACGACTGAGCAACTAAACTGAACTGAACTGAATGTCAGCCAAACTAGTACATATTTAGTAAGTGTTAAATTAATGTCTTTTTTGGTTAATACATACAAAATTACACATTTAGTACTATATGGAGAGGGAAATGGCAACCCACTCCAGTCTTCTTGCTTGGAAAATCCCAGGGACAGGGGAGCCTGGTGGGCTGCTGTCTATGGGATCACACAGAGTCAGACATGACTGAAGTAACTTAGCAGCAGCAGTAGCAGAAATAGGAAATAGAAAATAAGAATGAATTTTTCTGTGAGTTCATACTACTGAACTGGCTTGCAATTTTAACAAAATATCTCAACTAACATTAATATTGAAATACAGTGAACAGTATTTCAAACGTCCATTTTTAGAAAGTTCCAGACAAAAAGGTCCACAGCCTGAAACAGATGCAATTGAAATAACCCTCTCTTTCAGATGTGCACTTGTAGATATAATTTTCTAGAAAAATATCATTGAAAAGTAACCATGTAGTGAGAGGCAATATTTTTATTAGTAAAGGATACTTCATTTTAAGCCAGTCTTTAGTAACAATCACAAGAGAAAGATATATTTGAATAAATATAGCATATTTGGCAAAATAAACTATCTGGTCCAGGTTATGATATTTTTTTCTGGAAAGTGACTATAGACTTTATTAATCTATACAATGCAAATAAATCTCCATTAAGTCACATTATTGGTATTTTTTGCTGTAAATATTTCTGCTTTTTGTAATATTTTGATCTTGTTCCCACTAAAAACAGAGGGAGTATCTCACTCAGATTTTTGTCTCTGTTCTATTTTTTTCTCTTTTAGCTCAGTAAATGTAGCTTCAAATGTTACATTTCCTTGCTAGCTCAGGTGTAACATAGAGATTTTGTAGGTAAACTTCCCCTCCTTTAGTCCACCGCTGCCGTAGAAGTCACACACCCTTCTTTCATTCACCAGCTGACCAGTGTCTTCTCCAAGTCTTTCTCCAGTCCTACTTTCTTTCTTTTTTTTTTTTTTTATTATTTTTTTGCTCTTTATTTTTTATTTATTTATTTTTTTCTTTACAATACTGTATTGGTTTTGCCATACATTGACATGAATCCACCACGGGTGTACATGAGTTCCCAATCCTGAACCCTCCTCCCACCACACTCCCCATATCATCTCTCTGGGTCAACCCAGTGCACCAGCCCCAAGCATCCTGTATCCTGTATCAAACCTAAAATTATAATTGCATTTATTTATTTATTTTTGGCTGTGCTGAGTTTTTGTTGCTGTGTTGACTTTTCTCTAGTTGTGGTGACGGGGGGCTACTCTCTAGTTGCCGGGCTCAGGTTTCTCATTGCGTGGTTTCTCTTGTTGGGCTTCAATAGTTGCAGCTCCAGGCTCTGGAGCACAGGCTCAATAGTTATGGTGCAGGGGCTTAGTTGCTTCATGCCATGTGGTATCTATCTGGATCAGAGAGCAAACCTAAACCCGTGTCTCCTTCATTGGCAGGCAGATTCTTTACTCTTGAGGCACCAAGGAAGTCCCAGCCCTACTTTCTTAAACAGCCTTCTCCTTTATCAGCCCCTCCTTCCACCTATTTTACCACTCCCCCTAAGGCACAATCTTCATATTTCATAAACATGAAATTCAAAAGATATATCTGTCTGTGATTTTGCTGCTTCTACCAACCTTAAGATGGTACATTGAATATGGTATAAAAAGATCAAAGTGAATTTATTTACTTTATTGTTCTTTCAAAATAGGTCTGCTGCTAGCAGGTCTCTGGGTATGCATACAAACTTCATATAGCTATAAAAGGAAAGAAGCAAATGCCAGCCACATAGCACCAAGCTGAGACACCAAATGTTAAGCAGAGATAATGAAGGGGCTGAGCTTGGAAGTTATCTGTGAGACTCAGTAGTGACTGCTATTTGGAATATCAAACATTCTTGGGAAGCATTGTAGGCTTCCCAAGTAATAGAGAAGATTGACATCAGGCTCCATGTTGTAGTCATACTATAGCCAATAATTTAAGGATGAGATGATACAAGGAAAAAGCATTTCATACTGTCCATCAAACAAAGGAATAGAGTGGTAATACTTCAATGCTCTCCCCCTTTAAGGCAAATAAATTAATAATATAATAACAACTTGAATAAAATATAATAAATGCAGCAGTTAGTCAAGGAAAGGATGGTGCTCCTGTTAACTGTGATCTAAGTTCACCAATGGACCAAATCCTACTGGCTTCCCTGTAAAATATTTCAGAGAAGTTCTGTTTCAGGATGAAAGGGCTTGTGTGCATTGTTCCAAGTAAACCCTCTGACACTGGAGTTGAAGTGCAATTTGCTACATCTGAGAGATTTTTGGTGACTTACCAAGAAATTTCCCGTGTGGACCAGTTTGCCATTAATTTTGAAACTGTAGGTCCCATCTTGGGGAACACCACCCTCTGGGTCAGCTACTATGTGTCCTGTGACATCAGGAATTACAGATTAAGTGCTAATGCCCCTTCCCTTTCACCAGTTGTAGTTCATAGGGAAAGCTGAAGAAAAGGGAAAGAGTCAGAATATCTAGCTGTCCCATGGTCCTCAAGCCTCTGTCACAACTTCTATATTCAGTCCTGGCAAAAGGGTTTGAAAATGAGTTTTCCAGTTATTTACCTGAAATTTCTTCCTTGTTCACAAGATAGGCTCCCATCCTCATCCTTGTGTTTCTAAATACTTTTGTAAGATTTGTGATCATTTTGGCATTTTGAAATCAATTTTCCTAAATTAGAATTCAAATGACTTATAAATTCCCCAGCAATTTTATTTTGTAGATAGACAGGGACATTTTATTTTATTAAAATGTTAATGGCTCTTTAGTGATTTAAAGTAATGGGCCAGGCTGATAATACACCATTATGTACTAAGCATCAGAAAAATGTCTATAAAAATTTTGCTGTATTTTTTCTCTATGACTTTCTTTTTTTATATTCAGTTAATCCTAAATGCAAAGGCCTTTGAAAAACAAAGGATTAAAAATTAATTTTTCTTGGCTAACTCCATGGTAGCTGACAAGAAATATTTCAAATTAGTTCATTCTAAATAATTTATATCTTTACACCAAAACATCCAAAACTCAGTTGTATGAATCTTCCTAAGACACAATTGCTTACTAATAGCTGAGCCTTTGGTACCTTTCCAAAGTGCTGTGCTGTGCTGTGCTAAGTCGCTTCAGTCATGTGCGACTCTGTGCAACTCTATGGACTATAGCCTGCCAGGCTCCTCCTCCATCCATGGGTTCTCCAGACAAGAATACTGGAATGAGTGCCTGTGTCCTCTTCCAGGAGACCTTCCGGACCCAGGGATCGAACTCACATTTCTTATTTCTCTTACATTGGCAGGCAGGTTCTTTACCACTAGCACCACCTAGGAAGCCCCACCTTTTCAAGGTGAACAGGCCTAAAAGTAAAATTCAGCAAACATTTGTAGAGGACTTCCTAAACTTAAGTCAACAGTAAGCATTATGGGATTCAAAGATAAAAAGTAAGTGATGAATCCTGTTTTCAAGGAATATGCACTATTCAGTGTGATGCAGTATAGAATGAGGTAGGCAGAATAGTTAAAGCATAAACAAAAGTGCTCAGAAAAACTAGAGGGAATAATCAGTGAGAAAAGAGAGCTCAATTGAATAAATGCTAATTGTCCTGGACTCTAAACAATGAATTGAAATTAAGTAAGCAAAGAAGAGAATAATTCATTATAGACACAAGTTTGTATGAAGATAAGAAAGTAATCCATTATGGGCAAAATAAGATCAAAACTAGTCTTATGATGAACATGGCTTTACTCCCACTATTAAGTGTTATTAAGAGTCTAACATAGATTAGACACTCCCATCTCTCATTTCAACTTTTTCTGTAAAACACATTTTACACTGTAACATACTCGATAACTTACATGTTCATATTCATCATCTAACTCTCAGTAATAGAATTGCTAGCCATCCACACATACACACTCCACACAAATACTTTCTATTCTTGCTTGACTTAGTACTTTAAAAACTACATTTCCATCCACCCTTATAATTAGGTGTGTCCATGAGAATGAATTCTAGTCATAGCCACTGTTGGAAAAAAAAAAAAGACCCAGGGAAATATTTTTGTGGGGCCCTAATCTATTTAAACAATTTGACTAAAAGTGTGTTATTGGCACACTTTTTGGCAATGGGTTTGCCACCAGGACACAGGTGTCATGAAAAACACTGTTAAACCTAAGCAAAGATGGGAAAGGAAAACCCACAACAACATCGTTGTCATTGGGCATGTAGATTCAGGGAAGTCTACCACAACTAGCCATCTGATCTACAAATGTGGCGGGATCAACAAGAGAACAATTGAAAACTTCAAGAAGGAGGCTGCCAAGATGGGAAAGGGCTCCTTCAGGTATGCCTGGGTCCTGGACAAACTGAAAGCTGAATGTGAGCATGGTATCACCATTGATATCTCCCTGTGGAAATTTGAGGACAGCAAGTACTGTGTTACTATCATTTATGCCCCAGGACAGAGAGATTTTATTAAAAATTTGATTACGGGCACATCCCAGGCTGATTGTGCTGTACTAATTGTTGCTGCTGGTGTTGGTGCATTTGAAGCCGGTATTTCCAAGAACCAGCAGACCCGTGAGCATGTCCTTCTGGCTTACACTCTGGGTGTAAAACAGCTAATTGTTGGAGTTAACAAAATGGATTCCACTGAGCTGCTCTACAGCCAGAAGAGATATGAGGAAACTGTTAAGGAAGTCAGCACCTATATTAAGAAAATTGGCTACAATCCCAACACAGTAGCATTTGTGCCAGTTTCTGGCTGGAATCGTGACAACATGCTAGAGCCAAGTGCTAACATGCCATGGTTCAAGAGATGGAAAGTCACCCATAAAAATGTCAATGCCAGTGGAATCATTCTGCTTGAAACTCTGGGTTGCCTCCTGCCACCAATTCACCCAACTGACAAACCCTTGTGTTTGCCACTCCAGGATGTCTATAAAATTGGTGGTATTGGTACTGTCCCTGTGGGTCGAGTGGAGATTGGTGTCCTCAAACCTGGCATGGTGGCCATCTTTGCTCCAGTCAATGTATCAACTGAAGTGAAGTCTGTAGAAATGCACCATGAAGCACTGAGTGAAGCCCTTCCTGGGGACAATCTGGGCTTCAATGTCAAGAATGTATCTGTCAAAGATGGTCATCGTGGTAATGTGGCTGCTGACACCAAAAATGACCCACCCATGGAAGCTGCTGGCTTCACAGCTCAGGTGATTGTTTGGAACCATCCAGGCCAAATCAGCACTGGATATGCACCTGTGCTGGACTGTCACACAGCTCTCATTGCTTGCAAGTTTGCTGAGCTGAAGGAGAAGATTGATTGTCATTCTGGCAAAAAGCTGAAAGATGGCCCTAAATTCTTGAAATCTGGTGATGCTGCCATTGTTGATATGGTTCTTGGCAAGCCCATGTGTGTCAAGAGCTTCTCTGACTATCCTCCCGTGGGCTGTTTTGCTGTGTGTGACATGAGACAGACAGGCACTGTGGGTGTCATCAAAGCTGTGGATAAGAAGGCAGCTGGAGTTGGCAAGGTCACTAAGTCTGCCCAGAAAGCTCAGAAAGCTAAATGAATATTATCCCCAATACCTGCCACTCCAGTCTTAATCAGTGGTGGAAGAACAGTCTCAGAACTGCTTGTCTCAAACGGCCATTTAAGTTTAATTGTAAAAGACTGGTTAATGATCACAATGCACCGTAAAACCTTCAGAAGGAAAGGAGAATGTTTTGTGGACCATATGTTTTGTGTGTGGCAGTTGAAGTTATTAGTTTTTAAAATCAGTACTTTTTAATGAAAACAACTTGACCAAAAATCTGTCACAGAATTTGAGACCCATTTAAAAAAAGTTTAATGAGCCAAAGAAAAAGTGTGTTATTGAATCCATGGGCCTATGTGAGATATGATAATTTATCAGTGAAAACTTAGAATAATAAGTAGAGCATAGTTACTTCTGAGTTGGTTTATTGTCCAATAAGTGCATGGAAAGAATCTCTACAGGGTCCAGGTACCACCTACTCTTGCTCAGATTAAGAGGCCCTTCTGGGCTCTTTATGGTCAAATGTGACATTCCTGACTAATTTCTTGTCTGATATTGTGAGAAAAAATTAGCAGCAGTATGATCCATGGCTTTATAGAACCTATTTGTATTTTAAACCATATATATTCCTCTTGCATCTGATTTTTCTAACTCCATTTGTTTAATGCCTATTACATCTTTACTCTAGTTCAGTTCAGTCGCTCAGCCATGCCCATCACTTTGCAACCCCATGGACTGCAGCACACCAGGCTTGCCTGTCCATCACCAACTCTCAGAGTTTGCTCAAACTCATGTCCATCGAGTCAGTGATGCTATCCAACCATCTCATCTTCAGTTGTCCCCTTCTCCTCCTGCCTTCAATCTTTCTCAGCAACAGGGTCTTTTCCAACGAGTCAGTTCTTTGCATCGGGTGGCCAAATATTGGAGCTTCAGCTTCAGCATCGGTCTTTACTCACAACACTGCATTATCCATCATGCTGTGGGAGACTGTGGCCATGGTAAGTCACTTCAGTCATGTCCGACTCTTTGTGACCCCATGGGCTATAGCCCTCCAGGCTCCTCTGTCCATGGAGATTCTCCAGGCAAGAATACTGGAGTGGGTGGCCATGTCCTCCTCCAAGGAATCTCCCCAAACCAGTAATTGAACTCGTGTCTCTTGCATCTGCTGCATTGGAAGGCATGTTCTTGACCACTTGCATCATCTGCTAAGCCCTGTTAGAGACTACCAGCTTTCAGTGACTTTCTCAGAAATTCTTATTATGTTTCATTGGTGATGACAACAAATGCAAGCCTTATCCAGGGAATGTAGACTAGTATGAAAGATAATTCATTTTCTGATCATTTTAAAGTTACCATTTGGAAAGGACAATAGTACATCTTCTAACCATACCTTCTCTTAAACCCTTTAAATCATAATCACTATATTCCTGGAGTATGATCTCTTAGAATGTTGAGTACATCACTAGCTTCCATATACTGTCACCAGTGGAGAGGATAGATAAGGGACCAATGGGTGGAGCAAGAAAAGAAGCTACGTCTATCTAAGAAATGTCCATCTGGCAGGGCTTAAGACTGACTTGGATGAGCATAATGCCACAATGTCTATTGGAGGCAAGAAGACAACAATCATAGGAACAAAATTGTCATTGTGGAAAAAAAATCTCAAAATCATTTGAAAGACATAGGTGTAGGGACTCCTAAGGGTTAGCCTGACATGTGGTACTAGGTACCATCAGAACAAAAGACACCTTCTTCTACTACTCACCACCTGTGGATGCTGCAGACAAGCGTCAGCACCGTAGTCACAGTGTGGACCAATGACAGCTGATGCATGGGCTCGTATGTTGTGGTTCAAGCCCAGCTGTTGGTGCTAGCTATAGGTGGTCTAGATCTCTAACTCAGCATATGTCTAATCTGAGTGACATTCAGCCAGCATCAGTATGCTAGCTAATTTAAACACCTTAATTTTAGGCGACCCTGCAAAGAAATACCACAAGAACTAATGCGAATGATTTGCTCATCAGGCTGCCTTCCTGAAACTAAAACCTGGGCACTGGATTTGGAATGATCTCATAGACTTAAGTTCTGGAGCTTTTTGCAGCATCTAGTTTTCCTTGCACATGAGGTAGAGGATCCCAGGATGACCCAAGGTGAGAACTGGAGATGAAAGTTCACAGAGGACCTAGTCTAGGTATACTTAGACATCAAAGTCTATATATGTCTATATACTTAGGCAGGACTTCTGGCCAGTTCCATGCCAGTCCCAGGCAACCAGGGGCCTTATATAATTAGGAAGAAGGCACCCTAGAGCATGGGCCCCATGGGGTGCAGGGCTTGAGACAGAGGCCCTACATGCTCTTGTCTAAGGGCAATACTTATTCTATCCAATGGAATAGCAGCAGAAGTAAAGAATACTGCTTCTGATTTTAGAATATAAAGACATACAAAGATTCCACATTTATTTATTTTCCTTTGCTTACTGGATACTGTATCCCAGCAATATCTTAAACCCACATGTTGAATGGACATGTTCAGCAAAGTAACCCTACCTCCACCTTGAACCCAGAGTAACTCTTTTGACAAATTATCTGTATTAGATATTTTGTTTGAGTCATTATATATTTGGGGATGTGTTAGCTACTCTAGCTAATATAATTACTCCATAAAGTGAAAACTCAAGAATGGTTGGGACTTTTTCTAATTTGTTCCTGTTTTATTTCTAGTGTCTGGAAAAATGTCAGACATGATAGTGATCTGTTATGACTGATATTAGGAATAGTCTTCAATAAATGATTCACTTGAGAAAATAAATCAGCTATTTAGTGGAATACAGTTCTAGGAGCTAAGTGATAGGAAAGGGGCTACATAAAGAAACAGGAGGAAGCTACAAATTATTGTGTACTTGGATGTTTAGTGCTTATTCTAAAGTCATCAGTTAAGAAGCTTTAGGCTACAGGTGACTTTCAGAACAAAGTTGAGAAGTATATCCATGTGCCTTATTCCATGGTCACAGGAATTGTGCTATTGAGGATCCCAATGAAAGGGCTCAATGATTAGAACTGAGGGGGATGCAAAGTCAAGAGCTGGTGCAGACAGTTTGTAACTGTTTTATCACAACCTGAAGCACCTTAAGTGTTTGTGTAAAATACATGCATTTCCAGAATGCACGGGTCTCACTAAATGAGTGATCTGAAATTTTATTTAAGGGAATCTATATTGGATTACCATTATGGACAAGCTTTGTAGTTCATTCAGCTCAGTTCAGTTCAGTTGCACAGTCATGTCTGACTCTCTGTGAGCCCATGGACTGCAGCACACCAGGCTTCCCTGTCCATCACCAACACCTGGAGCCTACTCAAACTCATGTCTATTGTGTCAGTGATGAAATCCAACCATCTCATCCTCTGTTGTCCCCTTCTCCTCTCACCTTCAACCTTTCTCAGCATCAGGGTCTTTTCAAATGGGTCAGTTCTTCGCATCAAGTGGCCAAGTATTGGAGTTTCAGCTTCAGCATCAGTCCTTCCAATGAATATTCAGGACTGCTTTCCTTTAGGACTGGCTGGTTGGATCTCCTTGCAGTCCAAGGGACTTTCAAGAGTCTTCTCCAAAATCACAGTTCAAAAGAATTAATTCTTCGGTGCTCAGATTTCTTTATAGTCCAACTCACACATCCATAGGTGACTACTGGAAAAACCATAGTTTTGACTAGATGGACCTTTTCTGGTAAAGTAATGTCTCTGCTTTTTAATATTCTGTCTAGGTTGGTCATAAGCTTTCTTTCAAGGAGCAAGCACCTTTTAATTTCATGGCTGCAGTCACCATCTGTAGTGATTTTGGAGCCCCCCAAAATAAAGGCAGCCACTGTTTCCACTGTTTCCCCATCTATTTGCCATCAAGTGATAGGACCAGATGCCATGATCTTAGTTTTCTGAATGTTGAGTTTTAAGCCAACTTTTTCACTCTCTTCTTTCACTTTCATCAAGAGGCTCTTTAGTTCTTCACTTTCTGCCATAAGGGTGGTATCATCTGAGTATCTGTAATTGCTAATAAATAAGTAAGAATATTGGCATATAGAGGACAGAGTGGATAGATGGGCTCTATAGAAACAGCAGTTGTAGTACGAGCACAGGCTCATGACTCAGGCCTTAGTTTTATTTTTATTTCAAACCAGATAAATAAATATCACTGACAGCCACAAAGAAGTTTGGAAGCACAGAATGATGGTGACTATCTAATAGTAACTAGATGACTGTCTTATAATCATTGGATGACTTTCTAATTGTGATTGGGGAAGGCAGAATAGGACTCTTGGAGGGCACAGCAGAACCTTGTGCAACAGGACCCTGGAGAAAGGAACAGTGACCCCCACAGGAGACTTGCCTGTGGGTGTCTGGGAGTCTCCAGCGAAGATGTGGGTCCATGGTGACCTGCTGCAGGGTTGGGGGCATGGACTGTAGCAGTACATGCATGGGATCTTTTGAGGGAGGTCACCATTATCTTCATCACCTCCACCATAGTTTGGCCCTAGGTAAATAGCACGGAGATAACACAGCTCCACCCATCAACAGAAAATTGTATTAAAGATTTACAGAGCATGGCCCTGCCCATCAGAATAAGACCCAGTATCCACCCTCAGTCAGTCTATCCCATCAGGAAGCTTCCATAAGCCTCTTATCCTTCTCCATCAGAGGGCAGACAGACTGAAAACTAAAATCACGGAAAACTTATCAATCTAATCACATGGACCACAGCCTTTTCTAACAGTGAAATTATAAGCCATGCCGTGTAGGGCCACCCAAGACGGACGGATAATGGTGGAGAGGTCTAACAGAATGAGGTCCACTGGAGAAAGGAATGGCAAACCACTTCATTATTCCTGCCTTGAGAACCCCATGAACAGTATGAAAAGACAAAAAGATAGGACACTGAAATATGAACTCCCCACGTTGTTAGGTGGCCAGTATGCTACTGGAGATCAGTAGAGAAATAATTCCAGAAAGAATAATGAGATAGAGCCAAAGCCAAAACAACATCCAGTTGTAGATGTGACTGGTGATAGAAGCAAGGTCTGATGATGTAAAGAGCAATATTGCATAGGAACCTGGAATGTTAGGTGCATGAATCAAGGCAAACTGGAGGTCGTCAAACAGGAGATGGCAAGAGTGAACGTCAGCATTTCAGGAATCAGTAAACTAAAATGGACTGGGATGGGTGAATTTTCTCAGATGACCATTATATCTACTACTATGGGCAAGAATACCTTAGAAGAAATGGAGTAGCCATCATAGTCAACAAAACAGTCGGAAATGCAGTACTTGGATGCAGTCTCAAAAATGACAGAATGATCTCTATTTGTATCCAAGGCAAACCATTCAATATCACGGTAATGCAAGTTTATTCCCCGACCAGTAACGCTGAAGAAGCTGAAGTTGAACAGTTCTCAGAAGACCTACAAGACCTGCTTGAAGAAACACCCAAAAAAGATGTCCTTTTCATTATAGAGGACTGGAATGAAAAAGTAGGAAGTCAAGAACACCTGGAATAACAGGCAAATTTGGCCTTGGAGTACAGAAAGAAGCAAGGAAAAGGCTAATAGAGTTCTGCCAAGAAAAAGCACTGGTAATTTCAAACACCCTCTTCCAACAACACAGGAGAAGACTCTACACATGGACATCACCAGATGGTCAACACTGAAATCAGACTGATATTCTATGCAGCCAAAGATGGAGAAGCTCTATACACTCAGCAAAAACAAGACCGAGAGCTGACTATGGCTCAGATCATGAACTCCTTATTGCCAAATCCAGACTTAAATTGAAGAAAGTGGGGAAAACCACTAGAACATTCAGGTATGACCCAAATCAAATCCCTTATGATTATAGTGGAAGTGAGAAATCGACTTAAGGGGCTAGATCTGACAGACAAAGTGCCTGATGAAATACGGATAGAGGTTTGTGACATTGTACAGGTGACAGCGATCAAAACCATCCCCAAGAAATAGAAATGCAAAGAAGCAAAATGGCTGTCTCAGGAGGCCTTACAAATAGCTGTGAAAAGAAGAGAAGTGAAAAGCAAAGGAGAAAAGGAAAGATATAAGCATTTGAATGCAGAGTTCCAAAGAATAGCATGGAGAGATAAGAAAGCCTTCCTCAGTGACCAGTGCAAAGACATAGAAGAAAACAATAAAATGGGAAAGACTAGAAATCTCTTCAAGGACGCTAGAGATACCAAGGGACCATTTCATGCAAAGATGGGCTCAATAAAGGACATAAATGGTATGGACCTAACAGAAGCAGAAGATATTAAGAAGAGGTGGCAAGAATACACAGAATAACTGTCAAAAAAAAGATTTTTACAACTCAGATAGATCACTCACCTAGGGCCAGACATCCTGGAATGTGAAGTCAAATGGGCCTCAGGAAGCATCACTGTGAACAAATCTAGTGGAGGTGATGGAATTCCAGTTGAGCTATTTCAAATCCTAAAAGAAAAATGATTTTAAAGTGCTGCACTCAATATGCCAGAAAATTTGAAAAACTCAGCTGTGGCCACTGGACTGGAAAAGGTCAGTTTTTAAACCAATCCCAAAAGAAAGGCAATGCCAAAGAATGCTCAAACTACCGCACAATTGCACTCTTCTCATACACTAACAAAGTAATGCTTAAAAATTCTCCAAGCCAGGCTTCAGCAATACGTGAACTGTGAACTTCCAGATGTTCAGGCTGGTTTTAGAAAAGACAAAGGAACCAGAGATTAAATTGCCAACATCCACTCAATCGTGGGAAAAGCAAGAGAGTTCCAGAAAAAACATCTACTTCTGCTTTATTGACTATGCCAAAGCCTTTGACTGTGTGGATCACAACAAACTGTGGAAAATTCTGAAAGAGATGGGAATACCAGACAACCAGAGCTGCCTCTTGAGAAACGTGTATTCAGGTCAGGAAGCAACAGTTAAAACTGGACATGGAACAACAGACTGGTTCCAAATAGGAAAAGGAGTACGTCAAGGCTGTATATTGTCACCCTGCTTATTTAACTTCTATGCAGAGTACATCATGAGAAACACTGGGCTGGAGGAAGCACAGGCTGGAATCAAGATTGCTGGGAGAAATATCAATAACTTCAGATATGCAGATGACACCACCCTTACGGCAGAAAGTGAAGAAGAACTAAAAAGCCTCTTGATGAAAGTGAAAGAGGAGAGTGAGAAAGTTGGCTTAAAGCTGATCATTCAGAAAACAAAGATCATGGCATCTGGTCCCATCACTTGATGGCAAATAGATGGCAAAACAGTGGAAACAGTTGCAGACTATGTTTTAGGCTCCAAAATCACTGCAGATGGTGACTGCAGCCATGAAATTAAAAGACGCTTACTCCTTGGAAGAAAGTTATGACCAACCTAAACAGCATATTAAAAAGCATAGACATTACTTAGCCAACAAAGGTCTGTTTAGTCAAGGCTATGTTTTTTTTCCAATAGTCATGTGTGGATGTGAGAGTTGGACTATAAAGAAAGCTGAGTGCCAATGAACTGATGCTTTTGAAACGTGGTGTTGGAGAAGACTCCTGAGAGTCCCTTGGACTGAAAGGAGATCCAACCAGTCCATCCTAAAGGAAATCATTCCTGAATAGTCTTTGGAAGGACTGATGCTGAAGCTGAAACTCCAACACGTGGCCACCTGATGAGAAGAGCTGACTCATTTGAAAAGACCTTGACACTGGCAAAGTTTGAAGGTGAGAGGAGAAGGGGATGACAGAGGATGAGATGGTTGGATGACATCACTGACTCAATGGACATGAGTTTGAGTAAACTCCAGGAGTTGATGATGGACAGGGAGGCCTGGCGTGCTGCATTCCATGGGGTCACAAAAATTCGGACACAACTTTGTGACTGAACTGAACTGAAGGCTGAATAGCTGTATTGAAACCTTAAATTAAAACAAAATGAGGAAAAACTGAAAAGTAGAAGTAATTAGTCATGCAAACTTTTATTCTCATGGGTTAGTTCAGGCTGATCGCTCTTAGCTCTGTTTCTTTTCTGTCCCCTGCTTGGCCTGTCCCTATTCCTCCGTCTTATGTGTTGAGTAATAGCTGGCACAACAGTTTAACCCAGAGCAGCCTGTGCTATTTCATTTCTTCAAGTCCGAAGAATTGTGTTAAGGTTTAGAACACTCAATGATGAGCAGGAGGTGGGAGTGGTAAGGTAAAGGAAAACAAATTTTCAGTAGAATGGGGGTAGGGTCAATTTTTTCCTCATAATCTACATGTAAAATATGAAAATTACAGTCTAGAAAAGTAGAATTAGCTTTTAATAGTAGCACAGCATGGCAGTAATGAGTTTAAACTTTGAAGCCAGCTTCCCAGTTTTAAATTTCAGCTTTACTACCTACTAGTTGTGCATCTTTGGGCAAACCATTTAATTTCTCTGTCTTCAGTTTCCTGATATTTAGTATTGAGACAGCAGTAATACCTATTTTATGGAGATTGAATGAAACAATATTTAGAAAGTTCCTGGCCTAAAGCATATACTACGTAATGGCTCTATAAAATAAATTACTGTGTATAAAATTATTTTTAAAGTTCATTTAATGATTCACTCAGTATGGATGTGCGTGCTTTTCAGACTCCTTTTATCTGTTACCTTATGATTAACTCAATATTACACCTGAGAATGAGAAAGCTCCCTTTGCAGCAAGGAACTGGTCTGGCACTTACAGCTGCTAGATCAAGATGTTTTCAATCATGTAAATGATCCAGAACACCAAAACACCAACCAAGGCCACTCTAAGTTGAGTTCAGTTCAATTCAGTCGCTCAGTCGTGTCCGACTCTTTGCAATCCCATGAATAACAGCACGCCAGGCATCCCTGTCCATCACCAACTCCCGGAGCTCACTCAGACTCACATCCATTGAGTCAGTGATGTCATTCAGCCATCTCATCCTCGGTCGTCCCCTTCTCCTCCTGCCCCCAATCCTTCCCAGCATCAGAGTCTTTTCCAATGAGTCAACTCTTCGCATGAGGTGTCCAAAGTACTGGAGTTTCAGCTTTAGCATCATTCCTTGCAAAGAAATCCCAGGAGTGATCTCCTTCAAGTGGACTGGTTGGATCTCCTTGCAGTCCAAAGGACTCTCAAGAGTCTTCTCCAACATCACAGTTCAAAAGCATCAATTCTTCAGCACTCAGCCCTCTTCACAGTCCAACTCTCACATCCATACATGACCACAGGAAAAACCATAGCCTTGACTAGATGGACCTTAGTCGGCAAAGTAATGTCTCTGCTTTTGAATATGCTATCTAGGTTGGTCATAACTTTTCTTCCAACGAGTAAGCATCTTTTAATTTCATGGCTGCAATCACCATCTGCAGTGATTTTGGAGCCCCAAAAAATAAAGTCTGACACTGTTTCCACATCTATTTCCCATGAAGTGATGGAACCAGATGCCATAATCTTCGTTTTCTGAATGTTGAGCTTTAAGCCAACTTTTTCACTCTCCTCTTTTACTTTCATCAAGAGGCTTTCTAGTTCCTCTTCACTTCCTGCCATAAGACTGGTGTCATCGGCATATCTGAGGTTATTGATATTTCCCCCAGCAATCTTGATTCCAGCTTGTGTTTCTTCCAGCCCAGCATTTCTCATAATGTACTCTGCATAGAAGTTAAATAAGCAGGGTGACAATATACAGCCTTGATGTACTCCTTTTCCTATTTGGAACCAGTCTGTTGTTCCATGTCCAGTTCTAACTGTTGCTTCCTGATCTGCATACAGATTTCTCAAGAGGCAGGTCAGGTTGTCTGGTATTCCCATCTCTTTCAGAATTTTCCACAGTTTATTGTGATCCACACAGTCAAAGGCTTTGGAATAGTCAAAAGCAGAAATAGATTTTTTTCTGGAACTCTCTGAGACATTAATAAAATGACACACAAAAAGAGACCACTTTGTGATTTTATTCAAGCACCTTCTATCCCCTCCTACACATAGTACTCTCCACTTCTAAGTAAAATAAGTGCCCAGCCAATACTTTTGTTGTGGTATTGTTCAGTTGGTAAGTTGTGTTCAAGTCTTTGCAACCCCATGAATTGCAGCATACCAGGTTTTCCTGTCTTTCACTATCTCCTGAAGTTTGCTCAAATTCATGTCCATTGAGTCAATGATGCCATACAACCATCTCAAATTCTGCTGTCCTCTACTCCTTTTGCCTTTAATCTTTCCCAGCATCAGGGTCTTTTCCAATGAGTTGGCACTTTGAATCAGGTGGCCAGTATTGGAGTTCAGCTTCAGCATCAGTCCTTCCAATGAATATTCAGGACTGAGCTCCTTTAGGATGGACTGGTTGGATCTCCTTTCAGTCCAAGGGACTCTCAAGAGTCTTCTCCAACAGCACAGTTCAAAAGCATCAATTCTTCAGTACTTCGCCTTCTTTATAGTCCAACACTTATATCAACCCACATACATGACTACTGGAAAAACCATAGCTTTGACTAGATGGACCTTTGTTGGTGAAGTAATGTCTCTGTTTCTTAATATGCTGTCTAGGTTGGTCATAACTTCCTTCCAAGGAGCAAGAGTCTTTTATTTTATTCATTTTTAAAAAAAATTATTTATTTTAATTGGAGGTTAATTACTTTACAATATTGTATTGGTTTTGCCATACATCCACATGAATCTGCCACAGGTATACACGTGTTCCCGATCCTGAACCCCCCTCCCTCCTCCCTCCCCGTACCATCCCTCTGGATCGTCTCAGTGCACCAGCCCCAAGCATCCAGTATCATGCATTGAACCTGGACTGGCGATTTGTTTCATATATGATATTGTACATGTTTCAATGCCATTCTCCCAAATCATCCCACCCTCGCCCTCTCCCACAGAGTCCAAAAGACTGTTCTATACATCTGTGTCTCTTTTGCTGTCTCGCATACAGGGTTATCGTTACCATCTTTCTAAATTCCATATATATGCGTTAGCATACTGTAAGCCAACTTTTTCACTCTCCTCTTTCACTTTTATCCTTCCTTTTAGTCAAGATTAGTTAGATATGCAATCATAGAATTACCTCTGCTTCTTGACATCATTCACTCCAAAGTGAACTGCTGCTTCTTCAAAGATTCCCCTACCCCCAACAAGTCATCATCTAACAAAAGCACAAATTCCGTTGTAAGTCCTCTCAGAAACCCTCTTACTGGCACCTCATGGTACCCCATGGTGTGTGATCTGCCTCATTGGAACTTGTTCAGCTATAGGTTGATTGTTGGTTATCTTTGGCTGGAGGGCGCTGAGACATTATTTCCTATGTTGGTATTTTTATTCATGTAGAATAGCTGTGCTTTTAATACTGACACAATTCAATCTTGGCTATTTGGAGACTTTAAAAGTGTTAAGTCTCGAATCAGTTCAATTTCTACAACTGTAAAATGAATGGACAAAAGAATATCTGTAGTGGAATGCAATTCCCTAAGCTAGAAGCAGGTTTTTATGCACATTTTGCATGTAATATTATTGTCATCCATATTACATTTCTGTTCCAAGTAAGAGAGAGATTATTCATTGTTTGATTTGATGGGGTTGTTTTTTCTGAGGTGTTTTTCTCCTTTTGTTTCCTCAGATTTATGAGCCTGGCACGCTTTTCTGTCTGCTGCTGAAAAGACTATTGTGCCCATGTACACACAGTCTTGGCAAATTATTTATTTCAGACCTTTAAGAACATTCTTTTTGCACCCTCAAAAACAGGAGTTTTTCATTTCAGTCATCTGTCCCAATATTAGTAGTGATTCTATAAAGTCAGCATTCATTTTTAATAATAATAAAAAAGATAGTTATAGTTGAGGGGACTTTGACACAGATGAAGGCAGTGGTGGTGAAAATGGTCTTGGATTTTATGCCATCATCACAAAAATTTTGGTCAGGGATAAACTTCATTTTTAAATACTTAATTTTTATTTTGTCTTCTGTTTCTTTCATCCTAACCTCAAATGTCATGAAAATAAATCTATTTCAGTTTTAGCAACAATACAGTGAAATGGGAGCTAATAATTCCATTAATTCAGAGAACAACATATTTTAGTTAAAAAGAATAGTCCTTTCTCTTGAACTATCTGAATGGTTATCTGTGTTACCTTGTTGAGGAGTATAATTTATTGACAGAATTATATTATTATTTCTCCATTTTACTTTTATGACTTTAATAATTATCCCTGAGAATTTATAAGCATCTATTGCCTATTAATCTATGCCTTTTTATCTATAACAAAATTGTCTGATCTTGTCACATTACATGCATGTAATTACATATATTGTCACATTATTATGTTATAGGGCTAGATGAGACTATGAAAATGTGTGTAACTCATCCTCTTAGGTACAGAGCAAGCTTTGCTATAGCTATCCTTAAAAATAGCCTTTCCTTCAAATTCCCCAAAGAAGATGATTCTTCAACCTCTCATTCTGAAAAGAAAACTGCCTTTTAAAGAAATGACCAGAGAGACCTTGACCATACCCATAAGAACTCGACAAAGGTACACATTTATCATTTGCTTTTTTTTTTTTTCTTTATTTATTTTTTTATTTTTTATTTTTTTTAATTTTAAAATCTTTAATTCTTACATGTGTTCCCAAACATGAACCCCCCTCCCACCTCCCTCCCCATAACATCTCTGTGGGTCATCCCCATGCACCAGCCCCAAGCATGCTGTATCCTGCGTCAGACATAGACTAGCGATTCAATTCTTACATGATAGTATACATGATAGAATGCCATTCTCCCATATCATCCCACCCTCTCCCTCTCCCTCTGAGTCCAAAAGTCCGTTATAGACAGCTGCGTCTTTTTTCCTGTCTTGCATACAGGGTCGTCATTGCCATCTTTCTAAATTCCATATATATGTGTTAGTATACCTTGTGACACTGGCATTTCATAGAGTCAGTGGATATTACATTTTCTTTTTCCCTTGTCCTGGTTATCCCGTTGTCTACTTTAACATCAACTATGCTGGGATTAAATGCTTGGATAGTTGAACAGGAAAAGATGAATCTCATTTTAGTTCCACTATTGGCAGCAGAACTATTCCCAAACCATTCTTATTGTAGTTCTTATGAAAACCAGCTGCAGGCCTCATACAAGGGCAAAAATTAGCATGCATTCTGAAGGATTTCTATGCATATTTTTATCAGCTAAAATATGACAGTTTTTTCTAGAATATATAATCAAATATTCTCAGGAATCATTTTGTCAACATTTGTGAAAAAAGATATAGTATTACTCATCAAGAATTTTTGTTAGTGAACATGGGAAAATCACAGTCACTCTCTTGTTTGTATTTTTCCATGTCAAAATTGAGACTATTTATTTCTGTTAAACTCACATAAAACATGTATTGACATTGAGTTAAATACTCCCATTCTATAAACTTTTACAGAATAATTCAACATTTGGTGGGGTGGTGGCGGGGGGGGGGGGGGGGGGGCGGCGGGGGGGGGGAGGGGAAGGGAAGGAAAAAAAGACTATCAGCATGTAGCAAACCAGGAAACATCTTACTCTGTAATATTTTCCAAAAGCCAAGGTAGTACTTTCCATAAACATTTCAGAAGACAAAAGACACTGGCCTTGACGAATTGAAATATAGTTTTCATAGCCATTTATTAGTAGGATGTCATTTATCTATTTGGCATTTAATATACTTCCCAGCTGGTGCTAGTGATAAACAATCCTCCTGCCAATTTGGAGACACAAGAGACGTGGGTTCTGTCCCTGGGTTAGGAAGATCCCTTGGAGCAGGAAATGGCAAGCTAATCCAGTATTCTTGCCTGGAGAATTCCATGGACAGAAGAGCCTGGTGGGTTACAATCCAAGAGATTGCAAAGAATTGGACATGACTGAAGCAACTGGTCAGGATAACACATGACGTATCTCATGATTCCTTGTTTCTCTGTTTTTAACATTTTTTTTTTCCCCACTTGTCAACAGCACAACTTCTCATATACTGTTGTCTAAAGACAAACAGTCCTTATCTGTAACTTGTCCTTTTTGAGCGTGGAATCTTGGTAAAGATGTGTTTATTTAAAAATTTACACTTAATGCTCAGATACGTGGTCTGAATAGTTATTGTTGTCCTTTGGTCATTCAGTCATGTCTGACTCTTAGTGAATCCATGGACTGTAGCCTGCCAGGCTCCTCTGTCCATGGGATTTCCCAGGCAAGAATACTGGAGTGGGAAGCCATTTTTCTCTCCAGGAGAACTTCCCAACCCAAGGATTGAACCTGCAGCTCCTGCACTGGCAGGTGGACTCTTTATTGCTGACCCACATAGTAAGGAGGCATAATTAAATTTTAAAAGTAAGTTGCTCCTGAAAAATCTTGGGTTTATCATTACTTAAAGGAGAAGAGGTAAATGTCATCTAGATAAGCTAAGTCATACAGTGATATGAATATATGACACATGTCGTGTTGGTGTTATATTCACATTTACGTTAGCCAGGAATTAACTTCTTATGTTTCCCTAAGCCATTTATGGACTTTTGGAATTGAGAGTAGTATTAGTGAACTCTGGCTGATCCATCTATTTCATACAATAGGAAGTTAAGACTCAGAAAGTCAAGCAAGGAATAGAAACTGGATTTCTTTTGATCCGATCTCTGTTCTTTCCAGCAGCAAGCCCCTTTACTCTATTTCCCCTCAGGTTTATGGACTTCCACTGCATTCCTCATTTCAAATAGCTGATTCATATGTGATCCTATTTTACTTTTGCAACTGCTATAGCTTGAGGAACCAGCAGTTCTAAGGGAGGATATCACAGAGTTTCTTCAGCAGCAGCATTCCCACTCCCTCCACCATGCTCACCATCCCTTTCAATGTTCAGATGAAGAGGAGTTTCTCATTTTTATCATATGACCTGGGACTATCGCCTTTACATCCACAAGTCAATCTTTTGCTTATGTATCCTACAGAGACCTATGTGACTAGAATTCAGACCTCTTTCCATACAGGAACTGCCTTCAGTAAGAAATCTGGCCTGAATTTCAAAAGAGTATAACAAAAAGCATATGAAATAGATGACTAATAGGGACCTACTGAATAACTCAGGGAACTCATCTCAGTATTCTTTAAGGACCTGGGTGGGAAAAGAATATTAAAAAAAAAATGGATATGTGTATAACTGATTCACTTTGCTATCCACCTGAAACTATCACAAATTTGTAAATCAACTATACTCCAGTAAATTTTTAAAAAATGTATGTCAAGGAATACCTAAATGGTTCCCTTGAAGTTAAACTTGTCTTCTCTCTCATCCTATGTCTCATACATGAGAATAATGAAGGTGTTTGATCCCTATGCATCTAAACATGTGGATAGCTGGTGTTTGATCCCTATGCATTGACCTAAAGTTTACTGCTAGATAGATCTCAAGCTTAGCCCACAGAGACCAGCATTAACCTCATTGTCCACTAATGAGGTAATTATTCAATCTGTTTGTAAATCTCAGTTATTCCTCACTCTTTGTTTACCTTTGCCTATGCATAACTTCTGTTTACTCCAAAAGTAAATTAAAGATCGCTGATTAAAGATGGTTGAATCTTTGTTGTTATTCTTCTCATTGAGATGCAGAGTTCCTCCTTGTGCCTGTACTAGCTTTACTTAAGTTTGACTAATAAAAGCTAGTGGAAATGATATTCTGGGACTTTTGTGTTAGTTCATTAGTTTTGCAACTTCCACCCAGGTCTCTCGGAATGATTGCTTTAGGTCTGACTGTAATGAGACCACCAGACAATGAAGAAGCCCACATGGAGATCCTGCATGGACAACGGAAAAGCCCAGAGAAAACGAAGCAGGCTTTGGCTTTTCCATCCATTCTAGTCTAGGGACTAAAACAAAGAGTAAAAAGCTTCCCTTGAATATATCAGGCCCTAGCAAAGATGATATGAAGAACTGTAGGATCTATATGGCAGCCAGAACCAAGAACCAAGGTGTATGATCTAGTTCAACCATCCCAGGCATATCCTGCCATTTGAGCTGCTCCACCTGAGTCCCAGTCCTTAGGGTATAAAGACAAGCTGTCCCACTATGTGCTGCCCAAACTCCTGAACCACAAACTTGTGGATACAATAACATGACTGCTGTTTTATGTCATTAATTATTGGGGTGGCTTGTTATTCAGCAATAGATCGCCAGAAAATGAATTGATTCTAAAACTTGTTCCAGTTGAACAGAAACCTAAAACATGTAGCATGGGATCTGGGACCAGGGAGAGGGTATAAACAAGATGTGATGAAGGGGAGGTTAATGACAATATGCATGAGCAGAAATGGTCCTTAGTGCCTCACTCTAATTTTCAGAGCAAAATGCTTGTTGCTTTAAAATCTCATGTAATTCCTCTTCGGCCAAGCCAACCTGGAATAGCACAGGAAAAAAATTCTGTGAAATGTTTCTTTTGCTTAACTAAGCTGATTCAATACCATCATACCATGTTGAACATGACTGTTGAAAAGCTTGGCCACAATCACGGCTGATCTCTTATAATCACTTACTTCCAAATTATATCACAGTGCTGATTTCTGGCCTGTTGTTTCCACAGTTCCTTCCCTTTAGGTTCTTCTCTAGAATGACCAACTTCAGCTTTCAAAATAATTGGATGAACTATAAGTTCTTCTAAATAAAATCCTCTGATTCTTGCATTAAATGCCCTGCAGGTTAAAATCTATAGTCATCATCTCCTATGAGTGTATTCACAATTTGGCTCCAGCCATCTTATACGCTAATATAGTGACCCAGGTTTCCTATGCTTCTTGGAAGTTCATGCTCCTTGTGTTTTTCAAACAATTTAAGCATTTTATGCTTTTATGTTTATCTCCCTTGTAAATTCCTGCTTATTGTTTTAGATCAAACTCAAATATCACCTTTATTCTTTCTAACCAACTCCACTGCATTCTTCGCCAGTCAATGAAAACTATTTCTTCTATGGACATTCAAAGATGCACTGATTTGAATATTTATTATAGTGTTTTTTTTTTTTTTCATTGCAATATACTCCTTGGACACTCAGTCTATAATCCCCAGAAGACTTTGAAATCTTTAAAGGCTTGGACAATTTAACTTATTCCTTTCCATGTCATTAGCATTTACAAAGGTTCTGAGAGTTTCCAAGCACTTAATATAGATGAAAAAAAAACTAAATTTCCATAGGTGGTGAAAGTATAGCTAAAGAAACTTGATAAATCTTTTTATGTGTGTGACTTTTGTGTAATCACTACATTGTTTGAAAAAATAGCTATATAAGAGTTTAACTATTTATAACACCAAATATCTGTACGAAGCTGTGTTGGAAGTATGAAAAATGCAAATTTTAGGTAGAATATAGTCTTGAACATATAGACATTTAATTCTTCCTCATTAAATACAACACAGAACATTTGAAATTGCATACTATTATTCTCTTTATTTGGATCTTTCTACAAATGAGTCAATCCACTTTGATAAACCCAAAATAATCAGTCAGTTGTCCAATTTTTATATTCTTGAGGACTGATTCTCCAAATTTTACTAAAACTTTCCCATATCCTTTACAGTAAAAGTTACATATTGGAATTCTTAGGACTGTAGTGTTTACTCTTATTATTTTTGAAATTTTTGCACCAAATACTTTCCACAAATCATTATGTTTAAAAAAGGCATATTTCATAATTCTCTCTGCCAGATGTGGAATGCTGCATATCAAGGAAGATTTCCATATGCATATCTCATTTTGGTCTTTTCCTACTGATTTTATAAAAGTAGAAATGTTTGACATAATATCTAAACTATATGATATACTAAAATATATTGGTTGAATACGATAATTTTTCTGTGTCTGTGTTTGTGTAGTGTGTACCTGGAGGGAGGGCTTCCCTGGTGGCTCAGACAGTAAAGGATCTGCCTGCAATGCAGGAGACCTGGGTTTGATCCCTGGGTTGAGAAAATCCCCTGGAGAAGACTCATTCCAGTATTCTTGCCTGGAGAATTCCATGGGCAGAGGAGCCTGACAGGCTACAGTCCATGTGCTCACGGGTTTGCAAAGGGCTTCCTTCATAGCTCAGTTGGTAAGGAATCCACCTGCAATGTGGGAGATCTGGGTTTGATCCCTGGATTGGGAAGACCCCCTAGAGAAGGAGAAGACTACCCACTCCAGTATTCTGGACTGGAGAATTCCATGGACTATATAGTCCATTGGGTCGCAAAGAGTTGGACACAGCTGAACAACTTTCACTTTCACTTTCATACCTGAAGGGAAAAGAGTATTCATTTGACTTATAATTTGCATGATACACATAAAAATCACACAGATTCACATGTATAGCCTTAGGCATTAATTATATGCAATTAGCAATTCTGTAGTAATTACACTAATATTTATCTGACAGTTCCTGAACAGTACTCTTAAATTATTCTCATAAAAATAAACCACTCACTTATGCCACTATATCTGAGGATCTGCTTTATTTACTTTGTTACCAAATGATTTTGCTATATTAATGATTTTTATTAATATAATTGTTACAAATAAATACTTTCTTAATTCAAACTCAAAATACCACCAAATGGTTCCTCAAAGATTCAACAAGCCTTTAGATATTTCCTTCCTCTCTAGAATGCAAACTAAAAGCAGGGGATTTCAGTCTATGCTATGCTTGCTGTGCTCAGTCACTCAACTGTGTCCAGCTCTGTGACCGCATGGACTGTAGGCTGCCAAGCTTCTCTGTCCATGGGGAGTCTCCAGGCAAAAATACTGGAGTGGGTTGCCATGCCCTCCTCCAGGGGATCTTCCCAACCCAGGGACTGAACCCAGGTCTCCTGCACTGCAGGTGGATTTGTTACCATCTGAGCCTTCAGGGGGAAGCCCAAGGATACTGGAGTGAATAGCCTATCCCTTCTCCAGGGAATCTTCCCTACCCAGGAATTGAACCAGGCTCTCCTGCATGGCAGGTGGATTCTTTAACCAGATGAGCTACCAGGGAACCCCCATTTCAGCCTATAGAAAGAAAGAAAGGGAAGTCGCTCAGTCCTGTCCGACTCTTTGCGACCCCACGGGCTGTAGCCTACAAGGCTCCTCCATCCATGGAATTTTCCAGGCAAGAGCACTGGATTGGGTTGCCATTTCCTTCTCCAGGGGATCTTCTGGACCCAGGCATCAAACCCAGGTCTCCCACATTGTAGGCAGATGCTTTACCATCCAAGCCAAATGACCTTAAATGCCTCAGATACCTATTACCATTAAAATAGCTTTTCACTACCCTTGAAAAGTTACACACAAATTATGCTGGAACACCCAGTGACAGTGAAATAGAAGCTTCTCATTCCACCTACTTTTTTTGGGCAACAATCACTATTAAAATACTTTTAATTCCAATTTCTCATCTGTTTCCTTCCTACCACTAGCATGCAGAATAAATCTAATCTTCCACAGAAGATCTCTTAAATAATATCATGACAGCTATTCTGGATCCCAAAGTATTGTCTGTGCAAGGACGTTTGGCTTTATTAAGTCTGCCAGAAAGTTTTCATATACTGAGTACTTACTCTGTGCCAAGGATTGTGCTAGACATTTGAAATACAACCTTAAACCAAGCAGATCTGGCTCTGGGGTCATGAATTCACAATCTAGTAGAGGAAGTAGATAATAACTCATACAAAAGTAAGATGAACTTCAAAAATATATTAACTCTCCTCTCACTTCTCTGAACATACTCATCTTCCACTATATTCCATTTTGTTATTCCCAAATAGATGTAATTATTCCAAATATAATCTGATTAGTAATGGCGTTAAGCATTACTCCCATTGCTTTAGGTCCTCTAATGATAAAAGGGGTAATTGGAATATCTATATCTTTAATTGAGAGTTTTAAATATTATAACATATATAAAGTATTTAGTATAGTGCTTGTCACTTAGAAAGTACTTTGTAGATGTCAGCAAGTATTACTGCATGCAGCAAAATCATAACTGTCTTCCTTCTTTTTCCTACATGGAACCTCCATCACGTTAGTTTTTATGGTGAATATATTATACTACTATTTGGACTTTTCCATGCATCTTGCTTCTTAACTATGACTGAATCATCATGTAAATCTTAGATGTTTTACTTTCAAATGTAGCTTTTGCTTATGTAAAATTTTCTTTATAGAAAAGATGCACCATTTCAGATGCAGTCTAAAGCTCTTGATCCTCACTGTGTTACACAGTGTTATTTCCTTCCCACCCATTTTTAACATCCTGAACTTAAATAACATGCCTATTATTTTAAACAGTGGACTGTACAGGTCCAAAGCTAAAAATTTTGGGGTAATTCACTGAGCTAGCTGGGAGTTAGATATTTTGGAGGGAGTTATATTTTTTAGTTCTTCTAGAGCTGAAACTTGATATATAAATTGATAATAATAATAAGATCAAGCCCTAAAATTTCCTTTGTAAACACAAGCATATTGTGAGTTCTTTCTAAGTCCCACTCTAATTAGTTAGAAATGCTGCTATAGCTACACTGAACCTTGTTTGGCTCTGTGAGTGAGGGCTAAAATGAAATTTGCCACACAGATACAGACTATCAAATCAACAAGATCACCAATTTACGGACTAGAGGGACAACTCCTAAGTAATCATAATCACATCCATAACAGTCATAATACTTATGATTGGTTAATTGAGACTTACCATGGTGATTATAGAAAAAAACATGTAGAAAGGAAGAAGGAAAAGGCAGACTTAAACAAAGCAGCGGATGCCTCTATTGTGGCTCCCAAGAGACACAAGTCCTTTTCATGCAGACCATCTGAAATTTACTGTAAAACTTTGGTTGGCTGAAAGCTATCCACACCTACCAGACATGCTGTTAAGGGAGATGTGCCATCTCTTTTACATAAATGATACAATGCCCAGAACAAGTCATCTGTGGGATAATGGCATCACTTTTGATATCCTTGCAAATGGTATCAAATAAGTGGCAGACAGATTCATTTTACTTGTAAATGCATGCTTGTCTAGCACCCACTCATACACTGATATCTGTTTAAAGGGTTTTCTCTTTATGCTCTCCTTAAGTACTGCATAGGCATTTCATACCATCTGCAGGGAGCAGACAAGACTAGAATCGCCACCATTTCACACATTTCTGAGTAGCTGTCCATTTAGACCCTTGGGAGAGTGTCTCCTTTGTGCTACCTTTTAAGCAGTTGGTTATATTGCAAGCTGGTTATAATTATAGCTGCTAATTCAAAATCTGTTCAAGCCCCCTAATTATTTAAATGTATTATTCTTTTTAGAAATATTTACTACAAGTTTTCTGAGTGGCTCATGAGTTCTGACAGAGGGAGTAAAGAGAGTTTTATCTGGGATCTTTCAACTATTCTTAAAGGACTTATTGACTGTTTTTCTGGACAAGAACCCATTTAAAATGTTTTATTGCCATGAGGAGTAGCTACAGATTACAGATTCCTAAAGATGCCAGCTTACAGGGTAATACAGGAGGCCAGCAAAGTGATGATATATTCTTTTGATTCCTCTATGGCTACCCAGTAGGGGTTATTTAATCCCATGAAGACTCAGTAGTGGTATGTGTGTGTGTGTGTGTCTGTGTGTGTGTGTGTTGGGGGTAGGGAGTGGTGAAAGCTTAGCACATTCTCTCTTCTTAACACCTACAATATTTAACATCCTCTCTTTGACCTTCATCACTGACTCAGTTCAATCCTTCATTCATTTAGTTCCTTGCTTATTGCAGAAGACTACCAGTTGGTCTCCTGGCCTCCTTTCTAGCCTAATCGGCTCTGAAGAAAATCAAGGTAAGTCTGACAGGAATAGAGCCTTCGAGGTAAGCAAGACTGGGTTCTGAGCAAGGCACCTAGAGTCAGAGAATATTGGATTCCAAGGGCAAAGAGAACCAAAGAAGGCCAATGGCAACAACACTGGAAAAAACAAACTTGTTGTCAGATCTAAACAGAAATGTTCAGAAATGTTGCACAGTTTATTGTTAGAGTAGCTTATTTTAAAAAATACAAAAAGACAGAATGCACACATTTTCACTGTACCAATTCAAGTTTACTCAAAAGCTGAACATCACAGCTTCCTTCTAAACATTCATCCACAAGAGGATGATATTATATATATATATATACACACACATACATACATATAGATAGAGAGTCTTTAAGAGAATGTCCCATACTGTCTTTGTTTGGGCTATTACAACAAAGTAAGATAGGCTGAATGGCTTATAAACAACAGAAATTTATTTCTTACAGTTTGGGAGGCTAGAGGTCCAAAATCAGGTGAGTTCTGATATTCTCTGGTGGTGAAGGGGCAAGGGAGCTCTGTGAGATCTCTCTTATAAGGTCACTAATCTCAGTCATGAGGGCTCCACCCTCACAACTTAGTCACCTTCCAAAGACTTTCCTTGCTGATACTGTCACATTGGGTGTTAGTATTTCAACATATTAATTTTGAGGGAGCACAAACATTCAGACCATAACACAATATATTTCACATTCAATATATTTTTTGAATACTAGCTATGAAGAAAGAAAAAAAAGTAATTTCTTCAATTTCTTCCCTTACAAAAGTAAAAAGTCAAAGTAGAAAATTTCTTATATATCCTCTTATTTTAATAATCTATAATTGTATGATCTGAAGGAAAAATAGCAAATATTAATTTCATAATTTTTGAGTCAGAATTGTTCATTCTTTCAATGGTTTGTTTTCAATTTAACTAGCACTAGAGTTTTATTTTTACTTTCTAGTTTATGACTTCTGAAATCGGGACTATAAACTGGCCCCTTCTTTAATAGTGTTGATTATCCCAGGAAAACAAAAAAGCAGGAAGAAGGACAAGGTATTCTTTGGACATTGGACTTATTTGAGACATGTTTCAGCTAGAGTTCAAGATTTTATTTTAATTAAAAAATTGCCTAGATTCCATCCATAACTATTCCTAAAGAGCTGATAGTTACTTTAAAAGTTGAAAGGTTAAAAAAAAATCAGGAAATATGTTTACTTCTTGAATTCCTACTCAATTATTTTATTTCCAACACTATACTTACCAACCTATAGGTTTAAGAAGGGAAGCTATACATGATAATGAAAATAATATTTGAACTGGTGAGAAGTGCATCTTGTAACTTCCAAGACTCTCAAATTCCTAATTTTAATAACTGGTGATGAAGCATACTCTTTTTAATATCCTTACAGTTTACAGTAAATATCAATTGATGCTGAGTTCACATGCATTAGAGCTGTTGATTAGATAGCTTTGCAGGGAAATGCAGTACATTCTTCTGGGATGGGAGTTAGGAGGGTGGGAAGAATGGTGCTCTGTGAATTATGACTGCTTGATGAACATTTTCCCTGACTACACACAGTAAAATTTCCAGTATTATTTTCAACCACAACAAAAAGTAGAAAAAGTGGAAATTTATTTTAGAAGCTAAATGGACTGGAGAGGATACATAAGCCTAAAATATTAATTAACACTCAATGCAATTATTGCTGATAATTTAAAAAATGAGGATGAAATACTTATAATGCAATTAATACTAGCTGTGAATTAAACCTTCCACTGTAATAAGTGGAAGTCAACTTCCTCATATTAAATATTACCTGAAATAGGAGTCTACTAGCTAACTATCAAATACAGTTTTATTGTCAAGGAATCATTATGTTTAAGAGACTAGGACCAATTCCATGAAAAGAGATTTCTAATGAAGGTGATTCCTTAGTTTCAAACTGAATGTTTTATGAAATCTATTAATTACTTTAGCCATAGAAAATGACTTATTTGGGGACTTCCCTGGTGGTCCAGTGGTAAAGCTCCACACTTCCCTGAAAGGGGCACAAATTCAACCCCTGGTCAGGGAACTAAGATCCTTCATGGCACACTGTTGCAAGGGAAAAAAAAATAATAATAATAATAAATGAAGGACTTACTTGACAATTTATCTTCTGCTGAAAAGCAGACTAACCATGTGTATTTGTGTTTCCAAATATAATGGAAATACCTACTCAAATTATGAATAAGTATCTTACTTACTTACTTCCTGAGCTTCCCTGGTAACTCAGGGAAGCTAATGCTGAATTAAAGAATCTGGTAAGGTAATGCTGGTAAAAAAATCTGCCTACATTGAGGGATACCCCAGTTTGATTCCTGGGTGAGGAAGATCCCCTAGAGAAGGGGTACACTACTCACTCCAGGATTCTTGGGCTTCCCTGGTGGCTCAGTTGGCAAAGAATCTGCCTGCAATGTGGGAAACCTGGGTTCAATCCCAGGGTTGGGAAGATCCCCTGGAGGAGGGCAAGGCAGCCCACTCCAGTTTTCTTGCCTGGAGAATCCCCATGGACAAAGGAGCCTGGCAGGATACAGTCCATGGGATCCCAGAGTCAGACATAACTGAGCAACTAAGCACACATTTTACCTATTATTGTGTTTTTTTATTAGTAAACACTGGAAGAAAAACCTAACTTCAGCTGTTCTGATTCATTTACACTTAAACCATCCAATTCAATGCTTGCAAAATGTTTTTAATGCACAAGAACTATAAATATATATATAATAGCACTTTTATTTCTGCACCATAGAGGTAATATTTTTTGATGTTTTATGAATCTTATTTAAGAAGAAAACAAATGAAAAATGTAAATGAAGAGAAAGTAGTTTTACTTGATTTCAACTATTTCTGTGTTATATTACTACAATTGTTTTATTTTTTAATTTTTTAATATAAATTTATTTATTTTAATTGGAGGTTAATTACTTTACAATATTGTATTGGTTTTGCCATACATCAACATGAATCCACCACAGGTATACACATGTTCCCCATCCTGAATCCCCCTCCCTCCTCCCTCCCCGTACCATCCCTCTGGGTCATCTCAGTGCACCAGCCCCAAAACACCAATACAGTATACTAACGCATATATATGGAATTTAGAAAGATGGTAACAATAACCCTGTATGCGAGACAGCAAAAGAGACACAGATGTATAGAACAGTCTTTTGGACTCTGTGGGAGAGGGAGAGGGTGGGATGATTTGGGAGAATAGCACTGAAACATGTATAATATCATACAGTCATTTTAAAATGAAAGAGTTAATGTAAAATACAGCTAGATTTTGTTTCTATATAGAGGCAAAGACATGGTCAGTATTATTTCTTTGTTTAATTGAGATGTAATTGACATATAGCTGTATAAAATCTTAAGATATATAGCATAATGATTTGACTTACATATATCATGAAATGAATTTGTTCACAATAAGTTTAGTGAACATTCATCATGTCATATAGATTCAAAATAAAAGAAACAGGAAACAATTTTTTTTCCTTGTGATGAGAACTCAGGATTTATTTTCTTGACAACATTCTTATATAACATATGACACTGTTACTTATGGCTTCCCAGGTGGCCCAGTGGTAAAGAATCCGCCTGCCAATGCAGGAGATACAAGAGACAAGGATTCAATCACTGGGCCAGGAATATCCCCTGAAGTAGGAAATGCTAACCTGCTCCAGTATTCTTGCCTGGAAAAATGCCATAGATTTTTCTGAAGAGCCTGGCACGCTGCAGTCCACGGGGTCACAAAGAGTAGGGCACGACTGAGCACACAGCACACACACACAATGTTAATTATATTTTTGTGTTGTACATTGCATCCCTAGTACTGGTGTATGTTATAACTGGAAGTTTATACCTTTCAGCTGCTTACATCCAATCCCACTACCCCTCAAACCCTACCTTTGGTAACCACAAACCTAATCTTTTTTTTTTCCTATGTTTCCTTGTTTGTTTGTTTTTTGAAGTATAATTTACCTATAACTCTGTGTTAGTTCTAATTGCATAGTGATTCGATATTTCTATACATTTCAAAATGATCATCACAATAAGTGAAGTTACCATATGTCACCATACAAAGATATTGCATAATTATTGACTATTCTCCCCACTGTACATTTCATACCCATTACTCCTTTATTTTGCAACTGGAAACTTATAGTTTTTAATCTCCCTCATTCAGTTCTCTCCTCCGCTTGCTATCTCTCCTCTGGCAACCACACGGTTGTTCTCTAGTTATGACTTTGTTTTGTTATGTCTGTTCATTGGTTAGTGTTATCAAAGGCTCTGCTTGTATAATATGAAACCTACTTATTACTGGGAAAATTTGGTAACTTTTAAGCTTCTCAAATCCATTTCAGTTAGACTACTCACAATTCTATCATATTCTCCAGTTCTCTGTGCCATGCTGTATTAGCAAAATGAATTTAATTAGATTTTCTTGCTAGTTATTTTACAGATAATACTAAACTGTCTTGCATAAAAAGTTTGAGTGAGTTACTACCAGTATCAGGATTCAGTGGTTAATTGAATCCAGAGATTTAATCTGAGGTATTTTGAAAAATAAACCACTAATTGCGTTTATGATGTGACCCAGGAAATGATCAGCAACTATGATTAGAAACAGACATAGAATTCTGGAGAGGAATCAAAGTTGTGTATCATGTTTTGCACTACAGTTCTTAGTGACAAGGTATCTCCATTGATAATATAAAGTAATAATGGTCAAAGGAATAAAAGCAATAAAACTGAATTTTTCACCTTTGCTACTTTGAGCTGGGACTTCCCTCAGATGGTAAAGAATCTGCCTGCAATGCAGGAGACCTGGGTTTAATACCTGGGTCGGGAAGATCCTCACGCAGGTCACTGTGCTAGGCACAAATGATAGAGCAGTAAAAAGAGTTTCCTGCCCTCTTGGAGTTCCCACTCTATCTGGGAGAAACACAGAGTAAACAGATAATAGACACATGATATGCTGATGGTGAAAACTATACAGGACAAAAACAAGACTGGATAAATATCAAGCATTTTAGACAAGGTTATTAGTATAGGAAGGCCCATCTGATAATGTGGAGTTTCAGTAGATATCAGCAAACCACATGGATGTTTGGGGGGAAAACTCCGTTAGGTAGAGGGGAGAGTAAGGACAGTAAGAGGCTTGTCACGTACAAGAGACAGCAGCAATGTCAGTGTGGATGAAGGAGGGAGGAGAGGGCAGACTGATAGAATCTGAGGCCTGGAAGACATTACTGAGAGCTGCTCACACACGCAACAAACATCAATCCTGTAGGGAGCATAGAAATACAACAAAGCTTTTATTCTGGAAGAAGCCTAAGACTAATTTACATAAAGAACAACATAATGCTTAACATGACTAAATTATTAATTGTGTAGAGCAGATTTTATTATAGCAACTAATTGATCTAAAATTTCTTAAAATCTCCTAATGTTGTAAGAATGATGTTAACTTATAATTACTTTCAAACTATTTTTTTTTGTAGTACATGAAACACCCTACAGAATAATTTGAAATGCACAGGTATAGTTTTCAAAAATAGACCCGATTATATTCTGTAAAATAAAGGATAACAAATTTAAAATAGGTACGACACACATTTCTCAAATATTTATTATGTTCTGGTTTATGGACATTTGAAGAAAAAAACAATAATCAGGAGTCAGGTTGGTTGATTTAAAACAAGCTATTTTTTTCTGTCAGTATTGTTATCCTGGTATCCTAGAGAAATGTGTTAAGCATTGATATTCATTAATGTTATTTGAATCTAGATTCCATAAGTTATTTATTAAGGTTCCTTGGAATATATTGGATATAAGAGACAAATATAAATGTGATTATTATAGCATTTTGTAGATTAACAACTGGAAGTAACAACTTTATTTTAGGCTGTATCTTGGTTTGTAAGACTCTTGTCATATACTTGCAATTACTTTTTCAGAATTAACCATGCCACCATGCATTGGGAATACACTGGTGAATAAATAGATATATTTTTTGTAATGAGGCAACTTGAAATTAGCAAAGAGGACATAATATACATAATTTAAAGGGTGCCATATGCATGAAAAAGTACCCTCTAGATGAAAGTGTTAATATAGAGCAGGAAACTTCTGCAAGAGGTGACTTAAGATGTATCTGGAGAATAAGTAGTTTTAGCTAAGTGAGTAAGGAGATGGCTATAATGGAGAGTATTATAGGTAGAAAGAAGAGAGAAGATTCCGATATCAAGATCATTATGTCAGAAAAATTGAAGAAAAAAAGTGTAAGTGGAACATAAAAAGCAAAGTGGTGTAAAAGTGGAGATATGGGCAGATGTCAGGTTAATATATTTATATATTGTATTTTATTCAAACTTTCAATGGGAAGACATTAGAAGATATGTAAAAAAGTAAAAGGAAGCTTATCATGAGATTAACGATAAAGCTAAACAAATTTAATTTAAAAATAGGCTAATAATAAAACTATGTGTATTAGTTTTTCAGTCATGTCCAACTCTTTGCAGTCCTGTAGACTATAGCCCTCCAGTCTCATCTGTCCATGGGGTTCTCTAGGCAAGAATGCTGGAGTGGGTAGCCATTTCTTTCTCCAGGGGATCTTCCTATCCCAGGGATCAAAGCCAATAAAACTGTAAATGAACCCATATCTATACTAGAGTTCACTTCAGCATAAGCACTACAATGTCAGGGATATACACTTTATTTACAAATGTATTTCAATTCCTTAGACAGAACCTGCAAATTAATAGATATAGATAAATATTTATGGAAATGAACTAGTGAGACCTTATAGACAAAGCCCTATAGCAATAAGAATATGTGTTTTCAATTGATTGACAGCTTTATAATTTCACTAAAAGGACTATACTCCAGTCTTTGGGAAAGATAATAAAGTAGAAGAATAAAACTAATATTTGAGGTATTTTAAAGTTCCTATCTGACATTGTCCTCTTTTATTCCACTCAAATATAAGTCATCTGTTTTTGATATAATTTTATTAAAGAGCACTCACAGACAAATAAAAAGAAGTTTAGAATATCTTTGTACTAAATCCCAAATTAGTTTTGCAGAAATATCTAGTTGGCATGTAATATTAGTACAAAAATAATATGAAAGATAATTACATAAAAATCAGTGATAATTTCCTAACTTTTATTAATAGATTAATAGCTTGATTTTAAAACTAGATCAGTAGTGTTCAACTCTGTGACCCCATGGACTGTAGCCCGCCAGGTTCCTTTATCCATGGAATTATCCAGGCAAGAATACTGGAGTGGATTGCCATTTCCTACTTCATGGAATCTTTTTGACCCAGGGATCAAACCTAGATCTCTTGCATTGAAAGGGGCTTCTTTACCGTCTGAGCCACCAGGGAAATCCCAGAATGAGATCTAGTAAGCACATTTCCCCAGAGAAATAGAACCAACAGGAGTAGCATATATGTGTATATACAAGGAAATTTTTCATGAGTAATTGGCTCATGTGATTATGGAGGCTGACAAGTCCCAATCTGTAGTGTGGGCTGGAAGCCTGGACACACAGGAGACTTGATGATGCAATTCTAATCTGAGGGACGTCAACTGGAGCATTCACTCATGCTCAGGGAGGCTAGTTATTTGCTCTACTCAGATCTTCAGCTGATTAGATGCGGTCCACGCACTTCATAGAAATCAGTTTAGAAGTTTATGGATTTAAAAATTAATCTCATTCAAAAACATCCTCCAAGGTGATACATAAAACTCACCATCACATTAGGTTCTATGTCCTGTAATCTTAATCGCAACCAAAACCGAATATGAAGAACAGTAATGAGGAAATGTGTTTGCAGTACTCCAAAAGACTCCTTTATATGACTTAAGTATCTGAATCTTCTTGATATGTATCTTTTATATGAATAGCAGTTGTGAAAAAGAATTTCTGGTTATAAATATCTGGTATTTTCTGAAGGTCTTTCTTTTTTATTTTGATAAAAGAGTGGAGTGAATATGCTTCCTGGACCTCCTGCTCCACTTTCAGGATCAAGGCATTAATTTTTCCAGCTGCTCAGAGTGTTGCCTGCAGACAGCTTACTGCTGAGTCCCTCCCCAGAATTACTCTAGGCATTTAATAAAATGCTTCCGCATTACTGAGAAAGGAAGGGGATGATTTATATCTGGCAGCTAGTTCAGATAGCCTTTGGGCATGGTGAAAATTTATGTAGATAGTCTGCATATGTAGACTAATCTGATTATATTTTCTCTATTAAACACCAAATTTTGTTCTTAAGGGAAATTTATGTCATGTTATACTCAAGAATGATATTCCTTCACTGCTTTTACTCAGACAAGATCTTAATACCATTTAAGATACCCAACCACATGAAGTATATTAGCCAAATGGTTTTAGGTATAATTTATATTTTATAATTGTATATTCTCATATTTAATTTTTTTGTTTTTTCCTTTTTATTGGAATATAATTTACAGTGTTGTGTTAGTTGCTGCTATAAAACTTTGTGAATCAGCCGTATGTATACATATATCCCCTCCCTGTTGAGCCTTCCTCCCACTACCAGCCCCCACCCCATTCCACCCATCTATGTCATCACAGGGCACTGAGCTGAGCTACGCGTGCTATACAGCAGCATCCTACTAGCCATCTATCTTACACGTGGAAGTGTATATATGGCAATGCTATCATCTCAATTTGTCCCACCCACTCCTTCCCCCTCTGCGTCAACAAGTCCATTCTCTCTGTCTGTATCTCTATTCCTGCCCTGCAAATAGGTTCATCAGTAACATTTTTCTAGATTCCATATACATGTATTAATATATTTGTTTTTCTCCTTCTGACTTCCTTCACACTGTATGACAGGTTCTAGGTCTATCCATATCCCTTCAACTGACTCAGTTTCATTCCCTTTTATGGCTAATATCCCACTGTATATATGCACCACACCTTTATCCATTCATCTGTTGATAGACATCTAGGCTGCTTCTAAGCTCTAGCAATTATAAATAGTGCTGCAATGAACATTGGCATACATGTGCTTTTTTGAGTAAAGAATTTAAATTGACATACATCATGTCTCAACAGAGTGATGGCAGAATGTTCTTAATCATTTCAGTGACTGCTGGCCTGGCAAAATATAATAAAATTCATTCATTTTACACAGCAGTTCCATTATATTTTTAGTACCGTGGTGTATGATTTGAAGTCCTAAGTAAAATTTATCAAGAAAACTAACAAAAAGCAATGTCAATAATGAAAGAAAAACATGGCACTAAACTCTTCCCAGGGTGGTGACAGTACCATAAGTATTTCTATACAGATATTGGGGTATAGATAGAGTTTTGAAATAGGCAAAAGCTCTTCTGTGTGACTTTCTTTCTCTTTTCTAAATCCTTATACCTCTTTTTGATGTGTGGTCTCCTAGTCAAACTACTTCTCTTTTCACTGTTACCTTCCATTACTTCAATTGACACTCCTCCCTATCTGATAATGCTTAAGAGAAAGTAATAAGCAATTAGCATTCAGTCCATTCTCTCCTTTTACAAGGGCAGAATCTCCCAACAAATAACTAAGGAAGGAGACACTTCAACTCTCCTCTGTAGACCCTCTAAAAACAGAGTACTCTGAAAATTAACCAGTGATAATTGTTAGCCAAAGAGTCTTTGGATGTGTAATCTTTGTAGCAGAATGTTCCTACTCTAAGATTGCTTATTTTAAACAAACCTATAACTTTGTGGTTATGGCCCAGGGCTTTCTTGAAAATGTCACAACAGCTACGAAACTATCTTAGTATTAAATAGGATGGCTCAAGCCGAAATGGCAGGTTTTGTGTAAGTAATATAGATTTGTAATTACTTACGGCTGGAGTGCATTCTGATGAGGAGAGAAAGGTCCAGATAGACCTGATGGTACTAGACCTCTCCTTGCTTTTTCTCTGCCCTGTAGTTCCTTGTGTCACTGAAGCATTAGTTGATATGGGGTAAGACCTCCACTTCTTGTATTTCTGATTTGCCAATCTAATCCTTTGTGCTACCTCAGCATTCTAAACAGAATTTCCTTCCAGGATCCATGGTGGATCATCTCCAGGTTTGTCATACCGAACCAGAACGGATTGTTATAAAAAATGTCTACATGCTAACATGATAAGATGGTTATTGTTGTTGTTTAGTTGCTCAGTCGTGTCTGACTCTTTCTGACCCCATGGACTGTAGCTCACCAGGCTCCTCTGTCCATGGGATTCTCTAGGCAAGAACACTGGAGAGGGCTGCCATTTCCTTCTCCATTAATGTATACATCATCATATTAAAAACAGTACTGTAATTAAAGATATGACTCCAGTTTGAAAAAAAATTAGTGTCTTGGAAAACTCAAATATGTTAAAAAGTAGATATCTGTCCACCCTTATAGTCACATATATTGGAATAATCTCTATATATTTTGCTTAAAAAACTGAAGCATAAATCAAAGACACATAATCTAACCTATCAGCATGTCTCCCTGTTAAAAGAACATATTATCAACAAGATACAAAAACAGAGGAAGGAAAAATCTACATAGGAAAAGCTTTAACACACCGAGTAAAATGTCTTATCTTTAAACATGAATTTTACATGAGTTTGAAGTTGGATGTGAGTCTGAGCAAACTCTGAGAGATAGTGAAGGACAGGGAAGCCCGGTGGCTACAGTCCATGGGGTCACAAAGAGTTGGACATGATTTGGCAACTGTATATTATTTCTTAAATTATTTGATATGAATTTTTAAGAAGAGTCTAATAGAAATTTCATAAAAGAGTATACATAAATAGGAGTCTTGACTACTTGCTGATGCAGGTTTGAGCGGATTTTTTAAAAAGATTAAAATACTTCTTTTTATACCATATTTAGAGATTTTTGTTCACTTGGAAATAGGTCATATAGACAAAATGAAGTCAAAAGTATTTAATTATGAAGAGCTTTCTCCACTTTGAATTCAGCATAAAAATGAAGGTTTGTGAAATGAACTATGTTTCATTCAGGCATTTCTTAATGAATTATTATATTTCAGGCAAATTCCTACAGAAGTAAATATGTTTTCAGTTTCTGCAGGTGTAAAACGTATTCAAAGGAACACTGTTTCCCAACAAATGAAACTATTTCCATCACCAACCAGCCTTGAAAATGTTACCCCTAGGAATAAAGAACTTTTCTATGGTTCTAAGGCTCTTGTTCAGGACCCATTATGTCAAAGGTAGATTAAGATATAACATTTTCCCATCTGTGAATTTAGTATTTCACTACTTAACGCTAGTTCTCCTTTCTCTTTTCTAAGAAATAGAGATATTTCTTTTTAATGATGATGATGACTGCAGACTGTTATTATCCTCATGAGACTAAAAAGGTAATAACAGGAATACAACAGCTATCATTTAGAAATTATGCTCAGAATGCATCAGTATGAGCTCATAGAAGTAAATAAAGTGCAGCATTATTTGTAATTAATTAAGAAGTTAGCTTCAGTTTTATGTATACTAAAACCAAATTCAACAGGTTTCTTATTGCTTGAACTTATATGAACCATAAGTCAAATTATGTCCTTCAATGTTTCTAGTGGTTATAAGCAATAAGAGCCTGAGTATTATGGCCTAGAAAATGAATGTTCATTCTGTCTGTGCATGATGCAAGAGTAATTTAGCAAAAAATGGGAAACTATAGCTTTTTGAATTCAAAAAGTGTTTATTTCTTTTAATTAGTATTGATATGTAGTTTAATTTGAACAAAATTTAAATAGAAAGCATATCACATTTCCTATGTGAAAATCAGTTTTCTAATAATATCATTTAATAACATTCACAAGAAATCAGCAAAGTACAGGGATAGAACGTAGGTCACAAATAATTTAAATATTTATACAAATGCTTATACCTAAAAATAAACTATTTTTTATGAATAAACTTTTTTTAAGTACAAGCATATGCATAAATATTTAAATTATTTGTGAGCTGCATTCTATCCCTGTACTTTGCTGACTTCTTATGAATATTATTAAATGATATTATTAGGAAACTGATTTTCATATAGGAAATGTGATATACTTTCCATATATCAGGAGAAATGCTGGGCTAAAGGAAGCACAAGCTGGAATCAAGATTGCCGGGAGAAATATCAATAACCTCAGATATGCAGATGACACCATCCTTATGGCAGAAAGTGAGGAAGAGCTAAAGAGACTCTTGATGACAGTAAAAGAGAAGATTGGAAAAGTTGGCTTAAAGCTCAACATTCAGAAAACTAAGATCATGGCATCCGGTCCCATCACCTCATGGCAAATAGATGGGAAACAGTGGAAACAGTGGCTGACTTTATTTTTCTGGGCTCCAAAATCACTGCAGATAGTGACTGCAGCCATAAATTAAAAGATGCTTACTCCTTGGAAGGAAAGTTATTACCAACCTAGACAGCATATTAAAAAGCAGAAACATTACTTTACCAACAAAGTCCATCTAGTCAAGGCTATAGTTTTTCCAGTGGTCATGTATGGGTGTGAGAGTTGGACTGTGAAGAAAGCTGAGCGCAGAAGAATTGATGCTTTTGAACTGTGGTGTTGGAGAAGACTCTTAAGAGTTCCTTGGACTGCAGGGAGATTCAACCAGTCCATCCTAAAGGAGATCAGTGTTCATTGGAAGGACTGATGTTGAAGCTGAAACTCCAATACTTTGGCCACCTGATGTAAAGAGCTTACTCAGTTGAAAAGACCCTGATGCTGGGAAAGATTGAGGGCAGGAGAAGGGGATGACAGAGGATGAGATGGTTGGATGGCATCACTGACTCGATGGACATGGGTTTGGGTGGACTCCGAGAGTTGATGATGGACAGGGAGGACTGCGTGCTGCAGTTCATGGGGTCACAATGAGTCAGACACAACTGAGCGATTGAACTGAACTGAAAAATAAACTTTAGGCACACATAGAAATACAAATAAAACTCCATAAAAAAGAAAGGTGACAGGATTCTGAATGATGAATATCTCAGCTTGTGGGATTTAGGAAAAAAGCTTGGGTGAATACCTAGGATTAGATATAGGTTTGCACAAATCCTTTCTTTATTTCCTTAAACTCTATATTGAAATGTAAACTTGTTATAGAAAAGTACAATGTCACAAATACATAGTCCAGTGGGTTTTTACTAACTAAACACACCCTTCTAACTCACATTCAGATTGAGAAATTGAATATTAAGAGTAAACTCTCAATTCCCTCATGCTTTCTCTCAGTCTTTATCTCTTATTCCCATTGAGGGTAAGTAAACATTTTTCCTGACTGCTAACATCATGGATTAGTTTTTGCTCAGTTTTTTAATGTATATAATAAAAGACATACAATATGTACTCTAGTATCTGCTTTCCCCCCCACCAAATTAGACTTGTGAGATGAATCTATATTTTTTAATATTTGTTTATTTGTCTGCATTGGGTCTCAGTTTCAGCCTGCAGGATCTTTATTGTGTCATGAGGGATCTTTCCTTGCAGTGCAGACTTGCTAGTTGTGGCTCAGGCTCAGTAGTTGTGGCCACATGGGCTCCCTAGTGGTGTTATGAGGCCTTCAGAGCACAGGGACTTCAGTAATTGTAGCATTTTGGCTCTTTAGTTGTGGCACAAAGGCTCCAGAGTGCACAGGCTCAGTAGCTCTGGTGCATGGACTTAGTTGCTCTGTGGCATGTGGGATCTTAGTTCCCCAATCCAGGATCGAACCCGCATTTCCTGAATTGCAAGGTGAAGTTTTAATCACTGGATCACCAAGGAAGTCCCAGTCCATATATTTGAGGTGTTGTTATAAAGAGCTAATTGTTGATGCATAATTTATTTGTCTTGTTGTTGTTCAGTCATTCAGTCACACCCAACTCATTGCGACCCCATGGACTATAGCATGCCAGGCTTGCCTGTCCATCACCAACTCCCAAAGTGTGTTAAAACTCATGTCCATCTAGTCAGTGATGCCATTCAACCATCTCATCCTCTGTCATTCCCTTCTCCTCCCGCCTTCAACATTTCCTAGCATCAGGGTCTTTTCCAGTAAGTCATTTCTTCACATCAGGTGGTAAAAGTACTGGAGCTTCAGCTTCAGCATCAGTTTTTCCAATGAATATTCAGGACTGATTTCCTTTAGGACTGACTGGTTTAATCTACTTGCTGTCCAAGGGACTCCCAAGAGTCTTCTCCAGCACCACAATTCAGTGGCATCAATTCTTCTGCACTCAGCAGGAGACATAAGAAATATGGGTTCTACCCCTGGGTTGGGAAGATACCCTGGAGGAGGAAACAGCTACCCACTCCAGTATTCTTGCCTGGAGAATCCCATGGACAGAAAAGTTTAGTGAGCTGCAGTCCATAGTGTTGCAAAGGGTGAGACATAACTGAAGTGACTTAGCATGCATGCACAGCCTTCTTAAAAAAATTTTTTAATTGGCGGCTAATTCTTTATGATACTGTGGTTTTTGCTATACATTGACATGAATCTGCCATGGGTGCACATGCGTCCCCCATCCAAACCCCCTTCCACCTCCCTCCCAATCCCATCCCTCTGGTTTGTCCCAGTGCACCAGCTTTGAGTACCCTGTTTCATGCATTGAACTTGGATTGGTGAACTATTTCACATATAGTGATATATGGATTTCAATGCTATTCTCTCAAAGCATCCCACCCTTGCCTTCTCCCACAGAGTCCATAAGTCTGTTCACTGTCTCTTTTGCTGTCTCACATATAGGGTTGTTGTTACCACCTTTCTAAATTCCATATATATGTATTAATATACTGTATTGGTGGTTTTTGTTCTGACTTAATTCACTCTGTATAATAGGTTCCAGTTTCATCCACCTCATTAGAACTGATTCAAATGCATTCTTTTTAATAGCTGAGTAATATTCCATTTTATATTTTCCACAACTTTCTTATCCATTCGTCTGTTGATGGACATCTAGGTTGCTTCCATATCCTGGCTATTATAAACAATGCTGTGATGATAATTGGGGTCTCTTTCAATTAACATGTGTCTCTTTCAATTCTGGTTTTCTTAGTGTGTATGCCCATGAGTGGGATTGCTGGGTCCTATCACCTACTCTATGGACATAAGTTTGAGTAGACTCTGGGAGCTGGTGACGGACAGGCAGGCCTGGCATGCTGCAATTCATTGTGTCGCAAAGAGTTAGACACCACTGAGCAACTGAACTGAACTGAACTGATGGCACTTCTATTTTCAGTTTTTTAAGGAATCTCCACACTGTCCTCCATAGTGGCTGTGCTAGTTTGCATTCACACCAACAGTTTAAGAGGGGTCCCTTTTTTTCCACACCCTCTCCAGCATTTTTTTGTAAACTTTTTAATAGCAGCCATTCTGACTGGCATGAGATGGTACTTCATTGTGGTTTTGATTTGCATTTCTCTGATAATGAGTAACCTATACGCAGGTCAGGAAGCAATAGTTAGAACTGGACATGGAACAACAGACTGGTTGCAAATAGGAAAAGGGAGTGCGTCAAGGCTGTATATTATCACTCTGCTTATTTAACTTATATGCAGAGTACATCATGAGAAACGCTGGGCTGGAAGAAGCACAAACTATAATCAAGATTGCTGGGAGAAATATCAATAAGCTCAGATATGCAGATGACACCACCCTTATGGCAGAAAGTGAAGAGAAACTAAAAGCCTCTTGATGAAAGTGAAAGAGGAGAGTGAAAAAGTTGGCTTAAAGCTCAACATTCAGAAAACTAAGATCATGGCATCTGGTCCCATCACTTCATGGGAAATAGTTGTGGAAACAGTGGAAACAGTGGCAGACTTCATTTTTCTGGGCTCCAAAGTTACTGCAGATGGTGATTGCCACCATGAAATATAAAGACGCTTACTCCTTGGAAGGAAAGTTTTGACCAACCTAGATAGTCTATTCAAAAGCAGATACATTACTTTGCCAACAAAGGTCCGTCTAGTCAAGGCTATGGTTTTTCCAGTGGTTGTATATGGATGTGAGAGTTGGACTGTGAAGAAGGCTGAGCACCGAAGAATTGATGCTTTTGAACTGTGGTGTTGGAGAAGACTTTTGAGAGTCCCTTGGACTGCAAGGAGATCCAACCAGTCCATTCTGAAGGAGATCAGTCCTGGGTGTTCATTGGAAAGACTGATGCTGAAACTGAAACTCCAGTACTTTGGCCACCTCATGCAAAGAGTTGACTCACTGGAAAAGACCCTGATGCTGGGAAGGATTGAGTGCAGGAGGAAAAGGGGACGACAGAAGATGAGATGGCTGATGGCATCACCGACTCGATGGACATGAGTTTGGGAAAACTCTGGGAGTTGGTAATGGACAGTGAGGCCTGGCTTGCTGCGATTCATGGGGTCACAAAGAGTTGGACAGAACTGAGCAACTGAACTGAACTGATGTTCCTTCTATGCCTTCTGTCTGGAGAGTTTTTTTATCATAAATTGTTGTTGAATTTTGTCAAAGGCTTTCTCTGCATCTATAGAGATAATCATATGGATTTTATCCTTCAATTTGTTAATGTGGCATATCACATTGATTGATTTGCAAATATTGTAGAATCGTTGCATCCCTGGGATAAAGCCAACTTGGTCATGATGTATGCTATTTTTAATATGTTGTTGGATTCTGTTTGCTAGAATTTTGTTGAGGATTTTGCATGCATGTTCATTGGTGATATTGGCCTGTAGTTTTCTTTTTGTGTGGCATCTTTGTCTGGTTTTGGTATTAGGGTGATGGTGGCCTCATAGAATGAGTCTGGAAATAACCTTACTCTGTAATTTTCTAGCAGAGTTTGAGAAGGATAGGGGTTAGCCTTTCTCTAAATTTTTAGTAGAATTTACCTGTGAAGCCATATGGTCCTGGGCTTTTGTTTGTTGGGAGATTTTTTAATTACAGTTTCAATCACTGTGCTTGTGATGGATGTGTTAAGATTTTCTATTTCTTCCTGGTTCAGTTTTGGAAGGTTATATTTTTCTAAGAATTTGTCCATTTCTTCCAAGTTGTTCATTTTATTGTCATACGGTTGCTGATAGTAGTCTTTTATGATCCTCTGTATTTTTGTGTTGTCTGTTTTGATTTCTTCATTTTCATTTCTAATTTTGTTAACTGGATTCTTCTCCCTATTTTCTTGATGTATCTGGCTGTGGTTTGTCTATTTTATTTACCTTCTAAGAACCAGACTTTATTTAGTTTTGCTGATTTTTGCTATAATCTCCTTTGTTGTTTTTTTTTTTTTTTTTTTTTTCATTGTTTCTGCCTTAGTTTTTATGATTGCTTTCCTTCTACTGACCCTGGGGTTCTTCATTTCTTCTTTTTCTTGTTGCTTTAGGTATTAAGTTAGGTTATTTATTTGATTTTTTTCTTGTTTCTTGAGGTAAGCTTGTGAAGCTATGAACCTTCCCCTTAGCACTGCTTTTACTTCTTTGTGGTCTAACTCTCACATCAGCACATGACTCCTGGAAAAACTGTAGCTTCAACTATACAGGCCTTTATCAGCAAAGTAATGTCTCTGCTTTTTAATACACTGTCTAGGTTTATCATAGCTTTCCTTCCAAGGAACAAGCATCTTTTAATTTCTTTGTGAGAATATACCAAAGTGTATTTATTTGCTTTTCTATGAACAGGCCTATCTTAGTTTCATATTTGAGGCTATTATAAACAGTGTCTGTGTAAATAATGCTCATACTTGTTTTTACTGAACATGTGTATGTGTATATATGCTTAACATGTATACAGAAGAATAATGGCTGGGTCATAGGATCTGCACTCCTCTGAATTTAGTTCAGTTTAGTTTCGTCACTCAGTCATTTCCGACTCTTTGGGATCCCATGGAAGGTAGCATGCCTGGCCTCCCTGTCCTTCATCAACTCCTGGAGCTTACTCAAACTCATGTCCATTGAGTCAGTGATGCCATCTAACCATCTCATCCTCTGTCATCCCCTTCTCCTCTCACTCTCAATCTTTCCCAGCATCAGGGTCTTTTCCAATGAGTGAGTTCTTCCAATCAGGTGGCCAAAATATTGGAGTTTCAGCTTCAACATCAGTCCTTCCAATGAATGCCCAGGGCTGATTTCTTTTAGGATGGACTGGTTGGATGTCCTTGCAGTCCAAGGGACTCTCAAGAGTCTTCTCCAACACCACAGTTCAAAAGCATCAATTCTTCGGCGCTCAGCTTTCTTTATAGTCCAACTTTCACATGCATACATGACAACTGGAAAAACCATAGCCTAGATGGATCTTTATTGACAATGTAATGTCTCTGCTTTTTAATATGCTATCTAGGTTGGTCATAACTTTTCTTTCAAGGAGTGAACAGCTTTTCATTTCATGGCTGCAGTCACCATCTGCAGTGATTTTGGAGCTTCCAAAAATAAAGGCTGCCACTGTTTCCCCATCTATTTGCTGTGAAGTGATGGGACTGGATGCCATGATCTTAGTTTTCTGAATGTTGAGCTTTAAGCCAAACAACTGAATTTAGTAGATCCTGCCAAATAATTTTCCACAAACATAGTCATTTATATTATCATGTTCCACTGTCATACTCCATATCTTTGTTAGATTTTTTTTTTTAACACTTTAGGCATTGTGTCTAATGGGCACTACTTTATGGTTTAAATTTTCATTCTCCTTATCACTGATGAAGTTTAACTTCTTTCCATTCTTTTATTGTTCATTTAATATACTCTTTTGTAAAATGTTTATGTGTGTGCCATTTTTTTATTGAGTTTCTATCTTTTTCTTGTTCATTTGTTTTCTATATCTGATTCCTTCATCACTAATCTGTATTGCAAATACTTTTTTTTTTTTTTGCTCCATTTATTGCCTATTCACACTGAATGGTGTTTTAGTAATCAAATATATACAAATAATTTGTTCTGATATCTTTGAAATATTTTCTCTTGTCTTAGACATATCTACAGTTGTGTATGGTATGAAGTAGGAATCAAAATATGTATTCTCCCCACATGAAACTCCAACTCAACTGGTACCATTCTTGAAAAAAACAACTCTTTCCTCACTTCACTGTACTAACTTTTACTTTTGGCAGTGAGTTATAATTTTTAATTACATTATCAGAAATAATTAAATTAAAAATCAACTAAATGAAAATAAAATATAAATGGAACACAGATTATGTTTAACCCAATTCTGAATATCTTGTGTATAATAAATGTTTTAAAAATAAAATTAAAAGTAAAAAAATATATGTAAGTCAGACTATAAAGCCATGATAGAATTTAGCTAGGAAGGGCTTCCCTGGTGGTTCAATGGTAAAGAGCCTGCCTGACAATTCAGGGGATGTGGGTTCAGTCTCTGGGTTGGTAAGATCCCCTGGAGAAGGAAATGGCAACCCACTCTAGTATTCTTGCCTAGAGAATCCTGTGAACAGAGGAGCCTGGCAGGCTACAATTTATGGGGTCATAAAGAGTCAGACATGACTTATCAACTAAACAACAATTTTGGAGGGAGAACAGAAATCACAATAGATATATTAATAAAGGGAATTTAATACAGGGTAACATTTACATAACTATGGAAGGGTGAAAAAGCAAAAGGCTCTTACTCTCTGAGTTGTATCATACCCAGAATTATTAACTACGGAAAGCAGCTTCTACCCATAGACCTGGGGAACAAAGGAGCTAGAGTTCAGGCTAGCTATTGAACAATGACATAGTCACCACTGGCACCTTGTGAGCCCAAGGAAGTTGGTTCCAATGATACCAAATGAAGCTGGAAGCTAAAAGGAGCTGCTGAGACTCTGGCAAAGTTGTGCTCACAGCAAGCAAACAGATATGCAGAAGTTTCTTCTCCATTTTCCCTGTTTTCCAATCTATCTCTGCTCTTTACTGGCAAAATATATTAATAATAGAAAAATGGGGGCTTTCCTGGTGGCTCAGCAGTAAAGAATCTGCCTGCAGTGCAGAAGATGCAGGAGAACCGAGTTTAATCCCTGGGTCAGGAAGATCCCCTGAAGGAGGACATGGCAACCCACTCCAAGCCTTACCTGGAGAATCCCATGGACAGGGGAGCCTGGCAGGCTACAGACCTAGGGTCACAAAGAGTCAGACACAACTAAAGTGACTGAGGATGCACGCATGCTAATAGAAAGCCACTGGCAAAGAAAAATTAGTATTCAAAGAGTTCTCAACTTCAGCATAAGAAAGCAAAATCAAGCAGAGTGCATTTGGAACTGAGAGATAATAGGTTAATAATGGCACGATGATACAACACATTTAAACACTGAAGAATACTATGCAATTTCATTCACATTTTTATTTAGATTTGCATTTATTATTAGATGATGTGTATTAAAATAACAAGTTATTTCATTCAGAGTGTGCTTATACTTATTTATTTGGCACTAAATGTCACGTATAAATGTGAAGGTTACAATTGAGTAAGTTGGTTTTCATTTTTTATAATCTTGTAGATATTTATAGTACAAATTTATGACTTAAGTGTGATAAACTGCCTTGGATAATAGTTATAATCTAAATGTTTCTTATTTTACCAGGTGCATTATTTTTTTTATTAACTAAATATTGCTCTGCCTTCATCTTCTTCCAGTATCTATGGTGCCTGTGCTAAGTCACTTCAATCGTGTCCCACTCTTTGAGACCCCATGGACTATAGCACACCAAGCTCGTCTGTCCATGGCATTCTCCATGGGTTGCCATACCCTCCTCCAGGGGATCTTCCCAACCCAGGGATGGAACCTACTTCTCTTATGTCTTCTGCATTGGCAGGTGGGTTCTTTACAGTTCAAATTTTCTAAATGGTTACCATCATCATCCCTTATATGTCAAAATATTTCAGCCACTTCCTTTAAAGTTATATTGTCAAGTGTATTTCCCATTATAAATAAGCAAAATACAAAATGTTCTGATAACTTACAAATCAAAAATTGTACATCTCAGTCTATTAAGAGAATGATATGGGAAAGGATAAAAATCCTCATTTGAGTGTTATTGTTTTTATGTGTGCTACCCTAAAAAATGATTAGGAGGTTACTTAAAAATGTGTTACAAGCTTATGGAGGCTGCACAGAGCCATTTGGGAGACAAGTAAACATAGAACTGAAGAACATAATTTTAGCCTGTATAAATTTACTGATTCTGTTGACTCCCTATCAGAAGGATGAGGTAATACAATGAGAAAACATCTATAAAACAAAGTGGTTGTCATCAGGTAGGCCAAGAAAATATCACCAGTTAACTATATTTCCTCCTCTATTTATTTGCTATGTCAGAGAAATGCATGCCCATAGATGATACCACTCTAATGGCAGAAAGTGAAGAGGAACTAAAGAGCCTTTTGATGAGGGTGAAAGAGTAGAGTAAAAACTTAGCTTGAAACTCAGCATTAAAAAAAAAAAAATCTAAGATCACTTCATGGCTAATAGAAGGGGAAAATGTGGAAGTGTGACAGACCTTATTTTCTTGGTTTCCAAAATCACCTCAGATGGTGAGTGCAGCCATCAAATTAAAAGATGCTTGCTCTTTGGAAGAAAAACTATGGCAAACCTAGATAGAATATTAAAAGCAGAAACATTACTTTGCTGACAAAGGTCCATATAGTCAAGGCTATTGCTTTTCCACTAGTCATGTGCGGATGTAAGAGTTAGACCACAAAGAAGACTGAGCACTGAAGAAATGATGCTTTGAACTGTGGTGCTGGAGAAGACTCCTGAGAGTCCCTTGGACACAAAGGAGATCAAACCAGTCAATCCTAAAGGAAATCAACCCTGAATATTCATTGGAAGGACTGATGCTAAAGCTGAAGCTCCATTACTTTGGCCACCTGATGCGAAGCAGTGACTCACTAGAAAAGACCCTAATGCTGGGAAAGATTGAGTGCAGGAGGAAAAGGGAATGAGATGGTTAGATAGCATCACCAACTCAATGTACATGAATTTGAGCAAACTCTGGGAGATAGCAAAGGACAGGGGAGCCTGTTGTTCTTCAGTCAGTCCACATGGTTGCAAAGAATCAGACATGACTTAAGACTGAACAACAATAACGGCAACAAATTAAGCTTTAGGAATAGTGAAAAAAAAAAAAAAAACAAAAACAGCATAACTTAAAGAAAGAGGCTTATTTTCCACATCTCCTACCAGAGTCCCTTGGACTGCAAGGAGATCCAACCAGTCCATTCTGAAGGAGATCAACCCTGGGATTTCTTTGGAAGGAATGATGCTAAAGCTGAAACTCCAGTACTTTGGACACCTCATGTGAAGAGTTGACTCATTGGAAAAGACTTTGATGCTGGGAGAGATTGGGGGCAGGAGGAGAAGGGGACGACGGAGGATGAGATGGCTGGATGACATCACGGACTCGATGGACGTGAGTCTGAGTGAACTCCGGGAGATGGTGATGGACAGGGAGGCCTGGCGTGCTGTGATTCATGGGGTTGCGAAGAGTCGGACACGACTGAGTGACTGAACTGAAATGAACCTACCATAAACCTATCTCAAAATATGGGAGTTCCAAAATTTCCATGGAATAAAGTTAACTCTGATTATAATGTTTCAAATATTTCAAAGTGGGTAATAAAATAAAAATTAATATGAGCCACTGCTAAAAATTAAAACTCAGCATTGATAGGAAATAGTGGTTAATTTCTCATTGTTCGTATAATTATAGTATGCACAAATACTTCTTTCAAAATTAACTTAAAAGAGAATACATTAGAATATCTAGCTGTTGATTTCTGATATAAGCAAAAAAGATGATTCTTTAAAAATATATCTTAACTTTCTGTCTGTTGCATTTGTGTTGATGCCCAGTTTTTCAGTTGTGTCCAACTCTGTGACCCCATGGTCTGTCAACCCCATGGTCTGTTGCTTCCCAGACTCCTCTGTCCATGGGAATTCTCCAGGCAAGAATACTGGAGTGGGTCGCCATGCCCTTCTCCAGGGGGTCTTCCCAACCCAGGGGTCAAACCCAGGTCGCCCATGTTGCAGGTGGATTCTTTACCAGCTGAGCTATCTAGAAAGCCCCTTTTCATATGATACAGATGACCAAATTCTAGTTACGATTACAAAGTAGAATGAATCATAAATTGTAATGTATTTTACCCCAAAAGATTTTATTAGCAACGCTAATGAACCAATACACAAATTTCCTTTTCATTTTTTTATGTTTCTTTTCCTTCACTGTTGAAATAGCTGTTAACAGTCAAAGGCTGACAGAAATGGGAAAACAGGAAATGAAATGACTGTAGAGTTAGACTGAACATGCCAAGCAGGCTCCCATGAGAGCTGGCCAGCAGGGAGAATTCTCAGGCATAGAACACCACAGAGCTGATGGCTTGACGAACTTTAAAATTGGGGGCAAAATAAAAATCACAGGTGAATGAATATAATTTCCAGAAGTAGATCAACTCCTGAGACAAGTCAGGTCTTGAAGAAATGAAAGCGGATTCCATTTTCTTCTAAAAGTTTCCATTTCAATTTGTTAAACTTTCTTTGGATAATGATGATAGAGTTATAAGAAACTAAAGATAAAAATAATTGATGAAAGTGAAAGCGGAGAGTGAAATAATTGGCTTAAAGCTCAACATTCAGAAAACTAAGATCATGGCATCTCGTCCCATCACTTCATGGGAAATAGTTGGGGAAACAGTAGAAACAGTGTCAAACTTTATTTTTGGGGCTCCAAAATCACTGCAGATGGTGATTGCAGCCATGCAATTAAAAGACACTTACTCCTTGGAAGAAAAGTTATGACCAACCTAGACAGCATATTGAAAAACAGAGACATTACTCTGCCAACAAAGGTCCATCTAGTAAAGGCTATGGTTTTTCCAGTGGTTGTGTATGGGTGTGAGAGTTGGACTGTGAAGAAAGCTGAGCACTGAAGAATTGACGCTTTTGAACTGTGGTGTTGGAGAAGATTCTTGAGAGTCCTTTGGCCTGCAAGGAGGTCCAACCAGTCCATCCTAAAGGAGATCAGTCCTGGAAGTTCATTGGAAGGAATGATGCTAAAGCTGAAACTCCAGTACTTTGGCCACCTCATGCGAAGAGTTGACTCATTGCTGGGAGGGATTGGGGGCAGGAGGAGAAGGGGCTGACAGAGGATGGGATGGCTGGGTGGCATCACTGACTTGATGGACATGAGTTTGGGTAAACTCCCGGACTTGGTGATGGACAGGGAGGCCTGGCATGCTGCAATTCATGGGGTCACAAAGAGTCGGGCACAACTGAGCGACTGAACTGAACTGAACTGATATATACACACGCATGCACAAATGTAAGTAAGTGCATGTGATTTAATATAAACATATTATTCACATAAATTAATTACTTACATGAATAATCATGATCAACATGGATTTCAAATTCACATTTACTAAAGCTTCTTTTATTTTACTGAGGCCCCTGCATCACATCTTATCTGACTATTTCCTAAGCTAGTTGAAGTAAACAGCCCTTCAACAAACTGTGCAGGACACCTCCATTTAATCAGTTCCTCCCCTGCTGATCCCTTCGTAGATCAAGCAGTCACCATCTCAATTGTTTATCTGTTGTGTATACCTAAATGCACTCATTGGCAGAGAATGATGTTAGAATTTAAGATAATGACAGTAGCAAAAAATGACAGCTGAGAGGGTAAACAGAGAACTAAAATGTTAAAAAAATACGTGAGGAGTTATACACTGCTGTATTTAAATTGTTAACCAACAAGAGCCTACTGTATGACATAGGGAACTCTGCTCAATATTATGTGGCAGCCTGGATGAGAGAGGAATTTGCGGACGATTAGATACATGTATGCTTATGGCTAAGTCCCTTTGCTGTCCACCTGAAACTATCACAAAATTGTGCATCGGCTGTACTCCAATACAAAATAAAAAGTTTAAATAAAGAGATAAATGAGGAGAATTTATGTCAGGAATTTGCAATTCTTTAGGTCCTCTCTTTAACAGTATAGTAATTTACTTGAATGGTAACTATTTTTGAATTTTAAAATTCATTTATGTATATAATAATAGCAATGATAACTTAGTTAACATTTATTGACTAATTATAAAATGACACACTATTATGAATGCTAATTGGCCTGTTAAAAGATTCTATGGTATTTCAAAGAACACAGAGATTCAAATAATCTTCAACTGTTGCAACAACTATTTGTGAGAAGTTTATTAACATTCTTATTTGTAGTTTAGGGAGTTCATATAAATAAAAGTTAAGTGAATTGCCCAAGAACACTTCACTTGTCAGTGGAAAACAAGGTTTTAAATCAAAAGAATTTGGCTTGAAAGATAATATTAAACCTCTGCATTAAACTGGAGAATGAGATACAGTAAGATAAAATGTAGAATTTAGTCCATTTTTTTGAAAACTGATTTAAATCAAAGTCCTTGTATACAGCAAGGCTTCCTAGTTGGCTCAGTGGTAAAGAATCTGCCTGCCAATTCAGGAGACATGGTTTGATCCTTGGGTCAAGAAGATTCCCTGGGAGTAAGAAATGATAACACATTCCAGTATTCTTGTCTGGAAAATTTCCATGGACAGGGGAGTTTGGAGGGCTATAATCCATGGGTTTGCAAAGAGTTAGACACAACTGAATGACTGAACATGCATGGAAGTTCATATACCACAAAATACACATTACTCTGTTTACATTGTTGACAGCTCCCCCCACCAAATAAAAGAAAAAAAGTCTGCTACACTGTGCATGTGACAGCTCAAAAGAAAGAAAGAAAGAAAGAAAACTCTACATTGAATCACTTAAAAAAGGAAACTTCATAAAATATAGAACAATCTGAGAGAAGTTAGACTCATTTAAGAAATTATAAATACACTTAATATGTGTTTAAAATGATATATATTATTACTTCTGTTCTTATTGTTTATTCATCAAGGCATGATTTCATTCAACACTCATTATTTTATTATCAAATAGTTACATGCACCAGGTAGTGAACTAGGAAGTCAGTCAGTTCAGTTGCTCAGTTGTGTCTGACTCTTTGCGACCCCATGAATCGCAGCACACCAGGCCTCCCTGTCCATCACCAACTCCCGGAGTTCACTCAAACTCACGTCCACTGAGTCAGTGATGCCATCCAGCCATCTCATCCTCTGTCGTCCCCTTCTCCTCCTGCCCCCAATCCTTCCCAGCATCAGGGTCTTTTCCAATGAGTCAACTCTTCACATGAGGTGGCCAAAGTACTGGAGTTTCAGCTTCAGCATCAGTCCTTCCAATGAACACTCAGGACTGATCTCCTTTAGGATGGACTGGTTGGACCTCCTTGCAGTCCAAGGGACTCTCAAGAGTCTTCTCCAACACCACAATTCAAAAGCATCAATTCTTCGGCACTCAGCTTCCTTCACAGTGGATTAAAAATAATAATAATGTCACAGTCTCTATCCTCAATAATTTCAGAGTCTAGAAATATTAACAGATGGATTTACCTCTGTAAGGAAAATACATTAGTTTTTATTGGCTATTAAGAGGACCAAGCCTAGAAATGTGGGGTGAAGCAATGAAAACACCATTCTCTAGGATTTGATATTTGATCAGAGTTGTGAGGAATAACACAAAAATCACCCAGACCAATTATGGCAGGAAAAAGCAAAGGATTTCTGTGAGAAATACAAAGGCAGGGAACACAATTTCCTTGGAGTAGGTGATGTGAAGTAGAGATTAACAAGAAAGATAATGGAGGTATAATTTTAACTGGCTTGCCTTCCAATCTGTAGGTGAGAGAAACTGACAAGGCCAATTTGAAATTTGAAAGATTTTCTTTGAAAAATATATGGAGAAAATAATTAAGGAAGACAAACATGGAAGCAAGCCTACTGGTTAAGGCATTTGTTGTGGAGGTCTAAGAAAAGCTAATGAGGAAATAAATGAGGGCAATAGTAGTTTGGTTACAAATTGACTAATAGATTAATAATTGAGGATATTAATAATTGAGGATAATAGATTAATATTGAGGATTATTCAGAATGTTGAGACTGATTAGGCATATGTTCAAGGCAAGGAGTGTGAAAAGCCTTTGAGGCATGTAGCTTCAATACCTGGGTGGAGAACGGTAACACTAAGATACAAAATACATTAGGGGCAAATTGAGAGAGAATGACATATCCAAATAGGCCTATACCACAGGTAGGTAGAAAATTTTAACAGGTGGTTTAATAGATGTATTTGAAATACAGGTAAAAGACTGAAGCTGGATAATATATCCTCTAAATTATTAATCTAGTAATTATTTTCAAACCATACTACTACTGCCTTCATATATAAAGCTATATAGTATACTGGCTAGTATCACTGATTGGGTATCATTATATTTGAAAATTGATGTGCCACTCATGGGCCAAATGCCCTTGGAAAAATTACCAAATATGTTTGTTTTAATTTTTTATGTATAAAATGAAACAATAAAACCCTTATTTACAGAACAGAAACAGACTCACAAAAACCTAAGTTATGGTTACACTGGGGGTTGAGGGGGTAACCATAAGTTGATTCTAAACTACCCCCAGATATGTCATATAGTTCAATTTCCAGAGCATTTTCCATTAGCATGATGCTTCACAAGATATCTGCTATGGAACCATACTATAAAAAATGTTTTCTCTTTATATTGGTTCAGTGCACAGTGAACAAGACAGTGATCACATGGTATAAGACTTAAACTGAATCAACACATACCTTTCTCCTTTAAATATTTTTGTTCAAAGTAATTAAGTCCTGAGACTATTGCACAGAATCTCCCGTACAGATAGGTTTTGGTACAGTAAGTTTCAGTTATTGTGGTATTCCTTAAGGAAAGAAAATCATAAACTAAACTATTCAAAATTTGCTTGACTGGCATGCAATTTTTGATAAAAACAATTTTACATACACTTTGAATTTCAGTTTAAAATTTTGACCTTCTTGACTTATTCAATATCTTGATGGAAAGCTATGTTCAGATATAGTGAGCGAAAGTGAAGTCGCTCAGTCGTGTCCGACTCGTTGCAAGCTGTGTACTGTAGCCCACCAAGCTCCTCCATCCATGTGATTTTCCAGGCAAGAATACTGGAGTGGGGTGCCATTTCCTTCTCCATATATAGTGATTATATATATATATATATATATCAGATATAGTGATAGCAATTATATTTGGACACTTAGTTGCTACCTGATGAATTCAACCAAATAAATTTATCTTCTTTCATATCATGAAAGTCTCATGCGCAGTCTCAGTCTCGTGCTCACGCTCAGTCTCTCAGTCATGTTCAACTCTTTGTGACCCTGTGAACCGTAGCCCACCAGGGTCCTCTGTCCATGTGATTTCCCAGGCAAGAATACTGGCATGGGTTGCCTCTTTCATATATTCTTTAAAAATAATATTTCCTCATGACAGAATAAACCACTGCACTGAAGTATTATATGTAGCAAATTCTCTGACTAGGACAATTCAAAAATATTTTTTAGTATATTTTAGTACAAATATTAAAAAGGAAACATTTCATCAATGAATTAGAAATAGCAATTAAATGAAACATCTATTAATTAACAACTATAACATCCAAAATGGGTAAAGTTCTACTAAAAGAATATAATCTTACAAATATAAGATTTTTGACTTATCGAAGACTACAAATTATATTTCTCTTGACAACTTTGGCCCAAGAGTCCTAGTGTGTTAAGAGTCATCAGGCATGCCAGTTTTGCTTCTAGGAGTTTTGGCTTGATTTTTCTCCACATTCTTCATATTCCTACATAGACTAAAATGGAATCCACCTTAAACTACTTTCCAATCTACTAAAAAAATAATATCAGGGTCAAATTAATGGAAACATTGTGCCCCACTTGAGAAAATTAGGTGATTAAAAAGCAGGTGACTAGTCCCATGCCAGACCCCTGGGCCAACATACTTTTAACATTGTGTCACTTTTCAAATTAGTTTTTTCTCCTGAATCTCTAATATAAAGTCATCTATTACTTTCTTTAGGAGTCAGAGATTTAGCTCTTCTTATTTCTCTTCATATATTATTTGTCAATGTTACATGGAAACATACATTTTTTGATAGGTATGACCTGTTTAACTCCCTGTAGAAAAAATATCTTTCTTTCTGACCCAAGTCCATTTTTTTCCCTTTGAATTTTGTTAAATGTTTGGTTAAAGCTATGGAGGACATGGACATTCCTCACCCAGAACAATGTCAGTAGAGAGAATAGGACATTAATTTCTAATACTGTAAGAGACTAAAATTTAACTCCTCTCTCTCTCCCTCTCTCTCTCTCTTTCTATATATATATATAGATATGTATATATATATATGTATGTATGTATTTTATGGAATAAGATAAAACTTTATAATTCAGAACCTGAAAATTTTTAATTTAATTTTATTTCATCTACTATTACAGCCAAATTGTCTCACTGTAATTTTACCTATGAAACAGTCAGGGTGAACTTATGAAAAGTAGCAGCAAAAAATATATATGAACACTACTTGATCCAATTTCCTAGAAACCATAGTAAATATTCTCTTTAAGACTGGATATGACTATTCTTTATTAGACTTGAACTGTATTCTGGGTAATTGTCCAGTAATAACCTTTGTTAAATTATACAAAGTCTTTACTTAACAGAGAACACAGACTCCCCAACTTCTAATATTATCATCATTCAAGATAATGAGCAACACAAACCATTCTATTACCAATCTAAAAGCAATAAATGTCAAAGTAAAGAAGTATGCAATATTCTGGCCTGAAAGAACAAAGGACAAAAGTAATGATAATACCTCTTTATATTTGCAGTCTATTATATCATGCATAACAAATGATGCCATAATTGCAGACAGTGTTATTTTAACAGGTTATAAGGAGAAGATAGTGGGGGAGGTGAGAGGGTGTTTTGACTATTGCTATGAAAAATGCTTTAAGCTTCTTAATTTAAAATGTACAGCAAAAAGAGGATATTGTTTGTAGAGTACATTTGATGTTGATGTTAGTTCTTTGAGTCATATAAGCTGAAGATTTCAGTTTGATTACTCATCCAATTCACTGGATTGGTGACTTCAAGGTAGTTGGAACAAAGGATCTTAAACAATATATTTCTTAACTAAATCATCATCAGAATAAATCGGGAGTAGATAAACAGTTTCTAGCTAGTCATGTTAAACATTCTAGTGGGAATATAAACCCTGTTCCCCTAGCGGATGTTGAACAATAAAAATCATATCCATCCTCCAGTATTACAGCTCATATATGTTATGGCCCTGTGAGATACTAAGGTTTCAAGACTGGAGGGAAAAGATACTGGGGCTGCAAATGAAGTCTCGACTCAAGTTCTGACTCCTCCCTTGATTAATAAATGAAACTATTTTAAAGTATATTTTTTGAGTGAAAAGAGACTCGAAGATCCTGTACTTCACAGAATTGCACAAAATACAAGGATAGTCAGGAAGTTCTCACTTGTTTTTTTGTTTTTCATACAACTTTTCCTCTTTAAACTTATCCTATCAAGTTTATCTCCAAGACAGGCTTCAACAGTACATGAACCGTGAACTTCCAGATGTTCAAGCTGGTTTTAGAAAAGGCAGAGGAACCAGAGATCAAATTGCTAATATCCGTTGAATCATCAAAAAAACAAGAGAGTTCCAAGAAAACATCTACTTCTGCTTTATTGACTATGCCAAAGCCTTTGACTGTATGGATCACAACAAACTGGAAAACTCTTAAAGAGATGGGAACCCAGACCACCTGACCTGCCTCCTGAGAAATCTGTATACAGTTAAAGAAGCAATAGTTAGAACTGGACATGGAACAACAGACTGGTTCCAAATCGGGAAAGGAGTATGTCAAGGCTGTCTATTGTCACTTTGTTTATTTAATTTATATGCAGAGTACATCAGGAGAAATGCTGAACTGGATGAAGCACAGGCTGGAACCAAGATTGCAGGGAGAAATATCAATATGCAGATGACACCACCCTTATGGCAGAAAGCAAAGATGAGCTAAAGAACCTCTTGATGGAAGTGAAAGAGGAGAGTGAAAAAGTTAACTTAAAACTCAACTTTCAGAAAACTAAGATTATGGCATCTAGTCCCATTGCTTCATGGCAAGGAGATGGGGAAACTGTGGAAAAGGTGACAGACTATTTTGGGGGGCCCCAAAATCACTACAAATGGTGATTGCAGCCATAAAATTAAGACTCTTGCTCTTTGGAAGGAAAGTTATGACCAAACTAGACAGTATATTAAAAAGCAGAGACATGACTGTGCCAACAGCATTCTATCTAGTCAAAGCTATGGTTTTTCCAGTAGTCATGTATGGATGTGAGAGTTGGACTATCAAGAAAGCTGAGCACCAAAGAATTGATACTTTCGAACTGTGGTGCTGGGGAAGACTCTTAAGAGTCCCTTGGACAGAAAGGAGATCAAACCTATCAATCTTAAAGGAAATCAGTCCTAAATATTCATTGGAAGGACTGATGCTGAAGCTAGAGCTCCAATACTTTGATGCAAAGAGTTGACTACTGGAAAGACTTCTGACATTGAGAAAGATGGAGGGCATGAGGAGAAGCAGACAACAGAGAATGAGATGGTTGGATGGCATCACTGAGTCAATGGACATGAGTTTGAGCAAACTCGATGAGATGGTGAAAGACAGGAAGTCTGGCGTGCTGCAGTCCATGGGGTCACAAAGAGTCAGACACAGCTTAGCAACTGAACAACAAACAACAACAACAACAAACAAATAAATTGGAAAGGTTGAAATTCTTTCTCAGTATTTTCTCTTTTTGGTCCACAAACAAAATTACCTTTGTAGTCTGGCCTGTGAACAGCATCTACAAACTGGTTTTCATAGACATGAAATACAACATATTTTTCCCCTTCAGGATATGTACAGCTAACCATAACTTACATGAGAGTGATTAAATACAGTCTGTAAATAAATCACTGAGTATAACTAGAAAATTCACTAAGAGAATGGAAGCATTTTGCTTTAGAATAATTGCATTTACTCCACCCTATGGGTGTAGGATTCTCTAAGGTACTCTCTGCAGCAGGATTAGTTGAGTTCCTGCCTCACAATTTTGTTTCTGCTGTCAATCAGCCAATCCTTGCCTGCCTTGCTCCAAGGGCATCACTGTATTGGTTGGTAGGTGATATTTTTGTATTGGGCATTAGTACAAAATGCCCTGGGCATTAGTCCCATCTTGTGCTTTTCTTGAAAAGATCATTATATAATAATATGCCTTCATAGAGTTAGTATACAAATGAATAATATTTTGAGGTATACAACCACTTCAATCTCAATATACAATGCTGTAGCACAAGAAAGTGAAAGTGTTGCTCAGTCATGTCTGACTCTTTGTGACCCTATGGACTGTAGCCTGCCAGGCTCCTCTGTCCATGGGATATTCCAGGCAAGAATACCAGAGTGGGTTGCTGGGAAATACCTTTTCCTCAGTAAGTTTTGTTTCAAAATTAATAGGATGGTTTCTTTTCTTTCTTAGAAAGACCAGAATACTCTGCACATATCAGTAACTTGCAAATTAGAGTATTTGTGAAAATATTTTTTAAGATTTAATTCAATCAATATTCAGTGTAAGTATTTTCTTTAGAACTAGCATATTTTAAGGGTGACTTTGGAAGCTGTACTTATTAGGAGTGTCCATCTCTGGCAAGTACAGTCTAAATTTCAGCTGATGATATTTACCTTTAATGCTCTCACACTCTTATTGAGTCATCTGTGGAGTCTCCTCCAGTACACTCTCTTTGATTTGTCATAAGAGCAATTTGATAAACTTGCTTGGAGATTGATTATTGCAATTTTGTTTAATGTTTTTATTAAACTTGCTAAATAATATCTCAAAGTATGTAACTCCATCTTCTCAGAAGACCATTTTTCTGGTAGAAGCTTTTGGTCCTAAACCAAAATCTTCAAGGTATTTTCTGTTGTATGTAGGATGATACCTTTTTTAATGCTCTAAAATTATATCATATATGTGACCTATTAAGAGGACATTTACTTTTACTAGATATTTCTCAAGTGATCCTATGTTCATTAATGGCAAGTATCTGTGTCTTTTACATATTGTATCTATTACTTGGAACTTAATAAATATTCTATATTATTTCTCTGCATAATAAAAACAAAGGAAAGCCTTTGTCATTCCAGATTAATGTGGCCACTATGGCCAAGTAAAGTGACACATTCAGGACCAAACACACTATTGTGGGTTTTAGGGACTTTGTGGTGTTGAAGTCAATTTTCAGTTTGTAATGTTAGATCTGAAATAATTAAGAAAACCAAGTATTACAAACATACTGGCTAAAATAAAAATATATTCGCTAACATGTCTTTCAAACTACTAATTTATAACTCTTATCACAAAGGGTCACATTCTGCTCTCACATATGCAAGTAAGATAATCCGTGTTTACTAGAGAAGTTCAGAAAAAGTTCCCAACAATATAATTTAGCCCAGTGAGTTTAATTAAAATTAATAACCCATTATGGTGCAGTCATTATTTAGAAGGAAGGAGATCCAGACTTTAGCAAGATAGTCAAAATTAGAGGGGAATAGTTTTCTTAATAAAATGATTCACTGATGATGCTACTTTAAGTGACTTTAAAATTCACTTTTAATGTTTCTGAAGAAAATAGAATAAATTATTGCATTCTTTCCTACCTGAAGCTACCAATTAATATGGTGCTTGCATTTTGATTAGCATAAACTTTCTCACTCCAACTTCACAAAACACGTTAAGGTTTAAGGCAATTTATTCTTAACATTATCTTAAAAAACTGTGTCTCTAGTACTTATTATTGACTTTCTTTTCCATTTGGCTCTAGATTTTGTTACAAAAGTAGAAAATTGGTTACATTTGAACAGTCAGATTCATTTCATAATTTTTACAGCATATCCAAAAGTTCATTTGCTTCAGGTCATTAAAAAGAAATGCCATTTTAAAAACAAACACCATTTTCCATTTATACAATGCATGTTTTGAAAAACTGAGCAACCTTGTTGGGAAAAGCCAACATGTGTGTTATTTCTAAGCCAAAAACAAACAAAACAGCTGAATATCTATTTGTTATTATGTAGCTGAGGATTGGAGAATGCAATGGCAACCCACTCCAGTACTCTTGCCTGGAAAACCCCATGGACGGAAGAGCCTGGTAGGCTGCAGTCCATGGGGTCGCTAAGAGTCTGGCATGACTTGAGCGACTTCACTTTCACTTTTCACTTTCATGCATTGGAGAAGGAAATGGCAACCCACTCCAGTGTTCTTGCCTGGAGAATCCCAGGGACGGAGGAGCCTAGTGGACTGCCTTCTATGGGGTCGCATAGAGTCGGACACGACTGAAGCGACTTAGCAGCAGCAGCAGCAGCAGCTGAGGATTAACAGCTGTAATTTATGCCATACTTAACTTGGTTTAGACAATGACTACACATACAACTTGAAAACATAAGAATGATCTTCCCTGTAAACAGATGAGGAAAATGAGGCATAAAGATATTCTTTTAAACTGCTCAAGGTCAGATATTTAAAATAAAACCCAGTTTTTTTCCTAAAGTGATTATCCCCTTTCTAAGCATGACACTTCCCTGCCTCAAACTATGCTGTGAACAATTTTGCTTGCAGTCCTGAATGTGTGTCACCAGAGAGAGCACAATGGCTCAGTAATCAAAAAATGGTGGAGATATCCTAACAAATTGTTCCAGATGGATATAAATTTGACTTTAGAATAGAATATGAGAATCTATCCAGAGAAAGAAGTTTTTTTTTTCCCTCTTTTCCCCCATATTTGGTAGAAGGTGGATACAGGCTGAATTTTCTTGAAGGTAAAAGCCATTACACAAGAAATAGTATTCTTAACAACAGTGTTTATATTTTAAGTATATACATTTGCATAATAAAAACCAAATACTATCATAATTTCTTCTGAATATTATGCAGAAGTGCATGATATGTATCAGCCAAACATATTATTTCAGTCTTGGTGAGGTGGACAACTCCTTGCAAAAATGAAACTGCAAATATTAAGACCAACATGTACAAGAAGTTAAAGCAGAGTCTTGCTTGGATGGTGGGAAGAGGTGAGCTGAAGCTACTATCCAACCATCTCTCTCCAGTGATTCTGGGACAGGAGAGTCTCTACATGATCTCTTGGTCCTTTACATCAAAATTGTTTGGGACTCTTTAAGCCAGATTTTCAAAATGTAAATTTGTAGTATTTTAAGAATGTATTGGACAGGGAGGCCTGGCGTGCTGTGATTCATGGGGTCGCAAAGAGTCGTACACGACTGAGCGACTGAACTGAACTGCAGAATGTATTACTTACATTTTAATTCTCTCTATATGCAAAAATAAAAATGATTAAGACAACCAAGCAAAACTTAGATGTTCTATTAAAATAAATGAAGGTCAAGGCTTTAGCAGACGGATTATGTTCAATGGCGAGTAGATTATGGTCAGTAGTTTCAGTAACGGGAAACCTGGATAGAGTTTCAAGACAGGGAGAAGAATGGACTATGAAAAAAGCTTTGGAAAGACAGGCTGCCTCTCTAAACCTAAGATGATGGATCCTCTAACAAAATAAGGAACTTAAAGTAATAGACCACTAGGTAAATACAAATAAAATTTGTATAGTAAAAATATGCAATGATTACATTAGAATTGTTATCTAATTTAAAAGGAAAAATTTGGAATAAACAAAATTATAAAATTTAAACTTTACCATAAAAATTAGTTGGTTAAATGCTATAGCTTGTTGTTGTTCAGTCAACTATATCTGACTTTTTGCAACCCAATGGACCACAGCATGCCAGGCTTCTCTGTCCTTAACTATCTCCTGGAGTTTGCTCAAACTCATGTCCGTTGAGTTGGTGATGCTATTGAACCATCTAATCCTCTTTCACCCTCTTCCCTTCCTGCGCTCAATCTTTCCTGGTATCAGGGTCTTTTCTAAAGAGTTGACTATTTGCATCAGGTGGCCAAAGTATTGGAGTTTCAGCTTCAACATCAGGCCTTCCAATGAACATTCAGGGTTAATTTCCTTTAGGATTGACTGGTTTGCTGTCCAAGGGATTCTCAAGAGTCTTTTCCAACACCACAGTTCAGAAGCATTAATTCTTCAGTGCTCAGCCTTCTTTATGGTCCAGCTCTCACATCCATACATGACTACTGGAAAAACCATGACTTTGACTGTATGGACCTATGTTGGCAAAATGATGTCTCTGTTTTTTAACATGCTATCTAGGATTGTCATAGCTGTCCTTCCAAGGAGCAAGTGTCTTTTAATTTCATGGCTGCAATCACCATCTGCTGTGATTTTGGAGCCCAAGAAAGCAAAGTCTGTCACTTTCTATTTTATCCCCATCTATTTGCCATGAAGTGGTGGGATCAGATGTCATGATCTTTTTTCTTTTTTTAATGTTGAGTTTTAAGCCAGTTTTTTCACTCTCCTCTTTCACTTTCATCAAGAGACTTTTTAGTTTTTTGTTTTCTGCTATCAGGGTGGTGTCATCTGCATATCTGAGGTTATTGATATTTCTCCTGGCAATCTTGATTCCAGCTTGTGTTTCATCCGGTTCAGTATTTCTCATAAGGTACTCTGCATATAAGTTAAATAAGCAGGGTGACAATATACAGCCTTGATGTACTCCTTTTCTATTTGAAACCAGTCTGTAGTTCCAAATCCTGTCTTAACTCTTGCTTCTTGACTGTACACAAGCTATAGCTTGTAAGTGTTATTTAATAGTTAAGCTTCACACAGCTAGTGAACTGGTTGCATTTTTTATATTAAGCAGAGAAGAATATTTGCTTAATCTTGTATAGACTGTTTCAGCACTTGGGAATCATTTCAAAATTAGATATATTATAAACATGTTGATTATAAGTCCATATATACATGCAGTATTAATATAATTTGTATTGTATCAAACAAAAATTAGCATAAAAAATTCACCCCAGATAAGCAAGGATACAAAATGGTGAAAATGTTGAATGAGGAGAGAGCGATTTTAGAATATGAAGGCAAGCTGGATCATTTAGATAAGCTTTCCCTTCCTTTTCCCCCACTCCATCTCCATTTTATATTTTAGAAACAAAGGTGATATCTTCATTTTGTTTGAATCAACCATGTAATCTTTGGAATCCTTCCATCCCATTTAACTTTCCTATTGAACTGTATTGACAAACTCCCAGAGGTAATTTGAATTGACACAAACACAGTATGTAGGCTGCCCTTCTCAAATATTGCTGTTGCTTGGAACAATGTTTATCAGCAGGGAATCACTCAGGCTGCACGGATCACAAGTTAATGTCAATTGACCCTGCTTCTTGTTATCTAAAGCTGTGAAGTTTTTCATAATCTGGAAAAATGTAGAGGAGTACATCCAAACTACTCATTTCTATAAATATGACCCTATATCTTCTACTTTATTTTATAAATTGGTTTCTCAATTTATAGGGTGAAAGAACAGTATTAAATGACAAGTAAGCATTTTTGTTGTTGTTCATAAATGTCTTCATATGAAATTGAATAAGATTCAGATAGCTTATGTAATTATGACAAAATCACAACATCAGAAGTATTGCTTTAGGACATATGTTTACCTATGACTAATTCATGTTACTATTTGGTCAAAAACAACATAATTCTGTAAAGCAGTTATCCTTCACTTAAAAAAATAAATAAATAAAATCAGATTTAAAAAAGTATTGCTTTCATTTTAGAAACCCTCTAGAAGGGGTATAACACATCAAGTTTTATTGTAAAAGAAATAAATTTGCAAAAATTGTTCCACTTCCAGGGATTTTTTTTTCCTTAAAATAAAGCTCTTGCTTTTATTTTTCTATTATTAAGTAGTTCCACCATTGATATATCAAAAGTTCCCAGCACTTATATTACCCACTAATATTTCAAGTGCAAGTAAAGTGAATTTTATGTTGTCAATTGTTTGTTCACACTTCACAACTTTGATTTCTCTTCAAAGAGAGATGGAGCTGTCACTGGAGTTAGAGATTTTCAAACCTGGAGTAAGTTAAAGTGCCAATGACCAGGCAGTTTATAGAACTTCTGTCTATTATACTGACAGATCCTCTCTAGAACAACCAGCAATTCTCTTTAGGGCAATCTAAAATTTACAGTCCTGTTATGAGGAAGAATATGAAGGTGTTCCTATCTGCCTTTCCCTTCTACCTCTGGTCATACATAACCATCATTATTTCTCTGCTCAGTCATCCCAAATACTGAGAACATAAGCAGAACAAGGAAGGGTTTGGCAACAGAGAAGTTTATGGTTCAAAATGTTTAACTGACCAAAGAAATTTTTTTAATTCAATATTGTACCAATAAGCTGCAATCAGGCTCTCTGCTGGTGATTAAAAGTGTTCAGATAGAAAAGAAAAAAACATGTATCTTCAAAGTGAAGAAACTTTTGGCCTATCATTGATTAGCTAGGTGAACAGAGGCTGTTTGTTTTCAATCAATTAGGTAATAGTATTTTCCTATCATGTTGTGGATGATATTTAAAAATAAATTGATTTTATATCTTAAAAAATAATGTATTTTTCTCTTACAGAAACCACAGTATTTTGAAAAGTAAGACACACACAAAAAAATTGCTTCCACAAAATAAATAGCTAAATGAAGGCATTTTGTCTTTACATTTTCTGTTGTCTTGTTTCTTGGGAAAAATGTTTCTTAGCGATTAGAAATGGCTGTCATTTGCATCTTTTGCTTATACATATCACACATATTCATGGTCACACACAAAGCCCATGATTATGAAGCAATGGGCCACATTGAGGAGCCCTTTATATTCATGAAAGATGTCATAGCTTATACAGTTGACCCTTGAAAAACATGAATTTGAAGTGCACAGGTTCACTTATGCAAAATTTTTTTTTTTTTTTGCTAAATATGTATTGCAGTACTTTATAATGAACAGTTAGTTGACACCTAAGTTGTGGGACCACAGATACAGAAGCCAGCCTTCTGTAAAGTTATATGCAAATGTTTGTGTGGAGGATCAGCCACTGTAACCCCTGTATTGTCCAAAGGTCAGCTATAGTCTCATTTTAATTGGCTTAAACCAATGGATTGGCTTCTTTTATCCCATCTAATGTACAAACTAATGAGATTAATGTTTCTAACTTACTTAATCCTCCTTAGTTTCTATAAGGAAAGAGAAAAATGAAAGTGTACACATAACAGAAGTGAATGCATTAAAAGCACAAGATGAGATTAAAAACACAGCTATGCTCATTTAAAAATAATTAAAGCCAGAGGAACCAGAGATCAAATTGCCAACATCCATCAGATCATTGAAAAAGCAAGAGAGTTCCAGAAAAATATTTATATCTGCTTTATTGACTATGCCAAAGCCTTTGACTGTGTGGATTACCACAAACTGTGGAAAATTCTGAAAGAAATGGGAATACCAGACCACTTGACCTGCCCCTTGAGAAATCTGTATGCAGGTCAGGAAGCAAGTTAGTGCTGGACATGGAACGGCAGACCAATAGGAAAAGGAGTACATCAAGGCTGTCTATTGTCACCCTGCTTATTTAACTTATATGTAGAGGACATCATGAGAAATGCTGGGCTGGATGAAGCACAAGTTGGAATCAAGATTGCTGGGAGAAATAGCAATAACCTGAGATATGCAGATGATACCACCCTTATGGTAGAAAGTGAAGAAGAACTAAAAAGCCTCTTGATGAAAGTGAAAGAGGAGAGTGAAAAAGTTGGTTTAAAGCTCAACATTCAGAAAATGAAGATCATGGCATCTGGTCCCATCACTTCATGGTAAATAGATGGTGAAACAGTGGAAACAGTGTCAGACTTAACTTTTTTGGGTTCCAACATCACTGCGGATGGTGACTGCAGCCATGAAATTAAAAGACGCTTACTCCTTGGAAGCAAAGCTATGACCAGCATAGACAGCATATTAAAAAGTAGAGACATTACTTTGCCAGCAAAGGTCCATCTATTCAAGGCTATGGTTTTTCCAGTGGTCATGTATGGATATGAGAGTTGTACTATAAAGAAAGCTAAGCACTGAAGAATTGGTGATTGAACTGTGGTGTTGGAGAAGACTCTTGAGAGTCCCCTGGACTACAAGGTGATCCAACCAATTCATCCTAAAGGAGATCAGTCCTGAATATTCATTGGAAGGACTGATGTTGAAGCTGAAACTCCAATACTTTGGCCACCTGATGCGAAGAGCTGACTCATCTGAAAAGACTCTGATGCTGGGAAAGACAGGAGGAGAAGGGGATGACAGAGGATGAGATGGTTGGATGGCATCACCAACTCAATGGACGTGAGTCTGAGTAAACTCTGGGAGTTGGTGGTGGACAGAGATGCCTGGTGTGCTGCAGTCCATAGGGTCTCAAATAGTACGACATGACTGCGCAACTGAACTGAACTGAACTGAATTGATGACTCATGAGTCAAATCCTCTTTTCAAAAATATAGCTTAGAAAATATAATAAGAACTGCTTTTGATAGATCCTAAAGTACTAATTTTTCTGCCAAATCAAAGTCACCCAGCCAAGATGGCCTTAACATTATCTTCAGCTTGACTAAATTACAGACAGACTTTTTTCTCAGTTTAGGCCCCTGATCTGTGAGAGAAAGTTTATTTTAGAAAACTTGTAAATTATTTCTCTATCCCTTTAAGATGTGTGTTTTTTTTTTTTTTTTAGTTCTTTACAGTTTTATATTTCAGGAATGTCTTTCTCAAGATGCTGAGTCATCTCTTTGAAACACTATAGTCAAGCAAGATAACAGCCCTGTATTGTGCTTTTTTGTCTTCAAGTCTAAACTACCCTCTGTCATGAAGCTAGGAGCATGTATACTAATATTATCAGTTAGTAAACACAGATGTCCTCTGATCTCCCCACCCCAGCTCTTAAAGCTCTCTACACCTTGTTTTAGTGAAGTTGAGCTCAGACTCAATTCTGGCCTTTATCTCCTAATACAGTAGCATTGAATAAAGCCTTCTTTGCCTGTTTGACTTTTTCCAGTACAACCTTTGCTTCAGATCACACCTCTAGTACTCATATAAATTTATGTGGTCTTTTGTGTATGTCTGAAAGTGAGTCATTTGGTCATGTCCAGCTGTTTGTGACCCCATGGATGGAAGCCCACCAGGCTCCTCTGCTGTCCATGGAATCAGAGAACTCAGTGACATGACTGAGTGACTAATTTTCACTTTCACTTTTGCACAGAATCTATATGGTTGATTCTGGGGGTGAAAAACAATGGGAAAATAAAGTTCACTCATTGCCTTCAGTGATGAACATAAAAATCTGGACTGGTGATTTTGTACTGTGTGAATGTATACATATCCTTAACACTAGGTAGAAGCCTTGTGTGTTTTTTCTTCCTTAATATTAAACTAAAATTTCAGTTATTATGAAAATGATTATTTTTAAAAGCTCATACAGACTTCTTTTTTTTATTCCTATTGTTCACAGCAAGTGTGAATTATGAATGAACTCATTAATTAAGATCTTTGTCATATGTGATTAGTTGTAATAAATGAAAGTGAAAGTTAGTTTCTCTGTCATGTCCAGCTGTTTGTGACCACATGGACTGTAGCCCCCAGGTTCCCCTGTCCATGGAATTCTTCAGGCAAGAGTACTGGAGTGGGTTGCCATTTCCTTCTCCAGAGGATCTTGCCAACCCATGGTTCAAACCTAGGACTCCCACATTGCAGTCAGAGTCTTTACCAACTAAGCCACTAGGGAAGCCACTATCTCCTGAGAATTTTATAGCCTTTTTGTAAAGACAATATTTTAAAATTCCACTTGCATGTTAAATATGAAAATTTACTAATGATCAACCAATCATGACTCTTGTTTTGCAGAAAAGGAAACAAAGCTTATAAAGATTAGATAACTCTTTCAAGATTGCACAGTTACTTCTATGCAGAGGTGAGCCTAGGGCTAAAGTGTCTTTTTTGTTTTTGTTTGTTTTATCTTTTCTTTTTTGTTACTGTTATTTTCAATTTCTAGGTCAATAGCAATAACTCAATGAAGTCAAATGTTATTAATTAAATAACATAGTGATGTGGTTGGTTTGTAATTATAGTGCAGAAAGTCACTAGAGAGTTTGTCTTTAGCTCTTTAGAGCTAAATGTTTTAGTGTATTTAATTTACTCTCTTCAAATCTATATTGGTACAAACTACTTCTGCTATTAAGAGACTTGGTCTAGGCTCAAAAACGTGAGACAGACTCATTGCAAAACTGTTGATTACTTGAATTCAATTCTTAGGACATATACCTTTTTATATCAGTATTATGATGGAAATGTATGCCTTTGCTTAAACACTTTTACTGTCTTTAGCCCTGCTCAAAAACCTGCTAAGGTAATAGTTGATCTAATAAAATAATTTCAGCAGAAGTTATATTGTTCAAAATAGATTTTAAAAGTTTCTTTGGAATATATTCTTGTGGGCATTCAAATATTACTACATCCACTGCTATCTAATCTAAGAGAGTAAAAAGCTAGTATGAGTAAGATGTTCATGACACTCTAAGACCAAGCAAGTGTTAAATATGAACAGAAATAAGAATTTGCTTTTAAATTAAATGCATAATCAGTGACATGTCATTTCACATCCTGAAACTGACTCATCTCAATATTATAATTCAATTATGGCATTTATACAAGATAATAATCTATAATTTGAAATTATAAATATTGGATATGAATAATCTTTTGCTATGTCTTCTATAAAGGTTTCATTTATTAAAGTTTATTTTTCACATAATGATGGTGCTAGGTGATAAATGTAGGGGAGAGCAAAATATTTCAGCATTTGTATTTGTAAAAGGAGAGAGTAATCATATTCCTTATTTTAAAATATCTACTCTGAGTGAGAATAGCAAAAATATACTTTTTTTTGAAAAAAATTGTAAAATGTGTTTTTAAATTCCTAGTATAATTTTATAAGTAAAGTAACTATTTTATAATAGTCTCCAACATTTTAATAGAAGCAAATGACATTTAAAATAAAATAAAACAGTAGTTGAGACTATGGCTATGATTTCGGTATAACTAGCATTCCCTTTCATTTGCCCCAGCATGTCTTTTTCACACCTGATATTATTTGTCTACTGTCTTAGTTATGAAACCAAGTGAGAGAACAAATAGTTATATTTGCACTGATCAAATAGTTCAGGAAAGGTGTTTTCAGCAGAAAGGTTTTGGTAACTAGTTCCTTAGGGCACTGCAATAAAATATGTGGATTCTGGATGAAAAAAGACTTCTTAAAGTGTTTGAGAAAAGAAAAAAATTTGCAGATTTTGAAAGGGGCCAAAAAGCTCAGCCACCAGGGTGTTAATCACAATGATATTGTTTTGCTAATTATTCTTACTGCTCACTCACTCTTCACACTCACTCCCCTCCCCATCTGTTCACCTTTGTTTTTCTTTGCCTATGTATCATTTCATATTCACCCTCTGTTTTAAATTTTCCTCTTGACCCAAACCTTCTGCTAATTAAATACATTGGGGCTAATATTGGAGTATTACTCAGCTGTTAAAAAGAATACATTTGAATCAGTTCTAATGAGGTGGATGAAACTGGAGCCGATTATACAGAGTGAAGTAAGCCAGAAAGAAAAACACCAATACAGTATACTAACACATATATATGGAATTTAGAAAGTTGGCAATGATGACCCTGTATGCAAGACAGCAAAAAAGACACAGATGTGTATAGCGGACTTTTGGACTCAGAGGGAGAGGGAGAGGGTGGGATGTTTTGGGAGAATGGCATTGAAACATGTATACTATCATGTAAGAATCGAATCACCAGTCTATGTCCGATGCAGGATACAGCATGCTTGGGGCTGGTGCACGGGGATGACCCAGAGGGATGTTGTGGGGAGGGAGGTGGGAGGGGGGTTCATGTTTGGGATCACATGTACACCCGTGGTGGATTTATGTCAATGTATGGCAAAACCAATACAGTATTGTAAAGTAAAATAAAGTAAAAATAAAAATTAAAAAAAAAATAAAAAATTTAAAAAAAAAAAGAAATAGAGCAAATGGCTACTCCTTTCCTTGATTAAAAAGTTACCAATTTTCCTAAATTGTTTCATTTAATAACACATGGAAGTGTATTTCACCTGAGAGTAAGTTTAGTAACAAAAAGGGATCAATAAACTGCCTTCAAAGAAATGTTACGTTTGGGGATTTTTTTCCCCCACTGAGAATATTTTGTAACTCGCCTTTTAGCCCTGAGACAACCTTAGCCTCTTTGGATCTAAGGTCAACTCTGAGTTTTCATTAAAAATGTAAATTGGTCCATGCTTTTAACATAATAGTCCGTTCAACTCAGGCAGAGGACGGATCTCCAGCTTCACTCAATTCTCAGGCTGCATAAGGAGATGTAGTGGGGATTTTGATTTCTTTAGTCACCTTGGAGAAGTCTCTGGAAATAAGCGAAATCACCATTCGGACTTCAAAGCATTATTAAAATGTAAGAAATTTTTGTGAATTTTATGCCTCTTGGGGTATAGCTTTGTCAGAATAAGAACTAAAAGAACTTTACTGCTGCTGCTGCTAAGTCACTTCAGTCGTGTCCGACTTTGTGCAACCCCATAGATGGCAGCCCACCAGGCTCCCCCGTCCCTGGGATTCTCCAAGCAAGAACACTAATACCCCCAAAAAATGTTGCTCACAAAACGATTGTAAAGTAGGAAATGGAACACAGAGGATTTGGGCACTGTCAAAGTAAAACCTGTACAGATCATCTTTAACTTACAATGGGGTTTGTTATTCATAAACCCACTGTAAGTTGATAATATTGTAACGTGAACTTTTCCAAGTCAAGGACCATCTATACTGGACAAAACTGAACAGGCCAAGAAGACTTTATTCAAGGCTATTGCAATAGAGAAAAAAGGCCCTAAGTGAGTCTGAAATTCAGCTCTGCTGAAACAAAGCACTGGAATGTGTTAGTTGAAGAGTATTGCTGGATGTTGGGAAGGAAGTTGATTGGTAGGATATCTCCAGCACCTTGAGTTAGTCCTGAGTTTGGATATTTTCTTTTTCTTTTTCTGTGATCAGGCCATCTACATTTGCTAATTGAACTTAGGATACTTACCCACCCACTGAAGCTGCGTTATATAGCACTTCTTCCTGCACATTTATAAAGACAGCTGGACCCTCAGTCCTCGAGAAATACACTCCTGGGTTATGATGCTAGCAAGAAGTTTGCAAGAATATGTATATCTCAAAGGGACAGAACAAGAATTTACTATGAGAAAATTTTCTAAAGTAAATACTCAAAGGAAAAGGAGGCCAAGGGGCCCTAGAATTAGGAGGAAGATTAAAGTTTTGTAAAGCTGAGGAATAAATTAAAGCCTTCCTGGTAAGTACATTGAAATACTACTATAGGGCATAAAAAGCCATTAAGATATATGAGGATCTATTATGCCTCTAGAGACAGCATCAGAAAAGGTAATAAGTCTTCTCATAAATGATCCCTTTTGGCAACAACAGTAACACAGTCCTGGACTAGATTGGTTCTCTAGGAAATTCCTTTGTTGAATTGAGGCTTTGTGGCTTTATTTAAGACATATCCAGCTTTGCAGTTTAGGATAGAAACCAGAGTCACTAAGTAGTCAAAACGTACTGCTCAGTTATAAAAGCTGGAAGGACAGTTGATTTAAACTGATGACCAGATTACTAGAAGATTTTAAATCAAGCAAAATTTTTGCCCATTTTTTGTTTATTCCATTGTACACATAATTAAGTATAAAAAGCCACCTTGTATTCTCTTTTAAACAAAAGGAGCCTTAAGAAACTTAATATAGTTAAGCATTTTAAAGATGTGCATGCTCAGTCATGTCTGAATCTTTGCGACTCTGTGGCCTCTAGCCTACCAGGTTCCTCTGTCCATGGCATTCTCCAGGCAAGAATACTAGAGCGAGTTGCCTTTTCCTTCTCCAGGGAATTTTCCCAACCCAAGGATGGAACCTGTGTCTCTTATGTCTCCTGCATTAGCAGGCATGTTCTTTACCAGCTGAGCTACTGGGGAAGCCCCCCAAATTCTAAAGCTCATACACACACAAGAAAAGGGATTGCTAAAAGTTTGTCTTCATTTGAATTGAGAGGCAAGTTGCATTTATCCTTCAAAAGTCTTATACCTGTTTAATTAGTTTTTATGGGAAAAAAGGAGAATTATATCAATATATTACTTTTGCTTAACTAATGATCCTTTTGCCCTTTTGGTTAAATATTGTCCTCACGTAAACACAGCTTTAGAGGCAGTCCGGAGAAAGGATGGAGACATACCTAATTGTTGTTTTGATCTGAAATCTCTTAAAGCCAAATAAAGTGGAATAATGCAATTCTTTATTTATATTCTTTGGGTGCAAGGAGATAAATCCTCCAAGATTAAGTTCAGAAGATATAAAGAATCAAGATTTTATTTCAAAGAAATAAATGCAAAACATAGATTTACAGCAGCAACCATAGGATTTTAGAGAAAATTCTAGGTGAAATGATTATTTTTTTAAAAAAAGACTAAAAATCATTCAAAGAAATAATGTTAAATAATATTCAAGGAACTATAATTAATTAAAATTGTATAAAATTATCCACCTGAACCAACAAAAACACAGTTCAGTTCAGTTCAGTCACTCAGTCATGTTCGACTCTTTGAGACCCCATGAATAGCAGGCATGCCAGGCTTCCCTGTCCATCACCAACTTCTGGAATTCACCCAGACTCATGTCCACTGAGTTAGTGATGCCATCCAACCATCTCATCCTCTGTCGTCCCCTTCTCCTCCTGCCCTCAATCTTTCCCAGCATCAGGGTCTTTTCAAATGAGTCAGTTCTTCACATCAGGTGGCTAAAGTATTGGAGTTTCAGCTTCAACATCAGTCCCTCCAAAGAACCCTGGACTGATCTCTTTAGGTAGGACTGCTTGGATCTCTTTGGAGTCCAAGGGACTCTCAAGAGTCTTCTCCAACACCACAATTCAAAGGCATAAATTCTTCGGGGCTCAGCTTTCTTTATAGTCCAACTCTCACATCCATACATGACCACTGGAAAAACCACAGCCTTTACTAGACAGACCTTTTTTGGCAAAGTAATGTCTCTGCTTTTTAAAATGCAGGAGCAGCAGCAGCATGGTGCAGGAGCTACCCCACGTCCAAGGTAAGGAGCAGTGGCTGCACTTTGCTGGAGCAGCCGTGAAGAGATACCCCACGTTCAAGGTAAGAGAAACCCAAGTAAGATGGTAGGCGCTAAGAGAGGGCATCAGAGTGCAGACAGACTGAAACCACAATTACAGACAGCTAGCCAATCTGATCACATGGACCACAGCTTGTCTAACCAAAACACAAGAACATTTCAAATGAAAAACATCTGAGAGAATAAAAATAGCTTTCTTTAAAATTTCGGACTTTAGAGAGAATAGGAATATAAACTATGACTTAACTTTTGAAAATTTTTCTTCAGGATCTTTCCATTTAACCAACTGTGGAACATTTTAATCTTATAGTATAGGGATCAAACATGAGTCCCTTGAGTTTTCTGCATTGTTGTCAGATTCTTTACCAATTACACCACCTGGCCAGTGGGTATTCTTAGTGCTGTTCAAATTAGTAATCAGCTTCCTCTTCCTAGAAAGATGAATCAGTTAGGTTACCTACACTGATAAAAGTGGACAGTGATTATCTCCAATCTAGGAGATCTGGAGGGGAAAGTGGTGGTGGGTGTTGTGTTACTCTTCACAACACAATTCCTATGGTGGTGGGTGGGAAGTTACTCTTCACCTTCCAAAATACAGCCTTCATTTCCTGTGATTTTGTCCTGCTTTGAGATGTAACAAAGCTAGGAATTTGAGTTTTATAGTGCTAAAGTATTCATAAATTCTGATTTCCCTATCATTTAATTTTTACTCTTACATTTTTTTTCTTCACCTTAAAGATTCCATATGTACCCCATACAAATACATTTTTAATATTTCTCTCATTCTCTGCCTCTGTTTCAGGATCAGTTCAGTTCAGTTCAGTCGCTCAGTCATGTCCGACTATGACCCCATGAATCGCAGCACGCCAGGCCTCCCTGTCCATCACCAACTACCAGAGTTCACTCAGACTCACGTCCATTGAGTCAGTGATGCCATCCAGCCATCTCATCCTCTGTCGTCCCCTTCTCCTCCTGCCCCCAATCCCTCCCAGCATCAGAGTCTTTTCCAATGAGTCAACTCTTCTCATGAGGTGGCCAAAGTACTGGAGTTTCAGCTTCAGTATCATTCCTTCCAAAGAAATCCCAGGGCTGATCTCCTTCAAAATGGACTGGTTGGATCTCCTTTCAGTCCAAGGGACTCTCAAGAGTCTTCTCCAACACCACAGTTCAAAAGCATCAATTCTTCAGCGCTCTGCTTTCTTCACAGTCCAACTCTCACATCCATGCATGAACACAGGAAAAACCATAGCCTTGACTAGATGGACCTTAGTCGGCAAAGTAATGTCTCTGCTTTTGAATATGCTATCTAGGTTGGTCATAACTTTCCTTCCAAGGAGTAAGCGTCTTTTAATTTCATGGCTGCAGTCACCATCTGCAGTGATTTTGGAGCCCAAAAAAATAAAGTCTGACACTGTTTCTACTGTTTTCCTATCTATTTCCCATGAAGTGATGGGACCGGATGCCATGATGTTAGTTTTCTGAATGTTGAGCTTTAAGCCAACTTTTTCACTCTCCTCTTTCACTTTCATCAAGAGGCTTTTTAGTTCCTCTTCACTTTCTGCCATAAGGGTGGTGTCATCTACATATCTGAGGTTATTGATATTTCTCCTGGGAATCTTAGCTAACAAAATGAAAACAAGCATGAATGCATAAAGCCTCAAAAAGCAATAACAATAAAAAAGGCCAGGGGATTGCCACAGCTATGAAACAAGAGATATCCTAGTTAAAGCGTTATCTGTTAAAGGATACTATATGTAGATTTCTTTAATTTCTTTGTTTCCTAAATGAGAAAATTGTGGCCATGTTAAAGGTCACATCCAAGGTCACACCAGAAAGTAGATGCCACATAAAACTTATAACTCTGTGTTCTTAATTACATACAGCACTCGTTTGACCAAATATCAAATTTGGTGAAGAATAAAATAAAAATAGGCATGGGGAGAAGTGCTGCAAAAGTCTTTGTGGTTCAGTGCTGTTTCACAACAGTCAGTGAAATTCCAGCAAGAATGTTCCAAATCCGATGAACACCATAAGTATCTGTCTGCACTTGATAAATATTACCATTTTGAAATGATTCCTTTAATGGTATTTTCACAAGCTGTTAATGGCTGTGGTTGAAAGAGGCTACCTCACATAGTCTGATGTGTCATAATTCATGCCATAGTCACTGTTTTTTCTTCTAGGTTGATGGCCTCTTGACTTTAAGTATAGCCTGCATGCTTTTGCTAACCTTACATTTAATATATCACACGGCATGATACGATTACACAATACTGAGAGCTTGCAGTCATAAATGCCACTTCTGTAATTATATAACCTGCTATCCTTCATCCATAGAAAAGCTTCAGAAACAGAAACAGTTGGGCATTTAAATTAAGGCAGGCAGCACATGGTCCTCTCTAGCATTATTTATGTGGTACAAAAGTTAGAATTTATGAAACTGGAGTTGCAAAATAAACAATGGAAAATGGAAGTTTGCTAAACATATAACTTTCACAAAAAGTGTTAATTTATTCCTTATAAGAAAGATAATGGATTGAAAAAATTATATTCTGGCTTGACAAGGACTTAATGCCAAAGTGAATCAATACATTCATGTTTGTTATTTGGCATGTAGATTATGGATTATTTATCTAATATAAAACATGATAACATTGATTTCCACCCCTTATAATAGTTATGGAGTACAGTTTTATCAGATTTCATTGCCACAGTCATATAGTCGCAAGTAATTATTTGTGTGGGGAAGATTAGTGCTATTTCATCAACCTTACAAAATTACTCTTTTCATGTTTATGTTAGTATTTGTTACCATGTGCATATTGTCACAGCTATTTAGTGATATCAAACATATGTTTTTTTATGTTTTTTAAAAGATTTTGCATGTCTAAATTTCTCTCTGTAGCTATTACATAATTTACTAAACCATTTCCCACTGATTACATATTTAGTTAATCTCTAGTATTTCTTCTTATAAATAATTCTATATTGAATATCTGCATTATTAAAACCAGTCCTTCCATATAAATAATTAATTTCTTATGATGAATTTTCAGAAAGTAGACTGCTTAGGAAAAGAGCATAGTTTTTAGTTTTTTTTTTTTGATTCAGGTTTAGATAGTGATTTTCTAATAGTGTTTAAATTATACTCCACAACCTATTATTCATGATGGGAAATGAGGGTAACATTAAATTTTAAAACAAGAAATGCTTGTGGTTTTTGTTTTATACTATAAGATTTAAAACACAATATTATGAATTATGGAATTAACTGTTAGAATAAAACATGAAGAGAAATATCTTGTCCACATGTAATCAGAGTTGAGTTATTTTTGATTTTGAATATTAATGAGCAATATATATTTTATATCACAGAAATTTCTATTGTACAATATAATGAAATACATTACAAAGAATGCTTAGAATAAAATGATTTACAGGAATTACAGAGACTTTTTAAGTATTAGACTAATTCTCAAGATCTTAAAAACAAATATTGTTTTTAGTAAATGTATGAAATAAAGCTGTGTGATACCTGATCATGCCACTGTTAGAAAAACCATGAGGAATTAGTCATCTTTTCCATGTTCTGGGAAAATCAAGATATATTTTCATAGTGTCTTGCATGATTCTGGGATTAAAATATGAAGAAATTTTTCATAGAAGATAAAGATTGCTATTTTTCTTTCTTTCTTCCTTATTCTTCTTTTCAATCTTAAGGCCTGATCATCACTGTGGCTTACACAGATCCACATAAAATCTCCATGGGAACTAGTAATAATGTGTGGCTACATTTGTCTTAATTTTTATTTAGCTAATTTCCCTAAACTTACTTCTTTCTACTGAATGAATTACAAGTCCCCTCTGGAGCCATTAAATAAGCCTCTGAACAAATGATGGATTTTTACATCTACCATCAATAAGCTAGTCTATGTAGGTTTATTTCTTTTTATTTAAATAGAGATCTGCTGAGCTAATTACCCATCTGTTTACATGTCTATTCTCTTCCTATTCCAGGAGGATTTGAAATGACTCCCTATTATTTATTGACAATCTTAAGAAAAGTTTCCTAGCTTATTTGAAATATTCAAATTATCCCAGAGGAAATAAAAATAATGTCTTTAAGATCATGGTGGTGAAAATGTAAGGATGCCCCTAAAGTTCAACTCATTTCCTCTTTCCTGGTCTATCTATTCCTCTTTCTTAGGTATTCATCATTATCAGGTTTTGTATTCATTGTAAGAGAATATTTGATCTAGGCTAAGTCTAAAATCATATCAATCTGAAATGTATCAGTTTTATATAGCACAGGGAAAGAGTATCTTGAGTTTCTTTTTGAATGTTTCTGTGCATATATTAGGTTGAATTGTCTATTCCTTTGCTTAAATCCCTGGGTCTTACAGATTACAGTTTTTAGCCTCTACCTTATATCTTTTAGTTTTTCTCTATCCATCTATAATTCTCACAGCTTCTCCAACTCTCTCCTCTGCCTCTGGAAAACTATTTTAAAGAATTTGAGCCTGAAAAGGATTCAGTCTATATTCTGGAAACTTTGGAGATAAAGGGAAAATCTCATGTATGATTGGCAGTCTAGGATGGAAGGCAGAAAGTAGATGTTTTCAATATTTCTACCAAAAAATTATATTAATTCAAAAGAGCACCTTTTCATTTTGGCGGGAGCTGTGTATTAGGCATGTGGTTGGTTGTATTCATGCATTCATGAGTGGCATTCATGGCATTTACTAACCCATATGCTTTGCTTTGTCTGTTTTCTGAGACAGAAAGCAGAAGATGTGTTAAATATATTTATTAGAAACCCCAAAATGCTTTTTAGGAAGAATTTTCACATCAGTTCAGTTCAGTCACTCAGTTGTGTCCAACTCTTTGCAACCCCATGAATCACAGCACGCCAGGCCTCCCGTTCATCACCATCTCCCGGAGTTCACTCAGACTCATGTCCATCGAGTCCATGATGCCATCCAGCCATCTCATCCTTGGTCGTCCCCTTTTCCTCCTGCCCCCAATCCCTCCAGCATCAGAGTCTTTTCCAATGAGTCAACTCTTCGCATGAGGTGGCCAAAGTACTGGAGTTTCAGCTTCAGCATCAGTCTTTCCAATGAACACCCAGGACTGATCTCCTTCAGAATGGACTGGTTGGATCTCCTTGCAGTCCAAGGGACTCTCAAGAGTCTTCTCCAACACCACAGTTCAAAAGCATCAATTCTTCAGCGCTCAGCCTTCTTCACAGTCCAACTCTCACATCCATACATGACCACAGGAAAAACCATAGTCTTGACTAGACGGACCTTAGTTGGCAAAGTAATGTCTCTGCTTTTGAATATGCTATCTAGGTTGGTCATAACTTTTCTTCCAAGGAGTAGGCGTCTTTTAATTGCATGGCTGCAGTCACCATCTGTGGTGATTTTGGAGCCCAAAAAAATAAAGTCTGACACTGTTTCCGCTGTTTCCCTGTCTATTTCCCATGAAGTGATGGGACTGGATGCCATGATCTTTGATATATACTTTAAAGTTTGCCTATATATTTCCTATCAAAATTAAGTAACATTCCAAAAAATAAAAGAATAACTTTTACAATCAATACCAAGAGAGTTTACATGTAATTGTCCTACTAGATATATACACCTAAAATAATTCATTCACATTATAAACTATTTTGGACATACACTTTTTTTCAAACTATATTTTGAATAAGAATGAACTTTTGCCTTATCATTCTATGTGTATTAATAGAATTTTAATTTTGTGTATTCTGATTATTATTATTTTTAAATATTAAGCAACAGAGTTTAAAATATTCCTCAAGCAATTATTAATCTTTATACTGAATTTATCATCACTAATGTCATTTTTCCCTTTGATTTTTTTATATCTAGAAGCCTCATAGATATAGAAAATATATATTCCTGTGTTTCTCTAAGAGTTCAAGAACAGTATTGGGTATACTGTTGTTGTTTAGTCACTAAGTCCTGTCTGACAGTTTTGAGACTCCATGGACTGTACCTCTCCAGGCTCCTCTGTCCATGGGGTTTCCCAGGCAAGAGTACTGGAGAGGGTTGCAGTTTCCTCCACCAGGGAATCTTCCTGACCCAGGGATCAAACCTCTGTCTCCTGCTTGGCAGGCAGAATCTTTACTACTGAGTCACCTGAGAAGCCCATTAAACTGATGGACTAATGGGTATTTCATAAAATCTTATTTTATGAATTCAAATAATGAATGTGTATACTGTTTACATAACTCCCTTATATTCAATTAGATCTGTGCATTGTAAATTCAAATATTTTTTTAGTAATGTTTGGAGTCTCTATTTCTTTGCAATTATGTAGAAAGCAAGAGAGTTCCAGAAAAGCATCTATCTCTGCTTTATTGACTAGGCCAAAGCCTTTGACTGCGTGGACTACAACAAACTCTGGAAAATTCTTAAAGAGATGGGACTATCAGAACACCTGACCTGCCTTTTGAGAAATCTGCATGCAAGTCAGGAAGCGACAGTTAGAACTGGACATGGAACAACAGACTTGTTCCAAATAGGGAAAGGAATATGTCAAGGCTGTATATTGTCACCCTGCATATTTACCTTATATGCAGAATACATCAGGAGAAATGCTGAACTGGATGAAGCACAAGCTGGAGTCAACATTGCCAGGAGAAATATCGATAACCTCAGATATGCAGATGACATCACCTTTATGGCAGAAAGTGAAGAAGAACTAAAGAGCCTCTTGATGAAAGTGAAAGAGGAAAGTGAAAAAGTTGGCTTAAACTCAAATTCCAGGAAACTAAGATCATGGCATCTGATCCCATCACTTCACGGCAAATAGATGGGGAAACAGTGGAAACAGTGGCTGACTTTTTTTTTTTTTTAATCACTGCAGATGGTGACTGCAGCCATGAAATTAAAAGATGCTTACTCCTTGGAAGCAAAGCTATGACCAACCTAGACAGCATTTTGAAAAGCACAGCTATTTGCCAACAAAGGTCCATCTAGTCAAAGCTCTGGTTTTTCCAGTAGTCATGTATGGATGTGAGAGTTGGACTATAAAGAAAGCTGAGCACCGAAGAATTGATGCTTTTGAACTGTGGTGTTGGAGAAGACTCTTGAGAGTTCCTTGGATAGCAAGGATATCCAACCAGTCCATCCTAAAGGAAAGCAGTCCTGAATATTCATTGGAAGGACTGATGATGAAGCTGAAACTCCAATACTTTGGCCACCTGATGCAAAGAACTAACTAACTCATTTAAAAAGCCCCTGATGCTGGGAAAGATTGAAGGTGGGAGAAGAAGGGGACAACAGAGGATGAGATGGCTGGATGGCATCACCAAGTCAATGGACATGAGTTTGAGTAAACTCTGGGAGTTGGCGATGGACATGGAAGCCTGGCGTGCTGCAGTCCATGGGGTCGCAAATAGTTGGACACGACTGAGTGACTGAACTGACTGAGGAAGCAGTTTGTTATCTAGGTGTTCTGTTCAATTACATGAGTCTAATGCACTGTCATAGGTGGAAAATAGTCTAGCCTAAGACCGGATAACTCTGGGTTCAAATCTCAACCATATCCCAATCCATTGTATAATTTCTTACAAATTGTATTACAACTTTCTAGTCTTTTATTTTTATTTGTCTGACTCTTTGTGACCCCATGGACTATACAATCCATTTAATTCTCTAGGCCAGAGTACTGGAGTACGTAACCTTTCCCTTCTTCAGGGGATCTTCCCAACCCAGGGATCGAACCCAGGTCTTCCACATTCCAGGTGGATTCTTTACCAGCTGAGCCACAAGAGAAGCCCAAGAACACTGGAGTGGGTAGCCTATCCCTTCTCCAGAGGATCGTCCTGACCCAGGAATTGAACCAGGGTCTCTTGCATTGCAGGCAAATTCTTTACCAACTGAGCTATCAGGGAAGCCCAATTTCTAATTTATACAGTAGTAACAAAAATGCAAATTTTATGGTCTGTTTAAAGGATTAAGTAAAATACATCTCAATAATTAGGTTTTTCTCTCTAATATAATGTTTATCATTTCCTATGAAACAAACCAGATTAAGAAGGTATTCTCGAAGTAGGGGTTTTCTAATCAAGAAACTCTTCTGTGTAGAACTGGGTAGCATCTGGCTTTTATTCCCCATGAGTATCATCCTGTTTTTTTCACAATGTGACTGTGTTGCCTCAATGAGTGAAACAGTGACTGCGCATAAAACACTGTTTCGTCAAGGTCTGTGTTTTCTTAGAAATGCTACCATCAATTGATCCATCATCATTAGCTCTATAACAACCAGCATTGATTACAGCACTCAGTTTGTTCTACAAGGATTCAGGTGATATCAAGCTTCCTTCTTACTTAAAGGATTTGAATTTCCCTTATCTTCACAAGAGACTTGTTTCAAATGAAAATATTCTATAACAGAACTGCAATTGATTTATAGAATTAAGCATTTGGAATAGTTCTGAGCATAATACTAGAAATGTATTATTTGTATAAAAATAGAGAATTACAGTCATTAAAAGATTGCAAAGTCAAGGTGCCTTTGACTTTGTATAAGTAAAATGAGTGATTCTAAGACCGTTTACAAAGAGGAAATAAAATATTTTCCAGTCCCCTTCATAAAGTAAATTTGAATGCTTTCACAGAAGTAACTGAAACTGTGGTTGAACTAGAAAGAACTGATTCCCTTTGTAGATTGCTTACTGTGTTACTGAGTCAAACTAATTCATTGATCAAAATGAAGGCAAATAAGTTCTATATTTAAAAAAATAGTGATGGAGGTGCCAGTGAGCAGATTTGCTGGAAACCAGCAACAAACTTGATTCACATGGCAGATGCTGACTTCGGTGTATTTGTAACTGAATTTGAGGCCAGGTCCTGAAAGCCTATATCAAAGAAAGACTGTATTATTAGATGACTCCTTGAGAGAAATTCTATCTGCAGCTTTGGGTCACAATTGGACAGGTTTGTAGTTTGACAGATAACATATGATCCAACTAAACCTTTAGTCCTGACTCAGACAGACTAGAAATATATGATGTTTTCTTTGTGCTATCTGTAACAAAATGAATTCGATAAAGGAAACTGAGGAGACTGCGTTGACATCATTTTAGTTTTTTTCTTTTTTTAACAATCTCTTTTCATCTAATCTTTTGGAGAGTTAGAGTCTCATTATTTTTTTTTTTCTGCTAGTATTTCATAGTGACCCTCAACTAACATTCAGAGATTCCCCACCCCTCTGCTATACATGCATGTTAGGAAAACCTAGCTCTGTTAGCATGTATATGTGTTGGACCAAGCTAATCTTGGACTTATACTGAATTACTTAACTTGTGATGGAGTGCACTGTTTTCTAATACCAATTACTTAAAAGCATTTTAGAGCCAGACTTAATGATGTGCAAATTACTTGATGTGAGTTAACAAGGCAGTATGACTATCTATCTGGACCCCAATTTGAGTGATTAATCCATCGGTTTATTTCTTCACCTAAAAATCATTTTCCTCCAATTCGTCCTCTGGGAAATAATGATTTTATTTTCTCCTGACCCTTTGATTTTATCCAACCATTTGTGCCACTCTGAGCTGAGGATCTTTATTCTACCTTTTATCAGTTACAACTATCTGTAAGCTTTTGGCTAAATTTTCATTGTCCCCTAGGATTCAATAATGTCTCAATAATAATTTAGACATCAGTCCTAAAATACATGGACTGTATGACTTTACCCAAGGGAAATGATTACTGGCATAGCTTCAAATAAGACTATTCTGTTAAGTGGTGGCAAATATAAAATTAACAATAGTAGCAAGGTGATAATTACCTTTGCACATGATATTATTTTGGATGTAATTGCCCAAGCCATGAAAGTAAAAAAGAAAGAATTCTCAAATTTAAGAAATCAATACAATCAACCAAAACTAGAATTCTGTCAATGTATGAACAAGGCAATAAACTTGTCAGACAATAAAAACATGACCTTTAAATTAAGAAAATGCTGGTTAGGTATACAATACTAAAAACACAGAAACTTAATCATTCTTTAGTTTTTGCTATATCATTTCAACTATAAATACCATCAAATTGTGCAGAAATCAAACTATTAAAATATTTAGAATTTCAAAACTCTACAGTACTCATTTAGCTTCATTTTAGCAATTTGCCTTTTCTTAGAGATATCTGTATTTTCCAGTATTTTAAGTTATCAGCTTCTATGTAATCTGTGTTGAATTTGAAAAAAATTGTGTTGGAAGATAAACTCATGAAGATAATTACTATTAATCTCTTACTTGGAGTATGCACTTAACTTTTACTTCAAATAATCTTGAAATTGTTGTTTTTAAATTGAACATTGCCTCAGTAACTATTTTACATGCCCTCATATTTTGAAAAAAAGTTATTTTGTTTTCCAATAAATTATAATATTTAAGAAGAAGCAAGAGATACCTGGACTAACAGGAAAGTTTGGCCTTAGAGTACAAAATGAAGCAGGGCAAAGGCTAACAGAGTTTTGCCAAGAGACCACACCAGTCATACCAAACACGCTCTTCCAACAACACAAAAGATGACCCTACACATGGATAACACCAAATGGCCAATACTGAAATCAGATTAATTTTATTCTTTGCAACCAAATATGGAGAAGCTCTATGCAGTCAGCAAAAACAAGACCTGGAGCTGACTGTACCTCGTATCATGAGCCCCTTATCGCAAAAAGTAGGCTTAAGTTGAAAGTAAGGAGAGCCACTAGGCATTTCAGGTTTGACCTAAATCAAATCTCTTATCATTATACGTGGAGGTGGCAAATAAATTCAAGGGATTAGATTTGGTAAAGTGCCTGAAGAACTATGGACGGAAGTTCATAATACTGTACAGGAGTCAGTGACCAAAACCATTCCAAAGAAAAAAACATGCAAGAAGGGAAATGGGTTGTCTGAGGAGATTTTACAAATAGCTGAGGATTTGGGAACACATGTACACCCATGGCTGATTAATGTCAATGTATGGCAAAACCATTACAATATTATAAAATAACTAGCCTCTAATTAAAATAAATAAATTATTTTTTTTAAAAAAAACCAAATAGCTGAGGGAAGAAGAGAAGCAAAAAGCAAGAGAGAAAAGGGAAAGATATATGCAATTGAATGTGGAGTTCCAGAGAATAGCAAGGTGAGATAAGAAGGCCTTCTGAAATGAACAATGCAAAGAAATAGAGGAAGACAATAGAAAGGAAAAGACTAGAGATTTCTTCAAGAAAATTAGAGTTATCAAGGGACAATTCATGGAAGGATGGATATGATAAAGGACCGAAATGGTAAGGACCTAACAGAAGCAGAAGATATTAAGAAGAGGTAGCGAGAATACACAGAAGAACTATACAACAAATGTCATAATTACCCAGAAAAACATGATAGTGTGGTCACTCACCTAGAGCCAGACACCCTGGACTGTTGAGTTAAGTGGGCCTTAGGAAGCATTACTATGAATAAAGCTAGAGGAGATGAGGGGATTCCAGCTGAGCTATTTCAAATCCTAAAGGATAATGCTGTTAAAAGTGCAACACTCAATATGCCAGCAAATTTGGAAAACTCAGCAGTGGTCAGAGGACTGGAAAAGGTCCGTTTTCATTCCAATCTCAAAGAAGGGAAATGTCAAAGAATATTCAAACTACTGCACAATTGTACCCATTTCATATGCAAACAAAGTAACACTCAAGATCCTTAAGCTAAGCTTCAACAGTAAATGAGCCAAGAACATCAAGATGTACAAGCTGGATTTAGAAAAGGCAGAGGAACTAGAAACCATATTACCCATATCCATTGGATCATAGAAAAAGCAAAAGAATTCCAGAAAAACATTTACTTCTGCTTTACTGACTATGCTAAAACCTTTGACTGAGTGAGTCACAGCAAACTGTGGAAAACTCTTCAAGAGATGGGAATACCAGATCACATTACCTGCATCCTGAGAAACCTGTATGCAGGTAAAGAAGCAACAGTTAGAACTGGACATGGAACAACAGACTGGTTCCAAATCAGGAAAGGAGTACAGTCAAGGCTGTATATTGTCACCCTGCTTATTTAACTTATATGCAGAGCACATCATGAGAAATGCTGAACTGGATGGAGCACAAGCTGGAATCAACATTGCCAGGAGAAATGTCAATAACCTCAGATATGCAGATGACACCACCCTTAAGGCAGCAAGTGGAGAAAAACTAAAGAGCCTCTTTATGGAAGTGAAAGAGGAGAGTGAAAAAAGTTGGCTTAAAACTCAACATTCACAAAACGAAGATCATGGCATCCAGTGCCATAACTTCATAGCAAATAAATGGGGAAAATTGGAAACAGTGACAGATTTTATTTTCGTGGGCTTTAAAATCACTGCAGACCAAGATTGCAGCCATGAAATTGAGACACTTTCTTCTTGGAAGAAAATCTATGACAAACCTAGATAGCATATTAAAAAGCAGAGACAACACTTTGCCAACAAAGGTCCGTATAGTCAAAGCTATGGTTTTTCCAGTGATCATGCGTGGATGTGAGAGTTGGTCCATAAGAAAGGCAGAGTGCCAAAGAATTGATGCTTTCAAACTATGGTGTTGGAGAAGACTCTTGAGAATCTCTTGTACAGCAAGGAGATCAAACCAGTGAATCCTAGAGGAAATTAACCATGAATATTTATTGGAAGGACTGATGCTGATTACTGAAGCTCCAATACTTTGGCCACCTGATGTGAACAGTGGATTCACTGGACAATAACCTGATCCTGGGAAAGATTGAGGGCAGGAGGAGAAGAGGGCAAGAGAAGATAAGATGGTTGGATGGCATCATCCACTCAATGCACGTGAATTTGAGCAAATCCAGGAGACAGGGAAGGACAGGGAAGCCTGGCATGCTGCAATCCATGAGGTCACAAAAAGTCGAACATGACTGAGTGCCTGAACAACAACACTCCTATTTTTATTATGGACACACTTTTTCATAATGACAAAACCATGTTTGTCATAATGACAAAAGCTTTTGTAGTATGAATTATTATATAGGTCAGATAAAACTTTGTAAATAAAATTTGAATGTAAGACTCTCTTTCCTTGAGTCACTTATCAAGAGTTGTCACAAGTGGAAACAACTCTCATTTCCTCTGTGACATTAGCCAAGTCAGTGAACCTTCTTGAGACTTGAATTCATTTCTTCTCCATCTACATATAAAGAATATGAATTACCCAACATTACTATATAGACTATTCCAGACTAAGAAGCCCTTGGCTCTTTGTGTATGTGTATATGAGTTGTATGTGTGTCTGTGTGAGAGAGAGAAAGAGAGGAATTTTTACTTTCCCTAAAAGTTGAGCTCACTTTGGCATTAATTCTGAGCAAGAGGTGTAGATTGATTTTACCCTAATTCATACTCTGCTTCTAAGAAAAGCAAAAACGAATATGAAGTGGATTCAGAGTTATTTGTTGGTAACAACCAGTTTGAAGGGACCTTTAAAGCTGTTGTCAGATCCCATGCAAGCTGGGCATTTTGACTAAAAGCTTGACTTCTACTTGACTTCCAATCAGTTTAACATTTAGTGATCCCTAAAGCTTAGGGCATGCCTTCAATGCTGGGATATCCTGAGAGTTTTGAGCTACATAAATAATTATATTCTCCATAGCATTCTCATTATCTGTGGCGTCTATTCTTACTCAACCTAAATTCACCTTACCTAATACTAGTCTTGTGTTCTTGTCTGCCACAATCTTCACTGTTTTTAAGTAGTAAATATTAAATTACTTAGGTACTGAAAAATAATAATCTAAAAAGTCAGCACATACTATGAACTGACTTTATATGTTTAAAAAGACTAGTCTTAGAACTCAAAACATTAAAAAAATGTTAAAAAGTTACATTTTCAAACAGAAATTTAAACCATTACTCCTTACAGTAGGAAGGAAAATAATCAGAAAAAGTTAGGGCAAGTGAATGTAGACACAGGAGAGGCCAGATTCTGTTACAATTATTGTTATGCATATATAGCAAAACATTCAATTTTATGCATTTATACACATATATCTTTTTTGCTAAAACAAAAACATAGCTCTTACATTTAACCTTGTTTCTTTGTCTCTTGCTTTGAAATAGCCCATGGTAAGCTATCTAATTTTTGTTGTTTTTGTTGGTCATTTTCTAGAAAATTCGTGATTTAACATATTAGAAATATCAGCCCTGGGATTTCTTTGGAAGAAATGCTGCTAAAGCTGAAAATCCAGTACTTTGGCCACCTCATGAGAAGAGTTGACTCATTGGAAAAGACTCATGGTGGGAGGGATTGGGGGCAGGAGGAGAAGGGGACGGCAGAGGATGAGATGGCTGGATGGCATCACTGACTCGATGAATGTGAGTCTGAGTGAACTCTGGGAGTTGGTGAGGGACAGGGAGGCCTGGCACGCTGCGATTCATGGGGTCGCAAAGAGTGGGACATGACTGAGCGACTGAACTGAACTGAACTGAATGTCCTTTCAAAGTGCTGGTATGCACGTTATTTTCTGATGGGAGAAACATGCTTTAATATTTGTATTTAATATTAATATTTGAGGTCATTCTAGGCCTACAATTTGAGGCTTCATGAAGACATATGGATTATATAATACTTTAAAGCCTTATGAAAAATGAATTCTTGTTGGCCTAATTCACAATTTGTGACAGGAAACTTTCTGCTGCAGGCTTACGAGTAGTAATTAGAGTGATTTACATGTTAGACCTATCTAATTATCTTTCTAAGATTTTCTGTAGCTGTGAACTATGACCCATGCTAATATATGTCTAGGTACTAATCATCACTAATTAACAACTTCCATCAAAAATTACTTTTTATATTATTGGATTGGCATAAATATTTGATATGTAATTTATTTGGAAATTCAATGATTTATTTCAGAAATTATAAAAGCAAGTTTTCAGTTTTCTCTTATTAGTCAAACAATGCATGATTTTAGATAGATAAAGTACATTTTGCATAGATAAAGTATATTTTCTTCAGTAAAATGTACTGAAAAGGAACCTAAATTTAGATATAAAACCTCTACTTCAGCAATAGATTTTGTGAAGCTTTTTTCTTTGGTTCCTTGCTATTCACAAAAATTTATCATGCAATTATCTGACTTGAATGCTATGTTTTAAAATTGATAATCTATTATTATCACTGCTTCTCCCTGAGTAACACTGATCTATGGGTACATTTTATAATTAAGGTCAATTAAATCATCTCAGAAGCAACTCTGTACAAGGAAATGTTAAGGTCTTTCAGGACTTCCCAAGTGGTGGCTTCCCTGGTAAATGGTCTGCCTGCAATGTAGAAGAACTGGATTCCATTCCTAGGTTGGGAAGATCCCCTGGAGGAGGGCATGGCAACCCACTCAGTATTCTTGCTTGAAGAATCCCCATGGATAGAGGAGCCTGGAGGGCTACAGTCCATGGGGTCACAAAGAGTCAGATATGACTGAAGTGGCCTAGCTTGCACAGAGAGCTTTAGTTGGGGGAATTTCTTGCAATGTATTGATATCATACGTTGAAGATATATCTCATGTGACTCATCTCTATTGCTGCCATAGTTGTGGGTTTTAAACACCACCCAAAGTCCTTTATTTCTTATCTCAACTTTAACTTGATAACCGTTATTTCTTGTCTCCTGTAGACATACTTTTGCACTGAGCTTTCTTCCAATTAATTGTAGTTACCATTTCCATTTTTTTTCTCCTGTTCTGATCTCATCACTTTTCTCTTACCACGTGCTCTGCTTATACAGCATGAATTATTCTCATAAATATCAAGTACCTATGGGCAAGTTGAGGTAATCAAAATTAGAGTAATTAATTCAAGCTGAAATAACTATTTTTCCTGATAGTTTTGAAGAGTGTGTAAGTTTTAAAACCTGTCAGATTATATACACATTACAGAAATGTCAATGTCCTGAAGCATATGTTTCTTATCAGAGTATAGGAGCATATATAAATTAAAATTTTGAACAAATATGATGACCATGGCTGATATAAATGATGCATATAAACCAAATAACATATGAATCCAAAATCTAGGAAGTCAGTGATACTTTTAATTGAGAGGTCAATGAAGATAAGATACAGGAAAGGAAGTGTTAGGTACTGAATGTATTCCCCAAAATTCATAATGGAGAAGCCATAACCCTCAATGTGGTGGCATTAGGAGGTGGAGCATTTGGGAGGTAAGTATTGATAGGTTACCGCTGAGCCACCTGGGAAGCCCGCCTGGTAAAGAATCCACCTGCCAAATAGGAGATGCAAATTCAGTCTCAGGGTATGGAAGATCCTCTGGAGAAGGAAATGACAACCCACACCAGTATTCTTACCAAGGAAATCTTAAGGACAGAGGAGCCTGGCAGGCTACAGACCATGGGATGGCAAAGAATCAGACATGTCTTAGTGACCAGACAACAACAACAAATTGACAGGTAGATGAGATAATGAGAATGGAGCCTTCGTGATGGGATTAGCACTTTTATAAGAAAAGGAAGGACATGAGAGAGCTTCTTCTTTCTACCCAGTGAAGATAAACCAGAAGGTATTTGACTGCAAACCAGAAAGCAGGCCCTTATTGAGAACTGAATCAGCACTTTGATCTTGGACTTCCAAGCATCCAGAACTGTGAGAAATATATTTCTGTTATTTGAACCACCATCTGTGGTATTTTGTTAATAGCAGCTCAAGCTGATTAAAACAGTAATAGTCATCTCTATCTTTCTAGATGTAGTTAATCTAGAATTAACTATGAAAATACAGTTACAGTCAGAAGGATGACCTGTTGCTGCTTTTGTTGTTAAGTTATATTTTGAAAATCTAATGAGGTATTTCTGAAATTCAGACCACTTCAGAATCTTCAAGATGATGGCTTGTGAAACTTGAGAATATAGAGAATTTCAGCCTGTTGTATTTAAATTTGGAAGACAATCTAAAAAAAAAAAAATCAGTCACTAAGATAGCAATCAAATGATCTTAATCATTAATGTAAATATTTTTTAGTCAAGTACTGCCATTGGGTCCTGAGTGTATCTGTGAATGTTGTCGGGGCCAAAAACAATATTTTAATTTTATTAGGCAAATGCAGACAATCAAAGTGGACTAAATATATAAATCATGCTTTCCTTCCTGATGAAGACCATAAGTCATAGTGCCCTAATTTGTAAAAATTTCATGGGGACTTGGAATATAGAAATAAGATAGGAGAACTGAGTTGTCCAAGACAGTCAGTTCTGTAGTATAATATGTATATGTGCCTGCCAAGTAGCTTCATTCATATTTGACTCTTTGTGATCTATGAACTGTAGCCCACCAGGCTCCTCTGTCCATGGGATTCTCCAGGCAAGAATCTGGGGTGGGTTGCCATGCTCTGCTACAGGGGATCGTCTCAACCCAGGGACCGAACCAGCATCTCCTGCAGCTCCTGCATTGCCGGCAGATTCTTTACCACTGAGTCACCAGAGAAGCCTGTAGTGTAACATATATGTTCTTAAAATCACTTCTCTATGCAAAATCACTACATAAAAAAAGAAAAGACTACTGGAAAATTGGAATTAGGGACATAACACTAAAAACCTTTGTCAATGACAACTAAAAATATAAGAAGATAATAAAAGCAGTTTTACCCAGCGGGGGGTGGGGGTGGGGGGTGGGGAATGGTTAAGAAATACACAAATACTACAACATATAAGCTAGTTTACCTTAGAAATATACCTGAGGTTTTGAGCGTAGAAGTGAGTACCAAAGGATTGCAGCTTTGGACTTACTGTGAAGCATCTAAAAGGCGCTACTTTGTAAACAGATGGAAAATTATAACACCTCATGTGGATGGGTGTGTGTCTCAGAACAAAGAAGTTGGACTGAGGTGGCTGGGGGATGTTTGAAATGCATACTCTATTTGTTTGAGTTCAGTTGGCCAGTTACAGCTTTCTGCATTCATGTAATGGTTTTCATGGGAGTATCCTATAAGCAAACATTAAGTTTGTGTTACATTTTTATTATTGCTTATTATAGCATTCATCTTGAGATAAATCTGCATTTTTAAAACCAACATTGTAGTATAACTGACTGTACATAGATAGACAAACACACTGTGGTGGCTGTCTGTACTCTTCATGTTTTGAAGTTCAAGTTTGCTTTACTGAAACAGCATTATCTGTGTCATTATATATTAGTCATTTATCTGATTTCATTTAAAATTTCAATTTTTTCATCTTAAAATTTGTATTGACTTTATGTTTTGTTGCACAAGGCTTATGTGCAAGGAGATTTTAGACCAAAGTTTCTTATTTGTATGTCACTAACATTCTAAAGGAGATCAGCCCTGGGTGTTCTTTGGAAGGAATGATGCTAAAGCTGAAACTCCAGTACTCTGGCCACCTCATGGCCACCTCATGGAAGAGGTGACTCATTGGAAAAGACTCTGATGCTGGGAGGGATTGAGGGCAGGAGGAGAAGGGGACGACAGAGGATGAGATGGCTGGATGGCATCACTGATTAGATGGACGTGAGTCTGAGTGAACTCTGGAAGTTGGTGATGGACAGGGAGGCCTGGCCTGCTGCGATTCATGGGGTCGGAAAGAGTCGGACACGACTGAGCGACTGAACTGAACTGAACTGAACTGAACTGAACATTCTAGTTCAACATGATTTAGCACTCGAGTTCCAAGACAATATTTTCCCTGAAAAATTCTTAGATTTTCAAGTTTAGGATGTGATATATTAGAGAGCTCTTGTCATCGGTCCTAATTCCTATTTTCCTTATTACTTTTTCTCAAATATCAAGAATCCTATTATATAACCAACAAATACTCATGCTAAAATAAATGTACTATAATCTGGTAGATTTAAATAATATGCATTCATTGCAAAGCACCTTACTTTCATCTTCCATTTCCCTCTCTTTCAGTTTCAATTAGCCCATAAGCATTTAAACAGGAAAATAAGAGAAAAATGTGAGGATGTACATATGACTAGATTCAAATTTAAAATTTCTAGAAGTTAGAGATTAATAATATTTTTTGCAAATGTTAAAATAAAAATAATCTATTCTCTAAGAGTATATCTAGCATCTCAGGAAAGTATGTTAATTACTTAAGCCCAAAAATGTACCAAGAAGCATATAGTGTATGCATCATATATTCTATTTGAAACAGTTAATGCAGGTATCAAAACCACAAACATTTTCCCCTGGGGATAATCATAGTCTTTTCTATTTTCAAAGAGAATTTGAGAATTAATAACTTCTGGACATTTTAGCAAATATAAATACCTTCCTTAATTTTTCAATATTTCAGTTAAAAAGTATTTCTTGGTTTTGAGTCATCTCTTATTATTGCTTTATTTTTTCACTCCATTATTCTTGGAAGAAATGTGCATTTTGGATCAATATATATTTAATGTCATACATTAAACAGGCCAAATTTTGCTGAGTTGAAGACAATTTTCTAAGGGAAACAAGGCATCATCTTCTATGTCGATTTCTGTTAGGAGGTGGCTGTTGGCAGCTGTGTTTAACCATCATTTCTGTAAGCCTGATTTAAACTGTTCTAACAAGTAAACCTCACACTTCAGTGTGAACACAGAAGTTCTCTGGCATAAAAAATGCTTAGTTTATTGTTCTTATTTTCTTGAAAATTAAAAATTGTAAAGCATTTTCTCTTCTTCCCTCTCTCGCTTGCTCCCTCTCTTCTTTCCCTGGCTCTCTTGTCGGCACTTCCTTCACAACATATAACAAAATTGAAATATTTTTGTATTTGCTCTAATAGAACAATTCTCACATACTGTTAGTAGAAAAATAAAAATTTTAAATTCTATATAAATATGAAACTAGTTTACTTAGATTAATTAAAACTCATTTTAAATTGTAGGATATTTTAAGTTAAGGCAGATTTATGAAGAAAGGCATTCATTTAAAAAACAAAAACAAAAAAAAACTGTGAGTACTCCAAAGTAAAGACAGATGCTAGAATCAAAAGAGTCACAGTTCAGAAAGAAAGGAAGTTAGGGAAAGTTGAGACCTGAAACAAATACTCCTTGTTAGCTTAAGCAGAAGTGAAGTAGAAGTCAAGAAAATACATTTTTGCTGATAGGACAGTATGGCCTTGGGATAAAGAAATGGCACAGGTAAAATAATTGAAAAAAATTACTTGGTAGCTGAGTGTAGAGGGATTTCATATGAGTGTTATAGAACAAAGCGAAAGAGAGGGAAGCGATATCAAATAAGGCAGGGTTTTAAAGTCCAAGGAAAGAATTTGGTCTTTATTTTGAGGGCAACGGAAAACAATCAAAAGGATTTTAGTTGGTAGTTGTCATGGCCAGATATATCTCATAAAATATCACAGGATCAAAAATGGATGAAGAAATAAAGTGAGAAGGTGGAAATAGCATTTAACAAGCTATTCCATTAAAAGAATATGATCTGATCATGACATAATCCTGTAGCATTTTATGACATTAAGAGAGCACTCTAGGACTCACAGAATCGCTGTGGAGATGGAGGTGGCTCAGGTGGTAAAGAGTCTGCCTTGCAATGAGGGAGAGCTGGATCCAGTCCCTGGGTTGGGGAGATCCCCTGGAGAAGGAAATGGCAACCCACTACAATATCTTGCCTGGAAAATCCTATGGATGTAGAAGCCTGACAGGCTACAATCCATGGGGTAGCAAAGAGTTGGACACAACTGAGCAACTAACACACACACATACATGAAAAAAAGATAATTTTCTTTTCAGTCAGGACTTAAGATCTGTTGCTTATATTTTAGGAACAATGACACTCTTTCTCAGTGGTATGTTGGAGCCAATATGTGGAGTTGCTAAGATGCAAATGAAAATTCCCAAATATCTGGAAGAATAGATGCAAAGGAAAATTTCAAAACATCTAGGAGAATATTTCCTGGAAAATTACTTGGTCAAAACCTGACAATCTTACAGCATCCTGGGGGTTAATGAATACTAATGGAGCTATAGATGCACTATTATGAAACACTGACTAGCAGCTTCATTTGAATTAGGGGGTCAGCATCTGCCCACTTAAAGAAGTGAGTTTGCTGTGAAATTACTAAGGTGTAACTATTTCTCACAAGCACCACTAGATTTATGTGTCTGCTGTATAAAAAAAAAGGAAGTAATCAGAAAAAAACAAACAAAAAACTCTTCATTTTATGGACATGGAAAGGAAACATACAATTTTGTTTTCTCAAGACAAATTATGTTGATTTTAAATTTTATAAACAGATTATGAACCAATATCAAATCTAGATTAATATATTTATGATTCAAGTCACTTCTGTTTAATCATCATGTCACACACTGTCCTAGAGAGTCACAGCCTGTTTACAAATGTATTTCCCAGATATATTACTATTTTAAACTCCAGAAAACATATGAAACTTTTTTTAATGAAACATTCTCTGTTTTCAACTTACCTCGTAATCGAAGCTTCCCAGTGGCTCAGTGGTAAAGAATCTGCCTGCAGTGCAGGAGATGGGTTCAGTACCTGGGTGGGAAAATCCCCTAGATGAGGGCATGACTACCCACTCCATTATTCTTTCCTGGAAAAACCCCATGGACAGAAGAGCCTTGAGAGCTACAGTCCATAGTGTCTGAAAGAGTCTGAAGTGACTGAGCATTCAGGCATGCTCCTTTTTGAATTTAAAACATGTAACTGTAATTAAAGCTAAGTGAAAGTTTATATTGACATTTGTGAAAAAATCCTTAGTAAGGTTTTTATGGAGAGCTTAGATGACTCAGTTTGAGAACTGAGCACTGGAGAAAGAGAGGTATGGGATACATGGGCTTTGGGCTGGGGACTAGGTATTCCTGGATTCACAGAGGTCAGAACAAAGTGGAGAGATAGGAATTACTGGGGAAAAAATATCAACCTAAGATTCATTGAAATCCAGTGATGGAGAAAGGGCCATTTGATATAATGGGTTTTACGTGTAATTGTGAATATCCTGATATTATCTAATAAAATGAGAGAAGCAGTGGGAAAGTAAAATCATTTAAAGATATAAAATATATCTTCATGAGAGGATTCAATGAGATAGCATATGTAAATTATGGTCATGGGCAAAATGGAAGCAATTACAACTCTTATAGTTCCTCTTGAAGCTACTAGATCAACAAACCACTTCAAACTGAAATAGCTTTTTTCTTAGTAATTTTGTTCTTAATTACATGTCTTTTGTACTGTCCAAAAGGCAAATGTACTTGCATATGCTTATGTATTTGTTTTGATATGAACAAACATTGTTTGACATTGAAAAAAACTGTTTTGGAGCTGGATTAAACACATAACAAATGAGAAAGAAAAAGAACATTATCTGGATGCCTAGACACATCTTTATGGGGCATGATTTTCTGTTAGAAGAAATAAATGAAGACAAGCACTGACTCGATGGACGTGAGTCTGAGTGAACTCTGGGAGCTGGTGATGGACAGGGAGGCCTGGCGTGCTGCAATTCATGGGGTCGCAAAGAGTCAGACATGACTGAGCGACTGAACTGAGCTGAAGCACTTTGTTGGGCAGAGTATGTTGAGTGAGATTTTTGACTATGTGAGAAATTCAGAAGAACATATGGGAAAAAAAAAAACAAAAAACTGAACTGGAGATGTCTCTTTCCTCACATACTTAGTAACTGAAGCCATGAGAATAGAGGAGATGGCCTGAGGAGGCAGTGGTGTATGTGAGAGAAGAAATTCAAAAACAAATTTGAGACATCCCAGCATGTAGTGTTCTTCCTGACAAGAAGAACCCTGAGGAACTGCCCTAAAGAGATGCTGGTATGAGAGAAAACGTGGACTGAACATGGGAGGAAGTAGTGGTCTACAAGGTTTCAGTTCAGTTCCGTTCAGTCACCCAGTCGTGTCTGACTCTCTGCGACCCCATGAATCACAGCACGCCAGGCCTCCCTGTCCATCACCAACTCCCAGAGTTCACTCAGACTCACATTCATCGAGTCAGTGATGCCATCCAGCCATCTCATCCTCTGTTGTCCCCTTCTCCTCCTGCCTCCAATCCCTCTCAGCATCAGAGTCTTTTCCAATGAGTCAACTCTTCGCATGAGGTGGCCGAAGTACTGGAGATTCAGCTTAAGCATCATTCCTTCCAAAGAAATCCCAGGGCTGGTCTCCTTCAGAATGGACTGGTTGGATCTCCTTGCAGTCCAAGGGACTCTCAAGAGTCTTCTCCAACACCACAGTTCTAGAGCATCAATTCTTCGGCGCTCAGCCTTCTTCACAGTCCAACTCTCACATCCATACATGACCACAGGAAAAACCATAGCCTTGACTGGACGGACCTTAGTCAGCAAAGTAATGTCTCTGCTTTTGAATATGCTATCTATGTTGATCATAGCTTTCTTTCCAAGGTTTAGGGAAGCTGAAAGGTCAAGTAAACTAAAGTGAAATGAATAGTTTTTAGTTTCAGCTGGGCAAGTTATAAAAGCTATTTTTAAAAAATTCTAGTATATTTCAGTCACATTCAGATTTCTCTGTTCATAACAAAAGACCTTGAACTTGGAAAACTTAGGGGACTTTTCTCTACCTAATTTTATTAGGTATATGTGTTACTTGATGGGTTTGCAAAAATGTATTATACTTAATTAAAATGAATTAATTAGCTCAACAATTTAATAAATTCTAGATTTGGGAGAGGTATACCATAGAATTTTTTATACAAACAATTAAAATATAAGTTCTCTAAACATCTTAATTTTTTATTATTCTGAAATAAATGACATTTGAGGATACTATAAATAATTTGAATATGTAAAATAAAGCCATATGAATTATTGGTATGTTAACTATGCCTTCTATACATGTACTAGGTATACTGTTTTTTGTATGGTTGGAGGAGCTTTGGTTTTTTAAGAAAGGTAATAGAAGTTGAGATACATGACCTTTTTGTGAATTTTACCCCTCTTTCTTAAGATTCTCAAGCACTACCTCCTCTATAAAACATCCGCTCTAGGCCATCTTCTTGATGGAATAAATCATTCTGCCATTGTATACCCACACTGTAACTTGGGTACAGTGAGTAAATTTTAACAACTGCTTTAGATGATGGTACCTATTAACTAGGTCCTATGCATCAAGTCTTATGCTTCTGTGTCACTAGTGCTTAGTTTACAGCTTAGTATGCAGTATCAGCTCAAAGAATCTTTATAAATTATTGTAATAATTTATTGGAGAATATAGATTATGGAAATAGAGATGATCTTACATTATTTTAGTTTAGAGAACGTGAAGCCTCCCTTTATTTTCAATGTGACAATACTGACAGTCTGAGGTAATAAATGCCTTGCTCAGAAAATTATTTCTTATGAAAGAAGGATTTTAATCATCATATTTTAACCTGAAAATACATGTATAAAATTATTAACATTACTGTATTTATTTTGGAAAACAAAAATTCACCAACATAGCAAGTAAAGTGAAGTGAAGTTGCTCAGTCGTGTCTGACTCTTTGCGACCCCATGGGGATTCTCCAGGCAAGAGTACTGGGATGGGTTGCCATTTCCTTCTCCAGGGGATCTTCTCAACCCAGGGATTGAACCCGGGTCTCCCGCATTCCAGGTGGACGCTTTAACCTCTGAGCCACCAGGGAAGCCCCATATATATGTAAAAGCAGAGACATTACTTTGCTGACTAAGGTCTGTCTAGTCAAAGCTATGGTTTTTCCAGTGGTCATGTATGAATGTGAGAGTTGGTCTGTGAAGAAAGCTGAGTGCCAAAGAATTGATGCTTTTGAACTGCGGTGTTGGAGAAGACTCTTGAGAGTCCCTTGGACTACAAGGAGATCCAACCAGTCCATTCTAAAGGAGATCAGCCTGGGATTTCTTTGGAGGGAATGATGCTAAAGCTGAAACTCCAGTACTTTGGCCACCTCATGTGAAGAGTTGACTCATTGGAAAAGACTCTGATGCTGGGAGGGATTGGGGGCAGGAGGAGAAGGGGACAACAGAAGATGAAATGGCTGGATGGCATCACCAACTGGATGGAGTTTGAGTGAACTCTGGGAGTTGGTGATGGACAGGGAGGCCTGGCGTGCTGCGATTCATGGGGTCGCAAAGAGTCAGACATGGCTGAGCAACTGAACTGTACTGAACTGATATATATGTCCACCTTGTTGAAACCCCATGGACTGCAGCATACCAGGCTTCTCTCTCCCTGAGTTTTCTCAAACTCATGTCCATTGAGTCAGTGATGCCATCCAACTGCCTCATCCTCTGTCACCCTCTTCTCTCTCCTCCTGCCCTCAATCTTTCCCAGCATCAGAGTCTTTTCCAATGAGCTGGCTCTTTGCATCATGTGGCCAAAGTATTGAAGTTTCAGCATCAACATCAGTCCTTCCAATTAATATTCAGGAGTTGATTTCCTTTAAGATTGAGATCCTTGTTTGATCTCCTTGCTGTCCAAGGGACTCTCAAGAATCTTCTCCAACACCACAGTTCAAAAGCATCAATTCTTCAGCACTCAGCCTTCTTTATGGTCCATCTCTCACATCCGTACATGACTACTGGGAAAACCACAGCCTTGACTAGATGGACCTTTGTTGACAAAGTGATGTCTCTGTTTTTTAATATGCTAAGTTTGTCATAGCTTTTCATCCAAGGAGCAAGTTTATTTCAATTTCATGACTGCAGTCACCATCTGCAGTGATTTTGGAGCCCAAGAAAATAAAGTCTCTCACTGTTTCCATTGTTTCCCCATCTATCTGCCATGAAATGATGGGACCGGATGCAATGATCATAGTTTTTTGAATGTTGAGTTTTAAGCCAGCTTTTTCACTCTCTTCTTTCGCCTTCAACAAGAGGCTCTTTAGTTGTTCTTCACTTTCTGCCATAAGGGTGGTGTCATCTGCATATCTGAGGTTATTGATATTTCTCCCTGCACTCTTGACTCCAGTTTGTGCCTTATCCAGCCCACCATCTCGCATGATGTGCTCTGCATATAAGTTAAATAAGCAGTGTGACAATATACAGCCTTGATGTATTCCGTTCTCAATTTTGTACCAGTCCATTGTTTCATGTCCAATTCTAAGTATTACATCTTGACCTGCAAACAATTCTCTCAGGAGACAGGTAAGGTAGTGTGGTATTCCCATCTTTTAAGAGGTTATCACAGTTTGTTGTGATCCACACAGTCAAAGGCTTTAGAATAGTCAGTGAAGCAGAAGATGTTTTTATCTTAGCAGCTTGAAATCGTTCATGAAGGGGAATTTACACCATAGAAATCAGTGAACACTACAAATATGTATTTCAGTTGGTTATTTGTTTTACTTGGTTTTGTTTTGCTTTGGAGAGATGGTTGTTAAACCAGGCACATCACCTTTTCCTCTGTTTGGAGTGCCTCTCTCCCACATGTGTGGGATGCTGGTTTTTAACCAAAGACTTGGTTCTGTGACTATAGTTGCTTAGACTAGTGGCAAACATACACTGTGTCTTTTATAGACAATTGAAAATAATGTTTATTCTATGCTATTGCCATATAACATTAATTATTATTAACCATATCAGGCTGACCCTCTATGCATATATTTACTAATCAATCATTTAAAGTTAAGTTCCTTTACCTGGTCACAATGAAACCAATATATAAGCCAGGTTGGAGAGGCTTCCTTGCCTTATTATTTAAGCCTAATTACCTCTGAATGGTCTGACTAAACTTCATATGGAAAATATCTGCCATTCCTTTTTTTATTGTTGCTTTCAGTTTATACAGGGCTTCCCATGTGGTGCAGTTGGTAAAGGATCCACCTGCCAATGCAGGAGAGGCAGGTTCAATCCCTGGGTCAGGAATATCCCCTGGAGTAGGAAATGAAAATCCAGTCTTGTATTCTTGCCTGGAAAATATAGGGGTCCCCATAGTACATACCTATGTTTTCCAAAATTCAGTAAAAGAGTCACCACTTTCTGAGAGACTCAAAAATATTCAGAGACTTTAATTGAAATTATATAACATTTTTATAATCCTATGTGGGAATAAATTAATATGCTTTTAATAAAGATTTTTGTAATTAGACAACATAACAAAATGGAAAAATAACCCACAGAAAATTCAGGTAGTAAAACTAGGTCTCAACAAGTATATAGATCATTTACCAGCTGCTCCACAAAGAGTATACTGAGCAGAGTATCTGCGAAGTTTACTGGACTAATACCTGGGACATCTAATTATATCTAAAACAAAAGGGGGAAAAAAGCTGACTAAAGGAAAGCATTTTTTCATAAACACCTAAATACAGAAAATACCTCTGAAATTACTCTGGAGGTGGTTGGCTGCTTTTGTTCTTTTTCACTTGCTAAAATTTAAGGAAAATTATGATTCACCTGTATTGTTTGGCAAACCAAACCATTAACTGAATTTATTACGGTAGCTCATCAGTATTTGCAAAAATTTCCAAGAAAAGAAAAAGGAGCTTATTAAATGTAAATGCACGGTTTTATGAATCAAAGGCTTTGAAATTTTAGCAAGTGAACAAAGAATTCACACAGGTATACAGAAATACACAATGGCAAATTGGGCAGAATTTAAAAAATTGTATCATAACTCTGGATTCTCTGGGAAAAAAGGTCTATTAAAAAAGAAAAAATGTTCAATCAACTCTAAATCTAGATTGCAGTATTGCCCCAAATGCACAACCAATGGTTTCTCCTTTAGAACAGCTTGGGAGACTTTTCTTGACATTTATGCTTCATTACTTTCATTATTACTACTAGACCAAATTGGGACTTCTGTATTTATCATACTTCAATGGGCTTCCCTTGTAGCTCAGTCAGTAAAGAATCTGCTTGCAGTGCAGGAGATCCAGGTTTGATCCCTGGGTTGGGAAGAGCTCCTAGAGAAGGAAATGGCAACCCACTGCAGTATCCTTGCCTGGAAAATCTCAAGGATCTTATGGACAGAGGAGTCTGGTGGGCTGCAGTCCACGGGGTCACAAAGAGTCAGGCACGACTGAGCGACTAACACTTACTTACTTATTTAGTGGTATCTAAGGCCAGCAGCTCACTATCACAGAGCTGGAAATTGTGGCCCACCAAAAATTTTCTGGGTTTTACCAGACTTTGTCTTTTCCCTATAGTTTCCTTTTTGGAGTATAGGTAATTCTATCATAGACTGATATGCATGTACAAAATCACTTTTCTATTTATTAGTATTGTAGAATGAAATCTCTTTTGTTAAGTTTAGGTAGGTAATCTATTTCATCAGATTACTGGGGTGGGTTGCCATTTCCTTCTCCTGTGGATCTTCCCAACCCAAGGATTGAATCCAGTTCTCTGGTATTACAGGCAGTCTCATTGCAGTTGGATTCTTTACGGACTGAACCACTGGGGAAGCCCCTGTTTTACCACAGATAGAGTCTAGTTAGAATTTTCTCCTAAAGAGGAATGCTAGATGATTCTGACTTAATTCACATTTTTCTCAGAAACTATTCTCCAGGCAGCCATATTGCTAGGGATCCTTCCTTCTCTATTGCCCATTTTTGTTCTCAGCACCTGATAATTCATATTTATCCAATGTATCAATTCATTTAAGATATGCACTTCTACTAAAACACTTCTTAAATTTCCGTGATAGCCTTTCTGTATCAATGTTTCTCATTAAAGAAACATTGATTTGTACTACCTCAGTCAATTAATCATTAATCAATCTTCTAGTCTATTCTTATTTTCTTTTTCATATCAAGTTCTCCGGTATCTTGGATTAGAATTCTCTAAGGATACACTGAAAGTTTCTCTTTATTTCCTCAAATTCTCAGAACATTATATGAGTCTGTTTCCTGGATAGTCCATCTTTTATTCAGTATTATCAGTGACCTTATACTATCTCATCAATATTTGAATTAAAAAGGAATTCATAGTTTTCTTTCATTTTTCACCATAGGAACTATAAGCCTTTTAAAGAGTTGCAGTTATGCTTATCCTGAATGTTTTCCTTAGGACAGAATTGCTCTATAGTAGAACAATGCCTGTCTTCTTCCTGAGTGAGGGTTATCCTCAAAATCACAAGGCCAGCTACAATTTCATGAATGCTTACCTTACTGGACATGATTGACTGTTGTCAACAATGGATAGTGAGAAAGGCTAGTCCCCTATTCTATTCAATTTATACTTACATGTGAATTCTTAGTCACAAACAGCTATAGATTTTCAGCCTCAAATAAACCATTCTCAAGCTTTGGGGATTTATGGTCCTTGATTAAAATGCATTTTTACCTGATGTTCTTGTGAGAAAGGAGTTGCCTTAGGAATATTCATGAAAATGAATGAGAACAACCAATACCCAGTTAACCACTAAAACTCACTTTAAGTCAGAAGGCAGAGTTTTTTCAACTTCTCAAATTCAGTGGTCAGATGCTATAATGTAGAGGCTCCTTCCTCTTTGTTCTCAAATCTTCTCTCTGGGGCTATTATAAACTGTATAATACATATCATAAAGTCCAGAAGAAAACCCCCAGTTTATGGCAAAGATATCAAAATATAAACTGTGAGTTTCTTCTTTGTGTTGGCCATGGTACATAAACTCATTTCAGACCAAAATCTGACTGACAACTTTCGAAATAATCAGACAGAAAATACCTCCTGACTGTTGTTTAGTAATTGCCTCTCTGACAAAAATCTCATGGGTACTCAGTGACAACCCAATGTATAATTCTGCTCTGACTATTTTTTTCTCTCTCTTACAGATGGGTTTTGACAGCAATTTTTTTTTTTAATTTCTTAGGAGAGCTATTTTCTATTATTTTTTTCCCATGTGTGAAAAGGGAGAAATATTTCCTTTGCCTTCCAGTTGAACTTACTGCTCTCCTTTCTGTTTTATATTCTTGTATTTTCTAAAACCTGTTGACATTTACACTCATACTTACTGTACATTTGCTATGGTTCATGGATAAAGAAAACCCGAAAGCAATGAATTTCTTATCTAAAAAGGGATATGCTTTCAAATGGCCATTATGTTCACTTTCTTTAGGATCTCTTATTAACCAGCTTCTCCCACAAAAGATGCTATGGTGATGCTACATATGGGAATGATCTGGTTGATCTAAACAGAAATTATTTTTCATTTGCAAAACTGATGAACTTTATTGGTAAGATTTTTCCCTTGAAGAAGTTTTTATTCTTTTAGCATTTATTTTGCTTTATAAACTCAGATTAACCACCCTTTTGCCTTATGCTTAGTGAGACAACAAATTCCTCCAAGTGGCGTTTGTACAGCCTAAGATTTGTTTATTTTGTGTGTGTTTGGCTTTTCAGTAATTTTATTTATTACTTTTCATTTTATATATCTAGGTTTAATTTTTATAAAATACATGAGATTGAAATCTGTTTTTCCAGATTGCTAAAGACATTTGCACTAATAATTTGTGTTGAATAACTGAATTTCTGCTTTTCCTTCAATGTTTAAAATACCTAATTTATCATGTTAGAAAGTCACATTTTTGGGTCTGTTTCTGCACTCTCTGTTCTGCTTATTATTTCTTTTCATCATTTTATTAATCAATGTCAAAATGTTTCAGTTAATGGATTTTCCTAAGAGTTTTCTTATGTGAAAGGCTAGAAGTTTAAATTCTTTTATTGTAAATCTTTTTTTTTTCCTTCCATCTTTTCATGCTTAATTCTCCAGAAACTTTATAAATCACCCTGTTAAATTAAAAAATGACCTCTGAGCATTTGGGGGGATAAATTCCATTTGTTTATGCATTAGTTTAGAAGGTATCGATATATTAAAATATATTCTCCTCAACCAGAACAAGTTCTACACTAAAGATGCCTTCTTTATATGCCTAGGTCAAAATTCTGACAAAAGTCTATTGGACTAAAATATAATAAACCGTATTCCTTTCAGGAGCTCTAGGAGGAGAGTATATTTGCTGCTGTTTCAATTTCTAGAGACCTCACACATTCCTTGTGTTCTTTCATCCTCTGTGTTACAAACTCTCTGATGCTTCATTCATTGGCACATCTCTTTCTGACTTAATTTAGGAAAGGTTCTCAGTTTTAAGAAATCATGTAATGATGTTTGAGAAGTCTCTATTGGCATATAACATAATATTTTTGGATTTTAGGAATTAGAGATATCTTTGGGGGTCAATATTCTGTCTACCACAATTATCTGAGAACTTTCTCTTCTTTTAACTTATAAAATTTATTTTTTTAGATTTCTACACTCTTTTAGTATTAATAAGGTTCTGTTTCTTTATAAATTAATTTTAGCCTCAAGTCATTTAAGATACAACAGATAAAAGTATCGTTCATTTAGTAATTCTACCAGGCTTTTTTGATCACCCACCAGTACTCTATTCTAGTTCCTGGAATTACATTATTGAACAAAATGGGAAGAAAATTCTGCTATCTTGAAGCTTACTTTTCAATGCTTGTATAGAAAATAAGCAAGAAATGAATATGTCAGAAGATAAATAGTATCAATAACAACAAAAAAAGGAGGGAGGGAAACAGAGTAGAGGGTAAAGGCTATGATTTTATGTAAATGTTCTAATTAGGTGACATTTGGTCAAAATATAAAGTACGTTGAAGGAGTGAAACAAGTAGATATTGAGAAGGTTACTCCAAGCAGAGAAAACTTCAAACGATAAAACCCAACAGCTGAAACATGCTGAAGAGTTAAAAATACATAAAGAAGACGGTTGTACTGAGAAAGGCGGACCAAGAAATGGAGGAGTGGAAGCTGCAGAGATGTAACTGGGGGCTAGATCACAGGCTGCTGTTGGATTACTCCAGGCTTTTGTGAGGAGCTTGCTTTTACTGAGTAAAATTTTAATCCATCAGAGGGTTTAGAATGAATGGATACCATGACTTATTCTACGTTTAAAAAGAATTTCTGCTGACTGCTGTATTGAGAAGGAGAAGGCAATATCAACCCTCTCCAGTACTCTTGCCTGAAAAATCCCATGGATGGAGGAGCCTGGTAGGCTGCGGTCCATAGGGTCGCGAAGAGTCGGACACGACTGAACGACTTTACTTGCACTTTTCACTTTCATGCATTGGAGAAGGAAATGGCAACCCACTCCAGTATCCTTGCCTGGAGAATCCCAGGGGTGGCAGAGCCTGGTGGGCTGCCGTCTATGGGGTCTCAGAATCGGACACGACTGAAGCGACTTAGCAGCAGCAGCTGTATTGAGAATAGTCTTTAGGTGAGTACTGAGAGGAAGCAAAGAAACTGTTAAGAAGGCTACCACAATGATCCATAGGATAGATATTAGTAATGTTGGCAACAGTGGTAGAAGTGGGAGGAAATAGTCTGATTCAGAATATACCTTGAATTCAGGTATATATAATTTGTGGATGGAACCAGTGTAAGGTATGAGAGAAAAAAAAAAAAAATCAGTGAGACCTTTAAGAAGACTATGTCAAGATCAGGTTTCAGAGATGAAGTGGGAGAGAGAGATGTGAGTTGGGTTTTAAAAATATGAGACAAATATGAGACATCTATTAAGTATCAAAGAAGAATATTAATAAGGAAGCTCAATAGATGAATCTGGAAATAAAAATTAAGTGCTATAGATATGAAAAATAGAAGGATGGGTAATATATAGCTATGAAAGCATCTTAGGGATTGAATGCTTGTAACTCCCATATTTAGAAGCTACACATTTGAGAAAGAATCAGCTAAAAAAAAAAAAGAAAGAATAGGGCAGACTAGACCACAATCAAGAAAATGGAGTGATAAATTGCACACCAAAAGAAAAACTTCACACACACACAAAGAATATTTATTGGCAAAAGATCTTTGAAAAAAAGCTATTTTTAGTGGAATAGTAATAGCAAAGCCCAAACTGAAATGGATTCAAAAAATAAAAGATGGGTTGAATTGAAAAGTTGAATATTTAATACGGAACTTAAATGAATTCCAGATGAAACAAACATATTATGTGGGAGAAAGAAGATTCAAAGACGGTAGCAAGAGTTTTCCTCTTTATAGTTGGAAGGATGAGAATGGAATTTAATAAGTGAGGATGACTTTGAGGAGTTTAGTTTTCTTCTAAAAAGAGAAGCAGAAAAAACAGAAAGTTCCATTCCTCTGGGATTGACATATATAATTATGTTTGAATTCTTGTTATGAGACCACTACAATGCTCTTCAACTCATGGTATGATCTCTATATTCCTCTTACTGAAAATTGGAATGTATTTGTCTATCATAAAATCATCTCATATTTTCCCCTTTTTCCTGTGTCTTTACTCAAAGACTACTGGAATTGATTAAAATAACACATTTTCCTCCTTTTTAGATATGCTTAAAAGTGTTTTATTATTTGTATTTCTGGGAATACAGTAGACATACCATGAGATCATTTCCTACCTCTAAATGTTTAGGTATTCTGGAGAAAATAAATCATTTTTAAAAAGTGCATTGCTCAAATTTCAAAATTGAAAGGAAATCCCAAGGTTATTTGGAGAAGGAAATGGCAACCCACTACAGTACTCTTGCCTGGAAAATCCCATGGACTGAGGAGCGTGGTAGGTTACAGTCTATGGGGTCGCAAAGAGTCTGACATGACTGAGGGGCTTCACTTTCACTTTCCCAAGACTATTAATATAAATAGCAATAAAATATATGAGAAACATAGCTAAAAGTCAAGAGGGAAAGATGGAATGATGCTGTTTTAAGATTATTGTATAATGCATTAAGTAGTGTCAGTTGAACCTGGAATGTGACCTGTCGCATTGCAGGTAGATTCTTTATCAGCTGCGCCACCAGGGAAGCCCTAACTGTCATTAGAATACTACATTCAACAACAGTAGAATACACATCTTTTCAAGTGTACATAGATATGCTTCAAGACAGACAATATTTTGGAAGGCTGTATAAGTTTTAATAACTTTAATTTCCATCACCAAAACTAGGAGGAGAGAGGGAGGTAGCATTGCCTCAAATTCCTCTCAGTATGGAAGTGATAACTACAGAAATGCAGAATCAATTGTTTGAATCCTAACTTCTCCTTTTACAACCTGAATGCCATCAAAAGGTTTATTTAATACACACAACTGTGACTTTTGGATCTATATAGCAGAAGTATTAATGTGATAATATTTGCCTTTCATTAGGTTAAAAGTTAAATGAAAATTTTCTATTGAAGTTTTTGTTATGTAAATATTATATAAATATTTTCACCTTTTACCAAACACACAGCTGTTTCAGGACACAAAAATCAATCTTTTTCAATGAGTCCATTTTCATTAACCTTTTACCTCTGCTATTCATGCATTATTAGCTATAATTTTCACAAGAGTCCAAAACTTTCTTTCATGGGAAAAATGTAGAAATATAAAGAGCATAAGCAACAAACTATGAAAAAATCTCATGATGGGAATACCAGACCACCTTACCTGCCCCCTAAGAAACCTGTATACAGGTCAAGAAACATCAGTTCAAACCAGACGTGGAACAACAGACTGGTTTAAAACTGGGAAAGGAGTACATCAAGACTGTATGTTGTCACTGTGCTTATTTAAATTATATGCAGAGTACATCATGGGAAATGCCAGGCTGGATGAAGCTCAAGCTGGAATCAAGATTGCCAGGAGAAATAGCAATAACCTGAGATATGCAGATGACACCACCTTAATGACAGAAAGCAAAAAGGAACTAAAGAGCCTCTTGATGAAAGTGAAAGAGTAGAGTGAAAAGGTTGGCTTAAAACTCAAAATTCAAAAAACTAAGATCATAGCATCTGGTGCCATCACTTCATGGCAAACAGATTGGGACATGGCAAACAAAAGGAAACAGTGATAGACTTTATTTTCTTGGGCTCCAAAATGGTGACTGTAGACATGAAATTAAAAGATGCTTGCTCCTTGGAAGAAAGCTATGACAAATCTAGACAGCTTATTAAAAAAGCAGAGACATCGCTTTGCTGACAAAGACCTATCTAGGCAAAGCTATGGTGTTCCCAGTAGTCACGTACAGATGGGAGAATTGAACCATAAAGAAAGCTGAGCACTGAATAAGCGATGCTTTCAAACTGTGGTGCTGGAGAAGACTCTTGAGGGTCCCTTGGACAGCAAAGAGATCAAACCAGTCCATCCTAAAGGAAATCAACTGTGAAAATTCATCAGAAGGACTGGTGCTGAAACTGAAGCTCCAATACTTTGGTCACCTAATGTCGACCCATTGGAACAGATCCTGATGTTGCGAAAAACTGACGGCAGAAGGAGAAGGGGGCAACAGATGATGACATTGTTGGATGGCTTCAATGAGTCAATGGACATGAGTTTGAGCAAACCCTGGGAGACAGTGAAGGACAGGGAAGCATGGCGAGCTGCAGTCCATGTGTTTGCAGAGTCAGACAGGACTGAAAAACTGAACAATAAGATCATATGATGCTTTGATTTCAAAATTGAAACCTCTCAAGAAATATCCTTTAATATTAAATTATTTATTCAAGTTTAAAGTAGTCCTACTCCAGTGGCTCAGCTGGTAGAGAACCCGCTTGCCAATACAGAAGATGCAGTCTTTGGGTTGGGAAGACCCCCTGAGAAGGAAATGGCAACCCACTCTAGTATTATTGCCTGGAAAATTCCATGGACTGAGAAGCTTGGAGGGCTTCAGTCCATAGGGTCGCAAAGACTTGGGTGAGCAAGGCGCAAAGAGTTAGGCAGGCACTAAAATAGACAGAATTCAAATAGATAGAATTCAAAATGTCAGTATCTATTCCTTTCTTTCTTAGACAGTTCAACATATTGTTTTTTTTACTATTGGAAAAATTATGCATATCATACACTTTTAAAAATATAGTCTTTATCTCAAAAGAAATTATTTATATGTATACACAGAGGTGGGAAATTGAGTAAATTATTTCCATTCACAATATAAAGACATCAAACATCTTTTTAGAAAGTTATTGACAGAAAGATACTTTATGTTACAGTAAAACTTTTAGATTATTTATGTGAACAGTATGTGAAGTAACATGTATAGGTGAGGAAAAAATGCTTGGAAACATATATATTAAAATGTTAACAGTATAAAGATCACAGATGATTTTATTTTCATGATTTTTTTGCATATATTTTGAAATAAATGTACATTACTTTTGCAATAAGAAAAATGAAACAAAAGTATATTTAAATTAAACTGTTGATTGAATGATGGAATGATTGCATTTATAACTATCAAGTTAGACAAACATGCAATTAGTTTAGTCAGATGCCTTATTTTCACCAGAACTGGCTAATGTTTGGTTCACCTAAGTTGACCAGCAATCTGTTCTGGTAGCTGTAGGCATACTTGAAGTACTTTGGAAGAAACTCTGTACCTTGAACATAGTTTGCTTTATTTTTAACAATAATTTTTCAGAATTCATTTATTGCTACCTATGCTGCCTTATGAATATATTAGTTGCCCATTGGGCATTCAAGTGGTTAATAGACTAAATCTCTCTAATTACAGAGGAAATCAAGATGTGTTGACATCTCTACTATCTGGGGGAAGTGACAACCCTAGGTGCCTGCCACATTCTGACTTTCATGCTACATTTGTTCGTATCAAAAATTCTCTGTAAAAATAATTTCTCTGGAAGTAGCTCACAGAAAAAAAAAATGTATACATTTTTTCAGATTTGTCTAGTCAGCTGTGACATCAGTCCCCTCCCATTCTTACAGATTTAAAGTTCCAAGAGTAAGCGACAGAACATAGTACATTAGTAACCTCTAGGATCCTTTCCTCTCAAGGCTGGTGTGGGGCTGCAGAAATGGCATGAAACTGGGGAATCAGAGATGGGGTTCTGGTCATGGTCCTTATTAAACCTGTCAGTGAAACTTGAATGTAATTCACTTGTTACTTAGAGAATTAGACTAAATTTTCTCCAAGCTCCATTTTGGATTTAAATTTCTGTGACTTTATTTTTCATTTATTTCTGGATTTAGAAGGGAATTAGTTTAGTAAGCCTTTAGGACATTTCCATTTTTCTTAAACAGTAACTTCGATCTTTTTGCAAAGTTTTCATGGCACATTTTCTCTCTTAATTCCCAAGTTTCATTTTAACCATCATCAGAAAAAATATTTTCTTACACAAAAGAGTTTGGACATTTATATCATTTGCTTGTAAATGACTTCAATCATTTGATAAGTGTGGCTACATTGTTATATTTTTGTAATATCTACCTATCAACATACAGATGTACATATGAAAAACATACACATGAAAAAGCTATATGAACCTTAATTTATGAAGTTTTCTTGACTCCTATATTTCACAACTTCTGATAAATTAAAAAATGCATTCTCTTAATAGTGATTAATTTTCTTGCTTCAGTAATCAAACAGGGAAATTTAGGAAATACATTCTTTTTTATGATTCTCAGATTCCTAATTTGTTTAATTTCTAATTTGTTTAAATGTTTAATTAAGAACAGTGCAGCTAATATAGCTAAAATAAAGTGAGCTGAAAGATAAATGTGGAGCTTTTTCTTACAGCACAGATAGGGGTTCTCTGGTAGCTCAGCTGGTAAAGAATCCACTTGCAATGCAGGAGACCCCAGTTTGATTCTGGGTTGGGAAGATCCACTGCGGAAGGGATAGGCTACCCACTCCAGTATTTGCGGGCTTCCCTTGTGGCTCAGCTGGTAAAGTATTTTCCTGTAATGTGGGAGACCTGGGTTTGATCCCTGGATTGGGAAGATCCCCTGGAGAAGGGAGCAGCTACCCACTCCAGTGGCCTGGAGAATTCTACAGACTGTATGGTCCATGGGATAGCAAAGAGTCAGACAGGAATGAGAGTGAATTTTTAATCTAATCTAAAAGAACAGTGCAGCTAATTTAGCTAAAATAAACTGAGCTAAAAGATTTATGTGGAGTTTTTTCTTATGGCACAGATATGGTCCACTTATTAGAAATAAAACAATTCTTAGATATTTGTGAAACTTTTGGAATATAATTTGTATTTAAAGATACATTTCAGGATTTTTTTTTTTTTAAGATCAACAATGTATGTTTACCTCTAAAATAGTGTATTGGTTGATTTCCTTAAAATTTCAAAATTAGTAAAAAGAGAATATTTGCTCCTTTATTTTCTAGATCTTGAATGATTGACAACATATTTGAACTCATTAAATCAATAATCCAGAAAAAAATTAGAAATTATTCAGTACATTTAAAAGCAACCAAGTAGAACTCACTTAATGACTTCAATTAAATGGTAGCTAAAGTAATTTCTTAAAAGTCTCTTCCTGGTGATCACTGTTTGTCATGTCTGAAATTATGAAAATTTAGGAAGTGTGTTTCAGTAGTATGTTTTAGTATGAAGCTAACCAAATTGAGGTCAATTTTATCTAATCTGTAATGGATTTTGATTGTCCTGAACATATGACTTGCAATTTATGCATTTTCAAAAAAGAAAATAATCTCACTTATTTTCCTCTCTAGTATAAATATATTTTTACTAATCAGTTTTGTTTCCCTCTCTTGTCATACCCCAGCTTCTGCTACTTGAGCTATTTTACTCATTTCTATTTCTACCTTTTGTGTATCACCATACTTTACTCACAGAAAAAAGAGGCACCTCCATTATACTAATTGTCAGAATGATGCCTGTGCTTAGTCACTCAGTCTCAGTCGTGTCCAAACCTTTGTGATCCAATGGACTACAACCACCAGGCTTCTCTGTCCATGGGAATACTCCAGGCAAGAATACTGGAATGGGTTACCACACCCTCCTTCAGGGGATCTTCCCGACTCATGGATGGAACTGGGATCTCCTGCATTACAGGCGGTTTCTTTACCAGCTGAGCTACCAGGGAATGCTGTCTACCATGACAGTAATACCACCAGCTACTATAACTTGTTTAGAGAACTTTGTACTTTTTAATGTGCATAATACATGTGTGTTATGAATCTCTTTATCATACACTGATTTTTTTCAAGATGGAAATCTCCCCTTAGATATGTAGTAGATTTCAACATTGAAATCAAGTCTTCTCTAATTTCTCTATCCTTGACTTTGCCTTGTAAATTTGCAGCTGTACATAATCCCCTGTCCCTCCACTCATTGTGTTTTGGCCAATAGGATGTCAGCAGATCAGATGCAAGGAGCATTGAAAAAGGTTTGTGTAACTGAATTTTTGTCTCCTATTCTTGTGCCATCACAGTGAAGAGAAGATGCCAATTTGCCTGCTGGTCACCCAAGGAGGAGAGACACATAGAGATGTCCTAGTTCAGAATGACTCAGCTGACCCTTTGACACAAGAACAAGGCTGACAGAGATCGACCAAAGCTCCCAGCTAATACTGAGGCTTGTGAGAAGTAAACACATGCTGTATAATAGTATGCTACTGAGGTTTCATTCTTGTTTGTTATACATTAGATTTGAGGTGATAACACACTGATAGAAGAACTTTCCAAAATCATCAGTCATATCATTAATAGTTATAGAAAGACTGGCTATCTCAAAGATAGCTTTCACAATTGATATTGGTTTATCTGATGAAAAACAAAGGCCTGAAATGCCAAAGGAGAACAGAGAAGATTGAGATATGTGGACTCAATTGATTCTTTTTTTTTTTTTTTTTTCCAGCCATACTTCTGACTTGAATTTACCTTACTTGGGGGGTTTTGCCTTCTCCAAGGTTCAGCAGGTCAGAACTATTTCCTAATTGTTGGTTTCATTTTACTTTTCTCCCCTCAGATTCATCAGGCACTACTCCCCTACCTGATTTAAATCATCTAGAAAATGCCCTATTTATTGCACCTAGTTGGGTTTTTGTTTGTTTTGTTTTAATTTGTTTCACTTCTACTGTAATTGTATTATGATATCATAGGAGATATAAATGAAAGTGCTCAGCCCACAACCCTGAAGCAGATTATCATTAGGAGGTGGATGGTCTCTACTATGTTGTCATTGCTTAAAAAACTGAATTTCGCTTAGTGCCCTTTAGTGAAGAAGAATAAATTAGTCATAAAGTTCAGGGTTTTTAGTCCTTATGGCCAGGAAAATTATATTGAAATATAATAGTTAATTCCCTATGATAGTTGAGTAATTATGCCTTTGTTCATAGTATTTTTTAAAGTAATACTGCTTTTTAGTCATATATTTAAAATAATAGCTAAGTCACTACCTAAAGACCTCTTTCAGTATTGAACATGTTTTCTAATCTATCAAGCAATAGTATAATAAAACATCCTGCATGACATAATACTGTAAATATATCCTTATGAGTATAATAATTAAATTTTATTTGTTAATTTAATATTTTATAAAGTTATTCCTTAACTGTGTCTCTGAAAAATTAGATTCAAATTAGAGAATTTTATAATAATAATGAAGAGATTAGTTACAATGAATGGAAAATTCCCATCCTTTGCAACTTAGTGGGTCAATTTAATGAAATCTGAAATCTGTTCAAATTTAACTCTTTTAAAATATCAAAGAGTTTGTGCACAGAAGATTCAATCACATCATATTTATATAGAGAATTTTGGATTATGAAAAGTAAAGTATTCGTTATTTATGGAGTGTAGCAGTAGTTATAAAAGTTGGCTTTTCTATCATATTAAAATTCCACCAAAGGAAATAAAAACTAATAACCTTCCAAAGAGTGAAAATTTTTTTCTATTAGATATGCATTAATTAAAGCAAAGTTAAATGAAATTTAAAAGCATATTATCATTGTTTGCTCAAACAATAAAATTACCTGATCATGCAGTCATTAGCTTTGAGTAGTTTGCTCTGAATTAATTCCACTCTGTTGGGAGATAATTACAAAACTTTCTAGTTTTTAAGGTGTGCTGAGACACGAAATTATGTTCTGTAACACATGCTAAATTGGACTATGGTCAGCATAAACTAATGGAACACAGAGGATTTACTTTCTTTACATATCAGGCCACTGCTGTCTTCAGTTGTAACACTTAGTTTAAACGTTTATACCCAATACCAGTCCCATACATTAGGAAACAGTTTTGTCTCACTTCCAAATTTACCTTGGTAAAACTTAATGAGTCTGTTAATAAAATGATTTGAAGCTAAAGACACTGTGTATGGTTCCAACTTCAGGTTATTTGGTTCTTTAATAACAGCAATTTTTGTAATGATCTTCTATTAAAATACTGTGCTGAGCTATTATTTACATTTTTAAATATGTAGACATTTTCACTGTCATGAGAAATGAAATTGTTACAAATTTGATACATTTTTACTTATGGCATAGGTTATCTTTCTTAAGATATGATTTTTTTGATTAATAGATATATAATTTTATATTTATTTTTTTATTACTTCATTTATTGTTTTATATTTTAAGTATAACTTCAGAACAGTGGAGGGATAGACCTCATAGAACATCACTACAGGAGTAACAAAGACTGGTATCTATGATAACCTAGTACCTAAACATATCTAAATTTTGTAGGTGACATTGTACCCTGTGGAAATACTGTATTTTTAGCACCTTCTGAACAAATAGTGGTCACTAGTGCATAAATGAATGCAGATATCAGACTCTCCCAGAAAGTTTCAGAAAACAGATTAATTTGGCTGATACTTTTTGTCTTTGATGTTTCTTTTTTTTTCCTGGCTAAAATCCAGATTCATGAACTGAAGCTATTAACTGACTATAAAGGAAAGAACAGATTCAAGTTGACCTAGATCCATTTTTCTAGTTATTTGAGGGGCGGGGGGCGGGGGAAAGCCCTCAATCTTCAGTCACTAGCATTTAGAATTTTCTTGCATACAAATGGACTTAATTCTTAATAGTAATATCAGATTTTAGCCAGACTCTAAGTTCAGTTCAGTCACTTAGTCGTGTCCAACTCTTTGCGACCCCATGAATTGCAGCACGCCAGGCCTCCCTGTCCATCACTAACTCCCAGAGTTGACTCAAACTCATGTCCATTGAGTCGATGATGCCATCCAGCCATCTCATCCTCTTTCATCCCCTTCTCTTCCTGCCCCCAATCCCTCCCAGCTTCAGAGTCTTAATGAGTCAACTATTCGCATGAGGTGGCCAAAGTACTGGAGTTTCAGCTTTAGCATCATTCCTTCCAAAGAACACCCAGGACTGATCTCCTTTAGAATGGACTGATTTGGATCTCCTTGCAGTCCAAGGGACTCTCAAGAGTCTTCTCCAACACCACAGTTCAAAAGTATCAATTCTCTGGGGCTCAGCTTTCTTCACAGTCCAGATCTCACATCCATACGTGACTACTGGAAAAACCATAGCCTTGACTAGATGGACCTTTGCTGGCAAAATAATATCTCTGCTTTTGAATATGCTATCTAGGTTGATCATAACTTTCCTTCCAAGGAGTAAGTTTCTCTTAATTTCATGGCTGCAGTCACCATCTGCAGTGATTTTGGAGCCCCAAAAAATAAAGTCTGACACTGTTTCCACTGTTTCCCCATCTATTTCCCATGAAATGATGGGACCAGATGCCATGATCTTCATTTTCTGAATGTTGAGCTTTAAGCCAACTTTTTCACTCTCCTCTTTCACTTTCATCAAGAAGCTTTTTAGCTCCTCTTCACTTTCTGCCATAAGGGTGGTGTCATCTGCATGTCTGAGGTTACTGATATTTCTCCCAGCAATCTTGATTCCAGCTTGTGTTTCTTCCAGTCCAGCGTTTCTCATGATGTACTCTGCATATAATTTAAATAAGCAGAGTGACAATATACAGCCTTGACATACTCCTTTTCCTATTTGGAACCAGTCTGTTATTCCATGTCCATTTCTAAATGTTGCTTCCTGACCTGCCTACAGGTTTCTCAAGAGGCAGGTCAGGTGGTCTGGCATTCCCATTTCTTTCAGAATTTTCCACAGTTTATTGTGATCCACACAGTGGAAGGCTTTGGCATAATCAACAAACAGAGATAGATGTTTTTCTGGAACTCTCTTGATTTTTCGATGATCCAGCGATGTTGGGAATTTGATCTCTGGTTCCTATGCCTTTTCTAAAACTAGCTTGAACATCTGGAAGTTCATGGTTCATGTACTGCTGAAGCCTGGCTTGGAGAATTTTGACCATTACTTTACTAGCATGTGAAATGAGTGCAATTGTGTGGTAGTTTGAGCATTCTTTGGCATTGCCTTTCTTTGGTATCAGAATGAAAACTGACCTTTACAGTCCTGCGGCCACTGCTAAGTTTTCTAAATTTGCTGGTATATTGAATGCAGCACTTTCATAGCATCATCTTTCAGAATTTGAAATAGCTCAACTGAAATTCCATCACCTCCGCTAGCTTTGTTTGTAGTGATGCTTTCTAAGGCCCACTTGATTTCACATACCAGGATGTCTGGCTCTAGGTGAGTGATCACACCATTGTGATTATCTGGGTCATGAAGCTCTTTTTTGTATAGTTCTTCTGTGTATTCTTGCCACCTCTTCTTAACATTTTCTGCTTTTGTTAGGTCCATACCATTTCTGTCTTTTATCGAGCCCATCTTTGCATGAAATTTACCCTCAGTGTCTCTAATTTTCTTGAAGAGATCTCTAGTCTTTCCTATTCTGTTGTTTTCCTCTGTTTCTTTGCACTGATCGCTGAGGATGGCTTTCTTATCTCTCCTTGCTATTCTTTGGAACTCTGCATTCAGATGCTTATATCTTTCCTTTTCTCCTTTGCTTTTCAGTTCTTTTCACAGCTACTTGTAAGGCCTCCCTACACAGCCATTTTGCTTTTTTGCATTTCTTTCCCATGGGGATGTTCTTGATCCCTGTCTTCTGTACAATGTCACGAACCTCATTCCATAGTTCATCAAGCACTTTATCTATCAGATCTAGTCCCTTAAATCTATTTCTCACTTCCACTGTATAATCATAAGGGATTTGATTTAGGTCACACCTGAATGGTCTAGTGGTTTTCCCTACTTTCTTCAATTTAAGTCTGAATTTGGCAATAAGGAGTTCATGATGTGAGCCACAGTCAGCTCCTGATCTTGTTTTTGTTGACTGTATAGAGCTTCTCCATCTTTGGCTGCAAAGAATATAATCAATCTGATTTCGGTGTTGACCATCTGGTGATGTCCATGTGTAGAGTCTTCTCTTGTGTTGTTGGAAGAGGGTGTTTGCTATGACCAGTGTGTTCTCTTGGCAAAACTCTATTAGCCTTTGCCCTGCTTCATTCTGTATTCCAAGGCCAAATTTGCCTATTACTCCAGGTGTTTCTTGACTTCCTACTTTTGCATTCCATTCCCCTATAATGAAAAGGACATCTTTTTTGGGTGTTAATTCTACAAGGTCTTGTAGGTCTTCATAGAACCGTTCAACTTCAGCTTCTTCAGCATTACTGGTTGGAGCATAGACTTGGATTATTGTGATATTGAATGGTTTGCCTTGGAAATGACAGAGATAAATCTGTCGTTTTTGAGATTGTATCCAAGTACTGTATTTGGGACTCTTTTGTTGACCATGATGGCTACTCCATTTCTTCTAAGGGATTCCTGCCCACAGTAGTGGATATAATGGTCATCTGAGTTAAATTCACCCATTCCAGTCCATTTTAGTTTGCTGATTCCTAGAATATTGATGTTCACTCTTGCCATCTCTTGTTTGACCACTTCCAATTTGCCTTTATTCATGGACCTAACATTCTGGGTTCCTAACGGATGGAGCCACAGCAAAAACAATACCTAGTTGTGGATGTGACTGATGATAGAAACAAGCTCTGATGCTGTAGCAAGACTCTAAACATCTTGCTAAATACTTGGTGGTGGTTTAGTCGCTAAATTGTGTTCAGCTCTTGTGACTCCATGGACTGTAGCCCTACTTTCTATGGGAATTTCCAGGCAAGAACACTGGAGTGGGTTGCCATTTCCTTCTCCAGGGAATCTTCCGGATCCAGAAATTGAACCTGAGTCCTTGCACTGCAGGCAGATTCTTTACCAACTGAGCTATTGGGGAATTCCCTGATACTTGGGGGAGTATTTAAGTATACCATTACCCAGACTACATCCATTCAGCTAATGTAACCAATAAATTCTGGGTGAGATAAGCACTGACAATATAAAAAAAATCTCTCTAGGAAAACTAATGTACTGCTCAGGTTGAGGAAACAGCCTTCCAATTGTTCTACGTGGTCAATCTACTACAAGATGGTATCTTGAGTGAAGTAATCAGTTCTGATTCAGAAATCAACTTTGAAAATACTTTAATTTTTTTTCCTATGACTTAAATTTTGAAAATTTAAGACTGTTCTACCACTATGGGCTTTTTAGTAAGATATTTTTAATAGTAAATTAAATAAGATTATAATTTTAAAAATCAAAATAGTAAGCAATAATTTTCTGAAATTATCTTTTAATACCTTCCCTCTAACTGATATATGGTGAATCAAAAATTTCCACTCTGACTGAAAATGATATATGTACATGTGAGTGCTTATAAATAAAATAACTTTAAAAGGCAAGTGTCATGAGATATGGGAATAAATTAATTCAAGGATTTTAAATATTCTTTGAATCTTGAGTTATGTCTACTAATTTCAGATGAATCAAAGCCCTGGCCTTATTCAATGCCTCCTGTATTAGGAATTATATGATAAATTCCCCTTAAAATTTAGACTAAGATCAGTGTGGTTTAAAACAGTAATAAATCTTTATATTGAAAATTGTATAGCTTTATTTTCCCTGTCTATTTTCTGATGGAAGAATTTTTATTTTTAGGCCATCAATGTTATTAATTTTTATGATGTGTGATTGTAGAGAATATATTATATATTTCTGCATAGTTCATGCTTTCTGAGAAAAATCTTAGTGAAGCTTGGAACCTAGTCTAAAAAAGCAAGTCTTAGAAGTTAATGTACAACCATGAGAGCCCATGGTTTAACTCTGGAAGTATGCATTTACTTTTCAAAGGGTTGAAAATTAATATCCCTTTTCAGTGAGACGTCCCTGTGTTGCAAGCTGAAGACAATATTCTTATCTTTCCCCAGGAGAGATTTATTTCTGTTCCAAAAAGTGTAATATGAAAACAAAATCTTCCAAAGGGAAAAAAGTTTTTCTCCTTCCTTCAAGGATGGGAGAAGGACAGTGTGTACACAGGTAAGCAGATTCATTTTTGTGGTGTTTTTCATGTTCAGCACATACCCCATTACGTATAAGTGACATCTAGTTCCAGTCACACTGCTCTAGGGGAAAGAATTAGGCCAAAGGAGACTCCGTGCAACTATTATTATGTAAATATAATGATTAGTTTCTGCTCCAGAAATCTTATGGATGCATCAGATTATTATTAATAAATATGACAATTGCAAACATAACACATGCTTTTTGATTTAAAACCGGCTTTTGTATTCCAAAGATTTTGCCCTTGGTTTTTTAACTTTTAAAATTTCTGATTAATTTGTAGTTCTTCTTAATCTACATTGTGAGGTAAATAATAACTACATTGTGAAGTAAATAATAACTCCTTGTGGCTACCAACTTGGCCAAACACAATTTGTTAAAGTATCTACACCCCTCTGTTTTGTTTGTTTTGGTTTTAAATGTTTCATAAGGATGGAGTGGTATCTGGCATGACACCTAAAGCACATCCTGTGAATATCTAGAGCTTGGACCAAACAGAATGGTAAAACTGCAGAGCTGGAGTCCCCAAACCAAAAACTCAGTCTCTTTGTCTTGAAATCTATTTTATTTGATGCTAAAATAGCGCCTTCAGCTTTCTCATTCTAACAACCTGAAAGATTTTTTTCCACTCAATTACTTTCAAACTATCTGTATTTGTATTTAAAGTGTATATTTCATAGGCAGCATGACTTATTCATTCATTTGATAATCTGATGCTGGGAAAGGTAGAAGGCAAGGAGAAGGGGTGGCAGAAGATGAGAAGGTTAGATAGCATCACTGACTCAACGGACATGAATTTGAGCAAACTCCAGGAGATAATGAAGAACAGAGGAGACTGGCTGCATTCTATGGGGTGGCAAAGAATTGGACATGACTTAGCAGCTGAACAACAAAAACGATCTCTGTGTTTAACTGGCATATTCAGAATGTTAGCATATAATATTAACTGTTGATGCTGAATTTAGGTCTACTATATTATCATTTTTCACTTTTCTCCTATTTTTGATTTCTCTGTTCTCTCTTCCATGTCCATTTGTATAATTTTTATCAAAATTCCATTTTAATGTATTTATTGGCATTTTTATCTATACCTATTGGTGTTACACTATGCATCCTTGAATTTTCATACTCAACTGAGGGTTAATATTATATCACTTTAAGTCAAAACTGAAAACCTTTAAATCATATAAGCTCTTCCCATCTTCATTTTATATAGTTGTCATATGTTTTTTAACTATAATTTTTAAAAACATGAAATAATATTATAAATTCTGCTTTAAAGTCAGATATTTTAAGTGACTTAAAGAAAACTAGCGCTTTTTTCCCCTTTCCTAATGCTTTCCCTTCGTTCCTCAGGGTGTAAGTTGCACCTCACAAACTTTCACGTGTGTTAATCAATACATAATCTATACTTTTGTAGCACAGGTCTCTTATTGACAGTTTTTCTAAATCCGTTAATTTTAAAGTGTCTTATTTTGCTTTCTTTTTTTTTAATTTTTATTTTTACTTTATTTTGCTTTACAATACTGTATTGATGGATATTTCATTGATTATAGAATTCTAAGTGGACAGTATTTTCCCCTTATGAAAAGTAGGATTTTTTTCTTACAAAATTTATGTTAAAACTCTTCTCTCATTTTTATTGTTGTATTTTTGGAAGTAATGGATCCACCTTTCTGACTCATATAGCATTTCTTTCATTTGTTTTCAGAAGTCTTTCTATAATATGTCTATATATCAATTGGATATAAGTAGAATTTTTTTTCTAGATATCATAGATCCTTTTGTATATTTTACCTGGTGAATTTTATCTGTTAATCTCTTCTCTGTTTATAGATTCCAATTTCCATGTATCAGATTTTTATCGAATAAAAATATGTTTCATGTGTTTTTATACTCTTTCTGAATCTCCTGCCTTTTTTCTCTCTGTGTTTCAGTTGTGATATTTTTTCCTAAGCAGTTTTCTAGCTTATTAATCATTTTTTGTAATGTCTACAGTATTATTGATACATCCTAGTTATATTTCTAATTTTCTCAGTTTTAGAATTTCTATTTAACTCTTTTAAGTTACAGTTACCTATGACATAGTCAATATGCCAGCAAATTTGGAAAACTCAACAGTGGCCACAGGACTGGAAAAGGTCAGTTTTCATTCCAATCATAAAGAAAGGGAATGCCCAAAATGCTCAAACTATCACACAACTGCACTCATCTCACACGCTCAAATTCTCAAAAGCTCAAAAGTAATGCTCAAATTCTCCAAGCCAGGCTTCAGTAATATGTGAACTGTGGATTTCCAGATGTTCAAGCTGGTTTTAGAAAAGGCAGAGGAACCAGAGATCAAATTGCCAACATCCTCTGGATCATGGAAAAAGCAAGAGAGTTCCAGAAAAACATCTATTTCTGCTTTACTGACTATGCAAAAGCCTTTGAATGTGTGGATCACAATAAATTGTGGAAAATTCTGAAAGAGATGGGAATGCCAGACCACCTGACCTGCCTCTTGAGAAACCTATATGCAGGTCAGGAAGCAACAGTTAGAACTGGACATGGAACAACAGACTGGTTCCAAATAAGAAAAGGAGTCCATCAAAGCTGTCTATTGTCACCCTGCTTATTTAACTTCTATGCAGAGTACATTATGAGAAACGCTGGGCTGGAAGAAGCACAAGCTGAAATCAAGATTGCTGGGAGAAATATCAATAACCTCAGATATGAAGATGACAGCACCCTTAGGGCAGAAAGTGAGGAGAAACTAAAAAGTCTCTTGATGAAAGTGAAAGAGAGGAGTGAAAAAGTTGGCTTAAAGCTTTACATTCAGAAAACGAAGATCATGGCATCTGGTTCCATCACTTCATGAGAAATAGATGTGGAAACAGTGGAAATGCTGGCAGAACTTATTTTTTTGGGGCTCCAAAATCACTGCAGATGGTGATTGCAGCCATGAAATTAAAAGATGCTTATTCCTTGAAAGGAAGGTTATAACCGATCTAGATAGCATATTAAAAATCAGAGATATCACTTTGCCAACAGAGGTCCATCTAGTCAAGGCTATGGTTTTTCCAGTGGTCATGTATGGATGTGAGAGTTGGACTGTGAAGAAAGCTGAGTGCCGAAGAAGTGATGCTTTTGAACTGTGGTGTTGGAGAAGACTCTTGAGAGTCCCCTTGGTCTGCAAGGAGGTCTAACCAGTCCATTCTAAAGGAGATCAGCCCTGGGTGTTGTTTGGAAGGACTGATGCTGAAGCTGAAACTTCAATACTTTGGCTACCTCATGCAAAGAGTTGACTCATTAGAAAAGACTCTGATACTGGAAGGGATTGGGGGCAGGAGGAGAAGGGGACAACAGAGGATGAGATGGCTGGATGGCATCACTGACTCGATGGACATGAGTTTAAATCAACTCCGGGAGTTGGTGATGGACAGGGAGGCCTGGAGTGCTGTGATTCATGGGGTTGCAAAGAGTCAGACACAACTGAGCGACTGAACTGAACTGAACTGATGCTTTAGAATATTGAAGTAGAAATTTTGTTTTTAAAAGCACTTTTAATTTATAGACAAAATGTAGAGATAGTACAGAGTCTCAATACCCTTCACCCTTACATGAATATGGTGCTTCTGTTCAACTTAATGAACCAATACTGATATTAACATATTACTAAGAAAGTCTACGCTTTATTCAGATTTCCCTAGTTTTCATCTAATGTCTCTTTTCTGTTACGCTATATTTTAATCCTGTTGGTACTGTGGCAAAACGTTGGGGAGAAGAGGCATTCTACAATCTTATAAATGAATCTTTCTTTTATTGGGCCTGTGTTTCTGGTCTATAACTTTTACAAGTATTTCTCCATTGATACAGTATTTTTTTCCTGTAAGACTGAAAGGGAAAAACAGTAAGACTAGAGGTTTGAATGAGAAGAATGCTCTTCTTCTAGATGGAATTAGACTCTGATGAAGTCTTTCTCCTCCAGAGAAGGCCTTTGTTACAGAAAATGCTCCACTTGTACTGTATTCTATGATGACTACTCTTCTCCTGCTGCTGCTAGTCATAATGGATCTTTTTGGCTCCTGACCTTGAGTACCCTGTGCATTTCCTTGAGGTAAAATTGTTTAAATTATGAGTGTTCCCTAATACTGTGGCTTCCCAGGTGGCTCAGTGGTAAAAAAAAATCTGCCTATCAGTGCAGGAGGATTGGATCCTTGGGTCAGGAAAATCCCCCGGAATAGGAAATGGCAACCCACTCCAGTATTCTTGCCTGGAGAATCCCTTGGATAGAGGAGCCTACTGAGGTCTATTCAAGAGATCCCAAAGAGTTGTACACGACTTATTTGACTGAGCACAAGACTGCAGCTCCAGGAATTTCTCACACTCAGCCTTCGGTGATTAATCAAATTTACCGTGTATGATAATCACCATATAGGAATCTACCAGTGTTTGTAACTCCAGTGGCTTCTGGTCCAGGTAAGCAGATCTAAACTGTGAATTTCCAGGTTTGAGGATGGCAGTTTGCCCTTCAATCTCAGTTCTCTAATAGGTCAAAGGAATTTACCACTTTTCAGTCTAAGCTTTGCTTGTTGTAAATATTGCAGTAGTGACTTCTAAGATGTTCCATTTTGGAGCTGAAGCCAGCATTCCTCAATCTCTTTTGGTAGACACAGAAACATTTACTTATGTGTCTTTATACCTTGTTCATTTTGGTTTGGTTTCATCTGGCTCCTTAGGGTCTCCTCCCTTGGAATGCCTGTGATCTCTTTTTGAATATCAGAAACTCTTCAATAAAAGTTGACAAGTCTCTCACTTATGTTATCCCTCTGGGCACACACATCCCTGATCTCTCTCTCTTCTTGTAAGCATGGTAGCCATATAGAATGAGGGCTCCACCCTAAGAGCCTCACTTTAACTTAATCACCTCTTTAAAGATCTTAACTCCTTAACAAAAGGATTTACTGTTTTTCTGGGAAACAGAGAGCTTAAAGACCACCTTGATCTAGGTAACAGTGTTTGTTAAGCTGTGTTACTGCTGGTTATTTTCAATTACCTTTCCTCCTGAAGAATAATTCTTGGTTTTGATTATCATGTGACTTCAACTTAATCTCTCTTTCCCTCTAATAACCCCCTCTTTCTTTCTTGCTCCCTCTCCTTTTTCTTTTCTTTTTTTCCTGTTAACTTAAAAAACGAAAAAAAAAAAAACTTGTCTTGGTGGGAGCTGAATTCCAACCTCTGTCACCTCGGCACTGTAAGACTGCTGAAATCTTTGTAGAGCACTTCACCCACATAACTACTGCTTTCTGCTTTGTATGTATCACTTTTTGAAAAGGCAACTTAAGAATGAACAAATACCTTTTTATGGGGTGGGGCTTCCCTGGTGGCTCAGACAGTAAAGAATCTACCTGCAGTGTGAGAGACCCAGTTTTGATACCTGGGTGAGGAAGAGGGGAACATCTATCCACTCTAGTGTTCTTGCCTGGAGAAGTCCACTGACAAAGGAACCTGATGGGCTACAGTCCATGAGGTTGCAAAGGTCAGCCATGATTCAGTGACTAACACTTTTATTTTTATTATGGGCTTAATTATGTCCCCCAGATTCATATGTCTAAGTCCCAGGGCTCAGTACCTCACAAGGTAACCTTATTTGGAGTTAAGATCTTTAAAGAGGTGATTAAGTTAAAGTGAGGCTCTTGGGGTGGAGCCCTCATTCTATATGGCTGCCATGCTTACAAGAAGAGAGAGGGATCAGCGATGTGCATGCCCAGAGGGATGCTCATGTGAAGAGACAGCAAAAAGGCAACCCTCTGAGAGTAAAAGAGAGAGGCCTCAGAAAAATCCAACTTTGCTGGCACCTTGATCTTGGACTTCCAGAATCCAGAAGTGTGAGAAAATAAATGTCTGATGTTCAAGCCACCCAGTGGGCTATTTTGTTGGGGCAGCTTTAGCAAACATATTTTATGAGCAAATCTGAAACACACTTGTAGTCTCTTAAGTATAAAGCTCTGACTTTCCTGTTATGTTTCAGTCTATCTGGCGATCTCACAGTGTAACTTCACTACTGTTAACTCAGTAATACCTTGGATGTCACTTTCCCTAAGCCCTTACTATTCCTGTTGTGATTTGAAAAATCATTCAAGGGATGAGGCTAAAGAGCCCAGCTTGGTATGACTTTCTTCTCTCAAGAATTTTCACCCCTTGAATGTTGTCTGCCTTGTGCATTTTTCTAGGCTTTATGATTGATCCTTGTTAGGAAAGTTAGTCTTGTATTAGTTGCCCTAACATGAAGTTGAAATCTCTTTTCAATTGTTTTAGTGTTTAACTTTCTATTGATGGTTGAAAAAATGAAGACATAACAGACAATGATGCTGTAGTTTATACAGTGTATAAAGTGAGGTTTGGGTGCTCAAGTTTTTCTGCAAATTATTCATTTTTCTCTCTCTCTCATTGAATGTATATATAGCTACTTCTAAGTTACCACTGAACTTCAAAAGTGATGCTTTTTAAAAAAAATTCCATCTGCCTTCAGGGTGTTTTCTTCCATAAATAAGTCAAGTTCAGACTTAAAAAAAAGAGATCCAAAGATTTGTCTCTATCTCTATTACAAGATATAAATAAATATATAAAGGGACAAATTCCACTCTCTCTGTGTGTCTTTAATGAGAGTACACTAGTATTTGGTTTAGTGATTTAAACATTTAATAAAATGAAAAAGCTAAGCAAAATAATCACTTGTGGTATCTTTAAAAGCCTACTATTTCCTGATAGACACTAAAACCATTGCTAGCTTTTATTCTCATAGTTGATTTAGGTTGTACCCTTACTTGAAAATTATAAACTACAGTTATATAGAATGTAATCATATATGTTTGTACCATATACTTCATATCATCAACTTTAAATGTGATAAACATTATTTCAAACCACAGCATTTATTGATATTTTGTTGAACTTACTATTTATATATTTTTACCCAAAGGCAATTTAATACTAAGAGAAGAAGCAATAAAGTTTTATTATTGAGAATTTCAAATTTAAGATACCACCTTTCTTTAAAGCACGGGAAATCTAGATGGTTTCTATATTTGGAACCACACTCTTCTCAACTTGATTTTCAGATATGTACACAACTGTCCTAAAATAATGATACTGGTGACAGTAACTTCATGATTTATGAGGCTTGTGGGAGAAAAAGAAAAGCACAATCAATTCTCTTTCATAAGAGGTTGAGATCAGTAGGTTTCCTTCAAAGGAGTTCTTTGTCCACACATGGAAAGGGTTAGGGGGAAAGAAGAAAAAAAAAACCTCACTCCTTTTTAATACAGAGTCTGTGAAAGTGGGGCAGTGAGGCAGACAGCTTCATTGAAGGTCTATGAGGCAGGCCCTGTAATAAGCAACAGAGAGAAAGTCAATTTCAAAAGTCTTTTCAGAAAGTAGATTATAAAAGAAAAAAACACTGAAAGGCCAGCTCAAATCAAGAGTTGTACCATAAAAAATAAAAAATAGAGAAGCGCTAAACAATTTTATTAGAGTATCCAGTCTTGTTGACCTCCTTTTGTCATAACATATTTTAAAAATATTTTTCCAAATAAAGAAAGAATGAAAACCTAATGTTCAACTTAGACAAAGGAATTTCTGTTAAAAAAAAAAAAACAGAAAATATCAAATTTCATTTGGCCTATTGTATTTTGATCCATAGCATATAAATTTTAACATTATCAACCTGTAAAATTCATGGTAAGTCACATAAAGATACCCATCTTTTCAGCTTCTTTGGAAGAAAAAAAAAATATATATATATATAAATACCAGGCCAGCAATCTTACATAAAAACAATTTCCTGATACCCAGCTTTCTTTCGACTGAGTGTGTGTTCTCCTTTTCCGTTGTGTTTACTTCTTATTGTCTCCCAAGTGTGAGAAGTCAGCTACATTTATGACCGAATTTGGATTACTTAATTATAAATTTAAGAGAAAATTTTAAACTCACATTTCTATTAAAAGTGGAAAAATTGAAAGACCAGTGGTCTGTGTTTCAGAAAATGGTACTAATCATTGCTCTTAGTAAAGGTAAAGAATATCTATACATTTTAATATTCAAGACGCTATTATGAAAAAAAGTAAAGGCATTGTTAAAAAGTAAACAACACTAAGATAAAGGCCACAATTCAGAAATGTCAAATGACTAAAAGACAAAATGAACTAAAAAAAATATGAATGGCACTGCCACATGCTTTCTTTGTTGTGGATGTGTGTGTGTATACATTAAAAAAAAAAGAAATGTAGCTGACTTACAATGTTGTATCCCAAACGTACAACAAACTGAATCAGTTATGCATATATATATGTACATGTGAATATTGATTTCTTCAGATTATTTTCCATTATATAAGATTATTATTATTATGTAATACAAGGTTATTACAAGATGTTGAATATAAGTCCTCACGCTATACAGCAGATCCTTATTGTTTATTTTATATCTAGTAGTGTGCATATGTTAATCAAAACTCATAATTTACCCCTCCCCCCACCTTTTCCCTTTGGTAACCAGAGATTTGTTTTCTATATCTATGAATCTATTTCTGTTTTAGAAATAAGTTCATTTCTGTCATGTTTTTAGATCCCACATATAAGCAATATTTATGCATTTGTCTCTGTCTGGCTTATATAGTAGTATAATCTCTAGATCCATTCATGTTGCTGCAAAAAGCTTTATTTCATTCTTTTTTATGACTAATATTCCACTTTGTGTGTGTTTGTATACCGTGTATACCACATTTTCTTTATCCATTCATATGTTGATGGGCATTTAGTTTGCATCCATGACTTGGCAACTGTAAATAGTGCTGCTATGAACATTAGGGTGCATTCAAATTAGTCTGTTCATCTTTTCCAGATATATGCCTGGGAATGGGACTACTGGATCACATGGTCACTCTATTTTTAGTTTTTTTAAAAACATGTGATTTATTTTTGATATGCTGTGGTATACATTAGCCCTTCTCTTTGGACACTAACATGTGAACAACTTTTTGAAGTTTGGAGAACTTGAAATATTTTAATTTTATAGAAATGATACATGATGAATATTATCACATCAGTTAGTTTGTTTCCATTGGAATGAGTGTGTTAGAAGTTACTATTTAAGAACAAGACAATTTTATTTAGAGAATGGAATATTTTAATTTGAGATAATTGTGTTTTAAATCCTCCCCTTCTAACTTTTGTCCTATTAATGTCATACATTTTACTTCTACACTTAAGTCCCATTATTATTATTTTTGTTTCAATAGTCAATTATTTTTTAAAGACATTTAAATAATAAGAAAAATGTTATATTTTTACTCATGTAGTTACCATTTCTTCTATTCTCCCTTCTTTTGTGGCAATCCATTTTTACATCTGGTATAAATTGTTTCTTCCTGAAGGACTTAATCAGTTTTTGGACTGTGAGTCAGCTGCATTGCTTCAGCTTTTCTATGTCCAAATTCATATTCATTGTTTCATCTTTTGCATGTCTAAAAAAACTTAACTTTACCTTTGTATTTGGAAGATTTTTTTCTTTAAGTATTTGAAAGAATTTGCTTAACTGTCTTCTGCCATTCATTGTTTCTGATGAGCACTGTGCTGTCATCTTTATTTATAGATAATGTGTCATTTTTCTCTGGCTGCTTTTAAGACTTTTCTTCATCATTGATTTTAAGCAATTTAATCACAATTTCTTCATGCTTCTATGCTTGACTTTGAGTATCTGGGGTCTATAAGTTCATTCTTAAAAATTGTTTTTCTTTTACAATTTTAAAGATATTGCTTTCCTTAATTATGAACATAAGCAAGTAATTTGAAAGTGTTCTTCAGTTATTGTTTTGAAAACTTATTTTAAAACAGGAATTTCTTCTGCTTTTCAAAAAGCAATAGTTTCCTTAACTTATGCATTTGAATTTTTCACATTTCCATGTTTGTTGGTTTAAGTTAAAACTTAACTTTTAAATTAATTTTTTTTTTTTGTAATGCAGTCTCATGCTGGATTCATATTGGCACCTCTCACTATCCAAAGTAAAGTTAAATTTTTGTTTCTTATTTCAGTGTCACTCAAAGTTTGTAGCTACTTTCTATTGTTTGGCAGTTGTATATTTAAACAGGCTCTGTTGTACTACAAAGTTTTTTCATTGGATGCTTAACTCAGGCTATATGGAAGATTATTTTTGCAGAACTAGAAGTTTCCCATAGGGCTTCCCTGAAGGTTGAGTGGGTAAAGAATTCGGAGACACAGGAAATGCAGGTCCTGTCCCTGGGTTGGGAAGACCCTCTGGAGGAGGAAATGGCAACCCACTCCAGTATTCTTGCCTGGAGAATCCCATGGACAGAGAAGCCTGGAAGGCTACAGTCCATAGGGTCTCAGAGAGTCAGACACGACTGAGCAACTAAGCACACAGCGCAGTATACAAAAGTTTCCCATAGTCAGCATAAATGTATAAAACAACATTGAATCCTTATTGTTCCTCTCTCTTTTCCTAATTTTTTTCTCTTTGTAGCATCTCAAATTGTGGTAATGCCAATAATATTGTGTAGTACTGTTTGTATAGCAAATGTAATCTTAAAATAGATAAGGACAGAGAAGTCCTAATTGGAGTGCTGATTATAGGAATATGATTCAGAAAGTGTAATGTTCCTTTAGTAAGAAAAAAAAAGTTTCTTTCTCTTTAATTAGTTAAGGACCTGTGCACGTGAAGTAAATCTGTAGATACAGTAACAAAGTGTTATAGTCACCCCTTGTATAGGGCCCAGACTCCATTAATAGTCCTCAAGGTCTCTTCCCTGCTTTAATCAATAAAAACTTCTTCTGGAACCTGTGATATGTTTGATCAGCATACCTAGTTTCCAGTGCTATTGAAAATCCATATCTCTTCGTCTGAATATCTTTTCAGTGTTAAACCAGACTTTATCTTACATCAGTATTTCGTAGAATAAAACATTCATTCTTCTGCAGCTTTGCACACCTCACTTAAACCTAGTTGAATGGTGATATACTTAAATTCTCTTGAAGCATGGTAGCAAAAAGTATCAATGTTGCCTTAAAAAAAGCAAAATAATCTAGCAATGAAAATTAATTCCAAAGGGGAAAACAGTGTATAAGTTGAAAGCCAAAAATACATTGAGTTTAGTTCTTGAAAATGTAACCATTATTTCTAAAGATCATGTAAAACAGTAATGTAAAATGTGATTTTTTTACAATTTTTTAGAGTAATATCGACAGCTTTGATAAAATGTAAAATGACTAGAGAACTTAGAGCCACTGCAAAAGACAGGCAAGGGAAATACCTGCTGTTCCTCTTGGCACAGTTAATAGCAAAGTACCTGCCAATAAAACCTTGGCAGAATATTTAAATATATATCAGCAGAATTCTGCCAAACTCATTCTTATATACTCTTTGTTTTGTTTAAACAAATTGATAGAAAGTATCATTGTTTTATGAAGATAAGAAGTAATCAAATACCTTTTTTTTCTTGTTTTGGAGAAGGAATTTTAGCATTATAAAAGAGTTGTCTAATGTGTCTTAGTGTTCCCAGTGTGACTGATAAAAATTTGATCTGCATGCACAGTTTGGAACAAACACAAATATATACTACTCCCTACTTTCCCAGAACAGGATAGCTCTTCTGTTCTGATGCTCACACCTACCCTCCAATACATATACTCTTTATCATAAAGATATGGTTATGTTCCAAGAGGAAACACATTTTTTCAAGCTACACATTATACCATCAGTTTACCTAATTAGTTATGGACAGTCATGTCCGTGTATGAGTTATTACTAATGATTTTGATGGTTTTATTCTACTCACTTATATGGTTCCTGTACTACTGACCAGTGTATATTAGGTAATTTTGTCTATCCCATATTCTCTTTCTTGGGGAAAAATAATGCATTAATACATACAAAGGCAAATGAAGTGGTCCAGGTGTCTACATTCCTGAAAAGATTATGAGATGTACACAAAAGCTTAATATTCATTTATTAAATCATAGAGATATTATCTACAAGGAATTTATCCTCAGTCTCTTGTTAAAATAGAGAAAGTTTCTCTGAAGTTTTTTCTTATATATTTTCCTTATAATTACCTGGCATGCTTTCTGTGCCTCCCAAGTGCCACTGAGAATATCACATGCATGTGTCCTATTTTATTTTTCTTTAATTCTAGGTAAAATTCCTTTACTTTTGCTGAAGACTTCTCAAGTAATAGTAGCAATAGTTCTTACATCTTGAAGACCTATTAATAGAATTCAGACAGCACTGTGATATATTGTCTGTAATCTTATAAACATTTCTTGCATTTTTGAATTATAATTCTAATTTTTAAAAAGAAATTAAAACTTAAAACAATTAAATATCTTATCAAAATTTATATACTATAATTTATATTAATTTCTATTTTTATGTTAACTTCCTTTTGCTTCTAAAAACACTATTGAGTACTTATTCTAATTCACTTAATAGGCTCTGAGCTCCCTTGAATATATAAAATATACATCATTCATATTTTTATCATTATCATGCTTTGTTTAGAACCTGAAATTCAGTAAATGTTTAATACATATGATGAGTATAATAAAAAAAATTTTTATAATTCTGAACTTCTAAAAGTCTAAGTGACTTTGCCACTGCATGCTAAAATATTTCATACACATCATGTTAATATAAATTGTTTTATCAATTATATACATTATTCACATTTATCAATGTATACATTTTAGTTTTCTGAATTTTGGAGTTAGCTAGAAAAAGCCAAACACTCATTATTATATCAGACTGGATATAAACTACAAAGCATCAAGTGTGCATGAATCCAGCTGGAAGGTCAGTTAAAACTGGGTTCTTTGAAGAAACTTAAAAATTTATAGTATAATACCGTGATTATGATATTACAGTTGCCATAAAAACTGCTTGAAGAATAAAAAATTTAAGGCCTTCTTGAAAAACAAATTACTGAGCTGAGTAATTCCTATATCTTATATCCTACTGAAAAAATAAAACTGCACCTTCAGAAAAAATCCCTATTAACATCCTCTTGCTGATAGTTAGGGTATATCTTTCCCATAATCCTAGATGTTTAGCTCTTTCTCATACAACTGTAAAGCCCTTAAGCCACTGAAAATGTACTCTTCCAATTTCTGAACAATGGTGTAAGAAAATACTATAAGAATGTAGAAACCATGTTGCATATAAAATTGGTGTATTTCTAAACATACTATTCTAAGCTAATTAAATTAACAAATCCTAACTGGATGCTTCATCATCTATATATTATATATAGTTATTTAATAGAAAAAAACTATCCTGGAAATTTTTTTGTGCTTGGTTTTGATATTCTCTGATTTATTCATTTGCTACGGGCAATAGGAATTACCAAGTGTGTTTAATCCTTGATTTCAAGGAAGGGCCAATAATGGGGAGAAAAGGCACATGTATATATGAAACAATTAAAAGCAATGCAGATTGGTATACAAGTCATCGTAATGATTATAATGACTGATACTGTCAATAAACATAAAAAAATATTTCAAGAGCATTCAGAGGCTTTATTGTTTTATAAGTAGTCAGGGTTTAGCAAGTACTGAGAAATATGTGTAATTTTGAACACTTGTGATGCTTGCAGGAAAAAAATGTGTATGTTTGTATGTAAGTGTATACGTGTGCCTGTGTGTGTTTCCTTTTATAGCACAGATTACTTTTACTGTGACTCATGGAATTCTGTAATTGCTAAAATGATAAGGTACATTTGTCCTGACCTAGTTGCTTTGATACAGTGAAATTTAACCTCCAGTTTGTTTCCAGTTTGCTGAAATATATTTGGAATCTAATCTCATAGTAAACCTGAGAGTCTCAAACTTCTTGTCTACATAATAAGCAGTCTTGGAAATTCTTAGAAAAGTACAGATTGCTAGGATCTATCCTTAGAGATTCCAATTTTTTTTGTCCTCATGTTGGCCTAGAAGTCTGCATTTTAATTAGTTTCCTCTCTACCCAAAGGATCCTGACATAGATGGCTGGTAGAAAACTTACTGGGAAATATTATACTATGCCATCCGGTGAAAGCAAAGTTCTGGTTATCTTAATTGCTAATGCATCACCAGTATCTTGCAAGATTTTGTAAAATGACTGTTTTAGAGAGCAGTGTTTTTTTTTTTTTTTTTAAATTATGTAGTTGTTTATTTAGTAATTTAAAACTTCCTATTGTTATTTAGGGCTTCCCTTGTGGCTCAGATGGTAAAGCGTCTGCCTGCAATGCAGGAGACCCGGGTTAGATCCCTGGGTCAGGAAGATCCCCTGGAGAAGGAAATGGCAACCCACTCCAGTACTCTTGCTTGGAAAATTGGAGGGAGGAACGTGGTAGGAGGGAGGAGCCTGGTAAGCTACAGCCTATGGGGTCCCAGAGTCGGACACAACTGAGCGACTTCACTTTCTTTCACTTTCTATTGTTCTTTATGAAACCGTAATGTTCACTGTGACAATATAGATTAGCTCTTAGGAATGCAGCAATACTAAGACCAGAAAGCACATCATGAGAAATGTTAGAATGTGGTAAATGTATCAGTAAATATTGGCATGGGTTGCAGGGAGTCTGGGAAAGGTTATCACTTCTCATATTGGAAGTAGAGGGAAGACTTTCTAGGTTAGGTGATGACTGTGCTGACCCCAGAGAAAAACTGGAATCAGTGGGTCAGAGAAAACTGGTTGAAGTTTGTTCCTGTCAGAGAAAAGATCAAGACAAAAGGCACGGAAACATGTGACATTGCTGTTGTGGAGGAACCGCAAATGGGCAGAGACAAGCTCATTTGATACGGAGGATGCAGAATGAGGAAGAATGTAGCAGGAAATACAACCAGAGAGAGAGAGAAAGGCAGAGACTAGATCTCTGCAGGGTGGGACAAATGACAAACCTGAGCTGGATGTTCTCTTTGTATATCATAGGGTCATACAAACTTGCTCTGAAAAATTTATGATATTCAAATCAAAATGATAATTCTTAGGAAACAGCTATAGACAGCAGCTGGCCTGTTGTGCATTCATTGAGGAGAAGAAAAGAAGAGGGATGACTAGATCTAATCACTGCCATTCGATGTCAAGGTTAAAACATCAATATTATTTGCTAGGAGGAAAAGACTTTATCTCTGAAATACCATTAGTGGAATGTCTCCTGTTGAGGATTGGTAAAGAAAAGACAGCCCAGTTATCTTCTGGTCCATAGGCTAAGGGTCCCTGGGAAAGCTAATGGAAACTATGTAACTCTCTGGGATAAAACTAGAGGTGTTTGAAAACTCATCCCCTCCTCCTGCTATAACCTCACCCAGAGTCTTCATCTATTTTCCTGGCACAGAGGGTACATGTCTGTATGACCCGGGCAGCTGCTCTGCATGTTCTAGATTTCTCTCCACATCATCTGAACCTATTGATTGCCTCCACACAGCAGATTATTAGTAAAGTTTGATACAAAGCAAGATGTTTTGTTTGTATCAGTCTTAACTTGACAAATCAGTTATCTGTGCTGTCTCAAGTGATAGGTGGCAAAATTAATATAGGCTAACACCATAAATTTTTTGGAGAGAAAAGCAGGGATGGATACTTAGAAAACAAAAATTATACATGCCATGCTAAAATTATCCTGGTAATTTTAGAAAGAGAGAAGGGCTGTGTAATATTACTATTTTCTCATCATAAAACCAGGATAAACTAGAAATCTTTGGGTTATCGAACAAAGAAGCAAAGACAAAACCACCTATCTTCTGTTGATTACCAATTATAAATTTCATGCCACAAATAGAAACCTTATTAGGAGAAAATACCTACTAAACAGGATTTAGGGCTAACTTCATTTACAAAGAGGTCCTGGGAAAGCGCTTGAAAGTGGTTAAAATAAAGGTTGGGATAACAAAGAATGAGATTGCTTCTATAGTGGGAAGTGTTTTTCTTGGAATTAAAAATGAAATGCTGAGTTTAAATTCTTGCACACTTATGACATCCCGTACAAAACTAGTCAGCTATTGCAAATAAACAACACTGTTTATAAATCCATGTCACCTTACCTATTCTATGTGATGGCCGTTGTTTCATAGGAAGAATCACAGAATCGGGATAAAATTGAGCCTATTCTGCTGGCATAGTAACCCTTGTAAACTAGCTGTATGCCTGGAAATTATGGCCTAATTGTTTTTCTTAACCCTTATTGCTTCCAAAGGGGATAGGGTATGTCTAAAGTGGGTAAACGGGGTGTAGATTGTTTGGTGTTGTTTTAAATATATGATTAAAGAAGAACTAACACTACAAATGATTGTGGCCAAAAGTCTTATAATGCTGCAGGAAATATAGTATAATGCAGACAAAAGTTTTTCAGAGAGTAGGTCATGAAGTTTTGGCAAAGAAGAAAAAAGGAAAAATATAATGTAAAAAATAACTGATAAATTGATGTTGTGTAAATCCAGAGAATTAACATCAAGATCTTAAAAATCAATTCTCTGCTTTTGGGGGGCTTAGTGGAATTCTCTAAATACAGAGGTAATGTGATGGAAAATCCCTGTTCCTAGCAATATGAGAGGCATTCTGTTCTGTTCTGAATACAAATAGATCACAAGTTAAGAAAAACTATGAATCAGTAAATAACATGTAAGAAAAAAAGGCCAAGGAAGAAACCTGATTTTTCAATCATTTAAGTTTTCTTCTACTGACATAAAATAACAAAAGTAAAACATAAAGCTTATAGATACAATGCAGCTAAATAAAATAAAAAGCAAAATGTTTTAGAGTTAATAGCTGATAATTTGTGCTGGGAGAGGCAGGTAATGGAGCTTTATTTGTACAAAATGTATCAGTGACTACACTGACATTTTCTGTCATATTTATTTCTACACTGAGACATCAATTTATGAAAAAAGTGAATCAAGCAAAGAGCTTTCAGATATCAAATGCAGCCTAGAAAACAATTTGATTTAAAGACTTTTCTCATTTTATCTAATTGTCAAAAGAATTTATTGGGCTAAGGAGACAAGAAATATTTTTAATAATATCAACTATTCAATCTAGATTTTAAACAAATCAAAAATTTTAATCTGGTTGTCAGTTTACTAGATAGACAGATAGAGACAGATACTGTGAAACTGCATTTTAGAATTAACTGAATGTGCTGGTAGTATTTTAAGAAGTTAATTATTAAAACATTTTTTCTAGGTGTTCATTTTTTGTACTTCAAGGTAAAGTGATATACCCTACATTTCTTTCTTCCTTCCTGCCCTCGCTTCCTCTCTTTCTTAAAACAACATTACTATCCATCCTTATGAAACACCAATATTTAATCCCTAGCTTTTACTTTACAGCCAAGAAAATAAGATTTTAGCATAGATAGAAAACAATATTTTCAATGTTAATGTAATAAAGAAATGACAGAATCAATTATAACTTATTTCAGAATAACTGCAAGGGTTATCTATTTGAGGGGAAGGAATTACTTTTTTCATAATAATTTTCAGACCCAGGTAATGATCTATAGGGGAAAAACTGAGCCTATTACTTCCTAGCCATCTCTTATTTGAATATAGTACCACTCATGGTTTTACTTTGTTGGTTATTTGTTCTCCATCCTTTATTATGTGTTTCAGTTGGAAAGATCTAATATAATATTGATTACTCAAGGAGTTTATTTGAGAGACATTTGATATAATATACTTACTAAATAAAGGAATTAAACCTTGAAATATATGTATGTATATTTCTAATTTTTTAAAATTGGAGAATAATTGCTTTACAATATTGTATTGCTTTCTGCCATACAAAATCATGAATCAGCCACAGGTATACTATGTCCCCTCCCTCCTAACTGCCCCATCTCCATCGGAATCCCATCCCTTTAGATTGTCACAGAATACTGGACTGAGCTTTGTGTGTCACACAGCGAATTCTCACTTGCCATCTATTTTATGTATGATTATGTGTTTCCATACTATTCTCTCAATTTGTGCCACCCTTTCCTTATCTACTGTGTTCACCAGTCTATTCTGTATATTTTTAATGTTATGACTGTTACTGAACCAAACTTACATCCACTCACCCTTGTACAATAAATCCTATCTACTGGCATAGGTTGTGGTGAAGTAAAGTACAGCTATTATTGCAGGCACCAAGAAAGGAGAACAGGCAGCTCGTGCTCGAGACCAGAAATCCCCAGTGACCTTCAGGGAAGGAGTTTTAAAGACAGTGTGAGGAAGGGGGCTACAGGATATGTGATACGACTGTGCACAATTTTCAAGTTGGTTGTAACCAAGGTAAAGGTTTATGCCTCATCAACCTCTGGTTTCAACCAATCTAGGCTCTACGTTCTTGTGGTCAGTAGTTTTCATATGGTGAGTCTGCTTTCTGTAAAAACAACTTAGAAATATATGTCAGGTCTTTATATATATCTTTCAGTGAACTACGAGTTCCGTGATTCTGCTATGTGATAGATTTATAGTTCAAATTATAACCAGTTTCCCAGACCAACAGCTACTCTTTATTTCTGTCACATTTCATAATCATTAACTTTTAAGTCAGCTTTTAGAGACTCAATGGAGACCTGGGAGACCTAGAGCAAAAACCTTTTATTTCAAAGGACAGAGACACAGGGCCTTGTATAGAGTTTCATTACCAAGTATGCAGTCAATTCCAAAATTAAAGTTTCCATTAAACCCTACCACTGGTATATGAGTTCTCTACTGACGAAAAGAAAATCTTTTTTTAGAAAATATTTGTTGTAATGTTTTTCTAACAAACAGTATAAGATATAGTTTTCTGCAGCTTGATCAATAACCTTTCCTGAGTCTTACAAACTAAATGTTAGTTTTCAATATATAAATATCCTATACCTTTAAGGACAATTCCCTTTAAAAATTAATTTCATAATTTTAATTTTATTTGAATGAATGCTAGTTTTAATATCTCAACTCCATTTCTCACTGAAAGCTCAAATTCCAATCCTCTCTATGTTAATTCATTAATATAACCAACATTCTTGTCCTCATGTAATAGAGTCTTTGAAATGTGAGAAATGAAGAAAACAAGCTGTTCCATGAAATTGGGATTCTACAAATGAATGCATAAGTGGGCATGTTTTTAATGGTTTCAACTATAGCAGTTTCCTATAAACAGGTTTTAAAAAGTCAGAAGTGAATTGCATGATTTTATATCAGTCAGTTCAGTTGCTCAGTCATGTCCGACTCTTTGCGACCCCATGAATTGCAGCACGCCAGGCCTCCCTGTCCATCACCAACTCCAGGAGCTCACTCAGACTCATGTCCATCGAGTCAGTGATGCCATCCAGCCATCTCATCCTCTGTCGTCCCTTTCTCCTCCTGCCCCCAATCCCTCCCAACATCAGAGTCTTTTCCAATGAGTCAACTCTTCGCATGAGGCGGCCAAAGTACTGGAGTTTCAGCTTTAGCATCATTCCTTCCAAAGAAATCCCAGGACTGATCTTCTTCAAATGGACTGGTTGGATCTCCTTGCAGTCCAAGGGACTCTCAAGAGTCTTCAACACCACAGTTCAAAAGCATCAATTCTTTGGCTCTCAGCTTTCTTCACAGTCCAACTCTCACATCCATACATGACCACTGGAAAAACCATAGCCTTGACTAGACAGACCTTTGTTGACAAAGTAATGTCTCTGCTTTTGAATATGCTATCTAGGTTGGTCATAACTTTTCTTCCAAGGAGTAAGCGTCTTTTAATTTCATGGCTGCAATCACCATCTGCAGTGATTTTGGAGCCCCCCAAAATAAAAGTCTGACACTGTTTCCACTGTTTCCCCATCTATTTCCCATGAAGTGATGGGACCAGATGCCATGATCTTCGTTTTCTGAATGTTGAGCTTTAAGTCAACTTTTTCACTCTCCTCTTTCACTTTCATCAAGAGGCTTTTTAGTTCCTCTTCACTTTCTGCCATAATATCCTCACTATAAAACAATTTGCTTAATTTTGTCTCTTTTTAACATATATAATATGTTATATATGAATAAATAGTATGTATATTCCATTGGTTTGAGATTTAAATATCAGGTTTTTTTGTTTTGCTTTTTTAACCAAGGAGACTGGTCTTATAGGTATGGACTTGGACCAAACCTCCTCCCATTCCTGATTTATCTTCTATGATTGGAAATAAAGTGAAAGTGAAAGTGTTAGCCACTCAGTTGTGTCCAACTCTTTGTGACTCTATGGACTGTAGCCCACCCGGCTTTTATATCCATGGAATTCTCCAGACAAGAATACTGGAGTGGGTAGCCATTCCCTTCTCCAGGGGATCTTTGCAGCCCAGGGATCAAACCCAGGTCTCCCACATTGCGGGCAGATTCTTTACCACCTGAGCCACCAAGGAAGACTTCGATGATTGGAACTCCTACATAAAATATGATTCTGACAAAATGAGACTATTAGAGTTTGTAGAGAATGATTGGTCCAAGCTTTTAGGAAGCCTTTTGTGTTAATATCTTATGTTAAAGGAAATTAATACTGTTATAATACTATCATATTACACATAAATTACATGTAAATAAGATGTTTAATATTTTATAGTTCCAACATGCTTAAATGTTACTTTATTTTGCCATAAATATTTGGTGACACATATGTTATTATACATTTTATTATGTAACAAATTACTCAGAATAAATTCCTCTTTTAAACTACCTAGAACATATAATTTAATGGACATGGAACATTAAAAATATTTCCTATTAGTGTTTATGAACTTATAGCTTGAAATTTGATATTGTGACCATTTTATCTGAATATTTGTATTCACAAAAGAAATCACTTAAGAGTTCTACCGTGATTTATAAGGTAAAATAATTCTACCAAAAACTCAAATATGGTCTTGAAGTGAGGACAAATGGCAATGACTGGGACATTCTATATAAATTGTTCACCTGATTGATGGTCCAGAGTTGAAGGGAAATAGCAAATTTTACTGGACTAATCAAATAAAAATATAGAATTCAACCAAATTCTTCCTTCTGCATTTTGTCCCTACAGTACTTCAATTCCTTCTGTTATTTGTAGCTGGTTTGTTTTGGATTATAATGACCGTTATGAATGTTGAATTGTTTTCAGTGAAAAATGACTTTTTTATTGATTCGGTTAAATCTGACCTTTTATCTTTCTGACAAATGTGATAAAATAATCCTTATATCTCCTCCATTTGCAATAGCCCAAAGCAGAATTCAAGAACAAACATGTTGCTTTACCCAGTTTTTCCAAAATCTAATTACAATAATGGAAAGATTTTTTTAATTCCTTACAATAATTTTCATCCTAGAGGGTAGTTCGCATAGTGAACACTTGATATTTGCAAAGAGCCTAGAGCTTGAGAATATCTTTTTTGTGTGCTGCAGACAACACTGTGCCATCAATTAAGATAGCAAACCATTAATTAAAATAGATATATGAAAATTCTAAGAATTAAAAGAAAATCATGTACTTCCATCTGATCTGTGGATTAGACTATCTTCTTCATGGCTATAATAATTTAGACAATATCAAAAATTCATTAGTGGGAAAAACATGGTGAATTTGAGAAGAAAAAGCAAGTGTCTTGGCCATCCAACTGTAGAAGGCTCAATACAAGAAGAGAAGCACAATTTGTAATTACTAAGTTTGTTTCCCTAGCCTGAACTTGCTTACACTTAATATTACCTCTTATAGTGTGCAATCATTTGTCTTTAACTAGCACTCAGACACACACACTAAAACACATACATAGTATTTTGAATATTCTATAATCTATAATTGAACTATATACCACAAACTGTGTTTTTTTAATTATTTTAAAAATAAAATAAAAACTTATGTTAAAGCTTCCATAATGTGCTTGCTGCCTATTCAGAAAATGAGATAAAAAATATATATATTTATTTGGCTATGCCAGGTCTCATTTGCGGCACATAGAATCTTCGATCTTCATTGAGGCATACAGGGTCTTTTCCCTTTTTAGCAGCGTCTTACAAATTCCTAGTTGTGGTATGTAAGATCTAGTTCCCTGACCAGGGACTGAACTTCAGCCCCCTGCATTGGGAGTGAGGGATTTTAGCCACTGGACCATGAGGGAAGTCCAGGACTTATTTTTAAGGAGTGGGAATCAAAATGAACTAAGGGAGAAAAAGGAAATAAAAGCAATAGTTTTTAACTTGAGAAATTTGGTTATTTTAGTAAATGCCATTGTTAAATACACTTTCTGCAGATTTTTCCTTCTACAAGTATAAGGCTATGTATAATTAAAATATAATACTGTAACTATATTGAACATAAAATATTTAACATATGTGTTATAAATAAAAAATTTTCCAAAGTGTTCCATGTGTTAGGCATCTCTGTTTTAATTTTTCTGGAGTCTCCTCTACAGAGAATTACCCTCCCAAGTAGCCCAAGCATAGTTACTCGGAGGCTGACATTTCTTGCCTGCCCATGCCTCCTCTCCCATGCTTCACCTCCCTTTCCACCTTTAGTCATCAAGATTCTGCAGTGTGGCTAAAGTACTGAGTTTAGTGTTAGACAGTATCGCAGAATAATGGTTAGAAACAAAATATTGTCTCCTACCTTAGAAATCCTTTCAACAGTGGTGGTAGGGAAAGAGAACACCTTTATTGTTGAAGAAGTGTTAAACGAGAATATGATGCCCATAAGAGTCAGCTCAGAAGTTGCAAAGACAGGAAAGATTATGCCCTTATATATCCAAACAGATGCAACCCACTACATGTATGCTTTCAAGATAAACAATAATTAGTCCTCAAGTAAAAGGACATGCTGTGCTTAGTCACTCAATTGTGTCTCTTTGAGACTCTATGGACTATAACCTGCCAGGCTTCTCCATCCATGGAGATTCTCCAGGCAAGAATATTGGAGTGGGTTGCCATGCCCTCCTCCAGGGAATCTTCCCAAACCAGGGATCAACTGGACCCAGGTCTCCCCCATTGCAGGCAGTTTCTTTACCATCTGAACCACCAGGGAAACCCAAAAAGATGTGAAAGAACTATTTTTCACACAGTTCACCTAACATTACCTGATAATTGGGGCGACTATCGATGGGGTGAATGTCTGCCTTAATTAGTTGGTTTCGTATCTTTTCCTGTCTTTAACCGAAGGAAGTTTTGCAACTTAAGGTAAGGCTCCCATTGAAGTTAGGCTCCTACCTTCCCACAGAAACTGAGAGAAACTCTCTTGAAGTTTGCATTTCAAAGAAGTCCGCAGGTCCTTGAGAAAGACATCCTGGGTCATAAAGCTGACAAAAGGCCAATCTAGTCTTCAGAAGGATTTATACACATTTCAAACAGGAGAAAGCACTTACAACTTTTCTCAAGTAAATGTTCAAAGAACAAGTTGAGGGAGGGAAGTGTATTCCCTTATTTTCAACAGGGAGAATTAAGTCTTTAAGTTGTATTTTTGCTTCAAGTAGAAACACAAGAGTATCTTGTGTTTGAGTTTTCTTAAAAACATTTTTATACAGTGATTTGCCATTTCCATTAAAAAGTTTCTTGTGAACTGCCCTGCTGTGCTATGTTTTTCTTTCCTTTTATTAGCCTTTTTGCAAGGCAAAAGGTGAAAAAAATATCTTTAATAAGTTAAACCTAATGATAAAAATTATAGCTTCTGGTTCAAAGTTCATCCTTTGCCTTACATTTTATTTCAACTTTAATGTTTAAAGTTGATGTTTGATTTTAGTTATGATGAGAAAGTAAGGTAATTTAAAAATTCAGATTGAAATTTTTGTATTACACAATGCTTGATTACAGTCACATTAATCACAGTTCATATTAATCCCTGGATACTGTAGACTGCCTTTCTGAATAATGATTGCTCTCTAGGGTTGTCACTTATTAAAATAGAAGTCGTTTAGAAGAATGGTCTATAGCATTTCTAGGTTCATTGATTTCATAGCATGCATTTAGTAAGCAAGGTAGAGGAGTTAACATTTTTGGATATTTATCAAAATATTCTTACTGAATACACATGTCTCTTGAAGTTATCTTTGATCCAAGAGTTGTGTGTGACTTGAGAATTGTCTTCTATTCAGAGTTTGTTTTCTTCTGATTAGAGTTACTGATATATGAATACTTGCAATATTCATATATGGAACTGTGATCCAAACCAAGAGCTGTAGAAAACTTGCAATACACTATTCTTACTTGGAGATTAAGAGAAATATACATAAACTGTATCATATACATTAATATAAATTCATGCCACAAGACAAGTAAATAAACCAGATATGAAGCTAATAAGCAAAAGCATTTGATGAGATATTCTTCTCCATTAATCATAAATACTGAAAATGAAATAACAACATATGTGTTTAATTATACACAATGCCATGAACACAGTCTATCTCTTACTTTAAATTATTTGGAAAATAAAATAGTTTGACAATAGAAATATGTTTTTTGTTAATTAAGTCCATTTTTTTTTCAATTTGTGTGTTATTTTTCGCTCTATGTCAATCAACTAGTCTACTTTCTCACTGGCAATCACTAATGAACACATAATTCTGTTAATAGTTATCTACAAAACCAATTGACATGCATTTTGTCCTGTTTCACCAGAGGACCTTTCCTCTTGATCTTTCAGTTCATGTAATTTTGCTCTGAAATTTTTTAATTACTAAGACTTGTTATTTACTTATTTATATTCTCAAGTCTATAGTTTAAACTTGTCAATAGTAATTTTACATGATCACAGAAAAGTCTAGATTCCAGATTTTCTGTCTCACAGTGTCTCTTCTTGAATCCTGTTTTCTGATTTCAAGCCAGTCTTGATAAAAGTATGTATGTATGGTGAGCACTAGATAGGGCATCCTTGTACAATTCACAAAATCATTCAAGTAATTTTATTATATTTCTGTAGTGACATGATCTGTCTCCAAGATATTTGGAATGGATCCCTCATTATGAAACAAATTAAAGAAAAAGTCCTCAGTTGAAAGGATAAGTGGATGTGTTGAACTTCAGATATTTTCCCCACACTCATTCTAGTTTTCACTATCCTGAGACATCCATGTGAAACTAGATGGGCTTCTTCAGAAAACACATTTAAAAAATGGAGATTTAAAAAATGCTGATACTAGAATCCCCAATGAGTGTGACCATAACCAGTAAGTCAGAGGTAGCAGTATTAGGAAAAAGCACTTCTGTAGTATGTTAATCTGACTTTAAGATACATTTTTGAGTTAAAATGAGAATGCATAGAATATATTTTTTATTAACTCTCAAGAATATATTTGACAGTTTGAAAAGCAACTTTGAAGAGAATAAACTCTATGTTAAAGAACATATCTAAATTTTTACTTAATTGTCATAAGATCCAAAAACAAAATAATAATAAAAATGTCTTATCTGCACCCTCCTTTTCAGTATAATGAGCCCATTTTCTAGTGTATCAAGTTTGTTTTTTATTTATCTTTAACTCCTTCAAACTATCGACAGTGTTCTTGGATCCAGTATTCTATGATTTGCTCAACATATATATTTCCATTTTTTCCAGTAATGGGAGTTATCACAAATTAGTTTTCAGTTTCACAATTAAGGTACCAAATTTGGTGGGTTCCCAAATAAATGAAAGCTTTTAGAGTGTTCAAATCTTTATGTATTCTTTCTCAGCTCTATCATAATTTCATCACATAGGAGAATTCACAATAGCCCATTTTGTTTTGATTGCAGAGGTACCAAGAAAAGTATTTCATGAGTTTCTTATGGGGCTGTGTCATTTTTCTTTTGCCGTACAACAAAGCACTCCACAATTTAATACTTTCAAACAGCAACCCTTATTATTGCTCACAAGTCTATCAGTCAGTTAGGCAGTTCCTTGGATCTGAACTAGGGTCAGCTAATTTCTACTGGACTCATTCGTGACATTTATAGCCAGCTGGCAGAGTAAGGTCTGATATGGCCTCCCTCATATGTTAGGGATTAGCTGGCAATCAGCATGAGTGATAGGAATGACTGAGCCATTTGTCTTTATCTAGTAGGTTCTCCAGAGAAGGCAATGGCACCCCACACCAGTACTCTTGCCTGGAAAATCCCATGGGCGGAGGAGCCTGGTAGGCTGCAGTCCGTGGGGTGGCGAAGAGTCGGACACGACTTCACTTTCACTTTCACTTTTCACTTTCATGCATTGGAGAAGGAAATGGCAACCCACTCCAGTGTTCTTGCCTAGAGAATCCAGAGTTGGGGGAGCCTGGTGGGCTGCCATCTCTGCGGTCGCACAGAGCCGGACACGACTGAAGCGACTTAGCAGCAGCAGCAGCAGCAGCAGCAGCAGTAGCTTCTCTAGTGTTGAATCACATGATAGCAGCAGGATTCTGAGAGGGAAGAACAATACCTAAACTCAGAGCTGGTGAATCATCAGTTCTGTTACATTCCATTGCCTACAGTGGTCACAAGGCTAATCCTCATGCAAGCCATAGAACAGTATAAACTCCCACTTGATGAGAAGACCGGCAAAGCCCAACTGCAAAAGGTAATTAAAATAGATGATTGAAGCCATTTTTGAAATAATCTATGACAAAGACTGAGACATCTTCCAGTAAATTTTGTCATTTTACAAATCAGTAGACATAAATAAAATATTCAACTTTCATAGAAAAATTGTGAGCATGGCATTAAATTTGAATCAATGCCAAATTATAATACTAAACCAAAACTAGATTAAGCAAAATTTTGAAACCTTAGAGGTTTTAAAACAGATAAATTTTGATTCCTCTTAGAAATTCAGAATAATGTTGATAAATTTTTTTATATATCCATTAAAATGTAACCTTTACTACTTGACCAGATTCACTTATGATCTTCAGATATTGTATAAGTGCTTTCTGAAAAAGGAACTTAAGTGTTATGTGGTCATGTGGATAACAAAGTGTTTTTGTTGTAAAAGGAAGCCATTACAATGAATTTCCTGATAACTATGTAATCAAATAATATAAGAAAAATACACTTAGTTTAATGTGCCATTTATTTTGATACTGTTGATAGTATACTAAGCAATGATGAATATAATAAATCACAAATACTCAGCTTTTTAAAAATTTATATAATGTTAAGTTAATATCTTTTTTTAATAATGTGGAGTTTCTTAAGGTTTGGGCCCTGAATAACGATCTTTAAAATCTTTTAAAATCATCATTATTCCTTATAACTCTCTACAGTGTTAAACTTTTTTATAAGTATATTGGTTCCTTAGAATCATCAATCATAACTCAACTAATTGTAAACAGAACTATTTTGAATTTTAAGGCTGAAAAAATATACAGCTCTATGGACTTGTTTAAATATCTAGTAAATAAGTGGTTTTAAGATTTTTCTCCACATTTTAAATAACAACCTAGACAAAGGAAAATAAATAAAAAAGGGCCCTAATTTAAAAAAAATTTATTCCACATGTAGGTGGATCATGCATAGAATAGAAACATAAGAGAATTGTTTTGAATTTTATTCATTGATCATATACCCTTTTTTACTTCCTCAGTCTCTTACCATAGTTAATAAATTATGACATAGATTCCTAGAGAAAGAAAAAAAACTTGAATTAGGACAGAGGTAACAATTTCATGCTATAGTCTTACTTTTTCTACATGTGAATCTTTTTAAGGGTCATCAAGCTTGTCACCAAGTGATAATAATAAGGCATATAAAGAGTCCGCCTGCAGTATAAGAGACCCGGGTTCGATCCCTGGGTTGGGAAGATCCCCTGGAGAAGGAAATGGCAACCCGCTCCAGCATTTTTGCATGAAAAATCCTATGGACAGAAGAGCCTGGCGGGCTACAGTCCATGGAGTTACAAGAGTTGGACTTGAGTTAGCGACTAAATCACATTATTAATATAACTGCTGAATTATACTTTTCAGATTTCTGGAAAATAAGATAATATGCCTGGGCAGATTGAGGCAAAGTTAAAGAACATGGAGTATGGCAAAGGGAAAAGCTAATATGTAGTAGAAAATAATGGCAATAGTTTGCAAGATGCAATATTTAAATATTGGACTGTTAGTGAAAGAAAGTGAGTGAAAGTTACTCAGTGTCCGACTCTTTGTGACCTCATAGACTATACAGTTCATGGCACTCTCCAGGCCAGAATACTGGAGTGCGTAGCTGTTCCCTTCTCCAGGGAATCTTCCCAAACCAGGGATTGAACCCAGGTCTCCCTCATTGTAGGCAGATTCTTTACCAGCTTAGCCACAAGGGAAGACCACTGGACTGTTACTTATCCATTAATTATCTTAGTAAAGGAAATAAAATATTAGCAGGTACTATCACTAATGAAATTCCCTTGTATAAAAGATATTTTCAAACTTTATTATGCAAGAATCTTCTAATCAAAATCAATGGATCAACTGATTCATCAGTTGATCAAAAATCAACTCTGTCCACATTTTAAAATAGTTTTGTAGGTGTCAACCATTTCAATTGCTCTTAGCTACTGAGCTCCATTCTCATATGCAGGACAACATGTTACCTTTAGTTTTTATATGTATGGAATGACTCATGGACTATTCTTGTTTATACAAAACTTTAATAGCTGTTCCTAATTGTCACACAGCACAATATCGTGACAATATAATATTGTCAAACTTAGTTTCTTCCCTTTCTTTCCATCCTCTGACCTCTGAGAGATGCCCTATCACCAATTAGTTAGACCAAAAAGCAAGGAAACCTATTGATACAGTATATATACATAGGTTTGACTTCAAGAGTTTAAGGCAGTGTGAGCAAGGGTTGTGAGTGAATTTGGAGGGTCAATAGACTGCAAGAAACAAAGTGAAGTTGCTCAGTCGTGTCCAACTCTGTGTGACCTCATGGACTGTAGCGTACCAGGCTCCTCCCTCCATGGGATTTTCCAGGCAAGAGTACTGAAGTGGGTTGCCATTTCCTTCTCCAGGGGATCTTCCCGACCCAGGGATCCAACCAGGGTTTCCCGCATTCCAGGCAGACGCTTTAACCTCTGAGCCACCAGGGAAGCCCAATATTTAATCTTACCCTAGTATGCACTCAGATCTTATCTCCTACTATTTTTGTGGGCTTTGATGAAAGTTAATAAGCCAGGTTTTCACAAAAGTGTTCCTCCCCACTTATCAGTGGCCACAAGTCCTTGGGTCTCTTGCCTAGGGCATACAATTCTTGCTACTGGTTTCCTGGGAGCAGGGAGAGAATATGGTTGATAATTTCATAATTCAGTTTCCAGATTTCTACCTAGACCCTTGTTTTGAGCACCAGCCTCACACTGTCTCAATTCTCTTTTTTTTTTTATTAAAGATTTTTTTTTTTAATGCGGACCATTTTTTAAAGTCTTTGTTGAATTTGTTGCTATATTGCTTCTGCTTTATGTTTTGGTTTTTTGGCCATGAGGCATGTGGGATCTTAGCTCTATGACCAGGGATCCAGCCTGCACACACTGCATTGAAAAGCAAAGTCTTAACCCCTGGACTGCCAGGGAAGTCCCCTCTCTTTGCTTATATAACTTTAATACAATTACTCATGCATTACAACTGTGGTTTCCTGCTGAATTAGTGGGAGTAGAGTCCTAAGATGGTAAATTAGGATTCTAGATAGCCAAACTAAGGTCCCCATCAATCTGTTAGATTTTAGCCCCTTATCTTCTGTGCCACCAGGCTCAGAGCCCCTCAGTGGTAGCTTCTTCTTGGATTCCCTTTCTGTTATCGCTGTAGCTATTTAATTTATTTATTTACTTTCCATTTTGCTTAGCTTAATAAAAATAGCTCTCCAATAATCACTTTTAAACTTCCAAAATTATTGAAATTTCTTTTTCATGATGTCTTCACTTATTGTGGATATACCCTCTTGTATTATTCATATAATGTTAGTGCCTCTGGGAAAGAGGCATTTATAAATGTTTGTGGTCTGTCAGCTATGTTTTCCAAGAACTCTGAAAATTCACTAAATATCAAAAAAAGAAAAAACAAGAAAAATATTATTGGTCATTAGCAGAGATTTGGGGAGAAGAGCTTTTGTAGAGTCTAAGGAGACAAGAGATTTTTAATTTCTTATTTTTCTAAACTAATGATGTTTCTTAATTTACAATTTTGCTAATTCTTGTTTTAATGACAAAGGGCTTATTTTAGTAGATGAGTTGTCAGGTGTTATAGAAGGATAACCTTTTGTATTGTAAATAAAACATAAGGGAATGTTGCTATCATTTTGTGATCAGTATTTTTTATTTTAAATTTCACTTCATCAATTTTAATTTTATTTTTACACCACCATATTGCCTTATCCATGGGGTCACCGAGAGCAGGACACAACCAAGTGACTGAACTGAACTGATTGCCTTATTAGGAAAATAAAGCTCATACCAAGTAGTTCAAGAGAACAAATGCAGTAACTGGGTACAGTTAGTAAAACAAGGGAAGATAAGATATAAATAGTGAAGAACAGAGTGATTCATAACTGCAGGAAGCTGCATCCTGGGATAAGAAGAATAAAAGTACTAGGTGATATTATCAGAGGCCGGAAGTTAATACCACCTAGTATTGGCTTAATGCACATCAGAGGTGTCAGGTCCAAGTAAGATCATGGAAATGACACGATTATTTTAGAGACTCTAAAATGGAAGGAGAATACCTTAGTTTTTTCTTTCTCTTGCCCTACAGTCTTCCACCCAGTGGTTCCCTTTACTGAAGGTAACAGGAAGACAAAACCTGGGAATGCAGAGGCAGATAATTGATATGAGACAGGAAAAACACATTACCAGCCACCTTCTCTATTCTCCTTTTCTACTTTCACTCTACTTGCTGTCACAAAACAGCATCATAATTAACAACTCACATTTTAGTTCAATTAGGCTAGAATACTTGCTCTTCCACTTAGGCGAAGTGTGACTTTCAACAGACTGTTTAAAGTCTCTCAGCTTCCCTTTACTTCATCTTCTAAATGAGGGTGATAATAACAGAACATGCATCTTGGTGTTGGTTTAGGGATTAAAAGAGCTCATAAAGTGCCTGGAACAATGCTGGAGATGTAGACACCTTACTGCTGCTGCTGTTTAGTTGTTAAATTGCGCCTGACTCTGCTACCCCACGGACTGTAGCCTGTCAGGCTCCTCTGTCCATGGGATTTCCCAGGCAAGAATACTGGAGTGGGGTGCCATTTCCTTCTCCAGGGAATCTTCAAAATCCAGGGATCAAATCCACATCTCCTGCTTGGCAGGCAGGTTCTTTACCACTGAGCCACTTGGGAAGCCTGCTGCTACTGCTGCTGCTGCTAGGTCGCTTCAGTCGTGTCTGACTCTGTGCGACCCCATAGACGGCAGCCCAGCAGGCTCCCCCGCCCCTGGGATTCTCTAGGCAAGAACACTGGAGTGGGTTGCCATTTCCTTCTCCAGTGCATGAAAGTGAAAAGTGAAAGTGAAGTTGCTCAGTCGTGTCCGACCCTCAGCGACCCCATGGACTGCAGCACACCAGGCCCCTCCATCCATGGGATTTTCCAGGCAAGAGTACTGGAGTGGGTTGCCATTGCCTTCTCCATGGGAAGCCTAGACACCTTAATATATTTCAGCTATTATTATCACCACTCTAAACTTTAAGATGAGTCTGAGAATGGACCCACTTTATAGGGATAAAAGGTGTGATTCCGGAAAGGTTGAAGTCTTGGCTATTTATTTGTATTTATTTATTTTTTATTTAGGTCTCTTAACTCTGATCTGGTATCACAATAGAATCGACTAGTGTGTGTGTGTGTATGTTAGTTTTTGTTGCTCAGTGTGTTCGACTCTTTGCAACCCATGGACTGTAGCCCACCAGGCTCTCTGTCCATGAGATTCTCCAGGCAAGAATACTGGAATGGGTTGCCATTCCCTTCTCCAGGGGATCTTCCTGACCCAGGGATTGTTCTTTACTGTTTAAGCCAGCAGGAAAGAAGAATCACCTAGGGAACTTGTTAAAATGCATACTTAGACAACATCAGTGACAAATACACCACAGTGGAGAAGCTGAGAATGCAAAGTTATATGTAGAAGGCTTTTTTGGTAATTTCTGTGCACAAAAATAGCTGAAAAACATTGCCAAAGGGGTTCATGAACAAACAACTCTCCCTTCCTTATCTCCCATTTATAGTAGGTAGAGGAATTCAGATTTGTACCTGATGACATGGACATTTTTACTGAGATCCAGGTAGGATTTTACTACCAAGTTGTCACAAATTTGAAATTGGCTTATGTTTTAACTTTGATGTCTCTTGTAAATTTGTTCTCCCCTTTGACTATTTCCACCTCTACTGGAGACAAAAAACCCCAGCAATACTATATTTTTGTTTTTCTTAATATCCAAGGGAGGGATAAAGTTGGCTAAGCTGACCTCACAGTATCTTGATAGTTTTTGTTGCTGTTGTTTTCGGTAGAACATTCTTTTAAAAAGAGAAAGCATACAGTATTATGGATTCAGCAACATCTTTTAAAAAATACTCTGATTGAACACATACATCTGCTGAATTGGTACTGTGCTTATGATCTTTGTAGGTATACAGCTTTTTATTTTGTTGTGGTGTTACTTTTTAATTTCTATTTCCAGTTTTTCTTACATCATAGAATTTCCCATAATTAAGTCTCACATTTTAAAGTCATACTGTTAAAAATCAGTTTTTGTATAATTTATTAAAAACTAGAAAAATTATACCCTAAATGGGATATTTTTAAAGTGTAAAATTTTATCTGTAGTCTGAAGATGCAAATGTTTTCTACTGAGTCATATACAGGGTGTTTTGTTTTAGTTTCAGTCTATCAATAACCAGTGGGACTGGACTAGCGCTTGGGTTTGTATTATGATTGCAAGAGACCTTTTAGTGATAACCATCAGGAAACATTAAAAAAATGAAGATTTATCACTGACAGGACCTGAAATTTACGCAGCAAGCTTGGGGCCACACAGCAAGGTAGCAGGTAAAGAGCTTGAGTGCTCAAGGGTGGGGTTCTGCTCTTATTGGGGTTGAGGGTGGGAGCCTAGAATTTCAGGATCACTCTTTGTTGATGAATTTAAAACAGGAGAGAGAGAATTTAAGCCTCAGGAAGAGAAAAACAAGTGGCCCAACTGATCAATTATGGAAATCAACCAAGATCTCTAAAACAAAGGAGCCTCAGTGTGGGAGGCAGCTGAGCTCTTTGTCTAGTTATGTGGCTGGCCGGGTGTTTATTCGCGATAGCTGGCTTTGAAGTGGTTGCCCCTTTGAAGTGGATGCCACGGCAATTAAAGCTTAAGTCAGGCACTTGCATTACAAAAAAGAAAGAAAAAACTGTCATGATTTACACTGCACTGTGTTATCTATATTACTGCTGCATTAGAGGGATGTGGATAAAGATCTTTTCATTATGGGATATCTGAACAGTTTAGTGGAATGATTTACTCGTAAAATACCAGACATGTCAATTAAGCTAAAAGCAAAAGATTAACAAACAGTGGTTGCATTTCATGTTTTATACAAGTTAAATGAAATTTATCATAATTAAATTAGCTTTACAGAATTCAGTCATTAAATGACCCCAAAACATGATCAAATTTAAAATATTCTATACAGTGTGCACATTATGAGAGACTCCAAAAGGAATCCAGTTGGGCTCAATTATGTATCAGAGTTTGCTCTACAGATTATAACTTTAATTATTTCCTTTTTCTTCATTTGAAATAAATTGGAAATGATGAAGTAGTTTGGAATTTATTCTCATTTTTCAGGCATTGCTAGAACTTGGGTTAACCACTTGCATTTTTTAATTCAACTTTCCCCATAACATTGACATCTTTCAAAATAGATTTCTTCAACCATTTTCCATCTGAAGTACTGAGTCTTTTATGAAGACCCAAATAGATGTTCTGGTGAAGAATAAGATTCTAGTTGCCCGAAAGATCATGATTGTTACCCCACCTTCTCTTTCTCATGAAAGAGTCAGCAAAACCTTTGTTTCCTAAGGGTTTTACAAACAACTGTCAAATCACCATGTTTCAACAGGTTGTTCTCTTTCAATGTTCACACACTCTTTATTTAACTCACACCCTTTACACCCTCCTATCACTATCCAGGACAGCAACCCAGAAAACTTTAGCCCTAGAAACACTTTAGCAAGAGATTCAGATCTTTTTCTTTGTTTCTGCCTTCCCTCTATTCATAGTAACAGAAGGTTTGGTACCTTCTCAAATACTTTTGACACATATTCACATGCTCACCATTTTAAGAATTTTATTTTTTCCATTTCACTTCAGAAATATTCAGACTGAGGCAAAATGAAACATTGTCAGTTAGAATTATTCTACTTCTAATATATAAAATAATCTCAATTCATCTTTCTTCTTGTAAAACTGAGAAGTGATTCTTCTGTAGTAAGCACAGTCTGTGCTATTCTCATAAAATTCACTGGATACTAATTGTCTACAAGATTAAATGAAAATTTTCTGACTAGTATCAAGATTATCTACAAACTGGCCTTATTTATTTTTCAAACCTACATTACAGTTATTTTGCTGATAGTGCCTAGATTGTAGTTTCCATTTTATATTTGATGCTTGTTTATTATTTGTGCTAAAACTTCCCTCTTACCAGAAAAAGTCAGGTCATCCCCTTAATTTTGCTATTTCATGTCTTAACTATACTTTGAGAAAATATTTAAATATGAGCTCCTCTAAGCAGATGACACCACCATTATGGCAGAAAGTAAAGAGGAACTAAAAAGCCTCTTGATGAAAGTGAAAGAGGAGAGTCAAAAAGTTGGCTTAAAGCTCAACATTCAGAAAACTAAGATCATGGCATCTGGTCCCATCATTTCATGGGAAATAGATGGGGAAACAGTGGAAACAGTGTCAGACTTTATTTTTTGGGGCTCCAAAATCACTGCAGATGGTGATTGCAGCCATGAAATTAAAAGACTTTTACTCCTTGGAAGGAAAGTTATGACCAACCTAGATAGCATATTCAAAAGCAGAGACATTACTTTGCCAACAAAGGTCTGTCTAGTCAAGGCTATGGTTTTTCCAGTAGTCATGTATGGATGTGAGAGTTGGTCTGTGAAGAAAGCTGAGTGCTGAAAAATTGATGCTTTTGAACTGTGGTGTTGGAGAAGACTCTTGAGAGTCCTTTGGACTGCAAGGAGATCCAACCAGTCCATTCTAAAGGAGATCAGCCCTGGGTTTTGTTTGGAAGGAATGATGCTAAAGCTGAAACTCCAGTACTTTGACCACCTCATGCGAAGGGTTGACTCATTGGAAGGGATTGAGGGCAGGAGGAAAAGGGGACAACAGAGGATGAGATGGCTGGATGGCATCACCAACTCGATGGACGTGAGTTTGGGTGAACTCCGGGAGTTGGTGACGGACAGGGAGGCCTGGTATGCTGCAATTCATGGGGTCGCAAAGAGTCGGACACGACTGAGTGACTGAACTGAACTGAACTGAATTGAAGATGTCTTAAGAGCAAAACAAGTACTGTTTATATTAATATTGGTAGTAGAATCTTGATTTCACTGTTGAGAAAAGGAGACTGAAATATTGTAGTTTTCTATTATAAAGCTACCAAGAACTTTTACTGTTTCTGAAACATAAATTTCCCTCAAATATATAAATTCGTGTAATGATAAACCTAAAGTTTCTGAGAAGTATAAATCAATTCTTTTATCCATTGCAGCAAGTTTCCCAGAGTTCAGGCCATTAAGGAAATGTCATTTGGATTCCTGGCCAAATTAATCTTTGCACCAAGCAATTCTTCACACTACAGCCAGGGTTATGGTTGTAAGATTTAAATATGATTGTAACATTCCATAACTTTTGACACTTGAGTGATTCCACATTATTGCAATATGGATTTCAATTTGTTAATGTGGCTTACAAGTCTTTGAGGATATTTTATCCTATTTAATTCACTTCCACTCCTCTCCTTCAGAGCCACCTCTTGACTTCTACAACTCCATGTTCACCAAACTTCTGTAGTTGTCCTAACATCGTATGCTCTTTCAGTGCTGACCTTGGCATATCCTTTTCTCTTAATTTAGAACATCATTTTTCCTGACTCTCACAACAATCTTTGTCTAACTCAAGGTTTTTTTTTTTAAATCCTAAGGCTAGATATCACTTCAATTTATGTTATTAAATCTTTCTAAATATGATAATACTGTACTTCCACTATCATAATTATTGCATACTCTATTGTGGTTGCTAGTTGCTCATCTGTATCCTTTAGTATAGTATTTTTTCACTATGTCCAACTAACATATATTGATTGGGTTTTATTGTTTGATTACTGCTTTAAATATGGGGGAGGGTATCCTCACACAACCAAGCAACAAGGACAGCTGACTGTCCTATGATTCAACTCGATTCTAACACTTTCCATCTGGAAATACCACCAGATTCTGAAACCATTACCTCAGATTGGGACTTGAACCCAGGTGCTGGGACTTGAACCCAGCCAAAGCCCACAGTCTTGCAACCGAGATCACAGACCTAATGACGTTCTCTTTCTTGATGTCTCATTGCAGAAAGAATTCAGTGAGAGACAAAGTGATAAAGAAGAAGTAGATTTATTCAGAGAGAAACAGACTCCACAGAGTGTGTGTGTGTGTTGAGTGTGGTGGCCTCAAAATGTGGTGAAGTTAGTTTTTATGGATTTGGTAATTTCATAGGCTAAGGAGGGGGAGGGTTATTTTGGGGAAGGGGTGGAGATTTCCAGGAATTAGGCCACTTGCCCACTTTTTGGTCTTTTAATGGTGACTTGGAACTGTCATGATGTCTCTGGGTATGTCATTTAGTGTGCTGATTGAGAACCCATGTTTGGTCAGAGGTTGACTTGTCTGCATCTTGGACCCATTTTATTCTAACTGGTTTATGTTGTGTCCTTAAGTGTGTTAGTCATTCAGTTGTGTCCAACTCTTTGCAACCCCATGCCCACCAAGCTTCTCTGTCCATGGAATTCTCTAAGCAAGAATACTGGAGTGGGTTGTCATTTCCTTCTTTAGGGGATCTTTCCAACTCAGGGATTTGACCCAGGTCTCCTGCATTGCAGGCAGATGTTGTGTTCTTGGGTTATGTCATTCTTTCAACAGTTGTGCCCTGCACCCTCCCTCCTGTTTCAGTTCTACAAGTTAAGGGTTCAGTTTCATAAGACTGCCTTAACCTCAGGTGCCAATCACAAACCCACATTGTTATCCTGTGCTTCTGACTCACGGACTATAGACTGGAGAATCACACAACATGCTCCTGGAGTTTGGTAAATTTCCTAGAATTGCTCACAGAACTAAGAATACCTAGTTATTCACTAAACTTTTGGTTCACTACAAAGGAATTGGTGGCATTAGTAATTCAATGGCCATAAACTTGGGCAAACTCTGGAGAATGATGAAAGGCAGGGGAGCCTTGCAAAAAGTCGAACATGACTTGGTGACTGAACAACAGTCAGTGAACCCACAGTCAGTGAACCCTTATTTATCTCTAAATAAGGTGAACAAACAAAGGTACTTCTATCCTCATGGAGTTTGGGGCCTGCGACAATGGCATGTGGAATTGTTCTGAACTCCCCTTTTTGACTATTTTTAATGGAGACTTCATTACATAGGCAAAATTGATTGAATCATCACTCTAGGCAGCCATGTTCCCAGGGAGCATTGCTAGAAAAGTAGGCTTAAAAAGGAGAGAGAGGGAGAGAAGGTTCATTGGATCAAAACTAGGAAAACTCAAAGTGGACAAATTTTATCATAAACATCCCCAGCACTCATGTCAAAACCCAGTTGAGAGAATCTCTGTTCTAGTGAGAGAACTAATTCTTAGGTAGGTTAATAAGGAGTCTGGGACCTTCAAGGAGAAAGGGGTCCAGGGCCCTCAAGAGGAGAAAAGGACAAACTTTTTTTTTTTTTCCTACATTTCTTAGTCTTAGCCAGTAAGAGATTATTTTCTTTAAGTCCAGAGCTAATGATTACACAACAAAACAACTCATGTTAAACTCTGTACTAAGGATTATATAATAGCAATGTATCTTGCTCAAGGACAGAATACCTGTTTCTCTTTCTTCACAGGAACCTTCTGACTAATCTTGTTATCTTAAGATGCTGTGGGATCGGATCTGGTGAGATCTTTCTATTTTTAGTCCTAATCTTGTTTATTTAAGATGTATGCTGTAGGAGTGGGTGTGGTAAACGTATATAAGGCCTTGATAAGACTAGGGAGGCACTCTCCATCTCCCTTCTCATGTCTATATCAGAAGCATTCTCTGTCCTTTTTCACTTTAATAAAGCTCTACTATGCAAAAGCTCTTGAGTGATCAAGCATGGTCCCTGGTCCTGAAGCTAAATCTTCTTTGGAGATCATGAGTCCAGTATCATAAGCTAGGAACCTTCTTTAAGCCCTGGGCAGAGTTTGGAGTGCCTCCTTTTTTGGTTCTTTTTTCATCCTGCTCAATCCTCTATGTTTGCACTTATCACATTATGTGAACAGTCTATTGAACAACCTCCTCAATAGATTGAAAAACCTGAGAGCTATAAACTCTTATATAATGTGTGAGTGAAATTGAGTGCCCCTAAAACTGAGTTCTCTTACTGTGTTTGTGATTAACCTCTCTACTCAGAACTTTATTCCTTTTCTTGAACCACCCCTATTGCCTTTAGAATTGAAAAGTATCAAAGAAAAGAGAGGATTTAAACCAAGCAGGACCCCATGGGGCTTTCCTGGGTGCAAAAACCTCTCTGTGTCCCCTGTTTCTTGTTTGTAGGGAAAAAAAAAGAAAAAACCTTTAGTCTCTTAGGCCTTCCCAGAGTTCCATAGAGCAGGCACAGGCAGTTAATGATTAGGACATAGAGTCATAGAACTCTTAGTTCCTCTGGAAGGGATGTAAATAACAATCCAATGCATATCTCTGAGTTGTTCTAGAGAAATTAAAATACCACTCCTGCCCTCAGTGGAAGATGGTGGTTGCATGCTGACTGCAAAACACAGACTTCAGACTGGTTGGAACCAGGAAGTTGAGATTCCTAAAACATCATCCTGTTACCTCACCATCAACCAGTCAGAAGAAGGCCAAATATCCTATGATCCTCTCTCCTAACACTGTCCCTGAAAACCATTGCCTAAAAGCCACCAGGAAGTTGATATTTTGAACATGAGTTTTCCACTCTCCTTGTTTGTGCCTTGCAAGGATACCCTTAATTTGCTGTAAAAACCCAGTATCAGAGTGGTACCAAGCTCAGGTTCAGCTGCTTACCACTTGAAAGCCAATACCGGCAAGATGAGTGTTGGTTGGAAAGGAAAAATTGCTTAACTCAGGAGGTGGGCAACCTGGAGAGAAGGTGGACTAGTGTTTGAAAACCAACTCTGAAGATTCTGCTCAACTATGAAAATCTTTGAAGTGAAAATCATTGGTGGGGAGGTCATGTCAGAATCTTTGTTATCTCCCAGTTTGTGCAGATTTTCTTCTGAGTGGGTGGTGGTGAGGTAACAGGGTGGTATTCCAGAAATCTTGAGTTCAGCCTGACATGACAATTCTTCACCTGGGTGGGGGCTTTAATTCCTACACAAGAACTAAAAAATATTGTTAAAAATATTATATATATATAATAATATAGAATATATATATAGAATATATATATAGAATATGTATATATATATATTCATTGCTGCACTATTGTTTCTTGACCACCCCTCCTTTGTTTCTGCATCCTCTTTCCTCCCTGATAAACAATTGCTTGAATCTTCCCTTTGAAACTCAGGGAAGTTCAAGCGGGTTTACTTAGTTAGTGTTAGTTGCTCAGTTGTGTCAGACTCTTTGTGATCCCATGGACAGCAGCCTACCAGGCTCCTCTATCCATGGAATTCTACAGGCAAAAATTCTGGAGTGGGTTGCCATTCACTTTTCCAGGAGATCCTCACCCAGGGATCAAACCTGTGTCTCCTGCATTGCAGGCAGATTTTTACCATCTGAGCCACATCAAGGAAGCCCATAGGGCTGAATGAAGCCTACTTCCAATAGAGAACAGGGAAATAATTTGTACCCAGAAAGGTACCCCAGGGTCCTGATCCGTTTCAACAGTCTATTTTTTTTCTGCCATGGCCATATGAGCCCTTGCTTGGTAACATTCAGTTCAGTTCAGTTCGGTTCAGTCGCTCAGTCCTGTCCGACTCTTTGCGACCCCATGAATCTCAGCAAGCCAGGCCTCCCTGTCCATCACCAACTCCCGGAGTTCACTCAAACTCATGTCCATCGAGTCAGTGATGCCATCCAGCCATCTCATCCTCTGTCATCCACTTCTCCTCCTGCCCCCAATCCCTCCCATCATCAGAGTCTTTTCCAATGAGTCAACTCTTCACATGAGGTGGTCAAAGTACTGGAGTTTCAGCTTCAGCATCAGTCCTTCCAATGAACACCCAGGACTAATCTCCTTTAGGATGGACTTGTTGGATCTCCTTGCAGTCCAAGGGACTCTCAAGAGTCTTCTCCAACACCACAGTTCAAAAGCATCAATTCTTCAGCACTCAGCTTTCTTCACAGTCCAACTCTCACATCCATACATGACCACTGAAAAAACTGTAGCCTTGACTAGACAGACCTTTGTTGGCAAAGTAATGTCTCTGCTTTTGAATATGCTATCTAGGTTGGTCATAACTTTCCTTCCAAGGAGTAAGTGTCTTTTAATTTCATGGCTTCAGTCACCGTCTGTAGTGTTTTTGGAGCCCCGAAAAATAAAGTCTGACACTGTTTCCACTGTTTCCCCTTCTATTTCACATGAAGTGATGGGACCAGATGCCATGATCTTTGTTTTCTGAATGTTGAGCTTTAAGCCAATTTTTTCACTCTCCTCTTTCACTTTCATCAAGAGGCTTTTTAGTTCTTCATCACTTTCTGCCATAATGGTGGTGTCATCTGCATGTCTGAGGTTATTGATATTTCTCCCGGCAATCTTGATTCCAGCTTGTGCTTCTTCCAGCCCAGCGTTTCTCATGATGTACTCTGCATATAAGTTAAATAAACAAGGTGACAATATGCAGCCTTGACGTACTCCTTTTCCTATTGGCAACCAGTCTGTTGTTCCATGTCTAGTTCTAACTGTTGCTTCTTGACCTGCATATAGGTTTCTCAAGAGACAGGTCAGGTGGTCTGGTATTCCCATCTTTCAGAATTTTCCACAGTTTTTTGTGATCCACATAGTCAAAGGCTTTGGCATAGTCAATAAAGCAGAAATAGGTATTTTCCTAGAACTCTCTTGCTTTTTCCATGATCCAGCAGATGTTGGCAATTTGATCTCTGTTTCCTCTCCCTTTTCTAAAACCAGCTTGAACATCTGGAAGTCCACGTATTATTGAAACCTGGCTTGGAGAATTTTTAGCATTACTTTACTAGCGTGTGAGATGAGTGCAATTGTATGGTAGTTTGAGCATTTTTTGTCATTGCCTTTCTTTGGGATTGGAATGAAGTCCTGTGGCCACTGCTGAGTTTTCCAAATTTGCTGGCATATTGATTGCAGCACTTTCACAGCATCATCTTTTAGCATTTGAAATAGCTCAACGGAAATTCCAGCACCTCCACTAGCTTCGTTCATAGTGATGCTTTCTAAGGCCCACTTGACTTCACTTTCTATTTGCTGGCATATTGCATGCAGCACTTTCACAGCATCATCTTTTAGGATTTGAAATAGCTCAACTGAAATTCCATCACCTCCCCTAGCTTTGTTCATAGTGATGCTTTCTAAGGCCCACTTGACTTCACTTCTAGGATGTCTGGCTCTAGATGAGTGATCATGCCATCGTGATTATCTGGTTATGAAAAGCTTTTTTGTATAGTTCTTCTTTGTATTCTTGCTACCTCTTCTTAATATTTTATGCTTCTGTTAGGTTCATACCATTTCTGTCCTTTATTGAGTCCATCATTGCATGAAATGTTCCCTTGTTTCTAATTTTCTTTAAGAGATCTCTAGTCTTTCCCATTCTATTGTTTTCCTCTATTTCTTTACACTGATCACTGAGAAAGGCTTTCTTATCTCTCCTTGCTATTCTTTGGAAGTCTGCATTCAAATGGGTGTATCTTTCCTTTTTCCTTTTGCTTTTCACTTCTCTTCTTTTCTCAGCTATTTGTAAGGCCTCCTTAGATAGCCATTTTGCTTTTTTTGCTTTGAGTACTTTTTGCATTGATCCTTGTACAGGAGACAGGGATCAAGACCATCCCCATGAAAAAAGGCTATTCAGGTATCATTTAAATCAAATCCCCAGTAGGTATACAGTGGATGTGATGAATAGACTCAACGGATCAGATCTTGTATACAGAGTCCCTGAAGAATCATGAAAGTGGTTTCTAATACTGTACAGAAGGTGGTGGCAAAAACCACCCAAAGAAAAAGAAAGGTGAGAAGGCAAATTGGTTGTCTGACAAATAGCTGAGAAAAGAAGAGAAATGAAAGGCAAAAGTGAAATCTAAAGATATACTTAACTGAATGCAGAGTTCCAAAGAATAGCAAGGAGAGATAAGACAGCCTTCTTAAATGAACAATGTAAAGAAGAGGAAAACAATAGAATGGGAAAGAATACAGATCTATTCAAGAAAATTGGAGCTACCAAGGGAACATTTCATGAAAAAGTGGGCACAATAAAGGAAAGAAACAGAAAGGACCTAACAGAAGTAGAAGAGACTAAGAAGAGGTGGCAAGAATACACAGAAAAACTATACAATAAAACTTTAATCACTGAGATAATTAGGATGGTGTGGTCACTCACCTAGAGCCATACATCCTGGAATGTGAAGTCAAGTGAGCCTTAGGAAATATTACTATGAACAAACTCAGTGGAGGTGATGTAATTCCAGCTGAGATATTTCAAATCCTAAAAGACATGGCTATTAAAGTATTTCATTCAATGGGCCAGCAAATTTGGAAAACCCAGCAGTGGCCACAGGGCTGGAAATGGTCAGTTTTTGTCCCAATGCCAAAGAAGGGAAATGCCAGAGAATGTTCAAACTAGAGCATAATTGTGTTTATTTCACATGCTAGCAAGGTAATGCTCAAAATTCTTCAGGCTAAGCTTCAACAGTACATGAACTGAGAACTTTCAAATGCTCAAGATGGATTTAGAAAAGGCAGAGAAAACAGAGATCAAATTGCCAACATCAGTTGGATCATCAAAAAAGCAAGAGAGTTCCAGGAAAACATCTACTTAGGCTTCATTGACTATGACCAAGTCATTGATTGTGTGGATCACAACAAACTGTGGAAAATTCTTGTTGTTGTTGTTCAGATGCTCAGTTGTGTCCAACTCTTGTGAACCCATGGACTGTAGCATGCCAAGCTTCCCTGTCCTTCATTATTTCCCAAACTCATTATTTGCTCAAACTCATGTCCATTGAGTTGGTGATGTCATCCAACCATCTTATCCTTTGTCACACGCTCCTCCGCCTGCCTTCAGTCTTTCTCAGCGTAAGGATCTTTGTCACTGAGTAAGCTCTTCACATCAGGTGACCAGGCGAAAGTACTGGAGCTTCAGCTTCAGTATCAGTCCTTCCAATGGATATTTAGTGTTGATTTCCTTTAAATCTGACTGGTTTGGTATCCTTGCTGTCCAAGGGATTCTCAAGAATCCTCCAGCACCACAGTTCCAAGGAATCAATTCTTTGGCTCTCAGCCTTTTTATTATCCAGCTCTCACATCCATGTATGACTACTGGAAAAAAACATAGCTTTGACAATACGTACCTTTGAAAGCAAAGTAATTTCTCTGCTTTTTAATACACTGTCTAGGTTGTCATTGCTTTTCTTCCAAGGAGCAAGCATCTTCTAATTTCATGGCAGCAGTCGAGAGTTCAGAGTGATTTTAGAGCCCTCCACAATAAAGTCTGTCACTGTTTCCATTGTTTCCCCATCTCTTTGCTGTGAAGTAATGAGACAAGATGCCATGATTTAGTTTTTTGAATGTTCAGTTTTAAGCCAGCTTTCTCACTCTCCTCTTTCACCTTCATCAAGAGGCCCTTTAGTTCCCCTTCACTCTGCCATAAGGGTAGTGTCATCTGCATACCTGCTGTTATTGGTATTTCTCCTGGCAAACTTGATTCCAGCTTGTGCTTCATCCAGGCTGGCATTTCACATGATGTACTCTTCATATAAGTTAAATAATCAGGAAAGCAACTATAGCCTTAATGTGCTCCTATCCCAATTTTGAACCAGTTCATTGTTCCATGTCTGGTTCTAACAGTTGCTTCTTGACCTGAAGACAGCTTTCACAGGTGGGAGCTAAGGTTTCTGGTATTCCCATCTCTTTAAAAATTTTCCACAATTTGCTGTAATCCTTATTGCTCAGTTGGTAAAGAATCTGCCTGCAATGCAGAAGACCTGGGTTTGATTCCTGGGTGGGGAAGATCCCCTGGAGAAGGAAATGGCAATCCTCTCCCATATTCTTGCCTGGAAAATCCCACAGACAGGGGAGCCTGGCAGGCTACAGTCCATGGGGTCACAAGAGTCAGATATGACTTAGCAACTAAACCACCACCACCACACCACACAGTCAAAGGCTTTAATATAGTCAATGGAGCAGAAGTAAATGTCTTTCTGGAATTCTCTAGCTTTTTCTATGATCCAACAGATATTGGCAATTTGATCTCTCATACCTCTGCCTTTTCTAAATCTACCTTGTACATCTGGAATTTCTCACTTCATATACTGTTGAACCCTAGCTTGAAAGATTTTCAGCATTACTTTGATAGCATGTGAAATGAGTGAAATTGTTCAGTAGTTTGAGCATTCTTTGGCATTGCCCTTCTTTGGGATTGGAATGAGAACTGACCTTTTCCAGTTCTGTGGCCACTGCCGAGTTTTCTAAATTGCTGGCATATTGAGTGCAGCACTTTCACAGCATCATCTTTGAGGATTTGAAATAGCTCAACTGGAATTCCATCACCTCTGCTAGCTTTGTTTGTAGTGATACTTCCTGTGGCCCCCTTGATCTCATACTCCAAGATGTCCTGCTCTAGGTGAGTGATCATACCATCATCATTATCCAGGTCATTGAGATCTTTTCTGGTATAGTTCTGTGTGTTCTTGCCACCTCTTCTTAGTATCTTCTGCTTCCTTTAGGTCCATACTATTTCTGTCCTTTATTGTGCCCATCTTTTCATGAGATGTCCCCTCAGTATCTCTAATTTTCTTGAAGAGCACTCTAGTGATTCCCGTTCTATTGTTTTCCTTTGTTTTTTTTTTTGCATTGTTCACTTAGGAAGCCTTTCTTATCTCTCCTTGCTATTCTTTGGGACTCCACATTCAAATAAGTATATCTTTCCTTTTCTCCTTTTCCTTTCACTTCTCTTCTTTTCTCAGCTCTTTGTAAGGCATCCTCAGGCAACCATTTTGTGTTTTTGCATTTCTTTTTCTTAGAGATGTTTTTGAACACTCCCTCCTGTACAATGCTGCAAACCTCTGTCCATAGTTCTTCAGACACTGTCTATCAGATCTAATCCCTTGAATCTATTTCTCACTTCTGCTGTATAATCATAAGGGATTTCATTTAGGTCATACCTGAATGCCTAGTGGTTTTCCCTATGTTTTTCTATTTAAGTCTGAATTTGGCAATAAGAAGTTCATGATCTGAGCCATAGTCAGCTCCTGATCTTTTTTTTGCTAACTGTATAAAACTTCTTCATCTTCGGCTACAAAAAATATAGTCAATCTTATCTTGGTATTGACTATCTGGTGATGTCCATGTGTAGAGTCTTCTCTTGTGTTGTTGGAAGAGAGTGTTTGCTCTCACCAGGGCATTCTTTTGGCAAAACTCTGTTAACCTTTGCCCTGCTTCTTTTTGTACTCCAAGGCCAAACTTTCCTGTTACTTATGTGTCTCTTGACTTCCTACTTTTGCATTCCAATCACCTATGATGAAAAGAATATCTTTTTCTGATGTTAGTTCTAGAAGGTCTTGTATGTTTTCATAGAACCATTCAACTTCAGCTTCTTCAGCACTGATGGTTGGGGCATAGACTTGGATTACTATGATAATGAATGGTTTGCCTTGGAAACAGAGATCATTCTGTCATTTTTGAGACAGAACTCTTGTACTGCATTTCAGACTCTTTACCGCATAGGACTCTACTTTCACCACCAGACACATCCTCAGATGGGAATTGTTTCTGTTTTGGCTCAGCCTCTTCATTCCTTCTGGAGATTATTTCTCTGCTCTTCTCCAGTAACATATTGGATATCTACCTGAGGGGATTCATCTTTTAGTGTCATATCTTTTTGCCTTTTTGTACTGTTCATGGAGTTCTCAAGGCAAGAATGCTGAAGTGGCTTGCCATTCCCTCCTCCAGTGGAACACGTTTTAGCAGAACTCTTCACCATGACCCATCTATCTTGGCCTTACATGGCATGGCTCATAGTTTCATTGAGTTAGAGGCTTGATCCATGTGATCAATTTGTTTAGTTTTCTGTGATTGTAGTTTTCATTCTGTCTGCTCTCTCATGGGTGAGAATAAGAGGCTAGTGTAGGCTTCCTAATGGAAGGGATGAGCTATGGATCTACTTTTGGTGGGCAAGGCCATGCTGAGTGAGTCTTTTTTTTTTTTTTTAAAGAAGTATTATTATTATTATTTTTTACTTTACAACATTGTATTGGTTTTCCCATACATCAACATGAATCTGCCATGGGTGTACACATGTTCCCCATCCTAAAAACCAGCTCCCCCCCAACCTCCCTCCCCATACCATCCCTCTGGGTCATCCCAGTGCACCAGCCCCAAGCATCTTGTATCCTGCATTGAACCTGGACTGGCGACTCATTACTTATATGATATTACACATGTTTCAATGCCATTCTCCCAAATCATCCCACCCTCCCCCTCTCCCACAGAGTCCAAAAGACTGTTTTATACATCTGTGTCTCTTTTGCTGTCTTGCATTAATCCAGTTTTTGGCTTATGGGTGGGGCAGTGTGGTAATGGCACTAATGGACAACTCTTTCAAAGGATTTATGCGAGGATGCTGGGTGTCTCAGGACTATTGTAGTCAATGCCCTTGACCATGTGGCAGGCCACTGTGGACCCACACCTCCACCAGCGGCTCTCAAGCACACACAGACAAGTCTGGCTCAATATTTTGTGGGGTCACTGCTCCTTTTTCCTGGGTCCTGTTGCATATAAGGGTTTGTTTGTGCCTCCAAGAGTCTCTGTTTACCCAGTCCTGTGGAAGTTCTGTAATCAGATTCTGCTGACTTTCAAAGTCAGATTCCCCGGTGATTCTCAGTCTCTTTGCTGAATCCCCAGGTTGGGAAGTAGGTTTTGGGGCCTAGAACTTTTGCAGCAGTCTGAGAATTTCTTTGGTATATTGTTCTCCAGTTTGTGAATTGCCTGCCCAGAGGCTCTATAGTGGAGCTAATGACGATCTCCTTCACAAAGCCTTATGGTACACACTGCACCTTCCAGGACTGATGCTGCCAGAGCCTCTGTCTCTTAAAGAGACAGGAAAATTCTTAAGGAGATACGAATACCAGGCCACCTTACTTGTCTCCTTAGAAACCTGCGTGCATGTCAAGAAGCAACAGTTAGTACCAGACATGGAACAATGGACTGGTTCCAATTTGGGAAAGGAGTATGTCAAGCCTGTATATTGTCACCCTGCTTATAAAACTTATATGCAGATTACATCATGCAGAATGCAGGGCTGGATGAAGCACAAGCTAGAATCAAGATTGCCTGGATAAATATCAATAACCTCAGATATGCAGATGACACCACCCTTATGGCAGAAAGTGAAGAGGAACTAAAGAGCCTCTTGATGAAAGTGAAAGAGTAGAATGAAAAAGCTGGTTTATAACTCAACATTCAAAAAGCTAAGATCATGGCATCTGGCCCCATTGCTTCATAGCAAATAGATGGGGAAACAATGGAAAGAGTGACAGTCTTTATTTTCTTGGGCTCCAAAATCACTGTGGATGGTGACTACCGTCATGAAATTAAAAGACACTTGCTCCTTGAAAGAAAAGCAATAACAAATCTAGGCAGTGTATTAAAAAGCAGAGACATCACTTTGTTGACAAAGGTCTTTGTGCTCAAAGCTATAGTTTTTCCAGTAGTCATGTATGGATGTGAGAGTGGGACAATAAGAAGGGTGAGTGCCAAAGAACTGACTCCTTGGGACTGTGGTACTAAAGGAGACTCTTGAGACTTCCTTGGACTGCAAGGAAATCAATCCAGTCAATCGTAAAGGAAATCAACCCTGAATATTCATTTGAAGGACTGATGCTGAAGCTGAAGCTCCAATACTCAGGCCACCTCATGTGAAGAGGCAATTCACTGGAAAGACACTGATGATGGAAAAGATTGAAGGTAGGAGGAGAAAGGGATGATAGAGGATGAGATAGTTGAATGGCATCAGTGATGCAATGGGCATAAGTTTGAGCAAACTATGGAAAATAGTGAAGGACAGAGAAACCTGGCATACTGCAGTACATGGGGTTGCAAGGAGTTGGACACCACTGAGCAACTGAACAGCAAAAACAACGAGACTCTTGAGACTTCCTAGGACAATGGGGAGATCAAAGCAGTCAATCTTAAAAGAAATAATCCCTGAATATTCATTGGAAGGACTGATGCTGAAGCAGAAGCTCCAATACTTTGGCCACTTGATGAAAAGTGCCAACCCACTGGAAGAAACCCTGATACTGGAAAATATCGAAGATACTAGGAGAAGGTAGTGACAGAGGATGAGAAGGTTGAATGACATTATAGACTTGATGGATATGAATTTGAGCAAACTCTGTGAGATAGTGAAGGGAAACCTGACATGCTGAAGTCCATGGGGTTGCAGAGTTGAACAGGGCATAGTAACTGAACAAAACAACATCCGCATCTCCCTCAGTATGCTGTAAGTTCCTTGTGGGAGTTGGAAGCAATATTCATTTCTAGTAAATAATACAGTGCTTATCATATGGCTCTGTATTATCATATGGCTGGGCTTCCCTGGTGGCTCAGAGGATAAAGTGTGTGCCTGCAATGCAGGAGACCTGGGTTCGATCCCTGGGTTGGGAAGATCCCCTTGAGAAGGAAATGGCAACCCACTCCAGTATTCTTGCTTGGAGAATCCCATGGACAGAGGAGCCTGGCGGGCTACAGTCCACGGGGTCGCAAGGAGTTGGACACAACTGAGTGACTTCACTTTATCATATGGCTGGCATGTTACAAACATTTTTTCTGAGTACCCTAAAAATTAATGTAACATAGAATCTCTAGATCAAAACTTAAGGAGTTTAATGATCGAGAGTGCTGTAATTCTTTTCCTACATTATTTCATTTAGACTATGATGTTTTTGGTTTTGCATAGGCTTATGATCTCACTGATGACAAGCCTTAGTTGGAGATAAATGTCTATAGACAGGAACTGATGCTGTTCCATTTTGGCACAAACAAAAATTGTAACTTGAAGTTAATAAGTGATAAGGTTTAAGAGTTAGTTAATAAGTCAAATTAGAATAAAGGGGTTTTTAAAGTATTCATAATTCATTGAGATGACATTCATTTTACTTCTTTTCTAATTATCTACAATAGATTATGGCCCCAAACTGAAAGATACAAGTAAACAATTCTTTATTATTAAAAAGTTCAAATCATTTCATCTGCATTTAAAAAAATAGTGTTACTCTGAAAATATTTCTTTGTCAGTGGCAGGAAACTCTACTGTTCTGTTTTTATTTAACCATCTGTCTTGTTTTACATTTTCAAATTATTCAGACTGGAAAACATAAGGTGTTATTTGTTAAATAGCATCCACCTGATGATTCTGATTTTCTTCAGCTATAAAGTGTCACCCAAGATGGTGTCACCATAACATATTTAGATGCTGTCACCACATCCTTCCAAAGCATATATCAAATACTATAAATGTTCATTTTCTATTCTTACTCTTTATCCTGTTCCCTTTTATCACCTTCTTGTCAAGTTTCCATGGGAATGCTAATGGAAAAAAAAAAGTAATGATAAATTTTCTAAGTGTACCAGTTTACTAATATTTTCACTGTGGGGTTTAATGCTGAGAGAGTTTTTACCTCATCACAGATATGGATGTACATTCTTTAACAGGAATAAGATGGCATATTCCATATGAGATTTAAATTTTTTCCCTTTATTATGCAACTGAATTATTTAACCTAGCTTTTATGTGAAACTATTTGATTGTAACCATTTATACATTTATGAAATGATATATACTTTCACTGATCTCAGTAGTTTTGATTGTTTGATTCCACTCTAATGTTAGGAAAGTGTTAGTCACTCAATCGTGTCTGACTCTTTGTGATCACACGGCCTGTAGCCCATTAGGCTCCTCTGTCCACGGAATTCTCCAGGCAAGAATATTGAAGTGGGTTGCCATTTCCTTCTCCAGGGGATCTTCCCAACCCAGGGACTAAACCTGGGTCTCCTGCATTGCAGACAAATTCTTTATCATCTGAGCCACTAAAAGCAAAGTAACAAATAAGGAAAACCTTGGGAATTTTCTTATGACGAAGTAGTAGTGGTGTGACAGTTATAAGCACAAGCGATTAATTTTAGAAAAATTTAATCTCGCTAACACTGCTCTTCTAATATTGCAAATTATCCATATCTACAAAGTAAAATTCATTAGAAGTCAAAACAAAAAACAAGATGGCATTACGAGTCTGTGAAATAATGCTTGTTTTTAAACTACTTTGTTGCTTCTGTTTTCTCCTCTACTAACCTTCCAAAGGGAAAGATCGGTGGTTATCCATAAATGAAAACCATATAAAATTACATCTCATAAGTCTAACTTCCCATGAAAAACCAAAAACAAAAAAAACCCAAAAAGTAATGACAAAGGCAGATCAAAAAATCCTCATTTAATGAAGTATCTAAGAGAAATTTAAAAAATAATATTGTAGGTTAACTAATAAAGGCAGATCACCTATTTTCCCACATTTTTACTTGTATGAAGAGTCTATTTTTGACAATTAAAAATAAAAAATATTTGTCACTTGGAGCTTTCCTGGTGGCTCAGATGGTAAAGAATCTGCCTACAATGCAGGAGATCATTATTTTGCTTTATAAAACAAATATCTTATTAAAATTGCCAGAAGCAGAATTCATTTGAATCTTTAGTTAAACAACAGCAGAACCCACTTGCTTTCCAATCAAGCCTCAGACATTTTCTGGTTGAAATATCAAAGATTTTACCTGAGTCTGCCACCACCAACTGGAACACAACAGAGACAATAGAGGTTAATGAGCTCCTTGTGGAGAAAGAGGGTTTAAATCCAGTTAAGGGCTTTCCTTGTGGCTCAGCTGGTAAAGAATCCACGTGCAATGCGGGAGACTGGGGTTCAATCCCTGGGTTGGGAAGATCCCCTGGAGAAGCGAAAGGCTACCCACTCCAGTATTCTGGCCTGGAGAATTCCATGGACTGTACAGTTACATGGGGTCACAGAGTCAGACATGACTGAGCGACTTTCAAACTTCACACAAGGGACTTCCCAGGTGGTGACAATGTTAAAGAATCAGCCAGCATAGGAGATGCAAGAGACAAGGATCCAATCTCTAGGTTGGGGAAGATCCTCTGGAGAAGGGAATGGCAATCCACTCCAGTATTCTTGGAGAATCCCATGGACAGAGAAGCCTGGTGGGCTCTAGTTCATGGGGTTGCAAAGATTCAGACGCGACTGGGTGACTGAGCACAGCATGAACACGTGCACATACGCAAGAGTTTCCTATACTGTGTTCCAAAAAATCCTAATTTCCTAGACTTTTAGCTTTAGCATCAGTTCTTCCAATGAATATTCAGGGTTGATTTCCTTTGAGATTGACTAGCTTGATCTCCTTGCTGTCCAAGAGACTCTCAGGAGTCTTCTCCAGCACCACAGTTCAAAGGCATCAATTGTTTGGTGCTCTGCCTTCTTTTTGGTCTAGCTCTCACAACCTTACGTGACCACTGAAAAGACCATAGACTAGATTATATGGACAAAGGCAGTGTAATATCTCTGCTTTTCAATACACTGTCTAGGTTTGTCACAGCTTTCCTGTCAAGAAGCAATCATCTTCTGATTTCATGGCTTCAGTCACCATCTGCTGTGATTTTAGAGTCCAAGAAGAGGAAATCTATCACTACTTCCACCTTTTCCCATTCTATTTGCCATGAAGTAATAAAGTCAGACTTTATATTTTTGGGCTCCAAAATCACTGCAGATGGTGACTGCGTCCCTGAAATTAAAAGATACTTACTCCTTGGAAGGAAAGTTATGACCAACCTAGACAGCATATTCAAAAGCAGAGATATTACTTTATCAACAAAGGTCCGTCTAGTCAAGGCTATGGCTTTTCCAGTGGTCATGTATGGATGTGACAGTTGGACTGTGAAGAAAACTGAGCACTGAAGAATTGATGCTTTTGAACTGTGGTGTTGGAGAAGACTCTTGAGAGTCCCTTGGACTGAAAGGAGATCCAACCAGTTCATCCTAAAGGAAACCAGTCCTGGGTGTTCATTGGAAGGACTGATGCTGAGGCTGAAACTCTAATACTTTGGCCACCTCATGAGAAGAGCTGACTCATTGGAAAAGACCCTGATGCTGGGAGGGATTGGGGGCAGGAGGAGAAGGGGATGACAGAGGATGAGATGGCTGGATGAAATCACCAACTCTATGGACATGAGTTTGAGTGAACTCTGGGAGTTGGTGATGGACAGGGAGGCCTGGCGTACTGCAATTTATGGGGTTGCAAAGAGTCGGACACAACTGAGCGACTGAACTGAACTGAACTGAATAGAGCCAGATGCCACAATCTTAACTTTTTTAATATTTAGTTTTAAGCTGGCTTTTTCACTCTCCTCTTCACCCTCATTGAGAGGCTCTTTAGTTCCTCTTTGCTTTCTGCCATTAGAGTGGAATCATCCACATATCTGAGGTTATTGATATTTCTCCTACCTATCTTGATTCCAGTTTGTAACTCATCTGGTCCTCCTTTCTCATGATGTGCTCAGCATATAGGATAAATAAACAGGGTGACAACAGACAGCCCTGTCATACTCCTTTCTCAGTCCTGAATCAATCAGTTGTTCCATACGTGGTTCTAACTCTTAGAACAATAACTGATTAGAACCCAGTTAGAGATGTCATTTAGGAAAGTTTTAAAATCAACAACAACATTTAAGCTGGTGATATGGATTTGAGAACCATTAACCTATTTGTAATTATGAACTATACAGGAAATTATTAGATATTGGGGTGGGGAGACCAGAGTATAAAAAGAGAAGGATCTGAGACTACAATGCTGGAGAGTATCAATGTTTAAGAAACATACAAAAAGATTTCAAAGGCAACATGAAAAGGCATGAATCAGGTTTGTAGAGGAAAACAATAAATATTATGAAAAGATCATTTTTAATAATAAATAATTTTTAATAATAAATAATAATATTGCATTCTAGGTAACAGTTTGATATATGTTGACATAGAGGAGTCAAATGACAAAAAGAATGCAGGCATATATTTAAAAAAGGAGTTACTGAATTATTAGAATGTTGCACATTTGCACATGATTTTTCTAGAATCATTCCTAATTTATTAGAGCAAATCAAAATTAAATAGTGTTTTCTTGTCTACACCACTTTTGTATGCATGTGTGTATAAAATATGCTTGTGAATGCATTAAATTATCTTTAATCAATTTATACAGAAGTCTGAGTCTATTATAATCAGAGTCAATTATTATGCTATGGTAGTTAGTAGTAGCAAAGTGTGTTTATAAAATATTAAAAAGGCTCCCAGGGACTTATACTATATTCATTAATTTTTTAAACTTATAATTATGAGGAAGTTTATACATTTGTAAAGTACACAGAATAGCATAACAAATGTGTATGAACTCATCATAAAGTGTCAACAATTATTAAGTCATTTTATGTGCAACATTTTATAATAAACATTTATAATAAGAATTCTATTTAAGAAAATGAGCCACCACATTATTATGGTTCCTAAAAAAATGAGATTTTTAAAACAATTCAACACTAATAGGATATGTGACACGAAATCTCAGATATCTCAACATTTTTGACCTATGGTTCCATTTAGTATCTTCAAATATTCAGTGTTCAAACTTAAATGCTTCATAAGTGTGTGCATGTGTGGTTTTTATTCAGTATGTATATTTTTTAATGGCTTAGAATTGTTTTAATCAGGATCTCATAAACTTTAAATGTTACAATAGATTAATATATCTCTGAAATTTATTTTATTCTATAGAGCTCTCCTCGATAATTTTTGTTCCCCTTGAACATTTTGTTGAAGAAATTGGGTGATGTTGTTCATAGGGTCCTTAAAATCTGAAAAAGTTTAACTACATCTTCATGCTTTCATTTAACTCAATCTTATATCTCCATATTTCATTTATAATTTATGTTTTCATAAATATTTTGTATAAAAATTTATTTCATATTTTTTCCTATTGGCTTTTTTTTTCAATTTTTGTTTAAGAATAACTCTGCATGTGTGTGTATTTGTGCTCAGTCATGTGCAATTCTTTGCAACCCTATGGACTGTAGCCCAACAATTCTAGGTGGTGGTAATTAATTAGGAGCTACGTAGTAATTGATTGGGTCTGTTTTTGAGATAGTTGGCACTCTTCATCCTCAGGTTCTACATGTGTGGACTCAATGAAACATGCATGGAAAATATTTGAAAAACAATTCTAGAAAGTCCCAAAAAAGGAAAACTTGAATTTGCTGTGCACAAGCAACAATTTCCATAGCATTTACACTATATTTACAACTATTTACATAGCATTTACATTGCGATGAGTAATTTCAATATTATTTTAAGTGTATACAAGGATGTGTGTAAGCTATATGCAAATATTACACCATTTTATACAAGGGACCTGAGCGTTCATGGTTTTTGGTATCTGCAAGGGTCCTAGAACAAATCCCCCTTGGATACCAATGGACAATTTTATTAACAGACACCGATATCATTATATCTATTCTTGCATTAAGTATTACAGAATGATCACATTGTTATTTTATATCTCCTCCTTATTGAAAAATTAGAATCAGTTCAGTTCAGTTCAGTTCAGTAGCTCAGTCGTGTCCGACTCTTTGCGACCCCATGAATCGCAGCACACCAGGCCTCCCTGTCCATCACCATCTCCCGGAGTACACTCAGACTCACGTCCATCGAGTCCGTGATGCCATCCAGCCATCTCATCCTCTGTCGTCCCCTTCTCCTCCTGCCCCCAATCCTTCACAGCATCAGAGTCTTTTGCAATGAGTCAACTCTGCACATGAGGTGGCCTAAGTACTGCAGTTTCAGCTTTAGCATCATTCCTTCCAAAGAAATCCCAGGGCTGATCGCCTTCAGAATGGACTGGTTGGATCTCCTTACAGTCCAAGGGACTCAAGAGTCTTCTCCAACACCACAGTTCAAAAGCATCAATTCTTTGGCGCTCAGCTTTCTTCACAGTCCAACTCTCACATCCATACATGACCACAGGAAAAACCATAGCCTTGACTAGACGGACCTTAGTCAGCAAAGTAATGTCTCTGCTTTTGAATATACTATCTAGATTGGTCATAACTTTTCTTCCAAGGAGTAAGCGTCTTTTAATTTCATGGCTGCAGTCACCATCTGCAGTGATATTGGAGACGAGAAAAATAAAGTCTCACACTGTTTCTACTGTTTCCCTATCTATTTGCCATGAAGTGATGGGACCAGATGCCATGATCTTTGTTTTCTGAATGTTGAGCTTTAAGCCAGCTTTTTCACTCTCCTCTTTCACTTTCACTTTTAGTTCTATAAAAAGAAACTTTTTCTTGTTAATAATTTGGTTACTCTAAGCACAAATTATAGAGGGAGCAGCAGGATAAATAATGTATCTTCCAGTGTACTTATCAGATCTTTATAATCAGCTTTTTCTTTAAACAGTTTCAGATTTACAAAAAATTTGTGAAAATAGTATAGAGATTTCCCTTAATTGAGCCCAAACACAATTTTGCTTTTTATTGATTTTAAACTTTACCATATTAGTTATAATTGATAAACCAATACTGATACGTTCTTATTAACTAAATTGTTTACTTTATTATTCAGATATCCTCACTTTTTACTCAGTATCCTCTCTGTTTCAGAATCCTATCCCAGATACATCAAATTTAATCACCATGTCTTTAGGTTAGACTTGCTTGTGACAATTTCTTGGAAGGTGCTTTTGTTATCGAATACCTTGACAGTTTTGAAGTGTACTGATCGAGTATTTTCTAGAATGCTTGTCATGGTTAGACTGGGCTTATGGGTTTTTGAAAGATAGACCACAGAGGTAGAGTACCTTTTTATCACATCATATCGATGGCACATACTTTCAACATGACTTATCACAGTTGATGTTGACATTGATCACCTTGCTGTGGTAGTATTTGTCAAGTTCCTTTACTGTAAAGATGTTCTTTTTATTTCCCCTTTACAGTACTCTGAGAAATAAATGACACTATTCAGTCCATATTTGGAGTGTGGAGTCATTCTCAACATCCTTCAGGGTTGAATATTTGCATAAGTTATTTGGAATTTTTTGGCAAAAGTTTTAGCTCTTCTCCCAAATTATTTACTTATTTATTTATTTAATCACTTCTTTAAATCAGTGTGGATTCATTGATATTTATTATTTGGATTATGATTCAGTACTTCCTTCTTTCTTTATGCAAATTATTTTAGTTTTGGCTTTTGAGGACTCTTTTACTTTGCTGCTATGTCCCTTTAATATGCTCCATCAAAGGAAGTGCTTTTGCACTTCTCTCCTTTCTGGCATTATAAGATGTTGAGGCTCATTTTATATTTGCCCTGCTCTAGTTCTTAAATCTGTCATTTGTCTGAGGGGCCTGGGATTCTTTTATTAAAAAGTGGTAATAGAAACAAAGTTCTGCATACTAGTTATGTTCATTGTTTATGTTAGCCTAAATAAGAGTTCATGTGGATGTCTCTAACTCTAATCCATTGCCACATGGTTCATTTTTACCTCCTTCCCTACTCCTGTAAACTTCCAGTCTAGTAGTGAGAACTTGGTTCTCAACATCTGCCACACATTTACTTAATTATGTGATTCTAAAATACTTATGCATAGTAGTATCAGAATTGTTAACCTAAACTCACTTTAGCAACTAGATCATAGTACTTATATACAGTCTTTACTCTTATTTTTTCAGACACTATTTATTTCTAAAATAACTTGGATCAGCACCTCTCTCCCCACCTGCCACTGTTAGTGAGGTTGTTTCATTTGTTTATAACAAAGTTAGATTGCAGCATTACAGTCTGTATTCCATCTAAAGTTAGATATTTCCCTAACTCTTACTTCTGTTGACACTGTTGCAGATGACATGATCCTATACACAGAAAATCCTAATGATGCTACCAGAAAACTAATAGAGCTATCAGTGAAAAGAATAAAGTTGTAACATACAAATTAATACACAGACATCTCTTGCATTTCCATACACTAAGAATGAAAGATCAGAAAGAGAAATTAAGGAAACTATTCCACTGACCATTGCATCAACAAGAGTAAAATACCTCGGAACGAACCTACCTAAGGAAACCAAAGATCTGTTCTCCAAAAATTATGACACTGATGAGAGAAATAAAAGATGACACTAACATGTGGAAATATACACCATATTCTAGGATGGAAGGAATCAATATTGTCAAAATGACTATACAAGATAATCTACAGATTCAATGAAATCCATATCAAATCACCAATGGTATTTTCCACAAAACTAGAACAGAAAAATATTTATAATTTGTATGGAGACACACAAAAAACCAAAGAGCAAAAGAATCTTGATAAAGAAGAACAGAGCTGGAGGAATCATTCTCCCTGATGTAAGACTATAATGCAAATATACAGTGATCAAAAACTGCATTATACTGGCACAAAAACAAAAATATAGATTAATGAAACAAGATAGAAGCCCAGAAATAAATCCATGCACCTATGGTCTATTAATCTATGACAAAAGAAGTAAGAATATATGAAGTAAAAGGCAGTCTCTTCAATAAGTGGTTCTAGGAAAACTGGACAACTACATGGAAAAGAATAAAATTATGATATTTTCATAAAACCATTAAAAATAAATAAACTCAAAATGGATTAAAGACCTAAATGTTGAGACACTCTTAGAGGAAAATAGGCAAAACACTTTTTGACCTAAATTACAGAAATATTCTTTTTGACCCACCTCCTAGAGTAATGAAAATAAAAACAAAAATAAACACTGGAAACTTAAAAGTTGAAAGCTTCTGCACAGCAAGGAAACAATTAAAAAAATCAGAAAAAGACAAATACACGGAGTGGGAAAAAATATTTGCCAAAGAAGCAAAGAAGCAACAAGCAAAGGATTAATCTCCAAAATATACAAACAGCCCTCACAGTTCTGTAAAAAAAAAAGAAAGAAAGAAAGAAGAAACAACAACAAATAAAACAATTAAAAAAAAGGACAAAAGATCTAAATCAACATTTCTCTAAAGAAGACATACAGATTGCCAAAAAACATTTGAGAAGATACTCAACATCACTAATTATCAGAGAATGCAAAGCAAAACTACAATGAGGTATCACCTCACATCAGGCTGAATGGCCATCATCAAAAAGTCCACAAATAATAAATGCTGTATAGGATGTGGAGAAAAGGGAAACTTCCCACACTGTGGTGGGAATGTAAATTGATGCAGCCACTGTGGAGAACAGGGTGGAGATTCCTTGAAAAACTAAAAATAGAGCTATCATATGATCCAGTAATCCCACCCAGAGGCATATATCCAGAGAAAACCATAATCTAAAAAAGATATGTGCATCCTAGTGTTCACTGCAGCTCTATTTGCAAGAACCAAGAAATTTAAGCAGCCTAAATATCCACTGAGAGATGAATGGAGAAAGAAAATGTGGTACACATATACAATGGAATATTATTCACCCATAAAAAGAATAAAATAATGGCATTGGTAGCAACATGGATAGACCTAGAGATTTTCATACTAAGTGAAGTAAGTCAGGCAAAGAAAAGTATGATATATAATCACACCTGAGGAATCTAACTTAAAAAAAAATACAAATGAACTTATTTGCAAAATAGAAACAGACTTACAGATTTTGAAAACAAACTTCTGGTTACCAAAGGAGTGACTTGGTGGGAAGGGAAAAATCAGGAGCTTGGAATGAACATACACACATTACTATATATAAGATATATAACCAACATGTATAGCACAAGGAATTCTGTTCAATATTCTGTGGTAATCTATTAGAGAAAATAATCTAAAATGGATTGTAAAGTAATTATCTTCCAGTTAAAAATAAAATTTAAAAAGAACCTAAAAAAGAATGAATATATGTATATGTGTATATAGGCTTCTCAGGTGGCTCAGCAGTAAACAATCTACCTGCCAGTGCAGGAGGCACAAGGGACACAAGTTCAATCCCTGGGTCAGGAAGATCCTGGAGAAGCAAATGGCAACCCATTCCGGTATTCTTGCCTGGGAAATCTCATGGACAGAAGAGCCTGGCAGGCTTCAGTCCTGGGGCTGTAAAAGAGCTGAACACAACTTAGCAACTAAAGAGTGTCATATATCTACCACTACAGTGTCGTGAAAGATAATCTCCACACCCTAAAATTTCTCTTGTGCCTCACCTATTCAACCTTCACTCTCCTATCCCTAAATCCCATGTTAAACACTATCTTTTTATTCTCAATATAGATTTTGCTTTTTCCAGAATATCATATAATTGAGATCATAGAGTGGGTAATTTCTCAGATTGGCTTCTTTTAGTTAGCAATGAATCATTAGATTTACTCATGCCTTTTCATGATTAGACAATTCATTTTTATTTTTTGTTTTTCATTGAATACCTCAGTTTATCCACTTAACCATTGAAGGGCATCGTTTGCTGACAGTTGATGAGGAATAAAAATAAAGATGCTATAAAAATTTTTGTGCATATTTTTGTGTCGATACAAGTTTTCAAATTGGTTGGATAAATACTTAGAAAGATTGCACGTTGACTATGTTTAGCTTTGTAATAAATTGTACAAATATCAAAAGTGGCTTACCACTATTATCAGTGAAAGAAATTTCTTGTTCTATATCCTCACCAGCTATTGATATCATCCTCTTTTTTTTTTTTTACTTTAAACATTCTAATTGGTGTGTAGTGACATCCCATTCTTTTATTTGCAATTCCCTAATGATAAATACCATTGAGAATTTCTTCATATGCTTATTAGCCATTCATATTTTTTATTTGGTGAATTATCTCTGTCTTTTGTCCATATTTTAATATCTTAATTGAGTTGTATTTTTTATGGTTTAGCTTTATTTTTGAGGGATCTTTGTGTGTTTTAGATACAATTACTTTATCAGAAATGTGTTTTGTTGCAAATACCTTCTTATAGACTATGGCTAGTTATTATATTTTCAATGGTGTTTTTCTCACAGAGGAAGTCTTTAATTTGAGTAATGTTCAATTCATTGAAAAACTTTTCTGTATTCAAAAACTCATTGCTAAACCTATGGCCATCTAGATCTTTTCTGTGTTTCCTTCTAGCAATTTACAGTTTTGTGTTTTACAATTTTCGCTTTATAATCCATTTTGACTTAATTTTGGGGAAAAGTCTATGTTTTGTGTCTTGTTTAATTCTTTTTAACATATGAATGTCCCACTGGTCTAGTATCATTTGCTGAAAAGATCATCCTTTCTACACTGAATTGCTTTGAGTCTTTACCAAAGACCAGTTGACTGTATTCTTGTGGGTCTATTCTGGGGCTCTGTATTTTGTTCCTCTGATATACTGTGCTGATTCTTTCATAAACGACACACTATCTTGACTGTTGCAGTTTTCTAGTAAAATTTTGAAATGCAGTTGTTAGTGAGTTCTCCAGCTTTTCTTATTCAGTATTGTGTTAGATTTTCTAGGTCTTTTAGAGGAAAAGCTTGAGTGATGGATTGAGAGTGAGAGTGAAATACTATGTAAATTAGCAAAAGGTGCAAAGTGACCTAGGAATAATCTATACAAGCTCTACACTTTCAAACATGATTCTGAGAGGACTTAGTTGACATCATGGTAATTGGGTAGGTAAAGAAATTATTTATACCTGTAACTTAATTTGATCAGAACTTTACCATCATGACTTCATTGAAATTAAGAGAAGAATACCCTTGTACTTCTGATGTCTACCTGTAATTTTGGAAAATTGCTTTGAATACTGTGTCAGAGAGAGGAGTATATAAGAAAAGTTAGAACTCATGAAACCAGAAGTTTAAACTTTAAAGGGAAGTAAATCTTATACTTTAATATAATAACAAGAGACTATTCCTCACAAAGGTGCAAAGAAAAAAAAATTTAGAAAATGCATTTTTTTTTCCCCTGAGGAGGGTTAATACCAAAAGTATTTTTAGAAACCAGTCCGACATAGACACAGATCAAACCAAAGCGCATCTAAACCCCTGGACTGCCTCAGTGGTTCATACTTGCTGCACCTCAGGACTAGCTCTCGCTCTCTTTTTTTTCCATCACAGATGAGAGTGGGAGAGTCTAATTCCCTTCCAACTAATCAGAGTGATGTTACTAGTAAATCAATTGTCTTTAAGTGCCAAACTAAATAAACCCTCTCTTGTAATCTGATCTTACATATCCCTGATCTTTGAAATGATTTTTCTAAGTACCTTAAGTTTAGTTTTTCAGAAAGTGGAACTGATGGATACATTTTGTGTTCACTGAGTTTCTTTTCACTAGCTAAGAACTAAAAAGGAATTTCTGTTAAAGGGAAAAAAATGATTTATTTTACATGATGTGACGGTTTCATCCATCATAAAATTAGCTTGCAGTAATTCAGCTCTTAAAAGGGTCTCTTAAAAGAATCTTGGTAAGTTGACAAGACTATTTTTATAGTTTTGTTTCTTTGAGAAATACGCTGATTCCTTAGTTTCTTTTCTAAAACACTTGGGCAATTTGAAAAGAGCAAAACACATAAACATGAATTCAACTTGTATGAGATGAATCATACACTAATCCCCAGTGGATAAAATGAGGCTTTGAGTTGTAAAAATTTTAGCTGATACCAAATATAAATCTCAATTTCTGATAGTGTTATTTCAAGTACAGTATGGCATCAATAAGGAAACATTTTTAGTCAGATCAGGAATATAACCTCACTTATAAACAAATCAGAATCTATTAAGCATTTATAATATGCAAATTACTGCCATAGATGTGACAAGATGCTATGGAGATTACACTGAAAGAATGCCCTTAGAAATCTCATAAAGTCAAATTTATGCAGATATAGACATTTTGCTTGCAATAAATGTTGTGCAACATTTACTGGGGAAAAACGATTTCTGAAATTTTAATATCATTAATTACAAACAAACCAAATTAAGAACAACTGGATCAATAAAAGCAGGTCTGTATGTCTGAAGAGTTTTTCCATTTCCTTTCGATACTCTGATGTGCTGCATAATAAATTTAGGGATGAGACTGTTAGAAAGGAAGCCAACGTGAAATTGCATATTTAAATATTTTGGACACTATTGAAAAACTATGGTGTGATTTTTTAAAAAAAGCAAAATATTAAACAAACAACTTTCCTTGAGGAACAAAGTTGAGCAGAAGGTGGCCAGAGAATTCCTTCTAGTAATGCAGTTTTTTAGAACTCCAAATAAATAAAACCTCAAAACCTCAAAATTTGAGAACAAAACCTCAGAATAAAGCTGACTAGCATTATGCAAAGCACAGAATTAAGAATAAAACAAAACCCCAAATCTTCTATATTAAAAAGTCTACATATCCAGCAAAAATATACATTAAGGAATTAAGTAAAAAAAAAAAAAAACTGATTATGTGATTAATCACCCAAATATATCAACTCAGTAATTTTAATGCAATAATGTTACAGTTCAGTGTATTAGGAATCTATCTGGCTATGATTTGTTAACTCTCCCTGGTAATCTCTACTTTTAAAAAATGGATTTAGACAGTTTTTCTTCTTATCTGATTAATATCTCATAAATACAAATAAAATACATTTTTCTTTCCCTGGCTGCCTCTTTGTGAGAGTTCTGATGGAAGAAAAGAAGACATTGGACATGCAGGAATTCTGTATGGAATTAAAGTAAAACAATATGTAGACTGAATATAAGGGAAGGCATCATTATTTTTACTGATTACAGTAAAAGAGCTTCTTTTCTCTTGAAGATCATTTTGGAAATTCAGAAACCAGCATAGATTCCATTATGATAACTTTCCCTGTTTAGTAGCAGGCATTTCATCAATGACAGTTGACTTGAAAGCATTAAACATGCTTCAATTTGCCAGAATAAGAAACTTTTCTTCTTGCACTGTCTTCTTTATGTACATGAAGAAATATTACCTTTTCCCAAAATTTTGATCTAATGGTGTTTGATGTTATGCATTTTCTCAGACAATTATACAGTGAAAGAAAAAGCAAATTCTACTCATTCCTAGAATAAAGATATTGAGCATAGAAAAATCAGTCAGTTCAGTTCAATTCAGTCGCTCAGTCGTGTCCGACTCTTTGCGACCCCATGAATCGCAGCACGCCAGGCCTCTCTGTCCATCACCAACCCTTGGAGTTCACTCAGACTCACGTCCATCAAGTCAGTGATGCCATCCAGCCATCTCATCCTCTGTCGTCCCCTTCTCCTGCTGCCCCCAATCCCTCCCAACATCAAAGTCTTTTCCAATGAGTCAACTCTTCGCATGAGGTGGCCAAAATACTGGAGTTTCAGCTTTAGCATCATTCCTTCCAATGATTTTGGAGCCCCAAAAAATAAAGTCTGACACTGTTTCCACTGTTTCCCCATCTATTTCCCATGAAGTAATGGGATCAGATACCATGATCTTCATTTTCTGAATACTGAGCTTTAAGCTAACTTTTTGTTTTTAATAACAAATGTTTTTAAATGCCTTACTTTTTTTTTTAGCCCTTTTTCTTTTTCTTTTTTTAATTTTTATTTTTACTTTATTTTGCTTTACAATACTGTATTGGTTTTGCCATACATTGATATGAATCTGCCGTGGGTGTACATGAGTTCCCAAACCTGAGCCCCCGCCCCCCACCTCCCACCCCATAACATCTCTCTGGATCTAAGCCAACTTTTTCACTCTTCTCTTTCACTTTCTTTAAGAGGCTTTTTAGTTCCTCTTCGCTTTCTGCCATAAGGGTGGTGTCATTTGCATATTTGAGGTGATTGATATTTCTCCCGGCAATCTTGATTCCAGCTTGTGTTTCTTCCAGTCCAGCGTTTCTCATGATGTACTCTGCATAGAAGTTAAATAAGCAGGGTGACAATATACAGCCTTGACGTACTCCTTTTCCTATTTGGAACCAGTCTGTTGTTCCATGTCCAGTTCTAACTGTTGCTTCCTGACCTGCATACAGATTTCTCAAGAGGCAGGTCAGATGGTCTGGTATTCCCATCTCTTTCAGAATCTTCCACACTTTATTGTGATCCACACAGTCAAAGGCTTTGGCATAGTCAATAAAGCAGAAATAGATGTTTTTCTGGAACTCTCTTGCTTTTTCCATGATCCAGTGGATGTTGGCAATTTGATCTTTGGTTCCTCTGCCTTTTCTAAAACCAGCTTGAATATCAGGGAGTTCACGGTTCACGTATTGCTGAAGCCTGGCTTGGAGAATTTTGAGCATTACTTTACTATCATGTGAGATGAGTGCAATTGTGCGGTAGTTTGAGCATTCTTTGGCATTGCCTTTCTTTGGTATTGGATGCTAAGAATTCTGACTCTTAGGTGAAACAGGTTTCTGTAATTCATTTCTTATTATCTTTTAAAATTTACTGAATTATATTATTCTCTAATATTTAGACACTGGTATTTGTGTTTAATTGCTATGTCTAGTGACATTTATTAAGTACTTATCCTACTCAAAATGTATAATTTTGTTCATGTAACACTTAGCACCATCCTGTGTGTGTGTGTCTGCCTGTGTCCTCAAGGATCCTGCCCTCAAGGATCTTAAGAATTAAATGCAAATTTAGGCAATGTTGGATTACATACTACAGAGTGAGAATTCAAGCTCCAAACACACACAAAATACACTGTGTCCCAACCCAGGGATCAAACCCAAGTCTCTTGAGTTGCAGGCAGATTCTTTTTCCTCTGAGCTATATATTAATCAACTGAGTTCAAAATAAATAGTTCTTATGACAGATAATCTAGGAAACAGTTTTCCACATTTTTACCCTTCTTTAGATAAACTAAAACTGGAAAAATCTAGATTATGATGAAATTTATAAGTAAGACAATTGTTTTCCAGATTTACTCTAGATGTTTATGATTAACTTTCTAATATGTGAATGTTATATTTTCACATACAATTCAAAAATAATTTAAAAAATTACACACCTTTGTCAACTATTTAAATCATTTATTTATCATAACAACTATTTATTTTGAAGTTAATTACATAGTTACTATAATACTTGCTAGTGACAGAAACAGAAAACCAACTGCTTTCCATGACACAGTTTAAAATGCAGGAAAAAGTGTGTATATATACTTAGTGTGATTTACTGAATCACAAACCTTTAGCATCTGTGAGTACTACTCAGTATTTTTTCATAGAGAGAAGGCTATCAGTTAATTAAGGTAAATGAATTAATGGATTTCCTCATCAAGTGTTTCCATTAAAATTATCATTATTTTTCAAATTCTCACTTATTTACCTTTGAACATGCTGTCCCCTCCACTGAAAAGGCTGCTCAGCTATAATCCTGAGAAATTACTATTTTTTTTTCAAGATTCCAGGATAAGCAGGGATTTCCCTGGAGTTATTTTCAAATTATTTCTCATTAAAGAGTCAGGGAGCCCTATATTTGTGCTCAAAATCTCCCTCTCTAAATATCAGTCACAGCTGACAATTATTAAGAACCTTGTTATTATATGCTAGGCATTGTTTACATCAAGTTACAAATATTAAATTATTTAATCTTCTTCATATCCTATGCGCTGCTGCTGCTGCTGCTGCTGCTACTGCTAAGTCACTTCAGTGCCAGGTACTAATATTTCCTCCCATTTTATAAATGTGAAAGAAGCTTGTAGAGTTTGAGTAATTTATATGAAGCAACATAGTTAGCAGGGAAAAATGTCAGGATAGAAACTTAAGCATTTTGGTTCAAAGGTCATGCTTTTCTGGACTTCACTTATTTCTCAAACATTGATCATTGTATTTTGGTTGCTGATACAATAAGTGGTTAGTTCTTGCTATCAGAATTATGTCCATTTCACCTTTCTATTCTTATTATAGAGCACCAATTATTGGAACATCATGTTACTTATCATTCTGTTTTCTAATAAATGAATGATATTTTAAATGGAAATACTGTTTAGCTTGACATTTAGAGGACTGTCTAACTATATTGGGCATCTTTTTATAGCAGGACATCTAGTGATAAGTAGAAGGAATGCTGCATGTTTCCAATCGCTTAGGTCCTCCGTTTCTTTGAAGATCCATAGCAGCTTATTTTTCACCTGAGAATAGTATCAGCATTATTTGATATTTGATTGTGTATTCTTGTTAGGTTAATAAATCATGGAGACTGAAAATTGAAATATCATTGAATAAATCCAAATTGTTTTTCAGTTCTGCCATTCTATCCATAAAGTTCAAAGCACTGGTTGTCTGAGTTCATAAAATTTCCACTAGATAGATAGGTTAGAGCCACTTCATAGAATCAATGTCACACAAACCATGTGGGCTGATGGATTTTTTCACATCAAACTGTCATCTTGTCTCTGCTGTTACATTATATTTCCTATCTCTACAGTGACTCAAATTGTTATTTTTTACAGCTGGTGCCCCACTACAAAATAACCCAGTATATTTTTGACCACCCATTTAACAGTTTATTGATATCCAAAGGCTTTAGGGTTTTTTTTTTTTTTTTTTTCCCTAAGTTTGAGTCTAAAAACTGTCTGGATTTTTTTTTTTTTTTTTAAGGTGGCACAGATCTAAAAACAGATCTATACATAGAGATCTCACTGTGACAGGAAATCATTTTAGGAGTCAAGGTTGACTTATGATGTAACATTTTACTTTCTTCTTATTTATATCTTTATATCAGTTATCACCCAGCTTAACCTGATGATGTTTGATGATGTCTGATGTCAGCGGTGCTCTGAGAATTAACTTTGGGGATTTTGTATTTGTGTAGGCAACAGTACCTTCAGTCAAGGAACCACACAAGCAGGAAGATCCCCTGGAGAAGGAAATGGCAACCTACTCTAGTAGTCTTGTGTGGGGAATCCTATGGACAGAAGAGTCTGGTGAGCTTACTAGGACTGTGATTTCATTAATATAACATGTTCATCAACTGAGATTCTGCCAAATTGAATTTTATAATTGATATTTATATCCTGATAATCAGTAAATGTATTTTAGTATATTTCTCCTCACATAGACTTAATTAAAAAGCTGTGGTTACTCTCTACTATCTCTTGTCAAATAATGAAATCTGGGTTTAGTTGTTTTTTCATTTCTATACTACTTATGCAGAAGAAAAATTAACCACAAAACAACATTGTTAGAATAACATTAATGTCAAACAATTATTGCTTCAGTAGGAATTAATATTTCAAGCAACCATAACAAATCTTAATTGCTCTCAAAAATTTTACAATTTCAGCAAGCCCTTTTTTAAAAAAAACAATACAGACTATAGGTTTTAAATATTCTGTTATGACTTATGGAAGTAATGGAATAAGTTTAAAATGTTAGTGTAAATTCAGTTCAGTTCAGTTCAGTTCAGTCGCTCAGTCGTGTCCGACTCTTTGCAACCCCATGAATCGCATCATGCCAGGCCTCCCTGTCCATCACCAGCTCCTGGAGTTCACTCAGACTCACGTCCATCGAGTCAGTGATGCCATCCAGCCATCTCATCCTCTGTCGTCCCCTTTTCCTCTTGCTCCCAACCCCTCCCAGTTTCAGAGTCTTTTCCAATGAGTGTAAATTAAAGTAGACAAATTAAAAAATAGGTAATTTACTTCCACATAATATTAAGTATTGCTTTTAATTTTGAAATACATAGAACAATTACATATTTTTCTATGTACAGTATCTTATAAAACACTATTCTTCCTAACGTGTATGCTTGTGTGTGTGCTCAGTCATGTCCGACTCTTTACTACACCATGGACCATAGCCTTCCAGGTTCCTTTGTCATTGGGATTTCCTAGGCAAGAATACTGGAGTGAGTTGCCATTTCCTCTTCCAAAGGATTCTTCCTAATAACTTGAGCTAATTCAAGCTTTTAAAAAATATGTAAGGAATGTGATTTAGCTGCTGCTGCCGCTGCGGCTAAGTCGCTTCAGTCGTGTCCGACTCTGTGCGACCCCATAGATGGCAGCCCACCAGGCTCCGCTGTCCCTGGGATTCTCCAGGCAAGAACACTGGAGTGGGTGTGATTTAGCTAAGTACATCTATTACTAAATGTGGGATGATTTGCAAACATGTAAATATTAGATATTTTACCACAATTAAATAGTGACAAATGATCATCAACCAGAATAACAAAATGAAAACTAATTTATGTAAAAATAATCATTGTACCTTTCTTTTGCATACTGACAAAACACCATAAATTCAGTTGAAAATAAAACTTTTTCTTGAATAGGTTTAAAATTACCATTGTCTTTTTTAAAGAAGCAAGTGGAATAATATTGGTATTAAATAGGCATCTGTATTAGTTTCCTAAGGCTGCTGTAAAAAAGTACCACAATTGGGGTGGCTTAAACAATAGAAATTTGTTCTTTCACAGGTTGAGAGGATAGAAATTTGAAATCACATTGTCAGCAAGGCCATACTTTTCCTTGAAGACTCTAGGGGACGAATTTTCTTTGCCTTTTTCTAGCTTTGGGTGGTTTCTGGCCTTCTTTGGTGTTGCTCAGCTTCTAGGTATGAGACTCTATGAGACTCCAATTTCTGCCCTATCTTCAATATGGTGTTTTTTCCTGTCTTCACATCACCTTCTGCATCTCTCTGTGTTCATGTCTCTGTGTCTCTTCAACTCTTGTTATAAGGACCAGTCTTACCTAATTTAGAGCCTGAAAGTGAAAGTGTTATTTGCTCAGTCATGTCTGACTCTTTGTGACCCCATGGACCAGAGCCCACCAGCCTCCTCTGTCCATGGAATTCTTCAGGCAAGAATACTGCTGTGTGTAATGATTCCCTTTCCAGGTTATCTCCCTGATCCAGGGATCTAACCTGGGTCTCCTGCATTGCAGGCAAGATCCAAATTATTTTCAGTTACCACAAAAATAATCAACTTTGTGCTTTTCTTTCAACTGCCAATAGAAGTTTCTCCAGGAATATTCAATAAACAGTCTAAACACTTTGAGCCTAGCATAAAAAAATACAAAGTATATGTTAAAATTACTTATACATTCTATGTTGAACTAGATTTGTTGTTGTTCAGTTGTTTGGTTGTGTCTAAATCTTTGGAACCCCATGGACTGCAACACGCTAGGCTTCCCTGTCCTTCACTATCTTCTAGAGTTTGCTGAAACTCATGTTCATTGAGTTGATAATGCCATCCAACCATCTCATCCTCTGTTGTCCCCTTTTCCTTCTGCCTTTAGTCTTTCCTAGCATCAGAGTCTTTTCCAGTGAGTCAGCTCTTTGTATCAGGGAGACAAAGGACTGGTGCTTCAGCTTCAGCTTCGGCATCAGTACCTCCAATGAATATTGAACTAGATAGTGTGCTCCAAATTCAAGACCTTCTTGGAACCACAGAATTGGGTCTTATCTGAAAAGAAAGTCTTTGTAAATATAATCAGGTTAAGATGAGGACATACTCCAGTAGAGTAAGCTTCCCTGGTGGCTCAGATGGTAAAGAATCTGCCTGCAGTGCAGAAGACCCAGGTTCAATTCCTGGGTCAGAAAGAGCCCCTGGAGAAGGAAATGGCTACCCACTCCAGTATTCTTGCCTGGAGAATTCCATGGACAGAGGAACCTGTACCCTATATGGGAGACAAAAATTTACCTAAAATATCTGTGAAAGCCTAAGTGGCCAAATAAAACTTGAAGAAGGAGCAAGTTGTAAAGGCCAGAGACCTGGAAGGAAACAGAGAGCAAGCTACATGTTGGTCATTTGCACAGGGTTTAGTTAAGGAATTATTTATAAAGATATGCAGAGAATGCACGCGTGCATGCTAAGTCATTTCAGTTGTGTCCGACTGTTTATGGACTGTAGCCTGCCAGGCTCCTCTGACTATGGGATTCTCCAGGCAAGAATACTGGAGTGGGTTGCCATACCCTCCTCCAGGGGATCTTCCCAACCCAGGGATCAAACCTACCTGTCTTATGTATTCTGCATTGGCAGATGGATTCTTTACCACTAGTGCCACCTGGGAAGCCCCTGCAGAGAATGTTGGGGTAGTATTAAAATATGCAGTGCCCAAGAGCTACTGCAAGGTCATACTAGAGTAGGGTAGGCTTCCCTCGTAGGTCAGTCAGTAAAGAATCTGCCTGCGATGTGGGAGATCCATGTTTGAATCCTGGGTCAGGATGATCCTCTGGAGAAGGGAATGGCAGTCCACTCCAGTATTCTTGCCTGGAGAATCCCATGGATGGAGGAGCCTGGCGGACTACACTCCATGGAATTGCAAAAAGTCGACATGACTGAGTGACTAACACATACAAAAGAGCTAGTAACATTAACAGAAAGAATCCTTTTCCATCCCTAAGCCCAGAAGAAGAAGTTACCTGGAACCAAAAACAAAGAGACTAAGGGGAGATGGCCATGCTACAGAAGCTGGTACCCTAGATCATGAACTCAATCAAGTGAAGCAACCTTGCTAGGGTAATAATTAATCTGGCTTTTATTTCCTCCTTCTACCTCCCTGCCAGTGACCCCATTATCAGATTCCAAACAGAAGTCTTCCAAACAGAAGACTTTATATTTTGGGGCTCCAAAATCACTGCAGATGATGACTGCAGCCATGAAATTAACAGACACTTGCTCCTTGGAAGGAAAGTTATGACCAACCTAGATAGCATATTAAAAAGCAGAGACATTACTTTGCCAACAAAGGTCTGTCTAGTCAAGGCTATGAGTTTTTCCAGTGGTCATGTATGGATAGAGAGTTCGACTATAAAGAAAGCTGAGTCCCAAAGAATTGATGCTTTTGAACTGTGGTGTTGGAGAAGACTCTTGAGAGTCCCTTGGACTGCAAGGAGATCCAATCAGTCCATCCTAAAGGAAATCAGTCCTGAATATTCATTGGAAGGACTGATGTTGAAGCTGAAACTCCAGTACTTTGGCCACCTGATGCGAACAGCTGTCTCATTTGAAAAGACCCTAATGCTGAGAAAGATTGAAGTCAGGAGGAGAAGGGGACGACAGAGGATGAGACAGTTGGATGGCATCACTGACTCAATGGACATGAGTTTAAGTGAACTCTGGGAGTTGGTGATGGACAGGGAGGCCTGGTGTGCTGCAGTCCATGGGGTTGCAAATAATTAGATAAGACTGAGCGACTGAACTGAACTGAACTGAAACAGAAGCCAGAAGCAAGAAAGCTCATTGATTTATATCCATAGAGATCAACCTCTCAGAGACATTTTTTGGTGAACAATCTTGTAGTGAAGATTTGAAAGTTCATCTCAGTTTTATTTTTTACCTATCCTAGAGTGTCTCTCTATCCTACCTATCCTTGTGTATACTTTCTGATCAAAGCTAAAGAATAATACTATTTACTTTTCATTTTTAATATGTTTAGTCCTAATGTCAATCTTCTTTTTTTGTTTGACAACTGAAAGATGAGTTTAGCTAAATTCTACAATCCAAGCAATGATAGGAGGTAGCGAATCTCTATGTCATTTTTTGCTGTTGTTGTTGTTACATGTAGAAACAAACACTCTACAACTGACAGTGACATTACACAGTGCTTGTGTAGTAGGCAGCAGATTCATTCGAGCATGCTTTATAGCAGTTGCTGCCATTTGATAAGTAACTCCATATGGACTGATGCTGAAGCACTAAATCATTGTGTCTCCTTCATGCCAAACACTGATTCATAGCAGTAACTTACCCTGCAAGTCATTGCTACCAGAGTTTAGAAAATATACTTGTTTTCCACAATCACAATGGTGCCTTCAATTTATTCCCTCTTGGCTGGATTTGACTGTACTGATATTTTAGCATTGTCATGTGTGTTAAAGTAATTTCAGTCAGGCATCTACTTATAATCATAACAGGATTTGAAGGGACCTTAAAGGTCACATATCTCCTTTCTCACTAGATGCATACCATCCCCAAATGAGAATCATCTATCTGGCTTCTTCTCAGATAATCCAATGACAGGGAACTGACTACTTGAGATGCAGCCTTTTCTATGCTTGGATAGGTTTCATTGCTAAAAGTTCTTCCTTATGTTGAGGGGAAATTTATTAACTCTATTTTTCAAATCTTAGTCTTAGTTCTAGTCTCTAGGATAATAAATTTAACTTTATATTTTTTATTAAGTTTTAAATATTCACTACCTCAAGATATTTAGCAAAGCAGTCACAATTTAGTTAAGGTATATATCCCCTAATAACCATACAGAACAAATTTAATCTGGTCCTAGTTTTCCAAAGCAGTAAGTTCTATATCATTCTAATTCTATATAGAAATTCAAGTTAAAAAATCAATGAGAACTTTAGAAGTGTGGAATTCAAAGACCTACTCAAAGTTATATATTGATGTCCTGGTTCTTCTTCAGAGTTATAAATGAGCAGATGATACGTGGGAATTTCTGGAGAATAATTGTTCTCATTGTATATAAACAACATTGCTCATAGAGTGTTCTTAATTTCAAACTTAAACTTGATGTAGAAAATAAATCTGAATTTTTAGTGAAATTCCTATTAATATCCTTGGTTTTAATTTCTATCTAAATCTCAAGTGGATTGTCATTTCCTTCTCCAAGGGATCTTCCTGATCCAGAGATATAACCTGGGTCTCCTGTATTGGCAGAAGGATTCTTTACCACTAGCACTACTTGGGAAGCACCCACCAAATCTGAAATAGAGAAAAAATAAAAATAAAAACATTCTAAGAATCCCACCAAAACATAACCATTGACTACATATTGATCACTAACTAAACATTGGATTACTGAACATATAACAAAATGGGGCTTCCCAGGTGGCACTAGTGGTAAAGAACCAGCCTTCCAAAGCAAGAGACATAAGAGACATGGGTTCAATCCCTGGATCAGAAAGATCCCCTGGAGGAGGACATGGTCACTCACTCCTGTACTCTTGCCTGGAGAATCCCATGGACGGAGGAACCTGGCTGGCTACAGTCCATAGGGTCACAAAGAATCAGACATGACTGAAGCAACTTAGCACAGCACAGCACGCAACACATATATAAAACATGATATCTCCAGGCTGCAGCTTAAGTGCACTTTTCTCAAAACGGTTCTCCAGTGATCTATCATCCACTATGAAGATTGCTTGCATATCTCATTCCCCTGCATCTAGTTTATCTAATCTTCCAAACTTTCCTCACCTAGACAATGGACTAAATATCTGCTAAGCTGATTTTACCATGGATTTATATCAATATAGTTCATTTATTTATTAAAAATTGAATGTTTACTCAGGTCAGGCATGGAATAAAAAAGAGTAAAAGTCAATCTAAACTGTGAAAATATCTAATAACATTTTTCCCAGATTTAGTTCTGCACATCACATTCTGTCTACATTCTAGTCCTTAACAATACTGTCTTGAGAATGATTTGTCTTGTTCATCTTCTTCTAATATTATCTGAATTCCATCCATATTTTCAGATATTCAGATTTTGCAAATGGCTCTGAGATTTGCATTTCAATGCAGATTGAGTCCAATTTTGCTCTTGGCATAGCTGCCTTTCACATCACAAGAATTTTGTTCAAATTTCTTTTTCATTTTCTCATTTTTTTCAAAGGCAGAATTTGAAAAAAATAAAGCTTTATGTAGATGTTACCATAGCTAAGGATCTTATAAATGCTGGCAAAAAAATTCTTAACTTATCTAGAATATTTAATACTTCAATATTTTATATGTGCCCTACTCAAGACACTTATTTGCTAATTTATTTTTTCTGAATGAAGTGCTTAAAATTGTTTCCAAAGCAAATCGGTCCCCAAATTCAGTTTATATATAACCATAAGAAAACTGCTGCTGCTGCTACTGCTGTTGCTAAGTCGCTTCAGTCGTGTCTGACTCTGTGTGACCCTATAGATGGCAGCCCACTAGGTTCCCCCATCCCTAGGATTCTCCAGGCAAGAACACTGGAGTGGGTTGACATTTCCTTCTCCAATGCATGAAAATGAAAAGTGAAAGCGAAGTCGCTCAGTCGTTTCCCATTCTTAGCGAGCCCATGGACTGCAGCCTACCAGGCTCCTCCGCCCGTGGGATTTTCCAGGCAAGAGTACTGGAGTGGGGTGTCATTGCCTTCTCTGATAAGAAAACTATTGATTATTTATTATTATGTGAATTATTTATAGCTAAATGAACTTATAGTATCCAAAAATTTGTTAACTACAAATTGGCCCTAGCCAAGGGCATTTGCTATCTCCCTCTGAGGAGACTGGATCCTGTGCTGATGCAGCTGTTGACCCTCCACACACCCTGAAGGGAATTAAGCGTGGAGAATGGAGCACTTAGGGCTCCAGGGAAACTGGAAGAACAGGTCTATCAGTTCAGTTCAGTCACTCAGTTGTGTCTGACTCTTTGCGACCCCATGAATCGCAGCATGCTGGGCCTCCCTGTCCATCACCAACTCCCAGAGTTCACTCAGACTCACATCCATCGAGTCAGTGATGCCATCCAGCCATCTCATCCTCTGTCGTCCCCTTCTCCTCCTGCCCCCAGTCCCTCCTAACATCAGAGTTTTTTCCAATGAGTCAACTCTTCTCATGAGGTAGCCAAAGTACTGGAGTTTCAGCTTTAGCATCATTCCTTCCAAAGAAATCCCAGGGCTGATCTACTTCATAATGGATTGGTTGGATCTCCTTGCAGTCCAAAGGACTCTCAGGAGTCTTCTCCAACACCACAGTTCAAAAGCATCATTTCTTCAGCACTCAGTCTTCTTCACAGTCCAACTCTCACATCCATATGTGACCACAGAAAAAATCATAGCCTTGACTAGATGGACCTTAGTTGGCAAAGTAATGTCTCTGGTTTTGAATATGCCTTGTCTAACTCAGTGAAACTAAGCCATGCCCACAGGGCAAGCCAAGACGGGTGGGTCATGGTGGAGAGGTCTGACAGAATGTGGTCCACTGGAGAAGGGAATGGCAAACCACTTCAGTATTCTTGCCTTGAAAACCCCATGAACAGTATGAAAAGGCAAAGTGATAGGATACTGAAAGAGGAACTCGTCAGGTCAGTAGGTGCCTAGTATGCTACTGGAGATCAGTGGGAAAATAACTGCAGAAAGAATGAAGGGATGGAGCAAAAACAATACCCAGCTGTGGATGTGACTGGTGATAAAAGCAAGGTCCAATGCTGTAAAGAGCAATATTGCATAGGAACCTGGAATGTCAGGTCCATGAATCAAGGAAAATTGGAAGTAGTCAAACAAGAGATGGCAAGAGTGAATGTCAACATTCTAGGAATCAGTGAACTAAAATGGACTGGAATGGATGAATTTAACTCAGATGACCATTATATCTACTACTGCAGGCAGGAATCCCTCAGAAGAAATGGAGTAGCCATCATGGTCAACAAAAGAGTCTGAAATGCAGTACTTTGATGAAATCTCAAAAACGACACAATGATCTCTGTTCATTTCCAAGGCAAACCATTCAATATCACAGGTCTTTAGATAGGTAAATATTTTCAGGAACTGATTTCTTGATCCCAGTCCTTTTATCTCCTGATATTTAGAAAAGCACTAAGTCCTTTCATGATGACATCAGCTCCTTGTGACTACCAGAAAGCCTTTTGTGAAATAAATGCTGGATTGCATTGAACTCCCCCTTCCCCACAATCTTATATATTCACCTTTTCTCACTACCTCTTTGGAGCAGTTTCTCAGAGCTGTCTGAGGTGCTGTCTCCTTGGCTGCAGTCCTCATTTTGTCCCCAAATAAAACTTAACTCACTGTTCTCACATATTGGATCATTTTTTAGTTGACAAATTCATATAGTATTTGATGAATAACACAACTAAAATATAACTGAATTGGAAAAATAATAAAATTTAATGATTACATTGTCTTTACATATAATCATAGCAATTTTATGCCATTTTCACTAATTTGCATCTCTAATTAAGGCTTGTTAATAAAGTATAACACCATTTGAATATATAGAGTAAAACATCTGAAAAGGCAAAACAACATAATTGTGCCCTTGTCAAGAAGCAGTCCTGACTGTGGGTACACAGAGATACTTTTTATGAAGCCTTGGTTTAAGATAATTTTTAGTATTTGTATTTAAAGTATCAAAAGCAAAATAATTTCCTACACAAGCCCTTGTGAAATTAGTTTTCAAAAAATGTTTGGATAATAAGTGAGTACTTTTTTCTGTAGAATAGAACAGCTGTATACTTTAGGTGATGTCAACATATTCATGGAACTTTTGCGCCGTTTGTTCAATGCACTTTGCAGACTGCATTACACAGATGAGGTGAAAACAGCAGGATATTATTTATGCTGCACTATGGCTTTGAAAGTGACATCACAATCTGTGTAAAAGTTACTAATTTAGCAATACAAATGTAGATTTCTTCCTACTTTCTGCTGGTGCTGTGCTGTGCTTAGTTGCTCAGTTGTATCCGACTCTTGCTACCCCAGGGACTGTACCCTGCCAGGCTCTTTTGTCCATGGGGATTCTCCAGGCAAGAATATTGAAGTGGGTTGCCATACCCTCCTCCAGGGGATCTTCCCAAGCCAGGGGTTGAACCCAGGTTCTCACAAATTGCAGATGGATTCTTTACCATCTGAGCCACCAGGGAAGCCCATGGGTATTGGAGTGGGTGGCTTATTCCTTCTCCAGGGGACCTTCTCAACCCAGGAATCAAATTAGGGTCTCCTGCTTTGCAGGTGGATTCTTTACCAACTGGGCTACCAGGAAAGCCCTTATAAATAGGGGGAAAGTTCATGTTCTATTAAGGATATTCATTCATCTAAAGTAAATCTAGACTGGGTCGTCATTCCCTTCTCCATGGGATCATCCTTATTCAGGGATCAAACCTGGGTCTCCTGCATTGCAGGTGGATTCTTTATTACTGAGCCACCAGGGAAGCCCCTTTTCTGATGGTGAAAGTGAAGTCACTCAGTCGTGTCCGACTCTTTGTAATCCCATGGCCATGGGATTCTCCAGGCAGGAATATTGGAGTGAGTTGCCATTTCTGATGGTAACAGTATGCAATTCTTTAAAGGAAAAAATATACTTTGCATGTTTGAAACTTATTTCCATTCTTTGCTTGTATTTTAGTAATAGGTAAACATAGGAGAAAGGGGCAACAGGAGACAAGATGGTTGGATAGCATCACTAACTCAGTGGACATGAATTTGAACAAACTTGTGGAGAAGGCGAAGGACAAGGAAGCCTGGTATGCTTAAATTAATAGGGTTGCAAATGATTAGATAGGGCTTCCCTGGTGGCTCAGAGGTTAAAGCGTCTGCCTGCAATGTGGGAGACCTGGGTTCGATCGCTGGGTCGGGAAGATCCCCTGGAGAAGGAAATGGCAACCCACTCCAGTATTCTTGCCTGGAGAATCCCATGGATGGAGGAGCCCGGAGGGCTACAGTCCATGGGGTTGCCAAGAGTCGGACACGACTGAGTGACTTCACTTTCACTTTAGTGATTGAACAGTAACAAACATAGTGAAAGGGGAATAAAAAATAAAACCTTTCTCCACGGCTTCAAGATGTAGCCTATTTGATCAACAAGTTTTGAAAAATTTTGCAGAAAAGTGTGATCTTAAAAAAAATTTTTACCTTAAATGAACTAAACTGGAATAATGGTGAGGTTGGGAATCTAGGTAGGCTCCCTGAGCTCTATCAGTGATTTATTACCTGAGAACCTTTGGGGAATCTGTCATGAAAAAAGGCTTCCTGTAAGATCCCTGCAATTTAAATCTCAATAATATGGAAATTTTAATTCTTTCCATGTTTTCAAACCATGGGTTTCAGCTTCCAACTTCCTGGTTTAACAGCACTGCCCCAGAGCACAAATGAGCAACCAAAATGAGATTACCCAGTATCTGATGTCATGGTGCCTCCTCCTCACACATTAGAAACAACAATGTTGCTTCCTTCTGTCCCAGTGGGTTCTCATCCTCCCTCTGATTTAGGTTCTTGTTAGTTGCAGTGTAATGATTAAGCACAAGTAAGACCAGGAAAGAAGGAAGTCATATTTATTGTACAGCTAATCAGGCACTATGCCAGTTCCTCACATATTTTATTATTCAATTTCCTTTCTGCTTTAATGACTCTTTACATCTCCCTACCAATAGATTCAGTTTTCTATTAAGACTTCCCAGTGAAATGTGCAGTTTTGATCCCTGGCTGGTCTTTTCCCCACAATCCTTGTTTACTTTCTTACAAAGGAACTGTTTTCCTTTTTTCTGTTTTTTTTTTTTTTTTTCCTTTTTAACTCATCTTCTAGAATGTTTAAACTTCAGTCTGGTCTGAGAAACTGATTACAATTACTAGCCCTCTTCCTGGGTCTTATCCTGGCCTCACACTCCTTTCAAAGTGGAAGGTACCTCTCAAGAAAGAACACTTAATTTTCTCGCTCTCTATCTCTTTTTTTTAAATTTTTATTGTTTTAGTCTTGAAAAAACTTAAGTAGTTAAAAAGAATTCTGAGCATAACTTTTCTATTCCCTTGTAAGCCATAAATGAAGGAGAATGAGTTCTCTTTAATTCCAGACATATAATCATTTAATTACTTTTCCATCTCAAAAAGAAAATGTTGACGTTATTTCTCATCACAGGTTATTGGAAGAGAATGGTAGAGTTTTGTTCTAATGGGGCCAGTTTGGTGTACCTGATGTCCTGCAATGTAACAATACAGTATGGACTTGCCTATCTCAGAAATGTGAGGTGATAAGAGTTAAGCAGTCTTCCCTTGTGGCTCAGATGGTAAACAATCTGCCTGCAATGCAGGAGACCCAGGTTCGATCCTGGGTAAGGCAGATCCCCTGGCAAAGGGAATGACAACCTACTCCAGTATTCTCGTCTGGAGAATTCCATGGACAGAGGAGCCTGGCGGGACATAGTCCATGGGGTCCCAAAGAATTGGACACGACTGAGCGACTTTTCACTTTGACTTTCACTTTCAACAGTTCAGTGGAAAAGAGAAACTTCATAGTGAAAACAAACCTATAGGGTAAAATTTGTTATCCAAATTCCGTAGGTGAACAAAACAGAAACTCATGTAATTTTAATGTTTGTTTATTCAACACAAAGTGTGGCGGTTTTGAACTCAGATCTCTTTAAATTCAAAGATAACAGACTTTACATTATAATATGTTTTCATAGCAGAACATGTCTTCTGTAGAACCCCGTCTGTGACTTATTTACACTACATATTCAACATTTGCCTGAGAATTTACAACCAAGAGTGTCAATATCATATGACAGTCACAAATTATAGATGATATATAGTAAATCGTTAACCAAAGTCTGAATCATCTTTTTTGTAAGTGAATTATGATATAACTTTCATAAAGTAAATTTTCGTTCAATAAAATAGTTGTTTTAAGATTACGGATTCATGTTTTACATTTAACAACTGCATGTGCTTGTCTAACTACTGCCCCCAATCAAAATCTAGAATATTTCTGTAAGTTTAAAAAGTTTCCTCTCCCACAGAGTCCAGAGAGAGGGAGGAGGGAGGGGGGTTCAGGATGGGGAACACGTGTACACCCGTGGCAGATTCATGTTGATGTATGGCAAAACTGATACAATATTATAATTAGCCTCCAATTAAAATAAATACATTTATATTAAAAAATAAAAGGTTTCCTGATTCCCTGATGTAGTCAATCCAAGGGGTCTTCACATCTCAGACAATCCTTATCTGATCTCTATCAGAGATAAAGGTTTAGTCCAAGTCTAAAATTTCATATAAATGGAAACAGTATGTACTACTTTGTGTCTGGTTGTGCCTGGTTTCTTATTTTCAGTATAATGTTTTGAATTTCATCATTATTGTTGTAATATCAGAAGTTCATACTTTTTATTACAAAATGCTGTCTCATTATATGTATGTAGCTTAGTTTATTTATACATTCACCAGTTCACAGATATTCAATTTGTTTCCAGTTTTTGCTTTACAAATAGCATGGTTATGAATATTTGTACACCAGCTTCATTGTGGCCTGTATTTTTTTTTCCGAATTAAAAAAGTCTGTACATATTTTGGATATAAGTCCTTTGTCAGATAGATATATCGCAAGCATTTTAAATATGTTTGAAGCAAGCTTTATTTTTAGTGAGAAGAGAATTGTATATTTATTCACATTCTTATCATTAGTAAAACTTACAATTTCTTTCTAAAAATTGGAGTGTTTATCTGAAATAGGCTTCCTTTAGATTATAGCATGTCTCAAATATTTTCTATATTGTGAACTTTCTCAAATTTATTTTTCTGAAAATGTTTCATATTACCTTTATGTTTGTTTTATTTTCCCGAGTATAACCTTCTGAGTTGAAATTTTAAAGTCTTTAAATCTGCTAATAATTCATTGCATTGTCTTCTGACTAGCATTTTTCCTAACGGGAAGTGAGCTATTTTTATTTTTTCAATATTTGTTTCCCTCTACATAATTATCTTTTTTTTATGACTACTATTAAGGTTTTCTTTTGATTGTAGGTTTTCAGGATTTTTATCATCATGCCTAGAATTCATTTAAAATTTTTTTATCCTACTCTAATTTTGCTGAATTTCTTGTTCTTGATTTATATTGGTCCTAAAACTAGATGGTATTTGCTCATTATTTCATCAAATATTTTTTCTTCCCCATCTTGCCCCAAGTTACAATTTCATATATGTCAAGTTACTTATTTTACTTCAGATAACTGAATTTCTAGTCACTTTCAGCCTCCGTCCTATTTTATTTTGAATTATCTCTGTTGATCTACCTAAGTTTTAATATCTTTTTCTTTATCATGTCTGATCTGCTATTATGCTCACCAGTGATGACTTTTCATTTCAGGTTTTTATAAACACAAAATTTCATTTTTTTCTTTTTTAATAATTTGTTTTCTTTCTTATGTTTATAGTTTTCTTTAAAATTCTATACATATTTAACATAGCTATTTTATGACCACATTATATTCATTTTTTCTGTTCTCTTATATTTATTGTTTTTTTCATGATCATGGATTGTTATTGTTTTACCTAATAAAAATTTGTTTTGTGTTGAATTTTATTGTTGAATATATGAATCTTAACTGTTTTCCTTTAAGAATATTTAGTTTTGTTCTTGTCGGTAGTAAATGTATTTGTAGCTCAGTTAGATTTTTTGACATTTTATGAATAAGACTTTTTTATAATTATATTTATAAATAAGTTTCATTAGTTTGAATCTAGACTAAGCTTCTGGAGAAGGCAATGGCACCCCATTCCAGTACTCTTGCCTGGAAAATCCCATGGACCAAGGAGCCTGGAAGGCTGCAGTCCATGGGGTTGCTGGGAGTTGGACACGACTGAGCGACTTCACTTTCACTTTTCACTTTCATGCATTGGAGAAGGAAATGGCAACCCACTCCATTGTTCTTGCCTGGAGAATCCCAGGGATGGGGGAGCTGGTGGGCTGCCATCTATGGGGTCGCACAGAGTCGGATAAGACTGAAGTGACTTAGCAGCAACAGCAACAGACTAAGTAAGCTTCAGGGTCATTTTAATTATACTCCTAAACCACATGACATGGAATCTTTGCTAAAGTCTGTGTGTTCAATATGGTATGTTATTTCCAGTTTTGTCAGACTTGGATATTTCACAAATTTATGTGTTGTAGTAGCTTTTCGGTTTATAGGGTTTTGGTATTTTTTCTTTTGTTGGTTTAATTCAATTTTACCCTATGACATTTAAGTTATTACTCAGCCAAGGTCTATGATATATCTAAACATATTTCTACTTGCCTTTCCTCTGTATAGCTTCCTACTCTGACAGTCTGTCTTGAAAATTCCAGCTGCATCAGACTTCCAGACTTTTGATCCCTCCTTTCCAACTTCACCAAAGTCATTGCACTCAATCCTCCCTACTCCAGTTTTTGGTAAATGTTTCAGGACAGAAAGCCGGTAGGAGCAAAAGATTCATTCGATTAGTTTCCCTAGTTAAGGTAAAGCAATAACAGTTTTTTTAATTGAACATACACTTAATTGAAGAAAAACAATAACATCAGTAATAGTAATGTAAAAATAGTTTCATGTTTTTACTTGCTTTGTGTAGATAACTCAGTGCACTGTGCTTAGTCACTCAGTCGTGTTCAATTCTTTGTGACCCCATGAACTGTGTAGCCCACCAGGCTCCTCTGTATGGAATTCTCCAGGCAAGAATAACTGGAGTGAGTATTTTCTTCTCTAGGGTATCTTCCCAACCCAAGGATTGAACCCAGGTCTCCCATATTGCAGGCAGATTCTTTACCATCTGAACCACCAGGGAAGCCTAAGTAACTCATGGAGCTGAATAAATAGCCTACTTGTTCACCTCAGCTTCGGTACTTTGCATATCTACAGACATAGCTTATTAGCATATGAAAGACACATTTTTCTCTCAAACAACAAGAGCAACAACAATAACAACACCTTTTCCAAAATAAAATTTGAAAATAAGTATCTCCAAAATGAACTTTTATGAAGGAATAATACTATTCATTTATTCCATTTTGTGAATAAAAGTTTCTACAGGGAAATCACCAGAGAATCTGCGTTTGTCAGCTAACAGTTACAATCATCTACCTTCGTGCACAGTTTGAAAGCAGTATGAAACTTTACAGAAATTCATAGACAATTTATGCAACGATCTTTTTAGACATTACCATGCTTTCCTTTGCTTTTAGAATTAAGAAAGGAATATGTATTTACTGATGACAAACAATGCACCAGGCAATGTTCTGGTGATCTGATATACTTTTGTTTAATTTTAATAACAATCCTCTGAGTTATCTATTATTATTATTCTTTTCCGAATGAGCAAAGAGAGCTGAGTGCCGAAGAATTGATGCTTGTGAACTGTGATGTTGGAGAAGGCTCTTGAGTGTCCTTTGGACTGCAAGGAGATCCAACCAGTCCATCCTAAAGGAGATCAGTCCTTGGTGTTCATTGGAAGGACTGATGTTGAAGCTGAAACTCCAATACTTTGGCCACCTGATGCGGAGAGCTGACTCACTTGAAAAGACTCTGATACTGGGAAAGATTGAGGGCAGGAGGAAAAGGGGATGACAGAGGAGGAGATAGTTGGATGGCATCACTGACTCGATGGACATGAGTTTGGGTAAACTCTGGGAGTTGGTGATGGATAGAGAGGTTTGGCATGCTGTGGTTCATGGGATCACGAAGAGTTGGACATGACTGAGCGACTGAACTGAAAGTTAAGATATGACCTTATTCATTTTCCAAGATCTAACAATTACTAGTAGCAGTGCTGCAATTTAAACCTAATTATTTTAATCCAAACCACTTTGTTTTCCCCAAACAATGCATTTTCCCAAACACAGTGCATTTACCTATTGCTATTTTCTAATTGCACACCACATTTTATCATCTTAAACCTAACATTTGTACAAGCTCAGAGGGCTGCATGTGTCAGGTGATGTTAGCTGCTGTTTTCCTTCCCTCTGAACTCACACTCACACACATATATTAGTGGGAAATACAATACTTACTAGGGTTGAAAAAGGTAAGAGAGGCTGTAGATGTAACAGAAAAAAAAATCCAAACAACAACAAAACTCCTAAATTTTGATATTTTTGTTCTTAAAAATTGAAGTGTTTATAAGATTGCTTTATTACAAAGGTTTTAGCTTTTTCTTCCTTTTTTCTCCTTTGAAGGAGACTCTTCAAAGGAGAAAAATCTTGTTCATTACTCTTTCACTTAGGTATTTGTCCTAAAAGGTTTATCAAATCAATATACCAATTAACTCAAACAAGATGTCATAGAAGCTATTAAGAAAATACATATTGCTTCTTGTAATTATACACATAGACTTTTATTTAAAAAGTCAAATTTCACTGACAATGTAAGTTATCATAAGTGAGAACAAAGGACTAGGAACTCTAATGCTTATAAGGCATTGTTGCAAAACAGTTATTCAAATTATACCTACATTTTTCTTTTCTTACTCTCTGTACAATTTAGGTAGATTCTAGTACAGTAAAAACAGTTGGTAATGATGAAACATTTATACTGGAGAAAATAAGGCCTAAATAACCTATTTTAAATACTTGTACAATCCACAGATTATCAATAACATCATTGATAATTAATAACTTTATAAAGACATGTACAGAGTCAGTTGCTACATAATAATTACATGTTTAAAGGGTGATAATATAGAATTGTTTATGTAAATAACAAAAGAATGGTAAAAAATAATAATGTGTCTTTTTTGTAAATGACTTTACTAAGACTCTTGAGCATTTTATATTCACATTTATATTACCAATTGTCCCAAGTTGGTCCCTAAGTATCCTTCTGCTCAATGTTGCTTAATCCAATAGAATGAGACAAAGTTAGGTTCAGAAGCAAATAAAAGTTTTACTCCTTGATCAGAAAGCAGCACACCTGTCAGGCACAATTGTTCTGCTCACGCTTCAGATCACAGTGCTGGGTGCAGTATCTCTACACACAGCCTTCGGCTGCTGTCTTGAATTGAGGTGTCCTGCCTGGTATTTCTGCACACAGTCGCAGAGCTGAGGTGTCGGTGCAGCACTTTGCATTAAGAACTCTGGTCTAGGTATCAGGGCAAGGCTTCTGCATATGACACTCTATAAGCAAGTGAAACTAGACTAAGCAAAAAGGAAAAACAAAAACTAGACTTTATTACCCAGATTCTGTTTTTATTTCCCTGGAATTATTAATGGGCCTTGCTAGTCACACTCATACCAATGAAAAAATTGAAGAAATTATATTAAAGTGCCGGGTAGCAGTTTTGATGACCTTTATACTGTTTTACTTAATATTTAATGACATTGACAAAATAGAGCAATGATGTATTTAACAATTTCAGGTGTTTTCCAATCGTACTGTAACATTTCACTTAACCCACTCTAGTACTCTCGCCTGGAAAATCCCATGGACGGAGGAACCTGGAAGGCTGTAGTCCATGGGGTCCCTGAGGGTCGGACACGACTGAGCGACTTCACTTTCATGTTTCACTTTCATGCATTGGAGAAGGAAATGCAACCCACTCCAGTGTTCTTGCCTGGAGAATCCCAGGGATGGGGGAGCCTGGTGGGCTGCCGTCTATGGGGTCGCACAGAGTCGGACACGACTGAAGCAACTTAGCAGCAGCAGCAGCATGTGTGTAATTAAGTAGACTCATGAGAGTTTATCATTTTTCTTTTTAAAAGACACATACATTTGACAAAATAAAATAGCAAATTTCCCTAGCAATTTGACCCCAAGGATTTGAGAAGTGGATTATTTAAGAAAAACTGTAACATTTTCCTTGGAATATGAAGCTATTGATGAATCATTTCAGAATTGTTTCCTAAATCATGTTAACTTCTTAAATGAATGAAGATATGAATCATACAAATAGTTAAGTTTAAATAATTTTACCTAGGATTTTAGGAAGCTAAAACTTACTTTATGAAGAGTACCATATTTATGAAATAAACAAGTCTTAAAATTTGGACAAGTACTTGGGATATATATCCTAAATTTGTCATGGTGGCATTGAAATAGCACAGTTACAAGAGATGCTCCTATAAACTATTTTATTAGGAAGTTATTTAAGATTTTAAAGTGTCTAGAATGTAGAATCATATAATTTGCTTACTATATGTCAGAATATCTGGGATGATAAGCTCATTACAACTCAAGAGCCAATTGTAAGAATTTTTATGAGACTATTATGCTTGTCACAATTCATAGTTTTTTATCTAGAAATAGTTTTCAAAATAAAACACAAAAATAATTCAGCAATATTGCTCTAAACTATATACACAAAAATTAAGCAATTTTAGTTGGATTTGATATTAGAAGAAATAATAATATAAATTTTTTCTTAGTTAAGACTAAAAATGCCATTCTGTTAAGTTCAGTTCAGTCGCTAGGTCGTGTCCGACTCTTTGCCACCCCACGAATCGCAGCATGCCGGGCCTCCCTGTCCATCACCATCTCCTGGAGTTCATTCAGACTCACGTCCATCGAGTCCATGATGCCATCCAGCCATCTCATCCTGGGTCGTCCCTTTCTCCTCCTGCCCCCAATCTCTCCCAGCATCAGAATCTTTTCCAATGAGTCACCTCTTCACATGAGGTGTCCAAAGTACTGGAGCTTCAGCTTTAGCATCATTCCTTCCAAAGAAATCCCAGGGTTGATCTCCTTCAGAATGGACTGGTTGGATCTCCTTGCAGTCCAAGGGACCCTCAAGAGTCTTCTCCAACACCACAGTTCAAAAGCATCAATTCTTCAGCACTCAGCCTTCTTTACAGTCCAACTCTCACATCCATACATGACCACAGGAAAAACCACCGACTTGACTAGACGGACCTTAGTCGGCAAAGTAATGTCTCTGCTTTTGAATATGCTATCTAGATTGCTCATTACTTTTCTTCCAAGGAGTAAGCGTCTTTTAATTTCATGGCTGCAGTCACCATCTGCAGTGATTTTGGAGCCCCCCAAAATAAAGTCTGACACTGTTTCTACTATTTCCCCATCTATTTCCCATGAAGTGATGGGACCAGATGCCATGATCTTCATTTTCTGAATGTTGAGCTTTAAGCCAACTTTTTCACTCTCCTCTTTCACTTTCATCAAAAGGCTTTTTAGCTCCTCTTCAGTTTCTGCCATAAGGGTGGTGTCATCTGCATATCTGAGGTGATTGATATTTCTCCCGGCAATCTTGATTCCAGCTTGTGTTTTTCCAGTCCAGCGTTTCTCATGATGTACTCTGCATAGAAGTTAAATAAGCAGGGTGACAATATACAGCCTTGATGTACTCCTTTTCCTATTTGGAACCAGTCTGTTGTTCCATGTCCAGTTCTAACTGTTGCTTCCTGACCTGCATACAGATTTCTCAAGAGGCAGGTCAGGAGGTCTGGTATTCCCATCTCTTTCAGAATTGTCCACAGTTTATTGTGATCCACACAGTCAAAGGCTTTGGCATAGTCAGTAAAGCAGAAATAGATGTTTTTCTGGAACTCTCTTGCTTTTTTGATGATCCAGCGGATGTTGGCAATTTGGTTTCTGGTTCCTCTGCCTTTTCTAAAACCAGCTTGAACATCAGGAAGTTCATGGTTCACGTATTGCTGAAGCCTGGCTTGGAGAATGTTGAGCATTACTTTACTAGCATGTGAGATGAGTGCAATTGTGTGGTAGTTTGAGCATTCTTTGGCATTGTCTTTCTTTGAGATTGGAATGAAAACTGACCTTTTCCAGTCCTGTGGCCACTGCTGAGTTTTCCAAATTTGCTGGCATATTGAGTGCAGCATTTTCACAGCATCATCTTTCAAGATTTGTAACAGCTCAACTGGAATTCCATCACCTCCACTAGCTTTGTTCATAGTGATGCTTTCTAAGGCCCACTTGACTTCACATTCCAGGATGTCTGGCTCTAGATTAGTGATCACATCATCATGATTATCTGGGTCGTGAAGATCTTTTTTGTACAGTTCTTCTGTGTATTATTGCCACCTCTTCTTAATATCTCCTGCTTCTGTTAGGTCCAGACCATTTCTGTCCTTTATCGAGCCCATCTTTGCATGAAATGTTCCCTTGGTATCTCTAATTTTCTTAAAGAGATCTCTAGTCTTTCCCATTCTGTTGTTTTCCTCTATTTCTTTGCACTGATCGCTGAAGAAGGCTTTCTTATCTCTTCTTGCTATTCTTTGGAACTCTGCATTCAGATGCTTATATCTTTCCTTTTATCCTTTACTTTTCACCTCTCTTCTTTTCAAAGCTATTTTTAAGGCCTCCCCAGACAGCCATTTTGCTTTTTTGCATTTCTTTTCCATGGGGATGGTCTTGATCCCTGTCTCGTGTACAATGTCACGAACCTCATTCCATAGTTCATTCGGCACTCTATCTATCAGATCTAGGCCCTTAAATCTATTTCTCACTTCCACTGTATAATCATAAGGGATTTGATTAGCCAAGATTAATAATAGAGATAACAGATTAAATGTTAATCTACAGGAGACTTACGAGACTTTCAATACACAGATATCTAATGCCAATCTCTTTTAATAACTTTTTAATTGTGTGTTAATTGTTTATTCATTAAATTGTTTATTCTAGTACTTTATCTAGAGTCTCTAGTGGCTCTGAATGAAAGAATCCAAGCCCCTAGTTGCTTGTAAACAACAAAGCAGACATTTTTATTGCATTTAAATTAGTTGTGATGGAAAAACATGTGAGGATATGCATGGAGCTTTCTCAGCCTTCATGAGCTAAACTTACTGCTTAAAACAGAAATCTCAACATTCAGATATTAATTTTAAAATTAATTCAAAAAATTAATTATATTGACTCTATTTTTGACTCAAAACTAGAATATTTGAATTTATGGTAAATGCATATCACAGGAGGATTTAGAACATACTATCTATAATCAAGACTTCCTATAAATTAGACCTATAATTAAGGAAACAGTACATACCTTGTTTTTTTCTTTTTTTAAAAAAATTACTTATTATAAGCCAAGGTATGGAATGACATAGCATGGTCTTTGTCCTTAATGAGATCATGTTCTAGTACAAGATACAGCTGTGAAAACAAAGTATCAAAATATGATGAGAAAAGTGTAAAATACTATGAAGTTACAAAGGAAGGAGCAGAGATTAGGGGATCATATTTAAACTTGTTTTTGATGGATGACTACATTAAACTAGGCCAAGCAAGTTATTCCTAGGGAAATGCTTAGAGGAATTAAAAGATGTTTGAGGAACAGCAAGATTAAAGGGATAGAGTATAGGGACATACAGACTTGGAAGATAAAACTGAAAGTAGAAGTGCATTGACTCGTAAACAATATTGTACACCAGGAATTAAAATTTTCATTTTATTTTGTATATAGCAAACTGAGAATCAATACATGTGTTTTTGAAGAAGTTGATTTATTTTTCTTTTAGAAAAATAACTCTGACATCAGATTAAATATGGATGGAAGCACTGATTTTCTGTAGGCAGTGGGGAATGAAGTAAGAATAATTAAAAACTATTGATGAGAAATAATAGAAGATTTGAAGTACAGAAATGGCAGTGGGCTAAACAAATCAAAAGTGAAAGTGAAAATCATTCAGTCCTGTTTGATTCTTTGAAACCCCTTGAACTATACAGTCCATGGAATGTTCCAGGTCAGAATACTGGAGTGGGTAGCCTTTCCCTTCTCCAGGGGATCTTCCCAACTCAGGGATCAAACCCAGGTCCCCTGCATTGCAGGCAGGTTCTTTACCAGGTGAGCCACAAGGGAAGTCCAAGAATACTGGAGAGGGTAGTCTTTCCATTCTCTAGGGGACCTTCCGGACCCAGGGATTGAATTTTGGTCTCTTGCATTGCAGGCAGATTCTTTACCAACTGAGTTATCAGGGAAGCTTGGGATTAAATAGGGGCAGGGCAATTACAATAAACTCTGTTTGGGTAGAATAAATGTTACCTGACTGGATACGAGCAGAAAGATAAGAAATTGTTTAATATAATTATGAAGTTTTTAATTTGAGGTTATCATGAAGCTATTAACTAGCATAAGGGATTTAACAAAGTGGAACCAGTTTTAATCATGCTGGTGGATCTTAATTTATTTGTCCTTACACATCAAGTGGTCAAATGTGACTTTTCCTTCCTAATGGATTCTGCTACATTGGATCTCAGAATGGGGCAGCGCTGGAATTATAACAAGTATTTTCACTAGTTTTCTTAATGGGACAAGTCTATTGAGTCATATATAATCTAAAGAAAGAGGAATGACAATATACAAATGTCCTGATATTTAGTTTCCTAACAAATGTGTGCACATTATGTGTGTGTGTGTTAGTTGCTCAGTCATGTTTGACTCTTTGTGATCCCATGGAGGGTAGCTCGAAAGTCTCCTCTGTCTTTGGAATTCTCCAGGCAAGAATACTGGAGTGGATTGCCATTCCCTTCTCCAGGGGATCTTCCCCACCCAGGGATGGAACCTAGGTCTCCCGCATAGCAGGCAAATTCTTTACCGTCTGAGCCACTAGGGAAACTCGTTGTGCACATTACTTGACCTCAAATGTGAAGGGAAGTTTTCAGTATATTAGTGTACACATAAGAAGGTAGAAACTTGATTCCAGTGGATTTGCTCAGTCATAAGGAAAAGTCAGGAACCATTCAATGCAAGTCTCTGTGAAAAGGACCCAGAGCCCTGGTTTGAGATCCCTGAGTCATACAGCATATCTCATTGGTTATCTATTTTACACATGGCAGTGTATATACTTCCATGCTACTCTCTCCATTCATCCCACCCTCTTCTTCCTCTCCTCCACCCATGTCCATAAGTCTGTTCTCTATGTCTGCATCTCCAATCTTGTCCGGCAAATAGGGAGGGAGATTGATGCAGGAGGGGACACATGTATACCTATGGCAGACTCATGCTGATATATAGCAGGGGCAAACACAATACTGTGAACCAATTTTCCTTCAATTAAAAATAAATAAGTTTGGGGAAAAAAAGAAAGTAAGCAACAACAACAACAACAAAAAGTGTCCAGAGAACAGGATATTACAAGCGAAAAGAAGAAAAAGTACATAATTCTAAGGTGAATTCCAATTATATGTAAAATCCATTTAAATATTTCTTACAGTTCATAAAAATGTTAAGACAGAGGAAAAGAAAAAAAAAAAGGAAGAAAAACGGGTTCTTTGAAAGTTACATGAAGAAGTATTTCAAAAAAGGGATGGGGTATAATTATTATATTCAGGTAAGATTGCATGGGGCTTTCCGAGTAGCTCAAATAGTAAAGAATCTGCCTGCAATGAGGGAGAACTAGGTTTGATCCCTGGGTCAGGAAGATCCCCTGGAGAAGGGCATGGCAACCCACTCTAGTATTCTTGCCTGGAGAATTCTATGGACAGAGGATCCTGGAGGGTTCCAGTCCATGGGGTCAGAAAGAGTCGGACACGACAAAGTGACTAACACAACAAGATTGCATGATTTCTATTTTTGGAAAATTGTGCTTTCTAATACAAAGAATAGAATTTAACATATTTACCTTCTTAGAATTGACAGAACTGAGCCTTGGCAGGTCTCTACTTCCAGTAACAGAGCCTGTCCCTATAGAACAAAGAAACAGTCTGCTCACTGTGGTCTTAATATTCTAGCAAGACAGAGGAAGTGTTCCATGAACAATGTCTTCTACCGAACTTAGCAGCTAGCGGCTTTACCTCTCCTGCGGCAAGGAAAATGACCATCGAGAAGTCTGGAGCTAATGGTACCACCTTTTCAGGAAAGACTCCTCCTGGAACTAACCATTAAACCAATGATCCATCAAATATTTGGCTATCCTCCAAGGGAAGACAAGGTCCACAGGTCACAGGATTTCTTAAAAGAGTTTTTTTTCTCTTTCTCTGAATCATTCAAATGAGATATTATCTTGTCAGACATAGAAGCAAAAGCCTGAATTATACTTTTTCATCTTTTACTCATTAGTTTAGAAAGTAATTATAAACAATGTCTGTTAGTTCATTCATTTTAGGTCTTAGTATATTTACATTCATAATCTCATCTAAGGTAAATGTTATATTAATTAAACAATTTGTTATATATTTAATTGTAGTTTTTTTTTTTTTTTTTCCATTCATAGTCCAGGCATTGTTCTAAGTACTGATAGGAAGACGACTAGCTTTTTTTTCAGATCAACATTTTATTACTGTAGATTTTGCTTGGCTCTTAATTCACCCTTTTGCAAACAAAGTATTGCTTTACTCACTGTGACACATAAAACAGATGTGGAAAAATCAGTGGGGTCCTAAAAGTAAATAGTTGCTCTCAATTTAGCTACTATCACTATAGGAAACCCATCCCTGCAGCACAAGATTAAAAGATCACAAAACAAGTCAGTCTTAAATATACTTTGGTTTTCTCAGAACACACACACACAGAAATTGAAAGGATGAAAAACCATGGTTACATTTTATATGTCACTGACTCCCAGTTTAGGTTTCTTATATGATAGTATAAAATGCAGTAGTTATATTTACTATTATTTCAAATTACATTTTGATAGAAATATTCCTCAGTGTCTTATTATTGGTCTTTGGAGAAGTGAACTAGTTTTTTAAATGCAAATACTTACCCTTCTACTCTATTTAATGTTTTACATGCTAACCATGCAACAGATTAATATTTTCAGGATTCTATCTCATTTATACAACTTAAATTCTATTGTATATTTGGATACCATTACAGTTAATCTAAAATCATGTAGGTATTAATAACTTTTACAGCTCAGTCGACCAAGGAGATTGATACCTTTCCCACAGTAAATTAACAGTATTTATTACAAAGGGCCAATAGAAACTCTCTCTGAATATTTTAAACTGATCTTAAAATGCCTTGATTTTACAGAATCCAGGGCTGCTCTAGCTTTCTGCACCTATCTATACTTGGGTTCCAATTTTGATTTGGTTTTCTAACCCTGAAATCTACATATTTAACAAATATCATAGTCAAATCTGCTCTAGATGTTCTTTGGACAAAACAGAGAACATAGTCTTAATCATTATTACTTTGCTCTCCAAGGGTTTTATATAGAAAATCATTGGTCTAGACATGGTGTGTGGACTTCCCTGTTGGCTCAGATGGTGGTAAAGCATCTGCCTACAATGCGGCAGACTGGGGTTCAGTCCCTGGGTGGGGAAGATCCTCTGGAGAAGGAAATGGCAACCCACTCCAGTACCCTTCCCTGTAGAATCCCATGAATGGAGGAGCATTGTAGGCTATAGTCCATGGGGTCCCAAAGAGTTGGACATGACTGAGCAACTTCACTCACTCACTGACTTACTCAGACATGTTGTGTGTGCATTTAGTTGCTAAGTTGTGTCAGACTCTGCGACCCCATAGACTAAAATCTCAAATAAGTAGAAATAGTAAATATAAGTTAATTATTTTAATTAAACATAATAAATTAATTAAATATGTAATAACTTACATATAATAAATTATAATTATTTAATTTACAGAAAAATTAAAAGTAGAATTATCTAAAAGAATACATTGTCTTAAGCAGTGGTTCTCAAATGTAGCTTGTATCCAATACACCTGGAAAGTGAAAGTGAAGTCAAGTTCAACTCTTTGTGACCCCATGGACTATAGCCCACCAGGCTGCTCCATCCACGGGATTTTCCAGGCAAGAGTACTTGAGTGGGTTGCCATTTCCTTCTCCAGGGGATCTTCATGACTCAGGGATGGAAACAGGTCTCCTCCATTGCAGACAGACACTTCACCGGCTGAGCCACCAGGGAAGCCCATTATACCTGGAAGCCTACTTAAAAAAAAATCCTTGGTCCTACCTGCAGAATTTCTTATTCTTTAGTTCCTGTGTGGAAGCCAAGAATTTGCATTTCTTAAAAGTTCCCAGATAATGCTGATGCTTCTGTTTCAATAACTGTATTTTGAGATCCATTGCCTTAAAAGATTAAAACTGAATTCCATTTTCAAAACTTTGCTTTATATACAACTTTACATGGAATATTAGCAATGGGAGAAAATATATAATCTAGCATCATTTTATAAACTAATATACCATTTATTTTAGAAATTAGAAAACCACGGCACAGGGAACTAAGTGATTAATTTAGATCATAATTCAGGGTACTTTACACTGAAAATGAATTGAAAGATATGTGGGAAGGTTCATGTCTTTACATGCTTCAAAAAAGAGCCAGATTTAGTAATGGATATGAAAGGGATTTTGTGAGAGAAAAAAGATTCAATGGACTACAGAGATGAAGAATATCAGAAAATGCATCAGGAAATAGTGAAAAAAAAATGAAGCTGATTCAGTTCTAGTTTCTACATGTTAAAAATCAGAAGTAGTCACCTTCATCCTGATACCCAGTCACTTCAGTCATGTTGGACATTGTGACTCTACGGACCATGTCCCACCAGATGCCTCTGTCGATGGAATTCTCCAGGCAAGAATACTGGAATGTGTTGCCAAACCCTCCTCCTGGGGATCTTCCTGACCCAGGGATCAAACCCACGTGTCCTCCTGTTGTTTTTCAGTCGCTCAGTCATGTCTGACTCTTTGAGATCCCATGGAAATACTTCAGCATCAGTTGTTCCAATGAATATTCAGGATTGATTTCCTTTAGGACTGACCAATTTTATTTCTTTGCAGTCCAAGGAACTCTCAAGAATCTTCTCCAGCAAAAAAGTTCAAAAGCATCAATTCACTGACACTCAGCATTCTTTATAGTCCAACTCTCACACCCATACATGACCACTGGAAAAACCATAACTGATTATACAGACCTTTGTTGGCAAAGTAATGTCTCTGCTTTTCAATATGCTGTCTAGGTTGACCCTAGCTTTTCTTCCAAGGAACAAGTGTCTTTTAATTTCATAGCTGCAGTCACCATCTTCAGTGAATTTGTAGCCCAAGAAAATAAAATCTGTCACTATTGCCATTTTTTCCCCGTATCCGGAGTCTCCTGCATTGCAGGCAGATTCTTTTACAGCGGAGCCACTGGAGAAGCCCTTCATCCTACAACAATATAAAAGCTGAATAAACTGAAAATTAACAACCTTTCTTACCTGTTAGACAGATGAAACTAAAGTGTAAATTGTTGCTGCTGTGTTGTTCAGTCGCTCAGTCATGTCCAACTCTTTGCGATCCCATGGACTATAGTACGCCAGGTGTTCCCTTTCCTTCTCTATCACCTGGAGTTTGCGCAAACTCATGTTCATTGAGTCAGTGATGCTATCCAAAGATCTAGCCTTCTGTTGCCCTCTTCTCCTGCTCTCAACCTTTCCCATCATCAGGGTCTTTTCCAATGAGTCAGTTCTTCGAATCAGGTGGCCAAAGTATTGGGGCTTCAGCAACTGTCCTTCCAATGAATATTCAGAGTTGATTTCCTTTAGGATTGGCTGGTTTGATCTCCTCGCTGTCCAAGGACTCCCAAGAGTCTTAACCAACACCACAGTTCAAAAGCATCAGTTCTTCGGTTCTCAGCCTTCTTACAGTCCAACTCTCACAACCCTACATGACTACTGGAAAAACCATAGCTCTTTGACTATCTGGACCTTTGCTAGCAAAGTGATGTCTCTGCTTGTTAATACACTCTCTAGGTTTGTTATAGCTTTGCTTCCAAGGAGCAAACATACTTTAATTTTGTGTCTGTAGTCAACATCCAGAGTGATTTTGGAGCCCAAGAAAATAAAGTCTGTTACTGTTTTCATTTTTTCACCATCTATTTGCAGTGAAGTAATGGGACTGGATGCCATGATCTTTGTTGTTTGAACACTGAGTTTCAAGTCAGCTTTTTCACTGTCTTCCTCTTTTACCTTCATTAAGAGGCTTTTTAGTTCCTCTTCACTTTCTGCCATTAGGGTGGTGTCATCTGCATATCTGAGGTCACTGATATTTCTCCTGGTGTCTTGATTCCAGTTTGTGATTCATCCAGCTCAGCATTTCATATGAGGCACTGTTAAATGAGCAGGGTGTCAATAAACAGCCTTGATGTACTCCTTTCCTAATTTTGAATCATTCTTATGTTCCAGAACCTGACAGGTAAATACATAAAATCATAAAATACTTGGACATACACTGATTGGAATAGTCCAATGATGAGGATTGTAACATGAGAGTGAGAAACCAACATGAGAGTGAGAAACTTCTGCAGTTTCCAATCTTAGGAGGTTCCCACACTTTCATGGATTTATTTTAATGAACCCCACCAGGTTTTCAAGAAAAAAATCAAGAAGAATCAGAGGCAGAAGTTTGGAAACAGTAACCATCAAAGAAAATACTCCCAGCATACTTTCCACACCAAAAGCCTACTCTTTATTGTAAAGTATTTTATAAGAGCCTTATCTGGCATATACTAAAGGGCAGTTAATTATTCTGCCTACTATACTGATAATACTAACAGTACCAACTCCTGGGGAAAATATGGAGTAAGGAAATGTGAAATGGTTCAGCCACTTTGGTAGACAGTTTGGTAGTTACCTAAAAAATTCAACAGTCTTATAACCATGTTCCTAGACATTCACTTACAACATTTTAAAACATGTCCACACAGAAACTTATGTTCTACCTAGGAATGTATATGGACGCTTTATCCCTAAATACCATTAAGTAAAGCAAACCAGATGCCCTTCAATAAGAAAAAGAAGAAACATAATGTGGTACATCCATTTGTTGTTCAATCACTAAGTCATGTGTCCAACTCTTTGTGACCCCATGGACTACAGCATGCCATGCTTCCCTGTCCTTCACCATCTCTCTAAATTTGTTCAAATTCATGTCCATTGATTTGGTGATGCTATCTAACTATCTCACCTCCTATCACTCCTTCTTTTTCTGCCCTCAATCTTTCCCAATATCAGGATCTTTTCCAATCAATGCATCAGGTGGCCAAAGTGTTGTAGTTCAGCTTCAGCATCTATCTTTCCATTGAATAATCAGGATTGATTTCCTTTAAGATTGATTGGTTTGATGTCCTTGCAGTTCCAAGGGACTCTCAAAAGTCTCCTCCAGCACCACAATTCAAGAGCTTCAATTTTTCAGAGTTCAGCTTTCTTTATAGTCCAACTCTCATATCCATAAATGACTACTAGAAAAACCATAGATTTGATTATACGGACCTTTGTCGGCAAAGTAATGTCTCTACTTTTAACATGCTGTCTAGGTTTGTCATAGCTTTCCTTCTGAGGAGCAAGCATGTTTTAATTTCGTGGCTGCAGTCAACATCCACAGTGATCTTAGAATCCAAGGAAATAAAATCTGTCACTGCTTCTACTTTTTTCCCTTTAGTACATTCATACCATAGTATATTATTCAGCATTGAAAAATGAGCTATCAAGTCAAGGAAAGACATAAATACACCTAAATGCATATTTCAAAGTTTAAAAGGTTGTCAAAAAAATCTATATGCTAAAAGATTCCAATTATGTGATATTATGGGAAAGGCATAACTGTAGAGATAATTAACATGTGTGATTTCTGCAGACCATGGATAGATAAGATGCAATGGAATTCTTAAATGATGAAACTATTCTGTTTGATACTATAATGAAGGATACATGACATTATGCATTAATCAAAACCCATGGAACTTTACTTCTTCCCTGGTGGCTCAGCAGTAAAGAATCAATCTGCAATTGAGAAGATGCAAGAGATATGGGTTTCATCCTTGGGTCAGGAAGATCTGGAGAAGGAAATGATAACTGACTCCAGTATTCTTGCCAGGAAAATTTTATGGACAGAGGAGCCTGGCAGGGTATATTTTCTTGGATCACAAACATTCAGACATGACTGAGCACACACATGGAACTTTGCAGGATATACCTTAATGTATGCAAATTAAATATCCTTTAGGGGGTAGAAGATCACAGGATGGTATTCAGAATGTTACTGAATAAGCTAGCTATATTACAAAAACATGAAACAATCTCACCAAAGTGGATATGGGAAAAGATAGAGCCCTAGAGAAACTTTGGAAATGAGTGGAATTTGTAAGATTGAAACAAAGAAGCTGAAGATAAGCTTTATACCATGATTAAAAAGGTTGTTTCTAGGGATAGTGTCCTGTCTGACTCTTTTGCAACCCCATGGACTGTAACCCTCCAGGCTTCTCTGCCCGTGAGATTTTTCAGGCAAGTTTATGGGCATAGGTTGTTATTTTCTCCTGCAGGGGTTCTTCTCAACTCGAGGACTGAGCCCACATCTCCTATGTCCCCTGCATTGCAGGTGTGTTCTTTACCACTGAGTCATTGGTGAAGCCGTCCAGGGGTACACATGCATGCATGCTAAGTTCCTTCATTTGTGTCAGACACTTTGCAACCCCATGGACTGTAGCACACCAGCCTCCTCTGTCCATGTGATTCTCCAGGTAAGAATACTGGAGTGGGTTGCCATTTCCTCCTCCAGGGGATCTTCCCAACCCCGGGATCAAATTTATGTCTCTTCTGTCTCCTGCATTGGCAGGCAGGTTCTTTACTACTAGCACCACCTGGAAGCCCTTCCAGGAGTAATAAGTTAAAAATTGTGTCTCTACTGTACATGTATACTGGAAACGAACAGCTAGGTAAATGGATGGCAGATTGTGGGAGGCAGCTTTCTCACAGTTTGATTGAGTTTGCAGACCAACAAGGGGACGGGGCTAAAATGATTTGTAGCATCATGGATTATAGTTGGAGATTCTATGAACTCACAGTTAGCTTAACATAGATACACATATTTGCATATAAAATACTTAAAGAAATAATGTATAATCTGTATGCAGGCCAAGAAGCAACAGTTAGAACTGGACATGGAACAACAGACTGGCTCCAAATAGGAAAAGGAGTACATCAAGGCTGGATATTGTCACCCTGCTTATTTAACTTCTATGCAGAGTACATCATGAGAAACGCTGGACTGGAAGAAACACAAGGTGGAATCAAGATTGTTGTGAGAAATATCAATCACCTCAGATATGCAGATGACACCACCCTTATGGCAGAAAGTGAAGAGAAACTAAAAAGCCTCTTGATGAAAGTAAAAGAGGAGAGTGAAAAAGTTGGCTTAAAGCTCAACATTCAGAAAACGAAGATCATGGCATCCGATCCCATCACTCCATGGGAAATAGATGGAGAAACAGTGGAAACAGTGTCAGACTTTATTTTTGGGGGTTCCAAAATCACTGCAGATGGTGATTGCAACCATGAAATTAAAAGACGCTTAGTTCTTGGAAGAAAAGTTGTGACCAACCTAGATAGCATATTCAAAAGCAGAGGCATTACTTTGCCGACTAAGGTCTGTCTAGTCAAAGCTATGGTTTTTCCAGTGGTCATGTATGGATGTGAGAGTTGGACCATGAAGAAAGCTGAGCGCCGAAGAATTGATGCTTTTGAACTGTGGTGTTGGAGAAGACTCTTGAGAGTCCCTTGGAGTGCAAGGAGATCCAACCAGTCCATTCTGAAGGAGATCAGCCCTGGGATTTCTTTGGAAGGAATGATGCTAAAGCTGAAACTCCAGTACTTTGGCCACCTCATGAGAAGAGTTAACTCATTGGAAAAGACTTTGATGCTGGGAGGGGTTGGGGACAGGAGAAGACGGGGTCGACAGAGGATGAGATGGCTGGATGGCATCACTGACTCGATGGACGCGAGTCTGAGTGAACTCCAGGAGTTGGTGATGGACAGAGAGGCCTGCGTGCTGGGATTCATGGGGTCGCAAAGGGTCGGACATGACTGAGCGACTGAACTGAACTGAACTGAACTGAACACATACATTTCCTTGTTGTGCCAACTAAGAGAGCCTCGAAATACTAGCAACATCCAGTAGCAATGTGGATATCCATGCACATATCCTGGTTTTTATTATTGTTCAAAAAAGGACCCAGAGCTTTTGGAGAATTATCTAAATATAGAACTGAGACAGGATCTATGCCATAGGAACCTCATAATTCCAGAAATTAAGAAAATGCTCAATAAGAAAAAAAAAGATCCCTATATTTATGGGATTATTTCAAAGAGAAATAAGGGTCAACCAGAGATCCCAGTGGCCAAAACTGGAACAGTTTAAGCAGTAAGATAAAATAGTATTGTATCAGAACTCAAAGTATAAGACCAGTGTACTGGTCTGAGTATACTTGTCTGAGTTCATATAAATATGAATAATTCAAATAATCTGATAAATAACTGGAAAAACAAATCTCTCTGTTAGAAAATTTTCATTTAATTTATGTAGATTCTTCCCCCTCAAGGAGAAGATTCATGCATCCCACTCTTGAAGTGTGAGCTCTGTGTAGTGACTTCCTTCCAAAGAGTACAGTATGAAATTATGAAAAGGAAACGAGTAACTTTGCAGTGGAGAATATCACAACCAGGTGATCAAAGGCAGTATCAACAGTGATAAATCATGTTGATAGTATGTCTCAATATTATGTGACAAAAATACTTTATAGTTGTGGTCTTCTCCCCAATAAATCATAAATTCAATCTGACCATGAGAAAAACATCAAACAAATTTCAGTAGAGGGAATCCTGCAAAATCACATTCAAAAACAGGAAAGTCTGAGGAACTGTCACAACCAAGAAAAACCTAATGGGACACAAGTAAATGTAATGTGATACCTTAGGTAAAAACTCATGTAATCTGAATGAAGTAGGTAAAAGTAGTGTAGCAATATTGGTTCATTAATTATAACAAACATACATAGTATCATTAATGTCGTTCATAAATTCAGTGAGGGGGTGTATGTACCGTCTTTTCATATTTTCAATAATTTAAAAAGTGCTTAAAAATAAAGCATATTAAAATGTTTACTAAATAGTTACATTAATAAATATATTTTTATCTGAAAAGTTTTATTATCCTTGCAAAGTTTAAATCAAAAAAAAAATCTTGCTATTTTCCTAGACACCTGTCATAAATGACAGCAAAACCTACACTCAGATTCTTTAATGCATCTTTAAATTCTCCTGTGTTCAGAAATGAATGGTAAATGGCTTTGCATTGTGTGTCTCTGTGTTTTTAAATCTCTTTTTCTTTCATATCCAAGTCCTCTAACCCTTTTAGAAGCTAAATTTTGTCGTTTTAATATGATGGTAATTGCTGTATGCTGTTCTACTCAGTATCTGAGGGTATTGCCTTGGGGGAAAAAAGAGATAAGTGCTCTATTGAGTTTGAATAGATTTGCTCTGCAGATATGCCAAAGTACATTTTATTATTTTTTGAAAACCTCTGTAAAATGAATCTGAATCTATTTCAATTGCTTCATGTTACTGATGGTAGAACTTTTGAATGAGATTTTTTTTTTTTTTCTTTTTTGGTCTTAGATAAAAAATCTGAGAAAAAACAAATAACCTTTGAGTAAAACTGTTAATATAAACGTGTTGTCTGTGATTTTACTGGAGAGTTTCTTTAACTAGACAACTCTACATTCGTTTCCCAGGAACAAATTGTGAAATCCACAGAACAGTTTATGGTAACCTGTAGCATCTTTTTTTTTCTCAAGAAGTAATCTACATATTTTAAGGGTGAGTACATGCGTTACAATCATTCAAGATTTTTAATACATTATCCTAATTACATTAACAGAACAGGTATATTTATTAGATTTAATTGTTGAAAATAGTATGAAATAATAGAATATACTTCTTCCTTTTTTTAAGTTCGTTAAGACTGTTGGAAATGTCTAATTCAAAGCTTTCAAATTTAATTCTAGGATACTTTCATCTAATAAAATGTTTAAAATGCATAAATAGTGAAACTGTTCAGGTTGAAAGGGAGTGGAGGAGGTGGAAAAGAAAAGTCCTGTATCTTTGTTGCTAACTCCTCCATCTCTACCATCACAGAATCTTGTAAATTTTGGAACATGGTCTGAAAATTAAATGACACAGATCCAAGTACCTTCATTTATCAATATGCTTTTTAGAGGAATCCTTTTGAAGAAAAGTGCAAGTCTGAAGGGTAGAAGAAATTACAAGATGTTGAGAGACTTATTGATGTTTCATATTGAATGGCAGAACTAAGCTTGATAAATATTCAGAAATATTCAGAGAGGATAGAGACCTTGAGTCCATGACTGCTTCTCTTTCCACTACACCACACATCTTCAATCATAATTATGATTATGAAAGAGAAAAACTGAATAGTTATTTAAAATGTGTGATTTAATTTATAGAAATTGGATTGCCTAGATAAATTTGGGGATGTAGTTCTCCAATTCAAAACCACAAGTTGTTCAGTTACTTCCCTTAAAATTTTCCCAAATCACAGCTGTTATCACAATGCCTTTGTTGTTTTACTCAATCTCAGTACCACCTATGCTGTTATTTAATTTTGTTCTTAACAGCAGTAACTTGCATCAGTAAACTTTTATATTTCAATAAATTTATTTTCAAAGAAACATGTACTTAATACCAGTTGTCTTTAATAGAAGTTAACTGTCAAAATAAAATCATTGGAATTCAAGAAAATTCTCTCTAGAAACTGTTATGTGTCAAAAGCTGCTCTTGCTTTGTTAAAAGAAAAAAAAAGATTCATCTTATTTAAGACATTGTAATGCAACTTCAAACAAAACTGAGACTTCTTTTTGGAAAATTGGGAAAGAAAATTAGAGTGTCGTTACAATTATTGGTCTTCCCTGGTGGTTCAGTGGTAAAGAATCTGCCTGCCAATGCAGGAGATGTGAGTTTGATCCCTGGGTTGGGAAGATGCCCTAGAGAAGGAAAGGAACACCTCCTTCAATATTCTTGCCTGGGAAATCCAACAGGCAGAGGAGCCTGGTGGGCTACAATCCATGGGGTTGCAAAAGAGTCCGACTAGACTTAGCGACTAAACAACAACAATTAGAATCATTAGTGACTCCATAATAATTTCCATCAGCTTCCTAAAAGCCTACCATATACACGCATGATTCAAATAAAAACGGTGTGTTAGCTATGCAAATCCAGTCTCAATTTATTGGCAATTCTCTTCCACCTAAATTGTGACTTCTATGTCCTTCCTGATACGAAATAAGGACCAGTCACTGCACAGGAAAAGAGACTGTACAGAAGAATCAGAGACCCACTGGACCTGAAGGCCAAGTGGACAGGCAGAGGTAACAGATACCTCAGAGGCAATGAGGCCACAGAGATCTGCATGCTCTTCCTCCGCACTGAATATTTCAGTTCATTTCAGTTGCTCAGTCATGTCTGACTCTTTGTGACCCCATGGACTGCAGCATGCCAGGCTTCCCCGTCCATTGCCAACTCCAGGAATTTACCCAAACTTTTGTCTATTGAGTAGGTGATGCCATCCAACCATCTCATCCTCTGTCGTCCCCTTCTCCTCCTGCCTTCAGTCTTTCCCAGCATCAGGGTCTTTTCAAATGAGTCATCTCTTCACATCAGGTGGCCAAAGTATTGGAATTTCAGCTTCAGCAACAGTTCTTCCAGTGAATACTCAGGACTGATTTCCTTTAGGATGGACTGGTTGGATCTCCTTGCAGTCCAAGGGAATCTCAGGAGTCTTCTCCAACACCACAGTTCAAAAGCATCAATTATTCAGCGCTCAGCTTTCTTTATAGTATAAACCTGAATACTTGAGGTTATGTAAAAAGGATCCTGAATCATGATATGATTCTAAATAAAGAGAAATCCCCTGAGATGTGCTGTTTTATCACCTAGGTCATATAAGTGCTAAAAACCGAAACATTATATAAAATAAAAATATGCTTTTGGTCACTTAATTTTCAAACATGTAATTTATAGTCTTGTGTGTTTTTAGAGAAGAGATTCTGCATGTTAAATCACTCAGTCATGTCCAACTCTTTGTGACCCCCATAGGCTGTAGCCTGCCAGGGTCCTCAGTCCATGAGATTCTCCAGGCAAGAATACTGGAGTGGATTGCCATGCCCTTTTCTAGGGGATCTTCCCGACCCAGGGATCAAACCTGGGTCTCCTGCATTGCAGGCAGATTCTTTACTGCTGAGCCACCAGGGAACCCCAGAGAAGAGATTATCTACATGTAATTTTCTAAGTTTAATAGATTCACTCTTTTAATAGTATTTTGGCCAACTGCTAGATGCCAAACCTACTTCCTTGGGTTAGAGATAGAAAACTAAATAAAGCAAATAGATGAGGTCCTATCTGTTGAACAAAGAACATTTTTCTTCGTATGGCAGTGTACATATCTCATGGAAGGATCTCCAGTACTAGCTTTTTTTGTGTGTGTGTGAAAAAACAAATCAAGGCATACTACCTTAAGGCAAGGAATCAAGAAATGTTTGTGGAGTTGTACTATGTCTACAGTAGCATCCAAGGTACCATAAATTTTTTCTTATTTGATAGGAAAACACTAACTTCATAGACTACATTGTTTGATTCTCAAACATTGCTTTTTCTCTTTTTCAGTTGGCTACTTCTTTCCTTCTCTCTCTCTCTGCTTTCCTCCCTCCTTCACTCCACTACCCTCTTTCTTTCTGGGGTGATTTCTGCAGTTCCTTTGAAATTAGTACCCTTAGGAACCTTATTTAGGGAAATACTGACACAAAAGAAAAACAAAGTGGAAAAATTGCTCTTATTCATTTCTTATAATGATATTTTATACATGCTAAATTTCTATTAAATGCATTTTTGTATTAGTTCATCACAGGTCAAATTTCACTTGAATATAATTAGTATCTGTAAATAATGTTTGATCTAATTTCTGAGTCAGACATTAGCATTGGATCATACTTTTTCTACTTTATAAATCAATAAGTTCACTTTTTGCTTCCAACAAAGTTGAAAACCAGTTTTTACTTTCTGTTCTTAATAAAATGTGCCTTTCTTGTTCAGGAATCTGAAAGACTTCACAGTGCCAAATACTGAGAGCTATGTTATAGTGTACAAAGTGATTTTTATTTTTTTTCAACCTTTGGAAATGAAGCCACACAAAAACACAGTGGGGTAGTGCTTCTTTGCATACACAGTGTGCTGCAGTCCTAGAGGACTCTTATTTAGAGTAACTGATGAAAGACTGAAAAGTGGATCTTGCTGAGATCAGCTCCTTCTGTGTTCACCTGATTGACTAATTATGTGTTCCGCTTAACTGCTCAATAATAAAACCAAATAGATGCCATTACACAGATTGTAATTTCTGATTAGTAATTTTTACCAAAAAATCAGAAAATAATTTTCCTTTTCTAAAGCTCTGTATGCTTCAAGTAGATGAATTTGGAGTAGCCCTCACAGTCAACAAAAGAGTTCAAAATGCAATACTTGGGTCCAGTTTCAAAAATGACAGCATGATCTCTGCTCATTTCCAAGCCAAACCATTCAGGATCATAGTAATCCAAATCTATGCCCCAACCAATAATGCCAAAGAAGCTGAAGCTGAATGGCTCTATGAAGACCTACAAGACCTTTAAGAACTAACACCTGAAAAGCATGTCCTTTTCATCATAGAGGACTGGAATGCAAAGCAGGTGGTCAAGAGATACCTGGAGTAATAGGCAAGTTTGACCTTGGAGTACAAAATGAAGCAGGGCAAAGGCTAACAGAGTGTTGCCAAGAGAATGCACCAGTCATAGCAGACAGCCTCTTCCAACAACCCAAGAGAAGACTCTACACATGGACATCATCAGATGGTCAATACCAAAATAAGACTGATTGCATTCTTTGCAGCCAAAGATAAAGAAACTCCATACAGGTAGCAGAAACAAGACTGGGAGCTGACAGTGGCTAGATCATGAACTCCTTATTGCAAAATTCAGACTTAAATTGAAGAAAGTAGAGAAAACCATTAGGCCATTCAGGTATTACCTAAGTCAAATCCCTTATGATTATACAGTGGAAGTGACAAATAGATTCAAAGGATTAGATCTGATAAACAGAGTGCCTGAAGAACTATGGACAGAGGTTCATAACATTGTGCAGGAGGCTGTGATCAAAACCAAGCCAAAGAAAAAAAAATGCAAAGGGCCAAAGGGTTGTCTGAGGAGGCCTTACAAATAGCTGAGATAAGAAGAGAAGCAAAAGGCAAAGGAAAAAGGGAAAGACATACCCATTTGAATGCAGAGTTTCAAAGAATAGCAAGGAGAGATAAGAAAGCTTTCCTAAATGATCAATGCAAAGAAGAAGAGGAAAACAATAGAATGAGAAATACTAGAAAATTATTTATACCAAGAAAATTAGATACACCAAGGGAAAGTTTCATGCAAAGATGGGCACAATAAAAGACAGAAATGGTATGGACCTAACAGAGCAGAAGATATTAAGAAGAGGTGGCAAGATTACACAGAAGAGCTATACAGAAAAGATCTTAATGACCCAGACAACCGTGGTGGTGTGATCACTCACATAGAGCCAGACATCCTGGGGTGAGAGGTCCAGTGGGCCTTAGGAAGCATCACTACGAACAAAGCTAATGGAGGTGATGGAACGACAGTGGAGCTATTTCAAATCCTAAAAGATGATGCTTTGCAAGTGCTTCACTCAATATGCCAGCAAATTTGGAAAACTCAGCAGTGGCCACAGGATAGGAAAAGGTCAGTTCTCATTCCAGTCACAAAGAAAAGCAATGCTAAACAATATTCAAACCACCACACAGTTGCACTCATTTAATACACTAGCAAAGTAATGCTAAAAATTCTCTAAACTAGGCTTGAATGGTATGCGAATTGAGAACTTCCAGATATTGAAAGCAGAGGAACCCAAGATCAAATTGCCGACATCTGTTGGGTCATAGAAAAAGCAAGAGTTCCAGAAAAACATCCACTTCTTCTTCACTGACTGTGCTAAAATCTTTGACTGTGTGAATCACAAGAAACTGTGGAAAATTCCTAAAGAGATGGAAGATCAGACCACCTTACCTGCCTCCTGAGAAATGTATATTCAGGTTGAGAAGCAACAGTTAGAACTAGCCACGGACTGGTTTCAAGCTGGGAAAGGAGTAGGTCAAGGCTTATTTGTCACCTTGCTTATGTAACTGATATGCAGAGTACATTTTGAGAAAAGACAGGCTGGATGAAGCATGAGCTGGAATCAAGATTGGCAGGAGAAATATCAGTAACCTCAGATATGTAGATGATACCACCCTAAGGCAGAAAGTGAAGAGGAACTATAGAGCCTCTTGATGAAAGTGAAAAGGAGAGTGAAAATGCTGGCTGATAACTCAACATTCAAAAAACGAAGATCATGGCATCGGGTCCCATCACTTTATGGCAAATGGTTCTGGAAACAATAGAAAGACTCACAGACTTTATTTTCTTGAGCTTCAAAATCACTGCAGATGGTGACTTCAGCCATGAAATTAAAAGACGCTTTTTACTTGGAAGAAAAGCCATGACCCACCTAGACAGCATATTAAAAAGCAGAGACATTACTTTGCCAAGAAAAGTCCATGTAGTTAAAGCTATGATTTTTCCAGTAGTGATTTATGGATGTGATAGCTGGACCATAAAAACTGCTGAGCACTGAAGAACTGATGCTTTTGAGCTGTGGTGTTGGAGAAGACTCTTGACAGTCCCTTGGACTGCAAGGAGATACAACCAGCCCATCCTAAAGGAAATCAGTCCTGAATATTCATTGGAAGGACTGATGATGAAGCTGAAGCTGAAGCTCCCATTCTTTGGCCATCTGATGTAAAGAACAGACTCATTTGAAAAGACCCTGATGCTGGAAAAGACTGAAGGCTGGAGGAAAAGGGGATGAAAGGGGATGAGATTGTTGGTTCCCATCACTGACTTGATGGACATGAGTTTGAGCAAGCTCTGGGAGTTGGTCATGGACAGGGAAGCCTGATGTGCTGCACTCCATGGGGTTGCAAAGAGTTGGACATGACTGAGTGACTGAACTAAACTGAACTGAAGACTTGGAAACATCTGAGCCAAAAGCAGAACAATTGATTTTTCATATATAATACTTTGTTTCAAAAATATATGTCATTTTCCTCTATTGTCCATTTTAGAACTTGACTACTTGTTTGCTGTAGATGTATCTTTTCTCTTGAAAGTAAGGTTCACAAATGCAGAGACCAAATTTTATGCTTTTAATGTGGGTCTCAGATAGTGAAGTATCTGCCTGCAATGAAGGAACCCTGAATTTGATCCCTTTCTTGGGAAATCCCATGGAGACGGGGCTAGCTACCAAAGAATACCCTAGTTTTCTTGCCTGGAAAATTCCCATAGACAGAGGAGCCTGGCGGGTTGCATGGGGTTGCAAAGAGTTGCACACAACTGGGCGACTAACACACAAACTTATTTGTGGAAGAAATTTTCATAGCAGATCCGGTTCAGTGGCTGCTTATTTAAATGGTTTCTGTCTCTCTGCTCTCCTCCGTCCCCAGTTTCCAGTCACTGTGACATTTTCTTCATCCAGGAAAAAGACGTAAAGAGATTCTTTTTTCCTTTGCTCTGATAAGGTAAGGAGAACTGGTCCTCTTCTTCTAGAGAACTGGGAGTGCCATGTGCTGATGAACTGAGGCTGCTTTTCCAGCCATCCAAGAACTGCCTGATGGTATCCAAGGGAGGCACAGGCTGAAATGGTGACTCTCAGAATCAAAAGACCTCTGGAATTTTCCAATTTAGGAGGGACACAGCCTCTGGGTTTTTATACAACTTGAATTTAAACTGCACTTCTCCAAACGTAGAAGTTTATGACTTTTCATTTGTATAAAAGTCAACATCTGTCTTTCCAAATCAAGTGACAGACTACTTATTTCCTTAGTGAAAGAGATAAAAAAGTACTTGGGAAAAAAATCAGTTCTAGGGACAGAAATTCCATTTTTCCTGTTTCTGTTCCCCAGTAGGGTTTTTTTTTTTTTTTATTTTTTTTAAAATGACAAATTGTATGTCTCCCAAATATCTTTTCTTTCTTTATTTCTTTGCTTTTCTTTGGTTTATACCCCTATACAATTGTTAGCATTGTGAAAAAGGAGAACTATAGTTTTAGATGCATTCTTTCATACTTTTATACATTCATGTTTAATTCTCTATTTTACTTAGGAGTGGATTATAGTGTGATACAAACACAAAAATCCCTTTTTAAAAATATTATTATGTTTAGAGGTAATCCTATTATATTTTCATCTAAGATAACTTTTAGTGACATTAGCTATAATACAGTTTTATGTATTTAATGCATAATGCAGTTAGTGTTTTAAAACATAACAAAATATATCCATTAACAATTACCATAAATTTGAGTATAAATTTATCTGCTAGTAATTGTAAAATATTTTAGAAAGAGTATTATTGAAAATTATTTTTAATTCTATGATCAAAGTAATCTCAGAAATATCAGTTTGCTACCAGCAAGTTTTTATTAAAACAAACTGAGTCAGGAGTGTGAAATAGATTCTTCCTTGTCATTAAGAATCAGCCTCAGGGGCAGAAGTTGCTACAATTGCTCAAGAGGAATAAAGAGCAACAAGGCACACAATGAATAATGCCCAGGCACAAAAGGAGAATAAACTATTATTGTCTGACTCTTGAGTGCCCAGTAAACTGCAGAAACTCAAAGGTCAAGATTTGCTACTAGTAAGCCAAAAGTTCCCTGGAGTGTCAGCAACCACAGTTGCCAGAGAAAATGGGGTATGAGCAAGAGACTATTCTTAATTACTTTTGTTAAATAGAAGATGTCTATGTTGTACCATATTTGATGTGTATCTGGCTAGAATCCCTGGTACTAACATTCTTCTTTACTCCGTTGTTGCCACTCATGCCTGCCTGGATGGAGGTAGGAAAATGTGTTTGTGTGAGAGGAAGGAGATCAAGAAACAGACTCCCTCTTTTTGGAATTAATTGTGAAACTTAAATTTTGTATGTAATTAAAAGCAGGCAGAAATCCATTAATTATTATTTTAAAAAAGACTTTCCTTTGCAGAATCCTTATAATTCCTTCTTATATCAATTATTTAAAACAGTACTAAGGAGTTATACAGGTATGATATGACCTCATTCCAAAATATTTTAATCATTTTTTGAATGTGAGAAAGAAAAGTAAAAATGATCAATTACTAGAAATATTTTTAAAAAATATTTGTGGTCTTTCAGAATATTAATTTGTGTCAGATTGTAATAACATAAAAAAAGGCCACACATTTATAGCCAGTTTAAATACCAAAGAAAATTACTGAAGTAAATACATCTACTTGGCTTAAAATATGAGCAACAAAGTTAGTATTTTACTCTGTGATTTCAGATATCAATATAATCTATATCTATTTAATTAAAATATCCAATTGATCCCATCTTTGTAATATCTGTATAACAAAATAAATGACTAGTTATTTAGCTCAATCCACCAAGTGATTATTTCTGAAGAGTCTATCCTATTTTATCCCCTGTAAGTATTATTTTAGTCTATTGATAGCAATAGCCCACCCGCCAACTGATAGCCTGCCTGGGGCTTTCCAGGTGGCTCAGTGGGTGAAGAATCCACCTGCAGGAGAATCCATGTTCAGGAGACCTGGGTCTGATCCCTGGGTTGGGAAGATCCCCTGAAGAAGGGCTTGGAAACCCAGTCTTGTATTCTTGTCTGGAGAATCCTATGGATAGAGGAGACTGGGAGCCTACATTCCATAATGTTGCAAAAAGCCAGATGTGACTGAGCAACTAAGCATGGATGCACACATTAATAGCAACAGTAGCAAACTTTTGGGGAGTGTCTACTGTATTGGAGCACATACTTTCCAGAAATTCTCTCTAATTTTTACAGTATAGTTTCAAAGTAAGATGTATTATCATGTACACTTTTTAGATAAAAATTGATATAGTCTGAAGATGAATATAGTACAACTAAATTTCTTGATATTACAAAAGAGAAAGAAGCCCACTTGAAAAGTCTAAAATTTATGTTTATATTTTTATTTACACAAAATTGTCTCAATTATTAAACTTCTTGTGTTTAATTCTTGACCAAACAGCAATAACTTTCTACCTTTTCTATTAAAAAAAAAGCAAAACAGATACCAATTCCTTAATTATGTATAAGAAAAAAAAAACTTAATAAAAGGGTTAAGAAAGTCTGCAACAGAGCCTGAATCCAGCACAAGATGTCACAGCTGTACATGTATGAATGACATGCATTATACCATTATTGTCTGGAGTCAATATATATGACTTTACTAGTACAGTCTTAATCTGATGCTGATGATACCATGATTGTTGACTTTTCATGGAAATAAAAATATACGACAGGTTAAGGACTGGAGGCATCCATCTGACAAAGAAAGACTGGCTGAAGAATCTGGATAAACATCAAAGTTTGGTTCAATCTGTGAAATTTTGAGTAACTGTGTGCCATGGATATGTCATCCATAGATATCCCTGAAAATATTAGAAATATTTTAGTTTTCCAACCTCACCATTTAAAAGTATTCCAAGCATCTGTCATGGCTATTTGGGTTCAGATAAATCCCATTTCCCACTTAGGAATTTTACTGGCTATTACTTATAAGATTGCCAAAAATGAATAGAAGTTGGGATTGGATTCTGAGCAGAGGGGGAAAAAAAAAAAGATTAACAAAAGGCAGTTATTCAGGAACTCTCAGTAGTACATTATAACGGCTCAAAAGATTTTAAATATGCTTGTGATCAGAGCTTTATGTAGACTGAATTCTTTGGCAGAAATGAATTCATCCAAAACTTCTTGTGTTTTGAGCTCTAAAATAGCCTGACACAGGTACCTTTCTTTGAAAGACACTTTCTAATTTGTTAGTGGGTGTTGAAGGAAACTGCTATTGCCACTGAAGGATATCAGATAATTCTGAGACCATAAATATCTATCATGTTTTAGGTAACACTGGAGAAAGTCCAATAGAGAGAGTAGCTATGTTCATTGATAAAATGGAGCTAGTGTTTCATTATGAGTTCACACCTCTGAAACCTGGTTTCTTCACTGCTTTCAGAGTTCTATGATAGAGTCCTTGAAGGGCCTCCCTGTCCTTATCCCAGAATAGTCTGAAGACGATATTTCCTTTTCAGCAAAGCTAAATCATGCTGTTTGGCTCACATTAGTGTTTTAAAATTAAGAGTTGAATAGGTGTTTTGGAAACTGGCTGCAGTATACTTGATAGAAAGTATAAAAACTTATCGGGGAAGGACAGGACACAGTTAATACTACTTGAAGCTGGGAACAGTTTATTTAGCAGGCATGGGTGGAATTAGGCTCCCACACTGAGAACAGCATTTGGAACTTTGTTGACCCTGTGTTATAGCCAGTGGCCTTACAGTATAGATTGATAAGGAAGTCTAGCTAGTGAGATAAAAAACTCTACTCCTGTTTGAATTACTCAGTTATGGAAGTCTGTTTGGAAATTTACAGAAATGATGAAGGGTAATTCATGTAGATGCCCTCCAAAATGGCCAAATTGCCAGATAAGAAAACAGATGGAAAACTCTGGAGATACCTAGATGAGATCCAATTTGTTATTTGATCTCATAAAATGAATAGGCATGGGTATGTTTGGGCTTGTCACCCTGCTTATTTAACTTATGTGTAGAGTACATCATACAAAATGCTAGGCTGGATGAAGAACAAGCTGGAATCAAGATTGCTGGGAGAAATACCAACAACCTCAGATGCGCAGATGACACCACCCTTATGGCAGAAGGCAAAAAGGAACTAAAAAGCTTTTTGATGAAAATGAAAGAGGAGAGTGAAAAAGCTGGCTTAAAACTCCACATTCAAAAAACTAAGATCATGGCATCTGGTCCTATTGTTTCATGACACATAGATGGGGAAACAATGACAAATTTATTTTCTTGGCCTTCAAAAATCAATGTGGACCATGAGTGCAGCCATGAAGTTAAAAGATGCTTGCTCTTTGGAAGAAAAGCTGTGACAAACCTAGACAGGATATGCAAAAGCAGAGACATTACTTTGTCAACAAAAGTCCATATAGTCAAAGCTATGGTTTTTCCAGTAGTCATGTACAGATGTGAGAGCTGGATCATAAAGAAGGCTGAGCACCAAAGAATCAATGCTTTTGAACTGTGGTGTTGGAGAAGACTCTTGAGAGTCCCTTGGACTGCAAGGAGATCAAATAAGTCAATTCTAAAGGAAATCAAACCTGAATATTCATTGGAGGGACTGATGCTGAAGCTGAAGCTCCAATACTTTGGCCACCTGATGCAAAGAGCTGATTCATTGGAAAAAACCCTGATTCTGAGAAAGATTAAAGGCAGGAGGAGAAGGGGATGACAGAGGATGAGATGGTTGGATGGCATCACTGACTCAATGGACATGAGTTTGAGCAAGCTCCAGGAGATGGTGAAGGACAGGGAAGCCTGGCAAGCTGGTCTCAAAGAATTGGACATGACTGAGTGACTAAACAACAATAACAACAATGCTCAAGCTGTGTAGGGTTCAACCTCAAGTCAAGTGAAACCACTAATGTGGTAAGAGACTCTCAGCTCCTGCCAATAGGAAAGAAATGTCCTTAAGATGCCACTGTGTAAAATTCTTATTTCTCAGGAACCAGCACTTTGTTGGAATACATGGACTCCTATTAGGGGCTTTAGGGGACTACAAATGGGTATTGTTTAGAATTGAGACTTTTTTTCACTCTATGTATGCTAAGTCATTTCAGTCATGTCCAACTCTCTGCGACCCCATGGACTATAGCCCACCAGGCTCCTCTGTCCATGGGATTTTCCAGGAAAGAATACTGGAGTGGGTTAGCATGCCCTCCTCCAGGGGGTCTTCCTGATCCAGCGATTGAATCCATGTCTTTTATATTTCTTGAATTAGCAGGCAAGTTCTTTACCAGTAGCACAACCCATTTCACTCTGTTTTATTTATTAAGTTTCATAAGCATCGTGGAAAATATAATTGAAGTTTGGAATAACAAATAGGCTATCAAATTTCTCCACCAGCCTGTATTTCTTTAGATCAACATACAAACTTTACTGTTATCAATGTATGGTCATACCGAGAAAATATATTAAACAGATATATATCCTATTCCTTAATATACTGTGAATTGTGATTTCATTGAATATACAATTTACTCAGTTCAGTTCAATTCAGTTGCTCAGTCATGTCTGACTCTTTGGGACCCCCTGGACTTCAGCACACCAGGCTTCCCTGTCCATCACCAACTCCCAGAGTTTACTCAAACTCGTATACATTGAGTTCGTGATGTGATCCAACCATCTCATCCTCTGTCATCCTCTTCTCCTCCCACAATCAATCTTTCCCAGCATCAGGGTCTTTGCAAATGAGTCAGTTCTTCACATCAGGTGGCCAAAGTATTGTAGTTTCATCTTCACATCAGTCCTTGCAATGAATAGTTAGGACTGATTTCCTTTAGGACTGGTTGGATCTCTTTACAGTCCAAGGAGCTCTCAAGAGTCTTCTCCAACACCACAGTTCAAAAGCATCAATTCTTTGGTGCTCAGCTTTCTTTATAGTGCAACTCTCACATCCATACATGACTACTGGAAAAACCATAGCCTTGACTGGATGGACCTTTCTTGGCAAAGTAATGTCTCTGCTTTTTAATATGCTATCTAGGTTGGTCATGGCTTTTCTTCCAGGGAGGAAGTGTCTTTTAATTTCATGGCTGCAGTCATCATCTGCAATGATTTTGCAGCCCAATAAAATAAAGTTTGACACTGTTTCCACTGTTGCCCCTTCTATTTCACATGAAGTGATGAGTCCAGATGCCATGATCTTAGTTTTCTGAATGTTGAGTTTTAAGCCAAATTTTTCACTCTCCTATTTCACTTTCATCAAGAGGCTCTTTAGTTCCTTTTTGTTTTCTGCCATGAGTGAGGTGTCTTCTGCATATCTGAGGTTACTGACATTTCTCCTGGCAATCTTGATTCCAGGTTGTGCTTCATCCAGTCCATCATTTCTCATGCTGTACTCTGCATATATGTTAAATAAGCAGGGTGATGAACAAGCCTTGCCATACTCCTTTCCCAATTTGGAACAAGTCTGTTGTTCCATATCCAGTTCTAACTGATATTTTTTGACTTGCACAGATTTCTCAGAAGGCAGGTCAGGTAGTCTCGCATTCCCATCTCTTTAAGAATTTTCTACAGTTTCTGGTGATCCACACAGTCAAGGGCTTTGGCATAGTCAATAAGGCAGAAATAGATGTTTTTTTTGGAACTCTCTTGGTTTTTTTGATGAGCCAATGAATATTGGCAATTTGATCTCTGGTTCCTCTGCCTCTTCTAAATCCAGCTTGAACATCTGGAAGTTCAAGATTCATGTACTATTGAAGCCTGGCTTGGAGAATTTTAAGCATTACTTTGCTAGCATGTGAGATGAATGCAATTGTGCAGTAGTCTGAGCATTCTTTGGCTTGCATTTCTTTGGGATTGGAATGAAAACTGACTTTTTCCAGTCCTGTGGTCACTGCTGATTCTTCCAAATTTGCTGGCATATTGAGTGTGGCACTTTCACAGCATCACATTTTAAGATTTGAAACAGCTCAACTGGAATTCCATCACCTCCACTAACTTTGTTCATAGTGATGCTTCTTAAGGCCCACTTGACTTTGCATTCCAGGATGTCTAGCTCTAGGTGAGTGATCACACCATTGTGATTATCTGGGTTATGAATATCTTTTTTGTACAGTTCTGTGTATTCTTGCCACCTCTTCTTAATATCTTCTGCTTCTGTTAGGTCCATACCATTTCTGTCTGTCATTGTGCCCATCTTTGCATGAAATGTTCCCTTGGTATCTCTATTTCTTGAAGAGATCTTTATTATTTCCCATTCTATTGTTTTCCTCTATTTCTTTGCACTGATCATTGAGGAAGGCTGACAGAAATCAGAAAGTATCCCTAAGTGAACTTTAGGTTAAGACATAATTCTGGCCCTTGTAACTGTTTTAGATATGACACTGTCCCCATTACCAAGTGCTAAGGACAGTCTTGTAATTTTTATTCAAGTCTTAAGACTTCCTCCTGGAAAGAGGTAAAAGCTGGACTTCTAGCAATTATTTTTGACACTTATGTCTTTGTTTAGATAAGCACTTTGTCCAACCAGAGCCCTCCAGTAAGAAGTGTATGAATTAAAACATGTAATAAAAAGAAAAATAAATTTATGGGAAATATGAAGAACACCCATATATAGGTTGTAATTTCAGGGAAAGATGCAGTAACTTTATTCCCATAAAATGTCTCAGAGCAATAGAATAATACCTCTAGCTGTCTCTAAGATCTAGTATTCATTATTGGAAAATGTTGGAAGAAATATCTCACTTGTTTTGTACAAAGAATGGAAATTGACTTATGCTGACTTATGTGTTCTGCCTAAAAGCTCAGTTTTGACAATTTGGAGAAAAAATATGGTCACACAGCACCTTCATGATTCAATTAATTAGAACTAATATTGAATTCATGATACATAGGAACTTTTTGTTACTTTGTTTCTTTTAGAGTGTGTCACACTGCTTAGCTTCTGCATATGACATGGATTTGAAATGAGTATGATGAGAAGCCAATTGATGTCATTTTCCCATAAGGTTAGGACTTGACTTGCTTCTTTGATATACTAAATGGGAATGTAGATTAAATGACTTTTTAGAGAAGCAACATGGAAGTGAGGTAGTCTCAGGAGAAAAAGATTTCAGGTTTATTTAGCAGACATATCACAAATAACTATCTTTTTGAAATGTGTATGTCCCATTTATGGTAACTCATAATAAGCTGTATTCAGGTTTACACTCTGCCCAGTGGAGAGTTAATGGGCTCCACAATTTTTCTGCACGTGTATCCAGCCTATCCTTTGTCAAAACCACCCTGGTAACAATATATGTGGTGACTTGATGAGAACAGACGTGTTCGGCAAAATGTGGTACAACTTTTAGTTTAGTGTCTCATGGTTCTAAGAGTATAATGGGAAAATTATTTCAGGAGACACATCAGCAGTCAGTTAGGGAAGATGATGAATAAATTATGAGTTGTCTAGGCATGCTAGTAAACTAATAAAATACCAAACTCATTAATAGTTCTGACAGAGGGCTTATTCCTTCTCTTAAGGAAGGACAGAATGGATTCTGGTATTTTTGAAGATCTGTAGTAAGCAATGTTAATGTCCCAGATTAAAGTGGTCTATTTTTAAGGATACTTTACTTTGGAAAGCCTAACCTATGAAAAGATGCCACAGGGGGCAAGATCCTGGTTTGCTATTGTTCCAGGTGCCAAAGATAAAGAGAAACCCTCCCCCCCCCCCCCATTATTCAACTGAGATTGAGTACATAAAGAATCAATGCCATGCTGTCCCATGTGGGGAACTGAAGTGTTAGTTGCTTAGTCATGGCCTGCTCTTTGTGACTCCATTGACTGTAGCCCACCAGGCTCCTCTGTTCATGGAATTCTCCAGTCAAGAATACTTGGATGGATAGCCATTTCCTCCTCCAGGGGATCTTCCCAACCTATGGATCAAACCCAGGTCCACTGCATGGCAGGAAGATTCTTTACCACTGAGCCACCAGGGAAGCGCTTTATGTGGGGAGGCAAGGACAATGTCATTTGGTTTTGAAAACCTATATCTGTGAAAGTTTATGGTATGATATTTAGGATATGCTTATATTCATAAGTCAGAGAGAATCTGTACTTTCCTGAATAATGGCCTCTAGTTGCGAACCTCACTACTGAGAATATGGGGAAAGGTCATTTCTATGGAGATGAAACAAAACATAATAGTGTGACTTTTTAATTTCTCTGTCATGTCTATGTGATGTAATAAAAATTTGTATATTCATTAATAGAATTAAATGAAGTAAAACCTATATATATGATGCCCCTATAACATCCAAATGAGAAAATATTTAGGAAGACTGATTTGAAACACACTAATGATGAAAAATTATTGTCCAGGGAAAAAAGTGAAAGTGGCTTTAAATTATATAAGAAGATAATGACAGCAGTATTTCCTTTCTCTGAGATCCAGGGTACAAGCAACTGATCTAAGACTCTGTTCCTAAACATGATAGGATATTTACTAGTGGAAAGGTAGGGGTGGTGTTCTCTAGTTAGGAAGAAATGCCTTTTATTTGGATCTGTTAGTAGGCCTAGATTGCTGATTGTATAGTACACTTGAGAGTTTATAGATTTTTTGAAGAACAGCTGACTGTAGAATAGTAGTAAGGCATGTAAACATATTTTATGTGTGAAACTGAGGAGCCCCTAAAGCAAATGACTTCTTCTGAGAATGTTTCCACACACATTGTTCAGAACTTTTCCATTAATCCAAAACCACAATGCCTAGTAAATTGGGAGTAGTGATTTGTTTTTCTCTGAAAGTATATCCAAGATTTGGTTTATTTTATATAAAATATATCTATCTATATCAATAGAATTATTATTTATCTTTGGTATTGGCTAAGAACTATATTTTTTATGAGTCTTTGACCACCTAACTTCTGTGTTATTATGTCATGAATTTAAATGTTACCTATGTATAGGATAATTTCACTTTATCCAGCTGGGACCTATATACTGACCTGCAGACTCATAAATTTTGTTTCCTTGATGTGTCCACTTGAATTTCTTACTTAATTTAAAATTTCATCACTTGATTTACATCTCTTTGATCCATTTCAAATCTGATTTTTTTTTTGCCTTTTTTAACCCCCATTTTACATTTATTCTCCCCCTTATAAATGGGCCAGACATAGAAATTTTCATTTATTTCTCCCTTGCCATTACCTTTAACACAAAAAATCCATGCTATTTTCCAATATCTCAACCATTTATCTCAGAGTGAAAAACATGAGTCTTTCTCACACAGATCATCACAGACCATCAAATTCGGTTTTCCAAGTTCCCATTTGCAACTATGGCCATACATTGTAATAAATATTATTGGAAAACTTAAAACGTGTTTACCAATTTGTTAATCACGACTGATCTCAAATAGCAGTCCCTATATCCCAGCAGAAATCCTAGTATCACTAATCTTCTTAGGTGGATGGAATATAAGATAAAAAGGGTAAAAACCCTAGCTAGGAAAAGCCAATAAGAGAATAATAAGAGCTTTAAACTTATTATCTCACTTAATCCTTGCCACACTCAAGCCTGTTAGATACTGTTATTGTTCCTGTTTTGTAGATAATGAAACTGAGGTGCTTAGAGATCAGTGGTAGCACCAGAATTCAAAATTGCAGCAGAAGCTGCTGCAGGGTACTATACGAAAGGAGGAGGAAAAGAGCCAGACACAAGAAAATGGAGAAACCCGAGAATCTGAAGTAGGAGATGGAGTAACCGAGACAGGATTTATCTTCCCGCTTAATCAACAAATAAAAATATATGGAACAGTAGTTTATACGACAGTGGGCATCAGACAATGAAAGGCAGTAATCTCTGAAAGAAAGGACATGAATGAGGGTGAGTCATATGATTGCCCCAGTTTACTACCATGAGAGTAAGCTGTATTACAGAGAGGAGACATTCAGATGGAGCACAGTGAATTTGCTGGGTTGAAGAAGTGGTAGTCTAGGAAGACAAAAACAGCAGCAAGAAACACATGAGCTGTATAGACAGAGAGCTCCAGTGTATTCCACTATAGCTCATGATTTTAATGTCTTACCTAAGAAATCTTTACCTAACAAAAATTCCTCCTGTTTTCTTCCAGAAGCTTTATAGTTTTAAATTGTACATTTAAGTCTTTAATCCATTTTAAATTAAACATTGTGTGCAGTACAATGTATAGAAGTTTGCTGTGCATATGAATACCATCTATTCTAGTACCACTGGCAAAAGACAATATTTTTTCTACTGTATTCCTTTCAAAGACCACTTGACCATATGCATAATTCTGAACTATTCTGTTCCATTGATCTATTTGTCTGTCTTTAAACCACATTGTCTTTTCTTCATCTTTATTGAGCTGTAACTGACAGAGGATGAGATGGTTGGATGGCATCACTGACTCAACGGGCATGAATCTGAATAAACTCCCAGAGTTGGTGATGGACAGGGAGGCCTGGTGTGCTGCAGTTCATGGGGTTGCAAAGAGTGGGACACAACTGAGTGACTGAACTGAATTGAACTGACAAATGAAACAATAAGATATTTAACATGCATAATGTGATATTCAATATACACATATAATACACTGTGAAACAACTGCCCCCATTGAATTACTTAACACATACATTATCTCATCTACTTATATTGAATGTGAACAGGAATGTCAGATGTCATTCCTGTGATACATTATAGTATGAAAGGAAATTTTGCAGATGTAATTAAGAATACAGATGAACTGACTTCAGGTTAATCTTTGTTGTTCCGTCACTTAGTCATGTCTGACTCTTTGTGACACAATGGACTGTATCACTTCAGGCTCCTCTGTCCTCCACTATCTCTTGGAGTTTGTTCAGACTCATGTTCATTGAGTCGGTGATGCTGTCTAACCATCTTGTCCTCTGTCATCCTCTTCTCCTGCCTTCAATCTTTCCCAGCATCAGGGTCTCTTCTAATGAATTGGCTTTTTGCATCAGTTGGCCAAAGTATTGAAGCTTCAAATTCAGCAACTATCTTTCCCATGGATATTCAGTGTCAATTTTCTTTTGGATTGACTGGTTAGTACAAGGAACTTTTTAAGAGTCTTCTCCAACACCACAGTTCGAAGTATCAGTTCTTTGGCACTCAGCCTTCTTTATGGTCCAACTCTCATATCTGTACATGACTACTGGAAAAACCATAACTTTAACTATATGGGCAAAGTGATGTCTCTGCTTTTTAATATGTTGTCTAGGTTTTTCATAGTTTTCCTTCCAAAGAGCAAGCATCTTTTAATTTCATGGCTGCAGTCATGGTCCACAATGATGATGGAGACCAAGAAAATAAAGTCTGTAACTGTTTCTTCCTTTTCCCTTTCTATCTGCCATGAAGTGATGAGACCAGATGACATGAAATTAGCTTTTTGAATGTTGAATTTCAAGCCAGGTTTTTCACTCTTTTTCACTGTCATCAAGCAGCTCTTTAGTTACTCTTCACTTTATGCCACTAGGGGACAGAAATAGTAAGTACCTAATTGAAGCACAAGAGCGGTTAATCACAAAGCGGATTAAGAGTCAGTTTGAGTTAGTTATATTGTCGAAGACTCTACACATGGACATCACCAGATGGTCAACACTGAAATCAGATTGGTTATATTCTTTGCAGCCAAAGATGGAGAAGCTCTATACAGTTAACAAAAACAAGACCAGGAGCTGACTGTGACTCAGATCATGAACTCCTTATTACCAAATTCAGACTGAAATTGAAGAAAATAGGGAAAACCGCTAGACCATTCACATACGACCTAAATCAAATCCCTTATGATTATACAGTGGAAGTGAGAAATAGATTTAAGGGACTAGATCTGATAGATAGAGTGCCTGATGAAGTATGGAATGAGGTTCGTGACATTGCACACAAGACAGGGATCAAGACTATCCCCATGGAAAAGAAATGCAAAAAAGCAAAATGGCTGTCTGGGGAGGCCTTACAAATAGCTGTGAAAAGAAGAGAGGTGAAAAGCAAAGGAGAAAAGGAAAGGTATAAGCATCTGAATGCAGAGTTCCAAAGAATAGCAAGAAGAGATAAGAAAGCCTTCTTCAGCAATCAATGCAAAGAAATAGATAAAAACAAAAGAATGGGAAAGACTAGGGATCTCTTCAAGAAAATTAGAGATACCAAGGGAACATTTCATGCAAAGATGGGCTCGATAAAGGACAGAAATGGTCTGGATCTAACAGAAGCAGGAGATATTAAGAAGAGGTGGTAATACACGAAAGAACTGTACAAAAAAGATCTTCACGACCAAGATAATCATGATGATGTGATCACTAATCTAGAGCCAGACATCTTGGAATGTGAAGTCAAGTGGGCCTTAGAAAGCATCACTATGAACAAAGCTAGTGGAGGTGATGGAATTCCAGTTGAGCTGTTTCAAATCCTAAAAGATGATGCTGTGAAAGTGCTGCATGCAATATGCCAGCACATTTGGAAAACTCAGCAGTGTCCACAGGACTAGAAAAGGTCAGTTTTCATTCCAATTCCAAAGAAAGGCAATGCAAAAGAATGCTCAAACTACTGCACAATTGCACTCATCTCACATGCTAGTAAAGTAATGCTCAAAATTCTCCAAGCCAGGCTTCAGCAATACGTGAACTGTGAACTCCCTGATGTTCAAGCTGGTTTTACAAAGGAAGAGGAACCAGAGATCAAATTGCCAACATCCGCTGGATCATGGAAAAAGCAAGAAAGTTCCAGAAAAACATCTATTTCTGCTTTATTGACTATGCCAAAGCCTTTGACTGTGTGGATCACAATAAACTGTGGAAAATTCTGAAAGAGATGGGAATACCAGACCACCTAACCTGCCCCTTGAGAAATCTGTATGCGTGTAAGGAAGCAGCAGTTAGAACTGGACGTGGAACAACAGACTGGTTCCAAATAGCAAAAGGAGTACGTCAAGCCTGTATATTGTCACCCTGCTTATTTAACTTCTATGCAGAGTACATCATGAGAAACGCTGGACTGGAAGAAGCACAAGCTGGAATCAAGATTGCCAGGAGAAATATCAATAACCTCAGATATGCAGATGACACCACCCTTATGGCAGAAAGTGAAGAGGAGCTAAAAAGCCTCTTGATGAAAGTGAAAGAGGAAAGCAAAAAAGTTGGCTTAAAGCTCAACATTGAGAAAACGAAGATCATGGCATCTGGTCCCATCACTTCATGGGAAATAGATGGGGAAACAGTGGAAACAGTGTCAGACTTTATTTTTTTGGGCTCCAAAATCACTGCAGATGTTGACTGCAGCCATGAAATTAAAAGACGGTTACTCCTTGGAAGAAAAGTTATGTCCAACCTAGATAGCATATTCAAAAGCAGAGACATTACTTTGCCGACTAAGCTCCGTCTAGTCAAGGCTATGGTTTTTCCTGTGGTCATGTATGGATGTGAAAGTTGGACTGTGAAGAAGGCTGAGCACTGAAGAATTGATGGTTTTGAACTGTGGTGTTGGAGAAGACTCTTGAGAATCCCTTGGACTGCAAGGAGATTCAACCAGTCCATTTTGAAGGAGATCAATCCTGGGATTTCTTTGGAAGGAATGATGCTAAAGCTGAAGCTCCAGTACTTTGGCCACCTGATGCGACGAGTTGACTCATTGAAAAAGACTCTGATGCTGGGAGGGATTGGTGGCAGGAGGAGAAGGGGACGACCACAGAGGATGAGATGGCTGGATGGCATCATGGACTTGATGGACGTGAGTCTGAGTGAATTCCGGGAGATGGTGATGGACAGGAAGGCCTGGCGTCCTGCAATTAATGGGGTCGCAAAGAGTCGGACACGACTGAGCGGCTGAACTGAACTGATATGGTCTACAGATAAGGGACAGAGAAAGACAAAATTTGGAAGCAACAAATACGTTCTTCAGTTCAGTTCAGTTCAGTTCAGTCACTCAGTCGTGTCCGACTCTTTGAGACCCCATGGATCCCAGCACGCCAGACCTTCCTGTCCATCACCAACCCCCGGAGTTCACTCAGACTCACATCCATCGAGTCCGTGATGCCATCCAGACATCTCATCCTCTGTCGACCCCTTCTCCTCCTGCCCCTAATTCCTCCCAGCATCAAAGTCTTTTCCAATGAATCAACTCTTCGCATGAGGTGGCCAAACTGCTGGATTTTCAGCTTTAGCATCATTCCTTCCAAAGAAATCCCAGGGCTGATCTCCTTCAGAATGGACTGGTTGGATCTCCTTGCAGTCCAAGGGACTCTCAAGAGTCTTCTCCAACACCACAGTTCAAAAGCATCAGTTCTTTGGTGCTCAGCCTTCTTCACAGTCCAACTCTCACATCCATACATGACCACAGGAAAAACCATAGCCTTGACTAGACGGACCTTAGTCGGCAAAATAATGTCTCTGCTTTTGAATATGCTATCTAGGTTGGTCATAACTTTTCTTCTAAGAAGTAAGCATCTTTTAATTTCTTGGCTGGTTTTTATGAAGAAGCAAATGCTATAATGTACAAAAGACCACATGGCTAGAACGGTAGGCACCTACTAAGATCCAAAAACAACCCCTGTTTGAAATCCAGCAAGAAAATAGGGTCCTCAGTCCTACAGCTGTAAGAACTTTAGTTATACCAACCATCTGAATAAGCCTGGAAGAGGCTCTTGAGCCCCAGATGACTTCTCGATTTCCACCATGTGAAACCTTCAGCACAGTACCCAGCTATGATATGGCACACTTCTGACCAATGAAAACAGTGAGATAAACTTGTTTTGTGTTTAGCTGATGAGTTTGTGGTAGTATTTTTGAAGTAAAATAAGCTAAAATAGTTATAAATTGTGTTTATAAGATACATTACATGACAGCAATATCACATGCTATTTGTTCTCTTGGACTGTCTAAAGAAATGGCAAGACTTAATTCTCAAATAGTTAAAAACATGATTCTTATGGAAGTACTTTGTTAGTAATGACTAAATTTTACTTAACTAGTTAAGAATGGAATCAGGAGGGCAAAAATCTTTGTTTAAATAAATATATAAATGGAAAACAAAGAATGGTATAATAAGACTGCTCTATGAAGAAAAAGGAACACTTCTACACTGTTAGTGGGAATGTAAATTGGTGCACTCACTATGGAAAACAGTCTGAAGATTCCTCAAAAAACCAAAAATAGAGTTCCTATATGTTCAGCAATCCCATTCCTCTGCATATTCCAGACAAAACTGTGATTAAAAAAGGTACATGCACCCCTATGTTCATACCAGCACTATTTACAATAGCCAAGACATGAAAGCAATCTAATGTCTGTCAAAAAATGAATGAATATAGAAGATGTGGTATATGTGTACAATGGAATTCTACTCAGCCATTAAAAGAATGAAACAATGCCATTTACACCAACATGGATGGACCTAGAGATTATCATACTAAATTCAGTCACACAAAAATAAATACCACGTGATATTACTTATATATGGAATCTAACACCTGACTTAAACAGATTTATCTGTAAAAGAGAAATAGACTCACAGACCCAGAGAACAGAGTTGTAGCTGCCAAAGTAGGGTAGGGGAGGAATGGATTGGGAGTTTGGTAAACTGTAATGAAAAGGAATATGAAAAATAATGTGTTATATATATAGCTGAATTGCTTTGCTATACAACAGAAATTGACACAATATTGTAAATCAACTACATTTCAATAAAATAAATATTTAAAAATCAAAGATTGCTCTATGAGATCTAAAAGTTGTCAGTATCCTAAATGGACACTAAAGAAATACCTCCTCTACCAGACAAAGAATCATTTTCACATTAATTCTCTACAAATTAACCCCTGATGTAGCATTTGCTTTCTAATCAATAGCAACTTCAAGTCAAACAAATTAGATCCTCTAAACAAATAATCCTTAGGTGATTTTGTTAGGCAGTGTTCTAGTATGATATTGAAAGGACATGAAATCACTTTTCCCTTTCATTTATAAGTTTGATTATTATTTATTAATGAGTGCTATTGGGTATGGGATAAAATGATGACAGAGGGCCAGCCCTTTAATGAATTAATGATCTGAATATTAAAGTGATTTTATGGAAACAACCTAGATGTCCATTAGTAGATGAATGGATAAGAAAGCTGTGGTACATATACACAGTTCAGTTCAGTTCAGTCGCTCAGTCGTGTCCGACTCTTTGCGACCCCATGAATCGCAGGACGCCAGACCTCCCTGTCCATCACCAACTCCCGGAGTTCACTCAGACTCACGTCCATTGAGTCCGTGATGCCATCCAGCCATCTCATCCTCTGTGGTCGTCCCCTTCTCCTCCTGCCACCAATCCCTCCCAGCATCACAGTCTTTTCCAGTGAGTCAACTCTTCGCATGAGGTGGCCAAAGTACTAGAGCTTCAGCTTTAGCATCATTCCTTCCAAAGAAATCCCAGGGTTGATTTCTTTCAGAATGGACTGGTTGGATCTCCTTGCAGTCCAAGGGACTCTCGAGAGTCTTCTCCAATACCACAGTGCAAAAGCATCAATTCTTCGGTGCTCAGCCTTCTTCACAGTCCAACTCTCACATCCATACAAGACTACTGGAAAAACCATAGCCTTGACTAGACGGAGCTTAGTCGGCAAAGTAATGTCTCTGCTTTTGAATATACTATCCAGGTTGGTCATAACTTTTCTTCTAAGGAGTAACTGTCTTTTAATTTCATGGCTGCAGTCACCATCTGCAGTGATTTTGGAGCCCCCCAAAATTAAATCTGACACTGTTTCCACTGTTTCCCCATCTATTTCCCATGAAGTGATGGGACCAGAAGCCATGATCTTCGTTTTCTGAATGTTGAGCTTTAAGGCAACTTTTTCGCTCTTGTCCTTCACTTTCATCAAGAGGTTTTTTAGTTCCTCTTCACTTTCTGCCATAAGGGTGGTGTCATCTGCATATCTGAGGTTATTGATATTTCTCCTGGCAATCTTGATTCCAGCTTGTACTTCTTCCAGTCCAGCGTTTCTCATGATGTACTCTGCATAGAAGTTAAATAAGCAGGGTGACAATATACAGCCTTGACGTACTCCTTTTCCTATTTGGAACCAGTCTGTTGTTCCAAGTCCAGTTCTAACTGTTGCTTCCTGATCTGCATACAGGTTTCTCAAGGGGCAGGTTAGGTGGTCTGGTATTCCCATCTCTTTCAGAATTTTCCACAGTTTATTGTGATCCACACAGTCAAAGGCTTTGGCATAGTCAATAAAGCAGAAATAGATGTTTTTCTGGAACTTTCTTGCTTTTTCCATGATCCAGCGGATGTTGGCAGTTTGATCTCTGGTTCCTCTTCCTTTGTAAAACCAGCTTGAACATCAGGGATTTCACAGTTCACGTATTGCTGAAGCCTAGCTTGGAGAATTTTGAGCATTACTTTACTGGCATGTGAGAGGAGAGCAAAGGTCTTGTAGGTCTTCATAAAACCATTCAACTTCAGTTTCTTCAGCATTACTGGTTGGGGCATAGACTTGGAGAACTGTGGTATTGAATGGTTTGCCTTGGAGATGAACAGAGATCATTCTGTCGTTTTTGAGATTGCATCCAAGTACTGCATTTCAGACTCTTTTGTTGACCATGATGGCTACTCCACTTCTTCTGAGGGATTCCTGCCCTCAGTAGTAGATATAATGGTCATCTGAGTTAAATTCACCCATTCCAGTCCATTTTAGTTCACTGATTCCTAGAATGTCGACGTTCACCCTTGCCATCTCTTGTTTGACCACTTCCAATTTGCCTTGATTCATGGACCTGACATTCCAGGTTCCTATGCAATATTGCTCTTTACAGCATCAGATCTTACTTCTATCACCAGTCACATCCACAGCTGGGTATTGTTTTTGCTTTGGCTCCATCCCTTCATTCGTTCTGGAGTTATTTTCCCACTGATCTCCAGTAACATATTGGGCACCTAATGACCTGGGGAGTTCCTCTTTTGATATTCTATCATTTTGCCTTTCATACTGTTCATGGGGTTCTCAAGGCAAGAATACTGAAGTGGCATGCCATTCCCTTCTCCAGTGGACCACATCCTGTCAGACCTCTCCACCATGACCTGCCCAACTTGGGTTTGGAGTATTAGTCAGCCATTAAAAAGAATACATTTGAATCAGTTCTAATGAGGTGGATGGAACTGGAGCCGATTATACAGAGTGAAGTAAGCCAGAAAGAAAAACACCAATACAGTATACTAATGCATATATATGGAATTTAGAAAGATGGTAAGGATGACCCTGTATGCGAGACAGCAAAAGAGACACAGATGTATAAAATGGACTTTTGGACACTGAGGGAGAGGTTGGGATGATTAGAGAGAATGGCATTGAAACGTGTATACTATCATATAAGAAACGCATCGCCAGTCTATGTTTGATACAGGATACGGGATGCTTGGGGCTGGTGCATGGGGATGATCCAGAGAGATGATATGGGGTGGAAGGTGGGAGGAGTTTCAGGATTGGGAACTCATGTACACCCGAGATGGATTCATGTCAATGTATGGCAAAAACAATACAGTATTGTAAAGTAAAATATAGTAAAAATAAAAAGTTAAAAAAATACAAAATAAAAATTAAAAAAAATATTTTATACTGGAAGAAGTCTAGAAATATTCAGAGCCTATAATAATCAAAGAGACTTAATCTATTAAATAACTGTATTTGTGATAACTAAATATAATCACATTAAAATTATTTTAAAATTAGTGCATCTATATTTCTATATTATTTGAATACATATTAGCAAAATAACAATAAACAATTCCTTTTTTATGTCAATTAGTTGATTGAGAATATGTACAAGAATGTTTTTTCAAATTATTTGCCTTAGATTTGTAATGAGAACTCTAGATTCATTTATTATTATTTATTTATTTTATTTATTTATTTTTTAATTTTAATTTATTATTATTTTACTTTATAATATATTATTGGTTTTGCCATACATCAACATGAATTTGCCACGAATGTACACTTGTTCCCAATCCCAACCCCCCCTTCTCCCTCCCCCCACCACACCATCCCTTTGGGTCATCCCAGGGCACCAGCCCCGACCATCCTGCACCCTGCATTGAACCTAGACTGGCGATTTGTTTCTTATATGATATTATACATGTTTCAATGCCATTCTCTCAAATCATCCCACCCTCTCTCTCCCACAGAGTCCAAAAGACTGTTCTGTACATCTGTGTCTCTTTTGCTGTCTCGCATACAGGGTCATCATTACCATCTTTCTAAATTCCATATATATGCATTAGTATACTGTATTGGTGTTATTCTTTCTGGCTTACTTCACTCTGTATAATAGGCTCCAGTTTCATCCACCTCATTAGAACTGATTCAGATGTATTCTTTTTAATGGCTGAGTAATATTTCATTGTGTATATGTACCACAGCTTTCTTATCCATTCACCTGCTGATGGACATCTAGGTTGCTTCCATGTACTGGCTGTTATAAACAGTGCTGCGATGAACATTGGGGTACATGTGTCTCTTTCTATTCTGGTTTCCGTGGTGTGTATGCCCAGCAGTGGGATTGCTAGGTCATAGGCAGTTCTATTTCCAATTTTTTTTTAATGGTTTTAAGTGAAAAAGAATTTTTTTTTAATTTTTACTTTATTTTTCTTTACAATACTGTATTGGTTTTGCCATACATTGACATGAATCAACCACGGGTGTACATGAGTTCCCAATCCTGAACCACCCCCCCCGCCCCTTCCCACCTCCCACCCCATATCATCTCTCTGGATCATCCCCATACACCAGCCGCAAGCATCCTGTATCCTGTATCGAACATAGACTGGCAATTTGTTTCTTACCTGATAATATACATATTTCAATGCCATTCTCCCAAATCATCCCACCCTCTCCCTCTCCCACAGAGTCTAGAAGTCCATTCTATACATCTGTGTCTCTTTTGCTGTCTCGCATAGAGGGTTATCATTACCATCTTTCTAAATTTCATATATATGTGTTAGTATACTGTATTGGTGTTTTTCTTTCTGGCTTATTTCACTCTGTATAATAGACTCCAGTTTCATCCACCTCCACACTGTTCTCCATAGTGGCTGTACTAGTTTGCATTCCCCCCAACCATGCAAAAAGGGTTCCCTTTTCTCCACTCCCCCTCCAGCATTTATTGCTTGTAGACTTTTGGATCGCAGCCATTCTGACTGGCATAAAATGATACCTCATTGTGGTTTTGATTTGCATTTCTCTGATGATGAGTGATGTTGAGCATCTTTTCATGTGTTTGTTAGCCATCTGTATGTCTTCTTTGGAGAAATGTCTATTTAGTTCTTTGGCCCATTCTTTTGATTGGGTCGTTTATTTTTCTGGAATTGAGCTGCAGGAGTTGCTTGTATATTTTTGAGATTAGTTGTTTGTCGGTTGCTTCATTTGCTCTTATTTTTTCCCATTGAGAAGGCTGTCTTTTCACCTTGCTTATAGTTTCCTTTGTTGTGCAGAAGCTTTTAATTTTAATTAGGTCCCATTTGTTTATTTTTGCTTTTATTTCCAGTATTCTGGGAGGCAAAACTGGTCAACCACTTGTAAAAGAATGAAACTAGATCACTTTCTAACACCATACACAAAAATAAACTCAAAATGGATTAAAGATCTAAACGTAAGACCAGAAACTATAAAACTCCTAGAGGAGAACATAGGCAAAACACTCTCTGACATAAATCACAGCAGGATCCTTTATGACCCACCTCCCAGAATACTGGAAATAAAAGCAAAAGAAGATCCAATTAATATTTTAAGATTTCTGTCAATTAATCATTTCCTCCTAAGTCAGTCTCATTTTTATCTGATTTCTTCTCAGCGCTTTCACCCACTTGATAATATAGTCATAATGTAAGTTCAACAGGTTAGTAACATTTGTCTGGGCAAGTTGACACCAATCCATTAATCACTAACCTTTACTGAAGAAAATCTCACAATACAATGTATTTATCTCCATAAGGATATAAGAATACTGTGTTTTATTGTTTTATAGTTATTTCCACCAGAATATTTCTCAGAAGGAAGAAAATATACATTACTGCTTTTTATTTACACAATCTAATACAATGAATACTGGCATGTATTCAAAGAGTAGGTGTAATTTAAGAGAGAGGTTAGTTAAGGATGAAAGCTTACATTCTAGTGGGTGATTACTGACCATACCTATGAAGGAAACAGCTTCTTGAGAAGGTTGGAACACCCTGTGTTGAACTAACTAGATTTAGGATTCTAATTTAAGATTTTTTAAGCTTCTGGAAGCTCCCTAGTATTATTCTCTGTTAAATCTATTACTATCATCACAAGTTTCTATGGTGTTAGAAACCTGTCTAGAAATCCAATGCATATAGATCAAATAAATATTAAAGAAAGAAAAGCAGTTACATTAGTGTTCTCTTTGTTTCTTCAGCAGCATTTGTCATTTTAACTCATACTGACCCCAATTGATGTCTATTTTATAATAGTAGTTTAAATTTATTATAAATTAAGGATATATGCCTGTGTATTCTAATAGAAATCTCCAGTGTGATACAAGTCAGTTGCTTGCTTGTTAGGATCGTGACCAATTGTAGTATAGAGACTGTGGAGTTTAGTCTTTGTTTACATTTAAATTAATATAAAAATTTTGTTCTTGGAGGACTTTGAACTGGTGTCACTTTTTCAAGCTCTTTCACCTTGTGCTAAATGAGAACATTATCCCTAATATTGCTTTGCTCTTCTCTATTTCCTGTTGGATGGATCAATCTACCCTCTTTCAAATATGATTACCCTCTCTTCACTTTTACTATTCTTGTGGAATTAGATCACCTTATCAAGTACAGCAGTTCAATAATAGCCTTCCTTAAATAGGTACATGAAGGTCAACTTGAGACTTCCTTCTCCACAGGGATCAAAAAGAGGTATGAAATGCCATTACAGCCTAAATTCTGATTGTCTCTAACCAAGCGGAAGGTGTTTTTATAAATAAATCCAAGTTTATAACAGATGGTTTAGCACAAGCAGAAAAAGAATCAATGTGAAATGTGAAAACATCTATAAGCCAGTGAATATTAACAGCTTAATATTAAAAGGCCTGCATGAATTCACAGCAAGTATGTATGTTATCAATATTACTTCAGAACTCTTATTTTTAATAAAGAAAGGATATATTACAGCCATGTGATACAGTTTATTCTTTCAGTATATACTTATCTCTAACAGCTGTTTTCATACAATTCTAAACTAAGGCAAATTACAGATAAGACTATAAATAAATGGCATGCTTATATTTCTGCATAATCTGTGAATATACCATTTATTGCTTTTATAACTATCAGAATGCCATGAGTTTTCAGCTCTACCACCTGCAATAGAATTTGTTTAAAATGATTTTTATAATTTCCCAGATGGTAGGATAGAGAAGTTTTTGTACATGTTTATGAATTTTTATGTCCTTGAATATTTTTTCTTTAAAAATGGAATGAATTTTTCTCTTTTCATTCAAAATTTTATTGCCAGTGAAGAGCTTAATGATAGAAAATCTCCCCTGAAAGTGAACTAGAATTCAATTACTTTCAATTTCATTTTAACTTTCTCTTAAGCTCTAGATAAAAATATGACTTGTTATGTAGTCATATATTTCCACTGAACTGAATTTCTTGTCAAACTGACTTCTTTTGCAAATCCGTAAGAGAACTATAGAAAAAAGATCTTCATGACCAAGATAATCACAATGATATGATCACTTGCCTAGAGCCAGACATCCTGCAATGTGAAGTCAAGTGGGCCTTAGAAAGCATCACTATGAGCAAAGCTAGTGGAGGTGATGAAATTCCAGTTGAGCTGTTTCAAATCCTGAAAGACGATGCTATGAAAGTGCTGCACACAATATAACAGCAAATTTGGAAAACTCAGCAGTGGCCAAAGGACTGGAAAAGGTCAGTCTTCATTCCAATCCCAAAGAAAGGCAATGCCAAAGAATGCTCAAACTACCGCACAATTGAACTCATCTCACACACTAATAATGGAGAAGGCAATGGCACCCCACTCCAGTACTCTCGCCTGGAAAATCCCATGGATGGAGGAGCCTGGTAGGCTGCAGTCCATGGGGTCACGAAGAGTTGGACATGACTGAAACGACTTAGCAGCAGCAGCAGCGCACTCTAGTAAAGTAATGCTCAAAATTCTCCAAGCCAGGCTTCAGCAATACATGAACTGTGAACTTCCAGAAGTTCAAGCTGGTTTTAGAAAAGGCAGAGGAACCAGAGATCAAATTGCCAACATCCTCTGGATCATCAAAAAAGCAAGAGCGTTTCAGAAAAACATCTATTTCTGCTTTATTGACTATGCCAAGCCTTTGACTGTGTGGGTCACAATAAACTGTGGGAAATTCTTCAAGAGATGGGAATACCAGACCAGCTGACCTACCTCTTGAGAAACTTATATGCAGGTCAGGAAGCAACAGTTAGAACTGGACATGGAACAACAGACTGGTTCCAAATAGGAAAAGGAGTATGTCAAGGCTGTATATTGTCACCCTGCTTATTTAACTTATATGCAGAGTACATCATGAGAAACAATGGACTGGAAGAAGCAAAAGCTGGAATCAAGATTGCCGGGAGAAATATTAACCTCAGATATGCACATGACAGCACCTTATGGAAGAAAGTGAAGAAGAACTAAAGAGCCTCTTGATGAAAGTGAAAGACGAGAGTGAAAAAATTGGCTTGAAGCTCAACATTCAGTAAATGAAGATCATGGCATCTGGTCCCATCTCTTCATGGGAAATAGATGGGGAAACAGTGGAAACAGTGTCAGACTTTATTTTTTTGGGCTCCAAAATCACTGCAGATGGTGACTGCAGCCATGAAATTAAAAGACGCTTACTCCTTGAAAGAAAAGTTATGACCAACCTAGATAGCATATTGAAAAACAGAGACATTACTTTGCAAACAAAGGTCCATCTAGTCAAGGCTATGGTTTTTCCAGTGGTCATGTATGGATGTGAGAGTTGGACTGTGAACAAAGCTGAGTGCTGAAGAATTGATGCTTTTTAACTGTGGTGTTGGAGAAGATTCCTGAGAGTCCCTTGGACTGCAAGGAATTCCAACCAGTCCATTTTAAAGGAGGTCAACCCTGGGTGTTCATTGGAAGGAATCATGCTAAAGCTGATATTCCAGTACTTTGGCCACCTCATGCGAAGAGTTGACTCATTGGAAAAGACTGATGTTGGGAGGCATTGGGGGCAGGAGAAAAATGGGACGACAGAGGATGAGATGGCTGGATGGCATCACCAACTTGATGGAGGTGAGTTTGAGTGAACTCTGGGAGTTGGTGATGGACAGGTAGGCCTGGTGTGCTGCAATTCATGGGGTCGCAAAGAGTGTGACATGACTGAGCGACTGAACTGAACTGAACTGAATACTACTGCAGACACATTCTATCTTTTCCATATTCTCTCGAGTCTTGAAACCTGTTTGTCTCATATAATTATTATGCTTTCAGTTCAGTTCAGTCATTCAGTAATGTTCGATTCTTTGCAACCCCATGAACTGCAGCACACCAGGCCTCCCTGTCTATCACCAACTGTTAGAGTCTACCCAAACCCATGTCCATTGAGTTGGTGATGCCATCCAACCATCTCATCTTCTATTATCCCCTTCTCTTCCTGTCCTCAATCTTTTTCAGCATTAGGGTCTTTTCAAATGAGTCAGCTCTTCGCATCAGGTGGCCAAAGGATTGGGAATTTCAGTTTCAACATCAGTCCTTCCAATGAACACCCAGGACTGATCTCCTTTAGGATGGACTGGTTGGATCTCCTTGCAGTCCAAGGGACTCTCAAAAGTTTTCTTCAATACCACAGTTCAAAAGCATTAATTCTTCTGTGCGCAGCTTTCTTTATAGTCCAAGTCTCACATCCATATATGACTACTGGAAAAACCATAGCCTTGATTAGATGGACCTTTGTTGACAAAGTAATGTCTCTGCTTTTGAATATGCTATCTATTTGGTCATAACTTTCCTTCCAAGGAGTACGTGTCCTTTAGTTTCATGACTGCAATCACCATCTGCAGTGATTTTGGAGCCCCCAAAATAAAGTTAGTCACTCTTTCCACTGTTTCCCCATCTATTTGCCATGAAGGGATGGGGCCAGATGCCATGGTCTTAGTTTTTTGAATGTTGAGCTTTAAGCCAACTTTTTCACTCTCTTCTTTCACTTTAATCAAATGGCTCTTTAGTTCTTCTTACTTTCTGCTATAAGGGTGGTGTCATCTGCATATCTGAGGTTATTGATATTTCTCCTTGCAGTTTTGATTCCATCTTGTGCTTTCTCCAGTCCAGAGTTTCTCATGATGCACTCTGCATATAAGTTAAATAAGAGGGTGACAATATACAGCCCTGATTTACTCCTTTTCCTATTTAGAGCCATTTTACACTTTAGTGAAACTTTAGTTACACTTCAGTGAAACTTGATTCTATCTCTGAAATGTCTAGGACACTGTAACTCCAGAGTGGAATATTTGTAACCTGGGGTATGGGGACAAGATTAAATTATTGGCCAGGTCCATGAAGTCTCTTCTTAGCAAGTAGTTAGAGTATTTGTATGGTCAGGTCGTTCGAGATGACTGTTCTCTTGCTCTCTGTACATGCCCTGCTCCATCAGGTCCTGCTTCATTCACATGACCATACAATCCTCTCAATTATAGGGCTTCTTCAATACTCCCTATGTACTTACATGTGGTTTCCCTGGTAATTGATGAGCCAACCTGATGTCAATTCCCTCTGTAAATTGCAGTTTCTTCCCCCATTAATGAGGATTGCTGCTGATTCCTGCCTCTCAGCTGCACATACAATGAGAGCATCACTTCAGGACATTCTCCTTCAAATAAGTAAGTTGCCTGGATCCATAAACCACCGATGCGCCTGTCACTGTCTCTGGGCTCTTTTTTGTCTTGAAGCTGAACAACTACAAAGCTTACAGGCCTGAAGTGTGCAGCCCAGTGATACCACGTTTCAAATATATTGTTAGCCTACATTTCTGCTCAGAACCCACCAATGGTTTTTCTGCATTATTCAAACATAACTGTCCGAAAAGATGACTGAGTAAACTCATCTCTTACTTTTCTCTACTTTGCTCATTTAGCTCCAGCCACACTGGCCTCCATACTCTTCCTTCACTACTCAGGACACACTCTACCTCAGTTTTTGCATTTGCTGTTGTCTTTGCCTGGTCCACTCATCTCAGGTACACGGCAAAGCCATGGCTGGTCTGTCGCCTCTTTTGGGTCTTAATATAAATACTGCCTTCTCAGTGAGGCCTTTTCTGTCTGCTATGCTACTTAATATTGTAACCATACTGCACTATGTTATTTAGTCTTTTGTTGCTTTAAGTTTTACTTATTATTATCTAATATTGTGTGTGTCTATGATGTACTGGGTTGTCCAAAAAGTTTGTTCAGGTTTTTCTGTAAGATGTTACAGAAAAGTTCAAAGGAACAATTCGGGCAACCCAATATTTCCTTACTCTCTCTATATATTTTTAATTATCATTCTCTCTCTCTCCCTGCTCCTATCTTCATTTTCCTGACCCTGTGTTCCAGTCTGTAAATAATCCTTGGTTTACCTTCCAAGTATAGCTAAGGTCCTAGGCACTTGTAGACATCCTCTGACATTCTGGTTACATTTCAGTTTCTTGTACTGCACTATTCTGGCATGAGATCGCAGGTCTTTATTTCCTAAACTTGGTTTTCCACCATTCCCTTCAGATGAATTCCACAGGGGGCCTGCCTCTGCTATTGACTGTGGATTCTCTTAGAACGCTGCCTCTTGCATCCTTTCTCATGACTCAGATTGTATCAACTGTAACCTGAATCAAGCAGGTGGACTCACCTCATCACATGTGTGTTTGTAGATTAGGTAAGGGAGGTGTCAGATAATTTATTAACATGTGGAAATGAAGTGGAGTATGGATAGCACCTTTCTGAAAGTAGTGGTAAGTGAGCCTGTAACTGGCTACTTGTAGTGAGGACAGGTGCCGACAGGCAGAGAGCTGAGCCAGCAGCCTCCTATCAACAGACGATCAGCGTGCCCTGCTAGCCTGTCACAATCGTCTCCAATAGAAACAGGGAAAAATAAGATAATTTTTCTCTTATTTTGTTATCCCAACAAATTCTTCAAGGTAATATTTCTTTCAGTTCAGTTCAGTTCAGTCGCTCAGTCATGTCCAACTCTTTACTTAATACTTAATATTCAGATAATACTTTACTTAATATTCAGATCAATAGTTTCCAAAATAGATTACGATTTTAATTTGGATTTAAAAGGAATTCAGCCTTTCAATTAATCTTTAAAACATGGCATTGCCTTTACATTTCAAAATACACTAGATAAAAATGTATTTTGGGGGAAAAACCCATCATTTTAAGATGTTATTTGCCTGATACTAGCTGATAATAATCATTTGCTCTTTGCAAATTTATTAACAAAATATTTCTTTTGTAAATGATTAATGATTTTGAATAGTTTTCCATTCACAATCAGCATAGATTTCTATTTGAAATAGAAATCTGAAAGAGAAATTGAAATAGAATTTCTATGAAATCTGTTTCTAATCATTAATAAAGCAAAGACATCATGTCTGAGGAGTTAGATTACACAAAGCTTTAGCTAAAGTGAGTGCTCATTAATGAGAGAAAAGATGGCATTTTCCCCAAAGATAGATATCATTATTTTTAGAGCGAATTCAATATTTAACAGAAAACGAAGTTGCTTGTAGTTTCTATTTCCTTCTATTGCTTAGAGAAAGATTATAATCTGACGTGTGAATGAAGGAGAAATAATGGAGAACCTAACTATAGAATGTTAAAGATGCCAGAGTCTCTAGATAAAATCTAGTTTGGCAATCTTTATACAGGTGAAAACAGTCTGAGACCTGAATAATAACACTAGTTAGTATCAGATGCAGGTCTGAAATCCAGTTACCTGGACAGCCTAGTCCTGCTTTTTTTCATCTGATGTAGATAAAACAAGATAGTTAAAGAAACAGCTCACTAAATCATCAGTTAAAAAGAAACAAGTTAAAACATGTTTTTGTTAGCTTGAAGTCATAGAATATAGTCAAAGCCATTAAAGGATTTAGAAAATACCTAAATCTATGGAAAGACAAAAAAGAATTAGATTTGAATGAGAACTAATCTCCCAAACACTAGTATAAAAATGAAGATAGGAATTATAGCATTTACTGTATTGACTCTATAATTTTCTTTCTCTCTCTCTCTCTTTGTTTTTTTGCTACATGTAATTTTTGCTTGGTGTGATTTAGGAATTGTATATAAGTATTTAATGTATATATTTAGATATATTTTTTATGAATCTAGAATCAATAAGCCTGTTGCCATGTATCTTCAGAGTCAATGAGTCACAATTTTGCTAAAGAATTACACCAGGCACCAATAAATATCAATTTAGATGGAGGAGCAATTGTGAGTAATCTCATTCTTTTTTTTTTTTTTTAAGTTTTTAAATTGAAGGGTAGTTGACTTGCAATATTATACTACAGTGATTTCAGGTGTACAACATAGTGATTTAATATTTTTATAAATTACATACCATCAGTTCAGTTCAGTACTCAGTTGTGTCCAACTCTTTGCGATCCCATGAATCGCAGCATGCCAGGCCTCCCTGTCCATCATCAACTCCTGGAGTTCACTCAAACTCATGTCCATTGAGTTGGTGATGCCATCCAGCCATCTCATCCTCTGTCGACTCTGTCTCCTCCTGCCTCCAATTCCTCCCAGCATCAGGGTCTTTTCCAATGAGTCAACTCTTTGCATGAGGTGGCCAAACTGCTGGATTTTCAGCTTTAGCATCAGTCCTTCCAAAGAACACCCTGGACTGATTTCCTTTAGGATGGACTGCTTGGATCTCCTTGCAGTCCAAGGACTCTCAAGAGTCTTCTCCAACACCACAGTTCAAAAGCATCAATTCTTCGGTGCTCAGCCCTCTTCACAGTCTAACTCTCACATCCATACATGACCACAGGAAAAACCGTAGCCTTGACTAGACAGACCTTTGTTGGCAAAGTAATGTCTCTGCTTTTTAATATGCTATCTAGGTTGTTCATAGCTTTCCAAGGAGTAAGCGTCCTATAATTTCATGGCTGCAATCACCATCTGCAGTGATTTTGGAGCCCCCAAATATAAAGTCAGCCACTGTTTCCACTGTTTCCCTATCTATTTCCCATGAACTGATGGGACCAGATGCTGTTAAACATCTGTTCCTGTGCCGATTGACCACATGTATGTCTTGAGAGTAATGCCTATTCAGTTCCTCTGTCCATTTTTAAATTGGATTTTTAAAAATGTTAAGTTGTTTGAGTTTTATATTTTTATCAACCCCTTGTGGGACATATAACTGACAACTATCTTCTCCCATCCAGTAGACAGCCTTTCTGTTTTGTCAATTGTTTACTTCACTGTACAAAAACTTTTTAGCTTGATTTTCTCCCATTTGTTTGTGTTTGCTTTAGTTGTCCCTGCCTGAAGAGATGTTACCAAACATATCACTAAAATTGATGTGAAAGAGCATATGGCCTATGTTTTCTTCTGGAAGAGCCATGGTTTCTGATCTTACACTTAAGTGTTAACCCATTCTGTGTGTGTGTGGGGGGGGGGGGGGGCGGGGGGGGGGCGTTGCTTGTTTTGTATATGATATGAAAAAAATGGTCTAGTTTTATTCTTTCACATGAAGCTGTCCAGTTTTCTTAATGCTATTTATTGAAGAAATTGTCTTTTCTGCATTGTATATTCTTGCCTTTTTTTGCTGTAGAGTAACCTCATATGTGTAGAGGGTTCCCTTTTATCCACACACTCTCCAAAATTTATTACTTGTAGACTTATTAATTATGGCCATTCTGACGGATCTGAGGTAGTACCTCATTATAGTTTTGATTTGCGTTTCTCAAAAATTAGTCATGTTGAGCATCTTTTCATGTAGTATTGGGCATCTGTCTATCATTGGAGAAGTCTCTGTTTAGGTCTCCTGCTCATTTTTTTCATTTTTCACTGGGTTGCTTGTTTATTTGATATTGAACTGTATGAGCTTTTTGAAAGTTTTGGAGATAAATCTTTTGACAATTGCTTCATTTGAGAATATTTTCTCCCATCCTGAGAATTGTCTTTTCCTCTTGTTTATGGTTTCCTTTGCTGTTCAGAAGCTTTTGTTTTCTCTCTGATCTTTATTTCCTTCTTTCTGCTGACTTTAGGATTTGTTCTCTTCTAATTCTTTTACAATTCACACGCTAGCAAAATAATGCTCAAAATTCTCCAAGTCAAGCTTCAATAGTACATGAACTGTGAATTTCCAGATGTTCAAGCTGGATTTAAACAAGGCAGAGGAACCAGAGATCAAATTGTCAGCATGCATTGGCTCACTGAAAAAGCAATAGAGTTCCAGAAAAACATCTACTTCTGCTTTATTGACTTCATCAAAGCCTTTGACTGTGTGGATCACAACAAACTGTGGAAAATTCTTCAAGAGATGTGAATACCAGACAACCTGACCTGCCTCTTGAGAAATCTGTATGCAGGTCAAGAAGCAACAGTTAGAACTGGAAATGGGAAAACAGACTGGTTCCAAATTGGGACAGGAGTGCATCAAGGCTGTATATTGTCACCCTGCTTATTTAACTTATAAGCAGATTACGTCATGAGAAATGCTGGGCTGGAAGAAGCACAAGCTGGAATCAAGATTGCCGGGAGAAATATCAACAACCTCAGATATGCAGATGACACCACCCTTATGGTAGAAAGCAAAGAAGAACTAAAGAGCCTCTTGAAAGACGAGAGTGAAAAAGTTGGCTTAAAGCTCAACCTTCAGAAAACTAAGATCATGGCAACTGGTCCCATCACTTCATAGCAAATAGATGGGAAAACAATGGAAACAGTGACAGACTATTTTTGGGGGGTCTCCAAAATCACTGCAGATGGTGACTGCAGCCATGAAATTAACAGACACTTGCTCCTTGGAAGAAAAGCCATGATCAACCTAGACAGCATATTAAAAAGCAGAGACATTACTTTGCCAGCATTGGTACATCTAGTCAAAGCTACATTTTTTCCAGTAGTCATGTATGGATGTGATAGTTGGACTATGAAGAAAGCTGAGCATCAAAGAATTGATGCTTTTGAACTGTGGTGTTGGAGACAACTCTTCAGAGTCCCTGGGACTGCAAGGAGATCCAACCAGTCCATCTTAAAAGAAATCAGTCCTGAATATTCACTGGAAAGACTGATGTTAAAGCTGAAACTCCAATACTTTGGCCACCTGATGTAAAGAATTGAATCTTTTGAAAAGTCCCTGATGCTGGGAAAGATTGGAGGTGGGAGGAGAAGGGAATGGCAGGGGATGAAATGGTTGGATGGCATCACCAACTGAATGAACATGAGTTTGAGTAAACTCCAGGAGTTGATGATGGGCAGGAAAGCCTGGTGTTCTGCAGTCCATGGGGTCTCAAAGAGTTGGACATGACTGAGTGACTGAACTGAACTGAATTCTTTTACAGGTTAGGATAGGTTGTTTGGAATTTTTCTTGTTTCTTATTGCCTGTATAATTAATTTCCCTTTAGAACTACTTTTGCTGCATAGATTTTGTTAGGTTATATTATCATTATCAATTATCTTGAGGTAACATGATTTCCTCTTTAATTATTGACCCATTGGTTTTCTAGTATTATGTTTAATTTCATGTGATTTTTCTTTTTTTCTCTTTTCCTTGCCTGTGGTTGATTTTGAGTTTCATAGAGTTATGGTCAATAAGTCACCTGAAATAATTTCTATCAAGGTAAATTTTAATTTTGAATGTGTCATGCCACTTCCTTCTGACCGGAAAAGTTTCTGCAGAGAAGTCAGTTGATAGGCTTATGGTGTTTTTTGTTTTGTTCTTGTTTTCAATAACTGAATCTGTTTTTCTCCTGTTTCCTTTGGAATCCTCTCTCTCTTTATCTTTTGCCGTTTTAATTATAGCATATCTTGATGTGAGTCTTTTTGAGTTTATCTTGTTTAGGACACTCTGTGCTTCCTGAAACTAGACATCTGTTTCCTTTAGGCTTGGGAATTTTTTAACCATAATTACTTCAAATACATTTTCAATCCCTTTCTCTCTTCTCCTTCTGGAACACATGTTATGCATAGGTTGGCATGCTTTGTATTATCCCATGGATCTCATACGTTGCTTTTCTTTCCCTTATTCTTTCTGTCTCCTGTTCTGATTGGGTGTTTTTCGTTATTCTAACTTTCAGACCGCTTATTCATTCTGTGTCATTTACTCTGCTACTCATTGCTTCTACATCGTTACTCTGCTGTTCATTGCTTCTACATTGGTTTTTATCTCAGCAACTGAGTTGATCTAACTTTTCATTGATTCCTGTTTGTAGTTTCCAGCTTCCTATTTTAGTGATCTACATTTCTCTAATAATCTTAATTTCTTAAGCATTTCATTACCTCTTTTTGAACTTAGGGTCTAGACTGTTGAATTCTGTTTTCTTGTTTGTTATTTCAGGATATTCCTCCTTTTTAATGGAGTAGCTCCTCTGCTTTTTCATTTCACTTAACTTTCTCTGTCTCTGTGACTTAAGGAGATACAGCTTCCTACTGTGATCTGGAAGGAGTTTTTTCTTTTTCTTTTTTTCAATTCCTCATTCAAATTTATTTTTGTGTATTTTTGACTCACAGAGTGTCAGACTAGTACTGTTTGGGAATAGGCTGAAGTCATCAGCATTTTTGGGGGGGGGTCGGGGGGAGAAGTGGCCTTATGCAGACTGGGTGAGTGTAGTGTTTTTGTGGAAGGTCTATTCTTGGTACGCATGCCAATCATGTTTTTACTCAGTGTGTCCTTGATAAAGAGTGTGATTGGTATCCAGGTTCTGGTATCCAGAACCTGTACCAGATTTTGGATGGGGACTCCTCTTTGCTCCATGGCTGTTACAACCATTTTGGGGGTGGAGTCTCCTTCCCAATTGTTGGATTAGAAGGCCTAAGGGTCCAGTTCAATAAATATGTCTTTAAGTGCATATTCTGTGTCAAAGGAAGTGAGCATGGGAGCAAGTGAGGCCTGTGTAGTCACAGGGAACCTATTCACTGCCCTTGTAGGCATCCACAGTTCTTCCTATCAGCAGCCCGAGATTGTGTCCCTTTCTTTGTTGTGTTCATCTCAGACCTAATGCTAGGTTAGGGACTGTGGCTAGAGCACTGTGACTGCCTGAAGCAAGGTGGTTGTGCTATTGCCTGGGACCTGGGCTACCACTGTGACTTCAAAGGAACTGTTTGCCTCTGATCCAACTCCAAGTTGGGGTATGAGGTGGGAAGCAGAGAGCTCCTGCTAGGAAAGGAGCCACTGCATATTCCTTCCCAGAGGCGACCTGCTGGAAACCCGTGATTCCACAGCACCACCTGGTGAGCATACCAGCAAAGTCTGTCTCTATGGGACCCACCCCCACTGTTCACAAGCTGACAATGGGTTCTGAGTTTTAAGCTAAATCACAATCAATGCCATCCTGGCTTTCTGCACGCAGTTCCACCAACACCAAATCTTCTCCCAGAGCCTGAGATTCAATGCTTAGTCACTGGGCATATTAGCAGCCCTGCCCAACATGAGTTTTTGCTAGGAAATGTGGCAAAGTGGTAACTGTCAGTGCCTATCTTTCTCTACCCTGATTTCTAGCAAGCCAACACATGCCCACTCTTCTAGTAGAAAGTCCAGACTCCTCCAGGCTCTCTGTCTGTCTCAGTGGACCTTGTAGTAGTTAGGAGAACTTCCCAGGGTGAGGCTTGCCTATGCTCTTTACATATTCTTCCTAGGGTCACCAGTCCCTTTCTGATGCTTTTTTTTTTTTTTTTTTTGGTGGGAGGGGGTGGGAAGAAGTCCTACCCAATTATGTGGGAATTTTTCTTGCATCTTTGGTTGTATAATTCTGCCAATTTCCTGGAGTTTTTCCTGTGTTTGTGAGTGTGTATGTGTGAGATTTGTTCTAATTCTGATGTATTTCAAACTGGACATCAAAAAAAAAATCAATGTATTTTCATATAAGCTTTTCTTTAGATATATAAAATAGAGGCCAAGATTAGATCATGTCTGCTCTATGATTATTGTTCTTTATTAAAGAAAATGACCAGTAAAATCAGGGAAAATCTGAAGTTGAATAGTTATTGCTCATGATTTAGGGACAAAAAGTATTGTTGTTCAGTTGCTAGAAAATAAATGGAAGACATGAACTGAAATAATATAACATTCTAGCTTTTATAAATTAGATTACTATAATGAGATAATGGATAAAATATTTCAAGCAGTTTGCTTTTGGGCTATCTGGTGCCAGACAAAACTGCTTCATGATTTTCATGCAATGCACATGAGTCTAATTTCCCCATCTTTCAGGGGTTACTATTTGAATAATATGTAACTAAAGGAACTCCCCAGGTCATTAGGTGCCCAATATGCTACTGGAGATCAGTGGAGAAGTAACTCCAGAAAGAATGCAGGGATGGAGCAAAAACAAAAACAATACCCAGTTGTGCATGGTAATAGAAGCAAGAGCCGATGCTGTAAAGAACAATATTGCATAGGAACCTGGAATGTCAGGTCCATGAATCAAGGCAAATTGGAAGTGGTCAAACAAGAGATGGCAAGAGTGAACGTCGACATTCTAGGAATCAGCGAACTAAAATGGACTGGAATGGGTGAATTTAACTCAGATGACCATTATATCTACTACTGCGGGCAGGAATCTCTCAGAAGAAATGGAGTAGCCATCATGGTCAACAAAAGAGTCCAAAATGCAGTACTTGAATGCAATCTCAAAAATGACAGAATGATCTCTGTTCATCTCCAAGGCAAACCATGCAATATCACAGTTCTCCAAGTCTATGCCCCAACCAGTAATGCTGAAGAAACTGAAGTTGAATGGTTTTATGAAGACCTACAAGACCTTTCAGAACTAACACCCAAAAAAGATGTCCTTTTCATTATAGGGGACTGGAATGCAAAAGTAGGAAGTCAAGAAACACCTGGAGTAACAGGCAAATTTGGCCTTGGAATGTGGAATGAAGCAGGGCAAAGGCTAATAACGTTTTGCCAAGAAAATGCACTGGTCATAGCAAACACCCTCTTCCAACAACACAAGGAAAGACTCTACACATGGACACCACCAGATGGTCAACACTGAAATCAGATTAATTATATTCTTTGCAAGCCAAAGATGGAGAAGCTCTATACAGTCAACAAAAACAAGACCAGGAGCTGACTGTGGCTCAGATCATGAACTCCTTATTACCAAATTCAGACTTAAATTGAAGAAAGTAGGGAAAACCACTAGACCATTCAGGTATGACCTAAATCAAATCCCTTATGACTACATAGTGGAAGTGAGAAATAGATTTAAGGGCCTAGATTTGATAGATAGAGTGCCTAATGAACTATGGAATGAGGTTCATGACATTGTACATGAGACAGGGATCAAGACCATCCCCATGGAAAAGAAATGCAAAAAAGTAAAATGGCTGTCTGGGGAGGCCTTACAAATAGCTGTGAAAAGGAGAGAGGCAAAAAGCAAAGGAGAAAAGGAAAGATATAAGCATCTGAATGCAGAGTTCCAAAGAATAGCAAGAAGAGATAAGAAAGCCTTCTTCAGCGATCAATGCAAAGAAATCGAGGAAAATAACAGAATGGGAAAGACTATTAGAGAAATCTCAAGAAAATTCGAGATACCAAGGGAACATTTCATGCAAAGATGGGCTCAATAAAGGACAGAAATGGTATGGACCTAAGAGGAACAGGAGATATTAAGAAGAGGTGGCAAGAATACACGGAAGAACTGTACAAAAAAGATCTTCACGACCCAGATAATCATGATGATGTGATCACTAATCTAGAGCCAGACATCTTGGAATGTGAAGTCAAGTGGACCTTAGAAAGCATCACTACGAACAAAGCCAGTGGAGGTGATGGAATTCCAGTTGAGCTATTTCAAATCCTGAAAGATGATGCTATGAAAGTGCTGAACTCAATATGCCAGCAAATGTGGAAAACTCAGCAGTGGCCACAGGACTAGAAAAGGTCAGTTTTCATTCCAGTCCCAAAGAAAGGCAATGCCAAAGAATGCTCAAACTACCGCACAATTGCACTCATCTCACATGCTAGTAAAGTAATGCTCAAAATTCTCCAAGCCAGGCTTCAGCAATACGTGAACCGTGAACTTCCAGATGTTCAAGCTGGTTTTAGAAAAGGCAGAGGAACCAGAGATCAAATTGCCAACATCAGCTGGATCATGGAAAAAGCAAGAGAGTTCCAGAAAAAACATCTATTTCTGCTTTATTGACTATGCCAAAGCCTTTGACTGTGTGGATCACAATAAACTGTGGAAAATTCTGAAAGAGATGGGAATACCAGACCACCTGACCTGCCATTTGAGAAACCTGTATGCAGGTCAGGAAGCAACAGTTAGAACTGGACATGGAACAATAGACTGGTTCCAAATAGGAAAAGGAGTATGTCAAGGCTGTATATTGTCACCCTGCTTATTTAACTTATATTCTGAGTACATCCTGAGAAATGCTGGGCTGGAAGAAACACAAGCTGGAATCAAGATTGCTGGGAGAAATATCAATAACCTCAGATAGGCAGATGACACCACCCTTATGGCAGAAAGTGAAGAGGAGCTAAAAAGCCTCTTAATGAAAATGAAAGAGGAGAGTGAAAAAGTTGGCTTAAAGCTTTACATTCAGAAAATGAAGATCATGGCATCCAGTTCCATCACTTCATGGGAAATAGATGGGGAAACAGTGGAAACAGTATCAGACTTTATTTTTTGGGGCTCCAAAATCACTGCAGATGGTGACTGCAGCCATGAAATTAAAAGACGCTTACTCCTTGGAAGAAAAGTTATGTCCAACCTAGATAGTATATTCAAAAGCAGAGACATTACTTTGCCGACTGAGGTCTGTCTAGTCAAGGCTATGGTTTCTCCTGTGGTCATGTATGGATGTGAGAGTTCGACTGTGACAAAGCCTGAGTGCCGAAGAATTGATGCTTTTGAACTGTGGTGTTGGAGAAGACTCTTGCGAGTCCCTTGGACTGCAAGGAGATCCAACCAGTCCATTCTGAAGGAGATCAACCCTGGGATTTCTTTGGAGGGAATGATGCTGAAGCTGAAACTCCAGTACTTTGGCCACCTCATGCGAAGAGTTGACTCAGTGGAAAAGACTCTGATGCTTGGAGGGATTGGGGGCAGGAGGAGGAGGGGACGACAGAGGATGGGATGGCTGGATGGCATCACGGACTTGATGGACATGAGTCTGAGTGAACTCCGGGAGTTGGTGATTGACAGTGAGGCCTGGCATGCTGTGATTCATGGGGTTGCAAAGAGTCGAACATGACTGAGCGACTGAACTGAACTGAACTGAACTGAATATTCTGTAATCCCTCAAACAGTAAATGCAGAATTTTCAGTTTTTTCTCACCTTTCCTTAGAATCACTGATCTCTGTATGGAACTGTTCAGAAGTTGCAGAAATGTGTCATAGTTTCCCCCTTGTCATATTCTACTAATGGTCACTGCTCATATTTCTCATTTTGCTTCTTTCCTTCTTATAAATAAGTTCTTTATTTTGTTTCAGCCTAATTCCCAAACAGCTCTAAGCTGAAGTACAAAAATAGGTAGAAAGTTTAAAAATACTAATACTATAAGGGAATTGCAGTGCTGTCACAAAGTACAGTGTATTCATATACACCAAATTGTCAATATTTATAAAGTTTACATTCTTTACCCCTTTAACAGTGTGCTGTGAACATTTTATATACCATTATATATGATCCAAAGACATATTATAATGCCTACAAATTAAAGTCAATCCTTTTTGTTGTTATAACTAAAAATGAGACATGTATTTTATACTTTAATCATTTCTTTTAAACTCTTATTTCATAAACTCTACTTTAAGAAGGGGTAAGATAACATATGCTGGGAAACATTTTCAACTGGCCAATGTAAATATTTATTACATATGATATCACCTGTTTCAATCCCCAAAACAACTAAATTAGAAATCAAGATTACTGTAATTTTTTTTTTTCAGAGCCTGTAATTTGTGTACTGGTTTTTTGCTCATTTTTTGCTTGTGTAGAATAAGTGATGAGAATTGGGTCTGTGATGCTCAGTATCCATACACAAAAGCAATATACATTTAGAACCCCTGATCATTCTTCTGGCTTAGGAAAATAAGCCTATTTCCTATTTTACTTAGGAAAATGGTAGGTAAATACAGACTATAACAGAAGCTTAAAATGACAGATTTCTATTATGAAATCTGTAAATTAATCTAGTTTATCCTGTCCAAAGAATTTTCCGAGTTTCATTCAGTTCGAAGAGCTGCAACATTTGTGCAGAAAAGATTCAATGACTGATTTGATTCTGAACCAGCTTATCTGAGGAAATTTCACACTTTTCTGAAGATAGTTAGAAATTATTTTTCATAAGTATGTATATTTCAAGCTAGACTTTGCTTGGAGGATCAGTGTTTTTTGGGAGTCATTATAGTGGAGTTTATTTCCTGTAAAAATACTAATCATCATATAGTGTTTATAGCTATTAAGGAGGAGTTTATGAAAAGAAAGGATAAAATTAAGTAATTAAAATTGTCACAGTTTAAGTTTAAAAATAAGATATAAAATCCCTCTTCGGTTATTGGTATAAGATGAGACTTGGTGTGAAAGTCATTTAAGTGGAAAAAAGCAAAATTCCAGCTTTTTGGTTAGGAAATATTTATTAGAACTTCTTCAAACTCAGTCAAATAGCCAGAGTTCTCATGGACCACACTGTGGCTGATATAATTGAAAGTTTATTTTTACTCTATAGTGTCCATTTGAAAAGTATCTGTGAAACCATTACTAATAGTTTCCATCCTGAACATAATGATAAATGAAAATAAAGACTTCCAATATTTTTAGATTAAAAATAGTATAGTTTTAATCATTTTTTTCAGAATTCCATTTAATCACACAAATACCTTGCTTAAGAGAGTCAAGTATAGAATGTTAGCTTTCACCTTGCTCTTGAATTTTGGGGAGGAAAGCTGCAGTTTTGAGTAGAGGAGGACATGTCTGGGTGTAATAAAAGCCAAAAGGGTAGATAATAGCATAGCTGTTTGTTCTGGTCACGGAAAAGACACATATTCAATATCAGTCAAGATTTTAAAAAATAAAAGTATTTTAGGAAGTAATCATGTCAATTTTTCTCAGAAACTCCCCACATTTCCTGATATAGAAAAATAAGTGATTGCTTAGAGTATCAAGTATTTTGAGGAAGTAAACACAAGTCTTGAGAAAGATAAACAAATAATAAGCCAATTATTTGGTAGGTGCCAGCTTACTTCCTTATGCTGACATGTAAGGAAATGTAGTTTACACTGATATTTTCACTAATTAAAAACTGTGTTACACCAATCTAAATTTACATTAGCCATTTAAGTAATAACAATCTGTAAAGCATCACTACTGTCATCTACCCTGTTTCACAGCAGCACAAATCTAAATTACCACAACTGGGTCAATCAGTGATCAAAGAGAGAAAGACACTCAGCAACTTACACAACCACATAGGTGCTATGTTCAAAAGAGGATTTTATTTCAATGTCATTTACAGAAAAAATTTAAACAGCTTCATTTAGAGCTTTTAATATCAATATGCTTTAGTAAATACATTCATTCACATTCATTTCCAGGACCTCAACATGACAAATTCTGTCACAGAACTAGAATATACTGAGCAATGTTGAAGTCAACATGCTATTTATTTATTAAAGTTGAGTTTCAAAGTATACAGTCTTTTATTTAAACCAGTGTGTGTGTGAATTTTCTGTGTAATTTAAGATACTTCCAACTTGTGATTTAGGGATAGAAATCTTCACAGTAAATCTATATATTATCTATATAGGTTTACAACATAGTATTTGATAGCATTATATAAAATAATCATAATATATTCCAGTGTCATCTGAATTATAAACAATTAGCTAGCATCTGATTTTCACATTATGGGAGGTGACTAGCACTGTGTACTTTACACTACGTCATCTTTTGTGGTTGGTCAAAGGTAGACATTCATGAGCACGCATATCTAAACCTCAGTCAGTGATTGGCTTAATGTTTATAGAAAAATCATTTTAGTTGGGGTAAGACTTGAATTATGGTGCTTGATTGTTACATAGAAAAGTCATGACAATAAATTTTCCATGTGGCATTGGTTTTTATTTAAAATGCTAAAAAAAGATGTTAAGAGCAAGAAAGAGAAAGGGTCATTTTTTAATGAACCATGTATTATGGTTGACGTCTCTTTAAAAAGGGAGTAACTTTGTTATCAATTCAAGAATTACCGTAAAAGTGAGACTCTGTGCACTTAACCTTTAAAAAATATATATAATGGAGAAGATATCTATTTTTTTACGATTTTTGTGAAATACCAGCTTTGAAGTTATAGCTGTGCAAAATGCCAACCTGAAATGTTGGGTTAAATGACAGCAAACAATGTAAATTGACAGCATTTCCCTTTGCAACACCAGACGCACAACTAAGCATTAATCTCTAAATCAGATCGAAAGAGTAAAAAAGAAATGTGAACTTTCTGAGGGTTTTAACTACTTGACCATATCCTGATATGCTTAGAAATGAACTGATTTTTATCACATGAGTGGTTTCAAAAAGTATAGTAGCAGAAAATTTTCTTAAACCCTGTGAAATACCCCAATATGTGTTTAAGTGAGATGGAATTCCAGAACCTCCAAACTCCTTCACCATAGTTATTTTTCTCTGCCAAACACCAAGGGAACTTTCTTGGGAGCTCCTGAGACTACACTGCTAGCCATGAGAGCAACTTTCAGTTTTAAAACTTTCTCCAAATCCTCAGCTTTGAAATTTTTTCCTGTATTTCTACCAATGAAAATACCTTTTTCGATTTATGCTGCTGTGAGGTCCATGACAAATGTTTGATACACATTGGGGAAAAGATTTCTGAAGAAGCTGGAAGGAGACTGAGGGTCTTGATGGATGTCTCTTGTAAAATACCCTCAATGAGGTGATTGCAAGGTGCCTTTGGATTTACAAAGGAAGGTAACCCTTAGCTCTGAGCCAATCTCTGACACAAAATCTAAGGTATACTACTCCCTTCGAACTGACTTAAACTGTTAATACTCAGTCTAAGAGTAAAGTTGGAGGAATGCAGTTTTAAGTGACTGCTCTCAATGAATCCAGTTCTGAAATGCAAATAACCATTAGGAGCATTGTGAAAGCTTCAGCCAAAGGAAATAAGCTATCCTATAAAAAGACAGACAATATTAAGATCTTCAGGTTGGAGAAGTCACATATAAACATTCTGACTGACAACCTGGCCCAATGGCCATCTGGGAGTAAGTCACTTTGAATGTGCAAATGAGGCAAACCTTCAGACTTCAACTCCATTGACATCTTATGACAATTTTATGAGAGGGCTCAAGTGAATACTTCCTGCCCAACTTTTCTAAAGTTCTGACCTACAAAATTTTGAACTTAATACAGTAGTTATAAGGCACTGAGATTTGAGGTAATTTGATATATACGTTCAGAAAACAAAGATTATGGCATCTGGTCCCATCACTTCATGGCAAATAGATGGAGAAACAGTAGAAACAGTGGCTGACTCTATTTTTTGGGGCTCCAAAATCACTACAGATGGCGACCACAGCCATGAAATTAAAAGATGCTTACCCTTGGAAGAAAAGTTGTGACCAACCTAGACAGCATATGAAAAGGCAGAGATATTACTTTGCCAACAAAGGTCCATCTAGTCAAGGCTATGGTTTTTCCAGTAGTCATGTATGGATGTGAGAGTTGGAAGATAAAGAAAACTGAGCACCGAAGAATTGATGCTTTTCAACTGTGGTTTATGGAGTAGACTCCTGAGAGTCCCTTGGACTTCAGGGAGATCCAACCAGTCCATTCTAAAGGAAATCAGTCCTGAATATTCATTGGAAGGACTGATTCTGAAGCTGAAACTCCAGTGTTTTGGCCACCTGATGCAAAGAGCTGACTCATTTGAAAAGTCCCTGATGCTGGGAAAGATTGAGGGCAGGAGGAGAAGCGGGTGACAGAGGATGAGGTGGTTGGATGGCATCACCAACTCAATGGACATGAGTGTGAGTAAAGTCCGGGAGTTAGTGATGGACAGGGAGGCCTGGTGTGCTGCAGTCCATGGGGTCACTAAGAGTCAGACACAGAGCAACTGAACTGAACTGATATATATCAAGAAAAACTGGAATGGCAATTTTCAGTCACACTTGCTTACATGAGCATAAGAATTTTATATATATATATACCGATTCTGAATTTGATTATATTTTACTTTAAACCCTATAGTTAAGGTAAGTTGAGGTTAAGATGTCAAATTTGGTTTTTATAAGTTGATTTAGGGAAGCACGCCGTTCAAGAGGAACAAAAACCTCTTGGTTCTACACTCTGAGGAAAACTGATTTACATCAATCATTAAATAACAGAATTTGAGCAGTGTGCATTTAGTTATTCAGCAATGATTTTTGAGGACTGTTAAAAGCCAGACATTATTTTACTAATTTTAAAATGAACAGTGTCCTTTTATATTGGGGCTTATAGTTTTTGAATTATGTGTGTAGGAATTCATTTCTCCAATCTCTTATTTTTCAATTATCCAGACAGTGAAAAATTGGAAGTATAGCATAATGAACCTACATTTATTAAAAACTGTCTGAATTAGTATTTTGTTAAATTGCTTTCTTTTCTTTTTTGTAAATTCTCCTCCTCTTTGTTCCCTTCATATCTCTGCTTTCTTTTCCCTCCACTCCCCCAATTTTAAAGGTACGATATAGGAATAAATTCTAAGCAGGTTGCTTCTATCAATTAATGGGGTAGACATTTAAGTTACATCAAATGTAAAAAGGTCCACAAATTAGGCTATTTTTCAAGCTATTAAAGGGATAATATAATGGGAGACCAATTCGAATTTTGTGGTCAGGGGAGCCCTATCTGCGGAATTGGAATAAACTAAGATGAATAAGAAAACATCCTGGTTAAAGAGGCAAGTGGGAGGATAGGAGAGTGTGCTGTGCTCACAGATTTAGAATGTGATTGCCAACATGTATAGAGCAAAATGCAAGCTTGATTTCATATGACTTAGGAAAGTTAGGTAGAAGTAAGATCATATGTGGTCTTCATGATTATTTTATGAAGATTGCTTTCCATCCCAGATGTGACAGTCACTGAAATGTTTTTAAACATTCATGTGATGGGATTTAATTAACATTTACTTAACATGCACTCTGAATGCTGTGTAGAAAGATCTTTGGAATAGCCAAGAATATGTTTAAAAATACTAGGTTATTACAGTATGAAATAAAATACGATAGTGGATTGGACTGTGCTATGGATAGAAAGAAACATATTTTAGATATATTTTTAGCAGTTTTGAGATAAAGTTCACTTTATAATTTACCAATTTAAAACATGCAACTCAACCGTTTTTAGTATATTCACAAATATGTACAATTATCACCAGAGGTAATTTGAGAGCATTTTACTATCCCCAAAAGAAGCTCTGTATGGTTAGTTAGCACTGACCTTCTGTACCTCACACTACCTCCCTCACCCAGCCATAGGCAGCCACCAATAAACATCTTTATAGATTTCCCAGTTCTGAACATCTCATACAAATGAAATCATATGTGATCTATTGTGACTAGCTTTTTATCATTTAGCATAACATTTTCAAAGTTCATTTATGATGTACATGTGTTAATGTTTTATTCTTATGCCTAGATAGCACTCCACAGTATTTTCATACCACATCTTGCACCTTTATTCATTGATGAACATTTGGGTTGTTTCCGCTTTCGGCTACTATGAGTAATTTTGCTATAACAGTTATGTACAAATTTTTATGTTGATTTGATTTTGTTTCTTTTGAGTTTATACCTGAGGGTGGAATTTCTGGGTCTTATGGTAACTTTTGAATCATTTGAGTGACTGGCAAACTCTTTTCAACAGAGTAGTATCATTTTATATTACCATCAGTGGTGCATGAGGGTTCTGATTTCTCCACATCCTCAGGAACACTTGCTACTATCTGACTTTTTGATCTTGCCTGTTCTAGTGAGTGTAAAGTGGTATTTCATTGTGGTTTTAATTAGCAATTTCCTGATGAATTTGACCATTTTTTCATGTGTTTAGGATCATTTTGTATGTTTTCTCTGGAGCCTGTTTGAATAAGTACAGACATGATTCCATTAATAAGTGGAAAAAATCAGAAGATACAGTCACTAAAGAGAAATCCCTAATATAGAAATAAGTAGAACATAGTAGATAAATGAAGGAATGGAAGAAAAATATGTATACCACAACTATATATATTTTATGAATTTGATTCCAGAAAGATGCCATCCCTCAGACACACCAGCTGAAAGTGAGATGGGAACAAGAGATTTGAGGAATGTTTTGTGGCCCAGCTGGTAAAGAATCAGCCTACAATGTGGGAGACCTGGGTTTGATCCCTGGGTTGGGAAGATCCCCTGGAGAAGGGAAGGGCTATGCACTCCAGTATTCTGGCCTAGAGAATTCCATGGACTGTATAGTTCATGGGGTCACAAACAGTCAGACTCTTTCAGTTAGGAGAAAGAAATTGATGTTGTACTGTTGGAAGAGCATAGTTACTAGGAACAACAAAAACAAAAACTAAACAGGTGTTCTGGGTAGTGTGGAGTGACAATTTAAAAATAGTGATCATGAAATAAAATAAGGAAAGAATAACAAAAGGATAGTAAAGTTTAGAAAGTTATCATGATACTAATAACAGTGACTGTTACTATTTACAGCATGTCTGGAATGTTCCAGGAATTGTTGCAAGCATTTTCTTAATAAATTAAAAAAAATGTTTATTATATTTTGACTATGGTGAGTCTTTGTTGCTGCGTGGACTTTTCTCTAGTCACTGAGAACAGGGGCTACTCTCTTGCTGCGGTGTATGGGCTTCTCATTGCAGTGACTTCTCCTATTGTGGAGCATGGGCTTTAGGGTGCATGGGCTACAGTAGTCCTGTTGCATGGGCTCAGTAGTTGTGGTTCCCAGGCTCTAGGGAACAGGCTTAACAGTTGTGGCATGTGGCCTTAGTTCCTTTGCAGAGTGTGGGATCTTCTTAGACCAGAGATTGAATCCATGTCTCCTGCACTGGCTGGTAAATTCTTTACCATTGAGCCATGATAGAAGTCCCTGTTTGAAGCATTTTATTAAAATTAACTAACTTATTCTTTATATCTTTATATTAAAAGAACAATTATGTTTATTTAACATGTTATGGACAGATGTCAAATAGCCTATTGAAGATCAGATAGCAAGATCTGCAAGATCACTATATTTGAGTTTTGTTGATGTTGGGAACATATTATAGTAGGAAGTTTAAATTAGTGATTCAAGAGAGTTTATGATAATGACAGTATGCAGAGTGTGACAATGATAAGGTAAAGTAAAGGAAAAGTCTTTGGAGTTGAATATGTTAAGGAGCAAGCTGAGATACACAAAGAGTACTGAAATAACATAGAATAAAGTTGAAGTTAAGTTCCATGGGCTACCAGGTAAAGTCTATAATGAAGGGAGTAATGCCCGAGACTTTGGTTGAGAATCTTTTAAAGTAATAGTGCAGTATGAAGCTAAAAAGCTAAATGTTGAGAACTTCCATGACAGAAGAAATAATCTGGAAGAAACAATGGAGAGGAAAAGAGGATACCAGTCCTGGTCTCAAGTGTATGATATATGGCATGTGAAAAAGTATTTTCTTATTGAAAGGACTGCAGGGAATGTTATATCAAGGAGGAAAACTATTTCATTGAAGGAACATGTGAAGGGAAAATTCAGCAATGAGTTTGAGAGTATATGGTATTTGATGAGCAGACAATCCAGAGAACAAAGTAGGGGAAGGAGCTGGGGAGAGGAAACAAATCAGCTCCATTGGTGAATTAGACAGATGGGAATGAGCACTCAGAAATGAATGGGTGAGCAGAGAGGTTGTTTACTCCCATGCTGACAAACAAGTAAGGATGATGTGACATTTGGTGGACTTCAACTTGCTTGTATCTGTGGATGCAGTGGGCATTTTCAGGCCTATAGTAAAAGGGTATTGGCCTGGACAATAGGGCCTATGGGTATAATCATTTTTAATCCTTCAAATGGAGAAAAATATCTTAATATGGTGAAAATTACTTTTGTATGTGATATCTCACTTTATCATCCTCCTCCCAAATATTCTGACTTTTACTCCTATTAGATAGTAGAAACAATATTAGAGTTTCCTGGGCAATGTAAGTTCAGATTTGTAGCAAGTTTTCCTGAAGAATCAGAGCACCTAGTTGCCTCATAGTTCGTTTTTAGAATTGTCATATTGCAACCTAATAACTGGTGCTTTAAGTATTAGAAATAGAGTTCAGTTCAGTTCAGTCACTCAGTCGTTTCCGACTCCTTGTGACCCCATGAACCACAGGACACCAGGCCTCCCTGTCCATCACCAACTCCTGGAGTTCACCCAAACCCATGTCCATTGAGTCAGTGATGCCATCCAACCATCTGTTGTCCCCTTCTCCTCCAGCCCTCAATCTTTCCTAGCATCAAGGTCTTTTCAAATGAGTCAGCTCTTTGCATCAGGTGGCCAAAGTATTGGAGTTTCAGCTTCAACATCAGTCCCTCCAATGAACACCCAGGACTGATCTCCTTTAGGATGGACTGATTGGATCTCCTTGCAGTCCAAGGGACTCTCAGGAGTCTTCTGTAACACCACAGTTCAAAAGCATCCATTCTTCAGTGCTTAGCTTTCTTTATAGTCTAACTCTTACATCCATACATGACCACTGGAAAAACCATAGCCTTGACTAGATGGACCTTTGTTAACAGAGTAATGTAATGTCTCTGCTTTCTAATATGCTGTCTAGGTTGTTCATAACTTTCCTTCCAAGGAATAAGTCTCTTTTAATTTCATGGCTACAATCACCATCTGCAGTGATTTTGGAGCCCAGAAAAATAAAGTCTGATACTGTTTCCACTTTTCCCCCATCTATTTGCCATGAAGTGATGGGACTGGATGCCATGATCTTAGTTTTCTGAACATTGAGCTTTAAGCCAACTTTTTCACTCTCCTCTTTTAATTTCATCAAGAAGCTCATTAGTTCTTCTTCACATTTTGCCATAAAGGTGGTGTAATCTGCATATCTAAGGTTATTGATATTTCTCCTGGCAATCTTGATTCCAGCTTGTGCTTCTTCCAGCCCAGCGTTTCTCATGATGTACTCTGCATATAAGTTAAATAAGCAGGGTGACAATATACAGCTTTGACATACTCCTTTTCCTGTTTGGAACCAGTCTCTTGTTCCATGTCCAGTTGCTTCCTGACCTGCATACAGGTTTCTCAAGAGGCAGGTCAGGTGGTCTGGTATTTCCATCTCTTTCAGAATTTTCCACAGTTTATTGTGATCCACACAGTCAAAGGCTTTGGCATAGTCAAGCAGAAATAGATGTTTTTCTGGAACTCTCTTCCTTTTTTGATGATCCAGCGGATGTTGGCAATTTGATCTCTGGTTCCTCTGCCTTTTCTAAAACCAGGTTAAACATTTGGAAGTTCATGGTTCATGTATTGCTGAAGCCTGACTTGGAGAATTTTAAGCATCACTTTACTAGAGTGTGAGATGAGTGCAATTGTGCTGTAGTATGAGCATTCTTTGGCATTGCCTTTCTTTGGGATTGGAATGAAAACTACCTTTTCCAGTCCTGTGGCCACTGCTGAGTTTTCCACATTTCCTGGCATATTGAGTTCAGCACATTCACAGCATCATCTTCCAGGATTTGAAACAGCTCAACGGGAATTCCATCACCTCCACTAGCTTTGTTTGCAGTGATGCTTTTAAAGGTCCACTTGACTTCACATTCCAGATGTCTGGCTCTAGGTGGGTGCTCACACCGTCGTGATTATCTGGGTCGTGAAGAACTTTTTTTTTTATAGTTCTACTGTGTATAGGAGAACTTCCCTCGTGGCTCAGCTGGTAAAGAATCCGCCTGCAATGAAGGAGACCTGGGTTCAATCCCTGGGTTGGGAAGATCCCCTGGAGAAGGGAAAGACTACCCACTCCAGTATTCTGGCCTGGAGAATTCCATGGAATTTATAGTCCATGGCATTGCAAAGTCAAGTCCATGGACATGACTGTGTATAGGGGACTGTAATGCAAAAGTAGGAAGTCAAGAAACACCTGGAGAAACATGCAAATTTGGCTTTGGAGTACAGAGTGAAGCAGGACAAAGGCTAATAGAGTTTGGCCAAGAGAATGCACTGGTTATAGCAAACACCCTCTTCCAACAACACAAAAGAAGACTCTACATGTGGACATCAACAGATGGTCAACACAGAAATCAGATTGATCATATTCTTTTCAGCCAAAGATGGAGAAGCTTTATACAGTCAGCAAAAACAAGACCGGGAGCTGACTGTGGCTCAGATCATGAATTCCTTATTGCCAAATTCAGACTTAAATTGAGGAAAGCAGGGAAAACTACTAGGCCATTCAGGTATGACCTAAATCAAATCCCTTATGACTATATAGTGGAAGTGAGAAATAGATTTAAGGGACAAGATCTGATAGAGTGCCTGATGAAATATGGATGGAGGCTCGTGACATTGTACATGAGACAGGAATCAAGACCATCCCCACAAAAAAGAAATGCAAAAAAGCACAATGGCTGTCTGAGGAGGCCTTACAAATAGCTGTGAAAGGAAGGGAAGCAAAAAGCACAGGGGAAAAGGAAAGATATACCCATTTGAATGCAGAGTTCCAAAGAATAGCAAGGAGAAATAAGAAAACCTTCCTAGGCAATCAATGCAAAGAAATAGAGGAAAACAATAGAATCAGAAAGACTAGAGATCTCTTCAAGAAAATTAGAGATACCAAGGGAACATTTCATGCAAAGATGGGCTCGATAAAAGAAATAGAATAGCATCTCAAAAAAATCTTAATTTCTGCATCTGCCAACCTGCCTCCTTTTTCTTACTTTTGTATCTGGTTGCTTTTGACTCTGTTACACAGGGAGTTCAGTCATCTAATCTTCAACTGATTTGAGAGACATTGATTTGTTTTACTAATTTTTAGGTTGATAGCTAATAAATAAAGAGAAATAATGTCAAAGTTTGTTTTTATCCTGTGTAAAGTAGTACTTACCTGGTGAGTAAATTAGTTATTGGGTAACACAGCAGGTTGGTTTTAGTAAAACGTTGTAGTTAAGTCAGTCCCGTTATGACTACCATGTTTCTTTTTTCCTTTTTAATAAAAATTAAGAGAAAAAGAAAAAGAGTTTAAGGGTATTTCAGAAATTGCTTATAGATAAAAAAAATATTATTTTAAACTTTCAAGCACAGCAATGCAACAGAATTCGTGTGGTGAGAAGCACTTCTCACAATGCACAAGCTGTGAAAATCACACATTTCATTAAAAAAAGCATCTGAGCAAACACCAAGTCACACAAGCAAACATGGGAGGGAGAAAGGAGTTTTAGGAAAAGCAGTTATTCTCTAGAGATCCTGAATCAGCTGCTTTCAGCTGTAAAAATTCCCTATTCTTATTGTTTTGTTATCCTCAGGTCCCCTGAGCTTCCATTAAGTAATGGCAACTCTTGGAACTTTGAAAAGGGATTTTAAAATTTGTGGTTTATATATATATATATATATATATATATATATATATATATATATATATATATTTGGGATGGAGTGGAAGGAGCAGAGATGGGGAATGATGAAGTGAATAATATTGACCTTATACCAAGAATACTTCATCAGGGGTTATGTAAATGAGCCCTCTCCACCACAGATTTAAGAACTCAGGCAGAAGGGACTTGAACAAAAATTGAGGCAGCAGATGAAGAAATTTACTTTTCAAAATATTTGCAAGAATTCTTTAGAAATACACATAGCCTTTTTCTGCTTATAAAGTTAAAGCATGTTTCTTATTGAAATGTATGTTCAGTTCATTTCAGTCGCTCAGTTGTGTCCGACCCTTTGCGACCCCATGAACTGCAGCATACCTGGCTTCCCTGTCTATCACCAGCTCCTGGAGTTCACCCAAACCCATATCCATTGAGTCGGTGATGCCATCCAACCATCTCATCCTCTGTTGTCCCCTTCTCCTCCAGCCCTCAATCTTTCTCAGCATCAGGGTCTTTTCAAATGAGTCAGCTCTTTGCATTAGGTGGCCAAAGTATTGGAATTTCAGCTTCAACATCAGTCCCTCCAATGAACACCCAGGACTGATCTCCTTTAGGATGGACTGGTTGGATCTCCTTGCAGCCCAAGGGACTCTCAAGAGTCTTCTCCAACACCACAGTTCAAAAGCATCAATTCTTTGGTACTCAGCAAGCTCTTTATAGTCCAACTTTCACATCCATCCATGACCACTGGAAAAACCATATCCTTGACTAGACAGACCTTTGTTGACAAGTAATGTCTCTGTTTTTCAATATGCTGTCTAGGTTGTTCATAACTTTCCTTCCAAGGAGTAAGTGTCTTTTAATTTCATGGCTGCAATCACCATCTGCGGTGATTTTGGAACCAAAAAAATAAAGTCAGCCACTGTTTCCACTGTTTCCCTATCTACTTGCCATGAAATGTATGTAGAAAGGGCAGAAAACTGTAATAACAAAAATAAAGTGATCCATAATCCTATACCAAGGTATGTAAATATTAATATTGAGGTGAACTTATTTCAGAAATGGGAGTGTATATTATCTCTGTAAGTTAATGCTTTATATGCACAAAAATAACCATATATAATGATGAGTATCTGAATATATGTATAAATATATTTCAAATATATTAAACTTGCTTAAATTATTCAAATACTCAGTTTTTACACATGTATAGTGACTGTGTCCTAGGTAAAATGATTAATTTTGCAAATTTAGTTTACTTGACAAAGAAAGGAAAGAGAAATCTAATGATGAATATTAAAACCTTTCATAAAACATTTTTACATTGGTTTTATAATAATTATGAATATTATACTATATCTAACACAGTTCATTATTTAGTATCTTCCATTGATTAACTCATTTTTCTGCATTCTTCAGCATTTATTTTGTTTAATATCTATTTCAGCAGAATTCTATTTAAGTAGCTATTTTAAAAATATAAAAGAGATGTTTTGTTTTCTAAAAATTTACCTATGTAATTATTTTTCATTGTCATCACACACACAAAAAATAAATCTTCTGGGATTTTAGTTTGTGGATGAGACATTTTTCCAATGTAAAAATTCAAAAGGTGCTCTATTCTCTTAAGTATCAATGTTTTATTTTATTTTTTGTTAATATTTTATTTATACATCAACTACTGAAGTATAGTTGATGTACAATATTATGTAAGTTTCAGATGTATAATAAGTGAGTCATGACTTTAAAGATTATACTCCATTTATAGTTATTCAGAGAAGGCAATGGCACCCCACTCCAGTACTCTTGCATGGAAAACCCCATGGATGGAGGAGCCTGGAGGACTACAGTCCATGGAGTCAGTAAGAGTCAGACACGACTTCACTTTCACTTTCACTTTTCACTGTCATGCATTGGAGAAGGAAATGGCACCCCATTCCAGTGTTCCTGGCTGGAGAATCCCAGGGACGGGGGAGCCTGGTGGGCTGCTGTCTATGGGGTCGCACAGAGTTGAGCACGACTGAAGCGACTTAGCAGCAGCAGTAGCATAGTTACTCTAAAATATTGACTATATTCTTGTTTTGTACAATATATCCAGTAGCTATTTTATACATAATAGTTTGTACTTGAGACCCTAACCCTACATTGTCCATCCCCCTTTCCTCTCCTCACTGGTAACCACGAGTTTGTTTTCTATATCTGTGATTCTTCTTCTTTTTTTGATTATATTCATTAATTTATTGTATTTTTTAGATTTCATGTTTAAGTGATATCATATTTGTCTTTGCCGGATTTATGTCACTCAGCATGATACCCTACATGTCTATTCATATTGCTGCAAATGGCAAAATTTCATTTTAAAGGTTGATATTGGATGGCATCACCAAGTTGATGGACTTGAGTTTGAGCAAACTCTGGGAGTTGGTAATGGACAGGGAAGCCTGGTGTGCTGCAGTCTATGGGGTCACAAAGAGTCGGACATGACTGAACAACTGAACTGAACTGTACATTGCACTGTGTGTGTGTGTATGTGTGTGTATACTACATGTGCATATATATATATATATATATATATATACATATATATATACACACCACATCTTTTTTATCCACTCATCTGTTGATGGATATACTTAGGTTGCTCCTATGTTTTGGCAATTGTAAATAATGCTGCTATGAACACTGGTGTGAATGTATCTTTTCAAATGAATGTTTTTGCTATTTTTAAGATACATACCCAGAAATGGACATGCTGGGTCATATGATGATTCCATTTTTAGTGTTTTGGGGAGCCTCCATAATGCTGCAATAATTTACATTCCCTTCAATGGCTTGCACAGTTTCCATTTTCTCCACAACATTGGGTATTGGTATTCTTTTTGATGATAGCCGTTCTGATAGGTACGAGGTGATGTCTCATTGTGGTTTTGACTTGCATTTCCCTTGTAGCATTAATGTTAAAGAATAAATCTAAGGACAACACCCTTTAAAAAGAGACACTAGTTCTTTTAAAGGAAAAATTGCGAAAAAAAGTTGGCAGCATTCTTTTTCCTGCTTCCCTCCCTTATTCTCAAGTCTAACTTAACAGAAGACAACTGTGACATATTCAGTGTGGACTATTGGCTGTGAAAAATCCATTGCTGATGATAACCCACAGGAGATACTAAATTTGCCTCACCTAACCCACCCCTGAACTTCCTTCCTTGAAGCTAAAACAGACAATATATGAAAAAATGTAAGCAGTTTATTGTATCAGCTTGTGATATAAAGTCTAAATTTAAGGCTGATAAAATGTACTACCTTGTTTTTTGGTAAAATTGGGAGGACTTTGAGTGACCTAATCACGGGTTCTCCTTCCCTCGGCTCCTGCCGAAAGGTCCCCTAACCAAACAGGCTTCCTTACTAAAAGGACAAAGCAAGATAAACCTATTTATCCCTGAGGAGTGGGTTTCAGCCCACCAAATTATTCAAATACAGCAATAAGTTCCTCCTGTGGGGACCCCAGGGAGAGCCCCACTCTATCGGTACTCCAAAGTTTACCTTCCACAGACCCTAGTTCCCTCTCTTCCCAGGTGTAACCCCTATGTCTCCTGTGTGGGGTTTGGTGTCCTCCTCCCTTTGGCTGTGGCATATATGTCTTTCCAGGGTCAGGTATAGTGTGTTTGGCCATCTCACAACCCCTTGGGCAGGGATGCCTCCCTCATTAATGGGGTGAATAAGCTGTAATTAAACATTGGTCACCCTTATAATTCAAAACCGTTTTCAGGATTTACCGCCTATGAATCTTTTTTTGTTTTTGGTAATTTTAAATGGAATTTTATAATTCCCTCTGAATTCCTTTTGAATTATCTTTTCACATCTTCTAATTTCCCCTCTGTTCTAAAGTTTTCCTTCACTTAAATTTTTATTGAGCAACTATTTTATACTAGACATTTATCAAGGTACTGATAAAATAGTAGTGAATACGGAAAGACAAAAATCAACGTGCTTATTGAGCTTTTATGCTAGAGAATATATAGTGTATGAGATAGCAGTGTGGGTCATAGAGAAGGGAGATAGGAGCTGAATGTGGTAGCTACAAGTTTAGTAGGGTGATATTACAGCTCTGACCTGGAAAAGTGAAGGGAAAATCACATGGATATTCAAGGAAGAGTTAATGTGTCTTTTCATCTTGAGTACTTAAATGATTGGTTTGATCTCCATTTCTTTGCATCAAAGCCATCTACATAGGTATGATCTTTTATCACTACTATTAATTTTTTTTTCCCTCCCCAAGTGTGTGAATAGGTTCTTGACATGACAGAAAATTGTTAAGGCTAGGGAAATATTTTTCAGAGTAAATTAATTTTACCCTCTTTTCTCTCAGAACCTTCTCAAGGGGCAAATATGCATTTTATGCAGGCATCTTACACATTTTATATGCCCATTCATGGCTATTCGAGACAATACATGGTATTAATGGAATTAATGAGTAACAGTCTTTGCACAGATGCTTAATACATTTAATATAAAATATACAGACATGTAGGTTTGGCCCTGGAGAGTTTGCACACTCATTTACATGACAAGCCTCCACTCTAATACAGGGATTATGAAAAACTCTGATTTCAATCTAGTTAAATTGAAAATTTAAATTAAGCTTTTAATTTGAAGTTAAATTCAGCTTTTGACTTTGGAACTATATTCAGTGTGGTCAGAGATCTCTAAATAAACCTAAGTATTTGAAATTAGTGTAAATTCAAATTTAATTTCTCCTGGGTGACTTTGGGCCAGCGACATAACCTGTAATACTTAGATTCTCATCTGAATGTAGTAACACATTTTACACTTTCTTGTTAAAATACAATAATGCATGGGAAACAGATTATATAAACCAGCAAAAAAAGCTTACACTTATTACACTGTATGCCTTATGCCTGTATAAATGTCTCACATTCACTCACTTCTGGAGAAAATTATGCAGAGCATAAAAGTGTGAGAGAGTGAAAGGATTTTATTATATATGTATTTTCAAGAGGAGAAAAAGGAAGATGTAAATTTCACACCTGTATATTTTCTAAGTGAGTTGTTGATATGTAAGGGAATGCTGGGATTTGGAACTATAAGAGTGAAGAAAAAACAATTAGAAAATGTGTCATAGGAAATTCAAAACAAATGAATTGTATAAAACAATTGAACTAAAAGGGGAAAAAAAAACAAACCTAGAAGGAGTAAAAGTGTTTAAGAAACTATTTGCTTGAATATAGGAAAAAAATCCGTGACAATCTGCTCAAGAATAGAGTTAAAAATCAGAATATTCTGTGAATGTTGGTTTTAAAGTCTTCCCTTGTAAACAGTAGTAGCATAAATGGAAATTAATTCTTGTTAATTTATTAACCTAAATTTGTCTGTAATACAAAGTTACTTGATGCAAAACTAACAGACTAAAGCAAACTACAACCTTATAAGTTAGCATACCTAATGAAAGACAAATCAGTTAAAATGCCCATCAATTAAGTTAACTGTTATTTCATGCCAGTATAGCAGGTAATTAACATGCTATAACCTTACAGAAATTGCTTTTACTTCTGCCCATTCATCCTCACCCCAGTTTATGATCTCATTTATCTACACCTATGAGTGTCAAATTAGATTGTACTTGGGAACATATTTCTGTTTTTACTAAAATATACTTAACCCTGAAAAGATGTGAGGCTTGGCATTTAGATAGCAATATAACATGTGTTTTATTAGATACACTGAGTTTTTTCCTGGGGTTTTCTTGACAATTTGAAACTCCAATACTTTGGCCACCTCATGTGAAGAGTTGACTCATTGGAAAAGGCCCTGATGCTGGGAGGGATTGGGGACAGGAGGAGAAGGGGACGACAGAGGATGAGATGGCTGGATGGCATCACCTACTTGATGCACATGAGTTTGGGTGAACTCCGGGAGTTGGTGATGGACAGGGAGGCCTGGTGTGCTGTGATTCATGGGTTCACAGAGAGCTGGATGTGACTGAGCAACTGAATTGAACTGAATTGAACTGAAAGTTTTAGAAATCCCACTGTGTTCTGCAGAATGGCATTTTTATTCTCTTGGATCATCTCTATCATTTGAGTTCATTAACTATCAGATATTTTTCTGACATTTTCTGTTTATATTTAAAGTAACTTTACCCATTTTCTTCCCCAAACTTATTTTCCTCTCAACAATATATATTTCTGACCTTAAAGAAGGGGTAGGTTTAATAGATAATCTCAGTTAAGTTTGAGTTTTAATTAAACAAAATAGATGTTTTACATTTAAATATGTCCCAATTTTTTGTGGATTTATCAATTAATTTTTATTGTTCTTACCAAGTCTAGAAACCCTAAGAGAAATAAACAAAACTGAGATACAGTAAATATAAAATATTTAAAAATTCAAATGAGGACACTGCTTATAATGTAATGTTAAAAAGATGTGCATGTGTACACTAATGTATTCCTATTTTTTTTCTCACATTATATTGTTGTTGTTTAGTCACTCAGTCATGTTCATTTCTTTGCGACCCCACAGGGTGTAGTCTACCAAGCTCCTTTGTCCGTAAGATTTCCCAGGCAACATTACTGGAGTGGGTTACCATTTCATTCTCCAGAGGATTTTCCCAACCCAGGGACTGAATCCAAGTCTCTTAAGTTTCCTGCATCGGCAGGTAGAGTTTTTACCACTAGTGAGAGGGGAACCGCTCAACATATGTATTTCTTGCAAGACTGAATCTCCAAAAAGATGCTTTAATATTATATCATAAATAAAATTAGATTTTCCTATATTTTACTTTTATAAAATTTTCTCTCTAGGAAAGACTTGAAAACAGTTGAAAACTGTTAATATATAATCATGATAAGTAAAGTAATATTTTATTGGAAGCCTTAAGAAGCCACATTTCTTTTTGGTGAAAATGAATTAAAATTTCTAGAAAGTGGCGCTTCCACTTTTAGGTCATATGGAATAGTAAAGGAAAACATTACTCCCACTAAAAAGAATCTTCTGTTGAGAGACATCAAAGAGTAGTTAAAACAACATGGGCTAGAAAAGCTAAAATTCTGGAGAGGTGAGGTCCATGGAAAGATGAGCTGAGTTTTATAGCTGGTTATCCATGGGTTCATTAACAAGTACAAGGAAGTCATAGTTTGAATTTAATTAAATACATAAGATTAGAAGCTGGGAATTCAAAGTTTGCCCGGTTAGATGGTTAATGCTGGAGAAGAAAAAACAGCAGAAATTTTGGTTATTACATGAAGCTAGAGAGACAAAAGTAGCAGTTTGTTAGCTTGTAGTATTGAGTTTTTTCCATCAAGACATTGCAGGTCTGAAACTAAGCTGCACAGAGAGAAAATGCTAGGCAAAGAGCCTCTGGAAATTAAAGGATGCTATTCTACTTACTGTGTTCTGCAAAACTATCACAGCTTTTTTTATTAAAAAAAAAAAAGTTATTTGGCTGTGCCAGGTCTTAATCATGGCATGCATGATCTTCAATATTTGTTTAAACATTTGGGATCTTTAGTTGCAGCATACATGATCTATTTAATTGTAGCAACAGTCTAAATATTTTGTGTTGCCTAGTAAACACTTCCTCTATTTTTTCTTAACTCCTCTGAATCGTTTGAAATCAAGCTACAAAAATGATGCTTATCATTTTCAATGAAAGTTAAAGTCACGTAGTTGTTTCTGACTCTTTGAGAGCCTATGGACACAGACCACCAGGCTCTTCTCTATGGGATTCTCCAGGCAAGGATACTGGAGTGGGTTGTCATTTCCTCCTTCAGGGGATCTTCTCAACCCAGGGATCAAAGCCGGGTCTTTTGCATTGCAGGCAGATTCTTTACCACCTGAGCCACCAGGGAAGCCCATTATTTTCAAATACTTCAGTATTATTTTGTGTATAAATAAGGATGTGGTGGTTTAGTCACTCAGTCATGTCTGACTCTTTGTGACCCCATGGACTGTAGCCCATCAGGCTCCTCTGTCCATGAGATTATCCCAGCAAGAATACGGGAGTGGGTTGCCATTTCCTTCTCCAATGAATAAGGATATTGTTCTATATAACCACAATACAACCACCAAAATCTAGAAGTGAATATTGACATATTGCTATCATCCAATCAAGAATAATTCCATCCTAAATATATTACGTAAGGCCATGAAAGATAGCTGACTATACTGAGTTGGAGAGGAGCATGGTTTGCAGATTGCTGTGGTGAAATCTGAGAAGACTGAGAAAGAGATTAACAGTGGTGACAAAGCCTAATGCAGGGCAGCAAAAGCCAAAGTGAAGAAAGTTGTATCCAGTTGGAGAGACAGCCTGGTGTATGGAGGTCAGAGACTGAGTATATTAAGAACATCTTTTGCTTGAAAGGGTAGCCTGGCTAAAGACATCATGGTCGGACAGAGCAAATAATGTATCCATAAGGGGCAAAGTGCAAGGGACAGGCTATTATAAGTGATTGAGGCAAAAAGAATATCCATGTGATGGAGAGTGGACTGTTGCAGGGTGAAGACAGAGCAGGGTGAAAGGAATACTCCATGGGGCTGGATATCAGAATTCAAGTATAGTAAGGAAGATGTCCCCAAAGATCAAAAGCCTATGATGGCATGTTGGCATTGTGGTTTATTTACACTTTGGCTCAAATCATGTGAAATTTGAGTGAGTTTGAACCTCTTCTTTGTTTTTAACTTTGATCATCTGTGGCTTGTTCCTTTATATTTATTTCAGTTGGTGTAGGGTAGATATTTTGGTAAATCAATGGTTAGGTCCTTATTTTTGCAGGGCAGATTATGAATTTTATGTACTTTATAATCTAAGTAGTTTTTAGTCATTTTGAGAAAGTATTTTATAATCATTTCAAAAAGTATATATTATATATTTCTGTGATAAAAGTTTTATATGATTGATATAAAGTCAATTGATATTTTGAAAATTTGACTGATAAATAATAAGAACTTGAGAGTACAGACTCATAATTATGTTACTCAGTATCCAAAATGGGTTCCAGATTGAAGTTCTTATATGAGGTATATATAAATAACATATATCCATGTACAAAATTGATCAAAACTATCTACTTCTTGTTGTCATTTTGGGGGTAGCTTTACACTTAATAATTAACATTTGAAGGTACTGAATATGATAAACTAGGAGAAAACAGATGGTCAACGTCATCATATTTATAGAATGCAATGTATAAATTCACTTCATCTCTTCAGTGTAGATACAAAATAGAAATTTTAGGGCTTTTTTAAAAAAACTGGTGTCTAGTAACCAATGTATGTTTTCTCATTTAGTTCTTTTTGACTATGTGAGCGTTTCAGATGATCAATGCCAACTCTTAGAAAATTAATATGGCACATTAATGAACTGAGCTAATTCAGAATAGAGGATTACAGATGGTTTTATAAATGCATCTGAATTTTCAAAATCTTGACAATTAAAAAGAAATATGTGATATTTTCAGTTAGATGAAAATGGTACTTATGTATCTTTCCTTAACATAAAAGATGAATATTTCCTAAGCAATGAGAAAATTAAGAAAAAATATGAAATATTTGGAAATGTTTATAAAGAATTATTCATAGGTAATTCAAATTCCAACTCTGTATCTATGCATAGTTAATCATAATATATACTAAGAAAAATCAAAGTCTAGGAAATGATTACTAAAGTGAAAGATTTCTTTAAAAATGAGAATATAACAAAATAACAAGGACTTACATTTTGGCAGGGAAGGAGCAATAAGAGAGATGGAAACAAGGAACCAAGTGGGTCTCCATGGACATAATTTCTATTGCCGTCTAAGTGTGAGTTTATAGCCCAAGCAGACAATGGGGTGAGTTAATATGAAGTGATTAAAAAAAGCACATAAAACTTACATTTATATCATCCATAGAAAGAATCATAAGCCCAGAATCAAAAAGTATGCAAAGTATAGAAAAGGCTATAAAGATGTATGGGGCAAGGGAAAAAGTCCTCATCTCTGTGTAACTGAAGTCTTAGAAGGAGAATAGAGAGAGATGAGAAGACAAATATTTATTAAAACACTGGTTAAAGATTTTCAAATGCTGATTGAATACATCAAACTATGGATTCAATCAATTATTTAAACTTCAAATAGGACAAATATAAAGGAACTCACATATAGGCTTTATCATAGTCAAATTGCTGATAGAGACAAAAATAAAAGTTTGAAAACTATTGGAGAAAATTCATCATTAGTTTCAATAGTACTGGAAAACAAATCTGCTAGCCTAGAATCCTATACCAGCAAATAAGTTTTTCTTAAATAAAGGTAAAATAATAACATTTTCAGAATAAATGAAAACCAAAGAACAGGTATGTAATAAGGGACTATTAAGAGTTCTGGCAGAAGAAAACTGATCCCAGATGAATCCATAGAAAATATGTGAAAGAACAGCAAAGGAAGGATGAAATAACATCCTTCTTTTCAAGTAAATTCTTAAGGAGTCTAAGACATATGTGGAAATACCATGTATAGTAATTGCTTAGGGGTTTCCTAAGACTCAGTTCAGTTCAATCGTGCTGATGTGTCCAACTTTTTGTGACCCCATGGACTGCAGCATGCCAGGCTTCCCTGTCCATCACCGAATCCCAGAGCTTGCTCAAACTCATGTCCATCAAGTCAGTGATGCCATCTCATCCTCCATCGTTCCTTTTTCCTCTTGTCTTCAATCTTTCCCAGCATTGGAGTCTTTTCCAATGACTGTTCTTCACAATAGATGGCCAGAGTGTTGGAGTTACAGCTTCAGCATCAATTCTTGAATATTCAGGATTGATTTCCTTTAGGATTGACTGGTTTGATCTCCTTGCAGTCCAAGGGACACTCAAGAGTCTTCTCCAAGACCACAGTTCAGAAGCATAAATTCTTTGGTGCTCAGCTTTCTTTATAGTCCAACTCTCACATCCATACATAACTGCTGGGAAAACCATAGTTTTGAATAGACAGATCATGGTCGGCAAGGTAATGTCTCTGCTTTTTAATATGCTATCTAGGTTGGTCATAACTTTCCTCCCAAGGAGCAAGCGTCTTTTGATTTCAGGGCTGCAGTCACCATCTGCAGTGATTTTGGAGCCCAAGAAAACAAAGTTTCTTACTGTTTCCATTGTTTCCCCATCTATTTGCCATGAAGTGACGGGACCGGATGCCATGATCTTCATTTTTTGAATGTTGAGTTTTAAGCCAGCTTTTTCACTCTCCTCTTTCACTGTCATCAAGAGGCTCTTCAGTTCCCCTTCACTTTCTGCCATAAGGGTGGTGTCATCTGCATATCTGAGGTTATTGATATTTCTCCTGATAATCTTGATTCCAGTTCATGCTTCATCCAACCCAGCACTTTGCTTGATGTACTCTGTATGTAAGTTAAATAAGGTAGGTGACAATATACAGCCTTGATGTACTGCTTTTCCAATTTGGAACCAGTCCATTGTTCCATGTTCAGTCCTAACTCTTGTTTCTTGACCTGCACAGATTTCTCAGGAGGCAGGTCAGGTGGTCTGGTATTTCCATCTTTTTCAGAATTTTCCACAGTTTATTGTGATCCAAACAGTCAAAGGCTTTGGGACAGTCAGTAAAGCGGAAGTAGATGTTTTTCTGGAACTCTCTCACTTTTTCGATAATCCAACAGATGTTGGCAATTTGATCTCTGATTCCTCTGCCTTTTCTAAATCCAGCTTGAACATCTGGAAATTCTGTGTTCATGTACTGTTGAAGCCTGGCTTGGAGAATTTTGAGAATTACTTTGCTAGTGTGTGAGTTGACTCTAATAGTGCAGTAGTTTGAACATTCTTTGGCATTGTCTTTCTTTGGGATTGGAATAAAAACTGAGCTTTTCCAATCCTGTGGGCACTGCTGAGTTTTCCAAATTTGCTGACATATTGAGTATAGCACTTTAACAGCAGCATCTTTTAGGATTTGAAATAGCTCAACTGGAATTCCATCATCCACACTAGCATTTTTTGCAATGATGTTTCCTAAGGCCCTCTTCCTTTTGCATTCCAGAATGTGTGGCTCTAGGTGAGTGATCACACTTTCATGGTTATCTGGGTCATGAAGATCCTTTTTATATAGTTCTTCTGTGTATGATTGCCACCTCTTTTTAATACCTCTGCTTCTGTTAGGTCCATACCATTTCTGTATTTATTGTGCCCATCTTTGCATGAAATGTTCCCTTGGCATCTCTAATTATCTTGAGATCTATAGTCTACCATTCGATTGTTTCTATCCTTTTGCATGATCACTGAGGAAGGCTTTCTTATCTTTCCTTGCTGTTCTCATTGGAACTCTTCATTCAGATGGGTCTATCTTTCCTTTTCTCCTTTGCCCTTAGCTCCTCTTCTTCTCTCAGTTGTTTGTAATTCCTCCTCAGACAACCATTTTACCTTTTTGCATTTCTTTTTCTTGGGGATCGTTTTGATCATCTCCTGCACAGTGTCAAGAACCTCTGTCCATAGTTCTTCAGGTACTCTGTCTATCAGATCTAATCCTTTGAATCAATTTGTCACTACCACTGTATAATCGTAAGGTATTTGAGTTAGGTCACACCTGAATGGTCAAGTGGTATTCCCTACTTCTTCAATTTAAGTGTGATTTTTGTGATGAGGATTTCATGATCTGAGCCACAGTCAATTCCCAGTCTTGTTTATGCTGACTGTATAGAGCTTCTGCATCTTTGGCTACAAAGAATATAATCATTCTGATTTTGGTATTGACCATTTTGTGATGGTCATCATGTGTAGGGTCATCTCTTGTGTTGTTGGAAGAGGATGTTTGCTATGACCAGTGCGTTGTCTTGGAAAAACTCTTTTAGCCTTTGCCCTGCTTCATTTTATACTCCAAGGCCAAACTTGCTTGTTACTCCAGGTATTTCTTGACTTCCTACTTTTGCATTCCAGTCCTCTGTGATGAAATTGACATCTTTTTGTGAATGTATGTTAGTTCTAGAAGGCCATGTAGGTCTTCATAGAACCGTTCAACTTCAGCTTCTTCAGCATAGTAGTTGGGGCATTGACCTGGATTACTGTGATATTGAATGGTTTGCCTTGGAAATGAACAGAGATCATTCTGTTGTTTTAGAGATTGCACTTAAGTACTGCATTTCAGGCTTTTTTGTTGACTATGAGGAATGCTCCATTTCTTCTAAAGGATTCCTAAGACTACCCACATCTATAATAACTCACTCAAAGTATTCATAGTCTCAGCACAGTTGTCCCTGTCGCTCAGGTTTATTTCAGAAACACAGCAGCATAGTGACATAGTAGCGTAGTACACAGTAACATCAGATACCCAGCTGGTTCAGCAAGGGAAAAAGATAAGCAGAGTATGGAGTAATCCATGTGCAGTCTTCCTACACTCTCTTCCTGACATGGGAAATTACACAGGGTATCCCAACCCTGTAGCAAATAAATACAGCTTCAAGGTGCAGTGCTTCTGCCCAGAGAGGTCCATCTGAGTCTCGGTGTTTAGGCTTTTTTATTGGTAACTTTTCATGTGGGCATACTTTGCTCAACTACTAGACTCTCAGAAAAAAAAGCAGATGTTCACTATAAATCACACAGTAACACAGAGAAACAACTTATCAGTTAGGGAGCATTTCCGAATCTGTTTCCAGATGCAGTGAAGCATGCCCTTCCAAAGACAGCAGCTTCAGGTCTGCTTTGTTAAGTATTTTCTGCATAGTATCAGTAATCCCTAAAATAGGAAGGGGGAGGTAAGTTAAATTTTTAAAGCATTCTTTCATTGCTCAGAGAGTGATACAAAAAATTTTTTATTGTAATCTCTAGGTTATCAACTAAAGGAAAAAGTAGGGATTGTGACACTTAAGATGAGTAAAGTGAAATATATGAAAATACCTGGCTGATGTAATAGAAGGAAAGAAGTAAGAAATCAAAGAAAAAAAAAAAAAAACTAGTGCTGTAAATAGATAACGCAGAACAAGTTAACAATGATGATACCACATACTGATGTAATAGCCCGCCATAAAACAGATTACCAGACTGGGAAAATAAATAAAAAGACAAACTAAAACCAAACTATAATGTTTATAAGAGATACACTTTAAATGCAAAGATGTGGAAAACTTGAAAGCAAAGGTACGGAAAAGTTGTGTTATATAAACGTAACACCAAAAATCTAGTAATAAAATCAGACAACAGGATGCATCCAACAAGAATAAATAGCAGTCCTAATTTGTATGCATCAAACACTGTATAAAAAACCCAACAGACACATAATATTAAAATAGTATTTATGGTTGCAAATGCCAAAGGAAAAATTTAATGAACTATTTTCAACACTTCTACGTTGAAATCCAGAAATCATGATTGAGGAAAATTTTAATAAGACCTAAGTAGATAAAGGAAAATACCATGTATACTGACATGAACTATATTGTTGTAAAAATATGTTTCCCACAAATTATAGATTAAAAGCAAGCTCAATAAAGAATCTGAAACCAAAGCAATCTCTAGAGGAACAAATCTAGAAGATTATACTATCAGATATCAATCTCAGAAAATTATATTAATTAAAACTGTTGTACAGCTTTGGAAAATAAAAAGACCAATAAAAGTATTAATAAAGAAACTGGCTGCATATGTGTCATCATCTGTCTGACAGTGAATGGGGGAAAGAATGGTCTTTTCTATTAATTATGCTTGGCCACATGATTGGGAGAGGCATATGAAAGTTTTCTGGGTTGCTGTAAACATTTCTCACTTGGTCTAGATCATGGTTACACAAATATAGACATATGTAAAGACTCATCTAGCTGTTTTCCTAAGATCTATGTACTTCAAGAATGAAACAGTGTTTTATGAATTCCATAGCAGTAGTTAATATCAGTTAACAAGGCAGGGGTTGATTTCATGTGGAGTGATTCCAGCAGCAGAGAAAGATCCAAAGGTTAAAACTCTGCATAACAAAGGAAACTATAAGCAAGGTGAAGTGTCAGCCTTCAGAATGGGAAAAAATAATAGCAAGTGAAGCAAATGACAAAGAATTAATCTAAAAAATATACAAGCAACTCCTGTAGCTCAATTCCAAAAAAAAAAAAAATGAAAAACTCAATCAAAAAATGGGCCAAAGAACTAAACAGACATTTCTCCAAAGAAGACATATAGATGGCTAACAAATACATGAAAAGATGCTCAACATCACTCATTATCAGTTTAGTTTAGTTTAGTTCAGTCACTCAGTTGTGTCCGACTCTTTGCGACCCCATGAATTGCAGCACGCCAGGCCTCCCTGTCCATCACCAACTCCCAGAGTTCACTCAGACTCATGTCCATCGAGTCCGTGATGCCATCCAGCCATCTCATCCCTGTTGTCCCCTTTTCCTCCTGCCCCCAATCCCTCCCAGAATCAGAGTTTTTCCCAATGAGTCAACTCTTTGCATCAGGTGGCCAAAGTACTGGAGTTTCAGCTTTAGCATCATTCCTACCAAAGAAATCCCAGGGCTGGTCTCCTTCAGAATGGACTGGTTGGATCTCCTTGCAGTCCAAGGGACTCTCAAGAGTCTTCTCCAACACCACAGTTCAAAAGCATCAATTCTCCGGCGCTCACCCTTCTTCACAGTCTAACTCTCACATCCATACATGACCACTGGAAAAACCATAGCCTTGACTAGACAGAACTTAGTCGGCAAAGTAATGTCACTGCTTTTGAATATGTTATCTAGGTTGGTCAGAAGTTTTCTTCCAAGGAGTAAGCGTCTTTCAATTTCATGGCTGCATCACCATGTACAGTGATTTTGAAGCCCCCCAAAATAAAGCTTGACACTGTTTCCACTGTTTCCCCATCTATTTCTCAAGAAGTGATGGGACTAGAGGCCATGATCTTCATTTTCTGAATGTTGAGCTTTAAGCCAACTTTTTCACTCTCCTCTTTCACTTTCATCAAGAGGCTTTTTAGTTCCTCTAATTTCTGCAATAAGTGTGGTGTCATCTGCATATCTGAGGTTATTGATATTTCTCCCAGCAATCTTGATTCCAGCTTGTGTATCTTCCAGTCTAGCGTTTCTCATGATGTACTCTGCATAGAAGTTAAATAAGCAGGGTGACAATATACAGCCTTGACACACTCCGTTTCCTATTTGGAACCAGTCTGTTGTTCCATGTCCAGTTCTAACTGTTCCTTCCTGACCTGCATACAGATTTCTCAAGAGGCAGGTTAGGTGGTCTGGTATTCCCATCTCTTTCAGAATTGTCCACAGTTGATTGTGACCCACACAATCAAAGGCTTTGGCATAGTCAATAAAGCAGAAATAGATGTTTTTCTGGAACTCTCTTTCTTTTTCCATGATCCAGCTGATGCTGGCAATTTGATCTCTGGTTCCTCTGCCTTCTCTAAAACCAGCTTGAACATCAGGAAGTTCACGGTTCACATATTGCCCGGCTTGGAGAATTTTGAGCATTACTTTACTAGTGTGTGAGATGAGTGCAATTGTGCAGTAGTTTGAGCTTTCTTTGGCATTGCCTTTCTTTGGGATTGTAATGAAAACTGACCTTTTCCAGCCCTGTGGCCACTGCTGAGTTTTCCAAATTTGCTGGCATATTGAGTGCAGCACTTTCACAGCATCATCTTTCAGGATTTGAAATAGCTCAACTGAAATTCCATCACCTCCACTAGCTTTGTTCATAGTGATGCTTTCTAAGGCCCACTTGACTCCACATTCCAGGATGTCTGGCTCTAGGTGAGTGGTCACACCATCGTTGTTATCTTTGTTGTGAAGATCTTTTTTGTACAGTTCTTCTCTGTATTCTTGCCACCTCTTCTTAATATCTTCTGCTTCTCTTAGGTCCATACCATTTCTGCCTTTTGTCGAGCCCATCTTTGCATGAAATGTTCCCTTGGTATCTCTAATTTTCTTGAAGAGATCTCTAGTCTTTCCCATTCTGTTCTTTTCCTCTATTTCTTTGCACTGATCACCGAAGAAGGCTTTCTTATCTCTTCTTGCTATTCTTTGGAACTCTGCATTCAGATGCTTATATCTTTCCTTTTCTCCTTTGCTTTTTGCCTCTCTTCTATTCACAGCTATTTGTAAGGCCTCCCCAAACAGCCATTTTGCTTTTTTTGCATTTCTTTTCCATGGGGATCGTCTTGATCCTTGTCTCCTGTACAATGTCACGAACCTCATTCCATAGTTCATCAGCCACTCTATCTATCAGATCTAGGCCCTTCTAAATCTATTTCTACTTCCACTGTATAATCATAAGAGATTTGATTTAGGTCATACCTGAATGGTCTAGCGGTTTTCCCTACTTTCTTCAGTTTAAGTCTGAATTTGGCAATAAGGAGTTCATGATCTAAGCCACAGTCAGCTCTTGGTCTTGTTTGTGTTGACTGTATAGAGCTTCTCCATCTTTGGCTGCAAAGAACATAATCAATCTGATTTTGATGTTGACCATCTTGTGATGTTCATGTGTAGAGTCTGTGTGGGCACAGGAGGGTGTAGAGGAGCTATCCCACATTGAAGGTCAGGAAGGGCAGTGGTGAGGAGATGCCCTTTGTCCAAGGTAAGGAGCAATGGCTGTGCTTTGCTGGAGCAGCTGTGAAGAGAGACCCCATGCCCAAGGTAAGAGAAACCCAAGTAAGATGGTAGGTGTTGCAAGAGGGCATTAGAGGGCAGACACACTGAAACCATATTCACCTAAAACTAGTCAATCTAATCACACTAGAACCACAGCCTTGTCTAATTCAGTGAAACTAAGCCATGCCCGTTGGACAACCCAAGATGGGAGGGACATGGTGGAGAGGTCTGACAAAATGTGGTCCACTGGAGAAGGGAATGGCAAGCCACTTCACTATTCTTGCCTTGAGAACCCCATGAACAGTATGAAATGGCAAAATGATAGGATAATGAAAGAGGAACTCCCCAGGTCAGTAGATACCCAAGATGCTACTGGAAATCAGTGGAGAAATAACTCGAGAAAGAATGAAGGGATGGAGCCAAAGCAAAAACAATACCCAGTTGTGGATGTGACTGGTAATAGAAGCAAGGTCTGATTCTGTAAAGAGCAATATTACATAGGAACCTGGAATGTCAGGTCCATGAATCAAGGCAAATTGGAAGTGGTCAGACAAGAGATGGCAAGAGTGAACGTCAACATTCTAGGAATCAGTGAACTAAAATGGACTGGAATGGGTGAATTTAACTCTGATGACCATTATATCTACTACTGCGTGCAGGAATCTCTCAGAAGAAATGGAGTAGTCATCATCAACAAATGAGTCCAAAATGCAGTACTTGGATGCAATCTCAAAAACGACAGAATGATCTCTGTTTGTCTCCAAGGCAAACCATTCAATAGTACAGTAATCCAAGTCTATGCCCCAACCAGTAACACTGAAGAAGCTGAAGGTGAATGGTTCTATGAAGACCTACAAGACCTTTTAGACCTAACAGCCAAAAAAGATGTCCTTTTCGTTTAGGGGACTGGAATGCAAAAGTAGGGAGTCAAGAAACACCTGAAGTAACAGGCAAATTTGGCCTTGGAATGCAGAATGAAGCAGTGCAAAGACTAATAGAGTTTTGCCAAGAAAATGCACTGGTCATAGCAAACACTCATTATTAGAGAAAGGCAAATCAAAACCACAATGAGGTAACATTTCATGCCAGTCAGAATGGATACTATCCAAAAGTCTACAAGCATAAATGCTGGAGAGGGTGTGGAGAAAAGAGAACCCCTCTTACACTGTTGGTGGGAATGCAAACTACTACAGCCACTGTGGAGAACAGTGTGGAAATTTCTTTAAAAACTGGAAATAGAGCTGCCATATGACCCAGCAATCCCACTGCTGAGCATACACACAAAGGAAAACAGAGTTGAAAGAGACAGGTGCACTCCAATGTTCATTGCAGCACTGTTTATAATAGCCAGGACATGGAAGCAACCTAGATGTCTGTCAGCAGACAGATGGATAAGAAAGCTGTGGTACACATACACAATGGAGTATTACTCAGCCATTAAAAAGAATGCATTTGAATCAGTTCTAATGAGGTAGATGAAACTGGAGCCTATTATACAGAGTGAAGTAAGCCACAAAGAAAAACACCAATACAGTATATTAATGCATGTATATGGAATTTAGAAAGATGGTAACCATAACCTTATATGTGAGACAGCAAAAGAGACACAGATGTATAGAACAGTCTTTTGGACTCTGTGGGAGAGGGCGAGGGTGGGATGGTTTGGGAGAATGGCACTAAAACATGTATATTATCATATGTGAAATGAATCACCAGTCTAGGTTTGATGCATGATACAGGGTGCTCGAGTTGGTGCACTGGGATGACCCAGAGGGATGGGATGGGATGGGGAGGGAGGTGGGAGGTGATTTTAGGATGGGGAACACATGTACACCCGTGGTGGATTCATGTTGATGTATGGAAAAACCAATACAATATTGTAAAGTAAAAAAAAAAAAAAAAAAAGGTTAAAACTCATACAGAGCCTCTGCACTGGGTGACAAGTAATGAGTCCACTGGACCCAGTGGAGAGTTAGCGTCCCACAAGTGATTGAATTGAAATAAACTAACAACGGAAGGTGAATATGTGTTGGAGAAATGGTGTACAAACAAATTTAAAGACAAAAGAGTACAAAGTTTTCTCTTAGTAAGAATTATGCTATGAAAACTTTGGAAACACGATATTTGGGGCCCGTCTTGTGGGGTAAAGATTGTCATGGGAGTTAATGATCAAATGATTGGAGATCTGACAACGTGTCAGAAAGCAACTCTGAACATGTAGAAGGTTTGGGAGCACAGAAAACTCAGATGATATGGAGAGCAGAAGCCCAAGTATTAGCACTGAAATCCTAGTGTGGTATGCGGATAGCATAACCTATTTCCACAACCAGATGTTTTAGGAAAAATTGAGAAAAACTGAAATAGGCAAGTGAGATTACTGTTTGGTATCTCTAAGGCAATATTACTTTACTGCCACTTTCCATTGTCCTAAAATACTTTGTTGTTGTACAGTGGCTCAGTTGTGTCCAACTCTGTGACCCATGGGCTGTAGCACTCCAGGTTTTCCTGCCGTTCACCAAATCCTGGAGCTTGTTCAAACTCGTATCCATTGACTCAGTGATGTCATCCAACCTTCTCATCCTCTCTAGTCACCCACTCCACCTCCTTTCAGTCTTTCCCTTCCTCAGGGTCTTTTCTAATGAGTTAGATCTTCATATCAGGTGGCCAAAGTATTGGAGGTTCAGTCTCAACATCATTCCCTCCAATGAATATTCAGAATTGATTTCTTTTAGGATTAACTGGTTGGATCTCCTTGCAGTCCAAGGGACTCTCAAGAGTCTTCTCCAGCACCACATTTCAAAAGCATCAATTCTTTTACACTAAGACTTCTTTATGATACAGCTCTCCACATCCATAATGACTACTGGAAAAATCATAACTTTGACTGTATGGATCTTTGTCAGCATAGTAATGTCTCTGCTTTTTAATATGCTGTCTAAGCTGGTCATAACTTTTCTTCCAAAGAACAAGTGTCTCTTTTTTAAAATATAAATTTATTTATTTTAATTGGAGGTTAATTACTTTACAATATTGTATTGGTTTTGCCATACATCAACATGAATCCACCACAGGTATACACGTGTTCCCCACCCTGAACACCCTTCCCTCCTCCCTCCCCATACCATCCCTCTGGGTCGTCCCAGTGCACCAGCCCCAAGCATCCAGTATCATGCATCAAACCTGGACTGGTGATTTGAATACATCACATTAACAAATTGAAAAATAAAAGCCATATGATTATCTCAATAGATGCAGAGAAAGCCTTTGACAAAATTCAACATCCATTTATGATAAAAACTCTCCAGAAAGCAGGAATAAAAGGAACATACCTCAACATAATAAAAACTATATGTGACAAACCCACAGCAAACATTATCCTCAATGGTGAAAAATTGAAAGCATTTCCCCTAAAGTCAGGAACAAGACAAAGGTGCCCACTTTCACCACTACTATTAAACATAGTTTTGAAAGTTTTGGCCACAGCAATCAGAGCAGAAAAAGAAATAAAAGGAATCCAAATTGGAAAAGAAGAAGTAAAACTCTCACTGTTTGCAGATGACATGATCCTCTACACAGAAAACCCTGAAGACTCCACCAGAAAATTACTAGAGCTGATCAATGAATATAGTAAAGTTGTGGGATATAAAATCAACACACAGAAATCCCTTGCATTCCTATGCACTAACAATGAGAAAATAGAGAAATTAAGGAAACAATTCTATTCACCATTGCAACAAAAAGAATAAAATACTTAGGAATATATCTACCTAAAGAAACTAAAGACCTATATATAGAAAACTATAAAACACTGGTGAAAGAAATCAAAAAGGACACTAATAGATGGAGAAATATACCATGTTCATGGATCGGAAGAATCAATATAATGAAAATGAGTATACTACCCAAAGCAATATATAGATTCAATGCAATCCCTATCAAGCTACCAATGTTATTTTTCACAGAGCTGGAACAAATAATTTCACAATTTGTATGGAAATACAAAACACCTCGAATAGCCAACGCAATCTTGAGAAAGAAGAATGGAACTGGAGGAATCAACCTGCCTGACTTCAGGCTCTACTACAAAGCCACAGTCATCAAGACAGTATGGTACTGGCACAAAGACAGAAATATAGATCAATGGGACAAAATAGAACAAGTGTCTCTTAATTTCATGGTTGCAGTCACCATCTGCTGTGATTTTGGAGTCCAAGAAAATAAAGTTTCTCATTGTTTCCCCATCTATTTGCTATGAAATGATGGGACCAGATGCCATGATCTTAGTTTTCTGAATGTTGAGTTTTAAGCCAGCTTTCTTACTCTCCTCTTTCACCTTCATAAACAAGCTCTTTTGTTCCTCTTCTCTTTCTCCCATAAGGATGGTGTCATCTGTGGAGGTTATTGATATTTCTCCCAGCAATCTTGATTCCAGCTTGTGTTTCATCCAGCCCAGAATTTCTCATGATGTATTCTTCATATAAGTTAAATAAGCACGGTGACAATATACAGCCTTGACATACTCCTTTCCCAATTCAAAACCAGTGCATTTTTCCATGTCTGGTTCTAACTGTTGCTTCTAGACCTGCATAGAGGTTTCTTAGGAGCCAGGTAAAGTAATCTGGTATTCCCATTTCTTTCAGAATTTTCCACAGTTTGTTGTGATCCACACAGTCAAAGACTTTGGCATAGTCAATAAAGCAGATGTTTTTCTAGAACTCTCTTGTTTTTTCTGTGATTCTACGGATGTTAGTGATTTGATCTCTAGTTCCTCTGCCTTTCTAAATCCAGCTTGAACATCTGGAAGTTATCAGTTCACATACTGCTGAAGCCTAGCTTGGAGAGTTTTGAGCATTACTTTGCTAGTGTGTGAAATGAGTGTAACTGTGCAGTAGTTTGAACATTCTTTGGCATTGCTTTTCTTTGGGGTTGGAATGAAAACTGACCTTTTCCAGTCCTGTGGCCACTGCCGAGTTTTCCAAATTTGCTGGCATATTGAATGCAGCACTTTCACAGTATCATCTTTTAGGATTTGAAATAGCTCAGTTGGAATTCCATCACTACCACTAGCTTTGTTTGCAGTGATGCTTACACTTAACTTTATATTCCAGGATGTCTGGCTTTAGGTGATCACACCATCGTGATTATCTAGGTTATTAACATCTCTTTTGTATAGTTCTGTGTATTCTTGCCACCTCTTCTTAATATCTTCTGCTTCTGTTAGGTCCATACCATTTCTGTCCTTTATTGTGCCCATCTTTGCATGGAATGTTCCCTGGTATCTCTAATTTTCTTGAAGAGAACTCTAGTCTTTCCCATTCTAGTATTTTCCTTTATTTCTTTGCACTGATCACTGAGGAAGGCTTTCTTATCTCTCATTGCTATTCTTTGGAAATCTGCATGCAGATGTGTACATTTTTCCTTTTCTCCTTTGCCTATCACTTCCCTTCTTTTTTCAGCTATTTGTAAAGTCCCTTTAGATAACCATTTTGCCTTTTTCATTTCTTTTTCTTGGGAATGGTTTTGATCAAAGCCTCCTGTACAATGCTATAAGACTCTGTCCATAGTTCTTCAGGCAGTCTATCAGATCTAATCCCTTGAGTCTATTTGTCACTTCCACTGTATAATCATAAGTTATTTGATTTAGGTCATACCTGAATGGCCAGGTAGTGTTCCCTACTTCTTCAATTTAAGTCTGACTTTTGCAATGAGGATTTAATGATCTGAGCCACAGTAAGTTTCCAGTCTTGTTTATGCTGACTGTATAGAGTTTTTCCATCCTTGGCTACAAAGAATATAATCATTCTGATTTTGGTATTGACCATCTGGTGATGGTTGTCATGTATAGAGTTGTCTCATGTTGTTGGAAGAGGGTGTTTGCTATGACCTGTGCATTGTCTTGGAAAAACTCCTTTACCTTTGCCCTGCTTCATTTTATACTCCAAAGCCACACTTGCCTGTTACTCCAGGTATTTCTTGATTTCCTACTTTTTCATTCCAGTCCTCTGTGATGAAAAGACATCTGTGTGTGTGTGTGTGTGTGTGTCTAGAAGGTCATGCAGATTTTCATAGAACCATTCAATCAGCTTCTTTAGCATAGTGGTTGAGACATTGGCTTGGATTACTGTAATATTGAATGGTTTGCCTTGGAAATGAACAGAGATCATTCTGTTGTTTTTGAGAGTGCACACGAGTACTGTATTTCAGTCTCTCTTATTGACTAAGAGGAATACTCCATTTTTTCTAAGGGATTCTTTCCCACAGTAGTAGATATAATGATCATCTGAATTAAATTCACTCATTCCAGTCAATTTTAGTTCACTGATTCCTAAAATGTTGATGTTCACTCTTGCCATCTCCTGTTTGACCACTTCAAATTTGCCTTGATTCATGGATCTAACATTCCAGGTTCCTATATAATGTTGCTTCTTACAGCATCAGACTTTACTTTCAGCACCAGACACATCCACAACTGGGTATTTTTTCCACTTTGGATCAGCCCCTTCGTTCCTTCTGGAGCTATTTCTCTGCTCTTCTCCAATAGCATATTAGGCACCTGATGACCTGGGAAGTTCATCTTTCAGTGTCATATCTTTTTGTCTTTTCATACTGCTCATGGGGTTCTCAAGGCAAGAATGCTGAAATGGTTTGATATTCCCTTCACCAATGAATCACGTTTTTTCAGAACTCTCCACCATGACCCAGTCTATCTTGGGTGATCCTATATGGCATGGCTTATAGTTTCATTGAGTTAGACAATGCTGTGATCCATGTGATCAGCTTGGACAGCTTTTAGGTTATTTGGTTAAAATACTTTATAAGATGATAACTGTAGAAAATAAGATATTATTTTCTATAAAAGTACTTGCATTTTACTGGATACAAGTTAATTGTGATGGTTCACTTGTGGATATTGTCCTGTTTTGCATCTAGTTGAAAATTCATTTCAGCTTTCATGATTAACTATTTTAAGTGCATTCATTGAATTCTCCTTTGAATCAATATTAATGTTATGTAAAATTTTGATATGTGTTCATTTCCTATTTGCGTGCAAGTCATGATACCTTTTGTAAGAAAGTATTCTTCAGTAGGTAGACGATAAGGCTCTCAAACTGTGAATAGCATCTATTAAAATGGTGCTTTGGACTTCTGAGGTTAAAATGTCAGATTAAAGATCTTTCTGCTCTCTTGTACTTTTTACTATCATATGACATAAAATGGGGCAGCAGCTATGGAAAACAGCATTAATATTGCTCAAAAACATTTAAAATAGAGTTACCGTATGATATAGAAACTCTATTTCTGGGTATATAGCCAAAAGAATTGAAAGGAAATGTGGAATTCTTGTTCTAAGGATAGAGAATTTCATATATACTAGGTGAAATAAATCCTAGAGGTTTGCTGTATGATGTAGTGCATATTGTTAACAATGTGGCATTTTGAGTTTCAAAATTTGTTAAATGCATAGATTTCATGTTATGCTTTTGACATACATACACACATCAAACAAAGGAACACAAAGAAACTTTGGGAGGGTTGGATATGTTTAATACCCTGATTGTGGTGATGATATTTGCAAACTTATCAAATTGTACACACTAAATGTGTTCAGTTTTGGTGTATCAATTATACCTTAAGGAAGCTGTTAAAAATATAACATGGAAAATAATAAACTTATTTCTAATAAATTTCTATTAAATCAAAGAAAAACTGTCTAAAAATGTCTATGTAGAAAACAAAGAAACACTTTGAAAAATAAGACCTAAAAAGTTCTTCAATATAGTGCAGCAGTTGTTTAAAAAATTCTTTATTGTAAAGCTGTCAATTAACTAAAAATTTATCTATAATTTCAATGCAATTCAAATTGACAATTCCAATATAACTGATTTAGTTTATAGTGAAATGCAAGTGCCAAATATGGGTATGACACTTTTCAAGGAAAATTAAAGTGGAAACTGTATTGGATATCAAGTCTCTTTGTACAGTCTCAATAATTAAGATTGTCGTATTGGGCAAAAATAGATTAACAAAACAGAATAGAGAGCTCATAAAAAGACGTAGGTGTATATGGTCACTTGATAAATGATCAAATGTAACTTAACCAGTTAACATGTGAAACAATGCCCAACTCTATTAGTAAAGAAGGAAATGTACTTAGTCTTTTTTTAAGTGGAAAGATCCAGTCAGCTTTCTTAAAACCTGTATTGTCTGCCCTCCTGGTTACTTATGGCTTGTGGATACCTATGCTGTGCAATGGGTTTTGTTGCATCACTGTTACCAAGATTTTGTCAAACTGGATGCTTACCCAACTCCTAGTAATCCCGATTTCAGTTTTGTGAGATTTGTACTGTTTATATTATCAGTAGTACAATATGAAATAAATAAGACAATAAGTATATAACTATTATGTTGTACTTAGATGATTTATTTTGGATGTTTCACTATGATCATTTTGTATTTTTAAATACCTCTTAAACTTTTGTCAAAGGATAAAAATTCTAGGTTCAAGAACTTTGCACATTTCTTCTTCAGTTATAATCTGTGACTAATTTGCTGACAAAATAACTAAAATTCAGAAATATTTGAATAAATATTTTAAAAATATTTAAATAAATAAATATTGGTTGCATTTTTATGTGTCACTTTACCAAAAATAAGCTTCTGACAGTTTAGCCTGTTGAGCTCTCTATTAACTAAATTTATCTCATAGACATATATAGAATTCACCAGAGTGCAAGGGGACCTACCATCAAGATGAATATCCTCACATTTTGAATAGTGGTGGGGCTGAAAATTATTAATGTTGGACACTCTCATATGATAACAAAGTGTTAAAACACACATTTTAGAAGATACTTGAATTATTATGTCTTGATTTATATATTTCTTCAATAATTAATTTTGTATATTTTCAAGTAGGAAAAAAAATAGCAAAAAGGAAAAGAAGCATTTCCTTTGTTCTTTTTAAAAAATGATTTGTCAAAATTCAACAACAAAGATATACCATTTCCACTTGAGCCATTTTCAAATACTGGGGTCAGAGAAGGAGGCATTTCATAATATTAGGCTTATAGGAATTTGACTTCACAAAATAATTTCCAAAATGGGCAATTTTTTTTCCATTTGAGTATTAATTTTTACTGTATCTTGTAGGAATTGTTTTTATTCATAGGTTAAAACTATCAAATTTACATAATTTTGGATTTCCATGTTCTTTATTCACCAGAATCTATTTCACCTCAGTATTTGTACTGGTCTCAGACAAGTAAGAATTTTATATTTAAAGGAATTCTATATTTAAAATTCTGTATTTATTCTATCTGTTGAAATAGCCTATTATAGAGATTTGTTAAAAGTTATTTATTCAAATAATCTTAGATTATTTATATAGCATTACTTATTAAATGATTTTCTAGTTATATTTTCCCTAAATTTGCAAAGTAATGTCTGCACTAAAGTGGATTTTACATTAATCTTTTTGATCTCTTGATTTCCTCAGGTTAAAACAGTTAATAAGTTAGTGCTTTTACAGATGTTTTAAAGCTGAACTGACTCACCTAATATCAGTTTTGTTTCTGGAATTCTATTGTTTCATTTTTTATCTTTCTTTGTGACTACTTTACGTTTTAAAAAGTGTACCTAATGGAAGTAATTAGACAATCTATTACAAAACCATCAGCTGTGCATCAAAGTCATGTTCTATTTTGCCTCATTGACAAAAATTTCCTGCATCTGACATGTTCTTTTTTGATAGAGTCATGATCCAAAAATGGCAAATTACCTGACATAAAATCACGTAAAGCACATCATAGCTTAATATATTTATTTCTCTTCCAACTATGTTACTATTTTTTATTTAATTGAAATTTATTTTGCTGATTATATAATGGCTTGGGAGTTTTTTTTAAATATAAATATCAATGATTTAAGCAAATGAAACATTCAAGATTTGATTTGAAATTTTTATTATTTGAGATATTCTATTTATAATATCTATGTTTATCATTTCTTACAGCTGAAATTTCTTCATCTATTAAAAAAGTTTTGTTTCCTAAACATTTTTCCTTCAAGTTAATGAACTCATCTTTATAATTGGATATTTTAAATACGATTGTATGATTTTATTACTTTCATTCTTTCAATTTGAAACTTAAAATATGAAAATAAATTTGATAAAGAATCAATAGTTCCATTTCTGGTTTCTCAGTAAGACAAAAAATTAGACAAGGCTACTCAAATATGGACATGAACAAAAGTGAGAATGAAGTGTATGAATCTGAATAAAAATATTAAAATGTTGGAAGAAGCTGCTGGGAGAGAGAATATTCTTTATCTTCTACTCCTTTGTTGATTTTTTTGTTTGTTTGTTTTAATTGAGCATTTTGTGTGATTTCATTTCTCTCCTATTTTAGTATTTCCACTATACTTCCTGTTTAGTGGTTGCCTCCCATTTTGCAATATACATTTACAACTAATATAAGTCTACATTTCAATAATACTCTACAGTTGGCTTTTTGTATCCACTGGTTCTGCATCTAAGAATTATATTTGGGGAAAAATCCAGAAGGTTTCAAAAAACAAAAATGGAACTTGCTATCGGCCAGCAACAATTTACATGGCATTTATAGTGTATTAGGTCTTCTAAGTAGTTCAGAGAAAATTTAAAGGGTGCAGGAGGATTTTGACAGGTTAGATGCAAATACAATATTATTTTATGTAAGGGATTTGAGCATTTCCAAATGTTGGCATCTTCAGAAGGTCTCAGACCAATCACCTATGGATATAGAGGGTAGAAGGTATATACCACATCATAGGTGGTATGAGTTCCTTATAGTAACAAAATTCTTATGTTTCCTCCCAGTCCTTGTTATCATAGTAGTAATTAATTTTACTTACACATAAACATACATAAGTACACATTATATAAATATATATACATAAGGGCTCTCTGGGTGGCTCAGTGGTAAAGAATCTGCCCTGCAATGCAGGAGACCTGGGTTTGATCCCTGGATTGGGAAGATCCCTGGAGGAGGGCAGGACAACCCACTCCAGTATTCTTGCCTGGGGAATTCCATGGACAGAAGAGTCTGGTAGGCTACAGTCCATGGGTCATAAAGAGTCAGAGATGACTGAAACAACTGAGTTTGCATATATATATATATATATATAAGCATGCATGGGCTTTCCTCATAGCTCAGTCGGTAGAGAATCTGCCTGCAATGTAGGAGACCTGGGTTTGACTCCTGGGTTGGAAAGATCCCCTGGAGTCAGACATGACTGAAATGATTGAGCTTGCATATATTTACATGTATCAGCATACATGGGCTTCCCTCATATTTCAGTCGGTACAGAATCCGCCCTGCAATGCGAGAGACCTGGCTTTGATCCCTGGATGGGGAAGATCCCCTGGAGGAGGGCAGGGCAACCCACTCCAGTACTCTTGCCTGGAGAGTACCATGGATACAGGATCCTGGCAGTTTACAGTCTGTGGGGTCACAAGAGTCAGATGCGACTTAGCGAGTAAACCACCACCAAAGACATAAGCATACATAATCAAATATTTTGCTAAATTATTTTCTACAAACTGTCATCTGTTAGATCAATTAAGAAAAAGAAAAAGAAAAGTTGTTATTTTATCTTCACTTATTCCTTCTTCTATACTCTTCAAATTTGTTTTTATAGATTTCAAGTCTAATCTGTATTATTTTCTATCCCTACCAAGGACTTATTTTAATATTTCTTATAAGGCAGGCCTACTAGCAACGAATATCTTCAATTTTTCTTTGTTCAAGAAAGTCTTAATCTTTTCTTTCACATTTGAAGGACAATTTCACAGGTTACAAAATTGGTATAATAGGTTGGTTACAGGTTGGTGTTTTTATCTCTCAACACTTTAAATATTTTACTCCACTCTCTTTTTGCTTATAGGATTCCTGAGAAGTCAGACATAATTCTCATCTTTGAACTTCCAATTGTAAGGTGATATTTTCATTTTCTTTTTTTCAGGATTTATTTCATCTTCTATTTTCTGTAGTTTGAAAATGATATGTGCTGGTATAGTTTGTTTTTGCCATTTTTACTGCTTGGTGTTCTATGAGTTTGCTGAATGCACTCAATTAGAATTTCCTTTTTTTTTTTTTTTTTTTTCCCTTGCCTAATTGCTAGAGTTAGGACTTTCAGTGCAAAGTTGAGTAAGAGTGGTGAGAGTGGGCATTCTTATCTTGTTTCTGATTTTAGAGGAAATTCTTTCAGCTTTTCACTGTTACATATGATATTACCTGTGAGTTTATCATGCATGGCCTTTATTATGTTGAGTTGTGTTCTGTACCTAATTTGTTGATAATATTTTTTATGAAAGATGTTGAATTTTCTCAAATGTTTTTTCTGCATCTATTGAAATGGTCCAATGATTTTTATCCTTTGTTTTGTTAATGTGGTGTATCACAGTACTGATTTGCATATTTTGAACCATCCTTGCATTTGAGGGACAGACCCACACTTGATCATGACTTATGATTCTATCAATGTGTTGTTGAATTTGGTTTGCTGCTATTTTGTTGGGAACTTTTGCATCTATTCATTTAGAGATGTTGACTTACAGTTTTCTCTTTTCTGTAGTACTCTTATCTGGCTATGGTATCAGGATAATTATGGCCTCATAAAATAAGTTTTGGATTATTTCCTTTTGTTCAAATTTTTGGGAAGAATTTGAGAAAGATTGGCATTAATTTGTCTTTAAATATTTGGTAGAATGCACTAATGAAACCAACTCATCTTAGATTTTTCTTTTGTTGGGAAGATTTTGATTATGATTTCAATTTCCTTAATTCTTATTGATCTGTTCAGATTTTCAGTTGCTAAGAGAACAGAACTTAAATGTTCTCCACACATACACACACAGACACACACAGACACATACATGCACACACACATATACAAGGAAGTATGTAAGGTGACGGATATGTTAACTGCAATATGCAGTAATCACTTCCCAACATATACATGAACCAAATCATCAGGTTGTACACTTTAATCTTATACACTATATGTCAATTATATCTCAATTAAAGCTATAAAAAAGAATAGCATATTAATATTGTCTCATCCTTAGTAACAAATGCACTGTACTAATGCAGCATGTTACTAACAGGGGAAATGAAGGAGGGGAAAGGAACTAGAAATAGTGTCACTTTCTGTGTGTTTTGCTCATTTTCTATAAATCTGACACTGCTCAAAAAAGAAGTCTATTGTTTTTCAAAAGCCATCATTCACAATAGCAACCAAACGCATAGAATATCCAAGAAGTTAAACAAGAAATATATCAAATTTATTAGAGGGAAAACTATGGGTCATCAATGAAGTATATATAACAATACAAAAATATAAAAATGTGTCTTACTTAAAAGGGGAATATAAGAAAGTTTACAGTTTTTTAAATTGAGAATTTAACTTATTTTTTAATCAACATTGTGCTTTGAAATATGCCTAAAACTACTAATAATAATCTATTTTAGATCAATTTTATTGAGGGTAAACATATAAAATTAATTTATTTTAGTTGAGCAGTCATTGCATTCTGTACACAGTCCTTTCTACTGTTACCATAATGAAAGTAAATATTTCCATAATCCCAATGCATTTCCTTATGTTTTTTGCAATCAATCTCTGTCCCAATTCCAGACAATGACAATCACTGATTCTTTTCTTTTTCTTTTTTTTTTTGAGCTAAGATTTGCCTTCTTTTTAACTTCAAATAAATGGACTCACATAGCATTAAAAAAAAGAAAATTGGTATTGGACCTCAAGAATAGCTTGTGCCTGTAGAAGTTAAGCAAAGCACCTGACACTGACTCTTTAGTGATAGGCCTTATCAGTGTCAAAACAAATGTCTGCACCTTCATATCTAAGCAATGCTTTGTCCACCTCTTTGTGACTCCATTGACTGTAGCTTATCAGGCTTGTGTGCATGCTCAGCTTTGTCCACCTCTTTGTGACTCCATTGACTGTAGCTTATCAGGCTTCTCTATCCATTGGATTTTCCAGGCAAGAATACTGTAATGGGTTGTCATTTTCTCCTCCTGGGAAACTTGCTGACCCAGAGATTGAATGCCAGTCTTCTGTGTCTCCTGCATTGTCAGGCAGATTCTTTAAACAGTTTAGTCCTTGCCGAATTCAATATTTTTAGCTCAACAAATATGATCAATCAGAAGAATGATCTTTATCTACTTCTGAAACACAGGATTCCAAATAGAAATATGGTCTACAACTTAGCAATATAAAATGGGAAAAACTATCCTTGGAACCAACTACCAGGATGAACCATTTTATTACCTAGTTATGTTGTCTGGATCTATCATTAAACTTCTTTGAGACTCAGTTTCTCAAAACAAGGACACTCTATGATCCAAGGCTTCCACTATTGTAGAAATACAGGGAAACATTCAGGCACACAAATATTATTATTTCTGATTCTGACGTCCAAAATTCTTGTTCTAAAGGTGAGAAAATCTGTCATATTGTAAAACAGATACCCACTGTTACTAAAGAATGGATTCAATTTTTCACTGAATAAACTCAATATATCACTGAATGATATATTGTCTGTTTGCATGTTGAATATACATATTTTTATATACATATACACATATATATTGTATTCAAACATATATAATCATGTATAAGAATATATGAACTACATGCATTAATATACATAAACATATATATAATCATTTAAAGTCTTTTAATTAGTTATGGATAGCATCACAATAATATATACTTAATAAAATATTGTTTATGATCTTACATTAAATACTTTCATTTGGTCTGAATATAGAGACATATTTTCCACTTTTTACTGTGAAATCATGCTGTTCCTTTATCCTTGTTTGAGATTTACTCTGCCATGATCAGTGTTCTTTCATCTTCTTTGTCTTGGAAGTGTCACAATTTTGACAACTAAGCAAATATATTCAACATTTTGCAAAAATTTATGGAGAGATGATGACATCACACAGCTATATTCAAAGCATTACAAAGAAATGTTGCCATTTTTTGTGTGTCTAAGTAATTGAACTGTGACAATACGGGGAATTACTTGTTAATTATAATATAGAATGGTTTATATGATCTCAGTTGTCCCGAAATGCATGCTTTCAGAGCAGCTGTTAGGAAGACACCTTACCACTACTACTACTAAGTCGCTTCAGTCATGTCTGACTCTGTGCGACCCTGTAGATGGCAGCCCACCAGGCTCCCCTGTCCCTGGGATCCTCCAGGCAAAAACACTGGAGTGAGCTGCCATTTCCTTTTCCAATTCATGAAAGTGAAAAGTGAAAGTGAAGTCACTCAGTTGTGTCCAACTCCTAGTGATCCCATGAACTGCAGCCTACCAGGCTCCTCTGTCCATGGGATTCGCCAGGCAAGAGTACTGGAGTGGGGTGCCATTGGCATCTAAAGCTTCATCTCATTAATGAATTTTGTATAAAGAAATTTCTGTGCAGAAAGAGTGATTGTACCTTCTTTTTATATTTGAATGAACATTCATATGAAGAAAAATGTTTAAGAAAAAATATTTTAGATCGGGAAAAAGGAGGGATTTTTGAAATAAAAATTTCCAAGTTTCAGGTAAATTAAAACATATTAGTGTAATGTGCTAGTAATTTTTATAACTCTAAGTACTTATTAGCAAGTAATTTTATCTATTTGGCATCAGTTGTTTTATTGATGGGGGCTTCCCTTTTGGCTCAATGATTTTGAAACCCACCTGCAATGAAGGAGATGCTAGTTTGAACCCTGGGTTGGGAAGGTCTCCTGGAGGAGGAAATGGCAACCCACTCCAGTATTTTTGCCTGGAGAATCCCATGGACAGAGAGCCTGGCAGGCTGTAGTCCATGGGGCTGCAAAAGAGTAGGGATGCAGCATAGTGACTAAACAGCAGTAACAACAAAATTATCTTTATAAATGGGGACCCTAGTCTAGACAATCTCAAATTTCCCTTAAACTCTACTTTGTGTATAGTTTATATAATTAAGTTTAAACATTCGAGCCTATATTAAATTTTTATTTTGTAATAAGGAAAAAACTATGATAATTTAATACTACAATCAAAGATAATTATTGTATTAAATTTTTTCCTTCAATAATTACCAATATATTGTTGATAAGCATACCATTAGCATAAAGTTGGCTTTAGCTGCCTGCATATTAAAAGTCTGTATAAATCGTGGGTCAGCAAACTATGGTCCATGGGTCAAATCCTACCTGCCCTCTGCCTTTGCAAATAAAGGTTTGTTGGATAATAGTCCCAACTTTCATTTACATGCTGTCTGAGGTTGCTTTCATACTACAACAGCAGAACTGAGTGGAACTGGCAGAAACCTTATGGCCAAAAATACACACAATCTGTCCCTTAATAGAAAAAGTGGGTCAAACCTTGTTCTGTAATCAGATGTAACTCCTAACCACCTTAGGCTGAAGTATTCAGGTCAACTTTTAGTAAGTGAAACAAAATCACAAGGAGCCAACCAATAAAATCTAGATAGAGAGTAATTTTATAAAACAAAGGACACTGTCTGTGTTAGGGGTGTGTGTGAGAAACCTAAGATTTAACAGAGGTTAAGAGACAAAAGTAACCAATTGCAAGGCATGAATACGGTTTGAATCCCAATTCGAATAATTTTTTTAAAATGTTGAGGAAACAGATTATGGGAACTTTCTTGAATATATAATCATATTTTAAAAGTATTATTTGTGTGTGTGACAGTATTTTATTTTTTTATTTTTATTTCTTATAATTTTTTTAATTTTATTTTTTTTAATTTTAAAATCTTTAATTCTTACATGTGTTCCCAAACATGAACCCCCCTCCCACCGCCCTCCCCATAACATCTCTGTGGGTCATCCCCATGCACCAGCCCCAAGCATGCTGTATCCTGCGTCAGACATAGACTGGCGATTCAATTCTTACATGATAGTATACATGATAGAATGCCATTCTCCCAAATCATCCCACCCTCTCCCTCTCCCTCTGAGTCCAAAAGTCTGTTATACACAGCTGTGTCTTTTTTCCTGTCTTGCATACAGGGTCATCATTGCCATCTTTCTAAATTCCATATATATGTGTTAGTATACTGCATTGGTGTTTTTCTTTCTGGCTTACTTCACTCTGTATAATCGGCTCCAGTTTCATCCATCTCATCAGAACTGATTCAAATGAATTCTTTTTAATGGCTGAGTAATACTCCATTGTGTATATGTACCACAGCTTTCTTATCCATTCATCTGCCGATGGACAGCTAGGTTGTTTCCATGTCCTGGCTATTATAAACAGTGCTGTGATGAACATTGGGGTACATTGTGTCTCTTTCAATTCTGGTTTCCTCAGTGTGTATGCCCAGCAGTGGGATTGCTGGGTCATAAGGTAGTTCTATTTGCAATTTTTTAAGGAATCTCCACACTGTTCTCCATAGTGGCTGTATCAGTTTGCATTCCCACCAACAGTGTAGGAGGGTCCCCTTTTCTCCACACCCTCTCCAGCATTTATTGCTTGCAGATTTTTGGATCGCAGCCATTCTGACTGGTGTGAAGTGGTACCTCATTGTGGTTTTGATTTGCATTTCTCTAATAATGAGTGATGTTGAGCATCTTTTCATGTGTTTGTTAGCCATCCATATGTCTTCTTTGGAGAAATGTCTATTTAGTTCTTTGGCCCATTTTTTGATTGGGTCGTTTATTTTTCTGGAATTGAGCTGCGAGAGTTGCTTGTATATTTTTGAGATTAGTTGTTTGTCAGTTGCTTCATTTGCTATTATTTTCTCCCATTGAGAAGGCTGTCTTTTCACCTTGCTTATAGTTTCCTTTGTTGTACAGAAGCGTTTAATTTTAATTAGATCCCATTTGTTTATTTTTGCTTTTATTTCCAGAATTCTGGGAGGTGGATCATAGAGGATCCTACTGTGATTTATGTCTGAGAGTGTTTTGCCTATGTTCTCCTCTAGGAGTTTTATAGTTTCTGGCCTTACATTTAGATCTTTAATCCATTTTGAGTTTATTTTTGTGTGCGGTGTTAGAAAGTGATCTAGTTTCATTCTTTTACAAGTGGTTGACCAGTTTTCCCAGCACCACTTGTTAAAGAGATTGTCTTTACTCCACTGTATATTCTTGCCTCCTTTGTCAAAGATAAGGTGTCCATATATGTGTGGATTTACCTCTGGGCTTTCTATTTTGTTCCATTGATCTATATTTCTGTCTTTGTGCCAGTACCATACTGTCTTGATGACTGTGGCTTTGTAGTAGAGCCTGAAGTCAGGCAAGTTGATTCCTCCAGTTCCATTCTTCTTTCTCAAGATTGCTTTGGCAATTCGAGGTTTTTTGTATTTCCATACAAATCTTGAAATTATTTGTTCTAGTTCTGTGAAAAATATGGCTGGTAGCTTGATAGGGATTGCCTTGAATTTGTAAATTGCTTTGGGTAGTATACTCATGTTCACTATATTGATTCTTCCGATCCATGAACATGGTATATTTCTCCATCTATTAGTGTCCTCTTTGATTTCTTTCATCAGTGTTTTATAGTTTTCTATATATAGGTCTTTAGTTTCTTTGGGTAGATATATTCCTAAGTATTTTATTCTTTTCGTTGCAATGGTGAATGGAATTGTTTCCTTAATTTCTTTTTCTACTTTCTCATTATTAGTGTATAGGAATGCAAGGGATTTCTGTGTGTTGATTTTATATCCTGCAACTTTACTATATTCATTGATGAGCTCTAGTAATTTTCTGGTGGAGTCTTTAGGGTTTTCCACATAGAGGATCATGTCATCTGCAAACAGTGAGAGTTTTACTTCTTCTTTTCCAATTTGGATTCCTTTTATTTCTTTTTCTGCTCTGATTGCTGTGGCCAAAACTTCCAGAACTATGTTGAATAGTAGCGGTGAAAGTGGGCACCCTTGTCTTGCTCCTGACTTTAGGGGAAATGCTTTCAATTTTTCACCATTGAGGATAATGTTTGCTGTGGGTTTGTCATATATAGCTTTTTTAATAGTTTAAAATTCAGTTCTTATCTGCAGAGATACGAATTCAGATCTAAATTCAGAGATAAAATTCAGATCTTATCTGCAGGCAAATTAGTTAAAGGAAAATGATGTTTTTCACATTTGCTTCAAAATAATTGTATTATTGTTGGTGGGATGAAGTGAAACAGAAGTTTCATATTATTAATATTTATAAATTATAATTTTATAATTAAAATTATTTAAAATGTCTGTATTTGAGGAATGGTGCTGAGGATGGGGTGAGGCGGATTGGAATAGAGAACCGCTATTCTCATGATCAAATTGTTCATGATATTTGACTCTGTTTAGTTATGTGACTGTACTGCTGCTGCTGCTGCTGCTGCTAAGTCGCTTCAGCCATGCCCGACTCTGTGCGACCCCATAGACGGCAGCCCACCAGGCTCCGCCATCCCTGGGATTCTCCAGGCAAGAACACTGGAGTGGGTTGCCATTTCCTTCTCCAATGCATGAGAGTGAAAAGTAAAAGTGAAGTCGCTCAGTTGTGTCTGACTCTTCGTGACCCCATGGACTGCAGCCTACCAGGCTCCCCAACACATGAGATTTTCCAGGCAAGAGTACTGGAGTGGGTTGCCATTGCCTTATCCAGTGACTGTACTGCTAGAAACTAAATATCTGCAGATGGAATTCCAGTCGAGCTATTTCAAATCCTGAAAGATAATGGTGTGAAAGTGCTGCATTCAATATGCTAGCAAATTTGGAAACCTTAGCAGTGGCCACAGGACTGGAAAAGGTCAGTTTTCATTCCAATCCCAAAGAAAGGCAATGCCAAAATTTGTTCAAACTAGCACACAATTGCATTCATCTCACATGCTAGTAAAGTAATGCTTAAAATTCTCCAAGCCAGGCTTCAGCAATATGTGAGCCGTGAACTTCCAGATGTTCAAGCTGGTTTTAGTAAAGGCAGAGGAATCAGATCAAACTGCCAACATGGATCATAAAAAGAGCAAGAGAGTTCCGGAAAAAACATCTATTTCTGCTTTATTGACTATGCCAAAGCCTTTGACTGTGTGAGTCACAATAAACTATAGAAAATTCTTCAAGAGATAGGAATACTAGACCACCTGGCCTGTCTCTTGAGAAGCCTGTATGCAGGTCAGGAAGCAGCAATTAGGACTGGACATGGAACAACAGACTTGTTCCAAACAGGAAAAGGAGTACGTCAAGGCTGTACATTGTCACCCTGCTTATTTAAATTCTATGCAGAGTACATCATGCAAAATGCCATACTGGATGAAGCACAAGCTAGAATCAAGATTGCCAGGAGAAATATCAATAACCTCAGATATGCAGATGACACCACACTTATGGCAAAAGTGAAGAAGAACTGAAGAGCCTCTTGATGAAAATGAAAAAGGAGAGTGAAAAAATTGGCTTAAAGCTCAACTAAGCCAAGAAAACTAAGATCAGACAACTAAGATCATAGCATCTGGTCCCATCACTTCATGGGAAATAGATGGGGAAACAGTGGAAACAGTGGCTGACTATTTTTCTGGGCTCCAAAATCACTGCAGGTGGTGATTACAGCCATGAAATTAAAATATGCTTACTCCTTGGAAGGAAAGTTATGACCAACCTAGATAGCATACTGAAAAGCAGAGACATTACTTTGTCAACAAAGTTCCATCTAGTCAAGGCTATAGTTTTTCCAGTAATCATGTATGGAAGTGAGAGTTGGACTGTGAAGAAAGCTGAGTGCCGAAGAATTGATGTCATTTTTGAACTGTGGTGTTGGAGAAGCTTCTTCAGAGTCCCTTGGACTGCAAGGACATCCAACCAGTCCATTCTAAAGGAAATTAGTCCTGGGTGTTCTTTGGAAGGAATGATGTTGAAGCTGAAACTCCAATACTTTGTCCATCTGATGCGAAGAGATGACTCATTTGACAAGACCCTGATTCTGGGAAAGGTTGAGGGCAGGAGGAGAAGGGGACAACAGAGGATGAGATGGTTGGATGGCATCACTGACTCAATCAACATGAGTTTGGGTGAACTCCGGGAGTTGATGATGGACAGGGAAGCCTGATGTGCTGCTGTTCATGGAGTCGCAAAGAGTTGGACAGGACTGAGTGACTGAACTGAACTGATGATATTTAATTAATGACCAAAAGTCTTTCTCCTTCTCTCATAAAGCATAATGTCCAGATGGTCTTATGTGTTAAATTAAGTAAAGTTTATTTAAGATATCACAATTGATTAATCAATTTAATGAGAATAGACACTCAATTTTGAATTAAACTGCTACAAATTCTAATAAATTAAACTAAAGAAAATGTTAAGAAAAACATCATGAGCTAATTGACACTTCTGAGAGATGTTTTTTGCTCTAAAGCCTTTTCCCAGATTAATCAAAATTCACCTCCTTACTTCATTTTTGTCCCACTTCAATTATCACTTTATGAAAGGCTTTCCTCAACCACCTTATACTAAATCCTCAACTCATCCTAAACCAGGCTGTGTGTGTGTGTGTGTGTGTGTGTGTGTGTGTGTTTTCCTATCATACAACTTCCCTAACATATAGTATCCCTAAAGGTGTGTTCTGTCTGACTCTGGGTCCTTTGAGCCAACAGTGTTCTTCTCAGCAGGTAGAAAGTACACATACATTTAGATAGATTAATATAGTATAAAAAGAAAACGTAAGCATTTAGATAGCTTTCATTCTGTATAAGTATGATTTTCAGGAAATGCATAGAACATTTTTCCATGAAATATGTTTTTGTGTGTTTACCTCAACTATATAAAGTATTTGAACATGACCAAAAAAGGCTATCAAATTCCATTCTGAAAATGTTAGTGGTCTAGCTAGACTTTGTCCCCTATATCAATAAGTTCATTTTTATTTCTAACTAGCAAAATTCAGGATTGTCTCTAATATATTTGTATACTGTTGATAGGGAAATGCAATAGCTATTACTATGAAAAAGGGAAAATTAATGATTTCTGGCAGTGCTTTTTATTTCTCCTTTCATGCTTGGGAGAATAATTAAGAGTCTATCAGGTTTTTTTTTTTTTTTTTTCTTCACTTTTTTCTTTAATTTTGTACATAGATTTTGGAGTCAGGGTAAAAAGAATGGGATAATTACTCATGAAAATTAGATTCAAAATGCTATACCATAAATGATTGTTTTATTTTCAAAGCACATAAATACTATTTATCTTCCAAATGCTTTCTGTACAATTTATGTCATAACCAATTATCCTTTTCTTATCAGCATGCTTTAGTGAGCATTTATTTTTAAAAGATCAAAAATGATTTAGAGTGGTTAATGTTGCATGAGCTTGGCTAGAGATTTCTTATAGTAGTTATGTCTCGAACTTTCTAAAGTGAATTAGCTACATTTCCTTCTAAAAACTAAGTGTGATTTAAAATTTAAAATTGACTACAATTTTATTAATCTTTTAATAGGCATAGACTGGAATTGTTAAAGAGTTGAGTTAGCTATAATGATATTTTTTTTTAAAATTATGTCTTCATTGGATTACTTCTTTCATGTGTATTAAAACTAATTTCACTTAATGGTTCATCATCATGGATTTTTTTTAAAGTATATGATGTATGTAAGTAAGAATATGTGATTGTGTTTGTAATGTCCTTAGTGCTGGAGAGATATTAATGAATTGCTAGAAGGAAATGTTAAAAAAAAAGGAATTAAAAAAAGAAGCAATTAAGAAAAAAGTAATGATAACAGGAAAGGATGATGGAAGGAAAGGAGGGAGGGAGGAGGAGAGAGGAAGGGAAAAATGAAAAAAAAAAAAAGGGAACAAAAATGGGAATGAAGTAAACAGAGAAAGCCAAACTGTAATGGAACTTCATTTTAGACTCATTTGATAAAGCTGTGATTAAATAAAATAAAATTTTGGTTTGTGAAAATTGCCATAAGGAAAAAAAAATTGTAACTTCAGAGCTTAATAGAGTTGTGGTGGGCTAATTTTAGATAAGGCTTACTTGGTAGCTCAGTTGGTAAAGAATCCACTTTCAATGCAGGAGACCCAGGTTCAATCTCTGGGTCAGGAAGATCCCCTGGAGGATGAAATGGCAACCTATTCCAGTATTGGATTAAAACTCAACATTCAGAAAACTAAGATCATGGCACCCAGTTCTATCACGTCATGACAAATAGATTGGGAAATGGTAACACTGACAGACTTTATTTTGCGGGGCTCCAAAGTCACTACAGATGGTGACTGCAGCCATGAATTTAAAAGACTCTTCTCCTTGGAAGAAAAGCTATGACCAACCTAGATAGCATATTAAAAAGCAGAGACATTACTTTGCCAACAAAGGTCCATCTAGTCAAAGCTAAGGTTTTTTCAGTAGTCATGTATGGATGTGAGAGTTGGACCATAAGAAAGCTGAATATCGAAGAATTGATGCTTCGAACTCTGGTGTTGGAGAAGACTCTTGAGAGTCCCTTGGACTGCAAGGACATCAAACCAGTGTATCCTCAAGGAAATCAGTCCTGAATATTCCTTGGAAGGACTGACGTTGAAGCTAAAAATCCAATACTTTGGCCACCTGATGCAAAGAACTGACTCATTGGAAAAGGCCCTGATGCTGGGAAAGATTGAAGGCAGGAGGAGAAGGCAATGTTAGAGGATGAGATGGTTGGATGGCATCACTGACACGATGGACATTAGTTTGACTAGGCTCCAGGAGTTGGTGATGGACAGGGAGACCTAGCATGATGCAGTCCATGGGGTCTCAAAGAGTTGGACACAACTGAACAACTGAACTGAACTGAACTGACTCCAGTTCTTGCCTGGAAAAATCCCATGGACAGAAGACCCTGGCAGGCTACAGTCTATGGGGTTTCAAAGAGTCAGACACACCTTCCTGACTAAATCACCCCATTATTTGGGAAGGTCTATCTCAGACATTGACCAAGTGGGCATGAATTTGAGCAAACTCCAAGCGATAGTAGAAGACAGAGGAACCTGGCTTGCTACAGCCCATGGGGTTGCACAGAGTGAGACACAACTTAGCAAAAACACAATAGCAAAATCCCCCAAATTAGTTTATATATATATATATATATATATAATGTAAGAGAAACCATAATCAAGTGACAGTGAACTATGGAGCTCTGGGAAAAGATAGCTCCCTGAAGAGGAGAAAGCAAGAGTTAAATTATTGGGTAGGAGCAAACTGTTGATCTAGGAATAAGACAAAGTGCTAGTATTGTACCCAGGAAGGAGTGGGAGAAGAAAGCATTATGGGTGGAAGTTTCAGAAAAGTGAGAAGGGAATTCTTCATTTATATTTTTGCAGTCTACCATAAAAAGTTAGATTTTATTCTAAATGTGTGTCAAAGCATTTAAAGTTTTAAGCAGGGGAGTAATAGAACTATTTCTCTAACAGTTGTACTGAGAACAACTTGGCTGTTAGGAGCAAACTGAAGTAAGAAATGAAATATAGTATTATAAGAGTCAGGTGAAAGACTTTGGTAGATAATATCAGAGGGGTAGATATGGTGATTGTGAGATGTGGTCAGATGAGATGCATTTTAAAATTGGAAAGGATGAGGTTTGCAGGTAAACTGAATGAAGAGTGGAGAGAATTTTGGCCCAAATAATTGGAAAGCTCATGATATCAAATAAAGGAGATGGGGGTGGAGATTTGGGAAAAAAAAATTAAGTGGTCTGTTTTCTCCATGACATTTATTGCACCAATTAGACAACCACATTGAGAATCTGAAGTAAGCATTTGCATTATTATGAAATGATGCTCAAGAAAGAAGCCACAAATTGTGTAAAACAAAGGATACAGTTAAATATAAATACATAATCATTAGCATACAGATCAAGTAAACAGGAAACAGAGTAGAGACAATCCTGGGATGTTACGGCATTTAGAAAACTAGCACATGAGGAAGGGCATGCAAAGCACCTGAGAGTAAGCATTTAAAGAGAATAGTTTATTAATTACATAATTATAACAGGTACAATGTAGATTATGAATATATATGGATATTTGCAGGCTTGTAGTTTGGATGAGTAGTTTAGTTCAGTTCAGTTCAGTTACTCATTCGTGTCCAAATCTTTGAAACCCCATGGACTACAGCACCCCAGGCCTCCCTGTCCATCACCAACTCCTGGAGTTTACTCAAAGTTGGATGAATAGAGGGTATGTTCATTCTACAAATATTTATTGATTAAAATCAAAGATGAAATAATTCATTTTTGAAAGAAAATTATGGCTGCTTTGACTAATTCTTTTTTTTTTTCTTTTTCTTTTTTTCTTTTACTTTATTTTACTTTACAATACTGTATTGGTTTTGCCATACATCAACATGAATCCACCATGGGTGTACATGAGTTCCCAATCCTGATTAATTAAAATATATTTCTATTTGTACTTTAAATATTCATATGTATATACTCATAGTTACTGTGTATGCCAAAAAAGATCTGTATAGTCAAAGCTATGGTTTTTCCAGTAGTCATGAATGGATGTGAGAGTTGGACCATAAAGAAAGCTGAACACTGAAGAATTGATGCTTTTGAACTCTGGTGTTGGAGAAGACTCTTGAGAGTCCCTTGGACTGCAAGGAGATCAAACTAATCAATCCTAAAGGAAACCAGTCCTGAATATTCACTGGAAGGACTGGTGCTGAAGCTGAAACTCCAGTACTTTGGCCATCTGATATGAAGAACTGACTCTTTAGAAAAGACCCTGATGCTGGGAAAGATTGAAGGCAGAGGAGAAGGGGATGACACGACCTTGGCATCAGTGACTTGATGGACATGAATTTAAGCAAGCTCCAGGAGTTGGTGGTGGACAGTGAAGCCTGGCCTGCTGCACTCTGTGGGGTCACAAAAAGTCTGACAAGACTGAGAGACTGAACAACTTCTGTATTCATTCAGGCCAAGAAGCAATGATCAAATTTTATAGAAACTGAAAAATATAAATAATTTTTCCTCTTGCAAAAGTTTATTAAAAACTAGAACCCAGTTCCTCTAATTATTTACACTTTATATTGGCAAGGGAAATGTGTTACAAGTATTGAACAAATATTGATATTCTATTATTAACTAAAGGGCATACTTTATTCAGATTTTCTTAGTTTTACCAAATGTCATTCTTTTGTGCCAGAATCTTAACCAGGATGTCATATAATATTTCATGGCCGTGTTTCCTTAGAATTCTCTGGGCTGTAACATTTCCTCAGCATATCCTTGTTTTAATGCCTTTGTCAGGGGTATGGTTCAGGTATTTTATAGAGTTTCCCTCAATTGAAATTTTTCTTTTATTTTGTTTTTTGCTTATCATTAGACTGAGTTATGGGTTTTAGGGCAGAAGATTACAGAGGAAAAGTATTCTTTTCATCTCATCACACAGAGTATACACTATCAATATAACTTTGCATTGTTGATGCTGATCTTGATCATCTGGCTGAAGTAAAAATATTGCAAATATATTTTTAAAAGAAAGAACTTATTACTTGCAGGAGGAAGAAATAAAGATAAAATATAATATATTCAGTTTAATTTCTCTGATTAGTTAGGTGGTAGTAATTTAGCATTATAAAAGTTATCTGGTTAGTAAAAACCTAATATAACATCTACCAATTCAACTGCAATTTAAGAGAATAAGATACAGAAAGGAAACTTATGTAAACAAACTTATTTTGAAGATTCTTGAAAACAACGTACGAAGGATTTGAGGATGTACACTATCATAAACTATCAAAAATTCAACTAACATTTTACCATGAAATTGAAAAATGTTTATTGACCAACATAATGGGTTTGAACTTATTGTGCATACAGTCCCAAGCTAATGATATGCATCTTCCCATTTGACTTTTGAAAAGATATCTGCAAGACTTACAATAGCTTAGGGAAAAATAAATGGAAATAAACCAATTTCAGTTTACAGGCATTATTAGGACTTCTTGACATTTTGCTTAAATTTTGCTTTCATTGTGCCATGAGCTCTAGCAAAGAAATAGAAAAATATAGATGTATACTTTTTTAGTACATGTTTATGTACTAAATGACATAATGACCCCAGGAAACTGAGATCCTAAGAGATTAACATGGCATACCAAAATATTATAATGAGGGCTTTCAAAAAGATTGCTCACAATCTGGGAAAAAAAATTACACCCATATACATTCTAACAAACTCTCCTTTGTATCTCCTATGGGATATACTGATTCTCATAAGAAGTTTTATAAAAGCTCACATGAAAGAAAATGAAAATCACTCAGTCATGTCTGATTCTCTAGGCCATAATACTGGAGTGGGTAGCCTTTTCTTTCTCCAGGGGAACTTCCTAACCCAGGGATCCAACCCTGGTCACCCACACTGCTGGTGGATTCTTTACCAGCTGAGCCACAAGGGAAGCCCAAGAATGCTAGAGTGGGTAGCCTGTCCTTTCCCTAGTGAATCTTCCCAACCTAGGAATCGAACTGGGGTCTCCTGCATTGCAGGTGGATCCTTTACCAACGGAGCCATCAGGGACACCGAAAGGTCACAGAATTATTGCCAAAGTTTTTACTGAAATTCTTATTATCTTGAATTTATATTTTAATTGGGCATGTTCACACACTCAATAGTCATATAAAAATGAGACCAGTCAGTTCAGTACAGTCACTCAGTTGTATCCAACACTTTGCAACCCTATGGACTGCAGCAGGCCAGGCTTCCCTGTCCATCACCAACTCCCGGAGCCTAGTAAAACTCATGTCCATTGAGTCAGTGATGCCATCCAGCCATCTCATCCTCTGACATCGCCTTCTCCTCCTGCCTTCAATCTTTTCCAGAATCAGAGTCTTTTACAATGAGTCAGTTCTTTGCATTGGGTGGCCAAAGTGTTGGAGTTTCAGCTTTAGCATCAGTCCTTCCAATGAATATTCAGGACTGATTTCCTTTAGAATGGACTGGTTGGATCTCCTTGCAGTCCAAGGGACTCTCAAGAGTTCTTTCCAACACCACAGTTCAAAAGCATCAATTCTTCCATGCTCAGTTTTCTTTATAGTCCAACTCTCACATCCATTCATTTACTACTGGAAAAACCATAGCTTTGACTAAATGGACCTTTGCTGGCAAAGTGAAACCAGGATAATGAGATAAAAATGAGACCAAGAAAGTGGAATTATTTTCTGGTTAGCAATTAATCTTTTAATTGGTCACATCTTCTTACAGCATTACCTCAAAATTACTTCAGTTTAGTATATTTTGGGAGAAATATTTACATCTAAAATGAAAAAAAAAACTGTAAAGTTAGCTTTCATTCATAAATAAATTATTTTCTAAGAATAAACCAATAAAAATTTATTCCTATTTACAGTTTTGGGAGATATAATGTTAGTGTAAGTCTTCTTATTCTTAAAAATATAATTTTAAAATATGGTTATAAACTATTATTACCTGAAATAACATTTAAAATAATTCATTCATTTTGAAGAATGTTTACGTATAATCAGATTTTTGCATATGCTTGTTTATATACAATTTTTATTTCAAGTTTTTAAACACTGTATGCCTTTTTATATGCAAAAATTATTTCCCTAGACTTCTGGTCTCTCATTTGAGCAACTGTTTAGAGGAAATAGCTGGCCTTTGGTGTACAATAGAATCTATATATCATGAGTTAAATACTTTTATGATTAGATACAGTTTTGTCTACAAAAATAACAATTTTTATGCAGCTGAAATTCATGTTCATAAATTATAATGTTTTCATTTTAGAGTGTAATATACTAAATTAATTAACTATAAGAGATAGCTGAAACTCCAATACTTTGGCCACCTGATGAGAAGGGCTGACTCATTATTTCTATTTTTCCTTGAATTTATTTTCATCTATATCCAATGGACAGAGGAGCCTGTCAGGCTATAGTCCATGGGGCACAAAAAGTCAGGCATGACCTTATGACTAAACAACAACAAGGACTGATGCTGAAGCTCCGATAGTTTGGCCACCAGATGTGAAGAACTGACTCATTGGAAAAGACTCTGATTCTGGGAAAGATTGAAGGCAGGAGGAGAAGGGGACGACAGAGGCTGACATGGCTGCATCACCGACCCCATGGACATGAGTTTGAGCAAGCTCTGGGAGTTGGTGATGGATGTGGAAGCCTGGCATACTGCAGTCCATTGGGTTACAAAATGTTGGACATGACTGAGTGACTGGACTGAACTGAGTATGAAATATAAGTAGAATCTAGCTAGTTTATTTCATTTTTCATCAATGAAATTGTTGATACTTAAAAAAATTATTTTCTACTGAGAACTTCCATGTGTAAATATTTGAAGATAGGTAGGTAGATATTTTACATTTTTTGTATACTTAATCAGGCACACCCTTTTGACAATCTTTTTTTCTATAATGCATTTTTCAGTCTATACTAAATACCAAGTAGAGCACAGCACAGATACAACTTATCTTCCCAAAGTTATAAAATGATTATAATAAAAAATAAGAATAGAAGAATGCAAAAGTTTTGCATTTGAAGATAGAGACTATTTTGTGTAAATTATCTGAGAAAAGGCAAATCAACAGACCTAAGCCTGGGTACAGACACAAGTACAGTAGAGTTGACACACTGGTTATAAGGTGGGATGAGTAATGGCAAGAAATGAAGGTAGAAAGAGTCCAGGTGAAAGGAAGCTGGTAACCTTGTTGAGGTGTTTGAACAATATTTGGAGAATGATGGGGAGAGTGAAATGAAGAAGGTGTGAAGGTTAAGAAGACCAAGTTTCATGTAGTTATGTTAAAGGTTTTGGTCAGTATCTGAAGATCAGATATAAACAAGGAAGATTTCAACACAGTAGTGCCTGAGATTTAGTTGTATTTAAAAATAATCTAATTATACTGGAGAGAATAAAATGAGGGAAATCTCTAGAATAAAGTTTGCTACAGCAGTGCAGATGAGAAGTGATAATAGCTTAGAAAGAGGGGGGATATTGAGATAGAAAGATATTTACAAATTTAAAATGTACTAAGTAGGAGGATAGACTCTGTATAGAGGGAGAGGCTGGTGGTAGGAAGAGAAGTCAAATGGTAATTTACAGATTTCTGGATTGAACAACTGAGTGGAGAGTGTTACTGAGTTTGGAGATTGATTAGTAGGAAGAAAATAGTGAGTTTGATTTTATTTTATTTTATTTTTATTTTTTAATTTATTTTTTTTAAATTTTAAAATGTTTAATTCTTACATGTGTTCATCAGCAGTTTTATACATTTTGAATTGTAGATGTGACAAGATTGAATTTGGCTTGAGCCTTGTGCTCTTGGAAAAGAGCAATGATGAAGAAGTCTCCCTGCAAGGAACTACCCTTCCTCCTCAAGATTTAGATATGACTCATGAATATCCCCTTAGTTACCTATGAAGAGTTTAGACACATGTCATCCTGCTGTGCTTCAGACATGATGAGCTGAACTCTTTTGTCCCCACTGGTCAATTGGAATAAAATGCCTGTTTAAAAAAATGAAAACTTCAAATATATTTCCCTTTTTTCAGGTCCCTGAACTTTGACACACCGTCACCTTAAGCCAGCATCCAGGCCTTTCTTATAGGCACTTCTAAGAATAGACTGACTTCAGCTTCAAACATTCTGTGGTCTACTGTCACATCGTGTCACCTTCACTCATCTCACTTCGCAATACTTGGTTATCTCTAGATTGGTTTACTTCTCCCAATAAAAGAAAAGCACTTTTCTGCCTAACCATTAAAATGCTTGCAGATCTCATGCCTTGTTTTCCCTATTAAAACAGCTTTATTCATCCTGACCTCTGCTTCCATTTTCCCCTCACCTCCTTTCCCCACTCCCTCCTTTCACAGGAATAAACAAAAGTCGAGAGACAGAACTCACATTGAGGAATCAAGGCAGACTTTTGCTTAACAGATTAAATTGGACATAGCCTTTTTAATTTCATCTAGAATTTTAGAAGAAGATGAAAGAAGACATAATTCCTCCGTTTGCTCTTATCATAAAAAACTATAATCTTTTAATTTATTTATTTTCATGCTGCATGAAATGGTCTATTGCTACGTAAATTGACCTTTGAAATTTTCTCATTTATCACTATCATCTTCTGTCATCAGTTCAGTTCAGTCACTCAGTCATGTCCAACTCCTTGCGACCCCATGGGCTGCAGCACACCAGGCTTCCCTGTCCATCACCAACTCCAGGAGTTTACACAAACTCACGTCCATTGATTCGGTGACAGCATCTAAACATCTCATCCTCTGTTGGCCCCTTCTCTTCCCACCTTCAATCTTTCCCAGCAGCAGGGTCTTTTCCGATGAGTTAGTTCTTCATATCATGTGGCCAAATTACTGGAAATGACTTCAGCATCAGTCCTTCCAATGAATATTCAAGGCTGATTTCCTTTAAAATTGACTGGTTGGATCTCTTTGCTGTCCAAGGGACTCACAAGAGTCTTCTCCAACACCACAGTTCAAAAACATTAATTCTTTGGTGCTCAGCTTTCTTTGTAATACAACTCTCACATCTGTTCATGAATATTGGAAAAATCGTAGCTTGGACTAGACAGATTTTTGTTGGTAAACTAATGTATCTGCTTTTTAATATGCTGTCAAGGTGGGTCATAAATTTTCTTCCAAGGAGAAGCGTCTTATAATTTCATAATTTCATGCAATCACCATCTGCAGTGATTTTGGAGCCCCCCAAAATAAAGTCTGCCACTGTTTCCATTGCTTCCCCATCTATTTGACATGAAATGATGGAACCAGATGCCATGATCTTAGTTTCCTGAATGTTGAGTTTTAAGCCAACTTTTTCACTCTTCTCTTTCACTTCCATCAAGAGGCTCTTTAGTTCTTTTTCGCTTTCTGTCATAAGGGTGCTGCAATCTGCATATCTGAGGTTATTGATATTTCTCCCAGCAATCTTGATACCAGCTTGTGCTTCATTCAGTCCAGCATTTCTCATGATGTACTCTGCATATAAGATAAACAAGCAGGGTGACTATTACAGCCTTGATGTACTCCTTTCCCAATTTGGAACCAGTCTATTGTTCCATGTTCAGTTCTAACTGTTGCTTCTTGACCTCTATACAGATTTCTCAGTAGGAAGGTCAGGTGGTCTGGTATTCCCATCTCTTGAATAATTTTCCACAGTTTGTTGTGATCCACATAGTCAAAGGCTTTGGTATAGTCAATAAAGCAGAAGTAGCGGAGAAGGCAATGGCACCCCACTCCAGTACTCTTGCCTGGAAAATCCCATGGATTGAGGAGCCTGGAAGGCTGCAGTCCATGTGGTCGCTGAGGGTTGGACATGACTCAGCGACTTCCCTTTCACTTTTCACTTTCATGCATTGGAGAAGGAAATGGCAACCCACTCCAGTGTTCTCGCCTGGAGAATCCCAGGGACGGGGGAGCCTGGTAGGCTGCCATCTATGGGGTCGCACAGAGTCAGACATGACTGAAGTGACTTAGCAGTAGCAGTAGCAGATGATTTTCTGGAACTGTCGCTTTTTCAATGATACAACAGATGTTGGCAATTTGATCTCTGGTTCCTTTGCGTTTTTAAATCCAACTTAAACATCTGTAAGTTCACAGTTTGTATACTGTGGAAGCCTGGCTTGGAGGATTTTAAGCATTACTTTGCTAGTGTGTGAGATGAGTGCAATTGTGCGGTAGTTTGAGCATTCTTTGGCATTGCCTTTCTTTGGGATTGGAGTGAAAACTGACCTTTTCCAGTCCTGTGGCCACTGCTGAACTTTACAAACTTGATGGCATATTGAGTGCAGTACTTTCACAGCATCATCTTTCAGGATTTGAAATAGCTCTACTGGAATTCCATCACCTCCACTAGCTTTCTTCATAGTGATGTTTCCTAAGGCCCACTTCACTTTGCATTCCAAGATGTCTGGCTATAGGTAAGTGATCACACCATCATGATTATGTGGGTCATGAAGGTCTTTTTCGTATAGTTCTTCTCTGAATTCTTGCCACCTCTTCTTAATAGCTTCTGCTTCTATTAGGTTCATACCATTTCTGTCCTTTATTGAACCCATCTGTGCATGAAATGTTCCTTTGGTATCTCTAATTTCATTGAAGAGATCTCTAGTCTAGTTCATTCTATTGTTTTCCTTCTTTCTTTGCACTGATCACTAAGGAAGGCTTTCTTATCTCTCCTTGCTAATCTTTGGAACTCTGCATTCAAATGGGTATATCTTTCCTTTTCTCCTTTTCCTCTAGCTTGTCTTCTTTTCATAGATATTTGTAAGGCCTCCTCAGATGATCATTTTGCCTTTTTGCATTTCTTTTTCTTGGGGGTTGTCTTGATCTCTGTCTTCTGTGCAATGTCACGAACCTCCTTCCATAGTTCTTCAGGTACTCTGTCTATCAGATCTAATCCCTTGAATCTATTTGTCACATCCACTGTATACTCATAAGGGATTTGATTTAGGTCATACCTGAATGGTCTAGTGGTTTTCTCTACTTTTTTCAATTTGAGTCTGACTTTTGCAATGAGGATTTAATGATCTGAGCCACAGTAAGTTTCCAGTCTTGTTTTTGCTGACTGTATAGAGTTTTCCCATCTTTGGCTACAAAGAATATAATCATTCTGATTTTGGTATTGACCATCTGGTGATGGTCGTCATGTATAGAGTTGTCTCTTGTGTTGTTGGAAGAGGGTGTTTGTTATGACCAGTGCATTCTCTTGGAAAAACACTTTTAGCCTTTTCTCTGCTTCATTCTGTACTCCAAGGCCAAAGTTGCCTGTTATTGCAGGTGATTTTTGATTTCCTACTTTTGCATTTCAGTCCCCTGTAATTAAAAGGACATCTTTTGGGGGTATTATTTCTGGATGGTTTTGTATGTCTTCATAGAACCGTTCAGCCTCAGCTTCTTCAGCATTACTGGTTGGTTTATAGACTTGTATTACTGTGATACTGAATGGTTTCCATTGGAAATGAACAAAGATCATTCTGTTGTTTTTGATATTACATCCAAGTACTGCATTTCAGACTCTTTTGTTGACTATAATGGCTACTCCATTTCTTCTAAGGGATTCTTGCCCATTGTATTAGATATAATGGTCATCAGAGTTAAATCCACCCATTCCAGTCCATTTTAGTTCACTGATTCCTAAAATGTTGATGTTAACTCTTTCCATCACCTGTTTGATGACTTCCAATTTGCCTTGATTCATGGACCTAACATTCTAGGTTCCTATGCAATATTGCTCTTTACAGCATCAAATTTAACTTTATCACCAGTCACATCCACAACTGGGTGTTGTGTTTGCTTTGGCTCTGTCTCTTCATTCCTTCTGGAGTTATTTCTCCACTGATCTCCAGTAGCATATTGGGCACCTACTGACCTGGGGCTTCCCCAGATGCCATTTTGCTTTTTTGCATTTCTTTTCCATGGGGAAAGTCTTGATCCCTGTCTCCTGTAGAATGTCATGAACTTCATTCCATAGTTCTCATCAGGCACTCTATCTATCAGATCTAGGCCCTTAAATCTATTTCTCACTTCCACTGTATACTCATAAGGGATTTGATTTAGGTCATACCTGAATGGTCTAGTGATTTTCCCTGCTTTCTTCAATTTCAGTCTGAATTTGGTAATAAGGAACTCATGATATGAGCCACAGTCAGCTCCTGGTCTTGTTTTTGTTGACTGTATAGAGCTTCCCCATCTTTTGCCACAGAGAATGTAATCAATCTGATTTCGGTGTTGACCATCTGGTGATGTCCATGTGTAGAGTCTTCTCTTGTGTTGTTGGAAGAGGGTGTTTGCTACGACCAGTGCATTTTCTTGGCAAAACTCGATTAGTCTTTGCCCTGCTTCATTCCAAATTCCAAAGCCAAATTTGCCTGTTACTTCAGGTGTTTCTCGACTTCCCACTTTTGCATTCCAGTCCCCTATAATGAAAAGGACATCTTTTTTGGGTGTTAGTTCTAAAAGGCCTTGTAGGTCTTCATAAAACCGTTCAACTTCAGCTTCTTCAGCATTACTGGTTGGGGCATAGACTTGGATTACTGTGATATTGAATGATTTGCCTTGGAAACGAACAGAGATCATTCTGTCATTTTTGAGATTACATCCAAGTACTGCATTTCAGACTCTTTTGTTGACCATGATGTCTACTCCATTTCTTCTGAGGGATTCCTGCCCGCAGTAGTAGATATAATGGTCACCTGAGTTAAATTCACCCATTCCAGTCCATTTTAGTCCGCTGATTCCTAGAATGTCCACGTTCACTCTTGCCATCTCTTGTTTGACCACTTCCAATTTGCCTTGATTCATGGACCTGACATTCCAGGTTCCTATGCAATATTGCTCTTTACAGCATGGGACCTTGCTTCTATCACCAGTCCCATCCACAGCTGGGTATTGCTTTTGCTTTGGCTCCATCCCTTTATTCTTTCTCAAGTTATTTTTCTGCTGACCTCCAGTAGCATTTTGGCCACCTACTGACCTGGGGAATACCTCTTTCAGTATCCTATCATTTTGCCTTTTCCTACTGTTCATGGGGTTCTCAAGGCAAGAATACTGAAGTGGTTTGCCATTCCCTTCTCCAGTGGACCACATTCTGTCAGACCTCTCCACCATGACCCTCCCATCCTGGGTTGCCCCACGGGCATGGCTTAGTTTCATTGAGTTTGACAAGGCTGTGGTCCTAGTGTGATTAGGTTGACTAGATTTCTGTGAGCATGGTTTCAGTGTGTCTGCCCTCTGATGCTCTCTTGCAACACCTATCATCTTACTTGTGTTTCGCTTACCTTGGGCATGGAGTATCTCCTCACGGCTACTCCAGCAAAGCACAGCTGCTGCTCCTTACCTTGGATGAGGGGTATCTCCTTCCGCCACCCTTCCTGAACTTCAACGTGGGATGGCTCCTCTAGGCCCTCCTGTGCCCGCACAGCCACCACTCCTTGGGCGTGGGGTTGCTCCTCCGGGTTGCCGCCCTGGCCTTGGGCACCGCCCCTGGCCTCCAATGTGGGGTATCTCCTCCCAGCGGTTGCCGCTGACCTCGGACGTGGGGTATCTCTCAGCCACGCTTAGTGCACCTATCTGGGGAAGCCTTACAAATAGCTGTGAAAAGAAGAGAAGTGAAAAGCCAAGGAGAAAAGCAAAGATATAAGCATCTGAATGCAGAGTTCCAAAGAATAGCAAGAAGAGATAAGAAAGCGTTCTTCAGCGATCAATGCAAAGAAATAGAGGAAAACAACAGAATGGGAAAGACTAGAGATCTCTTCAAAAAAATTAGAGGTAACAAGGGAATATTTCATGCAAATTTGGGCTCGATAAAGGACAGAAATGGTATGGACCTAACAGAAGCAGAAGATATTAAGAAGAGGTGGCAAGAATACACAGAAGAACTGTACAAAACAGATCTTCATGACCCGGATAATCATGATGGTGTGATCACTCATCTACAGCCAGACATCCTGGAATGTGAAGTCAAGTGGGCCTTAGAAAGCATCACTATGAACAAAGCTAGTGGAGGTGATGGAATTCCAGTAGAGCTATTTCAAATTCTGAAAGATGGTGCTGTGAAAGTGCTGCACTCAATATGCCAGCAAGTTTGTAAAGTTCAGCAGTGGCCACAGGACTGAAAAAGGTCATTTTTCACTCCAGTCCCAAAAAAAGGCAATGCCAAAGAATGCTCAAACTACTGCACAATTGCACTCATCTCACACACTAGTAAAGTAATGCTCAAAATTCTCCAAGCCAGGCTTCAGCAATATGCGAACCATGAACTTCCTGATGCTCAAGCTGGTTTTAGAAAAGGCAGAGGAACCAGAGATCAAATTGCCAACATCCACTGGATCATGGAAAAAGCAAGAGAGTTCCAGAAAAAACATCTATTTCTGCTTTATTGACTATGCCATAGCTTTTGACTGTGTGGATCACAATAAACTGTGGAAAATTCTGAAAGAGATGGGAATACCAGACCACCTGACTTGCCTCTTGAGAAATCTGTATGCAGGCCAGGAAGCAACAGTTAGAACTGGACATGGAACAACAGACTGGTTCCAAATAGGAAAAGGAGTGTGTCAAGGCTGTATATTGTCACCCTGCTTATTTAACTTATATACAGAGTACATCATAAGAAACACTGGGCTGGAAGAAGCACAAGCTGGAATCAAGATTGCTGGGAGAAATATCAATAACCTCAGATATGCAGATGACACCACCCTTATGACAGAAAGTAGAGGAACTAAAAAGCCTCTTGATGAAAGTGAAAGAGGAGAGTGAAAAAGTTGGCTTAAAGCTCAACATTCAGAAAATGAAGATCATGGCATCCGGTCCCATCACTCCATGGGAAATAGATGGGAAAACAGTGGAAACAGTGTGAGACTTTATTTTTTTGGGCTCCAAAATCACTGCAGATAGTGATTGCAGCCATGAAATTAAAAGACGCTTACTCCTTGGAAAAAAAGTTATTATCAACCTAGATAGCATATTCAAAAGCAGAGACATTACTTTGCCAACAAAGGTCCGTGTAGTCAAGGCTATTGTTTTTCCAGTAGTCATGATGCTAAAACTGAAACTCCAGTACCTTGGCCACCTCATGCGAAGAGTTGACTTTTTGGAAAAGACTCTGATGCTGGGAGGGGTTGGGGGCAGGAGAAGAAGGGGACGACAGAGGATGAGATGGCTGGATGGCATCACTGACTCGATGGACGTGAGTCTGAGTGAACTCTGGGAGTTCGTGATGGACAGGGAGGCCTGGCGTGCTGCGATTCATGGGGTCGCAAAGAGTCGGACACAACTGAGTGATTGAACTGAATTGACCTGAGGAGGTCATCTTTCAGTGTCCTACCTTTTTGCCTTTTCATACTGCTCATGGGGTTCTCAAGGCAAGAATTCTAAAATGGTTTTCCATTCCCATCTCCAGTGGACCACATTTTTCCAGAACTCTCCACCATGGCCTGTCCATCTTGGGTGGCCTTACAGGGCATAACTCATAGTTTCACTGAGACATGGCTGTGGTCCATGTGATCAGACTGGATATTTTTCGGTGATTGTGGTTTTCAGTCTGTCTGCCTTCTGATGGAGAAGGATAAGAGGCTTATGGAAGCTTTCTGATGGGAGAGACTGACTGAGGAGGAAACTGGGTTTGTTCTGATGGGTTGAGCCATGCTCAGTAAATCTTTAATCCAATTTTCTGTTGAAGGGCAGGGCTGTGTTCTGTCCCTATTATTTGACCTGAAGCCTAACTATGGTGGAAGTAATGAAGATAATGATGACCTGCTTCAAAAGGCCCCATGCAGGCACTGCTACACTCAGTGCCCCTAACCCTGCAGCAGATCACCACCAACCTATGCCTCTGCCGAGATTCCTGGACAAGCACAGGCAAGTCTGGATCAGTCTCTTGTGGGGTCATGGTTCCTTTCTCCTGTGAATCCTGGTGCACACATGGTTCTGTTTGTGCCCTCCGAAAGTCTGTTTCCCCAGTCCTGTGTAAGTTCTGGCAGCTCTATGGTGCAGTTAATGGTGACCTCCTCCAAGAGGGCTTATGCCATACCCAGGTCTGCTGCACGCAGAGTTCCTGCCCCTGCAACAGTCCATTCCACCCATACTTCCTCAGGAGACACTCAGATACAGTTCTGTCTCAGTCTCTGTTGGGTCTCTGGGTCTTGGTGCACACAAGGTAAGTTTGAGCCCTCTGAGCGTCTCTGGTGGGTTTGATTCTAAATGTGATTTCGCCCCTTGTACCATCTTACTGGGGCTTCTCCTTTGCCCTTGTACATGGGGTATCTCCTCACAGTAGCTGCAGTGCAGCGAAACTGCCACTGTCGTCATCTCCCATTAATATAATATTAGTTTATATTTATTAACTACAATGTATATCTATTTTGTATTTATATAGTTTAGATAATCTTAGTACTTTAAAAGCCCACAAAATTATTTTACACATATAAATTATTAGTTGGAAATATAATTATTTTCCAGTGTACATCATAATATGCTCCAATCATAGATTTATCTAAAAATCCCTGAGTAGGTATGTGTTCTAACAAGCCCTAAGATAAAACTAAGAAACAGTCTCTACCATGTAATATGTAAGTATGCATGGAATACAATTATTGCCAGAAGGGAGTTCTAAATTAAAGTAACTCTTTGATGCAAAAATTGTTTAGTGTATAATCTGAATACTTATCAAAATGTGTACTATATAACATTGTATGTAAAGATACTTGATTTTAAAGAATATAGAGTTTTCTTTCTTCTCTTTCCCCCTCATTTTGTACGTTAGAAAGACACTTGTTGTATCTCAAATTCTAAAATAGCATTAATACTATATAATAGATATTTTTAAAGATTTTAAGATACAGAATGGGATTATGTTAAATGGTTGTAATGCTCTGTGACCCCATCCTCTAGTGCATGAAGGGACTGAAGTACTATTAAAAAGCCCACATAACCTTGATTTCAGGGAATATTCTGAGTGTCAGAACTGCTTCATTAGGCACACTGATTGTCATTGCTCTGGGGTGATACAGAATAAGAATTTACTCTTTGTCCTTTTTAGTTGCAAAATTCAATAAAATTATCCTGAAGAGAGAAACAACGTTAAAAAAAAAAGTAATTATGTTAAATGCCTTCTTCCTAAGTATGACAATGGGATACATCTATGAATTATCCATGTAACTTTAGCTGGCTGATAAATGTAATACAATTTTAGAATTTTTAGAAATTCAATTTAGAATACAATTCTAATTGTATTCTACAATACAATTTAGAATTTAAATTAGAATACAATTTTAGAAATTTTACAATTTTCTAGTCAGGAAATAATGAAAACCGTGCTGTTTTTGACAAAGTCAGTTGGTGGTGTGGATGCAAGTGACAGAGAATGTGACTAGGTTTATTTATAATGTGAATATTTTATTCTTGTTTTGACTTTTCATTTTTAAATTCTGAAGAAATTATAATTTAAAGTATTAGATTTCACTGCCTCATATTTGAATGACATTTGATATATGCCAAATCTGATACTTCTAAGAGAATTGTTTCAACACCTTAGAAATGCAACATTCTGTTAGGTTCATAAATGTTTTGTATTGTTACATCATCTTAAAGAATGTCCTTTACACTTGATAATCTTCCTTGTTCTGAAATCTGTTTTGTCTGAAATTGTTATAGCTATTCCCCCTTCACTTTTAAATTTGCTCCTTTTTTTTTTTTTTTTTAACTCTGAATCTATTAGAATGTTTATATTTAAAATCAGTATTAGGTAGAAAAAATACAGTTAGATTCTCTCTCTCTCTCTCTTTTTTAATCCACTCTGATAATCCCTCTATTTTAATTGGTATGTTTAGAAAATTCAGATTTCTGTATATTCCCCTATTGTTTCTTTTTCTCCTGAGAGGTCGTCAATAAGCCAATTGGACCTGGGGGCTACCAGGGCAGTTTTAGACTTTAAGTAGAACATTACAAATCATTAACCAGCTAGGTTTTCCCACTCCCCACTTGGTGGCCAAAAGTTAAAGTCAGTCGTTTTCTAGGGATTCCTAGAGTTAAGCATAAAGTATTCCCAATTTAGTTGCACATAATGCATGAATTCCTGTTTGAAATTTCAAAACATGTGATCAAGTAAATGATATATGGGTTTCCCAGGTGGTGCTAGTGGTAAAGAACCAACCTCCCAGTGCAGGAGAGGTAAAAGATTCAGGTTTGATCCCTGGGTTAGGAGGGTCTCCTGGAGGAGGGTATAACAACCCACTCTAGTGTTCTTGCCTGGAGAATCTATAAGGCTGATTTGTCCAATTTGGCTTCAACTTTAAGCCCTATTGTGGCAAAGGGACTTTCATATCTCAGTGAAGCTATGAGCCATGCTATGCAGGGCCACGCAAGACTGGAAGGTCACGATGGAGAGTTATGACAAAACATGGTCTACAGGATGAGGGAATGGCAAACCACTCCAGTGTCCTTGCCACAAGAACCTCATGAGCAGTATGAAAAGGTTAAAAGATATGACACTGGAATATGAGCCCTTCAGGTTGGAAGGTGTCCAATATGCTACCAGGGAAGAGAAAATAGCAACGACTAATAGCTCCAGGAAGAATGAAGAGGCTGGATCAAAGCAGAATTGACGCTCAGTTGTCGATGTGTCTGGTGGTGAAAGTAAAGTCTGATGCTGATTTATTCGCATGTAAAGAAAGAACAATCTTACATAGAAACCTGGAATGTTAGGCCCATGAATGAAGGTAAAATGGACATGGTCAAGGTGAAGATGGTAAGAGGGAATATCAATATCTTAGAAATCAGTGAACTAAAATGGATGAGAATGGGAGAATTTAATTCAGATGACCATTATATCTACTACTGCAGGCAAAAATTCCTTAGAAGAACTAGAGTAGCCCTCGTTGTCAACAAAAGAGTCTGAAATGCAGTACTTGGGGCAAAAATGACAGAAATATTTTGGTGCATTTCCATTTGTTGAAAGGCAAACCATTAACATCAAAGTAATGCAAACCTGTGCCCCAAGTAGTAATGCCAAAGAAGCCAAAGTTAAGTGGTTCTATCAAGACCTTCTAGACCTAACACCAAAAGAGATGTCCTTTTCATCATAGGAGATTGGAATGCAAAAATGAGAAGTCAAGAGATATCTGGTTTAACAGGCAGGTTTAGTCTTGGAGTACAAAATAGAGCAGGACAAAGACTAACAGAGTTTTCCCATAGCAGATATTTTCTTCCAACAACACAAGAGGAGACTCTACGTATGGACATCACCAGATATTTGGTCAATGCCAAAATCAGATTAATTATGTTCTTTGCAGCTGAAGATGGAGAAGCTCTATATAGTGAGTGAAAACAAGACCTGGAGCTGACTGTGGTTCATATCCTGAGCTGGTTATTGCAAAATTCAGGCTTAGATTGAAGACAGTAGAGAAAACCACTAAGCCATACAGGTATGACCTAAATTAAATCCCTTATGATTATACAGTGGAGGTGACAGATTCAAGGGATTAGATCTGGTAGACAGAGGGCTTGAAGAACTATGAACAGACCTTTGTAATACTGTACAGGCAGCAATGACCAAAACCATCCCAAATAAAAATAAATGCAAGAAGGCAAAGTGGCTGTCTGAGGAGGCTTTACAAATAGCTGAGAAAAAAAGAGAAGCAAAAGGCAAGGGAGAAAGGGAAAGGAATACCCAACTAAATGCACAGTTCCAGAGAATAGCAAGGAGAGATAAGAAGGCCTTCCCAAGTGAATAATGCAAAAAATAAAAATAAAAAAATAGAGGAAAACAATATAGTGGGAAAAACAAAAGATCTCTTCAAGAAAATTGGAGATATCAAGGGAACATTTCATGCAAGGATGGGCATGATAAAGGACAGAAATGGTAAAGACCTAACAGAAGCAAAGAGATTAGAAGAGGTGGCAAGAATATACAGAAGAACTGTACAGAAAGGTCTTAATGACCCCAGTAACCACAATGGTATGGTCACTCACATAGAGCCAGATATCATAGAGTGTGAGGTCAAATGGGCCTTAGGAAGAATTCCTACAAACAAAGCTAGTGGAGGGGATGGAATTTCAGCTGATCTATTTAAAATCCTCAAAGATGATGCTGTTAACGTGCTCTACTCAATATGCCAGCAAATTTGGAAAACTCAGTAGTGGCTAGAGGACTGGAAAAGATCAGTTTTCATTCCAATCCCAAAGAAAGGCAATGCCAAAGAATGTTCAAACTACCACACAATTGTACTTATTTAACATGCCAGCAAGATTATGCTCAAAATGCAGTACATGAATCGAGAACTCCCAGATGTACAGCTTGGTTTAGAAAAGTCAGAGGAACCACAGATCAAATTGCCAGCATTCATTATATCATAGAAAAAGTAAGGGAATTCCAGAAAAACAACTACTTCTGCTTCATTAACTATGCTAAAGCCTTTGACTGTGTGGATCACAACAAACTGTGGAAAATTCTTAAAGAGATGGGTATACCAGACCACCTTTCCTGTCTCTTGAGAAACCTGTATGCAAGTCAAGAAGCAATAGTTGGAACTGGACATGGAACAATGGACTTGTTCCAAATTAGAAAGGACAACGTCAAAGCTGTATATTGTCACCCTGCATATTTAACTTATATGCAGGGTACATCACACAAAATTTCAAGCTGGATAAATCACAAGCAGGGATTAAGATTTCCAGGAGAAATATCAACAACCTCAGTTATGCTGATGATACCACTCTAATGGTAAAAAGTGAGGAAAATAAAACCTGGCTTAACACTCAGCATTAAAAAACTAAGATCATGGCATCTGGCCCCACCAGTTCATGGCAAATAGATTGGAAAAAAGTAGAATTATTGACAGATTTGATTTTCTTGGGCTCCCAAATCACTGCAGATTGTGACTACAGGCATTAAATTAAAAGATGTTTGCTCCTGAAGGAACATGGAGCCTGGCATGCTGCAGTCTGTGGGGGTGAAAAGAACTGGACATGACTTAGCAACTGAAGAACAGAAAAAATGATCATAGTTGCTATACATTGTTTAATGTATGCATATCTATGCACATTTGAATGCAGAGTTCCAAAGAATAGCAAGGGCAGATAAGAAAGCCTTCCTCAGTGATCAGTGCAAAGAAAGAGAGGAACAGAATAGAATGGACTAGACTAGAGATCTCTTCAAGAAAATTAGAGATACCAAGGGAACATTTCATGAAAAGATGGGTTCAACAAAGGACAGAAATGGTATGAACCTAATAGAAGCAGAAGATATTAAGAGTAGGTGGCAAGAATACACAGAAGAACTGTACAAAAAAGATCTTCATGATTCAGATAATCACGATGGTGTGATCACTCACTTAAGCCAGACATCCTGGAATGTGAAGTCAAGTGGGCCTTAGGCATTGTCACTATGAGCAAAGTTAGTGGAAATGATGGAATTCTAGTTGAGCTATTTCAAATCCTAAAAGATGATGCTGTGAAAGCATTAAAATTCTCCAAGCCAGGCTTTAACAGTACGTGAACCATGAACTTACAGATGTTCACACTGGATTTAGAAAAGGCAGAGAAAACAGAGATCAAACTGCCAACACCCACTGGATCATCAAAAAAGTGAGAGAGTTCCAGAAAATCATCTACTTCTGCTTTATTGACTATGCCAAAGCCTTTGTGTGGATCACAACAAACTGTTGAAAATTCTTCAAGAGATGGGCATACAAGACCACCTGATCTGCCTCCTAAGATATCTGTATGCAGATCAAGAAACAACAGTTAGAACTGGACATGGAACAACAGACAGATTCCAAATCGGGAAAGGAGTATCAATAACCTCAGATATGCAGATGACACCACCCTTATGGCAGAAAGCGAAGAAGAACTACAGAGCCTCTTGATGAAATTGAAAAAGGAGAGTGAAAATGTTGGCCTAAAACTCAACGTTTGGAAAACTAAGATCATGGCATCTGGTCCCATCACTTCATGACAAATAGATGGGGAAACAATGGAAACAGTGACAGACTTTATTTTTTGGGGGGCTCCAAAATCACTGCAGATAGTGATCTCAGCCATGAAATTAAAAGATGCTTCTCCTTGGAAGAAAAGCTATGACCAATCTAGACAGCATATTAAAAAGCAGAGATATTACCTTGCCAACAAAGGTTCGGCTAGTCAAGGCTATGGTTTTTCCAGTGACCATGTATGGATGTGAGAGTTGGACTGTGAAGAAAGCTGAGTGCCGAAGAATTGATGCTTTTGAACTGTGGTGTTGGAGAAGACTCTTGAGAGGCCCTTGGACTGCAAGGAGATCCAACCAGTAAATTCTAAAGAAAATCAGTCCTGAATATTCATTGGAAGGACTGATACTGAAGTTGAATCTCCAATACTTTGGCCACCTGATGCAAAGAACTGACTCATTTGAAAAGACCCTGATGCTGGATAAGATTGAAGGTGGAAGGAGAAGGGAACAACAGAAGATGAGATGTTAGAATGACATCATCAATGAGAATCAAATGAGTTTGAGTAGGCCCCGGAAGTTGGTGATGGACAGGGAGGCCTGGGGTGCTGCAGTCCATGTGGTCACAAAGAGTCAGACACTACTGAGTGACTGAACTGACTAGCACCTGAAGGACAAAAGAAAAAAGAAAAATTATTATTGCTGCTGCTGCTGCTGCTAAGTCACTTCAGTCGTGTCCAACTCTGTGCAACCCCATAGACAGCAGCCCACCAGGGTCCCCCGTCCCTGGGATTCTGCAAGCAAGAGCACTAGAGTGGGTTGCCGTTTCCTTCTCCAAAGCATGAAAATGAAAGTGTAGTCACTCAGTCATATCCGACCCTCAGCGACCCCGTGGACAGCAGCAGCAGCCTTCCAGGCTCCTCTGTCCATGGGATTTTCCAGGCAAGAGTACTGGAGTGGAGTGCCATTGCCTTCTCCATTATTATTGCTATCGACTGTTTAATGTATGCATATCTATGTGCTTACAGTAAAGAAAGCAATGGAATAATTAACATATTATCATTAATTAACGAATCCTCTTAGTTGGAGGAAAGGAAAAACGTGGGATTTGTGGCAAGAATATGGGTTTGCTAAGATATCAGTATGACTTTCTTAAGTTATGCAGTGAACATGCATGTGTTTCTTTTACCAGTAAGTATACTTCATATATATGTTTTATATACGCTAATATCCTTGGACTTATTGTTCATGAGCTAGTCTAAATATTCTTTGCATACAAATTACAAATATCCTCATAATGATACTGTAAATGAGGTATTTTTATCCTCATTTTACCAAAGTGATACAAGGTATCCTCATTTTACCAAAGTGAGAACTGAAGAATAGAGAGGCTAAGTAACTTTCCTGATACCACACAGTAAGTCACTGAGCCTGTATTCAAAACCTGGCATTCTGGCTCCAGATTTTTACATATTTTATCAAATACAAATTGAAGAGTGCTCTAAAATAAACAAGAATCAAATCAACAAATTCCTAGATTTATATTCTATGTTGGCATGTCTTTAACAGCTGTAAGTAGAGTAGTAAGTGAGGACTGCAGCAGTCTTTTCACACAGCAATATTCCATGGTTTCCAATGGTTTCTTGGGAGATAGTTCACCATGTGCGATTTGAAACAAGCAAGCAAGCAAGCAACACAGATATACTTCTTGTTGTTAGCTTACTGGGAAATACTGGGAAAATACAAAGCATAGTCTTAGAGGTCTGAATTCTACATTAAGTCACATTAAAAGCAAAATAAAAGACATTTTCTTGTATCATTTGATGGTACTATCTACTTTGCACAATCTTGACTAAAGACTTGCTTATCACAGGGAGTGTCATGTGGTTTTTCTGCCTATGGAGATGGAAGCTACTCCTTTATGTTCATGCTAAAAATGTAATGTACAATGCATTTATCTAGTTTATTTAGATTATGCTCTATTTCTTCCTCATCTTTCTTCTTTTTTTTTTTTTACACAAAAAGGTAGTATGTCAGTGTAGAAAAGGTATCAGTGGCCATGTTAATCTCTAGAATCAGTGGGATCCAAATTGTAAAAATGCAACCTTGGGTTGTGTCAGCTTGAACAACTTATCTAAATTCTCAGACATTTTTTATTTCATCTGTAAAATAAACATATAACTAGATTATATGTGATATAATGATTAAAAGAGAAAATAGAAGTTTCCTACCTAAGAAATTTTGTCTTAAACACTCAGGAACATTAATTTCAATCCTTATATCCTAATTCCACTGAGTCATTATTTCTAAAAATATTTAGATGCTTTTGTGTATATTTTTGCTTGCTCTGAAAATCTGAAAAGTCAAACTAATTTCCTGAGATTTCACTCAATGTGTCATGAATAAGATAAAGTCCCAAGAGGTACTGCTGCTGCTGCTAAGTTGCTTCAGTCATGTCTGACTCTGTGCGACCCCATAGATGGCAGCCCACCAGGCTCCCCCATCCCTGGGATTCTCCAGGTAAGAACACTGGAATGGGTTGCCATTTCCTTCTCCAATGCATGACAGTGAAAAGTGAAAGTGAAGTTGCTCTTAGCGTCCCCATAAACTGCAGCCTACCAGGCTCCTCCATCCATGGGATTTTCCAGGCAAGGGTACTGGAGTGGGGTGCCATTGCCTTCTCCGCCCAAGAGGTAAGCTACCTTCAATTTGAAGTTTCAGGGCACTGGCATTGTATTATGAGTTCAGATTTTGGCTTACCAACTGACATGCTTCACCTTTACAAATGGGATAGGTGTTAGACTTTATTGAATGTTATAGGAGTTTTGAAATATAGAGTTTATAACTAAGCCAATTAGATTGAAAAAATAAATATATATAAAGTAAGATTTTAAACAGCAAGAAAATACTAATGGGGTACCTGATAAATTTAACTAAAAAGCACTTGTTCTATATGTTAGGCTAATGGGGAAAATAAAATTGCAAAATATATTTAGTAAACAATATTTTATCCCACAAATATGATATGCTTAAGAGGTACCCATATGTTTAAAAAAGCAAACTGTTTATCATCTGGAAAAATGCCTTTGCCACTCAACTCTAACATATGCTGAGAGAGAGGAAAACCATGAAGATGATTTTTTTTAGCTTCACTTATATATGAGAACCTGCTTGCAAGTAAATTTTATAGGACAACTGCTAAAAACAGCTGTGAAAAGACACCATGAATTGTCATGTTTGGGGATGGTTGTCACATCACTTCAGTCTTACAAGCTGTTTTTCTTCACACTCTATTAAGACTGTTGCAAGTTATAACATCACTTTATCTATAACTTCACCCATTTTAATATAATATTAATTTATAGTAATATAAAATTTTATATTTAAATATAACTATTTCTAATATTTACTTATTAACAATTGCAGTGCAAAGGCAGTTAGCACTTTGGAGCCATGTGGAAGGGTATTTATATTTTAAATTTTGTTTTCAAATATCTATCTTAATGCATGTTTGACTTTACTAAAAGCATTGCATCAAATGATAGACACTTAACCACACATGAAGACAGTTATCTAAAATATTATTTTGTCCACTTAAGATAATGATTTGAGAGAAAAAAATTATTGATTCTCATAATACTCTGAAATATTTTGTTTAAATTCATTTGTAATTTGATAGGGTTTTAACACAACTTCCTGTAATTTATTAGTATGATCTGGACCAAACTCCAAACTTCATCTGTAAAATCAAAAAACAGTTTATACTTTCAACACACCACTTTTTAATGAGGAGGGAAAACATACAACTATATTAACGCTATTAATTAGTGATGGGAATATTAAAAAAAGCAAGTTTTAAAATTTTTTTCTTTTGCAAGGAATCTATATTATGAATTTTACCAAGTACAATGCAGGATGAATTTAATTATTGCTGTTGTGTAGGCTAGGCTGTGTCCAGCTGTTTTGTGACTGTAGCCTGCCAGGCTCCTTCTGTCCATGGGATTTTCCAGGCAAGAATATCAGAGTGTGTTACCATTTCCTACTCTAGGGGATAGTCTCGACCCAGGAATCGAGCCTGCATCTCTTGCATTGCCTGCAGTGGCAGGAATTTTTTTTTTACCACTGAGCCACCAGGGAAGTCACGTAGTTTATAATATGAGATAATTATCACCTTATGGAGGTAATAGTTTAAAATTATGAATATATTTCCTGCATAAATATTAAGACAACACTTTTATCTCTAATAATTCTACTAATCACTTCTAAGCTCTTAAGAAGTACAATGGCAAGAACTTTATATTTTTACAATTAGTGTTCCTGGAGGGAAGCCCATGAATACTGGAGTGGGTAGTCTATCCCTTTTCCAGGGGATCTTCCTGACCCTGGAATCGAACTGGGGTCTCCTACATTGCAGGCAGATTTTTTACCAACTGAGCTACCAGGGAAGCCCCTGGCAATCACATGAGTTAAATATTATTAGCTATAATTACCAGATAAACAGCAACAGCAAAAAGATTAACAACAGCAAAAGGAAGTGAAGTCTGGGGTGTTCAGAAGATCGCTGACATTCCTGGAGATAGTAAGTACACACAATATTCAACCAAGGACTGCTGGATTACAAGAACCCTGCCTGACACAGCGTGGCCCAGGTATAGGCTGCAGCAGCAGTGAGGAAAGAGGTGGGAAGCACTGTTGTAGGTTCTCTCCAAATAGTAGGTTCTTACCGTACATCCTGGAATTGAATTCATCCTATTGAGAGCCGGAAGCTCAAGTTTCATTTTGCATGTGTTTTGTAAAATAGCCTTCATTACCTGTTCTTAAAAATATTCACTTCAAATTTTCATACAAACTTAATCAATTTCAAAGCCCATAAGACTCTCTTAGCCCTTCATTTTTCCGGGATGCTAGTGCACAAATTCTACCCTAGAAATGCAATGGTAAGCATAAGCTTACCATGACCCCTTTCCATGTAAAGTACTATAGGATACATAGTCTTAGGCAACATGATAATTCAACAAAAGTGCTTCTGTAATGGCACACCCTGGTAACTAAAGCCATTTTATTTTTTTGAGTACTGATCTGAAATCTAACTCATAAAATTTTATAATGGGTCAAAATTTTAGCAATTTCATTGAAGGGTGTTTTATTTCTTGTCATAATATTTATATGTATTATACAAATCATTCATGGGTTTCTATTCCACTATGATGATCAGTCCATGGCAGAAGTGACTGATGCTAGAGATTCTTCTATAAAAGAAAATTGTACTCAATTATTTATAAAATCAAGCAATAGTCAGAACTTGTAATTCTAAATTAAAGATAACTTAAACCAAATCACTGGTGAAAATTGTCAGAGCAGCGTAAACATGCATCTAAATAGTGAATTATTTTTTCACTTTCATATATATTGGACAAAATTCTTCTTTCATGACTATATATGCAAGAAATATTGTGCATATCAAGTTCAAAATATTGAATAAATTAAGTTGTTTCCTTATATATAAATTTCTTTTTATCACACACACAAAATAGGTGGGTTTTTTTCATTTTAATAACTTTTTTATTATTTAATTGGAGGCTAATTACTTTACAGTATTGTAGTGGTTTTTGCCATACATTAACATGAATCAGCCATGGGTGTGCATGTGTTCCCCGGTAGTGTTTTATACTTTATTTCACAGTCACCTTTATGCTCCCTGCCCTTTCAGGTGGTTAATTTAAAAGTTACAACTTCAGGAAAGCCAATAGAGAGCTCACTGCAGTTTTCAACTTCACAGCACCACTCAATTAGTTATGTGCTGATCACTGTTTGAAAGTGAGTTGAAATGTGTCCTGGCAAATTATCGAACAAATGTTCCAATACATCTGTTCCAAATTAGACTACTCAATCCTTTTATACTGAGGGCCTCACCAAACCCTTTGCCGGTAGAAAGTCACACAAGCTCTCCTCGAGACACCCTAAAATAAAACTTTTATAAAGGAAAGATCATAGACACTAAAGAGAAAGAGGCATATTACATTAAAATTAAAAAGTAATTGCAAATTCACAGAAAGAACCTTGATGAACTCATTAGTGGTGAAGGTTGATTTCAAGTACTGTCCCTCCCAGCTGTTACAGTTTATGGTGAATGTAAATTTTGCATGTGTTTTATTTTAAAAGAACAAGAAACATTCATGTTCTTCCACTTATCTTGACCTAATTTTACAAATGAAAAAGCTGTGCAGCCATCTAATTGTGATTTGATATTCATTTTTTAAAACACTTTTTGGCAACTGATTTGGCAACTCCTCCACTAATGCCCTTCCCTCTAGCTTATTTTTCTTGCTAAAAGAGAGCATTGTGTTATGAGATAGTTAATTCATAGAAAAGTACCTTGAAATTACAGCTTAGTTGCTTTAACAAAGAAAATTCAAAATCAGTGTACCATTCATAATGCTTATGCTAAAACTTCCTAGAATATAGACTTGTTTGCACTCTAATGAGTGCAATCCTAGATTTCTTTTTCCTCAGGTAGAGAAAGGAAAAAAAAAAATGAGTAAAATGGAAGGAAGAGACCAAGACAAGTATTTCCTGTATTTTCTGTGGAGTGGAAATAAAGTGAAATTTAAGCATATTTCTGACTGTAGTCTTATAAGAATTCTAAAAAATAATCAGAGCACTTATTTCTTCCTGAAATGTAAAATTTATTTACAAATGGATGTAATAATAAAAAGAATAAAATAAGATAAAATATATATTGAAACTAATCTTCTAATATTTTATTCAGTAATTTTCAACATTTCCTGAGAACTCTTGGGTGACATCTTCAGAAAAACAGTGACTATGCCAGATTTTGCAATAGGCAAAATATATTTTAAATCTCCCTTTTATTTCTCTTTAGTCACTGGTTAATACTCCTATGTTTTCTATCTAGGTATAATTTTTTTTTCTAGGTATAATTTTTAATTTACAGTATTTTATTTTGTTAATGCTAATATCAATAACCTCAGATATGCAGATGAAACCACCCTTATGGCAGAAAGCGAAGAAGAACTAAAGAGCCTCTTGATGAAAATGAAAGAGAAGAGTGAAAAGGTTGGCTTAAAGCTCAACATTCAGAAAACTAAGATCATGGCATCTGGTCCCATCACTTCATGGGAAATAGATTGGGAAACAGTGGAAACAGTGGCTTTATTTTGGGGGGCTCCAAAATCACTGCAGATGGTGATTGCAGCCATGAATTTCAAATATGCTTACTCCTTGGAAGAAAAGTTATGACCAACATAGACAGCATATTAGAAAGCAGAGACATTACTTTGCCAAAAAACGTCCGTCTAGTCAAGGCTATGGTTTTTCCAGTGGTCATGGATGGATGTGAGAGTTGGGCTATAAAGTAAGCTGAGCACTGAAGAATTGATGCTTTTAAACTGTGGTGTTGGAGAAGACTCTTGCAAGTTCCTTGGACTGCAAGGAGATCCAACCAGTCCATCCTAAAGGAGATCAGTCCTGAATGTTCATTGGAAAGACTGATGTTGAAGCTGAAACTCCAATACTTTGGCCACCTGATGCGAAGAGCTGACTCATTTGAAAAGACCCTGCTGCTGGGAAAGATTGAAGGCAGGAGGAGAAGGGGATGATAGAGGACAAGATGGTTGGATGGCATCATCGACTCAATGGACATGAGTTTTGGTAAACTCCAGGAGTTGGTGATGGATAGGGAGGCCTGGTGTGCTGCAGTTCATGAGGTCGCAAAGAGTCAGACAGGAACTGAACTGAATGCTAATATATCTTTAGAGTAGCTTCACTTTAGGTTTTAATAAATAAATTTTATTTTAGCATAATTTTAGATTTACAGAATGATTGTCAAGATAATCCAGTCTCTATGTATTCCAACTGATGTCTTCCTATTATTGACATTCTATATTAATATGCCACATTTGCCACAATTAGTGAACCAATATTGGTATAGTATTATTAGCTAGAGTTCATACTTTGCTCAGATTTATTGTTTTTTCTCTAAAAGAGATCTGTCTCTTTTACCCATTTATTTATGTATTCAATCATTTATTTATCAATATGCACTTCACTCATAGATATTTTTAATATATTTTGTGTGATAACCCAACACTACTTTTTATTTTTATTAAATTTTTTCACCTTTGGCCATTGGGAGCTCTTTGAGTTGGCTCTGTGTCCCTTTGAAATGTTCATCACTGGGGTATCTTTATTTTGTTTTGAATGTTTAGCACCTTCTTAATTTCTGATACTATATGACGATTCAGGCTATCCTTTGTATCCTGGACTTATGTTTTAATTTCTTAGCAGTGGTTAGCTTGAGTATAAGAATTAGTTCAGTTGTGTGTTTTGTGTTAGTTACTCAGTCGTGTCTGACTCTTTGTGACCCCATGAACTATAGCCCACCAGGCTCCTTTGTCCATGGAGTTTTCCAGGCAAAGATACTGGAGTGGGTTACCATTTCCTTCTCCAGAGGATCTTTCCAACCCAGGGATTGAACCCAGGTCTCCTGCATTGCAGGCAGATGCTTTACAATCTGAGCTACTGGGGAGCCCATTAGTTAATCAATTAATATATCTATTTATTTGTATTATATATAGTAAAGAATCTGGAAAAGCATAGCATATACCAATTAAGACATAATGCATAAAAATATACAGATCAAAATATATTAGAAATGAAAAATAACATATATTACTATTACAGGTTAAATTTTGTCTTCCAAAAAAGATATGTTGACATCTTAATCCTGAGTCCCTTTGATCATGACTTATTTGAAACAGGATCTTTGCAGATGTAATCAAGTTAAATAAAGTATGATCAATCTGCATTAGGGTAAGTTATAACTTTGGCTGGTGTCCATTTTGAGGACACTTACAAGAGGAGAGGAAACAGACAAGACACACACAAGAAGAAGATGGCCATGTGAAGACCAGGGCAGAGATTAGAGTTATGCTGTCACAAATCAAGGAAAACTAGGGGTTTCCAGAATCTGGGAGAGACAAGGAAGGATCTGTCCCCTTGAGACTGAAGTGAGCATGACTCTGCCAATATCTTGATTTTAAACCTCCATTCTCCAGAGTTATGAGAGAATAAATTTCTATTGTTTTAAGCCTCTCAGTTTATACTACATTTGTAACATCAGTTCTAGGAAACTAATAAAATTGTTAAACATCAAAGTTAGTGCAAAATTCAAAATACTACATTTAGTCCTTAATGGATCATAAGGGAAAGTGCATGACCATAAAATATCAGAGTAAGTATATTATTAGAGGACATCTATTTGTGTTCAGTGATAGGTTCTCTTCTAGCATGGATTATGGCATAGAACTTCTGGGATGTATACTAGCTATTTCCATTTTATATGCTTACAGAGTGAAATCTAAAACAGTTAAATGGCTGACATGGATCAGTCAGGATCTGAAACTGGTCTATTGACACAATGATCAATAAACTTCTAACTTTCTCTCTCTCTCTCACTTACACGCACATGCACACACACACACTTCTCTGTCTACCTTTGAATTTATTTTACAGTCTTTGTGTCTATGTATTAATTCTTGTTTATTCCATGTCTCTTCCTCGGTGCCTTTTTGAATCTTTCTATTTTATCCATTTTTGTGCCCATCTTGTTCCCTTTCTTTTATTGTCAATTCACTCTTTCTCTGTTCTCTTTTCCTCTGAAATGCTAGCATTCTTCAAAGGGAACATATCTCTAGTTTTTAAAAAATATCTGTGGAATATTTGTATAAACTGGTCATATAAGACCAAAATGATACTCTCAATGAAATTCCTAAAATAAGACTTAATTTGTTGCATTCTTTGCCCTGCAAAAGGCAATTAGATTAAACATAACTGTCTATACTTTAAAGGTTTTTTTTTTTTTTTAACATCTGGTTTTACTTGTATATTTGCTTTTACAAAACCCTTGGAAAAAGGAAGTCAAACTGAAAATTTCAGGCTACTCAGAAAATCACCAAGTATAAAATATCAAAGCCTATGATAGCCTAAGGATGTTCTTAGATACAAAGTTGGAGCATTAAATATTTATTTTTTTTTAAAAAAATCATACAATCATGTTAGCTCTGTTATCAGCTGACTTACTTATCAGCAGTGGAGAAACAATAGCTAAACAGTGAAACAGATCAGAAAACATATTTCACACATTTGAAACTTCTTATTTTGTTGATGATTTATTATAAAAGGAATATTGGAAGGTGCTGTGTAGCTGTCCCACACAAAGATGCTGCATTAATCTAGAGCTTACAATGGGCAAGCTGTGACCATCTTTGTCTCAAGGATGAGTCATGGGAGGGATAGCTTGGTGGACAAACTGTGAGGCTACCATATAGAAGTGATTCTCCAAGGAGGGAGCCAAGGAAATAACAAACCTCAAACTCACTCATCCCTCCCTCTGACCTCCTTCCTGGAATGCAAATTGGCCCAACCCAACCTAAGCTGAAAACATGGAAGCCATTGATGCAGCCATTACAAGTGAGCCACTAGGAAAAAAGAGGTGCAAACAGATGGGCAGTAAATTTGAAAGGTAAAACTGATAAATTGTTATACTTAGTGAATAGCTTCTCTGATTGAATTCTGACTAAATTAAGCCTAGATGTTGTACTGGCAGAATTTATAGGGTTAAACTAGTGGGACTCTCATTGCTTAGTATATTGCCCTTCATTCCACGTCACTATAAACTCCTTTCACTCCCAGCAAGCTTGAGTCCTAGAGTCCAGTCTCTCAGTTTCAGCCTCTTCATAAATTGTATATATTCAGTATCTTACAGGAGCAATAGATGGAAATTGCTGTGCAGTGGGAAAAGATACAGAATTCTCCAGTCATACTTTTTCAGCCTGCCCTTAGCAGGAAAGAACTTCCTTTTAAGGAAAGAACTAATTCCTGTCCTTCCTAGGGTTCATTTGCTTCTACTGAAATCTCAGTTTGGATAGGTCTGCACAAGCTTGTGTGTTTTTATCTGCTAATCACTTCCAAAATTCAATTTATGTTTCTTTCTTTATTTTAATTTTTCTTCTACATTAAACTCCCTTTACCAAAGTTTTAATGCAACTTCAAGAGAGGGGGATGTAAAATTGGATGTCTATATTGCTATCTTTAATCTAAAAGCATGCTTTAAAAATGCCTCCAGCACTTGATATGTGCTAGCCACAGAAAAGAAAAAAACAAACAAACAAACATAAATCTCTACTGTAACTTACATAAAGTTGCTATTCACTTTTTTTTTGAAGTGAAATTATTAATGTATTCATCAAAAATGATGTTCTCTGTGAGGAAGGGATTGAAGTATAAGTGATGCAGAACAGTGACATAGGGAATAATTGTGTTACTAAAAATATTTTTAATGATCCATCAGGGGCAAACATATAACAACATCCTAGAGAGGCATTCAACAGTGAAAGAGATCCATTATATCCATATCCTAGATGGAGGAGGCTCAGCATGCCATGCAGGGGGCTGCTGAGAGAGTCAGACTTGGTAGAGTGAACGGAGAGACTCTACCAAGCAGGTAGGGAAGAAATAGAAAGAAAACCCATGGGCAAGTGTGTTTCCTGGGGGTGGCATATTAAGCGAAAGTCATGAGGAGATACCTTTGGCATGTTTGAGCACCATGAGGTCAGTCAGGGGAGGGAAAGGGAACTTGTGACTGGGTCCAGCTTTATCACACTGGTGGGATACTCACAGCCTATTTGTAAGGATGTTGATGTTCAAGAAAACATGAAATTTAAGCTAAAATGGAATGGATAACATTTGTTACCTAGGCTGTGGAGATGTTAAAAGTGAGATATTTTGATTTAGACACCAAAGGCAACTTTGATAAAAGTGACAACAGAGAACCCAGTTGGTAACCAAGCATTGCACTTGGTCAACCATAGATAATAGGACAGACATTTCTGATTTTAAGAGAATTTATTGGAAGATTTTAGTCATGTTATGAAAGATCATTATGTCTTCACTTATTCCTTATAGTTTGTTCTGTACCTGTCCAGATTCAAAATGTTCATACAACAGGAGGTACCCCAAATAGTACAAACCCCTCTTTTCTCGACTAGCAAGTAGTTGAGAGCCATCTGTTATCCCTTCCCACTTAGGCTAGAGACACATAGGCCTGTTGTATAAGGAACAATATTTCTTGCAGACTTTGAATCTGATCTGAGAGAGTTGTGGAAAGCTGCTGGTTGACATTTATGATTTTATTTTGTTTGACAAAGGCTGCTGTACTGGTGCCAAAGCTGGTGGCTGGCTCCTGTGGCTATGACAAGTTCTATTAAGATAGGAATAAATATCATGTTTTACCTCTAGTCCTTGAGTTGTTGGAAGTAGGGCAGTACCCAGAGAATAAATAACTATGGGAATCCCCAGTGAATTATGGTTTCATTAGGGAAAACACATTGGAGAGTCAGCAAGGAAAAATATATGAGGTGCTATGTCTTTGATTTTGGGCCATTATAAAACCCAAAGGTCCCATTACTTAGAGTATAATGTACTTGTTAGAATGTGGTGTTGTGCATAACCAGGGGAAAAGAGTGTCATGGTGGTAAGGGATGGAGATAAAAGGTGAGGGTTTGTGGTAGAAAGTTGGAAGGGTTAGGAGGAAAAGACATCCTAGAGTGGGTGGTCCTCTCTCCAGAGGGTCAAGAGATTGAGTGATATGAGTCAGGTACCTCCTGGGAAAAACAAAAAGCTTCATGAATTTTAGGAACCTCTACTAAATGCCTTATTAAGTATACAGGTATATGTTTTAGCAGAGAGCATGGAGTATGCTGTGCTTTCTTGGTGGTTCAGAGATATAGGATCCATCTGCCAATATAGGAGACACAGGTTCAATCCCTGGATTGGGAAGATCCCCTGGAGAAGGAAATGGCAACCTACTCTAGTATTCTGGCCTGGGAAATCCCATGGACAGAGGGTTGCAAATGAGTTAGACATGACTTGGTAGCTCAGATAATAAAGAATCTGCCTGCAATAGAGGAGACCTGGGTTCAATCCCTGGGTCAGGAAGACTCCCTGGAGAAGAGAATGGCTACCCACTCCAGTATTGTTGCCTGGATGGACAGAAGAACCTGACAGGCTACAGTCCATGAGGTTGCAAAGAATTGGACAGGATTGAGTGACTGACACTTTCACTTTCTGGTGACTAACAAACAAGAAGTATACTAGAATTGTGGGACAAGCAGACAGTGATTTTAGAAGAAATACATCCTGTGTCCAATTTGTGCCTTAGAGAACCATGGGCATCACTGAGGTGATGGTTTTAGTGTAAGAGGTGAAGTCATCTCTAGCACAGAAAGTCTTGGATTGGGGTGATAAAATCTGAGGTGAGGGCATCTTCAGAGGTGAGATTTGGGGGCCAAGGTGATGTTATCTGGAGTCTCGAACTGTGGAATCCTTTCTGAGTGGGAATCCACCAGAGTTGATAAGGGCCTCTTCTTTGTAAACCAGTGAAAGTACCTAAACTGGCAGCAATAAGCCCAACGTGATGGCAGGTTTGATTTTGATGAAAGTTTAAGTTCGGTTGGGTCCCAAATCAGATGAATATCTGCCTGGTTGGTCTATGAAACAATCTATGGTTAATGAGTTCTAGGAGAGTAAGTACCCGGATCTAGCTTCCAGTCTTCATGGGATAGGGGTAAGATGAAAATTTATAAAATTAGGTTAAGGTCTAGAACAAGATAAAGAATTTCAGGGGTTTATCAATAACTGGAATTTGAAAATCAATTGTTTGATACCATTAAACTGGCTATTTGGGATCTATTAGGAACTTTGAAGTTCTTTGGAATGCCTTTTCCAAGAGCCTATGTGCTGTACTTAAGTTATGTCTGACTCTTTGCAACCCCATGGACCACAGCCCACTAGGCTCTTCTGTCCTTGGAGTTTTTCCAGGCAAGAATGCTGGAGGGGTTACCATGCCCTCCTCCAGGGGATCTTCCAACCCAGGGATTGATCACAATTCTCTCATATTGCATGCAGATTCTTTACCATCTCAGCCACCAGGGAAGCTCAAGAATACTGGAGTGGGTAGCCTATCCCTTCTCCAGTGTATCTTCTGGACCCAGGAATCGAACTGGGGTCTCCTGCATTGCACGCAGATTCTTTACTAGCTGAGCCTCCCAGGAAGCCCTCCAAGAGCCTAACTTGTGTATTTTAGCAAGTGAAATATGTCGTGTGTCCTACCAATAACATCTCTAACTCTAGAGGGAATAAGAGTGTCCTTATACTCTCTGTATATGGGGAGGGAGGAGGGAGGGGGGTTCAGGATGGGGAACACGTGTATACCTGTGGTGGATTCATGTTGATGTATGGCAAAACCAATACAATATTGTAAGGTAATTAACCTCCAATTAAAATAAATAAATTTATATTTAAAAAAAAGCATCACAAAGCAACACCTTGTATTGTGGCCTAAGTAGAGGCAACTGTGATTTTTTAAAAAATTAAAAAAATATATTTATTTTAATTGGAGGCTAATTATTTTACAGTACTGTGGTGGCTTTCGTCATATACTGACATGGATCAGCCTTAGCTGTACATGTTTCGCCCCTGTCCTGATCCCCCTTCCCACATCCCTCCCCATCCCATCCCTCTGGTTTGTCCCAGTGCACCGGCTTTGAGTGCCCCGCTTCATACGTCGAGCTTGGACTGGTCATCTATTTCACATATGGCAATATACATATTTCAATACTATTCTCTCAAATCATCCCACCCACACCTTCTGCCACAGAGTCCAAAAATCTGTTCTTTACATCTGTGTCTCTTTTGCTGTCTTACATATAGGGTCATCATTACCATCTTTCTAAATTCCGTATATATGCATTAATATACTTTATTGGTGTTTTTCTTTCTGACTTCCTTCACTGATATCTATTTGTATTTTGGGTGCATGTTAAACAAGAGATTCCCAGATGGGTTTTTTTCCCCCCTAAATGGGACAATTTTTAGGCAGTAGCCCAACAGTTCATTATATAGGTGAAGAGGGGTCAGTGTTAGCCTGAGCATCTATCACTAAGATGACTGCCTGAAGTTTGGCCTAGTATCTGGTTTCTAGGTCCTGTCCTTTGCTACAAACATTCTGGCAAGGGGGTGGAAAGCAGCAACATCCCACTGAGCTGCATCATTTGAGAGTAGTGCCTTCATATAGCCCATGAACTCCCACTCTTGTTCACTCCGTGAATGTCAAGGGGCTCCCCAGGCTGCCAAGGTGTTGGGCGGGGAGGGATGACCTCCTCCAGCACCCTGACATCTGGCAAGGAACTGATGACAGGGGGAGCCACCCCCTCATGAAGGTGAAATACACCAACGGGTCCAGATCTAACTTCCTCCTGTCTTAGGGAGGCCCCTGTAGCTGTACCAAGCTAGTGGGGTGCTGTTTCCATGACCCAATGTGTAACAAAACGCTGGGCACTGAGGGTGACAGATTCAGGGTCTGTTGCTGCTGCTGCTAAGCCACTTCAGTTGTGTCTGACTCTGTGCGACCCCAGAGATGGCAGCCCACCAGGCTCCCCTGTCCCTGAGATTCTCCAGGCAAGAACGCTGGAGTGGGTTGCCATTTCCTTCTCCAATGCATGAAAGTGAAAAGGGAAAGTGAAGTCACTCAGTCGTGTTCGACTCCTAGCAACCCCATGGACTGCAGCCTACCAGGCTCCTCCGTCCATGGGATTTTCCAGGCAAGAGTACTGGAGTGGGGTGCCATTGCCTTCTCCTCAAGACCAGGAGGTAGGCAGTCATTGTTTGGTGTATAGAATGAGGCCGAGAGGGGCAGGTTTTGTTTCTTTCCCTTTTTTGCATCAGAAGCCCTGGGGCAGTTTATGGTCATCATAAGTGACCAGAGACTCCAGGAGGCAATGCGAAGAGCCTGCCAAAGTCTCTCTAGTGAAGCAGTGCTTTGAGGGCACTGGTAGGGGTGACTGTGGATTTTAATCTGCAAGTAAGACTTGTACATTAGGAACATGTTGCCATCAGGACTCAAAAAAGGACCAAAAGATGCTGGATTTTATGTGTCCTTAATGAGTATATCAAACAAATCTCCTTGAAGGAGAATGTTATGTGTACTGTCATACCTGTCCTCCCGCAGAAAGGAGGATGTAGCTAAGATCTCGTCTGCAGAGATTGTATGTGATGGCAAAGCTGATGAAGCACATCCACAGCGAGGCTGGAAAGGGAACACTCTGTCCCTTTGGAGGTGAAGGCAAACTGAAGTTGAGAGGATGTTGAAATAGGTGTTGAATAGAATGCATCAGTCAGTTTGTAAAAGCAAAATATTTACCCATTGTTGTTGGAATAGAATCAGTAATTTTAATAATACTGAGTATTGAGTATAGGGGCTTTGACAGATGAAATCATAGAGTTAGGGTTGTAGTAATCCATTAGGAGGCACTATTTGTTTACTTTTTTTTTTCAGATTTAGAACAGGTGAAATTGAGCTGTCAAGTGGAGAAGCAGTGGAGATAATCACCCTTTTATTTATTAGGTTTTAGATAATAAATTTTAATCCTTAAAGCCCTGTTTTGACTTACTTTGGGCCCCATTAGATATTTTAACTGGAGGATCACAGAGTCTTATTTTATGAAGCCAGTTGGTAACTGTTAAAGACTTACATTAATCTTAATTATTTATTGTTTCAGAGCATCTCTGCCCAATGTAAGATATTTAGTGTAATGAATATCATGACTGTGGGAAATTTAGCCAACACTACAGTTAAAGTGAGGCATATTCATTTCCCCCCCTGCTTTCTATTTAGTTACATTCTTAAGATAATAGAAGGTAGATGCTTAAATTTAGGAGGATCCCTGGTATAATTATAATCTGAGTTTAGTGTTAAATCCATGATGCTTGTTAATTGATACATTTTTAGGAAATATTAAAGTTATGCTAGAACAAAAGCCAATCAGTGTTCATTTCATCTCTTGTTACATAAGTTCTTCTAGTATATAAATGTTGGATTTCCCATTATAACAAATTATAGAATGTTGTTTATATATATTATACATACATATACAATTTCTTTTATTTTTATATTAAGATATATGTTCATTTAACAGCCTTTTATTTCCTTCCCTTATATTTGGAAATTTGTTTTTTAAATTGATAAGTAATTTAGGGCTAGCATTATGTTTGCTAGACTTAATTTTCTCACAGTTTCCCCACCCCCTTTGGCTAAGCTACCTAAAAACCATGGTTTGTAGTTGTTGCCTCTGATTGATAAGAGGGAAAGGGGGGAAGGTGGATGGGTCCTGGTGCCTGGGACACCCCACCACAATATAATCAGTCCTCATATCACCTCCCCAACCTTGTTTTTTCTCTCCTAAGCAAAATCTTTTAGAAAAGCTTGTTTTTCTAGAAGGAGTTTTCCCCTTCTCTCTTTGAATGCTATCGAAAAAGTTCTTGGTGGTCCCTGAGTAGTCTCTATTGGGACTAGGGAGCTTCCTTTTTTGAGTCTCCCATTCAACCACAGACGGGCTGATGTCTACATCTAGGACAGCAATGGTGGGCTGAGTTTACCTTTAAAATATTTATTTTATGACAATGTAATTTTAAGAGGGCACTCTTGTCCACTTGATGCAAAGAGCCCACTCTTTGGAAAAGACCCTGATGCTGGGAAAGATTGAGGGCAGGAGAATAAGGGGGCAATAGAGGATGGAACAATTGGATGGCATCACGGACTCAGTGGAGATGAGTTTGAGCAAACTCAGGAGATAGTGAAGGACAGGGAAGCCTGGCATGCTGCAGTCTATGGGGTGGCAAGGAGTCAGACGTGACTTGGCAACTGAACAATAACAACTCTTGGCATGTCAGTCAGAAGCAGTACTTGCAAATGGGCATTGACCAGGAGATGTGTAATCTCAAAAGAGCTGAGAAACCTCCTCAGGTGTCTTGGGGGAGTCAAATAAAAATAACCCCAGCCATTTTCCAGCCTTCATGGATGGAATCTGTGATACCCTATGGGGATGTGGGATGAAGACTGACGGCAGGAAGAAATCTAGCTGAGAAGGGGCTGGCAGCTGGCAGCGTCAACCCTCTAGGGTGTGCTGTTGGGCTCTCTGAGAGAAGGGACACTTCTGACACCAAACTGAAAGGGAATAGTACTTTTCCTTCACAAGTCTCAGTCAAAGGCACACTGACCCATGTGACAGGGTCATCCAACCAGTAACTGAGTGCACACTCACACCTCTGTTTTCCTGGCTAATCCTCAGCTTTCTCGGTGGACTTTCAATGCCTCGATTAAGACCTGGCAGGGAGTCTTTCCTCATTAATCTCAGTGAGGAGACTGTAGGGGGTCTAATCTTAGGCACTGTTTATGTAAAATGATAGTCAATGTGTCCAGTGCCTTTGTGTCTTGGAGAGAGATAGAATGACATTACCCCTTTTCCCAAGATCATTGTCTGGAAAACAGGATCTTGGGGTGTTCTACCTGGGGTTGGGGCACGATCTGTAATTGAGGGTGGCGAGTCTTTGTAGCTTTTTCAAGGGGAAGCAGAAAGCAACATAAATCAGTGTAGAACAATCTTAGGGGTTGAGGGGCCCAATTGGGACATTCAGTTTAAAAGCATGAGCTCACCTCAGTGGGATTTTTTCATCCATTATTTAGATTGTTATGCTGATGCTGGGAGAGATTGCGGGCAGGAGGAGAAGGGGACGACAGAGGTTGAGATGGCTGGATGGCATCACAGACTCGATGGACATGAGTTTGAGTGAGCTCTGGGAGTTGGTGATGGACAGGGAGGCCTGGTGCGCTGCGATTCATTGGGTGGTAAAGAATCAGACATGACTGAACAACTGAACTGAACTGAACTGATGCTGTTGCTGTGATGTAAGGAATAATTAAATGACTTTAAAATAGGATCTTCCAGTGCACTTATATGCAGAGTATATATATTTAGATTATATGCAGAGTACATCAAGCAAAATGCCAGGCTAGATGAATTACACGCTGGAAGCAGGATTACAGGGAGAAATATCAATAACCTCATATATGCAGATAACACCACCCTTATAGCACAAAGTGAAGAACTACAGAGCCTCTTGATGAAAGTGAAAGAAGAGAGTGAAAAAGCAGGCTTAAAACTCATCATTCAGAAACTAAGATCGTGGCATCTGGTCCCATCACTTCATGGTAAATAGATGGGGTAACAGTGGAAACAATGAGAGACTTATTTTACTGGACTCCAAAATCACTGCAGATGGTGACTGTAGCCATGAAATTAAAAGATGCTTGCTCCTTGGAAGAAAAACTATGGCCAACCTAGATAGCATACTGAAAAGCAGAGACATTATTTTGGCAAGGGAGGTCAGTCGAGTCAAAGCTACAGTTTTTCCAGTCATCAAGTATTGATGTGAGAGTTGGACTCTAAAGAAAGCTGAGTGGGAAGAATTGATGCTTTTGAATGGTAGTGTTGGAGAAGATACTTGAGAGTCCGTTGGACTGCAAGGAGATCAAACCAGTCTATCCTAAAGGAAATCAGTTCTGAATATTCATTGAAAGGACTGATGTTAAAGCTGAAACTCCAATACTTTGGCCACCTAATGCGAAGAAATGACTCCTTGGAAAAGACCCTGATGCTGGGAAAGATTGAAGGCAGGAGAAGAGGACAACAGAGTTTGCGATGGTTGAATGGCATCAATGACTTGATGGACATGAGTTTAAGCAAGCACCGGGAGTTGGTGATGGACAGGGAAGCCTGGAGTGCTGCACTCCATGGGGTCACAAAGAGTCAGACACAACTGAGCAAGTGAACTGAACTCTGGTGCACAGTCAGGTGAAGACACAAAATAACATGTAGGGAGGAAGATAAAAATGAAAGAAATTCATTATACTCACAAGTCTCAGAAGAAGGAGTCAGCACACCATGCCAAGGGTTATATGGGAGAAGCACCTGGGGAACTCACACCCTGTTTGTGGGAATGTTGAGACATTAGGGGAATATGAAGTTATATAAATTTATAATATAGGTACTTATGCTCTTCAAGGCAGGAGTTCAAATATGGAAGATGATATCTCTGATCTGGTCAGGAGTAGAATTATGATTTTAGCAGAACAGAAAACATAAACATAGAAAAGGAGTTAAACTCTGAAAAAAAAAAAAAAAAAGGAACACATATAGCCCCAGTAAATGTTACAGAAGTCTTTAATAATCAAAAGATTTAAAATTCAGTAGCTCCTAATCTGAATTTGAATTTCAGTTGGAATCTAAGCAGAGCATGTTGATAGCAAGTCTCTTTAAACTGCTTTTGGGGAAGACAAAATATACACATTTCCATTGGAACTTGTGATATATTTACAGTAATAGAGCTTTCTTTTTGTTGTTGTTGTTGTTATTCTCTAGGGATTCACTTGTGACATACATTGAACTAATCTATAGAAGGATCTTATAGTAACTAATAATATAGATATTTATTAAAGAATATTCTATAATTTATATTGTAATAATGTTAACCTAAATTTAAGACAATTTAACAGGTGAAAGCTGTATAACTATACATGAAAGTATACATATAATTTTAGTGTTTTCAGAAAAAAAATAGATTTTAAAGTGTTTTTTCTTTTCTTATAAAAATATTTTTTTTTGCAATTTTAACTTTGAGAAATTTTATTATGCTATGATTTTTTTCATTCTGTTAAGTCTTGAATTGTCCATGTGTATTTTCTTTCAATCTATGAAAATATGTGTCCTTTAGTTTTTTTGTGTTTTTTTTTTAATTATTATTTTTGTTAGAGACTATTGGCTAAATACTGTGCTAAGGTATCATTGGTGCTGTCTTCCAGATCTTTTTTTGTCAGATTTACTAGCTGCTATAAACAATAATGTAGGTCACATGAGAAGTGTTTGATGCCTGTTGATAGTTTTCCCTAAGACTGACATGCCCTATGGAAGTGTTTCAGTATTTGTATCTCCCAGAACGACTGCTCTGTGTTTATGGATTAGACGACTTTCTTCCAAGAGTATTTTGAAATATGTTGTGTTAAAAACCTGAAACTGCAGCCTATTACACAGAGTGAAGTAAGCCAGAAAGAAAAACACCAATACAGTATACTAACGCATATATATGGAATTTAGAAAGATGGTAATGATAACCCTGTATGAGAGATAGCAAAAGAGACACAGGTGTATAGAACAGTCTTTTGGACTCTGTGGGAGAGGACAAGGGTGGGATGATTTGGGAGAATGGCACTGAAGCATGTATAATATCATATATGAAATGAATCACCAGTCCAGGTTCTATGCATGATACTGGATGCTTGGGGCTGGTGCACTGGGAGGACCCAGAGGGATGGTACGGGGAGGGAGGAGGGAGGGGGGTTCAGGATGGGGAACACATGTATACCTGTGGCGGATTCATGTTGATGTATGGCAAAACCAATACAGTATTGTAAAGTAATTAACCTCCAATTAAAATAAATATATATTAAAAAAACCTTATATAAACAATATTACAGCTTGAAATCTAATGTTATCTTGTCAACAGATTAGTGCACATGTGTTTCTTCCTCATAATTAACAATGAGACAAATATTATTCTATATTTTTCTTAAGTTTCTTTGGAAAATTAAGCTGGTTGACTGGGCAAACAATTGTCAAGATCTATAAATGCTACACCATAAAATCCCTCTTTTGCAACCAAATCTGATTCTTCTTAACTGGCAACAGACTATCGCAGTTATCAGAGATTAGACATTTTGAATTTTTGTATCAAGAATCTATTCTTATTATTTACAGTTTTCATGAATCTTAAACTTTTTAATTCCCAATTTTAATACAAAGATAATATGGAAGGATAAATTTATCCTTATTAACTTGTAAGAAATAATACTAATGTTCATATTTTGACTGTAAAAATTGAAAGCTATGCAGGAATATAATTATTTATAGTTGTGGAATTAATATGATGTAATCTTTAACAATTTATTAAATAGAATTGAATTATAAAAAATGTCTGTATAACCTAGGATGGCTTATTTAACTATGTGAAAACATTTGAAACTTACCTATAAAATGTGAAAAATACCTATCAGGAAGAATTTTGTAAAGCTTAAATGAAAAAATATGTGTAAAGCAGTTAGCAAAGTTCCATGTATAGGATAGGCATTCAAGAAATAAAAAGTGTTATTTGGCTTAGGGATTAAAATAATTTTACAAATTTTATGCATAATTCTGATGATTAATTTTAATGTATTTTCCATCATATACACTAGGGAGTATTTCATATTTCCAAATTTAAATATTAGTAAAGTGTTAAAATTTGATTCAGTAATAAATAGACAAATCAGGAAAAATCATTAAATCTTGTTTCTTATGCAAATTAAGACAATAAAATATCATGGAAGAAATACGGGTGAATATGTATATGAGCAGAATGCAATGAATTACTGCAAAATATAAATTATCCAGACTAGTGTTATCTTCACTGCAAGATCTACAGGAAAAGAAGTTTAATCATCCAGAAGCCTAAATCTGTAAAAGCCAATGTTAGACCTTTATACCCAGGAAGTAAAACCCCTGGCTCTGTCTTTAAGTATAGATAAAATGAAGGGGTGGTTATATAAATGGTTACTATGATAAGTATATTCACTAAACATATGCAATTATATGTTGAATTTAAATTCTCTGATTATATAATGGGAATCAAATCAGACACATAATTGACATGTCAGCCATTTCTCTCTTCTGCATATAAAATCAGAGCGGATAATGAGAATTATGTTTTTTTCTTGTCAATATACATATTATAATAGTTACATTTAAAGAACATGATATAATATTTATAATACTTTGATTAAATTTTATAACATATTGCTGATAAATACAACTAGATCATATAGTTGAAAGTTATCAAATGGCAAGCAAGGGGAATCATTGCTAGTGGGTTGTTAAGTAACCAGTAGCATTCTTTAAATTGATCAAGGAGAATTTCCACTTTGATTCCTGTTCCAGAAAATCAAAATTTTAATATTTTCAAAATATGTTATTATACTGAAATGATACATAAACATTTTTGCAAATGATTTTATAGTTCATGATTTCAAAAATACATCTTACTTACACTAAAGGATTTTTCTCTCTGAGTGGATGTTCAGCAATACAGACCTCTCTTTTTCAATAAATGTATGTCATAATATTAAATGTTTCAGCACACAGAGTTAAACTCTCTGGGTCTATGTGGATGGCACCATCTGTTTAGTCAACATTATGCAACTGTAAGTTTAAATTTACTTTTAAAAAATCTCGACTAATGTCTTACAATTGCCTTCATGTTTTCTGTGTGAGTTCAGTGTACCCTAAGGGATTTAATCTAAGTCCTGCATCTCAAATGCAAAGACAGCTGAGGAATCAGTTCAGTTCAGTTTAGTTGCTCAGTCATGTCTGACTCTTTGCTACACCATGGACTGCAGCACGCCAGGCTTCCCTGTCCATCACCAACTTCCTGCAGCTTACTCAAACTCATGTCCATCGAGTTGGTGATGCCAACCAACCATCACATCCTCTGTTATCCCCTTTTCCTCCAACATTCAATCTTTCCCAGCATCGGGGTCTTTTCCAATGAGTCAGTTATTCACATCAGGTGGCCAAGTATTGGAGTTTCAGCTTCAGCATCAGTCCTTTCAATGAATATTCAGAACTGGTTTCCTCTAGGATTGACAGGTTGGATCCCCTTGCAGTCCAAGGGACTCTCAAAAATTTTCTCCAATACCACAGTTCAAAAGCATCAATTCTTTGGCGCTCAGCCTTCTTTATAGTCCAACTCTCACACCCATACATGACTATTGAAAAAACCATAGCTTTGACTAGATGGACCTTTGTTGGCAAAGTAATGTCTCTGCTTTTCAGTAAGCTGTCTAAGTTGGTCATAGCTTTTCTTTCAAGGAGCAAGCGTCTTTTAGTTTCATGGCTGCAGTCACCATCTGCAGTGATTTTGGAGCCCAAGAAAATAATGTCTCTCACTGTTTCCACTGTTTCACCATTTATTTGCCATGAAGTGATGGAATCAGATGCCATGATCTTAGTTTCCTGAATGTTGAGTTTCAAGCCAGCTTTTTTGCTCTCTTCTTTAACATTCATCAAGAGGCTTTTTAGTTCTTCTTTGCTTTCTGCCATAAGAGTGGTGTCATCTACATATCTGAAATTATTGATATTTCTCCCGACAATCTTGATTCCAGCTTGTGCTTTATCCAGCCCAGCTTTTCTCATGATGTACTCTGCATATAAGTTAAATAAGCAGGGTGACAATATACAGCCTCACCCTACTCCTTTCCCGATTTGGAACCAGTCTGTTGTTCCATGTCCAGTTCTGACTGTTGCTTCTTGAACTGCATACAGATTTCTCAGAAGGCAGATCAGGTGGTGTGCTATTCCTGTCTTTTTAAGAATTTTAAACAGTTTGTTGTGATCCACACAGTCAAAAGCTTTGGCGTAGTCAATAAATCAGAAGTAGATGTTTTTCTGGAACTCTCTTGCTTTTTCGATGATCCAATGGGTATTGACAGTTTGATCTCTGGTTCCTCTGGCTTTTCTAAATCCAGCTTGAACATCTGGTTTTCAGTGGTTCACATACTGTTGAAGCCTGGCTTGGATAATTTTGAGCATTACTTTAGTAGCATGTGAGATGAGTGCAATAGTGCAGTTATTTTGTACATTCTTGACATTGCCTTTTTTTGGGATTGGAATGAAAACTGACCTTTTCCACTCCTGTGACCACTCCTCAGTTTTCTAGATTTGCTGCCATATTGAATGCAGCAATTTCACAGCTGCTGCTGCTAAGTCACTTCAGTCGTGTCTGACTCTGTGTGACATCATAGACGGCAGCCACCAGGCTCCCCCATCCCTGGGATTCTCCAGGCAAGAACAATTTCACAGCATCATCTTTTAATTTCAACTGGAATTCCATCACCTCTACTAGCTTTGTTTGTAGTGATGCTTCCTAAGGCCCACTTGACTTCACATTCCAGGATGTCTGGCTCTAGGTGAGTGATTACACCATCGTGGTTATCTAGGTCATGAAGACATTTTCTGCATAGTTCTTCTGTGTATTCTTGCCACCTCTTCTGTTCGGTCCTCACTGTTTCTGTCCTTTATTGTGCCCATCTTTGCATGAAATATTCCCTAGGTATCTCTCATTTTCCTGAAAAGATCTCTAGTCTTTCCCATTCTATTGTTTTCCTCTTTTTCTTTGCATTGATCTCTGAGGAAGGCTTTCTTATCTTTCCTTGCTATTCTTCGGAACTCTGCATTCAAATGGGTATATCTATCCTTTTCTCCTTTGCCTTTAGCTTGTCTTCTTTTTATAGCTATTTGTAAGGCCTGCTCAGGCAGCCATTTTGCCTTTTTGCATTTCTTTTTCTTGGGGATGGTCTTGATCTCTGCCTCCTCTGCATTGTCACGAACCTCCATCCATGGTTCTTCAGGCAGATTCTTTTCTCTGTATCGGATCTAATCCCTTGAAGCTATTTGTCACTTCCATTGTATAATCATAAAGGATTTGATTTAGGCCATACCTAATTGGTCTAGTGGTTTTCCCTATTTTTTTCAATTTAATTCTCAATTTGGCAATAAGGAGTTCATGATCTGAGCCACAGTCAGTCCTGGTCTTGTTTTTGCTGATTATAGAGGTTCTCAATCTTTGGCTGCAAAGAATGTAACCAATCTTATTTTGGTATTGACCATCTGATGATTTCCATGTGTAGAGTCTTCTCTTTTGTTGTTGGAAGAAGGTGTTTGCTATGACCACTGCATTCTCTGAGCAAAACTCTGTTAGCCTTTTCCCTGCTTCATTCTGTACTCCAAGGCCAAACTTGCTTGTTACTCCAGGTATCTCTTGACTTCCTACTTTCGCATTCCAGTCCCCTACAATACAAAGGACATCTTTTTGGTGTGTTAGTTCTAGAAGGTCTTGTATGTCTTTATAGAACTGTTCAGCCTCAGCTTCTTCAGCATTACTAATTGGGGCATAGACTTGGATTACTCTGATATTGAATGGTTTGCATTGGAAATGAACAGAAATCATTCTGTCATTTTTGAGATTGAACATAAGTACTGTATTTCAGTCTCTTTTGTTGACTATGAAGAATATTCCATTTCTTCTAAGGGATTCTTGCCCATGGTAGTAGGCAAGGTAGTGGTCATTTGAGTTAAATTCACCCATTCCAGTCCATTTTAGTTCACTGATTCCTAAAATGTCAGTATTCACTCTTGTCATCTCCTTTTTGACGACTTCCAGTTTACCTTGATTCATGGACCTAACATTCCAGGCTTCTATGCAATACTTTTCTATGCAGCATTGTACTTTACTTCCATCAAGTCTTATCCACAACTGTAAAGTAATTAGCCTCCAATTAAAATAAATTAATTAATTTTTAAAAACAAAAAAAATCACAGTTGCCTCTATATACACTAAGGTCACAATACAAGATGTTGCTTTGTGAGTTTAATTAAGCTCCAGGAGTTGGTGATGGACAGGGAAGCCTTATGTCCTGCAGTCCATGGAGTCACAAAGAGTCGGACATGACTGACAGATGTAACTGAACTGATCACATCCATACAAGACTACTGGACAAGCATAGCTTTTACTATATGGACCTTTGTCAGTAAAGAAACGTCTCTTCTTTTAAATATACTATCTACATTTGTGATAGCTTTTCTTTCAATGAGCAAGAGTCTTTTAATTTCAAGTCTGCTGTCACCATCCACAGCGATTTTCAAACCCAAGAAAGTAAAGTCTGCCACTTTTTCCATTGTTCCCCCATCTATTTGCCATGAAGTGATGGGACTGGATGCCATGATCCAGTTTCTTGGCTGTTGAGTTTTAAGCCAGCTTTTTCATTCTCCTCTTTCATCTTTATCAAGAGGCTCTTTAATTCCACTTCAATTTCTGCCATAAGGGTGGTGTCATCTGCATATCTAAAGTTATTGATATTTTTCCTGGCAACTTTGATTCCATCTTGTGCTTCACCCAGCCTGGCATTTCACATGATATACTCTTCTATAAGTTAAATAAGCAAGATGTCAGTATATAGCCTTGACATACTCCTTTCCCAATTTTGAACATATATTAGTTACTTGAGTATAAAGTGGGGCAACCACTTTGGAAAACTGTTTGGCGGTTTCTTACAAAACATACATACACTTATCATAAGGTACAATATTTCTACCAGAGGTATTTAAGAGAAATGAAAACATGTCCACATAGTCTTATTTACAATATGCACAGAAAGTTTTTTCATAATTGCCAGAAACCAGAATGACTAAATATTTATCAGCACTAAGTATATAAAAAGTTGTGGTAGGTATGAACTAATAGTAAAGAATCCACCTGCCAATACAGGGGATGCAGGAGACAAGGATTTGATGCCCAGGTGGGAAGATCCCCTGGAGGAGGAAACAGCAACCCACTCCAGTGTTCTTGACTGGACAGTCCCATGGACAGAGGAGCCTGGCTGGCTACAGTGCATGGGGTTGCAGAGTCGGACTCAACTGAACATGAGCATTTCATTTTACTGTATTGAATAATTCTAGAGCATATATTGATATTACATTTTATCATGTTCAACATTTACTAGACATATAATCTGAATACCAGAAATTCCAAACTAAGATTTAGAATATAATTTTACTGTTTTTTGTTATTATCACATTTTAGGTGTTATAATTCATTTTATAACAGTATAATTCCTGTCAGAAATTATATTTCTAATTATAATTTTCTGTAGGAAAATATACATGTTGCACTGTTCTTTTCAAGAAAACATTCTAAAGAACATCTTAGATCAAAGGAAGACTAGAAACTATGTTTAAATATTTGCTTAATTAATCTGTTAACTCTGAAGTTTCTGTACAAAAGGATGCAATAGAATTCCTTCAGAAATTTCACAATTTGGTCAACAAGCAAACGCAGGATGTCATATTTTACCTTGCCATGAAATTTCAGGAAATTAATACCTGTGGAATTTAATAATTGAATACCAGGGCAAGTTTCTACATATACTGCAATTACCAAAACAGCAGGAAGCCATTATCCCTTTTGTTGAAAAACTGAGATTCTGAAAGAGTGTATTATTGTTAAATGTAACTATGAAAAACTATACTATTTCCAGATCTGAACTTTACCATCTATCTGACAGTACAATAGCATTTATATTTCTTCATTTAATTTTTGAATTTGTAAAATGGGAATACTTATTTGTACTTTAAAGTCTTTTGAAGATCACGTAAAATTATAAATGTGAATATATTTTGATAATACTTTCATACACAATGAATGTGAAGTCTGCCTATAGAAAAAAAGTTGAATTCATTAAGAAAAATAAAAACTGATTTTGTTAATTTTATAAAGCCAAGAATCACAAACATTTATGATATTAGTAAGATACTCAATTCTAAGTTTTAAAATTAGTTCTTAAATTAGGAACTTAGAACTTAACAACATAGTGCTTAATGTTTTGCAGATGATTAAAATAGGTAAAATGCCTGTTACAGTATATTAGGACTTTTTTAGCCAATGTACTTATATTTCTTCACTATTGAAATTGAAAAAAATGTATGTAAATTTTCAATTAAGTTTATTTAGATTAAAAAAAAATTACAAAATAACAAAGATAAACTTTGTCAGCATGTCAAGATGATGGACCAAAGAAAAGAGTGAATTATTAATTGATGGATTGATTTATAGGTATATATTTAACAAATACTCTATGCCTGTCATAGTATGTGTTTCAGATACTGGGAATAGATCAGTGACCAAACTGACAAAAATACCTGCCCTCTGTAAGCTTATATGCCAATTCAGGAAAAAATGGACAAAATTAAAAATATGTATGGTATGATTCATTGTATTAACCTCACTAATATGAGACCACCAAAGACAGTAGTAATTATAATCTCTGTTGGAGATTTCAAAATAAAATGATATGAAGAAACACTAGTTTCTAATTTAAAAGCCATAGGAATCTATGGAAGCTATGCATGTCTTGATACAAACAATCAAGTGTGAGGGCAAGATGGTATTGGCTGACTCTCAGGATGAACTATAGCTGCTGCGTTACCCAGTTGTTTAGTCGCTAAGTCATGTCTGACTCTTGCGACTCCATGGGCCAAAGCCCACCAGGCTCCTCTATCCATGGGATTTCCTAGGCAAGGATACTGGAATGGGTTGCTATTTCCTTCTCCGAAAGAAACAAGCCAAGCCACTGAAAATGCAGGCCTGTGAAGATATTAATGTATCTTACTTCCAGAGGATTCATTTCTATCACATCACATCCATATCCAGTCAAACTTGTTATATGAGGCAGCAAGTTGATCGTGAGATTACTTAGGAAAAGAATGTAAAATTGAAGGATGACTCATTGTTGTCACTTATACGTTTCCTTTTTTTGCTTCTGCTTACCAAAAGTATAAGTCTGTTTTCTCAGTTTCTGGTATGCACTGTGCTTACTTTCATTAAATCTTTTGCCAGGTCTAAAGATAACTGAAATTTGCCAATGCCCTTTAGAAATTTTAAAGTCAGTGTGTACTATTTCTAGCATCTGGATCCTCTCAAGGATCTATTCCTCCTGTGTTATTTTTTCTGATTTCTTTTCCTTGGCATACTTAGTAATTTTTTCTTTTAATCTCATCTGAAACAAAAGGTCAGTTTTCATTCCAATCCCAAAGAAAGACAATGCCAAAGAATGCTCAAACTACTGCACAATTGCGCTCATCTCCCACGCTAGTAAAACAATGCTTAAAATTCTCCAAGCCAAGCTTCAGCAATACGTGAACCATGAACTTTCAGATGTTCAAGCTGGTTTTTAAAAAGGCAGAGGAACCACAGATCAAATTGCCAACATCCGCTGGACCATGGAAAAATCAAGAGAGTTCCAGAAAAACATCTATTTCTGCTTTATTGACTATGACAAAGCCTTTGACTGTGTGGATCAAGATAAACTGTGGCAAATTCTGAAAGAGATGGGAATACCAGACCACCTGACCTGCCTCTTGAGAAAACTATTTGCAGGTCAGGAAGCAACAGGTAGAACTGGACATGGAACAACAGACTGGTTCCAAATAGGAAAAGGAGTATGTCAAGGCTGTATATTGTCACCCTGCTTATTTAACTTCTATGCAGAACACATCATGAGAAACGCTGGACTGGAAGAAGCACAAGCTGGAATCAAGATTGCCAGGAGAAATATCAATAACCTCAGATATGCAGATAACATCACCCTCATGGCAGAAAGTGAAGAGGAACTAATAAACCTCTTGATGAAAGTGAAAGTGGAGAGTAAAAATGTTGGCTGAAAGCTCAACATTCAGAAAACAAAGATCATGGCATCCGGTCCCATCAGTTCAGTTCAGTCGCTCAGTCGTGTCCGACTCTTTGCGACCCCATGAATGGCAGCACGCCAGGCCTCCCTGTCCATCACCATCCCCCAGAGTTTACTCAGACTCACATACATCGAGTCCGTGATGGGAAATAGATGGCAAAAACCTGGAAACAGTGTCAGACTTTATTTTTTTGGACTCCAAAATCACTGCAGATGGTGACTGCAGCCATGAAATTAAAAGACATTTACTCCTTGGAAGAAAAGTTATGACCAACCTAGATAGCATATTGAAAAGCAGAGACATTACTTTGCAAACAAAGATCCATCTAGTCAAGGCTATGGTTTTTCCAGTGGTCATGTATGGATGTGAGAGTTGGACTGTTAAGAAAGCTGAGCGCTGAAGAATTGATGCTTTTGAACTGTGGTGTTGGAGAAGACTCTTGAGAGTCCCTTAGACTGCAAGGAGATCCAACCAGTCCATTCTGAAGATCAGTCCTGGGATTTCTTTGGAACGACTGATGCTAAAGCTGAAACTCCAGTGCTTTGGTCACCTCATGTGAAGAGTTGACTCATTGGAAAAGACTGTGATGCTGTGAGGGATTGGGGGCAGGAGGAGAAGGGGACTACAGAGGATGAGATGGCTTGATGGCATCACGGACGCAATGGACGTGAGTCTAAGTGAACTCCGGGAGTTGGTGATGGACAGGGAGGCCTGCCATGCTGCAATGATGGGGTTGCAAAGAGTCAGATACCAGTGAGTGACTAAACTGACCTGAACTGAAACAATTGTATAAAAGATCACAGATGCTCTGGATGAAGAAGTTTTTTTCTCACCTTGTCCTCTGTTAGGCAGAGGAATTCCTCAAGTAATGCAGAAACCAAGATGACTTGAGTAAAGTGTCAAACCTTGTAAGCCCCATTCTACCTCTCAGTTCATTTCAATTCTACCTCTGGTTTGAGCTTAATCTTTGGATCAAGACTTGAGGGTTCCTCAGCTGAGAGCCTGTGAATTTTACTGGGGCCACTTCTCTTTTGTTTTTCCATTTTTTCCTCCATATCGCAACAATAGCAAAAGGTCCTCTTAACTTTTTTGTCACTTTCTGCTGGTTTTCTTAGCTTTTCATCCTGAGCAGCTCAGAAATCACAAATGCTTGTGAAGGGAGTCAATACACAGACATGAGTTTAATTGTCTGAACCTCCTGCTTTCTTGGATCTTGAACCTGCAAGTCCTCCAAGCCCAGTTTCAGACTTCTTGCCTGTGACATAATATAATACTATATGTATATTAGTCTCTGATCCTGGTTCCTGCTAATATTGGTGTCTGACCCTGGTTCCTGACACAGAGCTCCTAAAATCCTTGTAATTTCCTGAGTGACCAAGTGATTGATGCAGAATTCCTAACTAAATCTCCTGGACTTCCCTGGATGATGGGAGTCTTTTGTTCTAATGAAGCAACTGTTGGATGGGCCTGCTCACTACTAGAAAGATCAGGTCATGACTAGAAGGAGAAGCTTCCAAATTTCAGCCCTACCCACACTCCATCCTCTGAAGAGGAGAGTAGGGCTGGAAAATGGGTTAGCAATTAATCAAGCCTGATGAAGCCTCCACAGAAGTCCCTAAAGTATGAGAATCAGAGCTTCGAGGTCCGTGAACACATCTAAGTGCTGGGAATGTGTTATACCTCACTGGGACAGAAAATCCTGCTTCTCAACCCTTTCAGACCATGCTCTATATATTTCTTCACCTGTCTGTTCATTTGTGTCCTTTAATATATCCTTTTGAAAACAAAAGTGTTAGTCACTCAATTGTGTCCGATTCTTTGCGACCTCATGGACTGTAGCCCAGCAGGTTCCTCTGCCCATGGGATTGTCCAGGCAAGAATACTGGAGTGCATTGCCACTCCCTTCTCCAGGAGATCTTCCAACCTAGAAATAGAACTCAGGTCTCCTGCATTGAAGGCAGATTCTTTACCATCTCAGCTACCAGAGAAGCCTAGTAAGTAAACTGTTTGTGTACTGTCTGAGCTACCTTTGAAAGCAGTGGTAAATAAACTGTTTTCCTGGGTCCCATGAGCCATCTAGAAATTTATAAAACTTGAGGAGGGATAGTGGGAACCTCCAATTTCTTTCCAGTGGGACAGAAGTTGTTGGTAACCTGGGGATCTGAAAAATTTGCAATTAAGGTTTCAAGTGTAGAAGAACTGGGCAATCAGTCGGTGAACTCTGGTTAGTGTCAAATGGAATCAAATTATAGGACACCCAGATGGTGTCAGAGAATTGCAGAGTGTGAGGAAAAAACCCACACATTTGGTATCAAGTGGAGAAGAGAAGTGTGAGAGTTAAGTGTATTGTTCTGTATATTGCTACATTCTATTTTCTTGTTGTTTTTGTTGTTCAGTTGCTAAGTCATGTCTGACTCTTTTTGTGACCCTATGGACAGCAGCATGTCAGGCTTCCCTGTCCTTCACTACCTTCCAGAGTTTGCTCAAATCCATGTCCACTGAATACCTGATGCTCTCTAACCACCTCATCCTCTTCCACCCACTTCTTTTGCTTCAGACTTTCCTAGCATCAGGGTCTTTTCTAATGAGTCGGTTCTTTGCATCAAGTGGCCAAAGTATTGGACCCTCAACATCAGCATCGTTCCTTCCAATGAATATTCAGGGTTGATTTCCTTTAGGATTGACTGGTTTGATCTCCTTGTAGCCCAAAGGAGTCTCAAGAATCTTATCCAGCACTACAATTTGAAAGCATCAGTTCTTCAGGATTCAGCCTTCTTTATGGTTCAATTGCACATTCATACATGACTATTGGAAGAAACATAGAATTAACTATATGGACTTAAGATAGCAAAGTGATGTCTCTGGCTTTTAATGTGCTGTCTAGGTTTGGCATAGCTTTCCTTCCAAGGAGCAAGCTTTTTGTAATTTTATGGCTCCAGTCACTATCTGCAGCGATTTTGAAACCCAAGAAAATACACTCTGTCAGTGTTTCTACTGTTTCCCCATCTATTTGCATGAAGTGGTGGGACTGGATGCCATGATGCAGTTTTTTGACTTGAGTTTTAAGCCAGCTTTTTCACTCTTTTCTTTCCCCTTCATTGAGGGGTTATTTAGTTCTTTGCTTTCTGACATTAGAATTGTATCATCTGCATATCTGAGGTTATTGATATTTCTCCAGGCAATCTTAATTCCAGATTTTGATTCAATTCATCCTTGCATTTGGCAGGATGTACTCTGCATATAACTTAAATAAGCAAGGTGACAATATAGAGCCTTGTTGTACTTCTTTTCCAATTTGAACTAAAACATTGTTCCATTTAAGTTTCTAACTGTTGCTTCTTGACCTGCATAACAATTTCTCAGGAGACAGGAATGGTCTAATTTTCATTCTACTTTCAGTTCAATTCAATTCAGTCACTCTGTTGTGTCCGACTCTTTACTACCCCATGGACTGCAGCACGCCAGGCCTCCCTGTCCATCAGCAACACTTGGAGTTTACCAAAATTCATGACCATTGAGTCAGTGATGCTATCCAACCATCTTATACTCTGTTCTCTCCTTCTCCCCCTGCCCTCAATTTTTCCCAGCATCAGGGTCTTTTAACATGAGTCAACTCTCCATATCAGGTGGCCAAATTATTGGGAATTTCAGTTTCGACATCAGTCCTTCCAATGAACTCCCAGGACTGATCTCCTTTAGGATGGACTGGCTGGATCTCCTTGCAGTCCAAGGGACTCTCAAGAGTCTTCTCCAACACCATAGTTCAAAAGCATCAGTGCTTTGGAACTCAGCTTTTTTTTATAATCCAACACTCACATCCATCCTTGACTATTGGAAAAACCATAGCCTTGACTAGATGGACCTTTGTTGCCAAAATAACATCTCTGCTTTATAATATGCTGTCTAGGTTGGTCATAACTTACCTTCCAAGGAGTAAGTGTCTTTTACTCTCACAGCTTCAGTCACCATCTGCAGTAATTTTGGAGCCCCCAAAATAGTCATCCACTGTTTCCACAGTTTCCCCATCTATTTATCATGAAGTGATGGGACCAGATGCCATGATCTTAGTTTTTTGAATGTTGAGCTTTAAGCCAACTTTTTCACTCTCTTCTTTCACTTTCATCAACAGGCTCTTTAGTTCTTCACTTTCTGCCATAAGGGTGGTGTCATCTGCATATCTGAGTTTATTGATATTTCTCCTGGCAAACTTGATTCCAGCCTGTGCTTCATCCAGCCCAACTTTTCTCATGATGTAATATACATAGAAGTTAAATAAGCAGGGTGACAATATAACAGCCTTGATGTACTCCATTTCCTATTTGGAACCAGTCTGTTGTTCATGTCCAATTCTAACTGTTGCTTCCTGACCTGCATACAGATTTCTCAAGAGGCAGGTTAGGTGGTCTGGTATTCCCATCTCTTTCAGAATTTTCCACAGTTTCTTGTGATCCACATAGTCAAAGGCTTTGGCATAGTCAATAAAGCAGAAATAGATGTTTTTCCTGAACTCTCTTGCTTTTTCAATGATCCAGTGGATGTTGGCAATTTGATCTCTGGGTCGTCTGCCTTTTCTAAATCCAGCTTGAACATCAGGGAGTTCACGGTTCACATGTTGCTGAAGCCTGACTTGGAGAATCTTAAGGAATACTTTGCTGGCATGTGAGATGAGTTCAATTATGCTGTAGTTTGAGCATTCTTTTGCATTGCCTTTCTTTGGGATTGGAGTGAAAACTGACCTTTTTAAGTCCCGTGGCTACTGCTGAGCTTTCCAAATTTGCTGGCATATTGAGTGCAGCACTTTCACAGCACCATCTTTTAGGATTTGAAATAGCTCAACTGGAATTCCATCACCTCTTCTAGCTTTGTTTGTAGTGATGCTTCCTAAGGCCCTCTTGACTCCACATTCCGGGATGTCTGGCTATAGGTGAGTGATCACACCATTGTGATTATCTTGGTCATGAAGATCTTTTTCATACAGTTCTTCTGTTTATTCTTACCACCTCTTCTTAATATCTTCTGCTTCTGTCAGGTCCCTACCATTTCTGTCCTTTATCGAGCCCATCTTTGCATGAAATGTTCCCTTGATATCTCTAATTTTCTTTAAGAGATCTCTAGCCTTTCCCATTCTATTATTTTCCTCTGTTTCTTTTCACTGGTCACTGAGGAAGGCTTTCTTATCTCTCCTTGCTATTCTTTGGAACTCTGCATTCAAATGGGTATATCTTTCCATTTTCTCCTTTATTTTTCCCTTCTCTTCTTTTCACAACTATTTGTAAGGCCTCCTCAAAGTGCCATTTTGCTTTTTCACATTTATTTCCATGGGCATGGTCTTGATTCCTGTCTCCTGTACAATGTCACAAACCTCTGTCCATAGTTCATCAGGCACTCTATCTATCAGATCTAGTCCCTTAAACCTATTTGTCACTTCCACTGAATAATCATAAGGGATTTGATTTAGGTCATACCTGAATGATCTAGTGGTTTTCCCTACTTTCTTCAATTTAAGTCTGAAGTTGCAATAAGGAGTTCATGATCTGAGCCACAGTCAACTCCTAGTCTTGTTTTTGCTGACTGTATAGAGCTTCCCCATCTTTGGCTGCAAAGGATATAATCAGTTTGATTTTGGTGTTTGCCATCTGGTGATGTCCATGTGTAGAGTCTTCTCTTGTGTTGTTGGAAGAGAGTGTTTGCTATGACCAGTGCATTCTCTTGGCAAAACTCTGTTAGCCTTTGCCCTGCTTCATTCCGTACTCCAAGGCCAAATTTGCCAGATGTTTCTTGACTTCCTACTTTTGCATTCCAGTCCCCTGCAATGAAAAGGACATCTTTTTTGTGTGTTAGTTCTAAAAGGTCTTGTAGGTCTTCACAGAACCATTCAACTTCAGCTTCTTGTGTTACTGGTCGGGGCATAGACTTGGATTACCGTGATATTGAATGGTTTGCCTTGGAAACAAACAGAGGTCATTCTGTCATTTTTGAGATTTCATCCAAGTACTGTATTTCAGACTCTTTTGTTGACCATGATGGCTACTCCATTTCTTCTACTGGATTCCTGTCCACAGTAGTAGATATAATGGTCATCTGAGTTAAATTCACCTATTTCAGTCCATTTTAATTTGCTGATTCCTAGAAGGTCGACATTCACTTTTGCCATCTCCTGTTTTATCACTTACAATTTGCCTTGATTCATGGACCTAACATTCCAGGTTCCTATGCAATATGGCTCTTTACAGTATCGGACCTTGCTTCTACCACCAGTGACATGCACAACTGGGTATTGTTTTTGCTTTGGCTCCATCCCTTCATTCTCTGGAGTTATTTCTCCACTAATCTCCAGTAGCTTATTGGGCACCAACCAACCTGGGGAGTTCATCTTTCAGTGTCCTATGTCTTTGCCTTTTCATACTGTCCATGGGGTTCTCAAGGCAAGAATACTAAAGTGGTTTGCCATTCCCTTCTCCAGTGGACCACATTTTGTCAGAACTCTCCACCATGACCCATCCATCTTGGGTGGTCCTATACCACATATCTTAGTTTCACTGAGTTAGACATGGCTGTGGTCCATGTGATCAGATTGGCTAGTTTTCTGTCAATATGGTTTCAGTCTGTCTGTCCTCTGATGCCCTCTTCAGTGCCTGTCTTACTTGGGTTTCTCTTACCTTGGACATGGGATATCTCTTCATAGCTGCTCCAGCAAAGCACAGCCACTGCCACTTACTTTGGACGTGGGGTATCTCCTTATGGCCTTCGCTCCTGACCTTGGATGTGGGGTATCTCCTCTCAGCTGCTCACCACTCCAGCACCACGCAGCAGCTGCTGGCCGCTCCAGAGCCCATTCTACTTTAGAATTGCCAAATTCCCCAAAGGATTGCTTGCACATACAGTGTTTGGGTTCATCTCCAAGAACTATCCTTTCTTCCAGGATCATGACCCCTCAAATTCTGACTGGCACAGAATTTCTGGGATGCTGTCAAAAATACTTTCCTTGTTTTATATAACTATAATTGTTCTCAATTAATAAATGGTTTTGCTATAAGCTATATTGGAAAAATAAAAAGTACAAGTCTAGAGTGTTTATAAAATAAACACCATAGTTCAGAACTCATGTTGCCAGAAGAAATGATGCTAGCAGAATTTCTCACAAAATGCTTAAAAACTCTAATAATATGCATGATAATAGGAAGATATGTGACAGGAAGGCATAGAAAGAAATGTGTAATTAATTTCTCCTCCCAAAGGCTTTACTTTCATTTTTTAATGTCAGATCATATGAACAAGAATTTTAACACAGGGCAAAGGAAATTTCAGTTTAATTTTCCATACACTATAACCCTGTTAGGCTTTTGAAAAAGTGTCACACCGTCATAAATTAGCATTTTAGCTTTTTTTCCTGTAAGCATAATTAGGAGACTTTAGTGAGCTAGGATAGCTCAGAGTGGTATCTGAAAAAGAGCAAAGAATTAGCAATGGCATCCTCTTTGTTTTACCTGGCATTGCTGGGTAGGAGTCACCCTTTCTTTCCTAATTCAATTGTCTTTACTCTAAATCAGTTTCATGCTTCCTTCTTCAAACAACTTCTCATGATTACATTCAGACTCACACTAATAATAATTGTTCCGCTGGAGCATAAGTGCAGGCTTCTTATTGACAAAGTGAGCATTATTTTCTATCACAGAGAGACCCCTTTGAAACTTTAAACCCATTATAAGTATTCATTGGTTACCTTAAAGACACATCATTTTTAGAAATTTCCCGGCAAATTTTCTAATCACCACCAAAGGACCTTTACATTTTTCAGGCAAACCAGCTCAAATACATGCTAAATAATTAAAACTCTTTTCCTTACAATGTGAAGTATAACACACATATTTTTAACTGGCAGAGCTTTGTCTCAAAGCATCCAGTTCTCTTTTAAAGCTATAAATCAAATGGTGTTTTGAAAAACAGTTCATATTGTTTTGTTTTTGTGGGTTTTGTTTTATAAATTACTTACTGGCCAAAAAAACCCCAAAAGTATTAACTGTGTGCTTGGAATCTAGTTTTTTTTTTTTTTTTTTTTTTTAATAAATACATTCTTGCTATGGGAATACTCAAAGAAATTTGAACTATGTGGGATTTTACAGGTGCAAAACACATCATATTGAATACCATCAATGAAGGGCTAATGGGAAATAATTTGACAAATGTCTGTTTCTCTTTTTGAATCCAGAATCTAAATTCTAGTGAAAATTGTTTAAATTTCAAAATTGTATAATATGCCTTCACCTCATTTATATTCCTACATAGTTATGCAGTTTCATATAGCATAATACAACACTTATACAATCTTAAGTATGTGATGTTTTCCCACATAGATTTCCATTTCTGTGTAAGTATTGATGAAATATAACTTCTTATTCATAAGGTTAGTTTTCCTAATCTAATAACAAGTAACTAGTAGAACAGTGGCATGGCTATAGAGATAAGCAGAATTCTTTCTTAAGCATCATCTTTCTTTAAAAGTAATTACTGTGTGATTACCTGTCTGGAAAGGACTTCCCAGGTGGTGCAAGTGGTAAAGAACTTGCCTGCAATGCAGGAGACATAAGACATACAAGTTCGATTCCTGGGTTGGGAAGATCCCCTGGAGAAGCGCATGGTCACCCACTACAGTGTTCTTGCCTGGAGAATCCTATGGACAGAGGAGCCTGGCAGGCCACAGTCCATGAGGTCGCAAAGAGGCGGACATGACTGATGCAACTTGGCATGCATGCACCTTTCTGTAAAATCAGTGATATGTGGGTCAAAATACCTGAATATACAACATTTCCTCTTTAAAAAGTTGTTTTCATAATATTTTTATGTTTCTTTATTGTAAATATTATATAACAGGATATATTATAAATAGCATAGAGAGCCAGGTTCATGGCGTTAGTGGTAAAGAACATGGCTGCCAGTGCAGGAAATCTAAGAGGCCCAGGTTTGATCCCTGGATTGGGAAGATCCTCTGGAGAAGGAAGTCACAACCCACTCCAGTATCTTTGCCTGGAAAATCCAATGAACAGAGGAGCCTGATGGGCTACAGTCCAAGTGGTCACAAAGAGTCAGACATGACTCACGCAACTTAGCACATAAATAGTATAGAATTTAAAGACATAAGGCAATCACTTGAATAATTTAGGCTTAAAAGAACTCTTTGTTCCCAATTTTTATAATGTTTTTTGGTAAGAGGTTTTGTTTTGTTATGTTTTGGGTTTTTTTTTGGGGGTGGGGGGAGGTGACCTGGATTCATTAATTTATTTTCTTAATTCTCTTAATTTAATTCATTTGCATTCTTCATTGTTGTACTGGCAACCCCAAACTCAGGCATTAGAAGTATTAATTATGCTTCCACACACAGAGGGAAAGAGAATTTACCGGAATACTGTAAACCTGTTTTCCATTTCTGGAATATTTCCATTTTGTGTTTCTCTGAGGACTGTGTTTTCAGTGTCAATAAATCATATTAGGTAACAGTGATAAAGTAAATGCTCTGGTTTCTGTTGAGTCAGCTTTATATGTAGAGGGATTAATAACTTCTTTTGTAATGATTGAGGTTTATTGATATCTTTACTCATTTATCATTTAGAACCGTTTTGCAAGACACTGAAAATTTTGGATAAATCTTAGAATGCTGACTAATTTCTGCTTTCACATGGCATAAGTTGTATGTTTCAGATTAAATGACATCTTTTTTTAATGGAAAAAAAATCTAGTCAGCTGGATTACAGCAGTTGGTTTGACTTTTGTGCTGTTTTGAATTATCTGACATCAGATAAAATAGACTAAATTCACTAGTTTACCTGATGTTATAAGTAGCCAAAAAACCCACTGGTCTAAATAAATTACTTCATAGATCTTCTGTATAAGTTAAAAAATTTGTCTTTGTTGGTTGAATGCCCTGGGATTCTGGGCATTCTCTCAAACCAAGAAATTCAAGTGGTTATGATAATATTGCTACCTCCTCACTACCTTATAATCACACTTAATTAGTTGCAGCAGGTGGTAGTAGCTGGCATGGTTGAATAGCTCTACACACTTCACAACAGTTGGCTATTTGTTCAGCAAATGAAAAGAACTCAGTATGAGAAATGAACAGAATATAGCTATGCAGTAGCTGTTGTTGTACCAGTTATTTTATTCTTTTCCTTTTCCACTAGATAATTTGTCCATTTTAAACAGATGAAATGGTGTATTATTTTTTTCGGGTAAATAAACTATATGGTGTGTGTATATATATTAATACATTCAGTATATATGTACTTAGTAATTATATTTTAAAATGTATGAACTAAAATTAGAGATGTGAAATCCAAAGATTGTTTTTGGCTACTGAAAATTGTTTTTTTTCCAGATGCTTGTTTCAATGAAGAAGTGTATATTCAATATATTTTTACAAAGAAAGAAGGCCTTGGTCATGTAACCATGTTTTCTAGACATAATAGATATAATATGGACTTCTTGAAAGCCCCTATTGAAATATTTTATTTAATATCTCATATTAAAATAGAAACATATATAAATGTATTTATATGCACTAAACTAGTAATAAATATACATGCATTACTATTTACCTTATATACACAGAAAGAGTTAGAACTTTTGCTAAGAGTGTGAAACAATATGGCATTTAAAAACAAAGGACAGAGGCTTGCGAAAAGATGGCGGAGGAATAGGACGGGAAGACCACTTTCTCCCTCACAAATTCCTCAAAAGAACATTTCAACTCCGAGCAAACTCCACAAAACAACTTCGGTAGGCTGGCAGAGGTCATCAGGCATCCAGAAAAGCAGACCATTGTCTTCAAAAACAGATTTTTAATCTTTGCTCTTAGGTTTCTGTTGTCAATTTTGTACACCTAAAAACCCAAACTTCACTACCCAAATTTACCTGAGAGCGAGATTACTGGCTTGACCACTCTCTCCTCCTTTGGACTCTCCTTTTTCTCCACCAGGTGGCCTCTGCCTCTTTTCTCCCCCATCTCTTCTCTATCCAACTCTGTGAATCTCTGTGTGTTCCAGCCAGTGGAGAACACCTAAGGAACTGGTTACAGGCAGGATTTGTCTCTCTCCTTCTCATTCCTCTCTCTTATCCCCCTGGTCACCTCTGTCTACTTCCTCCCTCTCCTCTTCCCCGTATAACTCCGTAAATACCTCTGAGCGGTCCAGACTATAGAACACACATAAGGAAGTGACTACTGGCTAGCTTGCTCTCTCCTCTTTTGATCTCACCACATCTAATTCCAGTTACCTCTAACTACCCCCTCCATCTTCTCTTCTCCTTGTAACTCAGTGAACCTCTCTGAGTGTCCCTCAATGTGGAGAAACTTTTCATCTTTAACCTAGATGTTTTATCATCGGTGCTGTATAGTTGGAGAAGTCTAGAGGCTACTGTAAAAATAAAACTGAAAACCAGAAGCAGGAGGCTTATGTCCAAAGCCTGAAAACATTAGAGAACTCTTGAATTCAGGGAACATTAAGCAATAGGAGCTCATCAAATGCCTTCATACCTACACTGAAACCAAGCTCCACCCAAAGGCCAACAAGTTCCAAAACAAGACATACCACTCAAATTCTCCAGCAACACAGGAACACTCCCCTGAGCTTCAATATACAGGCAGCTCAAAATTATTCCAAAACCCTTGATGTCTCATAACCCATTACTGGTCACTCCACTGCACTCCAGAGAGAAGAAACCCAGCTCCACCCACCAGAACTCCAACACAAGCCTCCCTAACCAGGAAACCTTGACAAGCCACTGATAGAACCCCACCCACAGTGAGGAAGCTCCATAATAAAGAAAACTCCACAAACTACCAGAATACAAAAAGGCCACCCCAAACCCAGCAATATAACCAAGATGAAGAGACAGAGGAATACTCAGCAGGTAAAGGAACAGGAGAGTTGCCCACCAAACCAAACAAAAGAGGAAGAAGTAGGGAATCTACCTGAGAAGGAATTCCGAATATTGATAGTGAAAATGATCCAAAATCTTGAAATCAAAATAGAATCACAGATAAATAGTCTAGAGACAAGGATTGAGAAGATGCAAGAAAGGTTTAACAAGGACCTAGATGAAATAAAAAAGAGTCAAAATATAATGAATAACGCAATAAATGAGATCAGAAACACTCTGGAGGCAACAAATAGTAGAATAACGGAGGCAGAAGATAGGATTAGTGAAATAGAAGATAGAATGGTAGAAATAAATGAATCAGAGAGGAAACAAGAAAAACGAATTAAAAGAAACGAGGACAATCTCAGAGACCTCCAGGACAATATGAAACGCTCCAACATTCGAATTATAGGAGTCCCAGAAGAAGAAGACAGAAAGAAAGACCATGAGAAAATCCTTGAGGAGATAATAGTTGAAAACTTCCCTAAAATGGGGAAGGAAATAATCACCCAAGTCCAAGAAACACAGAGAGTTCCAAATAGGATAAACCCAAGGCGAAACACCCCAAGACACATATTAATCAAATTAACAAAGATCAAACACAAAGAACAAATATTAAAAGCAGCAAGGGAAAAACAACAAATAACACACAAGGGGATTCCCATAAGGATAACAGCTGATCTTTCAATAGAAACTCTTCAGGCCAGGAGGGAATGGCAAGACATACTTAAAGTGATGAAAGACAATAACCTACATCCCAGATTACTGTACCCAGCAAGGATCTCATTCAAATACGAAGGAGAAATCAAAAGCTTTACAGAGAAGCAAAAGCTGAGAGAATTCAGCACCACCAAACCAGCTCTCCAACAAATTCTAAAGGATATTCTCTAGACAGGAAACACGAAAAGGGTGTATAAACCCGAACCCAAAACAATAAAGTAAATGATAACGGGTTCATACTTATCAATAATTACCTTAAACGTAAATGGGTTGAACGCCCCAACCAAAAGGCAAAGACTGGCCGAATGGATACAAAAACAAGACCCCTCTATATGCTGCTTACAAGAGACCCACTTCAAAACAAGGGACACATACAGACTGAAAGTGAAGGGCTGGAAAAAGATATACCACGCAAATAGAGACCAAAAGAAAGCAGGAGTGGCAATACTCATATCCGATAAAATAGACTTTAAAACAAAGGCTGTGAAAAGAGACAAAGAAGGCCACTACATAATGATCAAAGGATCAATCCAAGAAGAAGATATAACAATTATAAATATATATGCACCCAACATAGGAGCACCGCAATATGTAAGACAAATGCTAACAAGTATGAAAGGGGAAATCAACAATAACACAATAATAGTGGGAGACTTTAATACCCCACTCACACCTATGGACAGATCAACTAAACAGAAAATTAACAAAGAAATGCAAACTTTAAATGATACATTAGATCAGTTAGACCTAATTGATATCTATAGGACATTTCACCCCAAAACAATGAATTTCACCTTTTTCTCAAGTGCTCATGGAACCTTCTCCAGGATAGATCACATCCTGGGCCATAAATCTAAACTTGATAAATTCAAAAAAATCGAAATCATTCCAAGCATCTTTTCTGACCATAATGCATTAAGATTAGATCTCAATTACAGGAGAAAAACTACTAAAAATTCCAACATATGGAGGTTGAACAACACACTTCTGAATAACCAACAAATCATAGAAGAAATCAAAAAAGAAATCAAAATATGCATAGAAACTAATGAAAATGAAAACACAACAACCCAAAACCTGTGGGACACTATAAAAGCAGTGCTAAGAGGAAAGTTCATAGCAATACAGGCATACCTCAAGAAACAAGAAAAAAGTCAAATAAATAACCTAACTCTACAACTAAAGCAACTAGAAAAGGAAGAATTGGAGAACCCCAGAGTTAGTAGAAGGAAAGAAATCTTAAAAATTAGGGCAGAAATAAATGCAAAAGAAACAAAAGAGACCATAGCAAAAATCAACAAAGCCAAAAGCTGGTTCTTTGAAAGGATAAATAAAATTGACAAACCATTAGCCAGACTCATCAAGAAGCAAAGAGAGAAAAATCAAATCAATAAAATTAGAAATGAAAATGGAGAGATCACAACAGACAACACAGAAATACAAAGGATCATAAGAGACTACTATCAGCAGTTGTATACCAATAAAATGGACAACATGGAAGAAATGGACAAATTCTTAGAAAAGTACAATTTTCCAAAACTGAACCAGGAAGAAATAGAAAATCTTAACAGACCCATCACAAGCACGGAAATTGAAACTGTAATCAGAAATCTTCCAGGAAACAAAAGCCCAGGTCCAGACGGCTTCACAGCTGAATTCTACCAAAAATTTCGAGAAGAGCTAACACCTATCCTACTCAAACTCTTCCAGAAAATTGCAGAGGAAGGTAAACTTCCAAACTCATTCTATGAGGCCACCATCACTCTAATACCAAAACCTGACAAAGATGTCACAAAAAAAGAAAACTACAGGCCAATATCACTGATGAACATAGATGCAAAAATCCTCAACAAAATTCTAGCAATCAGAATCCAACAACACATTAAAAAGATCATACACCATGACCAAGTGGGCTTTATCCCAGGGATGCAAGGATTCTTCAATATCCGCAAATCAATCAATGTAATTCACCACATTAACAAACTGAAAAATAAAAACCATATGATTATCTCAATAGATGCAGAGAAGGCCTTTGACAAAATTCAACATCCATTTATGATTAAAACTCTCCAGAAAGCAGGAATAGAAGGAACATACCTCAACATAATAAAAGCTATATATGACAAACCCACAGCAAACATTATCCTCAATGGTGAAAAATTGAAAGCATTTCCCCTAAAGTCAGGAACAAGACAAGGGTGTCCACTTTCACCGCTACTATTCAACATAGTTCTGGAAGTTTTGGCCACAGCAATCAGAGCAGAAAAAGAAATAAAAGGAATCCAAATTGGAAAAGAAGAAGTAAAACTCTCACTGTTTGCAGATGACATGATCCTCTACATAGAAAACCCTAAAGACTCCACCAGAAAATTACTAGAGCTCATCAATGAATATAGTAAAGTTGCAGGATATAAAATCAACACACAGAAATCCCTTGCATTCCTATACACCAATAATGAGAAAGTAGAAAAAGCAATTAAGGAAACAATTCCATTCACCATTGCAACGAAAAGAATAAAATACTTAGGAATATATCTACCCAAAGAAACTAAAGACCTATATACAGAAAACTATAAAACACTGATGAAAGAAATCAAAGAGGACACTAATAGATGGAGAAATATACCATGTTCATGGATCGGAAGAATCAATATAGTGAAAATGAGTATACTACCCAAAGCAATTTACAAATTCAATGCAATCCCTATCAAGCTACCAGCCATATTTTTCACAGAACTAGAACAAATAATTTCAAGATTTGTATGGAAATACAAAAAACCTCGAATTGCCAAAGCAATCTTGAGAAAGAAGAATGGAACTGGAGGAATCAACTTGCCTGACTTCAGGCTCTACTACAAAGCCACAGTCATCAAAACAGTATGGTACTGGCACAAAGACAGACATATAGATCAATGGAACAAAATAGAAAGCCCAGAGATAAATCCACACACATATGGACACCTTATCTTTGACAAAGGAGGCAAGAATATACAATGGAGTAAAGACAATCTCTTTAACAAGTGGTGCTGGGAAAACTGGTCAACCACTTGTAAAAGAATGAAACTAGATCACTTTCTAACACCACACACAAAAATAAACTCAAAATGGATTAAAGATCTAAATGTAAGACCAGAAACTATAAAACTCCTAGAGGAGAACATAGGCAAAACACTCTCAGACATAAATCACAGCAGGATCCTCTATGATCCACCCCCCAGAATTCTGGAAATAAAAGCAAAAATAAACAAATGGGATCTAATTAAAATTAAAAGCTTCTGCACAACAAAGGAAAATATCAGCAAGGTGAAAAGACAGCCTTCTGAATGGGAGAAAATAATAGCAAATGAAGCAACTGACAAACAACTAATCTCAAAAATATACAAGCAACTTATGCAGCTCAATTCCAGAAAAATAAATGACCCAATCAAAAAATGGGCCAAAGAACTAAATAGACACATCTCCAAAGAAGACATACAGATGGCTAACAAACACATGAAAAGATGCTCAACATCACTCATTATCAGAGAAATGCAAATCAAAACCACAATGAGGTACCACTTCACACCAGTCAGAATGGCTGCGATCCAAAAATCTGCAAGCAATAAATGCTGGAGAGGGTGTGGAGAAAAGGGAACCCTCCTACACTGTTGGTGGGAATGCAAACTAGTACAGCCACTATGGAGAACAGTGTGGAGATTCCTTAAAAAATTGCAAATAGAACTCCCTTATGACCCAGCAATCCCACTGCTGGGCATACACACCGAGGAAACCAGAATTGAAAGAGACACATGTACCCCAATGTTCATCGCAGCACTGTTTACAATAGCCAGGACATGGAAACAACCTAGATGTCCATCAGCAGATGAATGGATAAGAAAGCTGTGGTACATATACACAATGGAGTATTACTCAGCCGTTAAAAAGAATTCATTTGAATCAGTTCTGATGAGATGGACGAAACTGGAGCCGATTATACAGAGTGAAGTAAGCCAGAAAGAAAAACACCAATACAGTATACTAACACATATATATGGAATTTAGAAAGATGGCAATGACGACCCTGTATGCAAGACAGGAAAAAGACGCAGCTGTCTATAACGGACTTTTGGACTCAGAGGGAGAGGGAGAGGGTGGGATGATATGGGAGAATGGCATTCTATCATGTATACTGTCATGTAAGAATTGAATCGCTAGTCTATGTCTGACGCAGGATACAGCATGCTTGGGGCTGGTGCATGGGGATGACCCAGAGAGATGTTATGGGGAGGGAGGTGGGAGGGGGGTTCATGTTTGGGAACACATGTAAGAATTAAAGATTTTAAAATTAAAAAAAAAAAAAAAAAAAAAAAAAGGACAGTTTGTCTATCAGTGTTATCTTATCTCAAAATGACATTTGCTTTTTTCTTTTAGGATTAATTAAAATAATACTTATATTTTTATATCTAGAAATGCTTAATTACTAAGATAATTCATTACTATGATTGGTATTCTGTTTCAAATGGTTTTCAAGAAGTCTTAGTAAGTCTTGTTCCTTTGTATTTCTTTTTATATATTCTGTAATATAATTTTACAAAATAAAGATATTGTCTGATTTACAGAAATACACTTTTTAAAATTCCTATGCAATTTTGGAATAGCAACATGACAAAATCACCTACCGTGACTGGTGGTCTGAAGAGAATAAAGAGATATATTACATAGGCTAAAAGAAAATAGTATTTGTAGTATTATCAAATAATATTATGAAAAATTTGATTAATCCTTGAATGTGCGTATTAAATTTCCTAACTGCTACTTTCTAGGATTTTTCTAGAAACAAACTTCCTTTATTTCTAGGAACAACCAACTTTTCCCCCTTTAAAAAGTCAGATAAGAAAAATATAATCATTAATCTGTTTTTAACAGAGTTGAAAAAATGTAATTTTTTTCATCTTTGCATTCAAATAGACTGTTATTTAGACAGCACAATGTATTCATACATAATACATGAGAAATATTTACATCATTAAAATATGTGCTGATGTTACTTATAAAATATTTCCCTGCAGTAAATTAAATTTGTATAATTAGAGTAGTTCAGTTGAAAATTTGAATATTTCAATCAAATATTCCTTCAATCTTTTAAATTTTATACTGTAGTATTTTATTCCTGAAAATAGTATAGTTGTGAAAGTTTTGTTCCCCAATCATTCCTCTGTTAAACAGAGATAACACATATCTTGAATTTATCAGTTCTTTAATTTAAAAAATACATTTATCATTGTACCTTATTACCCTCTTACATGATAGCATCAAATTCAACTTCTCTTATATTTCACCTGTCCTATCAGAAAAGTGATAGTCGCTCAGTTGTGTCTGGACTCTTTGTGACCCCGTGGATTGTAGCCTACCAGGCTCTTCCATCCATGGGATTTTCCAGGCAAGAATACTGAAGTGGGTTGCCATTTCCTTCTTCAGGAGACCTTCCTGACCCAGGGATTAAACCCAGGTGTCCCGCATTGTAGGCAGACGCTTTACCATCTGAGTCACTAGGGAAGTCAGAGAGAAACCTAACTATTTCTTGACACAGCTGCCAACAGCATTTTTGGTTAGGATTTGGTGTTGATAATCATGTAATACTTAGAAGGCAAGGGGAAGCTCTAACCATTTCCAAAGAGAAGAACTTTTATTTGCATACGTGGAATTTAATATAAACCATCTATTTGATGTGGCTGCCAGTCAATGAGATTATTAAATCATTTCCTGAGATTTCTGCAGCCTACTAATATTTGAAGTCACTTCGATTTTTCCTGCTTTTTACTTTTCCATCATTCAAGGAATTCAATAAGATTTTGTTGTTGCTTGTTGTTCAGTTGCTCAGTCGTTTTCAACTCTTTGCCACCCCATGGACTCCAGTACACCAGGCTTCCTTGTCCTTCACCATCTCCCCCCAAGCTTGCTCAAACTCACGTCCATTGAGCCAGTGATGCCATCCAACCATCTCATCCTCTGTCATCCCCTTCTCTTCCTGCCTTCAATCTTTCCCAGCATCAGGGTCTTTTCTAATGAGTCAGTTCTTCGCATCAGGTGGCTGAAGTAATGGAGTTTCAGCTTCAGCATCAGTCCTTCCAATGAATATTCAAGATTGATTTCCTTTAGAATTGACTGGTTTGATCTTGCAGTCAAGGGACTCTCAAGGGTCTTCTCCAACACCACAGTTTGTAAGCATCAGTTCTTCAACACTCAGCCTTCTTTATGGTCCAGCTCTCACATCCATACACGACTATTGGAAAAACCATAGCTTTGGCCATACAGACCTTTGTTGGTGAAGTAACATCTCTGCTTTTTAATACACTGTCTAGGTTGGTCATAGCTTTTCTTCCAAGGAGCAAGTGTCCTTTTAATTTCATGGCTGCAGTCAATATGAACAGTGATTTTTGAGCCCAAGTATTCCCTGTAATAATCTCTGCCCTCTATGCACAGTGAAGTTCTGTGTCCCTATCTGAACCTCTATGATAAAAAAAAAAAAATTGTGTATGAATCCAAAACAAAATATAGCTTTTTTCTTTTAATACATTATTTTTGAGCTCCAGAAAATAATAAGTCTAAATCATCCTATATGACTTACATTTTTACTCAACACTAAATTTCTATAATTCATTTATGACACTTTATGGAGATTTGGACTGTTAATATTTAACATCATAAAATATCCAATTGCTTGAGTAAAGTATTGTTTATGGGCTTCCCTGGTGGATCAGAGGCAAAGAATCCTCCTGTAGTGCAGGAGGCACTGGTTCAATCCCTGGGTCAGGAAGATTTCCTGTAGGAGAGCATGGCAACCCACTCCATTATTCTTGCCTGGAGAATCCCATGGACAGATGAGCCTGGTAGGCTACCTACAGTGCATAGGGTTGCAAAGAGTTGGGCACAACTGAGATGATTTAGCACAGCATGCAACACTGTTTATCTCACTGTTTTAGGTTGAAAAACAATTGAATTGCTTCTATTTTGTTTCTCCTTTTTGTTGTTATTGTTTTCAGAGTTTTTGCTAGTTTAAGTAAGATGGTCAGGTGCATTCTTAAAGTCTCTTCATTCATGTCTGTAAGAGTTTCTTTAGGGTACAGCATAGAAATGGGGTTACTAAATAATGGGCTATCTGCATTTTCAATTTTAAGCAGTGATGTTATATATATATACACATATATATTTAGAATTTATTCCAATGCAAGTATATTAAAATTACCCAGTTCTCAAATATTTGCCTGTTTATGGCATTGTTGCCAGTTTAATGGATTTAAATTGGTATCTATTGTAGTCTTAGCTTCCACTTCCTAATTATTAGTGAGTTGAATAGTTTGCCCATTTTTGTTTCTTATTTTTTTATGAGATGTCTATTAACATTTTATGGGATGCCTATTAAAGTTTGACTTTGTCAAATTTTCCAGTAAATTATTTTCCTATTCCATATTATTTTGTTGGAGTTCCCTATATTCTCAGGACATGATGCCATTGAAAATACATTTATTTCAAATATTTTCTCCCATTTTATGATTTGTCTTCATATTCTTTTCAGTGACCTTAGAATATTTTTACAATTAGCTTTTTCATGTCTGATTTCAGAAAACCTTCTCTAACTCCATGGATATAAATAAAGATATTCTCTATTCTTATAAAAGTTTTAGATTTTGATTTTTCATTTGTTAGATGTATTTTAGACCTTCTCAGCTCTCCTTCATGTTTTTGACCTCTCATTATATTTAATCTTTTTATCCTTCTTGATGCATTGCAGATGATATTTGATTCTCTCATTAGTTATTATAGTTTTATTTTAAACCCATTAAAATTTTATTTTCCATGATTATATCATTCATTTCTAAATGAATTGTTTGTGTTCAAGTCATTTATATTACTTTAATGATATGTTACTTCATTATTTATATTTCTTTCATTTAAACATATTAAATGTAGTTATTTCATATTATAAGTAAAATTTTATAAAATGACTCTTATAAGTTATAAGTAAAATAACCCAAATCCTTGATGATGTAACTATTTTCTATATTTACTAAAGAATAACTAAGGCATGAGAATTTGTGCTTGGGAGTTATGCTGTTGCTATTCATGCTGTGTTGTTTCATGTCCTATATCCTTACAAAAACTAAGAAAACTTGGAGCTGGGTGAAACTGAATGTAAACAGCAAGGTTGTTGTTAATCAAAATGATTTTAATGCTGCCAGTGGAGCAAATGGGGTATCTGGCATGGTTAGCTAACTTTATTTTATTTCTTAAATTTTTTAAAATGTATTTTATTGAACATAGTTGATTTACAGTATTGTGTTAATGTCTGCTGTAAAGTAATTTAATTATACATATATAACATCCCTGGTGTGCCTGTGGTTAAGACTTCATGCTTCCATTGCAAGGGCATAAGTTTGACCCCTGATCTGAGAAGTGAGATCCCACCTGTCTTGTGGCCAAAATAAATAAATAAAATTAAAAAATTAATAAATAAATAAAAAGATAAATGCATGTGTGCTTAGTTGCTCAGTTGTGTTCAGCTCTTTGCAACCCCGTGGACTGCAGTTCACCAGGCTTCTCTGTCCATGGGGATTCTCCAGGCATGAAGATTAGAGTGGGTTGCCATGCCCTCCTTCAGAATCTTCCCAATCCAGGGATTGAACCTAGGTGTCCTGGATTGCAGGCAGATCCTTTACTGACTGAGCCAAATATATGTACAAATAATATATATACAATATACCCACACATACATATATATACACAGATATTCTCTCTCTATATATGTATATGCATATCTTTATATATACATACAAACATTATATATATATATATATACATTCATTATTATATATACACACACATTCTTACTTATTTTTTCCTCCATTGTAGTTTATTACAGAATATTAAATATAGTACCCTTGCTATCGACTCTAGAATAGTTTTCATTTCCTTATCTGAAACTCCCAATCCTTCTCTTCCCAACGTCCCTACCTTTGGCAACCTAAAGTCCATTCTCCATGTCTGTTAGTCTGTTTCTCTTGTATAGATGAGTATATTTGTGTCATATTTTAGGTCCCACATATAAGTGATGGCATATGGTATTTGTCTTTCTCTTTCTGGCTTACATTACTTATTATGATAATCTCTAGGTCTATCCAATGTTCTTGAAAATTGTATTATTTTATTCTTTTGTATGGCTAAGTAGGGGTTTCCTTGACAGCTAAATTTGTAATGAATCCATCTGCAATGCAGGAGACCCTGGTTCGATTCCTAGGTAGGGAAGATCTGCTGGAAGAGGGATAGGCTACTCACTCCAGTATTCTTAGGCTTCCCTTGTGGCTCAGCCAGTAAAGAATCTGCCTGAATGTGGGAGACCTGGGTTCAATCCATGGTTTAGGAAGATCCTCTGGAGAAGAGAAAGGCTACCCACTCAATATTCTGGCCTGGAGAATTCCATGGACTATGTAGTTCATGGGATTGCAAAGAGTCAAACATGACTGAGTCACTTTCACATGGCTAAGTAGTATTCCATTTTGTATATGGATGTATATATGTGTATGTATACATATATGTGTGTGTATATACACACCACATCTTCTCGATCCATTCCTCTGTTAATGAACATTTAGCTTGCTTCCATGTCTTGGCCATTGGAAACAGTGCTGTGATGAACAGTGGAGTGCATGGATCCTTCTGAGTTATTTTTCTTCAAATATATGTCCAGGAGTAGGATTCATAGATCTTATGGTAGCTCTATTTAAGTTTTATAAGGTTCTTCCATACTGTTATACATACTGCATCAGCTTACATTCCCACCAACAGTGTAGGAGGGTTCCCTTTTCTCTACACCCTCTCCAGCAATTTTTATTTGTAGACTTTTTAATGACAGCCTTGCTGACTAGTGTAAGATGGTACCTCACTGTAGTTTTGATTTACATTCCTATAACTAGTAGCAATATTGAGCATCTTTTCATGTGCCTATTAACCATCAGTATGTCTTCCTTGGAGAATTGTCTGTTTAGATCTTCTGTCCATTTGTTTATTTTTGTTATTGAGTTGCATTAGCTGTTTGTAAATTTTGAAAATTAATCACTTGCTTGTCACATCATTTACAAACATAATTTTCTTTCACTCCATCAGTTGTCTTTTTTGTTTTTGTGTATGGTTTCCTCTGGGCTTCCCAGTTGGCTCAAGGGTTAAGAATCCAACTGCAATGCAGGAGACACAGGAGATGTGGGTTCAGTCCCTGGGTCAGAAAGAACCTCTGGATAAGAGCATGGCAACCCACTGCAAGATTTTTGCCTGGATACCGTGTGAACAGAGGAGCCTGGTGGGTATACAGTCCATGGGGTCACAGAGAGTTGGACATAAAAACATCTATTTCTGCTTTATTGACTATGCCAAAGCCTTTGACTGTGTGGATCACAATAAACTGTGGAAAATTCTTCAAGAGATGGGAATACCGGATCACCTGACCTGCCTCTTGAGAACCTATATGCAGGTCAAGAGGCAACAGTTAGAACAGGACATGGAACAACAGACTGGTTCCAAATAGGAAAAGGAGTACATCAAGGCATATATTGTCACCCTGCTTTTTAACTTATATGCAGAATACATAATGAGAAACACTGGGCTGGAAGAAGCACAAGCTGGAATCAAGATTGCTGGGAGAAATACCAATAACCTCAGATATGGAGATGACACCCCCTTCATGGCAGAAAGTAAAGAGAAAATAAAAAGCCTCTTGAGGAAAGTGAAAGAGGAGAGTGAAAAAGTTGGCTTAAAGCTCAACATTCAGAAAACGAAGATCATGGCAACTGGTCCCATCACTTCATGGGAAATAGATGGGGAAACAGGGGAAACAGTGTCAGACTTTATTTTGGGGGTCTCCAAAATCACTGCAGATGGTGATTGCAGCCATGAAATTAAAAGACACTTACTCCTTGGAAGGAAAGTTATGACCAACCTAGATAGCATATTGAAAAGCAGAGACATTACTTTGCCAACAAAGTCCATCTAGTTAAGGCTATGGTTTTTCCTGTGGTCATGTATGGATGTGAGAATTGGACTGTGAAGAAAGCTGAGCGCCAAAAAATTGATGCTTTTGACCATATGCACTTGGTTTCCTTTACTGTGCAAAAGCTTGAGTTTGATTAGCTTCAGTTCAGTTCAGTTCAGTTCAGTCACTCAGTTGTGTCCGACTCTTTGCGACCCCATGAATTGCAGCGTGCCAGGCCTCCCTGTCCATCACCAACTCCCGGAGTTCACTCAGCCTCATGTCCATCGAGTTGGTGATGCCATTCAGCCATCTCATCCTCTGTTGTCCCCTTCTCCTCCTGCCCCAAGTCCCTCGCAGCATCAGGGTCTTTTCCAATGAGTCAACTCTTCGCAAGAGGTGGCTGAAGTATTGGAGTTTCAGCTTTAGTATCCGACCTTCCAATGAACACCCAGGACTGATCTCCTTTAGGATGGACTGACTGGATCACCTTGCAGTCCATCAATTCTTCAGCACTCAGCATTTTTCACATTCCAACTCTCATATACATACGTGACCACTGGAAAAACCATAACCTTGACTAGATGGACCTTTGTTGGCAAAGTAATATCTCTGCTTTTGAATATGCTATCTAGGTTGGTCATAACTTTCCATGAAGTGATGGGACCAAATACCATGATCTTAGTTGTCTGAACGTTGAGCTTTAAGCCAACTTTTTCACTCTCCTCTTTCATTTTCATCAAGAAGCTTTTTAGTTCCTCTTCACTTTCTGCCATAAGGGTGGTGTCATCTGCATATCTGAGGTTATGGAGATTTCCCCCAGCAATCTTGATTCCAGCTTGTGCTTCTTCCAGCCCAGTGTTTCTCATGATGTGTTCTGCATAGAAGTTAAATAATCAGGGTGACAATATACAGCCTTGACATACTCATTTTCCTCTTTGGAACCAGTCTGTTGTTCCATGTCCAGGTCTAACTATTGCTTCATGACCTGCCTATAGGTTTCTAAAGAGCTTACACTTGTTTATTTTTGCTATTATTTCTATTGCCTTGGGAGACTTACCTGTGAAACCACTGGTATGATTAATGTCAGAGAATATTTTGTCTGTGTTCTCCTCCAGGAATTTTATGGTGTCGTGTCTTATATTTAAGACTTTAAGACATTTTTAGCTTATTTTTGTATATGGTGTAACAGTGTTTTCTAAATTCATTGATCTACTTATGGCTATCCAAATTTCTCAGCATCTCTTGAGATGATTCAGTTCAGTTCCGTCACTCAGTCTGTTGCTCCACGTCCAGTTCTAACTGTTGCTTCCTGACCTGCATATAGGTTTCTCAAGAGGCAGGTCAGATGGTCTGGTATTCCCATCTCTCTCAGAATTTTCCACAGTTTATTGTGATCCACACAGTCAAAGGCTTTGGCATAGTCAATAAAGCAGAAATAGATGTTTTTCTGGAACTCTCTTGTTTTTCCCATGATCCAGCAGATGTTGGCAATTTGATCTCTGGTTCCTCTGCCTTTTCTAAAACCAGCTTGATTATCTGGAAGTTCACGATTCACGTACTGCTTAAGCCTGGCTTGGAAAATTTTGAGCATTACTTTACTAGCATGTGAGATGAGTGCAATTGTGTGGTAGTTTGAGCATTCTTTAGCATTGCCTTTCTTTGGGATTGGAATGAAAACTGACTTTTTCTAGTCCTGTGTCCACTGGTGAGTTTTCCATATTTGTTGGCATATTGAGTGCAACACTTTCAGAGCATCATCTTTCAGGATTTGAAATAGCTCAACTGGAACTCCATCACCTCCACTAGCTTTGTTATAGTGAAGCTTTCTAAGGCCCACTTGACTTCACATTCCAGGATATCTGGCTCTAGGTGAGTGATCACACCATTGTGATGATCTTGGTTGTGAAGATCTTTATTGTACAGTTCTTCTGTGTATTCTTGCTACCTCTGCTTAATATCTTCTGCTTCTGTTAGATCCATACCATTTCTGTCCTTTATCGAGCCCATCTTTGCATGAAATGTTCCCTTGGTATCTCTAATTTTCTTGAAGAGATCTCTAGTCTTTCCCATTCTGTTGTTTGCCTCTATTTCTTTGCATTGATCGCTGAGGAATGCTTTCTTTTCTCTTCTTGTTATTTTTGGAACTCTGCATTCATATGCTTATATCTTTCCTCTTCTTCTTTGATTTTCATTTTTCTTCTTTTCACAGCTATTTGTAAGGCCTCCTCAGACAGCCATTTTGCTTTTTTGCATTTCTTTTCCATGGGGATGTTCTTGATCCCTGTCTCCTGTACAATATTTTAAATACCGAAACAATCAGATAGCATTACAACCTTTATTAAGCTAATTTTTGCATAAGGAAACTAAAGACTTTACAGATAAATTTGTCTAGGTGAAGTGCCTACAATACAACAAGCTTACATTTAAAATTTCTTTTCATTTATTCAGAATTTATAGGACTTTTGAGTAAACAGTTTTAGGATATCTATTCTTCCTGTGTGTCAGATAAAGACTGATATGTTGGAAATATTCCACATACTTGACCATAGAGCAATATAAAATATTTAACATAAATTGATAAACCAAAATCCATATACTTTTGGTATAAACATTTGAAGAAATTTACAACATAAATAAAATTAAACTGAACTCTAAAAAAATATATCAGATTACACACCAGTACCAGATATTAATACTTAACATATCACTATAGTAAATGGAAGAGTGGCAAAGGAATAGATGATATGGCAAATGATTAGAAATGCTCAGTCGTGTTAGACTCTGTGACCCCGTGGACTGTAGCCTGCTAGGCTCTTCCCTCCATGGGATTATCCAGGCAAGAGTACAGGAGTGGGTTGCCATTTCCTTCTCCAACATTAAAATAGTTGAGCTGTATTAGTATTACATATTATATTTTAAATTACATTATATTAGATATATCAACATGGGTTAAACCACCAAAGAGATTTATATAAAGAATATAATTATTGGTAGAGCTTGGCTTGCAACCTGGGGAAGCACAAATTCTTCAATTAGTGATTTTTGAAGTTTTGGAAAAAATAGTAAAACATGAAAGCTTAAATTGAAACATATGCTGTGCTTAATTGCTCAGCTGTGTCTGACTCTTTATGACCTCAAGGACTATAGTCTGCCAGACTCCTCTATCCATAGAATTCTCTAGGAAAGAATACTGGAATGGGTTGCCATGCCCTTCTCCAGGGTATCTTCCCAACCCAGGGATCAAACCCAGGTCTCCTGCATTGCAGGCAGATCCTTTACCAACTTATATCTAGGGTGAAGTGAAAGATAATATAAAGGGGAAAATTTTAATTATTTATAAAATATATAGGATATGTTTATGTCCACATGGCATAAAATTTTCTTTAAAAATATGAAAGATGCACAGACCGTATGGAAACATTTTTATGAATTTATATTTAATTAGTTATATATGTTTATTCTGTATCATTATGTAGAAAATGAAAATGTATAATTTGAGGAAGGTGTTTACAACATGCATAATTGAGTAAAAGTTACCAAATTAAACACAAAATACTTAAAGATAGATTAAGGCTTAGATTTCTTAGTAAGGGTACAGTACAAATGAAAACCACAATCAAGTAATATCTAAATCTGTCAGTATTGCAATCAATGTATCAAGTGTAGAAGAAATAATGGAATAATCAGAATCTTATATATACTTTAGTGGAATGGTAAATTTGAACATGAAAAAATACATTTGAAGATGCTCCAACTGGATGACCAAGCCAATGAACTCCTAGATCTTCTGAGAACAATGATATTCAAACTGTGAGCCTACTGACTCAAAGAAAGAAGTATATATTTCCAGGTAACTCAGACACACACACACTCACACACACGACTATAAGGAAATTTAATGAAAAGGAAGTAAACCTTACCATTGACAATTTGCCTGCATATTTTGTCCTATTGTGTTTTATTACCTTATGCATTTTGTTCTTTTAAGTGATGTTTATGGCTATTAAATTGATTTAGTAATAGAGAAATTGACCACAACATCAATCTTAGAAAGCATTTCTCAAGAGACATTATTGCATCTGTAAAAACATATCTGTCATGTTTTAATAGCAAAATCCTATGGGCTGAGGGCAGTAAATGTCCAATAATAGATTAATGAATAAAGAAACTGTTTTCATTCATAAAATCAAGTGCTATATATCAATAAAAATTAATGAGCTGCAACTACATATGTCCATATGGATGGATTTCAAGAAAATAAAAATTGAATGTAAGAAGTAAAAGATAGTTTCCAGTTATGAAATTCAAACATACTCATACATGAAAATACATATTTTATCAATAAATAAATATGATAAAAAAACTTAGGGAAACCAGTTAAATGACAAATAGAACATGAAATATGCAGTTTTGTGGGTGACAGGAAAGAGAGAAAGGGTGGGTGTGGTGAAAGTCCTGCAAAGCAAGAATTGCCTTTGCTAAAGGAAAAAATGATATTAAAAGACTGAAAACTTCTGTTGTTAAGCTGAGTGGTAACAACAGTTCAGTTCACTTCAGTCACTCAGTCATGTCAGACTCTTTGCGACCCCATGAATGGCAGCACGCCAGGCCTCCCTGTCCATCACCAACTCCCGCAGTTCACTCAGACTTATGTCCATCGAGTCAGTGATGCCATCCAGACATCTCATCCTCTGTCGTCCCCTTCTCCTCTTGCCCCCAATCCCTCCCAGCATCAGAGTCTTTTCCAATGAGTCAACTCTTCGCATGAGGTGGCCAAAGTACTGGAGTTTCAGCTTTAGCATCAGTCCTTCCAAAGAAATCCCAGGGCTGATCTTCAGAATGGACTGGTTGGATCTCCTTGCAGTCCAAGGGACTCTCAAGAGTCTTTTCCAACACCACAGTTCAAAAGCATCAATTCTTTGGTGCTCAGCTTTCTTAACAGTCCAACTCTCACATCCATACATGACCACAGGAAAAACCATAGTAAGAACATTAGTGCTTAATTCTTATTAAACTAATTAACTAATTATAACTAAATTATAATATTTATTTAATTTTCACTTATAATTAATGTGAGTGTGGAAAATCCCATAAATAAGGTTGGATATATATATAGGCTAAGATACTCCACATCAGTTTGGTTGCTCAGTCGTGTCAGACTCTTTGCGACCCCATGAATGGCAGCACGCCAGGCCTCCCTGTTCATCACCAACTCCTGGAGTTCACTCAGACTCACGTCCATCGAGTCAGTGATGCCATCCAGCCATCTCATCCTCTGTCGTCCTCTTCTCCTCCTGCCCCCAATCCTTCCCAGCATCAGAGTCTTTTCCAATGAGTCAACTCTTCACATGAGGTGGCCAAAGTACTGGAGTTTCAGCTTCAGTCTCATTCCCTCCAAAGAAATCCCAGGGCTGATCTCCTTTAGGATGGACTGGTTGGATCTCCTTGCAGTCCAAGGGACTCTCAAGAGTCTTTTCCAACACCACAGTTCAAAAGCATCAATTCTTTGGCGCTCAGCTTTCTTCACAGCCCAACTCTCACATCCATACATGACTACTGGAAAACCATAGCCTTGACTAGACGGACCTTTCTTGGCAAATTAATGTCTCTGCTTTTCAATATGCTCTCTAGGTTGGTCATGACTTTTCTTCCAAGGAGTAAGTGTCTTTTAATTTCATGGCTGCAATCACCATCTGCAGTGATTTTGGAGCCCCCCAAAATATAATCTGACATTGTTTCCACTGTTTCTCCATCTATTTCCCATGAAGTGATGGGACCAGATGCCATGATCTTCGTTTTCTGAATGTTGAGCTTTTAGCCAACTTTTTCGCTCTCCACTTTCACTTTCATCAAGAGGCTTTTTAGTTCCTCTTCACTTTCTGCCATCGGAAATGTAAATTAAAACAATGAGATAACACTACACATCTATTTTAATAGTTGAAATTCAATATACTTATAACACCAAATGCTGGTAAGGATGCAGAGGAACAGGAATTCTTATTCACTACTGGAAGAAATGTCAAATGATGCAGTTATTTGAACATGCCATTTGGTGTTTTCTTACAAAATTAAACGGGTTCATCCTATGATCTAGCAATTGTACTTTTGGGCTTTTACCAAAGAAATTGAAAATATATGTCCACAAAAAACTTGCGTGTGAATGCTTTTAGCAGTTCTTTTTGTAATAAAACTTGGGAGCATTCAAACCATCAAATGAGTAGGTCAATGCATAAATTGTGGTATATGTAATGGGATATTATTCAGTGCTGAAAATAATAGGCTATTAAGGCTTAAAAAGACAAGCAGGAACCTTAAATACATATTACTAAGTGGAGAAGCCAAACTGAAAAGGCTACATAGTATATGATTTCAATTATATAACATTCTAGACAAGGGAAAATTGTGGAGAAAGTTTATAAAAGGTCTATGTACCAATTTTAACTTATATGCAGAGTACATCATGAGAAACACTGGGCAGGAGGAAGCACAAGCTGGAATCAAGATTGCCGGGGGAAATATCAATAACCTCAGATATGCAGATGACACCACCCTTATGGCAGAAAGTGAAGAGGAGCTAAAGAGCCTCTTGATGAAAGTGAAAGAGGAGAGTGAAAAAGTTGGCTTAAGCTCAACATTCAGAAAACTAAGATCATGGCATCTTGTCTCATCACTTCATGGGAAATAGATGGGGAAACAGTGGAGAAACATTGTCAGATTTTATTTTTTTGGGCTCCAAAATCACTGCAGATGGTGATTGCAGCCATGAAATTAAAAGATGCTTACTCCTTGGAGGGAAAGTTATGATCAACTTAGACAGTATATTAAAAAACAGATATTACTTTGCCAACAAAGGTCCGTCTCATCAAGGCTATAGTTTTTCCAGTGGTCATGTGTGGATGTGAGTTGGACTATAAAGAAAGCTGAGCACTGAAGAATTGATGCTTTTGAACTGTGGTGTTGGAGAAGACTCTTGAGAGTCCCTTGGACTGCAAGGAGATCAAACCAGTCCATCCTAAAGGAGAGCAGTCCTGGATATTCATTCGAAGGACCGATGTTGAAGCGGAAACTCCAATATTTGCCCACCTGATGTGAAGAGCTGACTCATTTGAAAAGACCCTGATGCTGAGAAAGTCTGAGGGCAGGAGGAGAAGGGGACGACAGAGGATAAGATGGTTGGATGGCATCACCAACTTGATGGACATGCATTTGGGTAGACTCTGGGAATTGGTGATGGACAGTGAGGCCTGGCATGCTGCGGTTCATGGTTTTGCAGAGTTGGACACGACTAAGCGACTGAACTGAACTGATGTAAGAAATAAGTAGCAAAATACAGTAACAATTTCTTTAATCTAAAATATAGAAATTATGATATAATGTGATAGGGGAATTTAGCTTACCTACCCAGTATTCTTAAATTGATTAGAAATTATAAATTAATCATGAAATTCTAAAAACCTGCAAATTTTGAAAGATAAAAGATAACGTATTTTAATAGCTAACACAATACTGCTTATGAATGTAGTTAAGTGAGCAGTTTTTGGCACTAAATAGGTTAGTGAAGATTAAGTGTCATCAAACAAAAGCAGAAAGTTTCTTAGGAAGTTAGCCATGGGAAAAATCTGGAAATAGTTTTCTGGTCATGGTAACAGGTAGGAAAAAACTCTTGGTTTGAGAGATTGCCTGGCATACATGAGGAGAACATCAAGGAAGCTGCTATAACTGAAGCAGATTGACCAGGGCAGAGTCGGAGAGAGTAACCAGAGAGGTAATAGGGTCAGCTCAGTCATCTTCTGGAGACTAGCAAAGCACTTTGCTTTTTTTTCTCTGAATGGAATGGAAACAACCTGCAGGGTTTCAAACAGAGTGACAGGTTCTAATAAGTCTTTAAAGATAACTCTGCCTTCTGTGCTGAATGTGAAGTCAGCATGCAGGAAGCATGTGGATAAAAGTAGAAAAAAACCTGTTTTAGGATATATAGCATTAATCCACCTGAAGAAGGTAGCAACTTACAGCAGAGTATGAGTTATTGGACGTGATGAGCTATCCTTGGATTCTAGATACATCTTAGAACTAGTCAGAGTATTATGGTGGTGGCAATTGCACAGACCTTTATCATTATCGACTGGTCACTTAAGGGTAGATAATTTAAAAAGATAATCTTTCATGATGACTAGTGAGTTGCCTTTGTTGTAAAAAATTAAAATATGTAGTTTATTATCATCTGTGTGAGCTAGGTTTGTCACTTTGACAAATTTAATTTTGGAATTTTACAGTCATTTTGAAGTTTAGCTTTCAGTATTTTTGAGGTGTTAACAATATCTGTCTGACTTTTATCTCATTAAAAGTCTTTGTGTTTCTGTTATCACATGCCATGAGATGGTCTTGTTCACCAGGAGTATCGCTAGCACCATAATTAACATAACTACTCCTAACCTGAGATCATTAAGATGCATTTTGCTTCACATTGGAAATCTATGTATTGTTCATCTTAAAAGTCAACATATGTTTTTTTCGCTAATGAACTGAAGTGGTATGGGATTTCTAATTTACTTAAAACGAATACCTATTTTCTTTCAAGTGTCTGACTCTAAGAGAAATCTACTTCAGGGCACATTTCAAGGTACATTAAACACCATCAACTTTATCCACACAATGCTTTTATTATTGGAACATTAAATGATCCCCTCCTCAATCTGAGCACAGCATCTAGTCTCTGTAGAAATGAGCAGTTAACAGAAATCTTTCCTATAAATGGAATAGATGAACTGTATCTAGGTTAAATAATAATTCTTTCATACATAAAATGTTAGTTCAACCTTCAGAGCACCTTTGTGTTCAGGTTAGTAACTTGCTCCCAATACTAGAAAAAAATCTGGATCCTATAAAAATAATTGATAACATGATTTGAAAGAATCACCTTTGAGCATCTTTACCTGTCAACATTCTTATATGATGAAGTATAATATTTGGCCATAATTCTCTTGATGATACCTTGGTGGCATATTTCAATTATATATCACATGAGAGCCACTACTAGGCTGTGCTTTAAAATAAATTTCACATTATAAAACTAACCTAAGTACCAAAATTTAAATATTTCTTTCCTGAGAACTGTATTTGAAATGAGGTATAGCACCTTAATTTTAGAAATCACCACAAAGGTTGTGTGCATGAGAGTACTATATCTGTAAGGAATTTTAGATGTTACATCAAAACTTTTACATAAGGGGTGTGGTAACTAACACCAAATGATATGATGTAGCTTCCCTAAGGTCACGCACACAGTAACATCATTAGAAGTAAATCCACCGATCCTGAACCCATATTCTGTGCTCCTTGAGTCATGCACAGTGTACCTTCTGGATTTCAGTATCATTTCTAAATTTGTCTATGACATTATAAAACAATTTTCTGTTTTGTAGTTCAACATCAAAAATATTCAACATTTATGCAAATAATCTCAATAAAATATTTATAATAAACTAATATTATAAATAAAGTAAAATAAAAGATTAAATATTATATACCATGTGTTAATGAACATATTTTTATTTATTTCTTCATATGTTTACATGCTTTACAATTCATTAGTTCTGTTGCATGCAATTAATTCTTTGACAAGAAGAATTTTTAAATCTAATACAAATGACTTTCAGTCAAAGTAAATATCTGGGGAGATTTGGTTAAATTAAATTCTAATGTAGCGTAACAAATCTAAACCAAAAAAAAAAAAACCTGTTCAATAAAACCTTGTCAGAGACTATATGAAAATGATGTTGAGTTGGACAGTTAAATACGTATTTTGTGCACATCATACTGAGGAAAAGGCTAGAAAATGTTGATGGAGGGGCATATGTGACAAACCCACAGCTAACATCATATTCAACAACTGTAAATTTCTCCTCTCGTATCAGAAATCATATTCAAACAGAGTCGGACACGACTGAAGTGACTTAGCAGCAGCAGCAGCAGTGAAAAACTATAAGTTTCTCCTCTAAGATCAGGAATAGGACAAGAATGCCCACTCTTGCCACTTTTCTCCAACATAGTATTGAAAGTCTTAGCCAGAGGAGTTAGGCCAAAAACAAAACCAAAAACAAACAAAAAATGAAGTTAGTGAAGTTGCAGGATACAAAATCAATATATGGAAATCTGTTCATTTCTATAAACGAATAACAAAATATTTAAAATAGAAATTAAGACTATAATCCCATTCACATTGCATTAAAAACAATAAAATACCTAGGAATACATTTAACAGAGAATGTAAAAGACCTATTCCTTGAAAACCATGACACTGATGAAAGAAACTGAAGAATACACAAATGACTGGAAAGATGTTTCATTTTCGATTGGAGGAATTAATGTCATTAAAATGTTCATACAACACAAAGCAATCTACAGATTGAATGCAATTCCACTCAAAATTCCAATGGCAATTTTTATAGAAATAGAACAGATGATCATAAACCCTTCATAGAATCACAAAATACACTGAATAGCCAAAGCAATGCTGAGAAAAAGAACAAACCCAGAGGCATCGCACTCCTTGATTTCAAACTATACTACAAAGCTAGCATAACAAATTAGTATGGTAATGGCAGAAAAACAGACACACAGATCAATGAAACAGACTAAAGAGCCTAGGAATAAACCCACACCTATATGGTCAGTTAACTTGGACAGTATCTTTAATAAATGGTGTTGGAAAAGCTGGATATCCATATGCGAAGAATAAAACCTACATTGTAAATACTCAAAATTCAACTCAAAATGGGTCAAAGATTTTAATATAAGATCTGTAATCTCTTACAATCTATGAAGTAAAATCACTGCCCAAGTGGAATAGGTGTCCTAGGCTAGTGTTTGTTCTTTATGTCAAAAGTTCAGAAATAGCTGAAGTAAAGCCAGTGAATTAGTGAAGTATTAATGAGTAAAAGTTTATTGTGCACACATCAAAAAGACAGTTGCTGATCCAAAAATAGTCAAACCAAAACATGGAATGAGTTATAGGACTATACTGTTATAAAGCAGTATGTAGTGAGGAGACGATGATTGTTTATTCTTCATAGTGGTTGGTTATAATAGATTTCTTTTAAGTGACAGGGAATTGGTCAATGGTTGGTCCATGTCAACCTTGAGAAACAAAGTTTTGCTTATGGTTTCCAGAGGTGTAAATTAAGAATAACCCAGGTCAAGTTAGTCTTGTAAAATAAATTGTTTTTTTTTTTTTTTGTATGACTAAATTGATTTTGTCTACTCAGGGAATTTTCAACATTGGTTTCTGCTTGCTTTGTATTTTAAAAATTCTCCCCTATTGGTCATTCTTTTATTGATAGCAGTCTGAGAGCGTGACCAACCAGTAGAACCTTATTCTCAGACACCAGCATTGATATAATTGGGCCAAAAAATCACGTATTTGCTCTTTCAGTTAGTTGGGGAATCAAGCCAGAGGGCCATGAAGTCACCATCTTCATCATCTGTGAGGTTATTGTTCATTTCATCCAGTTGTTTGATCCTGATGGATACAGTTTGGCACATGAGTGGCTTCTGACAGGCATAAAAACCTTTGAGAGGATACAAAGCTCTAGGGAGTAATATGATGACTTAATGAGACTAATAGCCAAGGATTTAAAAATTCCCCAGAGCAGAAATTTATAGGAGCCAAGCTTTAACCAATTAAATAGAGCTTTTTAAAAAATATCACACGTTCATAATATATACACTGCTGCTAAGTCACATCAGTCGTGTCCAACTCTGTGTGACCCCATAGATGGCAGCCCACCAGGCTCCCGTCCCTGGGATTCTCCAGGCAAGCATACTGGAGTGGGTTGCCAATTCCTTCTCCAGTGCATGAAAGTGAAAAGTGAAAGTGAAGTTGCTCAGTCCTGTCCAACTCTTCGTGACCCCATGGACTGCAGCCTACCAGGCTCCTCCGTCCATGGGATTTCCCAGGCAAGAGTACTGGAGTGGGGTGCCATTGCCTTCTCCGAATATATACACATAGACATACAAAAACATATAGCACTTACAAACAGAGATCTTATAGTTTTTGTTTTAAAAATTTGACTCATGTCTCAGGTACAAAATTCAAAAGAATAGTTGGATTTATTTTGGGTTTCTAGTATATGGATTAAGTGAAAGTTATCTGCTCAGATGGTCAAAGTTTTATACTAAAGATTTTTTATTTGCATACTAAAAGGATCACAGTTGAGCTATTTTTTCCAGTCATTTTGTCTTTTAGAAGCTTCTGCATATCAAAGAATTCATTATATTTTTTCTGAGGGCTTTGGAATCCTTTCTTTTAAGGGTGCCCAATAAGGTGGACTCATCTAAGTTAAGGTTTCTCCAAAGTAGCCACTACAATTCCAAATTTTGCAAAAGACCACCTGTTTTCCAAAAAGGCACAAGATTCTGGTCCTTAGACCAGGTGGAGCCTATCTTTGCCATTAGATTCCCTAAGATGTCTTAACTACGAGGGTTCTGTTTTTCAACAGCTGTTTCAAAACATAGGGAATCATGTATGTTCCCCATCTCCCACCACTGCCCCATAGCCTTTTGAATAGGATATGATTTTACAAACTTCAAGAACAAAAAAATACAGCATGTACAATAGAATTTTTGAAGCAATAGTTATGAAATAGAGTTATGAAAACGGACACACAAAAGATACAGTTCTTGAACTAGCAGCATTCAAACTGAAATGTGGAGTGAGGTTAAGAGGTATATTATCACAAAGCAGTTTATATAGTGAAGAGATGGTGACTGTAAGTAACTGGTTATTTAAATTTTTCTTAAATGATAGAGAATTAGTTAGTGATTATCTCAATATCAACCTTGGGAAGCATTTAAAGCTTTGCTCATGATTTCCAGAGGCAAAAACAAGGAATGACATAAGTCAAGTAGCCTTGTAAAATAAGCTAAATGAACCTTTATTTATGTTAGCAGAAGAGAGTTTGGAGACAACTTCCTTCAGTGGGCCTAGGTTCTTGTAAGGACACAAAGAAGAATCTGAGGTCTTACCCATTGCAACAGAGTTTATTGAATATTAGGAAAGAGAAAGAGAGACCACCTCAAGAGAGAGGTGGGTCAGACTGAGGAATACAATGGTCCCAGAAGGCTGGGATGTAGAGTTTTTAAGGCAAGGTTTTTGGCATAATTCAGGAGGTCTTTGATTGACAGTCTTGATTGACAGCTAAGGTTATATAACAAGAAGCTCTACTGTGTATGATTTAGTAATTCAGTAATTATAATTCCCATAATTCAGTCTGTTATAATTAGATGTATGTATTCACAGAATGACTTCCCTGGTGGCTCAGTCGGTAAACAACCTGACTGCAATGATGGAGACCCAGGTGGGACCCCCAGGTGGGGAAGATCCCCAGGAGGAGGTCATGGCAACCCACTCCAGTTTTCCTGCCTAGAGAATTCCATGGACAGAGGAGCCTGGCAGGCTACAGCCCATGGGATCACAGAGTCAGACACTAGTGAGCCACTAAGTACACACACACAATGAGTCCCAACAGGCTTCCTAGGCTGTTGTAAAGAACCCACCTGCCAATGCAGGAGAAATGAGAGGCTGTGGGTTCAATCCCTGGGTTGGGCAGATCCTCTGGAGGAGAGAATGACAACCCACTTCAGTCTTTTTGCCTGGAAAATGCCATGGACAAAGGAACCTGGAGGGATACAGTCCATGAAGTTGCAAGAATGGGACATGACTGAAGTGACTTAGCATGCACATGTGCAATTGAGTCCAATAGCCTCCAAGTACATGAGAGTGTAAGGTGTGTGCATGTACCAGAGTGGGGAAAGTCCCTCCAGTTGGTCAGTGGGGTTTTTTCCCTTCCCCTAACTATTTTGAAGTACTGATGGGGATGTGTTTGGGTGGGGTTGGTAATAGCTTGGCAGGATTAGGCAGCTATTGGATATCCAGCTGATGAGGCTGATTCTCTTTGCTTCTGGCTAACATTTATAACACGAAACTGAGTTTCTCTGGGCAAATTTTTGAGGCTGGTCTCCATTTGTTTCTGATTTTAACTTTGATCAGATTATAAGAAGAGCATCAGTTCAATTCAGTCGCTCAGTTGTGTCTGACTCTCTGCAACCCCAAGAACTGCAGAATGCCAGGCCTCCCTGTCCATCATCAATTCCCAGGGTTCACTCAAACTCATGTCCATCGAGTCAGTGATGCCATCCAGCCATCTCATCCTCTGTCGTCCCCTTCTCCTCCTGCCCCCAATCCCTCCCAGCATCAGAGTCTTTTCCAATGAGTCAACTCTTCACAGGAGGTAGCCAAAATATTATAGTTTCAGCTTTAGCATCAGTCCTTCCAAAGACCACCCAGGACTGATCTCCTTCAGAATGGACTAGTTGGATCTCCCTGCAGTTTGAGTATAGTAGATATTGGTATATGTAACTTTGGCTTGAGGATTACCCATTAGTCTTCTAAGACTTTCTCAAAAGAGTGGTAAGGTATGATATTCTCCTTATACAATTTTATCTTCCTTTTTTGGGGTGTAAAACAAGCTTGCTGCCTGAGAGTTATTATTGTTTACTTCTGCATCTGAGGTTAGTCAACAAGATGTGCTGAGAACAGTGAGTTATTCTTAACCCTAGAAATGCTTTTCTCTGTGATTATGCCAACTGTGTTTTCTAATTTATGGTCATTGAATTAAACTCCTATATTCACACAGAGATTGAGGGATAGAGGCCAGTATTCCTTGCTCTAAGTGTCTTTCACTTTGGGGTTGTAAAACTAGCAAGAGAGCTTTTGAAAAGAATAGAGAAAGAATGTACAATTATGTATTATATGAAATTAATACTTCTTAAAAAGTCAAGTCAGAGGCCTAGAGAGGGAAGAATCCTTTAGTCGTACTGAGGGGGACATCAATGCCATTTTAACCACGAGTACAGAAAAATAGCATTTAACAACCTTTTAACATTGTATGCTAAAGATGGGTAAACACCCACCTAACTGAGTATATAAAAACATAAGATTTAATGACACTAATTATGTAGCTTTGCTAACTTACCTCAGTTCCAGGAAAAAAGTTTTCAAAAGTTTGATATACTTTTGAAAATATATGATCTTAAAAACGTAAAAGGTTTTTCCTGGGGTAGTTTTTGAGTTACATGGATTCCCTCTTTCCTGGTTCCTGAAAAATTAGAAGAGATTGGAGGTATGATATCATTGGCACCTTCCTTGATCTATATTCAGGAATCTTAAGTTTAATAGTATCTCTCTACTTCATCTCAATTAAGATTTATTACCCATTAGTTTATATTTTATTAAGATATAAGGTGTATCAGTTCAGTTCAGTTCAGTTGCTCAGTCATGTTCGACTCTTTGCGACCCCATGAATAATAGCACGTGAGGCCTCCTTGTCCAACAACAACTCTCGGAGTTCACTCAGACTCATGTCCATTGAGTTGGTGATGCCATCCAGCCATCTCATCCTCTCTTGTCCCCTTCTCCTCCTGCCCCCAATCCCTTCCAGCATCAGAGTCTTTTCCAATGAGTCAACTCTTCGCATGAAGTGACCAAAGTACTGGAATTTCAACTTTAGCATCAGCCCTTCCAAAGACCACCCAGGACTGATCTCCTTTAGGATGGACTGGTTGAATCTCCTTGCAGTCCAAGGGACTCTCAAGCATCTTCTCCAACACCACAGTTCAAAGGCATCAATTCTTCGGCACTCAGCTTTCTTCACAGTCCAAATCCCACATCCATACATGACTACTGGAAAAACCATAGCCTTGACTAGACGGAACTTTTTTGGCAAAGTGATGTCTCTGCTTTTGAACATGCTATCTAGGGTTGGTCATAACTTTTCTTCCGAGGAGTAAGCCTCTTTTAATTTCATGGCTGCAGTCACCATCTGCAGTGATTTTGGAGCCCCCCAAAATAAAATATGACACTGTTCCCACTGTTTCCCCATCTATTTCGCATGAAGTGATGGGACCAGATTCCATGATCTTCATTTTCTGAATGTTGAGCTTTAAGCCAACTTTTTCACTCTCCTCTTTCACTTTCGTCATGAGGCTTTTTAGTTCCTCTTCACTTTCTGCCATAAGGGTGGTGTCATCTGCATATCTGAGGTAATTGGTATTTCTCTCGGCAGTCTTGATTCCAGCTTGTGCTTCTTCCAGCCCAGTGTTTCTTATGATGTACTCTGCATATAAGTTAAATAAGCAGGGTGACAATATACAGACTTGATGTACTCCTTTTCCTATTTGGAACCAGTCTGTTGTTCCATGTCCTGTTCTAACTGTTGCTTCCTGACCTGCATATAGATTTCTCAAGAGGCAGGTTAGGTGGTCTGGTATTCCCATCTCTTTCAGAATTTGCCACAGTTTATCTTGATCCACACAGTCAAAGGCTTTGGCATAGTCAATAAAGCAGAAATAGATGTTTTTCTGGAACTCTTGCTTTTTCGATGGTCCAGCGGATGTTGGCAATTTGATCTCTGATTCCTCTGCCTTTTCTAAAACCAGCTTGAACATCTGGAAGTTCACAGTTCACATATTGCTGAAGCCTGACTTGGAGAATTTTGAGCATACAAGCAAGGAAAAGGCGTCTGCTGTCTTCAGAATCAGCAGGGTTTGTGTAACAGCCAGCATTCTGGAAACAGAGCTGGTTTAAAGAACCAGTGTTTTCTTGCAAACTGAGAATGCAAATGTGAAGGCAGAAGGCAAGAAACAAGCTAGTGGGGGCTCCCTGGCAGCTGGATTTGCTGAGGACTCAGAGGTTCTGAGATAAATGTGGAAGTGAGAACTGCTGTTGTATGGCTTCTGGTGGGAACAGCAGCCTGGATTTCCCGATAAAATACATACTCAGAGTGCTCAGTGTATGCTTAAGCATTCACTACTTAGTCCTTGCTGTTCACCCTAACAGAAGCTTGAAACACAATCTGACCTCTACTATTAGTATCATAAATATGCTAACACAGCAATTTGTTTATTCTAGATACTTCTTCAATTAAAATTAAACAGTTTATTTTCCTTCTTATTTTGAAATGATTTTAACCTTATAATAATGTAGCAAAGATAGAACCATATTTTTTCTTGAAAAATCTGGGGCTGTTTCTGACATAAATGTCTAATTTCTTATGAATCCAATTGTACAGATTTCCTACAGATGAGCATATTATCCTATATTGCTATATAATCACTGAAATCAGGAGATAAACAGTGATTCATGACTATCATGTGATCTTTAGTGCCCTTTCAAGTTTCAGTTGTTGCCAATGCTCTTTAGACCAACAGGAGGCAATTCAAATTAAACATTCTATTTAGTTATCATGTTTCCTTCAGTTCAGTTCAGTCAGGCAGTCATGTCCGACTCTTTGTGACCCCATAAATTGCAGCACACCAGGCTTCTCTGTACATCACCAACTCCCGGAGTTTACTGAGACTCACGTCCATTGAATCAGTGATGCCATCCAGCCATCTCATCCTCTGTCATCCCCTTCTCCTCCTGCCCCCAATTCCTCCCAGCATCAGAGTTTTTTCCAATGAGTCAACTCTTCACATGAGGTGGCCAAAGTACTGGAGTTTCAGCTTTAGCATTATTCCTTCCAAAGAAATCCCAGGGCTGATCTCCTTCAGAATGGACTGGTTGGATCTCTTTGCAGTCCAAGGGATCTCAAGAGTCTTCTCCAAAACCACAGTTCAAAAGCATCAATTCTACGGCGCTCAGCCTTCTTCACAGTCCAACTCTCACATCCATACATGACTACTGGAAAAGCCATAGCCTTGACTAGATGGGCCTTTGTTGGCAAAGTAAGGTCTCTGCTTTTGAACATGCTATCTAGGTTGGTCATAACTTTCCTTCCAAGGAGTAAGCGTCTTTTAATTTCTTGGCTGCAGTCACCATCTGCAGTGATTTTGGAGCCCGAAAAAATGAAGTCTGACACTGTTCCCACTGTTTCCCCATCTATTTGCCATGAAGTGATGGGACCAGACGCCATGATCTTAGTTTTCTGAATGTTGAGTTTTAAGCCAACTTTTTCACTCTCCTCTTTCACTTGCATCAAGAGGCTCTTTAGTTTCTCTTCACTTTCTGCCATAAGGGTGGTGTCATCTGCATATCTGAGGTTATTGATATTTCTCCCAGCAATCTTGATTCCAGCTTGTGTTTCTCCCAGTCCAGCGTTTCTCATCATGTACTCTGCATAGAAGGTAAATAAGCAGGGTGACAATATACACCCTTGACGTACTCCTTTTCCTATTTGGAACCAGTCTGTTGTTCCATGTCCAGTTCTAACTGTTGCTTCCTGACCTGCATATAGATTTCTCAAGAGGCAGGTCAGGTGTTCTGGTATTCCCATCTCTATCAGAATTTTCCACAGTTTATTGCAATCCACACAGTTAAAGGCTTTGGCATAGTCAATAAAGCAGAAATAGATGTTTTTCTGGAACTCTCTTGCTCTTTCCATGATCCAGCGGATGTTGGCAATTTGATCTCTGGTTCCTCTGCCTTTTCTAAAACCAGCTTGAACATCAGGAAGTTCACGGTTCATGTATTGCTGAAGCCTGTCTTGGAGAATTTTGAGCATTTCTTTACCATCATGTGAGATGAGTGCAATTGTGCGGTACTTTGAGCATTCTTTGGCATTGCCTTTCTTTGGGATTGGAATGAAAACTGACCTTTTCCAGTCCTGGGGCCACTGCTGAGTTTTCCAAATTTGCTGGCATATTGAGTGCAGCACTTTCACAGCATCATCTTTCAGGATTTGAAATAGCTCAACTGGAATTCCATCGCCTCCACTAGCTTTGTTCATAGTGATGCTTTCTAAGGCCCGCTTGACTTCACATTCCAGGATATCTCGCTCTAGATGAGTGATCATACCATTATGATTATCCGGGTCATGAACATCTTTTTTGTACAGTTCTTCTGTGTATTCTTGCCACCTCTTCTTAATATCTTCTGCTTCTGTTAGATACCATTTCTGTCCTTTATTGAGCTCATCTTCGCATGAAATGTTCCCTTGGTATCTCTAATGTTCTTGAAGAGATCTCTAGTCTTTCCCATTCTTTTGCTTTCGTCTATTTCTTTGCATTGATCGCTGAAGAAGGCTTTCTTATCTCTTCTTGCTATTCTTTGAAACTCTGCATTTAGATGCCTATGTCTTTCCTTTCTCCTTTGCTTTTCACCTCTTCTCTTCACAGCTATATGAAAGGCCTCCCCAGACAGCCATTTTGCTTTGTTGCATTTCTTTTCCATGGGGAAGGTCTTGATCCTTGTTTCCTGTAAAATGTCACGAACCTCATTCCATAGTTTATCAGGCACTCTATCTATCTGATCTAGGCCCTTAAATATATTTCTCACTTCCACTGTATAATCATAAGGGATTTGATTTAGGTCATGCCTGAATGGTCTAACGGTTTTCCCCACTTTCTTCAATTTGAGTCTGAATTTGGTAATAAGGAGTTCATGATCTGAGGCACAGTCAGCTCCTGGTCTTGTTTTGTTGACTGTATAGAGCTTCTCCATCTTTGGCTGCAAAGAATATAATCAATCTGATTTCGGTTTTGACCATCTGGTGAGGTCCATGTGTAGAGTCTTTTCTTGTGTTGTTGGAAGAGGGTGTTTGCTATGAACAGTGCATTTTCTTGACAAATCTCTTAGCCTTTTCCCTGCTTCATTCCATATTCCAAGGCCAAATTTGCCTGTTACTCCAGATGTTTCTTGAGTTCCTACTTTTGCATTCCCATCCCCTATAATGAGGCTTCCCTGGTGGCTCAGATGGTAAAGTGTCTGCCTGCAGTTCGGGAGACCTGGGTTTGAGACCTGGAGAAGGAAATGGCAACCGACTCCAGTACTTTTGCCTGGAAAACCCCGTGGACTGGGGAGCCTGGTAGGCTACAGTCCATGGGGTCTCAAAAAGTCGGACACGACTGAGCGACTTCACTTCACTTCACTTCACTTCTCCTATAATGAAAAGGACATCTTTTTTGGGTGTTAGTTCTAAAAGGTCTTGTAGATCTTCATAGAACTGTTCAACTTCAGCTTCTTCAGCATTACTGGTTTGGGCATAGACTTGGATTACCGTGATATTGAATGATTTGCCTTGGAAACGAACAGAGATCATTCTGTCGTTTTTGAGATTGCATCCAAGTACAGCATTTTGAACTCTTTTGTTGACCATGATGGCTACTCCATTTCTTCTGAGGGATTCCTGCCCGCAGTATTACTCTCTTTTAATCCGTAGTAGTTCATCAGTTGTGCTTTTTGAGATTCCTGACTATGACATTTTTGACAATTATGGGGCAGTTGATTTTAAAAATGTTCATTGATTGGGGGTTCATTTATATTTTATTAGATTCAGCTCATGCATTTTTGGCCAGAAATATGACAGGTATGATATTGTTTTCTTCTCATTGCTTTTAGTCAGGTGTTACATGATTTTGATTTGTTCCCTTATTGTTGATGTTAAATTCATTCCCCTGATTAAGGTAGTGACTAACAATCTTTATTGTAAACACAGATTTACCCATTTAAAAGTACAATTCAGTGACTTTTAACACATTTTCAGAGCTGTGAAACTGTTACCAGGGCCCACTTTTAAACAATTTCTGTCACCTCCCCCAAAAGATCGTTATGCACACTTGTAGTCAATTTTTGTTTCACTCCAAGCTCGAGGCAACACTGATCTACTCTTTTTCCCCTAAAGTTTGCCTTCCTAGATATGTCTATGAAACCATACAAGATGTAGTCTTTGTTGGAAAATACTTTGAGACTTGTCAGCATAATTTTCTTTGTCAAACTTTCATAATTTTATGGACTCATTGATGTTTAATGGCAAATGTATCTAGAGTCAATATGCTTTCACTGAATGACATAGTAATGGGAATATTTTCAGACTTAGTTGCAATCTATGTATCTTCGGTGTCATCTATGTTCAGATCATCTCTCTATATTTGGGTTTTTATTTCCTCTTGTTGAATTTCAAGTGTGTGCTCAGTTGTATCTGGCTCTTTGCAACCCAGTGGACTTCAGCCTGACGGACTCTGCTGTCCATGGGATTTTTCAGGCAAGAATACTAGAATGTGTTGCCATCTATCATTTTTTATTCCTCTTGGATCATGCTTTTGCTGTTTTATCTAAAAAGATCACCAAATCAAGATCATTTAGATTTTCTCCTAGGTACTATTCTAAATGACTTATATTTTGGCTTTTACACTTATATCTTTGATCTAATGGAGATATTTGTTTAGTAGAGTGTACGGTCTGTTTCTATGTACGTTATTTTTTTTTTTAATTTTCTCATTTTTTCTTTACTCTCTGACAAACATCAGTGGACTATATGTTTTTGAGAATGTTTCTGGGTTTTCTATTCTATTCCGTTGATCTATGTGTATATTCTTTCACCAATATTATGTTGTCATGATTACTGCAGCTTTTTAATAAGTCTTGAAAGCAAGTACTAGGTTCCCTCCAACTTTATTCTTTAATATTATGTTGACTGTTCTTGTTGTTCTACATCAATTTTAGAATCAAATTTTCAATATCTCCAAAATAGCTCACTAGAATTTTGCATTGAATCTACAGTTCAAGTTGAAAAGAAATGACATTTCAACAACATTTGTGTCTTTCAGTACATAGAAAAAACAATGCTCCACTTATTTAGATTTTTTTTAAAATTCTTTTCTTCAGTGTTCTGTGGTTTTCTGCTTGAAAACCTAATATTTTGTTAGATTTCTAAGTAATAATTTCATTTTCACTTTTATTGTTAATAATACTTTAAAAATTTTTCTATTCTTTTTGTTTGTTGCTGACATTTCAAAAAGCAATTGATTTTGCATATGGTCCATGTATGAATTGACCTTGCCAACTCACTGCTTTAGTTCCAGAACTTTTTATTTATTGATTGATTGATTCCTTGGTTTTTCTAAATAGACAGTCTTGCCCTATATGAATAAAGACAGGTATTCTTTCCTAACTATATATATACATACATATATATGTGTTCCATTTCCTCTTGTCTAATTGTATTAGCTCTTTTAATATTATATAGGAAAACAGTGTTTAGAGAAGACTTCCCTGCCTTGTTCCTAGTTCTTATGGGAGAAGAGTTTAATTTCCCATCTTAACTCTAAGGTAGACCAGTTTGTGTGTGTGTGTGTGTGTGTGTGTGTGTGTGTGTGTGTAATTTTTTTTTATTAACTTAAGGAAGTTCACCTTTTAGTTTCTGGAAAGTTTTTTTTTTTTCTTTTTCTTTTTATGAAGGGTTATTGGAGTTTCTCAAATGCTTTTTATACTATAGGGTTTTTGTCATTGGTTTGGCCAAAAAGTTCATTTGGGTTTTTCCATACTATCTTAAAAGAAAACTCAAAGGAACTTTTTGGCCAATAAAATATTTAGTATGATAAAATGGTACATTACAATGTTTGTGTCACAAATGTTGACTGAAACTTGGATTTGTGGGATAAAAACTTGGTTTTGATATACTATCCTGTTTTGTATTTCTGAATTTGATTTGCTCATACTTTGTTCACTGTCTTCCCCTCAATATTCAAGAGAGAGATTGGACTATAGTTTTCTTATTATGTCTTTATATCATATTAATATTATAATACTAGCCTCATAAAATTTAGTTAAATTTTCTCTTTTACCATATAGGAACTTGCTATTATTTCTTTGTTAACTTTGGTAGATTTCACCTACAAAATCTTTAGTCCAGTACTTTATATTGTTGGAGGGGGGTTAAATTATTTTGATTCATTTAATAAATAAAGAGCTATTCAAATTAATTATCTTAATGGACTGAGGTTCATGACATTGTACAGGAGACAGGGATCAAGATGATCCCAATGGAAAAGAAATACAAAAAAGCAAAATAGCTGTCTGGGGAGGCCATACAAATAGCTGTGAAAAAAAGAGAAGTGAAAAGCAAAGGAGAAAAGTAAAGATATAAGCATCTGAATGCAGTGTTCCAAAGAATAGCAAGAAGACATAAGAAAGACTTCCTCAGCAATCAATGCAAAGAAATAGAGGAAAGCAACAGAATGGGAAAGACTAGAGATCTCTTCAAGAAAATTAGAGATACCAAGGGAACATTTCATGCAAAGATGGGCTCGATAAAGGACAGAAATGATATGGACATAGCAGAAGCAGAAGATATTAAGAAGAGGTGGCAAGAATACACAGAAGAACTGTACAAACAGATTTTCATGACCAAGATAATCACGATAGTGTGATCACTCACCTAGAGCGAGACATCCTGGAATGTGAAGTCAAGTGGGCCTTAGAAAGCATCACTATGAACAAAGCTAGTGGAGGTGATGGAATTCCAGTTGAGCTATTTCAAATCCTGAAAGATGATGCTGCAAAAGTGCTGCACTCAATATGCCAGCAAATTTGGAAAACTCAGCAGTGGCCCCAGGACTGGAAAAGGTCAGTTTTCATTCCAATCCCAAAGAAAGGCAATGCCAAAGAATGCTCAAACTACCACACAATTGTACTCATCTCATACACTAGTAAAATAATGCTAAACATTCTCTAAACCAGGCTTAAGCAATACATGAACCATGAACTTCCAGATGTTCAAGTTGGTTTTAGAAAAGGCAGAGGAACCAGAGATCAAATTGCCAACATCCGCTGGATCATGGGAAAAGCAAGAGAGTTCTAGAAAAACATCTATTTCTGCTTTATTGCCTATGCCAAAGTCTTTGACTGTGTGGATCACAATAAACTGTGGAAAATTCTGAAAGAGATGGGAATACCAGACCACCTGACCTGCCATTTGAGAAACCTCTATGCAGGTCAGGAATCAACAGTTAGAACAGGACATGGAACAACAGACTGGTTGCCAATAGGAAAAGGAGTACTTCAAGGCTCTATATTGTTACCCTGCTTGTTTAACTTATATGCAGAGTACATCATGAGAAACACTGGGCTGGAAGAAGCACAAGCTGGAATCAAGTTTGCTGGGAGAAATATCAATAACCTCAGATATGCAGATGACACCACCGTTATGGCAGAAAGTGAAGAGAAACTAAAAAGTCTGAAATTAATTTGATGAAATTAAAAGAGGAGAGTGGAAAAGTTGGCTTAAAGCTCAACATTCAGAAAGCTAAGATCATGGCATTTGGTCCCATCACTTCCTGGGAAATAGATGGGGAAACAGTGGAAACAGTGTCAGACTTTATTTTTGGGGGCTCCAAAATCACTGCAGATGGTAATGCAGCCATGGAATTAACAGACGCTTACTCCTCGGAAGAAAAGTTATGACCATCCCTAGATAGCATATTCAAAAGCAGGGATATTGCTTTGCCAAAAAAGGTCCATCTAGTCAAGGCTATAGTTTTTCCAGTGGTCGTGTATGGATGTGAAAGTTGGACTGTGAAGAAGGCTGAGCGCCGAAGAATTGATGCTTTTGAACTGTGGTGTTGAAGACTCTTGAGAGTCCCTTGGACTGCAAGGAGATCCAACTAGTCCATTCGAAAGGAGATCAGCCCTGGGCTTTCTTTGGAAGGAATGATGCTAAAGCTGAAACTCCAGTACTTTGGCCACCTCATGCAAAGAGTTGACTCATTGGAAAAGACTCTGATGCTGGGAGGGATTGGGGCAGGAGGAAAAGGGGGTGACAGAGGATGAGATGGCTGGATGGCAACACCAACTCGATGGACGTGAGTTTGAGTGAACTCTGGGAGTTGGTGATTGACACAGAGGCCTGGCGTGCTGCAATTCATGGGGTCACAAAGAGTTGGACACGACTGAGTGACTGAACTTAAGTTTTAATAGTTTCTATTTTTCAATAATTTGGTCAGTTTCATCCATGTTATGAATTCTTAGGACACAGATTTGCTAATTTTATTTTCTTGAGAATCTAAATAGTAATGGATATTGGTATTTCATTCTCTCTTTGGATAAGAAATAAGAAACTAAATTTTATAGTTGCATTTTGCCCTTCTTGTGAGTAGTCACTTTTTTCACCCAGAGTTACTTAATAAATCATTTATCTTTCTTTTAAAAAACTGAGGCCTGTCCTATTACTTTTTGGGGAAAATATGTATTCATTGTCCATCTTTACTCAAAGTGATTATCTATTGATGATGTTGAAGAGTTGCAAAATATGTACATTAGTGTCATTTAATAATCTTTTATTTCTCAGCTTTTATTCCAAATTTTAAGTGTGTATATATAACAACCATTGTACTCTGTATCCTAATTAATAAATTTGTATTACAGCTTCACACATACTTGGGCTTTTCTTCTGGCCTGTGTCATTAGAACTTAGAAATTCAACCTGAAAATTCTTACCTTTAAATTTTACAGAGTTTTCGCATGTTGATCCTTTGCGTTTATAATGCAAACATTATTTGTATTATATTTAGACACTAAATTTGGTTTCTGACATAAAGTCTATACTTTCAAATAATTAGGCAAGTCCACAAATTAGAGGGAAATAATTTTATGTTCTATTGATACCACAATTCACACATAGATATACATACATCCATGCACAGACACAAACACAAATGTAGTTAATATAATAAACAAAAACTAGTATTCATTACATTAATTATGAAGGACAGAAACACTTTTTTTCTGGACAACTGTTAAAAGGAATATTTGAATGATTAGTGTCCCTAATTTTTAATGATTTTTCAATTAGATTCCAGATAAGTAACTTAAGATATAAGGCATTTGGAAAAACAAGATTGCAAATTCCATCTTTACACTCTCTCAAAACAATTCCTATTCATACATATGTACACATGACCCATGCAAAGATGTTTCTTTCAAAAAAGTAAAATTAGACAATGATGCTATCAGCTTGAGGTAGAGTAAAAAAGAAATTAAAAATTATTTCCTGTTTATTTTTCAACATGTTTATGTTAAAAATACTTCAGAAGACAAAGAAAACATAAAATATTTATGTTCAATTATGTCAAGTGCTTACTAAGTTGACAGACTCTAAAATATTAGATTTTTAAAATTTATTTGCAGCATAAGCAGCTAATGTTATTTACATTTTTTAGAGGAAATTTGTTTCCCCCAAAAGAATCTGAAGCTTTCTGACTCACATCTCATCATCAAGCCATATGGCATTTTTCTCATCACTGTTTCATAAGGAAATAGCTTATCAATTATTTATCTCTCCTTTTGGAGACTTTTCCTTTGTTAATAGGCATAAGTAATTTCCTTTCTACTTTACAAAACTGAAATGGTGGCTACAGACAAGTAAGAGATAAAAGTTATTGTAGTTTCACATTGTTTGTCTAAGTGCTTCATAATATTACTCTCTTGATATAATTTTCTCAGTCATAAAAATTACACTGAGTATTATAAAAGCCCATTACGTGCTAAATAACATAGATTTTTTAAAAATGACAAGCCAATTTGTAGTGCTGTGATCAACTAAATATAGAGTATCTTGTAAGTAAGAAACTGTATATCCTTCTGGTAGATCAGATGGTAAAGAATCTGCCTGCAATGCAGGGGACGTCAGTTTGATTCCTGGATCAGGAAGATCCCCTGGAGAAGGCATAGGCTGCCCACTCCAGTGTTACTGGGCTTCCCTGGTGGCTCAGATGGTAAAGAATCCATCTGCAATGCTGAAGATCTGGGTTTGATCCCTGGGTTGGGAAGATCCCCTGGAGAAGCAAATATTCACTCCATTATTATTGCCTGGAAAATTCCATGGACAGAGGAGCCTGGCAGGTTACAGTCCATGGGGTCACAAAGAGTCAGATATGACAGCAACTTTCATGCTCATCCTTCATAAAAATGCTGTGTTGTTGCAAGTTACAGGAAAGTTAAGAAAATTTCTGATTTTTGTGCCTATGGTCTGTTTTTTCAAATCTGAAATGTATGTTTATTTTGTAATAATGAACAGAATAACCATTTGTAATTAATTAAAATATAGCTCTTACAAGCAACTTTGGTAAACTTAGTAGCATAGTGATGATAATTTATTTAACATACATTTTTTAAAAACATTCTCAAGGTGGTTCAGCCATATTATCTGAAAGTTTACTTGAATTTCATATTGAAATTAGTCATGGTTTGGGGATTGGTGATTTGGGTGCTATCATATGTTCGTTTTACAACCTCAGGGTTTAACTTCCTTGTCAATTTTGTCTTACTAGTTTTATGTAAAATTTCCTTCTTTGGGGGCAGAACAAGAAGCAGGCTAGCAGTTGAGTGTATTTACAAATGATTTTGCTATGTGTTTCCTTTTTCATACTTCATGCCATGCACACAACTTCAAGTATTGTTTTACTTCCAAAGGCAGCTAAGAAATTAATGTTAATGGAATAGTGGTATAATAATAATAATGAAGTGAAATGAATTGTTGATAAAAGAATCGAATAAATGTATCTTTCCATTAAGAATGTGTCATAAAAATACAAATTTAATAAAGTCTTGATAAGTAGAAATTTGTAGTTAATCATTGCTGCTGCTGCTGCTGCTGCTAAGTCGCTTCAGTCGTGTCCGACTCTGCGACTCAATAGACGGCAGCCCACCAGGCTCCCCCGTCCCCGGGATTCTCCAGGCAAGAACACTGGAGTGGGTTGCCATTTCCTTCTCCAATGTATGAAACTGAAAAGTGAAAGTGGAGTCGCTCAGTCGTGTCCGACTGTTCGCGACCCCACGAACTGCAGCCTACCAGGCTCCGCCATCCATGGGATTTTCCAGGCAAGAGTACTGGAGTGGGGTGCCATTGCCTTCTCGGAGTTAATCACTATAATCTCTTTAATCATTTATTCCAAGTATATATAAACATGTTTCTAAAGAAAGTTCTGACACATTTTTGATTGGCATTGTTGCAATTCAATGATTTCTTGGCTTATACATTCAATTCAACCCTGAAAATTTTTATGTAGGAAGAAATTATCAGCACTTGAAACCAAGCTTCTCCTTGCCTGAATCTGAATGATCATACATTCCCAGGGAAATTGTTTTCTGTGCTTACAGAAAGATCATTTCTTTGAAGCACAAGCATCCTATCTCTTTCATAAGGCCACTGTTTGTCACTGTGTGTGTGACAGAATGTGTTTGTATTTGTGTATTTAAAGTATGGTCCAAAAAGTTGGTGTTTTGATAGAGTATATTTTTCAAATGTTAACTTCTCAGTGAGTTTTTATATCTGTGCCTGATACTTATAAAATTTGAGCACTCTTTGGGCATTACTTACGTCTAGAATGAAGAATGAATTAAAATGATAACATTGGAAAAAGTAGGTAAAAATAATAGTCTATTTGCAAGGGCAGATATATTTTTAATTGCTCATTTGTTACTACAATTCATTAATTCTCCTAGAGCCTTATTATTCTGTAAAAATTATACAGAAGAGAAAACGACTTAGATTAATATTTCTGAAAAGTAAATCGGAAATCACTTTTCGTTTATGAAATCATTGGCAGCTTTGAAACATACTTTTCCTGAAAACCAGGCAAAAAAAAAAAAAAAAAAAGCAAACAAATAAACAAATAAAATACCTCGGAGTATAGATGGTTTCTTGCCCTTTTTTCTGAGGAATTAACTAACTGCATCTAACATTCAGTTTAAAGACTGGAATCATCATTTTTCAGGTAGGTTACCTGGTCACTTTCCCTAACACTTGGGATAAATTTGATGCTTATGGAGCATGTATAGCTCTCAGTGGTTTCTAATTAAAGTCACAAAACTTTACCTTCCTTTTTCTCCCACTGCTGCAAAATTTTTAGTGTGTCATTTCCTTTGAGTTTCATGTAAAGACTCAGTCAATGCTAGCAGTTTATTCCTTTGGGCCATCGATTGGTGTTTGCAGATTATTAACTTTCTCTGCTAATTTGTTCAATTTAGATTTCAAACCTTTATACCCCATTTGCATACTATCTGTTTTTTTTATCAATTTTCATTAGTAGGGCATGAATGCAAAGCCACTAACGACAATTCTGTTGGTTCATTTGATTGCTGTAGTGCCCACAGAAAGCTCCAAATATTGGCTGGGAAAAATATGACAGTATTCACATTGACAGTTTTCCTGCTTCTCTTGATCTAACCATTCTAAAGCTTTGAGTCAAAGCACATGAATCACATATCTTTTCTGCAGATCAACCATTTTGCATCTTGACTGAACATCTAGATTCAGCCTGCTTATATTACATTTCATTGTGTGATGCCAGGTTTACTTCTAGTAAAAAGAAAGTATAATGGTTTTTTTAAGATTTGTAGAGTTGGTCAAGTTAATTGATTATCCAGTTTTTAATGACAGACCTCATTATTATGATAGGTATATTTTTTTAAAATTTGTGTAAGTATAATTTAAGATAAAAATTTACTATATTAATAGGTAAAATTGAAATGAGAGATGGAGTTTTTGTTTATGAAAACTTTGCAAGCAGAAGTATGCTCTCTAATGATCATAGTTTATGTTTTTTAATATGCTAATAAAATGTTAAGTATAGTTCTTTCATATGCATTTTTGTGTACTTAGCAATATTTTAGATATCTAAATGAATAATTTCTGCCACAGTCTTCATACTTGTAACTTAAAGTGAAAGCTTTCCTTTAAAATTATCATTAATACCAGTAAAGTTCATTATGGAGATGTATACCTGTGATAATCAATTGATCACAATTGCCTTGATCTTCATAAAGCATACATTTCTTAAGATATAAAAACTCAAACCACATGGGTATGTGTGTGCTCAATTGCTCAGTTGTGTCAGACTCTTGATAACTCCATGGACCACCAGGCTCTTTTGTCCATGGGGTTTTCCAGGCAAGAATACTGGAGTGGGTTGCCATTTCCTTCTCCAGTGATAGTCCCCACCTAGGGATCTATCCTGTGTCTCTTGCATCTCCTGCACTGACAAGCAGGTTCTCTACCTTAGTGTCACCTGGGAAGCCCTGTACATAAATTAAATGTAATATAAATGAAATCTGTCTCTTTATTATGTTAATTATATGATATTATGAAAGTCTTTGAATAGTTGCTATCCAGAATTACATGATACTTAGTTAACACTTAAAAATACATTCTCATACTAAGTAGATTTATACTATATTAGAACTTACTAACAGAATGTTTTACCATTTAGACTTGACAGCATCATACTGACTATAATATGGTATTTTTGTGTTGCTATTTCAAAGTGTTTTGCAAGATGTCAACAGGTGTTATGGTCTCATATATTAGCCTGAAGAAAGATATTAAAAGTCAGTAGAAAATAAAGCAGTTTTCTTAGGAGTAGAAATTTACTTCTCTGAAATTTGCAGTTACAGCTGTCTTAATAAAGTAACACTAGTCAAATATGAGAAAAAGAGAATATGAGTTTATACTTATCTATGTTTTGTTATAATAAAACATAGCCATTGTCTTTATGGAAGAAGCTAACCAAATAACATATGTGCTTAAGTTCTATTTGCCTCTTTTTAAACAATAGTATTTCATGAAAAATAAGATAAAGGGCATAAGAAAGTCAGGTATCCTAAAGTTTATATTTCTGGTCTAGGATTGAGACATTTCAAAATTTTTCAGTGAATCAAATTCCAAGAATTAAACATATTCATTAAAATATCTGAACACTAATATTAAAAATCAGAATTAACATGGAAGCTTATTGCTATAAATTAGATTTAAATCATTTCAGAAGTATCCAAGAGAAATACACATTATCAAATATTTCAGTGTATTGTCACTGTCTCATAACTAAAAATTATGTTGGCACATATAAAACTTCAAGTTAAGATTCAATATTACTATATTATTAAAAAACTACTATTTAAATCCTAAGACAAACCATAATGTAGAAAGTTCATTTTATGTAAACTTTACAATAATAGCAGGTATGTCCACAATAATAAAACTAAAGGAATAAAGTTTTCAAAAGAATAACAGTAGCATATGTACTTAAAAACATCTTTCTAAAATAGTATAGTATTAAATTAAGCAGTCAGAATTAATTTTCCACCCACAGGAAATATGTCAAGACTTAAGATATGACTAAGTGACACATTAAGTCAGGGGCAGAATGTATTTTTATAGTAGCTTGCCGTTGGTAATTATTGTAATTTTCATTGAATTCTCAATTTTTTTTTTCTTCTAACTGCTTTGTGGGAAAAGAGGATGCTCAGTAGTTAAAATCAATTTATGTAGCTTCAATCAAATGTAATAGACCAAATTTAGTGGGAACTTTATAGAATTAATACAATAGCTTTAAAGGAATGTTAAAATATTGAAAAATCAATGAATCAATCACATCCCCCAAAGACACTTTGTAGCATCTGATTTATTGATCTTAGATGTGGGGAGAAGTGCTGGATTGTCTTTATAGATTACCTCAAATAAACATTGCTAACAAGTTACCTTCTTTTATGAATTTTTAAAAAGTCTGCAAGTTGAGAAGCAAACTCAATGTTCCTGTGACTGTTATTTTAAAGGAAACATTTAGATATAAAGCTATGCTATAGAGAATATAAATAGCTGCTCTTAACAACATCAGCCTTGACTCAGACCAGACAGTTTTGTTCTCTGCCTCCTCATGAGTCAAATGGAGATAGTCACACCTCTGCCTGTTCTCTTTACAGGCACAGAGATGTCCTCACACCTTTGTCAAGTATGCCCTGGCAGGATGACATTAAATCAAACTTAGTAAAATGGTATATTTTTGTTCAAGACTGTTAAGATTCAGCCTGTACTTTATTCTAAACCCTCTAGCTGTAAGATGGAGAAGGAAATGGCAACCCGCTCCAATATTCTTGCCTGGAAAATTCCATGGACAGAGAAGCCTGGTGGGCTACAGTTCATAGGGTCACAAAGAGTCAGAAATGACTGCGCACACACACGCTATAAGAACTCCTACTTCAGTACTCAGCAAGTTAGAGGCTATAAGAACTCCTACTTCAGTACTCAGCAAGTTAGACTTGTCAGTTCTGCTCTTGGTGTTATTCTTACCTTTTCTCTGAAGTTTCTTATTAACTGAGTTACTGCCACTGTCCCAAAACCTAGAATCTCATGTCACTGCCTCTAAAAACAGTGCTTAGAGATAAGTCCTTCGATTGTCCTCTGCCGGTTTCAGACATGGTGATTTTAAGACAAATTAGTAGGGATTGAAGCAAGAGACATAATTCAAGTGGAAGAAGTTAATGGGGACAACTGTTAGCAAAGTATATACAATAGGTTGTGTCTAGGAAGCAAGAAAATTTACTGTATGTTTGAAATTACAGGATGAACTGCAAAGAGGGCCTTAAAGGAAAACTGATTTTAAAAACATGTCCAAAGAATGGAATCAAGTCAGTAATAGTGTATAAGATCAGAATCTAATTAAAGATAGAAATCAGTAGATCCTGAAGCTCCAGCAGTAGGAATTATCCAGCTATTTCTCTGATCTGAAATAATTCAGGTCTTTATCAGTTATCCTACACTTGAGAATCAGGGGGATTGGATAGGGATTATTTATAAACCATTAAGAGTCAATCTATCAAGGAATATTATAATCAATCAGTGAAATAGCTGTATTCATATTCTTTCAAAGCATGCCTGGGCAAGACAGAAAAAATATAGAAAATAGAGATAGGGTTTACTTCTTAAATGGCTAAGACATTATATTTATTTATCTATTGACAGATTTGTTTACATTTCTTGGTATTCGTGAATATTGCTGTAGTGAACATCAGTTCAGTCGCTCAGTCGTGTCTGACTCTTTACTACCTTGTGGACTGCAGCATGCCAGGGTTCCCTGTCCATCACCTACTCCTGAAGCTTGCTCAAACTCATGTCCTTTGAGTCGGTGATGCCATCGACAGAGGATGAGATGGTTGGATGGTAGTGAACAGAGAAGCGCAGATATCATTTTAAGATCATGATTACAGTTCTTTTGGATATATATCCAGAGTAGGATTGCTAGGTCATATGATAGTTCTATTTTTAATTTTGAGGAACCTCCTTGCTGTTCTCCAGGGCAACTGCACAATTTTACATTTCTACCAATAGTATATGAGGGGTCCAATTTATCCATATACTCACCAAAACTTGTTTTCTTTTCCTTATTTTTTTCCTTTTTTTAAAATAATGGCCCTTCTAACAGGTATGAGATGATGACTCGTGGTTTTCGTTTGCATTCCCCTTTATTTGTATTAGTTATGTTGAGCATTTTTACATATGCCTGTTGGGTATTTGAATATCTTGTTGGAAAAATGTCGTGGGCTTTTTTTTTTCTTTTTGGCTATGGAGTTATAAGAATTCTTTATACATTTTGAATAGTAACCCTTCATCAAATACAGGGTTTGGAAATATTTTCTCCTATTTCGTAGGTTATGTTCTCATACTGTTATTTTCTTTGCTGTGCAGAAACATTTTAGTTTGTAGCCTCACTTGTCTACTTTTCTTTCTTATCTGTGCTTTTGGTATCATACCCAATAATAACTGAGACCAACGTCATGAATTTTTTCCCCTATTTTAATGTTTCCTATCATACTGAAAAAATATAGACTCCACATTTCTAATGTTCACTTTTCATAAATGGACTGGTTGGAAATTAGGAACAGAAAAGACCTCTAGAAGTTGTAAATAATAGTAAAATTCAGTTCTGGGATTTTATAGAACCTAAGATGATCTCTGAATAAAATAATTAAAATAATTATTTTCTTAAAGGTATCCCAAGGAGACTATTATTTATTTCCCTCCACCAGTGTTGATTTTATAATTTGATAACAAATCTAAACTTCATATTTGAAATATATATAAACTGTTACATTCTCAAAAGTATCCTTGGGTCAAAATGGCTGCAAAATGTTATATTTTATCAAGGGCTTCCCTGGTGTCTCAGCCGTAAAGAACCCACTTTCAATGCAAGAGACAGAGATTTGATACCTGGGTTGGGAAGATACCATGGAAGAGGAAATGGCAACCCACTCCAGTATTCTTGTTGGAAAAGTTCCATGGGCAGAAAAGCCTGGTAGGCTACAGTCCATGGGGTCGCAAAGAGTCAGACATGACTGAAGCTTATATGCATGCATGCATGTTTCTTCTAACCATAATTTCCCTACATACGAACTAGTTCTGTTCAAAGAGCACATTTGTAAGTCCAATTTGTTTGTAAGTCCAACAAAGTTAGCCTAGGTACTCAACTAACACAATCAACTATATAATACTGTACTGTAATAGGTTTATAATACTTTTCACACAAATAATAAATAAAAAACAAACACAAAAATAAAACATTTTAAATGTTACAGTATAGTACCTGAAAAGTATAGTAGTACCAGCAACATCATCACTGCTTTGCATTTGCTTCTGGACATCCTAGCCTTGAAATAAAGATGCTGTACTACTGTACTCTATATAGTACTGTACAGTAAAGTACACAAAGTACAACCACTTGTGGAGGATATATGCTAGGTACATGAACTATCTTACATGACTAGACATGCAAACACACATTCACATCTTGGAAAGTTTGCAACTTGAAGGATTTTAGGCAGTGTATTTACTGTACTCACTTTGTTTAGAGTCTTTGACATAAATGGATGTTGAATTATGTCTATTTTTTTGGCATCTTCTTTTTATTTTTAATATAAATTTATATATTTTAATTGGAGGTTAATTACTTTACAATATTGTATTGGTTTTGCCATACATCAACATGAATCTGCCACAGATATACATGTGTTCCCCATCCTGAACCCCCCTTCCTCCTCCCTCCCTGTACCATCCCTCTGGGTCCTCCCAGTGCACCAGCCCCAAGCATCCAGTATCATGCATTGAAGCTGGACTGGCGATTCATTTTATTTATGATATTATACATGTTTCAATGCCATTCTCCCAGATCATCCTACCCTCTCCCTCTCCCACAGAGTCCAAAAGATTGTTCTATACATCTGTGTCTCTTTTGCTGTCTCGCATACAGGGTTATCGTTACCACCTTTCTAAATCCCATATATATGTGTTAGCATACTGTATTGGACCCACCCCAGTGTTCTTGCCTGGAGAATCCCAGACAGTGGGCCACTGTCTATGGGGTCGCACAGAGTCGAACACGACTGAAGCGACTTAGCAGCAGCAGCAGCAGCATACTGTATTGGTGTTTTGCATCTATTGAGATGTTGTTATTGTTCCATTGCTCGGACTGTCTGACTTTGTGACCCCATGGACTGCAGCACGACAGGCTTCCGTGTTCCTCACTATCTCCCAGAATTTGCTGAAACTCATGTCCATTGAGTCAGTGATGCCATCCAACCATATCATTCTCTTTTGCCCCTTCTCATCCTTCCCTCAATCTGTCTTATCATCAAGGTCTTTTCCAGTGAGTTGGCTCTTTGGATCAGGTGGCCAAAGTATTGAAGTTTCAGCTTCAGCATTAGTCCTTCCAACGAATAATCAGGATTGAGGCCCTTTAGGATTGGTGCCTTTTAGGATTGGCTGGTTTAATCTTCTTGCTATCCAAGGGAATCTCAACAGTCTTCTCCAACACCACAGTTTGAAAGCATCGGTTCTTTAGCACTCAGCCTTCTTTATGGTCCAACACTCATATTGGTACACAACTACTGGAAAAACCATAGTTTTGACTATACAGACCTTTGTCAGCACAGTAATATCTCTGCTTTTTAATATGCTGCCTAGGTTTGTCATAGTTTTTCTTCCAAGTATCAAGTGTCTTTTAATTTCATGGCTGCACTCACCATCTGCACTGATTTTGGAGCCCAAGAAAATTAAGTCTGTCACTGATTTCATTTTCCCCCCATCTATTTGCCATGAAATGATGGAACTGGATGCCATGATCTTCGTTTTTCAAATGTTGAGTTTTAAGCCAGCTTTTTCACTCTCCTTTTTCACTTTCATCAAGAGGCTCTTTACTTCTTTGCTTTCTGCCATAGGGTGGTGTCATCTGCATATCTGAGGCTATTGATATTTCACCCAGCAATCTTGATTACAGCTTGTGTATCATCCACCCCAGCATTTCACATGATGTACTGTACTCTGCTATAAGTTAAATGAATGGGGTGATACTATACAGCCTTGACATACTCCTTTCCCAGTTTTGAACCAGTCTGTTGTTCCATGTCCGGTTCTAAGTGTTGCTTCTTGATCTACACATAGGTTTCTCAGGAGGCAGATAAGGTGGTCTGGTATTCCCATGTCTTTAAGAATTTTCCAGTTTGCTGTGATTCCCACAGTCAAAGGCTTTAGCATAGTCATTGAAGCAGATTTGGATGTTTCTCTGAAATTTCGTTGCTTTTTCTATCATCCAATGGATGTTGGTAATTTGATCTCTGATTCCTCTGACCTTTCTAAATCCAGCAACAACATATGGAAGTTCTTGGCTCATATACTGTTGAAGCCTACCTTGAAGGATTTCGAGCATTACCTTGGTAGCATGGGAAATGAGTGCAGTTGTATAGTGTTTGAACATTCTTTTGCATTGCCCTTCTTTGAAATTCAAATGAAAACGGACATTTTCCAGTCTTGTGGTCACTGCTCAGTTTCCCAGTTTGCTAGCATGTTGTGTGCAGCACTTTCACAGCATCATCTTTTAGGATTTGAAATAGCTCAGCCAGAATTCCACCACCTCCACTAGCTTTGTTCATAGTGATACTTCCTAAGGCCCACTTGGCTTCACACTCCAGGGTGTCTGGCACTAGGGGAGTAATCACACCATCGTGGTTTTCCGGGTCATTAAGACCTTTTTTGTACAATTGATCATCTGATTTTTATTTCTCCTTTTGTTAACGTAGCTTATCACATTGATTTGTGGATACTGAACCATCCTTGCATCCCTGGAATGTATCCGTCTTTATTCTTACGTATAATGCTTTGTATATATTGTTCATTTTGGCTTGCTAATGTTTTCTCGAGGATTTTAGCATCTATATTTTTCTGGTATATTGGCCTGCAAATTTCTGCTTAAAAATTAGCTAATAGCTTTATGGAAGTTCCTCAGTATACAGTTCCTTGTTTTCTCTTGCTGTCTTTAGAAGTGCTTTATTTTTAACTTTTATCATTTTAATTATGATAATTGTGGTGCTTTGGGGTTTTTCTTGCTTGAGACTGTATGATTCCTTTTTCAGGGTATCTGTTTCTTTCTTCAGGTTCTAGAAATTTTCAGCCATTGTCTCATAAAATACATCTTCTTCATTTTTCTCTTTTCTTCTTCTGGGACTCCAATAATGCAAATGCTGGAATGCTTAATGTTGCCTTGGAAATTCCTTAAACTATGATTTTGTTGTTCAGTCACCCAGTCATGTCTGACTTCGCAACCCCGTGGACTGCAGCATGCCAGGCCTCCCTGTCCTTCACCATCTCCTGGAGTTTGCCCAAGTTCATGTCCATTGCATTGGGATGCTATCCAACCATCTCATCCTCTGTCCTTAAACTGTACTCATTTTAATTCTTTTATCCTTTATACTGTCCTCATTAGGTTATTTCCATTATTTTATCTTCCACATTACTTGTGTATTCATCTACATCACCTACATTTTTTCACTACAGTTGTTGTATTCTTGTCTTTATCTTTTATTTTCCCCAGCCTAAGGTAAATTATTTATCTATTTAATTAGGGTTTTTTCAGGGTTTTCTCTCATTCTTTCCTTTTATACATATATCTTCATTTCTCATTTTAACTTTGTCTCTGTGAATTTAGGTGAAACGTTTATCTATGCAAGTCTTAAAGTGATATCCTTGTGTGAAACATACCTGTACAGTCTGCATGTGTCCAGCGGCTTCAGTGGAAGAGCTTATCCTTAGTGAGCATGGTCTGTGTCTTCCCCCAATGTGCACTGGTAACCTCCACACTGGTGGGAGGTAAGGTTGGAGTTGGAGATGCTAGAGCTGAGCCAGCTGCAAGCAGGGGCTTCTCTTAAGGTTAGTGTCCATCACCACTCTATGTGGTGCATGATCAGGGCTCAAGGGGCTGGAGCAGGAGCCCTGAGTGAGTTTCTCCCCTGTGTTATGGCAGGCCCTTCCTTTGTCTGGGACATGGCAGGGGCCTGAGGGCTTGGAACTGTATTTAGTTCTGGTTTTACTTTTTCCCCTGGTTTGCACGTTTTAGTTGATAGCTGGATTGGGACTGGAAGGATTGGTACCCCGCCACTGAACTGTCCCCACTCCTACCCACATGCACATGGGACTTTGCTCTGTGTGCACTGGTCTCTGCCCTGGAGCTAGCTTCACTCCCTTCAAAGTGTGGACACCAAGACAAGTCCTAGGCGGAGAAAGGGCCTCGGTCTGACCTGGCTCTTTTTCCTTCGAGTATATGCAGTCTCATTGACAAAGGTAGCCTCTGTCTTAGTGGGAGCAGCACTGGAGAAAGAGGTGCTGGAACAGGAGCCATGTGTGGGCTGTGGGACCCACTGGGGTGGTCCTGGTAGGTTGGCCAGTGTCAGTTGCTCAGTCGTGTCTGACTCTTTGCAACCCTGTGGACTGTGGCCCACTGGGCTCCTCTGTCCATGGGATTCTTCAGGCAAGAATACTGGAGTGGGTTGTTATTACCTTCTCCAGAGGGTCTTCCCAGCCCAGGGATTGAACCCATGTCTCCTGCATTGCAGGCAGATTCTTTACCATCTGAGCTAGCTGTAGACAATTTTCGGTTTGCTTCCTCTGCACTGTGACTGGAAGTAAACAAGTCTAAGTATATGCTCTTAAGAATGAATCTTGGTTTCTTATATCCCTCCAGTAAGTCTCACTGGTTTTCAAACCAGCTAATGGGCTTGTCATCCTGGTATTGGACTTCAGAGATGGAGTCCCTAATATGTAGACCCTCAGGTAAGATCCCCAAGGTTGTGATAAGTCTCCTCTTTGTTGTCCCCTGCTGGAGGTGCATTTCCTGACCAGATTGCCTCTTGTGCAAAGTCTGTGTTTTTTCTTTACAGCTTTAGTTGTAGAAAGGCTATTCTGCTAGTTCCCAGGTCAATTTCAGGGAAAGTTGTTCTATATATGTATATATAGTTTTGATGTGTTCATGAGGGTAGGTGAGTCCAGTGTCCTACTCTGCCATCTTGATCTTTTTCTAAGGCATGGCCTTTTGTTTTTAATGAGACATAATCAGAAGTAATCATCAGGCTTACATGAATTCATAAAATGATAACTTATGGCTTTTTTGAGGCAAATTATCATAAATAAACAAATTATAGCCCTTGCTTACCATGAATCTTTCAGTTTAGTTGCTCAGTCATTTCTGACTATTTGCAGTCCCATGGATTGCAGCACACCAGGCTTCCGTGTCCATCACCAACTCTCAGAGCTTGCTCAAACTCATGTCCTTGAGTCTTTACTAATGCTGAATTTTTTACTCTGTGTTGAATATCCTGCAGTGTGTTGATAATGGTTGCTTAAGATTAAAGTTATTTCATTGGTATATAAATTTGTCTTCCATCTCCTTACAAGTGTTCAGCCTATCTTTAATCAAATACTTTAGCAAGATATCAAAACATGGAATTTTAAATATAGCAATGTGTATATGTTGATCTCAGACTTCCTAACTGTCCCTTTCTCCCATTCTTCTCCCGGTAATCATAAGTTCTTTCTCCAACTCTGTAAGTCTGTTTCTATTTTGTGAGTAAGTTTATTTGCATCATTTCCTTTTTAGATTCCACATATAAGGGATGTCATATGATATTTCTCTTTCTCTGTTTGACTTTACTCAGTATGACAGTCTTAAAATGGATAACAAGGTCCTACTGTATTGCACAGGGAACTCTGCTCAACGTTATGTGGAAGCCTAGATGGGAGGGAAGTTTGAAAAGAACATGTGTGTGTGTGTGTGTGTGTATGGATGAGTCCTTTTGCTACCCACCTGAAACTATCTCAACATTGTTGACAGGCTATACTCCATTTTAAAATAACAATTTTTTAAAAATGGAATTTTGGAGCATGAAAAAATGTGTTTCACTAATTTTCATGTCAGTTATAGTTTTACCAATTAAGATGGATTCCTAATTATTTACAAATTAGAAAAAAATTCTTTCTTATGCAAGTATTTTTTGCAAATCAGTAGTAAATAGAATTTTTAAACTTTTTTATCCCTCAGACGATGTTCATATTGCTACATTTGTATTTTATGATTTATTTCCTAAAGCTATGGTACTTATCTTTCATTTTATAAAAGATTAGTAATTTTCTAGAATAACAAGATCGAGAATGCATTGGTGAGCTATCTAGTAATCTCTTTACAGCATAAGGTATAGTTTGTATTTATTTTCATTAGTTATTCTTGTAAAAACTGTATTCTTATTTCAATCTGTGTACCTTGAAATCCCCTGAATGTATCCATCTGAGTTAATCATTTTGAAAATATTCCCCTTGTACAATAAATTTTTTACATATGATCCATAGTAACCTTATAATGAGATTAACACTATAGAAATGCTAGACTGAATAGCCTATGTAAAATATTAGGTCTAAAATAAACATTAATGGCAATGATAATATTTCTCAAAACATAAATACTAAAACATGTGAGAAAAAAAGCTGAAGCAACTAAGTATGTTTGCACTTCTGGAATACCAGTTTATGACAATACTGATCTGTGAAAATATAGGAAAGAAGTTCTGGTAGATCAATATAAATATTATAGGGGAAAGATTTTTAAATGAGGTGAGCTTGAGGGAATCTTTAAAAAGCATCGCTAGAAGGAAACAGAAGGGAAAAAGATAATTTGGAGAACAGATATTAAGAGGAAAAATAATGAACAGGGGATATTGAGGAACTTTTAATATGAAAGAGAACAAAGATTTATGAATCACTATCTTACCAAAAAAATGAAAGCACAAAAAGCCAATTAACTGTAACACTGTCTTTTAACACTGTAACACTGTTAGATTAATGAAAGAGGACAACTTGAATCTTACCTACAATGTAAGTAGACGAAAGTATTAGTCAACATTACAAAGCAACTCGGAGAAGGCAATGGCAACCCACTCCAGCATTCTTGCCTGGAGGATCCCAGGGAGGGCGGAGTCTGGTGGCCTGCCTTCTATGGAGTCGCGTAGAGTCAGACATGACTGAAGCGACTTAGCAGCAGCAGCAGCACAAAGCAACTATAACAAAATAAATTATCAGTTTAATTCTTTACATGAAAATTAACCCTGTCAATGAATGTAATAAAATAAAGCAAGAATTGATTAAAATCAAGAAAATTCATGGGGAAAAGATTACTTATCAGAAATGAAAGCAAAGATATAATGTGCCCAGAAGAAAAGGCTATTATGAAAATTGACCCATACAAAAATTTTTTTCTTTCAAATGTATTTTGGAAAATAACCAACTGTGTGATGTCAAATGATCTAGAATTAGTTTCCTTTTATATCAATCACCCTATCACTCTATGATGATGAATAAATCATTTATATTGTCTAAGTCTCATTTTACTTTTTTTGAAACCAGTTTTCTTATGTTAAATTTTGTTATATTTTCTAAGATATTTTATCTATTTCATCATTTAAATTCAGTCATTATGTATCATTATTGACATTCTCTTGTTGTTATCTAACTTCTGGTTTTACTTTACCCTTCTGCTGAATTTTTACCATGTTTCTTCTTATGTCTTGTATCTGTGTCTCCTTCAGGGGCAAGGTACAATATCAGTAAAAACCTGTGAGGCTTTAGATCAGAAGCACTGGAAAACCAGAAGTTTTCTGATATACATGCACATGATGGTCAGCAAAACAAGGTAAGGTAAGAGTGTATATTTGGTTATTTTCTTGATAGAGCATATGAAACTCAACAGAGGATCAGATTGTACGTACCCACTTTGTAATGGAAATTGAGAAGTAATCTCAGAACTGACATGGGAGACTAATTAGGGCCTTAATCTGTATAAGGGCAAGCTGAAGTCGACTTGTTTGTCTATTAACGTTCACTTACTCAATTCCTATAGCTCTAATAAAAAATTTAGGGTATTACTTCCAGCATTTATGTGCCTTTATCAAATAAATGTTTTTGTGGCTTTAATATTATGTACAGCAGATTTTAATGCCTGTTTCATTTTTTGATTGATAGTTGAAAGCTCTAAATTCATTCAAAATCTCTATAAGGCTTAGTCGTCTATTTTGTTCATGGATTATTCATTTTCAAATTAACAATTCATGTGGTCATGTTTGTAAAAATGTAATCCAAGGTATACTTTCCTTTCATTATTTATTCTTTCTATATAAGTTAATATAAATTGGCTATTTCCTTGAGGGTAATTTAAAGTACATTGCTTCAGGATTAATGAACTGTAACCAAAATTTTAAAAATAATTTTTCAGTTATGTGACTCAAATTGAACATTTTTTCATAGCTGTGTGTAACTTAGTTGTGAATATGTTCACTAAAATTACTTATAACCACATTGATATTCATTTCTGAACAGTGCTTATTGTGGCCTACAGCAAATGTACCTCCTACTCACTTAAAGATGGTTCAGTGGAATTGTGGCACTTAATTTAATTCTATTTATCTGTGGTAAACATGCAGAGCAGGTTGTGTTCATTCTATCTTTCTTATTTCTAAAATTAAATAATAAGATACGGTGAAAAAAAGGTGGAGGTAGAGTTGTTCTAAATGAAATAAAACTAACAAAAGAAAATTAAAATAACCCCAAAATTGTAAGATTGCTTTCTCAAATAAAGAAAAACTGAAATAGGAAGAATGTTAGTGAAGAAGTGTTTATTCTTAAATTGTTCTCTTGCTTTTTATCATTAATGACCAACAATTACACCACTTAGCAGAAACAGTTTTACACTAATATCTCTTAGCTAAATTTTATCTTAAAAATCTAATTTTGTGGTTTGCAATTGTTTTTATATTTCTTTTGAAATAACATTCAGTAAAATATGCTTCTAGTTGATGAGAGTAGAATAATCTCCTTCTACCTCCTTTCATACTGTAATATCCTCTATATATATGTTTAAATTTATGTTTAAATCAATTTGTCATTGTGATCATTTTATTTCCTTATAACCCTTATTCCTCATTTGCTCTCTTTGTATCGCTTTGTCTTAAGAGGTATATCCCTTTCTCTTTATTTCTCCTGCTGTGTTTCCTCTTGATTGTCTTTTCCCCTATCTTTTTGCAAGATTGGGAAATTAGACGTACCAGATTCACTTTTCTGTCTAGTACGGCCTCTGGTATTGAGTCAAAATGTGATGTACCTATGTTTCATTGAGCAACTGGGAAAACCTAATGTGTGGGATACTAGTAAAAAGATCAGAAAACAAAGTAATTTAAAATCACTGTCTTATTATGGATAAGGTAAAATAAATGAATAAGGTAAAATAAATAATTAGGTGAACATGAGTGTGAATAAATTCCAACCTAGTTATTTTGAAAACCAATAATATTCATAAAAGCTTAATGAAACATAAAAAGTCTATTAACCCAAAGTACCAACAGAATTCACTAGGGATGATTAAGCCTGTTAAACAACAGATAAATGAATAAGTCACACTATGAAAAGTAAAACCATGTGTAAGAATATCAGTTACCTCTTCCAACACTGTATTCACTCTCATTTCATTTTGTTAAATTCAGAGTAAAGCAGAAGAATGAATATAAAACCAGTATTAACTGAAATTTAATTTCCTTATCCTATATATTAGAACTTTGAAGAAGAAAAGAAAGATATCTAATTTATATAATTTACTTTCTTTAAAAGATTTAATGGCTTAAAGTCAGCTTGTGGTTAGGTGGCATTTTTTTACATTCTTAATTATATAAGCTTTGTATTAAACATTCAGAACTATATTATTTTTAAATTACATCAGAATTTAATCAACATTACAAACATTGTCAAATAATGTCACCCTAGTGGCTCAGAGGTGAAAGCATCTGCCTCCAATGCGAGAGACCCAGGTTTGATCCCTGGGTAGGGAAGATCCCCTGGAGAAGGAAATGGTAACCCACTCCAGTATTCTTGCCTAGAGAATCCCATGGACGGAGAAGCCTGGTAGGCTACAGTCTACAGAGTCGCAAAGAGTCAGACACGACTGAGCAACTTCACTTTCACTTTCAAAAAATATTATCTTTTAAATTTCACACTTCAAATGAAAGTATGATCAAAGAATAAGCTACTTTTTAATTTATTTTTGTAACCATTACACATTTAATGGTATCAAAATAAAATTGGTACAGCGAGAGAGAAAAGATTTACAAAGTCATGTCAATGACTTCATTTCATGTAAATGTTACTTAAAACATGGTGTTTGAGCGATGTTATAAATATTGATTGTGGCATTGATGAATAGTTAGTATTGATAAAATACATATGGAGACTCACAAAATGGAGGCCATGTAAGTGGTCTAGCCTACCTTACCAATCCAAACATAAGTTAGCCTGCACTTAAAAGAAATGATGGTAACTGAAACCTAACATAAAGCCAGCACAGTCCCCTAACTCAGGTTTAGCTAGTTTCTCACCCTAGAAAATAGAACCTATCAATCTTATAAGGAAATTCATGACCTTCCAGCCAATCATGACCTGTTTCCACATTGCCGTTCTAACTCTCTAAAATACTTTGCAGGCAGCTGCTGATCCATTGAGGAAGGCCCTGTAATACTCAATCTTACCCCAAATCCAAAATCCATTGGAGTGAGTGCTAAACTGTTTGTGAGGCACAGTCATTCCCCAATTATTTTGCTTTCCCTTGAATAAAGGACATCAACAAAATTACTAAATTATTTTGCCTTTGTCATTGATAGTATATTCAATTTGAAAATTAATAACAGTATCATAACTATCAGTATCATAATTACGTATATGAATATACATATATGAATACTTGCTAGTATAACGTATTCATTCTTTCAGTACGTTTTTTTTTTTCTTTTAGTACTTCTATGTATAGATTTTAATTACTTTCAGTTCAGTTCAGTTCAGTCACTCAGTCGTGTCTGACTCTTTGCGACCCCATGAATTGCAGAACACCAGGCCTCCCTGTCCATCACCAACTCTGAGTTTACCCAAACTCATGTCCATCGAGTCAGTGATGCCATCCAGCCATCTCATTCTCTGTCATCCCCTTCTCCTCCTGCCCCCAATCCCTCCTAGCATCAGGGTCTTTTCTAATGAGTCAACTCTTCACATGAAGTGGTCAAAGTATTGGTTTCAGCCTCAGCATCAGTCCTTCCAATGAACACCCAGGACTGGTCTCCTTTAGGATAGACTGGTTGGATCTCTTTGAAGTCCAAGGGACTCTCAAGAGTCTTCTCCAACACCACAGTTCAAAAGCATCAATTCTTCAGTGCTCTGCTTTCTTCACAGTCCAACACTCACATCCATACATGACCACAGGAAAAACCATAGCCTTGACTAGACGGACCTTTCTTGGCAAAGTAATGTCTCTGCTCTTTAATATGCTATCTAGGTTGGTCGTAACTTTCCTTCCAAAGTGTAACTGTCTTTTAATTTCATGGCTGCAGTCACCATCTGAAGTGATTTTGGAGCCCCCCAAAATAAAATCTGATACTGTTTCCACTGTTTCCCCATCTATTTGCCATGAAGTGATGGGACCAGATGCCATGATCTTCGTTTTCTGAATGTTGAGCTTTAAGCCAACTTTTTCACTCTCCTCTTTCACTTTCATCAAGAGGCTTTTTAGTTCTTCATCACTTTCTGCCATAAGGGTGGTGTCATCTGCATATCTGAGGTTATTGATATTTCTCCCGGCAATCTTGATTCCAGCTTGTGTTTCTTCCAGTCCAGTGTTTCTCATGATGTACTCTGCATATAAGTTAAATAAGCAGGGTGACAATATACAGCCTTGACGTACTCCTTCTCCTATTTGGAACCAGTCTGTTGTTTCATGTCCCGTTCTACCTGTTGCTTCCTGACCTGCATATACGTTTCTCAAGAGGCATGTCAGGTGGTCTGGTATTCCCATCTCTTTCAGAATTTTCCACAGTTTATTGTGATCCACACAGTCAAAGGCTTTGGCATAGTCAATATAGCAGAAATAGATATTTTTCTGGAACTCTCTTGCTTTTTCAATGATCCAGTGGGTGTTGGCAATTTGATCTCTGGTTCTTCTGCCTTTTCTAAAACCAGCTTGAACATCTGGAAGTTCATGGTTCACGTATTGCTGAAGCCTGGCTTGGGGAATTTTGAGCATTACTTTACTAGGATGTTATTGCTCATTAGTTTAGGGCTTAAGTTAAACATCTCAACCTCTTGGATATATCTTAGACATATAAAACCTCAATTTTAAAAATAAAAACTCAATTTTAAAATAACTTTTGCTTTTTATAGTATTGTTTCCATCCCTCCTCTTTGTGCTATTATTTTAATATATATTCCTTTCATATGTTACAAAATCAACAAGAGATCATCATCATTATTACATTATATCATACTATATTTCAAATAATCTGCAAGTAGTATGGAGAGTGAGTATACACTTATAAAATCTGTTATATATCTTTATCTACCATTTTGATTTCTGTGGATTTTCTCCTGTGAGTTATTTTCTTGTGTGATTTTCTTATTCAAATATATCTTTATTCCTCACCACCACTTCTGTGCTCTTATTGTATGATATAATACATTCTATATATTATAAACAAATTTAAAAGTATGATTAGATATTTTACGTATTTGCCATTTAAGTCAATTAAGAATAAATAAATACACAATTATTATGTATTTTATAATTACATACATAATTACCTTACTCAGCATTGCTTAAACTTTTTTGCATAAATTTTAGTTATTGTCTGTAGTCTTTTTTTTTTTTTTGGATCAGCAGAATTTGTATTTTTTTAAAAAATTTATTGGAGCATAGTTGGTTTACAGTGTTGTGTTACAGGTGTACAGCAAAGTGAATCAGCTAAACACACGCATATATCCACTGTTTTTTAAGATTCTGTTCCCGTATAGGCCATTACAAAGTACTAAGTAGAGTTCCCCTGTGCAGTATACATGTCAATCTCAGTTTCCTTTGTTTATCCCTCTACCTCCTTATGTCCTGGTAACCATAAGTTTGTTTTCTGTACCTGCGATTCTACTTCTGTTGTGTAAATAAGCTGATTTGTACCATTTTTCTTTTTTATAGATTCCACATATAATTGATATCATATGATATTTGTCTTTGTGTTTATGACTTATCTCACTCACTATTGTAGTCAGTTTTAGCACGTAGAACTCTCTTTAGTATTTCTTGACTTGTACAATACCAGTGACAAAATTTTTCAGCTTTTGCCAACTGGGAATATCTTTATTACATCTATATTTCTAAAATGTAGTTTAGCTAAATCTAATATTTTGAGTGTTTTTTTTTTTTTTTTTACTTTCACTACTTACAATGTACAGTTAAAGTGCCTTCCTACCAACCCTCCATTTTGATTAACAATCAGGTTTAATCTTATTGAAGTTCCTGTTATTTTTTTCTTTTTTCCTTTGTCAGTACTTTTTAATATGATATTTCTGAGAATGGATGTTTCATGTTGATCCTACTGGAATTCATTGAAAATCTTGGATGTATACATTACTATTTTTTTAATCAAATTTGGAAAGTTTTCAGCTGTTATTTCCTTAAATATTTTTTTGTTCTTTCTCTCCTTTCCATTTGATACTCTCATTGCATGTATGTTGATGAACTATGGCATTCAAATTTTTTTGAGATTCTTTTAAATTTTCTTTATTCTTTTTAATCTCGTTTTTCTTTAGACTGTATCATTTCTATATATTTATTTTCTCAAGCTTGCTAGTTTTCTAACAGCTTAAATTACTGTGAAGTCCACAAATGACTTTTTAAATTTTCATTTAAATTGTCATTTCCAACCTCAGGATGTTCATTAAACTCTTTTTTATAAATTTGTACTTTTTTGACATACCTTATTTAATGCCATACTGTCATCGTATCTTATCTTTTTTTTTTTTTTTTTAGCAAAGTGTACTTTAGTTATTTTAACATATTTATAACAGCTGATTTGAGTTTCAGTTCACTCACTCAGTCGTGTCCGACTCTTTGTGGCCCCATGAATTGCAGCACGTCAGGCCTCCCTGTCCATCACCAACTCCGAGTTTACCCAAACTCATGTCCATCGAGTCAGTGATGCCATCCAGCCATCTCATTCTCTGTTGTCCCCTTCTCCTCCTGCCCCCAATCCCTCCCAGCATCAGGGTCTTTTCCAAGTTTGAAGTCTTTAGTCAAGTTTAACAGGGCTTCTTAAAAAATAAATTTTATTACCTGATGTTTTTCCTCTATGAGAGCCACACCTTCCTGTTACATTTTATGTTGAAATTATGTTTTGTTATGTTTTGTTGAAATTTGGATATTTTTGATAATATGGCTACCCTGGACACTCAACCCCTGAAGGTGATCTTTTCATGGTCATTTTATTTGTTTGTATAATGGCTTGGCTAAACTTTCTATGTGAAATCTCCTTCCCTGCAGTACATAGCCTCTGATTTTTTGTCTGTTTAATCTTTCAGCCTGGTTCTTTAAGAAGTTCCCCAGATTGATGTATGTCACTTACAAGTCTAAGGTTATACTTAATCCTAGCAAAGTTTTTAGCAAGTTATATTTTACCCTTTACAATTGTATTTGTGTATGTGCATGTATATATATATATATATATATATGTATATATATATTTAAATCACAGTAAGTTATTATTTTGTCCCACTTTTACTCTATAGCTAACAGATTAGATTTTTCCTCTTGAATCACTTTGATCACTCCTGAGAATATGCGACCTTAGATGCAGATATATACTTCTGGGTTTTATTTTATTCCTGGTTTCCTATGAGTTACTATGGGTCATAGTAGCTTATTGTTCACCCTGTGGTTGGCAGAGGTTTTGATTAAACTCCTAATGCCGTTGAGACTGCCACTCTTTGTTTACTCGGAATATTTTCAACTTGGCTCCGTTTTCTGCTCTAATTGCTTTTGAGTAGAGGCAACCTAGAAGTTACTAACAGTCTTCCTAACTGCTAGAGTTGAAACTGCTAACTGTTTCGAAAACAGTCATAATTCAGAATTTATTCTAAAACTTTCTGGGGGTGTGAGCATTGCCAAATTTCAGAAACTCTCTTGTGTTGATTTATCACATCTTCATCACAGATCTGATTGTTCCTATCTCATAGCAGTATTTTGAAAATGAAGTATATATGTGTGTGCTTAGTTGTTCACTCATGGTCAACTCTTTGTGACATCTTGGACTGTAGCCTGCCAGGTTCCTGTGTCAATCAGATTTTTCTGGCAAGAATACTAGAGTGGGTTGCCATTTCCTTCTCTGGGGGGGAATCTTCTCAACTCAAGGATTGAAGTCATGTCTCTTGCATTTCTTTACTGCTCTCCTGGGTTCTTTACCACTGAGCCACCAGGGAAAATTAATGAAAAGTTAATTACATAATTCCATACATCATGATTACTTTCATTCTATAGTCAACGATAATAGTCCTTTTTATCAACTATGATGTTTTTTTAAAAAACAATTAGATTGAATATAAAGATTTATTATGTGCTTTGTGTGTGTGAAGTTGCTCAGTTGTGTCTGACTCTTTGGACTGTAGCCTGCCAGGCTCCTCTTTCCATTATGTGCTTTAATTATCAATAAACATAAGTGACTCTTTTTATCTTAGATTACAACTCACAAATACTTTAATAATTATATAATATTTTATCCTATGAGAGACTATAAATTAGTTGGTATTCTTTTTCTTAGGTTTGTGTTATACCATCTGACTCCTCACTTTTCACTCTTTTCTCTTTATTTTCCATCTCTTTTTTGATGGTATACATTTGTAGATTTTTTGAAAGCATACATCCTACTAACCTGCTAATGGTTATCTTTAATAAACTTAAAAAAAATTCTTATTTGCTGTCAAAGTTGAAGTAAAATCAAATGTGATACCTTCATTCTGACTTCATGAATTAAATTTTAGCATATTTTCATGACCATATGTCACTGGCATTTTGTTGATATAACCTGAGTGGTGGTGGTGATGGTGATGTTAGTTGATCATTTAAACTGGCTACATTAGACACTGACTTTCTTTTATCCCATGATTTGAATCTTCCCTAATTAGTTTTGCATGTGTGTGTTTTGGTTTTGTTTCACATCCAGGTTAACATAATACCACATTCAGTTAAGTGCAGTTCAGTTGCTCAGTCGTGTCCAACTCTTTGCGACCACATGAATCACAGCACGCCAGGCCTCCCTGTCCATTACCAACTCCCGGAGTTCACTCAAACTCATGTCCATCGAGTCAGTGATGCCATCCAGCCATCTCATCCTCTGTCGTCCTCTTCTCCTCCTGTCCCCAATCCCTCCCAGCATCAGAGTCTTTTCCAATGAGTCAACTCTTCACATGAGGTGGACAAACTATTGGAGTTTCAGGTTTAGCATCATTCCTTCCAAAGAACACCCAGGACTGATCTCCTTTAGAATGGACTGGATGGATCTCCTTACAGTTCAAGGGACTCTCAAGAGTCTTCTCCAACACCACAGTTCAAAAGCATCAATTCTTTGGCACTCAGCTTTCTTCACAGTCCAACTTTCTTATCCATACATGACCGCTGGACTTAACTTTTATTCAAAAAGAATTGTCTACCAATATTCTACAAATGATTTTCTGTATCTCTCAGAGTTTTATGACTACCTGAATAATTATGTTACTATAGGCCACATTCTTTTTTTTTAATTGTGGTGTTTTGTATTGCAAATAATTATATAGGCCAAGGTGATTTTTGCTTCATTTTTAGCTTTATCTTTTTTTCTTACTGAAAGCTTTTAGAAAATTCCTTCATAATTTAATTAAATAAAAAGGATATATTTAGATATCAAAACATGAATATTAATTTTTGCCTTTCAAAAAAGTTGATTTTTGTTAGCATCCAAGTCTCATATTATTTCCTTTCCATTAAACTTACTATTTCTTCCTTGAATTTAGCTAGTTCTATAGTAAATAAATGGGATTTTTGATTCTGTTCCCAGGCTTTCTTAAATTTTATTTTAAAATTTTAATTAGTGTCTTTATTTGCTTTATATTACCTTAGTTCTGAAGAATGTTTCAAATTCTTCAACATTTTTACACTCATTTTTCTGCACATGCAGTTTTTTCCTTGGTTTCATTATTATTTATAGTAGACAATTTTATTTTTATCTCCAATTGTTTTTCAGTCACTCAGTCATGTCCTACTCTTTGTGACCCATGGACTGCAATATGCCAGGCTTCCCTGTCCTTCACCATTTCCTGGAGCTTGCTCAAAATCTTGCCCATTGAGTCAGTGATGCCATCCAACCATCACATGTTCTGTCTTCCTCTTCTCCTCCTGCCTACAATCTTGCCTAGCATCATGGTGTTTTCCAATGTGTCGGCTCTTTGCATAGGTGGCCAAAATATGGGAGCTTCAGCTTCAGCATCAGTCCTTCCAATGAGTATTCAGTATTGATTTCCTTTAGGATTGACAGGTTTGATCTCCTTGCAATCCAAGAGACTCTCAAGAGTCTTCTCCAACACCACAGTTCAAAAGCATCAATTCTTTGGTGCTCAGACTTCTTTTTGGTCCAATTCTCACATCCATACATGATGACTGAAAAAAACATAGCTTTGATATATGGACCTTTGCCAGTAAAATAATGTCTCTGCTTTCTAATATGCTGTCTAGTTTGTCAAAGCCTTTCTTCCAAGGAGCAATTTCAATTTCATGGCTGAAGTCACCATCTGTAGTGATTTTGGAGCCCGAGAAAATAATGTCTGTCACTGTTTCCACTGTCCCCCATATATTTGACATGAAGTGATGGGACCAGATGCCATGATCTTAGATTTTTGACTGTTGAGTTTTAAGTCAGTTTTTTCACTTTCCTCTTTCACCTTAATCAAGAGGCTCTTTTAGTTCCTCTTCAGTTTCTTCCATAACAGTGGTGGTCATCTGCCCATCTGCAGTTATTGGTATGTCTCCTTGCAATATTAATTCCAGCTTCTGTAGTTTTATCTAAGACTCAAGTCATTTCGTTTTAATTGCTCTTAGTTTTTATAGATACAATATCTCCTTGGCTGTTGTTAAAAACCTGAGTTAAATATTGTCTAAATATTTGTGGATTCTTATAGTATTTTTAAATTAATCAATTTTTTTGAAGGATAATTGCTTTACAGAATTTTGCTGTTTTCTGTCAAACTTCAACATGAATCAACAATAGGATTCTTATAGTATTTTTTTTAAGAGAGAAGCATTTTGTTTCATCCAGTATATTTTCATGGATTTTTAGCTTTCTCCTTTGCTCATTTTCTTTTTGCAAACATTTCATAGTTGCCCTTTGTTTGTTTTAGCTTGTAGTTACCCTCAGAAAAGAAATCCTTCTGTCTTAACCCAGCCATCTTGACATTTTCCTTGATATAACTGCTTGTTTGAGAACCTGTTCTCTCCTCTCTGATTTTGGGATGGGTGATGAGGTCTGTGAATGTTATTCTCCACCTATGCGATGGCATTCTTTAATGAGATACTCTCGTAAATATATGATGATTTTCTGTAGAGAGAAAAGAAGTGATTGTTAGGTTTCATCAGCACAGGCTTCTGTAACAATACCATAGTCTGGGTGGCTCGTTAAAGAATAGAAACATATTTTCCTTCACTTTTCTGAATTCTAAAAGTCCCAGATTAAGGTATCAGAAGATCTGGCTTTTGGTAAGACCTCTCTTCTCTGCTTGCAGTTTGCTACTACTCCCCGTGTCTTTATATGAGCTTTCTTTTGTGCACTCTGTGGAGAAAGAAGTGCCTCATGTCTCTTCCTCTATGTGTAGGGACATTGGTCCTATTGGATTAAGGCCACACTCTTAATGACCTCACTTAAACTTTACTAAGCACTTATAGGCCCTTCCCCAAAATATAGTCACATGAGGCATTTGGGCTTCAACACATGAATTTAGGCGAAACATAATTCAGTCTATAATACTGTTGTACATTGTATTTAATAGCAATTTCTTTTCTTCAGAATGCTTAATACAATTATTTTACCACCTGGAATTATCTGTAAGAATGGAAAAACTTACCTTTCTTTTTACAATCTTACATTTTCTGTAAACATTTGTTTCTCCAATATAGGAATTTAATTTCATTGAAACATTAATATGCACTCTGGTGGTTTGATAACAGCATTCAAATATACAGAGCTATAAGAGCTTGTGGTGCCCAATAACTATTATTTAACCACTGGAATGTTGATAAATGATATTACTGTGTCTCCTTAGATTTATATGTTGCTATATTCATATTTTGGAGAAGGAAATGGCACTCCACTCCAGTACTTTTGCCTGGAAAATCCCATGGATGGAGGAGCCTGGTAGGCTGCAGTCCATGGGGTCGTGAAGAGTCAGGCACGACTGAGCAACTTCACTTTTGCTTTTCACTTTCATGCATTGGAGAAGGAAATGGCAACCCACTCCAGTGTTCTTGCCTGGAGAATCCCAGGGATAGTGGGCTCCTGTCTATGGGGTCGCACAGAGTTTACATATTCTGGTTTTGTTTTTGTTTTTTTTTTTTGAGACAATAACATTTTTACATAAAAGAAAATTTGTTCCTTTCCTCAGTTATTATTGAACTTAACCCATGTTATCCAAATTAGCTTCTACATGGTTGCCATGGATTTCAAAATGCAATAATATTTAACTCAAATGCATAACTCATGTCATCTCCCTCACATTTTGCTTTATTAACATTTGTTTTGTCACAGTGGATTACTTGAGTATATAAGCTATGGGTTCAAATTTATTTTTCTCTTCTCTCCACTATTTATCAAAAAACTCCCACTTAAATGAAATCAGAAAACCCAGAAATGATTTACTAAATGTTATCTGTTTTTCCTGGAACAAATTTAAAGTAAAGTTTTACCTTTTCTTTTTATAAACTAGACTTCTTTTACTAGGTAAAAATAATCTTTCAGCATATTATCTAACTTCATGTATTTGGTGAAAAAATTGCCTAATGACTATCTTCTGTGAGGTACTAAGCTAGATTCTCAGAATTCAAAGGTAAAAGGAACAGAAATTATACTCAAGAATTTCACTGGAGTGTAGAAGACAAACATGAAGATAGGAAAAGAAAGAAAGTGAAATAGTTAGTCGCTCAGTCATGTCTAACTTTTTGCGACCGCATGGACTGTAGCCCACCAGGCTCTTCTGTCTATGGGATTCTCCAGGCAAGAATACTTAAGTAGGTTTCCACTGCCTTCTCCAGGGGATCTTCCCAACCAAGGGATTGAACCTGGGTGTCCTGCATTGCAGGCAGATTTTTTACCATCTGAGTTACCAGATCTTAACTGAAGATAGGAAAGAGGGATGATGTTTTATGAATATTAAATACTACAAAATTATCATCTGGGTGATTTAAGGGGTAAATAATATTCCGTTGTAATATATGCCACATATTCTAAAAACAGTCATGTTAGAGCTCTTGGACTTCTTCTATGTCTTGGCTGTCGTAAATAGTGCTGCTATGAATACAGGAGTATTTGTGTATCTTTTCAAATTAGTGGTTTTAGACTTTTTAATGAGAGCCATTCTGTCAGGTGTGAACTGGTTTCTCATTGTGGGTTTGATTTTCATTTTTCTACTAACTGAGCATCTTTCAGTGTGTCTATTAGCCATTTGTATATCTTCTTTGGAGAAATACCTGATCAGGTCTTCTGCCCATTTTTTTGACTGCATTGTTTGTTCTGTTGATGTCATTATATAAACTGATTGTATATTTTGGATATTAATTAATAGCTTGTCTGTCACATCATTTAGAAATATTTTGCTCCTATTCTTTAGGGTTTTTGTTTTGTTGATGGTTTCCTTCCCTGAGCAAAAGCTTTTAAATTTAATTAGGAACCGTCTGTTAATTTTTGTTTTCACTTCTTTTGCCTTGTGACACATATGCAAGAAATTATTGCTACAAGTTATATCAAAGAGAGTTTTGCCTATGTTCTCTTTTAGGAGTTTCCTGTTTTGAGGTCTTAAATGTAGGTCCTTAAACCACTTTGAGGTTATATTTGTATAAGCTGTGAGGGAATGTTCCAACTTCATTGATTTACATTGAACTGTCCAATTTTCCCAAAACCACTTGTTGAAAAGACTGGATTTTCTCCTTTGTATAATTTCCACAGCCTTTGTCATATGTTAATTTACCATAGGGGTGTAGGTTTATTTCTGGACTCTCTCTTTTGTTTCATGGTATATATGTCTGTTTTTGTGCCAGTGCTATACTGTTTTGATTATTGTGGCTTTGTAGTATAGCCCAAAGTCCAACAGCATTATACCTCCAGCTTTGTTCTTTCCTTCAGGATTTCTTTGACAATTTTGGCCTTTTATTGTTCTGTATAAATTTTAAGATTTTTTTTTAAATTATTTGAAAAATATCAGGGATATTTTGATAGAAATTATATCAAACCTGTAGATTTCTTTTAGTAGTAAGGCCATCTTAAAAATGTTAATTATTCCAACCAAGAGCATGGGGTATAGTTCCATTTCTTTGAATCATCTTTAATTTCCTTCATCAATGTTTTATAGTTTTCACAGTGTAGGTCTTTCATCTCTTTGGTTAAGTTTTTTCCTAGGCATTTAATTATTTTGATGAAAGTATAGATAGTATTATATTTTCTTTTTCATTCTCTTTCTCATATTTAGTTATCAGTTATAGATGTGAAACAGATTTCTGTGTATTAATCTTTTATCCTTCAGCCTTGCTAAAATCAGTTTTTAGGCTTGTAGTTTTTGAGTAGAGACTTATGATTACTGTCTGTGTACTATTGTGTAATCTGCAATGGATGACTGTTTTATACTAGTTTCCTTCCAATTTTTTTTATGTTTCTTTTCCTTGTCTAGGTAGGACTTCTAGTACTCCATTAATAGATTTTGGGAAAGTGTTAAATTTCTCCATCTTACTTAATTTAGTAGGAAGTCTCTCAGCTTTCCATTGTTGATTATTTACTGGAATTAGTATAAATGACCTTTATTATATTGAGATATGTTACCCCTTTATGCACTTTGAATCACGAATGGATGCTTAATTTTATAAAATGTATTTTCTGTGTCTATTGAGATGATCATGGAATTTCTATCCTTTCATTACTGTGGTTTATTAACTTGTGGATGTTGAACCATCCTTGCATTCCTGGAATATACCTCACTTAATCATAACATGTGATCCTTTTTATATATCAAATAATTTAGTGTGCTGATATTTTGCTAAGGATTTTTGTGTATATATCCATTAAAGATATTGGCCTGTGCTTTTCTTTATTTGTAGTGTCTTTGTCTGGTTTTGGCATCAGGCTAATAGTCTCTTCATACAATGAATTTGGGAGTGTTCACTTCTTTTCAGGTTTTTGGTCTAGTGTGAGAAGGATAGGTACTAATTCTTTTTTATATATTTGATAAAATTCCCCTTGAAGCCATCTGGCCCTGAACATTTTTTGCTGGGTGCTTTTTAAATTACAAATTTAATTTCACTTATAATTGTCTGTCTATTGAAATTGTCTGTTCTCTCTTCATTTATTATTAGGAGGTAAATGTTTGTGGAAGTTTATTCATTTCTTTTATATTATGCAATCTGTTGACATATAGATTGTCAATGACAATCTGTTGATATACAGATATGTCAATATGTTAACAAATTCATAGTGTTTTCATGAATTTTTGTATTTCGGTGGTGGTTATTTTTCCTCTTTTATTTCTTAGGGTCCTCTATTCTTAGTGAACCTGGCTAAAAATTTATTGATTATCTCTAAAAATCTATTGTTCTTGGTTTCTTTAATACTTTGTATTTTTTTTTAAATATCTCTGTTTTATTTATTTCCTATCTGATCTTTATTTCCTTTCTTTTGCTGACTTTGGGCTTTATTGGTTCTTCTTTTTCTAATTTTTATAGGTGATAGGTTAGTTTGAGATTTTTCTTATTTCTTGAGGAAGGACTGTATTACTATGAACTTTCTCCACAGAACTGCTTTTGCTGCGTCATATAGCCTTTGGACTATTTTTGTTTCCATTTGATTTGTCTAGAAGTATTTTCTTGTTCCCTTTTTGATTCTGTCATTGAATCATTCATTTTCTAGTCACATGCTGTTTAGTCTCCATGTGTTTTTTTGCTTTTCCCATTTCTGTAGTTGATTTCTAGTTTCAAATTGTTGTAGTTAAAAAAAAAAATGCTTGATCTAATTTCTATTTTAAATTTGCTGAGGCTTGTTTTTTAACTTAATATATAACTACATTGGAGAATATTCCATGCATACTTGAAAAGAATGTGTATTCTGCATTTTTTTTGGATATAGCATCCTGTAGATATCAATTAAATCCAGCTAATCTATTGTGTCATTTAGGACCTCTGTTACCATATTGATTTTCTGGCTGAACTCTCTAATGATGTCAATGGGGCATTAAGTTCCCCTAGTTTTATTGTATTATTATCAGTTTCTCTCATTTTGTGTGTTACTTGCTTTATGTATCTAGGTGTTCCTGTATTAGATTTGTATGTGTTAATGAGGGCAGTATCCTCTTCTTGCATTGTTGTCTCTTTCATTATGTAATGCCCTTCTTTGTATTTGTTACAGCCATTGTTTCAGCATTCTTAATATACCTTTGCCTTTCCTACAGGAATTTTCCCTTTTCTATAGATTCTTGATCTTTTCCATTCAAAGGCCCTTCAACATTTCCTTTTACATAAGCTTCGTATTTCTTTTAGTTTTTGCTCATCTGAGAACAGTTTTATTCTTCTATTCTAAATGATAATCTTGATAGGTAGAATTTCCTAGGCTGCAAAATTTTCCTTTTTTGGCACTTTGAATTTATTATGCCACTTCCTTCTGGCATGTAGTTTTAGGAGAGAAATAAGCTGATTGACTTATGAAGGGTATCTTACTCTTTGTTTTTCTCTTGGTGCCTTTAGAATTATATTTTTAATGCTTGCCATTTAATTGTGATATGTCTTGTGGATCTTTTGAGTTCATATTATTTGGGATCCTCTGTGCTTCCTGGATATTTGTTTGCTTCTTTAGGTTTGGAACATTTTTAGCCATAATTTCTTCAAATATATCTTTTATAACCTCCTCTTTCTCCTTCTTAAACCTCTATATTGCAAATGTTGATATGTTTAATATGATCTCATATGTTGCTTTTTCTAAATTTTGTTTTTCTGCCATTTTGATTGGGTGAATTTCATCCTTTTACCTTCCAAATCACTTATATGTCCTTCTGTGTCATTTCACCAGCTATTTATTGCTTTTATAGTGCTTTTTATCTCAGATATTTAATTCTCTTTTTCAGTCAGTTCTTTATATTTTCTATTCCCTTATCTAAACAATTTGTACTTAGATTAATTCTTTTTCCTAATTCAGTTAGCATTTTTATTATCAACATTTTGAATGCTTTGTCTGGTAGACTGCTTATCTCTATTTCATCACTCATTATTCTCATAATTTTTTGAGGACTTTCTCTTGCTGTTTCAGTAGTCTTTCCCTGTCACTACAAATTTAGGTTGAACAGCCATCCATTGTTAGCTTAAGTGGGTCTTCTTATGTGAGAGTGTCTCTAGGTGGATTATATTTTCACAATGCCTTTGGCGAGAGGGCTGAATTTGATTTAGATGCCAGTCATGACTTTGCTTAGGGTCTACTGCCTACTTTCACCTTGTCAGCAGATGTGGCTGGTGAGAGAGGAGCTAGAGCTTATGCAGAATGTGAGGTAGTTATCATCACTCCATCAAGGGCATGGTTTGCTTCCAAGTTTCTGTAGTGGAAGTCCTAAGGTTTCCAGCCAAGCTGGCCCTGTTCTCTTTAAGTATGCATTTTTCCTTTTCCTTGTACTGAGTCCTTTGCCTTAGAGGGTAGTACTGATTTACTCAGAGGTAAGTGGGCTAATTCGCTTATAGGGACCTGATGTGCTGCCCATGTAGGTGTGCTCACCTGTGTCAGCTGTGTGCTGCCCTGTGTCAGCTGTGCTCACCCACAGCCCATGGTCCTGTCTTTTCCCCTGTCATAGTGACCCTGGATAGAGTGTTAGGCTGTGGTGTGGGGTGGGCAAGGCTAGACTATATGATTGACTCAATCTGGGAGAGACGACATGGTGTGGGAATTTAAGCAGCCATGTTGTAGCCAGAAGTCTGAGCTGCTTCTGGGGCACTATTTGAATCAATGGTAACAACGGTCACTGCCACCATATCCAGGCTATACTCCAGGTCCCTGGGTAATCTGTGCATTCCTAGATCAAGTGTTTTCCTAGTCCATGACTTGCCCCAGATCCGATACCAAGGTGTGGCATGGAGTGAATGGAGCCAGGGCATACAATTGGCTCACAGTGTGGCACACAGCAAGGTGGCAGCCACTAGGGCACACATTTCTTCATCCTATCTGGAGGCAAGCTAGCACTTGCACACTCCTTGCAAGTAGAGTCTAGCTTTCTTCATACTTTCGTTCCCTCCCAGCCTTACTCCAAGCAGCCAAGGAGGCCTGTTTCCCATAGATAGGGCTGCATGACTGGGACACTCAGTCTCTGGCTTGACCTTCTCACTCCCCAAGGCAAGTGATCACCCTTATTATCTCCCTTTTTGTGGTCTCCTACCAAGGACAGATATCCTGATGTAATACATTTCTTCTAATCTACCTAATCACATTTTTATCTTTCTTATAGCCTTAGCTGTATAAGAGCTCCCCTGTAGGTTTCCATTCAGTTTTCTATGGCTGTTGCTACACATGTAGATATATTTTTGTTGCATTTGTGGGATTACTTAAACTCTACATCCTCTTACTCTGCCATCTTGATCACACTCCCCCAAAAATGCTTTTTTGTGCTTTGAGTCACTGCTTTAGATGTATGTTTTGCAGTTACTATTAATAGAGCTTCCCAGGTAGTAATAGTGGCAAAGAGCCCGCTTCCCAATACAGGAGACATAAGAACAATAGGTTCAATCCTGGGTCAGGCAGATCCTCTGGAGAAGGAAATGGCAGCTCACTCTAGTATTCTTGCATGGAGACTGGTGGATTACAGTACATAGGGTCACAAAAAGTCAGACTGACTACAGCATTTTAGCACACATTAATTAAAATCATGTTTGTATAAAATATAGAAAAAATTGTCCATTTTAAAATGATTATATTTTACCCTAATTCACCTCCCCTGGTGGTTCAGACAGTAAAGTGTTTGCCTACAATGTGGGAGACCTGGGTTCAATCCCTGGGTCAGGGTGATCTCCTGGGAAAGGGAATGGCAACTCACTCCAGTATTCTTGCCACCACCCTCCCACCCCCCCACCCCCCCAAAGAAGAACTGTACAAAATAGATCTTCATGACCATGATAATCATGATGGTGTGATCACTCACCTAGAGCCAGACATCCTGGAATGTGAAGTCAAGTGGGCCTTAGAAAGCATCACTACGAACAAAGCTAGTGGAGGTGATAGAATTCCAGTGGAGCTATTTCAAATCCTCAAAGATGATGCTGTGAAAGTGCTGCACTCAATATGCCAGCACATTTGGAAAACTCAGCAGTGGCCACAGGACTGGAAAAGGTCCGTTTTCATTCCAATCCCAAAGAAAGGCAATGCCAAAGAATGCTCAAACTACCGCACAATTGCACTCATCTCACAAGTCAGTAAAGTAATGCTCAAAATTCTCCAAGACAGGCTTCAGCAATATGTGAACCGTGAACTTCCAGATGTTCAAGCTGGTTTTAGAAAAAGCAGAGGAACCAGAGATCAAATTGCCAACATGCACTGGATCATCATAAAAGCAAGAGAGTTCCAGAAAAACATCTATTTCTGCTTTATTGACTATGCCAAAGCCTTTGACTGTGTGGATCACAAGAAACTGTGGGAAATTCTTCAAGAGATGGGACCAGACCACCTGACCTGCCTATTGAGAAACATATATGCAGGTCAGGAATCAACAGGTAGAACTGGACGTGTAACAACTGGTTCCAAATAGGAAAAGGAGTACCTCAAGGCTGTATATTGTCATCCTGCTTATTTAACTTATATGCAGAGTACATCATGAGAAACACTGGGCTGGATGAAGCACAAGCTGGAATCAAGATTGCCGGGAGAAATATCAATAACCTCAGATATGCAGATGACACCACCCTTATGGCAGAAAGTGAAGAAGAACTCAAAAGCCTCTTGATGAAAGTGAAAGAAGAGAGTGAAAAAGTTGACTTAAAGCTCAACATTCAGAAAACGAAGATCATGGCATCTGGTCCCATCACTTCATGGGAAATAGATGGGGAAACAGGGGAAACAGTGTCAGACTTTATTTTGGGGGGCTCCAAAATCACTGCAGATGGTGATTGCAGCCATGAAATTAAAAGAGGCTTACTCCTTGGAAGGAACGTTATGACCAATCTAGATAGCATGTTCAAAAGCAGAGTCATTGCTTTGCCAACAAAGGTCCGTCTAGTCAAGGCTATGGTTTTTCCTGTGGTCATGTATGGATGTGAGAGTTGCACTGTGAAGAAGGCTGAGCACTGAAGAATTGATGCTTTTGAACTGTGGTGTTGGAGAAGACTCTTGAGAGTCCCTCGGATTGCAAGAAGATACAACCAGTCCATTCTAAAGGAGATCAGTCCTACTAAAGCTGAAACTCCAGTACTTTGGCCACCTCATGCGAAGAGTTGACTCATTGGAAAAGACTCTGATGCTGGGAGGGATTGGAGGCAGGAGGAAAAGGGGATGACAGAGGATGAGATGGCTGGATGGCATCACCGACTTGATGTACGTGAGTTTGAGTGAACTCCGGGAGTTGGTGATGGACAGGGAGGCCTAGTGTTCTGCAGTTCATGGGGTTGCAAAGAGTTGGACACGACTGAGCGACTGAACTGAACTGAACTATCTTAATTCACCTATATAGGTCCTGCTCTGCTCCTCTTTAATGTTTTTCTTGTCTCAAATTATTTTTGTTAATGTTGTGAGTTTTACCAGTTTTAAGTAGTGTTGTTCAGTTACTAAGAAGCATCTGACATTTTGCGACCTCATGCACTGCAGCATGCCAGGCTTTCCTGTCCATCACCATCTCCCAGAGCTTGCTCAAAATCATGTCCATTGATTCAGTGATCCCACCCAAATATCTCATCCTAAGTTGTCACCTTCTCCTCCTGCCTTCAATCATTCCCAGCATTAGAGTCTTTTCTAATGAGTAAGTTCTTTGCATCATGTGGCTAAAGTCCTTCAGCATCTGTCCTTCCAATGAATATTCAGAGTTGATTTCCTTTAGGATTGACTGGTTGGATCTCCTTGCAGTCCAAGAGACTCTCAAGAGTCTTCTCCAACACACAGTTCAAAAACATCAATTATTCAGCACTCAGCCTTCCTTATGGTCCAAATCTCACACCCATCTGTGACTACTTGAAAAACCATAGCTTTGAGTATACGGACCTTCATTGACAAGATAATGTCTCTGCTTTTAAATATGCTGTCTAGGATGGTCATAGCTTTTCTTCCAAGGAGCTAACATCTTTTTATTTTATGGCTGCTGTCACTATCTGCGTTAATTCTGGAACTGAAGAAAATAAAGTCTGTCACTATTTTAATTGTTACCCCATAGATTTGCCATAAAGTGATGGGACCAAATGCCATTTGAGTTTTCTGAATGTTGAGTTTTAAGCCATCTTTTCCACCCTTCTCTTTCACCATCAAGAGACTCTATAGTTCCTCTTCACTTTCAGCCATAAGGGTGGTGTCATCTGCATATCTGAGGTTATTGATATTTCTCCTGGCAATCTTGATTCCAGAAGAATCAGCTCAGCCTTTCTCATGATGTACTCTGCATCGAAGTTAAGTAAGCAGGGTGACAGTATATAGCCTTGACATACTCCTTTCCCAATTTGGAACCAGTCCATTTTTCCACGTCCAGTTCTAACTACTGCTTCTTGACCTGAATTCAAGTTTTTCAGGAGGTAGGTCGTTGGTGTGCTATTTCCATCTCTTTAAGAAATTTCCACAGTTTGTTGTGATCAAACAGTCAAAAGCTTTAGCATAGTCAATAAAGCAGAAGTAGATGTGTTGCTGGAATTCCCTTGCTTTTTCTATGATCCAACAGATGTTTACAATTTTATCTCTGGTTCTTATGCCTTTTCTAAATCTAGCTTGAATATCTGGATGTCTTCAGTTCATGTACTGTTGAACATAAGCTTGGAGAATTTTGAGTATTATTTTGATAGCATTTGAAATGAGTGCTATTGTGCAGTAGTTTGAACATTCTTTGGCATTGACCTTCTTTGGGATTGGAATAAAAACTTACCTCTTCCAGCCCTTTGCCACTGCTGAGTTTTCCAAATTTGCTGGCATGTTGAGTATAGCACTTTATTTATCTGTGTTGCTTTCCCCCCTTGCCCTTTATGTTGTATGTTTAACAACCTATATTTATGTTTAGCAACCTATTCTGTTATAGTTTCAATTTTCTCACATAGAGCAAAATTCTTTTTCAAAGTTTTATGTACTTTTGGCTTTTTCATTATGGTAAAAGAGCTCATTAAAACATTTCTTGTAAGGCAGGTATAGTGGTGATGAACTCCCTCAGATTTTGTCTGTCTGGGAAAGCCTTCATTCATTATTACCATTTTTTTTTTTTTCAAATATCTAAAAGATAACTTTGCTGTATAGAATTTTCTTGGCTGACAGCATTTCTCTTTCAGTATTTTGAGAATGTGTTTCTAAGGTCTGGTCTGTAGAGTTTTTGCTGAGAAATATGCTGATAGCTTAGTAGAAGTTCCTTTGTACGTTACTGAAATCCCCCCATGCCTTTAAAACCCTTTATTTGTAACTGACTTTTAATCGTTTTAATATGTCTTGGAGAAGGATTTTGTGTTGTGGTAATTAGATGTTTTCTTCACTTTATGGATTTGCAAATCCAACTCCTTCCCCAGGCTTGGAAGTTCTCAGCTATCTTAAAAATAAACTTACTGATCACTTCTACTTTTCTTCTTCTTTCGGGATTATCTATTATTCTTAAGTTGCCCTTCCTAGTAAATTTGGATAGTTCTTATAGAATTTTCTTGTAGAATTTCCTCATATGTTTCAGATTTTATTTCTCTTTTACCTGCTTCATTTACAGATTGCTATCTTCAGGATCACTAATTCTCTCTTCCAGATGGTGTGCTTTCTTTTCAATGCTAATGTGTTCTTCATGTCAGTCACTGCGTTTTTCAGCTACAGAATTTATTTTTATTTCTTTTCTCCCTGAATGTTTCAATCCTTTTAAAAAAACAAAAAACAAAAAAACAAAAACACAACATTTCTTCTGTTAATTTTATTTCTGAGTTCATTTAACTACCTTTGTTAATTTTCATGTAGTTCATTGTTTTTCTTTTTGACAGCTTTTTGAATTTTGTATCAGTTAGATTAAATAGTCTGTGACTTTAAGTTTCATTTCTGGAGAATTGTCCTTTTGGTGATACCATGTTACAGTTTTTCATGGTGTTTGATAAGTTGTTCCTCTGCTGGCACATTTGAAATAGTAAATAGCTATCTTCTTTAGGTAAAGACTATTTTTTTTTACCTTGAATTTAATAATTTAAAGTTTAGTAATAAGAAGTCTTTATCTTTGAGTAAATTATTTTATAGCATAAGCTTTTCTTTCTCCTTTATTTCTCTTGCCTAAGCTGCCTCTGACTTCATTTGAGACTTGACAGTGTCTACTCTCACCATTTTTGCTAAAGGTGTTGCCTATTGCCCTAATTGTTACTGCTTATTGCCTCCAGGGCCCCTGCTGCTGCCTGTGCTATTGCTCGCATCACTGCCCAGAGCTGCAGACTGACGGGATTCTTTACCTCATCTGGGTTTGCTTGGGTGGTGGGCAGACTGAGGGGTGTCCTTACCTCTTCTGGGTTTGCTTGGGTGGTGGGCTCTGCCAATGCAGAGGGAGTGGGCAGGTGGAGCAGTGCTGGGGGAATGGCTACCTCTGCTACATCTTATATTCAAGAATAATCTCAATAAATTGAAAACTCTGAGATCCTTTCAACTTCTCTAGTGACATGGGACCTGTCTACCAGCTATCTCATTCTTATATTTTGCCCGTCAAAGCAGTGTTTGTTATAGGAAGTGTCTCTAAAGTGAAATGAAGTCTTGCAAGGAAAACCGCCCCAATCTTCCAGAGTAGTAGAAGTCAAATGATAATTATGATCCTTTGTTTCAAATAATTCATGCATTCAAAATATATTTTATATAGAATGGCACCACTTTATAAATGAGGCCTCTGTAATAGAGTGATTTTTTTCAAAAAGTTCAGAAATAAATAAGCCTGTCATGTATATTTTATGGAGAAGTGTGCTCAAGGAAGATAAAATATAAGGGTCATGAAGTATGAGAATGCTTGGTTGTTAACACTGGAAGCCCGTTGACCAGTGAGGATGGAGCAGAGTGAATGATAGGGACATTAGCAGCAGATGGTGTGCTATGTGGCCAGAGGTAAGATATTAAGTGGAGACCTGACTGAGTGTGACATAGTAGAGAGATAAATCAAGGGCTTTTTCAGTATCCTGGCTGAAGATCATAGTGGCTTAGTTTAGTTCAAAGATAGAGATAACAGGTAGCTGTCAGATTCAAGTCATACTTCTAAGAGAAATCTGAAAGTGTGGGATTCCAGAATTGATATGAGGTGTAAGAGAAAGAGTTCAAGGGTGATTTCAAGAATTTTGGCATGAGCAACTAGAAGCATATTGTTGGCATTTAGATAGTGAAGACTGGGACAAAGGGTAAAGGTAGGGTAGAGACAGAAAAGACTTACAATGATATTGGATTTGGGCATACTGTGTATTAGGTAACAGATGGAAATTTTGTGGAGTAGTATGAAATCAGAGCCCAAACGAATAGGTTAGAGATGAAAGTTTAGATGAGGAGACAACATTTAATTTCAAATTCTGTTTATGGCATAAATTAGAATGTTAAAATAAAGAGGAACATTGGCATATTGTAAGTTATAAAAAATATGCATTTTTTTCCCTCAAAACTTGAATTCAAATTTAGCTCAACCACTTTAGAGTTATATTACCTTAGGCAGATAACTTAACCTTTCTAAATATTAACATTGTCATCACTTAAATAGAGATAATTATGTCTAACTTCTGGTATTTCAATGATAGGTATTTTTCATGTATGTGTGTTTATATAACCTTAGTGTGTGTGTATATGTGCTTATAATAAGTATCCTAGCAAAGTGCCTGACACATAGGCACCATGTCATATATACAATAAATGGCAACCATTATTGTTGTAGATATTTAATGACTTGTTGAATCTTAAAATACAGTATTTTTTTTTTTTGCCCTTATATTAATTCCAAAAATTTTCAGTATTTATGTTGGAAGCATTGGATAGCACATTCCCAACAAAAATAGTCAAGTGTTTCCATAATGGATAGATAAAAATCTGATTATTCGCTGTTTGCTTTTAATTCTTAACCTCACAATCTAGTAGGTTTTCTGACAATCACTGAAAGAAGATGGCAAAAGTGCTATCAAACAACAGACAAAACACATGATAATACAAAATATCAGCCTAAATAAATGAGAGCATTTTAAAAGATAGTTAACATGTAAACTTAAATCTCTCTCAAGTTTATTCTGAAATACACCCAAGCTATTTTTTTTCCCATTGAAATCTTCACAACTTATAGTGCTTAATTTGTGTTTCTTCATTAATTGCATTGTTTCCCATTTACTATAACCTCTTGAATCCATTGACTATTCAGTGCTTACAACAGTGTCTGCCCTGAATTGGCTGAATGAATGAAAAAATTAAGGAATAATCTTTAACTGGAAGTTTAAGTACAGCTGAGAAATACATTTAGAACTTTTCTTCTACTACCATAAGGTTTAAACTAAATGATAAAGTAGCAAACGTTAATGCCATTTAGTAACTTTAATTTCTAGTGGTATTGATATATGCCAGCCTCATTTATGGCACAGTATCTAATTTAACCTAGCAAAATACTTTTAAAAAGAAAAGTAAAGTCATACCATGATCTATCCATCAATTCTTTTTTAATTGGAGGATAATTCTTCACAGTGTTGTGGTGGCATCTATCACTTTTAATAATGATTTTCTTATGCTTCTAATAAGTTTAGTTAGCTTTTAGACCTCTAGTGATTAGAAATTCTTCATTTGTTAACACTATTTTAAACCTTTACCTATCTACAATTTATAGTGGTAAGAATTTTAACTGGAATGTGTCAAATTAAATAACAGAATAAGAAGATAGTTTGCTGTTTTGAAGTGTTGAAGGTGATGTTAAAATCTAAATGGCTTGCTTCATTTTCTGTATAAAACTTTTGCGTTTGTAATATATATTGATAGTAAATTCTATGCAGGGGCATAGGGTTGATCACTGTTAGTTGCTCAGCCATGTCATACTCTTTGCAGCCCCATGGACTGTAGCCTGCCAGGCTTCTCTGTCCATGGAATTCTCCAAGCAAGAATACTGGAGTGGGGTGTCATTTCCTCTACCAGGGGATCTTCCTTATCCAGGGATAGAATCCATGTCCCCTATATTGCAGGCAGATTCTTTACTGTCTGAGCCACCAGAGTTGATCACTGTTCTTTCACATTTTTTTCTAATAGATTCTGTGTGTCTTGTTTAAGAGGTATTAAGTTTGTATGATTTATGTGTTGACATATAGTATTTTCAACATATAGAAAAGGAGTTTATGCCAATATAAACAGGAAAACAAAAGAAATTCTAACAATCCTTCCTTTGGAGATAGCTTGGTTTGGTACAAATTATTTGTACTTTGAAATAGGGTAGATGTCAGCTTAAAAACCCTAATCTCTGCTAATAAGGCAATGAAGATGGGTGGATAATGACATGTCATGAAAAAATTAAGCAAAATACTATGAATAATTCTCAGCAAAACAGCTGACAGATTGTACATGCTCACTTATCAGTTTTCTCCCACCTTTCACATAACTCTGTTTTATAGGTGGAGGCAGGATGGTCTAAACCAGTAGGCTTCCAAGCCCAGGATAAACTCAGATTGCCTGTATTGGGGGTCAATTTTCTGTCAAATTCCTAAAATTAAAGTGGGAATTGTAAGATGAAATGTCATCAGTAGGTTATCTTGACAAATTAAACTTTAAAAGTTGTCAACACCTTCCTGATGACTAAATGTCTCAAGATGAAGAGTTTGAAAGAGCTAAAGGTAACCCTCAATCAGGAAGATTATATGGTAAAAAGTTGCCTTGAACATTGTCTTTCTAAGTGCTCTTACAAATCTGCACTTGAAAAAATTGTAAATTTTACTGGAGAGGAAAATCATACCAATTGTGAAGTAATGATATTTGGCCTTTGAAAAGTGCAAGTAGTCCCTGATTATAAGGTTACTGATTTATTTAGACAACATGCTGTGCGTAGCTCACACTTTCAGCTGTCATTTAAATTGTATTCAGCTTCAGTGTAACTTGTATTCACCTCATTGTAAACTTTAGGAAACCAAATTTAATGCTGTTTCAGAAGACAGGGAAACTAGTCTTTTTCCAGCTCAAATCTGGCTGACAAAAACAACTGATTGCTTTCTCATTCATTCAAATTAATTGTGAAACCAAAAGAAACAAATAATGATTGATTGGCTTGCCACTTGAGTGACATTTCTAGCTTTAGTCTATATCTAATATAATTCTAGTTTAAAATTTGAAGAAAAGGGAAAATGATTTTTTAACTTATAGGATATTATTTTTGGCAAGTAGATTAGCCTTGAAAGTGAAGAAGTGAAAGTGAAAGTCACCCAGTAATGTCCAACTCCTTGCAACCTCATGGACTATAGCTGCCAGGCTCTTTGTCCACAGAATACTCCAAGCAAGAATACTAGAGTGAGTAGCTGTTCCCATCTCCAGGGGATCTTCCCAACCCAGGGATCAAACTCAGGTCTCCCATACTGCAGGCAGATTCTTTACCATCTGAGCCACCAGGGAAGTGCAAGAATACTGGAGTGGGTAACCTGTCCCTTTTCCAAGATATCTTCCTGACCCAGGAATTGAACCGGGGTCTCCTGCTTTGCACACAGAGTCTTAACCAGCTGAGATACCAGAAAAGCCCTAACTTAAATCAAAGAGTGATAAATTATGTGTAAGCATACTTCTATTTCAAAAAGTGTCATGTGAACATGCACACAAGTACCAATGTTCAGACTTATTCCTTCTCTCTTCCTCCTTCCCTTCCTCTCTCTTTGCTTGCCTCCTTTCTTCTTTTTATCCTTCCTTATTTTCTTCTTTCATTTATTCATCTCTAATAGACAATAGGGCTTCCCTTGTGGCTCAGCTGTTAAAGAATCTACCTGCAAGGCAGGAGACCTGGGTTTGATCCCTGGGTTGGGAAGATCCCCCTGGGGAAGGGAAAGGCTCTGCTCCAGTATCCTGTCCTGGAGAATTCCATGACATGTATAGTCTAGGGCTGGATGAAGCACAAGCTGGAATCAATATTGCTGGGAAAAATATCAATAACCTCAGATATGCAGATGACACCACCCTTAATGGCAGAAAGTGAAGAGGAACTAAAAAGGCTCTTGATTAAAGTGAAAGAGGAGAGTAAAAAAGTTGGCTTAAAGATCAACATTCAGAAAACTAAGACAATGGCATCCCCAGTCCCATCACTTCATGGCAAATAGATGGAGGAAACACTGGAAACAGTGAGAGACTATTTTTTGGGGCTCCAAAATCCCTGCCAACAGTGACTACAGCCATGAAATCAAAAGATGCTTGCTCCTTGGAAGAAAAGTTATGACCAACCAAGACAGCATATTAAAAATCAGAGACATTACTTTGCTAACAAAGGTCCATCTAGTCAAAGCTATGGTTTTTCCAGTAGTCATGTATGGATGTGAGAGTTGGACTATAAAGAAAGATGAGCATGGAAGAATTGATGCTTTTGAACTGTGGTATTGGAGGAGACTCTTGAAAGTCACTTGGACTGCAAGGAGATCCAACCAGTCCATCCTAAAGGAAATCAGTCCTGAATACTCATGCCAGAGATGGCAATACTGATGCAATGGACATGAGTTTGAGTAGTCTCTGGGAGTAGGTGATGGACAGGGCAGCCTGGGGTGCTGCAGTCCATGGGGTCTTAAAGAGTCCGACACGACTGAACTGAACTGAAAAGAATAGACAATAACTTCCATAACATGTGCCAGATGAAGTAGTTTCTAAGTAGACATCAAGTTGTAGATGTTCGTTATCATTGTTTTTTATCATATTAGACATAAGAATATTTGTTGCAAAAGTAAGTTAGGATCCTCTTGGTGAATTTTTAGATTAACATCAATTCTTTGGGAGAATTATAAAACTTTATCTTAAGAAAATATATTGTTTACAAAGCCTATAATATAGACTAAATATATAGACTAAATATTTAGAAACTAAATATAGACCAAATATTTAGAAACAAGAAATATAAATTAATACTTGGCTTAGTTTTTTAACATGTTTTTGAAGAAACAGAAGTATGCAAATATATAGGTGTATATGTTCATAAATTGTGCTTCCCTGGTAGCTCAGCTGGTAAAGAATTCATTTGCAATGTGGGAGACCTGGTTTTCATCCCTAATTTGGAAAGATCTCCTGAAGGAGGGCATGGCAACCCACTCTAGTATTCTTACCTGGAGAATCCCCAATGGACAGATGAGCCTGGTAGGCTATAGTCTGTGGGGTTTCAAGGAGTTGGACACAACTTAGTGACTAAGTGCAGCACATGTGCATTATATATATATATATATATATATATATGTATATATGTAGCTGATATGTGCATCCTATATCTCCCTGGTATATAATTATGGATTTACCTATGAAAGCATTGAATTTGCTTTACAGTGTTACCTTAACTAACATTATATTAGATAGTTTAGAAGCACAATACAGATCATTGATATAAAATTAACTGTACTGATCTCAATTATACATTTAAATGTTTCTCCTTTATCCCTCTAAATTTGAGATGTTTTCAATTTTATTTATTTTTACAAATATGATAATGACATTTAAAATCTCTGTATCTTTTTCCTTCTTGGGCTGTTTATCTAGATGTTAATTACTATTTTTTTTTTTCCATAGATGTTTGCATCTTGTGGAAATTTAGTGTTTTCCATGATCTCTAAATATATAGAACTATATTTTGAACACATTAGGTTTATGATTTAGGGGTTAAATTATAAAAGTTATTTGCAAATGTACCATGTACACTTATCAACCACAAAAAATAACTCAAAGTCTATCAATAAATAGCATAATATTCATTTATGAAGAACAGATAATGTGCACATTCTAGACTGCCTACACAGTGACAAAAAGAAATTTAGACTTGGGTCATTTAGTCATATATTTCTCAATCTCAAACATCATTTGTAGCTGAATATATCTTATCCTTCTTACTCCACATTTCATTTTAATTCATCAAATCCCCATCTGTCTTTTGAGTGCATGGTTTCAAGGTCAGCCAGAGAATCAGGAAGAGTTTGTAGGTAGAATCTGGGGCTCCCTACTCCTGCAATTCTCCTTCTGACTCCCTCCTGACATTTTAGGGGCTGTGCTTATTTCCAAGTTAGTCTGCTGTTTCATTTGACTTTAGGTTTTCTATCAGATTTATATTCACTAGTGATTCTGATCTCATCTAATCTTGAGGTTAAAGCCTTAACAATGAGTAATTCACTCTGTGTCATTCCTTTCTCTCCAATTTCCATTCTCTTCCAGAATTTTCCTCCCTGTTTTTTGTTGTCTTAGTGCATTCAGATGAGTGATTTTCTTGTATTTGCCTGAAATTTTTAGTTGTTATCTTTGGAAAGTAGGAGTTGAAAATTGAGTAGGATCTGATTTATTCAGACTAGAAGCAGGCCCTCAGGTTTCCTCTAGAGCAAGAAAGTGACTATAATACTAAGAAGGCAGAAGAAGGAGATAGAGAGTTTGTTGGCCCCAGGTCTTATTCTCCAGAGAAGACTGTATTTGAGATTGTGAGGAGAGGAAAATGTATCAGATATATTTTTCAGGGCAATTTTAGGGTGTTATGGAAATAGGTATGGCTGATGGTGACCTGTGGTGTTGGGGAAGACTCTTGAGAGTCCCTTGGACAGAAAGGAGACCCAACCAGTCCACCCTAAAGAAAATCAGTCCTAAATACTCACTGGAAGGACTGATACTGAAGTTCCAATACTTTGGCTACCTGATGTGAAGAACTGACTCACAATGAAAGACCAAAGGTGGGAGGAGAAGGGGACAACAGAGGATGAGATGGTTGGATGGCATCACGGACTCAATGGACATGAATTTGAGTAAGCTCTGGGGAGTTGGTGATGGACAGGGAAGCCTGGTGTACTGCAGTCCATGGGGGTCACAAAGTGTCTGACACTACTGAGTGACTGAACTGAACCGATGACGACCTTGGAGGCTTGATGCCCTTGGTGCAGGGGGGTGGAGTATATATTAAAAAATGGTGGGCTGTTCTTTCTTAGGCTCATTATAGAATCAAGGTGGATAGTGTCCAGATTATCTAGCTGAAGAACAATTCTTTAGTCCTGTGCTTTGGACTATGCTTAGTCTCTCAGTCATGTCCGACTCTTTTCTATCCCATGGGCTGTAGCCCACCAGACTCCTCTGTCCATGGGGATTCTCGAGAGCAGAATATTGGAGTGGGTTGCCATTCCCTCCTCAAGGGGATCTTACCAACCAAGGGATCAAATTCAAGTCTCCTATGTTGCAGGCAGACTCTTTACTGTCTGAGCCACCAGGGAAGCCCCTTGAGTCCTGTTCAGTTCAGTTGAGTCGTTCAGTCGTGTCTGACTCTTTGCGACCCCATGAATCGCAGCACACCAGGCCTCCCTGTCCATCACCAACTCCCGGAGTTCACTCAGACTCGTGTCCATCGAGTCAGTGATGCCATCCAGCCATCTCATCCTCTGTCATCCCCTTCTCCTCCTGCCCCCAATCCCTCCCAGCATCAGAGTCTTTTCCAATGAGTCAACTCTTGGCATGAGGTGACCCAAGTACTGGAGTTTCAGCTTCAGCATCATTCCTTACAAAGAAATCCCAGGGCTGATCTCCTTCAGAATGGACTGATTGGATCTCTTTGCAATCCAAGGGACTCTCAAGAGTCTTCTCCAACACCACAGTTCAAAAGCATCAATTTTTCAGTGCTCAGCCTTCTTCACAGTCCAACTCTCACATCCATACATGACCACAGGAAAAACCATAGCCTTGACTAGATGGACCTTAGTCAGCAAAGTAATGTCTCTGCTTTTGAATATGCTATCTAGATTGGTCATAACTTTTCTTCCAAGGAGTAGGCGTCTTTTAATTTCATGGCTGTAGTCACCATCTGCAGTGATTTTCGAGCCCCCAAAAATAAAGTCTGACACTGTTTCCACTGTTTTCCCATCTATTTCCCATGAAGTATTGGGACTGTAGCTCCAGATAAATAAGAAGTACCTGTGTTGTGAGATGGCCTACTGAGGACTCCAAAGAGAACTCCTTGACTTGTGCCAGCTTGAGGTAGAGGGTATTAGAGTGTGACTTACTGGCAACCTGATAGAGAGCTTAGAGAAGGTAGCAGACTGTAGGAAGGGGACACTTGAAACAGTAGGTGAAATGGGAGACTGACCGAGGACAGTTGATGACATCGAAGACAAATAGCATAGAGTGAAGAATATTATTTTCTTCCTTTGACTGATAATGTATTTGGATTAATATACGGAAATGCTTTAAATGAACAATACTATGATTTTTGGCATTTCTTTGTCTGCACCGGGTCTTAGTGCAGTACCCAGGACCCTCCCTCTTTGCTGTGGCACTGTGGAATCTTTTAGTTGCTGCCGGTGAACTCTGAGTCGCAGCACATGGGATCTAGGTCCCTGTTTAGAGATCCAGTCTGGGGCCTCTGCGTTGCTAGTGCAGAGTCCTAGTCCCTGAACTACCAGGGAAGGCCTGATACCATGAATTTTAATTGTATTCTTTTGGCTTTGTTTCTGAGAAATATTTGTGTATCTGTGGGCATATGCATGATTTTTAAACCTTTCAGATTTCTGAGAAGATATGACATATCACAGGTTTTTATAAAAGTGTACAAAGCTAATACTTTGCAGGCATTACATAGTTTGAGATAAATTTGTAATAGACAGGAGTTTTAGTTATTATAATTACCCTAATTGTACTCAGATGTTTATTAGCAAAGTATGTTTTATGATTAATAGAGTGTCACTTATTCAATAGTTTATACATACTTAATATTAATTTCATATACAGTCCCTTGTATGTTTTTACCCTTCCATCACTGTAGATTTTGTACAGTAAATCAGTTCTTGTTGACCACAGCTAAACAGCTTTGTCAGCTCCAAACTTTCTATTCTTCTTTTTTTATGCCCAAGAGTTTTTAATCCTATTATAAAATAGATTTGGCCAATGGGAATCCACTCTGTGAGGTTACAGCTCAGGTATATTTCTTTGTTCTCATGCAACACATCTAGCCCATCTGTTCTTGACTCCATAGGCAACTTGGATAACATCTGTTTTACTTGTTTGTTGACATACATCAGCATTTGAAATGTGGCTGCAAATAGAAATCTGCACATTCATCATCCAGTTGATCCTTGCAGAACAGATAGGATTCTTCTTTAACTAACCTTAAAGATTTAAAACTCCGTTATATGTTCATTGTGTTGTATGGGACAACTGATGAGTTAATGTTGGCATTGTTTGCTCTACTTATTCTACTCAAATGAAATTACATTCTCTTGGATTTATTTGTTTTTACTTATTAAGGACTGCTTTCAGTTAAATTCTGTGAATTTTCATTTTTAAGTCTTAAACAATTTTAAAATGTTAATATTCACTATAAATAATCTTCCTTAAAAATAACTTTAAATCTGTATATGTGCATGTATATACGAAGAAACACAATACTATTGACACTTCAACAACATGGGTTTGAACTGTGTGGGTCCACTAATATGTTATCAAAAAAGATACTTAAATAAATTTTGGAGATTTTTGACAATTTGAAAACCTCATAGATGAATCAGGTAGCCTAGAAATATTGAAAACATTTTTTTTAAGTTTCATCATGAATGTGTAATATATATGTAGATAGTAGTCTAGTCTTACATATGTGTAAGGTGAGTTGTATTTAATGTAAAGTAAATAATGTGTTAGTTTATACACACACACACACGTATGCATGTTCAGTCTTTATAACTTTGCTTTCGAACTGACATTCATGTTCAATATGCCTCTCTCGTAGCTGGGGAAAAAAAATGTATTTTCAACGTATTATCACAAGTATGTGTTTATAAAAAAAGGTAAAAATATTAGGTAAAAATATTTCTAATACTTATAACTGTAATACTGTATGCCATACATTTTATAATAATGCATTTATTAGTTCATAGGTTAGGTTACTGTGAAGCAATCATATTGATTACACCAGGCTACATAAAGCAATCCTATTTCTGCTTTTTCCTTATCAGTGCATGAATTGTTATACCTGTAAATGAGAATTTCTTTTTCATATTACCTTTTCATTTTTGATACCTAGTGTTAGTAATGCGTATAACATATACCTGTTTTGTATTACATATGGCAATATTGATGTAGGTAATGACTGACATTTCATCTTACAAACGGATGATGTAAGTTTATAGTATCAATAATTCAGTAGAATAATGTAAATATATTTTCTCTTCTTATGATTTTCATAACATTTAGTTTTGCTTATTTTATTATAAGATCACAGTATATATAATACATATAATGTACAGAATAAGTATTAACTGACTGTCTACGCTATTGGTAAGGTTTCTGGTCTACAGTGGACTATTAGTAGTAAAGTTTTGGCAGGGTCCAAAATTACATTCAGGTTTTTGACAATGTAGGAGGTCAGCACCCCTCATCCCCTGCTTTGTTCAAGAGTCAAATGTATTTCAGTTCTATAAAAGAAGTCTAAATAACATGTATTATATAGATATTTTAAATAACATGTATAATATAGATTTTTTAAAATATCTATCTCATATAAAGAAATATGATTTATGATTTCTCACATAAATAACTATGATTACTTCTCACATAAAGAAGTATGAGCTGTTTATCAGATATTCCATGAAAACTTTTGAAAGGTCTATACGTACTGAATTTTTCTGACTTCAAAAGTTAATTGATAATCATGAATATATTATGGTAAAACACAAACATCTGGGGACAAATATGCCTATTGGGACTTCCAAAGAGTGTTTGGCTTTTAACCAGGGCCAACTTCATGTGTAAGTGACCAGTGTTGTCACACTGAGCCTTGCACTTAGAAGGGTGCCACAGTTGCTTTAATACTCTGCAGTCATCATAGTTAAAATTCTTAATAATTTTACCTTTAAACTTGTGCTCTGTAAGTGAAGAATAATGGGACAATGAATCATCTGTGTGAGCAGAAGATATGCATGAAGTTTGCATATACACTATTCCTTCTCATTTCATTCACATACATGGTTCACAGTGTCCCATGAGCAGAGAATTCCAGAGGACCCAACGTGCACAGAAGTTCTGTGTGACTCAAAACAAATTGACGTAATTGTCTATCATCTATAGCCAAGTAAGGAAGGGCAATGATAGCCTTGAGACTCAGGCTTTTCATTTGGACCAGAGCAATTAAAGGGTCAATATATTCTTTCTTTGGAGAAGGAAATGGAAACCCACTCCAGTATTCTTGCCTGGAGAATCTCATGGACAGAGGAGCCTGGCAGGCTACAGTCTATGGGGTTGCAAGAGTCAGACACAACTGAGCGACTAAGCACACACAGCACACATATTCTTTCTTACTCATGTTAATTCCCTGTATTAGCTAACCATTTATGCTGAAAATGATGGCGTGGAAGAAAAAGGAAAGGACAATCCATAGTTTCCTTTACCTTTCAGTCCCTTCTTACCTATCAGTGAGCCAGAGGTAGATTTCTGCAGTGTTTCCCCTGTTCATACAAAATGCATATGCTTGTCTGAGCTATAATATACAAATTGTGTAATTTCAGGGATTTAGAATTTACATTACACAATATGGGGCTTTCCCAGTGGCTCAATGGTACAGAATCTGCCTGCAATTCAGCAGATGTGGGTTTGATCCCTGGGTCAGGAAGATTCCCCTGCAGAAGGAAATGGCAACCCACTCCAATATTCTTGCCTGGGAAATCACATGTACAGGGGAGCCTGGCAGGCCATGTGGTTGTAAAGAGTTGGACATGAATTAGCAACTAAACAACATTACACATTATAAAGATAATGATAAAACTCATGCTAATTATTTAACTTTTCATTTTTACCTATAATGGCATTATACAGTAAATAAAAAATGCAATAACAATTTGAGATGCACATCATGGAAGAATGGGAAAAACTTTATCTTTATTACCTTTAATAGCACTCTCCCTCTGCTTTTCTAACAAGGAATCTCACGTTTTTATTTTTACTAGTTTCTGCAAATTAGCTAGCTGGCCTTGAATTTCACCAACCATTCTAAACAATGTAGGACAATAATATGATATGGACATTAATATGAATTTATGGTTGTTAAAGCAGCAGCCAAGCAGTTTTTCTAGTTAAGAAGATTGAATAGAAAGGAGAGCTTGAGATGAAAATTAGGTTGAGGCCAGATCTGTTGGAGCTTGTCCAAAATATTCACATCTATGAGATTATTCATAATTATCTCACCCTGCACAGAAATGTGAAAAATGATAGATAGGTGACATACTAAAATATTGACATTACATTTTTTACATATATATGATATAAAATGAGTCCTCCACAGTGGAAACAGCTTCACTTATTTTAATTTATGCCACACACAGATACTGTCAGGCTGTCTTACTGTCACCATTTCACTGCTCAATAGAAATGATCTGCTTGACTATGCTAGGAGCAGTGACACTCCTGTGTTCAAATTAGCAATGTCTATAAAGAGAGAACATGTGAAATTAACACAACATCAAGAATCAGATATTGAAGGGGGGTCAGCTTTAAAGAATGCCCTTAAGTTATCTAATACAATTGTAAAGATTTTCTTTGCCTTTACAAATATTGTACTGATGTGTGTGTGCTAATTGTCTCCTCATTTTCAACAGACACTTATTGTCACTGCATAACCTGTGGTTTAATATCTTAGAATGAGCACAGTCCAATTAAATTGTTCTAAATCCCTATATTATGTACTATTTATGTCTCCAATCTTTGTTTTTCTCTATATTATTTTAGATTTTTTTGATTAATTTTTTATTGAAAGATAATTGCTTTACAGAATTTCATTGTTTTCTGTCAAACTACAACATGAATAAGCCATAGGTATACATATATCCACTCCCTTTTGAACCTCCCTTCCATCTCCCTCCCCATACCAGCCCTCTAGGTTGATACAGCGCCCCTGTTTGTGTTTCCTGAGCCATACAGCAATTTCCCATTGGCTCTCTATTTTACATATGGTAATGTAAGTTTCCATGTTATTCTTTTCACGCATCTCACCCTCTCCTCCCCTCTCCCAATGTCCATAAGTCTATTCTTTATGTCTGTTTTTTCATTCAGTTCAGTTCAGTTCAGTTCATTCACTCAGTCGTGTCTGACTCTTTGAGACCCCATGAATTGGAGCACTCCAGGCCTCCCTGTCCATCACCAACTCCCAGAGTTCACCCAAACTCATGTCCATCAAGTCGGTGATGCCATCCAGCCATCTCATCCTCCGTCATCCCCTTCTCCTCCTGCCCCCAATCCCTCCCAGCATCAGAGTCTTTTCCAATGAGTCAACTCTTTGCATCAGGTGGCCAAAGTACTGGAGTTTCAGCTTTAGCATCAGTCCTTCCAATGAACACCCAGGACTGATCTCCTTTAGGATGGACTGGTTGGATCTCCTTGCAGTCCAAGGGACTCTCAACAGTCTTTTCCAACACCACAGTTCAAAAGCATCTATTCTTCAGCGCTCAGCTTTCTTCATAGTCCAACTCTCACATCCATACATGACCACTGGAAAAACCATAGCCTTGACTAGACGGACCTTTGTGGCAAAGTAATGTCTCTGCTTTTTAAATTGCTGCCCTATAAATAAATTCTTCAGTACCATTTCTCTAGATTTCACATATATGTGTTAGAATATGATATTTATCTTTCTCTTTCTGACTCACTTCACTCTGTATAATTGGTTCGAGGTTCGTTGACCTCATTAGAACTGACTGAAATGTGTTCCTTCTTATGTCTGAGTAATATTCCATTGTGCACATGTGCATATCTTATTCATCCATTCATCTGCCAATGGACATCTATGTTGCTCCCATGTTCTAGCTATCGTAAATAGTGCTGTGATGAACAACGGGATACATGTTTCTTCTTCAATTTTGGTTTCCTCAGGGTATATACCTAGGAGTGGGTTTGCTGGGTCATATGGTTGTTTTATTGCTAGTTTTTTTTTTTTTTTACGGAATCTCCATATTGTCTTCCATAGTGGCTGTATCAATTTACATTCCCACCAACAATGCAAGAGTGTTCCCTTTTCTCCACACCCTCTCCAGCATTTATTGTTTGTAGACTTTTTGATGATGGCCATTCTGACTGGTGTGAGGTGATATCTCATTGTAGTTGTGATTTGCATTTCTCCAATAATGAGTGATGTTGAGCATCTTTTCATGTGTTTGTTAGCCATCTGTAGGTCTTTGGAGAAATGTCTGGTTGGGTCTTTTCCCCACTTTTGATTGGGTTAGTTGCTTTTCTGGCATTGAGTCATATGAGCTGCTTGTATATTTTGGAAATTAATCCTTTATCAACTGTTTCATTTGCTATTATTTTCTCCCAATCTGAGGGTTGTCTTTTCACCTTGCTTATCATTTACTTTACTATGCAAAAGCTTTTAAATTTAAACAGGACCCACTTGTTTACTTTTGGTTTTTTTTTTTTTTCTGTTACTCTTGGAGATGGGTCAAAGAGGATTTTGCTTTGGTCATCAAGTGTTCTGCCTATGTTTTCCTCTAAGAGTTTTATAGTTTCTGATCTTACATGTAGGTCTGTAATGCATTTTGAGTTTATTTTTGTGTATGGTGTTAGGAAGAGTTCACATTTTATTCTTTTACATGCAGCTGTCTAGTTTTCCCAGCACCATTTATTGAAGAGGCTATCTTTGCCCCATTGTATATTCTTGCCTTCTTTGTCAAAAATAAGGTACCTGTAGGTGTATGGATTTATTTCTGGACTTTCTATCTTGTTCCATTGGTCTGTATTGCTTTTTTTGTGCCAGTACCATGCTGTCTTGATGACTATAGATTTGTAGTATAATCTGAAGCCAGGAAGGTTGATTTCCCCAGCTCCATTATTCTTTCTCAAGACTGCTTTGTATACTGGGGGTCTTTCTTGTTTCCATATGAATTGTGAAATTTTTTGTTCTAGTTCTGTGAAAAATGCCATTGGTGATTTGGTAGGGATTGCATTGAAACTTTAGATTTCATTTGGTGGTATAGTCATTTTCACAATATTGATTCTTCCTACCCAGGAACATGAAATATCTCTCCATCTGCTTATCTCATCTTTGATTTCTTTCATCAGTGTCATGATTTTCTGAGTACAGTTCTTTTCTCTCCTTAGATAAGTTCGTTCCTAGATATTGAATTATTTTGGTTGCAATGGTAAATGGGATTGATTCCTTAATTTCTCTTTCTGATTTTTCATTGTTAGTATATAGAGATGCAAGTGATTTCGGTGTATTGATTTTGTATCCTGAAACTTTGCTAAATTTACTGGTTAGCCCTAGTAATTTTATGATACTATCTTTAGGGCTTTTTTTATGTACAGTATCATGGCATCTGTAAGCAATGAGAGCTGTACTTCTTCTTTTCCAATCTGGATTCCTTTATTTCTTTTTCTTCTCTGATTGCTGTAGCTAAGACTTCTAGAACTATGTTGAATAATAATGGTAAAGAGGACACCCTTGTCTTGATCCTGATCTTAGGGGGGATGCTTTCAGATTTTCAACATTGAGGATAATGTTTGCTGTAGGCTTATCATGTATACCTTTACTATTTTGAGGTAGGTTGCATCTATGCCCATTTTTTGAAGAGTTTTAATCATAAAAGGGTGCTGAATTTTGTCAAAGGCTTTTCCCACATCTATTGAGATTAATAATTATAAGTTTAGTCACTAAGTAGTGTCCAACTCTTTGTGACCCCATGGACTGCAGTATGCCAGGCTTCCCTGTCCATCACCAACTCCTGGAGCTTACTCAAACTCATGTCCATTAAGTCAGTGATGCCATCCAATCATCTCAGCTTCTGTGGTCCCCTTCTCCCACCTTCAATCTTTCCCAGCATCAGGGTCTTTTCCATGAGTCAGTTCTTCTCATCAGGTAGCCAAAGTATTGGAGCTTCAGCTTCAGCATTAGTCCTTCCAAGGAATATTCAGGCCTGATTACCTTTAGGATTTACTGGTTGGATCTCCTTGCAGTCCAAGAGACTCTCAAGAGTCTTCTCCAACACTACAGTTCAAAAGCATTAATTCTCTGGTGCTCAGCTTTCTTTATAGTCCAACTCTCAGATCCATACATGACTACTGGAAAAACCATAGCTTTGACTAGATGGATACTTGTTAGCAAAGTAATGTCTCTGCTTTTTAATATGCTGCCTAGGTTGGTCATAGCTTTTCTTCCAAGAAGCAAGCTTTTTTAAAATTTCATAGCTGCAGTCATCATCTGCATGATTTTGGAGACCAAAAAAGTAAAGTCTCTCACTGTTTCCATTGTTTCCCCATCTGTTTACCATGAAGTGATGGGACCATCATCTCAGTTTTCTGAATGTTGAGTTCTAATCCAACTTTTTCACTTTCCTCTTTCACTTTCATCAGGAAGTTCTTTAGTTCCTTTTCGTTTTCTGCCATAATGGTGGTATCACATGCATATCTGAGGTTATTGATATTTCTTATGGCCAACTTGATTCCAGCTTGTGCTTCATCCAGCCCGGAATTTTGCATGATGTACTCTGCATATAAGTTAAATTAGCAGGGTGACAATATGCAGCCTCGATGTACTCCTTTTCTGATTTGGGATTAGTCTGTTGTTCCATGTCCAGTTCTAACTGTTGCTTCTTCACCTGCATACAGATTTCCAAGAGGCAGGTGACGTGGTCTGGTATTCCCATCTCTTTAAGAATTTTTCAGTTTGTTGTGATACACAGTAAAAGGCTTTGGCATAGTCAAGAAAGCAAAAGTAGATGTTTGTTTTTTTTCTGGAACTCTCTTCCTTTTTCAATGATACAATGTTGGCAATTTGATCACTGGTTCTTCTCCTTTTTCCAGATCCAGCTTGAACATCTGGAAGTCCATGGTTCATGTACTGTTGAAGCCTGGCTTGGAGGATTTTGAGCATTACTTTGCCAATCTGTGAGATGAGTGCAACTGTTCAGTAGTTTGAAATCCTTTGGCAATGCCTTTCTTTGGGACTAGAATGAAAACTGACCTTTTCCAGTCCCGTGGCCACTGCTGAGGTTTCCAGGTCTGCTAGCATATTGAGTGCAGAACTTTCACAGCATCATCTTTCAGGATTTGAAATAGCTGAATTGGAATCCCATCACCTCCAAGACCTTTGTTCATAGTGATGCTTCCTGATGCCCACTTGACTTCACATTCCAGGATGTATCCTTCTCAGTGAGTGATCACACCATCCTGGTTATCTGGGTCATGAAGATCTTTTTTGTATAGTAATTCTGAGTATTTTTGCCACCTCTTCTTAATATCTTTTGCTTCTGTTAGGTCCATACCATTTCTTTCCTTTATTGTGCCCATCTGCATGAAATGTTCCCTTGGTATCTCTGATTTTCTTGAAGAGATCTTGAAAAGATTATCATATGGTTTTTATATTTCAATTTGTTAATATGGTGTATCACATTGATTGATTTGTGTTTATTAGAGAATCCTTGCATTTCTGGATAAACCAAACTTTTCATGGTGTATGAGCTTTTTGATGTGTTGCTGAAATCTGTTTGTTATTTTGTATCTTTATATATATAATATAAAGTTATGTATTATTTTATATCTTAAACCAGTTTTGTTTTAGCCCTTTGCCATTTATAAAATATAGTTCTCTCATCTTTGAGTTGAAATTAAGTTAGTTGCTTCAAATGGATGCTTGCCAGTTTAGCCTAGTCAAGATCTGAGCCACTTTGCTAACGTAGGACTTTATTTCCCTTTTCTTAATTCTGTTTCCACCAGATTCATTTGACAGGTAGTATCTTTCAGTCAATCAGATTCATATTAGATATGTACCAGAAGGCATACAGGAACTACAGGGATGACAGAACTTTAATTGGGTAAGAGACACTAATTAATCTATTTGACTGAAAATGTTTCTATTATGTGACAAGATCCATGGTTTTAAATAAAACATTCATTTTAAACATTTCTTGGAAAATCCAGTTTAGATGTTATAGCACTGGTGCATGGATACATGTAGCTTATTCCATACCAGAATGCTTTCCCTCCTCCTGTAAACATGTTTTGAATTTGTAGCATTATTCTTCACAGCCATAAAAAACACTATCATTTCAAAAAATAAGTGAGGATGTTCAAGTGAAAATGAAACATTCAAGATAAATGTTTGAAAAGTATTAACAATTTAATTATGAACTTTTGTGCTCAAGGGAGTTCCCCAGCAGCCCAGTGGTTAGCACTCTGTGATTTCACTGCCCAGGGCCCTGGTTCAATCCCTGGTTGGGGAACTAAGATTCTGCAAGCCACCCAGAGCAGCAAAAAAAAAAAAAAAAAAAATTACCCAATAATCTACCATATATAATAGTTTTACACTGTTTTAATGGCTTCATCAAAACCTAGCAAGTCCTTAAACATATTTAAAAAAGTTTAAATTATCAAATGAATTACATGAAAATGAAGTTGTGAACTATACACTGTAATATGTTATATACTAAACTTAGGACATGAAACTGTGCTTTGTTAGTTTTTTTTTTTTTGCTACTTTATAAAGGCAAGCATCAAATCACATCATATAATTCTTCCCATCAATTTGTCAGTAACTTTTGTTTGTATTAATGGTAATTACTTCACAAAATCTGAGAGTTTCTGTTTAGAAATTAAGTAAAAGTGTGTACCACTACATGGGCCACACACTATCATCCAGATGGTAAAACATATGGTGTTGCTAGAATTGTCACGCCTAGAACTTCATTTGCTACAGTTACTTGTTGACAGAAGAAGCTTACTACACAGTTTTCTAATCATGGTGGGATGAGCAAAATTTGCCAATGGTATTACATTTGGATCTTAACTACCTAGATTCCATTAAAATTTTTAAAAACTCTTAGCAGCATTATTTAGTTAAATGGAAGTGCATACTAAATATTTTCAACAAAAAATTTCTGGAGTTTTCCAAATGTCATACTCAAAATTCAGTGAAATCAATCATATTTTGGGTTGTTTATTATATGCTATTAAGTGAATAAATTGACTGGTTTTGTTTTTACAGAAGAACAGTGTTTTGATTTCATGTAGATATAGTTGTAACCCCTTTTTGTACTAAAAATAGAGAGAATTAAAGACCTTAGTGCTGCAATAATTTAACTAGAGATTTTCCCTTGTTTCTTCAAGACTTTTTATGATATCAGTAAAGATATGAATTAGTTCACTTGTCCTTCTGTATGTTTCGTTGTTTTAACTGCTTCATGGAAAAAAATTGGCTCGTATTGGTGTTGTAAATTATTCCACGAAGAGATGATGTTGTGACTAAATATTGAGAGAAAACTGGAAGTGACAGTTTTTCAAAGAAGCAAAGTATTAGTACCTTTCCTGACATAACAAATAAACTTTGGCTTTAAAACTTGATGGCATCATGTTCTTGGAGCAAAGACTGAGTGACTGAAACCCAAATAATACAAGCAGATTATATCCTAGTAATTTATACATGTAAATTATTGTTTGTCATTAAAGATGCAGCATAGCTCCACATATACCTTTTCACTTAATTTGTCAAACCCACTAATTGGAAATGAGATTTTCTGTTAATGATTTTTGGGAAATGCTTTGTGATTAATGTAGAATGTGAGGATATGTCTATTTTTTTCAGTAGTGGGAAGAAATGAGAGAAGTTTGCTATTCTGCCAGAGCTCTAAAGATAATTATTCAACAATTTGACAACAGAAACAGAAAAATAATGTATTATAGCTGAATGCTGAATGTTGCCTTTAGAAGGATAGGCTGAGAAAGACAGTCATCCACTAAATTTTGACTGTATGGCCTCAAATATCTTAAGATAATTTTTCTAACAGGAAGTTAGATATAGCTTTCTGAATAGAGCAAAAAAAAAAAGTCTGTATTAAAAATAACAGTTAGAAAGTGATCTAGTTTGATTCTTTTACAAGTGGTTGACCAGTTTTCCCAGCACCACTTGTTAAAGAGATTGTCTTTATTCCATTGTATATTCTTGCCTCCTTTGTCAAAGATAAGGTGTCCATAGGTGTGTGGATTTATCTCTGGGCTTTCTATTTTGTTCCATTGATCTATATTTCTGTCTTTGTGCCAGTACCATACTGTCTTGATGACTGTGGCTTTGTAGTAGAGCCTGAAGTAGGCAAGTTGATTCCTCCAGTTCCATTCTTCTTTCTCAAGATTGCTTTGGCTTTTCGAGGTTTTTTGTATTTCCATACAAATCTTGAAATTATTTGTTCTAGTTCTGTGAAAAATATCGCTGGTAGCTTGATAGGGATTGCATTGAATTTGTAAATTGCTTTGGGTAGTATACTCATTTCCACTATATTGATTCTTCCGATCACCGCACACGAAAATAAACTCAAAATGGATTAAAGATCTAAATGTAAGACCAGAAACTATAAAACTCCTAGAGGAGAACATAGGCAAAACACTCTCTGACATAAATCACAGCAGGATCCTCTATGACCCACCTCCCAGAATTCTGGATATAAAAGCAAAAATAAACAAATGGGATCTAATTAAAATTAAAAGCTTCTGCACAACAAAGGAAAATATAATCAAGGTGAAAAGACAGCCTTCTGAATGGGAGACAATAATAGCAAATGAAACAACTGACCAACAACTAATCTCAAAAATATACAAGCGACTTATGCAACTCAATTCCAGAAAAATAAACGACCCAATCAAAAAATGTGCCAAAAAACTAAATAGACATTTCTCCAAAGAAGACATACAGATGGCTAATAAACACATGAGAAGATGCTCAACATCACTCATTATTAGAGAAATGCAAATCAAAACCACAATGAGGTACCACTTCACACCAGTCAGAATGTCTGTGATCCAAAAATCTGCAAGCAATAAATGCTGGAGAGGGTGTGGAGAAAAGGGAACCCTCCTACACTGTTGGTGGGAATGCAAACTAGTACAGCCACTATGGAAAACAGTGTGGAGATTCCTTAAAAAATTGCAAATAGAACTGCCATATGACCCAGCAATCCCACTGCTGGGCATACACACCGAGGAAACCAGAATTGAAAGAGACACATGTACCCCAATGTTCTTCGCAGCACTGTTTATAATAGCCAGGACATGTAAACAGCCTAGATGTCCATCAGTAGATGAATGGATAAGAAAGCTGTGGTACATATACACAATGGAGTATTACTCAGCCATTAAAAAGAATACATTTGAATCAGTTCTGTTGAGATGGATGAAACAGGAGCTGATTATACAGAGTGAAGTAAGCCAGAAAGAAAAACACCAATTCAGTATACTAACACATATATATGGAATTTAGAAAGATGGCAATGATGACCCTGTATGCAAGACAGCAAAAAAGACGCAGATGTGTAGAGCGGACTTCTGGACTCAGAGGGAGAGGGAGGGGGTGGGATGATTTGGGAGAATGGCATTGAAACATGTATACTATCATGTAAGAATTGAATCACCAGTCTATGTCAAATGCAGGATACAGCATGCTTGGGGCTGGTGCACGGGGATGACCCAGAGGGATGTTATGGGGAGGGAGGTGAGAGGGGGGTTCATGTTTGGGATCACATGTAAAAAAAAATAAATAAAAATAAATTAAAAAAAAAAAACAGTTTGCTAATTAGAACCACGTTTTGACAGAGAAATGGGTTATGGAGCAAATACTTTTGTGATATCATTATAAGAAGAACATCTGGAAAGAAAAGGCCTAATCTTTGCAATGTGATATACAGAACATAAAATGAAAGTAGTAGTATTCTTCTTTATTGTTTTCCTGTATTCCAAACAAGAAAAGGAAGAAAAAAAAGAATAAAATCATTTCAAGGAACAGAAACATTTAAAAGCTGTTTCATTGAAATGTAATCTCTATGTGGTGCCAGTATTTATCTATAGAAGATAATGTACTTATTTCATATTTATTGAACCTATCATTAGATGGTGATTTATAATTCACAGTTTGTAGAGATGATAGTTAAACATGAATTTTAAGATTAATAGCTCAGGGTAATTCCACAGGAAAAAAATCTATTTTTAAAATAGAAATCATGTTAAAGTTTAATGTAGCACATACAACTCAGTGAATTTGTCATTATTTCAAAATTATATATATTCTAGCTTTATTGAAGGACTGAGACAACTTTGTGGATGTTCTCTATTGAGATGTTTGATTATTTTCTTTAAATAGCTATTAATAGTGGAGCCAAATATTTTTTTTTTAAATAACTTGCATAAGAATACTTAAAAAGAAAATCAGAAAAAAGTTGGCAAGCCTGCTGCAATAGAGGACCAAATTATACAAAGTCAAACTGAGCAATAAGAAATCAAAAAATGTAAAAAATACTCTGTAAGTGGTGAGACTGAGTTTAACAGCAGGTAAGGGAAGGGATAAGAAAAAAAAAATTATCCTGGAATTTTTATTGATATGCTCAGATAATACAGCTAATAAAATGATTAAAATATGTATTAGGACTAATTGATCATGGTATCCAGAGCAAGAAAGGGAACAGCCTTACTTCGCTGAAATCTAATCTAAACACATTATATATTGTGTCCTGTTTCAAAATCACACTTAAGAAGGACATGCATAAGTTAGCATGTATATGAAAGGTAAGCACAGGAATGAGGCAAGGGAAAAGCAGTATGTAATAGCTGAATATTGGTGTTCAGTTCAGTTCAGTTCAGATCAGTTGCTCAGTCATGTCCGACTCTTTGCGACCTCATGAATCACAGCACGCCAGGCCTCCCTGTCCATCACCAACTCCCAGAGTCCACTCAGACTCGCATCCATCTAGTCAGTGATGCCATCCAGCCATCTCATCCTTGGTCATCCCCTTCTCCTCCTGCCCCCAATCCCTCCCAGCATCACAGTCTTTTCCAATCAGTCAACTCTTCGTATGAGGTGGCCAAAGTACTGGAGCTTCAGCTTTAGCATCACTCCTTCCAAAGAACACCCAGGGCTGATCTCCTTTAGAATGGCCTGGTTGGATCTCCTTGCAGTCCAAGGGACTCTCAAGAGTCTTCTCCAACACCACATTTCAAAAGCATCAATTCTTCAGCGCTCAGCCTTCTTCACAGTCCAACTCTCACATCCGTACATGACCACTGGAAAAACCATAGCCTTGAGTAGACGGACATTAGTCGGCAAAGTAATGTCTCTGCTTTTGAATATGCTATCTAGGTTGGTCATAACTTTTCTTCCAAGGAGTACGCGTCTTTTGATTTCATGGCTGCAATCACCATCTGTAGTGATTTTGGAGACCCCAAAAAATGAAGTCTGACATTGTTTCCACTGTTTCCCCATCTATTTCCCATGGAGTGATGGGACCGGAAGCCATGATCTTCATTTTCTGAATGTTGAGCTTTAAGCCAATTTTTTCACTCTCCTTTCACTTTCATCAAGAGGCTCTTTAGTTCCTCTTCACTTTCTGCCATAAGGGTGGTGTCATCTGCATATCTGAGGTTATTCTCCTGGCAATCTTGATTCCAGGCTTGTGTTTCTTCCAGCCCAGCGTTTCTGATGATGTACTCTGCGTAAAAGTTAAATAAGCAGGGTGACAATATACAGCCTTGACATACTCCTTTTCCTATTTGGAACCAGTCTGTTGTTCCATGTCCAGTTCTAACTGCTGCTTCCTGACCTGCATACAGATTTCTCAAGAGGCAGGTCAGGCGGTCTGTTATTCCTATCTCTCTCAGAATTTTCCACAGTTTATTGCGATCCACACAGTCAAAGGCTTTGGCATAGTCAATAAAGCAGAAATACATGTTTTTCTGGAACTCTCTTGCTTTTTCGATGATCCAGCGGATGTTGGCAATTTGATCTCTGGTTCCTCTGCCTTTTCTAAAACCAGCTTGAACATCAGAAAGTTCACGGTTCACATATTGTTGAAGCCTGGCTTGGAGAATTTTGAGCATTACTTTACTAGCATGTGAGATGAGTGCAATTGTGCAGTAGTTTGAGCATCCTTTGGCATTGCCTTTCTTTGGGATTGGAATGAAAACTGACCTTTTCCAGTCCTGTGGCCACTGCTGAGTTTTCCAAATTTGCTGGCATATTGAGTGCAGCACTTCCACAGCATCATCTTTCAGGATTTGAAATATCTCTACTGGAATTCCATCACCTCCACTAGCTTTGTTCGTAGTGATGCTTTCTTAGGCCCACTTGACTTCACATTCCAGGATGTCTGGCTCTAGGTTAGTGATCACACCATCGTGATTATCTGGGTCATGAAAATCTTTTTTGTTCAGTTCTTCTGTGTATTCTTGCCACCTCTTCTTAATATCTTCTGCTTCTGTTAGGTCCATACCATTTCTGTCCTTTATCGAGCCCATCTTTGCATGAAATATTCCCTTGGTATCTCTAATTTTCTTGAAGAGATCTCTAGTCTTTCCCATTCTGTTGTTTTAGGGTTTTAATATGGAAAAGGTTATATGCATATAGGATCGCACAAAATTCCGTATCATGTTTTCTAACCACCTGGACTACTTTGAGTGATATTCTTCTATAACTTTCTACATCCATAGTTTTATATCAGTCCCTCAAACTGCAATGCCATATCTTTCTTCATTTTTTTCTCTAGTGATAAATTAAAATTCTAGTGATGCTTTAAAGTTAGCCTCTAAAACTATCTCACTGACTATCCCTCTGTACTAGAGGGTCTTCTTCTTCCCTGCTCTCTGATTGAATGTGATACAGGGGGGATCACATTCTTCCATGTATGATAACATCCTAGAAGTTTATTTTATCCCCATAGAAGTGAGAATGCAGTTTTTTGAAGCTTATAACTCTCACAGTTTTTGGCACAGTCTAAAAGATACTTAACAGAAACATTCTGTTAATTAAACATTCATTAATATTCAATTCAAAACAATATTATTCCTATTTCATTACATAGAGTGGAATAGACATAATACAGAGGAGAGAGGACATGCATAATTATATTTATACAAGAAAATGCTGAAAATGATTAAATTGAACATATTTTAGAAATTTTATGATGATTATTTAAAGAAAGATTCCTCTCCGTGAATGCATAATAAGAGCAAATTAAAATTAGCATTGGTAAAATGTGTTTAGAAATAAAGGAAACACTTTCAGAAAGATATAATTTGAACAACTGTACAAATTAGAGGTGAGGTCTTTTGTAATAATGAATAAACCTTTGATAAATGGACATTAAACTTTAATGCTTTTAAAGGATTTGAATTTTCATGAAATCAGCAATAAAAATAAAATAGCATTAATAAATAATTTTTAACAGCATGTTGTGGAGGTTGTGTGGTTATCAGAAAGAGGATTTCCAAAATGTTTTATCAACTTAAAGAACAAAAGTACAATTCTAGAGGCAATATGTTTATTTGGAATAAATAATTGCAATTTAGGTACATAGATTTAGGTAGAAACACACATGGTGTCCTAATTACAAGAGAGAAGTTCAGGATTTTTATGGGAGAAAAAAGAGAGAAAGAGGAGATAGCTTGCTTTTTGAGAAGAGTTCATTGGTACATAATAAGATAATCAGCCAGATGAGATGTTAAATGGTGAAAGATGGGGTAAAGCTAGATTTGTACTTCATTGGTATATGAGGTGAAGCGGTTCATTTATCAGTCCTTTCAACAGGATATTTTAGTACCTTTGCTTACTTTGAAGGCCTGTTCAGAGGTACAGAAAATAGGACATGCAAGGCATTTCCTCTGGAATGACTGCTCCAGTTCTATTTTAAAATCTTTCCGTTTTTAGTAATAACAACATCTAGATCTTTGCTATCATTTAATTGTAATACTCCTTTGCTTCTGATTCTAAAATAATAGTGGACTATAGAGGAGGACCAAGGAAATACAACTCTGATTTGGATGTTGTTTCTCTGAAAGAGACATAGTTTTGCCCTTCCATAACATTAGCTAGGAATATTTCCTAATGCTAATTAAGGGGCAGTTAAAACATATTAATAAAGCAAATAGATCGTAAAAATCTTGTGGTCTTTATCGAAAGAGATGCAATTACTACTCGATGTTTAGCACCATAGGGACATTTGGCATAGTAGACTCATTAATCATAATGCACTGTTTCTTTCTGGCATTAATTTCAGTGTCATTCACTGAGTAGAGAGAAATCTTTTGCACAAACTGAAGACTATAGTCTTTCAAAAAGAGGTTCTTGCATGACACTATTCCTAAGAGATTTGCTTCAGGTAAAAGCATTCTTATGTCCTATGGATATTTGTGTACATGTCTGATTGAGTGGAAAAAACCGCTAGAGAAAAATGCGATCACAAATGTATGTTTTGGCTGCCATCAAGCCAATACAGAAATAGGTTGGTGAAAACATCAAAACACAATCAAAGCTGCCTTCAATGTCTGAGTGCAGAATTCACTGAGCAGTCAGCCAGAAAAGGTCATTGTTTTCCCCATTTTATCAGTAATCATGAAGGAAATAAATGTGAAGATCATGATTATTTTAAAGAAGTCTGTGTTTGCTCTAAGAAGATAGTCTCTTAATATTCTTATTAAGTATATTTTTCTTAGGTTGATAAGCCAAAATGTAACGTGCATTGACAAGTAAGTGAATCTGTACTTGCAAATGATTAACAGAGAAAAATAGATATTTCAAGATGCACTTATGGAAACTGACATATATTTTAACACAGAAATGCTTGGAAAATCTTTTGGCACATTTTTTAACGTAATAAGATAAATAAAAATTTGTAGGACCATCAATAGTTTCATGTTAATTACAATAAAGGATCTGTCTGGTCAAATCAATATTACCTCAACAATTCTTTAACAATTGTATGAATATATAAATCATAAGAAAAAAAGCTAATATATAGAACTTAAATTTCAAAATCCTTTGCTTCATGTTGAAAATTTGTTCTTTTTAGTACATATTTTAACTATATGCTTATAGGAGAAAACAATTTTGAATATAAAAACATTAAAAAATCAAACCTTATTTTTATATATTAAAAATATATATATAATATATTCATATTATATATATTTATTTATATATATATATGTATATGGAGAAGGCAATGGCACCCCACTCCAGTACTCCTGCCTGGAAAATCCCATGGGCTGAGGAGCCTGGTAGGCTGCAGTCCATGGGGTCGCGAAGAGTCGGACACGACTGAGCGACTTCACTTTCACTTTTCACTTTCATGCATTGGAGAAGGAAATGGCAACCCACTCCAGTGTTCTTGCCTGGAGAATCCCAGGGAGGGGGAGCTTGTTGGGCTGCCGTCTGTGGGGTTGCACAGAGTCGGACACGACTGAAGCGACTTCCCAGCAGCAGCATATATGATGTAGTGCTAATTGGTAATCATTTAAACCAGAAACCATGTAGTTATAAGTTGAGCAGTAATATAAAAGCAGAAAAAAAGTGTTTTCTGGTATCTAACCACGCTTGCAATCAATGTGTATTTTATGCTAGGGAGTATAAATGGTTTGTGTTCTATAATAACTCATTTTTTTTGTCAGAGTGGGAAGAATAGAAATATAATTATATCCAGAGTTCTGGAAGGTGGATCATAGAAGATCCTGCTGTGATTTATGTCGGAGAGTGTTTTGCCTATGTTCTTCTCTAGGAGTTTTATAGTTTCTGGCCTTCGATTTAGATCTTTAATCCATTTTGAGTTTATTTTTGTGTGCGGTGTTAGAAAGTGATCTACTTTCATTCTTTTACAAGTGGTTGACCAGTTTCCCCAGCACCACTTGTTAAAGAGATTGTCTTTACTCCATTGTATATTCTTGCCTCCTTTGTCAAAGATAAGGTGTCCATAGGTGTGTGGATTTATCTCTGGGCTTTCTATTTTGTTCCATTGATCTATATTTCTGTCTTTGTGCCAGTACCATACTGTTTTGATGACGGTGGCTTTGTAGTAGAGCCTGAAGTCAGGCAAGTTGATTCCTCCAGTTCCATTCTTCTTTCTCAAGATTGCTTTGGCAATTCGAGGTTTTTTGTATTTCCATACAAATCTTGAAATTATTTGTTCTAGTTCTGTGAAAAATATGGATGGTAGCTTGATAGGGATTGCCTTGAATTTGTAAATTGCTTTGGGTAGTATACTCATGTTCACTATATTAATTCTTCCAATCCATGAACATGGTATATTTCTCCATCTATTAGTGTCCTCTTTGATTTCTTTCATCAGTGTTTTATAGTTTTCTATATATAGGTCTTTAGTTTCTTTGGGTAGATATATTCCTAAGTATTTTATTCTTTTCGTTGCAATGGTGAATGGAATTATTTCCTTAATTTCTTTTTCTACTTTCTCATTATTAGTGTATAGGAATGCAAGGGATTTCTGTGTGTTGATTTTATATCCTGCAACTTTACTATATTCATTGATGAGCTCTAGTAATTTTCTGGTGGAGTCTTTAGGGTTTTCCATGTAGAGGATCATGTCATCTGCAAACAGTGAGAGTTTTACTTCTTCTTTTCCAATTTGGATTCCTTTTATTTCTTTTTCTGCTCTGATTGCTGTGGCCAAAACTTCCAGAACTATGTTGAATAGTAGCAGTGAAAGTGGACACCCTTGTCTTGTTTCTGACTTTAGGGGAAATGCTTTCAATTTTTCACCATTGAGGATTATGTTTGCTGTGGGTTTGTCATATATAGCTTTTATTATGTTGAGGTATTTTCCTTCTATTCCTGCTTTCTGGAGAGTTTTTATCATAAATGGATGTTGAATTTTGTCAAAGGCCTTCTCTGCATCTATTGAGATAATCATATGGTTTTTATTTTTCAATTTGTTAATGTGAATTACATTGATTGATTTGCAGATATTGAAGAATCCTTGCATCCCTGGGATAAAGCCCACTTGGTCATGGTGTATGATCTTTTTAATGTGTTGTTGGATTCTGATTGCTAGAATTTTGTTGAGGATTTCTGCATCTATGTTCATCAGTGATATTGGCCTGTAGTTTTCTTTTTTTGTGACATCTTTGTCAGGTTTTGGTATTAGGGTGATGGTGGCCTCATAGAATGAGTTTGGAAGTTTACCTTCCTCTGCAATTAAAAGCTTCTGCACAACAAAGGAAAATATAAGCAAGGTGAAAAGACAGCCTTCTGAATGGGAGAAAATAATAGCAAATAAAGCAACTGACAAACAACTAATCTCAAAAATATACAAGCAACTCTCACAGCTCAATTCCAGAAAAATAAACGACCCAATCAAAAAATGGGCCAAAGAACTAAATAGACATTTCTCCAAAGAAGACATACGGATGGCTAACAAACACATGAAAAGATGCTCAACATCACTCATTATCAGAGAAATGCACATCAAAACCACAATGAGGTACCACTTCACACCAGTCAGAATGGATTGCCAGTCTATGTTTGACGCAGGATACAGCATGCTTGGGGCTGGTGCATGGGGATGACCCACAGAGATGTTATGGGGAGGGCGGTGGGAGGGGGGTTCATGTTTGGGAACACATGTAAGAATTAAAGATTTTAAAATTAAAAAAATAAATAAATTTTTTAAAAAAAGAAAAGAAATATAATTATAATGTAATGTAATAACAAAATTATAAAGAGCTGTGGAGAAATAAAGAAAAAACAATAACCAAGTTGGACAATATCTTTATGATATCTAAAGTGGTATAAACTGGCAGTTGTTAAATATTCTTACTGAATTATATTTGGCTTAAACAGAGTTCTTCATACTGCCTATATTTGTTATATAGGGGATTATAGCAGAGTATTTTACTTAGATGTAAAAAAATATGTAGAATACATATATAGGATATAAAAGAGAATAAATTCTATATAGTATTATTTGTGATATTTTGGTTAAATGAGTGAATAGATTATATTTTATAGAATTACTATTTTAAAACTTTGAAAACCTTTTATAGAATATCTCACGACTTCTAAAATGGAAAAAGAAAACTATAGTAAATTAAATGTCAATACTTTTTCCTCATGGATTTCCCTAGTGGCTCAGTGGTAAAAATCTGCCTGCCAATGCAGGAGATGTGGGATTGATCCCTGGGTTAGGAAGATCCCCTGCAGAAAGAAATGGCAACTCACTCCAGTATTCTTGCCTGGGAAATCCTATGGACAGAGGAGTCTGGCAGGCTACAGTCTATTGGGCCACAAAAGATTCAGATATGACTTAGCGATTAAACAACAATTCCTCCCTTGACACAAAGGAAAATTCAATAGTGAATATTACTTTATAAACTAGGAATATCTAATGCAAGAATAAGATTCATATCTTATTCAGTAAGAATAATTGGAAGATGATTATGTTAACAATAAAAATACATTTATCTGTAATACAATAAGTATTTTGATTTTCTTTGTGTAGGAGTTTCTTTGAAGTGTTTAGAAATAGCTCTTTAATCCTTATTCCTTGCTCTTTAAGATAACTCTAGGAGAAAAAATATTAATATCCTCATTGTACTGATGCAGTAAATAACAATAAGAGAAATTAAAACTTTTGAACAATTCTAGAACATAGTAGATAGAATGCAAAGATTATTCTGCTAATCACTACACTATATGACTATAGATGTTGATGAGATTTACAGAGAAGGTCTTATCCCTAGAAGTTTTAGCCTGGAATAGGCATAGCAGAACATATTTAGAACAATCTAATTATTTCCATTATTTCACACATCAACGTGTATCAGAATCATATGCAGAGTTTTAAAAACACAAATTATTGGACCCTATCCTGAGTCTCTGAGGAGGCATAGTTGTTCATTCATGAAGTTGTGTCTGCCTTTTTGCAGCCCCATGGACTGCTGCATGCCAGCCTTCCCTGTCCTTCACTATCTCTTAGAATTTGCTCAAACTCATGTCCACTGAGTTGGTGATGCCATCCAACCATCTAATCCTTTGTCATCCCCTTCTCTTCTTGCCCTCAATCTTTCCCAGTATCAGGCTTTTTTCCAATAAGTTGGCTCTTTGCATCAGGTAGCCAAAATTTTGAAGCTTCAGCCTCAGCATAAGTCCTTCCAATGAACATTCAGGACTCATTTCCTTTGGGATTGACTGATTTGATCTCCTTGCAGTCCAGGGGATTGTCAAGAGTCTTCTCCAGCACCACAATACAAAAGCATCAACTCTTTGGCATTCAGCCTTGGTTATGGTCCAACTCTCACAGCTGTACTTGACTACTGGAAAAACCATAGCTTTGACCATATAGACTTTTGTCAGCAAAGTGATATCTGCTTTTTAACATGGTGTCTATTGTCATAGATTTCCTTCCAAAGAGCAAGTGTCTTTTAATTCCATGGCTGCAGTCAGTGTCCACAGTGATTTTGGAACAAAGAAAATAAAATCAGTCACTGTTTCTACTTTTTCCCCATCTATTTGCCATGAAGAAGAGGAATTGTATAGTAGGGCTGAAGAAATTGCATGTTTAACAAATTCTCAGTTGATGCTAAAACTGCTGGTCTAGGGATCATACTTCGAGATTCCGTTTTGTAGGAGTTTGTAAAATGCACATGAAATGGGAAACCACTGATTGCGACAGAATGTATTGGATCATCTCTGAATAGAATTTAGCCATAGGAATGGGAGAAGGCTTTCCTGAAAAATCTAATGCAGAGTATTATATTAAACCTATTGATTGTTAGGTATATTGAGGGATTCTGAGGAGTGAAAACATAACTATCTGTCCCAAAATAAATTTTTTTTTAAAATTAAAGATTGGGTCACATAATTTTTATCTTATGTCACCCTGCTTATTTAACTTATATGCAGAGTACATCATGAGAAATGCTGGGCTGGAGGAAGCACAAGCTGGAATCAAGATTGCTGGGAGAAATATCAATAACCTCAGATATGCAGATGACACCACCCTTATGGCAGAAACTGAAGAAGAACTAAAAAGCCTCTTGATGAAAGTGAAAGAGGAGAGTGAAAAGTTGGCTTAAAGCTCAACATTCAGAAAACGAAGATCATGAAATGCAGTCCCATCACTTCATGGCAAATAGATGGGAAACAGTGGAAACAGTGTCAGACTTTATTTTGGGGCTCCAAAATCACTGCAGATGGTGACTGCAGCCATGAAATTAAAAGACGCTTACTCCTTGAAAGGTAAGTTATGACCAACCTAGACAGCATATTAAAGAGCAGAGACATTACATTGTCAATAAAGGTGTTTCTAGTCAAGGCTATGGTTTTTCCAGTAGTCATGTATGGATATGAGAGTTGGACTGTGAAGAAAGCTGAGCACCGAAGAATTGATGCTTTTGAATTGTGGTATTGGAGAAGACTCTTGAGAGTCTTGGACTACAATGAGATCCAACCAGTCCATCCTAAAAGAGATCAGTCCTGTGTGTTCATTGGAAGGGCTGATGTTGAAACTGAAACTCCAATACTTTGGCCACCTCATGCGAAGAGCTGACTCATTTGAAAAGACCCTCATTCTGGGAGGGATTGGGGGAAGGAGGAGAAGGGGACGACAGAGGATGAGATGGTTGAATGGTATCACTGACTCAATGGACATGAGTTTGAGCAGGCTCTGGGAGTTGATGATGGACAGGGAGCCCTGGCATGCTGTGGTTCATGGGGTCGCAGAGAGTCGGACACGATTGAGAGACTGAGCTGAACTGAACTGAATGATATTTATCTTATTATAAGAACATAGCTACTGCTCTATTCACCACTGCCCCCACACACATATTACTTTCTGCTCTTTTCAATACCTGCTTTCCCCACTTATAGCAATGAGTAAGTAATCGAAGCAAACACCCACCTCAAAATAAAATATATTTTAATTGTAAAATGTAATAAAATGTTATGAACAAAGTAATTTTACTACATGCACCAGGTTATTAAGTTATCCTGAGTCTATAAGTGGGTCATAATCCTAATTAAACATGTTTTTATATAAAACATGAAGAATAAATATTAACAAGATTATGTCAGGGACAGTGGAGGCCAGCAAAATATTTATTATTGATAAAACAAAAAACCCTGGAATTGAGGCAAATGAGAGGATAAATCAGACTCAGATTTAACAAGATTCTTTTCAGAAGAACAAACATAGCTGGGTTTGTAGTGGGGAAAATGGAGTCATTTATCTACTGAGTGAGAATTACCAGGGAGAAGCAAATGGGTCTTTAGGATTTTGAAATCATAACTTCAGTAGCAGGCATGTTTGGGTAAGATCAGCTATGGCATGCCCACATTATTGATAATTTTTCATGAGGGACATAGTTTTCAAGAAAATTGCCACAGGCGTCATGTCTATTTCCAAAGAATTTTATCTTCTGGCTTTTGTGCATTTGTAGTAGAATGGGCTGTGTTAAGATACCTTGACTTATATAACCTTAAATCCAGTTTTAAAGGGGGCATTTATCTCAAGTAATTTATTATTATTTTGTTACAGCAAAAATATTAAAAAGAAAACTACAACAGCTGACCTATAGAATTTCTACTATTTTTTTAATATTATTTTGGGATGATTGCAAAGGCATAAATAAAGAACCTTTTTTGTCTATGTAGCTAGAAAGCTAAGATGAAACTATAAGACAGTGTTGATAAAGGAGATACAGGAATAAAGTTGAAAAATGAGTCAGAATTTTTAAAATGAAAGAGTTTATGCTGTATACATATTTGCTTCAAATCAGATGGAAGGAACAGGGATAATTTGGGCTTTCAGTTGAGTCACAGATGTAATTATTTTGGTATGCTAATGAAACTTTTATAGGTGGAAGGTACATAGCATTTTGGTTTGCGTAGTATTAAAGTTGTATTTTATACTGACAGAATACCTCAGGTTGCTTATTATAGATACTATGTTTAAAGAATTTAAAATGGTCAATTGTGAAGCATAGCAAACTCTAAAGAACTTATGCTGCTGCTACTGCTGCTGCTAAGTTGCTTCAGTCGTGTCTGACTCTGTGCGACCCCAGAAGGCAGCCCACCAGGCTCCCAGATCCCTGGGATTCTCCAGGCAAGAACACTGGAGTGGGTTGCCATTTCCTTCTCCAGTGCATGAAAGTGAAAAGTGAAAGTGAAGTCATTCTGTCGTGTCCAACTCTTTGTGACCCCATGGACTGCAGCCTACCAGGCTCCTCTGTCTATAGGATTTTCCAGGCAAGAGTACTGGAGTGGGGTGCCATTGCCTTCTCCAAAAGAACTTACGGGTATTGTATAAAGAAGAAAAATAAGAAATAGTAGTGTAACTAATACCCAGATTCAGATGTAAAACAGCAGTATTTCTAAGGCCTCCCTCTTCTATGCCAAGTTTTATGTTATAGGTCCTGAGATAGTCATCAAAGTTTAAATATACATGATATGGCATATGCAAAGCTGGATTTAATGTTCAACTTACCTTCCCTGGTTCCAAGGTTCACACAGTCTCCCAACTAATTATTCTGTGCTCTTTGTCAGCTTATTTTTACACTTATAAGATCTCCTTTAATAAATACATTGTTATAACATAATAACTACTTATAATATTAGGAAGGCTGGTTTTGCATATTACAGTGCTTCAGTTGTGTCCCACTTTTTGGGACCCCATGGACTGTAGCTCGCCAGGCTCCTCTGTCCATGGCATTCTTCAGGCAAGAATACTGGAATAGGTGGCTATTCTTTTCTCCAGAGGATCCTCCAGATCCAAGGACTGAACCCAGGTTTCCTGCATTGCTGATGATTCTTTACCATCTGAGCTACCAGGGAAGTCCATTACAACATAACTTACAATAATAGAAAGACTGGTTAGTGTACCATAATCCTCTCTGAAATATTAATTAATGAAATATGTCTTTATATTTGAAATACAAGTTAATAAATATCAAGTTGAATTTAATCCAACCAGGGTCACATTTTATCCATGCAAATGGATTGCAGATCATTATAGTAGATAGCAGGAAGATGGCAGAAACACTTGATATTATAAAGGAGGGGACATGCATTCACTTTTCCAGAAGTGTTTTTTTTTTTTTTTTAATTACTCTGAAGATATTAGACTATACCATTGGGACCTAGAACATTTTTCATTCCCTGCAAATGTGGCAACAGAATAAGACCAAGGAAGGACAAAATTATATTTTATTAAAATGGTCAAAGTACCAATGCTGGAAACTGCCAAGAGGGCTGTAAAGGGAAACACACACACACACATGCACACACACACACAATATTATGACGTGAAGAGACAAATAATTGTGGTGCTCTCGTTTCAAGAAACATTTTCTCTACCCAAGCAATTTTTGAGAACTTAATACAAAAATAAAACAGATAGGGAAGCTGGAATAAAAAATAATGACATCATGACAGATGTTTCAGGCACAATCAAAATGGTTATTGTGGCAATAGCTCAGCAGTAGTGGGACAAAGGATGGAAGATAAGCAATGGCATTACAGGTAGAAGGAATGACAATTGGCCCTACACCAGCATCATGGGCTGGTCAAAATGCATTTAATGGATTATCAGTAGTGTATTTTGAGATACATATGTATCACTCTGATAACCACTCTCTAAAGGAATATCTAACAGAATGCAGTACTAGAATTTGACCTATTTCTTTATCTTTTCACTTAAAATAACCTAAAATTATAAAATTTGAATGACAAAAAATTCTGTATATCTCTTTATATCATTGCTCTTTTAAAATGTAAAGCATTCCGGGAACTATTTGAATAGAGATTAGACCTCTCTTCATTATGTTTATCTCCTTTCTAGAAAACTAAACTCAAAATCCTTTTTCTTCTAAAGCATAGCTAATTTAACTGTATCTCATATATTCATAGCTTGCATTTGTATTTCTGTCTATGCATATGTTTGAAAGAACCCTTGAACTATTCAGGAGTGAGTGTAGGCTGGAAGATTCCACCTACATCACTCTTTGCTCCAATATATCTTGGATTTTAGCTGTAAATTGGTGATTCTGACTTAATTTTCATCTATTCATAGAGTTTCTTGGCTTCACTTTTCTCAAGGGAAAAATATAGTCTGTGAACATAGAATTGACACAGAGATCATAGTTTCCTTCTATTTTAAGCTAGGCTATGGTTTTGGGTTTCCCAGGCAGTGCTAGTGGTAAAGAATCCCTTTGCAAATGCAGGAGACATGAGAGACACAGATTTGATCCCTGGGTGGGGAAGATTCCCTGGAGAAGGAAATGGCAACCCACTCCAGTATTCTTATATGGAGAATTCCATGGACAGAGGAGCCTGATGGGTTAGAGTCCATAGTTCGTAGAGTTGGACTGGACTGAAGCGACTTAGCACAGCACGTGGTTTTCAGCAATTAATTAATTATCCAATCATTCCTAACAATTACTATAATGATCAAACAAGGATACCTATTTGAAAGTAATAACAAAAGCAGAATATCCTATTTGAAGGATTTTAAAACTACTTTCATCAAAATGTCTATATTTGACAATATTTTCAATATAAGATTTGTTTACTGAGAGAGTAATTAGCCCTATTTTCCAGCATATGTTAAGTCTAAAAATATACATTTAGAATAATGTTGACTTTTTTTAGAAGGAGAAAAATACAGGTGTTTCAAGTAGACATATTTTCTGAAGCATTTTCTTGTATAAAACACACCATAAATGGGTACCAGTGATGATTCTTTGCTGACAAAAAAAGCAAGAAATGTGAAGGGTTTGCTAAGGACCTCATTTTTTTTTAATATAGTGTTTAAAAAAAATTTTTTTTTCTGTTCACTTTATTATTACATGGTTGACATTTTCAGCAGTGGGAGTTCAGTGATGTTTTTTAAGACTTCATTGTTAATCTGACATGGCTTTTGTTTTCTGTGATGGGCAGTAGTAGGAATGAATAGGCTGATAAGGACTTCTAGCTGTTAAGACATGAGAGCAAAAATTGCCCTCCCCCCCCCTTTTTAAATAAAATCATTGAAATAAAGTTGGCTCACAATGCTGTTAATTTCTTCTGTAAAAAATACCATTTTAAAATTATTTTCAAGTTTAAAATCATCTCAGTAAACCTCTATACTAGCAATATTTTTTAAAAGAAGCTTCAATAAAGCACATGGAATTATACATTTATAGTTTTAACCCCTTCCTCCAATGTCACACTCATTTCTTTCCTGTGAGTGAAAATTTCCCCAATATAAAATTTTAAATGGCATTTCTAATTCTTAAAGAATTTCAGTATTTAAATTAAATTTGTTCAACTATGCATATTATGCTTTTATTTACTAAAATGGGTTATTTGCCTTAATTTTAAAGAAAATCAAATCACAGGTTCTATTGAATTTCAGTATTTAAGTCATATTCATATGATATTGAGTTTCCCTTGTGGTTCAGCTGGTAAAGAATCCACCTGCAATGCAGGAGACCTGGGTTTGATCCCTGGGTTGGTAAGATCCCCTGGAGAAGGGAAAGGTTACCCACTTCAGTATTCTGGCCTGGAGAATTCCATGGACTGCATGGGGTCACTGTCATATGATATTAATTTTAATTTAAAGTAATTATTCAAAATCATGTTCTCTTTTCTTCATATTAGTGTTCGGTTACTATTAGTTACATCAAATATCTTGGAGATATTTTAAGGAAAAATGTTTTCATATAACTTTTCAAAAATATACTTTTGTTAAAAATAAAAATTGCACTGCTCTAGAGAGAAAGCAGAATGTAGGTTAATAATAAAATTTTAGTAGCGCTATAACTTTTATGTTTACCATACTGTCTACTTGCACCACTGCAACTTATCTCACCCAAATATCTTTGTTGAAAAGGAGATAAAACTGAGAGAAGTAGAAAATAAAATTATTATTAGCATAAGCTGATTATTGGTGTTGATGAGAAAGGGACAGATATAATTTTCTTGAGTTGAACAATTTATAAATAAACATGAAAATATCAAAGATGTTGAATGAGACAATTGATAATTATGGCTATGTAAAAATCTGTTTCTCATGATGTACTCTGCATATAAGTTAAATAAGCAGGGTGACAATATACAGCCTTGAGGTTCTCCTTTTCCTATTTGGAACCAGTCTGTTGTTCCATGTCCAGTTCTAACTGTTGCTTCCTGACCTGCATATAGGTTTCTCAAGAGGCCAGTCAGGTGGTCTGGTTTTCCCATTTCTTTCAGAATTTTCCACAGTTTATTGTGATCCACACAGTCAAAGGCTTTGGCATAGTCAATAAAGCAGAAATCACTTCATGGCAAATAGATGGGAAAACAGTGGAAACAGTGTCAAACTTTGTTTTTTGGGGGCTCCAAAATTACTGCAGATGGTGACTACAGCCATGACATTAAAAGACACTTACTCCTTGGAAGGAAATTTATGACCAACCTAGATAGCATATTTAAAAGCAGGGACATTACTTTGCCAACGGAAGTCCGTCTAGTCAAGGGTATGGTTTTTCCAGTAGTCATGTATGGATGTGAAAGGTGAACTGTGAAGAAAGCTGAGTGCCGAAGAATTGATGCTTTTGAACTGTGGTGTTGGAGAAGACTCTTGAGAGTCCCTTGGACTCAAGGAGATCCAACCAGTCCATTCTGAAGGAGATCAGCCCTCGGATTTCTTTGGAAGGAATGACGCTAAAGCTGAAGCTCCAGTACTTTGGCCACCTCATGCGAAGAGTTGAAAAGACTCTGATGCTGGGAGGGATTGGGGGCAGGAGGAGAAGGGGACGACAGAGGATGAGATGGCTGGATGGCATCACTGACTCGATGGACGTGAGTCTGAGTGAACTCCGGGAGTTGGTGATGGACAGGGAGGCCTGGAGTGCTGCAATTCATGGGGTTTCAAAGAGTCAGACACGACTGAATGACTAAACTGAACTGAAAAATCTGTAGGTGTAGAATACAGAAAGTTCCATGTCAGTTCAAGATAAAAGATGTCACTCATTAAAACACTGATGCTTAAGACAATTCCCATGTTGAGGAGATACTGAAATGAATGTGAAAATTCTTGAATAAAGAACGCAAGTAGAGTTGTACAGTCACTTTCAGTTGGCTATGATTGCAGCAGTAGCATATGCTTATTAGGGTAACTTAAGGGACATTCTGTGAGATCTAAGCAACCTAAGTTTGGCGAATGGGAAAAGTAAAAAGCTAAAGTCAGTAAAATGGCTGGGAATACAAGCCCCTTCTTTGTAAGCTTGATTTATGCCACTTTACTTTGCTACTGCTACTGCTAAGTCTCTTCAATCGTGTCCGACTCTGTGCAACCCCATAGACAGCAGCCCACCAGGCTCCCCCGTCCCTGGGAATCTCCAGGCAAGAACACTGGAGTGGGTTGCCATTTCCTTCTCTAATGCATGAAAGTGAAAAGTGAAAGTGAAGTCGCTCAGTCGTGTCCACTCTTCGCGACCACTTGGACTGCAGCCTAGCAGGCTCCTCAGCCCATGGGATTTTCCAGGCAAGTGTACTGGAGTGGGTTGCCATTAGGAAACACCTAATTAGTCCTAGTTTTTACTAATAGAAAGAAATCGGAAGAAGATTTTCACTTTCACGCACACACACACAAAGCCAAAAAGTGATAACAGTGTTCAGCATTTATCTTGTCAGAAGCTGTTAAAGCAACAGCATGTGCTCCCAGCAGTAAGGGGCATCATTGAGCCCCTTCCCCTGTACTTCCCCAGAAAGTATACTCAGCATCTCGACTTTGGTTTGTGTCTGTGAGCATCTGTGCTTTATCTTGATTTATTTTGTGCATTCATTAGCAAGATGTGTTCTAAGGTACTTGCTTCTTTACTTTAGGCCATTTCAGTTTAAAAAAGATTTCATAGGAACACTCCACTTTTGGATAGCAAGGGAAATCTGTATCTTCAGGTATGACTAAGGAAATGCACATGAGAATGTATATGTAGGAAGAACACAGCCAAAGTACCTTTTTAGGTGGATTTGATACAATTTTTATTAGATTATTTAAAAAATATACCAATGGGTTAATCTCTGCTGCTTCCAACTCTAATAAAATATCATTTGGAAATATCATTTATTTTTTTTTCTCAGTCCGTACCTAGGATCAGGAGAAAGAACTTGGCTGACTAGTTAATTGTAATATTTTTATAGTTAGATAGATTGCCTTAGTAAAAATATGATAGATTTTGTACCTGTTTCTTATTGTTATTTTATTCACTAAGTCTTGTTAGTCTCTTTTGTGACCCCGTGGACTGTAGCCCATCAGGCTCCTTTGTGCATAGGATTTCCCAGGCAAGAATACTGGAGTGGGTTGCCATTTCCTTCTCCAGGGGATCTTCCTGACCGAAGGATCAAACCCACATCTCCTAAATTAGCCACTGGATTTTTACCATGGAGCCACCTGAGAAGCCCTGTTATACAATGCTTAAAGAAAAGCTCACTGGAGGAAAACCATTCTTTTTTGTTTCCCTCTCAGCCAGCCTGAAGCTTGAGTGTGATAATCATGAATGTAACTGTATGCTTTCAAGCAGTCATAGTAAAAAATTAGCCATAATTAGATATTACTGTCAGTGAGTCTTGGAAGGAAAATACTGAACATATAATACTGTGAGCAAAAAAGACACTGATCAAATGTTGAATTAAGCATTTATTTACTTAAGACTCATAATAGGGTGCTATAACAAACTATTTAATAGAGCAAGTAGACTGTGATGAAAATACTAAGAATGAGTAAAGACTGAAGCTAATCTCTTTGGAACTTGATAGTTTTATGAAAAAGCTTATTTTATAATGAAAAAGAAAAAATGAAATAGGAAAAAGGAAAAGGAAAAAGAAAAGTGTATAGTTACAGAAGCATTTTGTTATAGGTTGACTTCTGTGCCTCAAGCCCACCACCCCAAGCCATGGGGAAAAAATAAAAACACCCATGTGGAAAAAAAAAAAAAAATACCCATTTTGTTGAAGCCTTAACCCCTAGTATGTCATAATGTGACCTGTTTGGATGTAGTTAAGTTCAAATGAGATCATATGGATGAACCTAAATCCAATCTGACTGCTGTCTTTATAAGAGGAGGACATTAGGATACACTGAAGAGGCAACAGAGAAAAGGTTATGAAAGAGTGAGAAGATGGCTTCTGCAAGCCAAAGAAGCAATCCTCAGGAGAAACCAAACGTAACATTTTGATACTGGGCTTTGAGATTTCAGACCTGTGAGAAAATAAACTTCTGGTGTTTCAGCCACCCAATCTGTGATATTTGTTATGGTAGCCCTAACTGCCTGATATCGGTGGGTAGGATGGGACAATTGACATATGTTAATAGCTGAAGGAAGAGTAAGTGACTTCATGCAATTAATGGCGTAGAAACACAGGTAAACTGTGACCATGTGGCAGGATGTGATAGCAAATAGTGAAAAGCTTTATATACCACAGTAACATGTTTGATCTTTAATTTGGGGGTGATGAAGAGCTATCAAGCATTTTCAAGAAAGAGCAATAAGAGTGAATTGGGGAATGAGATAATTAGATAAAGAATTTTGTGTCCAGGGTTAGAAAAGACATTTTGAAGAATTAATTTTTTTTAAGTTTAAAAATAGTTTCATGAGAAAAATAGCTATCATTATGAGCAATACTCTGAATTCATAAATGTTGAATTAATTTAAATAATTATAATTATTTTTTCTTAAATATGAGTAAGTTAATAAATACATTTGGCAGAATCACTGTATAATTTTATATGATACAGTAATTAATGCTTATATAACATTTTTACTGTTGCAGTCAACCAATGGCAGCTTTATTTTTTTCCAAATTTTTATTTTAAACAGTGTTTTCTGAATAGATTTGACTGATGTTTAGTATTTGTCAGGAAGGAAGCCATAAATGGATTCAAGGAACCAACATTTTTGTCTCATTTGAAAAATAATGAAGTCAAGGAAGTCCATCTAATCTGAGGTACTTTAGAAATCTTAATTTAAAAATAAAATCCAGTGGGTAAAAAATGCTGTATACTGACTGAAACTTGCCTGAAACACAAAGATGTAAAAGTTAAGTGTAAGTTATTTGTGACATAAAAGTACCTGTAGCTCTGAGTTTCAGAAAGGAATAAAACAGAAAAGAAAAAAATTTGATAGACGATCTGTAGCCCTCAGCTTCCCAGGAGTTTTGATTCTGAGTCTTTCTTTATGTCCCCGTAGGATTGTTATATAATCTGCTATTGTGAGTAACCAAAGCAATACTGGACTCATGTTTAAATATGCCACAGAATTCCGAGTCTTGCAGGCTTAATTATGGGGAGAATATAGTACTTAAGAGAGAGTGTAAAAACATTATGTATTTGATATATCCTTTCAGTTTTATGACTCCCAGGATGCAGATTTGTTTCCTAGTTTCTAATGGCATCCATGATGTCAAGATTAAGTGTAAGGATGCAATCAAAGTGACATTTATATTAAAGAAAGCTGCAAAGACCAAAGTATCTTGAAAATTGGTTCGCTATGAGGATTACCTTATAAAAGAAATATAAAAAGTACAGTTATGGAGTTAGTGTGATATATATGAGGTGATACTGTATGGTTGGGGCATCATTTGATTTCATTTTTACTTATATAAACATTTTTGATTAGGGTCTTTGGAAACATAAGCTGTATCACCCCTAAGTAGGCTTGCATTTGCAGACAGTTTTATGAAGAGGCTGGCTTAACTGATGGTCACAACAAATTCATGATGAATACTTTCATGAGAGAAAACCTCATTGAGGTACCTCTTCTGTGAAAGGAATTCTAAAGTTGATTGAAAAACGATTCTAAGTATCCAGGTACTCATAAATCTCCATAAAGGCAAAGAACTATCACAGGCATCATATTTCTAAGTTTCTGGGAAATGAAAATGTGCACTTCAGAATATTTTTACAATGCAATTTTTTTAAAAGTAAGAAAAGTGGTGAATAAGAAAGTCAAATGCCATTTTAAAATAAGGAAGCAAGCCTTAGATTGCAAAATAGTTGCTTGTTGTTTTTGTGGTGAATATTCTTCTAGAAAACCTGGATTTCTTGCAAATACAATCTCTATGGCTTTTCAAGGGGACATATTAAGAGGGAAAGAAAATTTTCATTATTAACATTTTGTCCTCAAGGCAGATATTTGCATGCTTGCCTCTTTCAACTTTCCCCTTTATACTGTACAACATCCATGCAGCTTGAGTAATTTTTTGTCTGGATATGTGACATTTTCAAGTGACTCTTTTCCAGGGTCCATGGAAGATTAACTAATGGTAATGTAAGTCAGAACATCTTAAACGCGTTAATTTTTTTTAAATGTCAAATTTCAGCAGGCAAATACTAATGGGAAATGGGACAATATACTTCATCCTTTCTGAGCAAGTTCATATATTTGAGAAGATTCTCCTGTGTCCTTAATTTTGTTTTCCTAAGTCTCATAAATGTCACAGCTCTCAGGCACTCAAATTTCCTTTTATATGTAGAAAGTTTGAGGCTCTAATCATATTTAATTAGTGCAAGTGCTTTGCCTATCCCGGTGTCCAAGCAGGTTAATGATTTGAAGGATTCAAGTAACACACTCTGAATTACTTTAATTAACATTTGTTTGGTTTTTTAATGTTTTTTATTTATTTTTGGATGTGTTGGGTCTTTATGGCTGCATGGGCTTTTCTCTAGTTGCAGCAAGCCAGAATTGTTCTTCATTGCTATGCACGGGCTTCTCACTGCAGTCGCTTCCCTTGCTGCGGAGGATGGGATCTAGGGTACACAGGCTTCAGCAGTGGCGGCGCATGGGCTTTAGAGCACAGGCTCAGTAGTTGTGGCACGTGCACTTAGTAGCTCCACGGCATGTGTAATCTTCCTGGACCAGGGGTTAAAACCTGTGTCTCTTTCATTGGCAGGTGGATTCTTTTCCACTGAGCCACCATGGAAGCCCAACATTTGGTTTTGAAGTGCTGTTTTTCATGGGAAAAAAAGTACAGAACCCAGAATGTTGTAGTTAGAAGAATTTAATAGTTATGTTTCATTTTCAGAGTAGAGCTAAGCAATTCGAGTTGTTTCCTGAGATCTAGGGATGAGGAGTGAGTTATAGGGATAGAGTAAGTAAAAATCCCAAAGAAAGGCCATATGTATTCTATCTAGATTACTTTTATCAGTATATTTACCTTGAAGTTGTATATAACAACCAAGTGTCATATTTCACTATCCTTCTTACCAAATAATTGCTGTTGTTTAGTCACTAAGTCATGTCCAACTCATTTGAGACCCCATGGACTGTAGCTCAGCAGGATCCTCTGTCCATCAGATTTCCCAGGCAAGAATACTGGAGTGACTTGTCATTTTCTTTTCCAGGGGATCTTCCTGACTCAGGGATCAAACTCACGTCTCCTGCATTAGCAGGTGAATTCTTTACCACTGTGCCACCAAGGAAGTCCAACCAAATAATATTCATTCATTTATCTATTCATTTGTTAATTTATTCTTACATTAAGTGATTATTAGGCTGAATTCTTGGACTCATGCTAGGTACCAGAGGGGAAAAAAGCTTAAGATACAGCTCATGGGGACTTCCCTGGTAGTCCAGTGGCTAACATTCCAAGCTCCCAATTCAGGGGGCCTGGGTTCAATCCCTGGTCAGGAAACTAGATCCCACATACTGCAACTAAGACCTGGCACAACCAGATAAATAAATAAATATTAAAAACATACAGCTTATGTTTTTATGTAGGTTATTTACTGGTAGTGAGATATTTCAAAACAAATATTTTAAAAAATTAAGAAAAACTAGAAATGCATTTTATGTTTTGTTCTGTCATAGACTCATTTTACAATATTATAACCAGACAGTTTGATGGTTTTGTCCCTGAAATTCTTTACATTCTCACTTTCTATTACTCAATCATTTATGATGTTATACATGTTAAACATATTTTGTTCTCCTGAAACCCTCATTTCCAAATTTTAATTTGTGTAATATTTTCTCTTCCTTTATCCTCTTCATCATAATTATTTTTGACAAGGTGAAAATTGAAGTTGTATGTTCTTTTAGCTTTCAAAATAACATTTAGGATATACTCTTGGGAATGTTCCCATGATAGATATTAGAAGATTTCTTAAGAGTTTGATTCTTTGGTTATAGTTTATAATACAGGAGAGGAATAGACAATTTATACATTCAAAGATAGCCACCTAAATACTAAAGGACACTTTTTTCAATTCCCCCATTGGATTAATTAATGTATCATTAAACATATTTAATTAAAACATTTTTTAGAACATTTAAGATCTTTCTTAGCAAATTATTATTATATAATATAGTGTTATCAATGATAGTCACCAGGGTATATATTAGATGTTCAGACCTTGTTTATCTTGTAAGTAAAAGTTTACACCTCTTCGTAGCCTCTGGTAATCTCTTTTTCTACCTCTGTTTCTATTAGATCAACTTTTCTTTTTCTCATTCCAGGGAGAAGTGATGCCATGCAGCATTTGACTTTGTCTTTCTGGCATATTTCAACTAGCATAGTGCTCCCCATGATCATCCATTTTATTGAAAATGACATGATTTCCTTCTTTTTGGAGGCTGAATTATATTCCTCTCTCTGTATATATCACATTCTTTTAAAAATTAATTATCTTTTTGGCTGCACTGGTTCTTCACTGCTGCATGCAGGCTTTCTCTAGTTGCAGTGAGTGGCAGCTGCTCTTCCCTGCGGTACGCAGGTGGCAGCTTCACTTGTTGCAGAACATGGGCTCTGGGTGCATGGGCTTCAGCAGCTGCAATTCATGGTCTCTAGACTGTGAGCTCAGTAGTTGTGACTCATGGTGTTAGTTGACCCATGGCATGTGGAATCTTCCTGGACCAGGGACCTGTATCCCCTGCATTGACAGGCTGATTCTTAACCACTGGACCACAAGGGAAGTTCTGTGTTTCACATTTTTAATGCATTCATCTATTGATGGACAATTAGGTTGTTTCTATATTCTGGCTATTGTGAAAAATGTTGCTGTGAACATGGAATACAGATATTTCTTCCCGGTAATGATTTTGTTTCTTTTGAAAATATACTCAAAAGTAAAGTTGCTAGACCATATGGTAGCTCTATTATTAATTTATTGACAAGCCTCCATATTGTTTTCCATTGTGGCTGTACCAATTTGTATCCCCAACAGCAGTGCACAAGGGTTCCCTTTTCTCTACATCTTCACCATCATTTTTCTCTGTCGTCTGTTTGATAATAGAATCCTAATGATGTTAGATAATATTTCATTATGGTATTGATTTGCATTTCCTGGCTGATTAGTGATGTTGAGAATCTTTTTATATACTCATTGGCCATTTGCATGTCTTTTTGAGAAAAGTGTCTATTCATCCTAAGCCCATTTTGGGGGAGTTATTTGATATTTTTTGCTACTAAATTGTATAATTTTCTTACATATTTTGGATACTAACCACTTAGAAGATGTGTTACAAATACCTTCCCCTATTCCATAGACTGCCTTTTCATTTTGTTGATGGTTTCCTTTGCTAAGCAGAAGCATTTTTTAGATTGATGTATTCCCACTTCTTGTTTGCCTTAGCTTTTGGTGTCAAATCCAAAATAATCATTGACAAAACCAATGTTAAGAAACATATCTCCTGTATTTGGATGTTACATATAAGGAAAATGATGATGAAATGACTGGTCTTCATGTCAGAAACATGACAATGAAAATTTTAAGGCTTTAATAATAAATATATCACCTTAGAATTTTAATCTAATATAAGTATTTAAAATTACAGTAAAAATCAAACTTGGGAAGTAATACATTCAGTACCATTATGTATGTGTAAGTGTACAAAACAGCATAGTCAGTTACAAAGAAATATGAATAGTCTGAGACTTACCATAACTTGCAATTTAACATTTTAGAATTTTACTGTTTCTAGAATGCTAGCAGAAAATATGAGATATTTGTGTCATATATAAATTACTCTATTACGGTACAGCAAGCAGCATAATAATTATGTTTTTATAAGTTTATTCTGACTATAGAGTGCCATTAAAACAATGCAGAAAAAAACAAATGGATGGGCCCAGTGGGTTGTGTCACAGCTGAGGAATTTACAGACTTAGAAAACTTAATTATTTTATAATATACACTAAACTTGACTGACCCCTACCCCTAAGGAAGTCATATTTTCATACTGTATAATTAATGAAGGGCATCTCTTGTGGCTCAGCTGGCAAAGAATCTTCCTGCAATGCAGGAGACCTGAGTTCAATCCCTGGGTTCTGGAGATCTCCTAGAGAAGGAAAAGGCTACCCATACCAGTATTCTGGCCTAGAAAATTCAATGGACTGCACAATCCATGGGATCACAAAGAGTTGGACATGACTGAGCAACTTTCACTTCACATATTTAATGAATCTGGAGAGAAGGTATATGTGTGTATATATGTACACACACACATGAACACACATATATATATACATACACATATATCTTTTTATACATGAAGATATACAAGATTATCTTAACAAAGGCTCTCATTGTCTTTGCTGGGAAAAAAATGCAGAAATATGAGAAACCCATGGAGAACTATCTGAAACACCACTTTGAAAAATAAAATTCTATTAGTTTCTTTGGTCTAAAAGTACATCTACTCTATAACCAGCAATTCCAGTTCTAAGTATTTTATCAAAGAGAAATAAATATATATTCACAAAAAGACTTGCACAACAATGTCAATAGCAAAATATGTAACATATACCACTCAGTAATAATTCAAGCAACTCAATTAAAAAGTAGGCAAAAGATTCTAACAACATACACTTAATCCATAAGCCCATGAAAAGATGCTCTAAACCATTAATCATTTGGAAATTACAAATTAAAACCACTATGGGTTACTTTTAAATACCCAATAGAATAACTAAAATAGGAATTTTTGAAAATATTGAAAATGCCAAGTGTTTGTAAGAATGGTGAGCAACTGTAACTCTCATACATTATTAGTGGGATATGAAATGGTGCAGTCAGTCCCTTTGGGAAATAGTTGGGCAGTTTCTAATAACATTAAACATCCATTTACCATACCTTTGTCCTTAAGCATGATGTCACATCATGTTAGTGTTGAAGGCAACAAGAAGAAAATCAGTAGAACAAGCCATACATATCTCTTTTCCTAAGTTAGGAAAAATAAATAAATAAATAAAACTTGTGTAAGACATTCCCCAGAAAGTTTTTGCTTATATCTTACTATCCAGAATTGTGCCACATGGCCCACCCCTATCAATCAGAAAGGCTTGGAAAGTCGGTATTTTACTACTATAGTGGAGGAGAAAATGAGATTTGGGCATTGGTGATAAAGCATAAAAGCACTGAGATTGTGGGGAAAATAGTTTTTTGCATCCAAGAGCACAGAGAATCTCATTCAAAATTTGTTTGCAGAACATTAAATAGACTGTTGGAGTGGGAAGCCTTTCCCTTCTCCAGGGGATCTTCCCAACCCAGGGATTGAACTCAGGCCTCATGATTTCTAAGGGAAATCCCTCCAGTTAGATAAAATTTCTGTTTGTGTGTACATTAGAAAATGTTTGCCATGAACTGTTTCTTTTTTATCTTTTCACAGAAAAGACAAGCCAAAGTTCTACTCATGATTCTGTTAACAAGTGTTTAATACTGAATTTATTTAAAAATGGCCATAAATATAATTCTATAAATATATTTCAACTTTAACTATGTTAAATGAGCCATTTTACATTCCTAGAGCTCATAGGAGGTTGAAGTGCATATTATGAGACAAATGAATTATATATAATATGAAAAAACACAGCTAATGTTCTAACCACCTACTATTTTGAACTTTTCATAGAGCAAGCAATTTTAAAATCATTTAAAAATCATTATAGTAAGTTCATGCAATTATTCATAGATAACTAAATTTATATAATTTTTATATAAAGCAAGCAGACTGCTCTTATGAAATTAAAAAAAGATAACCAGTTTGACTTTGTCTTTTATGGTCCTTCTTCTAAATATAGCATTTGTTTTCATACAAATCAGTCTTATAAGGGGTTGCAATCTATATGAAATAGTATATTCTGTTGCTTGACTTGTCAAAATAAATTGCTCTTCCTAATTACTCAACAGAGAGATAACATTGTTCCTCTTTTCACTTGTAGTCCACTGATGTGAAATTACCTGCTTTTCTCAAAATATGCCACGTTTTTTACTTTTAAACATATTGTTCCTAGTGTCTCAATTTTCTCCTCTACTTTTACCTACAATATTCTTTACTTGTCAAATAAATTGATTCAAAAATTACTTCCTCTAAAGAACTTTTACTATCCCAATAATCTGGATTTTGTTTCCTTCTCACAGTGTCCTTCTCTGGTGGCTCAGACAGTAAAGAATCTGCATCTGCCTGCAATGTGGGAGACCTGGGTTCAGTCCCTGGGTTGGGAAGATCCCCTGGAGAAGGGAAAGGCTACCCACTCCAATAGTCTAGCGCAGAGAATTCCATGGACAGAGGAGCTTGGCAGGCTACATCCATGGAGTTGCAAAGAGTCGTACATAACTGACTTTCACTTTCATAGTCTCCTGCAGTGTCTGCATTGATCCCTTTCTGTTGTTTTATAATATTCCTTATTCTGAAATTTCTTAGCCAGTAGACTGTGATATTCTTATAGACATGCACTCTTTCCTTATTTTTTTTCCCCAGCACTTAAATGTCATACTTTAATTATCATACCAACACAGTATATATTGATGAGAAAACCATTTAATCTTGTGCATATATATATGATGGAGAAGGCAATGGTAACCCACTCCAGTGTTTTTGCCTAGGAAATCCTAGGGACAGAGGAGCCTGGTGGGCTACAGTCCATGGGATCACAGAGTTGGACACGATTAAGAGAATAATGAGCAAGCAAGCATGCATACATATATGGTTTTATGAAGTCCAATCACAATTCTGGTACCTTCAGCTATCCTCAGTATATTATTGGTTGGCTAAGGCCAAACATGATTCTGATTAAAACTTGGTGAAATCATGATGAGTATCTGAGTAGAAATTTTTATTATAAAGCTAAGTATTATTGAAATCACTGATACCCTCACTATTCTAGAGATTAGAAAGTAAACTCTTTACTCAACTAAATTTGTTAAACTCTCTCCACTTGGAAACATAAGAGACTAAAGATATTTTCCAACTAATCCCACAGAGTTCAAATAAAAATCTGAGCCTGTTACTTTACTTAGAAAAACATTCAGTAGTCTGATTAATTTTATGTGTCAGTTTGACTAAGTGATGCTTCAATAGCTTCTAAGTATGTCTGTGAGGGTATTTCCAGAAGAGATTAGTGTTTGATCATTAGACTAACTTGAGGAGATCACCCTCACTGAGGGTGAGCTTCATCCAAACTGATGAGGGCCCAAATAGAACAGAAAGTCAGAGAAAGGGTGAATTTGTTCTCAGCTTGAGCTGAGACGTCTGTCTTCTCCTGTCCTTGCATATCGGTTCTCCTGGTCCTCTGGCTTTCAGATATGGATTGGGACTTACACCACTGACTCCCCAGTTCTCAGACCTTTAAGTTTGGACTGGAGCTTTGCCATTGTCTTTCATTGCCTTCCAGTGTGCCAACAGTAGATCACGGGACTCAGGCTTCATAAATGTGTGAGCCAATCCCTCTTTATAAATTATCTATCTATCTACCTACCTACCTATGTACCTACCTATCTTGTATTGGTTCAGTTTCTTTGGAAAAGTCTGGTTAATACAAGTAGTTTCCCTTAGTTTTTAGTGTAACAAGGCCCAAATGGTTCTCACCATACTTGCAGTTATCCTCAGTTCTAATTTTCTCCCTCCATTAGGGCTTTCACATATGCTCTCCCAACCTGCCTGTTTCTACTCCTGATGTCAATGTGTCATGTTTTTTAAAAATATCATCAATACGTTATACTTTCCTTCTGATCCTTCTTGAATCATGTAATGATATCACAATTGTATGTTGAAGATTAAGACTATCTTTATAGTGTGGAAATTATAAGAGGAGTCTTCCCCTAACCCAGAAGGGAAGTATAAAACACATGGTAGGAAACAAACTCATCACTAGCTTGAGGGCATTATCTTAAGACTCCTCCATCCAGGGTCAGCCCTACTCTTGAAATCAGGAGAGAAGATCAGAATATTAGTGTAGGAGATGAAAATAACATGAAGAGTTTGGGGGAAAAAGAGGATTATCTTAACTTACATTTTAAAAATCTTTCCTCTTCCATTTGACTACCTGATTTTGTCCTCTTATGCTATGTTAAAATATGTTAAACTATGCTCAGTACAAGATAGATAAGTATAATTTTTTTTCAAACCTACAGTTTGATTCAAGGAAAATGATTACTGATATCTGGCATCAAGATGAGGTTAAAGAGGGAAGAAAAATCATTTTTTAATATACTCTCTATACACATTTAACATATACATACATATATATGCTTATAAATATACACACAGGCCTATATGTGCAAGTATATGAATCATAGTGTAAATCCAGCAGTTATATACATCATTCATGCAGCATCTAGCTATTTATCACTCATGAATCTTACATACCTTTATCAATTTGAAACTTGCAAATGAAAATTGGTAGAGAGAAAACCAAAAAGCAGGTGACAAGAGATTAAAATTGCTGGTTATTTTGCAAAATAAGGACTAATAGGAACAAAAACTGAGAACTTTAAACGATGGGGGTAGAAATATCTTTAAGATCTAGGAGGAACAATCATAAAAGAATGAATGTATGGTCAGTTGTAAATCAAGCCCCACTGGGTCTAAGGTCAAGAAGAGGAATGAAAAAATTTGTAACATTATGCATATTTTGTTTAAGTATTAGATTAAAAAATATTGTGATATTTATGTGTACAGAATACTCTAATAATATAGAATTGCTTTACCTTTTGGATATCATTGTTATAAAAAACAAACTATAATGCATATTTTAAAGCAAAAACATAATTTAATGGTGAAGAGGGAAAATCAGTTCAGTTCAGTTCAGTTGTTCAGTTATGTCCAACTCTTTGAAACCCCATGGACTGTAGCACACCAGCTTCCCTGTCCATCATCAACTTCTGGAGATTGCTCAGACTCATGTCCATTGAGCTGGTGATACCATCCAACCATCTCATCTCCTGTTGTCCCCTTCTTCTTTTGCCTTCTATCTTTCCCAGCATCAGGGTCTTTTCGAATCAATCGGTTCTTCATTTCAGGTGGCAAAAGTATTGGAGCTTCAGCTTCAGCATCAGAACTTTCAATGAACATTCAGGACTGATTTCCTTTAGGATTGACTGGTTGAATCTCCTTGCAGTCCAAGGGAATCTCAAGAGTCTTCTCCAACACCAGAGTTCAAAAGCATCAATTCTTTGGCGCTCAGCTTTCTTCACAGTCCAACTCTCACATCCATACATGACCACTGGAAAAAAAAAAGCCTTGACTAGATGGACCTTTGTCAGCAATGTAATGTCTCTGCTTTTTAACATGCTATCTAGGTTGGTAATAGCTTTTCTTCCAAAGAGCAATCATATTTTAATTTCATGGCTGCCGTCACCATGTGCAATGATTTTGGATCCCAAGAAAATAAAGTCTGTCACTGTTGCCATTGTTTCCCCATCTATTTTCCATGATGTGATAGGGCCATATATTATGATATTAGTTCTCTGAATGGTGAGTTTTAAGCCAAATTTTTCACTCTCCTCTTCACTTTCATCAAGAGGCTCTTTAGTTCCTCTTCCTTTCTGTCATAAAAGAGGTATCATCTGCACATCTGAGGTTATTGATATTTCTCCCAGCAATCTTGATTCCAGCTTGTGCTTCATCCAGCCTGGCACTTTGCATGATGTAGTTTGAATATAATTTAAATAAACAGGATGACAATATACAGCCTTGACAGACTCCTTTCCAAATTTGAAACCAGTCCGTTGTTCCACTTTCAGTTCTAACTGTTGCATATTGACCTGCATACAGACTTCTCAAGAGGAGGGTGAGGTGGTCTGGTATTCTCATCTCTTGAAGAATTTTCAATAATTCGCTGTGATCCACACAGTCAAAGTCTTTGATGTAGTCAATAAAGCAGATGTTTTTCTTGAACTCTCTTACTTTCTGTATGATCCAACAGATGTTGGCAATTTGATCTCTGTTTCCTCTGCCTTTTCTAAATCCAGCTTGAACATCTGGAAGTTCTCAGTTCTTGTACTGTTGAAGCCTGGCTTCAAGAATTTTGAGTATTACTTTGAACACTCTGACATTGCCTTTCTTTGGGATTGGAATGAAAACTGACCTTTTCCAGTTCTGTGGCCACTGCTGATGTTTTCAAATGTACTGACATATTGAGTGCAGCGCTTTCACAGCATCATCTTTTAGGATTTGAAATAGCTCAATGGGAATTCCATCACCTCCTCTAGCTTTGTTCATAGTGATGCTTCCTAAGGCCCACTTCATTTTGCATTCTAGGCTGTCTGGCTCTAGCTGAGTGATCATACCTTCGTGGTTATCTGGGTAATTAAGATCTTTCTTGTATAGTTCTGTGTATTGTTGCCACCTCGTCTTAGTACCTTCTGCTTCTGTCAGGCCCATACCATTCTGTCCTTTATTGTGCCCATTTTGCATGAAATGTTCCCTTGGTATCTCTAATTTTCTAGAAGAGTTTTCTAGTCTTTCCCCTTCTACTTCCCTCTATTTCTTTGCATTAATCACTGAGGAAGGCTTTCTTATCTCTCCTTACTATTCTTTGGAACTCTGCATTCAAATGGGTATACCTTTCCTTTTCTCCTTTGCCTTTAGCTTCTCTTCTTTTCATAGCTATTTGTAAGACCTCCTCACACAACCATTTTGCCTTTTTGCATTTCTTTTTCTTGGGGATAGTCTTTATCACTGCCTTCTGTGCAATGTCATGAACCTCTTTCAACAGTTCTTCAGACACTCTTGTCTATCAAATCTAATCCCTAGAATCTATTTACCACTTCCACTGTATAATCATAAGGGATTTGATTTAGGTCATATCTTAATGGTCTAGTGGTTTTCCCTACTTCAAATTAAGTCTGAATTTTGCAATAAGGAAATCATGATCTGAGCCACATTCAGCTCCTGGTTTCATTTTTGTTCATTGTATAGAGCTTCTCCACCTTTGGCTGCAAATAATATAATCAATTTGATTTTTGTATTGACCATCTGGTGATGTTCATGTATAGAATCATCTCTTGTGTTGTTGGAAGAGGGTGTTTGTTCTGACCAGTACCTTCTCTTGGCAAATCTCTTAGACTTTGCCTTGCTTCATTTTGTATTCCAAGGCCAAACTTGCCTATTATTATCCCAGGGATCTCCTGACTTTTTCATTCCAGCTTCAGCTTGTTTGGCATTAGTTATTGGAACATAGACTTAGATTACAGTAATATTGAATGGTTTGCCTTGGAAATGAACAGAGTTCATTCTATCATTTTTGAGATAGTTCCCAAGTACTGCATTTCAAACTTTTGTTGACTATGAGGGTGACTCCATTTCTTCTAAGGTATTCTTGCCCACAGTATTAGATATAATGGTCATCTGAATTAAAATTCACCCATTCCAGTCTATTTTAGTTCACCACTTCCTAAAATGTCAATGTCCACTCTTCCCATCTCCTGTTTGACCACTTTCAACTGACCTTGATTCATGGACCTAACTTTCCAGATTCCTATGCAATATTGTTCTTTACAGCATCAGACTTTATTTCCATCACCAGTCACACCCACAACTAGGTGTCGTTTTCACTTTGGCTCCTTCTCTTCATTCTCTCTGGAGTTAACTCTCTACTCTTCTGCAGTAGTATATTGGGTACCTACCAACCTTAGGAGTTCATCTTTCAGTTCATCTTTTTACCTTTTCGTGCTGTTCATGGGGTTCTCAAGGCAAGAATACTGAATTAGTTTGCCATTCCCTTCTCCAGTGGACCACATTTTGTCAGAACTGAGGTTAACAAATGTAGCAAATGTGTACTGATATATATCTGCTATATTTTTATGTTAACGTGTCCATGCCTATATATAGCCCTAACGTTCTTGCTACACAAGATTTATATATGTAGTGTATATATATGTTTTGTGTACATATATAGTTACATATACACATACATAGTTCAGCAGCAATCTTTTTTGTGTCCACAGAGCTGCAGAGGGGCAATTGAACATGTAAGAGCTGTGCTTTTCTATCTAGTAATTGGAATTTAATAGAAGTATCTTGGGAACAGTTGAATGATTTGCAGTTGTTCTTTGTACTTATTTATTAATTTTAACTAATATATTTTTAAACAAGGCAATTTACTCCAAAAATTAGATTTTTTTTTTTTTTACCAGTATCTGTTCATGTAGTTTAACTGTTTTCAGGATACTCGAATGGTTTCTTTTCTTTTAAAATGAAAATAATTTTAGGTACTCAATGTGTTTTAAATACCATCACGAACCATCCTTCTGCTGAGCACCTTTACTTGAGATTAAAACTTCTGAACAATCACTCAGATATGGCAAAATTCAATTGAAGATAAACATGTCTAAAGGACAGCATTTGCCTGGCATTTTACCTCTAATACTTTCCAATAGAATTTTCTTCGATAGTAAGGTGTTCTATAATCTGAAAATTCAGTATGGTAGTTTGTGTGGTTTCTGTGCATTTGAAATATCACTAGGGAGGTTTAAAATTTTAAATTTTAAATTTCAATTTAAGCTTCTTTAAATTTAACTTAAAATTAATTAATACAATTTTAAATATAAGGGAATTCCCTGGTAGCTCAGCTGGTAAAGAATCTGCCTGCAATGCAGGAGACTTGGGTTCAATCACTGGGTTGGGAAGATCCCCTGGAGAAGGAAATGGCAACCCACTCCAGTATTATTGCCTGGAAAATTCCATGGACAGAGGAGCCTGGTGGGCTACAGTCCATAGGGTCCAAAGCCCAAATTTAATTAATACAAATTTAAATATATGTAGCTGCACATGGCTTGTGGCAACCATATAGTAAAAACAGTCTACTCTAAAACTAAATAAAAAGTTTTTTGCAAGTCAGAGAACAAAAAAGTCAGTTTTATTTATGCTTTATTTCTTTATTTGACCTGTCATTTATCATTACTATTTATGGTACTGTTGTTCAGTCACTAAGTCATATACAACTCTTTGTGACCCCGTGGACTGTAGCACAAAGCTGCATGCAATACTTTGGCCACATGATTCAAAAAACCAACTCTCTTATGTTATACTCATTATTTTCCAGAATTGCACTAATTAGAAAGTATTCAATCATGAAAACATTATATATGACGGAGGAAGACTCTAGGGTAAGCAGCACTATTCCCCATTCCTCAAGACACACTCAGCATACACGAAAATACTTGTAGGGGGAAGATAAGCAACAAAACATAGACATGTCATATCTCTATGTCTGTGTGTTTAAGAAGTGGGTGTATCCATATATATGTGCATGTTTATATGCTTTTGAGTAACTGACCAGATTTGCTGGTGCAAAGACTCCAGGAAAAAGACATTTGTATAGGAAACTGAACAGGGAATGTATGAAGATTGGAGAAAAAACAATATTGAATTGAAATGTCGTTGCAAAAAATATCTCAACTAGTACTACAGGGAACTCTGGGCTTAGTGGGCAAGGTGGAAGGTTGGAGAGAGGAAAAGAGAATAATGTATTCATCCTTCAGTGTCATTCTACATTTGCATCCAGAAGTGGTATTATGTATTGCTTATCTTGGAAAAAATGCATATGGTTTCTTTATATGTAAATCATTTATATATAAAAGATAGACGTAATATTTATCTTTCTTGGATATGCCGAAACATAGAATATGGAAGGAATATCTAAACTTTGAATGATTGTAAAATTAGCCTACAATAGTATACATCATAATGTTAAACCATTTAGTAAACTTAATTGCTTGACCATTTTGATGGAGCTTCCATGCAGAAAAGTATAGATGTATAATACCATTATAAATATAACTATAGCTATATAATATGATTGGGCTTTCCAAGTGGCATGAGTGGTAAAAAAAAAAAAAAAAACCTGCCTGCTAATGCAGGGCAGAGAAGAGACCCAGGTTCAATCCCTGGGTACAAAGATCCCCTGGAAGAGGGAAACCCACTCCAGTATTCCTGCCTGGAGAATACCATGGACAGAGGAGCTTGGCAGACTACAGTCCGTGGGGTCACAAAGAGTCAGACATGCCTGAAGTGACTTAGCATACATGCATGCACATAATATTATTACATCAAGCAATATTTATTGAACGGAGAAATTGGCTTTCACAATAGTTTACAGCAGCAGTGTATGTTCTGTATCTTCCTAACATATTTAAAATAAAGTTTGAACTATTAGAATAAAAATTATCACACACTCCTAGAAAACAACCAAAGGACAGGAAGAACCTGAACTGTACTCATCCTAGAAATGAAGGAAATAAGTTATGATACTAAAATATCTTTGGTAACAATCACATGTGAGGATCTTAGCCCATTGATTTTTTTTTCACTTTTCAAAATTCTGTCAATTGTTTGACAAACACATATCCAACCTTAGATATCCTGTAGTTTACTTTAATGTGACTTTTTACTGGGGTTTCAATAATCATTATAATATTTTTGTATTTATTCCAACCTAACATGTGGCAGGCTGAGTTATTCAGAAACAAACAGCAAGTCATCCCTCTCTTCCTAGATAGAGTACTTGTCATTTTTCAAAATCATATTCCAGCACACAGTAATGCAATCATCATACTGAGACTGTCAGTAATAACCCTCACTACTTAAGTGGCTTCTTTGAACAGCTGCTCTGAAATAATTTAAAATCCCATATTCCTCAAAAGGATAATAAATAATGACTATGACTATCAAAACTTTGGAAATCTTAATGAGATATTGTATAAATATATTTACATGTTATCATCAGTGCATCAACAAAGAGTGCCCATTTCTGTACATCACACATTTAGTGTCTTTAAACTTTTTGGAAACATCAAAGATATCATGTGTTCTCTACAAATACATTCAAAAACATGTGAAATTTGAGCATATATTAAAAATATTGAGCATGTTTTTCCATTCCATGTATCATTTCAATTTTTTATGCACCAGTGTTTCTGATATAAAACACTGTTATAAAATTATAGAAAACATGAAAATTTAAATTATGAATTTCAGACCAGTTAAGTGCAGTCACTCAGTTGTCTCTGACTCTTGGTGACCTCGTGGACTGCAGTTTGCTAAGCTTCCCTGTCAATCACCAACTCCCAGAGCTTGCTCAAACTCATGTCCACTGAGTTGATGATGCCATCCTTCTGTCTCATCCTCTGTAGTCCCCTTCTCCTACTGCCTTCTATCTTTCCCAACATCAGGGTCTTGTTCAAAGAGTCAGTGCTTCACATCAGCTGGCAAAGTATTGGAGCTTTAGCTTCAGCATCAGTCCTTCTAATGAATATTCAGATTAACTTGTTTGATCTCCTTGCAGTCCAAAGGATTCTCGAGTTTTCTCCAACACCACAGTTGAAAAGCATCAACTCTTTGGTACTCAGCTTTATGGTCCAACTCTCACATCCATACATTACTACTGGAAAATCCATAGCTTTGACTAGCTGGACCTTTGTCAGCAAAGTAATGCATCTGCTTTTTAACATGCTGTCTATGTTTGTCATAGCTTTTCTTCCAAGGAGCAAATGTCTTTTAATTTCATGGCTGCAGTCACCATATGCAGTAATTTTGGAGCCTAAGAAAATAAAGTCGCTCACTGTTTTCATTGCTTCCACATCTATTTGCCATGAAGTGATGGGATTAGATGCAATAATCTTTGTTTTTTGAATATTGAGATTTAAGCCACCTTTTTCTCTCTCCTCTTTCACTCTCATCAAGAGGCTCTTTAGCTCCTTTTTGCTTTCTTCCATAAACTTGGTGTCATCTGTGTATCTGATGTTATTGATATTTCTCCCGGCAATCTTGATTCCAGCTTGTGCTTTATCCAGTCCGTCATTTTGTATGATGTACTCTGCACATAATTTAAATAAGCAGGATGACAATATACAGCCTTGATGTATTCCTTTCCAATTCGGAACCAGTCTGTTGTTCCATGTCCGGTTCTAATTGTTGTTTCTTGACCTGCATACAGATTTATCAGGAGGCAGGTAAGGCAGTCTGGTATTTCCATCTTTTGAAGAATTTTCCACAGTTTATTGTGATCCACACAGTCAAAGGCTTTAGCATAGTCCATGAAGCAGAAGTAGATCTTTCTCTGGAATTCTCTTGCTTTTTTTATAATCCAATGGATGTTGGCAATTTGATGAATTTCAGACTTATGGAAAGAAATTTTTTTGTAACTCATTAACATTTTATGACTATTATATGCCACAAATATCATATCAATTTATTTTTGCAAAAAAATATAACTCATAGATTGAATAGCTCCTCTAGGCCCTCCGGCCTAGACTTTGCTTCTACCACCAGTCACATCCACAACTGGGTATTGTTTTTGCTTTGGCTCCATCCCTTCATTCTTTCTGGAGTTATTTTTCCACTGATTTCCAGTAGCATATTAGGCACCTACTGACCTGGGGAGTTCCTCTTTCAGTATCCTATCATTTTGCCTTTTCATACTGTTCATGGGGTTCTCAAGGCAAGAATACTGAAGTGGTTTGCCATTCCTTTCTCCAATGGACCACACTGTGTCAGACCTCTCCGCCATGCCCTCCCGTCTTGGATGGCCCCACAGGGCATGGCTTAATTTCATGAATGAGACAAGGCTGTGGTCCTAGTGTGATTAGATTGACTAGTTTTCTGTTATTATGGTTTCAGTGTGTCTGCCCTGTTGCAACACGTACCGTCTTACTTGGGTTTCTCTTACCTTGGACGTGGGGTATCTCTTCATGGCTGCTCAAGCAAAGTGCAGCCGCTGCTCCTTACTTTGGACGAGGGGTATCTCCTCACTGCAAAAATGCAAAAAAGCAAAATGGCTGTCTGAGGAGGCCTTACAGATAGCTGTGAAAAGAAGAGAAGTGAGAAGCAAAGGAGAAAAGGAAAGATACAAGCATCTGAATGCAGAGTTCGAAAGAAGAGCAAGAAGAGTTAAGAAAGGCTTCCTCAGTGATCAATGCAAAGAAAGAGAGGAAAACAACAGAATGGGAAAGACTAGAGATCACTGCAAGAAAATTAGAGATACCAAGGGAACATTTCATGCAAAGATGGGCTCTCTACAGGACAGAAATGATATGGACCTAACAGAAGCAGAAGATATTAAGAAGAGGTGGCAAGAATACACAAAAGAACTGTACAAAAAAGATTTTCATGACCAAGATAATCACGATGGTGTGACTACTCATCTAGAGCCAGACATCCTGGAATGTGAAGTCAAGTGGGCCTTAGAAAGCATCACTATGAACAAAGCTAGTGGAGATGATGGAATTCCAGTTGAGCTATTTCAAATGCTGAAAGATGATGCTGTGAAAGTGCTGCACTCAATATGCCAGCAAATTTGGAAAACTCAGCAGTGGCCACAGGACTGGAAAAGATCAGTTTTCATTCCAATCCCAAAGAAAGGCAATGCCAAAGGATGCTCAAACTACCGCACAATTGCACTCATCTCACAGACTGGTAAAGTAATGCTCAAAAATCTCCAAGCCAGGCTTCAGCAATACGTGAACCGTGAACTTCCAGATGGTCAAGCTGGTTTTAGAAAAGGCAGAGGAACCAGAGATCAAATTGCTAACATCTGTTGGATCATTGAAAAGGCAAGAGAGTTTCTGAAAAACATCTATTTCTGCTTTGTTGACTATGCCAAAGCCTGACTGTGTGGATCACAATAAACTGTGGAAAATTCTGAAAGAGATGGGAATACCAGACCACCTGACCTGCCTCCTGAGGTCAGGAAGCAACAGTTAGAACTGGACATGGAACAATAGACTGGTTCCAAATAGGAAAAGGAGTACGTTAAGGCTGTATATTGTCACCCTGCTTATATAACTTCTATGCAGAGTACATAATGAGAAACGCTGGGATGGATGAAACACAAGCTGGAATCAAGATTGCTGGGAGAAATATCAATAACTTCAGATATGCAGATGACACCACTCTTATGGCAGAAAGTGAAGAGGAAATAAAAAGCCTCATGATGAAAGGGAAAGAGGAGAGTGAAAAAGTTGGCTTAAAGCTCAACATTCAGAAAATGAAGATCATGGCATCTGGATTCATCACTTCATGGGAAATAGATGGGGAAACAGTGGAAACAGTGTCAGACTTTATTTTGGGGGGCTCCAAAATCACTGCAGATGGTGACTGCAGCCATGAAATTAAAAGACGCTTACTCCTTGGAAGAAAAATTATGACCAACCTAGACAGCATATTGAAAAGCAGAGACATTACTTTGCCAACAAAGGTCCGTCTAGTCAAGGCCATGGTTTTTCCAGTGGTCATATATGGATGTGAGAGTTGGACTGTGAAGAAAGCTGAGCACCGAAGAATTGATGCTTTTGAACTGTGGTGTTGGAGAAGACTCTTGAGAGTCCCTTCGAGGGCAAGGAGATCCAACCTATGCATTCTGAAGGACATCAGCCCTGGGATTTCTTTGGAGGGAATGATGTTGAAGCTGAAACTCCAGTACTTTGGCCACCTCATGTGAAGAGTTGACTCATTGGAAAAGACTCTGATGCTGGGAGGGATTGGGGGCAGGAGAAGAAGGGCAGGACAGAGGATGATATGGCAGGATAGCATCACCGACTCGATGGACGTGAATCTGAGTGAACTCCGGGAGTTGGTGAGGGACAGGGAGGACTGGCGTGCTGCGATTCATGATGTCACAAAGAGTATGACATGACTGAGCAACTGAACTGAACTGAACTGAACTGAGATTGAATAGCTTGATAAAAATTCAGAAAAGTGAAGGAAAAGTGATAAAAACTATCGAGCAACGTAAGTTAATGAACAGGAAACTTCTTTAGCATGGAAGGTGAATATTATAGACAACAGTTTTCAGCTTTCTACTCATTTCAATACACTTCTTTGTGTTGGTTGGATTCAATATGACCACATCATTTTGTTCATTCACTTAGTTGTGTCTGACTCTCTGTAACCCCATGGACTGCAGCACATCTGGCTTCCTTTGCTATCTCTCAACCTCATGTCCATTGAGTTGATGATGACCACATTATATTTTTGCTTAATAATTCTGAATTACAGCAAACATGCACAATTCGATTATCTTTGCAGTGTTAACCAAAGGATTTGGGATCATCTTCAACTTAATGCATTGTTGGAAAGATTCATTTTCTTGTAGCTGGATAAAGCTTGCTTCAGGAAAGAGTCTGTCTTTTACCACTAAGCCTTCTTTCAGGGGATCAACTGAATTGATCACGCTCACACAAGATAAACTTCCTTTTATTAACTTAAAGTCAACTGATTGCAGAATGTAATTACATCTGTGAAACTTGCTCACTTTTCCCTTTAATTCTTGAAAGTTTGGAAAGTAAATAGCTTTATTATATAGGTTTAAGTTGGTTACTTGATTTTTTTCCAAAGACCAAGTATGTCTTTTCAATTTCCTGATTTCTCATCAAAAATGTTCTTAAATTTCATGTTGTTTTTCCTCTTTTATTTATTTATTTTTTTATTCTGTGAATTTTTTCACTTCTCTTTTTCTTGCCCCATATTACATCCTCTGTGCTACCTCAGGTAACTTTTTTCCTCTAGGACAGATTTTTCTGTTATGGTTTTTCTCAGAGTTTCATTAGTTTCTCTAGTTTGATATATTGTCCCTTAAAATTTTATGTCTGTTTTATACTCTAATTTCACAAAAGTAAAATGACATTGTTTTATTATATATTTTCTAAAAGTATAATGAAATTTTTAGTCACAGTGCTTACGTTTCTCTATAGTAGTTTTTTTTTTCTTTCTTTCTTTTGAGTACAACCATTTGAATGTTCATTATTTTCTTTTGTTCATACATCTTATTGCTTGTATGGTTGATATTTTTCATTTTACTTGTATTCAGATAATGTAATTATAGTTCCTAACTAACATTGATCAGGGCAACTAGGGTGACATAATAGTAAAGGAAAGACTTTTTTTTTTTTTAATGAAAGCTACTATTTAAGTATAGTCTCTTAGTCTTAATTTCTGCCAGCCGTCAGCTGCTTATAGGCTACTGCTTTAATGCAACATGGTTCTCCCCTACCAGCCAGCCTCCCTGCAGAACATGCTGTCTTTAATGACTTCTCTTTGGAATTACTCATACATAGACAACTTCCTGCTGCTTTTTCATGCCAAATGAGGTTGGAAAGAGGAAACACTGTCACAGCCATAATATATGTCCCCTGTTTCAAATAAGCAATTTTGGTTTTGAATCTCAAAGTGTCTCACTTAATTTGGAGAAATGCCTCAATTATACTAGTGTGAAGTTTTCAGCCATGGGTACCTTTTGTTGACATTTTTCCAAACCATTATCTATGAATAAATTGGCCTCCATTTAGCAGACTTATTCCATATAATAATGTCAGAATATATACCTCTTCCTGTTATTGTTCCAAATATACATTGCATTTATATATTTTTAATTAATTAATTTTATTTTTAATATAAATGTATTTATTTTAATTGGAGGCTAATTACTTTATAATATTGTATTGATTTTGCCATACATCAACATGAATCTGTCACGGATGTACATGTGTTCCCCATCCTGAACTTTCCTCCCACCTCCCTCCCCATACCATCCCTCTGGGTCATCCCAGTGCACCAGACCTGAGCATCCTGGATCATGCATTGAACCTGGACTGGCAATTCATTTCACATACATTATTATACATGTTTCAATGCGATTCCCCCAAATCATCCCACCCTCACCCTCTCCCACAGAGTCCAAAAGACTCTTCTACACATCTGTGTCTCTTTTGCTGTCTTGCATACAGGGTTATCATTGCCATCTTTCTAAATTCCATATATATGTGTTAGTATACTGTATTGGTGTTTTTCTTTCTGGCTTACTTCACTGTGTATAATCGGCTCCAGTTTCATCCATCTCATTAGAACTGATTCAAATGTATTATTTTTAATGGCTGAGTAATACTCCATTGTGTATGTGTACCACAGCTTTCTTATCCATTCATCTGTTGATCGACATCTAGGTTGCTTCCATGTCCTGGCTATTATAAACAGTGCTGTGATGAACATTGGGGTACACATGTCTCTTTCAATTCTGGTTTCCTCGGTGTGTATGCCCAGCAGTGGGATTGCTGGGTCATATGGCAGTTCTATTTCCAGTTTTTTAAGGAATCTCCACTCTGTTCTCCAAAGTGGCTGTACTAGTTTGCATTCCCACCAACAGTGTAAGAGGGTTCCCTTTTCTCCACACCCTCTCCAGCATTTATTGCTTGTAGGCTTTTGGATAGCAGCCATTCTGACTGGTGTGAAATGGTACCTCATTGTGGTTTTGATTTGCATTTCTCTGATAATGAGTGATGTTGAGCATCTTTTCATGTGTTTGTTAGCCATCTGTATGTCTTCTTTGGAGAAATGTCTATTTAGTTCTTTGGCCCATTTTCTGATTGGGTCGTTTATTTTTCTGGAATTGAGCTGCAGGTGTTGCTTGTATATTTTTGAGATTAATTCTTTGTCAGTTGTTTCGTTTGCTATTATTTTCTCCCATTCTGAAGGTGGTCTTTTCACGTTGCTTATAGTTTCCTTTGTTGTGCAGAAGCTTTTAATTTATATTTCTATCCTTCCTGATTTTAGGAGATTTCTGAAAGACATGAAAGAAAAGACAATGAAAAAGTCACGTACACCATGAAATTGTAAAAATTATAGCTCTACCTGGGACTTTCCTGTGGTTCAGTAGTAAAGAATCTGCCTGCAATGTAGGAGACACAGGAGACACAGGTTTGATCCCTGGGTAGAGAAGATACCTTTGAGGAGGGTATGGAAACCTACTCTAGTATTCTTACCTAAAAAATTCCATGAACAGAGGAGCCTGGTGGGCTATAGTTAAGGTTGCAAAGACTCAGGCACAGCAGAGTGATTAAGCACAAGCATGAGCCACTCTAGAATTCCAAGCCTACCTAGGATATTGTCTTAATCTAGTCAGTACTTCTAAGGTTCTATAGTCTTGCTAAAGAATATCCTTTTTACTAGTTTTATTTTGTATTTATTGATGGTTAGAGAGCTGTCTTAGTCATTGTAGAGCTCAAAATGAAATCTTGATTTTTTTTTTCAGCTTTGAGTTAAAGTTTAGCCACTATCCTAGGTTTAAGCTATTTTTTCAGCATCGCTTCAGATATTCTTTGCAACAGTTTAAAAAAAAAATCCATTTGTTGTTGTTTATTAGCTAAGTTATCTCCAATTCCTTGCAATCTCATGAACTACAGCATGCCAGTCTTCCTTGACCTTCAGTATCTCCAGAGTTTGCTCAAACTCATGCCCGTTGGGTCAGTGATACTATCCAGCCATTCTTTGTCAGGCCCTTCTCCTCCTGCACTCAATTTTTCCCAGCATCTGAGTCTTTTCCAATGAATTGGCTCTTCACATCAGGTGGCCAAAGTATTGGAGTTTCTGCATCACTCCTTCCAATGAATATTTAGTGTTGATTTTCTTTAGGGTTGACTGATCTGATCTCCTTGCAGTCCAAGGGACTCTCAAGAGACTTCTACATCACCATAATTTGAAAGAATTAGATCTTTGAATTGCAGCCTTTTTTATGGTCCAACTCTCACATTTGTACATAACTACTAGAAAAGCCACACCTTTGACTATACAGACCTTTGTTGGCAAAGTGATATCTCTGCTTTCTAAAATACACTACCTACATTTGTCATAGCTTTCCTTCCAAGGAGCAAGCGTTTTTTAAATTACAAGACTGCAGTCACCATCTGCTGTGAATTTGGAGCCCAAGAAAATAAAGTCTATCACTGTTTCCATTACCCCCCACCCATTTGTCATGAATTGATGGGCCCAGATGCCATGATCTTACGTTTTTGAATATTGAGTTTGAAGTGAGCTTTTCCACTCTCCTCTTTCACATTCATTAAGAGGCTCTTTAGTTTCTCTTCATTTCTTCCATTAGAGTGGTATCATGTGCATAACTGAGGTTGTTGATATTTCTCCCAGCAATCTTGATTCCAGCTTGTGATTCATACAGCCTGGCATTTTGCATGATGTGTTCTGTGTATTAGTTAAATAAGCAGATTGACAATATACAGCCTTGATGTACTCTTTTCCCAATTTTGAACCAGTCCCGTTGTTCCATGTCTGGTTCTAACTCTTGCTTCTTTACATGCATGCAGTTTTCTCAGAAGGCAGGTCAGGTTGTCTGGTATTCCCATCTCTTTAAGAATTTTCCAGTTTGTTGTGATCTACACAGTTAAAGGCTTTAGCATGGTCAAAGAAGCAGGTGTTTTTCTGGAATTCCCTTGCTTTCTCTATAATATGGTGAATGCTGGCAACTTGATCTCTGGTTCCTCTGCCTTTTCTAAATACAGCTTGTTCATCTGGAAGTTTTTGATTCATGTACTGCTGAAGCCTAGCTTGAAAGATTTTGACCATAACCTTGTTAGCATGTGAAATAAGTGCAATTGGATGATAGTTTGAACATCCTTTGGCATTTCCCTGTTTTGGGATTGGAATGAAAATTGACCTTTTCCAGTCCTGTGGCCACTTCTGAGTTTTCCAAATTTGCTGACATATTGAGTGCAGCATTTTAACAGCATCATCTTTTATGATTTTAAATAGCTCAGCTAGAATTCCATCACCTCCACTAGTTTGTTCGTAGTAAAGTTTCTTAAGGCCCACCTGACTTTACATTCCAGGATGTCTGGCTCTATGTGAGAGTCCACACGATCATGGTATCCAGGTTATGAAGACCTTTTTTTGTATAAATCTTTCTATTCTTGGCATCTTTTCTAAATCTCTTCTTCTGTTAGGTCCTTACTGTTTCTGTACTTTATCATGCCCAGCTTTGCATGAAATTTTCCCTTGATGTCAACAATTTTCTTGAAGAGATCTCTAGTCTTTCCCATTCTATTGTATTTCTTGGCATTGCTCACTTAAGAAAGCTTTCTTTTATCTCCTTGTTATTCTCTGGAACTCTGCATTCAGATGGGTGTATCTTTCCCCTTCTCCCTTGCCTGTCACTTCTCCTCTTTACTCAGCTGTTTATAAAGCCTCCTCAGGCAACCACTTGTCCTTCTTGCATTATATCAATTTAGTAAAAAAACTAATTTCATTTTTTTTCTGCAGATTATATCTTTTCCCCTTTTATAACTTAAATAAGTGAAAATCACCGAAACCCAAACCTTTATTATTTTGGGGGGAACTTTTTCATATAATGGATATGGATACAGGTATATTTCATTTATCTTTTTAGCATAAGTTTAATATAAAAACATAACTCATTTTCCTTCCATTATCAAGATATGTAGGGCTTCCCTCATGGCTTAGCTGGTAAAGAATCTTCCTGAAATGCTGGAGACCCTGGTTCAATTTCTGGGTCAGGAAGATCCTATGGGGAAGGGATAGGCTACCCATTCCAGCATTCTTGGGCTTCCCTTGTGGCTCAGTTGGTAAGGAATCCACCTGCAATGTGGAAGACCTGGGTTCAATCCCTGGGTTGAGAAAATACCCTGGAGAAGGGAAAGACTCCGGTATTGTAGCCTGGAGAATTCCATGGATTTGTAGTTCATGGGGGGTCACAAAGAGTCAGATATGACTTTCACTTTCACTTCAGCAAGATATATTGATAATATCTTCAAATATTGCCATTCCGTTATTCCTTCCAATTTCTTTTGAAACTCGTATGTCTTTTTCAGAGTCTTTACAGATTACACCATTGATCTTATCATTAGCCAATGCCAATATCTTAACACTTTGGTGCATTAGCGGCAAATTCCTCAGCAGTGTCTGAAAAGTTGCTAAGATTTTCCTCATTTGTATCTTATCTAATTTGTGCTTTCTATTGTGCTCCTATTTAAAGGAATACAAACACACATATGTTTAATTATTTCCAAAATTTTCAATTCTTTTTTTGAAGTCATAAACATTTCATTCTACATTTCATAATACCTTTTGTCTTTAAATTTTTTTATATAAATACTTGAGCATCCCAAAGAATCTAATCTTTTCTTTAGACATTTTATAAAGTCATTTTCATCTATATTTAATTTATATACTAATTGAATATTTGCTTTTACTGGTAGCTTTTATTTCTCTTTCATATTTTAGAATTTGATGCTTTTTTATTTGAAAAAGAATTCTTTTTAACATATTTATAATTGTTCTCTTTGTTTTGAATTTCTTTCATTATGTCCTAACAAGCAGATTACTAGTTTTCTGTTTTGTGGCCTACTAGTCTTTAAAATTTGAGACTTTTGATGAAATTTTATAGCCTTATGAAATTAATAAAATATTGGGTTTTTGACTCTAAGGTGTTATTAGGGAGTCAAATTTAAACACAGACATAGTGGGTTTTTGTTTTTTTTACAATTTTGAAGCTATAAGTGTTTCATTAAACTGCAGCTTCAAAACTATGGTCATCAGATAAAATACAGATTTTCCAGTTAAATCTGATTTAAGATAAACTGGGCAAAATTTTAATATCAATATGCCCCATCACCTTTGGTATTTCTGCTTACTAAATATGACATTCTATTGAAGTGGTAGTTCTTCAGTAGTATAACTAGCCTCGTTTGCTGAGATAGGGAGCTTGGTTGCCAATTCTTATATTCAAGTAATGATCCTTTTTTTCTCTTCTTACTTGGCAAACATGTTGGCCCTTTCATATCTGGGCCAAATCTTGATCATCTCTGTGTATTTATGATCAAGGATGGTTTCAACACTATATTTGTTTTGTCTGCTCCTTTTTTCCCAGCCTGGTTATATTTATAATATTTCATTTTTATATATTTAGAGCTAAAAAAGGGCATTGAATTATCTTGACCAGAAACCTCTATCATCTTGACCAGGAATCAATTATCTTTTTAAGAATTATATTGAAATACATTGAAAAGAAAGCACAATATTTTTCAAAGGGTTTCCAGTTATTTAATAAATATATTCTTCACATATATGCAAGGAAAGATAATCATAATTCCACAGTCAAATCTAAAATCAGTCTGATGTACTACTGAAATTCAAATGTTAATATTTCTGTAGAATCATAAGCCCAGTAAATGTTTGAGAAAACTTATTGTTTGTACTCCTGCTTGAGTATAGCACTGAACTTTTATGAAGTGTTTTATTATTAGGGATTAGCTATAATATTACCTTTTAATGGAATCATAAATCTTTAATTACAGTTCAATATGTTTCTGACTTATATTGCTTTTTGACTGAAACAATTCTATTATAATATACGGAGTATGAAGACAGAATTTCTTTTCACTGAAATAAATATCCTAATTTCTAAATGTAAAATAGATGAACTTTGCAGTACATATCATTTTGGGGAGGAAAAACTGTACATTACCGTTTTTAGCAAGGAGATGTTCACCTCTACAATGTAACATTATTCACATGCTTTTCATTAAACAGGAGAAAATCAGAATGGGAGGAAAGACTTTAAAGACCGTTAGTTTAAACCACAAATGGAATCGGGATTTCTTTTCATTGCATCTATAGGAGGTAAAGCATCTGTCTACAATGCGGGAGACCTGGGTTCGAGCCCTGGGTTGGGACGATCCCCTGGAGAAGGAAATGGCAATCCACTCCAGTACTGTTGCCTGGAAAATCCCCTGGTCAGAGAAGCCTGGTACGCTACAGTCTATGGGGTCACAAAGAGTTGGACACGACTGAGCGACTTCACTTCAGTTCATAAGATTCAATAATATTAACACAACAGCAATAATAGCAGCAGCAGCATCAAATATTCACTTAAACATGCCCAATTTAGTGTATATACAAATCATACTTTATATGATTTCCATAGGGAAACTCATTTATACACATTTATATGTAAATACACTTATATAAGTGCACACACACGTTTATGTGATTTAACATATTTAAATTAAAAGATATGTCAGTTATTCAAGTGTAAAAATAATATTAGATCAGTTTTATCTTAATATTTTCACTCTAACAGAATACATAGTATTTTGCAATAAGATGCATCTTTATTTTGAATCACATCACATTCTTTTAATTTTCTTAACCTTTTTCAAGTAACAAACTTTTTTCAGTTTCATTATTATCCTATATAAAATTGAGAAGACTGATAATGGGCCAATAGTAAGAAATGATTAAATAATGAGTGAACCATTCTTAGTATACCCTGAAAAAAGTATTAGTTGCTTGGTCATGTCTGACTCTTGTGACTGCATGGACTGTAGCCCACCAGGCTCTTCTGTCCATGGAATTCTCCACTGGACTGGTGGCTATTCCCTTCTCCAGTATACTCTTGGTCATTGTAATTATACAAATAAAAGCTCCATTTCTTATTCCACTTACATTCCAAATAATCATTACTAAAATTTATAGTAAATACTTATTCAAAAGTTTATTATGCCAGGATTTATCATAGGTATGCAAGGTTTATTCAACATTTAAAAGTAAATCAACAGTATTAAAAGAAAAATAACATGATTACATCTGTAGAAAATCATTTGACAAAATCCAACACCTATTCATGATAAAAACTCTAAGCAAACTAGGAATAGAAGTGAACTTCTTCAACTCATTAAATAATATTAACATAAAGCCTATAACTAACATCATCTATATATTCTTTGAAATCTGAGTAAAAAGCCTCGCAAGTTATCATGATGCACAAGCTGATTCTAGGTTATATATACAGAAATAAAAGAATAGCCAACACAATAACTGAAAGAGAACAAAGTTGAAGAACTGACATTACTTGACTTTAAGACTTACAATTATGAAAACTGTGTGGTACTGGTGAAAGAACAAATAGGTCAATGGAACAGAAAAGAAAGTCCAGGAACAGAGTCTTGACATGTAGTCAACTGATCTTTAACAAAGGAGCAAAAGTAATACAATGGAACAAAGATAGTCTTTTCAACAAATGGTGCTCAAACAACTGGACATCCATATTAAAAACAAAATAAATCTAGATACAGATTTTATGCCCTTCATAAAAATTAACTTAAAGTAAATCACAGACCTAAATGTATTATAAAACTCAAAGTTATAAAACTCCTAGAAGATAACATAGGGGAGAACCTTGTGTAGATGACCTTGGGTATGGGGATAACTATTTAGATAAAAATGACAAAGGTATGATCCATGAAAAAAATTTTTTGAATTTAACTTCATTAAAATTAAAACTTTCTGCCCTACCTAGACTGTCAAGAAAATTAGAAGATGGGCTACACCCAGGAGAAAATATTTGCAAAAGACACATCTGATAAAGAACTATTATCCAAAATATACAGAAATCTCTTAAGATTCAACAATAAGAAAACAAACAACCCCATTTAAAAAATGAGCCAAAAACTTGCCAAATGCTTCACCAATAAAGATGTAGAAATGGCAAATAAATGTATGAAAAGATGCTTCACATGTCTTCAGGGAAATCCAAATTAAAATAACAATAAGATTTCACTACTTCACTATTAGGATTATCTAAAGAAAAAACACCATCAGTGCTTAATATTTTAAACTTCAAACCTAGGTACAAAATTTAAAGATATTAAACATAGCCCCTCTTTTGAATTGATTTTTCATGTGAACAGTTTGGCCTTCTTACCCACTTGTTCATTTTGCTGATTGCATCTTTTTATTCCATTCCAATCTACCTACTTCATATTCTTAATTATACAATATCAACTCATTTGATTCTGAGGAACATGGCATAGAATATACCTTTTATAAAATTCCAAAAGATAAATCCTGTAAGAGTAATCATTTAGGTGATCCATTATTATATGATTAAATCACATTGAAGAAGAAAATACTTTATAGCATATAATATATAATGAAAATTATATCTATAAGTATATATATAAAGTATATATAAGTATATATATAAGTATAAAATTATATTATATCATATAAATATTATTATTTTATATGATATAAAATTATATATATAATTATTATATATAATATATAATGAAAATTATATATATTTATATATATATATGTATATATTACATGGGGTCGCAAAGAGTTGGCCACGACTGAGCAACTGAACTGAGCTGAACTGAATGAAAATTAATTTCAAATGTTGATCATCATTCAATGATAGGGAAAGGATTATTAAGTATTTAGTGTATGCAACATATGAAAAATTCCACATTTAATTTTTATTCAAATGTAATTGACATACAATATTACACTGCATTCATGTTTACACCATCGTAATTCTATGTCTATATATATTAAGGAAGGATCACCACCATAAGTCTAGTTATTATTTGTCATCATACAAAGTTAAGAAAATATTACTGACTATATTCCCCATGGTGTAGATCATATGCTCATGAAGTATGTACTTTATAATTGGAAATTTATCTGTTCTAACACCACCCTCAATTCATTTTTCCTATCCCCAAACCTCCTCTTCTCTGGCAGCCACAAGTGTGTGCTCTGTCTATAAGCATAGCTTTGCAGGGTTTAGGGTTTGTTCATTTGGGTTCGATTTTTTTTAATTCCACATATAAGTGGAATCACATGGTATTTGTATTTGTCTGACTTATTTTACTCTGCTTGCCTTATTTTCATGTAATATTTTATGTCTATCCAAGTTGTAATAAATGGTAAGATTTCATCCTTTTTATGAATGAATTATATTCCATTATATATATGTAGGTGTGTATAGATACAGATTCATTCATCTATCCTTGAACATCGAGCATGCTTCCATATCTTGCCTATTGTAAATAATGCTGCAGTGAACATAAGGGTGCATATATCTTTTCAAATAAGTGTTTTAGTGACTTTCAGATAAATACCAAGAACTGGGAATTGCTGCACATAAAGTAGTTCTATTTTTAATCTTTGAAGAACAGCATACTGTTTTCCATAGTGGCTTCATCAATTTATATGCCAAACAACACTATTCAAAGTTTCCTTTTTTTCCACATTCTCGCTCACATTTTTTTTTTGTCTTTTTATTTTATAATGGCCATTTTGACAGATATGAAGTGATATCTAACTGTAGTTTTGATTTGCACTTTCTTGGTGATTAGTGATGTTGAACATCTTTCCAGATGTTTATTAGCCATATACATATGTCTTTCTTTGAAAAAAATACATATTCAGTTCCTCTGCTCGTATTTTACCCAAACTATTTGGAACCTGAGTTGCATGATCCCTTTATATCTCTTGGATATTAACCCTCTCATCAGATATATCATTTGAAAACATCTCCTCCCATTCAGTAGATTGCCTTTTCATTTTGTTGATGGTTTCCTTCATTATGCAAAATATTTTTAGCTTAATGAAGTCCTATTTGTTTCTGCTTTTGTTGCCCTTGCCTATGGAATCAGATACAAGAATTATTTCTAAGTCTAGTGTCAAGGAGCTTACCACCTGTTTTCTCTTAAGAGTTTTATGGTTTCAGATTTTACATTCAAGACTTTATTCATTTTAAGTTTTGTATGTGGCATAAAATAGTGGCCCAATTTCATTCTTTTGCATGTAGCTGTGTGGGTTCCCAAGACCATTGGATGAATACAAAGTTTTTTTTTCTCATTATATATTCTTGCCTCCTTCATTGTAGTTTAATTGGCTGTATATGCATGGATCTAATTTTGGGCTCTCTATTCTGTCCTGTTCATCTATGTGTCTGTTTTGTGTCAGTGCCATACTGTTTTGATTAATACAGCTTTGTAGTACAGTTTGAAATCACAGAGTGTGATTCCTCCAACTTTGTTCTTCTTTCTTAAGATTGCTTTAATATTCAAGGTATCTTGTGGCTCTATACAAATCTTAGGATTATTTGTTCTAGTACTGTGAAAAATGACTTTGGTATATTCATAGGGATTATATTGAATCTGTAGAAACACAAATTTCCAAGACTGAATCATGAAGAAATGGAAAATTGGGGATAGACTGGTTACTAGTAACAAGATGGAGGGAGGGGTTTTCAGAATGGGAAACACGTGTATACCTGTGGTGGATTCATGTTGATGTATGGCAAAACCAATACAATATTGTAAAGTAATAAACCTCCAATTAAAATAAATAAATTTATATTAAAAAAAGATTTAATCAGTAATCACCAAACTCACAACAAACAAAGGTCCAGGATCATGGTGATTCGCTAGTGAATTCTATCAAACATTTAAAGAAATTTAATAACTATTCTTTGGGCAGTATGGACATTTTAACAATTAACTCTTCTAACCAATGAGCATAGTGCATTTTTCCATTTTTGATTTGTCTTATTATATTTATTTCATCAATGTCTTATGTTTTTCAAAATTTAGGTCTTTTTCCTCCTTGTTTAAATTTATTCCTAAGCATTCTATTACTTTTTATAAAAATTATAAATGGCATTGTTTTCTTTAGTTCTCTTTATGAAACTCTGCCATTAATGTGTAAAAAAGCAACATATTTCTGTGTGTTAACTTGTATCCTGCAACTTTACTGAATTGGTTACAGGTTTTTGGTAGAGATTTTAGGATTTCCTATATATGTTATCATGACATCTAAACAGTGACAGTTTTACTTCTTCTTTTAAATGGATGCCCTTTTTTTTTTCTTGCCTAGGGACTCTAGGTATTATTTCCAATACTATGTCAAATAGAAAAGGCAATGGTGTGTATCCTTTTCTTGTTCCTCATTGTCAAGAAAAAGATTTCAGGCTTTTAATGTTCAGTTCAGTTCATTTCATTTCAGTTCACTCAATCGTGTCCGAATCTTTGCAACCCCGAGAATCGCAGCATGCCAGGCCTCCCTGTACATCACCAACTCCCGGAGTTCGCTCAAACTCACATCCATAGAGTCGGTGATGCTATCCAGCCATCTCATCCTTTGTCATCCGCTTTTCCTCCTGCCCCCAATCCCTCCCAGCATCAGAGTCTTTTCCAATGAGTAAACTATTCGCATGAGGTGGCCAAAGTACTGAAGGTAGCTTTAGCATCATTCCTTCTAGAGAACACCCAGGGCTGATCTCCTTTAGAATGGACTGGTTGGATCTCCTTGCAGTCCAAGGGACTCTCAAGAGTCTTCTCCAACACCACAGTTCAAAAGCATCAATTATTCAGTGCTCAGCTTTCTTCACAGTCCAACTGTCACATCCATACATGACCACTGGAAAAACCATAGCCTTGACTAGACGGACCTTTGTTGGCAAAGTAATGTCTCTGCTTTTCAATATGCTGTCTAGGTTGGTCATAAGTTTTCTCCCAAGGAGTAAGTATCTTTTAATTTCATGGCTGCAATCACCATCTGCAATGATTTTGGAGCCCCCAAAAATAAAGTATGACAATGTTTCCACTGTGGTTTTATCATATATATCCTTTATGATATAAAGGTACATCCCCTCTATAACTCATAAATGGTTTTTGTCATAATACAGTTTAGTTCAGTTCAGTTCAGTTGCTCAGTCGTGTCTGACCCTTTGCGACCCCATGAATCACAGCACGCCAGGCCTCCCTGTCCATCACCAACTCCCAGAGTTCACTCAGACTCACGTCCATTGAGTCAGTGAAGCCATCCAGCCATCTCATCCTCAGTCGTCCCCTTCTTCTCCTGCCCCCAATCCCTCCCAGCATCAAAGTCTTTTCCAATGAGTCAACTCTTCACATGAGGTGGCCAAAGCACTGGAGTTTCAGCTTCAGCATCATTCCTTCCAAAGAATTCCCAGGGCTGATCTCTTTCAGAATGGACTGATTGGATCTCCTTGCAGTCCAAGGGACTCTCAAGAATCTTCTCCACCTAGATATTGAAATTAGTCAAATGAGTTTTTCTGCGTCTCTTGAGATGACCATATGATTTTTATCTTTCATTTTGTTAGTGTGTTATATTACCTTGTTTTATGGATATTAACTGCAAGGAGATCCAACCAGTCCATCCTAAAGGAAATCAGTCCTGAGTATTCATTGGAAGGACTGAAGCTGAAGCTGAAACTCCAATACTTTGGCCACCTGATGTGAAGAGCTGACTCATTTGAAAAGACCCTGATGCTGGGAAAGAATGAAGTTTGGAGAAGAAGGGGACAACAGAGGATGAAATAGTTGGATGGCATCACCAATGTGATGGGAATGAGTTTCAGTAGGCTCCGGGAGTTGGTAATGAACAGGGAAGCCTGGCATGCTGCAGTCCATGGGGTCACAAAGAGTAGGGCATGACTGTGCTACTGAACAGAACTGAACCATCCTGTGTCTCTGAAATCCTACTTTATTATGGTGTACCAGTTTTGTAATGAATTGTTGAATTGGTTGCTGATATTTTGTTGAGAGCTTTTGCATTAAGTTCATCATGGATATGGACCTGTAATTTTTTATGTGTAGCTTTTTCGTCTGGTTTTGGTTTCAGGATAAAGCTGGTCTTATGACTTCAGGAATGTTCTCTCCTCTTTAGTTTTTTGGAATAGTTTGAGAAGTATAGTTATTAAATCTCTAAATGTTTGATAGAATTCACTAGTGAATCATAATGGTCATGGACATTTGTTATGAGTTTTGTGATTACTGATTCAATCTTGTTACTAGTAACCAGTTTATCCAGATTTTCCATTTCTTCATGTTTCAATCTTGGAAATTTGTATGTTTCTAGATATTTTTCTATTTCTTCTGGATTGTCCAATTTGTTTGCTTCTAATTATGCATAGACATCTTAAGATCCATATTGTTTTCATTTGTATCATAGTGTCCTTTGATTTTTAACAATAGTTATTGAACATAACAAATATCCACTCTTTAAAAACAGTGATAATTAAAAGTAGCAATGATCTACTGTTTACAAACAGACACAGTCATGGTAGCAAAGTAGTATAAATAGTTTGCTAGCTCCACAAAGAATACAAACAAGTATGTTGCCAAAAATCAGGTAGACTGGGTTACACTTGGAGTAATGAAAAAACATATCTAATTTTCATATGCATTCAACAACTAGAACAGGGTGGCATTTTTTCTTTAATAAAAACTGCATCAGCTACTCTATGCCTTACCAGGAAATGCAAAGATAAATGAGATATAGAGCCATTTTTCATGCAAAGGAACATATACTTTATTGTAGGAGAATGGCACATCCTTCAAATATGTAGATAAATGGTAAAGGGAGAAGATACTTTCTAAATTAAAGCATGTGTTATATGGAAAGTCCGTTTTACTTCAGTATTAAAAACTCTTCTTCCTATCTCCCTGTAACAGAATATGCAATGTATTTAAAAAAAATAAAAACAGTAACTTGAATTTTTCCCTTTAAGGGTAGAAAAAAATATTTACAAAGGAATTACTATTGCAAAATAATCTCAAAATTTTATGGGAAAAAATACATTCTGAAACAGTATCTAATATATGAGCCTTATTTGGTTCAGAACTAAAATGTGTGTGTGTGCATATGTAGATATAAACCCTTATTTGAGTGTATGTTTTCCTTAAGTTAATTATGGTTGTTTTTCAGATGTGCTACTGTTGGTTTATATTCTCTGATTCTCTCATATTCTCTGACTTTTAGTAGTGACTTCATGTATATGTAATATAAAATATATTTCATATGAATGTTACATTTATAATATATTTTATTATATATATATATATAATAAGTGTAAGGAATACATAGTTTAATCATGAAAATCACTGGTTTGAACTGTGTGGGTCCACTTATACACAATTTTTTTCAATAAACATAGTATTAGAAAATTTACTGTTGGATAAATCTGGTTGTGGAAGGAGGGCTGACTATGGGACATGAGCACATGGAGATTTTTGTATGCATGACTGATTCTGGAAGCAATCTGCCATGGGCACATGTGTTGGCATGCTTAAAAAAAACAGTGCTTTTCCAGGGTCAGCTGTTTATGAGTTTACAAATACTCCAGTTAGATGTTAGAAATATAGAGTATTTTCCAGAATGTAGAGGGACAGATATGTAAAGGCACATTAAATAAGTTTAAATCTCTCTGTTGAGTGGGAATAGCAGTCAGTTATTGAAACTATATAATAATATTGGTATAAAGTAGTCACTGATGCCTGCAGGTCAGATTCAAGGCAAAAAGTGAAGAATTAAACATGATTAGAATACAATGAAAGAAAATAGAAAACTATTTATTTTCCAAGGTATCATACCTGGAAAATAGCAAGAGAAAAATCTCAATTAAGACCTGGGAAATATTTAAAATGCTTATTTACGGTCATAAAATATACTTAGTACATCACTGTATTTTAAAATGATAGCACAGACAGTGTCTCAGAAATGTTGGGAATCTTTGACATTTATATGCTATGGGGAGATCTATGAAAAGTAAAATTTCAGTCAATCAACCAGATGGTTTCTCTACATGATGCCAAATTGCCACCTGCTTAATGACAGTTGCATGATTAACTGTATTTCTTTTTCTTTTATCCACGTTTGGCAAAATGTAGGAACAATCATTATTTTATAGAATATTTTGCTTTAAAGCATTTAATAGTACCATATATTCCAGAGCAGGTAAAAGTTTAATATTTCATAAAAATAGCACATGTAATAAACAACACAAGCACAAAAATGTACCATATGGAATAAGTGTCCATATCATTGTGAGTCTTGCACTTTTTTTTATTACTTCTAGAAAATATATTTATACTCAGTCTTTCACCTACCTGCTACTATGTTATTTTGATTAAAAAGTTCTGAAGGAGAATATTTATATGCAATTTTCTTGGCACAGAAATTACTTTGCAATCCTACTCCCAGAAATTTGGTTGGTAAAGTAACATTGTGTGTTTTGTGTAACTCATAATATGGACTTCATTTACATAAATATTAGGAAATTTAATGAATATTTTGTGTATCAACACATTTAATAGCCCTGTTGCTATCACACAACTCTGGCAACTAAACATTAGCTGTATAAATATAAATCATAAGCACAATTTGTCTCCCTTATAAAATGATAAATTAATAAATTACACACTGATAATAAACTAAAAGCATTTTAATATTGAGGGTGAACTGTGCATAGACTTTTAAAATAGACAATATAAAATGGAATTGAGAAAGTAGTCAAGTTGAGTCAGTTTGAAAGACAGTATTTTTATCATTAATGTAGATTTAAAGAAATATAGGTGTTCTCAGTTCAGTTCAGTCATTCAGTCATGTCCGACTCTTTGCAGCCCTAAGGACTGCAGCATACCAGGCCTCCCTGTCCATCACCAACTCCCAGAGTTTACTCATTGAGTCAGTGATGCCATCTAACCATCTCATCCTCTGTCATCCCCTTCTCCTCCTGCCTCCAATCTTTCCCAGCATTAGGTGGGCAAAGTATTGGAGTTTCAGCTTCAACATCAGTCCTTCCAATGAACACACAGGACTTTTCACTCTCCTCTTTCATTTTCATTAAGAGGCTCTTTAGTTCTTTGCTTTCTGCCATAAGGGTGGTGTCACTGCATATCTGAGGTTATTGATATTTCTCCCAGCAATCTGGATTCCAACTTGTACTTCATCCAGCCCAGCATACATTTTTCCTTTTACTGAACATCAAATTTACTGTACACAAAAATTACTGAAGTTGTTTTTCTGCTTCATATATATTATATATGTATTTGCGAATGCTGTATGAGTGTTGCTACTTTGTCAACTTCTTCCAGTAAATATTTTAATCATCTAGAATGTTTTATTGTTAGAACAAGGCATATTCAAGGTTTTCATTTTTTCCCCCTTTAGTCTCGCAATTGGATTTAATTACAGAAGCAGGACTTTCAAAAACCTTGACTATTACTCTTATAGTTTAAAATTTCAATTTCGGATACCTTGCTATTTTTAGAATCCCTTTACTTCTAAAACTGTGATAGAATATGAATATCTTTTCAACACACAAGTCCTTAACTTTTTTAAAATAACTTTTGTTTCATTAAATTTTTCTTAAGCTCTTCTGAGTAATTTTTCACTCTTGAAATTAAGCTTAAAATGGCACAAATTTTTTCTAGAATCTACTTTTATCTTCTAGAAGAAAATAAATAATTTACAGGCTCTTAATTCAATATGATAAAAATTTAGAACTAGACACTGAACATATTTTGGTTTAACATGTAATAAGGAAAACAAGAAGAGTTGCATAAAGTCCCAATATCATCCTTAGCAAAAAGTAAACCTATATTAATATGTAATATTTATAGAATAAAAATGAATTGTCCTAAACTGTATGATTGATTAAAGTTAAATTTTACTTCATAATTAATTTAGTTTGATATATGCTTTAATTTCTACATTTGTGCTACATTTGTTCAATGAAATAACTTTCATATAAACTGATTGGGGATTAAACAGATTGATGAAACTATAAACTGAACTTTTAAAAATTTACTTATTTGCTTTTGCTTGTGCTGAATCTCTGCTGCTGCTCCGCGGGCTTTTCTTTAGTTTCAGCGAGCAGGGGCTACTCTCCAGCTGCGGTGCCTGGGCTTCTCACTGCGGTGGCTTCTATTGTTTCCAAGCATAGGCTCCAGGGCGTGCAGGGGCATTCAGTAATTGTGGCACATGGGCCCAGTAGCTGTGACTCCTGGACACTAGAGCACAGGCTCAGTAGTTGAGAAGCACAGATTTACTTGCCCCGTGGTGTGTGGGATCTTCCTGGATCAGGGATCGAACCCCTGTCTCCTGTGTTGGCAGGTGGATTCTTTGCCACTGAGCCACCAAGGAAGCTCAAATATAACCTGAATTTGAAAGGACTTGGAAGCTGCAGACTAAAAGAGGGCCCAAACCTCAGAAAAAGGAACATGCATCTTGCTTATTCAGATACTGTGACACTCAACAAGACACTATAAACTTACTTTGTAAAAACAAGAATAGAATTCTCAGGGTCAGGCCAAGTGCAGCTTGATCTTTTCGACAAGCAGATACGTTAATCAATATCTCAGTGGTGCCCAATCAGATTTTTGCTGAGGAAGAATGCTTAGGTTCTGAGAATCTCTGAACTTTGTACCTAGCTTGGAAGTTTAGAGTATTAAGCACTGATGGCATTTCTTCTTTTATCATTGTCTCCCACATCCAGCATTCCTTGACCTTTGTATTCAATAGAGTTTATATTATTGAACCTTGCAAGAAAAAATAACTATTCTTTCTGGAGATAAATTAACTTTGTGGAAGCCAAACTAAAAAAAAAAAAAATATTTTGCATATTTAATGAGAAATTTTACATATTTGTATCTCTTGCTAACTTTGTATATTTATCTTGAAAAATAGCCATTTACTAGTACTTTTATCACTTTTCAATTTGCATTAGCTCTCTCATACCGCTTATTCCAGGTTTGGCTTAATTTACCAGCACTATGGCTGAAAGGCCACCCCAGGAGACATTTACCCTTTGTGTGTTGTGTGCCACATATTGTCCACACTCTAAGAAATTTCCCTACGAATTCTTGATGCCAAAACATTAAAAACCTTCCACAGCAATTGCTATGGGTGAAGTCATACTCCATTTACATATGAGAAAAAATGAGAAAAGAGTTACTTAATCTAGTTTTCATGACAGGTAAAATAAGTAATCCTTTCAAAAGCTGGGTGCAAAATTGTGTGAGTCTTCTGAATAATAATGAAGGAAAAACATGGTTTATTATAGAAGAATCCATATAATCCTGTGTCTATATACTTATACATATGAATAATATGTAAAGGTATATCTATATGAATATATACATATAGATATATGGATCTGTATTGATATATGTTGGTGTTTATCTTCTGACTGACATTTTTAAGCTATCTTAACTATATATTTTCTGTTTCTCACTTTAAAAAACCATCATGTTTATGCTGAGTGAAATTAAATGCAAGTTTCTAAACTCTTAATGACCAATAAAGTAATTTCTGAAGGGTTCAACCAAAATTACATGAAATGTTTCTTCTCCTCTTTGCTTCTCCCCTACTTATTCCCCTACCTCCCCTTTGTCCATGTTTCTTACATTTTCTCTTTGTCCTTGTCTGTTTTCCCTTCCTCCTCCACCCTTCTCCAATGCTCTTTTTTCCCACCTTCTCTCTCTGTGCCTACCATCATCATCATCACTGTTACCTTCATAATATTTTACCTTCAAAACATCACATAATTGAACAACATGTTATGCCACTCAGGGGTCATTTCCAATATTATTTATTATTTCTGTGGTTATTGATTTTGTATATATCTTAGTTATAGTCCCAGGAGTAGAGAAGGTAAATTTATATTTAGTATTGATTTAAGATCAATACTGGTTGTAATTTCCTCTAGGAGAGGTATTCTTTATTTTCTTGTTCAGTCGATTTTTGTATTAATAGAAAATAATTATTTGAACACCTGGTGGAATATTTACTAGTAAAAAAAAATGACTATGATAGATAAAATTTTCAAAAATATATATTCTGTAAAATGCAGATATTTTATCTTTTGACTCCCCCAAATCTCTGCATATACTTTATGTTGATAGTCTGCATCATAATAGGTTTAAGTAAAAGCAATCAAAAAAGCTTTCAATCCAAAGTAAAATCAAGCAATCACATAAAACTCAGCCTATTGCTTTCTTAGTACTGCTTTCTCATTTTCTAAATATCAGTTTCTATAATTTGTCTAGAGGAGCTTTGTTGATTCTATTACCTAAATATCATGCAAAACATTAATCTCTTTCAAGTAGCAAATTATATGAATATCTACTTGCTTAACAGATGTCTACCAGATGCTTTTAGTCATCTTATTTCTTTCTCTTTTTAAGCACATTTTACTACTATTCAACAGGAAAAATGAATGAACAAGTATTTAATAAGTGCCTGTCATGCACAATGAAGTCTGTTCTAGGTCCTTCAATAAAGCCAGTATCTAAAGTATATCTCAATATGTATTTTTCTATAGAGGTATATTGGGAAGAGAAAAGAGTATTAAATAACACAGAAAATACTTCCCCTCCCTCAGCGGTATAATAATCAAGCCCTTCACTGTTATTTTCTATCTCATAAAGAGTTGGCTTCAGATATTCTTTGTTGGTGATATAAGTACTTGCCTTTCGTACCTCACCCCCAAGCATTGTTTAACTCTATCCCACAAGTGATAATTTGGGTTGATATAAAGCAGAGACATAAGGCATTATGTCATCCTTGACAGTCCAGAGGCACTTCTGCCAGTATAATTCCTTTTTATTGAAAACCTTGTCTAGTTCTAATTGGAATTTTCTTACTTTTAACTGGGAGGCTCATGAATAACACCAAAGAATGTCTTCTTTATTAGATCATATCAGTGGGGAATCCCAAGATGAGCATTCATGTATAAATAATTTATTAAGAAGACTTCTGGTAAAAAAAAGAAAATCAGAAGGCGAGTAAGAAAGTTAGGACAAGACTCAATAATAGGCAAAGTCCTTTGAAAGGCATCTTTAGTTCCACCTTGAAGGGGATCTCTGGAAATAGTATACTTCAGTTCAGTCGCTCAGTCATGTCCGACTCTTTGCGACCCCACGAATCACAGCACTCCAGTCCTCCCTGTCTGTCACCAACTCCCTGAGTTCACTCAAACTCATGTCCATCGAGTCGGTGATGCCATCCAGCCATCTCATCCTCTGTCGTCCCCTTCTCCTCCTGCCCCCAGTCCCTCCCAGCATCAGAGTCTTTTCCAATGAGTCAACTCTTCGCAAGAGGTGGCTGAAGTATTGGAGTTTCAGCTTTAGTATCCGACCTTCCAATGAACACCCAGGACTGATCTCCTTTAGAATGGACTGGTTGGATCTCCTTGCAGTCCAAGGGACTCAAGAGTCTTCACCAACACCACAGGTCAAAAGCATCAATTCTTCAGCACTCAGCTTTCTTCATTGTCCAATTCTCACATCCATACGTGACTACTGGAAAAACCATAGCCTTGACTAGATGGACCTTTGTTGGCAAAGTAATATCTCTGCTTTCCAATATTCTATCTAGGTTGGTCATAACTTTCCTTCCAAGGAGTAAGTGTCTTTTTATTTCATGGCTGCAATCACCATCTGCAGTGATTTTGGAGACCCCAAAATGAAGTCTGATACTATTTCCACTGCTTCGCCTTCGAGTTCCCATGAAGTGATGTGACCAGCTGCCATGATCTTTGTTTTCTGAATGTTGAGCTTTAACCCAGCTTTTTCACTCTCCTCTTTCACTTTCATCAAGAGGGTTTTTAGTTCCTCTTCACTTTCTGCCATAAAGGTGGTGTCATCTGCATATCTGAGGTTATTGATATTTCTCCCAGCAATCTTGATTCCAGCTTGTGCTTCTTCTAGCCCAGAGTTTCTCATAATGTACTCTGCACAGAAGTTGAATAAGCCGGGGGCCAATATACAGCCTTGACATACTCTTTTTCCTATTTGGAACCAGTCTGTTGTTCCATGTCCAGTTCTAACTGTTACTTCCTGACCTGCATATAGTTTTCTCAAGAGGCAGGTTAGGTGGTCTGGTATTCCCATCTCTTTCAGAATTTTCCACAGTTCGTTGTGACCTACACAGTCAAAGGCTTTGGCATAGTCAATAAAGCAGAAATAGATGTACCAATTCAGAGTGTCTCTGATGAGAGAGGAGATGGAACATTTACATTCATTATCACAAAAATCAGTTAACCACTGGGTCACGAAAGGGTTAGGGATGGTGGCTTTTCCTGGTAGAACAAGTAAAATTGTTCCTGGTAGAACAATCTGGCAGATATTTTATAAGAAGATGCAGTATTGTTAGGTGTGGAAGCATGGCAATAGTTAATGTACATTGAAATGGTAAAGGAATCAAAAGAGATCCACTTGAACCAGACTGAGCTTCAATTATCTCAAGTTCTGAATTGTATGGACTTGGTTTGCTGAAAAACAAATGTCAATTATAACAGACTAAACTAGAAAAAAATTTACCCTTTTAAGGATATAGGTTTATTAGCCCATTAATCATGATACAGAGCATTTCCAACCAACTGAAGTATATCGTTGGGCTCTTTTGCAGTCCATGCCTCCTCTGGCCTCCCTCTCCCAACACATTTGTGTTTAAATTTTTATACATAATATGCTTTTGAAATTCTTCCATGATTTTCGATGTATAAGTATACTGTTTCCTTTTATACCTGAGTAGTATCCTGTGATCATGGATTATTACAATTTGCTTACTTATTAATGAGTTGATAATAATGCATCCTTATGCATTTTGATCAGAAATTCTTTGAGAATTGCAATTGCTCCACACCTTTGCCAATAATGAGCTATTGTCAAGTATTTTGATTTTAGCAAATCTAGTAATTATGTAGTGTTATCTCATTATAGCAATAATTTGCATTTTCTGATTGACTAACATTGAGCAGATATTCAGATGTTGGCATGAATCAAACTTCCTTTGTGAAAGGTCTATTCAAAACTGCCGATTATTTTTGGAGATGTTTTTCTTTTTCCTATAGTGATATTCAATTGTTTCATCATCATTTATTAAAAAGACTATCTTTTCTTCACTGAACTAACTTGGAACTTTGTAGAGAATAAATCCACCCTGTAAGTTAGTGTCTTTCCCTCTCTATCCTCTTTTACTGATCTATATAGGTATCTATAATTACCACTTTGAACACTGTCTGTGGATAATATTTCATGTTCAAATATATTCTGTTTTGGGGTGTTTGGTGAAAAGTTTCCAGATATGCTACAAATGATATGTTAAAATCTTAACATTCAGTTCAGTTCAGTTCAGTCACTCAGTCGTGTCTGACTCTTTGTGACCCCATGAATCGCAGCACGCCAGGCCTCCCTGTCCATCACCAACACCCGGAGTTCACTCAGACTCATGTCCATCGAGTCGGTGATGCCATCCAGCCATCTCATCCTCTGTCGTTCCCTTCTCCTCCTGCCCCCAATCCCTCCCAGCATCAGAGTCTTTTCCAATGAGTCAACTGTTCGCATGAGGTGGCCAAAGTACTGGAGTTTCAGCTTCAGCATCATTCCCTCCAAAGAAATCCCAGGGCTGATCTCCTTCAGAATGGACTGGTTGGATCTCCTTGTAGTCCAAGGGACTCTCAAGAGTCTTCGCCAACACCACAGTTCAAAAGCATCAATTCTTCGGTGTTCAGCTTTCTTCACAGTCCAACTCTCACATCCATACATGACCACTGGAAAAACTCTAGCCTTGACTAGACAGACCTTTGTTGGCAAAGTAATGTCTCTGCTTTTTACTATGCTATAGCACTGGCTATTTCCAGCTTAGATTTATCAGATTTTACTTATCTTAAAGTTCTGTTTTTAGGTTTTAAAGGATTGTTATGTCTTCTTGATGATTTTATCATGCCCTAAGAAATATATCTGCCTGTTGTAACTGGCCATAGTGTTACCCGGTCTCTTTTGTCTGATAATATAATCAGTTACATAATTCCAGCAACCTTCTATTACTATTGGCTTGTTTATGATTTCTTATTCTTTTACTTTATCATTATCTGGTTTTATTATTTAAGATGCATGTATTTATTATAAGCAGATAAGTTAGACTTACTTTTGAATCCAAAAGGAAAATTTCTGCATTTTATTAAAGTTCATGGCCCATTTAAGTTTAAAATAATTTTGGAGATTGATCTCTTATCAGTTGCTTTGATTGCAAATATTTTTTTTTCCCATTCAGAGGGTTGTTTCTTCATTCTCAAGATTGATTTGGTTATTCTATGACTTTTGACAGTTTAATTATGCAGTAATCCCTTGGTATCTTGGCAGGAAGTTTGTTCAAAGACCCCTTACAGATGCCAAAATTTTCTGATGCTCAAGTCCCATATATAAAATGACATAAGCACAGTCTTACATATCCTTGGATGTGGACCTGCAAGATATTGAGGGCTAACTCTATTGTGTTTTGGTGTAACTCTATTTATAGTTAACTGTTCGGTGTCCTTTGGGCTTCCATCTGTCTGGACGTCCATTTATCTTCCAAGATTCAGAAAGATTTCAGCCATCATTGTTTTAAATGTACTTTCAGTCTCTCTCTTCTCCTGGAATGTCCATAATTCACTATTGTTTCTTTTCATTTTGTCCTATTAATCTTGTAGGCTTTCTTTACTCTTTTTAAATTATTATTTCTTTTTATTTTTGCTCTTCTGAATAGATAATCTCTAATATATGTTCCTCCTGGTTGCTGATACTTTCTTATGCCTGGTCAAATTTGCTTTGGAAACCCTACTGAATTCTTTAGTTCAGTTATTGTATTTTTCAACCCTAGAATTTCTAGATTTATTTATTTTTGTTTTTTGATGATTTCTATCACTTTGATAGTGATAGTAAAGGACAGGGTAACCTGGCATGCTGCACTTCATGGGGTCACAAAGAGTCAGACACAACTTAGCAACTGAACAACAACAACAATCACTTTGCCAGGGCTTCTGTGATGGCTCAGCACTAAAGAATCTGCCTGCCAATGCAGGAGATGTGGGTTTGATCCCTGGATGGGGAATATCCCTTGAAGAAGGAAATAAATGGCCATCCACTCCAATATTCTTGCCTGGGAAATACCATGGACAGAGGAGCCTGGTGAGCTATAGTCCATAGAGCCACACAAAGAGTCAGACATGACTTACTAACTAAACAACAGCACCAATCACTTTGTCAAACATCTCACTTTATTCATATATTGCTTTCCTATTTTCATTTAGTTTTCAGTCTGTGTGTTCTTTAGTTCACTAAACTTCTTTAAGAGGATTTTATAAATTCTTTGTCTGACAATTTATATATCTCTATTTCTTGAATCAGTTAGATTTTTATTAGCTTTGTTTGGTTCTTATGATCCTTAATTCCTTACATTTTTATTTGGGCATTTGAGTAATCAGGTCTCTCTTTCAGTCTTTATAGGTTTGCTTTTATAGAGATAACTCTTTACTAGTCTGCTTAGTTTGGATTTTGGGCTGTCTGCAGGTAATGTCCTTAGGCAGGTGGAGCTTACTATTATAATCTCTTTTGGGTGAGGCAACTGTTTGAAGTTTAGGTTGGGGTGGGAAGGATGTGCCACATTGAGGAAAGTTGGACCGAACTGCTGGCTTGGCTTCTTACACAAGTGGGGTTGTAGGATGGGCTCCAGAGTTGCCTGTATCCTCTGGTCAGGTTTGATGGTTGAAACTAGGTACAATATTCACTAATAGATAGGGCTATGAATTAGCTTTACTGAACAGGTAGGGCAGCAGGATATGACCGAGGGTCTATATGGATCATTGTGTGGGGGCTCAAATCAGGCAGGAGTGTGCAATACATTCCACTGATTTTGCTCTGTAGATGGGGGAAGCCATGGGACATGCTTTCTGTTCAAGTGCTCCTGTAAGCAGGGCTACTGGACAGGACACACAGCTTCCTGTGTGTGCTGGTTATATTTCCTGGTCAAGTAGGCTGGAAGATATATTCAGCAATGAGTGTTTGATGAGATAATAACATCTATGACCTTTAGCTCATGGAAATTTGAATAGTTCTGTCTGCTGTCACTTTAGTGACACTGAGTCACTTTAGTCATGTCTAACTGTTTGTGGCTCTATGGGCTGTAACCTACCAGGCTCCTCTGTCCATGGCACTCTCCAGGCAAGAATATTGCAGTGGGTTGTCATGCCCTCCTTCAGGATAGGTCTGTCTAAACCTAAGCAATTATGTAGCTCAACAGCTCTCAGATAGCTTTTCTTTCTAAAGTAGTTTCCTTTTTCCCCCCTTTCTTTCCTTTTCTCCTCTGTTTATTTATTTTCCCCCCTTTGGTTTTGAAGTAGTTGGCTTTATAGAGGCTCCTATAACTTCTCATCTCAGTATTTAGCTAGACAGAGGATGAATTCTATGCATATCCTTAGAGCATCTTCTTTTTATAATTCTTCTACAATTCTTTACCTCATAAAGCTGAGATGCCTCAGTGTTCAGATCACTGAACATTGATCTCTGTGGCTTCAACTCAGTGTGATTTCCTGGTTGATTTGGGCTAGCTATACCCGAGGCATAAAACTGAAGTTACAGAGCTGTTTAACAGCTTTTCCTTCTCTCAATGAGAGCAGTGTTGTATTGCCTATTGTGCAAAATAGTCATTATGGTTGTTTGTTGGGAGACAGCTCCTAATGGTTTTGCTATTTTAATCAGATATGGATGTCCCTATTTTTAAAGTGAGCTTTTCAACTAATTATTATGACAAAATACACAAGTTTTCTTAGTTTGTGAACAGTGTGTGTGTATATATATATATAGGCATTCTTGAAAAATACCCTTTAAAATCAATGATACTCTCCAATAGGGAAAAAAATGTATTTCTTGCCATTGAATTATCCTAACAATATAATTAGGGTTTATGGTACGATGTCATTACTGAAAAAAAAAGGAAAAATTTCAGAATATTGTTTGGTATTTCTTATTATTGTAGAATTCCAGTAATCACAATAATTACTGGGTTTTCAAATTATGTATATTGCTGAAAATGAGTACCCTGTCCTTTATCTGGCTAGTTATGTTTGGAGGTATAAACAGCTAAACTTTACAAAATAAGTTATTGAATATATTTCATATATAGGTAAGAAATAGTAAGTAGTTGTCTAAATCTTAAAGCTGTATACCCAATTTCTATGCTCACATTTCATGAACTAATTAAAAACAATCAAAAACAAGCCAAGCAAAAAAAAAAACCTATAGAAAGATTGTGATGGTTAGTTTAAATGGTGAGATAGGCCAGGGACTCAGATATCTGGTCAAACACCAGTCAGATGTTGATGTCAATATTTACATTTTATTTCCTAGATTTTGAGTAAAGCAAGTGATTCTCCATAGTATGGGCAGGCCTCATTCATCAATTGAAGGCCCTAACAACAAAAGACTACAGTTTTCCCTCGAACAACAAAAGCTAACTGTGTGAGTTCACCTATATGTGGATTTTTTTCAATAAATATATAGTGTAGTACTACATGATCTGTGATTGGCTTGAATTCGTGGATGCAGGACTGAAGGTCTGACTATAAAGTTATATGCAGATATTCCACTGCCCAGTAGGTGGCACCCCTGATCCCTGGGGTTTCAATCCCTGAGTCAGGAAAATCCCCTGGAGAAGGCGAAGGCTATCACCTTCAGTATTCTCGCCTGGAGAATTCCATGGACAGGGGAGCTTATTTGCATATAGTTTCCAGCACGAATTAAAGTATAAAATTCTCTACAATAGGGACATTATATAGTACCACTTTTATATCTGTATTTATTCCATTTTTAAACTACATAGGTAGGGTGCAAATACGCTTTTAAAAACTTTAAATCCTTTTGATGTGCATTGTGCTGCCTTTTGTAAATAAATATGAAGCATCTGATACATCGGTAAACCTCAAAAAGTGTGTCATTGTGTGAGTTGAGAAAGAGGAAAGAGTTAGTTGTTTCTAATGACTCTCAAAGGAACCAAAGGTTAAATGAAATGCTGTGCAGGAGTGTGCTTAAAAAATATATTATAGCTTTGATTATCATGATTAGTACCATGTCATAATATTGCAGAATGTTTTAAATGAAATTTAAAGATAGATAATGTCAAACCTATTTTAAGTATAGTGTTGCTCATAATTAGCCCCAAATTGAAGAAAGGAAGGTTTACCTTTACTGCCATTAAAAAAAAAAAAGAGAATATTTCACTGACACCCAGAGTAACATATTCTTATTGTTTTCAAATAGGATTAATAAACTCTACTTCATAATTTATTTCTACCTTGTTACCTAGTAAAATATCCTTTATTTCTTAGAACCCCAGTTTCCTATAATGATGTAAATCATGATCCTCATTCTTCTACAAAGTTTAAATATGCCAAGACTTCCTGGAAAGTTGCATTTACCTGCTTTCATGGGAATTTTTTGAGGCTTGGATGCAGTTTCTTCTTTATTGGCAGATAAGCAATCAATTTATAAACCTGTATGATAATAAAATATCCATTGAAACATTCAATTAATATTCACATACTCTGCACATATCTGGAATCATTTTTTGTTCATATTCCACTAACACTAATCCTCTCTATCCATCTTCACATATGATGTCAATACAGGAATCTGGAGGTATAGCCCTCCTCTTCTGCTTTTTCTTTCTGCTTATTGTTTCTTTTTTCTCCAGGCTTTCCAAGTTTTATATTTTTCATTGACTCCACTAAGCTTCTGCTGAGCTTTCTAGGCTTGAAAAAGTTGTCCTCTGGCATGTTTTGCCAGCTGTCATGGCTCATAGTGCAATTTAAGCCTCTGTTGCACACTATTGTAAATCCAGGTAATGAAAGCCACAAACTTCTCACAAGCCTTATGAAGCTGACATCTGTCAAGATAAATATTGTGCAGTCAGCAAGAAGGAGATGGTTTTAGATGGCTCAAATAGTTAACCTTGATATGTCATTAAAGAATGCTTTAGATGTCCCTTCAAAGTATAATGATTTTGTAGGTTATTGTTATGTACAAATGGCATATTAGTATTATGTCTTTTAACAAGTAATAGTTTTTTAAAGAACATATTTTTGTGCTGGAGTTAAAAGATTTTTTCCTAAGCCCATTATTATAGAAAATAATAGCATGGTTTTATAGGTAATTTCTATTTATGTTTTGCTATATATTATTATAATAGTAATTAATGCATATTTAAATAAAATATAAAAACATGAAACTAGAAATAGAAATATCATGATTATTATTACCATCAAATACCTCTTAATCTTATTTAGTTATACTTTATATCATTTTAATATTCTTTTATTTTTAGGTTGAACACTATATGAAAACCTACATCTTATTTTTCAGTAAAATCTATGTTAAAAATAGTCATGCTAATCTAAATGCTAACATAAAGTTACTCTAAGACTTTCTAGAAAAGTTCAGAGTGCTTTAACTACAACTAATGGGACAACTATAAAACTAGGTTCTATCATTGACCATTTCCTATAGGTCAGATTATTGGCTAAGTGATATATGTGTGTGTATATATATATATATATATGTATATTTATAATTTACTATATCTTTGAATTATTATATAAATGTAATAACCAACATTATATTTTCTGTTATAAACGATGAAGTCAAAAGTTAGAGGAGTGCAATTAAATGGTTGAGACAACACAGTCAAAAAGGTTAAGAGCTGGCATTTGGATAGTCTTGTAAACATCTATAGAATTATTTCCTATACAATCCCATCATATCTAACATTTGTTACATGTACAGTTTTTGATGATAGCCATTCTGACAGGTCCGAGGTGACACCTAAATATTGTTTTGATTTGCATTTATCTAATAAGTAGAAATGATGAACATCTTTTCATGTGCCTCTTAGCCATCTACATGTCTTTTGTAAAGAACTGTCTATGATGTCCTCTGTAGAGTTTTGATTGGGTTCTTTTTTGATATTGAGTTTTATAAGCTATTTATGTATATTTTGGATAGTAATCTCTGTCAGTCACATCATTTACAAATATTTTCTCCCATTCCATAAATTTTCATTTTGCTGTTGGTTTCCTTTGCTGTGCAAAAGCTGTTTAATTGCATCTAAATATTTTTGTTTTTATTTCTTTTTGCCTTAGGAGATAGGTCCAAAAAACCATCATTACAATTTATTTCAAAGAGTTTTCTATTTAATCTTCTGTGAGTTTTATGGTTCCAGGTCTTGAAACAATTTTGGGTTTATTTTTGTATATGGCATGAGAAAATGTTATATCATTGTTTACATGTAGTTGTCCAGTGTTGGGTCACTTATTTTAAATCTTCTTCTCTCAGAAAAAAATACTTATACTTAATAAAGGTGAGCGAAAGGTATTTTACCTGCATCTTTCTATCCATCTACTTAAAATGTATATGGGTATGTATATATGAAACACAGTAACTTCTTTACTGTGGCAATAATCAATTATTAAGCACTTGATATATAAAAATGTTAAGAGAATTTCTAATACTATCCAATGCTAACAGGTGACTAGGAAATTTTCTAATAAATTATTTTGTTTTTAACTTATTTTTTGAAGGAAGTGGTAAAAATAAGATAAAAATATCTGCCCAATTTTTAATTTCTAGGACCATTTCTATCTGTATTTCAGAATCCACAATGAAAATAAAGTAAGAGAAAAATATTGTGCTACAGAATAGTAGAAGTAAGGTGAGAGATTAAAGAACAATATGACTATGTCAAATGTTGAAAGCTGATATTCCTGGTAGCCACTGGACCCCTATAAAGATGAACAGTGTGCAGTGACAAATCTAATTAACACATATGAAGACACACTCCATTCATTTCAGTGTTTTTATAATATCCAAGATGAGGATGCTGTCAAAAGGGAGTTGTTTTCAAGTTTGTAAGTCTCAATTAGACTTTTGCAAAACACACAAAAATTTTCACAAAAATAGCTAAGGTTCCTTTTCAATTCACTATTCCTGTAGTGTTTTATCAGCAACAGTGCCTATTTTCATAGCAAGACCAATTTCTGCTTTATGAATCACTTTTCTACATTGTAAACCCTGCTAAATTGTGAAAGAATGTCTACTTATGAGTAGAAATATTCAGCTATAAATTACTTTTTTCTCCTTTTACTTCAGAAATTTAAATTCTTACATTCTATTGCATTATTTCTTTTTTACTTGGCAGATCATGCATGCTATAACTATGTTACGATAACACTAAATCAGCAGGTCTGTAGACATACAATATATACTTAAGTATTTGTGAATCAGTAAATCACTGACTCTGCTTATCTTATTTTGAATAACACAACACAGTAAATAACTCCTATTCTCTTACAAAAATCTAAAGTACTTTAAGAAGTAGGCAAATCAGGTGGGACATCTGTGAAATTTTTAAATGCTTATTCTTTTAAACCAAAATTGCACTTGGTTGTCTTTGTGGTTGTTTAGTCACTAAATTTTGTCCAACTCTTTCTGCACCTATACCCTGTCAGTCTCCTCTGGTGGGCTGCAGTCCATGTGATACAAGTCCATGGGATTTTTCCAGGCCAGAATATTGGAGTGGGCTGCCCTTTCCTTCTCCAGGGGGGTCTTCCCAACCTAAGATCAAACCTGTATCTCCTGCATTGGCAGGCAGATTCTTTACCACTGAGCCACCTGTCTTTAAACTAAAATTATCTTACATTGATATACTTTCCCACAAATCCTATCATCCATCAATAATCCTAAAACTACAAATCATATTAACAACCACTAAAATGCTTATTTCAGTATCACGTTATCAAACTAGGATATGTGTGAGAGGAATAACAGCTTTGCATCTACAGTGAATCTAAATGGGTTTGTTGAATGAACTTTCTGAAGCAGGTGTTCCTCAATAAGGGATATCACAGAGACTTGCAGCTGCTCTCAGCATTGAGGATATATTACAATGTAAGCACTAGCCTTTCCCTTTTTCACTCCCTCTAAATGTGAAAACAATTTCCTTATTCTTGAATTTTGATGAATGTCATAAAACTAGAACAGTCTAGTGTGTACCCTTCCAAGCCTTGCTTCTTTCACACAGCGTATGTTTGAAACTCACCCAATTGTGTCACGTCATTTGTTACACTGCTGAATAGTATCCCACTGTCTGGATGTTTCGTTACTGGTTTCTCACTTCACTTACAGAAGAGCGTTTAGATGTCTCCATGCTCTTAATAAAGCATAATGGTGCTATAATCATTCATGCACAGGTTTGTTATTTTTTTATGAACAAGAATTTTTGTAGGCAATTTTTTTGAACAATACTTGGAAGTATGGTTGCTGAGTCATATGTAAGTGAATGTATAACATTTTTTGAAACTGCTAAACTGATTTCCACAATCTTTCACTGTTATCAACAGTATATGAAGTTTCAGGTTACTCTGCATTCTAGGCAGTACTTGACTGTCAGTTTTATTGATTTTCCATTTCAGCCAATCTAATAGGTGCATTGTCATGGCTTTAATTTGCATGCTCCTATGGTCTGTCTAGTCAAGGCTATGGTTTTTCCTGTGGTCTTGTATGGATGTGAGAGTTGGACTGTGAAGAAGGCTGAGCACTGAATAATTGATGCTTTTGAACTGTGTTGTTGGAGAAGACTCTTGAGAGCCCCTTCAATGGCAAGGAGATCCAACCAGTCCATTCTAAAGGAGATCAGCCCTGCGTGTTCTCTGGAAGGAATGATGCTAAAGCTGAAACTCCAGTACTTTGGCCACCTCATGCGAACAGTTGACTCATGGAAAAGACTCTGATGCTGGGAGGGATTGGGGGCCGGAGGAGAAGGGGACGACAGAGGATGAGATGGCTGGATGGCATCACTGACTCGATGGACATGAGTCTGAGGGAACTCCGGGAGTTGGTGATGGACAGGGAGGCCTGGCGTGCTGCAATTCATGAGGTCACAAAGAGTCGGACACGACTGAGCGACTGAACTGAACTAAACTGAATGACTAATAATTTTGAGCATCCTATCAATTCCTTAAAATTTTAATGAACTATTTATTCAAATCTTTAGCTCATTTTTGTTGCTTTCTTTTTGCTTTATTGTTGCTTGAGTGAGTGAGTGAAAGCCACTTAGTCGTGTCCAACTCTTTGTGACCCCTTGGTCTATAGCCCACCAGGCTTCCCTGTAATTGGAATTCTTCAGGCAAGAATATAGAAGTATGTTGAAATTTCCATCTCCATTATTATTGCTTAGTTCTGAAAATGTTAAATATACTTTATATAAGTCATTTTTGTACAAGTGATTGCAAATATATTCTAATATGTAGCTTGTTTTTCATTCCGTTAATGATACTAGAAAACAGTAAGTTTTAAGTTTGCATTAAGTTTAACTTTTGTATTTTTCCTCATATGGATTGTACATTTATTTTTGTATCTAAGAACCTATTTTATGATTCTTAATCAGATAGCAGAGTGTAAAGAACTGACCTCACCTCCTCTCATGAAGGCACAAAATCACAGTTAACTGCTGAATAACCATTGACACCAAAGACAGGAACCTACCAAACAAATATTTTACATCAAATAAAAGAAGTAACAATAGCAGGAGGCGGACTTTCACAATATAATCAAATCCTATAACTGTCAGGTGGGTGATGCAGTGGTTCTTTTGTCCACTCTCAACACTTTTATTCAACATAGTCTTAAAAGTCCTAGCCATGACAATCAGAAGACAACAAATCTAAAATAAAAAAGAAGTAAAACTGTCACTGTTTGTAGATGACTTGATTCTATACATAGAAGAGCCTAAAGATGTGACTAGAACACTACTAGAGCTCATTGATAAATTTAGTAGTTGCAGTATACAAAGTTAATAGAGAAATCTGTTGTATTTGTATACATTAGCAACAAAAGATCAGAAAGTGTGATTAAGGAAATAATTCCATTTAACATTGCATCAAAAGGAATAAAATTCCTAGGAATAAACCTAACTAAGGAGATAAAAATAGGCTTTCCTAGTGGCTCAGATGGTAAAGAATCTGCCTGAAATGCAGTACACCTGGGTTCCACCCCTGGGTCAAGAAGATCTCCTGCAGAAGGGAATGGCTACCCACTTCAGTGTTCTTGCCTGGAGAATTCCCTGGACAGAGGAGCCTGGCATATTACAGTCCATGGGGTCACACAGTGTTGGGCATGACTGAGAAACTAACACTTTAATTTAAAGGAGACAGAAGATCTGTATTTCAAATGCTAAAATTTGCTGATGAAAGCAATCAAAGATGACAGAGGGAAAGATATACAATGTTCTTTCACTGGAAAAATCAATATTATCAAAATACTATACTACCCAAAGCAATCTACAGATTCAATACAATCCCTTCAAATTATCAATGTCATTTTTCACAAAACTAGAACCAAATATTTTATAATTTGTATGGATAAACAAAAGATCCCAAATAGCCAAAGCAATCTGAAGAAAAACAAAACTGGAGAAATCAGTCTCCCTGACTTCAGACTATATTACAAAATATAGTCATCAAAACAGTATGGTATTGACACAAAGCCAGAAATATAGATCAATGGAATAGGATAGAAATCACAGAAATAAACCAACAGACTTATGCTCAATTAACCTATGACAAAGAATGCAAAAATATACAATGGCAAAAAGACAATCTCTTCAATGAGTGGTGCTGGGAAAGTTGGATAGCTACATGTGAAAGAGGCAGAACATTTCTTTAACACCATACACAAAAATAAACTCAAAATGGGTTAAATACCTAAATTTAAGTCCAGATACTACAAAACTCTTAGAGAAATACATAGGCAGAACACTGATAGAAATCACAGCAATATTTTTCTAGATCCACTCCTACAGTAATGAAAATATAAACAAAAACAATTGGACCTATTTAAACTTAAAAGTTTCTGTACAGTGAAAGAAACTAAACAAACAGAAAAACTACAGGATAGGAGAATATAGTACATTCCTTATATACAAACAAGTTCCATTCTAAGAGCAGGCTTGTAAGTCCAACAAAATTAGCCTAGGTACCCAACTAACACAATCAGCTAACAGCACAATGTTTTTCACACAAATAATACATTGAAAACAAACACAAAAAATAAACATTTTTAATCTTATAGTGAGGAAAAGTGAAGTTTCTCAGTCATGTCCGACTCTTTGTGACCCCATGGACTGTAGACTACGAGGCTTCTCTGTCCATGGAATTTTCCAGGCAAGAATACTGGAGTGGGTTGCCATTTCCTCCTCCAGGAGATCATCCTGACCCAGGGATTGAACCCAGGTCTCCCGCACTGTAGGCAGACACTTTACCATCTGAGCCACCAGGGAAGTACAGTAGCTTAAAAATTACAGTAGTACCAGATCCATCACCACAGCTTTCACTCTTGCTTTGGGACATCTTGGGATTGATATACACTATACTACTGTATTCTATACAGTACTTACAGCAAAGAATAAAAAAAAAGTAGAACCACTTGTAGGAGATGCACACACATGACAATGTAGAGTACCAGACACATGAGCAACTTACATGACTGGACATGTGAATGCATGTTTGCAACTTGAAGGTTCATTATAGAGGACTTACTGTATAACTACAAATGAAGCAACCCCCAAGGGATTAATCTCCAAAGTATACAATCAGCTCATGTAGCTCAATATCAAAAAGAAAACAACCCAATCAAAAAATGGGCAGAAGATTTAAATAGACATTTCTCCAAAGAAGACATAATGGCCAACAGGCACATGAAAAACTCAACCCTGCTAATTATTAGAGAAATGCAAATCAACGTACAATGTGATAGCACAAGTCAGAATGGCCATCATCAAAAATCTTACAAACAAATTCTGGGAGGGTGTGGAGAAAAATAAACCTTCCACAGTTGGTGGAATATAAATTGGTACAACCACAACAGAATTGTTCCATAAAAAACTAAAAACAGAACTGCTATACAGTCTATCAATTCCATTCCCAGGCATATATTTAGAGAAAAACCACAATTTGAAAAGCTCCATGCACCCCAATGTTCACTACAGCACTGTGTACAACAATTAAGACATGGAAGCAACCTAAATGTCCACTGACAGATGAGTAGATAAAGAAGACATGACACATATAAACTATGGAATGTTTAGATATAAAAAGAATTAAATAATGTCATTTGCAGCAATATGTATAAACCTTGAGCTTACCATACTAAATGAGGTAAGTCAGAGAAAGACAAAGATATGATGACCTTTACGTGTTGAATCTTAAAAAAAAAATACCCAAATGAACTTATTTGCCAAACTGGAATAGACTCACACACTTCAAAAGCAGACTTGTGGTTGCTGAAGGTGGGGAAAACATGGGGAGAAGGGATACATATGTAATTTTGGATTAATATATATATACTATTATATATAAAATAGATAATCAATGGGAATACTGTATAGCACCAGACACTCTACTCAATATTCTGTAATAACCTACATGGGGAAAATATGAAAAATATTTTGTATATATATATATATATATATATATATGTTTCTCAGATTTTATATATTTACATATATAAAATCTTTTTCACATATATAGCTGAACCACTTAGCTCTGTACCTGAAACTAACAAAATATTGTAAATCAACTATGAAAAGTGAAAGTGGTTCGGTCATGTCCCACTCTTTGAGACCCCATGGACTTGTAGAATCCACACAATTCTCCAAGCCAGAACACAGGAATGGGTAGTCTTTCCTTTCTCCTGGAGACCTTCCCAACCCAGGCATCAAATCCAGGTCTCCTGCATTGCAGGTGTACTCTTTACCAGCTGAGCTACAAAGAAAGCTCATACATCAATATAAAATAAAATTAAATTAAAAAAAGAATCTATTACTTAACCCTTTTATACTTCTATTCCATCTTTCAATAAAAATTTTCTAGTTTTATAGTTCATGTTTAAGTATATATTTTTATACAGTTATGCAAAAATATGTAGTAGTTTTACTATCATTCCATTAAAAGACTACCCTTCTTTTCTTTCAATATGAAATATATTTGAACTTCGTCAGAAATATCCCCACAGACATTGGAAAAACAAAAGCCTGCTCTCTCTAGTCAAATAATGATGAAAGGGACAGCCTAATAGGACATAAAAAATTTAAACAATAATGACTTTAACAAGACAACAAAGGAAAACAGTGGCCCTGGTTCCAGACACACCAACAAGAGCTAAATAAGGTACACTGAGGCTCACAATGCCACAGTTTGGCTGGTGTCAGAAAAGGCAAACGATAAAGCCAGGTCTTCCATCACCACCTATGGATAATAAGACATTCTTCATTGCCATAGTGTAAGTGGAGAACACATGAGTAGCCTAGACATCTACCTCCACTAACAGTAATAAGTGTTTCCTTTACCTCTATTCTGGGTTGATGTCAGACAAGCTTAATAGATAGGACTTTTAAAAGCATCTGGTAGCAAGTACAAACAAGACCACTCCAACCACAGTGTCTGTAGGTACCATGTGAGAAGCTAAAATTTCAACTCCAGCTTAGCAGTAATAAGGAACCCCATCTATAGTATCATGTGAGGTCACCTAGCAGAAATGGGACAGTTCCCTTACTCTGCCAGGAAAAAAGTCATAAAAAGTTAGTTAAAATGAAGATTTAAGTAAGACCTAGACACTCCAGTGTTCTTGCCTGAAGAACCCCAGGGATGGAGGAGCCTGGTGGCCTGACATCTATGGGGTCTCACAGAGTCGGACATGACTGATGAGACTTAGCAGCAGCAGCATCAGACTCTCATAACACAATACAAAAATATTCGAGTTCCCATGGAAAAGTACTCTTCATACTAAGAACCAGGAAAATATCAATCTAAAAAACAAAGACGCTAAGCTGAAGCCAACACTGCAGAGATGTCAGTATTATCCAACATATATTTCAAATCATTCATCATGAAAATGCTTCAGTGATCAATTATGAATACACATGAAACAGAAGTCTTAAGAAACACACATCTCAATATAGAAATAGAAGAAATAAAGGAGAATCAAGTGGAAACTTAGGAACTTATATACACAAATCTAAAATGGCTAGGCAAAATATCTGAAAGGAAAAAATGAAAGAATCAATACTAAAAGAGTACGATAAACATAATATGAAAAAAGAGAGATAATACATGCTAAAAAATTAAGAGAGCTTCATCTTCCCATGGGACAATAACAAAAAGTCTAATATTTAAAACACAAATTTCTGCCACACTACATTGCTGTACTTCTTAAAACAAATGACAAAGGAAACTATCATCACAATAAGCTAGTGAAAAATGACATCATATCCATAAAGGAAAAATTTAACGTTAAGCTTTTAAAAGACATGATTTTAGTCAACAAGGTGCAGAAAAATATTTTTCAGATGTTAAAAGAAAATAACTATCAAAACACGCTTGATCAAGTGAAAATATCCTTTGGAAGTAAAGGGGGATTAGTAAATGTATCATGTATTCCGCTTGAACCCCATTATCTAAGTGCCATGAACTTCTGAAGATAAATATGAGCTGTGAAATATGTGTAACTTTAAACTACTGTATATAGAATATAGACTATAGTTATTAATTTGAACATACCAAATCAAAATAAAATAGAAACAAATGATAAGCTATTCTGAACACTTCATGATGGTTAATTTTATATGTCAACTTGTCTGAGCCATAGTACCCAGATGCTTAGTGAAATATCATTCTGGATGTTCTGTGAAGATTTCTGATTAACATTTAAACCTGTAGAATTTGTATAAAACACATTGCTCTTCATAATGTGAGTAGGCCTCATCCAATCTATGGTAGAAAACTTTAATAGAACAAAGAATGACTTCCTCATAGCCAGAAGGAATTCTGCTAGCAGACTGCCTTTACACTAGAACTGCAATTCTTCCCTGAGTGTCTAGCCTACTGGTATAACCCATTAGACTCTGTACTTATCATGTCTCCACAATCACTGGGCCAATTCCTTAAGATAAATCTATCTTTCTTTTCCTTCCTCTCTCTTTCATTCTGTTCTGTTTCTCTGGAGAACCTGACTAACATACTATTGATAATTATATGCCTAGATCTATTAACTTTTGATACAGGGATGTTGAAGTATTCAATGATAAATTTGGATCTGCATAATATTTTTTTCAGTTATATCAGTTTTACTTTGCATATGTTGCAGCTCTGTTGCTTGGTGCATACATAGTTACAATTGCTAGGTCTTCTTGGTAGATTAACACTTTTTCATTATTAAATGATATGTGAGTGCCTTTTACTCCTGTTCCCACTCACATATTAGTTTATCCCAGTGTAAGTTAGAACCAGTGAAAGTTAGAATGTCCAAAGGCTCCATTTATGAGATATCTATTCCTTTGGTTATTAAAAAAAATACACTAAATTTAAAATAATAGAAATCATACAAAGTCAGTTCTTGAAATCCAGTGGAATCAAACTAAAATAACATTAAGAGGAACAAAAGAAATTTAAAAAATTGGAAACAAAAAACATATTTTAACAATAATCCATGGGTCAAATAGGAAGTCTCAAGGAAAATCAAATAATACTTTGAACTGACTGAAAATGAACATGTTAATACAACATATCAGAATTTATGGGACTTAGTTAAAGCATTGTTAAGTGGTAAATTTCTATCAATAGACACATACATTAGAAAAGAGGAGAAATCTCAAATCAGTAATCTAAAATACCAACTCAAAAATATGGAGAAAGAGCAAAATAAACTAAAGCAAGATGAATGAAACAGTAAATACAAGAAATTATGTCAATGGAATTAAAAACAGATATTAAGTATAGAAAAGTAGTAGAGAGCTTGTAATTTGAAAAGTTCAAAAAAGCTGATAAACCTCTAATAAGACTGAAAATATGGGAGAAGGCTAGATTACCAATAAAGGAAATGAAAGAGAGGATTTTACTATAGACCCTGAAGATATCAAAAAAGTAAAAATAGAATACTTTGAAAAATTTCACACACAAATTTAACATCTTCAATAAAATGTATTAATTACTCATAAATCACAAAATCCTACAACTCATCAAATATAAAATACATAATTTGGATATTACATAAATAGAGTTCAATAAGCAAACAAACTGTACTCATTTCACACGCTAGCTAGGTAGTGATCAAAATCCTTCAAGCTAGGCTTCAACAGTATGTGAACCAGGAACTTTCAGATGTACAAGGTGGATTTAGAAAAGGCAGAGGAACCAGAGATCAAATTGAAAATATCTGTTGGATCACAGAAAAAACAAAGGAATTCCAGAAAAACATCTCTTTCTGCTTCACTGACTAAACTAAAGCATTTGAATGTGTAGATCACAACAAACTGTGGAAAACTCTTAAAGAGATGGGAATACCAGACCACCCTACCTGCCTCCTGAGAAACCTGTATTCAGGGAAGAAGCAGCAGCTGGAACCAGACGTGGAAAAACAGACTGGTTCAAAATCGGGAAAGGAGAACATCAAGGCTGTACGTTATCGACGTATGTATTTAACTTATATGTAGAGTACATTATACAAAATGCTGGACTGGATGAAGCTCAAGGTGGAGTCAAGATTGTTGGGAGACATATAAATGACCTCGGATATGCAGATGGCACCACCTTAATGGCAGAAAGCAAAGAGGAACTAAAGAGCCTTTTAATGAAAGTGAAAGAGAGTGAAAAAGCTGGCATATAATTTAACATTCAAAAATCTAAGGTCACGACATCCTGTCCCATCACTTCATGGCAAACAGAAGAGGAAAAAAGTGACAGATTTTCTTTTATTGGGCTCCAACATCACTTCTGACCATGACTCCAGCCATGAAATTAAAGGACACTTGCTCCTTGGAAGAAAAGTTACGACCAATCTAGACAGCATATTAAAAAGCAGAGACATCACTTTGCCAACAAATGTCTATAGTCAAAGCAATGGTTTTCCACTAGTTGTGTATGAGTAGGAGTGAAAATGAAGTTTCTCAGTCGTTTCCAACTCTTTGCGACCCTATGGACTGTAGCCTACCAGGCTCCTCTGTCCATGGGATTTTCCAGGAAAGAACACTGGAGTGAGTTGCCATTTCCTTCTCCAGGAGATCTTCCTGAACCAGGGACTGAACCCAGGTCTCCAGCACTGTAAGCAGATGCTTTACCATCTGAGCCACCAGGGAAGTCCCATGGGTATGAGAGTTGGACCATAAAGAAGGCTGATCACAGAAGAATAGATGCTTTCAAACTGTGGTGCTAGAGAAGACTCTTGAGAGTCCCTTGGACTTCAAAGATATCCAATCAGTCCATCCTAAAGGAAATCAGTCCTGAATATTCATTGGAAGAGCTGATGCTGAAGCTGAAGCTCCAATATTTAGGTCACCTGATGTGAAGAGCTGACTTATTGGAAAAGACCGTGATGTTGAGAAAGATTGAGGTCAAGAGGAGAAGGGGATGACAGAAGATGAGATGATTGGATAGCATCATTGACTCAATGAACACGAGTTTGAGGAAACTCCCAGAGATAGTGAAGGACAGGAAAGCCTGGAGTGCCATAGTCTATGGCATTGCAAAGACGCGGACATGACTGAATGAACAACATAGCAAAAAAGAAAAACAAAACTGAAGAACAATACCCGTTATGAATATAGATGAAAAGATTCTTGCCAAATATTAGCAAATTAAAATCACATTATGCGAATAATCATATGAATATAATTGTGTGCTGTAAGCAAATGGTTTTATCTTAGGGGTAGAAACTGCTCCAATATTTGAAACACCATCAATGTAAACTATGAAACTAAAGAGGGCTTCCAAGGTGACCCTAGTGGTAAAGAAACCATCTGCTAATGCTGGAGACATAAGTGACGTGGGTTCACTGTCTGGAATGAGAAGATCCACCCTAGAAGGAAATGGTAATCCACTCCAGTACTCTTGCCTAGAGAGTCCCATAGACAGAGGAGCCTGGCAGGCTACAGTTCATAGGGTCACAAAAAGTCAGACACAACTGAAACAGCTTAGCACAGCACATCAAACTGAAGGCAGAGAATCAGGAATCAGACAATCATATCAATTGTTGAAGTAAAACCTTTTTAACAAAACTTCATAATCATGACAAAAACCCCAAAAAGAGGAATAGAAGAGTACTTTCTCAAAGTAATAAGGAGCGTCTTAAAATAATAATAATAATAAACCACTATACCTGACATTTAATGGTGAAACACTGGCTGCTTTTCCCATAAGACTGGGAACAGACCAAGGAAGTTCACTTTCAACACTTCTTATTCAACACAATGTTGGAAGTTCTAGCTCCCGCAATATAACAAGAAAAGGATATGAAAGACACAGACAGAAGTAAAACTATCCCTGTTTGTAGGTGGTATCACTGTCTATGCAGATAATCTTAAGGAATCTAAAAAGAAAAAATAACAGAAACAAACCTAGAAACAGTAGGTAAATTGAAAAAGACCTCAGGATACAAGAAAAACACATGAAAACTCAACTGTTTCTATACACTTGCAATTAACAAGTGAATACCAATATTGTAATTTGCTTTTATAATTACATCAATAATTACTTCAAAGACAATGAAATACATAAATGTAACACTAACAAAACATGTTCACAATCTGTATGCTGAAACCTGCACAAGAAAGATGAAGGAAATTGAAGCATATTTAAATAAATGGGAAGGGAATTTTGGCTTAACACTCAAAAGTATAATGATTTTGATTAGCCACCATTTAATACCTATGTTTAACATAGTTTATATAAAAATCTTTGCAAAGTTTTTGTTTTGGTTGTTGTTACATAGATGAGGTCATTCAAAAATTTATATAGAAATGCAAAGGAACTAGAATACTCAAGCCAATTTTGGGAAGAAAATATTTAAGTGTAAGGAATGAGTATACTTTATTTAAACATGTTTTATATAACTACAGTAATCAGGGACAAATCAGGGAAGACTTCATACAACTTAGCAAAGTATTTGATAACAACAACAACAAACAGATTGTATAGCATTGGTGGAAGGATACATAAAGATTAATGGAAGAGAATAGAGAACCTAGGGATCGATCTATATAAACATGCCCCAATTATTTTTGAAAAAGGTGGAAAAGTACTCAGTGGAAGACAGATATTCTTTAATTCTTTATTTCTTTATCTATATTTACTACTTGGAAAATTCAATCAAAGACATACAGATTTCTTTGTACTACTTTATATAATTCATTCTATTCTGTTTCTAAAGCTGCAATCATTTCAAAATTAAAAGTTTAATTTAAGTATAAATTTCCCACATATAAGTGGTTCTTTTTCTGGACACTATGTTCTTTTCCATTCATCTATATGTCTTTCCTTTCACCAAAATCACATTGTACTAATTATGATATCTTTACAGTGAGTCTTAAAATCTGATAGTGTAAGTCCTTCAGTTTTGCGTTTATTTATCTGGAACAGTAAAGGATCTGAGAGTTTACCCTTGTTGTTGTTCACTCACTGAGTCGTGTCCGACTCTTTGTGACTCCATGAACTGCAATACCAGGCTTCTCTGTCCGTCACTATCTCCCTGAGTTTGCTCAAACTCATGTCCATTGAGTTTATAAGCTAAAAATACTACTTGTAAGCTAAAAATATTAGCCTGCCACACTTTCATCAGTGTTTGCAGAACACATGGATTGGTGACAGAGACAAAAGAATGTATTGTTTACAGCACAGCAGGCAACATAAGCTTCATATTCAATACATATTCAATATGATGTACCTTGTCCCCAAAGGTCCATGGTGTCAGATAGAGGCTAACACATAGATACTGTATAGGCCGTTGTGTATTGTTGAGTTGCTAAGTCATGTCTGACTATTTTGTGATTCCATAGACTGTAGCCAGCCAGATTCCTCTGGCAATGGAATTCCTCTGGCAACGGGATTCCTCTGGCAACCTTCTGGAGTGGGTTGCCGTTTCCTTCTCCAAGGGATCTTAGCCCAGGGATTGAACATGGATCTCCTGCAGACCTTTACTGCACTGCAGGTGGATTTTTTACCACTGAGCCACCAGTGAATCTCATACAGGCAGTGGGCTTGTTCTATAGAAAAGGAAACCTAATCTTATAAAACTGAAAATACTACAAAGATGTTACTGATAAATATGCTCAATCTTTTCTCAAGAGTAGAAGAAAACTTCAGGATACTGTCTCTGTCATCTAAGATTGCTTGTTATACAAATATCATTAACAAGACTTCCTGGAACAAAAAGTGCTAATAGTTAAACAAAAATGAAACTGGAAAAGTGTCTCTCAACAAAATTTGCACTCTTCCTTTACCACCTTAGCTCCTGGCAAATTTCCATAAATATTATCCTCTGCCAGTCTTTCTGACTAATCTCACCAACTGGGGCTGGAACAAAATCCATTCAGTTTGGCTCATGCAGTATTAAATAATATTAAATTAATTGTCAAATTCAGACTGAAATTGAAGAAAGTGGAGAAAACCACTAGACCATTCAGGTATGACCTTAAACAAATCCCTTATGACTGTACAGTGGAAGTGAGAAATAGATTTAAGAGACTAGACCTGATAAATAGAGTGCCTGATGAATTATGGACGGAGGTTCGAGACATTGTACAGGAGACAGGGATCAAGACCATCCCCAAGAAAAAGAAATGCAGAAAAGCAAAATGGCTCTCTGAGGAGGCCTTACAAATAGCTGTGAAAAGAAGGGAAGCTGCCATCCCTTGGACTGCAAGAGTTACAACCATTCAATCCTAAAGGAAATCAGTCCTGAATATTCATTGGAAGGACTGATGCTGAAACTGAAACTCCCAATACTCTGGGCCACCTGATACAAAGAACAGACTCATTGGAAAAGACTTTGATGCTGGGAAAGATTGAAGGCGGGAAGAGAAGGGGACGACAGAGGATGAGATGGTTGGATGGCATCACTGACTCGATGTACATGAGTTTGAACGAGCTGCAGGAGTTGGCAAAGGATAGGGAAACCTGGCGTGATGCAGTCCATGGAGTCACAAAAAGTCGGACACGACTGATTGACTGAACTGAACTGAGGAATATGGGTTGATAAAAGAGAGTTTGTTTTTAACTGACAGTGGGCAGCACCAGAATTAAATACAGCATCTCATTTGCTAGAGGAGTTTTTACTTCTCAATCCATGATTCTTAAATCCTCTGATCCCATCTCAGCCATTTTAAGAGAAAAAGTCTGGGGATCTCTGTGAAATGGAAGGAACTAAAGTTTGATATTTCTTTTGGCTATCAATACTTATCCTACCCAGCCAAAAAGGGAGAGAGAGAAGAAGCAGGTCCAGGAGTTATCAGGGAAAAGCAACAAATAACACTCATATAATTTGCTTTCAGTGGGAGGCTAAGGATTTAATGTATTTTTATCCTCTAATGTCCAAGACTGGATTGTGTGAACACCTTCACATGGACAGTCCCTCTAGCCATCAAAACTACTCCTGTCTCCTTGGCTTCCCACCATAACAGATGACTCAGCACATTTGTATGATTTTATGGGTATTGAAGATGATATTAATACAAGTCTCTGTTAGGGATTATCTTGCTGATTGGAACTTCTTCATAGCAGAGGGCCCCCATTCCTAGTTATCAGAATAAGAAGAGAACATTTTGTTTGTTTGCTCCTTTTATTTTATGAAGAAGCTTTGGTTTTTGTGAGCTATGCAGTTATGAAGTTCTGGGATTTAGGTTGCCTGGCACGAGATATGAATGCAAAAACAGAAATAAGAGAAACAAAATAAACTAGGAAAAGAAATTGACCACTGTACTGGTTGTTCTCTGAATTTTAATTTCCCAAATTTGCCTACAACTATTTACTTTTTAGGCTCTATAGGTAGTGGCTTTATATATTCTGCCCAGTCATTGTTGTAATCATTGGGAAAGATTAGTGAAGTTGGCCTACTTTATCATATTTAGATCCTGATGTCTATCCTGTAATTTTTAGGACCAACAAAATTCTGTTATTTCAGTACACATAGTGGAAGCTATACTATGTTTCCTCATTTCACACTTACACTGAGTAAAAGAAAGCTAAAAGAAAAGGGAGAAAATGCTAGCAACACCTTGGTTTCCATATTCAGTTCAGTTCAGTTCAGTCGTTCAGTCGTGTCCAACACTTTGTGACCCCATTAATTGCAGCATGCCAGGCCTCCCTGTCCATCACCAACTCCCGGAGTTCCCTCAGACTCACGTCCGTCAAGTCAGTGATGCCATCCAGCCATCTCATCCTCTGTCGTCCCCTTCTCCTCCTGCCCCCAATCCCTCCCAGCGTCAGAGTCTTTTCCAATGAGTCAACTCTTCTCATGAGGTGGCCAAAGTACTAGAGTTTCAGCTTTAGCATCATTCCTTCCAAAGAAATCCCAGGGCTGATCTCCTTCAGAATGGACTGGTTGGATCTCCTTGCACTCCAAGGGACTCTCAAGAGTCTTATCCAACATCACAGTTCAAAAGCATCAGTTATTCGGCGCTCAGCCTCTTCACAGTCCAACTCTCACATCCATATATGACCACAGGAAAAAACACAGCCTTGACTAGATGGACCTTAGTCAGCACAGTAATGTCTCTGCTTTTGAATATGCTATCTAGGTTGATCATAACTTTTCTTCCAAGGAGTAAGCATGTTTTAATTTCATGGCTGCAGTCACCATCTGCAGTGATTTTCGAGCCCAGAAAAATAAAGTCTGACACTGTTTCAACTCTTTCCCCATCTATTTCGGGACCAGATGCCATGATCTTCGTTTTCTGAATGTTGAGCTTTAAGCCAACTTTTTAGCTCTCTTCTTTTACTTTCATCAAGAGGCTTTTTAGTTCCTCTTCACTTTCTGCCATAAGGGTGGTTGTCATCTGCATATCTGAGGTTATTTATGTTTAACTCTCCTTTTCTTTTACTATTCATATTTTAAGTCCTAATATCATATACCACATTCATACTTCATTTATTTACTAGCATAGTATTTAAGAAGAAAATTGATTATTAATCTACTTTATTTTGTGTCTATTGATGCTTGTCAACAGGCGTTTGCTTTTATTCTCTATCCTTTACTAAGCACTGTCTGAGAATAATTAATTTTAGAGTCAGGCAACAATTTTCTCAGTCTTTCAAACCTTGTTTACTTTGTTAAAATAACACAGTAAAAATTTAGAATGTTTCAGCCAAGGAATAAGCAATCAGTCACAAAATACCTTTCTAATTAAATCCAGTATTTCTACTGACTCCCAACTTAATATACATCAAATTTAACTAATAGAAGCAGCAGGCATCTAATAATCCATTATATAGAAATATACTCATTTGACTGCTTGTTTGATCACTAAAATCACCTACTTCTCAACATATTTTAGTATTGCCGGACAATTAATTCTCACAAAGTTATGGATAGTATAATTGAATGGATTTTGAGTACAAATTTTTGCTCCATATTTTCATTTATTGTAATTTAGCAATGAATTATTTAATATATCTAATTTGTGTTCTTATCACACAAATTAAATTAAAATTAGGAAATATATTATTAATAATTATATTATTCATTATCTATTTAATGTTTAACCTTAACATATACATAGAACTATGACATCACTAAGAATGTGACACAGGTTGTTTTTTATTTTCTTCCTCAGAAGAACAACAATTAAGAAATATTCTGAAACAAGGCACCACTGAGAGAATACTAGAACACACTGTGAGGCTTATGCACCTTCCTGCACCATAGAATTCTATTCCTGTGTAGGGAAGATCCCCTGGAGAAGGGTTAGGCTCCCACTCCAGTTTTCCTGGGCTCAGGTGGTAAAGAATCCACTTGGAATACAGGAGACCTGAGTTCGATCCCTGGGTTGGGAAGATCTTTTGAAGGAGGGCCTGGCAAACCAGTCCAGTATTCTTGCCTGGAGAGTTCTCATGGACAAAAATGCCTGGCAGGCTACAGCCCATGGTGTTGCAAAGAGTCGGACATGACTGAGCAACTAAACACACATACCGTAGACACCAAGACAGACTACCTTAGGATGTGAGGAAAAAAGCTAGATACATGTTAACCATGTTGACCCTTCTCCGTGCCAGCACAGCACCGCAGGAAGAGGTCTCCCCTGAGTATATGGTGCCTCCAGTGTGAAAAGGGAACCTAGGGCAGACAACCAGTACCCCTAGATTTGTTGGCCATTTTGTGGGAGGCCCTGCTCTGATCTCGCTCCACAGGGATTACAGGGGAATCTTCTGAGATTGCAGGAGAATCTTCAGGACTTGCAAAAACTAGTACAGGTGTCTTAACAGACCAAGTTTATACCTGTAGCCTTGCTAATCTGCAGAACCAAGCTGGTGATACCCTCTGATTAGGGAACTCAACAGGATGCAGAACTGCCTGATTCAGATTCTCAAATGAAGAGTTTGGCCAGTCCTAGAGCCTGAATCACCTACATCCATGTAAGTAACTGAGTCACAACCCCACCTACTGTGGAGGGTATTTTCTGACCACAGAAGCTGGCAGCAGCACCAGGAAGTTCTGTAGCCTAGCAACATTCTAGTCCTATCTAGAGGCAGGTGGATAGGACTGACTGCCCCTAAAGCAGAGTCATCACCAGGCATGAAGAGTCCCTCTGCTATGCACACACAGGGGGATTAGTTCACAGCCAAGGCTGAGGGTCCTGTCTAGCTCCTCCCAACAGGAGAGCCTTTTGGAAAACAGAATGGCCTAGAGTAGGCCCTCCCCTTCATGGCCAGGTAAGATACCTAAGACATAGCCCCACCTGCTGTGATTTCCAGCCGCATCTAACCAGAAAAATTAGTGAAAAAGCTGGAATCTGTGTGGCCAACTCTTAAGCTAAGAGTTGGGCATGCAGAGCCAATAAATTACTTGTAGAGCAAAGACAGCGCCTCAGTCTGTCAGGAAACTTGGGACATGGGTCAGCTTGAGGTAAGATAACAAAGAGCTTTACTGGTCTAGAGTTTCTTTTTCTTCTGTTCCTTGGCAGCAAATCTAATCTGTAGCCCTCCTCATTGCTGAATATAGCCTTCAGCCTGTTCAACCAGGGAACCTAACCAGAACACATGGGAGGCTGTACAGCTGATTTCATAGCCCTATGTGCAGTGACACATAAACAGCACATCTTGTAGCTTTCTACATCTGCAGAGAAAAACTGATGACCTCACCTGAGCAGAAAATTCATTCCACACACTGTGGCCTGATTGAGTCCCCAAATAATGAGCTAGCTGCACAGGGTCTGGGTACTTTACTGCTGCCCTAACAGAGCAGAGAATCTAATCTATAGCCCCATCTATTAGGGAATATAGCACACAGCTTTCACCATCTAGTAAGTCTGACCAGAGAATCCAGGCAACCCACAAAGCCCATCCCCTAGCCTTACTTTGGTAGGGAACCAAACCAGCAGCCTTATACAACTGTTCTCAGCTAGTGGCACACTCTGCAATCTCCAACTTCAGAACTTGAGCAATTGACTTGGCTTATAATAGACCTTCATAGCAAGCTCCAACTGCCTAAGGACATTACCATAAGAAACACCCAGGAAACAAAACAGAATTGACTGGCAAAGAACTGTCTCTGCCAAAGAAAACTAGTAAAATCTGGAAGAAACACTAATTAATCAAATGTGTAGATATTAAAGTAAGAAATCAAGGATCATGAAAATCAGGTAAATAAGAATCATCAAAGGACATTAATAAAGCTCCAATAATTGACTCTAAAGAAACAGATACGTCAGATAAAAATTTTGGAATAAATCTCGTTAAAAAATTCAGTGAACTAGAACAGATGGACAACTAAGTTAGGAAATTAGACAACGAGCAAACGAAACAAGAGGTTCAGCAAGGAAATAACAACCATCAAAACAGCAAACAACCAAATGCTAGACTTGAACAATATATTAAGTGAAGTGCATAATTCAGTCAAAATTTTCAAAAGTAGAATTGATCATACAAATGAAAGGATCAGAAACCTGGATGGGACCCTGGAAATTATCCAGTTAGAGGAAAAAAATGAAAAATGGAATAGAAAGAGTGAAAAGTTTATGAGAATTATGGGACAGAAAGAAAAAATATTTTCCTTATGGGAATTTGAGAAGGATAGGATAAAGAAAAAGGGACAGAGTCCATAGTTAAAGCAACAATGGCTGAAAACTCCTCAAATCTTGGGAGAGAAATGGACATTCATATCTATGAGATCCAAAAGATTCAAAATAAGGTGAGCTCAAATGGGGCTACTTTGAGATATATTATAATTAAATTGCCAAAAGGCAAATAGAAAGAATTTTTAAAACTATAAAAGTTAAGAGAGAAGTTATAAACAAGGTGGAATGGATCCCACATTAATATTAGCAGATCTTGCAACAGAAACTTTTCAGGCCTGGAGAGAATGGAATAATATATTCAAAATATTGAAAGAAAATAACTGTTAACTAAGAATTCTGTACTCATCAAGGTTGTCCTTCAGAAACTAAGAAGGGATAAAGACTTTCCAACATAAATAAAAGCTGAGGGAATTCATTACCAACAGACCACTAAAGCGAATTCTTTCAGTGAAAGTAAAAGAATGCCAATTAACATTATAAAAACATAAAAAAGTAGGACAAATCCCACTAGAAATGGTAAATACATAGACATTGTTCAATTTTTCAGTTTGTTAATAGCAGTGAATAATTCACTTATAGCTCTAGTTTAAAGTTTAAAAAAACACTTAAAAATAAACATAGTTACAACAATCTGTTATTCGTGAAGTCGCTCAGTGTGTCCAACTCTTCGTGACCCCATGGACTGTAGCCCACCAGGCTCCTCCATCCATGGAATTTTCTAGGCAAGAGTACTGGAGTAGTTATTTTGTTAAAAACATGTAAATTGGCAACAGCAATAACTCAAAATGTGAGGGAGAGGAGCAATGAAAGTGGAAATTTATAAGTTGTATGGAAGTTATTATCAGTTTAAAATAGGTTGCTATAAGGTAGTTCATGCAAGCCTCACAGTAACCACAAAGGAAAAAATATCTGTACTAAAATAAAAGTCAAAGCATACTGATACTAAATGACATCACTAGCCATTTAGGAAAATGCAACTTAAAACCACAATGAGATATCACCTCAAGTCTGTCAGAATGGCTATCAACTAAAAGAGATAATAAATGAGGGGAGTGAATTTGAAAGGGTTTCCCAGAGGGTGCTAGTGGCAAAGAACCTGCTTGCCAATTCAGAAGATGTAAGAGACGCAGGTTCCATCCCTGCGTGAGGAAGATCTTCTGGAGGAGGGCACGGCAACCCACTCCAGTATTCTTGCCTGGAGAATTCCATGAACAGAGAAACTTGGTGGGCTACCAGTCCATAGGGTCTCAAAGATTCAGACATGACTGAGGCAACTCAGCACACACACACACAACACACACACACACACGGGTTTGAAAAAAACGAGAACTCTCATACACTGTTGGTGAAAATGTAAATTGGTACAGCCACTATGAAAAAACAATATGAAGATCCTTAAGAAAACTAAAAACATAGATATACCACATGATTCAGCCATTCCACTTTTGGGAATATATCTAAAGGAAATATAAAAAATAAGGTGAAAAGATATCTCTACCTCCACATTCATTATCTGCATTATTTACAACAGCAAAGGCATAGAAGCAAACTAAGTATCTGTTAATGAAGCGATGCATACAGAAATTGTGGTATGTGTGTGTGTGTGTGTGTGTGTGTGTGTGTGTGTGCGCGCGCGTGTGTGATGCAATAACATTCAGCCATACAAAATTAGGAAACTACAGTTGTAACATGGATATACCTTGGCATTATGCTAAGTGAAATAAGACAGAGAAAGAGAAATACTGTATCATCTCACATGTGGAAATTAAAACAAACCCAAAGGAAAAGAGATTGGACTCATGGTTAACAAAAGTGGATGGTGGGGGTAGGGAGAACTGAAGGAAAGTAGTCAAAAGGTACAAATGTTCAGCTATAAGATAAATATGTCCTAGGGACATAATGTACAACATGATCCATATAGATAGGACTGCTGTAGGACATATAGAAAATTTGTTAAGAGAGTAAATCTTAAGAGTTCTCATCACAAGCAGAAAAATGTTTTTCTTTTCTCTTTTTTTTTTCTTTTTACTGAGCTATATGAGAAGATGAATGTTAGCTAAGCCTATTATAGTAATCACTTCACAATATATGTAAATCAAACCATTGTGCTGTATGCCTTAACTCACACAGTGATGTGTCAATTATTTCTCAGTGAAACTGGAAAAAACAGAATATACATACATCATTTTAAGACTGTTAACTCAAAACCCTGTGAGAAGCATATATATATATATGATCTAGAATAATTGGTTTTATAATTAGCTCTTTTTCTCTCTTTTGCTTACAGTATAAAATATTCCTTTTCAAAATTACTTATTCTTTTCACTTTCATCATATAATGTTGTGGGATTGATCTATAATAATGTTTAATTTTTCATAGCATTCATTAAGATCATTCCCTCTCCCCTGACAAATCTTGATTGATTTTTTAAATTACTACATATTAAAGATCATTCATTGTAGTGTGGAGCTCTATGGGTTTGGACAAAGATGTGAAGCCATGGTCATCACAGAAACTGGACCACTATCACCAAATGCTCATGCTGTGAATGAGTAGAAAAAACCTTTGACCAACAGCAAACTTAAACAATAATGAGATAATCCCATCCCTGTAATTTTACCTTTCCCTTGTGTCATATAAGTGGACTATTATGTAAACTTTTGGATCTGGCTAATTTGACTTAATAAAATGCATTTAAGATGCACCTTTAGGTTGTTTTGTGAAAAAGTACTAAATTTCAGTGTATTGCTCAGGAGTATTCCATTGTGTGTACCTATCTTGCTCTGTAAGTTTATCAGTTGATAGAGATCTGAGTTTCTTATACTTTGAATGATTATCAATAAATTCTGCTATAAATATATATGCCAATATTTTTGTGTGAATGTTTTCTATTTATCTTGGTTAAATATCTTTGAGAGGAATTACTAGGCTTTATGATATCTATATTTTTTAACATTAAAATTGCCTGTTAATAGTTGAATTGTGTCTACATATATATATATATATATATGCTGCTAAATCGCTTCAGTCGTGTCCAACTCTGTGCAACCCCATAGACGGCAGCCCATCAGGCTCCCCCGTACCTGGGATTCTCCAGGCAACAACACTGGAGTGGGTTGCCATTTCCTTCTCCAATACATGAAAGTGAAAAGTGAAAGTGAAGTCACTCAGTCATGTCCGACTCTTTAACGACTCCATGGATTGCGGCCCACCAGGCTCCTCCATCCATGGAATTTTCCAGGCAAGAATGCTGGAGTGTGGTGCCATCCCATATATAAATATATACACACATATGTGTTTATGCGTCTGTCTGTGAATGTTGTAACATTTTTTGAAATTAAGGTTATTATAGAGGTAACCAAGTTAAAATGTGGTTATTAGTTCAGTTCAGTTGCTCAGTTGTGTCCCACTCTTTGCAACCCCGTAGCCTGCAGCATATCAGGTCTGCCTATCGATCACCAACTCCTGCTGTTAACTCAAACTCATGTCCATTGAGTCTGTGATGCCATCCAACCATTTCATCCTCTGTCGTCCCCTCCTCCTCCCGCCTTCAATCTTTCACAGCATCAGAGTCTTTTCCAATGAGTTGGTTCTTCGAATCAGGTGGCCAAAGTATTGGAGTTTCAGCTTCAGCATCAGACCTTCCAATGAATAATCAGGACTGATTTCCTTTAGGATTGGCTGCTTGGATCTCCTTGCAGGCCAAAGGACTCTCAAGAGTCTTCTCCAACACCACAGTTCAAAAGCATCAATTCTTTGGTGCTCAGCTTTCTTTACAGTCGAACTCTCACATGCATACATGACTACTGGAAAAACCATAGCTTTGACCAGACAGAACTTTGTTGGCAAACTTATTTCCCTGTGTTTTAATATGCTGTCTAGGTTGGTCATAACTTTTCTTCCAAGGAGCAAGTGTCTTAATTTCATGGCTTCAGTCACCAACTTCAGTGATTTTGGAGCCCAAGAAAATAGTTTCTCACTGTTTCCACTGTTTCTCCATCTATTTGCCAGGAAGTGATGGGACCAGATGCCATCATCAACGTTTTCTGAATGTTGATTTTAAGCTGACATTTTCACTCTCTTCTTTCACTTTCATCAAGAGGCTCTTTAGTTTTTCATAACTTTCTGCCATAAAGGTGGTGCCATCCACATATCTGAGGTTATTGATATTTCTCCAGGCAATCTTGATCCGAGCTTGAGCTTCATCCCCAGTGGCATTTCACATGATGTACTCTGCATATAATTTAAATAAGCATGGTGACAATATACAGCCTTGACATATTCCTTTCCCGATTTGGAACCAGTCTATTGTTCCAGGTCCAGTTCTAACTATTGCTTCTTGACCTGCATACAGATTTCTCAGGAGGCAGGTCAGGTAGTCTGGTATTCCCATCTCTTTCAGAATTTTCCACAGTTTATTGTGATCCACACAGTCAAAGGCTTTAGAATAGTCAATGAAGCAGAAATAGATATTTTACTGGAACTCTCTTGCTTTTTTGATGATCCACTGGATGCTGACACTTTGATCTCTGGTTCCTCTGCCTTTTCTAAATCCAGCCTGAATATCTGGAAGTTCTTAGTTCACCTACTATTGAAGCCTGGCTTCAAGAATTTTGAGCATTACTTTACTAGCGTGTGAGATGCGTGCAATTGTGCGGTAGTTTGACCATTCTCTGGCATTGCCTTTCTTTGGGATTGGAATGAAAACTGACCTTTTCCAGTCCTGTGGCCACTGCTGAGTTTTCCAAATTTGCTGGCATATTGAGTGCAGCACTTTAAATCATCATCATTTAGGATTTGAAATAGCACAACTGGTATTCCATCACCTCCAGTAGCTTTGTTCGTAATGATGCTTCCTAAGGCCCACTTGCCTTTGCATTCCACAATGTCTGACTCTAGGTTGGTGATCACACCATCATGATTATCTGGTAATGAAGACCTTTTTTTGTATAGTTCTTTTGTGTATTCTTGCCCCCTCTTGTTAACATTTTCTGCTTCTGTTAGATCCACACCATTTCTATCTTTAATTAGCCCATCTTTGCATGAAATGTTCTCTTGGTATCTCTAATTTTCTTGAAGAGATTTTAGACTTTCTCATTCTATTGTTTTCCTCTATTTCTTTTCATTGATCACTGAGAAATGCTTGCTCATCTCTCTTTGCTGTTCTTTGGAACTCTGCATTCAAATGGGTTTATCTTTCCTTTTCTCTTTTGCCTTTCATTTATCTTCTATTCACAGCTATTTGTAAGGCCTCCTCAGACAACCATTTTGCCTTTTTGCATTTTCTTGGGGATGGTCTTGATCCATGCCTCCTGTACAATGTCATGAACATCCATCCATATTTCTCCAGGCACTCTGTATATCAGATCTAATCCCTTGAATCTATTTGTTACTTCCACTGTTTAATGGTAAGGGATTCGATTTAGGTCATACCTGAATGGTCTAATTGTTTTCCTACTTTCTTCAATTTACGTCTGAATTTGCCAATAAGGAGTTCATGATCTGAGTCACTGTCAGCTCTTGGTCTTGTTTTTGCTGACTGTATAGAGCTTCTCCATCTATGGCTTCAAAGAATATAATCAATCTGATTTTGGTATTGACCATCTAGTGCTGTCCATGTGTAGAGTCTTCTTTTCGTTGTGTTGTGTGGTTATTAGGATGGGCCCTAATCCAATGACTGGTGTCATTATAAAAAGTAGAAATCTGGACAGAGATACACATTGAGAAATCCATGTGAAGATGGAGGCATAGACTGAAGTGCGGGATCTTTAATCCAAGTAATGCCATGGAGTGTGGGCAATCAGCTGAAGCTAAGAGAGAGACATGGAACAGAGTCCTCAGTAAAAAGCAACTCTACTGGAGGTCCTCCAGAACCATAAGAATACATTCTGTTATTTTAAATAACCATGGTTACAGTACATGGTTTCAACAGGCTTGGGAAATTAATCCACATCAAATTGTTTTCCCAGAAAGCTATAGCAATTTTGTCATAGTAGAAATGCATGACAATATCAGTTACTCTCCATACTCAATAACACTTAATAATATTGCCTTTGTTTTGTTATTAGTCATGCAGAAATAACTCACAGTGATTTTAATTTGAATTTACCAAATTATTGATCATCTATTCATATGATTATTTTCCATCTGCATACTTTTTGAAATATATGAGTTTTCTGCACAATACCATATATATATATATTTTAATTTAGGTTTTTTTGGCATATAAAAAAGAGTGAATAAATCCATAGTTGTGGTAGCCTTTAGGCAAATATAGGATTAGGAAAAATGTAGTTACAATAATTGCAAGCTTGTGTCTAGGAAAGACAACAGATGTAACTAATTCTACATTGTGCTGTTCACCAAAATGATTATCTATACATTGTTGTTTGGCACCTTAGGTCTGATCTAGGATGGCTGCTTTCCAATAGATATGATCTAGGAAGTTGATAACATGCTAAAGATATTTGGGAAGTATAACTGAATTTTTGAGGTATTTACAAAAATCTGTTTTATGAAGGAAGGTTTGACTATAGATAAGCCTGAGTCAGGTTCAGAAGTAACAAAGTACAAACCTTATGGGGAATGGCAACAGCAAGATCTGAAAATCAAATGCCAGATTAATTGAGTTTTACCAGATAAATTTAATGAGTCTCTGGATTGCCCAGAATTCAGGCAAACATCTGGTTATAAAAACTAGAGAAATATAAGAAGAATTAAGGGGAAATCACAGTATTTATTGGGCATACAGGCACCGCATTTAGAGCATCACATTTCAGATCTTTATTTCTGATGAAAAAATTATTTATTTTAAATAGTATGTATTTTAATATGCTTACCATGAAGAAGCTTAGATTTTGGAGAACCACTAAAAACACCAATGTATAGGAGTTTCTGAAATGACAACTAATTTGCTTCTTTTTGGAGATTTAATTATTTAAAATGCAATTTTTCTATGTAGATTATTCTACAAATTTATTGTTAAGATGTAGTGTCATGCTCTCCCATCCACTCATGAGTAAAGAATTTCACTCAGATACTTTGAATTTATCTCCAAGTTGGTCTACCAGATAATTGTTCATTCTGTTCTTTCTTTCATTCACAGTTTCTTGCCCCATATCTTCTCTTCTGAATGTTTATTTGCATCTAGAAGAAAAATAATTCCAGAACAAATAATGATTGAGTGGCCACCTACCCTTTCAGTTGTGATGCTTAACTTAAAGGAGGGTGGCAGTGAACGGGAGGTAGACCAAGAAAGACATGGGTTGGCACCAGGTATATTTTAAGTCCACCCCAAAATTTAACTTTGTATACAGTGATACACTCTGACTATTCAAATGTCTGGACCAAATTGGAGTACAAAATTATTATAAATTCTAAAAAGCAAAATAAAATATGACAAATAATTTTTAAATGTAATGCATTTTAAATGCAGTTTCTTATTTGAATTATAAATTTTTGCCTCAAATATAGTTATGCAGTTATACACAATAGATAAAATATATGTGACACATAAGATAAGCCAAATGTGCATATTAAGGTAATTTTTGCCATAAATTCATTGTTAAATATTTATTTATTTAGAGTTTATTTTGGCTTATATTAAGTTTTCTCCTCAACCTGGCATACCTGTGTACTAGAACTGTGAGGTAATAAGGAAACTGAATGAATGCTTTGACAATTCTGAAAATAATTTTGAGCTTCGTGGGAGGATGAAATTTAGTCAGACCTGTTCTTCTTTTCCTTCACATTATGAGAATAAAAACTCACAATGTGAAGAACATGTGGTTTTCTTTTATAAATATGAAATATACTTAGGATTCATAAAGACTGTTGATTATATCTGGGTGGGGAAATGACTGTCTGAAATCTAATTAAATGTATTTAATACATTTAAAGAAAAGTAATATACATTTTACTTTTTTCCAATACATTTTTTTCCAAGAAAATAGAGGAAAACAATAGAATGGGAAAGACAAGAGATCACTTCAAGAACATTAGATATACCAAGGGACCATTTCATGCAAAGATGGGCAAAATTAAGGACAGAAACTATATGGGCATAACAGAAGGAGAAGACACTAAGAAGAGGTGGTAAGAATACACAGAAGAACTATACAAAAAAGATGATAATGATTCAGATAACCACAATGGTGTGATCAAACACCTAGAGCCAGATATCCTGGAATGTGAAGTAAACTGGGCCTTAGGAAGCATCACTACAAACAAAGCTCTTGGAGGTGAAGAAATTCTGGCTGAGCTATTTCAAATCCTAAAAGATGATGCTGTGAAAGTGCTCCACTCAATATACCAGCAAATTTGGAAAATTCAACAGTGGCCACAGGGCTAGAAAAGGTCAGTTTTTCATTCCAACCTCAAACAAAGGCAATGCCAAAGAACATTCAAACTACCACACAACTGCAGTCATCTCACATGTTAGCAAAGTAATGTTCAAAATTCTCCAAGCTAGGCTTCAACAATACGTGAACCATAAATTTCCAGATGTTCAAGCTGGATTTAGAAAAGGCAGAGGAGACAGAGAACAAGTTGCCAACATCTGACGGATCATAGAAAAAGTAAGAATTCCAGGGGGTGAAAAAAAAAAAAAAACACACACACACACAACAACAACTACTTCTGCTTCATTGACTATGCCAAAGCCTTTGACTGTGTGGATCATAATAAACTGTGGAACGTTCTGAAAGAGGTAGGAATACCAAACCACTTTACCCACTTCCTAAGAAACCTATATGGAAGTAAAGAAGCAACAGTTAGAATGGGACATGGAACAATGAACTGGTTCCAAATTGAGAAAGGAATACATCAAGGCTGGATATTGTCAACTTGCTTATTCCTCTTATATGTAGAGCACATTATGTGAAATGCAGACTGGATGAAACATAAACTGGAATCAAGACTGCAAGGAGAAATATCAATAACCAAAGATATGCAGATGATACCACCTTTATGGCAGAAAGCAAAGAATAACTAAAGAATCTCTTGATAAAAGTCAAAGAGGAGATTCAAAAAGCTGACTTGAAACTCAATATTCAGAAAAATAAGATCATGACATCTTGTCCCATCACTTCATGACAAGTAGATGGGAAAACAATGGAAATAGTGATAGACTTTATTTTCTTGGGATCCAAAATCACTGCAGATGGTGACTGCAGCCATGAAATTAAAAGACACTTTCTCCTTGGAAGAAAAGTTATGACTAACCTAGACAGCATACTAAAAAGCAGAGTCATTACTTTACCAACAAAAGTTAGTATTGTCTAAGCCATGGTTTTTCCAGTAGTCATGTATGGATGTGAGATTTGGGCGATAATGAAGGCTGAGCACTGAAGAATTTATGCTTTTGAATTATGGTGTTGGAGAAGACTCTTAAGAGAGTCCCTTGAACAGCAAGGAGATCCAACCAATAATCCTAAAGGAAATCGGTCCTGAATATTCACTGGAAGGACTGATGCTGAAGCTGAAACTCCAATACTTTGGTCTCCTGATGCGAAGAACTAACTCATTAGAAAAGACCCTGATGCTGGGAAAGATTGAAGGCAGGAGGAGAAGGGGACAACAGAAGACGAGATGGTTGGATTGCATCACCGACTTGATGGACTTGAGTTTGAGCAAGCTCCTGGTGTTGGTGATGGGAAGCCTGATGTGCTAAGCCCATGGGGTTGCAGTTAGTTGGACACAACTGAGTAACTGAACTGAACTGAATACTCCAAAAACAGATTAAATCACACACACAAGTCAACTAGTGCTTTGGATGTAATAACACATATATAGATACTGGTTCAATTGCTTCTTTTAAATCTATTCTGTGTAATAGACATGTTTTCCTATTTCACATTAGATATTTACAGAATATTTTTGAATATGATGCCAACATTTTTCTTGCATGCCAGTTTCTTCCACAATTTTGTAAATTACTTCTAATTTTTAAATGTTTGCTGATAAAGACAGGAATAAATAGCATGAAACAGTTTGAGAGAATCGCCTTTAGGGTCAAGATATATCTAAATCGGTATTCCATCATTGCACTCCATAACACTGTCTGAGATTTAGAAAGTATCATTGATAAAGTACATGGATGACACTATCTCTGTTTCAGAATTGAAATGAGGGTTAAATGAGTTTTCTATTATTTCCAGAATTGTTGTTGTTTGATCTGTCCTTCAGAGACACAATGCTTCAAATTGATCATAATGCTTGATTAATGGGTGATTAATGAAAATCATTAACACATGCTTGTTTCTATAATAAAATCCTGTATTGGTATATCTTTAGGATATGCTAAGCATTATAACGGCTGTCCAATATTGTTAGCTTGTTCAGTTTAGGGTAACTTACACTGCAAATCTGAATGAAATACATGAGATTTTGCCATCACATATACCTTTTACTTCCCAACAACAGATTATTTGTTAGAATTGCGGTTACACAAATTGCTAGAACAATTCTGTGCTCTAAATTTAGTCAGATAAAGCTGTAAGCATATCAAATTCCACAAACTGCTGTCATTTTCATGTGATTTACTACAATTTTTCATGTACAGGTAAGCATAATTGGAGATATATATATATATATATATATATATATATATATACACATACTCCTTATGAACAATTATCTCTTTCAAAATAAATAGATACATTTGTTTTAACTTGATAAGTGAAGTGAAGTCACTCAGTCGTGTCCGACTCTTTGCAGGCAAGAGTGCTGGAGTGGGTTGCCATTTCCTTCTCCAGGGGATCTTCCCTACCCAAGAAACGAACCTGGGTCTCCCACACTGCGGGCAGACGCTTTACCGTCTGAGCCACCAGAGAAGCCCCATAGTGCATAACATTTTGTATAATCTATGCAGGTTGGGATTATCTATTAAAAACCACTAAAACCTTTCAAGCATAAATGGGAATTTCTTGATATAGGACTATGGTAGATAATGTGACACCAAGGAAAAATTGTGTTCGGGTCACTGTAGTTAATCTCATCATGACAGTCTACATGTTTGTCTGGTTCATCTTCATATAACTATGATTAGCAGACTTTGACATATCATACATGCTCAGGAAATATTTAAGGAGAAAATAAAACATGAATGATGGATGAATAAATAATGAATGAAAAGGTCCACCTACTTTGTGAAAACTTGTACTTTAATGTCTATCAATGAAAAATATCATAAATTAAAGAGAGCAAATGTTCATTGAATACTTGATACATCTAACATGTATCAAGTGTTGAAAGAAAAAAAAAAATAGGAGTAAGGAAGACATAATACCTGCCTTTAAATTTCTTATCACTTTAACAGGAGCACATGGTTTCTACATAATAATACAAAGCCAAATGTAAAGGCAATGATATAAATGCTAGAGAAATTGGCATCAGCTGCATTCTAAAATAAAATATTTTAAAACTAAGATATAATGCACATATATTAAAATCTGAAAACATTAGATATTTGAGTTCCGACATTTGTATAACCTGTGCCCTTATCATTCAAAACAAGATACGGAATATTTCCTCCACTAAAGTTAGTTCCTTCTCACCCATTTCGTGCCCCATGGACAGTTACTCTTTATTTCTGTCACATCAATTATTTTTACCAGGTTATGGACCTTCTACAAATAAAACCATAAAGTGAGCACTCCTTTGGATCTTGCTTCTTTTCCACAACATGTTTCTGAGATTTAAAAAGTCTAGTATTGTAAAAAAAAATGTGCATAAAAAGTATATATATAAAACAAAATAGTATGTGCTCCCCTCCCCCAGCAAATAGAAAGAAGATGTCTTATTTACTGCCTTTGTATAAGCAAAGACAAAATTAAAAATAATAAAGTTAAATCTCTCTGTTAAAAATAAGGGAAGAGATTGCATTTTCTTAGAGAATTTGCTTTAGAAAATTTATAGTAGTAAGTTCTTAACTGTCTCTGAAATATATGCAACTCTTTTTAAAGTTAAATTAAGTCTCTCCTCAGCTTTAGGACCCGTGAGTGTCTCTGTTGAGGGCCTGGCAGTCATCCCTTTGAAATATACTCATTAAGGAAGATAGGGCCCTTATCCCCCAGTTTCTTTGGGAGGGTGGATCCCTAATTTTTGTGGAGAACATGCTCCAAGTTGCAAAACTACCACTTATCATAAGGAAACAAGAGGATTGTTTCTCCTTTTGATAAAACCAGCTAACACAGATGGTCACCCCAATTATGGGGTGAATTTAGGATAAACTATGTGTAATAAATGGTGCTGTCAACTCCTCTTGAAGACCAAGTATTATTTATCTTGAGAACATATGTGTAATGGGTTATGTCTGTCTGGCTACTCTGGGTGATATATCTATCTTTGCAACCTCTTAGAGAATTGTCTGTGCTGCATAGCACATTTTGGCTTAGTGCTTATGCAATAATGAAATTGTTTTATTTCCTTTTGTTAGTGTCCTGGGTTGAGAGAAAACTTTGTTCTTTATTGTCTTTCACAAACAATGATGGTAATAAAGATGGATGTCTGGCAGTCCCTGATCTTAACAAATCAGATGAAGCTCTGTGGCTACTCAACAGTCAGATAAGAGATCCTAAATTTTAATATATATATACATATATAATAAATATATTATATATGCTTTATTTATGTATATATGCTACATATAGTTTCTATGAATGTATTATATATAATACATATGTATATATGTATATATACACACACGTATGCAAACTATATATATATATATATATATATATGTATATATAGTTTATATGAATACATTCCCTTCTACCACTCTGTTCTTTTGGAATACTAGCAGAATGAACCACTCTCCAAAAATCAAGATTTTACTCTTAAAGAAGTCTGGCAATACATGTTTTAAAATGCCATCAAATTATCATATGGTTGGAAAATGTGAAAAACCAGAAATGTTACCCATAGGTCTTTTTTTTTTTTAATATCTACTATCTTTCTATCATATTTTGAATGGGTATAAGAGAATCTGGTCTTTCAGTGGTTTAAGGATAGTTCTTTTGGTTTGAATAAATTAATATATTTGCTGGAGTCTTCAGTCTCAACCCAAGAAGAAAAATTATTGATATTTAAGGGATATCATTGTAAGAAAAAACGTAAAATTGATTTTGAAAGCCAAAATAAAATACTCTAAAAAAATGGAAGAGGAAATGTAAAAATTAAAGGCATTTTTTCTCAGGGGGCTTCTCAGGTGGTTCAGTGGTAAAGAATCCACCTGCTAATGCAAGAGGCATGGGTTCAATCCGTGGGTTAGGAAAATCCGCTGGAGAAGATAATGACAACCCATTCCAGCATTCTTGCCTGGAAAATTCTGTGGACAGAAGACCCTGGTGGGCTATAGTCCATTCGTTGCAGAGTCAGGCAAGGCTGAGCAAACATGCACTATTTCTTAGACTCTCCTTTCTCTACTGTCCTTACTCCCTCCATAGCACCTGGATCATTTTATTCTTCCCTGCTTTAAGTAGATTCATTAAAGAAGGTGATGGCCCTTTATACACAGTTTGCCCTCATTAGTGGGTTTCCCTGAAAAAAAAAAAAAAGTTATGGGGGACATGATTTATTTCCCTGGTAGTGAATTACCTACTTCGATGACAAAGATTTGTATATTTCATGTCCCAGCCCTGAGTCCATTTTACATCTTGGCCCAGATTCCTCCTACATGAGTCCCTTATCATCCATATACCATAAAGATAGAAAAAGCCTTGACAAAGATACTTGATCAAGGAGTGATTGATTATTAGTAAAATTTAGTAAAAGCCTGTGCCACGTTATAAAGGCAAAAGGATGGACAGTAGCTGCACTAGTCACTCTGAAAGTGGCAAGTAACTAAGATATTTTCCTCCCCAGTATGGGAAAGGAAACCACCATGCCATGCCATATAATTTACATTTTTCCTATCTTAATGCAAGTGAAAACAGGCCTTCTTATTTAGACTGACCAAAAAAAGATGAGGCCACTGAGTACCCAGAACTCTTGGGTGATCCACATGCTTTCCTTGCCAACTGATATTAATCATTTAAAGAAGTATTTTCCCTATTGCCCAGAAGTTTGTAAAAGTACTGTGAACCTTGTTTTCTGTTTACAGCCCAACATATTCCTTGCCTCATGCAAAGGTAAGTAATTCTGCAACCAGCAGTTGCATGGAATTCTACTACCAGAAGATCCATTCCTTTGATGGAACAAATTGGGGTCCAAAGATTACCACATCAAAGAACATGGTGGCCAAGGGGAACTGAAAAACCAACTAGATAACTAGACAGACAGAACATACACTGAATTGAAATGAATGTATACAAGCACTTTTGTTCCTAAAGAATATGATAATGGTTTAATTCAAGATATAAAACCAACAAAGACTGTTTTTTACATGGCCATGGAAAGTAAACTATGTCCTTTATTGGGAACTTAATTTAAATAAAACTAGTTATGAAAGAATTAGAAAATGAAAGGGTAATTTTTAAAGGGCACTCATCTTGCAATATTCTCATCCTTTCAGTAAAGGTATGTATGTTTGATAAAATTTTTCAACTATCATATAGATTTGTATAAGATCTTAGAAAAGTAAATGTATGTATTGTCCCATTACTTTCTACAACTCTTAACCCTACAGTTATACTGCCTTCTCATTTTGGTTTCTTTGTCTGATAAATCTTTTCCTGTAACTGATCTATCCTCTGCATTTGCTTCTTTGACTTCCTTCCTCCCTTCCATCTGTCCTTTCTCTGGTGTTCCTCAACTGGATAAGATTAAGTTCTTTTTTTCCTTTTGCTTATGAAAGAGTACTATATTTATGATAGGGCTTCAAGACTCTTCCACTAGCTTTTTCTAGTCATTTACAGAGAAACTTAGAGAAATTTGTACCACCAGAGAGGTCTATAATTATTCATGAAGTAGAAGATTTGCATCATTTCTCTCTGGCTGTTTTCAAGGTATTTTTCTTTGCTGTAGAAGTAAACTTTAGAAGTCTAATTATAAAGTGTTTGGTTTTCTCTGGATTTGTTTTCCTTTGAGTTTTACTTAGCCTCTTAAATTTGTGTTTTTGCCTTTACTAAATCTGAGAAGAGTTTAGAGACTACTTCTTTGAATATTATTCAATTCCACTCTCTTTTCTGCTCCTCTTGGACTCTAATGAGACAATTGTTAGTTCTTTTGTCATAGTTCCACAGTTCACTAAAAAGTTCATTTTTTGTCTAGTCTCTCTATTGTTCAGTATTGAGTAAGTTTTATTAATGAGTTCAATCATGAGTAAATGATTCAAGTTCAATGATGAGTAAAGAGTAAATCTGCCATCTCCATTCTCCATCCATTGAGATTATTTTTCAGCTACTCTATTTTTGAGTTTTATAATTTATATTTCTTTGCTGACATTTTCTTTCTTCATTTTATTAAAGATATTTGTAATAATTGCAATTTGGATTCTATTTAAACAATTTTAAGCAGGAAATCTCTTTCAAAGTTTAGCATGAGTCCTATGTGTTTGTTGAGTTTCCTGTTGGGCTTGGCCAACACAACCCCAGCAAAAGTGGGCACTGCCTCTTTACAGATATCTGGGGTCAAATTACAGTAAATGAATAAATATGCTGGTGTTAATGAATAACAAAGTTCTCACTGTTACTATGGAAAATACAAAACGGAGAGAAAAGGAAGAAATGAACATAGTGATATTGGTTAAAATTAGAGTTAAAAGCAATAACTCACTTTCACTAGCCCAGTCCACTGAAGAGCTTAGAAACAACGCAACCCCAAAACATGAGTATAGGTCTAGTTGCCCATATTTTTTCTAAATGCCACATCACTCTAAATGATGAGGTTTTATTGGTGCTAATAATTCAGAAGATTAAATGACAGGAAGCATCTTAAAGGAATCCCACGTTCCAAATTTAAGATAATTAGTGATAAATAGCAATCATAAGTAGATTAGAGTGAATTGAACAAAAAATATGGCACACATGCAAGATTTCAGAAGAGAAAATTTCTTCTATATAGAAAAATGCCCCTAAGTTAAAGAATGATATAGAACATTAACACATTTCAAACATCTGTTGTCTCACTTAGACATCATCAATGATCTTAGTAACTACATATTTAGTAATGCAGTTACTAATTAATATTATAAAAATAAACATTTACAATGAAGATATCTGGAGGATACCACCTTAAATCAAGTAATAAAACTTAATATCTAAAATAGTATTGCAAAATGACGTTATGGTCTTACTTATGTGATGAGCTGAAAATGACACACCATTTTTACATAACTCGACAAAAGATATTTAATCTAAACAAGGAAATAATAAATTCAAATTGAGACATATACACACTCATGAAAACTTCAGCTCTCTAAGATATCAATGACAGAAGAAGAAAAACAGATAATCAAGGGAACTGTTCTATTTTAAAGAGGATCAAAGAAAATAAATTAAAAAGAGAGATTAAAGAGATCAAAGAAGAAAAGAAAAATGCTAACTAAATGCAATGCATGATCCTTTGATGGACTCTGGATTTAAAAACAAGCAATTATAAACCATGCATAAAGACATTATTGGGTCAACAGGAAACTCTTAATATACCTGCTTATTAGATAATTCTATTGCTTTAAAGCTATGACAAACCTAAAGAAAATGAAAGTGAAAGTTGCTCAGTGGTGCCTGACTCTCTGCGACCCTATGGACTATACAGTCCATGGAATTCTCCAGGCCAGAATACTGGAGTGGGCAGCCTATCCCTTTTCCAGCAGATCTTCCTGGCTCAGGAATAGAACCAGGGTTTCCTGCATTGCAGATGAATTGTTTACCAACTGGGCTATCAGGGAAGCCCTGAGAAACGTAGACAGCACATTAAAAGGCAGAGATATTACTTTGCCAACAAAGGTCCGTAGAGTCAATGCTATAGTTTTTCCAGTAGTCATGTATGGATGTGAGAGTTGTACCACAAAGAAAGCTGAGCACTGAAGAATTGATACTTTTGAACTGTTGTGTTGGATGAGACTCTTGAGAGTCCCTTACACTGCACGTAGATCAAACCATTCAATCTTAAAAGAAATCAATCCTGAATATTCATTGGAAGGACTGATGCTGAAGCTCCAATAATTTGGCCACCTGATGTGAAGAGCCAACTCTTAGAAAAGACCCTGATGCTGGGAAAGATTGAAGGCAGAAGAAGGGGATGACAGATGATGAAATGGTTGGATGGCATCACCAACTCAATGGACATGAGTTTGAGCTAACTCCGAGATTTGGTGAAGGAAAAGGAAGTCTGGGGTGCTGCAGTCCATGGGTCGCAAAGAGCTGGGTGCAACTGAACAGCAAGTGCTTTAAAGTTCTTGAGTGCATTTTGATTAAGTAGAAAAATGCACTTTTTTTCTTTAGAGATAAAAGTTAAAGTAATTAGAAATGACATGGTACAATGCTCATAAGTTACTTTCAAATGATGTAACCAGAACCAATTATACATCTATACCATATCCAGAACTTTACTCATAAAAAAAGAAAGAGGAATAAAGTTAATGTGGACAACATGAACAACTTAGGTATCAAGGAAGAAGATATATATGTGGCTTTTATTTTAATGCTTTCAATTTTTCTGTATGTTCTAAGAAATTTTAAATAAAATGTTTGGAACAAATTCACACCAACTGAATGAAGAGTGGAAAATGAGATAAAAGATTATAATTAATTTTGTATATTTATTTAATTGGAAAATAATATTAAGTCCAGAATTTTTAAAGTCTAGCAGAAATGTAAAATGCAGGCTATTATTTATCTTTCATGTATATATACTACAAGTAATTTTAATTGTTTAAAATGTCTGTACACTTCCAAAGAAATGAAAGTACAAGAACATCTATCTCAAACTTATTGGGATATTTCCTTTAGAGTTCTTTTTAAGTAATAGTTACATAATAAAGAAGAAAGTTTTGCTATTTACCAGAGAGAGATATTATCATTAATCTCTAAACATCTGCCTAAAAGAGAAGTATGTGTTTTATAAATTGGTAATATAAAATCTCTTTCCAATTTTTTCTTTCCAAAATTATTTATCATTGTTTACTTGGTTTGAATAAATGTTAAATTTTATTTTTTGAAAAATTATGAGGAATTCTTGGAAAAATTCATAAAATTATACAATTTAAATAATTTACCATAAACTAGAAGAAATTTTATATGATTAAGGGAAGATGAAATTATCACAGGGTCTGACTCCTGGGCAAAACAAAAGAAGACTTTTTCAGATGGGCATCCTCAATCCATATTAACTCATGTAGGTTGTATATATAATTTTACTTAGTCTCATTTATATATTAAATTTTCCAAGAATTTGTAAAAAGTACATACTATTGTACAATTAACAACTATATTTGTGTGTACATGTATAGATTTTGCCTCGAACAAATGGAAAGCATATTTCTTAATTATTTTAATTTAAGTTTCTCACTGGTTCCATAAAGAATTACTTTATGTCTCCTGCATTGGCAGGCAGGCTTTTTACCATTAGGGCCACCTGGGGAAGGTGGCTATACCCCAACATAAAATGATTTTGGTGTTAAAAAAATTAAAAAATAATAAATATCTTTTGAGATTTTGATATATTTATATGAAAATTTTACAAATTTTATGAAATAATTTTATTTTTATGAAATAATTTTATATTACATGGTTAAGCATTTGATGTTAAATACCGTTATTACAGAATAAACATTTGATATGTTGGAGTACATTCCCATATAAATCTAGCTTTAGGTAAACTTCTGCTTTGTAAAATCAGTAGGATTTGATTATTTTTTGAACTAGATATTACCACATAAATTATATATTTTTTTAAGTTCAAGTCTATCCTCTGTCTACATCCAACCTTCCCAACACAACATTAGAACTCTCTGCCTTCAAAGAGAAGGTAAAAGAAAATAGTATCTAAAAATATAACTGCATGTTATCAAAGGTGGCATTTTGAATGTGCAGGAGGGATTGGCAATTACCTTAAAAATTATTTGCAGGCAAATTCTTCATTTAGAATCTTTAGAAATTATCTTTTGGAACTTGTGTTCTCTTTCACTTTCTATTGTCTTCTAGGAGTATAGTTTATGGGACAACCTGTCTACAAGATGAGACTCCCCTCCCCAATTTAGGGTCACTAAATCGGCGTGCTGTGATTCATGGGGTCGCAAAGAGTCAGACATGACTGAGCGACTGAACTGAACTGAAATCATTCTTATCTTAAATTATTATTAATATTTACCTGGAGAAACTTTTTAAAGGAAGGTTTCCTTTAGTTTTATTACAGAATTAATTCAAAATCTCTGTGATAGAAAAGATGGTATTGAGATGCCAGGATGTGCATTTTTATGTAGTACTCCAAAATATTATTTTTCATATATTTTAATCAAAGTATATTTCAGTTACAATATTGTGCCAGTTTCAGGTGTATAGTATAAAAGATATTGGGTAAAATTTCCTGTCAGTCAGTTCAGTTGCTCAGTCATGTCCAACTCTGTGTGACCCAATGGACTGAAGCACACCAAGCCTCCCTGTCCATCACCAACTCCCAAAGTTTACTCAAACTAATGTCCATTGAGTTGGGGATGCCATCCAACCATCTCATCCTCTGTCTTCCCCTTCTCCCACCCTCTATCTTTCCCAGCATCAGGGTCTTTTCAAATGAGTCAGCTCTTTGCATCAGGTGGCCAATGTATTGCAGTTTCAGCTTCAGCATCAGTCTTTCCAATAAATATTCTGGACTGATTTCCTTTAGGATGGACTGGTTGGGTCTCCTTGCAGTCCAAGGGACTCTCAAAAGTCTTCTTTAACACTACAGTTCAAAAGCATCAATTCTTTGGCACTCAGCGTTTTTTTATAGTCCGACTCTTACATCCATACATGACTACTGGAAAAACTATAGCCTTGACTAGCTGGAAATTTGTTGACAAAGTAATGTCTCTGCTTTTTAATATGCTGTCTAGGTTGGTCATAACTTTTCTTCCAAGGAGTAAGCCTTTTTTTAATTTCATGGCTGCAGTAACAATCTGCACTGATTTTAGAGCCCCCCAAAATAGAGTCTGTCACTGTTTCCATTTATTCCCCATCTATTTGTCATGAAGTGAAGGGACCAGATGCCATGATCTTTGTTTTCTGAATGTTGAGTTTTAAGCCAACTTTTTCACTCTCCTCTATCACTTTCATCAAGAGACTCTTTAGTTCTTCTTAACTTTATGCCATAAGGGTTGTGTCATCTACAAATATGAGGTTATTGATATTTCTCCTGGCAATCTTAATTCCAGCTTGTGCTTCATCCAGACCAGTGTTTCTCATGATGTCCTCTGCATATAAGTTAAATAAGCAAGGTGACCAATATACAGCCTTCCAATTTGGAACCAGTCTGTTCCATGACTCGTTCTGTTGCTTCCTAACCTGCATACAGATTTGTCAGGAGGCAGGTCAGGTGGTCTGGTATCTCCATCTCTTGAATTTTCCAGTTTGTTGTGATCCACAGTCAAAGGCTTTGACATAGTCAATAAAGCAGAAGTATGTGTTTTTCTGGAACTCTCCTGCTTTTTGATGATCCAGCAGATGTTGGTAATTTGATCTCTGGTTCCTCTGCCTTTTCTAAATCCAGCTTGAACATCTGAAATTTCAGGGTTCACATACAATTGAAGCCTGGCTTGGAGAACTTTGAGCATTACTTTGAAGTGTGTGAAATGAGTGCAGTTGTCAGTAGTTTAAACATTCTTTGGCATTGCCTTTCTTTGGGATTGGAATGAAAACTGACCTCTTCCAGTCCTGTGGCCACTGCTGAGTTTTCCAAATGTGCTGGCATATTGAGTGCAACACTTTTACAGCATCAACTTTTAGGATTTGAAATAGCTCAACTGGAATTCCATTACTTTCACTAGCTTTGTTCATAGTGATGCTTCCTAAGGCCCACTTGACTTCACATTCCAGGATGTCTGGCTCTAGGTGAGTGATCACACCATTGTGATTATCTGGGTCATGAAGATCTTTTTGTATAGTTCTTCTGTGTATTCTTGCTACCTCTTCTTAATATCTTCTGCTTCTGTTACGTACATACCCATTTCTGTCCTTTGAGCTCATTTTTTCATGAAATATTCCCTTCGTATCTCTAATTTTCTTGAAGAGATCTCTAGTCTTTCCCATTCTATTGTTTCCTTATATTTCTTTGCACTGATCAACAAGGAAGGCTTTCCTATCTTTCTTTGCTATTCTTTGGAACTGTGCATTCAAATGGAATTCCAAATTCCATGTGCTGTATAGTAAATCCTTGCTGCTTACCTATTTTATATATGATAGATTTTAATCTATTAATCCCTTCTTCTTAATTTATCCCTCTGAACCCTTCTCCTTCGGGAATTATAAGTTTGTTTTCAATGTTCCTGTTTTGTATGCAGATTCTTTTTTTTTTTTTTTTTAGATTCCTCATATAAATAATATAATATAATATTTGCCTTTCTCTGTCTGACTTACTTCACTACGGATAATATTCTCTACATCCATCCAATAGGTGTAAGCTCTTCTTTATATGGTAAAATTTGCAGTGAAGACATCCAGGCCTGGACTTTTATTTGCAGATCATGTCCTTTCCCCTGCTGTGTCCCACCTAGACATAGTGCAGCGGTATTTTGGGAACAGCATAAGGCCAGAGCATTCATTAGTCTGGGGTGTGGAGTCAGGGTGATGTGGCTGTAGGAACTGAAGTGGTTTCTCTGCTGCCAGCGATCCAGGCTGCCTCTTTGGGAGATTTTCCCTAGGACCTGTCTGTCCTAGGTCCAGTGCTAAGCTTCAGTATATCAGGGACAGAGCTCCCATGCTCTTCCTGAGACTATTTCTGCTTAGCTAGACTGATTCTTTTCTTAGAGTTGGTCCAGATCTCACACCAAGCTATTGAATGAAACATTTGGAGCCCAAGTGTTCACCCTATTTGAATTGGGGACTAGGAGTGTGGCAAGGCAATAGCCATCAGTTCAAGACTCTCTCTGCTCTGCTAACTGGTAAGTTAGCACATGCACTCTACTTGTGGCTACAGTCTAGGGTTTTCCAGCCCTTCTATATTTCACAGTGTTTCCCCTCAGTATCCAAGGAAGCTTTTCTCCTCTGCACAGGACACCAGGACTGACACCCAGACTGTGGCTCAACAGGATCACTCCTGAAGGCAAAGGTCCACTCACATAGACCTTCTCATCTTTTCAGATCCCTCTCAGGGGCAGGAACCTCTGCCTTTTAATTTTCTGTCCTACCTGATAGTGTGGTGATACATCTTGCAGCTTTGGCTGTAAAGGAGTTCTTCTGCCAATTTCTAGTTAGTATTCTGTGAGAATTGTTCTGCCTGCAGACGTATTTTTGATGTGTTTGTGCAGGGAGGTGAGCTGCACATCCTCCTACTCTGCCATCTAGATTCCTCCTCCTCACAAGAAATTCTCTATTACTTTAAATCTGAAAATCAAACTTGTATGTGCTCCAGGAATAGAGTCAAGAATATTCTGTTATGATTTTTTGAGCCTCACCAATGAATCACTGTAAGATTATCCAACACAACATACCAAGGAAAATGGCCTAACATCAACTTTAGGCTAAGTAGCGAGAAATCTGTATGCAGGTCAAGAAGCAACAGTTAGAACCAAACATGGAATAACAGAGTGGTTCCAAATTGGGAAAGGAATATGTCAAGGCTGCATAGTGTCACCCTGATTATTTAACTTATATGCAGAGTACATCATGAGAAATGCCAGCCTGAAAGAAGCACAAGGTGGAATCAAGATTGCCTGGAGAAACAATCAATAACCAATAAACTCAGATATGCAGATGACACCACCCTTTGCCAGAAAGTGAAAAGGAACTAAAGAGCCTCTCGATGAAAGTAAAAGAGAAGAGTGAAAAAAGTTGGCTTAAAACTCAAATTTATGTTTATATCCATATGATTATTTGTTTATTTACACAAAGCACATAACTACTCAAAACAGTAATCAAAATAAACTTTTTATCATTATCTATTATAATCAAAACTATAAAAATACAGAAGAACTGGAGAGAATTATCATTCAACTGCTTATTTGAGTATGTGTATTATGTCTGTGCATATATATATATTCATTGTTGACAACGATGATGCTGTTATGACAGACACATATTCCTTCTGTGTTACATGACCCACAATGCTTATACCTCTTCTGCTCTAAATTTTCTTTGGCACAACTGTGAGGAAAAGTGGCTAATAAAATGTGTCATAAGGTGTAATTCACAGGAAAGCTCCCAGCAGAGATACTACTAAGTTAGGAGATACATCATTTCTCATCCCTCTGCTTTTCTATTTACTTTATGTAACAGAACTGATGGCAGGAATAGCAATAGCATGTGTGAAAGGTCAAGAGAGAAAAGAGTTACTGGAGTTGTGAAATTCAAGCTATGTAACCACACTAAGCAATTTGATTGGTACAAATGCAGATAAGTAAAAACATAAAAGTGCAAAGGAAACTCAGCATGATATCCTAACAGGCAAAACACAGAAAGAATATCATTGGGGAAAAAAATTGATGATCAATTTCAATACCACTGAAAGAAATTGTGAGTAAAACAGAAATACTCATCATATAGTGTGAAATAAGGGTTAGGATAAAAGACAATAAAGACGTATGATTTTTGGTAGAGGATTTTTACACAAGATCATTTTGTCATACATATTATTTACATCATTTTAAACACACACACAGGTACACACATAATGCCCATATTATTTTTTGTGTTTTTCATGTGTGAAAACTTCATAAAAATGAAAATGTAAATGTGTGCATAAACACACATATGTATTTATACATATAATGAAAATAAAAACACACATGGTGATAAGATTTCTAAGCTCAGGAGAGTGTATCTCATGAAAGAGGGGTAATATGTTTTTGGACAAAGCTGTAGTTATTTTTTGTTTATATTCGGCTGTGTGGATCACAATAAACTGTGGAAAATCCTGAAAGAGATGGGAATACCAGACCACCTACCCTGCCTCTTGAGAAATCTGTATGCAGGCCAGGAAGCAACAGTTAAAACTGGACATGGAAAACCAGACTGGTTCCAAATAGGAAAAGGAGTACATCAAGGCTGTATATTTTCACCCTGCTTATTTAACTTATATGCAGAGTACATCATGAGAAACGCTGGGCTGGAAAAAGCACGAGCTGGAATCAAGATTGCTGGGAGAAATATCAATAACCTCAGATATGCAGATGACACCACCCTTATGGCAGAAAGTGAAGAGGAACCAAAAAGCCTCTTGATGAAAGTAAAAGAAGAGAGTGAAAAAGTTGGCCTAAAGCTCAACATTCAGAAAACGACGATCATGGCATCCGGTCCCATCATTCCATGGGAAATAGATGGAGAAACAGTGGAAACAGTGTCAGACTTTATTTTTTGGGGCTCCAAAATCACTGCAGATGGTGACTGCAGCCATGAAATTAAAAGACGCTTACTCCTTGGAAGAAAAGTTATGACCAAACTAGACAGCATATTCAAAAGCAGAGACATTACTTTGCCAATAAAGGTCCGTCTAGGCAAGGCTATGGTTTTTCCAGTAGTCATGTATGGATGTGAGAGTTGGACTGTGAAGAAGGCTGAGTGCTGAAGAATTGATGCTTTTGAACTGTGGTGTTGGAGAAGACTCTTGAGAGTCCCTCGGACTGCAAGGAGATCCAACCAGTAGTTCATTCTGAAGGAGATAAGCCCTGGGATTTCTTTGGAAAGAATGATGCTAAAGCTGAAACTCCAGTACTTTGGCCACCTCATGTGAAAAGTTGACTCATTGGAAAAGACTTTGATGCTGGGAGAGATTGGGGGCAGGAGGAGAAGGGGACGATGAGATGGCTGGATGGCATCACTGACTCGATGGACATGAGTCTGAGTGAACTCCAGGAGTTGGTGATGGACAGGGAGGCCTGGCGTGCTGCGATTCATGGGGTTGCAAAGAGTTGGACGTGACTGAGCGACTGAACTGAACTGAACTGAACTGATGTATATATATATGCACACATATACAATATGTATATAGGCACATATACATCTACATATATCTAACATATTCTAAATTTATATTAATATATTTTGTTTTATTTTTCTCTGTATATTTTAAATAGAGCAATTTAAAAAGCTTTCTTAGAATACGTTTGTTAGTTTAACTTCAGCTGTAAGTATATAAAATTTTTGTTTTGTTAGTTTCTATAGTTGTACATAGAACATGCAATCATGAAATTAAAAGACGCTTACTCCTTGGAAGAAAGGTTATGACCAACCTAGACAGCATATTAAAAAGCAGAGACATTACTGTGACAACAAATTTCCATCTAGTCAAGGCTATGGTTTTTCCAGTAGTCATGTATGGATGTGAGATCTGGACCATAAAGAAGGCTGAGCACCAAGGAGTTGATGCTTTTGAACTGTGATATTGTTTAAAACTCTTGAGAGTCTCTTGGACTGCAAGGAGATCCAACCAGTCCTTCCTAAAGGAAATCAGTCCTGAATATTCATTGGAGGACTGATGCTAAAGCTAAAACTCCAATACTTTGGCCATATGATGTGAAGAACATGACTCATTTGAAAAGACTGTGATGCTGGGAAAAGATGGAAGGTGGGGGAAGAAGGGGGTGAGAGAGGATGAGATTGTTGGATGGGATCGCCAACTCAATGGACATGAGTTTGAGTAAATTCCAGGAGTTGGTGATGGACAGGGAGGCCTGGCATGCTGGTCCATGGGGTCACAAAGAGTTGAACACAACTGAGCAACTGAACTGAAATGATAATTGTACATAGTAAACATTTTGTGTTTTACAGTTAATAAAATAAATTCTTAAGGCTAGAGATTAACAAAGAAATGGTAATTAACAAAATCAATCTACCTGATTTAAAAGTTATCTGAATTTTCTCTTATCATTGGAAAAGCTGACTTAAGCAGTATTATATTATGATTTTAAAATTACCTTGAGTCATTATTTTCATATAATATGGCCAACTATCCATTGAGAAATTTTCCCTAGGGAAGCAATCTTCCCAATTCAAAATACCAATGAGTGATGCTTTGGCAGAAAAATTGCCAGTAACAGTATTTACATCCTTGGAAGTTATGATATCAGCTAATGAAGTCTTAGAGTATATAAGATTCAGACGACCGTCAAATGGTTCTAGGCCTTGAGGGATTTGAATGTTCATTAGCAGGAGGGTTATATATTAACACATTTCAGGACAGTGAATTAGGTTGAAAAAAAGAAAAAGCTCTTATTAAAATACCATGATATTCAGGTCATATCAATGTGACTAGCCTACAGCTGCCTAAATCATTTTGCCAGATTACTGGATGAGAAAATGGCTTAAAGACTTGCAAGGTGTGAATTTCTCTTCTAAAACTCGTGTCCTCTCTATAAAAAAGTTAAACTTTTAGAAACCTTTTAAAAAATAAAACATTTGAGTTTGTCCCATTATTCTCACCTGTTCCAGGAAACAACTACAAAGTAATGAAAGCTGTGATCTAAAATAGTTTCTTAAAACAATCTGGACACTCATGTGCCTGTTAAGATTTATAATTAATGCATTCTTTTTCATTGTATTGCTAGTGGTGACAGGTTTTGACATGCAGAATATAGCAAATTTCTAAACAGCCTATTTGAGATGAAATTTCACAGTCTCAGGGTTTCCATTTCCTACTGCTGTCTTAACCCCTTGCTTGCTTTTGTCATAGCATTATCACAATTGGTAGATAATTTTTCATCAATTTTTTAACTTATTCATTTTTAATTGAAGGATGATTTCTTTACAATACCATGTTGGTTTTTGCCATATAGCAACATGAATCAGCCATAAGTATACATATGTCTCCTTCCTCTTGAACCTCCCACCTCATCCCACCCCTCTAGGTTATCAACAGAGCACCAGTCTGAGTTCCCTGAGTCACACAGCAAATTCCCACTTGCTATCTGTTTTACATATGGTAATGTATATGCATGCATGGTAGTCTCTCCATTTGTTCCATCCTCTCCTTCTCCCTCATGTCCGCAAGCCTGTTCTCTACATCCATGGTTGCTCTGCAAATAGGTTCATATTCTAAATTCCACAGATATGCTTGACTATACGACATTTGCTTTTTTCTTTCTGACTTACTTCATTTTGGGTAACGGGCTCTAGGTTTGTCTACATTATTAGAACCAACTCAAATGCATTACTTTTCATAGCTAATTAGTATTCCATTGTGCATATATGCCACCTTTTTTTAAAAAAATCCATTCATTTGTTGATGGACATCTAGGTTGCTTCCATGTCCTTGCTATTATAAATAGTGCTACAATGAACACTGGGGTGTTTTTTCACTTATGGTTTCCTAAAGGTATATGCCCAGTAGTAGGATTGCTGGGTCACATGGTAGTTTTATTTCTAGTTTTCTAAGGAACCTGTTTACTGTTCTCCATAGTGGTTATATCAGTTTGCATTCCCACCATCAGTGCAAGAGGGTTCCCATTTCTCCACACCCTCTCTAGTATTTATTGTTTGTAGACATTTTGATGATGGCCGTTCTGATCTGTGTGAAATAATACCTCAATGTAGTTTTGATTTGCATTTCTCCAATAATAAGTGATGCTGAGCATCTTTTCATATGTCTTATTTAGAGAAATGTTTGTTTAGGGCTTCTGCCCATGTTTTGACTGGGTTGTTTTCCTGGTATTGAGTTGCATGAACTGCTTGTATATTTTGAAGGTTAATCCTTTGTCAGTTGTTTCATTTGCTATTATTTTTCCCATTCTGAGGGGTGTCTTTTAACCTAATTTATAGTTTCCTTTGCTGTGAAAAAACTTTGAAGTTTGATTAGGTCCCATTTGTTTACTTTTGTTTTTCTTTCCATTACTCTAGGAGGTAGGTCATAGAAGATCTTTCTGTAATTTATGCTGGAGTGTTCTGCCTAACTGCTCCTTATTCACTTAATTGGATAAGTTTCAATTCATCCTCTGAGTTGTTTATCAGAAGAATTTCTAAATTATTCAGCCAGTTAAAATATTTTGATTGCTAAATATAGCTTCTTAATAAAGTCCCAATTTCTTTATTCAGCCTTTTATTACTTGCCTATCTCTATACATCAGTGATAATCCTGCTATGTTATTTCTTCCAGCAATACTGAAGCTTCCTTACATGCACCCCAGTGTTCATTGGAACACTGTCTACAATAGCCAAAATATGGAAGCAACCTAAATATTCATTGACAGAGGAATGGATAAAGAAGATATGGTACATATATACAATGGGATATTACTCAGTCATTAAAAAGAGTAAAGTAATACCATTTACAAGCAGCAATGGATGAACCTAGATATCATCATAGTGAGTGAAGTAAGACAGAGAAGGAGAAATATCATATAACATCCTTTATATGCAGAACCTAGAAAGAAATGATACAAATGAACTTATTTAACAGAAACAGACTCACAGATTTAGAGAACAAATTTATGGTTGCCAAGGAGGCAAAATGGCAAAAAGGATAGTTAGCTAGTTTGGAACTCACATGTACACACTGCTACATTTACATTTAAAACGGATAACCTACATACTAGGTCCTACTATATAGCACAGGGAACTCTGCTGAATGTTATGTGGCAACCTGGCAGGGAGAGGAATTTGGGGGAGAATGGATATATGTTTACGTATGGATAAGTCTCTTGGCTGTCTCCCTGAAACTATCACACTATTTTTAATCAGCTATTTTCCAATATAAAATAAAATGTTTAAAAAATACTGAAGCTTCTTGTTCTGGAATATTTTAACCCATTGAGCATAAACTATTTGCATATATGTTTTCCTCTAACAAGTAATATTCTTCCTTTTCTTTTTTAACTAGCTCAGTCTGATTAAAACATAGTGAGTACAAACCCAGTGTTGTACTGAAGATGTGCCTTGGAAACTGCTGAGTCATGGCAAACAGTGTTGAGTCTGATTATCTGCCTCATAACCTCAGTTTACTACCCATGTATGTAACCCTCCATTTATAACTTTCCTCTTCAGCAAAACAGTACAGTAAGAGTAAATGATGCTTAAGCCCTTAAAGTGATATCTGGCACCTAAGAAGTATCTGATTCAACATTAGGTAACATATATCAATATATTATTATTACTAGGTTTTCCAAATTCATCTCAATTGTGACCTCACTGGACTTTTTGTCTGTGTGTGCTTATATCTCTACATTTTAGGGACATCTCCATTGCACTTCTAAATGACATTGCAAATTTTTAATGTGAAGTTTTTTTTCATATTTTATACCGTTTTTTGTTAAATTGTTCATACTCTTAACAAATATATAGATTTTGGTGGGATGGAGGAATTATTCAAGATAGGCTAACAGTTGTATTAATGACATCCAAATTTCAATGGCTATCTAATATGGAAGTTTGCAGTTAGATACTAAGGAGGGACTCTTTATAGCAGAGACCAGTGGAATTCAGTTCTTTCCTTTTTATTTCCTCTAGGTCTTCAGAGTCCTTGCCATTCTAGTAGTAGATGAGGAAGGCATTTTGCATGTTATTTTTTCCCCTTCTTTCTTTTCCTTCTGTCCCTCCTTCCTCCCTCCCTTCTCTCTCCTTCTTCTCTTCCATTCTTCCCTTCCTTCCTTTCAATGAACAAGGTCTGGTAGTCATTCATAGTGTTTCAAACTATGCTTCGCTGGCAAGAACTCAGTCATACGTCATGATTGCATACAATCCTTTCTTGCATAAAACCCTTCCAGACAAAATGTCTGTTAAAACAAACAAACAGACATTATTTTCTATTGTAAAATGTTGCTAAATAAATGAGAGACACAGCACCATACAGCTAGCTAAGTGAGTAGGGCAAAAGACTCTTAGATGAGATACACCTATAATAACACAAAATAAACTAAAGCCCCAGTAACGGGAGGCTTGGGGGAAAGGGGAGGATAATAACTGTCTTTGTTTTTCAGGCTTGTTCTTGAAAATTCCCTCCATCTGAAAAAGACCTCCCAGTGCTGCCTACCCATGCTGTGGTGAGTACTTTGGATTTAAGTAGAATGCTGAGCCTACTGATCACACCTGACAGTGCTAACTAATGATGAGGTAGTTCTGCACTTTCCATACAAAATACCTCCAGATACCATTACTTTCCATACAAAATACCTCCAGATACCATTAGTACTAGTGAGGCATCTTAATTGACATCATGGGCAAACAACACTATTTAAAACTAATGGCCCCAGAAATCAAGGGCCAAACTGAATTGAATTATGGGAAATGTACTGGGAACCCAGAGCAGGAGGCTCCATGACAGGAGGTCACATTGAGGGCCTGCTACCCTAACTACCTGATTCATGAATGTCCTATTTCAAGTGCCCTAGGTCTGTAAAAACTCTCTCTTTCCAGGAGCACCAAGCATTTCCTCTGGGATTATACTTCTTGTGTACATACCCTAATGATCCTGACAGTTTTATCCCTGAGAGACATTCAGGTCAGGTCAGCTTCAACCTACTGGCCAGAGTGGTGCTGTGCCTAACTTGATGCACTGGGCTGGATAAAAACAATTCATATAGGAACTTAATTAAACACTTGTTTTATGTTTGCTCTCTAAAATTAATCCAGAGGGGATATGTGACTTTTATTTTCTTCCTTGGAAGGGGTTGGGATTCAGGGTTACATTCAGTCCTTCAGACAGGCCCAATTAATCTGCTCAGAATAATTTGATTATGATCCTCTGTTACCTCAGACAAATTACTCAGTTTTTGTGAAAGAACTTCAAGGTCCAATTCATTTGTGCCCATGCTGAGGTAGCCTATTTCTTGCTCAGGCCTTAAAACACTAAAGAATAGAGTTGAGTACACCTCCAGGTGGACATCTATGCACGTCATTTTATAGGCGTGCTCATTGGCACTTACAGAGCCTTTACCAGGCAAGCCTTTAGGGGAGGTGAGGGAGTGGGGAAGGGGGAGCCACCTTCAGCCAGTCTGGGTGCACAGCCAGTGCACTGCAGTCTTGAAAAGAGATGCCACCATCAATGACCCAGTCAGTCATGCTCTTATACATATTTGCATTCCTAGCCTAGGATCCTTTACTTCCGGGTTTCCTTATCTGATGCCATTGGCCATGCCCTGTCCAGGCCTCTCTACTAAGGCTTCTCTATGAGGGAGGAGGAGGAAGAATCTTAAAAACTCTTCTCTTCAGTGTGCTTACATCCCTAGCTCTCTCTCCTTGCCCTTCCCCTGGCCTCTGTCTCCTGTTCCACAGGAGAAAAAGGGAAAGAGAGGAAGGGGATAGTCTTTTCTGCAGTTTTAACCTCTTGCTTTTACTATCAGAGAAAGTGACTGCAGGCTTATTCACTTGTTTGCTTTAAAAAACTCTTCTGACCGTCTGACTCTCTCCACCTCAGCTGAGTTCCTGATACATAGGTACACAAACAATTGTGTAATAATTACACAATAATATATTTAATATTGTTATTACAGAAAATTAATTAAAAGAAAAATTGCATAATATATTAAAGGAAAATATTAGCAAAGTAAAATATTGAGGATGAAAAAGTAATATTTATACAAATTAAAACAGAAACCACTAACAAAGAGTCTTAACAAGTCAGATTGTGGGGTGCCTGAGGTTTCTCTGCTCAGTAGGAACAGTTTGTGAACTGTTGATTATTCTCTTGTGCCATAGGTAGAGTTTGCTAGGTGTGGTAACATGTGGAGCTGCTTTGGTTAAGAAAGTCAGGTTCAGTTCAGTAGGGTTAATATTTTTTTATCAGATTTTAAAGGAGAATAAGAAATAGAAAAATTTAAACAGCCAATGGTAGATATTGATACTTTTCAAAAATTAAATTATCAGGTTTATGTAGATTTTACTTGCTCTGTAAACAAAACATAGCAGTGTTTTTTTTTTTTTTTTTTCTTTTCATTTTCACACAGGTGTTTTCACATCTTGGAAATATTTTTTTGTTGAGTATGCCTATCTGCTTATCCTTCTGTGATGCTTTTTCTGGTCATGAAGATCTAAGTTAAACACTCCCATTCCTTATTTCACAGCACTTCTTTCACTGCAGTTACATGTTGTATTGTTGTACAGTGAACTGTTTTGAAGTCAGTTTCTTTCTGTAGCCGATGTCATATCTTTATATTCTGATAGGGTAAGTACCCAATAAATGCATGTTAATGAATAATAGCAATGAACCTTTCTTGCTGTTATGACTTTACCCACCAAGAAAAATTATGTTTGAGAAGATTGAAGCACATTTCAAATGTATTTAATTCATTTAAAGGTAGAATTTTACCACTTGATTTGATCCCCATGAAACTCCTAAAATGTGTCTTTTATGTGAGTTTTCAGCTTGCCCAGCCAATGTGTGAGCAAAGAAGCTTGCATTAGTGTCAGCAGTAGTGGGATATCTGTTTTACAGTAAATCATGTAAAGGCTCTTTCTAGCTTCGGCTCACATTCTATTTCACAGTAATGGAAATAGTCAATAAAATAACCTTAAAAAGAACATATTATACTCACCAACTTTTAATAATATGAAAAACTATTCGTGAAAGGGAAATGTTAGAAATTAAATATGTAAGAATGTCTTCTAAACAGTCTAATTTTTGGTTTGTCAGTACTTTATTTGCAAAATGCATTCAAAGTTCTCCTTTAAAATTTTCATGTTATGTTACTTATCTACTATTGTGATTCTTTGGCTGGTATACTGAAACTCTGAAGTACAAGTTTATATTTTCTGAAATATTTTTTGGTTAACATTATCTTTCAGCAATGCAAATTATATAAATGGATTAAATGCATAAGTATTTGCCCTTACATAAAGGAGATCGTTCCTGGGTGTTCTTTGGAAGGAATGATGCTAAAGCTGAAACTCCAGTACTTTGGCCACCTCATATGAAAAGTTGACTCATTGGAAAAGACTCTGATGCTGGGAGGGATTAAGGGCAGGAGGAGAAGGGGATGACAGAGGATGAGATGGCTAGATGGCATCACCGACTTGATGGACATGAGTTTGAGTGAACTCCAGGAGTTGGTGATGGACAGGGAGGCCTGGTGTGCTGCGATTCATGGGGTCACAAAGAGTCGGACATGACTGAGTGACTGAACTGAACTAAACTGAATGCTTAGTAATTAGCAATAACCCTTTTATATTATCTTATGAGAATCTGAGCATGAATAATTTAATTGTCAGAGAATGAGGAGTATGAAGAGAAAGAAGGGCTTAGTCTCAGCTGACCCTGGTGTCTGTATAACCCATCCCAGGCAACAGAAAATAATCTTGAAAGCAAAACCCCAGAGGATGGCTTGTGTAAAAACTAACAGTCAATCAGAAGCCGTAATGCTCTAAAACTCTATGGAATTAATTCTAATTTTTGTAATATTCCAGATCGTTTCTTCTCTGTTTCTGCCTGCCTCCATCACTTTTTTTAAATTTTAAGATAACCACTGTTCAGTAATACATCTTCCTTAATACGGCCTTTTCTAAATCTCCCAATGTTATTTTTTTATAACCTTCAATACTTCTATTTTATTCTAAATATTTTATTAGTTGCTCTTTTTTAATATATTAAAACAAGGACAACATTTCTTGTTTATGACTATACCCCTAGACCTTAACAAGTTTCCTGCTTCATAGCAGGTGGTCCAGTTGGTGGCTGAGTACGTTTTCCACTATAGGGAAGAGTCCAGAGGGATCAGAGAACATGTCAAACATTGTATAATCAAATGTCTCTGTAAGTGCTCAAAATATAGTGATGGACTTAAGCTATATGCAATATTAGAAGGACCAAATAAATTGCCTTCTTCATGAAAGTCAGGCAAAAATTTGAGCTGAAGTTCAGCAACAGGGAAAAACTACAAGACAGTCAAGTCTATTTATTGTGCAAAATAACCCATGATAACTTAACTTGCTTTCTGTATTTTGTGTATATTTATTACTGGGTATAACTATGATGTTGATTTTGCAGATATGTATAGATTCTCATACATAAATTTTATGCACTGATCAGTTCAGTTCACTCACTCAGTGGTGTCCAACTCTTTGTGACCCCACAGATTGCATGCAACACACCAGGCTTCCTGCTCCATCAAAACTCCTGGAGCTTGCTCAAATTCATGTCTACCAAGTGTGTGATGCCATCCAACCATCTCATCCTCTGTCATCCTCTTTTCTTCCTGCATTCAATCTTTCCCAGGATCAGCAGCTTTTCCAGTGAGTCAGTTCTTTGCATAATGTGGCCAAAGTATTGGAGCTTCAGCTTCAGCATCAGTCCTTCCAATGAATATTCAGGACAGATTTCCTGTAGGATTGACTGGTTGGACCTCCTTGCAGTCCAAGGGACTCTCAAGAGTCTTCAGATTCATGTTGATGTATGGCAAAACCAATATTGTAAAGTAATTAGCCTCCAATTAAAATAAATAAATAAATAAATATATGTATAGATATATATAAAGAATCTTCTTCAACACCACAGTTCAAAAGAATCAATTCTTCAGCACTCAGCTTTGTTATTCGTCCAAATCTCATATCCATACATTACCACTGGAAAAACAATAGCTTTGACTAGATGGGCACTTTAGCTTAACAGTGCAGGGAAAGCAGCAGGATTCTCTGAGGCAGACCATTCAGTATGATTATAATAACAAAAACAATGAAAAGCAAGTCAAAGAAACAGTTCCAGCATGGAGTCGGAATTGTCTTCCTCCATGCAATATAACTAATGACTGTAGAATATCTCCACATTTACTTGTCATCTTTAATTTCTCCCAGCTACACTCTAATGTTCTGTCTTAAAGACCTGTACAACTTTTATTAGATTTATTACATAAAATGTATTTATGTAATAATTTACATAATCACATAAAATATATTACATAAAATACATAAAATGTATTTTTGCTATTTTATTTTGTAGTGGTTTACTAAAGTCATTCACAACTTTTTTTGTGAATTTATAGGGATAAAATTGATTCTGCACATTGACCTTGTATCCTGCAAACTTCTAGATTCACTTATTAGTTCTAGTAGATTTTAAAGATCTTACTCTAATATCTATACACAAGGTGGTACCACTGTAAATAGCAAGGTAGAATCTCTTCCATAAAATTGCTTTATTTCTCCAGCCATAATGAATTATCTAAATAACACTTATTTACAGTATAAACACAAAAGGTAAGCTTAAAAGTGGAGAGTTATTCTTTATAAATTAAAAATGTATATTTGCTGGAGAATTAGAAACCCATCTTAATTATTACTACAGTGGTATTGTGACATACTGGACAGTATTTTTATTAAATACTATATATTAAATGATATATGTTAAATAGTACATTAAAAAGCAGAGGCATTACTTTGCCAACAAAGGTCCATCTAGTCAATGGTTTTTCCAGTAGTCATGTATGAATGTGAGAGTTGGACTATAAAGAAAGCTGAGTGCTGAAGAATTGATGCTTTTGAACTGTGGTGTTGGAGAAGACTTTTGAGAGTCCCTTGGACTGCAAGGAGATCCAACCAGTATATCCTAAAGGAAATCAGTCCTGAATATTCTTTGGAAGGACTAATGCAAAAGCTGAAACTCCAATACTTTGGTCATCTGATGTGAAGAACTGACTCATTGGAAAAGACCCTGATGCTGAGAAAGATTGAAGGCAGGAGGAGAAGGGGATGACCGAAGATGAGATGGTTGGATGGCATCACCAACTCAATGGACATGAGCTTGAGTAAACTCTGGGAGTAGGTGATGGACAGGGAGGCCTGGCGTGCTGCAGTCCACTTGGTCAAAAAGAGTTGGACACGACAGAGCAACTGAATTGAACTGGACAGTATTTATGAATCACTAACATCCATAAAGTCTAAACAGAAACTGTTAGCTTGTTACAATAGGAAAAAGGAGTCCAGGATGGTGGTGACTAAAAGAAAGGGAAGAGAGAAGCCCGCGAAAATAGAACAAAGGAAGGTCCGAGGACTGGAGTGAGGACCTCTGGTAGAATAAACGGCACTCCTGGATAGCCCAATTTATATAGGGCAGGCCCAGGGGGAGGAGAAAGACATATAAAAAGAGAAGCCAAAATTGGGCTGGAGGCCTCTCTTCTTTTTGGATCTTTTGGGTTGGCATGCTCTCACGCCTTGAGGAGGTATTTTCCTTTACTTTCTAAATAAAACTGAGCTGTAACACAGAATTGTAACACTGGCCCATCTGAGAGCCGTAACACTGGTCTGTCCAAGGGCTGTAACCCTGGTCTGTTGCTTCAAATTTTTGTTGTTATAAGACAGAACCAGGAAATTACATACTCCCCCAACAAAACCATACAGCCATTACATTTGCTAAGTTACATCAGTGGTGAATTATCAATAAAATATTAACCTCTACTTAAAATCAGTTTCATTTGTGTAAAACTGCTTCTTGAATTGGTTTTTGTAAAAAATACAAAGATGTGAATTGTAGAAATGTATCAATAATTCCTAATTACAATTAATTATATTTCCCTTGGTAGTACAGATTTAGTATGAAATTCTGGAACCTGCTTGCCAAGCCAATCTGGGAATTTGGGCTATAAGACTGGGGATAGAGGCAACTGGTATTTTCAATAGGTGATGTCTCAGCTCCCGCTTGTGACATACTTGCATTCTGCATTCTGAAAGTTGATTGTGGAGAATAACTGCTATTCCCTTTGCCTGGTATCTTACCTGTTATCTTACTTTTAAATTACTGGAACCCTGAGATTTCATGCTTTTCTAGCCACAAGGCGCATCATTTGGGGATCACTTGAAATAATATCATTTTGGACTTGTGGGTCATATCATTTATGAAAATATATCTGCAGTGTTTTACAGCAAGCTTGTGGTACAAAACTTCAGGAAATATTTTCTTCCCCAACTTTCAGTTTTTGTTCTCTAAAGCAAGACTTTTCCTGCAGCCAAGGATGGCAGTTAGTAGTAAGCTCATTTCTAGTTCACAATGATTTTTTGCTGCTGCTGCTGCTGCTCCTAAGTCGCTTCAGTTGTGTCTGACGCTGCATGACCCCATAGACAGAAGCCCACTGTCCATGGGATTTTCCAGGCAAGAGTATGGAGTGAGGTGCCATTGCCTTCTCCGCAATGACTCTTTAGGATGCACCTTTTGTTTTGCCTGATTAACACATCTGAGGTCTGTTTTGCCCAGCTGTCCACCATGGGCATCAAGATTATTCATTACTGGAGTAAATAATTGAGAACCTTCACTCAGATGTGATATTGAACTAGTTTAATGCATACATCTAATAAATAATGGAAGCTGGAGCACATATGTCTTGTTATTCAGAAGGGTATTAATTTTTGTGTTCAAGCAGTTTTTACATGCCACACTTCCTTACATTTTACCCTAAAATTCATCCTTTTTTCATCACAATGCACTAAATGGCTTTATTAAGAAATAGATAATTTTAGTAATGACTGAAGCTAATCACTATGCTTGCCTATTTTTTTGGATATGAAAAAATAGCCCATAGAGCAGCTTCAAATCATATAGATGTCTAAACACTGAAAACAACACTTAGCAATCTATCTTTAGGTTCCAAAACAAATTACCTCACAAAAATTTCAGATAATATGTTATTTCAGACCAAAAGGAATATAATATCACATGTAAAAGAATAAAATAAAGAATAATACCTGGAAATCTAGTTCAGATAATGGTGGAGAAGCTTTTAATTGACTAATACTCCAGCAGCAATTACAAATTCAAAAATAGTTATATTCAAACAAAAATAATTTAAGGTCATTGTACAGGGTCAAAACCAAGCAAAACTTGGAGGTCATTTAACCCCTGAAAAGTGAACCACATTGAGTGAGATTTACATTTACATTTTTTCCTTTTGATGTCATTAAACTCACATAAAAACTCACAGTTTTACTGACTAGGGATATAGTTAGGGATCTTAACATAGCCAGAAACTGAGGGGGGAAAGCCCAGGAAGGAGAAAGTTAGGCAGTCAGGGAAGCCCCTGATATATGCCTAAAACTCCCCTCAAACATTTTGCTGACACCAAAGACTCATTGCACCTTAACAGGTAACAACATCAGAAAGGAACAATGTAAGATTCCTTGTGAGAAGTCAGAGTGATAAATATATTACTAAATCTGTGGGACGGAAGAAAGATAAAGTCATCAAGGTATTTAGAATTCTGTCTAGCTCACATAATAAATCACCGTTCTCAGAGGCTTGTTGAAGAAAAGCAGGAAAATGGAACAGAGTGCTCAGTTTTACTGCCAAGTACCATCCTCATAGCATTTTTTATTATTATTTTTAATATAAATTTATTTATTTTTTAGTTTTGAATATAATTTTATTTATCTTAATTGGAGGCTAATTACTTTACAATATTGTATTGGTTTTGCCATACATCAACATGCATCCACCACAGGTGTACACGTGTTCCCCATCCTGAACACCCCTCCCACCTCCCTCCTCATAGAATTAATGTCCTAGTGTGGGGAGAAGGAACACGTGCTGTCCAGACACATGTTAAGTGCTTCAACACCTGCTGCTGTGTGATCAGACTTGTGGATGTGCTTTTCTTGAAAGTCAATTATAGACTCCATGGGATGATTTTGTTAATTGGAATATACTATAAAACCCCTAAAAGCCCACATACTGTTCTAATGTTGGTATCAAAAACCTCAATACAGACTCCCTCTGTATTGATTTCCATCCCTCTTTGGTTAGGATTTAGATATGTAATCAGAAAATCCTGTCTAAGGTAAACATATTTGAATTGTTGAATGATTAAGAACATAAAGAAATATTCTTAAATTTATAATTTATAAATTTAAATTTATAATTTTCTTAAAATTATGTTTATAAAATAAAAAGCAATATCCACAAAGAGCAAAAACAAAATTAAACTGTACATTTTTCAGGAACTCCTGACTTTGACTGTCTGCATTATTACAATGTAAATAAACCTCATATTGAACATTTGCTTAGAGATCCCCTTACTACCACTTTGATTATAATACGAAAAAAGGTATAACTCAACTAATTAATAATATAAAATATTTTAATTCTACAAAAGTGATCATAACTTGATAATTCTTTATGATTAGAAGCTTCAATAACCATACAAATACATACATACATATTATATACAAATATTGAGATTTTTAAGAAAATTTTAAGGTTTCTTATGAGTTTATATTTATAATTTATATTTAATAAATTTTAGTTGATTCATTTTACTCTAGTGATCTACCTGTGTGTGAGGAAACTAATGTAGTTAAAATGACGACTGAAAGAAAAACAAAAAGGATAAACATAAAAAAATGCCTTTAAAATACTCAACAGATAAGGAAAAAGTGATTCCAGAGATATAGAAACAAGTGAATTGAGCCCAACAATTACATCTTTTTATTGCCTTTGAGAGTGTTTTCATGATACAGCATTACAAAGCAGAGCACAGGCAGAGAATGAAAGGCTCCTTGAATTGAGGAAATAAATCTGAACGGTATAGAGGCATCAACATACAATTAGTCCTAAGAAGATCTACAGATGCTCCCCCGAAGCATTCAACTGACTACTGATCAGTATTTAAGGCAACACCTTAGGCTGAAGATAGAACTACCTAAAAGAATTAATGGTAACTGTTTTTTGTTGTTGTTGTTGTTACTAGTGTAGGGTTGGGACTAGCACTCTGGAAAACCTCAAGATGCTGGAAAACCTCAAGATTCATGGGGGCGTTGACTCAGCATTGGGGACTAATAAGCCCTAGGTTGAGCACTGCTCTATCAGTATCTATCAAATCTTAAAAACAAGACCCAAAATGCCAAACGTGTTGTATACAACTTTACTGCATTACAGACAATAAGCTCAAGAATATATAGAAGTAAACAAAGCACTCAACAAAGGCAAACACAAGACATCTACCATCCACCAAAATTATCTAAGAAATGTCAATTCAACCCATAATATGAAGATAACCCTGATGGAAACTCAACTAGACTTTGCATTGCTGTTAGAATTACCAAAGTTATTAAAATATTATTAAAACTTATTTCCATGTGTCTGAGAAGAAAAGGCATTAAAAGTATGTTATTAATCAAACTTTACTTCTGGGTATGAAAATATAATGTGTAGGTGGAAAAATACACTGGATAGGACCAAGGATAGTTCAGACTTTTCAGAAAATAAGATTAGTGAATTTAAGATTCAGTAGCAGAAGTTTTCCAAAATCAACACAGAAGAGAAAATTTGAAAACATTATCATAATGTCAGTGAATTGTGGGATCACATTAAGTGCCTTAACACAAGTGTAATCAGTGAATGACACAATTAATGAACAGCAAAACAGAAAAAAAAAAAAAAACTATATGTGGAGAAATACGGACATTTTACAAATTTGATGAAAATTACAACTCATTCTAAGATGGTCAGGTGAAAAAGTGTTAGTTGCTCAGTCATGTCTGACTCTGTGCAATCCCATGGACTGTAGCCTGCTGGGCTCCTCTGTCAGTGGGGTAAGAATATTGGAGTGGGTTGCCATTCCCTTCTTCAAGGGATCTTCCTGACCCAGGAATCAAACCTGGATCTCCTACATTGCAGGCAGATTTTTATTTATTTATTTTTTTACCACTGAGTCATTAGGTCAAAGACAAATACATGAAGAAAACTACACCAAGATAAATCCTAATAAAACTTAGCAAAATTTTGGCAAGTAAAATATTTTAATGCAGCCAGAAAAAAAAATGTACAGAGGAGTAGATATACAGATGACAGTGAGTTCCTTGTTGAAAACAATGCAAGTGAGACAACAATGTTGCAAAATCTTTAAAAGAATGAAAGAAAACAAAAGGAAACTGAAAAAAAGAATTTATTGCCTATCTATCCTATACCAGCAAAAATATCTACCAAATACAAAGGAAAAATGAATAATTTTCCAGGATTAGTCACCAGCTGACCACACTACAAGAGAATTTATGGGATGTCTTTCAGACAAATGAAAAACAAATACCAGATGGAAATATGCAGCTTCACACAGGAATAAAGATAACTAGAAATGGTAACTATGTCAGAAAATATGTAAGGCACTTTGTTAACTATATTAAGGTAATTTTAAACAAACAAACAAACAAATACTGTGGTGTGTGTTTCATAAAAAGTAAAGTTAAAATGTATTGCAATAGCACAAAAGATAAGGAAAGTAGAAAAGGAATTAATCTGTTGTAATTTCAATCTACATGTAAGTTTCTATAATATTACTTAAAGGTAGACCATGATAAATTAAAGATGCATGCTAAAATTAATAAAATAACTACCTAAACTAGCAAAGAATTATACCTAATATGTGAAGAAAGTTAATTCAATCACAGAAAATTCTCAATAGAAATGGTGAAACAAAAAGAAGACACAGGAAACATTCTAAAATCAAACTATATAATCCACCTTAACAATAGCTGCAACACAATTATGAGTATCTATATGCATGCAGAAAAAATTGAAAAAAATAAGACAATCCAATTTTGTAAAAAAATTCAACAGGAAATCCCGTATCTGGAACTCATTAAGAAAATATCCTTCAGGAGAGTGGCCAAGATGGCAGAGTAGAAAGACTCTGAGCTCATCTCTTTCAATAGACACACCAAAATTACAACTGCCAATGAGATTGACCTGAAGATTAGTAAGATATATCTTCTATAACTTAAGATATAAAGATGAAACCACAACAAGATGGGGACAAGAGGGGTCAAGACAGAAACACTGGGATAGGCAACCCACAAATAGTAGGATGACTACAATTACTGAGTTTCTCCACAAAGAGCAAGGGGTCCAAGCTCCCTGTCAGGCTGTGCAACCCTTGGGTTCTGTACCTGGAAGACAAACCTCCATAACATTTGGCTTTGAAGGCCTGTGGAGCTTACATTTAGGAGAGCCAGGGGACTGTAGGAAAGAGAGACTCTGCTCTTAGAGATGCACAAAAATCTTACATACTTTGATAGCCAGGGCAGAAGCAGTAGTTTAAAAGGGTCCTGGGTCAGCATCACTTGCTGATTCTGGATGACATCTTGGAGAAGCAGGAGACAACTGGAACTCAACCTGGAGACATAGTCACATACAGTAGCAATTTTGGGGAACTTATTTAAGCATAAGGACAATAGCTCTGTCAGGGATCACTGTGGAATTTTCCCTCTAGTGTGTCAGCACTGGGACCTGTCCCCACCAGCATGAAGCTGCCATAAGACCCCTGAGCCTTCCCTGGGAAGAAGCTCAAGCCACTAGAGGATCCAGGACCCAACACCACACGCTTGTGGGCTGACAGCAGCTGGGATTCCTGGGATTCATAGCCAGAGATCCCAGGACCAAGTTTTACCCACCAGTGGGCCAGCACTAGCCATGAGACCTGACCTCACCCATCAGTGCCTGGGCACCAATCCTAGGACTCCCTGGGACCTGGCCATGCCAACAACTGGCCAACACCAACTCTAAGACAACCAGGACCTTACAGACAGAGGCCCTGGAAACCAGCCTCATTTATAGTGGACTGCCGTTAGCACTGGAGCCCCTTGGACCATGGTTCTGCCTACCAGTAGATTTACACCATTCACGATCCCCAGGACCCTGCAGCCAGGGTATGATTTCACTTACATGTAAAATGTAAAAATGTGAAATAAATGAATAAACATGAATGAAAATGAATAAACATTAAACAATAGATATTTCTCCAAAGATGAAAAACTGATGGCCAATATACACATAAAAAGAGGCTCAACATCAGTAATTATTAGAGAAATGCAAATCAAAACTACAAAGAGATGCCACTTTACACCAGCAAGAATAACCATCAAAAAAAATATATATATATATATACAAACAATAAATACTGGAGAGGGTATGGAGAAAAGGGAACTCTCTTATGTTGATGGGAATGTAAACTGGTACTGCCACTATGGAGAACAGTATGGAAATTCCTTAAAAAGCTAAACGTAGAACTACCATATGACTCAGCAATCCCACTACTAGACATATACCCTAAGAAAATCATAACTCAAACAGACACATGTACCCCAATATTCATTGCAGCACTACTAACCATAGACAAGACGTGGAAGCAGAACTGCCTGTGAGTCTTTGGGAGTCTCTGATGGAGGCTCGGGTGAGAGACAACAGTGACTTGCCTCAGGGTCAGGGGAAGGTGTCCTGGGAGGCACAGGTGTCCTGGAGGCACAGCAGGCTGGCATAGACCTCCTGGAGGTCTTTAACCTCAGGCCAAACTACAGGGAGGGAGCACAGCCCCACCCATCAGCAGAAAATTGGATTAAAGGTTTACTGGCCTGGCCCTGCCCACCAGGGCAAGACCCAGCTTTCCCACAGCCAGTCCTTCCCATCAGGAAACTTGCACAAACTCATTATCCTCATTTACCAGAGGGCTGACAGAATGAAAACCACAATCAAAGAAAAATAACCGAATGATCATGTGGATCATAGCCTTGTGTAACTCAGTGAAACTATGAACCATGCCATGCAGGGCCACCCAAGATGGATGGGCCATGATGGAGAGTTCTGATAAAATGTGATCCACTGCTGAAGGGAATATCAAACCATGTCTGCATTCTTGGCTTGAGAATCCCATAAACACTATGAAAAGGCAAAGATGTATGACACTGAAAGATGAAACCCACAGGTCAACAGGTGTCCAATATCCTATTAGATAAAAGCAGAGAAGTAGCTCCTGAAGGAATAAAAAGGCTAAGGCAAAGTGGAAGCATTGCCCAGCTGTGGATGTATCTGGTGGTGAAAGTAAAGTTCAGTTCCATAAAGAACAGTATTGCATAGGAACCTGGAATTAAGGTCCATGAATCAAAGTAAATTGGATGTGGTTAAACAGATGTGTCAAGAGTGAACATTGAAATTTTAGGAATCAGTGGACTGGAATGGGTGAATTTAATTCAGATGACCATTATGTCTACTACTGTGGGAAAGAATCCCTTAAAATAAATGAATTGCCTTCATAGTCAATAAAAGAGTTCTAAATGCAGTACTTGCATGCAACTCAAAAATTACAGAATAATCTCAGTTTGTTTTCAAGGCAAACCATTCAATATCACAGTAATCCAAGCCTATGCCCCAACCACTAATGCCAAAGAAGATGAAGTTGAACAGTTCTATGAAGACCTACAAGACCTAGATCTTCCAGATTAAAAAATAAATAAATAAATAGATACTTGGACCAACAGGCAAGTTTGGCCTTGGAGTAAAAATGAAGCAGGGCAAAGGTTAACAGAGTTTTGCCAAGAGAACACAGAAGTCATAGCAAACACCGTCTTCTAACAACACAAGAGACAACTCTACACATGGACATCACCAGATGGCCAACACCATTATTAGATTGATTATATTCTTTATTTGTAGCTGAAAATGGATAAGCTGTATACAGTAAGCAAAAAACAAGACCAGGAGCTGACTGTGGCTCAGATCATGAACTCCTTATTGCCAAATTCAGACTTAAACTGAAGAAAGTAGGGAAAACCACTAGACCATTCAGGTATGACCTAAATCAAATCCCTTATGATTATACAGTGTAAGTGACAAATAGAATCAAGGAATTAGATCTGATAGACTGCATGAAGAACTATGGACAGAAGTTCATAACACTGTACAGGAGGCATTAACCAAAACCATCCCCAGGAAAAAGAAACACAAAAAAGCAAAATGGCTGTCTAAGGAGGCCTTCCAAATAGCTGAGGGAAGAAGAGAAAGTGAAAAGTGAAAGTCACTCAGTCATGTTTGACTCTTTGTGACCCCACAGTATAGTCCATGCATTTCTCCAGGTAGGAATACTGGAATGGGTAGCCGTTCTCATCTCCAGGGGATCTTCTGAACCCAATGATCAAACCCAGGTTCCCACATTGCAGGTGGATTCTTTACCAGCTGAGCCACCAAGGAAGCCCCAAAAGATACGTAAAGGCAAAGAAGTAAAGGAAAGATATACCCATCTGAATGCAGAGTTCCAAAAAATATCAAGAAGAGATAAGAAAGCTTTCTTGAGTGAATAATGCAGAATAATAGAGGAAAACAACAGAACGGCAAAGAGCCACTTGATGAAGGTTAAAGATGAGAGTGAAAAAACTGGCTTAAATCTCAACACTCAAAAAACTAAGATCATGACATCCGGTCCCATCACTTCATGGCAAATAGATGGGAATAAATGGAAACAGTGATAAACTTTATTTTCTTGGGCTCCAAAATTACTACGGATGGTGACTGCAGCCAAAAAATCTAAAGACACTTGCTCTTTGAAAGAAGATGTATGACAAACTGAGACAACATATTAAAAAGCAGAGACATCACTTTGCTGACAAAGGTCCATATGTATAGTCAAAGCTATGGTTTTTCCAGTAGTCATGTGAGAGTTGAACAATAAAGAAGGCTTAGCACTAAAGAACTGATGCTTTCAAACTGTGGAGCTGGAGAAGATATTGAGAGTCACTTGGACAGCAAAAAGATCAAACCAGTCAATCCTAAAGGAAATCAATCCTGAATATTCATTGGAAGGACTTATGCTGAAGCTGAAACTCCAATACTTTGGCCATCTGATGTGAAGAGCAGATTTACTGGAAAAAATCCTGATGCTGTGAAAAATTGAAGGCAGGGAGAGACAGAGGGTGAGATGTCTGGATGGCATAATTGACTCAATGGATATCATTTTGAGCTAGCTCAGCAAGATTGTGAAGGACAGGTAAGCCTGATGTGCTGCAGTCCATGCAGTCGTAAAGAGTCGGGCTTGATTGAGGAACTGAACAACTACCTGTCTTTCTCTATATATCAATTTCAATTCTCTCTTCTCTTTCTTCTAGCCCAGTATTTAGTATGTCATAACTAGACAAAGGACTTTTCATAAGATCAAAATGTACACATTATCCACACATTGTTCTCAAGTATTGATATGATTAACATTAATATATTTATATAAAAACCTACAATTAGAAAAGCATCACTCATTCACTTATTAACAATTATTATTTGGTGCTCAATATATGAGAATTATTGTAATCTACAAACAAACTGTGGTAGAACAATCACCCAGACTGAAAAAGATATGGACAAAGTAGTAGAGATCCTATTTCACCAGAAAATACAAGCACATCTACATAACATGCATATATCAGTTCAGTTCAGTTCAGTCACTCAGTCGTGTCTGACTCTTTGCGACCCCATGAATCAAAGCAGGCCAGACCTTCCTGTCCATCACCAACTCCCAGAGTTCACTCAAACTCAGGTCCATCAAGTCAGTGATGCCATCCAGCTATCTCATCTTCTGTCGTCCCCTTCTTATCCTGCCCCCAATCCCTCCCAGCATCAGAGTCTTTTCAATAAGTCAACTCTTCCCATCAGGTGGCCAAAGTACTGGAGTTTCAGCTTTAGCATCACTCCTTTTAAAGAACACCCAGGGCTGCTCTCCTTTAGGATGGCCTGGTTGGATCTCCTTGCAGTCCAAGGGACTCTCAAAAGTCTTCTCCAATGCCACAGTTCAAAAGCATCAATTCTTCAGCACTCAGCTTTCTTCACAGTCCAACTCTCACATCCATACATGACTACCGGAAAAACCGTAGCCTTGACTAGATGGACCTTTGTTGGCAAAGTAATGTCTCTGCTTTTCAATATGCTATCTAGTTTGGTCATAACTTTTCTTCCAGGGAGTAAGCATCTTTTAATTTCATGGCTGCAATTACCATTTGCAGTGATTTTGGAGCCCCCCAAAATAAAATTTGACACTGTTTCCACTGTTTCCCCATCTATTTCCCATGAAATGATGGGGCCAGATGCCATGATCTTTGTTTTCTGAATGTTGAGCTTTAAGCCAACTTTTTTTTACTCTCCTCTTTCACTTTCATCAAGAGACTTTTTAGTTCCTCTTCACTTTCTGCCATAAGGGTGATGTCATCTCATATCTGAGGCTATTGATATTTCTCCTGGCAATCTTGATTCCAGCTTGTGCTTCTTCCCGTCCAGTGTTTCTCATGATGTACTCTGCATATAAGTTAAATAAGCAGGGTGACAATATACACCCTTGAAGTACTCCTTTTCCTATTTGGAACCAGTCTGTTGTTCCATGTCCAGTTTTAACTGTTGCTTCCTGACCTGCATATAGGTTTCTCAAGAGGCTGGTCAGGTGGTCTGGTATTCCCATCTCTCTCAGAATTTTCCACAGTTTATTGTGATCCACACAGTCAAAGGCTTTGGCATAGTCAATAAAGCAGAAGTAGATGTTTTTTCTGGAATTCTCTTGCTTTTTTGATGATCCAGCGGATGTTGGCATAGGCTTTACTTAGGCTGCATTCCATACACTGCTGCAATAATTTGGTACCTTCTGAGATGCTATGACTGACAGAATACACAATAAAGGGTACTTAAACAAATTTAACTCAACTTCAGGAATTTTTTCAAACCAAAGTGTATATCTAGTTTCATATAACAAGCAAGACTCTGAAATACCCTATATTGAACACTCTTATATGGATTATCAATTATGTGGCTTGTTCATAGCAATGTTTTAAAATCAGTATTTGTCATTTTCAAAGACTACGTGGAATGACATACTTTGTTTTCACATACTATCTGACTCAAGGCTGGCTGTTTAGAAAATGTGAGGTTATCTTAATATTAGGTTAATATACATGTTTATAAAGATAAATATGCTGAAACAATAAAGTCAAAACAAATTTCTAGACACAAATCAAAATTATACTGCTAATGGTTCCATTTCAATGGATGGTTATGAAACATCACTAGCATAATTTCAATATCATAAAAGCAGAATCTATATTTCTTTTATTTTTCATTTTATACCCAAAGCCTTAAACAAATATATGCCATTGAACAAATATTTGTGACTAGGTTAAAGTGAAAGATAAAGAACTTAATCAGGTAGTTTTAGTAGAAAGCAATCATTTAGAAATATATACTGGGCTACAATGGGCTTCCCAAGTGACAATAGTGGTAAAGAATCTTCCTGCAAGTACAGGAGACGTAAGAGACACGGGTTTGAGCCATGGGTTGGGAAGATACCCTGGAGGAGGGCATGGCAACCCAATCCAGTATTCTTGTCTGGAGGATACCATGGGCAAGGCTATGGTCTTCCCATTGATCGTGTATGGTTGTAAGATCAGGACCCTAAAGAAGGCAGAGTGCCAAAGAATTATGCCTTTGCACTGTGGTGCTGGAGAAGACTCTTGAGAGTCCCTTGGACAGCAAGGAGATCAAACCAGTCAATCTTAAGGGAAATCAACCCTGAATACTCACTGGAAGGACTGATGCAGAAGCTCCAGTATTTTGGTCACATCATGCGACCAAACAATTTATTGGAAAAGTCCCCAGTGCTGGGAAAGATTGAGGAAAGAAGGAGAAGAGGGCATCAGAAGATGAGATGGCTGCCTGGCATCACTGATGTACTAAATATGAACTTGGGCACACTTACAGAGATGGTGAGGGACACGAGGCATGGCATGTTGCAGTCCATGCTTTGCAGAGTCAGACATGACTGGGTGACTGAACAACAACACTGGGGTACAAGGATAGTTTTGACATTTCCTTTTGATGCTATGTATGATTAGAAATAGAGGATAAGAAATTTATTTCACTGTATAAATCAGAGATTCTATATCAAGAGTGTGTGTTAGTTGTTCAGTCATGTCCAACACTTTCGATCCCATGGGCTCTAGCTCACCAAGCTCCTCTGTCCATGGACTTTTCCAGGGAAGAATACTGTAGTGGGTTACCATATCCCTTCTCCAGAGTATCTTCCCACCCCAGGGATCAAACCAGGGTCTCCTGCATTGCAGGCAGATTCTTTACCTTCTGAGCCACAAGGGAAGACCAAGAGTAGAAACCTGAATTTTCCTCCTCCCACAAACCATCTCAAAATGTACAGCTACACATGGAGCAAGCAATCCCCCCTGTGAGAAATTAAGAGACAAGCAGAGAGACTCCTCCATATCAGGTGACTAAAAAAATACCTATATCAAACAAGAAACTGAGACACACTATCACATGGTGCTATAAATTCCAGAGAGAAGACTCAACTCCAGACTTCTAAGGATTGAAGGATTTGGGTTGCACATTTACCTTCAAAAATTTTAAAAGCTTTCCTCTGAGGGGAAGGGCCTCCAAAATATCTGGCTCTGAAAGCCAATGGGGGTTGTGTTCATGAATCAAATAGGAGCATATTAATAGCAAAGAAATAGTTTACAATGGGTGAGTGAGCTATTGCTACAGCTATTCCATCAGGACTCAATACAGAGGAAGCACAGGAAAATGGCTACTTGCCAGTCTTCCTCTGGAAGGGCTTTGACTGCTTATTTTACAACATGATGCCTGTGGATTCCATTTCTAATCGTCTTGTATCTAGGTTCTTACTACAGTCCTCCCCAGATCCCAAAAAGGCTGGAGCTGGTGGGCACTTTCCCTGCCTTCTTCCTCTGCTCACTTCAATAATAAAACCAGGAGGTCAGCATCTCTCTAAAAGTCAATTTATATATATACAAAGAACTTCCCTGGCGACTCAGACTGTAAAGCATCTGCCTGCAAAGCGGAAGACCTGGGTTCAGTCCCTGGATCAGGAAGATCACTTGGAGAAGGAAATGGCAAGCCACTCCAGTACTCTTGCCTGGAAAATCCCATGGACAGAGGAGCCTGGTAGGCTCCTGATAGGACACAACTAAGCGACTTCACTTTCACTTTCTATATATATATTTATCTTGTCTTTATATATATTATATATATGTATTATATGTATATATATTGTATGTATTTATATACATTGTGTATATATGTGTGTGTGTGTGTATATATATATATATATATATCTTCTCTCCCAAGTTTTGTGGCTGCCACTTGAGCAATGGACCAGCAAATCACCAAGCTCTGATAGTCAACATGGCTTGCACTTACCAGTCCCACAGGACTATAAGAAACAAAGAGTTTCTAAAGGGGCACAAGAGCACTTCTAGTGGCTATACATCTGAGCTTAGTACAGAAGGAGCAGGAAAAAACTTCCAACTTCCAACTCCTCCCTGCAAGATATTTGACTGGATTTCTTTTCAGCTCCTATTTGAGAATCTAGTTTCTGATTACCTTCATCTAAGTGCTAACTGTGATCCTCCTTTTTAATACACTGATGGGTTGTAACACATCTTCAACTAATGGGAGCCTCTAAGAACAAAGAGGGTAGACTGAATAGTTACAAATATTTGAGAGCCAACCAAGAGGGTCATCAGGTAGTTATTTTATCTAACACAAAAAAACCAATATAGTAAAAAAAAAAAAAAAAAAGAAAAGAAAGAAACAAAACAAAACAAAAAACACGAGGATGTAATCCAAGCAAAAAATAAGTCCTCAGAAAAACTGATCTTAATGGAATGGAGATAAATGATTTACCTGATAGACAGTTCAACATAATAGTCATAAAGATTCCCATTGAGATCAGGAGACCAATACATGAAAAATAATTTCATTATTGGTAATTTCATTGAAAAGATGTGTACATATGTATGTATGCTCAGTCATGTCCAATGCTCTGCAACTGCATGGACTGTAGCCCGCCAAGCTCTTCTGTCTAAGGAATTATCCAAGCAAGATCACTGGAGTGGGTTGCCATTTCCTCCTTCAACAAAAAGATAGTAAATATTTAAATGTATAAAACACAAAAATTAGAGGTAATTGTACTAAAAATTCAATAAAGGGGATCAACAATAGAATAAATCAAGCAAAAAAACAAAAAAGGATTATCAAAATGAAAGATAGAGAAGACTTATCAGAGAAGCAAAAAGAATGCCAATATCTTTAGAGGGTTCAGGAATCGGATCAAACAGGCCAATATATGTATATATGGCTCCCAGAAAGAGAAAAGACAAAGAGGCAGAGAGCTTATTCAAAGAATTAATGACTGAAAATTATCAAAGCCTGGAAAAGGAAATAGACATAAAAATCCAGAAAACCCAAAACTATCAAATAAGATAAAACTAGAGACTGATATCAAGACACAATGTAATTAAACTGTCAAAAACTAAAAACAAGGAGAGGATCTCAAAGCAGCAGAAAAAGTTTATTTGGAATACTGCATCACCTTAACTGTCTCCTGTAAGAGAAACCTGTATACAGCAAAAGAAGCAACATTTAGAACTGGACATGGAGCAGCAAACTAGTTCAAAATTGGGAAAGGAGTAAGTCAAGGCTGTATATTGTCACCCTGCTTTTTAACTTATATACAGAGTATATCATGTGAAATGCCTGGCTGGATGAATCACAACCTGGAATCAAGAGTGGCAGGAGAAATACCAAAAACCTCAAATATGCAAATAGTAACATTCCAATGGCAGAAAATGAAGAGGAAATAAAGAGCCTCTTAATGAGGATGAAAGAAGAGAGTGAAAAAGATGGCTTAAAACTCAATATTCAAAAATGAAGATCATGGCATTGCTCCCATCACTTCATGGCGAATATATAGGGGAAAAAATGAAAACAGTGGTAGATTTTATTTTCTTGGGCTCCACTGAAGACGATGACTGCGGCCGTGAAATTAAGATGCTTGCTCCTTGGAAGAAAAGCTAGAACAAACCTAGACAACATATTAAAAAGCAGAGCCATCATTTTCCTGACAAAGGTCCGTCCAGTTAAAGCTGTGGTTTCTTCAGTAGTCATGTATGGATGTGAGAGCTGGATCACAAAAAAGACTGAGCACTGAAAGAAACAAAAAACAAAAGAACTGATGCTCTTGAACTGTGGTGTTGGAAAAGACTCTTGAGAGTCCCTTGGACTGCAAGGAGATCCAACCAGTTCATCCTAAAGATCAGTCCTGGGTGTTCATTGGAAGGACTGATGTTGAAGCTGAAACTCCAATACTTTGGCCTCCTGATGTGAAGAGCTGACTCATTTGAAAAGACCCTGATGCTGGGAAAGATTGAGGGCAGGAGGAGAAGGGGACAACAGAGGATGAGATGGTTGGATGATATCACCGACTCAATGAACATGAGTGTGAGTAAACTCTGGGAGTTAGTGATGGACAGGGCAGCCTAGTGTGCTGCAGTCTATGGGGTCACAAAGAGTTGGACATGACTGAGTGACTGAACTGAACTGAACTCCAATGTTATAATGGTTGTGGGTAAATAACTTATTACTATAGTATGGATATTAAAGATAAAAGTGTTGAAAATAATTAACAATTTGTTAGTGAAAATATGTAAATTGGGACAAAAACATAAAATGAAGGGGAAGAGTTTCAAAACAGAACATTTATACGCCAAGTCAAGTTGTTCCAGCTTAAAACAGACTATACACATAAATTATTTTTGTAAGGCTTATGACACCACAAGGCAAAAGCCTAGAGTAGATATACAAAATACAAAGAAAAAGGAATCAAAGCATACCATTACATAAAATCATAAAATTACAAATAAGAGATTAAAATAAAGAAATAAAGAAATTACAAAGGAGCCAGACAATATTAAGAAAATGACAATCATAAGTACATGCTTATCAATAATTGCTTTAATTAAATGTAGGCCAAGTTCTCCAATCAAAAGACATAGAGTCACTGAATAAATTAAAAAAAAAAAAAGAACCAACTTTGTAGTGCCTACAAGTAATTCACTTCAGCTTCAAGAGCACACAAATAAAAGGATTAAAAAAAAAATGATATTCCATGTAAATGGAAACCACTAGATGATTCCACTAGAAAACTGTTACTACTGTTAATTCAGTAAAGTTTCAGGATATAAGTCAATATAAAATAGCAATTGTATTTCTATACACTAAAAAAAGTATCAAAAAGAAAGACTAAGAAAACAATTTCATTAAAAGTATCACAAATAATTAAACAAAAATAAGTTTAGCCAAGGAGGTAAAAGATCTGCATCCTATAAATTATAAAATGTTGATGAAAGAAATCAAAGTAGCTACAAATAAATGGAAAGATATTCCATACTCATGCATTGGAAAAATTAATATTTTTAAAAATGTCCATATTACCCTAAGCAATCTATATATTTAATTTAATTCCTATTAAAATTCCATATTTTTCACAAAAAGAGAAAAATAAATCCTAAAATCCATGTCAGTCCACAAATGACCCCAAATAGCCAAAGTAGTCTTGAGAAAGTAGAACAAATCTGGAGCCTGTACTTTCTGATTTTTAAAAAGTATTTCAAAGCTATAGTAATCAAAAGGATAGGTAATGGCATAAAAACAGACTCATAGATTAACAGAACAGAGAACCAAAAATTAAACTCATGCATATATGGTCAACTATTTTACAATAGAGAACCAAGAATATATATACAATGGGGAAGAATAGTCTCTTCATAATTGGTATTGTGAAAACTAGATACCTACAAAAAAAAAAAAAAAAGAGAATAAAACTGGAGCCCTATTTAAATCACACACAAAAATCTAATCAAATGGATTAAAGACTTAAACATAAGACTTAAAACTATAAAACTTCTGGAAGAAAACACAAAGTAGGCTCCTTCATATTGTACTTGGCAATGGTTTATTTGGGGGGTGGGGGTGGGTTTGACACAAAATAAAGGCAACACAAAAGAAAATTGTTGCAACTACGTCAGAATAAAAAGTTCTGCACAGAAAATTACAAAATAAAAAGTCAATCTATGGAATAGGAGAAAATATTCACAAACCAGTATATCCATTAAGGTGTGAGTATCCAACATAGGTAAGGAATGCATACAACTCAATAGTAGAAAAAAAACCCCAAAATGGGCAAAGAACTTGAAGGGACATTTTTCCATAGAAGGCATACATATGGCAAAGAGACACATGAAAAGCGCTCAATATCACTAATCATCAGGTAAATGCAAATCAAAGCCACAATGAAATGTCACCTTACACCTGAACAAAATGACTATTAAAGAAATAAAAATAAATACTGGTGAGAGGGCAGAGAAAAGGCAAACCTTGTACACATGATAAGAATGCAAACTTGACCAGCCACTATGGAAAAAAAATATGGAGAATCTTCAAAAAAATTAAAAATAGAAACCATACAATCCAATAGTACCACTTCTGGATATATATATATATATATACAAAAGGTAATGAAATCACTATTGTGATGATGTATCTCTACTCCCATGTTCATTGATGTGTTATTCACAACAGCCAAACATCATCTAAGTGTTTGTCTGCCAGCCAATGAATGGACAAAGTAAAGGTGACATATATTTGCTTAGCAGCTGCAGCAGCATACACACAAGGGAATATTATCTACCCTTAGAAAAAGAAGAAAATCCTGCCATTTGTGATAATATGAATGAAACTTCAGGCCATTATTCTAACTGAAATATATCAGAGAAATATATAATATTGACACTTGAACAACATGGGTTTGAACTGTGCTTATCCACTCATAAATAATTTTTTTTTTTCAATAAATGTTAAGTACTACATAGTCTGTGGTTGGTTGACTCTATAAATGTTGAATCATTGTCCATCCTGATGTGGATGGACAATTACAAAGACATTCTTACATTTTTGACTTAGATTTTGGTAGGAGTCTGAGTTCCTAACCCTTGCATTGTTTAAGAGTCAAATGTATGGTATTGCATTATTCAGATACCTAAAAAGAAAGAAGTCAAACTTACAGAAAAAGAGAGTAAATTGGTGGTTGCCAGGGTGGGAATTTGGGAGTATGAGAAACAGACAGATGCCGGTTAAAGGATACAAACTTTCATTTATAAATAAATTCTGAGGATCTGATGTATAGGATAGGAATTATCCTTGATAGTACTATGTTCCCAAATTGAAATGATCTAAAATGACAGAACTATGCATTTTCACAAAAAAATAAGAAAACTAAAAGAAAAAAAGTAAATATGTTCAGTTCAGTTCAGTTCAGTCACTCAGTCGTGCCCATCTCTTTGTGACCCCATGAATCACAGCACGCCAGGCCTCCCTGTCCATCACCAACTCCTGGAGTTCACTCAGACTCACATCCATGGAGTCAGTGACGCCATTCAGCCATCTCATCCTCTGTCATCCCCTTCTCCTCCTGCCCCCAATCCCTCCCACCATCAGGGTCTTTTCCAATGAGTCAACTCTTCTCATGAGGTGGCCAAAGTACTGGAGTTTCAGCTTCAGCATCATTCTTTCCAAAGAAATCCCAGGGCTGATCTTCAGAATGGACTGGTTGGATCTCCTTGCAGTCCAAGGGACTCTCAAGAGTCTTCTCCAATACCACAGTTCAAAAGCATCAATTCTTCAGCGCTCAGCTTTCTTCACAAGTCCAATTCTCACATCCATACATGACCACTGGAAAAACTATAACCTTGACTAGATGGACCTTTATTGGCAAAATAATGTCTGCTTTTGAATATGCTATATGGGTTGGTCATAACTTTTCTTCCAAGAAGTAAGCATCTTTTAATTTCATGGCTGCAATCACCATCTGCAATGATTTTGGAGCCCCCAAAAATAAAGTCTGACACTGTTTCCACTGTTTCCCCATCTATTTCCCTTGAAGTGATGGGACCAGGTGCCATGATCTTTGTTTTCTGAATGTTGAGCCTTAAGCCAACTTTTTCACTCTCCTCTTTCACTTTCATCAAGAGGCTCTTTAGTTCAATTTCTGCCATAAGGGTGACATCATCTGCATATCTGAGGTTATTGACATTTCTCCCAGCAATCTTGATTCCAGCTTGTGCATCTCCAGCCCAGCGTTTCTCATGATGTACTCTGCATATAAGTTAAATAAGCAGGGTGACAATATACGGCCTTGAGGTACTCCTTTACCTATTTGGAACCAGTCTGTTTTTCCATGTCCAGTTCTAACTGTTGCTTCCTGACCTGCGTATAGATTTCTCAACAGCTTAAGGATGCATAAATGAAATCAGTGGTGGGAACAGTTTCACAATGTATCCATATGTAAAATAACCTATTTTAATATATTTACCAAGCACACCTTGATAAAGTTGAAGAAAACTAATATACAGATCTATTAAAAAAAAAAAAAAACAAAAACAAAAAACCCTGAGTTGGGAAGATTCCCTGGAGAACAGAACAGCTATGCACTCCGGTATTCTTGCCTAGAGAATTACATAGAGAGAAAAATATAGGAATATATTTATCCTTGTGTGAGCATATATGCCAGAATCCAGCTCCAGCAGCCAGGGGATTAGCCTGAAGGGATGAGCGGTGTCAGTGGGAAATGATGCAGCCTCTGACTCAAGGTACAGGACTACATGTTTATTTCAAGCATCAGGCCTTCTTTTATACTTTTCAAAAGCATTAGGTCAGAGGTTTTACATTTTCAGTTCTCCCTCACCCAGATTATTGTCTCGTTGCCCTTCAAACAGAGTTCCTGCTTCAGCAATTCTCTCATAATCATGTTCACTTGTGATTACATTGTAACTCATGCTAATGTCTGGGCTGCATACCACATTCCTCAGTTTATTTCTTATCTTACTAAATCCTGCTTGCCCCTAGTATCCTAAGCTCACTATCTCCTAAAAAGGCTTCTAAGTATTCTTAATTATTCCTAAACCCTAAACTCAGCAAACTCCTTTTGCCATAAACATTTTCCTCAAAACAGGTCTCAGATAACAATCTTTCCCATGGCCACAAGCTGTGGCGCAGGTGCTCATTCTGGGACATTCTTTGCAAAAATCCTTGAACAAATGTCAATGGTTACTTTATAGATTATTTTCTGAGCACAACTGCAGAAGGTTTTGTGTGTGCATGCTTCTCTCAAGAACAATAAGCACCTTAACATTCTTTCCAGACAATTCAACTGAAGAAAGGAAGAAACAAGCCAGAATCACAAGAGCTAACTACTTCACCCTGGGTCCGTGCCTGTGGAGTGAGGAGAGAGGACTGGGGCTGTGCCTCCATTTTGTCAGTAATGCCTAATGTGGCTCCTGACACACACACACACACATGCACATATATATACATATATATACCAATACAAATATGTACATATAAAGCAGGCACAAGGTGTGTTGAATCATAGACAAGCATATATATTAGCTGTTTATTTTCAATCTGTATGATGTGCAAACATAATGAACAAAACATTTAATAATATTAAAACTTGAATAAAGTAAACTTGATATTATAGAAGGGAAGCGAACAAAGGAAGTCCTCTTGCAAAACATAAACCTAGGCTAGAAAATAAAGTATTTAATTTTATTTGGAAACACAATGACAATAATTTTAAATTTTGATTATATTTGGTTAAAATTTAATTCATATTTTAATTAAAATAAAGTAGATTTGCTTTCTAATATAGTTTAACTCCCAGTATAAGTTCTTATTAGACTATGATTACAAAAGAGTAGAGCTCACAAGAAAACTACATTGAGACATATCCCTCTGAAATGACATGCCATACAAAGCATGAGGGAAAAAGCTTATAGAATATTAACAATCAGGGGACCCCTAAATATGATAAAAATATTATTAAATCAACTGGTTACTAGTTCAGCAGTTCAATTGAGTCACTCAGTCATGTCTGACTCTTTGTGACCCCATGGAGTGCAGCGGGCCAGGCTTCCCTGTCCATCACCAACTCCTGGAACTTGCTCAAACTCATGTCCATTGAGTCTGTGATGCCATCCAACCATCTTGTTTTCTGTCAGCCCCTTCTCCTGCCTTCAGTCTTTCCCAGCTTTAGGGTCTTTTCCAGTGAGTCAGTTCTTCACATCAGGTGGCCAAAGTATTAGGGATTCAGCATCAATCCTTCCAATGAGTATTCAGGACTGATTTCCTTTAAGATTAACTGGTTTGATTTCCTTGCAGTCCAAGGGACTCTCAAGAGTCTTCTCCAACACCACAATTCAAAAACATTAATTCTTCAGTGCTCAGCTTTCTTTATGGCCCAGCTCTCACATCCATACATGACTACTGGAAAAATCATAGCTCTGACTAAATGGACTGTTGTTGGTAAAGTAATGTCTCTATTTTTTAATATGCTGTCTAGGTTGGTCATAACTTTTCTTCCAATGAACAAGCATCTTTTAATTTTATGGCTGCAGTCACCATCTGCAGTAATGTTGGAGCAAAATAAATAAATAAATAAATAAATAAATAAATAAATAAATTCTGTCACTCTTTCTATTGCTTCCTCATCTATTTTCCATGAAATAATGAGACCAAATGCCATGGTCTGTGTTTTCTGAATGCTGAGTTTTAAGCCAGCTTTTTCACTCTCCTCTTTCACTTTCATTAAGAAACTCTTCAGTTCATCTTCACTTTCTGCCATAAGGGTAGTGTCATCTTCATATCTGAGGTAGTTGATTTTTCTCTCAGCAATCTTGATCCCAGCTTGTGCTTCATCCACCCCAGCATTTCACATGGTGTACTCTGCATTTATATACATTATGCATATATATATATGTGCATATATATAATATTAAATAATCAGGGTGACAATATAGAGTCTTGACCTACTTATTTTCCAATTTGGAACCAGTCCATTGTTACTTGTCCAGTTTTAACTGTTGCTTCGTGACCTGCATACAGATTTCTCAGGAGACACGTAAGGTGGTCTGGTATTTCCATCTCTTGAAGGTTACTTGTTAGATAATTGCTTAAGTACATAACAATCCTTTCCTATCCATAATAGAAAATAAGACTTTTCATAACCATAGATGGAAAGTTATGCTTGTTATCAACCATTTTATTGGTTAACTCATCCTGAAAATTAGTAGTTTCCATCTTTGGCTTGATATTGAAAACACCTGAGATTTGAAAATACTCATACTTGGGTCCTACTTTCAGAATATTATATAATTGGTCTGCTATGTAGTTTTGCCAGTGGATTTTAAAAGTTTCCAAAGTATTCCAGTGTACACTGAGGATTAAGCACTATTGCTCTGAACAATTTCGTATTAATCAGCCATCGGTTATAATGAATGCATTCACTTATTTGGCTAAAAGCATCAGATTACTTAGTCAGAAGTTTTTCCTGTGACTTCCTCAAAATTAGAGTGCCTACAGCAAATTATGATTTACAAACTATGTTTTATTCTTATTATTACAAATTTTTAAAATGTAAGAAAGTATGTTATCACAATAATGTCTCAGATTTTATTCAGTCTTCAGTTCTCACTGATATTTTAAATGATTCTTTTTGGCAATTTAGTTCTTTTTGATATTACAAATTGAAAAACTAGCCTCTTCACCCACTGTATATGGATAAAATGTATGCTAAACTTATGCTAAACACTTAGCTTATATATAGATGAAATGAAGCGATGTCGCTCAGTCGTGTCCGACTCTTTGCGACCCCATGGGCTGTAGCCTATCAGGCTCCTCCATCCATGGGATTTTCCAGGCAAGAGTGCTGGAGTGGATTGCCATTTCCTTCTCCAGGGTATCTTCCCAACCCAGGAATCGAACCCATGTCTCCCGCATTGCAGGCAGACGCTTTACCGTCTGAGCCACTAGGGAAGCCCTATATATAAATATGTGCACACTCCATAATTTGTATTTGTACTGATAAAAGGTCTACAAACCCCTTAGACTGATACTTTAGAAAATAAAAGATCTGAACACTATTAAGTTGTTTATCTTGTTACTTCATTAACATCAGAAGTTATAGTCCAATTCCTAAGGGACATATCACAATTTTTCAAAATATCCTAAACTTTTACTGTCCCTGTAATAGTCCAGAATTTTTCCTCTGCCTGATTTCAGTTTATTCTCTCATCCTTTAAGAGTCCACATTTTAAAAACAACTTCAGAAGTCTTTCCTACAAGAATTCTCCCTGGATCTCATTCAAAAACAATCTTCATCTTGCTTTGGAAACCACAGCATTTTAATTTTTTCTACGAGGTGCTTATTATATTCTACCTTTTGTTGTATTTTCTCTGGTCATGTGATATATGTACCCTCTTATATACTGATTGAATAAATCATAACTAGTTTAACTGTTTTCTCCTAATATTTCAAAACACTTTTTACCTTCACTCAATAGCTACTTGGTTTACGAGTTTTAAATCATGAATAATATTAATTTATTTGGTGTAGAAAATTACTACTTAAATCTTTGTACAGAACAAAAGCCACTGTCAATGCATGGTAAGTATTTAAAGCTCCATACATAATTATATCAATTTACTGTTAAATATTAAGGTAATTATAGGAGATCTGTTGCCACTGAATAACTCTAAATCCAATAATTCTATTATAAAAACACATTTTATAAACAGTGCTGCGATGAACATTGGGGTACATGTGTCTCTTTCAATTCTGGTTTCCTCGGTGTGTATGCCCAGCAGTGGGATTGCTGGGTCATAAGGTAGTTCTATTTGCAAATTTTTAAGGAATCTCCACACTGTTCTCCATAGTGGCTGTACTAGTTTGCATTCCCACCAACAGTGTAGGAGGGTTCCCTTTTCTCCACACCCTCTCCAGCATTTATTGCTTGCAGATTTTTGGATCGCAGCCGTTCTGACTGGTGTGAAGTGGTACCTCATTGTGGTTTTGATTTGCAATAGCCAGGACATGGAAACAACCTAGATGTCCATCAGCAGATGAATGGATAAGAAAGCTGTGGTACATATACACAATGGAGTATTACTCAGCTGTTAAAAAGAATTCATTTGAATCAGTTCTGATGAGATGGATGAAACTGGAGCCAATTATACAGAGTGAAGTAAGCCAGAAAGAAAAACACCAATACAGTATACTAACACATATATATGGAATTTAGAAAGATGGCAATCACGACCCTGTATCCAAGACAGGAAAAAAGACACAGCTGTGTATAACGGACTTTTGGACTCAGAGGGAGAGGGAGAGGGTGGGATGATTTGGGAGAATGGCATTCTAACATGTATACTATCATGTAAGAATTGAATCGCCAGTCTATGTCTGACGCAGGATACAGCATGCTTGGGGCTGGTGCATGGGGATGACCCACAGAGATGTTATGGGGAGGGAGGTGGGAGGGCGGTTCATGTTTGGGAACGCATGTAAGAATTAAAGATTTTAAAATTAAAAAAATAAAAAACTAAAAAAAAATAAAAAATTAAAAAAAAAGATTAAGAAAAAAAAAAACACATTTTAAATAGTATAGCAAAAATGCATAAAACTTCTTCAATAGCACAGACTTCCAAAGGACTAAAAATATGTAGACAAATACATTTCATCACAGTATGAAAGTGTGTTAACAGAAACACTGAATTAATTTATTTAAAAATGTCTATATCCTTATATCAATTGTGTGGTTCATTCAAACTTTCTCAAAAATATTCAGTGCTTATTTTGAGCTATCTCTCATGACTAGCTTAAATTTTTTTTTCATTGACTAGAATCATTTTTATTGCCACACTCTCCTTTCTGTAGCATTGAAGTTCAAAGGGGATTTTTTAATAAGCCAGTTAAAGTTACTCAAATGATTCCTTTTGCATAATCTCCCAACTTTTACCATGTTTACAGTCATTGTGGATTTAAGTAATTCCACCTATATCTCAGTCTCCATAACTTCAATGATTTCAGTTCTTTTTAATTTTTATTGTAGCCTTCTTTCTCTGCTTTTTATTATTTACTTTCTATGCTTCTTTTAAAAGTATTTACAATAGATGACTTTATAATCCTCTACTTTCCTATTCAGCTACTTCCTAGAATCTTTCTAGCATTATCCATTTATAGCCAAATTGAAACTGCTAAGACCTGTGTACAAGCACACTCTAATTGTTCTTTGACATGATGTATAATGTCAATTTACTGAGGTAATTTTGTAACATTATAGCCCCATGACATCATGGAACAATTTTCTAATAACATCAAAATTCTTATAAAATCATAGCAAAATTTTATTATCTTCTATAAAATAGTAGCATATGGTACAGTTTTATGTTTGATGGGGGATATCTTTTGTTGTTAACCTTGAAGTTACTACTCACATCACAACAATACTTGTAACAAAATGCAGAGAAAGTAGATCAAAAAAAAATCTTTTTTAAAATATAAATTTATTTATTTTAATTGGAGGCTAACTGCTTTACAATATTGTATTGGTTTTGCCGTACATCAACAAGAATCCACCACAGGTGTACATGTGTTCCTCATCCTGAACCCCCCCCCCCCCCACATCCCTCTGGGTCATCCCAGTGCACCAGCCCCGAGCATTCTATATCATGCATCGAACTTGGACTGGCGATTCATTTCACATATGGTAATATACATGTTTCAGTGCCATTCTCCCAAATCATCATACCCTCTCCCTCTCCCACAGAGCTCAAAAGACTGTTCTATACATCTGTGTCTCTTTTGCTGTCTCGCATACAGGGTTATTGTTACCATCTTTCTAAATTCCATATATATGTCAGTATACTGTATTGGTGTTTTTCTTTCTGGCTTACTTCACTCTGTATAATAGGCTCCAGTTTCATCCACCTCATTAAAACTGATTCAAATGTATTCTTTTTAATGGCTGAGTAATACTCCCTTGTGTATATGTACCACAGCTTTCTTATCAATTCATCTGCTGATGGACATCTAGGTAGCTCCCATGTCCTGGGTATTATAAACAGTGCGTGATGAATATTGGGGTACACGTGTTTCTTATGAGTGAGAAAGCAACAATTCCACAAAAATGCAATCTCTGGTATAAACAATTACAGGAAGCAGGAATTCAGCAGAGGGCATATATGAAAATAGATTCTCACAGTGATTCTAATACATGGAAAGCATCATTTTAGCACTAAATAATATGGCAAAATTAGCCATGATCTTGTCAAGAAAAGAAGAAAAAACAATGCAAAATATACAAAAGTTAGATCCTAACTTTGTTTAGGCCTTTATAAATCTTGCTGAGAATATGGAGACCCCAAAATTACAAGCCCTATTCTATGAGGTATTACTTTCCTTGACACAAAGTAAAGTTTCGTGTCAGGCTTATTCTATAAATCATGAATTGATACTTCTTTCAGTTGCAATGAGAGAACTTTAACATATCTTAAGCAAGAGTTGAAATTTTTTCTCTCACATAATTTAAACATAAAAGTTCAAAAATAATTTTAATTACAGGTGGATTTAGGGATTGAGGCTACAGTCCATGAGGTAGCAAAGAGTTGGACAGACTGAATGACTAACACTTTCACTTTTAGTACATATATTTGTATGGCTGAGTCCCTTTGCTGTTCACCTGAAACTATCACATTGTTAATCATCAGCTATACTCCAATTCAATAATAATAATAATAATAGTAATAATAAAGTGCTTTAAAATACAAGAACCACAAACACAAGAACCATACAAATGATATTTTTCCTTCACATTGCCAAAATCAATGGATCAATTCCTTTAACCACATTTCAAGTCAATCATAATAGAGAAATATAGATGTATTTTAAAAGCATATTCCAATTATTATCTTATTTCTACTTTACCACATAATTTTCTCCATAAATGAATATGCTTTATTTCACTTGAGGCCAATTTTTATAACATTATAGAATATCAACAGTTTTAGCATTTTCTCTCCTTGTTTGGTCTAAAAAATTATAAACTTTTTTTTGATATTCTGCAGTGTGTCTTGGAGAAGGCAATGGCACCCCAGTCCAGTACTCTTACCTGAGAATTCCCATGGATGGAGGAGCCCGGTAGGCTATAGTCCTTGGGGTCGCTAAGAGTAGGACATGACTAAACAACTTAACTTTCATTTTTCACTTTCATGCATTGGAGAAGGAAATGGCAACCCACTCCAGTGTTCTTTTTTTTTTTTTCCCCCACTCCAGTGTTCTTGCCTGGAGAATCCCAGAGACAGAGGAGCCTGATGGGCTCCCATCTATGGGGTCGCACAGAGTCAGTCACGACTGATGCAGCAGCAGCAGCAGTGTGTCTTACTTTCACTCATAGACTTCTGGCTCTTACATTTCCAGAGATGTAGGGGAAAAAATGCAGCTTTGTTTTTACCATTATCCCAGCTTCTATTCTTGATTGGTGCAGTTGCCCTACAAAAGAATGAGGGCATAATTGTTCAGAATTCATCCAATCAAATCATATTATTTCAAATAGTCTCAAACCAATATTGCCTAATGTATGTGTAATTCTTTGCAGTTGAGAACATGAGTTGACAATATACATTAAAACAAACCATATAGCAAAATGGTTTAAAGATAAACACTGAGGTTAGTCTCTTGGAATCAAATCCAAAATACAGGCTTTTGGTTGTATAGCACATCCGAGTGATATTGTTAACATTTTTTTAGTATTCTAACTTATCATAACATTACTTGAACCATAATTAAAAATAAGACAATAAATTACTTAATTTATTAATAAATTACTTGTTAATTATTAAATTACTTAAAATACTTAATTAAAATAAAATACATAATAACAAATAAAATTCTATTTCAGTTGCAGTTGACCCTTGAACATAAAGGGTTTAAACTGCCCAGGTCTGCTTAGGATTTTTTTAAAAATAAACATGGCACTAAATTATATATGGAGGGTTAAATGCCTGGGATGTGGAAACTCAGAAACACAGGGCCAAAGATAAGACTTTAGCATTCATAAATTTTAATATCCACAGTAGGTTCTGAAATCAATCACCCTAAGGATACTGAAGGAGAATTATACTTTACTTGGACTTTTTGATGGAGGCAGTTTAAATAAACCTCTATATTGTTTAACAGTCCCCTGTCATTTAAATAAAATTTTTCTGGTCTACAAAATCACTGCAGATGGTGACTGCACCATGAAATTAAAAAGACACTTACTCCTTAGAAGGAAAGTTATGACCAAACTAGATAGCATATTAAAAAGCAGAGACTACTTTGTCAACAAAGATCAATCTAGTCAAGTCTATGGTTTTTCCAGTGGTCATGTATGGATGTGTGAGTTGGACCATAAAGAAAGCTGAGCACGGAAGAACTGATGCTTTTGAACTGTGGTGTTGGAGAAGACTCTTGAGAGTTCTTTGGATTACAAGGAGATCCAACCAGTCCATCCTAAAGGAGATCAGTCCTGGGTGTTCACTGGAAGGACTGATGGTGAAGCTGAAACTCCAATACTTTGGCCACCTTATGTGAAGAACTAACTCATTGGAAAAGACCCTGAAGCTGGGAAAGATGAGAGCAGGAGGAGACGGGGATGACAGAGGATGAGCTGGTTGGATGGCATCACCAACTCAATGGACATGGGTTTGGGTGGAATCTGAGAGTAGGTGATAGACAGGGAGGCCTGGCGTGCTGTGGTTCATGGGGTCACAAAGAGTCAGACACGACTGTGCCACTGTACTGAACCGAATAATTTAAAAATATCAACATTTATCTAAAACATTTTTTGTCTTTAGAATTTAAAAAATATTTAAATTGTCTCATGAAAATCTAGATTTGAAACAGATGTTAATTATGTTTTCTTAAAATATTTCAAAGACTTTAAACCACAGCTATTGCTTTTAAATAAATAAGAACACAAGAAAAAGAAATACAAAAAAGCAAAATGGCTGTCTGAGGAGGCCTTACAAATAGCTGTGAAAAGATGGGAAGCAAAAAGCAAAGGAGAAAAGAAAAGATATATCCATATGAAGGCAGAGTTCCAAAGAATAGCAAGGAGAGATAAGAAAGCCTTCCTCAGGGATCAATGCAAAGAAATAGAGGAAAACATCAAGGTACGAATACAGCAGAGGGTTGCCATTTCCTTCTCCAGGGTATCTTCTCAACCCAGGGATTGAACCCATGTCTCACGCATTGGCAGATGGATTCCTTACCACTGAGTCACCAGGGAAGCCTCTTAGTGACCACAATGTCATAAAAAATGGCTCCCCCTCGGATATACTACGTAAGTGTCACTCATCAGCAGCCCTCTGAAAAAGACTGAGGGCTCCATAGTTGGAAATAGGGTGTTATACATGTTTAAATAGTCTTACTGTATTAAGCTGAAGTTACTGGTCATAGCAAACACCCTCTTCCAACAACACAAGAGAAGACTCTACACATGAACATCACCAGATGGTCAACACTGAAATCAGATTGATTATATTCTTTGCAGCCAAAGATGGAGAAGCTCCATACAGTCAGCAAAAACAAGACCAGGAGCTGACTATGGCTCAGATCATGAGCTTCTTATTGCCAAATTCAGACTTTAATTGAAGAAAGTAGGGAAAACCACTAGATGATTCAGGTATGACCTAAATCAAATCCCTTATGATTATACAGTGGAAGTAAGAAATAGATTTAAGGGACAAGATCTGATAGATAGAGTGCCTGATGATCTATAGACTGAAGTTCATGACACTGCACTGGAGACAGGGATCAAGACCATCCCCCTGGAAAAGAAATGCAAAAAAGCAAAATGGCTGCCTGGGGAGGCCTTACAAATAGCTGTGAAAAGAAAAGAAGTGAAAAGCAAAGGAGAAAAGGAAAGATATAAACATCTGAATGAAGCGTTCCAAAGAGTAGCAAAAAGAGATAAGAAAGCCTTCCTCAGTGGTCAATGCAAAGAAATAGAGGAAAAGAACAGAATGGGAAAGACTAGAGATCTCTTCAAGAAAATTAGAGATACCAAGGGAACATTTCATGCAAAGACAGGCTCGATAAAGGACAGAAATGGTAGGGAGCTAACAGAAGCAGAAGATGTTAAGAAGAGGTGGCAAGAATACACAGAAGAACTGTACAAAAAAGATCTTCACAACCAAGATAATCATGATGGTATGATCACTCACCTAGAGCCAGACATCCTGGAATGTGAAGTCAAGTGGGCCTTAGGAAGCATCACTACGAACAAAGCAAGTGGAGGTCATGGAATTCTAGTTGAGCTATTTCAAATCCTGAAAGATGATGCTGTGAAAGTGCTGCACTCAATATGCCAGCAAAATTGGAAAACTCACCAGTGGCCACAGGACTGGAAAAGGTCAGTTTTCATTCCAATTCCAAAGAAAAGCAATGCCAAAGAATGCTCAAACTACCACACAATTGCACTCATCTCACACGCTAGTAAAGTAATGCTCAAAAATCTCCAAGCCAGGCTTCAGCAATACGTGAACCATGAACTTCCAGATGTTCAAGCTGGTTTTAGAAAAGGCAGAGGAACCAGAGATCAAATCGCCAACATCTGCTGGGTCATGGAAAAAGCAAGAGAGTTCCAGAAAAACATCTATTTCTGCTTTATTGGCTATGCCAAAGCCTTTGACAGTGTGGATCACAAGAAACTGTGGAAACTTCTGAAAGAGATGGGAATACCAGACCACCTGACCTGCCTCTTGAGAAACCTGTATGCAGGTCAAGAAGCAACAGTTAGAACTGGACATGGAACAACAGACTGGTTCCACATAGGAAAAGGAGTACGTCAAGGCTGTATATTGTCACCCTGCTTATTTAACTTATATGCAGAGTACATCATGAGAAAAGTTGGGCTGGAAGAAGCACTAGCTGGAATCAAGATTGCCAGGGGAAATATCAATAACCTCAGATATGCAGATGACACCACACTTATGGCAGAAGGGAAAGAAGAACTAAAGAGCCTCTTGATGAAAAAAATGAAAGAGGAAAGTGAAAAAGTTGGCTTAAAAGCTCAACATTCAGTAAACGAAGATCATGGCATCCAGTCCCATCACTTCATGGCAGATAGATGGGGAAACAGTGAAAATAGTGGCTGACTTTATTTTTCTGGGCTCCAAAATCACTGCAGATGTTGATTGCAGCAATGAAATTAAAAGACGCTTACTCCTTGGAAGAAAAGTTATGACCAACCTAGATAGCATATTAAAAATCAGAGACATTACTTTGCCAACAAAGGTCTGTCTTGTCAAGACCCTGTTTTTTCCAGTGGTCATGTATGGATATGAGTTGGATTATAAGAAAGCTGAAAGAGTAAGAATTGATGCTTTGCAATTGTGGTGTTGGAGAAGACTCTTGAGAGTTCCTTGGACTGCAAGGAGGTCCAACCAGTCCATCCTAAAGGAGATCAGTCCTGTGTGTTCATTGGAAGGACTGATGTTGAAGCTGAAACTCCAATACTTTGGCCACCTGATTTGAAGAGCTGACTCATTTGAGAAGACCCTGATGCTGGGAAAGATTGAGGGCAGGAGGAGAAGGGGACGACAGAGGATGAGAAGGTTGAATGGCATCATCAACTAGATGGACATGGGTTTGGATTCTTGGATTTGGTGATGGACAGGGAGGCCTGGTGTGCTGTGTTTTGTGGGATCCCAAAGAGTCGTACACAACTGAGCAACTGAACTGAACTGATCATTGTTAAAATGCTATTTTGATGATTTCAAGATAAAACTACAAAATGTAAAATGACTAATTTGGGCAAGATTCCAATATATTGAAGCCTTTTGTGTTTTATATTAAAATAGATCTAAATTTTTAACTGCATATACATTAGCACAGTGCATTATGTACTTCAATAAATGAAATGCTTCCAAAATATGTATATACTTGAGTACACAAACTGATGTGTGTGCATGTATGTGAATACATACAAAAATATCAGTACTCAGAATAATTTCTAAATAAACTCTCTTTTTCTGAAATCTTTCAACCAAGAATAATCAATCTCCCTATATATCTAAAGGAAATGGAATCACTTTCTCAAAGAAATACAAGAATGACAACATAGGTGAACTTGCAAGACTTTATGCTAAGTGAAATAAGCTAGATAAAAATAGACAAGTATTGTATGGTCTCATTTTTATGGGGAATCAGAAAAAAAAAAAATAGAGCCACATTCATAGTAACAGAGAACAGAGAACCAGATGATGATTATCCAGAGACTAGGATGTGGGGGGAAGGGAGGATAGAATTACAGAAAAATAAAGTAGAATAGTGGTTACCAGTAGGTGAGGGGAGAGAAGCTGGGTGATGGGAAGTTGCTCTTTAGTGGATGCATAATTTCACTTTTGCAAGATGAGAATTTTGGATGGTGATACAGGTTACACCAGAATATGAATATACATAACATTGTTGAAATGTACACTTAAAGTGGTTAACATAGTACTGTTTCTAAGTGAAGTGTTCTGTATATCTGTTAAACCTTTCATACCAATGTTAAAAAAAAAGTTTGACTATATTTCAGAGTTCTATAAAGTAGTTTTTCTGTCAGTGAAAGTAATCGTTAAACAAGAATAAAACTGACATTTGAGAAATTATGATTGCCTTCCTTCTTCACAGTGCAGTCTTTCTTTTAGAGTGTAGTCATTACTGAAAATGTATGCTTCAAAGCGTAAAGTCAGAGTAACATTTTACAACACAGATTTATTTATTAATTTATTCTTTTTTACTCAGACACCACACTATGGATTAACTGTTGTGTTGATAGAAGTTTTTGCCTTGATGGATAAATTCAGAGATTAGGGAAAAAAATACTTTCACAACAGGTGTGAAAATAGGTGACAGTAGAAAATAGCTTCTGAATTTGCCTTTTTTTTTCTGTAATGACAATGTTGAATTATTAAACTAAAATAGAACATTTCATTAATTTTAAGGACAATTCCTGGTGCAAAGAGTGTACAAGTGCTGTCCAAGTGTTCTGAACAGCATGGAAACTGAATCAACAGTGATATAGAATATTACATGAAATTAGACTTAAAAGTAATTAGACATCAAAATCACGACTACTATGGAAAATGGCTATCAAATATTGTTTTATGAGAAGCTCCCCAGTGTGGAACAAATGAGAGAACAGTTTCTAGCCCCACTTAGAGCAGATACTAATTTTTCCTTCTTAAAAATTTTTAAATGAATATTCTGTCCTACAGGTTTCTGATGCATCCAGATCTTATAATGGCAACACAATACACAAACAAACAGATAAATCCATATAAAGTGAGTTTATGGAAGGCATACAAAACTCTACAAGAGACAGAAATCATAGAGCATGTGGAAAATAGAAACTTTCCCATACACTGAGCTTTAAACAGGGTTACTTAAAGGTTTTGAATAGTTATACGAGCAAAGAAGAGATATTTGACAACAAGCTAAATCAATAAGGATGAGAACTTGTTCAACATAATGATAATCCCAGTTGTCAACAAAAAGTTCTCAGTGACATGACTAATATTTACCACGAGGTCTTTAGCAAAAAAACCAAAATAACTAGAAATTGCTAGAACTAAATTAATATTACTTATTACTGATTTTACTCACACATATATTTAACAATGCGTAGTGTTTTCATTATAAGAATAGGTATATTAATTTATCTCATTCCTCTTGCCATAGAGTTTAATTGGCTGGAATGTACACCTAATATAAGGTCTAATAACTTTGTTTGGATTTTAAAGTTTAACTGCGTTGATAGGATTCTGTGTTACCCATGGACCTTACTTGAAGTTGCAAGATACAAATGCCTATTTAATTAAAACAGTAGATAAAGGTTAAATGGGCTATAGGTTGCCGATCTTTATATTGATATATTATAGGCAACAGAAGGTAGTGCAGATAATGGCACTGCCTATTAGAGTGGTATTCCATGTACCAAAGGTATTCTTAGCTTGTCATATTAAAAATATATATTCAAAATTGTTATTTTTAAAGAGGAAAATATTCTTTGTCATAAATTAGGTAACCACAGATGGCATGGGTTTATCTCTGGACTTTCTATCTTTATGGAAGCCAGGACATGGAAGCAACCTAAATGCCATCAACACAGGAATGGATAAAGAAGATGCAGTATGTGTATACAATAGAATATTACTCAGCCATATAAAAGCACAAGTGAATGCCATTTGCAGCATTATGGATGGACCTAGACTTCACTTCACTGAGGAAGTGATGGACCTTCACTGATGGACCTTCACTTCACTTCACTTCACTTCACTTACTTCACTGAGTGAAGTAAGTCAGGCACAGAAAGCCAAATATCATATCATATCACTTACATGTGGAACCTAAAATAATTGTACAAATGTACTTAGTTACAAAACAGAAAAATAACTTATGTTTACCATGGGAAAGGGGGAGGGATAAATTGATAAACTACTATATATATAAACTACTAAAAACTACTATATATAAAAATGACATATATAAACTACTATATATAAAAATGATAACAAATAAGAACCTACTGTATAGTATAGGGAATTCTACTCAACACTCTGTAACAGCCTATATGGGAAAATAATATATATATAAAAAAAAGGGTGGATGCATGTATATGTATGAATGATTCACTTTGCTGTATATCTGAAACTAAGAATGCTGTAAATCAACTATATTCCCATAAAAATTTGAAAAAGAAAAGGAAAACTAAATGTTAGCATTGAGTAAAAATAAGGCAAAAAGAGATTAAAAAATATTATTACTGAACACTGGAAACATGCTAAGAGTAGATTAAGTGCATTCATCATACACACAAATGAAACCTATGTGACGGGATGATATGTAAATTAGTTTGACTGGAGTAATAATTGTACTAAATATATATATATATATTAAATCATGTTGTACATCTTAAATATATACATTTTTATTAAAAGTATATAAAAACATTATAATAGAAATAACATTACCTAATTTCAGAAATGAACTGGGTTCTTATTTTTATGTGCATCCTTTAATATGTTTTGGAGAAGACTCTTGAGAGCCCCTTGGACTGCAAGGAGATCCAACCAGTCCATTCTAAAGGAGAGCAGTCCTGGGTGTTCATTGGAAGGACTGATGCTTAAGCTGAAACTCCAATACTTTGGCCACCTCATGTGAAGAGTTGACTCATTGGAAAAGACTGTGATGCTGGGAGGGATTGGGGGCAGGAGGAAAAGGGGACGATAGAGGATGAGATGGCTGGATGGCATCACCAACTCTATGGACATGAGTTTGGGTAAACTCCAGGAGTTGGTGATGGACAAGGAGGCCTGGCATGCTGAGATTCATGGGACTGCAAAGAGTCAGACACGACTGAGCGACTTAACTGAACTGAATTTCAGAAATGAACTAGGTTCTTATTTTTAAGTGCATCCTTTAATATGATTTTAATGTTTGGGAAATATAAATACATTCTAGTAATTCTAATGAAAATTAGAATTTTAGTATTTTGAAAAGGGAATCACGGAATATATAGTAGTATAATAAGCAGGAGTTATTAGAGGGAAAATATTTTTTCCCAGAAAATGTCTTTGATTTTAGTATATAATGTACATTATAATAGGAAATATTTCAATAGTAGTCATAATGAAACAATAGCTTCAGTAGGATTTTTAACATAATCATAATATAGCAATAATATATGGTAAGAAGTTTTAGTGAACACTTAAATGTTTTAAGCATAAAGCAGTACAAAGCAATTTTTATATCTCAAGTGTGAAGGAGGAATTTATTGATGATATAATTTACTACTGAAAAAGACAAATTATCATTTAAGCAAAAGGTACCAATATACTACCATATTCTTCATGTTTTTCAAGAAATGAATACAAACTAATACTATAAATCATTTGTATTTATTGTTTATATATTATATAAATAAATATTATATCCCATTTCTATATACAAAGTAGAGAGAAGAAGGACATCAATTCTCATTCTTGGTTAATATGTCTGAGAATAATTCAAACAACTTATTCATCATTTAAATATTCAAATCAGTTTCTCAAATTTAATTCATTGTAAATTATTTTTAGGCAACAAGTAGAAAGGGGGCCAGCTCACACTTTAAAAATATTATGGTGCTGCATCCCAGAACTAATGGGGTATATTTCAATAGGTAATTCAGTAGGATGTGAAGAAACAGGGAAGAAGGCATGTTTGTAAATATGTTCATACAGAAGAATATAAACTGTAATAAATGCATTGTAAAACTTTTATAAAAATAACCAATATTTCCTGAACCATCTGCCAGACACATAATTTATATTTTTCAAACTTTACTATATTTGTAGCAAACACTCTTGCTAGTAACATTTAATTAATGACAAATTTAGTAGAGAAATTCAAATTTTTTCCCAAGGCCAAATTATTAAGTGACCAAGCATACGTGTATATTCACTATTAAGTAATACAGAGCCATTACTCTTGATGGCCATATAGCTTGCTTCAGCTGGAAAATTCTGAGTCTAGATATATATCTGGGGCTTCCCTGGTGGCTCAGACATTAAAGAATCTGCCTGCAATGCCAGAGACGTAGGTTTGATCCCTAGGTTGGGAAGATCCCCTGAAGAAGGGCATGGCAATCCACTCCAGTGTTCTTGCCTGGAGAGTTCTATGGACAGAGAAGCCTGTTGGGTTACAGTACATGGGGTCACAAAGAGTCAGACATGACTGAGCACAGCACAGCACAAGAGATTTACCTATTTAAGCTTAAAGCCTTTGAGCAGATAGTTACTGGTGAGAAATGGAAAGTGGGAGTTGTGAAGAATTGGAGATCCCAGGCAAGAGAAACAACTTGAGCAAAGGGAAGTGGAAGTAAAGTAGCATCTGATTCATTTGAGGAACACACTATGGAAAGGAGCTTGGCTTAGATAATTTGGTATCACTGCAGAATGGTTTCAAGGAAGGCAATCAGGTATTAATTTGAGGCTCAGTCTAAAAGTCACAACAGAGCTCTGACCTGGAGATAAACATGGAAAGATTTCCAATGCAAGAAGATATTTCTGTTTGTGACCCCATGGACTATAATATACAGTCCTTTGTATTCTCCTGGCCAGAATACTGGAGTGAGTAGCCTTTACTTTCTCCAGGGGATCTTCCCAACCCAGGGATCGAACCCAGATCTCCCACATTTCAGGCAGATTCTTTACCAGCTAAGTCACAAGGGAAGCCCAAGAATACAGGAGTAGGTAGCCTATTCCTGCTCCAGTGGATCTTCCTGACCCAGGAATCTAACTGGGGTCTCCTGCATTGCAGGCAGATTCTTTACCAACTGAGCAATCACAGGGAAGGCCCAAGAAGATATGACTCCTGGAAATCAAAGAGTTCTTGTAAGAAATCTGTGGGAGTAATGGACAGCGAGGGCAGGAATGAAAGAAAAGGATTATCAGTGGTTTGCGAACCTTACTTTCTTCTCAAGAAAATCCTCACTTCTCTTCTTACACCACTTTCTTCACTCCACTGGAACCACAGATTCGCTTTCCCTTATTTTGAACTCTTGAGCTTACCTCACACACTGGAAATAAAGAAATGAGAAAAGGTAGAAAGGAAGAAGAAAAGGGGAAAATAAGAAAATAAAAAGAGAATTCATCATTTTATATAACCTGATCATCTTCCCACTTTTAACTCAGACAACATACTTTCCACTTTCGAAACATACAGTCCCTCCCTTTGTCTGTTTGGATCGTAATCACATAACTCTCTCAGCTCATATTTCACCAGTTTTATTGTCTTCCTCAGTACTCAATCCTTTTTATTAGTACTCATATATGATTTGGTATCTCTTATCTTAAATAAAAACAAAAAAATCCACAAAAATAAATATTCTTTGACCATATATCTTGTTTCATCTTCCCTAAGACTTATTTCCCAGTATTTTTCACTCTTGAATTTTTGCTTTCAGCCCTGCTACCTGGAATCATGGTATTTCCTCATGTCTGAATTATAAACTCTGGAATTTTCTATGGTAAGATAAATGGGTGATAAACTCTTTCAGTTTTTATTTGGCTGGGAATAGCTTTATTTTCCAAATATTCTCAAAGACTGGGGACTCCAGATATAGAAATTTCCTCTTATTCTTGAAGTTTAGGGATTCCAGATATAGAATCTCAGGTGAATTGTTAATTTTTTATAGCACATTTGTAGATAATGTTCCACTGTCTTCTAGCTACCTTGTTTGGGTTCATACATCAGCTTTTATTCCAACAGCTGTTCTCTGTCTTTCCTGCTGTCTCTTAACTACACTACCCTTTACTTTTTCTGGAATACTTCCAAATATGAATTTCTTTTTACTTATAAGTGAGGGGTCCTTGGATGTTGGTATATGAAATTCAACAGTTCTATACATTTTGAGCCATTTCCTCACTGAGTAGAATTTTTTTTTCAAATTTAAATTGTTATAGTATTGCCTCATGAAATTTTGATTAAACATGCTATAGACTTTTATTCTGCTTGCCATGACTCCTACCTCCTATTTTGTTTCTCTGAATTCTTGAGGTACCTTCTGGATAAGTCCTTTGGATCTGCTTTTCAGTTATTATTTCTCCTTTTATCCTAGTACACTCTGATATTCAATCCATTTTTTTATTTTAAAATTTTTTATTTCATAATTTATTTTTTAATTAAAGGATAACTGCTTTACAGAATTTTATTGTTTTCTGTCAAACATCAACATGAATCAGCCATATGATTTTTTATTATACAAGATATAGTTATCCTTATACATTTAGTACATTTCAGAAAAACATTTTTGTCAAAATTATGGCTTTGGCCATTTGTGAAAAAAATCTTAATGTTTCTGGTATCTTCTTTTGGGGAAGATATATAAATACTACTATAATTTTCAGTGGTTCAGATGGTAAAGAATCTGCCTGCAATGCAGGATACCTGGGTTTGATCCAAGGTTTGAGATGATCCCCTGGAGAAATGAATGGCTACCCACTCCAGTATTCTTACCTGGAGAATTCCATGGCGGTTACCTGGCAGGCTGTAGTCCATGGATTCACAAAGAGTTGGACACAACTGAGAACTTGCCACTTTCATTTTCACAATATGCTAGAAAGCTTATTTCAAATATTTTCAATTCCACTAATATGATTAACTGGACAAATAGATTGGACAAATATGGTCATCAGGATGTCTTTCCCTGCTCAGTGTGAATCTAACATAGCCAAATACATACTTCTTTTTCTCAATCTCTCAAACCATTTGGCCATGTCATTTTCAATTTACACAGAGAACTCCTCTATTTGCATCAGGATATCACACTGATGAAATGTAGAACTCATGCCCTCTTCTATTCTCATGCCATTGTTGAACATGTCATGAGATCAAATGGTCTGTCTAAACAAATTTACTTACTAGTCTATACAATGTGAACAGATAATGTTACAGAGAAATAGTGAATTTCAAAAAAAAATGCATTTTATATAAAAGATACATCTTTTTCCTTTTCTCTGATGGAGAAATTAAAGTTACAAATACATACAAAATATTTCTTGCATAAATATTCTTGAGTCTTTGTAGTTTTGAGTCAAGTAGCTTACTGTATGCCATTAAGAGACTCTAACCCCAAGCAACAAGAATCGTTGAGTTTTAATTCATTCATTGTACTCAGTCATTGGTTGGAAATACCCTTCGAGAAGAATGTCCTCAGGAACACACAATAAATAGAATACACCATAGCTAGAGAATGTCATTTAGCTTTGTTCCTTATGAGCTCTTGAGGTCAGATCTGAGAGATGAATCTCCATGGCTATTCTGTAGGTCAAGGAAGTCCTCTTTAGAGAAAGGACATGAAATGAGAGTCTAAAATGATAAGAACGGATCAGTAATTGGCTGACCTGAGCTGGTCATTTTCTCCTTTCAATATATCAAAAGCACTGAACTATGAACATCCAATTGCAAAGTCTTTATAATTTCCTCTGTGTACCTCAAATGCCAAAATACTGGAGCATTCAGTGCATCCTTTTCCACATATATTCCCTCACAGTTCACTATCTTTACAAAGGATCATCTCCATGCTAGAGTCCCAGTGGCACCACTAACTATGCTATTACCAGGAAAGCAGCATCTGCAGAAAATAGTCTATGATAGAACCAGAGGATCCCACAGTCATGTGCTCTCCACCTCACTTCTTCTGCCATTGAGTAGCTCCAAAGGATTAAGGTGACATTATGTCCCCCTATAGGTGGGACATGTCCTTATAGCTTTGTTGCTCATAAAAGAAATCATGCCCAACTTTCCTTTACAAGTGAAGTATTTCCAACTGTCTTCTATTCAGAGACCATACTCTGACCAACTATAAATGGGAGCCCAATTCTACAACACTATCTCTTACTTTCAGCATCATTTTACAGAAAATATCCATTACTAATCTTCTCTGTGATATTAGTGCTCCTCTTAACTGGGCCTTCACTGAATCATTGCAATGCAGTTTTAACCCGTTGTGCATAGGAACAGCCGTAGCAAATGGTTTCTTGTGTCTCACATTTTAGTACATTTATTTCTCTAAGTCTTTTTTTTTCCTTCCTCCATTCTCTGCCTGGACCTTCTTCTGCAAGCCTCATTTTGTTTAATGGGGCCATTTCTATTTTCTTAACTTCCAGTGGCCATCCTAGCAGTGTATCAGAACTGACTCTAAAGATTCTTTCTAGAGCATTAAATCTGAAGTTCAGGAAAGTACTCAGATATTTAAAAAAAATAACCAGTTTTAAAGTACATGAACACAGATCTAATTCAGAATCCTTAAAATATTGACCCCCCAGTTTGGTCATGTTATGATTAACCATAGTTATTGGTCTTCTACCAAGGAGAGAAGGTGGGGCAGATCCTAAAGAAAGGAACAATTGTTTTGCCAATAAATTACATCAGTTAAGGCATCTTCCTAATCTTTAAGCAAAGCATTGTAATTGTCTTCCAATAGGCACTTAAGCATTTAAGGATTTCCATTCCAAATCTCATACCATGCTCCTTTCTTCTCATGGTGTTGTCTCTGGAATATGGACGCATCTAGGGTGAGAATACAGACATCTCCAAATTTCTACCACTTTTATAATTTTATGCAATATTCCTGCTGCCAGGTTATGTTCACCCTCTAGCTGCAGGAGATAAGCGTCTCTTTAAAAACTGCCAAAGAGGAATTCTGACATTCATTAATTAATTTAAAATGTTGATTAATAGAATTGAGACACCATCTCTCTCTCAGATTAATCATTGTGTCCGACTCTGCGACGCCATGGACTGTAGCCTACCAGGCTCCTCTGTCCATGGGATTTTCCAGGCAAGAGTACTGGAGTGGGGTGCCATTGCCTTCTCCAGCGGATCTTCCCAACCCAGGGATCGAACCGGGGTGTCCCGCATTGTAAGCAGATGCTTTGCCATCTGAGCCACCAGGGAAGTCGATTAATCGTTGGGACTTAGCAATTGCTATACAGTTCTACTATTCTTATAATTGTTATACCTCTCAAAAACCTGAGATACTGAATTGTCAGTGCATCCTCTTTTCACTTTATCCTATTCTAATCCATCATAGATGAGATTTTAGCAATTATACTTCTAGAGCATTCCAAAGATTGTGAATGCTCCATATACAAGCAGTGATGAGATTCTCATTGCCATCCAGAGTCACATTCTCGGGGGTTATTTCCTAGGATGCCTCCTGGTATGCACTGTCTTAGGTCAAGTTTCCTAGAAGAGTCGTCTAAGATAGAGAATTTTTTTTTTCATGTAGCTTATTAGGATGAGGGGCAGAGGAATTATACAATACAAGGTCTGGAGACAAAATTTAAGTAATAATGTCATCTCAGCTATGGATTACCTTTAGTTTGATCCCATATGGAAGTTGTAGAACACAAACTATATCAAAAAGTCAATGGTTACCTTGCAACAAGTTGCACTGAACCCTTACTCCAATAAGTCACTGGCCAACGTGTGCCCTCAAAATGAGGGTAGGGTAGGGTGGCACATAACTCCTGCTGAAATGCATGCAATTTTTCTGAAAGTAAATTTCTGGAGAAGAGGGCAGGTGTGCTAAGCACAAGCCTCACAAAAGCTGAGAGACAGATGTTCTAGCTGGCTAAGAGGATCTGAAGGGGACACATTAGGCATCAAATACCAAGTGTAAGCCACTGAGTCACTAAAATGTAAGACCATTTTTTATAGGAATGATTATTTCAAGCCCTTGACACAAGTAACAAGAGTGTGTCTTATACACAGCAGGTCAATTATTTCCAAGGAGAAAGAAAAATAAAGACAGGGATTTCCTAAACCATGGAGTGTAGTGGAGTTTAGAATAAAGCTGGATTGATTTTTAACAAAGTAGAAGAGTATGATGACTTTTAGAAATTATACGTAATAGCAGCTACATTTTTATTCTCAAGACCGTTTGGTGAGTTACCAAGTTCCCCCTGAAAATTAGTGTATATCATGAGATATATACTCTCAAATTGACAGTGCTTATTTTATATTGGGTAGTTACTGAAATGACTCTTACAGAGAACAACTAAAATGAAAAATATCTGTTAATATTTATTTGCCTTAGGGAATTTAAATGATGAGATTAAAGAGCAGAAGGAACTATCATAAACACAGAGATAGTCTTGGATCAGTTACTTAAGTCTAAAGTTCAACAAGTCACGTATTTGTCATCATCTTAAATGAACATGGCCTGCGACTAACCAAAAGGAAGGAAGTAATTAAAAGAACATTGGTGGTGGTAATCTCAAACATCAACTACACTGCGGCAGGGCTGCAACTTGGTTTGCTGTAGATGAAAGAGAAATGACATTCTTGAACTCAATTCACTTTAACCAACTCAGTTCAGTTCAATTCAGTAACTCAGTCATGTCTGAGTCTTTGCAACCCCATGGACTGCAGCCTACCAGGCTTTCCTGTCCATCACCAACTCCAAGAGCTTACTCAGACTCATGACCACTGAGTCAGTGATGCCAACCAACCATCTCATCCTCTGTCATCCCCTTCTCCTCCTGCCTTTAACCTTTCCCAGTATCAGGGTATTTTCCAATGAGTCAGTTCTTCACATCAGTTCACTTCAATTCAGTTCAGTCTCTCAGTCGTGTCCAACTCTTTGCGACCCCATGAATGCAGCACGCCAGGCCTCCCTATCCATCACCATCTCCCGGAGTTCACTCAGACCCACGTCCATCGAGTCAGTGATGCCATCCAGCCATCTCATCCTCAGTCTTCCCCTTCTCCTCCTGCCCCCAATCCCTCCCAGCATCAGAGTCTTTTCCAATGAGTCAACTCTTTGCATGAGGGGGCCAAAGTACTGGAGCTTCAGCTTTAACATCATTCCTTCCAAAGAAATCCCAGGGTTGATCTCCTTCAGAATGGACTGGTTGGGTCTCCTTGCAGTCCAAGAGACTCTCAAGAGTCTTCTCCAACACCACAGTTCAAAAGCATCAATTCTTCAGTGCTCAGGTTTCTTTATAGTCCAACTCTCACATCCATACGTGACTATTGGAAACACATGGCTTTGACTAGATGGATCTTTGTTGGCAAAGTAATGTCACTGGTTTTTAATATGCTGTATAGGTTGGTCACAGCTTTTCTTCCCAGGAACAAGCATCTTTTAACTTCATGGCTGCAGTCACCATCTGCAGTGATTTTGGAGCCCAAGAAAAATAAAGTCTGACACTTTCCATTATTTCTACATCTATTTGCCATGAAGTGATGGGACTGGATGCCATGACCTTAGTTTTCTGAATGTTGAGTTTTAAGCCAACTTTTTCACTCTCCTCTTTCACTTTCATCAAGAGGCTTTTTAATTCCTCTTCACTTTCTGCCATAAGGGTGGTATCATCTGCACATCTGAGATTATTGATATGTCTCCCAGCAATATTGATTCCAGCTTGTGCTTCATCCAGCCCAGCGTTTCTCTCATGATGTACTCTGCATATACATTAAATAAGCAGGGTGACAATATACAGCTTTGACATACTCCTTTCCCAATTTGCAACCAGTCCGTTGTTCCATGTCCAATTCTAACTGTTGTTTCTTGACCTGGATACAGATTTCTCAGGACGAATGTCAGGTGGTCTGGTATTACTATCTCTTTAAGGATTTTCGACTGTTTGTTGGCATAGTTTATAAAGCAGAAGTAGATTTTTTCTGAAACTCTCATTATTTTTTGATGATCCAACTGATGTTGGCAATTTGATCTGTTGTTCCTCTGACTTTTGTAAATCTAGCTTGAATATTGCCTGGCTTCAAGAATTTTGACCATGACTTTACTTGTTTGTGAGGTGAGTGCAATTGTGTGGTAGTTTGAGAATTCTTTTTGGGCTTCCCTGGTGGCTAAGACAGTAAAGTGTCTGCCTACAATTCAGGAGACCTGGGTTCGATCCCTGGGTCAGGAAGATCCCCTGGAGAAGGAAATGGCAAGCTGTTCCAGTATTCTTGCCTGGAAAACCCCATGGACTGAGGATCCTGTCACAAAGAGGTGGACATGACTGAGTGACTTCACTTTCATTTTGAGAATTTTTGGCATTGCCTTTCTTTGGGATTGGAATGAAAACTGACCTTTTCCAGGCTTGTGGCCACTGCTGAGTTTTCCAAATTTGCTGTCATATTTAGTGTAGCACTTTCATAGCAACATCTTTTAGGATTTAAAATAGCTCATCTGGAATTTCGGCACCTCCACTAGCTTGTAGTGATGCTTCCTAAGGCATCAGATGAGTAGTCTGTATATGATTCAATAACATAATCCACTACCAACTTATAAATTATTCAATTAGATGCAGTATTTTTCATACATAGATTTCAGGGAAAACACGCTCAAGATAGATTTTTAGGTACAGCCACTATGAAAACAATATGGTAGTTCCTTAAGACACCAACAATAGAACTATCAATTTACCCAGCAATTTCACTTCTGGGTATATACCCAGGGAAAACCATAATTCAGAAGGATACATGCACCCCAATGTTCCCTAAGTGCTATTTACAGTAACTAGGGTATGGAAGCAACTTAAATGTCCATCAACAGAGGGATGAATAAGGAAGATGTGGTACATATATACAATGGAACATTCCTCTGCCATAAAAATCTCTGAATTTGTGTCTTTTGCAGAGACATGGATGGACCTAGAGACTGTTGTAGAGAGTAAAGTAAGTCAGAAAGTGAAAAACAAATATTGAATATTATTAACACATATATGTGGAATCTAGAAAAAAAATGTTAATGATTATCTTTTGCTAAGCAGAAATAGAGACATAGACATAAAAGACAAATGTATAGACACCAAGGAGGAAGGCTGTGGAATGAGTTGGGAGATTAAGATTGACATTCAGTTTAGTTCAGTCGCTCAGTTGTGTCCGACTCTTTGTGACCCCCATGAATCGCAGCACGCCAGGCCTCCCTGTCCATCACCAACTCCATCAATTCTTTGGCGCTCAGCTTTCTTCACAGTCCAACTCTCACATCCATACATGACTAGCGGAAAAACCATAGCCTTGATCAGATGGACTTTAATCGGCAAAGTAATATCTCTGCTTTTCAATATGCTATCTAGGTGGTGATAGCTTTTCTTCCCAGAAGTAAACATCTACACTGAAAAGTGAAAGTGAAGTCAATCAGTTGTGTCTGACTCTTTGGGACCCCGTGGACTGTAGCCTACCAGGCTCCTCTGTCCATGGGGTTCTTCAGGCAAGAATACTGGAGTAGGTTGCCATTTCCTTCTCCAGAAGATCTTCCGGACCCAGGGATCAAACCTGGGTCTCCCGCATTGCAGGCAGATGCTTTAACCTCTGAGTCGCCAGGAAAGCCCCATATATACATTCAGTTCAGTTCAGTTCAGTTCAGTCCAGTCACTTAGTTGTGTCTGACTCTTTGTGACCCCATGAATTGCAGCATGCCAGGCCTCCCTATCCATCACCAACTCCCAGAGTTCACTCAAACTCACGTCCATCGAGTCGGTGATGCCATCCAGCCATCTCATCCTCTGTCGTCCCCTTCTCCTCCTGCCCCCAATCCCTCCCAGTATCAGTCGTTTCCAATGCGCATGAGGTGGCCAAAGTACTGGAGTTTCAGCTTTATATACACTACTATGTATAAAATAGATTACTAATGAGAACCTATGGTATAACAGAGGAAACTTTACTCAGTGCTCTGTAGTTACCTAAATAGGAAAGAAAGAAAAAAAAGAGGGGATATATGTATACAGATGGCTGATTCACTTTGCTGTACAGTAGAAACTGACAAAGCAATGTAAAGTAACTACATTCAAAGAAATAAAGATTCTTGGGAAACATTTTCTGAGATTTTAGATTATCTGATATTCCACAGGTTTTATAAATAAATACTATAAATAAAGAAAAAAACAAGTTTTTTCTTTCTCAGCAACTGGTCTACTGAATAAGGGATTTAGGTCTTATTATCTTTAAGAAGGGAAATCATATCTAGAAAACATAGGAAAGGGGGTCAAGAGAAAGTGAAGCTGTGTAGGAGATTTGTTTCTTTTTTTATTATTTTAAGTGTAGTTTCACATATTAATGATGGAAGACAAAACAGAGGCACTTGGTAAGGACAAGTTCAATGATAAATCAAAAAAGTCTGAGAGAGAGACAATAACAACTAATAAATAATGATTTCAAATAAGCATCTGGAGTAATAAAAAAGGTAAAAGTGTCTAAAAGAAAAACCATAAATATAGTATCCACTCTATCAAAGAACATAAAAGTCTTGGATTCCCAATAAGTAACAAATGTAATCACACAGTGGTGGTGGTGGTGACAGTTTAGTCGCTAAGTCATGTCCAACTCTTGCAACCCCATGGACTGTAGCCTGCCAGGCTCCTCTGTCCATGAGATTCTCCTCTATATCCTGTGAAGAATAATACTGGTACAGGAATTATAGCAAAAGTAAAATCACCTTTAAGCTAGCTTATTTAAAAATGCCAAATTATCGTTACCTGCTATGTTGCACTAAGAACAGGAGAGCATCATCACTTTTGTGATATTTCTGCCAAACTGAATAACCTGAACTTAATCATAAGTGTACGTCAGACAAAGACAAATTGAGGATATTTTACAAAATAATTGGCCTATAAGGCCAATTATAATATATTATAATATATTATAATAAGGCCACCTATAAGGCCAATTATAATATATTATAATAAGGCCACCTTAATTTGAGGTGACCAAACTACCATCATCACCACAATTCTTTAAAATAATTGGTCTATAATTTTCAAAGATATCAAGGTTTTGAAAGACAAAATCTGAGAAAACATGTCAGATTAGAGCAAACTAAAGAGATATAACAACTAAATACAGTGTGCTACACTAGATTCAATCCTGGCCTGGGAGAGGGGGAAACATTTTGCAAAGGAGAATACTATTGGAACAGTTTGTGACATCTGAATGTCTCAATAACTAGGTTTTATCAATACAAATTTTATAGCTTTGATAATTGTATCATGGTTATATAATAAAGTGGCCTTGTTTTTGGTAAACAAATACAAGCATTTATTTTAGAAAAGGTAGTATCAACCTATTCTCAAACAACTGACCAAACAATAATATACATTGATATATTGAGAGAAAATGATAAAGCAAATACTATAAAATGCTAAAGAAATCTTAATGAAGATTTATAAAAAATTTTAATATATTTCTTGCAAATTCTTTAAATCTGAAACTATCTCAAAACAAAGGATTTTTAAGTGGCAACAAGAATGAGAAAAAGAAGAAATCATAGTAGGACAAACTTAACTTGATTTAAATATAAAGATGCTTTATTGATTTGGGGCTAAAATACTATAGTTTTAAGACTAGGTGGGAGGACCAACACCATGAGTTCAGTTCAGTTCAGTCACTCAGTCATATCTGACTCTTTGTGACCCCATGGACTGCAGCATATCAGGCCTCCTGTCCATCACCAACTTCCAGAGTTTACCCAAACTCATGTCCTACAGGACAGACCTTTAAATATCAAGTCAATATTTAAAATGTGTGAATTTATAGGAGAGCTGCAGGTGCAGTCATGTTTGTTGGGGTTAAAAGTACTCTGTACTTTTCCATAATTAACTAGTGGCAATTTAATACAATTGGGAAATTTAGGCGTCAATTTTAAGTAACACCAGTTAAGATAATTATATTGTACAAACTCACTTTTTGGTTATGATACAATGAATCATCTTCATTTCTATTCCTGCAGTGTTTGAGTTGTGTCACTTTGTACCATACAGATGTTTCTTCTTAGTTTCAGTTCAGTGGTGAGTGAAGTGATTTAAGCATCTGTCAAACATTGTGTTTCTGTCACACAGGAAACTGCTATACAGCAAATTCATGAACTGCAGTTCTGAAACTCTAATATTTACAAACCATTCAAACTTCCCAATCAATGTAGAAAATCACTTTGATCTTTCAACAATCCTTTTCCTAAGGTTTGGTAAAGCATAGGAATGTAATTATTTTTTATTCTACTTAGCTATGATTATAATATATGCTATTATTTCTGTTATTATTATTGAACTAAATGTTAGCATTAGGTAAAATACAATAAATAAGGTAATTTTAGAAGATTAAGATATTACTGCCTTAAACACTGTCAGATAAGTAAAATACACATGAGCTCTAATTTAAAAAACATCTTATAAACATTATCTTTCTGCACAAATCCCTCAGTCAATAATGAATTTAGGAAACAATCCTGTTTATCATAGCATTAAAAAGAATAAAATACATATGAATAAGCTTACCTAAGGAGACAAAAATCTGTACTCTGAAAACAGCAAGATGTTGATAAATTAAATCAAAGATGACACAAACAGATGGAGAGATACACCACATTCTTAGACTGGAAGGAACAATATTGTGAAAATGACTATACTACCCAAAGCAATCTACGATTCAATGCAATCCCTGTCAAATTACCAATGGCAGCTTTCACAGACCTGGAATAAAATATTTTAAAATTTGTATGGAAACATAAAAGAATATGAACAGCCAAAGCAATTTTGAGAAAGAAAAACAGAGCTGGAAGAATCAGGCTCCCTGACTTCAGACTATATTCCAAAGGTACAGTCATCAAAACAATATGGTATTGGCACAAAAACAGAAGTGTAGATCAGTGAAACAGGATCGAAAGCCCAGAGATGAAACCCGTAAGCCTATGGTCACCTAATGTATAATAAAGGAGGCAAGAATATACAATGAAAAAAAAGATAGCTGCTTCAAAAAGTGGTGCTGGGGAAACTGGACAACTACATGTAAAAGAATGGCAATAGAACACCTAACACCATGTACAAAAATAAACTCAAAATGGATTAAAGACCTAAATGTAAGGCCAGACACTATAAAATTCCTAGAGGAAAAGGCAGGCAGAACACCCTCTGATATCAACTGCAGCAAGACCTTTTTCAATCCACCTCCTAGAGTAATGAAAACAAAAACAAAAGTAAACAAATGGGATCTAATTAAACTTAAATTCTCTTGCACCACAAAGAAAACCATAAACAAAATGGAAGGACGACCTTCAGAATGAAAGAAAATATCTGCAAATGAAGCCACCAAGAAGGGATTAATTCCTAAAATATACAAACTGCTTATGTAGTTCAACATCAAAAAAACAAACAACCCAATCAAAAAAATATGTACAGAAAACCTAAATAGACATTTTTCCAAAGAAGATAATACAGATGGTTAAGTGCACAGGAAAAGATGCTCACTGTCAATAATTATTAGAGAAATATAAGTCAAAACTACAATGAAGATACCACCTCACACTAGTTAGAATGGTCATTATCAAAAAATGGTCATTATCAAACAATAAATTCTGGAGAGAGTGTGGATAGACACTGTTGGTGGGAATGTAAACTGGTACAGCCACTTTGGAGAACACTATGGAGATTCCTTAAAAATATAAAAATAAATCTACCATATGATCCAGTAATCCCACTCCTGGGCATATATCAGGAAAAAATCATAATTAAAAAAAAAAAACAACAGGAATCCCAATGTTCATTGTAGAACTATTTACAGGGAAGCAACCTAAATGTCCATCAACAGAGGAATGAATAAAGAAGATGTGTTACATATGTATAATGGAATAATACTCAGCTATAAAAAATATATATAATCCCATTAGCAGCAAAATGGATCGAGCTAGATATTGGCATACTGAGTGAAGTAGCTCAGACAAAGACAAATACCAGCGGATATCACTTACACATGCATGGTATCTAAGAAACAGTTACAGATAAAGTTACTTACAAAGTAGAAATAAAGATACAGATGTAGAAAACAAACTTATGGCTACCAGGTGGCAAGGTGGGGAGAAATAAATTGGGAGATTGGAGTTGACATATACATGCTACTGTACATAAAATTCATAATTAATAAGGACTTACTGTATAACACAAGGAACTCTGATCAATACTCTGTAATGGCCTTTATGGGAAAATAAAAAAAAGAGTGCACTCATATATATGTGCAACTGATTCACTTTGTTGTACACCTGAAACTTAAGAAAATATTATAAGTCAACTATACTCCAATAAAAAGTTTAAAAAATGCTTCTGATTTGTTTATCTTTATATAATTTTAGCTAATTATAAGAACTTAATAATAGCCTTTATTTTAAAAACCAAATTTCCTACAGAGTTATGTCCAAAGCAGCAAAAGTTTAAATCACAAAGGAAAACAAAATGTACTATGTTTGTTTTAGATATTATAGTCTCCTTTAGTATACTCTGACAATTTATTTGAGGAACAGTCATTCTATACTGTACAGTTTGTCCAAGCAATTTACTACCAACACAAAGCAATATGGCAAAAGAGCAAGAGATACAATATTTTTGAAATACCAATGGACTTTGACAAGTAAAAATTATAATTCTCCTCTTCTCAACTAAGGCCCAATTTCTCAGCTTGAAAAAGTAAATAACTGTCCTTATTTCATCTATTAATATAGTGAGGATTCAATCAACTAATACAGAAAAAATAAATTTTAAATAGAAAATCACAACATAAGTATAAAATAGTAAATTTTTCCCCTTGAATGTTGTTCATTCAGACTCTAATGTTTGCTTTCTAGACATACAGCTATTTGATCATTAAAGCATACATATCTGAAAACATTTATTATAAATACTGTCCAAAGTTTACTATCATTTGCTCTCATCTTTTGTGTTTGCTATGCCTTGCCATCACCAGGCTAATAATAATAGACGTTGCCTTCTTTAGATTGGTTTGATTTTATCTGCATTTAAATCTCAATTCGGTGTCTATTTACATTATGAACTAATTATGATATTAGAAGAATATATCTCATGATCATAAACATTTGAATAAAATAAACGTCTGTTTATAGCTTGGTTAAAATTAAAGAATTTCCATTTTTCTCTAATTTTCATCAGAATTGAGGTAGGTATTTCAATATTCCAATCCACATTTTCAGGGGGTGAGCAGGGCAAGATCCCCAGTTTTCATCTATTGAGCTGACCTTGATTACTTTTTCTGGCCCTTAGTTTTGATTTCATGTAGGTTACTAAGTCAGAGAAGGCAATGGCAACCCACTCCAGTCCTCTTGCCTGGAAAATCCCATGAGCGGATGACCTTGGTAGTCCATGGGGTAGCTAAGAGTCAGACACGACTTCAGCGACTTCACTTTCACTTTTCACTTTCATGCATTAGAGAAGGAAATGGCAAACCACTCCATTGTTCTTGCCTGGAGAATCCCAGGGACAGGGGAACCTGGTGGGCTGCCATCTATGGGATCTCACAGAGTCGGATACGACTGAAGCGACTTAGCAGTAGCAGCAGCAGGTTACTAAGTTCTTTGTTCTTTAATGAGTTCTTTGTTCTCTACTAAGTTCTTTGTTCTCTTCCTTCATGTCTCTTTGCATCTAGTGGCTTTCTATATTATATTTGGTTTATTCTTATATACACAAGGAGTATGCTGTGGTTCCCATTCATGCTGTGATTCACAGAACTCTACAAAGCTATTTACAACCACCACCAGTTACTTGTTGCCCACGGATGCAAAATAATTCTACTTTTAAAGGAAATATACTTCAGAAACTCCACCAGGCTACCCAAGGTCCTGTATTAGCACACCCAAGCCATTTCTTATTGGAACCTTGCACCTTTCTGAACATACACACAAGTTCCTTGCTTCTGAATTCTCCAAATCTCTTGGAAATTAGACTATTGCTTCCCCTTAGGGTTTAACACCTTGGCATAGCAAACATAAGCCTCCTCACAGAACAAAGGTTTTCTACCTGCCCTTGCTTCCTTCTGAGCTCTTTTCCTTCTTTGTACACAGAAAATCTCTGTCTAGGGCCTGGGGTGCTCAAACATGTCAAATCCTGACTCAGCTGAATTGCCCTGTGTTTCAGATCAGCCTTTCTAGACACAAAGTCTGTGCTAGTGTGTTTTTTTTTTTTCCTTTTTTTTTCTTAATCTACTCAAGAGACGTTTTTTGGGAGTGCCCTGAGAGGAATGTAAGAGATAAAGCCGATGGGGTGGGGGAAAGGGGGAAGGCACTAACCACACAAGCAACTTGCATCTCCTAAGCATGTGTCTCCTCTGTAGACTAATTTCAGGCTGACATCACAAGGAAGCTCTAGAAGAAAAATGACACAACAGAATTTGTCCTACCTCAATGCCAGTTCATTTGCTGAGGCACAAGGTGAGGACAAGCCAGCTCCCGCTCCGTCTGTTGGAGAAGAGAGGTCAGTCTCCCCAGATAGCACAGCTGTGAATATCTAGCAATGAACCTGCAGGGCAGTGGGAGAGTGGATGCACTGCCTCTTAAAGGGGCCCTAGGCATCCACTATAGCAGAGCTGATTATTGTTATCTACCTCTTTGAGTTCTCCCAAAGAAAGACCTGAGATATAGAGGTAGGTGCAGAAAATTTATTTGGGAGGTGACTCCAGAAAACACTTATGAGCCAATGAAGAGTATGAGAAAAGAAAGAGGTAGAAGCCCCAGGTATTGAGGGAAAATGGTCTGAGGATTCCCTACGCCTCCTGAGAAGCCGACTCTCCCTTGCTCTCTACCCAGTTGCTGTTGAACAACCTCTCAGTTCAACAAAGCTCTCAAGAACAGAAGAATAAACGCGCTTTTAAGATGGTAATCTGTTTAGGTGTTCGGCAAAATCTATTACTACTGCTGCTACTGCTGCTTCTAAGTCACTTCTGTCGTGTCCGACTCTGTGCGATCCCATAGATGGCAGCTTACCAGCCTCCTCCATCCCTGGGATTCTCCAGGCAAGAATACTGGAGTGGGTTGCCATTTCCTTCTCCAAAATCTATTACAGTTTCCCGTAAACTAGTGTGGATTGTGGGGCATCATTTATTTGTATATGTCTTGGGATGCTTTTTTTTTTTTTTCTGTTCTACATATGTTCTACATTGAGTCCTTGATGTAGATACTTAATCCTCATGTTAACAGGTGAAAGCTAGAATCAACCTTTAATAAAATAAGAAAGATAATGAACAAAATTTATTCTTATAGCTGTAGCTAGTCCCAAGGTCATATATTATATTCATCATTTTCCTTCAATACTATTTTAAAATCCTCTTTCTCTTGGCCAGCATTCCAATGACTTAGCTACCTTGACTGGTGAGACAGTTTATGCTTTAATCCCTGAGGTATCTCATTTCCTGTTTATCTTGTTTTTATTACTCTATGGTTACTTCAATTGTCCATTCACTGTTATCACAAGAAATGGAATCACAAGTAAATGCCCCCAATAATTCTTGAACTCCAGACAATAGTTTCACTATCCTGATTATATAGCAGTAACCTGAGCATATCAAATTAAGAATGTGCTATTAACTCTTCCATGATAGGAAATCCTTTTATGTTTTGGATTCTGACCCATCAGCATGAGGAATCCACAGCGAAAAGGCAGGGGTTACAGTGAATATGTAACTATCTCATAAACACATTTCTTTCTCACTCACCCCACCATCAAGAAAGAAAAAGTGAAATATAATCAACTTTACAGCATGTGACTACTTGATTCTCTTGAAAGACAGTAAAGACAGTAATGAATTGAGAGGTAAGTGTTCAGGGGAAAAACCTCAAGATGAGTCTGAGGGTCATTGCATTCAAAGTAAAAGAATGTGGGCTGGAATAATGTGTCACCTGGTCTCCACGTGGCTGTTCTCCAAAACAGCCATGGCAGCATAGTTTTAAATGATCTATCAAGAAAATCTTGTTCTTTTCATCTTTAACATAAACTATTTATTTGGAATGTATTTGCTTTAGGTTGGTTTCATTCTAGTGGAAGACTGTTTTGATATATGTCATGAAAATATTGTCCAAGAGAATAAGCATAAGTTTCTCAAAATTGATTAGAAATTAATTTTTATAGTGACTATAATATTTAAACAAAACTTGCAAGACCATTAATGATGCTCCAAAAATTATCTCTGCCATCCCCCCAAAAGAAAGATGAGTACGACAGAAAAATTTTTTAAGGGTACAAACCTCCAGTTATAAGATGAATAAATATTAGGAATGTAATGTACATGGGAATGAATGGTGACAAAAGCCAACAACACCTTACTGTATATTTGAAAGTTACTAAGAGGGAGGATGTTAAAAGTTCTCATCACACACACACACACACACACACACTACACACACAAAATTGTAACTATGTAAGGTGATGGCTGTGTCAACTAACCATACTGTGGTAATCATTTAGCAACATATACATATATCAAATCATAATATATATATATTAAACTTATACTGTATTCTATGTCAGTTATATATCAATAAAACTGAAAAAAAAAAACCCAAAATAGCCTGTAATATTACATCAAATTGTATGAATTACAGGTTTTAGTGAATGAAAATTTCCTTTTGTGAGCAACTAATTTTATCTTCCATCTGACTTTCCTACTGACCAAGTAGGAGATTCTTGGCTAGTTAGGGTGTCATCGACTGCTGAACACATGGCCAGGTGGACTTAACTTCTTTTCTTTCTTTTTCTCATTGGCATTTGCGGCATATTTAGGGTGACAGCTGGATATGGGGCTGGTCATCCAGGAGGAAATATTGAAGCTGCCAACTCTCTTTTCTTTACTATAGCAGATTCAGTTTTCATTAAATTTTCTTTAAGAGAGTTCCATAGCCCAGAAGACAAAATTTGACTTCATCTAACCAGTTAACAAGAAATACTTTTAAAAAATTATTACCAGATTTTCCATACTTGGAAATAAATCTTTCCATTTTGAACATAATTATTTTAAAGTAGCAAGCAGATTTAAAAAGGACAACCAGCATATCCAGGGTTATTTGTGTTTTCACACTGCAGTTGGTAGAGATGTGAAAAGAAAATAAAGAGACCTGGCATATGATGGACAGCAAGGCAGCGCAGAGGTCTAGGTAGACTGCTCAGTCTCAGGCTCAGAGCAGGCTGAAGACTCATGAGTCTAAAGAGGAATATGTATGTTTGCAAGGACAAACAAATGGCACTGATCCTGGCAGTCTGCCCTAATTTGAAAAAGGCATATGCTGATGTCCTTCAGCCAACTCATACATGACAGATGTCTTTTATCCAGGTCAGACAAACTGAACATAAAAGACACAATCCATGCTTCTACTGGACCCTGGCCTGAGCTCTCCAGCAGAAAGCATGTTTCAGCAGCAGACCATCTTCCTTCTTACCCTTACCCTGATATCCACCCATTTTCCTCATCTGTGCATTTGTTATTGATTGTGTTACTGTTTTACAGACCCTTTTGCACATGATGGAGCACTTTCATGTAACTTCAAATCACTTATATAACTTTAGATGTTGGCTGTGGTTATATTTAAATATAATCTTCCTTTTGTTTTCTTTTTTTCCATGGTGACATTTTCTAGAGTGCCTGGTTATGTGCTGGGAATAGTGTTAGTTTGGGGATCACAAGTGAAAAGTAAAACAGGATCTTTATCTTTGTAAAGTTTAAAGCCTCGTAATTAGAATGAAAGGAAGTCAGATAATTAAAATATACTGAAATATTTTCGTTATAAGGTAGTGTTCAAAGTACTATGAAGACACATAAGGCAAGCACCCACTGTGTACAAAGGGAGATTTTCCAGAGAAAGTGATTTCTGTTATGTCTGAATGTTAAATAAACCTTAACCAGATGGAGTTGGAAGAGAAGGGATAATTCCAGGTAGAAAGAACAAGCAGAAAACATGAGTCAAGAGAAAGTACCCTCAACATTGATCTTCAGAAACAGAAGAAAGACAGAAGGTTGAGGCTAGAATATAAGCAGAGGAGAGATTTGAAACTCCTGTAATGCCGAAGGAATGCCACAACATGAATTCTTTTTAACTTGTATGATGTCATGATTAGAATTTTAGTTTGAGAGGCAATGTACAAACGATAAATAGTATCTAGCAATATGGTGCTAGATTCCACAGTCTTAACACTCACCACAGTGCAAAATTTCAGTTTACTTAGCTGAAATCTTAATGAAAGTCAATGTAACATACCTCATAGGATTGTTTTGAAGATTCCATTAGTAAATACATGTAGAAAACTTAAAATGTTTTGTAAATAGTAAACATTAAATAAATGATTATTTTGTTACCATTATTATTATTATTTAGTACAAGACCGTTACTTTGGTTGCACTGTAGAAGATATCTCAAAGATGTATGGTATGAATAGACAGGAAAAAATGTAATGTTATTATAGTAGTCCAGCAATAAATGATTTGTTATTGTTTAGTCACTAAATCATGTCTGACTTTTTGTGACTCCACCAACTGCAGCAGGCCAGGCTCCCCTGTCTTCCACTATCTGTTAAAGTTTGCTCAAATTCATGTCCACTAAATTAGAACATAGGGAGAGGGGAATGGATGGAAGAAGATAGATTTTAGAGGCTTGGTTATATAGAATAAACAATTCTCAATGGCTGACTGCATGTAAGGGTGAAGTAAAAGAGGTTATGGATGACAGAGGTAAGGAGGGACATTTGGAAAAGATAGTATCTGAAAGTGGCGGCAGTGAACATCTATAATATACAGAAACTTCTGCTAACTAACTGAAAAATGGCAAGAAAACCAACAGCAACACTAACAAAGTTAGGAACAGGCAGTTTAAATATGCGACAAACTATTTCACACTATTAAAATATCAAATTTCAGAAAGTTGGGAAAAAAAAAAAAGAAATATGGGGCACCAGAACATTTTGCCCCGTGTTTCACATTTTGGAATAAGATGATGATAAAAATCAGACTGTCTACAGGTATTCAGTTCAGTGCAGTTCAGTCACTCAGTCAGTTCACTCAGACTCACGGCCATCGAGTCAGTGATGCCATCCAGCCATCTCATCCTCTGTCATCCCCTTCTTCTGCCCCCAATCCCTCCCAGCATCAAAGTCTTTTCCAATGAGTCAACTCTTCGTATGAGGTGGCCAAAGTACTGGAGTTTCAGCTTTAGCATCATTCCTTCCAAAGAACACCCAGGGCTGATCTCCTCCAGAATGAACTGGTTGGATCTCCTTGCAGTCCAAGGGACTCTCAAGAGTCTTCTCCAACACCACAGTTCAAAAGCATCAATTCTTCGGCGCTCAGCTTTCTTCACATTCCAACTCACATCCATACATGACCACAGGAAAAACCATAGCCTTGACTAGATGGACATTAGTCGGCAAAGTAATGTCTCTGCTTTTGAATATGCTGTCTAGGTTGGTCATAACTTTTCTTCCAAGGAGTAAGCATCTTTTAATTTCATGGCTGCAATCACCATCTGCAGTGATTTTGGAGCCCCAAAAAATAAAGTCTGATACTGTTTCCATTGTTTCCCCATCTATTTCCCGTGGAGTGATGGGCCCAGATGCCATGATCTTCATTTTCTGAATGTTGAGCTTTAAGCCAACTTTTTCACTCTCTTCTTTTACTTTCATCAAGAAGCTTTTTAGTTCCTCTTCACTTTCTGCCATAAGGGTGGTGTCATCTACATATCTGAGGTTATTGATATTTCTTCTGGCAATCTTGATTCCAGCTTGTGCTTCGTCCAGTCCAGCATTTTTCATGATGTACTCCGCATAGAAGTTAAATAAGCAGGGTGACAATATACAGCCTTGACGTACTTCTTTTCCTATTTGAAACCAGTCTGTTGTTCTATGTCCAGTTCTAACTGTTGCTTCCTGGCCTGCATACAAATTTCTCAGTGTATAGAGCCCAATAAAATTTGGAATCAGGCTCGTGAAGGACATATATGGCTATGCTCTTTATAACATTAACTTTTGGAGGGGAAAATTAAGCATCAATATTTACACTGATAAGGTATTACACTATTATATATATAATCTGCTATTGTCTCTGCCTCTGAGCCATTCAGAGCTGCTGCTGGACCATCACCCATAAGGCTCTGCGGCAGGACCCGGGTCTGTAGGGAGCCCTTTGAGCATGTATGGCCCATTGCAGAGGCTTGTGCTGTGCAACTCAGGGAGGGAGCGGTAGGCCAGAGGCTCCAGACCCCAGGTACAATGAATGGCAGCCACCTCAGCCTCAGGGCCATGGGAGGAAAATTTGAGGTGGGACTTCCTGGGTGGGGGGGCCTCCCATGTACTCTGAGTAAAGATCTCCTGACTGACAATGCCCGGTGTCTGTGCTGAGGGGCAGCTTCTGGGGGATCTTGAACCAGCGCAGGGGGATGGGGCTGGGTGATGGGCCCATCTTCAGGCTAACCAGCTGTGGCCAAGGACCAGAGGGTGAGACGAAGTCCAGACAGACAGAGGGAGCCAAGACAGCAGAGTCCGTGTTTCTCTGTGTTTCAGGGGGCTGTGGGAGCCCCGGGGGCTGCAGGGAGGGTGGGCAGGTTCATGTTTTGCCACAGAAGCCCAGGAAGGAGGCCGCCTGGAAAGTGCAGATCCGGGGGAGGGCCACAGGCAGTCAAGGTCAGCCGAGTCTGGCCTACAGCCCTGCCTGTCTGGCAGAAAGCAAAGAAGAACTAAAGAGCTTCTTGATGAAAGTGAAAGGAGAGTGAAAATGTTGGCTTAAAACTCAACACTCAAAAAACGAAGATCATAGCATCCAGTTAGTTCCATCACTTCATGGCAGATAGATGGGGAAACAATGGAAACAGTGACAGACTCTATTTTCTTGGGCTTCAAATTGCTGCAGATGGTGACTGCAGCCATGAAATTAAAAAAGGCTTGCTCCTTAGAAGAAAAGCTATGACCAACAAAGACAACATATTAAAAAGGAGAGACATTACTTTGCCACCACAGGTCCATCTAGTCAAAGCTATGATTTTTCCAGTAGGCATGTATGGTTGTGAGAGTTGGACCATAAAGATAGCTTAACACTGAAGAATTCATGTTTTTGAACTGTGGTGTTGGACTGCAAGGAGATCCGACCAATCAATCCTAAAGGAAATCAGTCCTGAATATTCATTCATTGAAAGGTCTGACGCTGAAGCTTAAACTCCAATACTTTGGCCACCTGATGCGAATAACTGACTCAATGGAAAAGACCCTAAATCTGGGAAAGATAGAAGGTAGTAGAAAGGGACAACAGAGGATGAGATGGCTGGATGGCATCATAGACTCAATGGACATGAGTTTGAGTAAGCTCCGAGAGTTGGTGATGGACAAGGAAGCCTGTGTTGCTGCAGTCCATGGGGTTGCAAAGAGTCTGAGGTGACTGAGTGACTCAACTGAACTGATTGACCTCGCTAATGATGTACTCCCAGAACCCACCCGTTATGTGTATATCTTTCTGATCCTTGCTATGTGATTTCATTTCCTTCTTTGGGAGGAGTTTGTGGCTTTGCTACCTTAACATCAGAATGGGACTATGATTTGTTGTTTTGGCCAAGGAAATGAAAGCAGAAGGAACAGTCTGCCAATTCTGAGCAAAAACTTTAACAGTCATTTGGCAGTTTCAGCAGGTCCCTGGGGTTGATCATTTTGATTTCATTCCAGGATATAGATATTACATAGCAGAGCTGTGAAAAAACTCTGTAGATCCTGGACATTTCAAGCAAAAATGTGAGTAAGAAATGCACAAATACTGTTCTAAGCCACTGGTATCATTTTGGTTATTTGTTTATTGACTGATAGTCTCTACCTCTTGTAAACTGCTGATTGTTGGAAAGCATTTTACTCATGGCAAAGCATTCATCTATCACACCATACTTTCCCTCAGATCACAGAGGTCTGGAAATACTTTCAATTCAGTGTCCTTGGCAGAAAGTACCAGTGAATTAGAATTGGCACTGACTTAAAATCTATTTGTTATCCCTGGTCTAGGGAAGAGGTAACAGGCTTGACATTTGAGGATCAGTTCAGTTCAGTTCAGTCACTCAGTCGTGTCTGACTCTTTGCGACCCCATGAATCGCAGCACTCCAGGCCTCCCTGTCCATCACCAACTCCGGTAGTTCACTCAGACTCACGTCCATCGACTCAGTGATGCCATCCAGCCATCTCATCCTATGTGGTCGTCCCCTTTTCCTCCTTCCCCCAATCCCTCCTGGTATCAGAGTCTTTCCAATGAGTCAACTCTTTGCATGAGGTGGCCAAAGTGCTGGAGTTTTAGCTTTAGTATCAGTCCTTCGAAAGAAATCCCAGGGTTGATCTCCTTCAGAATGGGCTGGTTGGATCTCCTTGCAGTCCAAGGGACTCTCAAGAGTCTTCTCCAACACCACAGTTCAAAAGCATCAATTCTTTGGCACTCAGCTTTCTTCACAGACCAACTCTCACATCCATACATGACCACTGGAAAAACTACAACTGAGTGAGTGACTGAACTGAACTGAACTGAACTGACTATATGGACCTTTGTTGGAAAGTAATGTCTCTTCTTTTCAATATGCTATCTAGTTTGGTCATAACTTTCCTTCCAAGGAGTAAGCATCTTTTAATTTCATGGCTGCAGTCACCATCTGAAGTGATTTTGGAGCTCCCAAAATAAAGTTTGACACTGTATCCACTGTTTCCCCATCTATTTCCCATGAAGTGATGGGCCCAGATGCCATGATCTTCGTTTTTTGAATGTTCAGCTTTAAGCCAACTTTTTCACTCTCCTCTTTCACTTTCATCAAGAGGCTTTTTAGTTCCTCTTCACTTTCTCCCATAAGCGTGGTATCATCTGCATATCTGAGGTTATTGATATTTCTGCCAGCAATCTTGATTCCAGCTTGTGCTTCTTCCAGCCTGCATTTCTCATGAGGTACTCTTCATATAAGTTAAATAAGCAGGGTGACAATAGACAGCCTTGACGTACTCGTTTTCCTATTTGGAACAAGTTTGTGGTTCCATATCCAGTTCCAACTGTTGCTTCCTGACCTGCATACAGGTTTGAAGATAGCATTGGTCTTATGTATCTTATTTAAACTTCCTGGACTTAGTAAAATTAATTTGAAAACTTTCTTATAATTTCAGTCAATTTTAACATTTTCAAAATATGTAAATTCAAGTTTTCTTTCTTATTTTCAATTAAATTTTGTGATTATTTTTATTCCAAATTTCATTTAAAATTTTAATGTCCCTTATTGTGATACTTAAGTCATTTTTTGTGGCAGAAATGTTTGAAAGCCTGTCTAAATTACGGTGAAAACTGTTATTTTTAAATAATGAATTTGTGATAACTAATCTAATGATACCTTTTCACTTCTTGCCCTGTATTTACATCATAATAAATAATAAAATCAAAGCTTGTAAACACTCAAGATAATTTAAAATACAGTTTTTAAAAATGGAAAAGAAAGCACATTCAGGTTTTTTGAATCACCAATTCAAGCACTGTTCTCTTGTTTAGAACTTAAGCATATTTTACTGTATTAGAAAACAGAAGGACACTTTAGCATTTTATTTGGAAATGTATTTGAGCATTCAAATAGAACTGTAAAGCTGTTTCAATTTCGGTTAGTGAAGAAGCTCCTCATCTCTGCCAATTTAATGAGTGGAAACCAAGAAGCATCCGAAGGGTAACAAAGATTGAGTCTTACAACCAAAATTCTAATAATGGTTTAAAATCTAAAGACTTCCAGACTATTTGAGATTTAAGAAGTTTTTGTGCTAATTCTCTTCGATTTCAGAAACCTTTTAAAACTCTTAAATAACTCTTCTAGAGAAATTTTAAAAATAAATCCCTGCTTTTAAAACACAACTATGTTTAAATCTTGTACATACATATAAATTATTCTCATCTTCATTTATATTTTCCTATTTCAAACACATTATTTCTTTAGTCTCATTTCCAAATGAGTGTCAATTTTTCCTTAATATACTCAGAGGTCATGTAATAATTCTTTAGGAGAAAAGATATATAATTAGATAGGTGGCTACATTTAAATGCTTATGTTACTGATGCTATTGATTAATCAATATTAATTATTTTGAATGCCTTCCTGTGGTAATTGATGATTAAAGAAACTTGAAAAAATGTATATTATAATAAAGCTTATTTTGATCAAGAGAGATATTTACAGAGGCCAAGGACTCTTGCCAATCAACCAATTCAAAGTACACACTAGCCAGTTACCATCTTTCTGGCTCTCTGGCTCGTTGAACCACTATCTTTTGCCCTTTTCTTTTGACATTTTACCCACCAGCCAGACACCTGGCAATTTGAAGCAATCTCTACATCCCTGAACACATTGAAATTTATTCAAAAGAAGCCAATCATAAATCTGGTTACCCTGTCTTCCTTTGTTTTTCCTGTGGAAGCCATAACAAAGGCTCTTGCCCTGCTTTCTACTTGCACCTCTGCCTCTTGATCTATCCTGGTGCAGAAGCAGGATATCCCTGTGGTCCTGCATGCTGTGGTGTTCCCCCTCTTCTAAGAAACTGAGAGTAACAAATTCTCCTTTCAGTGGCAACAGTCTTGTGTTGGCCTCACCATACCTGAATAATAGTAGATTATAATAAATGCCATATTTTAAAACATAGCTATGCATATGTACCTGTGTATGTCAGTAGTATACATGTGTGTATTTTATGCTGAGAGGGTTTTATTGTACAATTCAACCACTGTGACCCTCTCTTCCATTAGTTAGTAACACTGGTATATGTTTAAGAAACAACATAATCTACTAAATATATCAGTTAATTCATTTTGTGATTTTGACTTTCTAAAATATCAGTTAACTCCAATGACAATGGTTTCAAATAGGTTTGTAGGTTTTATACATATGGCATGTTTCAGATGCAATTGATCCTTTTAAAATAAAAATATGATTACAAAAACATGCTTCTCAGTAAAGATTACTTTTTATGAAAAACCCTTGCAAATAAGAAGAAAGTAAATAATTTTAAATTTTTTTCTCAAAAGATTACATTATGCCACTAAGGATTAAGATGAGAATTGGGGTTAGTGATCAAGTTTCCATCATATGTTAATGTGCTTACTCACTTCAGTCATTTCAGATTCTTTGAGACCCCATGGACTATAGCCCACCAGGATCTTCTGTCCATATAATTGTCCAGGCAAGAATGCTGGAGTGCGTTGCCAATTTCTAACTAGAGATCGAATCCACATCTCTTGCATTTCCTGCAATTGGCAGGTGGATGCTGTACCAGCACCACCACCAATGACTCCTGACATACAGACCATAACACCATATGTCCGAAGCATGCTTGGTTATCAGGTAGGCAAGATATCTGCAGAGACCAGAGGACTCACCAGAGAGTACTTCTTTTTTGATTCACCAGTGCAATCTTCTCTCTCTTTTGGTTCCATGGGTCACATAAAATGTGCTCCCCTCTGTCCCCCTCCTCCTCATGCTGATGTCACGCAGAGTTTTCCATGTGTATTTTCATAATAGAACACATTTTAGAGTTCCTTGCACTGTTTTGATATGAACAATTCATTCTGATTCTTGTTTCCAGCATAAGAAATTTCACTCATTCAGGGAAGAAGAGATATCTATCTACACTGTGAGTATAACTACAGATTGAGAAGACATAAATCAAATAACAATGCAGTTTAACTCTGTGGTTTTTAACGGGAAGTCAGATAATCTACTCCAATTCTTCATCATCTTAATGATATCTTACAATTATATAATAATTTTGAAAATCTTATAAACAATGGAGAACATGAAAAAAGACATGAAGTCATAGGAAGAGAAAACATAATGGCATTGAAAAAAACTGGATGCTTTGAAATTTAATAGAGGTCCACCTAGACATGATCTTCCTTGAAAGCACAATGCAATACAATCAAATGCAAGAAAATAAGTTTATAAAATTGCTGCATGTTTATATAAATCTAATTTTCTTTTTTTCTGTCAAAATAAAAAATAGACTTTTAGTTAATTCACTTTTCTACTTTGTCTTTTCTAGTTTTGTTCTATGTGTTTTTACTTTTAGTTTCAATAGGTTTATATACACTAGAAAATAATTCTATATGTCTATGAAATATATAAAGTTAATAGAAATTTTATGAAGCATTAAAAATGTGAATATTTACATTATCAATTGACATAAATAAAATATTTGCTGATTTTAATTAAGTTTTGATTAGCTTGAATTTTAAGAATATCTGTGGCTTAGGTCAATAATGATAGTAATAAAATTGTCAGTGTTAGTCTTGGGAACAATGACTCAGTGGGAATAAAAATGTTGTCACTTTCACATGTCAATGTTAGTTAATGTATTGATGATGGATCAATGAGAGAGACAACATTACCCTGCACTTTATTAAACCTATAGTTTTTCTTGCAGATTGATTAGTATGTAGTTATTGTCACATGCCACTCAATTAATAACAATAGATTTATCAAAAGAAGGACAGGAAAACATTATACATTCTTCACATAATTTCTCAAATTATTGTGAATAAACTATTCAATCATACAATTTGACTTTAATACCCCACTCACACCTATGGATAGATCAACTAAACAGAAAATTAACAAGGAAACACAAACATTAAGTGACACAATGGACTGGTTAGGCCTAATTGATATCTAGGACATTTCACCCCAAAACAATGAATTTCACCTTTTTCTCAAGTGTACATGGAACCTTCTCCAGGATAGACCACATCCTGGGCCATAAATCTAGCCTTGGTAAATTCAAAAAAATTGAAATCATTCCAAGAATCTTTTCTGACTACAATGCAGTAAGATTAGATGTCAATGACAGGAGAAAAACTATTAAAAATTCCAACATATGGAGGTTGAACAACACACTGCTGAATAACCAACAAATCACAGAAGAAATAGAAAAAAGAAATCAAATTATGCATAGAAATAAATGAAAATGAAAACACAACCCAAAACCTATGGGACTTTGTAAAAGAAGTGCTAAGGGGAAGGTTCATAGCAATACAGGCTCACCTCAAGAAACAAGAAAAAAGTCAACTAAATAACCCAACTCTACACTTAAAGCAACTAGAAAAGGAATAAATGAAGACCCCCAGGGTTAGTAGAAGGAAAGAAATCTTAAAAATTAGGGCAGAAATAAATGCAAAAGAAACAAAAGAGACCATAGCAAAAATCAACAAAGCCAAAATCTGGTTCTTTTAGAAGATAAATAAAATCAACAAACCATTAGCCAGACTCATCAAGAAACAAAGGGAAAGAAATCAAATCAACAAAATTAGAAATGAAAGTAGAGAAATCACAACAGACAATACAGAAATACAAAGGATCATAAGACATTACTATTGCAACTATATGCCAATAAATGGACAACTTGGAAGAAATGGATGAACTCTTAGAAAAGTACAACTTTCCAAAACTGAACCAGCAAGAAATAGAAAATCTTAACATACCCATCACAAGCATGGAAATTGAAACTGTAATTAAAAATCTTCCAACAAACAAAAACCAAGGACCAAACAGCTTCACAGCTGAATTCTACCAAAAATTTAGAGAAGAGCTAACACATATCCTACTCAAACTCTTCCAGAAAATTGCAGAGGAAGATAAACTTCCAAACTCATTCATGAGCCCACCATCACCCTAATACGTAAACCAGATAAAGATGCCACAGAAAAAGAAAACTACAGGCCAATATCACTGATGAACATAGATGCAAAAATCCTTAACAAAATTCTAGCAAACAGAATTCAACAACATATTAAAAAGATCATACACCATGACCAAGTGGGCTTTATCCCAGGGATACAAGAATTCTTCACTATCCACAAATCAATCAATGTAATACACCACATTAACAAATTGAAAGATAAAAATTGTATGATTATTTCAATAGATGCAGAGAAAGCCTTTGACAAAATTCAACATCCATTTATGATAAAAACCCTCCAGAAAGCAGGAATAGAAGGAACATACCTCAACATAATAAAAGCTATATAAGATAAACCCACAGCAAACATTATCCTCAATGGTGAAAAATCATTTCCCCTAAGTCAGGAACAATATAACGGTTCCCGCTCTAACCATTACTATTCAACATAGTTTTGGAAGTTTGGCCACAGCAATCAGAGCAGAAAAAGAAATAAAAGGAATCCAGATTGGAAAAGAAGAAGTAAAACTCTCACTGTTGGCAGATGACATGATCCTCTTCCCTAAAGACTTCACAGAAAATTTCTAGAGTTAATCAATGAATATAGTAAAGTTGCAGGATATAAAATCAACACACAGAAATCCCTTGCATTCCTATACACTAATAATGAGAAAGCAGAAAGAGAAATTAAGGAAATAATTCCATTCACCATTGCAACAAAAAGAATAAAATACTTAGGAATATATCTACCTAAAGAAACAAAAGATCTATATATAGAAAACTAGAAAACACTGATAAAGGAAATCAAAGATGATGCAAATAGATGGAGAAATATACCATGTTCATGGATTGGAAGAAACAATATAGAAAAAATAAGTATACCATGCAACGCAATCTATAGATTCAATGGAACTTCTATCAGGCTACCAATGGTATTTTTCAAAGAACTAGAACAAATAATTTCACAGTTTGTATGGAAATACAAAACACCTCGAATAGTGAAAGCAATCTTGAGAAAGAAGAATGGAACTGGAGGAATCAACCTGTCTGACTTCAGGCTCTACTACAAAGCCACAGTCATCAAGACAGTATGGTACTGGAACAAAGACAGAAATATGGATCAATGGAACAAAATAGAAAGCCCAGAGATAAATCCATGCACCTACGGACAACTTAACTTTAACAAAGGAAGCAAGAATACACAATGGAAAAAAGACAATCTCTTTAACAAGTGGTGCTGGGAAAACCAGTCAACCACTTATAAAAGAATACTTTCTAACACCATTCACAAAAATAAACTCAAAATGGATTAAAGATCTAAAGGTAAGACCAGAAACTGTAAAACTCCTAGAGGAGAACATAGGCGAAACACTCTCTGACATAAACCACAGCAGGATTCTCTATGACCCACCTCCCAGAGTAATAGAAATAAAAGCAAAAATAAACAAATGGGACCTAGTTAAAGTTAAAAGCTTTTGCACAACGAAGGAAACTATAAGCAAGATGAAAAGACAGCCTTCAGAATGGGAGAAAATAATAGCAAATGAAGCAACTGACAAAGAATTAATCTCAAAAATACACAAGCAACTCCTGCAGCTCAATTCCAGAAAAATAAATGACCCAATCAAAAAATGGGCCAAAGAACTAAACAGACATTTCTCCATAGAAGACATACAGATGGCTAACACATGAAAAGATGCTCAACATCACTCACTATCAGAGAAATGCAAATCAAAACCACAATGAGGTACCATTTCATGCCAGTCAGAATGGCTGCGATCCAAAAGTCTACAAACAATAAATGCCGAAGAGGGTGTGGAGAAAAGAAAAATCCCACCCTCTTACACTGTTGGTGGGAATGCAAACTAGTTCAGCCACTATGGAGAACAGCGTGGAGATTCCTTAAAAAACTGGAAATAGGACTGCCATATGACCCATCAATCCCACTGCTGGGCATACATACTGAGGAAACCAAAATTAAAAGAGACATATGTACCCCAATGTTCATCCAAGCACTGTTTATAATAGCCAGGACATGGAAGCAACCTAGATGTCCATCAGCAGAGGAATGGATAAGAAAGCTGTGGACATATACACAATGGAATATTATTCAGCCATTAAAAAGAATATATTTGAATCAGTTCTAATGAGGTGGATGAAACTGGAGCCTATTATACAGAGTGAAGTAAGCCAGAAAGATAAATACCAATACAGTATACTAATGCATATATATGGAATTCAGAAAGATAGTAACAATAACCCTATATGTGAGACAGCAAAAGAGACACAGATGTATAGAACAGTCTTTTGGACTCTGTGGGAGAAGGTGAGGGTGGAATGACTTGAGAGAATAGCACTGAAACATGTGTATTATCTTATGTAAAAGAGATCACCAGTCCAGGTTCAGTGCATGAGACAGGGTGCTTGGGGCTGGTGCACTGGGATGACCCAGAGGGATGGGATGGGGAGGGAGGTGGGATGAGGGCTGAGGATGGGGAACACATGTACACCCATGGCTAATTCATATCAATGTATGGCAAAACCACTATAATATTGTAAATTAATTAGCCTCCAATTAAAATAAATAAATAAATAAATAAATTTTGAAAATAAGTTACTATAGAAAAGTAGGTAAATTTTTGGAACGTGTGTGTGTGTCTATGTGTGTGTGTGTGTGTGTTTGTATTTGAACTGCAATGACAGAGGTATATAAAAGAGAGAAAGTCCCTTATATGCAAGCCTGTCTGTAGATTTGAATTCTCAATTAAACATTATCAAAATAATATGAATGATGATGAAATCTCATCATTATCAAAACAGGAGTGCTCATCAAATCACTGCTTATTTTCATTTATTTTTTACAGTACAGTGAGCTAATTTGCCTGCCAGAGAAGGAGACTCAAGCATCACTGGTTCGATTCCTGGGGCAGGAAGATGCCCTGGAGTAGGGAATGGCTACCCACTCCAGTATTATTCCCTGGAAAATCCAATGGATAGAGTAGTCTGGTGGGCTACAGTCCATGGCATTGCCAAGAGCTGGACTGGACAGCTGTGCACTATAATGGGCTAATACTCAAAAGTAGAGTTTTAATCAAAAGGTTATGGGTTAAAAGGAAATTAAAAACAATGTGAATTTTTCTCCATTTGAAACTTGTCTGAATGTTAGTAATCTATAAATATACTCTCTAGAATGGTATTTAAATGTAATATTTAAAAGATATTTAGAATATATGTTGCAATTTGCTAACAAAGTTCAAAGCAGTGATTTCCTTCGAGAGGGAGGTTAACCATAAGTCATTATTGTTGTTTCATTAGTTATAAATTTATTTTCTTTTATTACTCAAAAATTTGCATTAAAAAGTAAATTATGATAGGATACCAAAAGAGGAACTCCCCATGTCACTAGGTGCCCAATATGCTAATGGAGATAGAGCATCACGGACTCGATGGACGTGAGTCTGAGTGAACTCTGGGAGATGGTGATGAACAGGGAGGCCTGGCGTGCTGCGATTCATGGGGTCGCAAAAAGTCGGACACGACTGAGCGACTGAACTGAACTGAACTGACTGATTATCAATAATTTGAAGATATTATTCTCTTTTTTACTGACATAACTTGTATCCTCTGTAGAGTGGAGGGAGAGTGTGGTTTAAGCTATAATATCACAGTTTCTGGAGATGGATCCTCTAGCTTCTTCAAATCCTTAATTCTACCATTCACCCTATTAAACTCTTAACTGAAACCAATCAACCCTGAAGGAAATCAGTCCTGAATATACATTGGAATGACTGATGCTGAAGCTGAAGTTGCAATGCGTTGCCCATCTGATGTGAATAACTGACTCATTGGAAAAGGCTCTGATGCTGAAAGAGTCAATTCTTAGGCAGGTTGATAAGAAATCCGGGGGTCCTTGGAAGGGAGGGATCTGGGGTTCTTGAGGCAGAAGAAAGGACCAAGGTTTTTTTCATTTCTCTACATTCCTTAGTTTTAGTCACATAAAACGTTTTTTTCTTTAAGCCAAGAACTGATGATTATACAACAAACAACTCAGTTTAAACTCTGTACTAAGGATTATATGACAACAATGTATCTTGCTGAGAAAAGTTTCTCCTTTCAGAAAACCTCGGGACTAATCCTGATATCTTAGAATGTATATTCAGTTCAGTTCAGTCACTCAGTCATGTCCAACTCTTTGCAACCCCATGAATCACAGCACGCCAGGCCTCCATGTCCATCACCAACTCCCGGAGTTCACCCAAACTCATGTCCATCGAGTCAGTGATGCCATCTAGCCACCTCATCCTATGTGGTCGTCCCCTTTTCCTCCTGCCTCCAGTATCTCCCAGCATCAGTCTTTTCCAAAGAGTCAACTCTTCGCATGAGGTGGCCAAAGTACTGGAGTTTCAGCTTTAGCATCAGTCCTTCCAATGAACACCCAGGGCTGATCTTCAAAATGGACTGGTTCACCACACTTCAAAAGCATCAATTCTTCGGCGCTCAGCTTTCTTCACAGTCCAACTCTCACATCCATATATGACCACAGGAAAAACCATAGCCTTGACTAGATGGATTTTTGTTGGCAAAGTAATATCTCTGCTTTTCATTTTGCTATCTAAGTTAGTCATAACTTTTCTTCCAAGGAGCAAGCGTCTTTTAATTTCATGGCTGCAATCACCATCTGCAGTGATTTTGGAGCCCCCAAAATAAAGTCTGAGATTGTTTCCACTGTTTTCCCATCTATTTCTTATGAGATAATCGGACCAGATGCCATGATCTTTGTTTACTGAATGTTGAGCTTTAAGCCAACTTATTCACTCTCCTCTTTCACTTTCATCAAGAGGTTTTTAGTTCCTCTTCTCTTTCTGCCATAAGGGTGGTGTCATCTGCATATCTGAGGTTATTGATATTTCACCTGGCAATCTTGATCCCAGCTTGTGCTTCTTCCAGCCCAGCGTTTTTCATGAGGTACTCTGTGTAGGAATTAAATAAGCAGGGTGACAATATACAGACTTGACGTACTCCTTTTCCTATTTGGAAACAGTTTGTTGTTCTGTGTCCAGTTCTAACTGTTGCTTCCTGACCTGCATATAGGTTTCTCAAGAGGCAGGTCAGGTGGTCTGGTATGCACATTTCTTTCAGAATTGTCCACAGTTTATTGTGATCCACACAGTTAAAGGCTTTGTCATAGTCCATAAAGCAGAAATAGATGTTTTTCTGGAACTCTTTCGCTTTTTCGATGATCCATTGGATGTTGGTAATTTGATCTCTGGTCCCTATGCCTTTTCTAAAACTAACTTGATTATCTGGAAGTTCATGGTTCACATATTGCTGAAGCCTGGCTTGGAGAATTTTAAGCATACTTTACTAGCATGTGAGATGAGTGCAATTGTGCGGTAGTCTGAGCATTCTTTGGCATTGCCTTTCTTTGGGGTTGGAATGAAAACTGACCTTTTCCAGTCCTGTGGCCACTGCTGAGTTTTCCAACTTTGCTGGTATATTGAGTGCAGCACTTTCACAGCATCATCTTTCAGGATTTGAAATATCTCCACTGGAATTCCATCACCTCCAGTAGCTTTGTTCGTAGTGATGCTTTCTAAGGCCCACTTGACCTCACATTCCAGATATCTGGCTCTAGGTGAGTGATCACATCATCGTGATTATCTTAGTCTTGAAGATCTTTTTTTGTACAGTTCTTCTGTGTATTCCTGCCACCTCTTCTTAATATCTTCTGCTTCTGTTAGGTCCCTACCATTTCTGTCTTTTATCGAGCCCATCTTTGCATGAAATGTTCCCTTGGTATCTCTAATTTTCTTGAGGAGATCTCTAATCTTTCCCATTTTGTCGTTTTCCTCTGTTTCTTTACCTTGATCACTGAGGAAGGCTTTCTTATCTCTTCTTGCTATTCTTTGGAACTCTGCATTCAGATGCTTATCTCTTTCCTCTTCTCCTTTTCTTTTAGCTTCCCTTCTTTTCACAGCTATTTGTAAGGCCTCCCCAGACAGCCATTTTGCTTTTTTGCATTTCTTTTCCATGGGGATGTTCTTGATCCCTGTCTCCTATACAATGTCAGGAACCTCAGTCCATAGTTCATGAGGCAATCTGTCTATCAGATTTAGTCCCTTAAATCTATTTCTCACTTCCACTGTATAATCATAAGGAATTTTATTTAGGTCATACCTGATTGGTGTAATGATTTTCCCTACTTTCATATGGGAGTTAGTTTGGTAGGATCTTTCTATTTTTAAATTCTAACCCTGCTATCCTAAAATGTAAATTTTGGGAGTGGGTCTGGTAAAATTTTTACAACCTTGAGAAATTCTTTAGATTTATTGTAATAACTAATTTAAAAAGTATATAACTCTATTGCTATTACTAGCAAGGGGAGCACTCTACATCCCCTTTCTGATGTCTATGCCAGCAGCTTTCTCTGTCCCTTTCCTTACTTTAATACAACTCTGCCACACAAAAGCACTTGAGCGATCAAGTCTAGTCCCTGGTCCCAAATCTGAATCTTCTTTGGAGATCATGAATCCAACATCATTCACAAGCTATCAATTCTGGGAAAGTTTGAAGGCAGGAGAAGTGAACGACAGAGGATGAGATGGTTGGATGGCATCACTGACTCGATGGACATGAGTTTGAGTAAACCCTGGGAGTTGGTGATGGACAGGGAAGCCTGGCATGCTGCAACTCATGGGGTTGAAAAGAGTTGGACATGACTGAGCGATTGAACTGAACTGAACAATTGACCTTATGCATCTAACCTTGTGTGAATTAATTCACTTCTCTGAAAAGATTGTTACTTCTACTCCTATTTAAAGGGAAAATATAATTTTAATGATGAATTGACATCTGAAAGCACTTAGACCATAACTGGGGGCAAGAAGAGCATTGAGGAACTGTTAGATCTTGCATTGTGCACTCTGGATAAAATTCTACTTGCCAAATCCAGAGGTTCAGCATTAACAGAGTAGAGTAGACATTTTGACATTCAAAATGTCATTGAATTTCTCCACTGTCAGTGTTATATCTTCCTTTCTTTATTCTCCAAGATTTCTGTTACAACTGTAGTGAACTCAATACTAAACCATGGATAAGAATGGGCATATAATAATTGCTGAAAGGTTATAATATTGGAAAACTATATAAAGAAAAAAGAAAAAAATATTTCTTGACAATAAATGTCAGCACAAAACCATACAGTATTAGATATGTTTTTACACCTAGACAAGTTTCTCTACTCGAACTAATTTCTACTAATGTCAGTTATCATTTATCATTGATAGATGATATAATCACGTTCCCACTTGCTAGTTATGAAACTTCTTTGAAGTGACCTTTTAAATTTGATAGAGGAACAAGCTGATCTTCTACTGCAAATTTGTAATGGAAGTGATTAACAGAAACAATTGAGATGCTTATTCTTGTTGATAGATAAGAGTGGACTCTAAAATACATATGCTGTGAAACCTATGTACGGTTTTCACTTTGACCATGAGGATGCCAGTTAATTGCTTAATTAATTTTAGTATACTGAAGATTGAAACTTTATTCATGGCTGGAGTAGAATGTCCATATATCATTAATACGTGATCACTGAATAATCTGTATTATAAAGGCTGTATATCAAAGCATACTTTATCTTTTAACTTTTTAACATTTGAAGCATTTGTGATCACTGATAAAAATTCTTCTTTTCATAAAAGACTGATATTATATTAATAGATAAATATATATATATTTTCTTAGATAGGAAGTTCACTGGCAAATGAGAAATTCATAACTTTAGTAAGTATAGAAAGACATGTTTTGATAAACTTAGTTATAAATGGAGTTGACTATGAAAAATCAAATTTATCCTTTTAGCAAATGAGAAATATATTTATCAATGAAAAATGATTTATGTTATTGGGCAATATTTTAAACCATATAAAATGCAGTTGTTTCTCCTTTGTTTTAATAAGACATACATAAAGCATTGGTCTAGAGGAAGAAAATCCAGAGAAATTCCAGAGAAAAGTGTAAGATGACTAAATTTTAGGAAAATTTCTTTAAAAATAAGAGATGTCTGAGCTAGTCTAATTAGTGAAGGCAACTCCTCAGAGTTATTGTATTATCCTTTTCGTTTTTCATTAAAAGTCATTTTTGCCTCCACAAAGAAAACCCAAAGTGGAGCTTGGCCTAAAGTGAAGCTCCTATGATTAATTTTGGTATGATATAGTATTTCTGAAATCAGTTATTACTGAGATATTGTTTTATATCCTCCTGTGCTGATACTCTTAAAATATATGCAATATTTCATGACTATGTCATGGCTCATTAAATTATTCAGTAATGTTTTACCCAACATATTGTAAGACTCTAGGCACTGAAACTCTGAAGATAACTAAGGTATAGCCTTTGTTTAAGGAGCTAACAATCTAGCAAGGAGACATTTATGTGAAAAATTAGAACATAATGTAATAACAAGCTTTGAAATAGATATATGCCTAAGATGTTAAAATTGCACAGAGAAGACACCTCATTATATTGAGAGAAAAGTCAAAGAATTCATCCTATAATGTCAGATTGACATTATAGTTGTGTCATAAAACTTGAGGAAATTTAAGCCAGGCAAATAGCAGGCAAAAAAATACTGCTGTAAAAGATGATAAAGAGCAAATTGATTTAAAATATTATAAACTCTATAGTCCACTGGAACTAACGTAAAAGGGAGAGTTGAGTCTGATAGGAGTTTAAGCTAAAGCAGTAGGAAAAAATCACAAAGAGCTTTGTATGATGTATTAATAAATTTGTTTATTCAGTTCAGTTCAGTTGCTCAGTAACATCTGACTTTTTGTGACCCCATGGACTGCAGCAAGCCAGGCTTCCCTGTCCATTACCAACTCCTAGAGCTTGCTCAAACTCATGTCCATCAAGTCCGTGATGCTATCCAACTATCTCATCCTCTGTCATCCCCTTCTCCTCCTGCCTTCAATCTTTCCCAGCATCAGAGTCTTTTCCAAGAAGTCAGTTCTTTGCATCAGGTGATCAAAGTATTGGAGTTTCAGCTTAAGCGTCAGTCTTTCCAAAGAAAATTCAGCACTGATTTCCTTTGGGATTCAGTGGTTTGATCTCCTTGCAGTCCAAGGGACCCTCAAAAGCCTTCTAAACATGACAGTTCAATAGCATCAGTTCTTCAGTGTTCAGCTTTCTTTATAGTCTAAACATCACATCCATGTGTGACTACTGGAAAAACCATAGCTGACTAGACAGACCTTTGTTGGAAAAGTAATGTCTCTGCCTTTTAATATGCTGTCTCGGTTGGTCATAGTTTTTCTTGCACAAGGAGCAAGTTTCTTTGAATTTCATGCCTGTAGTCACCATCTGCAGCAATTTTGGAGCCCCCCAAAATAAAGTCTGTCGCTGTTTCCAATGTTTCCCCATTTATTTGCCATAAAGTGATGGGACTAGATGATCTTCATTTTTTGAATGTTGAGTTTTAAGTCACCCTTTTCACTCTTCTTTCACTTTCATCAGAAGGCTCTTTAGTTCCTCTTCACTTTCTGCCATAAGAGTGGCATTATCTGCATATCTGAGGTTATTGATATTTCTCCCAGGAATCTTGATTCCAGTTTGTGCTTCATCCAGCCTGACATTTCTCATGATGCACTTTGCATATAAGTTAAATAATCAAGGTGACAATATACAGCCTTGATGTACTCCTTTCCCTATTTGGAACCAGTCTGTTTCATATTCAGTTCTAACTGTTGCTTCTTGATCCACATACAGATTTCTCAGGAGGCAGGTGAGGTATTCTGGTATTCCCATCTCTTGAAGAATTTTCCACAGTTTGTTGTGATCTACACAGTCAAAGACTTTGGTGTAGACAATAAAGCAGAAATAGATGTTTTTCTGGAATTCTCTTGTTTTTCCTGTGATACAATGTTGGCAATTTGATCTCTGGTTCCTCTGCCTTTGGTTATTACCATGGGGGTAATAAAACATTTTAAACAGTTAAGAGAAAAGTTCACATTTTTGATATGGAAAAGAAAAACAAAATCATCTGAAGAATAGATCAAGATTGAAAAAATAGGTACAAATAGCTTTTTTTCTGTCCTATTTCTAAATTCTGGTGCAGTTGTCAGGTATCTGCCTCCAATAAAGGAAACACAAGAGATGCAGATTTGATCTCTGGCTCAGAAAGATCCCCTGGATCTTCTGAAGTAGCAACCTATTTCGGTATTCTTACCTGGAAAATGCCATGGACAGAGGAACTTGGCTGCTTACAGTCCATGGGTCACAAAGAGTTGGACATGACTGAGCAGGCACGCATGCACATGGCTCAACCCCTAACTTCACTGGGTTAAAAAAGTGTTTCAAAATGAATGAATCGTATGCCACTAGAAAAATGACAGTATGTCGCCAGGAAACTATCGTCCTGAAAGATAAAGTGCTGATGAGAATAGTTTTATATAGAAGTATAATTAGAAATAGCTACAGAACAAAGTGACTGCAAGTAACCATTAGATGAGGATGCTCCAACCTTAGGTCAACCTACAGGGCAAGCTGGAGAGAGTCCTTGATCACATTTAAGTATTATTCATTAGGAAGAGCATCAATACCAGCTAATGTTCCCTTCTAACTCCTTGGTTGCTGAAAGTAACAGACAATAAATATTAGTACTTTCATTCAGACCCTAAAGCTGTGAATTGGATATAAATTATGGACAGGCAGACTATTTCCACTACTCAAGTACTGACTCAGGGAATGAATAGTGTTTTCAAACATTCGACATACCACTTTTTCCATAGTGGGGCAGACTGTTTTTTAAACAAATGGTGCTTGTGTGCCTGCTCAATCATTTCAGCCATGTCCAACTCTTTGTGACCCTATGGACTGTAGCCCATGAGGTTTCTCTGTCCATGGGATTCGTCAGACAAGAATTCTGGAGTGGGTTGCCATGCACTTCTCCAAGGGATATTCCTGACCCAGGAATCTAACCTGCATCCCCAGCATTGCAGGTGGATTCTTTACCAGCTGAGCCACCAGGAAGCCCCAAGGCCAATGGTAATTACAACAAACAAAATGTTGAGGGAAAAAGTTTAATTCAAATGAACACAGAATCACTGATCCCCTAATATTTAAAGAAAAAGCAAAACAGTGAAACAGAGACATAATGCTCATCCACAGTGTAGAGGGTATTTAAAAAACTATCCACTGGTTTTTAAAATAAAAAATTTATTATTATTATTATTATTATTATTGTTATTGTTTGATTATTGTTTTATTTTGCCTTGCAAATTTGAAACTATTAAGCTATTAAGAAAAGGAATATATTACTTCAGCTGAGAAAAATTGTTACTGCAAAGTTTTTAATTTTTAAATGAATTAATTAATTATTAATTTTTTTAAAAAAGCAAGTAAGTAAATTTTTAAATTGTCTTAGGTTTCAGCTCAGTTCAGTTCAGCTCTGTCACTTAGTCATGTCCGACTCTTTGTGACCCTATGGACCGCAGCACATCAGGCCTCCCTGTCCATCGCCAACTCCTGGTGTTTACTCAAACACATGTCCATTGAGTCGGTGATGCCATACACCCATCTCATCCTCTGTCATCCCCTTCTCCTCCTGCCCTTAATCTTTCCCAGCATCAGGGTCTTTTCAAATGAGTCAGCTCTTCACATCATGTGGCCGAAGTATTGGAGTTTAAGCTTCAGCATTATTCCTTTCAATGAATATTCAAGACTGATTTCCTTTAGGATGGACTGGTTAAGTAGAAAGGAAAAAGTAATATATATCAACATGCCAAATTGTAGAGGATTCAGAAAGCTTCTTTACTTATTGAGAAGTCACATAGGGTGTGATGGAGGAAAATTCCTGTTTTCTGGAGAAAGATATTATTTTGCTTGGTGTAGGGGTGAGCAATTCTGAAGAAAATTAGAAGCTTTATAATACAATGAAAAATTGTTAAATTCAGAGATGGGACCAAGGAACCTCACCCTGTAAAATCTTGCTCAAGAAAAGAAAAAAAAAAAAAATTGTCATGAAAACATAGAAACTTGAGACATTTTGAGGAATAATTTGAAAGTTGAGGGGGTCTGTGCCTAGTGGCTTACTTTAACTATAAGGACTGAATGACTCACCAGGGATCCTGCAGCAGCACAAGGGAGGGAAAAAGCAGAAATGGTGGCATATCATGGTACAGATGAGAGAAAGCCTGGATAGAACCTCCTGTCCTCCAAAATATGTAAAGTTGCACCTTTCTGCAGGTGTAAATCACAGCATATAAATTTGAAATCTGCTCATCAGACTTACAAGTGTTCATTCAATAAGTTATTTGGCAAAAGGCAGGTAACAGTAGTGGTAATAGTTTCAAATTTCCTGAGGAATTCCATCTGAACAATCTGACAACTTGATGGTAAGAAAATGACTCAGTAAGCTTTCTTAGACTTAGTATTTCTTTTTTGTGAAATTTAAAAAAATATAATACTTTGTCTAATAATTATTAAATATGAATATAAATTATATATATTTAAAGTGCTTTAAATGGGATTTGGAACATTGTGTATACACTAAACAAAAAGAAGCTACCTTTGGTTACTTTGTGCCAGATACTATGTTTTGAGCAAAGAATAAAATGATGTACAAAACCATAATCTCTGCTTTCCGTCTCCTCTGCAAACTTCATTTTCCAGGACATTAGATGATTTTCCACTTGCTTTTGCTGAAACCATCTTGCTAAAGTGTCTCACTATAGCTAAAGCTATACTCACTGCATCAAATCCATTTCTTTGTGCAATAGAATGGCTTATTTAAATGGTACATCGGTCATCTTGCCTGCATGCTCCATACACTCCAATACCTTTCCATTGTCCTTATAAAATAATCTGAACTGCTTGCCTTGTGTACAAGGCTGCACTTGAACTAGACCTGCCCGCTTCTCTGACCTCATTTTTCAGCCTGCTCACTCTCATCCGCTATACTACAGCCATATTGGTTTCCTTGCTATTCCTCGCACTGCCAAGGCTATTCATGATTCAGGACCCCGATAAATTGATCTTTCATCTGTCTATAATACTCTTTACCCACATCATTGTATGACTATTTCTTTCTATCACAAGGGTCCACATCCTAAATTTCTGCTTCCTTATTTTATTGTCTTCAAAGCACTTTGTGCTGTTTGTTATTCTTACCTGTGTACTATATCTAGAATTTAAATCAAGGAGAGCAGGGGTATTTTCTCTCTGTCTTACCTTCACTGCTTAAAATAGAGCCATACATATAGTAGGTGCTTAATTCCTGATTGAAGACTCAATGAAATTGAATATAATTTAGTATGAGTTGTTCTCCAGGAATCAAAGCAAACATCCACACTATTATTTGAAGAATACATGGAATGAGGACTTGTCAGATAATTACAAAGGAAGAGAACTCAGATACAGAAAATACCTCTTTAACCAGGAAAAGAAAAGTGATTTGCAACATTTCTGTAAGATCCTTTTGTCACTCTGTGTGAAATATGCATGGTTTTATTCATTAACAAGATTAATTTGGCAAAAATTTCCTGGGTATATAGTACTTGCTAAGCATATATAAGTGATAATTTTTCCCAAAGAGGAATTTAGAATATATTTTCCCAAATTTATAATATAACATAATAACTATTGATTTATAAATGAAGTGACACAATGAAAGAAGTACACAATGTGGATGGGAAATGGAAAAGAAAGGATATGTGGATGAGGAGGCAAGGAAGGTCTAGGCTAGCACTACTTAATAAAAGTCAAAGATACAAGTCACATATGTAACTTTGTATTTTCTAATGGCCACAATAAAAAGAGTAAAAGGAAACAGAAATAACTAATACATTTTAACTACTATTTGCTACTAAGTTTTGAAGTTCAGTATGTATTTTACAATTGCAGCACATTTCAATCCAGACTAGACACATTCCAAATGATCGTTAGACACATGAGGCTAGTCGTCATCTTATTGCACAGGTTTGACCAGAAGGAGATAGAATTTATTCCTTCTGTCTGGCACATGCATAAGTTAGGCTTAACTTTCTTAAGCACTGAAATGAGTTCAGTTTTTAGCAAATTGCAATTCCTTAAAGCTATGTTTTGTATGTAAAAATGAATGACAAAAGTAACAAGTGAATAAAGTGAATCAACAATGCAACACAAGATCATAGGATGTGAAGAAATGGTGAATTAATTGGCATGGTACTATTAAATATGTATGATGAGAGAATTAGCACGAAAGGTAGATACAGCAGAAAGGAAATAAGAGGTTAAATATTTGTGATAAGGAGTTTGAAAAATCGTATCCTAAAACTTGGGAAGAATCTGCAACAGGAGATTTTGTGTCTTGGAAGAAACAGAACAAATAAGAGGTTGTATGCATTATACACACACACACACACACACACGTGTCTGTGTATAAAATCTATCTTTCGTATATATATATATATATATATAGAGAGAGAGAGAGAGTGCTAGAGAGAGAGGAACCAAGAAAGGGAAAGAGAAAGGGAAATGGAGAGGAAAATGGAAAGTTCTATTTCAGAGACCTGACATGCAATTGTGAAGCCTGGCAAGTTCAAGATCTTCAAGGTAGGCTGCTAGACTGGAGAGATGATAGAGATGTAGAGAATATGTTGTGGAAAGAGAACTGAATCCACCTCAGTAACTGGTTTACTAATACCAAATATATAAATAGAAGCTATTATATAAATTTATATTGCAAGCTACTGATATTTTACAGAGCCTCTATAATTCATTAAAAAAATCAATTTGGATAATTATGATGCACAGAAAATTATAAAATCAAAGTAATCAAAGTAGTATCTATATACTATCAAGTATGTAAAAGGTTGGGCTTGCCAGGTGGTGCAATAAAGAATCCACCTGCTAATGCAAGAGAAACAAGAGATGTGGGTTTGACCCCTGGGTCAGGAAGATCTCCTGGAGTAGGAAGATCACTCCAGTAATTTTGCCTGGAAAATTCCATGGAGAGAGGTGCCTAGCAGCCTACAGTTCATGAGGTCACAATGAGTCAGACATGACTGACTACACATATATATAAAGGTTGTTAAATACTAAGACTGTATTAATGTTTTATACAAGTAATTATAACCACCTCTTTCATGTGTTTTAAAATTATATTTATTTTATTCCAACACTACTTGGCTTCTTTATATAATACAGATTCAAACAGCTGCAACATGCAATTAATATGCTTGCAGTTTCCAGATAGTTGTAGCAGAATTCATATGTCATTAGAAAATTTAAACAGGTTTGTCAGTTGAGTTGGAGTCACAAAGTTGGACACGACTGAGCCACTGAGCAACAACAACAAACACCAAAACTGAGCTGCAGGGATTCAGTCTAGCCTGTAACATAATATGATGGCCATGAGGCTAGTAATAGTTCATTTTTTGCCCACAACTTAAATAGTATTAGCTATTAACTTGAAAAAAATATGTTAACAAATAAAGTCCTGATACAGTGTTAACAATTACTGTCTTAAAAGATTTAACAGTTAAGAAAGCCATAACAAAGTTTCTTTCCACTAAATGTGTTAACAAAAATCAATTCCTTCCACAATTTATATCATTGAAATACTGACTTATGCTTTATTAAGTATACCCTGGGATTAATTTAGACACTTCTAGAAAATGTATTAATTTTTTTAGGCCTCTAGGGTACCATTTGGTAAATTGATATTTTACCATATTAAATGGTATCTAAATAATTACAGTACTATCTTGTCTTTTATCTTAACACTGAACTTTTCAACTGTTAAAGACAAATATAGCCTAGGGTATTTTAAGTTGAAATATCAAATAAAAAGTTAATGGTGGGCAGAGGTTGATGGGTCCCTGAGAGTTAGACAGGCTTTGCGTTACCTAATAACTCAGACAAGATGTATTGTCAAATCTCTGTGGAGCTGATTAGAAGCATTTGCTTCACAGACACATAAAGAGGATCTTCTTCCTACTTGAATCTCAGCCCTAAGCATTCTATGGTGTGCAATCTGTTAATTTCTACAAAGTTATCGTGCAGCATTTTCATCTTTTGAATATTTTATATTAAGTATATTTCAAAATTGTCTATTCTTCTATAATTATTTAAATTATGCCTTTTACTTTAATATGTTCTATATTTTCTAAGTGATCGGTTAATGTTGTGACAACTTTGAATAACTCCTATCCCAACCCCCACCACTCGTTCTACTGACATAATCACTGTTGTCTATTTAGTGTCTATTTCTCCAAATAATATCCTATGCCATCTAATGCACATTATATGGCTGCATACATATAAAATATATTTAAATACATGTACTCATTTGGATACATGTTTATTGATGTATATTATATTATGTTTATGTAAATGTATCACAAACTTTGTGTCTTTCCTTCATGCAATTAAATGACATATCTTTATTAGTACACAGGCATTATATTCAATCCTTTTAGCAAAGCAAAAAGTTTCATGAAGATAAACTATATTTTCTTTCCCCATTACCTTATAGATGGATATTTAGATCAGCTGGATTCTCTTAGATGCTGCTTAAACAAACAGTAAGGGGATTATCATCTCTCATGACAAGAAATATGGAGATTGTGTGTTTTCAAAGATAGGTAAATAGGAAACAATGTTCAAATTCCCAGATTACTTTCCATATCTATGCTTAGGCATCTTCATCATTTTGAAATTCCCCTCATGATCATAAAATGTTGCAATTATGCCTGCCAACACTTCCTCACATAGCCACATTCATAGGCAGAGAACAGGAAGTTGTTTACATAGGACCAAAGTTCATATCAAGTACCATTTTTCTGGAACGTTGTAATGGTTAACTTTATGTGTCAACTTGACTAAACCAAGGGATGTCCAGAGAGCTAGCAAAACATTATTTTGGTGTGACTGTGTCTCTAGAAAAGAATAGCATTTGAGTTAGAATAATTATAATATATCAAATTTGGTTCATCAATTGTAACAAAATGTCAGGACAGGGGGTGTCTGGGACATCTCTGCACATTCTCCTCAATTTTTTTGTGGGTACAACTGCTCTAAAATGTGTTTTAAAAGCACACACGTGATAAAGAGAGACAGAAATTAGTTATCAAGTCATGGAAATCCATGAGTGCATGTGTGTTAAGTCACTTCAGTTGTATTAGACTTTGTGACGTTATGGACTGTAGCCCCCCAGGTTCCTCTGTCTACGGGATTCTCCAGGCAAGAATACTGGAATAAGTTGCCATGCCCTCCTCCAGGGGATCTTCCAGATCCAGGGATCAAACCCGTTTGTGTCTCTTACATCTCCCGCCCTGGCAGGAGGGTTCTTTACCACTAGCACCACGTAGGAAGCTATGGAGAAATATTAAATGAATATTGATAGCTGAAAAAAACTAATTTGAAAAGTCTGCATGCTGTGTGATTCCAACATATGGCATTCTAGAAAAGGCAAACTATGGAGGCAGTAAGATCGTGGTTATCAAGGGTTTGAGGCAAGGATAGAGATAATAGGTAGAGTAATGATAGTTTTAAGGCAATAAAACTATTCTGTGTGAGGTTGCAATGGTGGATACATGTCCTTACATATTTGTCAAAACTGAAAGCACAGCACAAAGGGCAAAGCCTCATGCAAACTATAAACTTTGGGTGGTAATAATGTCTCAATGTAGTTTCATTAGTTGTAACAAATGTACCAGCCTAATGCAGGCTACTGATATTGGGGAGATGGTATGTGGGTGGAGATAGGAAGTATAAGGGAAATATCTGTAGTTCCCACTTATTTCTCTGAAAACCTTAAACCATTCTAAAAATTAAAATATTAATTTAAAAAAAAAAGAAAAAGAAGAAAAGGAACCCTCATATGTAAATAAAAAGCATTTCTGAGAGCTGTGATCAAAACAAAATGCTTGTAGAATATTCATTTCTTGAGAGCATGGATTCAGTGGAATAATGGCATAATTGAAAAGAATTGAAACTAGAATATGCAAAGAGAGCAAAGCTTTATTTCTAACAGCCATTTTTTTTAAATTCCTATAATTAACAGGAAATACACCATGCAGAAAAGTACAAAGGCAGAGGTTAATGTTTTCCCTTTTTATTATGGCTCTGTTGTTATGAAGATTAGGAAATAACATTGCCTGACCTCCAGTGAACTGTAACAGAAATATTGAAAGGAAGTACAAATAAAAAGACTATAATATTGAAATTCTAGAAAAACTAGATCAAATTCAACAAATACTAAGATTTTTAAGGAATCAGCAACTTATCATTGTAATTATCAGCGATTTTGAGACATTATGAAAGTCAATTAGCTCCTGAAACCTAAAATAAAGCATTTATACTATGTTTTACAAGAAAAAATTAAAGACAGATAGATAAATAGATAGAAAGAAATGTGGATAAAGATATAGATACTTACATAGACATAGAAATTGAAGATAGATTATTATCACATGGAATCTTGAGAAGAAATTAGAATACAATGTGAATCAAATTGCCATCATCCAGGCAAACATAAGTAACTGGAGCAATCAGGATCAGCAGTGTTCCGAAGTGAAGTGGTATTAACTCAGTCAGTATCCTCTTATGATAGATAATGAGTCAAGTAGACAAAGGGAAAGGATAGGAATGATTCATATTGATTTCTTTACATTTTTGACCCTACACCTTATGAAATCATCATTGACAAGCTAAGTCCAATTGCATTCACCATTATAGTGAATGACCGAATAATAATCAACTTTTACCTTAACTCATATAGTAACTACCAATGGATCTGCCTCAGCTCTAAGGGCCTAACTATCTGAGAGAAATATTCAGAATGGGATTATCTTTAAAAGGAATAAAAACAAATTCTAAACCAGTTTAAAATTTTGGTGATAGAATCTCTTCAACAACTGGATAAAACTCTACAGAGAGATGTGGAAGATATGTATATCACAGAAAAAAACAAATGTATAAATATATAAATATAATATAATATGCTGCTGCTGCTAAGTCGCTTCAGTCGTGTCCGAGTCGGTGAGACCCCATAGAAGGCAGCCCACCAGGCTCCCCTGTCCCTGGGATTCTCCAGGCAAGAACACTGGAGTGGGTTGCCATTTCCTTCTCCAATGCATGAAAGTGAAAAGAGAAAGTGAAGTCACTCAGTCGTGTCTGACTCTTAGCAACCCCATGGACTGCAGCCTACCAGGCTCCTGCGTCCATGGGATTTTCCAGGCAAGAGTACTGGAGCAGGGTGCCATTGCCTTCTCTGATAACATAATATAAATATATTTAAATATAATATAAAAATATATTTAAAAATATATACAAAATTCACAGCTGTGAATTTTTGGGGGAAAACGTATTTTTTAAAAAAGGCTGACAGGTAACAAGAATTGGTCATTTGATTCTCTTAAAAAATAGATACAATTAAAATATAATGCTTTCCTAATGTAAAATTCATGCTTTATTGAAACCATTTGTTCACATATTGAACAGACATAATGCACATAATGCTTAATCAGACATTATAAAATCCACTTATGAATTTCTGAACTAATATCAGAACATTACTTATTCAACATTTTACTTAAAATAGTAATTTACCCAATTAATACTGCAAAATTCCTTTAATAATTGAATATTTCCATTATAAAGGAATAATATAAGGAAAATATACATTTTGCAAAGGGGCCACCTATAATCTCACAAGTTGAGGCCTTAGTTTCCTGATTTTACTTAGATTCAGCAATTTCAGGTTGGGATAGGATGTGCATGTGTGTCTGGGTTTTCCTTGCTTACCTCTAGACAAGCCAACTGCACATACTTAATCACACTGGATAGTGGATCCTATGTAATAAATCTTCATTGGACAAGTGGATCACCCAAAATAAATCATCTGTGGGTGAGTGAAACAACTTTGCTCAAACATCCATGGAAAAAGAGTTCATCCATCATAAATCACAGACAGATAAATGGATCAGCCTTGATTTACTGCCTTTAACCAGGACTACAGTTTTACCTTACCTAAGAAGTACTATGATTTTGCAAACAGTATATAGTTTAGAGAAATATGGGAGAGTTACTTCCAATAGCATCCAGTGAAACAATATAACAAGTGAAATAAATCGCTAAATTTTATTCAGTTACTTTAACAATGTGATATAAGATCAAAAGAACTTCAAAATGATCCAAAACTGGGGCCACACCTCCCGTTATTAATGTAACTTTAAATATTTCTTTCATTTGTAATGTTACAGTGATAATAACCACACATATAGGTATTGGGAGGAGTAAACGAGGTGCTTAATAAATATGTATTCACAATGTTCACATGTTTTAGAGTATCTCTGCTGTTTCAGCCACTGGAATGTTAAGTAAGACATATAACACTCCACTCTTATTTTTCCAGGGTGAGGAGAAAAACAAATTAATCACAAGATAGTATGATAGTATTTGGACAAAGCTATCAATAGGGAATTAGCCGAACAAACAGATAGTGCAGTTACGCTGTAATGAATGGCTAAACTTTCCCCCCACCAAATTGCCCTTTGAAATTATTCTTAAAGCTTACACTAGATGGACAATCAAGAGAAGATTATGCAAAGATTAGTAAGTGGGACAATGTACTTTGTGAACTGTAAATATAAGCATGTGTATGTTTTTATATATGCATACTTAAATGTGTGTGGCAATAAATTAGCTCAGCTGTTTTAGGCAAGGGTCAGAAATAAAAGGCCTATGATTGGCTACATACTATAGTTTTTATCTTAAGCATTAGTGGAGCATCTCTAATGGCTTTTATGGGGGGATGATTTATCATATTTGTATACTAGGAAGAACACTGAGCTAGTCAGGGGATATTGGAGTGAAAGAAATTAATTTAATTTTTCATACTATTAAATAGTACTATATACAATTTTTATATACTATCAGAAATATAAGGAAAGAGATAAGCCAGATAAATGTGTGTGAGATACTATGTGTTTCCATTCGTGTTCCATATAAATTATTGTCCTGCAAATGCATCTTGACAAAATATTTCCTGATAGAGCAGCATGCTTACATAAATTTAGCATCTCTTAGGTCTTAGTCCTGGTGAATATAAAATAAATACAAAAATAATGTGATGATATTTTTGCTTTGTCTTGCACAGAAAAATATCAACTTATCTTTTCAAAGATTAAGCTTCTTGACATAATATATCTCACTCACAGCAAATATATTAACTGATTTTGTAAAAACAAGCTTGTAACCTTTTCACCTTTCTTTTTTATACTTTCAATATTTATTTTAATACCCTTTTAGCAGTTATTTATTTGCAGAATATATTGTTCATAGATTATTCCTAAAAGGATGTTGAATTGATTTAAGCTGATTTTATTGTAATCATTTTTTCCTTGGAGAAACACAAAGTGTCTAATTTTTACTATCTAGGTTAGGAAGTTTATGCCTTGTGGAATAAAAGAGAAAAATGTTTTACCTTCTTTTGATAAATTATATTTTATAGAAGGTATTCTTTAAATTTTTTTATTTTTTGGTTGTGTGGTTTTTTTCTCCATGTAGTATCTCTAAGAATTATTGTTCTATAAGCAGAAATAGCATGCATGTAATCCCTGTTGAAATAGTTATAAACAAAAATAATATTTTCTATTTCTTTTCTAAAGTATAATGAAAAATATCTTGTAACATAGGTTTGCTGAAATACATAATTTAGTAATATAATAAATGCAAATATTACACAGTGTGTGTTTTTATAGATATTTTCCAAATATCTACATAATAGGTATGATGAAGTACTAAGAGATTTACTTTAAGAAGAAAATTTTCTTTCTTAAGCAATAAGTTCCTAGTTTAAAAATTTAATTTAGCTGATGTGCTATTTGCCTAGATTGATTTCATGGTTATAATACAATAAGCCAAATCTATAGAATATATAGATTATTTACAAAAGAAGATTATGATCTTATCCATAAGATGAATCTCAACAAATTTCAAAGAATATCATGCAGAATTTTTTTTCTGATAATAGCACAATACAAATGATTTTGTTTCATGATTTAAAGGGTTTATATAATATATTGATAGTAGTTAAATAATAAAATTTATTTTACATTTGAAAAACTGCCTATGTTATGCCTAGATTTTAAAATGCAAAAAATTTGTGTAAATAGGAATGGGCATGCTGGCTTATTTTTCTCCCAAATTTATAATTTCAATTCAGAGATGTACATATTTTCTTCAGCCTCCAACTCTAGAGAATTATTTTAAGATACATAGGAATTTTCTTGAAATAATCAAACATAATAGCAAATATCAGTTAACCCTAATTGCAAATTCCTATTGATTGCATCTGAACATACCTTTTAAAATATATTTTAACTTGATTATAAGGAAAGATATATATTAGGCTTATTTCCTATTCCTATAAAGACTAGTAAGTTTGTGTTGCAGAGAACTGAAAGATTAATTTAAGTTAAATCATTATGATTTTAAAATGACTTTTTCAAGAGAGTCCAACTGAGTCTCAACAAGTAAAATATTCAAAATTCCACTTTTTTATATTATTTAACAGCTATGGGTTAAATAGGGTGATTTTTGATGATGCACAGAATGCGACCATACAACAACTTCAAAACTTCTTATGACATAAAATGATTCCCTACCATGGTCAATTACATATACCCATCAAGTGAAAACACCTTCATGGACAGTAAGGCAGAATAGACATCAGATTTGACAATTTCTTCATTATTCTTTCAAAATAAAGTCAGCTTCTAATTTCATATATGTGATGTCAATTTTTGTAAATTAAGTTCACTTCTCAGAAGTACAATCATATGAACTAATGTATTATATTATGTATCAGGTACGCACAATAGGAACCACATAATGACTGAAAGCAGGCAAATAGCTAGGCAATCAGTGCCCACATGTCTGAAGCTCTAATTCTTCTCTAAGAACTACAGCTGTACTTTCCTATATTTAGTTGCTCAACTTACATAGAGTTTCATGATCTGGATTTTAGTGAAAAAGAAAAGTATTTTTTTTTTTAATATTTGTGGGTGGATCTAAGCAAGATCTAAATATTACTAAATAGGCTCTGAAGTTATGGAATTTAGTTTGAAAAACTTCATCATTCCCCTACTCACTATTCTCTAAAATATAGCCTTCTCAGTTATAGAGGATTAATTGCTTGCCCCCTAAATGCCAGGGCACTTCCCTATCAAAGTAATTTATTGCAAATCAGTCAGTTTCTTATAACTCATACTTGTGGGTAGCAAGCCCTCATAATAGTATTCACCTACTCTATAAGAAGCAGACTATTCTGTGTAACGTGCATTTGTTGATTGCTGGTACATAACATTACTTCATTTATTATATTTCACACATTGAGGCTGCATTTCAACAGCCTAACTTGCTATATTTCTTGTAGTGATATAACTTTTACAACATTTCACATTCAACATTATAGTGAGCTATTTTTCAGGTCTCTGAACTTGCTCCCCAAATAAATGACAATTTAATGATGCATGAGTTTCATTGCCTATTCATTCTTTCTTATATAATATAGGAAGATTTCTCAGCAACTCCTTTCTACTTTCTAGGTATTTTATTCTTTATCTTCTTATTTGAAGTTATTTTTTTCAACATTTATTTCCCATACCATTGAACTTTACTGATAAAATATTCTATTTTTCCCATTTTCCTTGAGAAGTCTTATAGGTGATCAGCCCTCCTATATTTCTTTTTCTCTTTCCCTACTCTCAACAAGTCAATCCAACCTACCTGCAAGCCACAATCAAACCAATTTCACTGTGCCTTACTTACTCTTTCTCATGGTTCAAAGCTACATCAAATATCTTTCTACTTAGACTTCTTTTTAAGCCTCTTCTCTTGCTTGTTTGGATGATGACCTTTGCCTCTTACTTGGGGATCTTGTATAGTTAGTGTTTCCCATTTTACAGAGATTATGGTCTTCTGAGATTTATATTCAATGCTTACTGAGTCATAAAAATCACTCAGGAGGGAAAACAAGCCAGAAATAGCAACAATCTGTTTTCATATCAGAAGTTCTCAAGCATTAGTATGTATAAGAATCATATTACCAATGTGTTAAAATATGCATATTTTATTCTGAGAGAATAGAAGAGGCTAAAGATAAAGAACATACATTTTATTAGAAACCTCAGTATATTTTGCCACAGATGGCCTGTGACAATATGTAATAGCTCAATGGCTATAGTTCTTATACCCAGTATTTTTATTGAGATTGTTTCTATCATATTTGGTCTAGAAAGGCCTTTATTTCAGTGGTAGAGAAACTTTTATATCAGTATCCATGGAATAAAATTAATTTATAACAATGGATAGGCTTCCCTGGTGGCTAAGTGGTAAAAAATCCACCTCCAATGCAGAAGACACAGGAGATGTGGGTTAGATCCTGGTTTGGGAAGATCTCCTGGAGAAGGAAATGGTAACCCACCCCAGTATTCTTGCCTGGGAAATTCCTTGGACAGAGGAGCCTGACAGGCTACAGTCTATGAAGTTGCAAGGGTTGGACACGACTTAGTGACTAAACAACAACAATAACAAGGGATGGGTATATTCAATTTACTATTTTATCCGTAATCTAATTTCTCCAAAGACATTTTTATCCTGTTAATTCTTATAAACGTACAAATATATCACTTATCACTTAGTAAGTATATTCTGAGTATCTTCTGTGACATTATCATCTTCTGTCTCTGAACTAGCAAAGCACATGCTTAACTACCTGAGAATGCTTTATGCTGCTTTGAGGGCCAGCCAGATTTAAAATAAATGGCCTTTGGTGTTTGAGGGAAATCAGCCAATAAGGTTTTCTGCAATATCATGACATATAGTCTATATTCATTCATTGCTATTAAAAACTGTATGTTGTAAAATGAATAGTTGTAAGAAAGGATATATTTAATGTTATTATTTCCTGTTATCTTTTTCATTATGGCATCCCTAGTTAGTTATGTCAACAATATTCCACTTTTATTTTATGCATAGTACTCTAGGAAAACTTCCATATAGACTTAATTTCATGACAAATAAATACTCCCTATACTGGCAGCTATTAACAATATGAAAGATGGGAGTAACCCAACCTTAGAGTTTAAGGAATAAACAGTCTACTACAATCAATAATATTGCACAGGCAATGAGAAAAATACCACCTGCTCTGATTAGTGGGTAATTTAGTTTCTGTTTTAGGGTCTCTCTTATATATCCAGGTGTTTACTAGTGGATAGCATGATGTTCTGTCATGGTGTTAAGATACTCTCTCCTGGAGTTTAGGAGCTATACAGTACGCTTATTTATTGGTTAAAATGCGTGGCCATGCTGATACAGGTGTGAAATGGGCATTGGAAAGAAATTTCTGCACTTTTCCTGTGCACAAATACTAAGGCCAAAGAATGTTCCTGCAGTAACGAATAACCCAATCTTATGCTCAGGATATGGTTCCACATTCACATTAGTCTGTACTCCTAAAAAACATTTGAGCTCCTCAGATGTATCTATATGGAGCAACAGTTTCACATGGGGGATTCTGATTTTGCCACCTCAGAGATTAAGAAATATCTCGTTATTGCCTTATCAGAGGGGCAGATCAACTGCTCCAGTTTATTTTTATCAGATGATGATTTTGTTTGATGCTCATTTCCTACCCCTGTGTATGTTATTTGAATCTGAAAGGAGAACCAGTAAGTCTACAAGGGCTTCATTTTCATCTCTTCCCTCTTTCTTTTCCATCTTTCAATTCAAAATATTAGTAGTATGTTTTGCAGAAACAGAGGGAATAATTTAATCCATAATTCACCAAACATCTGCTTTATGTTGCATTTTCAGAATATACTTTCCCAGCTTACTATATATTTGCTATAACATGATGACTTTTACATTCCTATCTTAAAACCTGTCTTCAGTTGAACAGGTACTCATTTTCAACTGTCCTCTACCCTTCTTCACTTAGTTTCATACCAATTCCTCAAACAAATCTTCAAAGATTTCATAAGCCAGAAGATATCAAGATAGTGTAGTTGGAGGATACAATACTCACCTCCTGCTGCGACCAAATAAAAAATACATATACATGGGTAACAATCCACACTAAAAACTAACTGGAGACAGCATAAGAAAAATTGTTACTATTTTCAGATGACATGATAACACATATAGTAAACTCTAAAGTCTCTAGCAAAAAATCTAATAGAACTTATAAATGAATCTAGTAAGCTCATAGAATAAAGATTAAACTACTAAAGTCTGTAGTTTTTCTATATACTAAAATGAACTATCAGAAAGAGAAAGCAAAGTAAACCAATGCCATTTACAATCACATCAAAATGAATAAAATACTGAAGAATACACTTAACAGAGGTGAAATTCTTATATTCTGAAAAATATAAACATTTATGGAGGAATTGAAGATGATACAAAGCTATGGAAAATATCCCTTAATCTTGGATTGGAAGAATTAATATTATTAATATGTCCATACTACACAAAGATAATACAGATTTAATGTAATCCCTATCAAAATACCCATGACATTTTCTTACCATACTAGAACAAATAATCCTAAAATTTATATTGAACCACAAAAGACCTCAAATTACCAAAGAAATCTTGAAAAGAACAAAGCTGTAAGTATCATTCTCCTTGACTTCAGACTATACTGCAAAGCTGCAGTAATTGAAACAGCACAGTACTGGCACAAAAACTGGCTCATAGATCAATGGAACAGAAAAGATAGCTCAGAAATAAGCCCACACACTTATGATCAATTAATCTAAAACAAAGAAGCAAAGACTATACAACAGAGAAAAGATAGTCTCTTCAATAAATGGTGCTAAGAAAACTGGACAGCTGCATTGAAAGAATGATATTAGAACAGTTTTGCAAATTATGTACAAAAAAACCCCTTAAAATTGTTTAAACATGTAAATATATGACCAAAAGCCATGAACTCCTAAAAGAAAATATGGGCAGAACACTCTTTGATATAGATCATAGCAGTATTTTTTTTGGACCTGTCTTCTAAGACAAAAGAAAAAAAAAAAATGAGATCAAATTAAACTTAAAAACTTTTGCACAGCAAAGGAAACCATCATCAAAATAAAAAAAAATAACCTTTTGAATTGGAGAAAATATCTGCAAATGGATATGATAAATAAGAGGTTAGTATCCAAAGTATATAAATAACTCATGCAAGTCTATATCCCCCCCCCAAAAAAATCTATCTGGATAAAAATGAGAAGATCTGAATAAACATTTTTCCAAAGAAGATAAGCAGATAGCCCACAGGCACTTGAAAAAGTGCTCAATATTGCTATCATCAGAGAAATTCAAATCAAAACCACAATGAAATATTACCTCACACCTGTCTGAATAGCCATCATCAAAAAAAGTCCACAAATAACAAATGCTGTTGAATGACGGGCATGTAAATTGGTACAATCACTGTGGAAAACAGTGTGAAAGTTCCTTAAAAAACTTAAAATATAACTACTATATGATCCAGTATTTCCATTCCTGGGTTTATATCCCAAGAAAACAAAAACTAATCTGAAAATAAATGTCTATAGCAACCTTATTTATAATAGCCAAGATATGGGAGCAACTTAAGTGTCCATCAACAGATGAATAGATAAACAAGATTTGGTATATTTATACAATGTAATATTACTCAGCTATAAAAACAAATAAAATTCTTCCTTTTGTAACAGTATGGGTGGACCTAGAGAGTATCATGCTTAATGAGATAAGTCAGATGGAGAAATACAAATCCTTTATGCTATTTCTTAAATATGGCATCTAAAAAATAAAAGAAATGAATACATTTTATTTTATTAAGCAAAACAGATAGAGAATCACAAATCTAGAGAACAAATCAGTGGTTGACAGTGGGTAGAGAGAAAAGGGGAAGGAGCAAGAGAGGGGTTGGATCAAGAGATATGAAATAATTTATGCATAGAATAAAAAAGCCCCAAGAATATGCTGTACAGCACAAGGAAATATTTTGTTATAATTTATATGGAGTATAACATATAAAAATTTAATCTTTATGTTGAACTCCTGAAACTATTATGATATTGTAAATCAACTCTACTTGAATAAAAAATTTTTTCAAAACTCAAAAATAAATTTTTTATAAACCATCTTCTGAACATGCTTGTCTTCTTTAATTTCCTGTTTTGGATTCAACATGATCTCTATCACATAGGAAAACTTGAGTTTTTTTTACTTCTTTCTCTCAATTTTTGCACACTGTTATTACGCTAAACTTGTTTTCTTACATAACCAGCATATTTCTTGAGTCATTACTTCATGTCCCAGTCCTTATGGCATCTTCCCCTGATTTTTTAAATAGCTGTGTACATTCAAACATTTACTCAAAATTGCTCCCTTTATCCTATTTTTGTTTCTTCTTCTTTTGTTTTTTCTTATTCTGCATCCGTAAAAACTTCATTCTCCATTTAGGGTCAAAGTCAAATTTCATATCCATTTGAAGTATTTCTCTTGTTCTGTACACTTGAGCAGAAGGAAATATGCTTAGCTATAATTTGCTACCTATAGAGAAATATTATATTAGGTATGTATGTGTTATTTGCTGAGTCATGTCCAACTCTTTGTGACCCCATGCCTGTAGCCCACCAGGCTCCTCTATTCATGGAATTCTCCAGGCAAGAATACTAGAGTGGGTAGCTATTCCCTTCTCCAGGGAATCTTCCTGACCAAGGGATTGAATGTGGGTCTTCTGCATTGCAGGCAGATTCTTTACCATCTGAGTCACCAGAGGAACTCTATACCTTCCAAATTAAACATGAACTTCTTGAAGGCATGCAAAATATCCTCCATTTTGACAACTGTTCCCCTGAGGATATCACAAATCCACATATAGTGTTCTAGGGTACTTTTTGCGCTATTATAATAGCATTTGGGTCAGGGGTCAGTCAAAAAATTCCTGAATGCAGTCTGCTAGTTATACTGCAGCTTTCAAGAGGGCCTCAAGGAAAATCTACATATAAATGAAAATCTGTGAATGAAAATCAAAGTACCATTTAATTTCTAACATTGAAAATTAACAATGACATTTTTCTGCTTGTGAAATACAGCCTGGTTGGTAGATAACCTAGACTCTAAACATTCAGATTACAAATGCTTTTTTCTCAAAGTTAAGAGGAAGTAAGAAGTAGTCGATTTAAGCAGGCTAGGCAGTCACGAAGTGTGCAAAGTTCTCCTTCTCCTAGTATCAAAAATGCTTTTATGGTATTGAATCAAGCATTGTGTCTATATTTAGTGCAGACTAGAGATAGGTAATTTATAAATAAATAATACTTATTTTATAATTGCTACCTAATATCATGGCTTTCCTGCTGGCTGAGTGGTAAAGATCTGCTCACAATGCAGGAGATGGGGATTCAATGCCTGGGTCAGGAATATCTTCTGAAGGAGGAAATAGCAACCCCTTCCTCTTTTCTTCCCTGGGAAGTCACATAGAGAGAGGAGCCTGGCAGGATACAGTCCATAAGTTGCAAAAGAGTCAAATATGACTTAGTGTCTAAACAACAATATCTAATATCACAGGTTAAGAAACAAAATAATTCAGAACATCTATTTTTTCCCTGTAAAAGTGTTAGTTGCTTAGTCATGTCTCTTAATTATTCTCAGCAATGAATAAACCTTTTGAGCACTTCACATTTTTGAAGGACAATCAAGACAATTTAAATACATGATATTGAAATACTGCAGCATAGAGCACAGCTGTCAAAATGACACTGATAAGTTTCTAAGTGAAGGCTATTTCTGCACTGAAATAAAATGTTTCTAACATATTTTACATAAAACTGAGCACTGAGGTAGAAAATCATTCCTCCTTCTGTGGATATGACTCAATACTCTATAGGATAATTTAAATATTTGAAATGTTCTTATTAATTGAAATAATTTATGAATATTCACAAAGCCAAAATTCACAGAAAGAAGTGTATAGATGAAGAGTGCTGTGAAGAAAACTTCTCAACCATGATTTAGCAGATTATAAACCTAACGATTAATCCATTTTTAACTGGTTTGTTAAATTCCACTATTTTATTTTTACATTTTTTTATTATTATTTATGTATTTACCTTTTTTTACACTATTGTGTTGATTTTGCCACACATCAACGTGAATCCGCCACGGGTGTACACATGTTCCCATAATTAATTCTTATTGGAGTATAGTTGCTTTGCAGTGTTGCGTTTGCTTCTACTGTATAGTTAAGTGAATCAGCTATACATATACATACATCCACTCTTTTTTAGATCACTTTCCCATTTAGATCACCACACAGCACTGAGTAGAGTTCCCTGTGCTATTCAGTAGATTCTTATTAGTTATCCATTTTATACATAGTAGTGTATATATGTCAGTCCCAATCTCCTCTTCCCTTCTTGGTATCCATACATTTGCTTTCTATATCTGTTTCTTTATTTCTGATTTGCAAATATCATCTGTACCATCTTTCTAGATTCTACATATGTGCCTTAATTTAAGATATTTGCTTTTTTCTTTCTGACTTACTTTACTTTGTATAACAGTCTCTGTGCATGCATGCTAAGTCACTTCAGTTGTGTCTGACTCTTTGCTACCCTATAGAATAGCCCATTAAGCTCCTCTATCCATGGGATTCTCCAGGCAGGAATACTGGAGTGGCTTACTATGCCCTCCTCCAGAGTGTCTTCCCAAACCAGGGATCAAACCCACATCTCTTTAAGTTTCCCACATTGGCAGGTGGGTTCTTTACCATCAGCACCACCTGGGAAGCCCATGAAAGTCTCTCAGCATATCCATGTCTCTAAACATGGCACAGTTTTGTTCCTTTTTAATAGCTGAATAATATTTCATTGTATGTATGTTACAGATCTTCCTTATCCATAAGTTCCATTATTTTATATCTGAGATCATTATCACTGAAAAAAATATTAAGATGTCCAAAATGAAAACATGTGTATTATATAATTAACATGGATAAGGCGTAGAAAAGATAAGATTTGAAATCATACCCTGTAAGGTCCAGGTATTATATACAATTCCTTGGCCCTCACTTTTTTCATTATGATTTTGAAAGATTAAATTAAAATAATAAGCTATTCCACTATCTCATAAGACATTTATGTTAAGACATGAAAATAATTTTTGATAAAAAATATTGGGAATGCAACATGTGACCAAACACGAGTCTCTGTTCATTGTGTAGATACAGAGTTCCATTTTCATGCAGGACAATGGGAACATAATTTGCTTTTAGCAGTTGGAACAGTCTTAACTTTTTATCTTGTGTATGAAATAAAACTTTTGCTTGTTCATCAAAATTTGGAGACATCCATAGCAGTGTTGCAAACTCATTACCTTAATGTCAGATAGTGTAAGAAATTCTTAATGAAAGTCAGGAATTCTGTGTCAACTTGATGTCTTCTTCAATGCCAAATATAGATATCTTTACACATTTCTGATTGGTGCTTATAACTGTTCCTCTAGGGGCAAATGTTCCACGCTAATATACTGTGGCCTTCCAGCACTAAAATTCATGTTGTGTATCACACTCAACTGGGTCTCATGTATTCTGCCCTATTTCTTTGACTTTATCTTTTACATCTCTCCTCACTCATTTCTCAACTGTCACCCCACACATACTTCTGCTCCTCAAACACACTGATGTTTGAGTCATGTTCTCACCTAAGGGCTAGTTTGAGCACACTGCTCTCAACACTTCGTAGTTTGTTCTTGCTTTCAGGTAAGTTTGAGTTCAAATGTCACTTTCACAAAAAGGGCTTTACTGCTGTAACTATCTGAAGACAATTCTTGACCATCAAAACCCCAAAGTCACTGTCCATCACTTCTTTAGATTATTCTTTTGCTTTACTTATATTTACATTTATATAAACAATGGAAATGACAAATAGATTCAAGGGATTATATCTAATAGACAGAGTGCCTGAAGAACTATGGATGGAGGTTCGTGACATAATACAAGAGGCAGGGATCAAGGCCATTCTTAAGAAAAAGAAATGCAAAAAGGCAAAATGGTTGTTTGAGGAGGCCTTCCAAACAGCTGAGAAAAGAAAAGAATCAAAAGGCAAAGGAGAAAAGGAAAGACATACCCATTTGAATGTAGAGTTCCAAAGAATAGCAAGGAGAGATGACACAGCCTTCTTCAGTGATCAGTGCAAAGAAATAGAGGAGAACAATAGAATGGGAAAGACTAGAGACCACTTCAAGAAAATTAGAGCTACCAAGGGAATTTTTCACACAAAGATGAGCATAATAAAGGACAGAAATGGTATGGACCTAACAGAAGAAGAAGATATTAAGAATAAGTGGCAGGAATACACAGAAGAACTACACAAAAAAGATCTTCACAACCAATAATCATGATGGTATGATCACTAACCTAGAGCCAGACATCCTGGAATGTGAAGTCAAGTGGGCCTTAGGGAGCATCAGTACAAACAAAGCTGGTGGAGGTGATGAAATTCCAGCTGAGCTATTTCAAATCCTAAAAGATGCTGCTGTGGAAGTGCTACACTCAATATGCCAGCAAATTTGGAAAATTCAGCAGTGGCCACAGGACTGGAAAAGGTCAGTTTTCATTCCAGTCCCAAACAAAGGCAATGTGAAAGAATGCCCAAATCTCACATCCTAGAAAAGTAATGCTCAAAATCCTCCAGTCCAGGCTTCACTAATACGTGAACCGTAAACTTCCAGATTTTCAAGCTGGATTTAGAAAAGACAGAGGAACCAGATATCAAATTGCCAACATCCGCTTGGATCATTGAAAAAGCAAGAGAGTTCCACAAAAAATCTACTTCTCCTTTATTGACTATGCCAAAGCCTTTGATGGTGTAGATCACAAAAACTGTGAAAAATTCAAGAGATAAGAATACCAGACCATCTTACGTGCCTCCTGAGAAATCTGTATGCAGGTCAAGAAGCTACAGTTAGAACTGAACAGGAAACAACAGACCGGTTCCAAATCAGGAAAGGAGAACGTCAAGGCTGTATATTGTCACCTTGCTTATTTAACTTATATACAGAGTACATCACAAGAAATGCTGGACTGGATGAAGCACAAGCTGGAATCAAGATTGCTGGGAGAAATATCAATAACCTTAGATATGCAGATGATGCCACCCTTATGGCAGAAAGTGAAGAACTAAAGAGCCTCTTTTTTTTTAATTTTTATTTTTACTTTATTTTGCTTTACAATACTGTATTGGTTTTGCCATACATTGACATGAATCCGCCATGGGTGTACATGAGTTCCCAATCCTGAACCCCCCTCACACCTCCCACCCCATATCATCTATCTGGATCTTCCCTGTGCACCAGCCCCAAGCATCCTGTTGATGAAGGTAAAAGAGGAGATTGAAAACATTGGCTTAAAACTCAACATTCAGAAAACTAAGCTCATGGCATCTGGCCCCATCACTTCATGGCAAATTGATGGGGAAACAATGGAAACAGTGACAGACTTTGTTTTTGGGGTCTCCAAAATCACTGCAGATAGTGACTGCAGCCACGAAGTTAAAAGACGCTTGCTCCTTGGAAGAAAAGTTATGACCCACTGAGATAGCTAGAGACATTACTTTGCCAAAAAAGGTCCGTCTAGTCAAAGCTGTGTTTTTTCCAGTGTTCAGGTATGGATGTGAGAGTTGGACTGTAAAGAAAGCTGATCACCAAAGAATTGATGCTTTTGAATTGTGGTGTGGAGAAGACTTTTGAGAGTCCCTTGGACAGCAAGGAGATTTGACCAGTTCATCCTAAAGAAATCAGTCCTGAATGTCCATTGGAAGGACTGATGCTGAAGCTGAAACTCCAATACTTTGGCCACCTGATACAAAGAACTGACTTCTTGGCAAAGACCTTGATGCTGGGAAAGATTGAAGGCATGAGGAGAATGGTATGATAGAGGATGAGATGATTGGATGGCATCACAGACTCAACAGACATGAGTTTGAGTAAACTCCTGGAGTTGGTAATGGAGAGGGAGGCCTGGCATGCTTCAGTCCTTCAGGTTGCAAAGAGTTGGACAAGACTGATTGACTGAACTGAACTGAATTTGTTTATATTTACCTTTATTTTATTAGTGCTTTGAAAATTATTTGATGCACTGATTCATTTATGATTTAATATCTGTATTCTGGATAGACTGAACATATTACAGGAGGTTTTTTTTAAACCATATTCTGCTCTCTCTCCAGTTTTTGAAACAAATCCTGGCATACCAAGCTTAACACACACACACGGTGTTGTGTTAGAGCTGAGTTACAGTGGTTTACAAGATTCAATTTGCCAGACATCTCTTCTTTACTCTGAGTTCTACAGCATTACATTGGTAACTTGAAATTGGTCTAGTGGGTTCATTTCCTCCACACACATCAGCAAACACCACAAATCAAGGCTTTTTTTCTGGAGTGTGTTGTTAAATATTTACTACTCTATCTATATATGACAGAGAGCATGAAAAGGTAACAAAATTTCTTTCCTATAACTAAGGATCTCAAGTGAAGAAAATGTGTCTGAAAAGAAGCTTTTTTTCTTTCTGTAGGCAATACCACTGTGGTTTAAAAAAGAAAAAAAAAAAGAGAGACAGAGACAGAGAGAGAAAGGAAAAAAAAGCTTTGTCTCTAAGCCAGGGATAAAAACAGCAGCCAAAGATATTATTGGGAAAAAATCCATCTCATCACAAGGTTGATGCCAAACAATTTGAAACAATAACCAGTTCTCCTGACTATAAATAGTTGACCCTTGCATTCTGATAGTATCCCAGTGTCGGGGAGGAAGAGATTTTTCCTCTACCTTCCAAGATTCTTCTGACTGATCTAAGAATTAAGTTGACATGAGGCAAATTGCAGCTTCATTGCAATACAGGAGACACAGGAGATTCAGGATCCATCCTTGGATCAGAAAGATCCCTGGAGGAGGGCACAGAAACCCACTCCAGTATTACTGGGAAAATCCCATGGACAGAAGAGTCTGGTGGGCTACAGTCAATGTGTTTGCAAAGAGTCAGACATGAAAAGTAACTGACCACACATGCATGCATAAGACAGACTAATAGGCAAAAATTGCACAAAAGTTTCATAGTGTGTATACATGGAAAAGACTGAGGAATTTTGAGTAACTTGCCAAAATGGCAGAAATGCTCACATTAAATACATTCTTCAGTGGAAGATAAGAGAGGATGCTGGGACAGGAGTTTGGAATGTCAAAGGAGGGGAAGACAATTCATATGGAGATGGAAAAGCAAATGTTTGGTAAACACCTGTTGGGTGGGCTGTCCAGAGGCAACAGGACAGAGTGTCCTCTGACCTCCAAGCCCTGGTGGGTTTCCCTCACCACGTCTAATATATTCTTTGGAGATATCGCTGGGATAGCTCTATTCAGGGAAAGGGCCCTTTATCTCAATTCTTTAGGTAACTCAGAGGGAGGTGAATAAAAGGACTTATCGAGTCATCTGTTTCTTAAAAATATTCAAACTAAATTTGTACTCATACCTCTTGATCTACCCCCCAAAATACAGAAGTATATTTATAAGAAAATAGTTTACTAGGGTCTTAAGAATTAAAATTTGGAAGACACAGATTCTGGTATAACTGAAAGAGTGCTCCAGGGAAGAGAAGAGTCAGAGGCTTATTGAGACAAAAATCACAGGATTTCTTAAAGTTGCCTGGCTGTGATTGGCTAGGATGCAAGTCACGAATCATTTGTCCCTAAGGAATCATGAGTTTTCTTAGGGTACATGTCCAGTAACTATCTTGAGTTTCTGGATGCCTTTGTGAGAACATTAGTGATCAAGAGGTGAGATTCCTCCCAGGCTGTGACACACAGAAGTCACAATTCCTCATTGACATCCTGGCTTTATTTTAGAGAGCTGTCTTAGCAATACAAATTATATTTTGGTTTCCTTTCCACACACCAAAGAGAAACATTATGGGGTGGCAAATTTCGCTCCGCTACTTCAATTTCTAAATAATAATCACAGCAACTTTGATTGACAATTAAATTTTCTTAGTCACACTTAATATGCTAATGTGCCAATTTATCTTCAATCAGTCCTTTCTAATGCAAGGATGCAGTTAGAGCTAAATTTATACTTCTTTGGTCTCAGGATGTAAGCACAAATTTTAGGCACTTATTATCTGAAGATGGTATGGCTTTTCATGGTAAAATAACACTGTAGATTAAGTATTGAAGAACTTTTAGTTCTTCAAGGATAGAAACTGCAATTGTGAATATAGGCATTTACTGCTAGAAATGAGATTTTATTGGCTATGATATTCCCAATATGAAGGAATCTACTAGAGGGAAATGGTTATTATTTATTATATTTATTATGCCAGGCATCATGCTATTTTGTTTTTACTCATAGAATCAAGTCTATAACACAATAAATAAGTTATTTTTATTGTTTCAATTTTAAAAATGAAAAAATGGATGGTTAGACACATTTTCCCATGGTTACACCAGGGAAATAAGTGCAAGTAAAGGAAACAGGATAAATCCAGGGACTTCCTGGGTAGCGCTAGTGGTAAAGAACCTGCTTGCCAATGTAGGAGACATGAGAGACTTGGGTTTGATCCCAGCGTCAGAAGATCCTCTGGAGGAGGGCATGACAACCCACTCCAGTATTCTTGCCTGGAGAATCCCATGGACAGAGGAGCCTGACAGGGTACCGTCCATACTCTCTGACTGCATAAAGAGTCAGACACAACTGAAGTGACTGAGCATAGTCTAATTCTAGGTTTCGCAGGATGAAGTCACAAACATACTGTCATTCTGCAAAAAAAAAAAACCAACCAAACAAACAAAAAAACTAGTCACTGACAGCTTAAAGGGCTTGGGATGTTAAAAAAATAAAAATAATCAAAACATTCCTATAGAAAACTTTTCTTCTAAATTGGGAGATGGGTCACAAAAAGCTACAGATATATCTATATATTTTTTTTTTTCATCTTGCTTTATTTGGACTCTATGACACTTGAATCTAGTGTAGTGTAGAGAACACCCTCGGAGAAGGCAATGGCATCCCACTCCAGTACTCTTGCCTGGAAACTCCCATGGATGGAGGAGCCTGGTAGGCTGCAGTCCATGGGATCGCTAAGAGTCAGACTGAACTGACTGACTTCACTTTCACGCATTGGAGAAGGAAATGGCAGCCCACTCCAGTGTTCTTGCCTGGAGAATCCCAGGGACAGCGGAGTCTAATGGGCTGCCCTCTGTGGGGTCGCACAGAGTCGGACACAACTGAAGCGACTTAGCAGCAGAAGCAGCAGAGAACACACTTGTTTCTGATTATTCAGAAATGATAGCTATACTGTAATAATTTTCCTTATCTTGACTTGATGTGTTCACTATGCTTCTTTGGTATATGATGAATCAATTTCAACCATGTACAATTTTAAACAGATTCATAAAACTTTAGTAGTGTGGCAAAAGTATGGTTCTTTTAGATTTTATGAAATAAAGGTAAGGAAACAATTGTGCCAAGTTCATCTCTCAAAACACCACCAACTGCTATACTTCTTTTCTAGAATATTTCATTTCTCAAATTGGGGACAGGATAGAAAAGATAGAGCATAGATTGTGAGAAAACTAGGGGGGTCCATTTTTGATGAATTGCCTATTATAGAAAAAATATCAAAAGAGTAAATACAGATGACAAGAAAAAAACACACATTGTAAACATAGTATCAGTTCAGTTCAGTTCATTTCAGTCACTCAGTCCTGTCCGACTCTTTGCGAACCCATGAATCTCAGCACACCAGGCCTCCCTGTCCATCACCAACTCCTGGAGTTCACCCAGATTCACGTCCATCGAGTCAGTGATGCCATCCAGCCATCTCATCCTCTGTCATCCCCTTCTCCTCCTGACCCCAATTCCTCCCAGCAACAGAGTCTTTTCCAATGAGTCAACTCTTCACATGAGGTGGCCAAAGTACTGGAGCTTCAGCTTTAGCATCATTCCTTGCAAAGAACACCCAGGGCTGATCTCCTTCAGATGAACTGGTTGGATCTCCTTGCAGTCCAAGGGACTCTCAAGAGTCATCTCCAACACCACAGTTCAAAAGCATCAATTCTTCAGCGCTCAGCCTTCTTCACAGTCCAACTCTCAAATCCATACATGGCTACTGGAAAAACCATAGCCTTGACTAGACAGATCTTTGTTGGCAAAGTAATGTCTCTGCTTTTGAATATGCTATCTAGGTTGGTCATAACTTTTCTTCCAAAGAATAAGCGTCTTTTAATTTCATGGCTGTATTCACCATCTGCAGTGATTTTGGAGCCCCAAAAAATAAAGTCTGCAACTGTTTCCACTGTTTCCCCATCTATTTCCCATAAAGTGATGGGACTGGATGCCATGATCTTCATTTTCTAAATGTTGAGCTTTAGGCCAACTTTTTCACTCTCCACTCTCACTTTCAAGAGGCTTTTTAGTTCCTCTTCACTTTCTGCCATAAGGGTGGTGTCATCTGCATATCTGAGGTTATTGATAATTCTCCCAGCCATCTTGATTCCAGCTTGTGTTTCTTCCAGTCCAGCATTTCTCATGATGTACTCTGCATATAAGTTAAATAAGCAGGGTGACAATATAAAGCCTTGATGTACTCCTTTTCCTATTTGGTATATTTGTCATTAAATTTTAACATCAATGATTTCATTTTCAACTGATTTATTTTGATTAGTTTTACAGTGTATACCTTTTCCCATTACCATCTTTTTCCATTAAATTTCCCATTCATTCAGATACACTTGTGACTCAATTTAATTTCTTTAATTCATTCCACTTTCTTTAATTTCCTTCTGATGCTATCAGTTCAGTTCAGTTGCTCAGTCGTGTCCGACTCTTTACGACTCCATGAACCACAGCATTCCAGGTCTTCCTGTTCATCACCAACTCCACGAGTATACCCAAACCATGTCCATTGAGTCAGTGATGCCATCCAACCATCTTATCCTCTGTCATCTCCTGCTCCTCCTGCCTTCAATCTTTCCCAGAATCAGGGTCTTCTCAAATGAGTCAGCTCTTCTCATCAGATGGCCAAAGTATTCCAGTTTCAGTTTCAACATCAGTCCTTCCAATTAGCACCCAGGACTGAGATGCTTTAGGATGAAGTCGTTGGATCTCCTTGCAGTCCAAGGGACTCTCAAGAGTCTTCTCCAACACCACAGCTCAGAAGCATCAATTCTTTGGCACTCAGCATTCTTTATAGTACAACTCTCATATCCCTACATGACCACAGGAAAAACCCAGAGCCTTGACTAGCCGGACCTTTGTTGACAAAGTAATCTCTCTGCTTTTTAATATGCTGTCTAGGTTGGTCATAACTTTCCTTCCAAGGCTGCTATCATCATCTGTAGTGATTTTGGAGCCCAGGAAAAAAATGTCTGTCACTCTTTCCACTGTTTGCCATCTATTTTCCATGAAGTGATGGAACCAGATGCCATGATCTTCGTTTTCTGAATGTTGAGCTTTAAGCCAATTTTTTCACTCTCTTTCACTTTCATCAAGAAGCTCTTTAGTTCTTCTTCACTTTCTGCCATATGGGTGGTGTCATCTGCATATCTGAGGTTATTGATATTTCTCCCAGCAATCTTGATTCCAGTTTGTGCTTCCTCCAGCCCAGCATTTCTCATGATGTACTCTGCATATAAGTTAAATAAGCAGGGTGACAATATACAGCCTTGAGTTACTTCTTTTCCTATTTGGAACCAGGCTGTTGTTCCATGTCCAGTTCTAACTGTTGCTTCCTTACCTGCATACAGGTTTCTCAAGAGGCAGGTTAGGTAGTCTGGTATTCCCATCTCCTTCAGAATTTTTCACAGTTTATTGTGATCCACACAGTCAAAGGCTTTGGTATAGTCGATAAAGCAGAAATAGATGTTTTTCTGGAACTCTCTTGCTTTTTCAATGATCCAGCGGATGTTGGCAATTTGATTTCTGGTTTCTCTATGTTTTCTAAAACCAGCTTGATCATCTGGAAGTTCACGGTTCACTTATTGTTGAAGCCTGGCTTGGAAAATTTTGAGCATCAGTTTACTAGCATGTGATGAGTGCAATTGTGCAGGAGTTCGAGCATTCTTTGGCATTGCCTTTCTTTGGGATTTGAATGAAAACTGACCTTTTCCAGTCTTATGACCACTGCTCAGTTTTCCAGATTTGATGCCATATGAGTGCAGCAAGTTTCACGGCATTATGTTTTAATTTCAAGTGGAATTTCATCACCTCCACTAGCTTTGGTCATAGTGATGCTTCCTAAGGCCCATTTGACTTCACATTCCATGATGTCTGGCTCTATGTGAGTGTGAGTGATCACACCGTAGTGGTTATCTGGGTCGTGAAGATCTTTTTGTACAGTTCTTCTGTGTATTCTTGCCACCTCTTCTTAATATCTTCTGCTTCTGTTAGGTCCATATCATTTCGGTCCTTTTTTGAGCCCATCTTTGCATGAAATGTTGCCTAATTTTCTTGAAGAGATCTCTAGGCTTTCCCATTCTATTGTTTTCCTCTATTTCTTTGCACTGATCATTGAGAAAGGCTTGCTGATCTCTCCTTGTTATTCTTTGGAACTCTGCATTCAAATGGGTATATCTTTCCTTTTGTCCTTGCTTTTCACTTCTCTTCTTTTCACAGCTATTTGTAAGGTATTCTCAGACAGCCATTTTGCCTTTTTGCATTTCTTTTGCTTGGTGATGATCTTGATTTCTGTCTCCTGTACAATGTGACAAACCTCCGTCCGTAGTTCATCAAGCACTCTGTCTATCAGATCTAGTCCCTTAATCTATAAGAGATTTGATTTTGGTCATACCTGAATGGTCTAGTGGTTTTCCCCACTTTCTTCAATTTAAGTGTGAGTTTGGCAATAAGGATCTCATGATCTGAGCCATGGTCAGCTCCTGGTTGCATTTTCTATTGTATAGAACTTCTCCATCCTTGGCTTCAAAGAATATAATCAATCTGATTTCAGTGTTAACCATCTGGTGATGTCCATGTGCAGAGTCTTCTCATGCGTTCTTGGAAGACGGTGTTTGCTATGGCCAGTGCTTTCTCTTGGCAGAACTCTATTAGCCTTTTCCCTGCTTCATTTTATCCTTCATTCTGTACTTCAGGGCCAAATTTGCCTGTTACTCCAGGTGTTTCTTGACTTCCTACTTTTGCATTCCAGTCCCCTATAATAAAAAGGACATCTTTTGGGGGTGTTAGCTTTAGAAGGTCTTGTAGGTCTTCATAGAACCTTTCAACTTCAGCTTCTTCAGCATTACTGGTCGGGGCATAGACTAGGATTACTGTGATATTGAATAGTTTGCCTTGGAAACGAACAGAGATCATTCTGTTGTTTTTGATTTTGCATCCAAGTACTGCGTTTCTGACTCTTTTGTTGACTATGATGGCCACTCCCTTTCTTCTGAGGGATTCCTGCCCACAGTAGTTGATATAATGGTCATCTGAGTTAAATTCACCCATTCCAGTCCATCTTAGTTTGCTGATTCCTAGAATCTTGAGAGTAACTCTTGCCATCTCCTGTTTGACCACTTCCAATTTGCCTTGATTCATGGACCTAATGTTCTAGGTTGTTATGCAGTATTGCTCTTTACAGCATCAGACCTTGCTTCTATAACCAGTCTCATCCACTACTGGGTGTTGATTTTGCTTTGGCCCCATTGGCACCCCACTCCAGTAGTCTTGCCTGGAAAATCCCATGGACGGGGGAACCTGGTTGGCTGCAGTCCATGGGGTCGCTAAGAGTCGGACACGACTGAGTGACTTCACTTTCTCTTTTCACTTTCATGCATTGGAGAAGGAAATGGCAACCCACTCCAGTGTTCTTGCCTGGAGAATCCCAGGGACTGGGGAGCCTGGTGGGCTGCCATCTATGGGGTCGCACAGAGTCGGGCACGACTGAAGCGACTTAGCAGCAGCAGCAGCAGCAGCAGCATCCCCTCATTATTTCTGGAGTTATTTCTCCACTGATCACCACTAGCATATTGGGCACCTACCTACCTATGGAGTTCATCTTTCAGTGTCTTATCTTTTTGCCTTTTCATACTATTAATGGCATTCTCAAGGCAAGAATACTGAAGTGGTTTGCCTTTTCCCTTCTCCATTGGACCACATTTGGATACTATAGGTAGCGAGTAATTGAATCTTGCTGCTTTATAATCTAACTTGATAATTTTTATCTTTAAACTAAAGTCTTTAGAGTATTTACATTTAATATGAATATTCATATGGTTGTGTTTAAATCTAATATCTATTTGATTTACATTTGTGTAATCAATTTTTTTCCCTATTTAGAGTCATTTTTATTAATGGAGTGTCCTTATTTTTTAAAGTTATATATCTGTGGAGTAATTACAATTTCCATATGCTCTATATTCATTTTGGTCTATTATTAATTTCTCTTAAGACTTGTTTGGCCCATGGCTTATTTTAAATTATCCTGTTTAACTCCAAGTATTTTGTAATTTTTCAGCTATTTCTCTGTTATTGATTTCTAGTTTAATTCCACTGTGCTCTGAGAACATACTTTGTAAGATTTCTATCCTTTCAAATTGATTTAGGTGTGTTTTATGGCCCAGATTGTGGTCTATCTTGGTAAATGTTCCATGTGAGCTTGAAAAGATTGTGCATCCTACTGTTGTTGGATAAAGCAGTCTATAAATGTCAATTAGGTTCAGGTGACTAATGGTGTTGTTCAGTTCAGATATAGTCTCACTGGTTTTCTGTGTGCTGGATCTACCTGTTATATTATGAGAAGTGTTGAAACCTGCAACTCTAATATTGGATTTGTTTATTTCTCCTTGTGAATCTCTTTGTTTTTGTCTCATATATTTTAGTATGCTGGTCTTTGGGGCATATATCCTAGTGATTGTTATGTCTTACTACAGAATTGACACTTCTATAATTACATAATATACCTCTTTTTTTCCTGAAAGTTTCCATTGTTCTCATATGCTGGTTGAAATTAATATAGCAAGTCTAGATTTATTTTGTTTAGTGTTTACATAAAATGTTTTCCCCTATTTCTTTAATCTTAATCTATGAGTGTTTTATATATAAACTAGATTTATATATAAACTAAGATTTTTCAGGATTATATATTTCTTTCCCCTCTGAAAGGCTCTGTTTATAGTTGGCATATTTAAAACATTCACATTTAAAGTCATTATTGACAAAGTTGGATTAACATCTGCCTTATAATTTCAGTACGTTTTACTTGTTGACAACTGATCAAGACCATCCCCCCCCCCCAAAAAAAAAAATAAATAAATAAAAGGCAAAAAGGCAAAATAGTTGTCTAAGGAGGCCCTACAAACAGCTGAAAAAAGAAGACATGCAAAAGGCAAAGGAGAATGGGAAAGACATATCCATTTGAATGCAGAGTTTCAAAGAATATCAAGGAGAGATAAGAAGGGCTTCCTCAGTGATAAATGCAAAGAAATAGACAAAAAGAATAGAAGAGGAAAGACTAGAGATCTCTTCAAGAAAATTAGAGATACCAAGGGAATATTCCATGCAAAGATGGGCACAATTAAGGACAGAAATGGTATGGACCTAAGAGAAGAAGATATTAAAAGAGGTGGCAAGAATATGCAGAAGAACTTTACAAAAAAGATCTTCACAACCCAGATAACCACAATGGTATGATCACTCACCTAGAGTCAGCCATCCTGGAAGATGAAGTCAAGTGGGCCTTAGGAAGCATCATTATAAACAAAACTAGTGGAGGTGATGAAATTCCAGCTGGGCTATTTCAAATCCTAAAAGATGATGCTGTCAAAGTGCTGCACTCAATATGCCAGCAAATCTGGAAAACTCAGCAGTGGTCACTGGATTGGAAAAGCTCAGTTTTCATTCCAATCCCAAACAAAGGCAATGCCAAACCATATTCAAACTACCACACAATTGCACTCATCTCAAGGGCTAACAAAGTAATGGTACAGTTCTCCAAGCTAGGCTTCAACAGTACATGAACTAAGAAGTTCCAGATGTTCAAGCTGGATTTAGAAAGGCAGAGGAATAAGGGATCAAATTGCCAACATCCGCTTGATCATCAAAAAAAAAGAAGGTGTCAGAAATATATCTAATTCTGCTTTATTGACTGTGCCAAAGCCTTTGACTGTGGGGATCACAACAAACCATGAAAAGTTCTGAAAGAGATGAGAATACCAGGCCACCTGACCTGCTCCTGAGAAATCTGTATGCAGGTCAAGAAGCAACAATTAGAACTGGACATAGAACTGGTTCCAAATCAGGAAAGGAGTGTGTACAGGATACGTATTGTCACTCTGCTTATTTAACTTATTTGCAGAGTACATCATGAGAAATGCTGGACTGGATGAAGCGCAAGCTGAAATCAAGATTGCAGGGAGAAATATCAATAACCTCAGATATGCACATGACTCCACCCTTATGGTAGAACGTGAAAAACTAAAGAGCCTCTTGAAAGTGAAAGAGGAGAGTGAAAAAGTTGGTTTAAAACTCAAAATTCAGAAAACTAAGATCATGGCATCTGGTCCAATCGTTCATGGCAAATAGATGGGGAAACAATGGAAACAGTGACGGACTTTATTTTGGGGGGCTCCTAAATCACATCAGAATGTGACTACAGCCATGAAATTAAAAAAAAAAAAACAAAAACAAACAATTATTGATCCTTGGAAGAAAAGCTATGATCAACTTAGAGAGCATGTTAAAATCAGAGACATTACTTTGCCAACACAGATCGGTCTAGTCAAAGCTATAGGTTTTCCAGTAGTCATGTATGGATGTAAGAGTTAGACTATAATGACAGTTGTGCACGGAAGCATTGATGTTTTTGAACTGTCATACTGAAGAAGACTCTTTAGAGTCTCTTGGACTGCAAGGAGATCAAACCAGTCTATCCTGAAGGAAATCAGTCCTGAATATTCATGGAAGGACTCATGATGAAGCTGAAACTCTAATACTTTGGCCACCTGATGTGAAGAGCTGACTCACCAGAAAAGACCTGATGTTGGAAAATATTGAAGGTTGGAGGAGAAGCAGACGAAAGAGGATGAGATGGTTGGATGGCACAGAGTTGGTGTTGGACAGGGAAGCCTGGTGTGCTGCAGTCCTTGGGGTTGCAAAGCGTCAGACACGACTGAGTGACTGAACTGAACTGAACTTGTTCATTGTTCCCATTTTATCCTCCCATTACTTTCTGCCTTTTCTAGTTTTAATTGAACATTTTATATAGTTCCGTTTTATCTCTTCTCTTAGCATATCAATTATAATTATTAAATTTTTTGTTTAGTGGTTGCTCTTGAGTATTGAAAGTACATTTAGTAGTTATCGAATTCTCTCTCAAATAGTCCTATGCTACCTCACCCATAATCCATGTACCTTATAAAATAATGTTTTAACATTATACTCATTTTGCTTAATGTATTATATAATCACAAAATACATTGTTGCCATTACTATTTTGAACAGGTATCTATTATATCAGTAAAGAATAAGAAAAATATTAAATAAACATTAAATAAATTATTAAAAATCTTTATTCCTATTCCCACAATCTTGCTTTTTTAGATAGAGTCTGTTTCTGAAATATCATTTTCTTCTTGAAAAACTTATTGTAACATTTCTTATAAGTCAGATCATAAGGGATTTGACTTAGGTCTTATCTGAATGCTCTAGCAGTTTTCCCTAATTTCTTCAATTTAAGTCTGAATTTGGCAATAAGGAGTTCATGATTTGAGCCACAGCCAGCTCCTGGTCTTGTATTTGCTGACTGTATAGAACTTCTCCATCTTTGGCTTCAAAGAATATAATCAATGTGATTTCAGTATTGACCATCTGGTGATGTCCATGTGCAGAGTTTTCTCATGTGTTCCTGGAAGATAGTGTTTGCTATGACCAGTGCTTTCTCTTGGCAAAACTCTATTAGCCTTTTCCCTGCTTCACTTTATCCTTCATTCTGTACTCCAAGGCCAAATTTGCCTGTTATTCCAGGTGTTTCTTGATTTCCTATTTTTGCATCCCAGTCCCCTATAATGAAAAGGACATCACAGTAGTTGATATAATGGTCATCTGAGTTAAATTCACCCATTCCAGTCCATCTTAGTTTGCTGATTCCTAGAATGTCGACGTTCACTCTTGCCATCTCCTGTTTGACCACTTCCAATTTGCCTTGATTCATGGACCTAACATTACAGGTTGCTATGCAATATTGCTCTTTACAGCATCGGACCTTGCTTCTATAACCAGTCTCATCTACAACTGGGTGTTGTTTTTGCTTTGTTGTTCATACCTTCATTATTTCCAGAGTTATTTCTCCACTGATCTCCAATAGCATACTGGGCACCTATTGACCTGGTAGTTCATCTTTCAGTGTCTTATCTTTTTGCCTTTTCATACTGTTCATGGCATTCTCAACGCAAGAATACTGAAGTAGTTTGCCATTCCCTTCTCTAGTGGACCACATCCTGTCAGACATTTCCACCATGACCCATCCATCTTAGGTGGTCCCAGATGGCATGACTCAGTTTCATTGAGTTAGACAAGGCTGTGGTCCATGTAACCAGACTGATTAGTTTTCTGTGATTATGGTTTCAGTCTGTCTGCCTTCTGAATCCCTCTCTCAGTGCCTACCATCTTACATTGGTTTCTCTTACCTTAGATGTGGGGTAGCTCTTCATGGCTGCTCCAGCAAAGCACATCTGCTGATCCTTATGCCTTAGATTTAAGGGGCTAGATCTGATAGACAGAGGGCCTGATGAACTTTGCATGGAGGTTCATGATATTGTACAGGAGACACGGAGCAAGACCATACCCAAGAAAATAAAATGCAAATAAGCAAAATGGCTGTCTGAGGAGGCCTTATAAACAGCTGTGAAAAGAAGAGAAGTGAAAAGAAAAGGAGAAAAGGAAAGATATACTCATTTGAATGCAGAGTTCCAAAGAATAGCAAGGAGAAATAAGTAAGCATTCCTCAGTGATCAAAGCAAAGAAATAGAGGAAACCAATAGAATGGGAAAGACTACAGACCTCTTCAAGAAAATTAGAGATACCAAGGTAACATTTCATGCAAAGATGGGCTCAATAAAGGACCAAAATTGTATGCACCTAAAAGAAGAAGAAGATGTTAAGAAGAGGTGGCAAGAATATACAGTAAAACTATACCGAAAAGATCTTCACAACCCAGATAATTACGATGGTGTGATCACTCACCTAGAGCTAGACATCCTGGAATGTAAAGTCAAGTGGGCCTTAGGAAGTTTCACTATGAACAAAGCCAGTAGAGGTGATGGAATTACAGTTGAGCTTTTTCAAATCCTAAAAGATGATGTTTTGAAAGTGCTGCACTCAATATGTCAGCAAATTTGGAAAACTCAGCAGTGGCCACAGGACCAGAAAAGGTCAGTTTTCATTCCAATCCCAAAGAAAGGCAATGCCAAAGACTGCTCAAATTTCCATACAGTTGCACTCATCTCACACACTAGAAACGTAATGCTCAAAATCTCCAAGCCAAGCTTCAGTAGATGTGAACCATAAACTTCCAGCTGTTCAAGCTGGTTTAAGAAAAGGCACAGGGATCAGAAATCAAATTGCCCACATCTGCTAGATCATTGAAAAAGCAAGAGAGTTCCAGAAAAACATTTACTTCTGCTTTATTGACTGTGCCAAAGCTTTTGACTGTGTGGGTCACAATAAATTGTGGAAAATTCTGAAAGAGATGGACATACCAGACCACCTGACCTGCCTTTTGAGAAACCTGTATGCAAGTCAGGAAGCAACAGTTAGAACTGGACATGGAACAACAGACTGGTTCCAAATAGGAAGATGAGTATCTCAAGGTTGTATATTGTCATTCTGCTAATTTAACTTACATGCAGAGTACATCATGAGAAATGCTGGGCTGGATGAAGCACAAGCAGGAATCAAGATTGCTGGGAGAAATGTCAATAACCTCAGATATGCAGATGACATCACCCTTATGGCAGAAAACAAAGAAGAACTAGACAGCCTCTTGATGAAAGTCAGAGAGTGAAAAAGTTGACTTAAAGCTCAACATTCAGAAAATGAAGATCATGGCATCAGGTCCCATCACTTCATGGAAATAGATGGGAAAACTGGAAATAGTGTCTGACTTTATTTTGGGGGGGCTCCAAAATCACTGTAGATGGTGACTGCCACCATGAAATTAAAAGACACTTACTCCTTGGAAGGAAAATTATGACCAACCTAGACAGCATATTAAAGAGCAGAGAGATTACTTTGTCAACAAAGGTCCGTCTAGTCAAGGCTATGGTTTCTCCAGTGGTCATGTATGGATGTGAGAGTTGGAGAATAAAGAATGTTGAGCGCCAAAGAATTGATTCTTTTGAAATGTGGTGTTGAAGAAGACTTGAGAGTCCTTTGGCCTGCAGGGAGATCCAACCACTGCGTCCAAAAAGAAATCACTTCTGAATATTTACTGGATAGACTGATGTTGTAGCGGAAACTCCAATACTTTGGCCACTTGATAGGTAGAGCAGACTCACTTAAAGTGACCCTGATGCTGGGAAAAGTTGAAGGCAGGAGGAGAAGGGGACGACAAAGGATGAGATGGTTGGATGGCATCACTGACTCAACGGAAATGAGTTTGAGTAAACTCTGGGAGTTGGTGACGGACAGGGAGGCCAGGCGTGCTGCAGTCATGGCGTCACAGTCAGCCATGAATGAGCATCTGAACTCTTAGTGTATTCCAAGCAATTTTTTTTTCCTCTAAACTAAAGAATTTTCTCTGACTCTTCAATGTGAAAACCTAGCGGAGTTCCTGGATATAAATGGGTGGGGAGCTCCTCTAAAAGTAGAGACCCTAGAGGTTTTTCACTCTGATCGTAGTACATACATTACCTCTATTAATTCATCAAAATTACTATTTAACTCTTTCTCCTATCTCATCTCTCTTCTATCTCATCATCTCTCTGTATTCTATTTCCATTTTACACATATTTACAGGTAACATAAGTTCCAAAATACATTTTTATTGGCTTTTACTCACATTTGAAGCGATTTAAATTGAAAGAAATATAGGGCCTTTTATTTACTTGTATGTGAAGTCGCTCAGTCATGTCTGACTCTTTGAGACCTTATGTACTGTAACCCACCAGGCTCCTCCGTCCATGGGATTTTCAAGGCAAGAATACTGGAGTGGGGTGCCATTTCTTTCTCCAGGTGATCTTCCCAACCCAGGGATATAACCTGAGTCTCCTGTATTGTGGGAAGACTCTTTACTCTCTGAGCCATAGCTCCCAAAGCATCATTCACTTGTATAAACACATACATTTCTTTTGTTTTTGATTCCTTTGTGTAGATTTAGAATTGCATCTAGTACACTTTTTATACCTAAATATTTTCCTTTATTTATTAATTTTTTAAAGTATAGATCCCTCGGTGATTAATTCCTTCAGCTTCTTTTTATGTCTGAAAAGGGCTATTTTCATGTATACATTAAAAAAGTCTTTGATTTATTTAGTATTTCCTTTTTCTTTTTATATTTGAAGCTGTTGCTCCAGTGTCTTGTTATTTGCATTGTTTCTCATAAAAAATTTGCTGACTTTGTTGTCTTTCTTCTTCTGTATATAATGTGGCTTTTCTCCAGTTGCTTTTGAGAGCATCTCTTTATTTCTCACTTCTTGCATTGTGTGTATGACATACCGACATGGAGCTTTCCTCATGTTTATTGAATTTAATGTTTGTTAATCTTAAATCTGTGGGTTGATCAAATTTAAAAAAATGGTCTTTATTTTTGAAATATATTCTATCATCTCTACTCTCTCCTCTTAAATCAACTGTATTTACCTTTATATTCATAGAACTTTCCCCATAGATTGATTATGCTTTTTTCATTGATTTATAGTATTCAGTTTTAGACTTGAAGAGAAACTCTAGAAATTTGGGGCTCTGCCTCTTGCAACTTTATTACACTGCAGACACCTCTTTGCTCACATGCTTAGTAGATCAGTCATGTCCGATTTGTTGTGAGATGGTGGACTCTAGCCTTCCAGACTCTTCCTCCTCTGTCCATGGAATTTTTCAGGCAAGAATACTGGGGTGGGTTGCTATTTCCTACTCTAGGGTATCTTCCCAACCCAGGGATTGAACCCGTGTCTCCTGTGTTTCCTGCAGCTGGATTGGCAGCTGGATTCTCTCCACCTTGGCCTAAAAAAGTCAAGCTATTTATCACTTACTGAGACTCAACTCTGTCTCCTCAACTCAGAGAAAATGCTTGGCTCCATTGAGTTTCTGTGTACCTACTCTGACCTGACAACTTTCGGCAGTAAGCTGGGGAAATAGTATGACTAGCTTATCATTTGTATATATAATTTTTTCTGTTAGGGGTCATTGTCAATGATCACTGCTTTCCAATGTCTGAGAACAATTATTTATACAGTTTGTTAACTCTTTTGTTGTTTATTATAGAAATAAGTTTGTTACTCCATCCTAGTGGAAAACAGAAGAGCATAAGTTTCTGTACCTTTCAGCACACTAGAAATCTGTGTGTATGTTTATAACATTATTTGATCATCACATATGGGCTCTCAGGCGGCTCTAGCAGTAAAAAAATATAACCCTCCTGCCAATGCAGGAAACATGAGAGATATAGGTTCAATCCCTGGGTTTGGAAGATCCCCTGGAGAAGGAAATGACCACCCACTCTGATATTCTTGTCTGGAGAATTCCATGGACAGAGGAGCCATGTGGGTTACAGTCCATGGGGTCCCAAAGAGTTGGACATGATTGGGGGACTAACTGACCATGTTAAAATCACTTCCCCAAAGATACTGTTTGTTGTATATTTTGCCTAATAAATCATATTTGATCCTACATATTTTCCTTTTATATGTTGATTTCTGTAAGTCCTTCTCTTTGAAGATATTTAATATATATTATATTAACCTGGTCTTTTTCATCAAAAATGTAGTCTCTTTTGTATTATTTATACTAGCTGATGCTCATACATGATTTTACATGTGTAATACTTTCTGCAAAATTAATATTTTTCTTTCTATGATTACTCTGGTTTTATTTATTTATTTGTTTATTTACATACCCTGACACTCTACACAAGCAAAACTGAGAAAGTTCTGATTCTCTTTTCTAGTTTAATTCTTTTTTGGTAATTTTGGTTAGATGGTATAATTTTATTCTGAATCCACTAGGAAGAAAATTCACTTCTTTATATAAAGTACTGCTGAAATCACATAATGCATTCTATGTAAAAATTATTTAAAATTCCCTGGCAGTACTACTTAATTAATATTTGGTCATCAAATAGTAGTGATTTATATTATTACAACATTCACCGATTTAATGAAACTCTGAAGAATTCTCACATCAGATACTAAGTGATTTAAACTCTGAAATACAGAAGGATATATAGCTCTTAAAAGGATTTAACCAAATACTGAACTTGATATTTGACTCCAAACTCCTATTCTTTACTATCTTCTATCTGCTTACCTACCTAGCTATATATCTATGCATCTGTCTATATTTCATTTAGAGATGCTTTATTTCTCTATTCATGTACCACATTTGTTTATACTCTCTATTCTTAATTAACTGAGTATTTTTATAAGCACCTGCAAAATACTAACAAATTTGTGTTCCCTGATGAATGTTACCATAATGAATAAATGACTATTAAAGACCCTTTTCATGGCATTTTCCAAATACCTTGAGAGTGATACTATTCAAAGAAAACAAGTCTCACTATTTGTCTCTGTTATAACAACAATTTTACTAATTTATTTCTGCATTTATGAATCTCAAATTTATTGTATTTTCAAACTTTGTCTTTAAATGTGCCTTACATCTTTTTTCTAATTTACACTTTTATATCCAACATAAACATGAAACAAGAATGTATAAGTAAAACTTTCATGCAAAATAAATGTGATGTGATAAAAACATGCTTGTCAAAAATTAAATCACTTGTTTCAAGTTTTACCCAATTAGTCCTCACCTTCTTGTGCTTAAGAGCACAAGTATAGCTTGGCATAAAATTCTCCTCATACTTTACTCTTCCTGATTAATCTTGCACTGCTCCTAGCAAACACCCTGAAAACTAATTCTTCTGGAGTATTCACCATTTCCTAAACACATCATGCTCTTTTACTTCTTCAGACCTTTGCAAAAACTTTCTTTCAACTGGCCTACCTATTTTCTCATATCTCAAAGTTATTTTTCACATCCATATCAAAAATTACTTATGTCACCTTGTAACACACTCTATGTGAACCATACACAGTCATTAACTAGGAACAGAGTTGAACCAGGATTGGGGATCTCTAATGTACTGTGGAATATTTTCAGTTAGAAAAATGTGAAAGCACCAACACATTCACAGGAAAGAATTTAATGCTTGTAAATCCACGATTAAAGTACTTGAGACCCTCTTGTATAGTTTCTCCAGCTCTTCAACTTATAGGGCAAACCACATTGAAATGGAAGCCTTGTTCCTCAAAGTATTCTCTAAGAGTATGTGTTTGATTAATCATGAAGCTACTGGAAATGAGTGCGCAGGAAAATAAGTGAATAATCTCAGTCTGAAATGGAAGTAGACAGTTCATTGAATAAGTCCCTAGCATAAGAAAACCTAAGATCTAATCATGTTTATATTATTTGATTTAAGCTTTGCTCTTTTTATTTGGTTATTTGTTCAATCCAGTTATTCATTTGACATTTATTTGAACATCTACTATGTTCTATGTACTTTATTCACAGTTCATGGAATATTTGTTTAAAATGAACCCTATTTTCAAGGAGCTATATTCTAGTGAGTGAGGCAGACTAAGCAATGAACAAAATTTGTACACAAATTTTTCAACATGTAAAGGGAAGATAAGTGCTATGGAAAAATAGAATGGCAAAATAACTAAAAAATGTCAGGAGGGAATAACAGGTTGTAATTTTAAATATAAGGGTTGAGAAAGTTTTCATTTAGATAGGACAGAGTTGTAGCTTTGTCTCAGTAAATCGAGCTCCAGACAGGGGAAAAGGTTAGTGAAAATGTCCTAAGGCAAAATTAGTGTTCCACAACTTCTAGAAAAGAAAAGGAAGGCAGTTAACCAGGCCAGAAGCCAGCAAGAGAACTAGAGAAGGGAAGCATGCAGTCAGAGAGAAAAATTAGATCATACTGTACATTAAAGATTTGGTCTTTGGAGTACTGCTTTGGACATGGTTGTATGTATATCTAAATTTGGTTGCTCTTTGAAGTATTTGAACTTACATGCAGCATATTGTTTTATATTTTGAAGGTAAAAACTTGCACAGTTGAACACATTTTGCCAACTATTCTTTTTTATATATATTCTATTTATATAAAAGCATAAAACTAGAACTGTTTAAAGCACATATTAGATAGTATGCATAATTTTGTAATTTTAAATTCTTTAATATACACATACTATTTATCTACTCCTTCACCTAGAATTACCCACTAGAATCTAATAACAAACAATTAATTTACATATTCATAAAATAACTACCACTATTTGTAAGTCCTACCAAAAACTGTACTGCTTTAATACTTTCCCAAAGCTGTTAATACAACTACTAATTAGACTGTTGGAGGGCTCTTTTATGTGCAGAAAGATAAAAAAGAGAATTTCTTGAAGATATATTCCATTTTGCTATTTATCGTTCATATACTTTCAATTAAAAATATTATAGTTAAATTAGTATTCTAATTATGGAAATTTCATACTGTAATAAAGAAGCATATTAAGAAAAAATCATATTAAAAAAGTGACACTTCAACATAAATAGGGAAGTGGATAATGGGGCATTTTGATGTGCTGTATGAAAAATATGTAATGACAGTGTAAAAGAAGAGGTTTACTGACCTTTAAATATAATTTATAATGTGAACATATATGAACCTTTGTAAAATAGTCAGAATTACTTGATTCCACTATTGAGACATCCCAATATTTTGTACAAATTAAAATACTCTTCTCAGAATTATTTCTATTTCTTTCACTTAAAGAATTTTTCCCATGACTCACTTCAGTTTCATGATATACTACAAGCTTGACATTCTGTTGGCTTTCAAATGACATTATCTTAAGGCTTAAAATTAGCTTACTGTCAATCTGTTAGCAGAATGCTTTGGAGATATCGCTGGAGCCAGAAATGCACCAGGGAAGCACTGACTGTTATTACCTCCAACATAGACATTAGTCAAAACTAAGGAATGTCAACCTTTTGTCATCAATCAACATATCAATTTTAAGCTCTCCAAGTATGATAATAAATCACTAATGCCAAAATACATCCAGATGAGTTTTATTCTTATTATTAAAATAAGAGAAAAAGGATTTCATTTATTCTGGTTTTATTATAGTTTTAGGTAGTATTTATATGCAGTAGAAGCATAGAGCTGACCAAGCACTCCAGTGCTGTGAATTGTTTTGATTCTAGATTTATGACTTTGAGACTCAGTTTTATTTGTTAGCTCTCAAGGCTACACAAGTCACAAATCCTGACCTGTCTGCTCCTTCACGTCTTCATTGATTAAACAAATAATATTTTTTTGAAAAACATGTACTGAATTCTAAATAAATGAAACATTATGCCTATTTCCTAGTGTTTACTAGTGAAATATAAAGATACAATTTTATAAACCAATAACTTAAAATTATTAAAGAGCAATTTGGAAACACGGAGATCTTTACCTCTATGTTCATGCTGTGAATTGTAAATGACATATTTGTGATAATATTAACAATTGGAGCATCAGTTGGCTAGCTAATCAATAAATGTTAACAGATCATCATATTTTTCTTGCACTACCTTCAGCTAATATCTTTAACAAACTCATAAAATAGAACATTCCAGCAATGAGCTTAGCAAAATATTGCCTAATGGAAAACATCAGTCGATTGTTGGTAGATATGTCTTTGCTTTGTCTTGTTCAGGCACTAAATTATGTCCAACACTTCTGTGACGCTGTGGACGATAGCCCACAGGCTCCTCTGTCCATGGCCTGCTTATTGGCTAAAAAGTAAAAATGGTCACACAATCACATTGTTCTCCAGAAGCCGACGCTGATATGATTCATGTGAAAATGATTTATTTAAGAATTACCTCTGTAAATGGTAGAAAGTGGGGCCTCAGAAAGAGAAGGAAGCCATAGTACCATGAAATTAACTTGTACTCACTATTTCAGGGAAGCAAGCAGCTAGGGACTCGGGGGACCATAGAGATCTTACTTAGGGTGGTCCCCATCAGGGGGTAAAAGCAACAGTACATTAATTCTTCCTCACCCTCCAGTCATTATTTAAGAGCTAAAGTAAAGATGCAAAGGGTGTTAGTGTCCAGGAATGTCCACTTTTGCAGTCCATAGGAAAAATAGGTCCCTGTACCCTGAGGAAAGTGTGCCAGTGTAAACACTAAGGTTGGTGACTGAAAAGGATGAGAGAGCAATGGCAGTATCTGCTGGAGTATTCTCTAAATTTTGAAGTTTTATCTTTAGTTTTTAGAAATGTTGATATTTTGTTAACATTACAAATATATATATTTTAAGTATGTTTACATATGTTATTAGGGAATAGTATTAATAAGTATTAGAAAAACTCAAAATTCAGAGAAATACAAAAACTTCCCACCCATAGAAGAACCACATATTAGTCAAGGATATTATTTGTCCATTATTTTATTTTCAAATAAATCATAAATTATTGACATACATATTTACAACTCTAAAACTTTGAGTTTTTGTATGAAAGTAATTTCAAGTCTGTCATGAAATTATTTTATTAATTTCCTTGGGAAAAAAAAGTTGGACATGAAAATCCTATAGGTGACATCCTATTTAATGGTGAAACAAACTTTTTTGCTTAGGTTTGGAAAGTAAGAAAAGTAAGAAAAGATGTCGTCTCATTTATTTTATTCTACTGTTTATAATAGAATTCTTATCATGTAAAATAAGGCAAGAAAAAAATCATAAGTCCAGAATTGAAAAAACAAAAGTATCCATTTTGGGATGGCAAGGTTATAAACATGGGAAAATCCAAGTGATATGGAAAACAAGTTATCAGAATTATGAAGCAAATTTAGCAAGGTCACAGGGCAGAGCATCAGTATTAAAAAAACAATGAATTTATACATTTCAACATTGGTGAATTCTTAAAAACTGTATTTACAAAAACATAAAGACATAAACAATTTAAAGAGCAAGAACTTTACACTAAAAATTCAAAATTGAAAAAGGAGCTGCCTTTGCTATCATCTCTTGCATATGCAGAATGCTTTGGGTCTATCACAAGGACACTAATTTTCCCTGCAAAATGAAAATTGTGCATCAGGCAATGATCATTTTCTTCATCTTGCTGAGTAGTAGATAAAATTAGAGGGGCTACAGCATCCTCCCAGGTAGCCCTGCTTGTAACTGGTACAACTAGGATGATAATCATGTCTGTTTTGAGCCACTTTAGTCTCTTCCTTATAAAAGTAAGGAACCTGTACATGTCCCATCCTAATATTCTACAGACTTCTACTCCTTTCCTACTCTCATCCTCAGTGCCAGTCACTTCTCCGCCTTTGGGATTTCATTTAATGATAGAGTTCAATCCCACCTCCTCCAAAAAAATGACTGTCAGAGATTTTAAATAAAATATTTTAAAATAAGTGATAACATGTTTTGAATGAAAATTTTAAATTTATAAAAAAGCTATTGTATAATTTAAGGAAACTCCAGTCAACCACTCGGTATGCTCAAAAAAAATTTAAAGTATTCAATAAACTGATAATGTTAAATACTAAAGTGATATCTGATAATATTAACTACTAAAGTGATTCTGCATGCCTATGTCCTTAATGTGACTTCCCTGGTGGCTCAGACGGTAAAGCATCTGCCTACAATGTGGGAGACCTGGGTTCAATCCCTGGGTAGGGAAGATCCCCTGGAGAAGGAAATGGCAACCCACTCCAGTATTCTTGCCTGGAAAATCCCATGGATGGAGGAGCCTGGTTGGCTACTGTCCATGGGATCGCAAAGAGTTGGGCACGACTGAGTGACTTTATTATCTATGTCCTTAATAACTCAATCTTTTATTACAGAATTTCAAAAAAACTTTTTCTTTCACAAAGATGAAGTCAGTTTTTAAATTTCATTTTGCCAAAAGACATAACTGTTGACAAGTGACGAATTGAAATACATAGTACTGATTTTCCAGATTCCGATTGTAGAAGTGTGATATTCTAACATTGGGTTTTCACTTTTTTTTTTTTTTAAGAGGTTATACGTAATCTGAATCACCAATATTTTTAGTTCTTCATGTTGATGTAGGAAGTTGTCAGAACATACCTGATATACACAGATTAACTTTTAGTATGTAGGATATTAGAGATAAGCAAATAAAGAAGCATTCTATTTTTAAGACTCATTCCTTTCAAATCTTCTGTGATAGGTTACTTTCCTGCATCCAATCAGTCATCCACTCTGTTTTGCTAGCAGTGAGGCTAGCATCTGTGAGTCTCTTTCTCTCATACTAAGATTCACTTCCTGCTTAATCATCATATCGCCTCTTTGTCATTGCTTTCCATGTCATCCCAGAGTAACCTAATTTATTTTTCATTCTAAAGTCAGGAATATATACAGAGAGTAATATCTTGGGGCCTGAACTCCTCTTTATTTCCCTCAAAGATACTTGCATTTTAATTTGTGGAGTAAAAGGGGGCCTTACAAAACAAGTTATAGTTTAGATTGTGAATCCAGACTCACTTTAAAGAGATATACTTATTTAAATTTACTTCATATTCAAGACACAACCTAAATTTTCACATTTTTAACCTCTTTATAGAGTTGTAATTGACTTACACTTATTGCACATATTGAAAGTACACAGTTTGATATGTTTTGACTTATCTACCCCTTAAACCATCAGCACAATCAAGATAATGAACATGCCAACAATCCAAAACACATCCTTGTTGCTTTTTAAAATTCATCCTTCCAGTTATGCCTACTCCTACATCCCTGGTGGCTCAGACATTAAAGCGTCTGCCTACAATGCGGGAGACCTGGGTTCAATCCCTGGGTCAGGAAGATCTTCTGGAGAAGGCAATGGCAATCCGCTCCAGTATTCTTGCCTGGAAAATCCCATGGACAGAGGAGCCTGGTAGGCTACAGTCTGTGGGGTCGCAAAGAGTTGGACACGACTGAGCGACTTCACTCACTCACTCACCCACATCCCAAGAAAACAACTGATTCCCTTGATGATACTGTAGATTAGTTTGTATCTTATAGAAATTATACAAATGGAGTAATAGAGGTTATACTACTTTTTGGTTGGTTTTATTCACTTGGCATGATTATTTGGAAATTCATCCATGCTACTGTGTATGTCCATAGTTCTTTCCATGCTTTCTGAGTACTAGTCTATGTAATAGCTCCACCAAAATTTATAAACATACTGGAATATTTCCACTTTAGGTCTATTTCAAATAAAGACACAATGAACCTTAGTGTACAATCTTTTTATAAATATATGCTTGCATTTCTCTTGGATAGATATCTACAAGTTGAAGATGAGAAAAAGAGTAAGAGTATAATTTATTTTTTTATAAATACTTTATGCATTTAGAGCAGTATTAGGTTCACCATAAACTATAGGGGAAAATATAGACATTTTTTCTTATAAATTATGCCCCCACACATGCATAGTCTTCTCTATTGTCAACATCCAAACCAGAGCAGTACAGTTATTACAATGGTTGAACCTGCATGGACACACCATGATTACCCGAAGTCTATAGTGGACATTATTTTTCACTTAGTATTGCAGAGTTGATGGATTTGGACACATCATGATGACATATATCCATCAGTATGGTGTAATACAGAATATTTTCAATATTCTAAAAATCTGTGCTGCGCCTAGTCACCCATCTTTACCTCTACTAAGCCTAGCAGCCACTGATTTTTTAAAAAATTCTCTTCAAATTTTATGCCTTTTCCAAACAGTGATATAGTTGGGATCAGACAGTATGTAGCCTTTTCAGATTGGCTTTTCTCACACAATAATAGGCATTTAAGTTTTCTCTAAGTCTTTTCATGGCTTGGTCACTCACATCTTTTTACCACTGAATGATATTCCATTGTCTGAATATATCCCAGTTTATCCATTCACTTCCTGAAGAATACCATAATTGATTTCAAGTTGTGGCAATTTTGAATAACTCTGCTAGAAACATCCATGTGTAGGTTTTTTGGTGCCTTGTTTGTGGATACAGTTTTCCATTCTTTTGGGTAAATAATACCAAGGAATTTTTGGTTTCGAAAAATATATATATATTATGAGTTTTTTAAGAAAACATCAGACTGTCTTCCAAACTGTCTGTACCCTTTTACTTTCCCACCCGTAGTGAATGTGAGGTTTTTCTCACTCCACATCCTTGTTAGCATTTCCTGTTGTCTGTGCTCAGTATTTTTGCCATTCCAATAAGTGTGTAGTTGTATTTCATAGTTCTTTTAACCTCATTTTCCTGATGACATTTAATTTGGAACATATATGTTTATTTGCCATCTGCATATCATCTTTAGTGAGGTGTCTTGTTAAGCTATTTAGCCCAATGTTTAATTTTTTGGCTGAATTTTAAGTGTTTTTCATATAATTTGGATATAGGCCTTCATGAGATGTGTATATTGAAAATTGCTTCTGTCAATCTGTGGCTTCTCTTCTGGAAATTTTATAGTTTTAAGGTCAGATAGATCTGGGAGAAGAAACTGCTGGAACCAGTAACTAGTAGGAACTTTTAAATGGTAATTAATGAACGCAGGAAGCTAATTGAGGACCATTTTGAAAGTTAAAAACTGCTTGATACGCCAAAGAAAACAATGACAAACTGGATTTTATTATCAATTAAAACTTCTACTATGTGATTGACACTACTAAGAGAGTGAAAATACAGTTATCAATGAGGAGAATATTTGCAAAAAACATATCTGACTTGGGCTTCCCTGGTGGCTCACATGGTAAAGAAGCTACTTGCAATGTGTAAGAATAAGTTCAACCCCGGGGCTAGGAAGATCCCCTGGAGGAGGGCATGGCAACCCACTCCAGTATTCTTGCCTCAAGAATCCCCAAGGACAGAGAAGCCTGGTGGGCTACAGGCAGGGGTTGGAAAGAGTTATATACAACTGAGTGACTAAGTACAGTACATATCTTATACAGGACTTCTAGTCAAAAGATGTAGAGAACTCAGAACTCAACAATGAAGAACCAAAATTCCAAATAAAAATGGAGAAAGATCTGAACAGACACTTCACTAAAGAAGTAGATTGCAATTAAGCATATGAAAAAGTGTTCAAGAGTTTATGACATTAGGGAACTGTAAATTAAACATCAAGGAAATATCACAATACATGTATTAGAGTGGTGAAAATCCAAAACACTGGCAATATCAAGTGCAATTGAGGATGTGAAGCAAAGAAGTCTCATTTATCACAGGTGGGAGTGCAAAATGGTATTAATAATACATGCACTTTAGAAGAGAACTGGCAGTTTCCTAAAAAGCTAAACATATCTTACCATACCCACTCAACTGAACTGGAAATGTATGTTCAGGCAGAGACCTACACATGAATGTTTATAGCAGCTTTATTTAAATTTGCCAAAAATGAAAAGCAAATGAGATGGCTTTTAATAGATGAGTCGATAAGCAAATTGTGGTACATCCAATCAATGGACTGTTATTCAGTGATAAAAATAAATGAAGCACAAGGGGTAACTGGAGTAGTTAACTATTTTGATTTGATATTCTGAAGGTAGATACATGGCAATATGCATTTGACAAAGCCCACAGGATGTAGGCCTTAGTATAGGCTATGAATCTAAGTTAATACAAATATATCCATATTTATCAGTTGTTTTCCAGTAGTCATGGATGGATGTGAGAGTTGGACTATAAAGAAAGCTGAAAGTGAAAGTGAAGTCTCTCAGTTGTGTCCGACTTTTTGTGACCAGTGGACTGTAGCCCACCAAGCTCCTCCATCCATGGGGTTCTCCAGGCAAGAATACTGGAGTGGGTTGCCATTTCCTTCTCCAGGGGATCTTCCCAACCCAGGGATCGAACCCAGGTCTCCAACATTGCAGGCAGACGCTTTAACCTCTGAACCACCAGGGAAGCAAAGAAAGGTGAATGCTGGATAATTGATGCTTTTGAACTGTGGTGTTGGAGAAGACTCTTGAGAGTCCCTTGGACTGCAAGGAGATCCAACCAGTCCATTCTAAAGGAGATCAGTCCTGGGTGTTCTTTTGGAAGGACTGATGCTAAAGCTGAAACTCCAATACTTTGGCCACCTGATGTGAAGTGCTGACTCATTTGAAAACACCCCGATGCTGGGAAAGATTGAAGGCAGGAGGAGAAGGGGACGACAGAGCATGAGATGGTTGGTTGGCATCACCGACTCAATGGACGTGAGTTTGAGTAAACTCCGGGAGTCGATGATGGACAGGGAGGTGTGGCATGCTGCGGTTCATGAGGTGGCAAAGAGTCGGACATGACTGAGCAACTGAACTAAACTGATTTATCAGCTGTGACAAAAGTAGCACACTAATGCAAATTTTAGTAATAGGAAAAACTATAGAGGGGAAGAGACACAGACTGGGAACTTTTTCTAACACCTGTTTAACTTTTCTATTAATGTAGACCTCCTAAAAAATAAAGCTTATTACTTAAAACAAAAATTAAAGAACAGTGAAAGGCACTTGGGGCATAATTCCCAGTACACAGGAAATGTGGGCTTATAGTCACATATGAAAAGTAAACATGGCAGTCACTCAGCTGTTTCTGACTCTTTGCGACCCCTTGGACTGTAATCCATCTGGCTCTTCTGTCCATGGAATTCTCCAGGCAAGACTACTGGAGTGATTTTTCATGCCCTCCTCCAGGGGATCTTCCCAACCCAGGGGTCAAACCCAGGTCACCCACATTGCAGGCATATTCTTGACCCTCTGAGCCACCAGGGAAGCCCATGAATACTGGAGTGGGTAGCCTATCCATGCTTCAGGGGATCTTCCCGAGGAAGGGATCCAACCTGGGTCTCCTGCATTGCAGGCTGATTCTTTACTACTTGAGACACCACAGACCTGTATTTATATCTAAACCATTAATTAAAAAGCAAATATATATATATATATATATTTTAATTTATTTTTCTTTAAATTTTTATTTTTACTTTATTTTACTTTACAATACTGTATTGGTTTTGCCATACATTGACATGAATCCACCATGGGTGTACATGCGTTCCCAAACATGACCCCCCCTCCCACCTCCCTCCCCATAACATCCCTCTGGGTCATCACTGTGCACCAGCCCCAAGCATGCTGTATCCTGCATCAGACATAGACTGGCGATTCGATTTTTACATGATAGTATACATGTTTCAATGCCATTCTCCCAAATCATCCCACCCTCTCCCTCTCCCTCTGAGTCCAAAAGTCTGTTATATGCATCTGTGTCTTTTTTGCTGTCTTGCATACAGGGTCGTCATTGCCATCTTTCTAAATTCCATATATATGTGTTAGTATACTGTATTGGTGTTTTTCTTTCTGGCTTACTTCACTCTGTATAATCGGCTCCAGTTTCATCCATCTCATCAGAACTATTTTTTTAAAGTAGCAGAATTCACCAGAGAAGCTATACTGGCCTAAGAGTTTTGTTTCTCTGTCATGGTCTTTCCTAATAATTTAATTTCTCTAATAGAGACATGTTTATTTCTTCTTAAATGAACTTGATACTGTTGTCATAATTTTTTTCTTCTACATGAGTTAATAACACCATGAAACATGTGGTTACTATTTTGCTTTAAACACTGATTATCTTTTAATAAGATTTAAATATGAAAAAAGAGTTTTTATGTTGATCCATGTAGTTACTGTACCTGGTACTCTCATTCCTTTATGGAAGTCCAGATTCTAACTCATACTTTTTTCTACTTGAAGGATTTCTGTTACATCATCCTATAATGTAATCCTGCTGGTCATGAATTATTTAGCTTGTGAAAAAGGTTTTATTTTCTTTTGATTTTAAATGATCTCACTTAATTTCTCAGCATAGAAAATAACAAATTGGAAGGGTTTTATTTTGTTTTGCTTCATTTTTTGTTTTTCAAATATGCTGCTCTACAGTCTTTGCTTATTTTATTTTAATTTTCAGAGAAATACCTTATTATCATTATTTTTGTCTCTGAGGAACTAGTATATCCATTTTTCAGTCTGCTTTTAATATTTTATCTTTTTCAATGGCTTGATACAATTTAATTATATATCTTGATGTAGTTTTCAATGACTTTGAGATTTCCTGAGCTTCTTAGATTTTTGCATAGATTTCAATTGGGTAATTTTCCTTTTTTTTTTTTTTCTATAATCATTATATTCTCTCCTCAGGGAGACAGATTCAGTGTTGAATAATATGTAGGCCCTATCATAAGAAAATTACATGGAGTTCTTATAAATGTCATGTGCCTTCCAAAGGGCTTAAGAAATATTGATGCTTCACCATGATGCATCATACATGTATCATACATGGTATATCATGATTCAGTTAAATTCAGTTCAGTCACTCAGTCATGTCCGACTCTTTGCGACCCCATGAATCACAGCACGCCAGGCCTCCCTGTCCATCACCAACTCCCAGAATTCACTCAAACTCATGTCCATCAAGTCGGTGATGCCATCCAGCCATCTCATCCTCTGTCATCCTCTTCTCCTCCTGCCCCCAATCCATCCTAGCATCAGAGTATTCTCCAATAAGTAAACTATTTGCATGAGGTGGCCAAGTACTGGAGTTTCAGCTTTAGCATCAGTCCTTCCAAAGAACACCCAGGACTGATCTCCATCAGAATGGACTGGTTGGATCTCCTTGCAGTCCAAGGGACTCTCAAGAGTCTTTTCCAACACCACAGTTCAAAAGCATGAATTCTTCAGCGCTCTGCTTTCTTCACAGTCCAACTCTCACATCCATACATGACCACTGGAAAAATCATAGCCTTGACTAGACGGGCCTTTGTGGGCAAAGTCATGTCTCTGCTTTTCAACATGCTATCTATGTTGGTCATAACAAAGGAGTAAGTGTCTTTTAATTTCATGGCTGCAACCACCATCTGCAGTGATTTTGGAGACCCCAAAAAATAAAGCATGACACTGCTTCCACTGTTTCCCCATCTATTTGCCATGAAGTAATGGGACCAGATGCCATGATCTTCATTTTCTGAATGTTGAGTTTGAGGCCAACTTTTTCACTCTCCATTCTCACTTTTATAAAGAGGGTTTTTAGTTCCTCTTCACTTTCTGCCATAAGGGTGGTGTCATCTGCATATCTGAGGTTATTGATATTTCTCCCAGCAATCTTGATTCCAGCTTGTGCTTCTTCCAGCACAGCATTTCTCACGGTGTACTCTGCATATAAGTTAAAAAAGCAGGGTGACAATATACAGCCTTGATGTACTCCTTTTCCTATTTGGAACTAGTCTCTTGTTCCATGTCCAGTTCTAATTGTTGCTTCCTGACCTGCATATAGGTTTCTCAAGAGGCATGTCAGGTGGTCTGGTATTCCCATCTCTTTAAGAATTTTCCACACAGGTGGTTTATTGTGATCCACACAGTCAAAGGCTTTGGCATAGTCAATAAAGCAGAAATACATGTTTTTCTGGAACTCGCTTGCTTTTTCGATGATCCAGTGGATGTTGGCTATTTGATCTCTCGTTCCTCTGCCTTTTCTGAAACCAGCTTGAACATCAGGAAATTCACAGTTCATGTATTGCCATTGAAAATAAAAGTGAAAATGAAGTCGCTCAGTTGTGTCCGACTCTTTTGTGACCCCGTGGACTGTAGCCCACCAGGCTCCTCTGTCCATGGGATTCTCCAGGCAAGACTACTGGAGTGGGTTGCCATTTCCTTCTCCAGGGGAATCTTTCCAACCCATGGATTGAACCCGGGTCTCCTGCATTGCAGGCAGACTCTTTAACCTCTGAGCTACCAGGAAAGCCCTGTATTGCCATTAAGTATTGCCAAATCAGTTGTTTAAAGGAATTAAAACAAGAGGAAAACATGGGTTAGAGCAAAAATATACATTATGTTAAAATGAAAATCACAAAATTTGTGACTTCATTAATTCTGTTAACATCTAAATTTGATCTACAGTTATTTTTAACTGTAGTGACAATGAAACAATTGAAAAAATAGCATTATCTCAGTATTTTTCATATTGCATATGACTAAAAAACTCATTGAAATGACAGATTTGACAATAAACACAGATTTCAGATCACTTAAAATAGTTAAAAATAAACACATGAAAACTATGAATACAGTTAAATAGTCTGAAATTATTGAACATATTTATGAAAATATATTAAAGACATGCAAAATGACATAAATTTGAGAAGAATTAATATCAGGAATAATAAATAATTTAAATAATAAATTATTATTTTAATAGAGAAAGAATTAATTTTAGGAATAATAAATTTCTTTTAAAAAATTAATCTAAGCCTAAACAGCTTATTCTCATAACCTAAGAACACCAGTCCATCCTAAAGGAAATCAGTCCTGGGTGTTCATTGGAAGGACTGATGTTGAAGCTGAAACTCCAATACTTTGGCCACCTGATGCGAAGAGTTGACTCATTTGAAAAGACCCTGATGACAGAAATACTGAGGGGGAAGAGAAGGAGCTGACAGAGGATGAGATGATTGGATGGCATCACCGACTTAATGGACATGGGTTTGTCTGGACTCCGGCAGTGGGTGATGGACAGGGAAGCCTGGTGTGCTGCGGTTCATGGGGTCGCAAAGAGGCAGACACGACTGAGCGCCTGAACTGAACTGAACTGAAGTACATCTTAGAAGGATAAAAAGAATGATCTTGCTTCTGTTAGAAGGTTAAAATTCTACTCTGGTCTTAATTTATCATGATATGTTGTAGAGGGAATTTACATACAGAGTCTAATTTGGAACTTGTATGCAGTACTCATTTTCTTAGTCATAAGGGAAACTCATATATTAATTTTTTTTCATGAAATTAACCTTAAGTAGAGAAAAAAAATTAAATATTTCACTTTTATGCCAATCTTACTAGTGCCAGGTTGATGTACCCAGTAACATTAAAAGCACTATTTAAATGTATATATCATACACTTCCAAAAACATATTAGTCTAAACTACTACTTTAAACTATAAAAACAAAGGCTAATGAATAATTGGATGAGTCATCCAGACCACCATAAATAGAAAACTTCAGATGGATCAAAGTAGATGCTATAATGGAACTTATTTTCCTAATCTTCAAGGACCTCTTCTTTATATAGTAAACTAACAATTAGTTGACATTCTTATTCTAAATTTTAACACTTTAAGATTTTCTGTAATTCAAACACTTTCCAAAATATATTTTCTTAGTTCTAAAAACTTTCATGTCAATAAATTTTTTATTAAGGTCTAATTTTACTGCATGTCTATGGGAAATATGTTCTCCATTATTTTAAAAAGTATAAATATAAAAATATAGCAATCAGAATCCTGAAAAAAACAAATGGCACATTCAAATGATATTATTGTGACATGGTTTAATAAAGAAACTAGTTATGAAAGTGAAGGCAGGATTTAAAAAAACAACAAATATAGAATAGTACACCAGGAAAGAATATCCTGGAGTCATTACTACTCCTAGTATTAAAAGTTGATGAGGTGGATAAGGTTGCTTGAAGAGATAGTTTAATAGACAAATCTTATGCTGAAGAGTCAGTTTTCTTCAATTTCTCTTGATTGTGAATGACATTATTATATATTTTCAAGTATTCATTTGCCCTCTGTTATTTTACTAATTTTGTAATGATTTCATTATGATATATATGGTTAAATTTGCCATCTTGAATCAGCAAGTCAGAAAAATTAATTTAAAAGGAAAATAATATATTCCTAAGAAACAATGAATTGGTGACATTATAAATCTCTCATGATGATAGTTACTATATTAATTTAGAAAATAATTGAATTAAAGTGGAACAGGTATTCTTATAGAAAGGTATTTTTCATAATGTAAGAGGATATTACAAATTGGCAATATAATAATTGGATTTTATTTCCTACTAATATTGTAATATTAAATAAACTAGGGAAATGTTAATAGACATTTTTAATATAGTAGTAGGGGAAAATTATGTTATTATTGAATTTAACAACAAAAAATGTTTTTTTACAGCTTATATACATATATATAGTTTATGGATAAAAAAAATACCTACATCACCAGTATAATTACATTTGTTCTTACAAGTAGGATAAATTATGTTCTCTATGTGTACCCATATAATACAACTTGTAAATACAAAAGCAAGAAGGAAGGCTATAATGAAAAAGAAGATAGTAAATACTGACAGAAAAATTTATTTAGTTTCAAGTCTCTAGATCAGAACACTTTTTAAACGTTTAAAATCAACTGGAATCACTCAGTTAATGCTAAATCATTCATTTATTTCAGAAATGCGTTGTTTGCTTATGCTCCATAGAACACTAATTGGGATTTGGGAATATGATGGTGGTGGTGGTGCTTTAATTGCTATGTCACGTCTGATTATTGTGACCCCATGGACTGCAGCACACCAGGCTCCTCTGTCCATTGAATTCTCTAGGCAAGAATACTGGAATGTAATTTCCTTCTCCATTTGGGAATATAGTGTATGCAAAATAATATTCCCAACATTCTAATGAGCAAAGATGTAATAAAAATGTAAACTAGACTGTTAATAGTGGTGACTGAAATAAAATTGCAGGAATATGAGAAAGATATCACTGGATATGAGGGAATAAGTTAGATACTGTCCTCAATAAGTTAGATACTTCTCACCATTCTTGAGGACACCATTCTAAAGTAGTGACTTCTAAGGATAGATTGGAAAGATGAGAAGGCATACTGGGAAATAAATATTCAGAAGTAGAGAGGGAAAACCCTGGAAAAAACTTTACTATGTATAATGCAAATGATTCAAGACAGGAATAAAATTCTTAATTTTCAGAAACAATGACTGTAATATTTGTAGATAGGGTTTTAGGACTTAACATAGAAGTAGAAAATTATTGCAAAGAATTAACCAGGAGCCAGGTTTTATCAATCTTTATAAACCACAGGAAGGACTATTTATAATATTCTTAAGGTAAGGTAAGCTAAAGTCACTCAGCTGCGTCCGACTCTTTGCGACCCCATGGGCTGTAGCCTACCAGGCTCCTCTGTCCATGAGATTTTTTCAGGCAATAGTACTGGAGTGGATTGCCATTTCCTTCTCCAGGGGATCTTCCCAACCCAGGAATCGAACCCGGGTCTCCCACTTTGTAGACAGACGCTTAACCATCTGAGCCACCAGGGAAGTCCTTATAATATTCTTACTGTAATGTATTTTTGTTTTTTCAGTGAAATGACTGCTCTGTTAGAAGGTTTATTTTTTGGAAGATAATACTAGCTGATATATAAAAAGTGCATCGTAATAAGATAAAAATGTTAACAGAGAAATATATTCAAATCTCACAGAGCATTATTTCCTTAGAGTGGATTCACTAGATTCAGAGTCGAAAATGGAAATTGTTTGGAATTTATGGAGCGAGTATTTTTAGGATAGACAGCTAGATTGTAGGGAAGCTGAATAAAGAAAAGGAAGGAATTCCCTAAGTACCAGCTTTCAGGTGAAATTCAGCTTTATTGTTAATTCACAGGGAGCCCTGGAGTCTCTACTAGCTTCAGATAATGGAATGAGGATTTGTAGATCTCAGCACAGTCAATCAAAAGACCAGTAAGCCACTGAGCACAGATCGTCAGGAATGGAGGGGAGTTGATATAATAAAGGCACGTCTAGGAAGTTTAGCCCTAAAAGATGATGCTGTAAAAGTGCTGCACTCAATATGCCAGCAAATTTGGAAAACTCAGCAGTGGCCACAAGACAGGAAAAGGTCAGTTTTCATTTCAATCCCCCAAAAAGGCAATGCCAAAGAATGCTCAAACTACTTCACAGTTGCCTTCATCTCACTCACTAGTAAAGCAATGCTCAAAATTTTACAAGCCAGGCTTCAACAGTAAGTGAACCATGAACTTCCAGATGTTCAAGCTGGATTTGCAAAGGCAGAGGAACCAGAGATCAAATTGCCAACACCCACTGAATCACTGAAAAGGCAAGAGAGTTCCAGGTAAACATCTACTTCTGCTTTATTGACTATGCCAAAGACTTTGATTGCATGGATCACAACAAACTGTGGAAAATTCTTTAAGACATGGGAATATCAAACCTCCTGACCTGCCTCTTGAGAAATCTGTATACAGGTCAGGAAGCAACAGATAGAACTGGACATGGAACAGACCAGTTCCAAATCAGGAAAGGAGTACATCAAGGCTGTGTATTGTCACCCTGCTTATTTAACTTATGTGCAGAGTATATCATGAAAAAGCTGGGCTGGATGAAGCACAAACTAGAATCAAGATTGCCAGGAAAAATATCAATAACCTCATATATGCAGATGACACCACCCTTATGGCAGACAACAAAGAACTAGAGAGCTTCTTGATGAAAGTAAAAGAGGAGAGTGAAAAGGTTGGCTTAAAGCTCAACATTCAGAAAACTAAGATCATGGCATCTGGTCCCATTACTTCATGGGAAAGCAATGGAAACAGTGACAGACTTTAATTTGAGGGGCTCCAAAATCACTGCATATGGTGACTGCAGCCATGAAATTAAAAGATACCTACTCTTTGAAATAAACTTTATGACCAACCTAGATAGCATGTTAAAAAGCAGAGACATTACTTTGCCAACAAAGGTCTGTCTACTCAAAGGTCCATTTAATCAGAGCTATGGTTTTTCCAGTAGTCATGTATGGATATGAGAGTTGAACTATTAAGAAAGCTGAGTGCTGAAGAATTGATGCTTTTGGACTGTGGTGTTGGAGAAGACTCTGGAGAGTCCCTTGGACTGCAAGGAAATCCAATCAGTCCTTCCTAAAGAAGTCAGTCCTGAATATTCCTTGGAAGGACTGATTCTGAAGCCAAAAGTCCAACACTTTGGCCACCAGCTGCAAAGAAATGACTCATTTGAAAAGACTCTGATCCTTGGAAATAGTGAAGGCAGGAGGAGAAGGGGATAACAGAGTATGAGGTGATTGGATGGCATCACCGACTTAATGGCCCGACAAGACTGAGCGACTGAACTGAAAGTCTCACAGTCATTTCTGACTCTGCAACCCCATGGAATGTAGGACCCAGGCTTCCCTGTCCATCAGCAATTCCCAGAACATACTCAGACTCATATCCATCAAGTCAGTGATGCCATTCAACCACCTCATAATCTGTCGTCCCCTTCTCCCACCTTTTCCAGCATCAGGGTCTATTTATCTGTTTTAATTTATTTATTTGAATTGGAAGAAATTATTTTGCTATATTGTGGTGGTTTTTGTCATACATCAATATGAATCAGCCAAGGGTATATATATGTCCCCCAACCTGAAAACCCCTCCCACCTCCATCCATACCCCAGTGTCTTTTCTAAGGAGTCAATTCTTCATAACAAGTGTTCAAAGTATTGAAGTTTCAGCTTCAGCATCAGTGCTCCAATGACTATTCAGGATTCATTTCCTTTAGAATTAACTGGTTTGATCTTCTTGCAGTCCAAGGGACTCTCAAGTATCTTCTCCAACACCACAGTTCAAAAGCATCAATTCTTCCGCGCTCAATTTTCTTTACAGTCCAACTCTCACATCCGTACATGGTTCCTGGAAAAACCATAGCTTCGACTAGACAGACCTTTGTCAGCAAAGTAATGTCTCTGCTTTTAATACCTTGTCTATTTTGGTCAAAGCTTTTCTTCCAGGGAGCAAGCCTTTTTTAATTTCATGGCTGCAGTCACCATCTGCAGTAATTTTGGAGTCCAAGAAAATAAAGTCTGTTATTATTTCCAATGTTTCGCCATCTATTTACCATGAATTGATGGGACCTGATGCCATTCATCCTCCTCTTTCATCTTCAAGTGGCTCTTTAGTTCCTCTTTTTTTTTTTGCCATAATGGTGGTGTCATCTGCATATCTGAGGTTTTTGATATTTCTTCCTGCAATTTTGAATCCAACTTGTGCTTCATCCATCCTGGTATTTCACATGAGGTACTCTGCATATATTTTATATTTTAAATAAAAAGGGTGACAATATATAGTCTTTTTGTACTTCTTTCCCAATTTGGAACCAGTTTGTCATTCTATGTCCAGTTATAATGGTGGCTTCTTGACCTGTAGACAGATTTCTCAGGAGACAGGTAAGGTGGTCTGGTATCCCCATCCCTTTAAGAATTTTTCACAGTTTGCTGTGATCGGCACAGTCAAAGTCTATGGCATAGTCAATAAAGCATAAGCAGTTTTTTTTTTTTTTTTTCTGGAATTCTCTTGTTTTTTCTATGATCCAATGGATGTTGGTACGTTGACTCTGGTTTACCTCTAGCAAAGGGGATCTCATTTGCCTAAAATGTCTTTTGGAAAACTGAAATTGAGAGCCATTCATCTAAGCATTTGCAGAGCTAGGTATGGATATAAATAAATTGATAAATAGAAAAAGGTCAGAAAATAAAATATTGAAGAAAAATATATAACATTATGAAATAATAAAATAAATGGCATTATAATGGCCCATAATTATAATTATATTGATCGAGAAATAATTAAGGAAGAACAGAATTAGATGTTCCTATAGAAATATTGGTTTTCTGGTGGGATAACAGAGTAGACTCAGTGGAGGGGCAAAGTTTCATTTTTATGTTACTGTTATTAAATAATAATGAAATAAATGTTTATGAATCAATGGTAATTATCTTTTAAAACAAATATCTTTGCTATAATATGTTAATAAAAATACCCCTGAATCATGAAGCATATTGCAATGGTGCCTAGAAACAAACTATTCCAGAAAAGGATTGCCAGGTGGTCATGGTAAACATTAATTCTTACATTAAATTAAATCTAACTTTCCAATAAGTTGTATCATAAACCAAGCTACATAGATACACTATATAATCTTAGGAAAATGTTTTAATATATTTATTATTCAGTATGTTCTCAGATTATCAGAAGTTATATGAAATGTTTAATAGAATATTTATGAATCTATTATGAATCTGTGTTTAAACACATTGTTCACTGTATCATTTAAAAATGAGTAAAATTAATACAATATATTCCTCTTTGCATTCAGTACCAAAATAAAAATGTTTGTGTATTCTGAAAAATAAGTGTATTCATTAAAAATGATAACAGCATGTATATATTAAATTTCCTTTGCCATAGTTGTTAGATAACCCAAAGAAAATGAATAAAACAAAATATACTTAATTTTATCCTTTCATGCAAATTTTCCTTTTTCATCACTTCTTTTACATAATTCTCTAGCTTTTTATATTTATGTTGTAGTATTTATCAAGCTTTTAAGTACATTTTATTGTGAATTTGCCACAATTTTATTGACTGGGACAAGAGTAGATAATATAAATAATGTTCACTAAGATTCAGTATTTCATTTTGAAAGTTTGGAAATTGTAAGAACAAAATGACAGTAAAAATCAAATTTCTATAAATATTTGGTTTGAAATAAAGACAAAGAGAGTTTATGTAATTCATAAAGCAGATGCAGTGATTAGTTTCAGATACTCAGAATTCAATATGTAGTATGTGATATGACCACAGAGCAATTCAAAATTCTAATTACTGTACTTATAATTTGTTATTAAAAAGAAAGTACTTATTCAAGAAAATATATTTACCTAAGAATGTCATATTCAATATGAAGTGTTATAATTTTGTAGCTTAAGGTTTACTTTCATGTTTAAAAATATGATTCCAGTAGGCATTTATGACTTACAAATATTAAAATATTGAAAGGAAGGAAGAAAATATAAATTTGTGAAAATATTAACATTTGTTATAGGCTTCAGCTCTGTCACTTAGTAGCCATGATTTTTAATATTTTGCTCAAGTTTCACAGAGGTCAATATTCTTATATGTAATGCTTTGAGAAACACAAAATTAAATTGGCATGACACATTTTTAGTATATTGAACAAGCATTTTATTTTACTTACTGTTTATATTTATGCCTTTCTCACATAATAACTGTGCTGATTTCAAATGATGATAGAATAACTTCTAAATGTTTTATCCAGTGCTGATCATAAAGCATAGATTAATGTTCTTACTTTACAAAGGAAGAAATTAAATATCAAAGAAAATATGACTGTTAGGTTTTTTTAGGACTAGAACTAAAACATACTTTGTTTTATGATAATCCACTATTAAGACCTTGTTCATTTTTTTTTTCTCTTCAGAAAATATATCTTTTAGTACTTATAGAAGTCCCATCAATGATTACTTCATTGACCTGATAAAACTATATAAAGTTCATGTTTGTGGTTGGGTATCTCATGGACAGCTTAGATACAAACAAAAACCTTTCCAATCTCACTTTCAAAGAAGGAAGAGAATTCTGATGATTCTGTTTTTCTTTTTTTTTAATATAAATTTATTTATTTTAATTGGAGGTTAATTACTTTACAATATTGTATTGGTTTTGCCATACATCAACATGTTTTTCTAATTTTAATTTTGCGTCTTGTTTTGGTTCATTTACAGCTTATGTATTATTTTGCATTGGTGGGAGCAATGATGGAAGATTTAGTTTTATGGTCTGACCATATAGTGAGCTCTGTTTGTTTTGGACATCTATTTTCTGCTGGCCAAGAGACCACAGTGAATCTAGGGTGTTAGTCTTCTTTGTTTGCTTATGTATTTTTCTTTTTTGAACTCAAATCATTTAAGGCTTTCATTTCTACCAGGAATAAAACAGCTATTTGATAACAGAACATGTTATTTCTTTTTATTTTTAATGCTTCTGTTTTTATCATTGACACATGGCTTAAGTTGAACAATTGAAACTGTAAACTTTCTACATGTTTGCATGTCTATGTGTCAGGAAATTAGAAAGATCTTTACTTTTCATTATGGGATTGTGTCGTGTTTCCATTTCTGGAGCATATTAAAACATTATATTAGAGAACTTCTTAAACTGTAAGAGTTCTATTCTCATCTTCGCAGAGACAAATAAGCATATATATATATACATACATATACGTGTGTGTGTGTGAGTGTGTGTGTGTGTTTGTGCACTGGAGAGAGAGAAAGAACATTTCTCAGTTTCCCAGGAAATAAGGACATTGAATGTCTAATACTTTATATGTAATATCCTTAAAGCATAGTATATGTAAACAGAAAATAAATCAATTTTAGAAAAAAAAAATTACATTTTTTAGAAAATGTAAAACAGAATGTTAAACAGAGTGTCCAGTCTTTCAAATTCTTTCATGTATTTAACATAAATTTATTGTGCTTCTATCATGTGCCATGAGGTGTCCAAGTTAGATGGAATTAAAGAGAACCAGAGAGATAATTTCAAGCTTGAACCTTATAAAGCATTTACACATCCTCAATAGAAATGTGATTAGTGCAATGGATGGCATAAAAACAAGCTAAGAGCCATGAACCAGGCAAAAGAAGAAAGAGAATAAGTCATGGATAGTAGCAAGGAATATCTTGCATGATTTCTATAAACAGCTATTTTGTGCTTTTGGTCGTCAGGATTTTATTGCCCTCAAAAAAAAAAAAAAAAAAAAGGATGATAGATATTAGCTATCAAGGAGAACACTAAACTGTCTGACATGGTAGATATTAGGCACATGTGGCTATTTAAATTGAAATACACAAAATTAAATAAGCCTAAAACTCAGTTTTTCAATTGCACCAGCTATGTTTCAGCTGTTCATAGCCAACAAGAAGAGATAGGAATTTCCCATCATCACAGAAATGTCTTTTCCAAAGTACTCATTACATGAGAAGAGTTGCTTCCATTTAATATGTGTGTCTAGGAACACTGGGTGTGTTTTTTCTTTTTTTCTTTTTTTTCATATTCTGGTTTGTTTTTACTCCCTTTTAGATTTTTAAAATATGTTTAACATATTATAACAAATTAAGGAAGGTAGGAAATTAAGAAATATATCAGCTACTATTGTTTGCATGATGTGTTTATATTCTCAATTATTCTCCCTTTTATTCTGACCTTTAAAGAATAATGAGATAAAATCTGATCATGTAATATAAAAAATATTCAAGGTTTAGTTTAAATGAAGGAACAATGAAAAAGATTTTGGTATATTTTTTCATCTGTTAATCTGCCATCAGTGCTTGTAGAAGCCATCTATCTATTTGAAGATACTGACAAAGTGTCATTGAGCAGGAGAGAATCTTGATAAATTATAAATCTTTTGAGAACAACCCCAATAGATAACATGCAAGAGCAAACACTTCATTAAATATTACATTTCTTTGATCACATATCATCCATTTACTGAATTCTTACAGATATCTATTACAGCAAATAGAAAACATATTTTAATATTATAGAGTAACTCACTATTCATAAATTTATCTAACTTGCACTTTACACATTTCATTCCCTTCAGCTCAGTTAGTTCAGTTGCTCAGTTGTGTCCGACTCATTGTCACCTCATAAACTGCAGCACGCCAGGCCTCCCTGTCCATCACAAACTCCCAGAGTTCACTCAAACTCACGTCACTTGAGTCGGTGATGCCATCCAGCGATCTCATCCTATGCCGTCCCCTTTTCCTCCTGCCCCCAATCCCTCCCAGCATCAGAGTCTTTTCCAATGAGGCAACTCTTCACATGAGGTGGCCAAAGTACTGGAGCTTCAGCTTTAGCATCATTCTTTGCAAAGAACAGGGTTGGTCTCTTTAGAATGGACTAGTTGGATCTCCTTGCTGTCCAAGGGACTCTCAAAAGTCTTCTCCAACACCACAGTTCAAAAGGATCAATTCTTTCTTGCTCAGCCTTCTTCACAGTCCAACTCTCACATCCATACATGACCACAGGAAAAACCATAGCCTTGACTAGACGGACCTTAGTCGGCAAAGTAATGTCTCTGCTTTTCAACATGTTGTCTAGGTTGGTCATAACTTTCCTTTCAAGGAGTAGGCGTCTTTTAATTTCATGGCTACAATCACCATCTGCAGTGATTTTGGAGCCTCCCAAAAGAAAGTGTGACACTGTTGCCCCTGTTTCCCCATCTATTTCCCATGAAGTGATGGGACCATTGTCATGATCTTCATTTTCTGAATGTTGAGCTTTAAGCCAACTTTTTCATTCTCCTCTTTCATTTTCATCAAGAGGCTTTTTAGTTCCTCTTCACTTTGTGCCATAAAGGTGGTGTCATCTGCATATCTGAGGTTATTGATATTTCTCCCAGCAATCTTGATTCTAGCTTGTGCTTCTTTCAGCCCAGCGTTTTTCATGATGTACTCTGCATATAAGTTAAATAAGCAGGGTGACAATATACAGCCTTGATGTACTCCTTTTCCTATTTGGAACCAGTCTGTTGTTCTCTGTCCAGTTCTAACTGTTGCTTCTAACTGACCTTCATATAGGTTTCTCAGAAGGCAGGTCAGGTGGTCTGGTATTCCCATCTCTTGAAGAATTTTCCACAGTTTATGGTGATCCACATAGTCAAAGGCTTTGGCATAGTCAATAAAACAGAAATAGATGTTTTTCTGGAACTCTCTTGCTTTTCTATGATCCAGGGGATGTTGGCAATTTGATCTCTGGTTCCTCTGCCTTTTCTAAACCCAGCTTGAACATCAGGAAATTCATGGTTCACGTATTGCTGAAGTCTGGCTTGGAGAATTTTGAGCATTACTTTACTAGCGTGTCAATTGTGCGGTAGTTTGAGCTTTCTTTGGCATTGCCTTTCTTTGGGATTGGAATGAAAAATGAACTTTTCCAGTCCTGTGGTCACTGCTGAGTTTTCCAAATTTGCTGGCATATTGAGTGCAGCACTTTCACAGCTTCATCTTTCAGGATTTGGAATAGCTCCACTGGAATCCCATCACCTCCACTAGTTTTGTTCTTAGTGATGCTTTCTAAGGCCCACTTGACTTCACATTCCTAAACGTCTGGCTCTAGGTGAGTGATCATACCATTGTGATTATCTTGGTCGTGAAAATCTTATTTGTACAGTTCTGTGTATTCTTGCCACCTCTTCTTAATATCTTCTGCTTCTGTTAGTTCCATACCATTTCTGTCCTTTATCAAGCCCATTTTTGCATGAAATATTTCTTTGGTATCTCTAATTTTCTTGAAGAGATCTCTAAATCTTTCCCATTCTGTTGTTTTCTTCCATTTCTTTGCAATGATAGCTGAGGAAGGCTTTCTTATCTCTTCTTTGGCACTCTGCATTCAGATGCTTATATCTTTCCTTTTCTCCTTTGCTTTTCACTTCTCTTCTTTTCACAGCTATTTGTAAGGCCTCCCCAGAAAGCCATTTTGCTTTTTTGCAATTCTTTTCCATGGGGATGATCTTGATCCCTGTATCCTGTAAAATGTCACAAACCTCAGTCCAAAGTTCATCAGGCACTCTATCTATCAGATCTAGGCCCTTAAATCTATTTCTCACTTCCACTGTATAATCATCAGGGATTTGATTTAGGTCATACCTGAATGGTCTAGTGTTTTTCCCTACTTTCTTCAGTTTAAGTCTGAATTTGGCAATAAGGAGCTCATGATCTGAGCCACAGTCAGCTCCCGGTCTTGTTTTTGCTGATTGTATAGAGCTTCTCCATCTTTCATGCCCTTCAGTTCAGTTCAGTTCAGTCACTCAGTCGTGTCCGACTCCTTGCTACCCCATGAATCGCAGCACGCCAGGCCTCCCTGTCCATCACCGACTCCCAGAGTTCACTCAGACTCCCATCCATCAAGTCAGTGATGCCATCCAGACATCTCATCCTCTGCTGTTCCCTTTTCCTCCTGCCCTCAATCCCTTAGGTTGCTACAAAAGATTATATAGTAAGATCTTAAAGTGTATTTTTCTCAGCTTTAAAATAAAGTATTGTGTTTTCCCTTTTAAGAAATCAAGATGTCAGAAAATAAAATGACTTTTATGTGTTGGCTAATCAAAAATTGACTGATAAGTATCAGTTTTATTTAGTGCATATCTTCAGAGCCCTTTAAATGACTGCTAAAAAGCTATTCCATGTTGTAGAAGGATAGAATTTAACTGTGTAATTTGGCAATGCTGTAATGTTATATGACAAACCAATAACCTTAATAAAGTCTCAATATTTATGTGAAATTGATAAAATGTTATTAAACTTTAGTGTAGTTGTCTAATGTTTACAACCAACATGAAAAATCAATATCCTGACAGAAACTTAAAAAAAAAAAAAAGAAAGCATGATCAATGATTCTGTAATGTACTTTCTATTTCAATTTTAATACAATAGGAAACTACAGGAAAAGACAAGATTGGCTTTCATGTGTATACTATATTAGGTAGAGTGGCTTTATCTCCTATTTGAATTTTCAATTAATTATATTAATCTCTGAAATCTAGCATAAATTTATTGAGTATGTACACAGGGAGAATAGAAACATTTGTTCATCACTCTAGCAGAGTCTCACAGATTTGCAAAAGTTTTTCAAAAACTGATACATGGTTCTGAGAGTACTGACAATGATACACCTTTTTTTTTTTTTTTTTTTTTTTAGTGTTCCCTTGGATTCAGTATATAAATTTACCAAGAGAGGAAAACCACTTTTGTAAGAAAATCTACAGAGGTCTATATAATCTAACTGTGTATTTTCCTTGATTAAATACCCCACAGCAGTTCACAAATGAAGACAGCTACATTTGACAGTTGTTAGGTGACTTGGTATTATTGAAATGAGTCATTATTTCAATGTAAGACAATTCTGAGGAAAATAGTTCTATAAAAGATAATTAAACAATACCTCTGGGACTGCATATGCAATTTGTTATTAAACAGTTGGGTTTTAGCATAATAACAACATATATCATAAACTTCACAAAGAGGAAATCAAGTGACCTTTACATTAGTAAGCACTCTTTGTGACCAAAGACATTTTTTATGAGAAAATATTCATTAGGTTACAACAATGTAAAATTTTCGCTTGATGAAACTCATGTTGAAAATCATTACTTCAAAAAATCTTTTTCTTTCTCTTTTTGTAAGTCAGACAATTTGCATTCTGGTACAGAAGAAATAATTTAAGGGAAAGAAAAAGAAAACAAACTAAGAACAGGGTTGTTTTGTTTTGTTTTATCACAGAAAATAAAATTATTTGTCTTCATTAAGACTCATGGATTTCAAAATTTGGAGCCAGGAAATACCTTCTTCAAGTGAAGTGTTACTATGAATTTCAGTAAGGATAAATATAATAAACAGGTTATGGTGAAAAGCTTAGGGTTGAAAATACTTGACCCCTAGTCACTTCCTAAATGGACCCTGAAGGGCATTCTGTGGTACAAGTTTGAAAGCCTGTAATGTGATGTGAATCACTCTAACTTTGTCCTCTGTATGATGAAGAAAAGGAAAAAAAAAAGAAAAACTTTTCTCTACCCTTGCATGTTCTTCTTTCTGGTCTAAGAATTAAATTGACATGAGAGAGATTAATAGGAAAATATAAAACAATTTTGCAAGTATGGAAATACCACAAACATGAGAGATTCAAAGACAGAAAGATAAATTCAGGTATATATGTTACTCTGAACTAAAGAATGGGATAGGAACCTGGGGCTTCTAAGGAAAGGAAGCTAATTCACCAGATGGTAAGAAACAGAGCAGATGTTAGGTAGATAGATGTTTGCACTGCTATACGTATAAGCCATTCAGATTAAATTTATCTCTGGTAATAACTCTTATGGTGGGAAAGACTCCCAATTTAAATTTTATTTAGTTAAGGGAGGGACAATAGTTTCTCTTGAGCCTACAAGGTCTTAATTGGCTTTATCTCAAAATAATCCCCGTGCAAAAGTGGCACATTTGAGGGAGGATTGTTCTAAACTTCAATTTCATAATCCCTTATTTTCCCCTATTTAGTGGTCACCATTGAAAAGCACAGACATTACTTTGTCAACAAAGGTCCGTCTAGTCAAGGCTATGGTTTTTCCAGTGGTCATGTATGGATGTGAGAGTTGGACTGTGAAGAGGGCTGAGCGCTGAAGAATGATGCTTTTGAACTGTGGTGTTGAAGAAGACTCTTGAGAGTCCCTTGGACTGCAAGGAGATCCAACCAGTCCATTCTGAAGGAGATCAGCCCTGGGATTTCTTTGGAAGGAATGATGCTAAAGCTGAAACTCCAGTACTTTGGCCACCTCATGTGAAGAGCTGACTCATTGGAAAAGACTCTGATACTGGGAGGGATTTGGGGTCAGGAGGAGAAGGGGACGACAGAGGATGAGATGGCTGGATGGCATCACTGACTCGATGGGCATGAGTCTGAGTGAACTCCGCGAGTCGATGATGGATAGGGAGGCTTAGCGTGCTGTAATTCATGGGGTCACAAAGAGTCGGACATGACTGAGCAACTGTACTGAACTGAATCCTGTTTGTTTTTTTAGGTCTGGGGGTTTTCCTAATCACTGAAGGGAAACATATAGATGATAAAAATAACACATATAAGGAAGTTATAAATATGATAAATCTTTCTCAAAGTCTCAGCATTGCTCTATTTTTTTTAAAAAATGATTGGTATAAGGTTTTACAAAGTCCACTTGGGCTTTCTCTTTTTTTTTTTTTTTTCTTGAGCGTAATTCAATAAACCAATCTCTTTCCTTTGATTCATCTTTTCTTGAACTATGAAGACACCTACCACCATAGTAACCTCTCTTTCTCTGATATTGTTTAGTTTAGTTCTACAGATATATTTCATACCAGACAGAGCTGATTCCTTAAAGAGAAAGATTATTCATGCATCGACTCATTGTTCTCAAAGCTAGAGTCAAAAGTGTGGAGAAGCTACAGTCAAGACTAGAGTCAAATGTGAAAAAGCAGGCATATAAATGGAATATAACAAAACAGTTTGGAAAGTTGTAAAATCATGTGCATACTCATAAAAAAAAAAAAGGTGCTATAAGGGAGAAGCACCTTTATAAAGTGCTTATAAATAACTTGTATAACTGAGGCTCTCTGAATAGAACCGTTTTAGGACATTCTACTTTGTGTTCTATGTTGATGATTAAATGCTGAATTAAAAATGGTTCTGTATGTTAATTCGTGCTGTTGTAGCTGATAATTCAAATTACCATGTTTTGAATCAGAAAGAGCCAGTGGAGACACTTAGGTTCTGATTTTATTTTTAAATTGTTCATCTAAATTTTTAAAAGCCTTTTAACTGGATTTTGGTCATTAGGTGATTTAAGTACACTGTATTTTAGGGAATAAGCTTTACTGAACACTTTGAAGGTATAATTCATTCAGAATATTGTTTTATATAGAAAACTTAATGAAAAATTTATAGGTAGAAATGGTTATATCCACTAAAATAATAATTTAATTGTGTTTAATTATATTAACAATACAATTTAAATAAATTAAACACACCCAAATTCAATTATATTATATTTTTATGAGTAACTTAGATTCTGTCATATTTGAAAGATATTAGCACTGCTTTTAATTAGAAATATATCTTTCTTTAAACACTATAATATTCTGAGATAAAAATATCTAGAAATTAAGACTTACTTTTTGCTTTGATATAATTTTAATTAATGCTTTAATAATTTCTTCTTAAAGACTTCAAAGATGCCAAATTACAAGTTAAAATTGTTCAATGGGAGGAAAAACGTATAATATAGAATTTCTTTTAAGTTTTGCTAATTACTTTATTTGAATTGACAGATATAAAATAGAAAAGACCAGAGTGGGAGCCCTAGAGTTAGAAAAATGAGAATCAGAGTTTTATTCCTTTTTTGTAAAAATTATTTAGTATCATTAGTGTTTATTCAGAGCATTTATTTGTGACAGTAAAATGGCTTGCATATAAGAAAAATATTACTTAAAACAAGAATGACTTACATAAGGTGAAGTGATGAAAGGGAAACATGTATAATAAAGTATACTTTACCCAGCAAGGATCTCATTCAGACTCAACAGAGAAGTCAAAAGTTTTACAGAGAAGCAAAAACTAAGAGATTTAAGAGACACCAAACCAGCACTACGACAACTCCTAAAGGAACTTCTCTATGTGGAAAAGAAAAGGCTACAAAATAAAATCAAGGAAATTATGAAATGGAAGCTCACAGGTAGAGGCAAACAAAATAAAGTTCGGAAGTAATATGCACAGAAATATGATATGAAAACTAGCAATTGTGATGAGAATAATATACAGGATATTGGGAATGAATTTGAAATTAAGAGATTAGCAAGTTAAACAATCTTATACATAAATGTAGTGCTATATCAGAACCTCATGGGAACCACAAACCAAAAACCTACAATAAACACACACAAAAAACAGAAAAAGCAATCCAAAAACATCACTTAGCATAGACAACAAATCACAAGAGAACAAAGAGGAAGGGAAGAAAAAAGACCTACAAAAACAAATTCAAAACAATTAACAAAATGGCAATAAGAATAGTCATACTGATAATTACCTTAAATGTAAATGAATTAAGTTCTCCAATCAAAAAATATAGACTAGTGAATGGGTACAAAAACAAGACCTATATATATTTATAAGAATCCCATTTCAGATTTAGGGACACATGCAGACTGAAAGTGAGAAATAGAAATTTACAGCAGCACAGTATTAATGGAGATCTTTAACACCTTAGTTGCATCAATGGGCAGATCATTCAATCAAAAAATCGGTAAGGAAACACAGATCTTAAATGACACATCAGATCAATGGATTTAACTGATATTTATAGGATATACTGGGCTTCCCCTGTGGCTCAACTGGTAAAGAATCCACCTGTAATGTGGGATACCTGGGTTCGATATCTGGATTGGGAAGATATCCTGGAGAAGGGAAAGGCAACCCACTCCAGTATTCTGGCATGGAGAATTCCATGAGCTGTATAGTCCATGGGGTTGCAAAGAGTCAGACATGACTGAGTGACTTTCACTTCACTTTACTTCATAGGATATACCATGCAAAAGCAACAGAAAACACTTTTCCTCACATGCACATAGACTTTCTCTAGGATATATCATATCTTGGGCCACAAAGCAAGCCTTGGTAAATTTAAGAAAATTGAAATTAAGCATTATATCAAGCATTTTTTCCAACTACAATGCAATGAGACTAGAAATCAATTACAGGGAAAAAAAATGTAAAAACCACAAACATATGAAGGCTAAACAATATATTAAACAAACAATGGATCAAAGAAGAAATCAAAGAAATAATGAAAAAACACCTAGAGACAAATAACAATGAAAACATGATGGTCCACAATAAAGAAATTTACAGGCCAATATCACTGATGAACATAGATATACAAATTCTCTGGTCCACCAGAGAATTCCCTGAGCAGAATTTTCTATAGATATAAGTAGCATTTTTTGAAATAATAAAATAGATCTGACCAAGCAATATACCAAAATAAAATATGATTGAACCAGTCTGATTGGTCAAAATGAAAATAAAATATTCATTGATGTAGTCCTTGATTTTTGGAAGCTTATTTTCAAACAGGCAAGAGAGATAGCAAACAAAGATAAAATATTAAGTCAGGTAGTGTGGTAGAGTTGGCTAGCTATCTACTAAGAATTTGTGTTCCAATTTCTCAAGTAAGATTTTTTGGGGGAGGCAGCAGCCCAGAAACATATTCTCTTTTTTACCCGCTTTGCATGAAAACAAAGAGGGTCCTCTCCACTGAAACTTCTATCATTTCTTAACCAGTATTTTAAAGAAGCAAACCTGGATCTTTTAAAATGCTTTTATTCCCAGTATTAGATTGTTTACTCTGTAATCTTATTTTTGGTAACTGCTGGTTGAAATTTGTTTTTGACGTATTATTGTGTATTAGATCCATTTTATAATCTTACTTTGGCTTATTTTTACCTCACACTAAATACAGAATTGCTTTCTAATTTCATTTTATCCCTATGCAACTTCAAAAAATGATTGGTTAATTTCATTTCTCTAACAAAGGGTATCTCTTGCTCTCTGGTTAAAAGTATTCCATTGGAATGCTTCTGTATCTTTGTATGTTTTACTTTGGTTAGAGATGTCCTTTCTCCAGTTTAATCTTGCCCTTGTTCTTCTAAAAAAATCCCCACTAATCCTTTAAGACTCAGCTTAATTATGTTTTGTTTTTTTTTTTTTTTCTCAGAACTTTCTAGGGCACATTTTTTTTTTCCTTTTCTAGCTTAGAAATGTCATTTATTCCTCATATAAAACTCCACAATAGAATTTAAACACAAAACTGTAATTAAATATTATAGTCTATTTTTGCAAAGATTTAAATTCTTTAAGTGAAAAAGCAATTATACCCAGACATTTTAAGCCTCAAGAAAGGTGTCTGAAATGTAGTTAAACATCAGAAACTTAGAATGGTATCTTAGCTCACAGGTGGTATGGGATTGTTTCCTCTTAAACTCTTCATCCAATGCAGAGAGTCAATTATTTTTTACCATCATTCTACTAAGTGCACGTATCTCACATATCTTCCATTATGCTAACAAGAATCTGCGGAAATAGAAAACAAAGACCAATTAAAAGAGGCATCTTTTATATCTTCAAATAATACCCATCTATCTAATACTCCCAGGTGATGCTAGTGGTAAAGAACCCACCTGCCAATGCAGGAGATGCTCTTTGCGACCCCATGGACTGTAGCCCACCATGCTCCTCTGTCCATGGGATTCTCCAGGCAAGAATACTGGAGTGGGTTGCCATTTCCTTCTCCAAAAATACGAAAAAAGTAAATGAATTTCAAAGTCACTATATTTGTCTGCTGCTGTTTCTCTCTGCTCCTTCCTCCTAGTCTGTTCTTTTCCCATAAATTTGGTGAATGAATGAGTGAAGGATTGAATGATACACCACTCACAAAGCTCCCATGATGTTTATTGTATGAGAAGAGATGGAGCAGGATGATTGACAGTGAAGTACTGAAATTACAAGAATTGTATTTCATTTACTTTAATGATTTCATTATTGTAAAAATACAGGTAGTCCTTCAGATATGAAGTCCTTGCAGCAGCAATCAACTTCCTAAATGATAACTACTAAGTGAGAGAAGTTCTGAAGAAAATAAAAAATGCAAAATTTTGCCAAAATACCAAACACAAAGTGAAAAGTAACAGATGAGTGAGAGAATATTTATGACACATGTACATATACACAGATGGTAAACTGATAGCTCAATATACATACATAGGAATCTATCAGAAAAAACGTTACTATCCAAAGTAAATAACTTCTGCAAATTATCTATTTATTTATTTTTAATTTTTTTTAAAATTTTTTCTTATTGTTTTACTTTATTTTACTTTACAGTACTGTATTGGTTTTCTTATACATTGACATGAATCCACCACGGGTGTACATGCGTTCCCAAACATGCACCCCCCTCCCACCTCCCTCCCCATAACATCTCTCTGGGTCATCCCCATGCACCAGCCACAACCATGCTGTATCCTGCGTCAGACATAGACTGGCGATTCGATTCTTACATGATAGTATATATGTTACAAAGCCATTCTCCCAAATCATCCCACCCTCTCCCTCTCCCTCGGTCAAAAGTCCGTTATACACATCTGTGTCTCTTTTGCTGTCTTGCATACAGGGTCGTCATTGCCATCTTTCTAAATTCCATATATATGTGTTAGTATACTGTATTGGTGTTTTTCTTTCTGGCTTACTTCACTCTGTATAATCAGCTCCAGTTTCATCCATCTCATCACAACTGATTCAAATGAATTCTTTTTAATGACTGAGTAATACTCCACTGTGTATATGTACCACAGCTTTCTTATCCATTCATCTGCTGATGGACATCTAGGTTGTTTCCATGTCCTGGCTATTATAAACAGTGCTGCGATGAACATTGGGGTACATGTGTCTCTTTCAATTCTGGTTTCCTCGGTGTGTATGCCCAGCAGTGGGATTGCTGGGTCATAAGGGAGTTCTATTTGCAATTTTTTAAGGAATCTCCACACTGTTCTCCATAGTGGCTGTACTAGTTTGCATTCCCACCAACAGTGTAGGAGGGTTCCCTTTTCTCCACACCCTCTCCAGCATTTATTGCTTGCAGACTTTTGGATCGCAGCCATTCTGACTGGTGTGAAGTGGTACCTCATAGTGGTTTTGATTTGCATTTCTCTAAGAATGAGTGATGTTGAGCATCTTTTCATGTGTTTGTTAGCCATCCATATGTCTTCTTTGGAGAAATGTCTATTTAGTTCTTTGGCCCATTTTTTGATTGGGTCGTTTATTTTTCTGGACTCAAGCTGCATAAGTTGCTTGTATATTTTTGAGATTAGTTGTTTGTCAGTTGCTTCATTTGCTATTATTTTCTCCCATTCAGAAGGCAATCTTTTCACCTTGCTTATATTTTCCTTTGTTGTGCGGACGCTTTTAATTTTAATTAGATCCCATTTGTTTATTTTCGCTTTTATTTCCAGACTTCTGGGACGTGGATCATAGAGGATCCTCCTGTGATTTGTCAGAGAGTGTTTTGCCTATGTTCTCCTCTAGGAGTTTTATAGTTTCTGGTCTTACATTTAGATCTTTAATCCATTTTGAGTTTATTTTTGTGTGCAGTGTTAGAAGGTGATCTAGTTTCATTCTTTTAAAAGTGGTTGACCAGTTTTCCCAGCACCACTTGTTAAAGAGATTGTCTTTACTCCATTGTATATTCTTGCCTCCTTTGTCAAAGATAAGGTGTCCATATGTGTGTGGATTTATCTCGGGGCTTTCTATTTTGTTCCATTGATCTATATGTCTGTCTTTGTGCCAGTACCATACTGTCTTGATGACTGTGGCTTTGTAGTAGAGCCTGAAGTCAGGCAAGTTGATTCCTCCAATTCCATTCTTCTTTCTCAAGATTGCTTTGGCTTTTCGAGGTTTTTTGTATTTCCATACAAATCTTGAAAGTATTTGTTCTAGTTCTGTGAAAAATATGGCTGGTAGCTTGAAAGGGATTGCATTGAATTTGTAAATTGCTTTGGGTAGTATACTCATGTTCACTATATTGATTCTTCCTATCCATGAACATGGTATATTTCTCCATCTATTAGTGTCCTCTTTGATTTCTTTCATCAGTGTTTTATAGTTTTCTATATATAGGTCTTTAGTTTCTTTAGGGAGATGTATTCCTAAGTATTTTATTCTTTTCGTTGCAATGTTGAATGGAATTGTTTCCTTAATTTTTTTTTCTACTTTCTCATTATTAACGTATAGGAATGCAAGGGATTTCTGTGTGTTGATTTTATATCCTGCAACTTTACTATATTCATTGATGAGCTCTAGTAATTTTCTGGTGGAGTCTTTAGGGTTTTCTATGTAGAGGATCATGTCATCTGCAAACAGAGAAAGTTTTACTTCTTCTTTTCCAATTTGGATTCCTTTGATTTCTTTTTCTGCTCTGATTGCTGTGGCCAAAACTTCCAGAACTATGTTGAATAGTAGCGGTGAAAGTGGGCACCCTTGTCTTGTTCCTGACTTTAGGGGAAATGCTTTCAATTTTTCACCATTGAGGATAATGTTTGCTGTGGGTTTGTCATATATAGCTTTTATTATGTTGAGGTATGTTCCTTCTATTCCTGCTTTCTGGAGAGTTTTTATCATAAATGGATGTTGAATTTTGTCAAAGGCCTTCTCTGCATCTATTGAGATAATCATATGGTTTTTATTTTTCAATTTGTTAATGTGGTGAATTACATTGATTGATTTGTGGATATTGAAGAATCCTTGCATCCCTGGGATAAAGCCCACTTGGTCATGGTGTATGATCTTTTTAATGTGTTGTTGAATTCTGATTGCTAGAATTTTGTTGAGGATTTTTGCATCTATGTTCATCAGGGATATTGGCCTGTAGTTTTCTTTTTCTGTGGCATTTTTGTCAGGTTTTGGTATTAGGGTGATGGTGGCCTCATAGAATGAGTTTGGAAGTTTACCTTCCTCTGCAATTTTCTGGAAGAGTTTGAGTAGGATAGGTGTTAGCTCTTCTCTAAATTTTTGGTAGAATTCAGCTGTGAAGCCGTCTGGACCTGGGCTTTTGTTTGCTGGAAGATTTCTGATCACAGTTTCAATTTCCGTGCTTGTGATGGGTCTGTTAAGATTTTCTATTTCTTCCTGGTTCAGTTTTGGAAAATTGTACTTTTCTAAGAATTTGTCCATTTCTTCCACGTTGTCCATTTTATTGGCATATAACTGCGGATAGTAGTCTCTTATGATCCTTTGTATTTCTGTGTTGTCTGTTGTGATCTCTCCATTTTCATTTCTAATTTTATTGATTTGATTTTTCTCTCTTTGCTTCTTGATGAGTCTGGCTAGTGGTTTGTCAATTTTATTTATCCTTTCAAAGAACCAGCTTTTGGCTTTGTTGATTTTTGCTATGGTCTCTTTTGTTTCTTTTGCATTTATTTCTGCCCTAATTTTTAAGATTTCTTTCCTTCTACTAACTCTGGGGTTCTCCAATTCTTCCTTTTCTAGTTGCTTTAGTTGTAGAGTTAGGTTATTTATTTGACTTTTTTCTTGTTTCTTGAGGTATGCCTGTATTGCTATGAACTTTCCTCTTAGCTCTGCTTTTGTAGTGTCCCACAGGTTTTGGGTTGTTGTGTTTTCATTTTCATTCGTTTCTATGCATATTTTGACTTCTTTTTTGAATTCTTCTGTGATTTGTTGGTTGTTCAGAAGTGTGTTGTTCAACCTCAATCTGTTGGAATTTTTAATAGTTTTTCTCCTGTAATTGAGATCTAATCTTAATGCATTATGGTCAGAAAAGATGCTTGGAATGATTTCGATTTTTTTGAATTTATCAAGTTTAGATTTATGGCCCAGGATGTGATCTATCCTGGAGAAAGTTCCATGAGCACTTGAAAAAAAGGTGAAATTCATTGCTTTGGGGTGAAATGTCCTATAGATATCAATTAGGTCTAACTGATCTAATGTATCATTTAAAGTTTGCGCTTCTTTGTTAATTTTCTGTTTAGTTGATCTGTCCATAGGTGTGAGTGGGGTATTAAAGTCTCCCACTATTATTGTGTTATTGTTGATTTCCCCTTTCATACTTGTTAGCATTTGTCTTACATATTGCGGTGCTCCTATGTTGGGTGCATATATATTTATAATTGTTATATCTTCGTCTTGGATTGATCCTTTCATCATTATGTAGTGGCCTTCTTTGTCTCTTTTCACAGCCTTTGTTTTAAAGTCTATTTTATCGGATATGAGTATTGCCACTCCTGCTTTCTTTTGGTCTCTATTTGCATGGTATATCTTTTTCCAGCCCTTCACTTTCAGTCTGTATGTGTCCCTTGTTTTGAGGTGGGTCTCTTGTAAGCAGCATATAGAGGGGTCTTGTTTTTGTATCCATTCGGCCAGTCTTTGCCTTTTGGTTGGGGCGTTCAACCCATTTACGTTTAAGGTAATTATTGATAAGTATGATCCCGTTACCATTTACTTTATTGTTTTGGGTTCAGGTTTATACACCCTTTTCGTGTTTCCTGTCTAGAGAATATCCTTTAGAATTTGTTGGGGAGCTGGTTTGGTGGTGCTGAATTCTCTCAGCTTTTGCTTGTCTGTAAAGCTTTTGATTTCTCCTTCGTATTTGAATGAGATCCTTGCTGGGTACAGTAATCTGGGCTGTAGGTTATTGTCTTTCATCACTTTAAGTATGTCTTGCCATTCCCTCCTGGCCTGAAGAGTTTCTATGGAAAGATTAGCTGTTATCCTGATGGGAATCCCCTTGTGTGTTATTTGTTGTTTTTCCCTTGCTGCTTGTAATATTTGTTCTTTGTGTTTGATCTTTGTTAATTTGATTAATATGTATCTTGGGGTGTTTCGCCTTGGGTTTATCCTATTTGGAACTTTCTGTGTTTCTTGGACTTGGGTGATTATTCCCTTCCCTATTTTAGGGAAGTTTTCAACTATTATCTCCTCAAGGATTTTTCTCATGGTCTTTCTTTTTGTCTTCTTCTTCTGGGACTCCTATAATTCAAACGTTGGAGCATTTCATATTGTCCTGGAGGTCTCTGAGATTGTCCTCATTTCTTTTAATTCGTTTTTCTTGTTTCCTCTCTGATTCATTTATTTCTACCATTCTATCTTCTATTTCACTAATCCTATCTTCTGCCTCCGTTATTCTACTATTTGTTGCCTCCAGAGTGTTTCTGATCTCATTTATTGCATTATTCATTATATATTGACTCTTTTTTATTTCTTCTAGGTCCTTGTTAGACCTTTCTTGCATCTTCTCAATCCTTGTCTCTAGGCTATTTATCTGCAATTCCATTTTGATTTCAAGATTTTGGATCATTTTCACTATCAATATTCGGAATTCTTTCTCAGGTAGATTCCCTACCTCTTCCTCTTTTGTTTGGTTTGGTGGGCAACTTTCCTGTTCCTTTACCTGCTGAGTATTCCTCTGTCTCTTCATCTTGGTTACATTGCTGCGTTTGGGGTGGCCTTTTTATATTCTGGTAATTTGTGGAGTTCCCTTTATTATGGAGCTTCCTCACTTTGGGTGGGGTTCTATCAGTGGCTTGTCAAGGTTTCCTGGTTAGGGAGGCTTGTGTTGGAGTTCTGGTGGGTGGAGCTGGGTTTCTTCTCTCTGGAGTGCAATGGAGTGACCAGTAATGGGTTATGAGACATCAAAGGTTTTGGAATAACTTTGAGCTGCCTGTATATTGAAGCTCAGGGGAGTGATCCTATGTTGCTGGAGAATTTGAGTGGTATGTCTTGTTTTGGAACTTGTTGGCCCTTGGGTGGAGCTTGGTTTCAGTGTAGGTATGAAGGCATTTGATGAGCTCCTATTGCTTAATGTTCCCTGAATTCAAGAGTTCTCTAATGTTTTCAGGCTTTGGACTTAAGCCTCCTGCTTCTGGTTTTCAGTTTTATTTTTACAGTAGCCTCTAGACTTCTCCATCTATACAGCACCGATGATAAAACATCTAAGTTAAAGATGAAAAGTTTCTCCACATTGAGGGACACTCAGAGAGTTTCACTGAGTTACAAGGAGAAGAGAAGATGGAGGGGGTAGTTAGAGGTGACTGGAATGAGATGCGGTGAGATCAAAAGAGGAGAGAGCAAGCTAGCCAGTAGTCACTTCCTAATGTGCGCTCTATAGTCTGGACCGCTCAGAGGTATTTACGGAGTTATACGGGGAAGAGGAGAGGGAGGAAGTAGACAGAGGTGGCCAGGAGGATAAGAGAGAGGAATGAGAAGGAGAGAGACAAATTCTGTCAGTAACCAGTTCCTTAGGTGTTCTCCACTGTCTGGAACCCACAGAGATTCAGAGTTGGATAGAGAAGAGATGGGGGAAAACAGAGACAGAGGCCACCTGGTGGAGAAAAAGGAGAGTCCAAAGGAGGAGAGAGTGGTCAAGCCAGTAATCTCGCTCTCAGGTAAACTTGGGTAGTGAAGTTTGGGTTTTTAAATGTACAAAATTGACAACAAAAACCTAAATGCAAAGATTAAAAATCTAGAGTAGAGGTTGGATTTTCAAAAATACAATATTAAAGAAAAAAAGCAGAAGGAAAAAGGAAGAAAGAAAAAAAGAGAGAGAAAGAAAAAAAAAACAAAACAAGAATTATTTAAAAAAAAAAAAACACCAACAACCACCCAAAGACTATATATGGTGTTTGCCTTAAAAAAAAAAAAAAAGAGTCTTTTTTTTTAAATAGTAATAGTAGGTTATAAAAATAAAAATTAGAGGAGAAATAAAAGACTTAACAATTTAAAAAGTTAGAAAAAAAAAAAAGGAACGATTTTAAAAATAGTAAAAATATTTCTGGCCCTTCTCTGATGTTGTGGGCCGTGCGGGATCACTTCCAAGGTGGTTCCCTCTGTTTAACTTCTTCTGTTTGCTGGTTTTTTAGGCTCACTAGTTCAGTTGCACTGTGGGGAGGGGGGATGCTACAAACAAATAGCACTGTCGTGTGCACACAGCCTCTCAGCCCCACTTGACCTGTCCCTTCTCGCAGCGCGCAAACTGCTTCGGTTCTACGATGCTCAGTCAGGAACCATCTGAGGCCAGTTCTAGGCTGCATGCATTTCCCCGGTCTAAGCTGCTCAGGTTCGGCGCTCAGGTAGCCCTCAGACACACAGATTGGGTTGGGACTGCGTTTTGTGCCCTTCCCAGGTCCCAGTAGCTCAGGAGTTTGGCGAGCGTGATCACTGCAACTTGTCGCCTTTTCTGTCTCTGCTGCTCAGTTTTCTGGATGGACTGCTGGAGCCCCTTGTGAGGCAGATGGTGACTGTCCAGCACCCCCAGAAGTCTTAGCAAAGAAGCCTGCTTGCAGTTAGGTAAGTAAAGTCTCTCTGGGTCTGCAATTGCCCCTTTCCAGTCCTTACGGCTCTGGCTGCCTGTCCCTGGCGGGGGATGGTCTGCAGCCGGCTTTTTCCGTTCCATCCTTTGTTCTGTGCTTGGTCCTGGTGGTGTCTTATGTTCGAGCTTTTCGTGCAGTAGCTATCCCACAGTCTGGTTTGCTAGCCCAAGTTAGATCGTTCTGGTTGTGCGTGGGGCGTTCCTGCCCGATTCTTACAAAGCACTGCAGCCCGCGCCTCCCGCACGTCCCTGCTCTGCCCCCACTAGCTTGTGGGGGATGCAGGTGTCTGTGCTGCTTTTCCGCTGGGGGAGTTACTGTTGGGCTTGTAATCTGTTGGTTTTAATTATTTATTTATTTTTCCCTTCCTGTTATGTTGCCCTCTGTGTTTCCAAGGCTCGCCACAGACTCGGCAGGGAGAGTGTTTCCTGGTGTTTGGAAAACGCTCTTCTTAAAATTCCCTTCCGGGGACGGACTTCCCTTCCCAGGACGGAGCTCCCTCCCCACCTCCTTTGTCTCCTTTTTTGTCTTTTATATTTTTTCCTACCTGTTTTTGAAGACAATGGTCTGCTTTTTTCGTTGCCTGATGTCCTCTGCCAGCCTATAGAAGTTGTTTTGTGGAGTTTGCTCAGCGTTGAAATGTTCTTTTGAGGAATTTGTGAGGGAGAAAGTGGTCTTCCCATCCTCTTCCTCCGCCATCTTTACAGTTCCCCTGCAAATTATTCAAAACACACACACACACACACACACACACACACACAAAGAATAAAGACAGTCAAGTTATGGAGAGAATTCCAATAGCCAACACATCCTTGAAAACATGGAAAAACTCAGTAATAAAGAGATATTCATTGAAGAAATAGATATAATTTCTTCTTTTTTTAATTTTTATTATTGCTTTACTTTACAATACTGTATTGGTTTTGCCATATATTGACATGAATCTGCCACGGGTGTACATGAGTTCTCAACCTGAAGCCCTCTCCCACCTCCCTCCCCATATCATCTCTCTGGATCATCCCCCTGCACTAGCATCTTTTCATGTGTTTGTTAGCCATCTGTATGTCTTCTTTGGAGAAATGTCTATTTAGTTCTTTGGCCCATTTTTTGATTGGGTCGTTTATTTTTCTGGACTCAAGCTGCATAAGTTACTTGTATATTTTTGGGATTAGTTGTTAGTTGCTTCATTTGCTATTATTTTCTCCCATTCAGAACGCTGTCTTTTCACCTTGCTTATAGTTTCCTTTGTTGTGCAGAAGCTTTTAATTTTAATTAGATCCCATTTGTTTATTTTCGCTTTTATTTCCAGACTTCTGGGACGTGGATCATAGAGGATCCTGCTGTGATTTATGTCGGAGAGTGTTTTGCCTATGTTCTCCTCTAGGAGTTTTATAGTTTCTGGTCTTACATTTAGATCTTTAATCCATTTTGAGTTTATTTTTGTGTGTGGTGTTAGAAAGTGATCTGGTTTCATTCTTTTAAAAGTGGTTGACCAGTTTTCCCAGCACCACTTGTTAAAGAGATTGTCTTTACTCCATTGTATATTCTTGCCTCCTTTGTCGAAGATAAGGTGTCCATAGGTGCGTGGATTTATCTCGGGGCTTTCTATTTTGTTCCATTGATCTATATTTCTGTCTTTGTGCCAGTACCATACTGTCTTGATGACTGTGGCTTTGTAGTAGAGCCTGAAGTCAGGCAAGTTGATTCCTCCAATTCCATTCTTCTTTCTCAAGATTGTTTTGGCTATACAAGGTTTTTTGTATTTGCATACAAATCTTGAAGTTATTTGCTCTAGTTCTGCAAATATACGGCTGGTAGCTTGATAGGGATTGCATTGAATCTGTAGATTGCTTTGGGTAGTATACTCATTTTCACTATATTGATTCTCCTGATCCATGAACATGGTATATTTCTCCATCTATTAGTGTCCTCTTTGATTTCTTTCATCAGTGTTTTATAGTTTTCTATATATAGGTCTTTAGTTTCTTTAGGGAGATGTATTCCTAAGTATTTTATTCTTTTCGTTGCAATGTTGAATGGAATTGTTTCCTTAATTTTTTTTTTTCTACTTTCTCATTATTAGTGTATAGGAATGCAAGGGATTTCTGTGTGTTGATTTTATATCCTGCAACTTTACTATATTCATTGATGAGCTCTAGTAATTTTCTGGTGGAGTCTTTAGGGTTTTCTATGTAGAGGATCATGTCATCTGCAAACAGAGAAAGTTTTACTTCTTCTTTTCCAATTTGGATTCCTTTGATTTCTTTTTTCTGCTCTGATTGCTGTGGCCAAAACTTCCAGAACTACGTTGAATAGTAGCGGTGAAAGTGGGCACCCTTGTCTTGTTCCTGACTTTGGGGGAAATGCTTTCAATTTTTCACCATTGAGGACAATGTTTGCTGTGGGTTTGTCATATATAGCTTTTATTATGTTGAGGTATGTTCCTTCTATTCCTGCTTTCTGGAGAGTTTTTATCATAAATGGATGTTGAATTTTGTCAAAGGCCTTCTCTGCATCTATTGAGATAATCATATGGTTTTTATTTTTCAATTTGTTAATGTGGTGAATTACACTGATTGATTTGTGGATATTGAAGAATCCTTGCATCCCTGGGATAAAGCCCACTTGGTCATGGTGTATGATCTTTTTAATGTGTTGTTGAATTCTGATTGCTAGAATTTTGTTGAGGATTTTTGCATCTATGTTCATCAGGGATATTGGCCTGTAGTTTTCTTTTTTGTGGCATCTTTGTCAGGATTTGAAATTAGGGTGATGGTGGCCTCATAGAATGAGTTTGGAAGTTTACCTTCCTCTACAATTTTCTGGAAGATTTCTTATCCATCACTCTATACACAAAAATGGAAACATTTGCCAATATAAAATTTCATCCTGGAATGGGACAATGTTTTTGATACAAGTAAAAGTAAATATAGAAGAAAACATTTTTGGGAGCTATTGAGTTCAGTTCAATTCAGTCACTCAGTCATGTCCAACTGTTTGTGACCCCATGAATTGCAGCACGCCAGGCCTCCCTGTCCATCATCAACTCCCGGAGTTCACTCAAACTCATGTCCATCGAGTCGGTGATGCCATCCAGCCATCTCATCCTCTGTCATCCCCTTTTCCTCCTCCCTCCAATCCCTCCCAGCATCAGAGTCTTTTCCAATGAGTCAACTCTTCTAGTAATATTAATAATATGAAACAAATCTATTCCATAATTCAGCAAACACACCTGTTGGATATATACCCTAGAGAAACTCTACCATATGCCTGTATGTATTTATGTGATGAAACAAAATTTTTGTTTTAATACAAGACAAGAAAACTTAATTGTAATGTTCTTTCTCCTTGTCCATTTGGGTCTCCTCCTTCCATCTCTAATATGCAATGTGTGTCTTCATACACATAACCAAAGCCTCTCAAAGACATCAGTGCATACTGAACATAGAAATAATTTTCTTCTACACTAGTTACTAATGTAACTTCTTAAAATAATAACATTCTTTCCCAGCATTGTGAGGGAATGCTTGTTTTATATATGCTTAACTGGACTGTGCACATTTGATAAAATTTTTATAAACATCAGCATGTCATTTGGTATATGATCTTTGGTCTTGAAAGCTGATGTGACTGTGCTTTCCACTTCTAACAGAGGGACAGTTATCAGAGCTTTCTGAGAGTCTGTCTCCCAGGTTATAATCCTGTTTGGCTCTTATAAATCTCCTTTTTCTTGTTTGTGGATTAAATTTCTTTCAAAGGGTGTGTATTCTTAAAAGTAATGCAGAACATAGTAAACTAGAACTATATGTAACAACATGAAAAAAAAAAAAAAGCCTTAAAACACAAGGGTGTTGTATGATAGCCACCAAATTTACATTAGTAGTTATCTCTGGAATAATAGGAGGGATTGGGCTCAATTAGGCATAAACAAAGGAATTTCAAATATATCTGTAATGATTAAACTCTATGTTGGTTACAAGTGTTTGTTGTATTGGTAACCAAGCTTTTATGCTTGCATTAAATATTTAATTTAACAAAATTATAGGAGAAAACTGAGCCAATATCTTATAATTGGCAATTGAGCTGAATTCGGGAATTTGAGAAAATTGTAAAATCCCTAAAATTAGCTGCTTTAGAGAAATGGAGAAAGAGTTAGAGAGGAATAAAAGAAAATTCAAATATAACATGTTTTTTCCTCCTGAGTGGATGCATGTGTGCTCCATCATGTCTGACTCCTTGTGACTCTTTGGAAGGGAGTTTATTTTATGATCCCACAAGGTGAATTACTAAACACTTAACATTAATTATAAAGTCATTTTATAAGTGAAATTCTAGAATACAAAGGCTATTTATGAAATATTACATAATTGTTCTCTAATTCTCCTTTAGATTCAATTATATACATCCTTTGCTTTCTATTAATTAATGGCTAAGATTGAGTTCAGATGTGAGAATTATATGAACTTAATTTTATACTCTCTTGGGTCTTTGATCTGAAATCTATCAACAGCCTTTGCTTTAAGAGGCCCATAGTTGCCTGTTTCTAAAAATATTTATGATCTTAGATTATCAGCCTTTCTGTGGAAACTACTGGGTTTTTTTTTTTTTAATTTTGTAAAAGGGAATATATCATTAACTCTTTTAATTTTCCTAGACTTTTGTCAAATTATAAATTATAAGTGTTGACTGAGAGTTGCTAATCAAGTTGCCATTCTCTGAGGAGGCTAGCAGCATACACTGAGTAATGTTAAATTTTCTTAAGTAAAATTTTGGAAAAACCTTAAAGTTCATAAAGCTGCATTTATTGGGTTGGCCAAAAAGTTCATTTGCCATTCAGAAAACCTCTAACAAACTCTTTGGCCACAGATACATGATGAATGTGGATTCATCTTTTATTTACTACATGAACTTTTTAAGGCAAGTGATAGTGGATCATAATAAAACTATGCAGGACCTAGCAGGCTAAAAATAAGCAGATATAAAATTGATGATACCTAAAGCCAAATAACATATTTGCCCCTAACTTTCCTAAAAGACTGAAAAAAATGATTATTCATACATTCATGTTGCTATTCTCACATGACAGTATGTAACCAATACTATTGTGAAAGAAAGTGAAGTTGCTCAGTTGAGTCCAACTCTTTGCGACCTCATGGTCTGAAGCCTACAAGGCTCTGATGTCCCTGGGATTTTCCAGACAAGAATACTGGAGTGGGTTAGCATTTCCTTCTCCAGGGTATCTTCCCAATCCAGGGATGGAACCCGCATCTCCCGCATTATAGGCAGAGGCTTTACCATCTGAGCCACCAGGGAAATGGCTAATACTATGGTGAAAGTGACAGCAACAACTTATGAACTACAAGATCCACAATTTTTAAATAAAATAGAAATTTAAAGAGAAGATGATAATAGCTTTTCTATGGAGTTTGGATTAATATAAGGCAGGCAATACTGTGTAGTTTGAAATTCCAGAATAAATCATCAGAGTAATCAAAACGAACAGTTGGAATCAATTATCATACTGGAATTAAAAAGGTAGAGCTCAGAAAATGAGAAGCAGTAGAGGAAACAGATTGGAGAAGGAAATGGCAATCCACTCCTGTACTCTTGCTTGGAGAATCCCAGGGACAGAGGAGCCTGGTTGGCTGCTGTATATGGGGTCATACACAGTCAGACAAGACTGAAGCTACTTAGCAGCAGCAGCAGCAGAGGAAACAGATAGTGCTGTAATTAGTTTTATTAAACAATTTTCAAAAGCACCATAAATCAAAATTAGGGATTGACAAGAGATTTTAGAATTACAGCCTGTAAAATTATTATTCTCCACTTTTAGCTGCCTGCTTAGTAGAGTGAGAAACTCATTGTTAATTTTTAAGTAAACTAATAGAGCCAGACATGCTGGAATGTGAAGTCGAGTGGGCCTGAGAACGCATCACTATGAACAAAGCTAGTGGAGGTGATGGAACTCCAAGTGGAGCTATTTCAAATCTTGAAAGATGATGCTGTGAAAGTGCTGTGTTCAATATGCCAGCAAATTTGGAAAACTCAGCAGTGGCCACAGGACTGGAAAAGGTCAGTTTTCATTCCAATCCCAGAGAAAGGCAAAGCCAAAGAATGCTCAACTACCACACAATTGCACTCAACTCACAGGCTAGTAAAGTAATGTTCAAAATTTTCCAAGACAGGCTTCAGCAGTACGTGAACCGTGAACTCCCTGATGTTCAAGTTGGTTTTAGAAAAGGCAGAGGAACCAGAGATCAAATTGCCAACATCTGCTGGATCATCAAAAAAGCAAGAGAGTTCCAGAAAAACATCTATTTCTGCTTTATTGACTATGCCAAAGCCTTGGACTGTGTGGATCACAATAAACTGTGGAAAATTCTGAAAGAGGTGGGAATACCAGACCACCTGACCTGCCTCTTGAGAAACCTATACGTAGGTCAGGAAGCAACAGTTAGAACTGGACATGGAACAACAGACTGATTCCAAATAGGAAAAGGAGTACGTCAAGGCTGTATATTGTCACCCTGCTAATTTAACTTACATGCAGAGTACATCATGAGAAATGCTGGACTGGAAGAAACACAAGCTGGAATCAAGATTGCCGGGAGGAATATCAATAACCTCAGATATGCAGATGACACCACCCTTATGGCAGAAAGTGAAGAGGAACTAAAAAGCCTCTTGATGAAAGTGAAAGAGGAGAGCAAAAAAGTTGGATTAAAGCTCAACATTCAGAAAACGAAGATCATGGCATCTGGTCCCATCACTTCATGCGAAATAGATGGGGAAACAGGGGAAACAGTGTTAGACTTTCTTTTGGGGGGCTCCAAAATCACTGCAGATGGTGATTGCAGCCATGAAATTAAAAGACGCTTACTCCTTGGAAGAAAAGTTATGACCAACCTAGATAGCATATTGAAAAGTAGAGACATTACTTTGCCCACAAAGGTCCGTCTAGTCAAGGCTATGGTTTTTCCAGTGGTCATGTACGGATGTGAGAGTTGGACTGTGAAGAAAGCTGAGCTCCGAAGAACTGGTGCTTTTGAACTGTGGTGTTGGGAAAGACTCTTGAGAGTCCCTTGGACTGCAAGGAGATCCAACCAGTCCATTCTAAAGGAGATCAGCCTTGGGTGTTCTTTGGAAGGAATGATGCTAAAGCTGAAACTCCAGTACTTTGGTCACCTCATGTGAAGAGTTGACTGATTGGAAAAGTCTCTGATAATGGGAGGGACTGGGGGCAGGAGGAAAAGGGGATGACAGAGGATGAGATGGCTGGATGCCATCACTGACTCGATGGACGTGAGTTTGAGTGAACTCCGGGAGATAGTGATAGACAGGGAGGCCTGGCGTGCTGCGATTCATGGGGTTGGAAACAGCTGGACACGACTGAGCAACTGAACTGAACTAAGCTGAATGAGAAAGATCTTCAAATCTAAAAGGAGAGCATACCAGGCTATTAAATGCCTGATTATTGTTTCTGATGGAAACAATTCAGAATCCAGCCTCTGAGCTTCAAGTTCATTTTTATGTATCTAATCCTTTGTTTCCCCCAAAAAATGCTGACTGCAAGAGAGTCAGGTTCTGAGAGCAAGGTATTACTGGCCCACCTGCTTTCTAGTAAAAGCACTCTTTCACACCAACACAAAACTGATAAAATTGAGGAGGATCAGGAATAAAGGTCCTGAAAGAATGAGGATACAAAAATTCATTTTGGGAAGCACTCATTTTTTTATTGATAAAAATTCCTTGGTTGCTCCATTTGAAGGACTCTAAGGGACCTGATTAGGGTCCCCCACAATTATAATATAGACCAAAAGCTTCAGTACTGTTTTATAACTGTATTTTTATGGTTGTGACAGATTCTTTAATTTTGAGAGCTGTACTTGGAGGAATAGTGCATTCTTACATTATATGAGGACTGTTTCTCAGCTTTATGCAAATGTATGTAGTCTTATGATACAAAAAAAAATGCTTTCCTTGCAAGATTGTTTACATTCTTATTATGAAAGGTTGTTACAAGTAAAATATAGCTAAGACAAAAGGAACTACCATGAGAGATAGAAAGGCACGTTCTTTGTTTCACAGTAGAGAAAAGAACATTAAAACAGAACAAAATTTTAGCATTGACGTTAATTCAGAACAACTCCAAAAGCACAGATGTTGAACTGTTTCTGATGTAATCTGTGTGGGAGGTGGATTTCTTAAAAACAGTACATGTTTTCAATGTCTATCTTTCTGAGAAGAGGGAATGTTGAGACAGGAAGTTATGGAGTAACAAGTTTCAGGCTAAAGCAGGGTTATTTAGTCTCTACTACTGACATTGTGGGAGAACTGTTTTACACATTGCAGGATATTTAGAAGCTTCCATTGCCCCCCTAGATGCTGGTAAACCTTTCTCCATGTTTGGCTGTTTAACAGCCAAACATGACTCTAGGCATTGCTAAAATGTCCCCTGAGGAGCAAAACTGCAAATTTTTGAGAACCAGTTGTCAAGAAAGACATTAAAAAAAAAAAAAAAGCTTCCTTTCTTTGGGCTTTATGATATTAGGGCATGGGCAAGTTCATAGACATCTTGTGTCAGGGAAATCTGAATTTGGGTGCAGATAATATATGTCACTGAGTGAACAGTAGTAATGGGTTTGGGTGTGTTGACTTGGAAAATATGCAAATGGGTTGGCAGTTATGATTGCTACTCTATGCTATACTATTCTGGATTTTCCTGTATCCATGACTGGTGGGAGTATAAGGTGGTCCAAACTTTTAATTCTCCATGATAACACAGCAATTCTAATCCTAGACATTATTAACAAAATGAAACAAAATGAAAATTTTATCTTCAAAAAGTTTATATAATGTCCATAACAGCTTTAATCGTAATAAACAAAAACTAGAAACATGCCAGCTGTTCATCTGTAGAATAATGGATAAATGAACAGAGACTATTTATACTTAATGATATAGTTAATCAGTAGTAAAAACTAGGATCTACCAATATACACACACACATGCATGATTATTTAAAGGTCTCCAGTGTATAAAAGAAACTTTATGCAACAGAATACATAGTGTGTGCTTTCATTTACATGGAATTCTGAAATAGGCAAAGCTAATTGACATTTTAAAAAGTCAGAATAGTGGTTGCATCAGGAGTGAAGATTGACTGGAAAGAAAACTAAGAGCTTCCTGTGGTGATGGAAGTTAAGGTTGTACTATATTTTAATGGAGATTAAGGTTACATTCATCAAATGATATAGTTATGTCACTGTATGTTTAAAATAAAAGAAAAATACATGAACAAATGTTAATCTCTAATAAAGATATGCTCAGTGAAATATTTTGTAAGATGTGTACTGAGATTGTGAATAAATTTATAACATACCAAAAAATAAGTGAATGGAAGAATAGAGAAATGATACAAAAATATGAGAAATAATACATATAGCAATAGAGTGTAATAGCAAATTCTAGGAGCAATGGACTGGTTCATCAAATCTTAGACAGATGTTCTCCAGGTATATTAATTGATATCATTGACTCTCAGTTTTCTATTAAAGTCATCTTTCTAAAATAATTATTATGATCATTTTGAGGTAAGCATATTAGTAAATAATCTATATGCTTCAATTGAATCTAAATCACATTTTATTTCAGGAGGGTATATGTTCTTGCTTCTTGTTGAGGTCCTTTAATGGACTAGAACCTCATGGTCCAGAGTCAACCGATAAGAAAGTAAAGGAGAGAGAAAGAGGCTGATATTCCTTGGTTTACAAATAAAGCCAATAAAGCCTCTGCACATGGCTTGCTCTGTTCAGGGAGGCCTACAGGTGACCTCTTAATAGGGTGAAGGCGCAGAGTGCCTTCTGGAGAGGGTCTTAGAAGCCTGGGCAGGAAAGTGAACTCAGAGAGCCTCTGTACTCCAAAGAAATACCCTGAGAGACAGAGAGGGAGGAAGAGAGAGAGAAAGAAAGCAAGACATGGGGACCAAAGCTCTGATGGAGCAAAAGTGTTTTAATCAACATGATTTGGGCATATATAGTGTAGTTATTCTCAGCAAAGATAAAGATTAAAATTCCAGACTTACAAAACATAGGCGATCCATATTAAAGAGAGAGAGAGTTGTAAACAATCACTTTTATGGTATGGTTCACAAGAAGGAAGAGGGTACTTATCATCGTATTGAAAAACTAACAAAGGAAATGCCTGGATCCCTCAGCAGCAGAGGTTTTCCTCTCCTCTTAATTCCTGAATATTCAGGAATTAATAAGGAACAGAGGATTCCTGACAGAGCCAAAACAGCACACAGGAAGCCTCCTGTTAAATGCTTCCTGACAGCTTCTTCATTTTCTAGGCTCGGCATTGAAAGAAAATTACTTTTAGCAATGCCATGCCTTGTTCTAATAGACAGTGTTAATGGTTTTTCCAGTAGTCATGTATGGATGTGAGAGTTGGACTGTGAAGAAGGCTGAGCGCCAAAGAATTGATGCTTTTGAACTGTGGTGTTGGAGAAGACTCCTGCGAGGCCCTTGGACTGCAAGGAGATCCTACCGGTCCATTCTAAAGGAGATCAGTCCTGGGTGTTCTTTGGAAGGAATGATGCTAAAGCTGAAACTCCAGAACTTTGGCCACCTCATGCGAAGAGTTGACTCATTGGAAAAGACTCTGATGCTGGGAGGGATTGGGGGGCAGGAGGAAAAGGGGATGGCATAGGATGAGATGGCTGGATGGCATCACCGACTCGATGGACATGAGTTTGAGTGAAGTCCAGGAGTTGATGATGGACAGGGAGGCCTGGCATGCTACGATTCATGGGGTCGGAAAGAGTCGGACACGACTGAGTGACTGAACTGAACTGAACTGAACTGAATGTCATAAAGATTCCTATCCCACTAAGTTACTCTATGAATCATATTTCTAAAATAATATAATTGAGGATGAGTAGGGACGTAAGCAAGTTAATTATAAAATCCAAATAAAAATGATAAGAAAAAAAAGACACTACTAAAAAGAAAATGGTAGGAAGAGGTGGTTGTCATTATATACTCAATCACAAATTTATGGTAATATTTATATAACAGCACATGAATGCATACACACAAAAAATCAATGAAAAATGGAAATTACAGATATAATCTCAAAGGTATTAAAACATTATATGCTCACAAATATTTATTGATGTCAGGAAAATATACATAATAATGTTTGGAGGCAAATAGATATAAAACTTAATGAATAGATTTCTAAAGTAGACCTTACCAAAAAATATTAGGCATAAAGAGATGTCAGAAACATACCAAAAATGGATATATTTCATTTATATTCTCAGTTTAGAGAAGACTTCTAAAGAAGACACACATTCAAAAATCATCCATGTTGAAAAATGTGACTTTCAGAAATTCAAAGAAGGTGAAAAACCAAAACATCACAAAGTCAAAATAAAATGATTACCATGAGAAAATATTTTAAAAATATTATAGAGCAGAGGCTGCTATTATCAATATACAAAGAATGATATAAATATTTATGCAGGGTAACTCAATTAGGAAAAGGTTAACATACCAATAAACAGTGTCAAAAATCTATCTAAAGATATATTATAGAAAATAAAATATAATCAATCAATTTACTTTTTAAATTAAGAGAAATACAAATTAAAATTTTATTGAGATATATTATTTTGTATATTAGATCAATGGTCAAATTTAAATTACACTGTTAGTCATAGAGCCTATAGATTGATGAAATCTGTTAAAAATAGTTTGGCACTATCTTTCAAAACTAAAAATTTATATACTCCTTGACACAGAAATTCTAATTTTTGGAACTTATATAGATACAACTATATGTGCAAAATTAAGCATAAAGATATTTATTGCATCCTTGCTTTAAATATCAAAAGTTTGGAAACTAAATAAATACTCATTAATACATAAGGTTAAATAAATTATAATATATTCATAAATTGAGATACTGTGTAGCTACCAAAAATGACATAAATATATATATATACTCTAAATACTCTTCAAATATTTTGTCAAAAAAAAAAAAAAAAAGCCGAACACCATGTTTCTTATGCTAATCTCTACTTATGTATTTCTGTTGACAGCAGAGCTCCTGTGCTGTACCATTTCATGAACATCATTTACATCATGTATGTATGCTCAATCATTCAGTCATATTCAGCTCTTTGCAACCTTATGGACTGTACCCTGCCAGGTGACTTTAACCCACCAGGCTTCTCTGTCCATTTGATTTACCAAGCAAGAACACTGGAATGGGTTGCCATTTTCTCTTCCAGGGGATCTTCTCAACCTAGATATCAAACTCTAACCAACCCAGGGATTGAACCTGCATCTCTTGCATTTCCTGCATTGGCAGGCAGATTCCTTACCACTTGAACCACTTGGGTTTTCATTTACATCATATCCCCTGTGAATGGTGTACATGGATTTTACAACAGTGTTAAATTTGTTCTGCCACATGCCTCTATCCTAACACATGAGATAGAATCTCTTCAGAAGAATATACAAAATGTAGTATCAGAGGTTGCTTCTAGGAGGGGGATCTACATGGCTTGGGGAAAGAATGGGAGGGAGATTCATTTCCCAGGAACACTTTTTAGTCACTTTAAATTATGTGCTCTCTCTCTCTCTCTCTCTATATATATATATATATATATATATATATGGCTCTCCACTCCAGTACTCTTGCCTGGAAAATCCCATGGACAGAGGAGCCTGGTGGGCTGCAGTCCATGGGGTCGGACACGACTGAGCACCTTCACTTTCACTTTCCACTTTCATGCATTGGAGAAGGAAATGGCAACCCACTCCAGTATTCTTGCCTGGAGAATCCCAGGGATGGTGGAGCCTGGTGGGCTGCCATCTATGGAGTCGCACAGAGTTGAAACGACTGAAGTGACTTAGCAGCATACATATAATATGTGTGTGTATATATATATATATATATATATATATATATATATATGAGTAGTGTGTGTGTGTATGTTTATATATATATTTATGAATTGTTGTCGTTTAGTCACTACATTGCGTCTGACTCTTGTGAGCCTATGGACTGTAGCCAGAAAGGCTCCTCTGTCCATAGGATTTCACAGGCAAGACTGGAGTGGGTTGCCGTTTCCTTCTCCAGGGGATCTTCTGGATCCAGGGATCAAACCTGTGTCTCCTGCATTGGCAGGTGAATTCTTTACCACTGAGCCACCCAAAAAGTACTATATGTAAGAATACCTTTTCACATAAATGAATAAAATAAGTTCATGCTTTCAACAAAAAAGTGTTACTATGTGGAGTAACATAGAAGATAAGAGGACTTGACTCTCTGCTCTAGGTAAACATGTTTGAGTTGTACTAAATTCCTTTCAGTTGGCTCTATTTGACACCAAAGTAACTTGTTTCTCTCCTGAATACCAATATGTTGTCTGGCTCTTAATTTTCTGAGAATAAAGTGCCACTTAGATCTAGAATGTCACTTCACAGGTTACCATATTAGGTAAGCAAAATTTCTTTCAAGTTTCATGCATGATTGTTTACAGTATTTGTAGTTTAATTTTAGGAAAAACATCTAGGAGAATTGCTAGTGACCTCCATATGGGCTTTGCTTCAGATGTAATTTCCCTTATTTTAATGCTGACCCGAGAATCTAGATTCATTTTAAAGCCATGATATATTTTCTTTAAAAAATGCTATGAAGTTTATCTGCAATGTAGTTTGTGAAGGTTGGTATTGGTAGAAAAATGAACTGTTAGTAGTTTTTAAATCAACTGACTTTCTTAGCACCATACAAGATGTAATCCAGGGTTAATGACCTGTTCTATTGCCTTTTAATGCTTTGGCTTTTCTGTTTATATAAATACATTCCCTTAAAAATGAATTTTCTATTATTGAAGATAAAGCAATTTTTCTTTCTTCTTTGCTAAATAATTTTTCTTCAGCTTTGTTAATATCAAGCCATACACTGAAAAGAAAGCCCTACAATAAAGTCTATGACTAAGAGATTTGTTCCAAGTGCCTTCATTCCACAGGATATCCTCCTGTTTCATATATGCTGGTGCATCTAATAGTGAAGGCCTCATCAAAGCCAAGATCAAAGGGCAGCAATTAAACACAGAGGGATATTTTGTTTTAAAAGGGCATTTAGGGGATTATGAAATAGATTGAACTGCCAACTAATAAAGTGAAAAATCTGCTGACTACTAAAGCAAACATAATAAAAAAAAACTGAATAACCAAATACAATCCATTTTTTCAGAATTTAGAATCATATAAAATAAAAATTGTATTTAAAAATTCTCACCAGGGCCTTCCCTGGTGATTCATTGGTAAAGAATCCACCTCCAATGCAGAGACACAGGTTCAATCCCTGATCTGGAAGGAAGATCCCACATTCTGCAGAGTGGCTAGATTTGTATGCCACAACTACTGAGCCTGTGTTCTAGAACCTGGAAACCACTGAGCCCATATGATGCAAATATGAAAGCCCACACACACTAGAGCCCATGCTGTGCAACAAGAGAAGCCACTGTAATGAGAAGCCCATGTCCCACATCTACAGAACAACTCCCACTCACCACACATAGAGAAAAACTAATGCAGCAATGAAGACCCAGCATGGCCCAAAATAAATAAATAAATAATTTTTTAAAAGCTCTCACCAAAGGGAGTAAAAGGAGAACATATATCAATATAACAAAAGCTGTTTATGACAAATCCACAGCATGCATAGTACTTCACAGTGAAACACTGAAATCTTTTCCACTAAATTCCGGAAAAAAGAAAAGAATGCCCACTCTTACCACTTCTATTCAACACAGTATTGAGAATCTTAGACACAGCAATCAAACAATAAAAAGGAATGAAATATACCCAAATTGTAAGGGAAGAAGTAAAATTGTCATTATATATAGATAATGTGATACTCTAGAAAAAATTCTAGGCTTCACACAAAACTATCAGGGCCAATAAATGAATTCAGCAAGGTAGAAGAATATAACATTAGTATACACATCTATTGCATTTCTTTACACTAACAATGAATATTAGAAAAAGAATGTTTAAAAAGTCCCATGTAAAAGCTTCTCTAAAAAACTGCCTAGGAATAAACCTAACAAAGCTAGTGAAAGACCTATATACAGAGAACTATAAAAAAGATGATAAAATTGAAGATGATACAAATGGAAAGATACCCTTAAATTAAAAGAAATAATATTGTTAAAATGGTCCTACTGCCCAAAGCAATATACAGATTTAATGTGATTCCTATCAAATTACCCATGATATTTTTCACAGAACTAAAACAAACACTTCTAAAACTTATATTGAAACACAAAATACTCATAATTGCTAAAGCAGTCCGGAAGAGAAAGAATAAAGACTTAACTCTCCCAGACTTAAGACAGTAATCAAAACACTATGAAGAAAGACATAATTCTCCCTCAGTCATAATGTAATTGAAAAGGGATTAATTTCCAAAATATACAGTCAGTTTGTACAGCTCAGTATCAAAAAGCAAAAACCCAATCAGAAAATGGACAGAAGACATAAATATACATTTGTTCAAAGAAGACACTGATGGCCAACAGGCACATTAAAATGTGCTCCACATGGCTAGTTATCGGAAAAATGCAAATTGAAACCACAATGAGGTATGACCCCACGCCAGTCAGAATGGCTACCATCAGAAAGTCCACAAATAAGGAATGCTGGAGAGGATTTGGAAATAAGAGATCCCTCTTGCACTATTGGTGGGAATGTAAATTGGTGCAACCAGTATGGAAAATAGTATGGAGGTTCTTTTAAAAACTAAAAACAAAGCTTTCATATTATCTATCAATCCCACTCCTGGGTATATATCCAGAAAAGATGAAAACTCTAATTCCAAAAGATACATGCATACCAATATTCCTAGCAGGGCTATTTACAATAGCCAAGACATGCAGGCAACTTAAGTATTCATTAACAGATAAATGGGTAAAGAAATGTGGTATATACAACACTGTGGTATATACAATGCAATAGTACTTGCACATAATGAAGTATGAAGTATTGCCATTTTCAGCAACATGGAAAGACCCAGAGAATATTATTCTTAGTGAAGTAAGTCAAACAGAGAATGACAAATATACAATATCATTTAAACATAGAATCTAAATATAATTCAAATGAATCTATTTACAAAACAGAAACAGACTCACAGACACAGAAAACAAACTTATGGTTACCAAAGAGGAAAGGGAGAGGGAAAGAAGGAAAAATCAGGAGTATGTGATTAAAGAAACACACTACTATATATAAAATTGATGAGTGACAAGGGTTTATTCCATGATATAGGGAATAGTGTCTTATAATAACCTATAATGGAAAACAATCTGAAAAAAAAGTGTGATTCAACTCACTTTACTGTACATCTAAAACTAATGAAATATTGTAAATAAACTAAATTTCTATAAGCAAACACCAAAAGTGTTTTAAATTATACAAAGCATGATGTAGACCTTCCCAGGCAGCACAGTGGTAAAGAATCTGCCTCCAATGCAAGAGATTCAAAAGACAGAGTTTCCATCCCTGGGTCAGAAAGATCCCCAGAGTAGGAAATAACCACCCACTTCAGCATTTGTCCCTGGAAAATCTCAAGGACAGATGAGCCTCACAAGTCAGATATGCCTGAGCAAATGAGTGTATAAACATATACAAAACATATCATGTATCATAAAGGAAGTAGACATATTGAGATTTCATTTCCTGAAAGTACATTTTAATGATATTTTGATGTCTGATAATCTTTATTAAAATTTATATTTCTAAGTGGAAATTGTATTAATGATCATGTGGAATTAAATAGTATTCACACTATTTTAATTTTTATTTTCTCTATGCAATATATAATATTTTAATATATATTTAAACTGTGCTAAAGGCTTGACTTATTTATAACTATGTATCTATAGTAGACCATTATATAATGTCATTTATCCTTTATTCATATATGTGTGTACATATATGTACACAAATTTGTTCATGCATCTGTAAGTTACTGTTGAGTGTTGTATGTATGCTGTATATGTACTATGTATGAGATATTTATAAAATAATGCCAATGTAGTAGGTAGGAAAAATAGGGAAAATTTAAGACAAAAGAGTAGAAATTTATTAATATCCTGTATCCATTTTTTTTCCCATGGGGTGTAAGTTTTTTTGAGGTTTTTAAGTGTCATTCTCTTATGGATTATGCCTGTTGCAAATATCTTTTTCTAGTCATTTACCCATACATTAACTTCACTGATGGTATTGTTTTATTGTGCACAAATCTTTAACTCTGTTGTTGTAAAGCCATCATTATGATTTGGCTATTATTAGGCTTACATTAGAAGCTTAGATATGAAATTTAAGACATGGTGGCATAAAATAATTACAGAAAATTGAGTTTTGATCATTAAATAATTTAATTACAATGGTGTGGCATTTGCCTTCAATGGAATACTATGCAGCATTATGAAATGATTAATTAGATGTACTAAAATAAAGTAACATGGGTAGATCTTGCAAGTCTAGTTTTGATATTAAAAAAAGAATTAGAGAGATATTTAATGTAATATAATTTATGTTAATCATATTATATTTATTCAAGGATGTGCATATAATTAATGGGAGCTGTATTTGGAAGAACATGTATTTAGTATACGAGAAAGAGTTCCCAAGAGAGTGAAGAAGATTGGAGTGTGAATAAAGTGTAAAGTGGAAAATAATGAAGAAAGTAACAAAATGTTCTTGCCTTAAGCCAAGAGGTAATGATTTTGTGACATGATTTTGGGGATGAAGACAACAGGTTTCTGTAAAAAATTGTTTCTAAAGAATGAAACAGACATGGCGTATGACCCCAGGTTGGAGTTTGCACTTTCACAGAACTGGTAAGAGACATATAGGGCTAACTATTGGCTTTAGGAAGAAAATGATGTGTCATATCAAATCACATGGATATTCATTCATACATCCTATTGAAAAACGCTTGTTGAGTGTCAATCATAGCCTAAAACTCATGAGAGAACAGAATGACCAAGCTCTGTGACCTCATGAAAGAAGGCAGTGAATAAATAAATAAATACTATATTGCATAGAGAACACCACAGGGAACAAAGAAAGAAAATAGTGTGAAAGGATACAGTGACTGGGTGTTCTCTTTTAGACTGGGTTAAGGAAGTTCTCTTAAAAGAGGTGTCAAGTGGAGATTTTAGTGACAAGAAGGAGTCAGCTCTCTGGCGAAATTCATCCCAGGAAAAATGAATAGAAAGGATCTGGGCATCTATGAAAACGTGAAAAAGTTGTAATGCCTAGTGAATCAAGAAAAGAAAAGACTACTTAGAGTTTGAGAGATATAGAGGGAATAGAGATCACTGATTTTATGTGACAGGCTAAGGGAATTTTATTTTAATATAAGTGTCATTGAGAACAAAAGACTGAAAAGATCACCTAATTTATATTTATAAAAGAACAATATAGCTGCTGTGTTGAGAATGGATGTTATAGAGACACAAGTACTATTAAAGGCATTAATAGAGAGTAGGCATAAGGGAGAAGACATACAATGTCTCACTGATCTTTCTGTTCCTTTTTTGGCTAGACTTCTTGGAAGTCCTGTCTAACAGCTCTGATTGGTATCTCATTTGGCTAGAACTAAGTCATAGGGCCACGTTTAACTTTAAGAGAGATTAGAAAAATGTAGTTTTTTACTTGAACATTTGGCATTCCTCTCATCGGAAAAAAAAACAAAAACAAAAGAAAAACGGCATATAATGTAGTCAAAAAAAGATGGAAAAAACAGATAATAGTTAGGAAAGAGTTCACCATCTGCCACAGAAGGAAACACATTTCAGTTTTGGAAATACACTTTAGGAAAATGTATAAATGAAGTTCTAGAGCAAGATACTTGAGAAACAAAACCGAACTGTATTACGTAAATACAAAAGAGATTTTTTTTCTAATACAAATCAACATTACTGTACCTGTAACTTATAACCACTAGCCCTGGACTTTGAAGCAACGTGGTATATGCCACAGAATATATGAGAAATTCTATCATGCATCATGTTTCATTTCTACCTTGTTTCCATTTTGCCATGCCCTGACCTAGAGTCAACTGGGCACTTGTGGTAAAGAACCCACATGCCAATGCAGTAGACACAAGAGATGTAGGTTTGATCCCTGGGTTGGGAAGATCTCCTGAAGAAGGGAATGGCAATCCACTTCAGTATTCTTGCCAGGAGAATTCCATCGGACAGGAGTCTGGTGTACTATAATCTGTGGGGTTGCAAAGAGTCTAATACAACTCAAGGGCTTAGCACACATGCACAATCTAAAGTCTCACTTCAAGGAACTATGACACAGTCTGCTGATAAGAAGCTTTGTAAGTCTTTGTAAGAATAAAGAGTCATAGTTCACATTGGTGAAGGCAATGGCACCCCACTCCAGTACTCTTGCCTGGAAAGTCCCATGGATAGAGGAGCCTGGTGGGCTGCAGTCCATGGGGTTGCTAAGAGTCGGACATGACTGAGTGACTTCACTTTCACTTTTCACTTTAATGCATTGGAGAAGGAAATGGCAACCCTCTCCAGTGTTCTTGCCTGGAGAATCCCAGGGACAATGGAGGCTGGTGGGCTGTGGTCTATGGGGTCGCACAGAGTCGGACACGACTGAAGCAACTTGGCAGCAGCAGCAGCAGTTCACATTAGATCTTGAAGAAGATAATATATTTGGATTCTGGATAACTGAATTTCCAGTCATGATTTGTCCCTGTATAGCTGTGTCACAATTAACATGTACCTTACCTTTCTGATCTTCAGATATATCTTGTCCTCTACAGAGTGTTCTTGGAGTAGGTGTCTTCAAGGGTGAGGACAGAAAGGTAGTTAAGAAAGGAAACAATGAGATGGCTGAATTCTGCATCTTCTGTCCAGCTGCAGATAGGCAATTGACTGCTTTTATGTGATTGGAGGAATGAAAGTATTTATCCAAAGAAAACATTTAATTGCATCAAATAATTTCTAAGCCATTTTGAGCTATAACATTGTATAATCCTCTGTCTTTTCCAGCAGCTATTTGTATTGCCATATATGTGCCATGAGATGGCTGGATGGCATCACTGATTCAATGGACGTGAGTCTGAGTGAACTCCGGGAGTTGGTAATGGACAGGGAGGCCTGGCATGCTAGCAAAAGCTGAAAGAAAATATAAACAAAAAGCTTTCATTTGTAGAATTCTTACAAAGGAAGAACAGACTAATAAAGTAATTTGACTTATCAACTGGGAGAGATTTTGCCCAAACCTAATTTTATGTTTACTTTCTTCAAATTCTATTTAAATTTAAAATACATCATTTTATTAGACATTCATAGGAATATAAACTTCACAAGTACTGGATACTTTTATTTCAAAAAAATAATGGGTTAACTTTGTTATTAAAGAATGCTCCTAATTTCATATAAATTACATTTCTTATAATTAAAATGTAAATGCTTTTGGAATGCAAATTATGAGAAAATTGTAAGAAATGCTAAGTATATTTAATTTCAATTTTAGGACCTTTTTCATTTTCTTAATATAAATTTATTTATTTTAATTGGAAGTTAATTACTTTACAATATTGTATTGGTTTGGCATAAATTGAATTTGTAAATGATGGCAATCAGAAAAACAACAGAATGTAGTTTCAGTGAAAACACTAATCAGTTTCAAGTCCAGCTGGTACTCTTAAATTTTTTATGATGCCATATAACATGCAACTATCTGAATTCATACTTTAGGTAAGAAACAGTTTTGAGGACTTTCAGGAAAATTAATTTTCCTATTAAATCAGAAAACAGCTTGACCCTCAATGACTAACTTCAGAATTAGAGAAAAATGGTAATTACAAAATTTCAAAGTATTTCATATGCACTCATGGACGGAAGTTCATGACGTTGTACAGGAGACAGGGATCAAGACCATCCCCATGGAAAAGAAATGCAAAAAAGCAAAATGGCTCTCAGAGAAGGCTTTACAAATAGCTGTAAAAAGAAGAGAAGTGAAAAGCAAAGTAGAAAAGGAAAGATATTCCCATTTGAATGCAGATTTCCAAAGAATAGCAAGGAGAGATAAGAAAGCCTTCCTCAGTGATCAATACAAAGAAATAGAGGAAAAGAACAGAATGGGAAAGACTAGAGATCTCTTCAAGAAAATTAGAGATACCAAGGCAACATTTCATGCAAAGATGGGTTCAATAAAGGACAGAAATGGTATGGACCTAACAGAAGCAGAAGATATTAAGAAGAGGTGGCAAGAATACAAAGAAGAACTGTCCAAAAAAATATTCATGACCCAGATAATCACGATTGTGTGATCACTCACCTAGAGCCAGATATCCAGGAATGTGAAGTCAAGTGGGCCGTAGAAAGCATCACTATGAACAAAGCTATTAGAGGCGATGGAATTCCAGTTGAGTTATTTCAAATCCTGAAAAATGATGCTGTGAAAGTACTGTACCCAATATGTCAGCAAATTTGAGAAAATAGGCAGTGGCCACAGGACTGGAAAAGGTCAGTTTTCATTCCAATCCCAAAGAAAGGCAATGCCAGAGAATGCTCAAACTACTGCACAATTGCACTCATCTCACACGCTAGTAAAGTAATGCTCAAAATTCTCCAAGCCAGGCTTCAGCAATATGTGAACCGTGAACTTCCAGATGTCCAAGCTGGATTTAAAAAAACCAGAGGAACCAGAGATCAAATTGCCAACATCTGCTGGATCATGGAAAAAGCAAGAGAGTTCCAGAAAAACATCTATTTCTGCTTTATTGACTATGCCAAAGCCTTGGATTATGTGGATCACCATAAACTGTGGAAAATTCTTCAAGAGATGGGAATACCAGACTACCTGACCTGCCTCTTGAGAAACCTATATGCAGATCAGGAAGTAACAGTTAGAACTGGACATGGAACAACAGACTAGTTCCAAATAGGAAAAGGAGTATGTCAAGGCTGTATATTGTCACCCTGCTTATTTAACTTATATGCAGAGTACATTATGAGAAACATTGGGCTGGAAGAAGCACAAGCTGGAATCAAGATTGCCGGGAGAAATATCAATAACCTCAGATATGCAGATGACACCACCCTTATGGCAGAAAGTGAAGAGGAACTAAAAAGCCTCTTGATGAAAGTGAAAGAGGAGAGTGAAAAATTTGGCTTAAAACTCAACATTCAGAAAACTAAGATCATGGCATCTGGTCCCACCACTTCATGGGGAATAGATGGGGAAAGAGTGTCAAACTTTATCTTTTGGGGCTCCAAAATCACTGCAGATAGTGATTGCAGCCATGAAACATAAAGATGCTTACTCCTTGGAAGGAAAGTTATGACCAACCTAGAGAGCATATTCAAAAACAGAGACATTATTTTGCCAACAAAAGTTTGTCTAGTCAAGGCTTTGGTTTTTCCAGGGGTCACATATGGATGTGAAAGTTGGACTGTGAAGAAAGCTGAGCACCAAAGAATTGATGCTTTTAAACTGTTGTGTTGGAGAAGACTCATGATAGTCCCTTGGCCTGCAAGGAGATCCAACCAGTCCATCCTAAAGGAGATCAGACCTGGGTGTTCATTGGAAGGACTGATGCTAAAGCTGAAACTCCAATACTTTGGCCACCTCATGCAAAGAGTTGACTCATTGAAAAAGACCCTGATGCTGGGAAGGATTGGGGGCAAGAGGAGAAGGGGACGACAGAGGATGAGATGGTTTGATGGCATCACTAACTCGATGGACAGGAGTTTGAGTAAACTCTGGGGGTTGGTGATGGACAGGGAGGTCTGGCGTGCTGCAATTCATGGGGTCGCAAAGAGTCGGACACGACTGAGCAACTGAACTGAACTGACTGATGCTCTTGGTATTGCTTTTTGGCTTCCATTAAAAACAACGAAATAATACTAGATGCATTTTTAAATTGCCTTTCACTTTCAACCATTAGTATTCAGGTGCTTTCATTCAGTTCTGTTCATTCATTCAGTCCTTCTGATTTATTGTGACCCCATGGACTGTACCCCATCAGGCTTCCCTGTCCATCACCAACTGGCAGAGTTTGCTCAAACTGCTGTCTATCTAGTCAGTGATGCCATCAAATCTGTCTCATCCTCTGTCATCCCCTTCTCCTCCTGCCTTCAATCTTTCCCAGCAACAGGGCTTTTATGACATCAGGTGTTTTATGAAAGAGTAAAATATGATTAAACAAGAAATGATTTATATATTATATAGAGAAAATGTTGAATTTTAACCTCTTTACACTAATGCCAGAAGCATTAAAAAAATCTTCTGTTGGGATATATAGTATGGTTTTAGCATATCATTAAGTGCAAAATACATACCAGCTATTAGCTTAAGTAATTTATACACATTGTCTTGTTTAATTTTGCAAACATCATATAATTCATTAATTTTATCATTTCAGAAATGTCACTTATGTAACTTTCATGCATCATTAAGCCAGGCATTTTTAGTATGAAATAATTTATATACCATTTTTTCAGTGGGCAAGAATATACAAATATCATTAGAGTACATCATGAGAAATGCTGGGTTGGAAAAGCATAGGCTGAAAACAATGTTGCCCGGAGAAATATCAATAACCTCAGATATGCAGATATCACCACCCTTATGCCAGAAAGTGAAGAGGAGCTAAACAGCCTCTTGATGAAAGTGAAAGTGGAGAGTGAAAAACTTGACTTGAAGCTCAACTTTCAGAAAACTAAGATCATGGCATCCGGTCCCATCACTTCATGGCAAATAGATGGGGAAACAGTGGAAACAGCGGCTGACCTTATTTTTCTGGACTCCAATATCACTGCAGATGGTGATTGTACCCATGACATTAAAAGACGCTTACTCCTTGGAAGGAAAGTTATGACTAACTTAGATAGCATATTCAAAAGCAGAGACATTATTTTGTCAACAAAGTTTCGCCTAGTCAAGGCTATGGTTTCATTTGAAAAGAACTTGATGTTGGGAAAATATTGAGGGCAGGAGGAGAAGGGGACAACAGAGGATGAGATGGTTGGATGGCATCACCGATTCAATGGACATGGTTTGGGTGAACTCTGGGAATTGGTGATGGACAGGGAGGCCTGGCATGCTGCAGTTCATGGGGTCGCAAAGAGTCAGACACATCTGAGCGACTGAACTGAATATATTATGTAAGCATTATACTACATGTTATGTATTAAATAGATTGAAGTATATAATAAACATGCTGTCAAAGATATATTTAGTGGAAAATTCTCATTTTTGATTATTAGTAATTTATTTGTAAAAATAATTTTTGAAAATTTTAATAAACAGATACTTAATTATTTTTAAAAATGCTGGAAACTTTAACTAGAAATACTTCTATAAGTCTCAAAATATAACTTTTGAATGTTATTAACTGATAACAAAAATATGTGTAGATTAATGAATGCAACTTTAAAATTTATGAGGACTATATCTTATTGTGTTCACAGTATCAATTTATTACTGAAAAGGTTGTATTGTAACTGTTAATTTTAATAATCCTAATCACTGAGTCATAGATAAATAGTTGTTAATGACTGACTGAAATATATATTAGGAATATTTTATTTGCATAGTCTATCAATATATGCATTATCAAAAATTTTACTATATGTACTAGAATATATAATGTAAGTGGCAAATGAATCACATAAAACTTTATCACTTTTAAAAGTATCCTCCTGGTAGATAGATTCAGTTCAGTTCAGTTCAGCTGCTCAGTTGTGTCTGACTCTTTGCGACCCCATGAATCGCAGCACGTCAGGCCTCCCTGTCCATCACCAAATCCCAGAGTTCACTCAAACTCACGTCCATTGAGTCAGTGATGCCATCCAGACATCTCATCCTCTGTCATCCCTTTCTCCTCCTGCCTCCAATCCCTCCCAGCATCAGTCTTTTCCAATGAGTCAACTCTTCGCATGAGTACTGGACCAGTCCAAAGTACTGGAGCTTCAGCTTTAGCATCATTCCTTCCAAAGAAATCCCAGGGCTGATCTCATTCAGAATGGATTGGTTGGATCTCCGTGCAGTCCAAGGGACTCTCAAGAGCCTTCTCCAACACCACAGTTCAAAAGCATCAATTCTTCAGTGCTCAGCCTTCTTCACAGTGCAACTCTCACATCCATACATGACCACAGGAAAAACCATAGCCTTGACTAGACGGACCTTAGTCTGCAAAGTAATGTCTCTGGTTTTGAATATGCTATCTAGGTTGGTCATAACTTTTCTTCCAAGGAGTAAGCGTCTTTTAATTTCATGGCTGCAATCACTATCTGCAGTGATTTTGGAGGCCCCCAAAATAAAGTCTGACACAGTTTCCACTGTTTCCCCATCTATTTCCTGTGAAGTGATGGGACCAGATGCCATGATCTTCATTTTCTGAGTGTTGAGCTTTAAGCCAACTTTTTCACTCTCCTCTTTCATTTTCATCAAGAGGCTTTTTAGTTCCTCTTCACTTTCTGGCATAAGGGTGGTATCATCTGCAAATCTGAGATTATTGAGATTTCTCCCAGCAATATTTATTCCATCTTGTGTTTCTTCCAGTCCAGCGTTTCTCATGATGTACTCTGCATATAAGTTAAATAAGCAGGGTGACAATATACATCCTTGACGTACTCCTTTTCCTATTTGAAACCAGTCTGTTGTTCCATGTCCAGTTCTAACTGTTGCTTCCTGACCTGCATACAGACTTCTCAAGAGGCAGGTTAGGTGGTCTGGTATTCCTATCTCTTTCAGAATTTTCCACAGTTTATGGTGATCCACACAGTCCAAGGCTTTGGCATAGTCAATAAAGCAGAAATAGATGTTTTTCTGGAACTCTCTTGCTTTTTCCATGATCCAGCAGATGTTGGCAATTTGATCTCTGGTTCCTCTGGCTTTTCTAAATCCAGCTTGGACATCTGGAAGTTCACGGTTCACATATTGCTGAAGCCTGGCTTGGAGAATTTTGAGCGTGTGAGATGAGTGCAATTGTGCAGTAGTTTGAGCATTCTCTGGCATTGCCTTTCTTTGGGATTGGAATGAAAACTGACCTTTTCCAGTCCTGTGGCCATTGCTGGTTTTCCAAATTTGCTGGTATATTGAGTGCAGCACTTTCACAGCATCATCTTTCAGGATTTGAAATAACTCAACTGGAATTCCATAACATCCACTAGCTTTGTTCATAGTGATGCTTTCTACGGCCCACTTGACTTCACATTCCAGGATGTCTGGCTCTAGGTGAGTGATTACACCATCGTGATTATCTGGGTCATGAATATCTTTTTTGTACAGTTCTTCTGTGTATTCTTGCCACTTCTTAATATCTTCTGCTTCTGTTAGGTCCATACCATTTCTGTCCTTTATTGAACCCATCTTTGCATGAAAAGTTGCCTTGGTATCTCTAATTTTCTTGAAGAGATCTCTAGTCTTTCCCATTCTGTTCTTTTCCTCTATTTCTTTGCATTGATCACTGAAGAAGTCTTTCTTATCTCTTCTTACTATTCTTTGGAAATATTCATCAGAAAGCAGACACACTGGTAGATAGATTGCCTAGGTCTTATAAATTACTCTCCACATATACCAACTTTGAGGCATTGAACTGTGCTCTTAATGTATGGGCATTTATTTCCTATATAAAATTGAAGATTATTTCAAGTGTCCTATAATTTTGTGATTCCAAGAAACGATTTTTTATGGAGGTCCACTCAAAAGTCAAATTTACATTCACAACTCACTATAGAATAATTGGCTTTCATCAAGCATGCAAAACTTTGGATATTTTAGTATTTGCTAACCTTGATGTTCAATTACCCAGTTCTTTATGGCACATTACTAGAATCCATTGCCCTTACTAAAGTTCATTTTAGAATTTTATTGTTATGTCATGAAAAAAAATTTACCAAAGTCTCTGCTGAGCTTCATAACTAGATAGAAAAATAGATCTTAAATATTCACTTTTCTGACATTTATAATAAAAAAAATTAGTGTGATAAGAAGTAATTTCTATAAGACTACCTGGTAATAATCCTTTAGAATAAAATAAATTGATATGGCAGTTTCAGTATGTATGAAAGTGAAAGTGAAGTCGCTCAGTCATGTCCAACTCTTTGAGACCTCATGAACTGGGGCCTACCAGGATCCTTTGTCCATGGGATTTTCCAGGCAAGAGTATTGGAGTGGATTGTCATTTCCTTCTCCAGGGGATCTCCCCGACCCAGGGATCTAACCCACCTCTCCTGCATTGTAGGCAGATACTTTACCATCTGAGTAACCAGGGAAGTCCCTCAGTAAGTATAAAAATTACTAAATGTATCTGCAAAGAGAAACTTATATAAGGACTATGTATTTCCAATTTTTTTTGAAGTTCTCCTCTGTGCTTTACAGTGGGAAAGTATCTTTAAACCTTATCTAGCAAAGTATGTGATGATTTTAAAATAGGTCTGTATTTCAAATAATTTTACATATTTTTTTCAATTTACATACGTTTTATTTATATAAAATTTGTAGGTTGCATAATAGTTTTTACAATTTAAAATAAAAAATTAAATGTTTCATCAACTGAAATAAAACTGATAAAATTATTTTTATCTCATTTCTGACATTTAGGCAATAAAAGAGTTTAGACAAAACTGAATCATAATATAATAATTTGGTTTGGTACCTATTTTAAATTGATCTGGTTCAAAATAAACCTGGATGGCAGTTCATGAAATATGATTTTCCAATTTCCGTCCCAAATTGGTTGTTTTAGTTGATAAATTGTGTCTGATTCTTTGTGACCCCATGGACTGTAGACAATCAAGCTCTGCCATCCATGGGATTTCTCAGGCAAGAATACTGGAGTGGGTCACCATTTCCCTCTCCAGGAGATCTTCTCAACCCAGGAATCAAACAACCCACGTCGCCTGTATTGCCAGGCATATTTTACCACTGGAACATCTGGGAAACCCTTCCCTCATATATATATATATATGAGAATATTTATATGTATATATATATGAATATTTATATGTATATATATATGAGTATTTATACATATATATAAATATATATATGAATTTTTTAAAACAAAAGCTTATGTTCTAAAAAAAATAAATCTAATTTCAGTAACATATGTAGTCTGAAGGATTTTAATATAATTACCTGAAATTGGTTAAATTCACATTTTATGTTGGTTTTATTTAATGGAAGTGACCACCTAAAAGATGCATATCAGAGTCTCTATTAATAAACAGATTAAAGCCATTTGCTGGAGAAGTATTCATTTTCCTTTAGAGATAAAGAATTGGGCAAAATTATTAACTTATTCATCGGGCTTTCTTCAACTCATTTCATAATGGATATTATTTTTCCTTCTGCTAAGAACATTTATGGAGGCAACAAAACCAAAATTTCTTTTGTAATAGCCTCACATGTCGTTTGATCTAACTAATTAGACATTCTGGGTTTCTGTTTTACAAAACTGCTGCATAGACTTCTTCATGAATTGATCATATACCAACAGTGGGTTACATTAAATGCACAACTGAAAAGACAGAAAATGTTATGTTAAAAGAAATGTTAAAAAGAGCAAGATCAGCCCCTAAATTTGTTCTATATAATCAAATAAGAAAGCTAATCTCAGTCAAGTGACATGGTATTAAGACTTGGACAAGGTCAAAGAAGACTCCATGGACTACAAGTTTCTACTGATATACTTAAGTTCAAGTTACTGGCTGGGTGAACCAGAAACTTCAGCTGCATTCCTCTTTAATTAGAAAAATAACAAATGCTGTATAATGTGTTTTAAATTAGAAATATCTATTTTTATTTTTAAAAAATTTAAGATACTTCTTTATATCTTACTTTGGAATTCATTAGTAAAGTGATTTCAGCAGCAAAATGACAAAGCAAAAGAAAATTTCAGAACCATCTTCCATTGAAAGAAGTGAAATAATTTAAAAAGTAAATATAGTAGTTAAAAATAGACTGTTTCAATGAAGGAAGGCATGCTAACTTAGCTAAAAGGATTTATCAGCAACTTAAAGCTTAAAAACTTTTATAAATTTGAAATTCAGCATATTGTGTTTGTTCTTTGTTTCACTCTATTAAAATATTTCCTGCTACTCTCCTTAATGTTTTAGTTTTGGTATGTAAGTTATCTCTGAATTGAGGTTTGATCTAAATTTATTACCCTAGGCTTTTTGTAAGTATCATTTACTCATCCTGGGCTTTATTTCCTATACTATCGTTTCCCACTAGTTCTCTCCACAATCTCACTGATGGAGGAAGAATGGCAATCTCAAGTGTTCGGGAGATTTGTCAGACAACTGTGCTTCTACTCTTTGGAGAAGACTGAGTTTCATAAAAGCTCTGTTCACATTAAGAAGTGTAAGAAGAAAAGTGGAAATCTTGGTTTAAAAAAAGTCTAGGCAGAGAGTTTTACTTCCCCCTACCCCTAAGTCTCCTGCTGCCCCACAGAGGCAGAAGGAAATAGTTGAAAAATGCAAACTGTCCTTGGAGAGAGAATGTCAGGTGGTGACATGACTAGCAAATCCTCACGAATCCTGAGGGAAAAATGAGGAAGTTACAAGGGCTGATGACTAAAAACCATGGCAGGGCTATCTACAGCTCAAGGGGTGACACTGAACATAAGCTCTAAAGGCATAAACCAGAGGCAGCAACTGATATCTCACTAGCATAGTATCAAAGATGGCCATAGAATATTTGCTTGTTCACACACTCTAATTACACAAACCTCTACAAATGAGTTAGCACTGTGGGAATACGAGAACAAAGGAAAAGTCTCAGTATAATTAAATGCTCTTAAATACACCAAAGCAACTGAGTTTACCTAGAGTTGACTAATTTTTTCTTCAGGTTAAATGGAGACTCAGTATAGTAACTAAGTTGAAATATAAAGGATAATGTTATATTTTTCTCCACCTGAGTTATTAGGTTTATGAAAAATAATACATGTTCTCCTACTCATATTGAACTGCATCAAAAATCTCCACAAGTTTGAAATTTAAAATAATTAACTGTGTAGAGCTTGTTAGAAACAAGAGACTAAAGGAATTTGTCATAAGGATATGTTCATTATAATTTAAAAGAATAGGAAAATCAAGGTGGCTTTAGTCTTAAACCTTACTTTAGTATGAGTTAAAATTAAATGAAGGCTTGAAATTTTGATGAACTCAGGAATTCAAATAATCTAGGATGGAAATTGAGCCTACTAAAAGAATTTCAATAAGATGTGCTTGTAGTTTACCTCAAGGAAATTAGAAATCTGTTCTTTTCAAAGACTGGTTGAAGTAAATTCTAACAGAAGGCTAAAGATGCGGGTGCAATAGGAGTTTCTGTGTGTATACACTGATGTCCTGTAAACATCCCATTAGGAAACAGTACTCAGGGTGACAGGAAGGTGACTCCTGTTCAACTGCTTTGCCTGAACGCTGCTCTAGACTCGTATGATGGAAGACCTGATGGGAGAGCTGCCACATGCAGTGTCCCTTCCTGTGTCCTGTGTCTGCTGGCCTGCACCATCTGTGTCCTTGGCTTGTGCAGCGGCCCCTTCATGCAGGAGGAATGCTGCCCAGTTTGGGGGAAGAGGGAAGGGACAACAGTCCTTCTTCCTCAAGGTTCCAGGGAGGGAAGGACATTTCAACTTCAAGAGTAAAAGTCTAGTTTCCTTTTTTCCTCAGACTTTTTACTAGGGGAAGAGGAATATCCACAGCATGTTCACTGCAGGCTCAAAAGGGATGTTGTGAAATTTTATTTTTGTTGCTATAGTTTTAGTACTGTTATTGTTATTACTAATTATTATATGGTAATTATTATTTCTTTTCTATAGAAAGCGTATACTTTTGAGTGGTAAAACCTTTGATACAACATGAGAATCCCAAGTTGTCCACTTCCACCAGTGAATAAGATGGAAGTCTTTCTCATTCGTACACCAAGTATGAGCATACCCATTTGGCCATAACCTAAAGCCACATTTTCAAAACAGCATTAACAGCAATATAGCCATCTGTTCATCTCATATATCTTATAAGTCAATTTGTTTCAAATATGATAAAGAAAAATCATTTATTGTCCTTTAAAACTCCTACTGGGCTTCTCAGGTGGTGCTAATGGTAAAGAACCCACCTGCCAATGAAGAAGACATAAAAGTCATGGGTTCAATCCCTGGGTCTGGAAGAACCCTGGAAAAGGAAATTACAACCCACTCTAGCAGTCTTACCTGGAGAATCCTGTGGAAAGTGGAGCCTCTGGTGGGCTACTCTCCATAGGATCAGAAAAAGTCACACACCACTGAAGTGGCTTAGCATGCAAAACTCCTACTCACATCTTAACTGTCATATACCTTTATACTAAGTGATGTGTATGTGTGTGTGTGTATAATTCGTATACTTGTACAGTTCCAAGCCAAGTTATATTTAATAGTTAAAATGGACTTTTGCAATTTAGGGTGATGTTGCATCTAATGTGGAATTTGGGACTTGACAAACATAGTTAACTTCAGCTCAGGACCCACCAAAGGAGAAAATCCATTTTTATCAGTTACAAGGTACTCACAATAAATAATCAATAGCAGCTTGGACTGAACTCAGAAAATGGTAGGGGGCCCTGTTGGGAAGCAAACTGATTGCACAGAGAAAACATTAACCTGCAACTGAAGACCAGGTGGGATAAGAGACAACAGTAGATACTGCTGTGCATTTAAGACACTCTCTGCTGTGCTTTTGGCCTTTATTCTGTTTTGCCTCATTAGCCTAAACAGCATCACTTTCCCAGCTCCTACAGCTGCATGTGAGGAATCCTGCACATGAGCAGTCCTGACTGTGGTTGTTTGTGCCTCCATGCCTTACCTCACATTTGTTAGCTATGACTAAAACGAACGTTGATTTTCATATTTCTGACTCCATGTTGGAAACCTGACAACAGTATCTATTAGCTTCCTTCTTCCTTCTTTCATGTGAAGATCAAATACTCTTCCTTTGACACAAAATGTTTTAGAAAATTATAGTGGGAAAATTCCAAATGGACCAGATAAAAAAGTGTAATTGCCATGAGAAAGCTAAAGGCTTTTCCTTTACACTGTCTCTCTTCCACTTGATATCTTTTTTTTAAAAATCAGGAAAATAAAATATCATTTATTGTTGCAGAATTCAAAAAAATTCAATGCTATGACTTTTAGATTGTCCAGTCATTTCCTTTGCAACTAGTATTTTTATTTTTATTTTTACTTACAATAGTGTATTGGTTTTGCCATACATTGACATGAATCAGCCACGGGTGTACATGAGTTCCCAAACATGAACCCCCCTCCCACCTCCCACCCCTTATCATCTCTTTGGATCATCTCCGTGCACTAGCCCCAAGCATCCTGTATCCGGCATCGAACATAGACTGGCGATTTGTTTCTTACATGAGAGTATACATGTTTCAATGCCATTCTCCCAAATCATCCCACCCTCTCCCTCTCCCTCAGAGTCCAAAAGTCCGCTCTACACATCTGTGTCTCTTTTGCTGTCTCGCATACAGGGTCATCATTACCATCTTTCTATATTCCAAATATATGTGTTAGTATACTGTATTGGTGTTTTTCTTTCTGGCTTACTTCACTCTGTATAATTGGCTCCAGTTTCATCCATCTCATTAGAACTGATTCAAATGTATTCTTTTTAATGGCTGAGTAATACTCCATTCTGCATATGTACCACAGCTTTCTTATCCATTCATCTGCCGATGGACATCTAGGTTGTTTCCATGTCCTGGCTATTATAAACAGTGCTGCGATGAACATTGGGGTACATGTGTCTCTTTCTATTCTGGTTTCCTTGGTGTGTATGCCCATCAGTGGGATTGCTGGGTCATAAGGCAGTTCTATTTGCAATTTTTTAAGGAATCTCCACACTGTTCTCCAAAGTGGCTGTACTAGTTTGCATTCCCACCAACAGTGTAGGAGGGTTCCCTTTTCTCCACACCCTCTCCAGCATTTATTGCTTGCAGACTTTTGGATCGCAGCCATTCTGACTGGTGTGAAGTGGTACCTCATTGTGGTCTTGATTTGCATTTCTCCAATAATGAGTGATGTTGAGCATCTTTTCATGTGTTTGTTAGCCATCCGTATGTCTTCTTTGGAGAAATGTCTGCTTAGTTCTTTGGCCCATTTTTTGATTGGGTCGTTTATTTTTCTGGAATTGAGCTGCATAAGTTGCTTGTATATTTTTGAGATTAGTTGTTTGTCAGTTGCTTCCTTTGCTATTATTTTCTCCCATTCAGAAGGCTGTCTTTTCACCTTGCTTATAGTTTCCTTTGTTGTGCAGAAGCTTTTAATTTTAATTAGATCCCATTTGTTTATTTTTGCTTTTATTTCCAGAATTCTGGGAGGTGGATCATAGAGGATAATTTTGGCCACAGCAATCAGAGCAGAAAAAGAAATCAAAGGAATCCAAATTGGAAAAGAAGAAGTAAAACTTTCACTGTTTGCAGATGACATGATCCTCTGCATAGAAAACCCCAAAGACTCCACCAGAAAATTACTAGAGCTCATCAATGAATATAGTAAAGTTGCAGGATATAAAATCAACACACAGAAATCCCTTGCATTCCTATACACTAATAATGAGAAAGTAGAAAAAGAAATTAAGGAAACAATTCCACACACCGTTGCAACAAAAAGAATAAAATACTTAGGAATATATCTACTTAAAGAAACTAAAGACCTATGTATAGAAAACTGTAAAACACTGCTGAAAGAAATCAAAGAGGACACTAATAGATGAAGAAATTTACCATGTTCATGGATTGGAAGAATCAATATAGTGAAAATGAGTATACTACCCAAAGCAATCTACTGATTCAATGCAATCCCTATCAAGCTACCAGCAGTATTTTTCACAGAACTAGAACAAATAATTTCAAGATTTGTATAGAAATACAGTAAACCTTGAATAGCCAAAGCAATCTTGAGAAAGAAGAATGGAACTGGAGGAATCAGCTTGCCTGATTTCAGGCTCTATTACAAAGCCACAGTCATCAAGACAGTATGGTACTGGCACAGAGACAGAAATATAGATCAACGGAACAAAATAGAAAGCCCAGAGGTAAATCCACACATATATGGACACCTTATCTTCGACAAAGGAGGCAAGAATATACAATGGAGTAAAGACAATCTCTTTAACAAGTGGTGCTGGGAAAACTAGTCAACCACTTGTAAAAGAATGAAACTAGAACACTTTCTAACACCACACACAAAAATTAACTCAAAATGGAGTAAAGATCTTAATGTAAGACCAGAAACTATAACACTCCTAGAGGAGAACATAGGCAAAACACTCTCCGACATAAATTACTTGATATCTTATTTACTAGTTCTGTTTACAATGGATGCCTTTCTTTTTCCTTTGGTAGTGATCCTTGGCAGATGTCTCATTATATTTATAAACACTCCATTGAATTTGGCATGATGTCTATCATTTTCCATTTCTCCTGTCCTCTCTTTTATTTACTGCTATCTCCTGCTTCTTAGTGGACACCTGGGGTCTCTCATGTGGCCCAAAGTTTCTTAGCACACAGTTCACTCTAAAGGATAGAGGCTCACTGCAGACAAGAAAATAAGAACAACAGCAAAACAACTAGAATGAAAATGTAAATATCCTTTTAGAAACTAAAGATGCTATTGCTATCAAAGCTATTACCTCTGCCACTTAAATAGTTTTAATCATTTCCCCCTTAAAGTGTATTGAAAATTATATTATTTCCTGTTTCCTTCTGTGTTGTAAGTCTTTAAATTCAGCTTTTGTTTGTTTGTTTGTTTCCTCACTTATACTGTGATAGTTACTTTCAAACAGAGAAAATGTACACTAATCTCTATGTTGCTGAACTTATTCAGAGCCTACAAAGTTTAGTGTTATACTCTTAATCAATGTATTCTCACAAGTAAGTGTGTCATCTTTACTCTGAGTCTCCGTAAGGCTGTGGCAAGTACTTATGAGTTGAGTATGGACGTATGTTTTTCTCAGAATGGTAGCATCTCTCTTATATTGGGGCATTGCCTTCATATATATATAATTAATTCTCAATTCAAGGAAAATGCATTCTTATTCAGATTGTCATTTTTTTTTAACCTGGAGAGATCCCAAGGAACCCGCTCTTCTCATCCATACTAATGTATGTCTGAACCTATTTCAATGTCAATTTGCTTTCCATCTATAAGAAATATACTAATTTATCTTGTTTTTCTATTGCAATGTATTTATGTATCTTTTCTCAATGAGAGCTCCTTTCTTCACTATTCTCATTCCCTTTAATTATCTTCAATTTAAAATTTCTTTTCCCCAGAATTTTCTTTTTTTTTTTTTTTCATTTTTATCTTCCTATCTCTTTATCTTTTTACATCTTACCTGTAGAACAGTGGTCATTGTGGAAATAATATTTGATCCTTATATTCACAAAAATTACCAAGAACAAATTTGATCATAGATTATAGATTATGATTTAGCCTGACATCCTTTCCAGAAGAATGAGGAAAGAGAAAGAAAGAGAGAGAGAGAGAGGGAACCACCTTTTTGACAAACTGTTTGATTTCACATTATGTTCAGGTATCTATTTAGAGAGCCAAATGAAGACTGCATCTTCCAACAATTCATGGGCAAGACAAGGCAATGGAGAAAGAAGAAAGCATACTTTACCTACATCAGCCTTTTTCTCATTAGTAAAATTTAACCAAGAGTGCATTAATTCCCCTACACTTTAGTTTCCAGTCTTTCACTCATAAATGCTATAGGAACTTCAGAGTATTTTGTGCCCCAATAGCTCCAAGAGAAGTTAGGGAGTAAGAGCACAGAGTCTCTTGTTGTAGATAGGATAAAAAAACACTATTTGTGTTGTGCCCATTAGCAACATGAAAAATGATCTTTTCAAGTGAAACTCCCAAGAACAGTATGTGAAGTAGAGATTCTAAATCACGAGATTGATTGAGGGAGTGCTCTGCAGTATAAACCTTTCAGTTATGAAGTGGAACAGGTGATGGAAAGAGAAAGAGATGAGAGTGATGAAATCTCACTTTGGTCTGAATCATAAGGAGAAGGCTAAACACATAAGCACCACACAGTTGCTCTCCTCCCCATGAGGCAAGAGGGCTAGACTTTTGAATCCACATACCAGTCTATCATTGGCTGTAGGTTGTCTGACAGGGGTAGAGGGGATAAGTTCCCAGTTGGGGTGGTTCCCTTCAGCTGAGAGCAACAATCAGGAAAAGCCTTTAGGAGGCAATACTTAGCAGTCGAGGAACTGACAAACTGGTGCATTGAAAGTGAAAGTGTTGCTCAGTCATGTTCCACTCTTTGCAATCCCATGAACTATAGCCCACTAGGCTTCTCTGTCCTTGGAAATGTTCAAGCATGAATACAGGAGTGGGTTGCCATTCCCTTCTCCAGGGGATCTTCCCAACCAGATCTCCTGCATTGTAGGCAAATTCTTTACCATCTGAACCACCAGGGAAGCCCAGTAAAGTGCACCTAAGAATAACTGCTCCAAGGGGTTCTTCGGCTGCCCTTCACATCATAGCACAAATTGTTTCGAAGTATCTCTGCTTCTTTAGTTGGGTTGCTATAGCCCTAAAAACAGGACAAATAATGCACATCAGGTGAGGCCCAAACTGAATCTCAGTCAGATTATTATTTTACAAGGTTTCTTAATGCTGTTCATAGCATTATGAGGCATTTGTAACCTTATGAGGAGGAAATAACACATTTACTGAAAATATAATATTTAATGAGTGCTACCATATCATAACTGTGGATGGTGACTGCAGCCATGAAATCAGAAAATTATTGCTTTTTGTCATAGGAAAGCTATGACAAACCTAGACAGTGTGTTGAAAAGAAGAGACATTACTCTGCCATCAAAGGTCTGTACAGTTCTGAGAGCTGGGCCATAAAGAATGCCAAGCGCTGAAGAACTGATGCCTTTGAACTGTGGGGCTGGGGAAGACTCCTGAGAGTCCCTTGGACAGCAAGGAGATCAAACCAGTCAATCTTAAGGGAGATCAACCCTGAATATTCACTGGAAGGACTGATGTTGAAGCTCCATTATTTTGGTCACCTAATGTGAAGAGCTAACTCATTGGAAAAGTCCTTGATGCTGGGAAAGATTGAGGGCAGAAGGAGAAGATGGCATCAGAGATTGAGATGACTGAATGCCATCACCGATGCAATGGACATGAACTTAGGCAAACTTTGGGAGATGGAGAGGGACAGGGAGACATGGCATGCTGCAGTCCATGGGGTCAAAAAGAGTCAGCTATGACTGCACGACTGAACAACAACAGTAACAAACAACTGTATCATGAAAAAAATAAACTAGTTAGTATAAAGAAAATGAAGTCCATGGAAATAATATGCACAGTGATGTTAATATTTCCCAAATAGGCTCTTTGGTAGTGCAGTTAAGGTAGAGTGGCTTAACGTACTGCATTGAAAGTAGTTCTTTTTTTTTGAGAAAAATTGTAACCCTGCCATATCCAAAATGTTTTTCTCAGTGACTCTCTACTCTCCCCTTTGTATCTTCATTTCCTTTCCAGTTCTTTTTATTCGCAGTTACACCAAATACTCAATACTCTCACACCTATAATACTCATATGTAATCCACAAAGTATCTTATATTCTAATCATTAAAACTCCTTTCTTTCAAATAACTTCCCTACCTGCCTTTTTGTCTGGATCCAAATTTGACTGTAGTTTCCCTCTTAATTGTTTAAACTACTTAAAATTTTACAATATCTGTATCTTAATAGCTTTTTTCATACAAATTTTCAAGGTAAATTTCTGTGGAGAGAAAGTTTGGCCAGAGACCAACATCAGCAATAACACACTGCTTACTTCTTGGACCTGGACTTGAGTAGAGTTTTGTTCCTAATATTAAGACCCTTATTTCAGAGATTTAATCTTCTAGCAAGGGCACATTCTTATCTTAATGATAGGGACAGAATAAAGGGACAAAATAGGTGATTAAATAGACAAAACTATCAGGGGATTGTAAGTAGAAAGATATGGGAGACCCCTGTAAGTTAATGATTACTTGCGAAAGAAAGTTTGCCTAATCACAAAACCAAGCAAGCGTGCTTAGCAAAAAACCATACAATGGAAGCATGGGGAGTGCCCCAAACAATAAAAACAATGGTGGTATGAGACCCACATGTTGCCCAGTGAGCTCAGTAAGTTAATGATCCTTAGAACATGCTCTATGATCGCATAAAAAGAATAATTTCCATACCTGGCTTGAACATTTAGGGAAAAGAAAACTCCTCTGCTCAATTTGAATGAGGAACTAATGATGAAAAGGAGTATGTCAAGGCTATATGTTGTAATCCTGATTATTTAACTCATATGAAGAGCACATCATGAAAAATACTGTACTGAAGGAAGCATAAGCTGGAATCAAGACTGCCGGGAGAAATATCAATAACCTCAGATATGCAGATGACACCAGACTTATGGCAGAAAGTGAAGAAGAATTAAAAAGCCTCTTGATGAAGGTGGAAGAGGAGAGTGAGAATGTTGGCTTAAGGCTCAACATTCAGAAAACTAAGATCATGGCATCAAGTCCCATTACTTCATCGCAAACAGATGGGGAAACAGTGGCTGACTTTATTTTGGGGGGCTCCAAAATCACTGCAGATAGTAACTGCAGCCATGAAATTAGAACACATTTACTCTTTGGAAGGAAAGTTATGACCAACCTAGACAGCATATTAAAAAGCAGAGACATTACTTTGTCAACAAAGGTCTGTCTAGTCAAGGCTAGTTATTCTAGTACTCATGCATGGATGTGAGAGTTGGACTGTAAAGAAAGCTGAGCACAGAAGAACTGATGCTTTTGAAGTGTGGTGTTGGAGAAGAATCTTGAAAGTTCCTTGGACTGTAAGGAGATCTAACCAGTCCATCCTAAAGGAGATCAGTCCTGGGTGTTCATTGGAAGGACTGGTGTTGAAGCTGAAACTCTAATACTTTGGCCGCCTGATGTAAAGAGCTGACTCATTGGGAAAGACCCTGATGCTAGGAAAGATTGAGGACAGGAGGAGAAGGGGACAACAGAGGATGAGATGGTTGGATAGCATCGCTGACTCAATGGACATGGGTTTGGCTGGACTACAGGGGTTGGTGATGGACAGGGAGGTCTGGCGTGCTGCGTTTAATGGGGTCACAAAGTGAGTGACTGAACTGAACTGAATGATGAAAACATAACATCTACTCAAGAAAGACAAAGAAAGTTCTTCTCCCCCTCCCCACTTTTCCTTTGTTTATAAAACTATAACACACTAATTTCCTAGGGCACAGAATTTCTTGCATTTCTTACCCACCAGCTTGTAAGCCTCATGGGGTCCTATTTTCATAAATGGCTTCTTATTTATCACTTTGCCTCTTGCTGAATTCCTTTCTGCTTTGTGACATAAAGGACTGTGGTGCTAGAGTACTTCAGAGCCTTGGAAATGACTCCTAATGGTTTCACTACTAACATGTTCCTGCAGTAAGAAATACAGTATTTTGAGAATTACTGTTACTTACATCTAGCACTGGTTTCCAAATACTAGGATAAGAATAGCTATAAGCAAATCAGGTAGAAACTTCAAAAGTAAACTTTATCCTACCTTCATGACATGAGGTAGCTTTATATTAATAACTTGGAGCAAGGTGTCTGCTGAAGTTTGGTGCCTAATCTCTCACAAAAATTAGGAAATGGGGGTGCTGTCTTCCTGGATGAGTGCATTTCAAAGGGATGCCTTCAAGGTCCTTGGGAGAGACATTACTGGTTGAAAGGAAGCTTTAAGAAAAGATTTGCATTTGCATCTCAAAGGAACAACAAAAGGATTTACATGTTTTCTTATAGAAAAAAAAATGTATCTACTCTAGGAGAAGAGAGCTCAGAGGTCAAAAGGCAGAGAGAAATGTGTTTACCATGTTGCCCATTTGAAGAAAGCTGAGGCTAGCTAGAAGTAAGGCGGCTGCCATGGTGGCGCAGAAGCACGGTGGGGAGGAGCTACCCCACTTCCAAGGTCAGGGGCAATGGCCAAGAGAAGCTACCCTACTCCAAGGTCAGGGGCTTTGCTGAAGCAGCCATGAAGAGATACCCCACGTCCAAGGTAAGAGAAATCCAAGTAACATGGTACACACTGAGAGAGGGCATTAGAGGGCAGACAGAGTGAAACCACAATCTCAGACAACTAGCCAATCAGATCACACAGACCACAGATTGGTCTTACTCAACGAAACTAAGCCATGCCATGTGGGGACACCCAAGACGGAAGGGTCATGGTGGAGAGGTCTGACAGAATGTGGTCCACTGAAGAAGTAAACGGCAAACCACTTCAGTAGTCTTGCCTTGAGAACCCCATGAAAAGGCCAAAATATTGGCCACTGAAAGAAAACTCCCCAGGTCGGTAGGTGCCTAATATGCTGCTGCTGCTGCTAAGTTGCTTCAGTCGTGTCCAACTCTGTGTGACCCCAGAGACGGCAGCCCACCAGGCTCCCCCGTCCCTGGGATTCTCCAGGCAAGAACACTGGAGTGGGTTGCCATTTCCTTCTCCATTGCATAAAACGGAAAAGTGAAATTGAAGTCGCTCAGTCGTGCCCAACTCTTAGCGACCCCATGAACTGCAGCCCACAAGGCTCTTCCATCCATGGGATTTTCCAGGCAAGAGTACTGGAGTGGAGTGCCATCGCCTTCTCCGAAATGCTACTGGAGATCAATGGATAAACAGCTCCAGAAAGAATGAAGGGATGGAGCCAAAGTAAAAACAATATCCAGTTGTGGATGGGACTGGTGATAGAAGCAAGGTTCAATGCTGCAAGAGCAATAATCCTTAGGAACCTGGAATGTTAGATCCATAAATCAAGGCAAATAGGAAATGGTCAAACAGAGGATGACAAGAGTAAACTTCGACGTTCTAGGAATCAGCAAACTAACATGGACTGGAATGAGTAATTTAACTTAGATGACCATTATATCTACTACTGAGGGGAGGAATCCTTAAGAAGAAATGGAGTAGCCATCATAGTTAACAAAAGAGTCAGAAATGCAGTACTTGGATGCAATCTCAAAAAGGACAGAATGATCTCTGTTCATTGCCAAGACAAACCATTCAATATCACAGTAATCCAAGTCTATGCTCTGACCAGTAACAGTGAAGAAGCTGAAGTTGAACAGTTCTATGAAGACCTACAAGACTTTCTAGAACTAACACCCAAAAGAGATGTCCTTTTCATTATAGGGGACTGGAATGCAAATGTAGAAAGTCAAGAAACACCTGGAAAAACAGGCAAATTTGGCCTTGGAGTAGAGAATGAAGCAGGGCAAAGGCTAATATAGTTCTACCAAGAGAACACACTGGTCATAGGAAACATCCTCTTCCAGGAACACAAGAGAAGACTCTACACATGGACATCACCAGATGGTCAACACTTAAATCAGATTGATAATATTCTTTGAAGCCAAAGATGGAGAAGCTTTTTTACAGTCAGGAAAAAACAAGACCGGTAGCTGACTGTGGCTTGAATCATGAATTCGTTATTGCCAAATTCAGACTGAAATTGAAGAATGTGGAGAAAACCACTAGATTATTCAGGTATGACCTAAATCAAATCCCTTAATACAGTGAAAGTGAGAAATAGATTAACGGACTAGATCTGATAGACAGAGTGCCTGATGAACGGTAGATGGGGGTTCATGACATTTTACAGGAGACAGGAATCAAGACCATCCTCGAGAAACAGAAATGCAAAAAAGCAAAATGGCTCTCTGAGGAAGCCTCACAAATAGCTGTGAAAAGCAGAGAAGTGAAAAGCAAAGGAGAAAAGGAAAGATATAAGCATCTGAATGCAGAGTTCCCAAGAATAGCAAGGAGAGATAAGAAAGCCTTCCTCAGTGATCAATGCAAAGAAATGGAGAATAGAATGGGAAAGACTAGAGATCTCTTCAAGAAAATTAGAGACACCAAGGGAACATTTCATGCAAATATGGGCTCAATAAAGGAAAGAAATGGTAGGGACCTAACAGAAACAGAAGATATTAAGAACAGATGGCAAGAATACACAGAAGAACTGTACAAAAAATCTTCATGACCCACATAATCACATTTGCGTGATCACTCACCTAGAGGCAGACATCCTGGAATGTGTAGTCAAATGAGGCTTAGGAAGCAACACTACAAACTAAGCTAGAGGAAGTGATGGAGTTCCAGTAGAGTTATTTCAAATCCTGAAAGATGATACTGTGAAAGTGCTACAATCAATATGCCAGCAAATTTGGAAAATTCAGCAGTGGCCACAGGCCAAGAAAAGGTGAGTTTTCATTCCAATCCCAAAAAGCTAATGTCAAAGAAGGCTCAAACTACCACACAATTGCACTCATCTCACACTCTAGTAAAGTAATGCTTACAATTCTCCAAGCCAGACTTCAGCAATATGTGAATTTCCAGATGTTTATGCTGGTTTTAGAAAAGGCAGAGGAACCTGATATCAAATTGCCAACATACGCTGGATCATTGAAAAAGGAAGAGTTCCAAAAAAACATCTACTTCTGTTTTATTGACTGTGCCAACACACTGTGGAAAATTCTGAAAGAGACAGGAATACCAAACCATCTGATTTGCCTCTTGAGAAACCTGTATGTAGGTCAGAAAGCAACAGTTAGAACTGGACATGGAGCAACAGACTGGTTCCAAATAGGAAAAGGAGTACATTAAGGCTGTCTATTGTCACCCTGCTTATTTAACTTCTATGCGGAGTATAGCATGAGAAATGGTGGGTTGGAGGAAGCACAAGCTGGAATCAAGAATGCCAGGAGAAATATCAATAACCTCAGATATGCAGATGACACCACCCTTATGGCAGAAAGTGAAGAAGAACTAAATAGCTTTTTGAAGAAAGTGAAAGAGAACAGTGAAAAAGTTGGCTTAAAGATCAATATTCAGAAAACTAAGATCATGGCATCTGGTTCCATTACTTCATGGCAGATAGATGGGGAAACAGTGGCAACAGTGGCTGACTTAATTTTGGGGGGTTCTAAAATCACTGCAGATGGTGATTGCAGCCATGAAATTAAAAGATGCTTACTCCTTGAATTGGAAGTGGTCAAACAAGAGATGGCAAGAGTGAACATCGACATTCTAGCAGTCAGATAACTAAAATGGACTGGAATGGGTGAATTTAAAACAGATGACCATTATATCTACTACTGTGGGCAGGAACCCCTCAGAAGAAATGGAGTAGCCATCATGGTCAGCAAAAGAGTCCGAAATGCAGTACTTGGATGCAATCTCAAAAACAACAGAATGATCTCTGTTCATTTCCAAGGCAAACGATTCAATATCACCTTAATCCAAGACTATGCCCTAACCAGTAATGCTGAAGAAGCTGAAGTTGAACAGTTCTATGAAGACCTATAAGACCTTTTAGAACTAACACTGAAAAAAGATGTCCTTTTCATTATAGGGGACTGGAAAGCAAAAGTAGGAAGGCAAGAAACACCTGGAGTAACAGGCAAATTTGGCCTTGGAATGCAGAATGAAGCAGGGCAAAGACTAATAGAGTTTTGCCAAGAAAATGCACTGGTCATAGCAAACACCCTCTTCCAACAACACAAGAGAAGACTCTACACATGGACATCACCAGATGGTCAACACTGAAATCAGGTTGATTATATTCTTTGCAGCCAAAGATGGAGAAGCTCTATACACTCAGCAAAAACAAGACTGGGGGCTGACTGTGGCTCACATCATGAACTCCTTATTGCCAAATTCAGACTTAAATTGAAGAAAGTAGGGAAAACCGCTAGACCATTTAGGTATGACCTAAATCAAATGCCTTATGATTATACAGTGGAAGTGAGAAATAGATTTAAGGGCCTAGATCTGATAGATAGAGTGCCTGATGAACCATGGAACGAGGTTCATGACATTGTACAGGAGACAGGGATCAAGACCATCCCCATGGAAAACAAATGCAAAAAAGCAAAATGGCTGTCTGGGGAGGCCTTACAAATAGCTGTGAAAAGAAGAGAAGTGAAAAGCAAAGGAGAAAAGAAAAGATATAAGCATCTGAATGCAGAGTTCCAGAGAATAGCAAGAAGAGATAACAAAGCCTTCTTCAGCGATCAATGCAAAGAAATAGAGGAAAAGAACAAATGGGGAAGACTAGAGATCACTTCAAGAAAATTAGAGATACCAAGGGAACACTTCATGCAAAGATGGGCTCTATAAAGGACAGAAATGGTATGGACCTAACAGAAGCAGAAGATATTAAGAACAGATGGGAAGAATACACAGAAGAACTGTACAAAAAACATCTTCATGACCCGGATAATCACGATGGTGTGATCACTGATCTAGAGCCAGACATCCTGGAATGTGAAGTCAAGTGGGCCTTAGAAAGCATCACTATGAACAAAGCTAGTGGAGGTGATGGAATTCCAGTGGAGCTATTTCAAATCCTGAAAGATGATGCTGTGAAAGTGCTGCACTCAATATGCCAGCACATTTGGAAAACTCAGCAATGGCCACAGGACTGGAAAAGGTCAGTTTTCATTCCAATCCCAAAGAAAGGCAATGCCAAAGAATGCTCAAACTACTGCACAGTTGCACTCATCTCACACACTAGTAAAGTAATGCTCAAAATTCTCCAAGCCAGGCTTCAACAATATGTGAACCGTGAACTTCCTATGTTCAAGCTGGTTTTAGAAAAGGCAGAGGAACCAGAGATCAAATTATCAACATCTGCTGGATCATGGAAAAAGCAAGAGAGTTCCAGGAAAACATCTATTTCTGCTTTATTGACTATGCCAAAGCCTTTGACTGTGTGGATCAAAATAAACTGTGGAAAATTCTGAGAGATGGGAATACCAGACCACCTGACCTGCCTCTTGAGAAATCTGTATGCAGGTCAGGAAGCAATAGTTAGAACTGGACATGGAACAACAGACTGGTTCCAAATAGGAAAAGGAGTACGTCAAGGCTGTATATTGTCACCCTGCTTATTTAACTTATATGCAGAATATATCATGAGAAACGCTGGACTGGAAGAAACACAAGCTGGAATCAAGATTGCTGGGAGAAATATCAATAACCTCAGATATGCAGATGACACCACCCTTATGGCAGAAAGTGAAGAGGAACTAAAAAGCCTCTTGATGAGTGACAGAGGAGAGTGAAAAAGTTGGCTTAAAGCTCAACATTCAGAAAACTAATATCATGACAATGGTCCCATCACTTCATGGGAAATTGATGGGGAAACAGTAGAAACAGTGTCAGACTTTATTTTTGGGGGCTCCAAAATCACTGCAGATGGTGACTGCAGCCATGAAATTAAGACGCTTACTCTTTGCAAGAAAAATTATGACCAATCTAGAGACCATATTCAAAAGCAGAGACATTACTTTGCCAACTAAGGTCCATCTAGTCATGGCTATGGTTTTCCCAGTGGTCATGTATGGATGTGAGAGTTGGACTGTGAAGATGGCTGAGTGCTGAAGAATTGATGTTTTTGAAGTGTGGTGTCAGAGAAGACTCTTGAGAGTCCCTTGGACTGCAAGGAGATCCAACCAGTCCATTCTGAAGGATTAAGCCCTGGGATTCCTTTGGAAGGAATGATGCTATAGCTGAAACTCTAGTACTTTGGCCACCTCATGTGAAGAGTTGCCTCATTGGAAAAGACTCTGATGCTGGGAGGGATTGGGGGCACGGGGAGAAGGGGACGATCGAGGATGAGATGTCTGAATGGCATCACTGACTCAATGGACGTGAGTCTGAGTGAACTCCGGGAGTTGATGATGGACACGGAGGCCTGGTGTGCTGTAATTCATGGGGTTACAAAGAGTCGGACACGACTTAACGACTGTACTGAACTGAACTGAACTCCTTGGAAAGATAGTTATGACCAAGCTAGACAGTATATTAAAAAGCAGAGACATTACTTTGTCAACAAAGGTCCATCTAGTCAAGACTATGGTTTTTCCAGTGGCCATGTATGGATGTGAGTTGGACTATAAAGAAAGCTGAGTGTAGAAGAACTGATGCTTTTGAACTGTGGTATTGGAGAAGACTCTTGAGAGTCCCTTGGACTGCAAGGTGATCCAATCAGTTCATCCTAAAGGAGATCAGTCCTGAATATTCATTGGAAGGACTGATGCTGAAGCTGAAACTCTAATACTTTGGCCACCTGATGTGAAGAGCTGACTCATTGGGAAAGACCCTGATGCTGGGAATGATAGAGGACAGGCGGAGAAGGAGACAACAGAGGATGAGATGGTTGTATGAAATCATGGACTCAGTGGACATGGGTGCGGGTGGATTCCAGGTTTGGTGATGGACAGGGTGGCTTGGCATGCTGCAGTTCATGGGATCACAAAGTGTAGGAGAGGACTGAGTGACTGAACTGAAACTGAGGCTAGCTTGCTTGTAATTCTCATTTTCTTCCTATTTCGAGCCCCATGTCACTTCACTTATTTTGTTTTTCCTGGTCCTTCTCTATTAAGTACAATCTTCTCCTGCTTACAGTTCTCTGTGTCCCCATTTCCCTGCTTCCCACCCAACCACCCCCTCTCCTTTGTCCTGGAAATTATCCCTGTAGAAACTTTATATATTAACTCTGGGTGGTAAGCAGTTCAGAAGAAATACAGAATAAAAATGAAAGCAAAGAGAGGGCATATGATAAATATGTAGAGATCTAATGCAGTTCAGGCATTTACAGTATAACCAACAGGAACCCTAAGTAGTTAACAATAAAGCAGTTATAGAGAGCCATTTTTTGTACAGTGAAAGTGAGAGTGTTAGTTGCTCAGTCGTGTCTGAATCTGCGACCCCATGGACTATAGCGTGCCAGGCTCCTCTGTCCATGGTATTTCCCAGGCAAGAATACTGGAGTGACTAGCCATTCCCTTCTCCAGGGGATCTTCTCAACCCAGGGATCAAACACAGATGTCTTGCATTGCAAGCGGATTCTTTACCATATGAGCCACCAGTGTTCCGCACAGTTAGCTGGTGGTAAAGTGAAAAATAAAATACATGCCCTTTGTGCCTCACATGTTTACCTGTGGGTAAGATGTTTTCTGAAGCCTTAATTGTCTTAACAACATCTTTATCTTGTTTTCACCCATAAAAGACTACTTGAATGATAATACAGTTGATGGATAACAGTATATTCTCTCCTTTGTCTTTTGAAATGGCCATTTATATTTTCATACTTTGTTGATAATTAGTCCATATATTTGTGATTCCTGTCCCTGTTCCGATTTCAGTATCTCCTTTATCTCAGGATTTTTTTTTTTTTTTTTTACCTTAAGCATTTTTATTTTTTCCTTCTGTTCAATTCATCTTTTTTTTTTTTTTGGTAATTTCTTTTTAAAATTCTTCATTAGAAATGCTTGAGCTGTGTTAGATCTCTACATATTTGTCATATGCTCTCTCTTTGCATTCATTTTTAGTCTATATTCTGCATTTAGGGAGAATACTGCTTACCACCACAAATTTAATTTTCCATAGTAGTAATTCTCATTATTAGTCTATCCAATTTTTGTATCTGTTCAGTTCAGTCTCTCAGTCATGTCCGACTGTTTGTGACCCCATGAAATGCAGCACGCCAGGCCTCCCTGTCCATCACCAACTCCCAGAGTTCACTGATTTCCTTTAGAATGGACTGGTTGGATCTCCTTGCAGTCCAAGGGACTTGCAAGAGTCTTCTCCAACAACATAGTTCAAAAGCATCAATTCTTTGGGACTCAGCTTTCTTCACAGTCCAACTTTCACATCCATATGTGACAACTGGAAAAACCATAGCCTTGACTAGAAGGACCTTTGTTGGCATAGTAATGTCTCTGCTTTTGAATATGCTAGTCCATTATGCAAGGAGATCCAACCAGTCCATTCTGAAGGAGATCAGCCCTGGGATTTCTTTGGAAGGAATGATGCTAAAGCTGAAACTCCAGTATTTTGGCCACCTCATGAGAAGAGTTGACTCATTGGAAAAGACTCTGATGCTGGGAGGGATTGGGGGCAGGAGGAGAAGGGGACGAGAGAGGATGAGATGGCTGGATAGCATCACTGACTCAATGGATATGAGTCTAGGTGAACTCAGGGTGTTGGTGATGGAATCGCGTACTGTGATTCATGGCTTCACAAAGAGTCTGACACGACTGAATGACCGAACTGAACTGAACTGAGTTCATTATTAAAGTTGTTTCTATCCTTTAAACTACATGCTAAAATTATGGGCTGTTTTCTTTTCAGTATAAACTTTTCCCACCCTCTACCCAATGTTTTATATAACTTCCAAATTAAACTTTGTGCCTGCAGAATCTTTTCTTTCTTTGCACTGTTTTTATAAAACAAGTTCTATAAAAATTTTAGCAAGCATTCATAGCTGGTACTAGTAGTAGTGGTATTATCTTTTTTTTTTTAAATTGATTCTTTAGGTTTTAGGAGAAACTTCTGTGATTCAGCTTTGTATGCATGCTCAGCTACTCATCTGTTTCCAGCTCTTTGAAACCCTATGGTCTGTAGCCTGCAAGGCTCCTCTGTCTTTGGAATTTTCTAGGCAACATTACTGGAGTGGGTTGTCATTTTTTCTTCAAGAGGATCTTGCTGACCCAGGGATCGAACAGGCATCTCCCAATTCTCCTGCATTGCAGGACGATTCTTTACCACTAAGCCACTGGGGAAACCCATAATCATTTTTAAGAAGAATTCTTCAAGTTCTAATGTGTTTTTTGATTATTAAATTTTTACAAAAGATTAATTTTCATCAATGTCTCATTTTACAATAACTGAATTATTCCAAGTCCTTCTGTAAATAAATGTACAGTATGCCAAACACCAATTTCCAAAATTATTGCCCTCTGTTTCTCTGCACATAGCCTCTGCTCTAACCTTAGAGCCATTAACTGTTACCTAATATCATCCTGCAAGCTTACTTCCTGCTAGTTTGTATAGATTAATACTTGTACCTGAAATATACCACTCTTCTCTACCTCCCATCAACTTTTATTTTTTTTATTTTATTTATTTATTTATTTTTTAATTTTAAAATCTTTAATTCTTACATGTGTTTCCAAACATGAACCCCCCTCCCACCTCCCTCCCCATAACATCTCTGTGGGTCATCCCCATGCACCAGCCCCAAGCATGCTGTATCCTGCGTCAGACATAGACTAGCAATTCAATTCTTACATGATAGTATACATGATAGAATGCCATTCTCCCATATCATCCCACCCTCTCCCTCTCCCTCTGAGTCCAAAAGTCCGTTATAGACAGCTGCGTCTTTTTTCCTGTCTTCCCTCAACTTTTAAAATCCTCAGATATTTGTCTCTGATATTCATCCTGAAAAAAGCTTTTTCTGATTCTTCCACCTAGGTACCTCTGTGCTTCTCTTGTGCGACTTCTTGCCTTGTTTCTTATATTGTGGTTGTCTGTGAAATGGACTAGCCTTCCTACCACAAGTTCTTTTTTTTTTTTTTATGGAGAAGGTTACATTTTGCCTGCTTTGAGGCCCTCCCCGTCTTCAAAAAAATTATAAGATTTTGAACACAATGTTTTTTAAATAAATATTTGTGAAATGTAAAAGAACACTTTTTTCCTTCAAATATTTCAGTGACTTCCCAAGACCAAATAAATAAAGATAAATCCTTATTATAATGTTAAATGTTCTCCCCTCCTCATGACAGTAGTCAGAGCTCAACCATCATTTACTTACTTTTTTCAAAACACAAGATGAATCGTGAAGTTTGCTATTTCTAAAACACTCTGAACTTTCCCATCTTTGTGTATTTGTTTACCTGCTTTTGTACTAGAGCATCTTACAATTGAAAAATGAGCCTGTTATTGGTGACAACATAAAATCCCCTTTTTTCATTTATAGTTTTATTATTTGACTCATTCTTGAATAATTCTTCCTTTTCAACTGCTTGCGGTTTTTTCATTCACAATATATATCACATTCTGATTTGTGTCACTATTATTTAATTTCCACTATATTAATCTAAAAGCTACAAATTTATTATATTTATATAATATATATTTTACATAAACTATATTAATTTATTACAAGTTATAAAACTGAGTTTATTCATTTATAACCCTCTCAGGAAACAATTTATTATTTTGTATTTATGAAAGTCACCAAATGAATATTTTGAAAATTTTTTTGAATGTAGGATATATGAGTAAATGACAAAGAAATGCTATCCAAATAACAATCTTCTGAATATTGCCATTAATTGCAGTATATTAGCTAATTACTTAGAATCTTAGATAGTTTGATAGATATAATATGAATTGCAAAATTTCATATTGCTAATAAGCCCATATGCTATTTTTCATTCTTTAAGAGAGAAGATTTTAAATAATCTATAGATTGTTGCATAGATAGTGTTTCTTTATAACTACAAATTTCTGCAACAATATATATGGAAATCTCTAGTTCTTGTTCTAGCTATTCACAATAAATTCTTCTATGTTCAATGTGTCTAGTGCCACCAGTTTCCCATGGCATTGACATGGAACAGTAGTTAGGAATACACCTTTTATTAATTATCCACAGGATGAAACTTTATAGGTTAAAACACTATTTCTATTACTAGCATACCCTATTTTTAGCCTATTTATCTTTTTATATCTAAATAATTAGAAGACAAAAACTTTACTTTGTCATAAAAGAATAAAAGTTCTAAATATAGTCTTCAAAAGATGTGCCCCCTTAGTCCAGTCATCATAAACAACCATAAAATCTTATAGAGGGTGGAGAGTGTATATATACATATATATAGTAGCATATGGCTGTGGCTAAGATATAATAAAGTTATAATTACCAATGATTTAATTTGTATGTTTTGATGTTGCTGATTAACTATACAAAGTGCTATTAGAAGTACACTGGTGTTGTGCAATTTATATTTTTGTCATTGCTATTGATCCCCAAAGTAAACCCTTCCCTCTATTCATCTTTGCATTTTCAGAACATGAGTAATATATGGTTTATAGAGCTGGAGATACTTTTATGGAGAGTTTTATAATATATATGAAAGTCTTCACGTATGCTGTAGGTCATCCAGAGGAATTCTATAAACAAACCTACATCATAAAGACACCAACAACTGCTAGGTCAAAGGAAGAAAGAATTCAGAGCAGACCCATTCTATTTTTGCATCAACTTTTCCTACTTTTTAATGTAATTATTCCCACAAACAGAAAAACCTCAAGACCACTAAAAAAGGGGTAACTGACTTCAGAAAATAATAGTGTACTACAGTGAATTATTCTCCAATGCATATTTTAGAGATTACTTTTTAGAATTTAAAAGGGGTTTTTATAAAGAGAAAATTCAGGTTTGATATGTTTGCCGAAGTCAACAGCTTGCATTACAATTTATTTAATGATAAAAAAACCTGAAAAATCAAATGATAAACTTTTATTGTGAATAAAATAAAATGTGAATAATTAATTGCTGAGAGAAAAGAATAAACTGGAAGAAGGCCATGACTCTTGCAAACAGGATAATCTACCCCTGAGTCATATTGGGCATAGGACTCTGAGCTATTAATGCCCTTTTAAAACAAACACACTAACAAAAAAATAGGGGCTTCAAAAATGAATTATGTTCTTTGTAATACAAACTGTAGTGTAACAACCAAAATAATGTAAACTAAGAAAGGTTTACAAAAAGAAATATAATGCAATATAAATTACTTTAATTTTTTAAGTATGTCACTATATTTGAAACCAAATTTAATTCCATTGTTCTTACTTTAGAACAATTTCTGAAAAGGTAAAATGATGGCCAAAAGTTAACTAACTGAATTTAATGTAACTTATAGTCAAATAATTTCAGAAGTGAAGCTACAAAAATAATTTTAATATTTTATAGCAAAATATCCTTATTATTTAATAAAGGTTTATTTGATATGCTTAATATGGAGAGAGGCTTCCAATTGTTAGTATATTTGGCCTAAAAGTCTTAAAAAGGCCCTGACTGTTGGTTTTTTAAATGTAAGAATATATTTGAATTTGAGTGTCATTTCCACAAAATGTGAAAATCTTATCATATGTTCCACCGGAAAGCATACAGGAGCCAGAAAACAACCAGGTAGACAGAATGGCTCTGCAGGTTGACATCAGAAATCTGTCAATGACCACTGAAGGCTGGCATGTGGTGTTACAGATCAAGGGGCCCACTGTTCTGATGCATGTTGAAGCCCATACTATGGCACAGGCTTTTGAGAAAAGAAAGAGTTTTACTGCAAGGTCAATAGGCAAGAAGACAGGAGGCAGGGCTCAAATTTGTCTCCAAGATCTGCGAACTATTCAAACTTTTTCAAGTGAGTGAGGATGGACTGGTATGCTGAAGGTTTCCTTTGGAGGGCTTTGGAACTCAACCGTTTACAGTAAAGGTAGCAAAGGGACTTTGACACAGTATCTTCTAATACAACCAATCTTTTGCTTCTGAAAAGGATCTGACATTCAAGTTCTGATCATATTCAGGCCCTTTAGTTCCACAGGAGAGGTGAAACTTTGGTTCCAGGTTTTCAGTCAAAATTGTCTCCTCTGCATATGTGATTGCTGCATGATTTATGGATTTGTTCTGTTTTCTTTAACAAAAAACTCAGCATTCAGGTTAGAAATAAGATAGGGTCAGTTTGAGCTGGTTCTGCAGTTACAATAGCTTCAATAGCAGATTCAGTGGCTCAGACAGTGAAGAATCTGCCCACAGTGTGGGATACAGGCACATTGCAGAGTAGAAGTGGATGATATGCATGGTCCTAACAGCCTAGTCACCAAGTCTGGTCTAACCAATACAAAGTCAAACTTGCCACAACAGAGGCTAATGAATGGTAAACCCTGAATTCAGCTTCTCAGATAAAGATGTCATTTGTTAAAGTTGATTATACTGGTCCTTTCTGTACTGGAGGGAAGATGAATTCATTTTGACCGAAATAAATACATATTTCTAGACATGGATTTGACATTCCTTCTCACAGTTTTGAGAGTACCGCAATTTGGAGATTTATAGAGCATTTGATTTACTGACAAGGGATCTTATGTAACACAAATACAGATCAGTGAAACTATTTTTTAAAAGGAAGTGTGGTGTTGCATACATGATTATGGGATTTACTTCTTCTGCATCCCATATGAGAAAAAAAATCTGCCATTCTGATAAAGCAGTGTAAGCCTTTTGAAGACATTGATGTGGCACCAGCTTGGAGATGATTCCATGAGAGGATTAGCTGTCAAGATCACTGGTAACTCTAAAGCACTGTATGTTAATAGGTGTAAGACAAAGTCTGGTAACCCCTTGTGATGCATTAGGATTTTTGGCTTCCTGTCTTTGCATTCTGGGCTGAGAAGATTTAAAATTCTTCTTTCCCAGAGGAGGATGTCTTCCATCAGTGGATAGAGCAAGAATTAAACTTTATGCTATGGCTGTCTCCCAATTATGTGGACTCTTTGTGCCAAAGGACCAGCAGCAGGGAAAGAAGATGCTACCCTAGAAGATTATTGACTCCAATTATCAGAAGGAAATACAGCAGCTGTTATACAGCAGGGAGTCAGGAAGACACTTGGCATGGGGCAATGGTGTAGTGGTGTGGTTCTCCGACTCGCTTATCAAAGCCTGTTATATGTGTCTCTTCTTCACCTCTCACTCAGTTATGCAATATTTGTAGCTTTATACCAGCCACGGTTGGAGAATTTTACTACAGAAATCAGAAAGTACTTTAAAGTAGGGTTTTTATTCTCTCTCTCCCCCCCACCCAGAGAGCTAGATGTTAAACACAGGCAGATTCAGTGGCTCAGACAGTGAAGAATCTGCCCACAGTGTGGGAGATCTGGATTTGATCCCTGGGTTGGGAAGATCTCCTGAAAAAGGAAATGGCAACCCACTCGAGTATTCTTGCCTAGAGAATTCCACAGACAGAGAAAACTGGCGGACTCACAGACCATGGGATCACAAAGAGTTGGACATGACTGAACGACTAACACACACAGATGTTAAACGTTTGCTTTTGTCAGCACATAATTTCATCCAGGTGAGCTTCTGGGTCATCTATTCATACTTCCTTGACTAATGTTATTTTTATTGTTTTAATTTTAAATCACTTAGTGCAGCAGTCCCAGAATAAGGGTTGGTGATGGGAAGATTACACAGCACAGAGATGAAAATCTGGGTCAGTTCACCAGGTGAGCCACTTAGATGAACAGAGGTGAGAGCTTAGGATCAGAGGAATTTAGACTTGATATAAAAGGAGGGAAATGGTGAGAATCTCGAAACCACCTCTAGTAGTGAGGGCTGCAGTTTTCCCTATCAAATTTATATTTTTAAATTTCTCCAGAGAAAGAGACTAACAAAATGCCTGGAGATGCTTTCCCAGAGGTACTGAACTTACTCTACAAGTGAATTCAACTGGTTCAAAATGCAAATAATGTCGTGTTTTACCCAGATTCCCCTTCAGGACTGAGGCTGCTGGAATTATTGGCTGCTGAGGGCACAAAGTGACTCCCTCCATGGAAATTATCCTCCATCTAAAACACATCTTTCCAGGATCATTCCACATTTAGGGACTGTCATCTGACTCTAATAAAGTTTTATTGAAATGTACAACTAAACCATTATTTCTTTGCCTTAAACAAAACTTCTCCCCCTACCCCCGCCAGAGGTTTGTCAGTGTCTACAAGAAAAGAGTGACTACAAAAAGCTTATAAGTGAGATTGTGAAGCTAATGAATGTGCATGTGTGTGCATGCATGCGTGTCCAAACTATTTTAAATAAATGGTTAAATTTATTTTAAAAAATCAGTTTTATATTTTACTTTCCTTTTAATATATCTGGTAGTGATATTTTAAGAGAGATAGTATCTTTTAATTTTTCATTAATCTTTAATTATTGAAGACTACCAAGAACTACAAAATCTAACAGTCAGTGGAAATGTCGTATTAACTTAGTCATTGTGCCATACGTGGTTTCTTCCTTGAAAGCATTAACTGAAATCTGAAGCCCAGCAGTAAACAAATCATGCTGCTGCTAAGTCACTTCAGTCGTGTCCGACTCTGTGCGACCCCATAGACGGCAGCCCATCAGGCTCCTCGTCCCTGGGATTCTCCAGGCAAGAACACTGGAGTGGGTTGCCATTTCCTTCTCTGATGCATGAAAATGAAAAGTGAGAGTGAAGTCACTCAGTCGTGCTTGACTCTTAGCGACCCCATGGATTGCAGCCTACCAGGCTCCTCCGACCGTGGGATTTTCCAGGCAAGAGTACTGGAGTGGAGTGCCATTGCCTTCTCTGAAACAAATCATAAACTAAGATAAATCACTACTTTCACATCTATAGTCATCGACATCTATACAGAATAGCGATGCCTAGGTCACCAGGGAATCCTTTGCGAGCAGGAAACAGACTAGTTGGCAGTATTAGTTCTTTCGTTGCAATTGCTATGAAGACATTGTAATTGAGAAGTCAATTTGACTGGGCATATGTAGGAAGTTTAGTGATGGGGTAAACCTTTATCTCCTAGATAACTCAGAACCAATGTCTATATACCTCCCTGCTGAATTCTCTACCTCAGTTCTAAATCTCTTGCCAAAACTAACTCTAAAAGGAACTACCACATATCCATCATAACAATAATTATATAAAAGCATTGTACCATCTAATCCCATAAACACATTATGAAATGGATGTTATTTGTATATAACATTTCCCATTTGTATCTCCAGTCTGCTCATATCTTCATCCTAAAACATTTTTCAGTTCTACTGTTATACAATTTACTCAGAATATTTATTAATATTTGGAGGACAATGATAATGAAACTGGATCTTTTTTAAACGTTTTAAACCAAGCAGCAAACATGCAGCAAAGGTGAAAAGGAAAGTCTTTGGCTCTCTAAAATTACTGCTCACTTGTCACGGGGAAAAATTCCAAAATTCCTAGCATCACCGCTGTTTATATTAGTTTGAATGTAACTTTTCCAAATAGCATAAATTATCTTACTATATGGCCATACAGTGTTGATTATAGAGAACCCTGGGCTGAAGAGACATTATCAGTTTCCTTAGGACTTCCCTGATGGCTCAGAAGATAAAGAATCTGCTTGCAATGTGGGAGACCCAGGTTTGATCCCTGGGTTGGGAAGATCCCCTGAAGAAGAGAATGGGTACCAACTCCAGTATTTTTATCTGGAGAATTCCATGGACAGAGAAGCCTGATGTACTGCAGTCCATGGGGTTGCAAAGAGTCGGACATGACTGAGCAACTAACACTTTTACTTTCACACTTTTGTGTAGTTTATAGTTAGTAAAAAAAAATGTATGTAATTCTGAAGTAGATCAACCCTGGGATTTCTTTGGAAGGAATGATGCTGAAGCTGAAACTCCAGTACTTTGGCCACCTCATGCGATGAGTTGACTCATTGGAAAAGACTCTGATGCTGGGAGGGATTGGGGGCAGGAGGAGAAGGGGACGACAGAGGATGAGATGGCTGGATGGCATCACCGACTCGATGGACTTGAGTCTGAGTGAACTCCGGGAGTTGGTGATGGACAGGGAGGCCTGGCGTGCTGAGATTCATGGGGTTGCAAAGAGTCGGACACGACTGAGCGACTGAACTGAACTGAAACTAAAAAACAGTATACTGTGTGTTTAATTTGTCTTATATTTCTTATATATATATTGCAAGTCATATCATTTAATCAAAGGAAAGAGCAATAATTTTAATATTTAGAGTAAATAGTGCTTATTAGAAGTTAAGTAAATTTCCTCATTGCAAAATCAAATCTGAATCAGATTCTACTAATATTTGACCATCTTTGAGATTTTCTTCACCATATTACTTATAATTGAACAAGAAATTATATATTGCTGTAACATAATATACCATATGACAAGCATAATGGGAGTGACATGGACATTTGTATTCAGTTTGTAGCACTCACCATATATGTACAGTTGATTTTAATGAATCAGAATGAAGTACCATTATGAATCAGAATCCCTGTTGAAAATTTAAATTGATTTTTAAAAAATGGAATTCATATTACTGATAGGGGTGGAGATACAAATTATTTCAAATCTAGACATATATTAAAATACATGCAAAATAATAAAAATAAAAAGCATTTTATGTTACAGATTTCAGTAAAATAAAATAGATTTTGTAATGTACTTATTCATAAAGTGGGCATATCAAAGGAGAATTGATGCCAGAATATTCTCCATGGCAACCTGAGATAATTCACTAGGGACATTGCTCATCTAAACTTTGATAAATGAGGAGTCTCTCATGTAAATAAGGAGAGAGAGAGAATATCAGACCTAGAAAATGTGAGGAAAGATAGCATTATAAGAAGGAATTCAGTTTGTTTAACATACTAAAAAAAAAAAAATCCTTGTAGTAGAATACATGTGAAGAGTAAAGTGATAAAAAAAATGAGGATGAACCATTTCCCTAAGGTAACCTGTGATTTCTACTAAGAAATCCATGACAGACTGGCTCAATTTTTTAATCCAGATGAATGGCAACTTGAAGATATTTTAGGCTAGTTGTTCACAATTACTGAAAGTGAAGAGTCTTCCCTGATCTCCCTTACACATTCAAGAATTCAGGCTTTGTTTTCAGTGGATCAGAATCTAGTAATGGACAAACACTAGGATGCTAGAGCTGCTCTAATTATAGTGCAGATGGACTCCTACCCTGATATATAACATAAGACATAGTGAATGAACTGAACTGGAACCTATTACACCTTTGATGAGAAAGGGTTGGGTAATGGTGTTGGTGTTAACCATTGCAAAAAGAACCCAGGTTTGCTGATTTCCAGCTAGGAATCATCCAGGACCTGAGTTGCCACTGAACTACCTATGCAATCTTCTTCCTGAGCAGTACGTATTTTCCTAGGCCTTAAGGGATGTCTCAAACATATTCTTGGCCCTTTAGCCCTCTCTGTTTTCTTAAGACAAATCCTTCCACTATAAATAACTAAAATGACATACTCTTAGAAATAAAAGATTCTTTATATGGCAGAGTCTACACACTTGTATTTGAAGATAAGCTTTCAAACCTCAACAACCTGACAGCATCTGCCTAGTCTGCAGTGATAACAGAAAGGCTTTTCTTGGATGATCCATCTCATTTCATCCTTGCACAGGCTTAGACATACAGAAGCCCATGTTCCCACTAGGTTATAATCACTTAGGAGATGCACATGCATAGACATTTTACCTTTCTGAAGTTCTGTCTCTCTGCTGATAATACGGTCACAATAATACTTTTTTTTTTTTCCTTGTGAATTATAAAGATTACTGTGTTTAAAAACTGTTTCAAAATCACCAGGATATTTCCCTTCTTCTTAAGCACTGTCTCACTGTTACTTTAGGTCAGGCAAATAACCTCCAGATCTGTGAGGAAGTAGGGAGAGAATAGAATCGTAGGGGGATATTTAAATAGAAGAAAGAGCAATTGTGAAGAGGTAGTGCAAAGACAGATTTCATATGCATAGAAAAGGAACCATAAAGAAGGTATACTGTAAGCCTACAATTTAAGGCATATGTTTCTTAACTATGAAAGATATCTGAAAGAGGTTCTTGTCCTAATCACAGCTTCTGGATAAGAAGTGGAAGATGTGTCCTAGGAGGCCTCAAGGGGATCCCACTAGCATTTTTGGTGGTTAGTGTCTCTAAACTTAGCATGTGTTGCTCCCGTTCTAGCTAATCTGATCTCACTTCTTCACAAAACATTGAAGGTAACATTGCCTACTGGAAGCTTGTCTTGGTATCCACAAACTGTGCTCTGTGACACTCTTTTCGAGTTCTGTCTCTTAAGCGTTATTTCATCATATTTCTAACCATGTTATATTGAAACCACCAATAAATTTGTCAGTTGTTTTCACAGAAAGAATAGTTCTGGGAATAATGTGTATTTTCCTTTGGCCTCTTAAAACCCAGGAAACTGCCTGACTGCCTAGTTCATAGTAGGGTCTTTATGAAGTAAATGGAACTGAAATTAACTCCTCTATATTTTGCCTATATTTAAATTTGTCTTTAAGTCTCCTAATGTCAAGATCTGATTGTTCTAATTTAATCTCCAGCTAAATTAAAACAAGTTGAATTTCTCAGATTCTTCTATTCATATTTCTGGACTTTATTTCCTTGCTAAAATACAATATGCAGACTAGAACCGGAAATTCCCTGACAAGATAAAACTACTTAAATTATGTATACAAAACTAAATCTAGCTTGAGAGTCCCTTGGGCTGCAAGGAGATCCAATCAGTGCATTCTAAAGGAGATCAGTCCTGGGTGTTCACTGGAAGGACTGATGCTAAAGCTGAAACTCCAATACTTTGGCCACCTCATGCGAAGAGCTGACTCATTGGAAAAGACCCTAATGCTTGGAGGGTTTGGGGGCAGGAGGAGAAGGGGACAAGAGAGGATGAGATGGCTGGATGGCATCACTGACTCGATGGACATGAGTTTGAGTACACTCCGGGAGTTGGTGATGGACAGGGAGGCCTGGCATGCTGCGATTCATGAGGTTGCAAAGAGTCAGACACGACTGAGCAACTGATCTGAACTGAAAGAAAATCAACCCTGAATATTCATTGGAAGGACAGATGCTGAAGCTGAAGCTCCAATACTCAAGCCACCTGATGTGAAAAGCCGACTCACTAGAAAAGACATTGATGTTGGGAAAGATTGAGGGCAGAAGAAGGGAGCGACAGAATGAGGTGGTTAGACGGCATCACCAACACAACTGACATGAGTTGTGGAGTTGCTCAAACTTGAGCAAAGTCCAGGAGATAGTGAAGAACAAGAAAGCCTGGCATGCTGCAGTTCATGGAATCACAAAGTTGGACACGACAGTGACTGAATAACAACACCAACCAATCCCCCTATTATCTGAAAATCAATCACTGTAAAGGTTAAACAGCTACCTAATTTTACTTTATAAACCATCTTTTAATATACTACTGCTAAGCTTCATATTAATTTTAAACTTGAAAGCTTTCAGCTCACAAATTATTCTTATATTCACAGAAACTCTTACAAAATATTATTTGTTGATTTGGATATTTTAATTCGACTATTTCTGGATTTTTACATCCTTAATTGAAATATTCTTTCTTTTGTCCAAATCCTTGCCTCTTTGCAGCCTTAACTCAAATCCTATCTACAAGGGATTCTTCTTTAAGAAGGGCTTCCCAGATGCCTCAGTGGTAAAGAATCTGCTGCCAGTGCAGGAAACACAGGAGATTTGGGTTGAATCCCTGGGTTAGAAAGATCCACTGGAAAAGGAAATGGTTTTATTTTTTAAAATATTTTTATCAGTTCTTGAGGGAGAGACTACTGTTGCCATATCAGACCCTGATTATGAATGATGGAGCCCTTGCCTTGTTAAGTAATAACTTTGTAGAAAGGGGACTATCCTTCTATACACTAGAATCTAAAATGCTTTTTTTACTTTCCATCTTATTTTCATAATTCGATCAAATGTATTTTCATGATTACATATTTTGCTTACCCTGTTTATTTACATCTATACATACTACATAAAAACAATATCACTCAAATTTAATTGGATTTTTTTCAAAATTATATAATTTACTATTAATAATTTAAATTTCTTATATCTTCTATATATGATATATTGCTATGTTATTATTACTTCTTTCTATATATGATATATTGGTATGTTATTATTACTTCTTAATTAATAGTTACAAGTTTTTGCTCATCTTTAATTTCACTTTAGAACATGAAAAATACTATTTATTATTCCTAAGACTAAAATATTTTGATAAGATCATTTTATCTTTCAAAAAATGTAGTTTCTAATATGTTTTATAATATAATACTATAGGAGATGTTATGGAAAAACTCAGACTAACATTTTGGACAACCCAATATAAATTCCAAATTCAAATAAGAAGGCTCAAGCCAATTAAAAAAAAAAAAACTAAATATATGGATATATGTATGTATGTATATGAAAGTTGCTCAGTGGTGTCCAACTTTGTGACTCCATGGACTGTAGTCTGCCAGGCTCCTCTGTCCATGGAATTCTCCAGGAAAGAATACTGGAGTAGGTAGCCTTTCTCTTCTCCAGGGGATCTTCCCAACCAGGGAGCGAACCCAGGTCTCCCACATTGCAGGCAGATTATTTACTGTCTGAACCACAAGAGAAGCCCAATATGTATATATAAAATATTTTTCTTATAACAGTATAATAAATAATTTCAAGAATTGGATAAAATTTCTTTTTAAAATTAGGTACTCCTTAAATTACAGTTTTCTTTTTTTAAATACAGTTTTAATCTCATACTGTAGAGGGAGTGTGTAATTTCCTCAGTTCTGTCTCATCACAACCAAAATTTGAACTGATGGACCAATGTTAAAGCCCTCAGACAGATCATGTCACAGCTCTCAGACAGATGAGTGTTACTGCTCCGTGTTACAGCTCAGTTTTATTTAGAAAATAAGGGAAAATACACCCTCGAAGCATGATGGCATGCTGACACAAAAGACACTAAGAGAGAGAGAGAGATGCTATTTGTTCTACCTGAGGTCCTCACTCCAATCTTCAGACCTTCCTTTGTTCTATTTTCATGGACTTTTCCCTTCCTTGTCTTTTAGCCACTGCCATTCTAGATTCCTTTTTCCTATTCTAACTACCTAACAATGCTATCAAATTTATACTGTACATCTTGAGAAGAATCCTTACTTAGTAGAGTCCTTTGAGGAAATTGTTGTACTGCTTAGATAAGAACTATTTATGATTAACATTTCAATTCTTTGACAGCAAATTGGAGCATCAAAAGTGCTTCAAGAGCTCTAAAACCACTTACTATCTTAAATAGTTTGAAATAGCCTTTACTTTATGTATACTATTAATTTGATTAACAAATCATTTCCTTATAGAGCTCATAGAGATATACATCAGCCTGAAACAAGGCTGCAAAATCTAAATTATACCAACGCAATGTGGTGAATGTTCAAACTACCACAAAACTGCACTCATCTCACATGCTAGCAAAGTAATACTCAAAATTCTCTAAGATATGCTTCAACAGTATGTGAACTGAGAACTTCAAGATGTTTAAGCTAGATTTACAATAGGCAGAGGAAGCAGAGATCAAATTTCCAACATCACTGGATCATTGAAAAAGCAAGAGAGTTCCACAAAAGCATCTACTTCTGTTTCATTGACTATACCAAAGTCTTTGACTGTGTGAATCACAATAAACTGTGGAAAATTCTGAAAGAGATGGGAATCCCAGACCACCTTACCCGCCTCCTGAGAAATCTGTATGCAGGTTAGAACCAGACATGGAACAGCAGAATGGTTCCAAATTGGGAAAGGAATACTTTGAGGTTGTATATTGTCACCTTGCTTATTTAACTTATATGCAGAGTACATCATATGAAATATTGGACTGGATGAACACAAGCTGGAATCAAGATTGCAGGCAGAAATATTGATAACCTTAGATATGCAGATGAAACCACCCTTATGGCAGAAAGCAAAGAGGAACTAAAGAGCCTCTTGATGAAAGTGAAAGAGGAGAGGGGAAAAGCTGGCTTAAAACTCCTCATTCAAAAAACGAAGATCATGGCATCCAGTCTCATCACTTCATAGAAAATAGATGGAGGAAAAATGGAAACAGTGACAGACTTTATTTTCTTGGGATCCAAAATCATTGCAGATGGTGACTACAGTCATGAAATTAAAAGACACTTGCTCCTTGGAAGAAAAGCTATGATAAAACTACTCAACTATTAAACAGCACAGACATTATTTGGCCTACAAAGTTCCATTTAGTCAAAGCTATGGTTTTTCTAGTAGTAACGTATGGATGTGAGAACCGGGCCATAAAGAAAGCTGAAAGTGAAAGTCACTTGGTCGTGTCTAACTCTTTGTGATCACACGGACTATACAGTCCATGGAATTCTCCAGACCAGAATACTGGAGTGAGTAGCCATTCCCTTCTCCAGGGGATCTTCCCAACCCAGGAATCAAACCCATGTATCTGACATTGCAGGTGGATTCTTTACCATCTAAGCCAGCAGGGAAGCCCAAAGAAAGCTGAGTACCAAAGAACTGATGCTTTTGAATTGTGGTGTTGGAGAAGACTCTTCAGAGTCCTTTGGACTTCAAGATCAAAGCAGTTAATCCTAAAGGAAATCAACTCTGAATATATTCTTTGGAAGGACTGATGATGAAGCTGAAGCTCCAATATTTTGGCCGCCTGATAAGAAGAACAGACTCATTGGAAAAGACCCTAATGCTGGGAAAGATTGAATGCGGGATGAGAAGGGGATGACAGAGGGTGAGATGGTTGGATGGCATCATGGACTAGATTGACATGAGTTTCAATAAACTCCAGGAGTTGGTGATAAACAGGGAAGCCTGGCATGCTGCCGTCCATGGGGTTACAAAGAGCCTCACACAACTGAGCAACTGAACTAAACTGAACATCATCATTTGTTTTACCTTATTCATCTTTCAGATTGTCTGGGATTACCATATTCACATACAATTTTTAGAGAGTATCTAAATTTCTTTTCTCTGTTATCATGACTGGGCTGTAGAATACTATAGGCACACTTGACCTCTATTAAATTTATACTCACCAGCTTTATTCTGGTCCAGATCCTTGAACATCTTCCTAATGAACTCCCCAAATAACCCCCCACCCCGAAGAATTTCTATTTCACTGAATTCCAATTACTATAGCTTTCCACCCCACTACAGCCCATGACAGCAGAGAACTTCTCTCATTTCTGAGAAGTGCTATATCATATAACACGCATTTGCCCTCTTTCTACCTCCATGCACTTCTTTATTTATACCTGTGGTCTAGTCTCCATTAGATCCTTACATAAAAATCTTTATTAATACTTATCCTCTAAAGTTAACCACTCACTAAAATGAATCCCTATGCTATTGACATCATCTCTTCCTAAAAGACCTTGATCTTGTATTTATGCCTCCCTTTCCAGCATCATTAATCTTAATATCCTTCCAGTCAAGCTCTTCTACTGCCTTATATATTACAGCCCATGCTATGTTGTAAACATTGTTTTTATCATGTCCCTTCTTTTTCAAACCCTCCAAACACTGTTTTTTTCAATAGACTTCACTTTTTAAAGACTTTATTTTCATTCCCTCTTATTAATTCAACTGCACATTCATCATCTCTCCAAAACATAGTATTCTCCACTGTATTCAAACTGCTGTTTACAGTGATTAAAGCCCACTGTATTCATACTAATTGGTGGTCATTCAGTCCATGGTTAAAAAGTAGATATAGTCAAGTTTGTTACTGTACCATAAATTCAAATTAGTTCTCACATCTGAATTGGCATTTATTATCCCTTAGGCTGTCAGATTCTTAACTGTTTTTGAGCCAAACTTTAAATCTCCTTCCATTATGAAGCGTTCTTTTAATATTCAAGTTTTAATTCATACACTTTTATCTGAATATATTAGTGAACATTGGATATGCCAAACAATTTTATGTTTGTTAAGGTTTGGTTACAGGTAACAAAAACTTACCATCTATTTTTAAGCAGAAAAAAAAAAAAATTAAGAAAGGAACATGCTGCTGCTAAGTCACTTCAGTTGTGTCCGACTCTGTGTGACCCCATAGATGGCAGCCCACCAGGCTCTCCTTTCCCTGGGATTCTCCAGGCAAGAACACTGGAGTGGGTTGCCATTTCCTTCTCCAATGCATGAAAGTGAAAAGTGAAAGGGAAGTCTCTCAGTCATGTCTGACTCTTTGCGATCCCATGGACTACAGCCTACCAGGCTCCTCCGTCCATGGGATTTTCTAGGCAAGAGTACTGGAGTAGGGTGCCATTGCCTTCTTTGAAGAAAGGAACATATGTGGTTATAAATTGCTAGAAGTTTAGAGCAGCAGACTTTCTATTGATTGGGCATCCAGGAATGATGTATCAGAAAATATCAATAAATTGGAAGGTTATGGAGTCTGCCACAATCAAGGAGAACCACTGCTGTTAGAGGAACCACCACTTGATGATAGAGGAACTCTTTATCTGCAATGTAAGCATGAGTATAATTCTATTGCAATTATTGGGTCTAGAAGTAGAATGTGCCTGTTAGGTCCAAACAAAATTGAAGTTAGCATCACAACATTCAGGCATAGATGTTGACCTTGACTAATATTACCAAAGAAAATCAAATACCTCCATGACGTTGCTTGTCAAGGTTCAGTATTTGCCTTACTGTTAACTTCTAAAACCGGAGAAGGCAATGGCACCCCACTCCAGTACTCTTGCCTGGAAAATCCCTTGGACAGAGGAGCCTGGTAGGCTGCAGTCCATGGGGTCACTAAGAGTCGGACACGACTGAACGACTTCACTTTCACTTTTCACTTTCATGCATTAGAGAAGGAAATGACAACCCACTCCAGTGTTCTTGCCTGGAGAATCCCAGGGAGGGGGGAGCCTGGTGGGCTGCCGTCTCTGGGGTCGCACAGAGTCAGACACGACTGAAGCGACTTAGCAGCAGCAGCAGCAACTTCTAAAACATGTATGAGTTCATCCAACTGACTGAGCTCTAATAACACATGAAATGCTAGTTACAAGAAATTCTAAGGAATTGAATTTTTCAGTTTTCAGCCTTTGCATTATAGCATGAGGAGGGATGAACACTGTGTATCAAATAATTATAGGTTCTACAAGGGATTTTGTTTCATAACTTTGTTATTGTTTGCTAGACAATATCATATCTTCCTAAATATATAATAACTATACAACCACTTGATAATGGCTAATTGGGATGGCATTATTGTAGAAGAAGAAAATATGTTAAATCAAAGACTATTTAGGTCTAGTCATACCCTTGTTCTCATTATACATATTTTGTGTATTTAATGATGATAGCAGTCACATTTAATTTGAGATTTTATGAATGCTATATTGAGCACTCTCCTGATTTATTATTCTATAACTTCAAGACTGATTGAACAATATCCTGTTCAAGTAGCCAGCCCCTCTGCTTGATAGGAGAAAATTGTGTTTGAGTATTAAATGTGTATTGTGTGTTTTACTTCAAAAGATACTGAAGGAGAGATTTGAGAGACACAGAACGCTGACATTTTTATTTTTCTCTGAAGAGTGGTTGAATGGACATACTTTTATTCTTTTGGATGATAGGTAGACAATTGAAGTGTCTTGTCTCACTGCTATTTTAATGACTTTAACAAGTAACGTGAAGCACTCACAATAAAAACTGTGTCCCTAAGTCCAATTCTATGACTTAGAGAAGGTCGATACTGTTCTGAACTTTCCCCAATACAAAATAATACTCTCTTGACTTGCTTTTTTACAGTATGCTGTCAGCCATTGATCCCTCACTTAGAATGATGGATATGCCCTATCTTTTCTATCACTGGCAGCTAGACCTTAAACAGATGGGACTCTAATCACTCCCTGTGAATGGTATCCCTAAATAACTACCTGTCGACTGAGTATAACTAGATTTGGAAAATGATGCCTAAATTATTGCCCAATAAGATAGTTTGGCTTGAGTGTTATGGTAATTCTAAGAATAAACTTGGCAATACAGAGAACCACATTTTAAGTGTCAGTTTCTAGTATGTATCTTTTCTGATTTCACCTAGAATGGTATAATTGGAAATGCTTTCTTGTATCAATCCTAAATTAACTCCACTTCCAGACTTTCTAAAGAAGCAAATGGGGATTCTCTATTGCAGATAATAATTGCATCCTTCAACTCACAGAAAACAGTGAAACTTAACTGTCAACAAAGATGCTTAAAATAAAATCTTGCAAATAAATTTTTACAAAAATACAAATTTGAATGAAGGTTCTTATCAAGATTTTCACATATATACTCAAGCTTTCCTTTGTGAAATTATTAATTTTTAATTATTATTAATGGGGGTTAAAGATATTTATGTCTCTCATTGATGCAAAATTATAGAGAATAAATAAAATTTGTAAATATGCTAAAATTCAAACATATGTATGGCACAGATTCAAAAATATAGGCCACAGTTTGACAGCATTTCTGTGTAAAATCGGAAATATAACATAATAAAAATATTCATTGAAGTGTATCTTATATATGTGGGTTTGATTCTTGGAGCAGAAAGATCCCCTGGAGAAGAAAACAGCAACCCACGCCAGTATTCTTGCCTGGGAAATTCCATGGACAGAACAGCCTTGCAGGCTACAGTCCATGGTGTCACAAGAGTCTGACACAACTTAGTGACTACAGCAACAACAATATCTTATATCTCATGTCTAATTTAAGGCTAAAGATAAAATTTTTTCTCAAATTTTGAATCAGTTGACCGTTGATATTATTCTTTAAAAGTGTCTTGTGTCCTATACACAATTGTTTTCTAGCTCAACTGGCATTATTCACTTTTGCAAAACATGTTTCTATGTTTGTTTTGTTTTTAATTTTTATTACAATATAGTTGCTTTAAAACATTGTGTCAGTTTCTACAGTACAGCAAAGTGAACTTGCTATATGTATACATATATCCCTTCCTTTTTGGATTCCCTTCCCATTTAGATCACTACAGAACATTGAGTAGAGTTCCCTGTACTACACAGTATGTTATTAGTCATCTATTTTATGGGATTCCCAGGTGGCACAATGGAAAAGAATTTGTTTGCCATTTCAGAAGATTGGGTTTGATCCCTGGATCAGGAATATTCCCTGGAGTAGGAGATGGCAACCTGCTTTAACATTCTTGCCTGGGAAAATCCCATGGAAAGAGGAGACTTGTAGTCTACAGTCCCTGGGGTCACAAGAGTCGGATATGACTGAGTGACTGAACACACACAGAATCTATTTTATACATAGTATCAATAGTGGTGTTGTTTTTCAGTTGCTTAGTGGTGTCCAACTCTTGGCAATCCCGCAGACTGCAGCATGTCAGGCTTCCCTGTCTTTTGCTATCTCTCAGACCTTGCTCAAACTCATATCCATTGAGTCGGTGATGTCATGCAACCATCTCATCCATTGTCATCCCTTTCTCCTCATACCCTTAATCTTTCTCAGCGTCAAGGTATTTTCCAATGAGTTGGCTCTTCGTGTCAGACAGCCAAAGTATTGGAGCTCCAGTTTCAGCATTAGTCCTTCCAATGAATATTCAGGATTGATTTCCTTTAAGATTGGCTGGTTTTATATCCTTGCTGTCTAAGTATCAGTAGTGTATATACATCAATCTCTCATTTCATCTCCCCCTTCTCCCTATTGGCACCCATATATTTGTTCTCTCATAATTTTCTGAAGTTGTCTAGTGAAAGTGTGAAAGTGAAAATGAAAGTCTTTCAGTTGTGGCTGACTCTTTGTGACCCCATGGACTGTAGTCCATGGAATTCTCCAGACTACAATACTTGAGTGGGTAGCCTTTCCCTTCTCCAGGGGATCTTCCCAACCCAGGAATCGAACAGGGGTCTCCTGCACTGCAGGCAGACTCTTTACCAACTGAGCTATCAGGGAAGCCCAGAAGTTGTCTATAACTGATACAATTTAACCCCTTCTCCATCTAAAAGTGACTTTCTATTTTATGCCAATACTGCAAGCTGTTTTATAGCTGGTCTACCTTAAAATATTCAACTCTGTTAAAGAATCATTAAATTTTTTCTATAAGCCATTTAGTTCTAATTTTACACAAATAATTTGACCTATTCTTTTTTTGATGGCTGAGAGAAAGCTTACCAAATTTATTATATACTTGTTTAAAATGTCTCAGTATTTTTCACTTTATTTTATTTAATTTTAACCCAACAAACAAAATGCTTTCTTATTTTGTTCTGCCACAGCAAATAAGGCAGTTTCCATTACTCATGAAATGTGCAAATATATTCTTCATGTATTTTTTCCTTTAATGTTCTGACTGTAACACTAACTTCTATATCCCTATTCAATTCTGTATCAGAAGTTTGTTTTAAATTTACAAATCTGACTATATGAGAAAAATGATTTACTTACATTTTAATTAAATCAGTATACTAAATACTTGCAAAATAATCAGTATTTATAAATATAATATTAAATCTGTAACACTTTAGGTATGTATCACCAACTCTATGCTTGTCTACACGAATTGTTCATATAAACACATTAACATATTAAATAAGTATATTTAAAAAATAATTCAAATTGAAGCAAAATGATGATACTTACTATAGCAGTGTTTTGTTGACAAACATTACAACCATTTGTGTGATAGTCACTCAATTGTGTTCAACTCTTTGTGACTCATGAACCATAGCTTGTCAGACTCTCCTGTACATGAAATTCTCCAGGCAAGAGTACTGGAGTGGGGAACCATTTCCTTCTCTAGATCTTCCTAACCCAGGGATCGAACCCAGGTCTACATTCCAGGCAGATTCTTTACTGTCTGAACCACCAGGAATGCAACGATTAAAGTGAAATGTAGTCATACCAAAACAATACATTTGTGTTTAATGAAAAAAAACTATTTTGTAAAATCTCAGGCTTCAAATTTAAATTAAATTAATTACAATAAAATGAAATAGAAAATTATATTCCTCAGTCACACCAGCGGCATTTCTAGTGCTCACTGTTCGCATGTACCTAGAAGTTATTGCATTAGACAACACAATCTTAGACTAATAGATGGATACAAGTAGATTTGCAAGATATTTTATAAATCAATAAAATAAAGATATTATTACTCTGCTCACTACAGTTACTCCTTTAATTCATTTTTATTGTTTCACAAATATAACTATTTTCAGACTTCTGATAGGAGGATGATAATCTTTGCTTTACTTAGTCATCTTCAAAGATCTAAAGTATGCATTGTTATTGAGTTCTAAAATGTATTGTTAAGAAGAATTAAAATGCACAGAAGAAGGAAAAAGTCTCTGGGGGAGAGGTCATGATGGCAGAGTAAGAGGATATGTAGCTCAAATGCCCCCACAAATACATCAAAAGTTATATCTACATGTGAAACAAATCTCACAGAAAACCAACTGGAAACTGGCAGAAACAACCAAAGCTGCAGGGAAGATCCACACATACCTGAGTGTAACAAAAAAACAACAAAAAAAGGGAGACATCAGAATCGGCCTGGCAGGGATCTAAGAAGTAGGGAGTGTCCACACTGAGAGTTCCTTGCTCTGCAGAAACCTTCTCACCCAAGCTAACTGGGATGTCTGGGCCCTTGACTCTGTTTTTGAGGAGTGTCACCATGCCAACTTGCTAGCAATCAGGATGGAGAGAGACCAACACTGACGGCAACAGCTGTTGCCTGACTACACTTCACAGCCATAAATGGATGTTGAACGAGGTTGCCAGTTGGGAGAGGATTGGTTATACCTGCATGGAAACAGATAGAAGGCTTAGAACAGGGCTGCCATTGTTAATGTGCTGAAGTTGAGCCACAGGTCCACCATTGGAGCCCCGTTATCAGCACAGCCCAGACTGGGACATGTGTTTACCAGCAGGGTACCACTGCGAGTGTACTCACAGCAGGATATGACTCCTATGGCAGAAGACTTTGTGAGCATGCATATGACAGGGACAGGCTAATAACTGAGCCCATTATCCCTCCCTGCAGCAGTGGATTTTGTTGGCACATATACAAAGTGGCAGGTGGCATCATAGACACACATTCCTGGTGCTAGACAGCCCTTGGGGAGGAGTACATGGTAGTTCCTCACTTGATGGGAATGCTCCAGTACGTCTGCCTCACATAGCAGCTTAAAGCTGGATCTAGAGCAAGCATATATGGAGAGAGGCCTTACACAGAGGCAACTGTCCCAGGCAGGTCCCAGGTCAACATCCAGGTAGGGTCTGGTCACCAAACACCATTCAAATCCCTATCGAGGTGATAACAGCCAAGCCACTCTGAGGAAATATATGACAGGCATACATATGAAAAACAGCCCTCACATCAAAAGTATTGGACTCACACTGTCTACACAGTGACATTCCCACAAAATAACACCCCTTCAAGTTCACAGGGAAAGCTGTTTTTTTTCTAAATTCATAGAGATGGAAAAGGTAAGTAACATGAAAAAGGAGAGAAACTACTCTCAATTAAAAGAACAGACAAATCCCTTGAAAGAACATATAATGAAACAGACATCACCAGACTAATAGCACCTAAGTTCAAAAAGGAGGTGATACAAACACTAAAGGTATTAAGAAAGGTTATCAATAGGAATACAGATCATTGTAACAAGGAACTAATAACTATAAAGAGGAACCAATCAAAATTAAGCAAATCAATTCCTGAGATATAAGCCAGTCAAGAAGCAACTAATAGCATAATAAATAATACAAAAGAACAAATAAGTAATCTGGAAGATAGAATAATGGAAATAATTCAATTAGAACAGCAGAACAAAGAGAAATGGAAAAAGAAAACAAGGTAGAAAACCTATGGGATAATATAAAATGTGTCAATCAGTACATGAGATAGGGGTTTCCTTGGTGGCTCAGATGGTAAAGAGTCTGCCTGCAATGCAGGAGATGCAGGTTCAACCCCTGGGTCAGGAAGATCCTTTGGAGAGGGGAAGAGCAACCCATGTCAGTGTTCCTGCTGGAGAATTCCATGGACAGAGAAGCCTGGCAGGGTACTGTCCATGAAGTCGCAAATAGTCACACATGACTGAGAGACTTTCATTCACTCAGTCAGTCATAATAGGGATTCCAGAAGGAGAACAGAGAAGAAGAGGATCAAAAATGTATTTGAAGTCATCATGGCTGAAAATTTCCCAAACCCAAAGAAGGAAACAGGTCCAGGTACAGGAAGCACAGAGGGTCTCAAACAAAATGAACTGATACAGATCCACAGCAAGATATAATTAAACTGTCCTAACTTAAATAGCATAATTAAAATGGCAAAAGATAGACATAAAGAAAATTCTAAAGGTAGCAAGAGAAAAACAAAGAGTCAATTACATGGAAATCCCCACAAGTCTATCAACAAATTTCCCTGCAGAAACTGTATAAGGCAAAAGAAAATGGCAAAATATATTCAAAGTACTGAAAAGGAAAAGCCTGCAATATATGATTCTTTATTCAACAAGATCATCATTTAGAATAGAAGGAGAAATAAAGAATTTCTTCAACAAAGCAAAACCAAAAAGACTATACCACTAAATCTAACCTAAAATAAATATTAAAATATTTTCTATAAATAGAAAATAAGTAAGAAAATGTAGGCAAGAACTGAAGATCACTTAGATAAGTGAATATGAAGGAACAGAAGATCACAAAATAAAAGGACTGTTGATCACTCTTTGTAATATGCATTGTAATATGTAAAAATAGATGACCAGTGTAAGTTTGATGCATGAAACAGAGCACTCAAAGCTGGTGCTCTGGGACAACATAGACGGATGAGGAGGGAGGGGGTTCAGAATGGGTACACAGGTCCACCCATGGCTGATTCATGTCAATGTATGGTAAAACACCCCACACTAATTGTAAAGCAATTATCCTCCAATTAAAATTAATTAATTAAAAAATCAAGAAGTTTGCAAAAGTGATTATCAGTTCAGTTCAGCTTGGTCGCTTGGTCGTGTCTGACTCTATGCAACCCCATGGACTGCAGCACACAAGGCTTCCCTGTTTATCATCAACTCCCAGAGCCCACTCAAACTCATGTCCATTGTGTTGGTGATGCCATCCAACTATCTCATCCTCTGTCATCCCCCTCTCTTCCCACCTTCAAACTTTTCCAGCATCAGTGTCTTTTCCAATAAGTCAGTTCTTCACATCAGGTGGCCAAAGTATTGGAGTTTCAGCTTCAGCATCAGTCCTTCCAAAGAATATTCAGGACTGGTTTCCCTTAGGATGGACAGGTTGGATCTCCTTGTAGTCCAAGGGACTCTCAAGAGTCTTATCCAACACCATGGTTCAAAAACCATCAATTCTTTGGTGCTCAGCTTTCTTTATAGCCCAAATATCACATCCATACATGACTACTGGAAAAACATAGTTTTGAATAGATGGACCATTATTGGTAAAGTAATGCCACTGCTTTTTAATATGCTATCTAGGTTCATCATAGCTTTTCTTCCAAGGAGCAAACAACTTTTAATTTCATGGCTGCAGTCACCATAGCAGTGATTTTGGAGCCCCCCAAAATAAAGTCTGTCACTGTTTCCATTGTTTCCCCATCTATTTGTCATGAAGTAATGGGACTGGATGCCATGATCTTTGTTTTCTGAATGTTGAGTTTTAAGCTAACTTTTCACTCTCCTCTTTTGCTTTCATCAAGAGGCTAGTTCTTCTTCACTTTCTGACGGAATGATCTGTCTTCATTTCAAGGCAAATGATTCACTATTATAGTAATTCAAGCCTATGCCCTGACCAGTAATTCTGAAGAAGCTGAAGTTGAACGGTTCTATGAAGACCTACAAGACCTTCTAGAACTAACACCTAAAAAAGTTGTCCCCTTCATTATAGGGGACTAGAATGGAAAAGTAGGAAGTCAAAAGATACCTGGAGTAACAGGCAAGTTTGACGTTGGAGTACAAACCAAAGCAAGTCAAAGGTTAACAGAGTTTGGCTAAGAAAATGCATTGGTCATAGCAAACACCCTCTTCCAACAGCACAAGAGAAGACTCTAAATATGGACACCACCAGATGGTCAACACCAAAATCAGATTGATTATATTCTTTGCAGCGAAAGATGGAGAAGTTCTATACAGTCAGCAAAAACAAGACTGGGAGCTGACTGTGGCTCAGATCATGAACTTCTTATTGCCAAATTCAGATTTAAATTGAAGAAAGTAGGGAAAGATATACCCATTTGAATGCACAGTTCCAAAGAAAAGCAAGGAGAGATAAGAAAGCCTTCCTCCATGATCAATGCAAAGAATTAGAGGAAAACAATAGAATGGGAAAGACTAGAGATCACTTTGAAAAAATTAGAGACACCAAGGGAATATTTCATGCAAAGATGAGCACAATAAACTACAGAATTGGTATGGACATAACAGAAGAAAATATTAAGAAGGAATGGCAAGAATACACAGAAGCACTACACAGAAAAGATCTTCATGACCCAGATAACACTGATGTTATGATCACGCACCTAGAACCAGATATCATGGAATGAGAAGTCAACTGGAATGTTAGGAAGCATCACAAAACTAGTTGAGCTCAATTCCAGTTGAGCTATTTCAAATCCTAAAGGATGATGCTGTGAAAGTGCTGCACTCAATAGGCCAGCAAATCTGGAAACCTCAGCCATGGCCACAGGATTGGGAACAGTTTGTTTTCCTTCCAACCCCATAGAATGTTTCAACTACCATGCAATTACACTCATCTCACATGTTAGTAAAGAAACGCTCAAAATTCACCAAGCCAGGGTTCAACGGTATGTGAACCATGAACTTCCAGATGTTCAAACTGGATTTAGAAAAGGCAGAGGAACCAGAGATCAAATTGCCAGCATCAAATTGAATGCTCGGTCATTGAAAAAGCAAGAGAGTTCCAGAAATACGTACTTTTGCTTTATTGGCTATGTCAAAGCCTTTGTGTGCATCACAACAAACTGAAAATATCTTGAGAGATGGGAATAGCAGACCACCTGACCTGCCTCCTGAGAAATCTGTATGCAGGTCAAGAAGCAACAGTTAGAACAGAATATGGAACAACATACTGTTTGCAAGTTGGGACAGGAATATTTCAAGGCTGTATATTGTCACCCTCCTTATTTAACTTATATGCAGATTGCATGATGAAGTGCCAGGCTGGATGAAGCACCAGCTGGAATCAAGACTGCCAGGAGAAAAAGTGATTAAGATTGTAATTAACAGCAAAAAGTTAAACATGAAGATGTAAAATAAGATACTAAAATAATAGAATGTTGAGAGAAGAGTAAGGATGGGAGAGTTGGACCATAAAGAAAGCTCATTGACAAAGAATTGATGCTTCTGAACTGTGGTGCAGGAGGAGACTCTTGAGTCCCTTGGACAAAGATCATACCAGTCAATCTTAAGGGAAATTAACCCTGAATATTAATTGGAACGACTGATGCTGAAACTGAAGCGTTAACATTTTGGCTAACTGATGTGAAGAGCTGACTCATTTCAAAAGAACTCATGTACACCCATGGCGGATTCATGTCAAAGTATGGCAAAACCAATACAGTATTGTAAAGTAAAATAAAGTAAAAATAAAAATTAAAAAAAAAAAAAAAGTCATAGCAAAAAAAAAAAAAAAAAGACCCTGATGCTGGGAAAGGTTGAGATCAAGAGGAGAAGGGGAAAAAAGAGGAAGAGATGTTTGGATGGTATCTCTTACTCAATGGACATGAGTTTGAGCATACTAAGGAAAAGAGTCAAGGACAGAAAAGCCTGGTATGTTGCAGTTCATGGGGTCTCAAAAAGTTAGACATGACTTAGTGACTGAACAATAACAAGAGGTCATACTTAGGGAAATAAATCAGGTCAAGAACAAAAATATTATATGATGTCACTTACCCACTTCCAACAACAGAAGAGAAGACTCTACACATGGACATCACAAGACGGCCAACACTGAAATCAGATTGTTTATATTCTTTGCAGCCAAAATGGAGAAGTGTTATACAGTCAGGAAAAACAAGACCGGGAGCTGACTGTGGCTCATATCATGAACACCTTATTGAAAAATTCAGACTTAAATTGATGAAAGTAGGGTAAACCACTAGACCATTCATTCAAATTCCTTATGATTATACAGTGGAAGTGAGATATAGATTTAAGGAACTAGACCTGATAGACAGAGTGCCTGAAGAACTATGGACAGAGGTTCATGACATTGTAGAGGAGACAGGGATCAAGATCATCTCCAAGAAAAAGAAATGCAAAAAAGCAAAATGGCTGTCTGAAAAGGCCTTACAAATAGCTGTGAAAAGAAGAAAAGTGAAAAGCAAAGGAAAAAGGAAAGATATAAGCATTTGAATGCAGAGTTCCCAAGAATAGCAAGGAGAGATAAGAAAGCCTTCCTCAGCAATCAGTGTAAAGCTATAGAGGAAAATAATAAAATGGGAAAGACTAGAGATAACTTCAAGAAAATTAGAGATACCAAGGGAACATTTCATGCAAAGATGGGCTCAATAAAGGACAGAAATGGTATGGACCTAACAGAAATAGAAGGTATTGAGAAAAGGTGGTAAGAATACACAGAAGAACTGTACAAAAAGAATCTTCATGACCCAGATAATCACGATGGTATGATCACTCACCGAGAGCCAGATATCCTGGAATGTGAGGTCAAGTGGGCCTTAGGAAGCATCACTACAAACAAAGCTAATGTAGCTGATGGAATTCTAGTTGAGCTATTTCAAATCCTAAAAGATGATGCCGTGAAAGTGCTGCACTCAACACATCAGCAGATTTGGAAAACTCAGCAGTGGCCACAGGACTGGAAAAGGTCAGTTTTCCTTCCAATTCCAAAGAATGTTCAAACTACCACACAATTGCCCTCATCTCACACGCTAGCAAAGTAATGCTCGAAATTCTCCAAGCCATGATTCAGCAATACATGAACCGTGAACTTTGAGATGTTCAAGCTGGTTTTCAAAAAGGCAGAAGAACGAAAGATCACATTGCCAACATCTGTTGGATCATCAAAAAAGCAAGAGAGTTCCAGAAAAACATCTATTTCTGCTTTATTGACTATGCCAAAGCCTTTGACTGTGTGGATCACAATAAACTGGGAAATTCTTCAAGAGATGGGAATACCAGACCACCTGACCTGCATCTTGAGAAATCTGTATGCAGGACAGAGAACAACAGAGTGGTTCCAAATAGGAAAAGGAGTATGTCAAGGTAATATATTGTCCCCCTGCTTATTTAACTTATATGCAGAGTACATTATGAGGAACGCTGGGTTAGATGAAGCACAAAGTGGATTCAAGATTCTGGGAGAAATATCAATAACCTCAGATATGCATATAACACCACCCTTATGGCAGGGAAAAAAAAAAAAAAAACACTAAAGAGCCTCTTGATGAAAGTGAAAGAGGAGAGTGAAAAAGTTGGATTATGCCTCAACATTCAGAAAACCTAGACAATGGTTCAGATCCCATTGCTTCATGGTGAATAGATGAGGAAACAGTGGAAACAGTGGCTGACTTTATTTTTGGGGGCTCCAAAATCACTGCAGACAGTGACTGCAGCCATTAAATTAATAGACGCTTACTCCTTGGAAGTAAAGTTATGATCCACCTCGATAGCACATTAAAAAGCAGAGACATTACTTTGTTTACAAAGTTTCATCTAGTAAATGCTATGGTTTTTCCAGTAGTCATGTATGGATGTGATAGTTGGACTGTAAAGAAAGCTGATCACTGAGAAACTGATGCTTTTGAACTGTGATATTGGAGAAGACTCTTGAGTCACTTGGACTGCAAGGAGATCCAACCATTCCGTCCTAAAGGATATCAGTCCTTGGTGTTCATTGGAAGTTCTTCTACTGAAGGTGAAACTCCAATACTTTGACCACCTGACATGAAGTGCTGACTCATTGGAAAAGACCCTGATGCTGGGAGGGATTGGGGGCAGGAGGAGAAGGATACGACAGAGGATGAGATGGTTGGATGGCATCACCGACTCAAAGGACATGAGTTTGAGTAAAATCCAGGAGTTCATGATGGAAAGGAAGGCCTGGCATGCTGCAGTCCAAAGGTTCACAGATAGTGAGACATGACTATTGATTAACTGAACTGATATGTGGAATTTATGATACAATAGAAACTAATATATTAACATATACAAAACAGAAACAGACTCAGACATAGAAAACATTTATGCTTATCAAAGGAACAAAGGAAGGAAGGAGAGACAAATTAGGAATGTGGGATTGACTGATAAACTCTATTCTACATAAAAAGGCTATCAATCAGGTTTTATTTTATAACACAAGTAAATATATGCAATATCTCATAGTAACGCATAATTGAAAATAATCTGAGAATATATAGATGAATCACTTTGGATCTAACCTGAAACTAACATAATTTTGTAAATCAACTATAATTCAATAAAAAATATACAACATAATTCTAAGAACACCTACTTAAATTAAGACTGGTTTATCATTGTATAAAATTTACTCATGGTCATAGTTAGATATATGATTCATAAGGTGGTGTATGTTTCATAAACCATGGATAGTTGTTAATAGGAAAATATTTAAGAATCTGCAATTGTTAAAAGGAACCAAAACTTGGACCATGATATGAAAATTACTGAGAATGATTAGTTTTTTTTTTTTTAATTTTCAAGGATGACAATAAGTAGATAAACAATCAAAATACTATAGAAAGCAAAAATATGTGAAAACATGAATATTGACTTTGCAATTAATTTTTCTAAATGGGGAGAAAAATATGAAAGACTTTATTTTTTTAATGAGAAGAAGAAACAGTAAAACTAAAATACATACAAACAACTATTGCAAAATTTGTTAATTTTCTAACTTTCAATATAATATCGATTGGGAAAAAAGACATTTTCGTAAATATGAATGGAACAGAAAACACTTTACAACAATGTTATATGTTTTATTACAATTACGAAAAGCAACAATCAGTATTAGAAACATAGCATAACTATTCAATTAAATATGGGCAACTTCACTACTCAGTAAGTATATCACATTTAAGGTATGTTGTTAATATCAAGGAATGCTCACACTACTACATAATTGCACTCATCTCACATGCTAGTAAAGTAATGCTCAAAATTCTCCAAGCCAGGCTTCAGCAATACATGAACTGTGAAATCCCTGATGTTCAAGCTGATTTTAGAAAAGACAGAGGAACCAGAGATCAAATTGCCAACATCCACTGAATCATGGAAAAAGCAAGAGAGTTCCAGAAAAAACATGTATTTCTGCTTTATTGACTATCCCAAAGTCTTTGACTGTGTGGATCACAATAAACTGTGGAAAATTCTGAGAGAGATGGGAAACAGACCACCTAACCTGCCTCTTGAGAAATCTGTATGCAGGTCAGGAAGCAACAGTTAGAACTGGACATGGAACAACAGACTGGTTCCAAATAGGAAAAGGAGTACGTCAAGGCTGTATATTGTCACCCTGCTTATTTAACTTATATGTAGAGTACATCATGAGAAACACTGGACTGGAAGAAACACAAGCTGGAATCAAGATTGCCGGGAGAAATATTAATAACCTCAGATATGCAGATGACACCACCCTTATGGCAGAAAGTGAAGAGGAGCTAAAAAGTCTCTTGATGAAAGTGAAAGAGGAGAGTGAAAAAGTTGGCTTAAAGCTCAACATTCAGAAAACAAAGATCATGGCATCTGGTCCCATCACTTCATGGGAAATAAATGGAGAAACAGCCAAAACAGTGTCAGACTTTATTTTTTGGGGCTCCAAAATCACTGCAGAAGGTGACTGCAGCCATGAAATTAAAAGACCCTTACTCCTTGGAAGAAAAGTTATGACCAACCTAGATAGTATATTCAAAAGCAGAGACATTACTTTGCCGACTAAGGTCCGTCTAGTCAAGGCTATGATTTTTCCTGTGGTCATGTATGGATGTGAGATTTGGACTGTGAAGAAGGCTGAGTGCCAAAGAATTGATGCTTTTGAACTGTGGTGTTGGAGAAGACTCTTGAGGGTCCCTTGGTCTACAAGGCGATCCAACCAGTCCATTCTGAAGGAGATCAAACCTGGGATTTCTTTGGAAGGAATGATGCTAAAGCTGAAACTCCAGTACTTTGGACTGGTCCAGTACTCATGCGTAGAGTTGACTCATTGGAAAAGACTCTGATGCTGGGAGAGATTGGGGGCAGGAGAAGAAGGGGACTACCGAGGATGAGATGGCTGGATGGCATCACAGACTCGATGGACGTCAGTCTGAGTGAACTCCGGGAGATGGTGATGGACAGGGAGGCCTGGCGTGCTGCAATTCATGGGGTCGCAAAGAGTCGGACACAACTGAGCGACTGAACTGAACTGAACTGAACTGAACTGAACTAAGAAGTAACTGCTTAAAAAGTACAATGCATTTGGGGAACATTCAAAGAATTTTTAGAATAATTAACTGAATTTATTTTAATCATCTTGTGTTATAAAGAAAACTAAAAGCTCCACGTAGGCGCTATCAGTTCAGTTCAGTTCAGTCACTCAGTTGTGTCCGACTCTTTATGACCTCATGAACTGCAGCATGCCAGGCCTCCCTGTTCATCACCAATTTCCAGAGTTTACCCAAACTCATGTCCATTGAGTTGGTGATGCCATCCAACTGTCTCATCCTCTGTCATCCACTTCTCCTACTGCCCTCAATCTTTCCCAGTATCAGGGTCTTTTCCAAGGAGTCAGCACTTCACATTGGGTGACCAAAGTATTGGAGTTTCAACTTGACCATCAGTCCTTGCAATGAACACTGAGGTGATCTCCTTTAGGATGGACTGGGTTGGATCTCCTTGCAGTCCAAAGGACTCTCAAGAGTCTTCTCCAACACCACAGATCAAAAGCATAAATTTTTTGGGCTCAGGATTCTTTACAGTTCAACTCTCACATCCATACATGACTACTGGAAAAAACATAGCGTTGACTAAACGGACCTTTGTGGGCAAAGTAATGTCTCTGCTTTTTCATATGCTATTAGATAGGTCATAACTTTCTTTCCAAGGAGTAATGGTCTTTTAATTTCATGACTGCAGTCACCTTCTGCAGTGATTTTGGAGCCCCCCCCAAAATAAAGTCAACCACTGTTTCTCCATCTATTTGCCATAAAGTAATGGGACTGGATGCCATGATCTAAGTTTTCTGAATGTTAAGGTTTAAGCCAACTTTTTCACTCTCCTTTTTCACTTACATCAAGAGGACCTTTAGTTCTTCACTTTCTGCCATAAGGGTGGTGTCATCTACATATCTGAGGTTATTGATATTTCTCCCAGCAGTCTTGATTCCAGCTTGTGCTTCCTGCAGCCAAGCATTTCTCATGATGTACTCTGTATGTAAGTTAAATAAGCAGGGTGACAATATACAGCCTTGACATACTCCTTTTCCTATTTGGGACCAGTCTGTTGTTCCATGTCCAGTTCTAACAGTTGCTTCCTGACCTGCACACAGATTTCTCAAGAGGCAAGTCAGGTGGTCTGTTATCCCCATCTCTTTCAGAATTTTCCACAGTTTATTGTGATCCACACAGTCAAAGGCTTTGGCATAGTCAATAAAACAGAAATAGATGTTTTTCTGGAACTCTCTTTCTTTTTCAATGATCCAGTGGATGTTGGCAACTTGATCTCAGGTTCCTCTGCCTTTTCTAAAACCAGCTTGTACATCTGGGAGTTCAAGTTCATGTATTGCTGAAGCCTGGCTTGGAGAATTTTGAGCATTACTTTGCTAGCATGTGAGATGTGTGCAATTTAGCAGTAGTTTGAACATTCTATGGCATTGCCTTTCTTTGGGATTGGAATGAAAACTGACCTTTTCCAGTGCTGTTGTCACTGATGAGTTTTCCAAATTTGCCAACATATTGAGTGCAGCACTTTCACAGCATCATCCTTTAAGACTTGAAATAGCTCAACTAGAATTCCATCAGCTACACTAGCTTTGTTTGTAGTGATGCTTCCTAAGGCCTGCTTGACTTCGCATTCCCAGGATGTCTGATTCTAGGTGAGTGATCACACCATCGTGAGTATCTGGGTCATGGAGATCTTTTTTTGTACAGTTTTTCCGTGTATTCTTGACATCTCTTCTTAATATCTTCTGCTCCTGTTAGGTCCATACCATTTCTGTCCTTTATTGATCCCATCTTTGCATAAAGTGTTCCCCTGGTATCTTTAATTTTCTTGAACAGATCTCTAGTCTTTCCCATTCTATTGTTTTCCTCTATTTCTTTGCATTGATTGCTGAGGAGGGCTTTCTCATCTCTCCTTACTATTCTTTGGAACTCTGCCTTCAAATGGGTATATCTTTCCTTTTCTCCTTTGTTTTTCACTTCTCTGCTTTTCAAAGCTATTTGTATGGCCTTCTCAGACAGCTATTTTGCTTTTTTACATTTCTTTTTCTTGGGGATGGTCTTAATCCCTGTCTCCTGTACAATGTCATGAACCTCTGTCCATAGTTCATCAGGCACCCTCTCTATCATATCTAGTCCCTTAAATCTATTTCTCACTTTCACTGTATAATCATAAGGGATTTGATTTAAGTCCTGCCTGAATGGCCTAGTGATTTTCCCCACTTTCTTCAATTTAAGTCTGAATTTGGCCATAAGGAGTTCATGATCTTAGCCACAGCCAGCTCCCAGTCTTGTTTTTGCTGACTATATAGAGCTTCTCCATCTTTGGCTGCAAAGAATATAATTAATCTGATCAGTGTTGACCTTCTGGTAATGTCCATGTGTAGAGGCTTTTCTTGTGTTATTAGAAGAGAGAGATTGCTATGGCCAGTGCATTCTCTTGGCAAAACTCTATTAGCTTTGCCCTGCTTCATTCTGTACTCCAAGGCCAAATTTTTCTGTTCCTCCAGGTGTTTCTTGACTTTGTACATTTATATTTCATTCCCTATAAACAGAAGGACATCTTTTTTGGGTGTTAGTTTGAAAAGGTCTTTAGGTCTTCATAGAACCTTCAACTTCAGCTTTTTAGTGCTATAGATATTTTCAAATAAAGTTTTTTTGTTGTTGTTTGTTTGTTTTTTAATGAAAGTCAGTGTCTGTGACAATCAAATATTCAAATAGAGCAGATTAGCATCTGGGAGTAATAATCGATTATTAGAATGAAATGTTACTCTGTAAGAGGAATAGAGATCATCCTGGAAATTTGTGTAAATGTCAAAGTGTCTTTGAGTAAATAACTGCAGTATTGAAAAGAAAACTGCATGGAATTTGGAAATTAAATGCATTTAACAGAATTTTTCTGTTTGGATACATTCACTACTGCTTGGTATGAGTTATGGTTAATGGATTAATTGTGGTCTTGAAATTAAGACAAAATCTTATCTATCAGAAAGCTGATTTTCCCTCATGTTTCAATCCCAAAACTGCCTGCTTTGAAAAATCCAAAATGGGAGATTTTTAAGAAAATAATTTCATTGTATAATTTGAAGTTAATGCATATTTTATATGCACATTTTCCTATAGATCGGTTACAATAGTAACATTATATCATTTTGTAGATGTTACATATAGACACAAGTACACAGTCACAGAGGTTAATAAAAACATGATATCTTTTTTCATGCTTTCTCTATTCTTCACAGTAGATAATTCTACTCTTACTGATTCTAATTCATTCTCCACATTTGACTGTGAGCTGTGACTAATACAAATTTTATAGTATCTGTTTCATCAATGTATCACACTGTTTTTATGATAAAATGAAAACTCTGCTCAGTTAACCTTTTAACTGCAAAGAATTTCTTTCATTTATACTTTTTCTTTATTTATACTTATATTTATCCTACATTTATGCTTACATTTATATTATTGCTTCAGAGAAGGAAATGACAGCCCACTCCAGTGTTCTTCCTGGAGAACCCCATGGACAGAGGAGGCTAGCAAGCTACAGTCCATGGGTCGCAAACTGTCAGACACAACTGAGCAACTAAACCACTACCATCATATTATTGTTTCAGTTTATTTGATATTTTTATCTTTATTACTGGTTTTTGCTGTTTCCTCTTGAAAGATAGAAGGGGAAGCACGATCAATGCCTACATCTTTTTCTCTCACTTTTCTGCAGGTTATTTCCTGCTTACGTTCCACACTAAATATGGTCTCTATTTTAAATAGTCTGATACCGTAATCCTATTTCTTCCTTCATCACTTTTTTAATATTATAAAACATATTTTTCAATGTCTGCCCAGATTTATGCTAGATATTATGCTTCTTGGTTATTTCTATTTGGGTCACACTATATGGCTGAGCGGGTAAAGAATCTGCCTGCAATGCAGGAGACCTGGGTTTGATTCCTGGGTTGGGAAGATCCCCTGGCAGAGGGCATGGCAATCCACTGCAGTATTCTGGCCTGGAGTATTCCAGGGACAGTAAGACACGACTGAGCGACTCTCACTTTCATATTTCTAAACATTATCACAGTGCTTATTTTCAAAAAAAAATATATGAAATGAAAAATGACTAAAACAATTCTTAGAAATCTCAGAAGTAACTAGAAATTTTATGGGGGAGGATTAGGTATATAAAAGTACCTAGGCTTATGATCACAGTAACATCTATGTATTCTATTAAATAATGATACTGTTCAATGTTTAAAGTATTAATTTGGCTATTTATTTTCATTTCTCATGAAATCAGTTATTTCTTTTTATATGCAATTTTAGCTGACAGTATTTAAAGGAATGCAAAAACAGAGAAAAAATTTAAAGGAGTCAATATATAACCCCTGAAACAAACACAAATAAAATGAATGGCAAGAAGCTATTTGAAAAAATGGGCTAATGATTCTCTTAATTCAAATTCTATATTATCTCTATTACTAGGTATCATCAAAACTGAATGTGTGTATATACATATATACACATACATATATGTATGCACACATGTGCTAGTATATTTACATTTGTATATATTTTAGTTCTACAAACTGTTTAAAAAATTTATATTTGAAATTAACTTGCTGTAGGATAGCTTAAATTCATTATTCATTATTTAAATACTATTCATGCTATAAAAACAAATCTAGAAACAAATTATAAATAATAATTTATCAAAGAAATGTTTCTCCAATTTATATTTATTCTATTTAATCATATCACATAAGTATAAATTAACTTCACTGAATGCATACAACTTCATACACAATCTTTTAAACTAGATTTTTCATTGATAAGATGAAGCTAGCAATCACTATTTGCATAAGAAGACTCCATAAAATTAAAAACAAGGACATGAAGAAAATAAATCATTTAATTTAAATCATTTAATCTTAAGAACAAAATAGAGACATATTAAGATTCAATTGTGTTGATAACTCATATTAAAATGACTGGTTAAATTGTATAAACCAGGAGAGATAAGAAAGACTTCTTAAGTGAACAATGCAAATTAATAGAGGAAAATAATAGAATGGGAAAGACTAGAGATCTCTTGAAGAAAACTGGGAATATCAAGGGAACATTTAACACAAATTGGGCACAATAAAGGACAGAAATGGCAAGGACCTAATAAAAGCAGAAGAGATTAAGAAGACATAGCAAGAATATATAGAAGGACTATATAGAAAAAGGTCTTAATGACTGGGATAACCGCGATGGTGTGGTCACTCACACAGAGCCAGACACCCTGGAGAGTGAAGTCAAGTGGGCCTTAGAAAACATTACTATGAACAAAACTAGTGGAGATGATAGAATTCCAACTGGCTATTTCAAATCCTAAAAGATGATGCTTTTTAAGTGCTGCATTCAATATTCTAGCAAATTTGGAAAATTCAGTAGTGGCCACAGGACTGGATATGGTCAGTTTTTGTCCAATCTCAAAGAAGGAAAATGCCAAAGAATGTTCAAATTACTGCACAATTGCACTCATTTCACACACTAGCAGGGTAAGGCTAAAAATCCTTCAAGTTAGGCTTCAACATTATGTGAGAACTTCCAGATGTACAAGGTGGATTTAGAAAAGGCAGATGAACAAGACATCAAATTGCCTACATCTGTTGGATCATAGGAAAAGCAAGGGGATTCCAGAAAAACACCTACTTTTGATACATTGACTATGCTAAAACCTTTCACTGTGGATCACAACAAACTGGAAAATTCTTAAAGAGATGAGAATACCAGACCACCTGACCTGCCTCCTGAGAAACCTGTGTACAGATCAAGAGGGAAGAGTTAGAATCCTACAAGGAACAATGCACTGGTTCAAATATGGGAAAGGAGTACTTCAAGGCTGTATATAGCCACCCTGCTTATTTAACTTATATGCTGAGTACATCATGCCAAATGCCAGGGTTATCGAAGCACAAGCTGGAATCAAATTTGCCAGGAGAGATATCAACAACCTCAGAGATGCAGATGATACCACTGTAATAGCAGAAAGTGAAGAGGAACTAAAGAACCTGTTGATTACAACAAAAAAGGAGAGTGAAAAGGCTGGCTTAAAACTCAGCACTCAAAAAGCTAAGATATTTGGTCCCATCACTTCATGGCAAATAGCGTTACTTATTTCTGACTCTTTATGACCCCATGGAATACTATAGCCCACTAGGCTCCTCTGTTTATGGAATTCTCCAGGCAAGAGTACTGGAGTGGATTGGCATTCCCTTCTCTAGGGGATTTTCCTGACCCACGGATCGAACACAGGTCTCCCACACTGCAGGCAAATTCATTCTGAGCCACCAGTGGAAACGGACAGATTTTATTTTCTTGGGTTCCAAAATCACTGTGAATGGTGACTACAGCCATGAATTTAAAAGACACTTGCTTCTTGAAAGAAAAGCTAGGACAAACCAAGACAGCGTATTAGAAAGCATAGACATCACTTTACCAACAAAAGTCTAGATAGTAAAAGCCATGGTTTTTTCAGTAGTCATGTACATGTGAGATTTGGACCATAAAGAAGGCTGAGTGCCAAAGAATTGATGCCTTCTTATGTAGTGTTGGAATCAAGATTGCTGGGAGAAATACCAATAACCTTAGATATGTAGATGATACCACCCTTATGACAGAAAGTGAAAAGGAACTAAACAGCCTCTTGATGAAAGTGAAAGAAGAGAGTGAAAAGTTGGCTTAAAACTCAACATTCAGAAAATTAAGATCATGGCATCTGGCTCCATCACTTCATGGTAAATAGATGGGGAAACAATGGAAACAGTGACAGACTTTATTTTGGGGGGCTCCAAAATCACTGCAGATGGTGAGTGCAGCCGTAAAATTAAAAGATATTTGCTCCTTGGAAGAAAAGCTATGATCAACCTAGACAGCATATTAAAAAGCAGAGACATTACTTTACTGATAATCGTCCATCTATTCAAAGTTATGTTTTTTCCAGTTGTCATGTATGGATGAGAGATTTGGACTCTAGAGAAAGCTGAGCATCAAAGAATTGATGCTTTTGAACTGTGGTATTGGAGAAGACTCTTAAGATTCCCTTGGACTGCAAGGAGATCCAACCAGTCAATCCTAAAGGAAACCAGTCCTGAATATTAATTGGAAGGACTGATGCTGTAGCTGAAACTCCAATATTTTGGCCACCTGATGCAAAGAACTGACTCATTGAAAAAGACCCTGATGTTAGGAAAGACTGGAGGTAGGAGGAGAAGGGGATGAAAGAGGATGAGATGGCTGGATGACCTTACCAACTTGATGGACATGAGTTAGAGCAGTTCAGGAGTTGGTGATGGACAGGGAAGCCTGGTGTGCTGCAGTCTATGGGGTCTCAGGGAATCAAACATGACTGAGCGACTGAACTGAACTGAACAATGTGGTGCTGGAGAAAATTCTTGAGGGTACCTTGAAAAGCCAGGAGATCAAACCAGTCAATCCTAAAAGAAATCAACCCTGAATGTTTATTGGAAGGATTGATGCTAAAGCTCTAATAGTTTGACCACTTGAAGCAAAGAGCTGACTCACTGGAAGAGACCCTGATGCTAAGGAAGACTGAAGGCATGAGAGGATGGGGAGGACAGAGGTTGAGATGGTTTGATGGCATCACTAACTCAATGGACATGAGTTTGAGCAAACTCCAGGAGATAATGAAAGTTAGGGAAGCCTGCCATGCTGCAGTTTAGAGAGTCACAAAGAATCTGACAGGAAACAGCAACTGAACAACAGAAACAACAACACAGAAGCTCCTGGCTAAAGAAATATAATTCAGTAAAAAAAAACAAAAAAAACAAAAAAAACCCCACAATTGAAATGTTTTAGTTTAATCTAGTGAGAACGTCGTGTTTCTATCTGAAGCTAGAGTTAAATTTCCAAAGTGAATAATTTAAATGTCATGTAACAAAGGATAAGTACACATTTATTATAATATTTTTGTGGCTTAAGTTAATTCATACAAATATACAAAAACAATAAAAATTAAAAATAACAAAAGGTTTATTTTGCAAAAGATATCATCAGCAATGATAAGCCTAAAGTATACTAATAAAGCATTTGAAAGATCAAGAACTATTTCTACAATTATACTGAAAGTGAAAGTGAAGTCACTCAGTCGTGTCTGACTCTTTGCTACCCCTTGAACTGCAGCCTACCACACTTCTCTGTCCATGGGATTTTCCAGGCAAGATTACTGGAGTGGATTGCCATTTCCTTCCCCAGAGGATCTTCCCAACCCAAGGATCAAACGTGGGTCTCCCGCATTGTAGGCGGACGCTTTACCATCTGAGCCACCAGGGAAGTCACAATTATACTGAGCCTTCCAAACTGAGAAATATATAAGTAAAATAATAGATAATTCATAGAATATCAATCCAGTTACAAAGAAAATGGAAAAATGCTAATATACTTAGCATGCAAAATAAATACAACAAGGTAGATTTTATTCATTTCAGTTTTATATGTATATTTTTTATTTTACAAAAGAGTTATAAAATCTACTAGTTGGAGGGATAAAGCAAAATGGATACTAGTGTAATGGTTGCAAAAGTATGAAATATTATATCACTTTTGTTCATTGAAGAAATATGTAGTAAACATAATAAATTGTAAGCATACTTCTAAGCATTTATGATGCAATGCTAAACAGTTACAGAAAATTCCAGACACTCTCCTGTATGCACACAATATGTGGTCAAATAGCAATGACACTCCTGTGCATCTTACATCCTAGTCTAGTTTTTAACCTGAGAACATCAATAAAAACTAAATATCCATATGCATTTCAACACAGAAACTTCAAACCTGATTTTTCAATTCATATAAATAAAAGTACAAATTATTAAAATTTAAACATTTTAGTATAGAATTTAAACAAGGGTAAAAAAAAATTAAGAAACAGTGAATGTCACCTTTCAGTGAATTACAGGCTTAATTATGTTCATTCATGAGAACATTATGAAGTTGTTAAAAATAAGGTATAAGACCTATTTCAGATGACCTAGAGAAATGTCTAGAAGTTATTTTTGAGTGGAAAGAGAGTAGCAAAACATAAATAACAAAATCCTATTTTTGTACAACTGAAAAAGTGATGTGTATTTGTTTGTATATAATATAAATCTCTGCAGAGTTATTACTCAAAGAAGAGCACAGAGTGGATATTTCTTATCTCTAAATGCTACTGGGGAAATAAGGCAGCGGAATGGCTAGGAGGAAACAAACAAAAAGGGGATATTTAAAAAGTTTAAAATAGTTTGACTTAATGTAATATATGCATGTTTTTCTACATAAATTCAAATAAAAGAAACACTTATGATAATAGCCACTAATTATTTTTTCATTATTTCCCTGGTAGCGCTATACCAAATTCTTCTCAGTCTTCACCCAAGTTCCAGCAAAGCATGCCAATATTATCCTCATATAACAACTGAAGAAACAAAGTTGGTTAAATCACTTCGTTCACTTATTCCAGTTCAAACAGCTAGAAAGCAGTGGAGCTATTGTCTTCCACAATGTTGTACTGATGTTTCAGAATATGAGATAACTTGGTAATTGCCAAGGTGGGAATGATTTTGCAACAATAGTGAATGTGCGTTGCAACTGTTTTTGTTTTTTTATTTTTCCCAAAAGAAAAGCAATTGTTTGGGGAAGAATTTAAATATATATAAGTCTGCTCTGCAAGTTATCTCAGTTACATTAAAAGTTCGTATCAGTGTGATGTTATGTTACAAAGTATGAGAATACAGAACAATTGCTTGTGATTGTTTATGCAAAATCAGTGGACTTTGAACTACTGGTAGAAGGCCAGATGTATTATTTGTAGTGTTATCTCTGTATTATAAAGTTGATTTCTCACTGATGCCATTTTAGAAGAGCAAGATGTCCTCCAGTCATGTTACTTACTGTTTATGACAGCAAGCCACATTCTTATTTTTGAGAAAATTAAAATCATTGAACTTTATAAAACTAACTCTGGCTTTTAACTATACTTTCCCTACCCCATCTTTTTCCCATGACAGTCTAATGTCTTCAGCATTCAGCTGAGCATTGCATTGCCCAGAGGAAAACTAGTCACGCTATGACTGCAAATTACTTACATGCGTTTCTTAGAGGGTGAGTCTTCAGGCTTCTCCTTGAATTGTGATAACAAAAATTATTAAGATTGCTTGATTTATTAGCAAACAATTGATGTGAAGTCTAACTTATGACTAAAAATATCAATAATAAGTACTTCCTTTATGTACTGTGATTAAAAACAAGATTCTTCAGAAATCTGTATCCATTTATTTAGAATACGATATGATTCTAATTTTCTGGAGATATTCAAGAAAAAGAAATTCATGTTTGTTTTTTATAAGAGATAGGTATCTGATGAGATGACCACAAAAGGTCCATTTCAGATACACGACTTGGTAAAGCTTTACTAGAAGGCAGAATTTATTAAATATGCTTCAAAAAGTGGTTTTTATAGCCTTGCTTTATATCCCTGTTATAGTATCATGATATTATCACATACAAAATTGTCCAAATCATAATTTTCAAGCACAACTAGTAAAGATAAATTTTTCTAGATGTCAATAAGTTAATCATATCTGCAAAGTAATTGTTTATATGCCAAGAGGACTGGGACTAATAATTTTGAGAGTATTGTTACATTCAGTTCAGTTCAGTCACTCAGTCTTGTCCGACTCTTTGTGATCCCATGAATCACACCACGCCAGGCTGCGCTGTCCATCACCAACTCCCAGAGTTCACTCAAATTCATGTGCATTGAGTCAGTGATGCCACCCAGCCATCTCATTCTCTGTTGTCCCCTTCTCCTCTTTCCCTCAAACCCTCCCAGCAGCAGAGTCTTTTCCAATGAGTCAACTCTTTACATGAGGTGGCCAAAGTATTGGAGTTTGCAGCTTTAGCATCATTCCTTCCAATGAACACCCAGGACTGATCTCCTTTAGGATGGACTGGTTGGATCTCCTTGCAGTCCAAGGGACTCTCAAGAGTCTTCTCCAACACCACAGTTCAAAATCATCAATTCTTCAGCACTCAGCTTTCTTCGCAGTCCAACTCTCACATCCATACATGATCACTGGAAAAACCATAGCCTTGACTAGGTGGACCTTTGCTGGCAAAGTAATGTCTCTGCTTTTTAATATGCTATCTGGATTGGTCATAACTTTCCTTCCAAGGAGTAAGCGTCTTTATATTTCATGGCTGCAATCCCCATCTGCAGTGATTTTGGAGCCCCAAAATATAAAGTCTGACACTGTTTCCACTGTTTCCCCATCTATTTCCCATGAAGTGATGGGACCAGATGCCATGATCTTTGTTTTCTGAATGTTGAGTTTTAAGCCAACTTTTTCACTCTCCTCTTTCACTTTCATCAAGAGGCTTTTTAGTTCCTCTTCACTTTCTCCCATAAGGGTGGTGTCATCAGCATATCTGAAGTTATTGATATTTCTCCCAGTAATCTTGATTCCAGCTTGTGCTTCTTCCATCCCAGTGTTTCTCATGATGTACTCTGCATATAAGTTAAATAAGCAGGGTGACAATATACAGCCGTGACATACTCCTTTTCCTATTTGGAACAAGTGTGTTGTTCCATGTCCAGTTCTAACTGTTGCTTCCTGACCTTCATATGGGTTTATCAAGAGGCAGGTCAGATAGTCTGTTATTCCCATCTCTTTGAGAATTTTCCACAGTTTATTGTGATCTACTAGGATGCATAAGAGGTTTGAGTTTTATCTATAAAGTATGATGAACAATATATGAAGAATATTATCATTTGTATGTGCTTCTCCTGTGGAAGATCTGCTTATCTAAGTTATCTATGGCTATTGAGATACTAGCTTATTCTTACTTTAGTTGGTATCCCTTTCTAAAAATCATGTTAAAAAATAACTTTAAAAACCTTAGTAAACATCTGAAAACCGGATTAAAATTTCTCTAGTTATATAAAACATTTCTCTAGTTATTATAAAAGAACAATAATCATATCCTCCTCTCATTTTTTACAGCAGTATTAAGAATAGAATAAAATAGTAAAACACTTCCAGATCCAAAGATAAAGCATAGCAAGATTATTGAAAATTACTATTATAGGTCTATTGTTATCTAAAGGCATGCATCTTAAGGAAATGATGTTAGAAGTTCAGAAAATATATGCTACAAGTCAAGAAAATGTTCTTTTGTTTCTGAAAAACAGTCTATTTATTTATAACTTAGCAACTTGGAGAAATACTTTGTAAGGGAATTCATTTAGTTTTGTAAACCCTAGACCTCAATTTTCACAGGTAAATAGTAAAGCAGTTTGACTAATCTTCTAAAGCCAATCCACTTATATTTGACATGGTAATGCTTGTTAGTAAACATTTCATGGGCCAAACTCTGTATAGTAGAGCTATTTATGTTTTCCTCTTCAGTGAAATGTGAAACTAATGATATTAAGTAACCAAAGACATTTTCAGTAGAAGGAACAAATGTATAAATTTAACTGCATCATTATAAAGAAATAATTTTATAATATGTTGAAGAACAGGATGCATTCTATATGTACCTGTAAGATCATCAAGAACTGCAGAAATAAATGCCATTTCTCTTTCATTTGTAGTAGTAGAAGAACATATAAACAAATCTGTATAAACCTACAGGATAAACCTACATTTAAAAGTGTTCAGACAGTATGGCTTCAAAATCCTTCCTTAGGTGGGATGACTTCAAAACAAAAAATAAAATAATTTTATTCTTTTCCTTTTTTTCATTGATTATCATAGTGTATTTGGCAAAATCTTTGCTAGAACTGTCATTTATACATTGACGTTATGTGAAGCAAAGAACTTGGATTAAAGTGAAAATTCTTCTTTCATGCTGTTTTGAAAATAACCCAACTGACTTGAAAACCATGTGTTTCAAAGCTAGCATGACTGAATGATTCAACATGATACATTATAGTGGTAATATCAGATAGAAAACTTTTGAAATATAGTTTATAAATAAAAACTTTGACTATTTTAAATTATACTAAAATATTAGTTCTTTTCAAAATTAATTGAATGCAAAATTTGTTTAAAATTTACATTTAATAATCAGTGTCTATTTTAAATTTCTGTGCTTTTAAAGAGGTTAATAGCAACTTTTAAAAAATGGATCATTAAATTTTCCATTTAAGAGAGAAACATGTGGTATCTAGATATAGATATACTAAAAAGTCTTCAAAAAAAGTTTTGTAGCCCAAAGATTCATAATGATTGATGTACAGAATAAGTTTTTCCAAAATACTGTTCATCAATGAATAACTCTTTTAGACTTTCTTACTACATTTAGACATACTCTATACCTTATTACATATAGAAATATGACTTTATCTATAGTCTAATCACAAATGTACAGGGAAATACACGTCTTTACAATGGGATCTTGCAAAATTTTCAAAGCACCTTTTTACCGCTAATGCTGAGATGGTAAAGACTGCAATGTGGGAGACCTGGGTTCAATCCCTGGGCTGGGAAGATCCCCAGAGAAAGGAATAGCAACCCACTCCAGTATGCTTGCTTGGAAAATTCCATGGACAGAGGACCCTGGTGGGCAACAGTCCATGGCATCGCAAAGAGTCAGACACTGCTGAATGACTCTCTCTCTCTCTCTCTCTCTCACACACACACACACACACAATTGAATGCTGGCAGTTGGACAAAGGCATTTTCCACTCCCATCGTAACAAGGTCAAACGGTGGTGAGGTCCTTGGTAAAGTTTCCAAACACATGAAGTGGGGATGTTAGAAAACAAGCACTCTTGGCAGGATAAGCCCTCTGGATCTAGTGTCTTAGCTTGATGTTCTACAAATTTCTCCCTCTCTCTAATCCTCAGTCTCTGAAAGTTAGACCAGATAATTGTAAATAACTTCATTTAATACAGCAAATAAAAGTTTGGTTTTTTTTTAAACTTAATTGTGTTTTTATATTCAAAGTATTCAGTTCAGTTCAGTTGCTCAGTCATGTCCGACTCTTTGTGACCTCATGAACTGCAGCACGCCAGGCCTCCCTGTCTATCACCAACTCCTGGAGTCCACCCAAACTCACGTCCATTGAGTCAGTGATGCCATCCAACCATCTCGTCCTCTGTCGTCCCTTCTCCACCTGCCCTCAATCTTTCCCAGCATCAGGATCTTTTCAAAAGAGTCAGTTCTTCGCATCAGGTGGCCAAAGATTGGAGCTTCAACATTAGTCCTTCCAATGAACACCCAGGACTGATCTCCTTTAGCATGGACTGGTGGGATCGCCTTGCTGGTCAAGGGACTCTCAAAAGTATTCTCCAACACCACAGTTCAAAAGCATCAATTCTTCTTCACTCATCTTTCTTTATAGTCCAAATTTCACATGCATACATGACTACTGGAAAAACCGTAGCCTTGACTAGATGGACCTTTCTTGGCAATTCAAAGTATATTCAGGGTCATAATCCAATATTGTATTTTCATTTATGTGTTTTCTTATATATATTATTTCAAAATGCTATACATAATCAGAAATTTCCTTGATTCTGGGTCATATTATCAATGAGATTGTTTTTCCTTTTGCTAGCTTTATTTTTGTAAAATTTTTTTCTGACCCCTTTGTGAAATCAATATCCAGAATTTATTTATTTACACTAAATAAAAAAGCATTATGACTAACATGACATTAGGTAATTAAAATTTTTAAACTCTAAAGGGTCACATTATCACTCTATTAGGTTTTCTATAAGTGATTCATTTAATAAAGCTGAAAAATATTATGAAATTAAGTAATTTCTAAAACACAATGAACATTTAGAAAAATGAGTAAGAGGGATAGAAAATATTGAAATATAAAATATTTTTAAAACAACAATTATTCATACACCTATGGTCAGTTAATCTAAGACAAAGGAGGTATATATATACAATGAATAAAAGTATCTTTGACAAGTAGTATTGAGAAAGCTGGTCATCTAAGTATAAATCAATGGAATTAGAACATTTCTTTATGCCATACTCAAAAATAAACTAAGGATGGTTTAAAGACCTAAATGTAAGACATGACACCATAAAACTCCTAGAAGAAGACACAAATAAAACATTGTTGGACATAAATCATAGCAATATTTTCTTAGATCAAGTTCCAAAGGTAACATAATAAAAACATAATTTTTAAAAGGGGACCTAGTCAAACTTAAAGTTTTCTGCACAAGAAAGAAAACCATAATCAAAATGAAAAGATAAACTATGGCATGGGAGAAAATATTTGCAAAGAAGGGCTTCCCTCATAGCTCAGTTGGTAAAGAAACTGCCTCCCATGCAAGAAACCTGGGTTCAATTCCTGGGTTAGGAAGATCCCCTGGAGGAGGAAATGGCAACCCACTTCAGTATTCTTGCCTGAGGAATCCCATGGACAGAGGAGCCTGGCAGGCAACAGTCCACGGGATCCGCAAGAGTCAGGCATGACTCAGCGACTAAATCAACCAACCAAAGGACCAACAAAGGCTTAATTTCCAAAATATATAAACAGCTAACTAATATAACTCAACATCAAAAAATAAACAATGCAATCAAAATAATAGGCATAAGACCTAAAGAGATACTTCTCCAAAAAAGACAGATGGTCAACAAGCACATGAAAAAATGCTCCATATCAATAATTATTTAGTTCAGTTCTGACACTCAGTCATGTCAGATTCTTTGTGACCTTATGAACTGCAGCACATCAGGCCTCCCTGTCCATCACAAACTCCCGGAGTCCACCAAAACTCATGTCCGTTGAGTCAGTGATGCCATCCAACCATCTCATCCTCTGTCGTCCCCTTCTCCTCCCACCCTCAATCTTTCCCAGCATTAAGGGTCTTTTCAAAAGAGTCAGCTCTTCACATCAGGTGGCCAAAGTATTGGAGCTTCAGCTTCAACATCATTCCTTCCAATGAACACCCAGGACTGATCCCCTTTATTTTTTTCTTTTTAATTTTACTTTACAATACTGTATTGATTTTGCCATACATCACCATGAATCCACCATGGGTGTACATGAGTTCCCAATCCTGAACCCCCCTTCCACCTCCCTCCCCATACCATCTCTCTGGGTCATCCCAAAGCACCAGCCCCAAGCATCCTGTATCCTGCATCGAACCTAGACAGGTAATTTGTTTCTTACATGATATTATACATGTTTCAATGTCATTCTCCCAAATCATCCCTCCCTCTCCCTCTCCCACAGATGGACTGCTTGGATCTCCTTGCAGTCCAAGGGACTCTAATTATTCACTAATTACTAATTAGTAAATAATTCACTAATTATTAGAGAAATGCAAATGAAAACCACAATGAGGTATCATCTCACACTTAGAATAGCTATTATCAGAAAGTTTACAAATAATAAATACTGGAAAAAATGTGGAGAAAAGGAAACCCTCCTACACTGTTATTGGGAAGGCAGATTGGTGGAATCACTATGAAAAACAGTATAGAAGTTATTTAGAAAATGAAATATAGACCTTTTATATGATCCAGCAATCTCAATCCTTGGTATATATATGAAAAGACAAAATCACTAATTCAAAAAGACACATGGACTCAAATATTCACAGTAGCCCTATTTACAATAGCCAAAACACAAAAACAAAAAAAGTGTCCATCAACAGACAACTGGCTGAAGAAGATGCATATATATACATACACAATGGAATATCACTCAGCCATAAAAAAAAAAATGAAATATTGCCATTTGCAGTAGCATGAATGAACCCAGAGAATATCTTACTTAGTGAGGTGAGTTGGACAGAGAAAGACAAATATTATATGATATTTCTTATATGTGGAATGTAAAAAAGAATGCAAATGAATGAATACACAAAACAGAAGCAGACTCACAGACACAGAAAACAAACTCATCATTACCAAAGGGGAAACTGAGGGGAGGGGAGGGATAAATTGAGAGTATGGGATTAACAGATAAAAACTACTCTACATAAAATAGAAAAGAAGCAAGGAGCTACTGTATAGCACAGCAAACTATATTCAATCTTTTGTAATAACCTATAATGGAAAACAATCTGAAAGGAAATTTATATAACTGAATCCTTTGCTGTACCTGGAACTAACACAATATTGTAAATCAACTATCAGTTCAGTTCAGTTCAGTTCAGTTCAGTCGCTCAGTTATGTCCCACTCTTTGAGACCCCATGAATCACAGCATGCCAGGCCTTCCTGTCCAAAACCAACTACCGGAGTTCACTCAGACTCACATCCATCGAGTCAGTGATGCCATCCAGTCATCTCAGCCTCTGGCGTCCCCTTCTCCTCTTGCCCCCAATCCCTTCCAGCATCACAGTCTTTTCCAATGAGTCAACTCTTTGCATGAGGTGGCCAAAGTACTGGAGTTTCAGCTTCAGCATCATTCCTTCCAAAGAAATCCCAGGGCTAATCTCCTTCAGAATGGACTGGCTGGATCACCTTGCAGTCCAAGGGACTCTCAAGAGTCTTCTCCAACACCATAGTTCAAAAGCATCAATTCTTCGGCACTCAGCTTTCTTCACAGTCCAACTCTCACATCCATACATGACCACTGGAAAAACCATAGCCTTGACTAGACGGACCTTTGTTGGCAAAGCAATGTCTCTGCTTTTGAATATGCTATCTAGATTGCTCATAACTTTTCTTTCATGAAGTAAGCGTCTATACATCAATATATATATATATATATATATATATAAAAGAAAAACAGAATTATTGAGTGAGTATCAAATTGTCCAGATATTTCATCTAAATATGGCATAATAGTGTCCCAGTCAAGTTTTCTGACCCTAGATCCTTTATCTGACTTGAAAGGGATAAGCAATTTTATATGTTGGCTGTTGCCAAATTTTTGAAGAATTGTTGAAAAACTACAACATGCAAGACTATCCAAGGTGCTTCACTGAGTTTATTTATTTTTGCTGTTATTATATTTTTCAAACTGCTTAAAAATTAGATTAAAACAATAATTGAAAACATCATATCTTGCCTTTCCAAGTAATGGACATGTATTCACTCATGGAAAGCATTGCCAACATCATTCCAAATATCTAACCTTAAAATGTAGGTTTGTCAGTTTAGAATCTTCATTTCCCTTGTTCAGAAATACCTGATAGGGCATCCACAAAAAATTAACATCAACTCCAGATAACTTTGGCAGAAATAGAATAAGACAGAAAATGATTATGTAGCCAACATGATTGCCAAGAAGGCCAGAAGACCAAGCTTGAGTAAAAATAGAAATTAATACAGGCTAGATAGAGTGGAAACAACAAAGTCATCCTAATCTAGGATAGCTATTAAGATTACCATAGAATTTGCTATGTAACCCTTGCTGATGCACAGCTAGATTCTCAATTCTGATATTACTGTTATGGACAACTTTTAACCATCTGACATCAGGATGGCTTTCCCTTCTCCAGACCTCATATCTCCATTTCAGGTAGGAGAGAAGACTGAGGACATATATTCTATTATCTCCCAGTAGTGTTCAGTGCTGTAGCTCTTTCCATCAAAAGGTGTAATAAATTTGTCCATCCTTGATGTTGGTCAGGTTTTGGCCTACATTATGAGAAACAGAGAGTCAAAAATGTCTCCAGTAGTAAAAGAGATATACAGGCTGCAGTTTGTTTGGTACACACTTTTTATGAAGTAAGGATACAGAAAGGATAAAAATCTGAAATGGGAGGGAAATAATGGAGGAAAAATAAAACAAAAATGAAATGTCAATTACACAAAGTAGAAACAGTTCTAAAGTTAATGTGTGATATAATTAAAATAGTCCAATACTTCAAAGAATAATCTTTCTTATATGTTTTTTAAAGTATTTCATGGGTTAAAAAAATATCAAATTCTATTTTTCTACTTTTTGAAATCTGATGGGAATGAGATGATAAGTCTTCTTTTGGATAAAATTTTACTAGAATATTGACTGCTAACAGTAAACTTATGTGACAAAAACCAAAGTGCCATAGAAGTTTAGTGTGCAACAGTTTCATGAGAGAAAGAATATTGTGTCAACCTATTCCTAATTCAATTAATATTTTTTCTATAGATTGCAATCTATTATCCAGGTACCTAATCATTATGCTCCAGTAAAGTCAACTTGGAAATCCTAAAAGAATTTTAATATTTGTTTTTTAATTAGGAAATGATCATTTTCAATTAACACCCACTAAAAGCTTTTAAATAAAATATACTCACTGATACTCTCAGAACTATCATTAACCGGAAAGCTTTTTACTGCACTGCTTTATATTCAGCTTTCCAAATTACTCATAAGGTTTCCTTCTTCTCTTGGATGTTTTATAAATTCTGCCCACATCCCCAGAGCTGTAAAGGGGAATCAAAGGGCTTTATCACTTGTTAAGGAGATCCTTTTCCAGTTAAACTATTCCTTGCAACCAATCAATTTGTCAGATCAGTGGCCTATCTTTTGTGAGAGTTCTCTGAACTAAAGCTGACAGGGTTAGGCCAGGGTCAGTTGTCTGATAAATCAAAGCAAAAGACAACTTAAAGCACTACAGTAGCGAGGGTTAGGGATTAGCACAGATGGAATTATCTGGAAATTGACATTGATAAAAAACATATTTGTAAGAGCTAGCTCACAAGACGTTTTTAAAGCTCTCTTGTTCCCTGCCCTCTCAAATGACATTTAGATTAATTAGAAAAGTTAGAAAAGAAAGAGACTCATAAGCCATTTATCTACCAAGTGGTAAGATTAAAAAAATTAAATCTTGATGGTCCTCAATAAAGAAGCTTAACAAAGATTAAGGGTTATCAATCTTTGCTGTAAGCTATCATAACTGAATGACCTTAAATTGTAGAGAAATGAGATGCAGTATCACAGAAAGTACATTGAAAGTATATGTTCCAAAGCAACAAAATTTAGATATATATTTACTCAAAGCTTACACATTTATAATTTAAAAAAACCCAACATTTTCAAAATATCATACTTATCAGAAGCAAACTTATTCCTATAAGGTGTTGTTCATAATTACATCAAACTTAAAGCTTAATTTATGTAGAAAATCTTTCTGTGATTGAGTTAGATAAATTCAAAGGTTGTTGTCAATGAATTAAGATAGTTTATGTTTCTAAGTTTCAGGATCAATCATAAAATTTTCTCAATTTATGAGTACTTTATATGCATGGGATATTATGTACTATATCTTATTGGTGTGCCATGTTGTCTAAAAATGAAAAAGTAATGATTGGATATTTTTCTAACAGATAAATATTGTAATCATTCCATATGGCTCAAACAGAGAATATTGGTAGATTGGTAGTAATGGCAGATTATCAATCATCTAAATAATTGTCACAATCTTTACAAAGAAATAAGAATTATTGGCTATGGATTTGGAAAATGGTGAATTTATGTATTTCTCAAAAAAAAAGTAGCAAAAGGGTTCATTTCTCTGCCTCTTGTACATCATAAGCAGACACAAATTCAATGTATATTTTTTTTCTCACACTGAGAAAAATGTTCACCATAGAGGAACTTAATTTAGTAAAAAAAGACTTAAATAAAAACCAATTAAAATGTTTATTCCATAGGTTCTCTGGCTCTTAGTTTGGCAACCCTTAATTTCTATGTAAAATTATATAAAAGAAATATTCTATATTATTGTATAAACCTGTATTTACTATATAAGATGGTCAAACAATGGAATTAAAGGAAAAAGACATTAAAAAAGGAAAATGGAGTCAAATGGCAAAGTATTTGAGACTATATCAGATTATGTTTAAGCACTCTGTTACTGAGGGAAAAAATATTAAATTTTCTTCAGACTTTCAAATAGGAACTGTATAAGTGCTACAATATAGTTATGAGGTTTGATTTGCTCTAATGATCATTGTTTATATAACTTAAGAAATAATATTAAGAAATTTTTTTTAAAATGTGGATTAAACATTAACAATAATATTCTTCTGTAATAGGATTTTTAGTACAATTTTATGAATGCCTGTTTCTGACCTATGAGATACCACATCTAAAGCAACATGTTTATTAAACCATTAAGTACTTAGAGTAGACAAAGTTCTTTATGTAAATGAAATGTTCCAGAGAACTTCATTCAGGACAGAAGCTTCAGCATGTAATTATAAGACCAAAGGGCATCAGGCCAGATATGACAGGCAAATACTTATGCTACATTTACATGATATCCAGGATATTTATGTCTTTCCACCAAAATAGAGACAGAGTTTTTTTTAGATGGGAATGAAGAGGGAGAGTCTATCCAAGTGCTTATTTCCTTCATGGAGATAGGAGGCAGATTATTTATAATTTGGAAGAAAGAGATAAAATGGAGTATAATTAAGACTTTTCTATAATAATATCAAAAGTAGAATGATATGGTTGTCCAGATTCTAAAATTATGAAAAGTGGAGACCCATCTATAGTAAACAAAAGGCATGTTTTTACTGACTCAGAGGAAAAGATAAATACCACATATCTGACCAAAATTATTGAAAGGTAAGACACTCCAACATAGCATCAGATGGGGTAAAAGAAATATCAAGATTGCTTTTCATTAACTAAATATTTCTAAATATTCTTTAGGATCAGATAGATATTTCAGAAGCAATAATTCTAGACATATTTATGTCATTAAAAGAAGAAGAGAGAAACTCCACAGTTTTAAATTACATTACTGGACCCACCAGGGGTCCAAAAGTAGCATCAATGAAAGTGTTCATCAAAGATGTACCACCATGACTTATATCAGAAGATGATTTCCTAGGTAATTCAAGGATCTTCACATGGGGGCATGCAGGGATTCACACAACTACAGTACTCTTTAGCGCTTCTTTAAATTAGGAGTAGAATATTAAGACTTCACAATCTGTTACACTAACAATATGAAATGAAATGCTCCAAGGTATGTGCCTAAAAGAATACTGGTCATTGCTCTTTAGTGAGGCTTCCCCCAAACAAAGAAAAGCTTTAGAGCTCTATTCCAAGATATTTTAAATACTCCTCTTTGGGATAAAGAGAAGCCTTTATTAAAATATTCAAATTTCTTCTGGACACTTATCTTAAACCACAAGAGTTGGGTTAAGCTTTGAAGAATGATGGCATGACTATTCAAGGGAAGTAGACCAAAGTAAACATTGTGACAATATTCATCAAAGAAGCACCAGAATAGCACAGATGAATGCCAATTGTGGTTCCATATACCACCAGATATTTCTTAAGACATAAAGTAAGCCTTCTGGATTTTCCTGATCAGTTGCTCTCCACCTACTTTTTTAATTAAAATAAATACCATGTTACAGTTGTGTTTATCTCCAATAAAGATTTCAGGTGAGGGTGGTCCCAGAGAACCATCATACAATAATTCGAGATTTAAATACTATGAACACTCAAACCAAATTTAAACTTTTACAGATGCTTCAGACTTCATTGAATTAGGTGAAAGTCCACTTACAGTTTTCTTGTGTATTTGAGTAAGAATAGATTTCAGGTTATACATCTGTTACCAGAGATTGATGAGTTCCTATGTTTCATGGAGGATAAGCCAGAGAGGTCAACTGACACACTTTCTTGTATGCTGAATCACAGGGCCAGAAGAAGGTCAAACTCTTCTTTGAATATCTTTGTTGCTATTACAGACAATGTAGAAGTTAATGCCCCAAACTAGAAGTCAGCTTATGAAACAATCCTAAAGTATGAGAGTGTGCTTTCATAACTGAATCTAACAACAGTGATAGACAGGAGGATCCAGCAAACTAAACAAATAGGCATTTTGAACTGTTCAGCATGAAGTGGAAAATAACTCCAAAAGAGGTGAATTTTTTTTTTTTTTCTGCCAAGATATTTCAGAAGTCCCAATTGGACCATGCTTTCTTAATTATATCTCAACATTTCAAGTTTAGTTAGAAGAGAAGAATAATGTTATCATTGGGTCCTTCAGGAGTGAAGGACAGGACTCTGATATACAGATATGGGCCTTAGCTGTTTCAGCATTCCAGTTCATCAGTGAGGCTGAGTGGGGCTACTACTAGTGATATAGATTTCTTTACTTGCCTCAAACACCCAAATGGATCAGAAAAAAAGCCATTTGCTTTTTCCTCACTTCTTTGGTACTCAGAGTAATGAGTAAGAATACAGTAAACTAAGAAGAAAAGGAGTGATGGAAACATTATCCTTAAATGTTTTCACTTATTCTTTACAAAGGAAGAAAGATTTTTTGTGATTTCACACTGTCAGCTTTTTAATCATTCAGAAATTCTGTACTGAACACTTATTTTTAATATGTTCTTCAGATAGAAGTTCCATTTATCATATGTTTTGAATATTTTTCCATATCCAGGACAGTTTTGCTCTTTTTCTGATTTTATTGGAATATTAATCCTTTATAATAAATTATCCCATCCATAACATAATTCTATTCTATAGAGAGTAGATGTTGATATTGTCAAATATATATTTATTATTATTATTGATATACTAATACAATGTTTTTCTTTCCTTCATTGTGCTGAAATAAAATAACTGAGAATAAAAAATATACTTTGGAATATATATGATTTTGCACAGGAAACCATAAACAAAACAAAAACACAACCTAAAGACTAAGACTAAATATTTGCAAGCCATGTAACCTACAAGGGATTCATTTCCAAATATAAAAACAACTCATACAATTCAGTAACAACGACAAAATTATGATCAAAAAATGGGCAGAAGACTTAAATAGACATTTCTTCAGAGAAGACATACCAAGGGCCAAAAGGCACATGCAAAGATGCTCAACATCACTAATTATTAGAGAAATGCAAATCAAAACCATAAAAAATTAAGAATAGATTATTCTTACACCAGTCAGAATAATCATCATTAAAAGTCTACAAGTAGGACTTCCCTGGTGGTACAGTGAATAAGGATCTGCCTGCCAACGCTAGGGAAACATTCAGTCCTAGGTCTAGGAAAATTCCACACACTGAAGCCTTAGTCCATGAGCCACAACTACTGAGCCTGAATACTGTAACTGCTGAAGCTCTTGTGCCTACAGCCTGTGCTCCATAGTAAAAGAAGCTACCACAATGATAACCCTGTGCACTGCAACATAGAGTACCCTCCCTCTTTGAAACTAGAGAAAGCCCCCCACAGCAAGGAAGATCCAGTGGAACCAAAACAATTAAATGAATAAAATTTTTTTTTTAAAGTGTGCACCTTTGGCTGATTCATGTTAATGTATGGCAAAAATCACCACAATATTGTAACATAATTATCCTCCAATTAAAATTTAAAAAAAATTAAAAAAATATACAAGTAGTAAATGCTGAAAAGGTTGTAGGGAAATGAGAACCCTCCAGCACAGTTGGTAGGAATGTGAATTGATGCATCACTATAGAAAACAGTATGGAGTTTCCTTAAAAACTAAAAACAGAAAACGCCATATGATCCAGCAAGTGGGATCCATATGACCCCACTCTTGGGCATATACCCATAAAAAGATAAAAACTCTAATTCAAAGAATATATGTAACTCAGTGATCATTGCATGACTATTTACAATAGCCAAGACTTGGAAACAATATAAACATTTAACAACAGATGATTAACTTAAGAAGATGTGGTATATACATATATTCAATGAATATTACTAAGTCTTAAAAAAGAATGAAATAATGCCATTTGCAGCAATGCAGATCTAAATAGAGATTATCATACAAGTAAGTCAGAAGGAAAAAAACAAATATATATTAACACTTATATGCTGCTGAGTCGCTTCAGTCCTGTCCGACTCTGTGCGACCACATAGACGGGCAGCCCACCAGGCTCCGCCGCCCCTGGGATTCTCCAGGCAAGAACACTGGAGCGGGTTACCATTTCCTTCCCCAATGCATGAAAGTGAAAACTGAAAGTGAAGTCGCTCGGTCATGTCCAACTCTTTGCGACTCCATGGACTGCAGCCCACCAGGCTCCTCCGTCAATGGGATTTTCCAGGCAAGAGTACTGGAGTGGGGTGCCATTGCCTTCTCTGAACACTTATTTGAGGAAACTAAAATACACAAATGAACTTAACTAGAAAACACAAACAGATTCAGATATTGAAAACAAACATATTTACCAAAGAGAAGAGGAGGTGGGGAGCCATAAATTAGTACTTTGGGATTAACACGTACAAACTAGTATACATAAACTAGATTTTAAAAAAAAAAAAAATGGGGAACCATATCCAGTTCAGTTCAGTTCAGTCTCTCAGTCCTGTCTGACTCTTTGCGACCCCATCAATCGCAGCACGCCAGGCCTCCCTGTCCGTCATCAATTACTGGAGATCACTCGGATTCACGTCCATCGAGTCAGTGATGCCATCCAGCCATCTCATCCTCTGTCGTCCCCTTCTCCTCCTGCCCCCAATCCCTCCCAGCATCAGAGTCTTTTCCAATGAGTCAACTCTTCACATGAGGTGGCCAATGTACTGGAGTTTCAGCTTCAGCATCATTCCTTCCAAAGAAATCCCAGGGTTGATCTTCTTCAGAATGGACTGGTTGGATCTCCTTGCAGGTATCCTGTAATAAACCATAATGGAAATGAATATGATAAACAGAATCACTTTGCTGTATGGCAGAAACTGACAAACTGTAAATCAACTATACTTCAGTAAAAAAATAAATCAGTCTCCCAATAGTTATTTAATTGCATTTCAAATGTTTTTTATCTGAAAATGTATTCAAAAATTAAAGTAATAATTAATAATATTGAGCAGTAGTCCCCTTTAATAAAATTCCTGTTTGCTTCTTTGTTCAATTTTGTTCTTTAACTCAGTGGTCATAAAACTATGACCTATAAACCCAAACTCAGACAACAGCCTGCTCTTGTACAGCACACAAGCTAAGAATAGCATTTATGGTTTTAAATAATTACAAAAATCGAGTATTTCATGATACATAAAAATCATACAAATTTCAAATGGCAGCATCCATAAATAAAATCTTATTAGAACAGCTCTGTTCCAGTAAGACCATTTATACATTGTCTATGCTTTTTGTGCTACAATCCTAGAATGGAGTATTTATGAAAGAGATTGTGTGGCCGGCAAAACCAAAAATATTTACTAATTCCTTACATAAAAAAGTTTTCTGGGTCCTGGTTATATCTGCTTTGACTCCTACAGATAAATAGGATGTAGAACTGAAACATGAATAGCAAAGATGAAAGCATTCAAGTGTCTCTTTTTTTTTAATCTTTTATTTTATTTTATTATTTATCAAGTGGCTTTTTTAAGTTGGAGCAACAAGAAGCCGATCAGAAAGGGAAAACATTCTATTAGATGAATTGTTCAGTTCTGTTGAACACAATTTGTTCTGTTGTATTGAATTACTGTATATTACTGTGTTGAATTACTGTTCTGTTGTGTTGAATCACCATGGATTTGTTTGTAGTTAACTGAGGAACTCAGACCACTGAGCTGAAACTAGATAAGCCAGAGACTAAGTACCTTTTCTCACAATTTTCAGCTCTTCTTTTTAATGTAGAAAAAAAGGCAAAATATGAATATTTTATAAATAATGTTCAATTTAACATCATTTTGAACCCTGAGGTCAGGGCATAGAAAGTAATACTCAATCAGTTGTGCCTATTGTTAGGCTTCCCTTAAGATCATACAAGGTAAACTCCCTTTGGTTCAAAGGCATAGGATTTGTAAATACGCTGAGGAATACCAAGGACACTTCAAAAAACAAGATCTATCAGAACAAGACAGAACGATAAAGTAGAATCATTTGTCTGATATCACTTTGGTAATAGAATTCAGTAGCTCCTTCTGACATGTTCTTGATCTTGCTAGATGGTTGCCCAGCAGTCAGTCTGGGGTGTGATTGCACTCCATAAACATGAAGACAAAAGGCAGCTCATGGAGTAGCTAAACCTAGTTTGTATTCTGTGCATATTAGTTAAACAGTAAAAAACAATGGGGGGGGGAGCATATGGGCATTTTTCCACATCTGTTTAATAGTACTGTGACTTTGGGCATTCTATTTTTTTAGTTTTGTGCTCCATTTCTTTTAAATGTGACAAATTCTCAGTAGAATAGGTAAAGGAGGGTTTTATCTAATATGCCTGACACATGGTGTTGTGTCTATTTCTAATATTTAACTGATGTGCTAGAACGTAGCAGAATAAAAATCTCTATCTTCATATATATGAAAAAAAATGATCACGTTTCAGTGGAAAATAACACTTTCTGCTATCGACTTTACCATAAATATCTATCCAACATAAAAGTGAGCACAAGCTCTAAGTTAGATTTCCTGTGTTGAGATTCTCCTCCAACACTTTCTAGCTGTTTTATTTTGGAGATGTTCCTTAATAGGGTTGAGCTCTACTTTTTTTTTTTTTTTTTGCATTTATAAAGCTGGGAAACTATCATTCAACACATGCATTTGTTGAGAGAATTAAATAATTTGCTACATGGAAAGCAAAATAAGTGCTCCATAAATGTGAACTGTATTAAAGTAGCAAAATAACAATTTTGTTAGACAAAATTCGATTTAAATATGTGTTCAGTGTGTTAACTACTTGGGATGGTTCAGTTCAGTTCAGTTCATTTCAGTCGCTCAGTCGTGTCCAACTCTTTGCGACCCCATGATTCGCAGCACGCCAGGCCTCCCATCTCCCAGAGTTCACTCAGACTCACATCCATTGAGTCCATGATGCCATCCAGCCATCTCATCCTCGGTCATCCAGCATAATTTTATTCAGAAAAAAATCTGAGTTACTGCAAGCATACAGGGATTCATCAAGAACATGATCTTCTAGTCTTGCATTAGTACTTTGGTTATATGCAAGCCTAAAATAGAGAAGATAACAATCCTTTTCAGAACCTAAAATCTCACTTCCAGGCAGTACTGTCTTTGTAGTTCTAAGATTCACCACTAAAAATGAAACTCTGATCTTGAAGCTTCTTGAAGCTTTCTCCACAGAACTGGTCCACCAGTCTAGGTTGATCTAGAACTTATGACTTCTGATCTATTCTTTTCTTGCCTTGCTACACTTCTGACTTTCTGAACAGTGAATCATTTCCTCACTTCAGATCTGTCTGGCAATTATGGTGCCTGGTGGTGCTTTAGAAATTTTCTCAACCAGAGAGGCTGTCTCTTAGTTCTTTACCAATGTCCTTGCAAGTTATCTATACCCATTTTTCCTGTTTAGGATTTACTAAGTAAATAAGCCATTCAGCTAACTTGAGCATTCATACAATATCCAGCCTATAATTTACCTCCACACTCTGGAACTGTGCTAGACTTGAGTGTGTATTAGGGTTATTAAATTTCTTTGTAAATAAATTTCATATTATAAAAGTAGTGAAGCCTCAACAGAGATAAAAGGCCAGATATCATTTTTACCACAATACATACATAAACACTACATTAAAGTAAGGAATCAGTAGAAATATTAGCCTTTGAAAATATCCATATCTCTCTCTATATATGTGTGTGTATATATATGTATATGTATACATCTTATTTAGAACACAAAAAATTATAATGTAATACAAAATACATTTATAACTGTGACTCAAAAGCACAACATACAATTTAAATGTGGACCTAAAAAACAATTTAGGTAATATTGACTAGCATGAATACATTACAAAATAAGTTATAATTACTCCACTAGCTATCCTGTATTGTCTTCTGTAATGTTTGCTGATATTGAGGCAGGAGGTAATGGTACATGCAGGAGTCTGAGAAGATATGAGCACCTCAAACATGTGGGTTGTTCTGGACATTTCAACATTGCTTTATATCTTTTGTGGCTTCATGTGATTAAGGCTGCATCTGATTCTAGTCTCAGCTTTAGAAACTGTCCCGTGCTGGCTTTGTACAATTTGGAGCTACCTTGCTTCCCTTCAGATATGTGCCATGTATCTCTTACTCCCAAACTGAAGGCTTTCGTGATTCAGGACATGAGGATCCCTGCTCAGGTCAGCTGAATTTCACATATTTTTAAACTGGAAATGTGGGGCATTAATCTTCCCACCCCTGTCCCAGGGTAATCCTTAGCCAATAAGACTTAAAAGCCAGTAGATAAATGCTTCTCCCTTTCATCGCCCAGTCAAACATTTCTAAAATTCATTGTGCAAGGTCACTTAGATATTCCCAGTAGGACTGAACAGCATTATCCACAGTGGTTGCCAACTTTATAGTAATAAACTTATTCACTTTTCCTAAATGCCATTTTTTTCTCCTTTCCTATTTCACTTTCCCTAGTTATTCATGCCACTTATCTGTCACTGATTTCCAAATAAATTCCCTTGCAGTGAGCCCTTGCCTTAAGCCCTGACTTTGTGGAACCCGGACATAGTCCATAGTACATGACTATTTTGTCCAGCAGTGTGCTAGCATTGCAATTGTGCAATTATGAACCAAAATGTGACTTTTTCCTTAAGATGTTATTTAATTTAAATATTGTCATTCAAATTTATTCAAGTTGTATAAAGTATAAATAAAAGTTACAATAATTATTTCAATTTATATATAATCCAATTATATTTCATTCACAAATCTGTTTCTTCCAAGTAGATGTCATTTTTTTAAAAGAAATCCTTTATATCCTATTTTAAATTAAAATTTACCTCTAATTTTTGCCATTTTTAACCAGATAGTTTTCTTTATTTATAAAGAGAAAAATAATATTTGATGATATTCTGTTCTTAATACTTTTCTCTCATACAGACAACATTCTCTTAATCCTCTCACAGAAGCTTTAGTTTTTCTCTTCTCTTTCAGGGCTTTAAAATTCTCTTTGATGTGTTTTCTCTTAAGCAACACTCCAAACTAAGAATAATATCAGCCATATCCATGGGAAATTTTGTATTAGGAAGTTCAGCTTTCCTTTACTTTCTTTTGAAGCATGTCAAGCTAATCTTTACATTTGCAGATATTGTCTACTTACATATATAAAACAAAATTAAAATTGATTTTTCCTCTTAGGCAATAGTTTAAAATATTTGATACTTTTATTTTCCAATCAAAATATATCTTATATACTATATCAGATTTTAATGGAACAATAGCAAACACGTTAAAAAATTAATCTTTCAAGTATTCACAAAGTCCATATTTTGATTTTAATCCAAATATCGATATTATGTAAAGAACTCTCCTAAATGTTATGAGTTCAGTAAAGCAAACCAGAAACATGCATTTCATTGCAAAAGAGTAATTTCAAAAAGCATTGTTGGTTGTTACTAGTGTATAGTGTAAAGTAACTATAGTGTATAGTAACTGTGGTTGTTAGTAGTGTATAAAACTTTATACATAGAGTCTTATTCTATCAGAATAAGACTATTTCCCTGTTTGAGGGAAGAAATAGATTTTTTCTCATGTAGAATGCTAGGTCTCTACTTGTCCACTTGACAAATATCTATGCATTACTCTGTCCCAAAGAAAGGCAATGTCAAGAATGTTCAAACCATTGAGAGAGTCATTTCCTAGGCAGGTTGATAAGAAGTTTAGGGGTCCCCAAGGAGAGAGAGGTCTGGAATTCTCACGGAGGAAGAAAGGACAAACTTTTCTTTTTTTTCCCTCTATACATTCCTTAGGATTATATAACAATAATGTATCCTGCTTGAGGACAGTCTCTGGAAAAAAAACCTTCTGGCTAATCCTATTATCTTAAAATGTAAATTATGGGAGTAGGTCTAGTGAGGTCTTTACAGCCTCCAGACATTCTTTTGATTCACTGTAGTAACTAATTGGAGAGTATATAACTCCATTGTTAACACTAGCAAGGGGGTTCTCCCTCTGCCCCCTTCTGATGCCTATGTCAGAAGTTTTGTCTATCTCCTTTATACTTTAATAAAACTTTATTACACAAAAGCTCTGAGCCATCAAACCTCTCTGGCCCTGGATTGAATTCCTCTCCTCCAGAGGCCAAGAATCCCGGCGTCTTTGCATGGTTCAGCAACAACCTTTCACTATCACACAACTGCATCCATCTCACACTCTAGCAAAGAAATGCTCAAAATTTTTCAAGCCAGGCTTCAACAGTACATGAACTGTGAAGTTCCAGATGTTCAAGTTGGATTTAGAAAAGGCAGAAAAACTAGAGACTAAATTGCGAGCATCCGCTTGATCATCAAAAAAGCAAGAGAGTTCCAGAAAAACATCTATTTTTGCTTTATTCACTATGCCAAAGCCTTTGACTGTGTGGATCACAACAAACTGTGGAAAATTCTTAAAGAGATGGGAATATCAGACCATGTGACCTGCCTCCTGAGAAATCTGTGTGCAGGTCAAGAAGCAACAGTTAGAACTGGACATGGAACAACAGACTGATTCCAAACTGGGAAAGGAGTACATCAAGGCTGTATATTGTCACCCTGCTTATTTAACTTACATGCAGAGTATATCATGTGAAATGCCAGGCTGGATGAAGCACAAGCTGGAATCAAGATTTCAGGGAGAAATACCAATAACCTCAGGTATGCAGATGACACCACCCTTATGGCAGAAAGCGAAGAAGAACTAAAGAGCTTCTTGATGAAAGTGAAAGAGGAGAGTGAAAAAGTTGGCTTAAAACTCAGTGTTCAGAAAACAAAGATCATGGCATCTGGTCCCACCAGTTCATGGCAAATAGATTGGGAAACAACAGAAACAGTGACAGACTTTATTTGGGGGGGCTCCAAAATCACTGCAGATGGTGACTGCTGCTGCTGCTGCTGCTAAGTTGCTTCAGTCGTGTCCGACTCTGCTACCCCATAGACGGCAGCCCACCAGGCTCCCCCGTCCCTGGGATTCTCCAGGCAAGAACACTACAGTGGGTTGCCATTTCCCTCTCCAATGCATGAAAGTGAAAAGTGAAAGTGAAGTCGTTCAGTCGTGTCCAACTCCTAGCGACCCCATGGACTGCAGCCTTCCAGGCTCCTCCGCCCTACAGCCATGCAATTAAAAGACATTTGTTCCTTGAAAGAAAAGCTATGACCAACCTAGACAGCATATTAAAAAACAGAGACATTACTTTGTTAATGAAGGGCTATCAAGTCAAAGCTAAGGTTTTCCAGTAGTCTTGCATCAATGTGAGAAGTGGAATATAAAGAAAGCTAAGCTGAGCACTGAAGAATGGATGCTTTTGAACTGTGGTGAAGGAGAAGACTCTTGAGAGTCCCTTGGACTGCAAGGAGATCCAACCAGTCCATCCTAAAGGAAATCATTCTTGAATATTCATTGGAAGGACTGATCTGAAGCTGAAGTTCCAACACTGGCCACCTGATGCAAAGAACCGACCCATTTGAAAAGACCCTGATGCTGGGAAAGATTGAAGGTGGGAGGAGAACGGGATGACAGAGGATGAGATGGTTGGATGTCATCTCTGACACGATGGACGTGAGTTTGAGTAGGCTCTGGGAGTTGGTGATGGACAGGGAACCTTGGCGTGCTGCAGTCCCTGGGGTTGGAAAGAGTCAGACACGACTGAGCAATTGAACTGAGCTGACTTTGACTCAACCCATACAGACTGAAAAACCTCTAACTTTCTCAGTAGTCTTAATAATTTGCTTAATTTTCATTTTTACCTGTTTCTATTGATATTTGCAAATATATTCATTATTGCAATCCCCATAGTGTATGTATTCTAAAATATCTGTGTCCTGTCTTTGTCTTACATACTGTCTAGGCTTGGTTCATATACTGAGCACCTCTTGTTTAGAATATCACAAATCTTTCCCTCCTTTTATATTACCAAAACTGTTTCCATAACACAAATATAATCTTTTCAGTATGTGTACCATAACACTGGCTTAAAAGCCCTAATTTGGAAGTAAGAGTATGTTATAAATTACTTTATCTGCCATTTAATAATTTCAAAGCTTTATTTTTCTTAGAGTTCTTTTAAAAATATAGGACAAAGCAAAATATCCAAGTGGAGATATTGACCTACATGTTTTCCTGAAGATTAAATAAAATAACACTTGTCAAGTGATTGGGTCACTGTCTAATGCATTTTAGGCAGTGAAACATGGTAGGTTTTGTTATTATTTATTGTCATCTTTCACTCATAAATTTCAAATTCTTTACCATACATAGCCAGTCCTGGGAAGTTTGCCACTGTCTGCCAGCCCAGATTCATTTTCTACCAGTAGCCTTTTACTTACTACATCCCAGCAATTGTGCATTATATATAGTTCCCTAAGTACGTCAAACTGCTAGACGTTTCCTTTTTTTTGTTTTTTGTTTTTTGTTTTTTACCAAATATATAGACCATTAGTTTACCACTGAAGATTTCCTTGAACATTTTTGGCATTCTCCCATCAGGGTTTATATCACTTTTTTTCATTTTTACTATCACTACATCCTCTACAACGTTTTACATCTACACCTGTAATACATCTTGAGATTATCTTTGTGTAAACACTTCCTCCCTTAGTTTGAGAGTTCCTTGATTGTTTTTGGCAATTCTTTAAACTTCATTTAATCTCTAAGGTTTATAATAGTGATTGGGATGCTAGGGATAACTACTGACCTGTATCTTGATACATAAATGTATGTGCATGGAAACTCTATGGGCAATATTAAGAAAAAGATAACCAAAAAGAATATTGAAATGTTTTACCCACCAAGCAACTCTTAAGTTTCTCTATTATTTTAATTCCCTCAATTCATAGGACCAACTGTGAATGTCAGAGATGTCTTCAAAGTCAGTGTTACAAAAAGGTTGCTCAATAGACAGAGATAAATCCTAAAGCATGTCAAATATGTCAAATACCAGAAAGGGAGAATGGGTTTAATTGATAGATGGTGGGCTAGGTGGTGAAGATAGACAGCAATAGATTTGTGTGCTGTGATGGTAGTCTGGAACAAAATTTATTTTATATCTATTTTTAAAGGAGTATATGCGACATAGGTAAAAAAATATATTCGTGGCTCAGATGGTAAAAAATCTGCTTGCAATGTGGGAGATCTTGGTTAGATCCCACAGTTGGGAAGATCCACTTGGAGAAGGAAATAACAACTCACTCCAGTACTCTCGCCTGGAAAATTTCATGCAGAGAGGAGCCTGACAGTTTACAGTTCATGTGGTCATAAAGAGTTGTACATGACTGAGTGACTGACACTTCACTTCATTTCATGGATGATAGCTGAGGGTAGAAGTACTTATCAATAACAGATACTTAAGATAAGGAAACATCTATTATTAACTGTTGACAGGTTCTTTGGGTCTACAGGTATGTTCTTCCCAAGAATATAACCCTAATATGATCTCTTTCTCTCTTTAAGTTCTATCTTGACTAAAAGTAACTACTGGTGAATTTTATTACTAATATATGCCAATCTCTATTGTTCCTACAATATTTTCAATAATTTAAATGTAAACTTTGTAAAGTCAAATATGATTTTATTAATATTTTTATCACATTAGTTATTTAATGTATTTCTTATAGTATTACTTTGAAGATCACCAGGTGGCTTGGTGGTAAAGAATCCTCATGCCAGTGCAGGAGCTGAAGATGCGGGTTTGATCCTGGGATCAGGAAGATCCCCTGGAGGAGGAATTGACAACCTATTTAGGTATTCTTGCCTGAGAAATCCCATAGGCAGAGAAGCCTGGTGAGCTACAGTCCCTGGGGTTGTGAAGAGTCAGACATGGCTAAGTGATTAAGCACAATACTCTTACTTAATGAAAGAACTATGAGTGGTACTATATTAACTTTATTTGACAATAATATTCTAGGTCCTTCAGGTCTAAAAATTTCTCTTTTCCCCTCAGATATCATATTCTTAAACAGTATTTATTTATATGTTTATCTTTCTGTAAAGAATGTATGCTTGTAATGTAAGCTGATATTAATGATATATGATGCATTAGTTCTTTTCCTAGCCCTTATATAATTTCTGATCTAGACAATAAATACTGACAAAATAAATTTTCCACTACTTAGTATGCTGGATTATTTCTTCTACCAATAGAGTATTCTGTTCTGAATACATTCTACAGAAGAAATGAACACTTAGGTTAATGTGGAATTAATTATATTCAATAAAAAAGAGGTAAGTTTAAAAACCCGATCAAAACCTTGTATTTCCTCTAGTAAGTCTTAAATATTGGGGATAATGTTGGTGATTTAAAATAGTTCTCTTTTTTAGAGAAGAAAGACCAAAGAGAGGCATGGAAGCATACATGCTATATAATAACTTTTAATTGAAAAACATTTCCAGTGGGAGTGAAATGGGACATTGTAAACGCCAAACTTTAAAGCTGAGGAATATTTTCCCTATTTTGTTTTAGTTAATTTTGCCAAGTCCCTGAAAATAAAAAAAAAGTCTTTAAATTGCTTAAAATCTAACAAATTATTAGACCCTAGTCCATGGAAGTGTGTTTGTGATGGTTATTTGACAGTACCGTAAAAGTATTTTTCCAGATGAGAAAAGCCTAAAACAGAAGATATCTATCCTCCATACTACTACATCTGACAACATGAAATACTTTGTACAGTTTATAGAGAGGAGGGGAAAAAAAAAAAAAAAAAACCCTTTCAGGATCATTTGTCAAATGCGTAAAAGAAAAACAAATTGAAAATTTGAGGTTATAGCAGAATGTAGTTTTAAAAAAAAATTTGCAATGAAGTTTAAGGAATTGCTGCTTATTTTTAACACAATAGAAATTAACCAAAGGCAGAAGGGGAGGATTGCTTAAGCAAAAATGCAGTTATTTGGTAAACAGAATAAAACAAATAAATAGCCTATATTATTTTGTGTTCTAAAAAGAAAAAGTCAGCAACACTATTTGAACATTCCGAAGTTCATGAAACAGCTTAATAGAGGAGCCCTGAAAGAAATTATTCATGATTATAGTACTCTTTTTGGTAACTTTTCTGTCAAGAGTATGCAATTTTTGAATTAGTGAATACCAAACACTATACTTTACACAAATTATCACCCATGATTGCACTCACAGGGCTAAGATATTGATACCTATTTTATTTGCTCCAAAATGAGCTATATTTGGCAGAAATTGGTGGTAGGGGGGTGTTATTTGCAAAATGTAGTCTACCAATTCAAACTAAATTATCACAAGATCCCCAGAGGCACTAAAGAACTGCTATGCTTTCCTTGCCTGAAATTCTTTTGCCTGGAGAATTTCATGGACAGAAGAGCCTGGTGGGTTACTGTCCATGGGGTTGCAAGGAATCTGACAGGACTGAGTGACTAGCACTTACTCACACTATTCTTCCTGCTAGCTCAGTGGCTAAGAATTTGTCTGAAATGCAGCAGCTGCAGGGGATGTGGATTTGGTCTCCGGGTCAGGTACAGGAATGTACTGTTCAGAGGGACCTTCAAGAAAGGGCTAGTTGCCCAGCTATGGAGAGTGGGGTTCATTGGATCCTCAAGTCCTACAACAATTTTCAAGCCAATTCTATGTTATCCTTGAGTATGGCTCCTCAGTCAATGGCTCAGCAAGGTGTTGCTAGGTGAGAGTCCACTTTTCAACTGCCAGTGACCTGTTAGCCATGACCAAGCAAGCCGCAGTGAGGCACTTCTCACGCAAACAATCTTTTCTCTAAAGTTCAGCATTAGTTGATCTGCAATGCAGCATTACTGCTCCCCGATGCAACTCCAGTTTGCCTAATTTTTTTTTTTCCCCACAGTCGTTACTCCCCTAATGACTATATTCTACTCCCAATTCCATCAGTTTCTGAGTATGGGAGTCTCCAAACGCCTGGCATATATTATACCAGGAGTCATCTGAGAAAGCAGTTTTAGCAGGAGGTTTGGGGAGTGGATCACTGAGTATTATAGTGTATTAGGATCACATCTCTGCTGATAGAGAGGGTGCAGGCAGCTCTTGGTACAAAGTGGTGCCAAAATGTTAAAATTTTATCTGGATGTAAGATGGTATGATACAACAGTAGAGGGAAAGCCCTAGGACCTCTGATAATTCAGGGATTTAAAATTAAAGGGGAAATGGTAAATACGAGGACAGTGAAATTGATGGTTATTCTAAGTTTCGTTGATGGCCTATAGGGAGATAATGAGAGCTAAGGGCAATTATTAGACAACTGACAGTTAATAAGGAGAACCAAAGAATAGCTCTGTAAACTTGAATACAGTAAGTCCCTTCATCTTCAAGTTGTGAACTTTCAAAGATACAAATGAGCATTCTCATACCCAATCATGTAAGTTAGTTAATGTGTGTGGTGTGCACTGTCGCATGCATCCATCCTCTGCAAGTATTTTTGCGTATTCTATTGTAGAGTACTACATAGAGTACAGTAGTTCAATGTCTTTATTTCAATCCCAGGATGTTCAGAAGCAAATGTAAAAGCAGCTGTGATGTGACTGGTAATGCTAAGAAGCACCAAATGATAAAGATGGAATCAGAAATGAAATAATTGACAGAGTGGAGAGAGGCAAAGAGATGCCTGTTAATGTGAATTTCAGAGACATTTGGATGTTCAGACAAGGTTGATATATTAGAGCAAAGCCAGGGACCTGATTGTGAGAACCTGAAAAAAGAGATGATCTCCCAAAACTTTGACTCTTTAGATATTTGCCAAAGTTTCTAAATCTCTCTAGTGGCCTTCTTACCCATTAACACACCAGGAGATGATACAGTAGTGTTTTCTACACAAATCAAGAGGTACCACCCTTACACTCAGGCCTTTATTGATTTTGTGCCTTTCCTTTTTCTGGCAATAACATACTTTTATCTTTACCAACCCCTTATGTGAGTAAAAAGCTATCGAATCTTGTAAATCTTTCCAATTAACTGTTCCTGTGTGATTCACTCAATTACCAAACATTTTGAGATTATTTAGATTAAAAATAATATTCTCAGAAAATTGAAACCCCAGTTTGAGTCATATTCATATCTTGTAAATTGAATTAAGCCATGCCTAAACTAAAATCCTGAAAGATGATGCTGTGAAAGTGCTACACTCAATATGCCAGCAAATTTGGAAAACTCAGCAGTGGCCACAGGACTGGAAAAGGTCAGTTTTCATTCCAATCCCAAAGAAAGGCAATGCCAAAGAATGCTCAAACTACCACACAATTGCACTCATCTCACATGCTAGTAAAGTAATGCTCAAAATTCTCCAAGCCAGGCCTCAGCAATACGTGAACCGTGAACTTCCTGATGTTCAAGCTGGTTTTAGAAAAGGCAGAGGAACCAGAGATCAAATTGTCAACATCTGCTGGATCATGGAAAAAGCAAGAGAATCCCAGAAAAACCTCTATCTGCTTTATTGACTATGCCAAAGCCTTTGACTGTGTGGATCACAATAAATTGTGGAAAATTCTTCACAAGATGGGAATACCAAACCACCTGACTTGCCTCTTGAGAAATCTGTATGCAGGTCAGGAAGCAACAGTTAGAACTGGACATGGAACAACAGACTGGTTCAAAATAGGAAAAGGAGCACGTCAAGGCTGTATATTGTCACCCTGCTTATTTAATTTATATGCAGAGTACATCATGAGAAACGCTGGACTGGAAGAAACACAAGCTCGAATCAAGATTGCAGGGAGAAATATCAATAACCTCAGATATGCAGATGACACCACCCTTATGGCAAAAAGTGAAGAGGAACTAAAAAGCCTCTTGATGAAAGTGAAAGAGGAGAGTGAAAAAGTTGGCTTAAAGCTCAACATTCAGAAAATGAAGATCATGGCATCTGATCCCATCACTTCATGGGAAATAGATGGGGAAACAGTGGAAACAATGTCAGACTTTATTTTTTTGGGCTTCTAAATCACTGCAGATGGTGATTGCAGCCATGAAATTAAAAGACGCTTACTCCTTGGAAGAAAAGTTATGACCAACCTAGAGAGCATATTCAAAAGCAGAGACATTACTTTGCCGACTAAGGTCCGTCTAGTCAAGGCTATGGTTTTTCCAGTGGTCATGTATGGATTTGAGAGTTGGCCTGTGAAGAAGGCTGAGTGCCGAAGAATTGATGCCTTTGAACTGTGGTGTTGGAGAAGACTCTTGAGAGTCCCTTGGACTGCAAGGAGATCCAACAAGTCCATTCTGAAGGAGACCAGTCCTAGGATTTCTTTGGAAGGAATGATGCTAAAGCTGAAACTCCAATACTTTGGCCACCTCATGAGAAGAGTTGACTCATTGGAAAAGACTGTGATTCTGGGAGGGATTGGGGGCAGGAGGAGAAAGGGACGACAGAGGATGAGATGGCTGGATGGCATCACTGACTCGATGGACATGGGTTTGAGTGAACTCCGGGAGTTGGTGATGGACAGGGAGGCCTGGCGTGCTGCGATTCATGCAGTTGCAAAGAGTCGGACATGACTGAGCTACTGAACTGAACTGAACTGAAACTAAATAGTGAAGTTCTGTTCCCCAATACTTCATAATGTAGCTTTATTTGGAAATAGGGACTCTGCAGAAGTAATGGCAAGATGAGGTATTGCTGGAAGAGGGTGAACCCATAATAATATTTGACTGGTGTCCTTTAGTAAAATGGAGAAATTTGCCGATAGAGGCGTCTAAGAATACTGTGTGAACGTCAAGGCAGAGATCAGTGATGTATCTGGTCAAGTAACTGCCAGAATCTAGGGAAAAAGCATGGAATAGATCCTTTTCCAGAGAAGGAAACAATCCTGATAATACCTTGACCTCAGACTCCCATCCTCAGGAAATGTGAGACAGTAAATTTCCACTGTTAAAATACCTAATTTGTGTTACTTTTTTACACAGGTAAAGTGGATGTGGTCAAGCAGCACATGGCAAGAGTGAACATTGACATCTTAGGAATCAGTGAACTAAAATGGACAGGAACAGGCAAATTTAATTCAGATGACCGTTGCATCTACTACTGTAGCAAAGAATCGCTTAGAGGAAATGGAATAGTCCTCATAGGCAACAAGAGAGTCTGAAACGCAGTACTTGTGTATGATCTAAAAACAACAGAAAGATCTCTGTTTTTAAGGAAAACTACCCAACATCACAGTAATCCAAGTCTGCTCAAACCACTGATGCTAAAGAAGCTGAAGTTGACCAATTCTATTAAAAACTACAAGACCTTCTAGAACTAACATCAAAAAAAGATGTCCTTTTCATCATAGGGGATTGGAATGCAAAAGTAGATGGTAGAGAAATATCCACAATAACAGGCAAGTTTGACCTTGGAGTACAAAATGAAGCAGGGTGAAGACTAACAGAATTTTACCAAAAGAACACACTGGTCATAGCAAACACCCTTTTCCAACACCCCCAGAGATGACTTTGCACATGGATATCAACAGATGGTCAATACTAAAATCAGATGGATTATGTTTTTTTGCAGCAAAATGAAAAGCTATATACAGTCAGCAAGGACAAGACCTGGAGCTGACTGCGGCTCAGATCACCAGCTCCTTAATACAAAATTCAGGCTTAAATTGAAGAAAGTCAGGAAAACTAGGTCATTCAAATATGACCTAAATCAAATCCCTTATTATTATTATACAGTGGAGGTGACAACTAGATTAAGGGATTAGATCTGGTAGACAGAGTGACTGAAAAATTATGGACAGAGTTCTGTAAACCTGTTCAGGAGGCAGCGACCAAAACAACCTCAAGGAAAAAGAAATGCAAGAAGGCAAAGTGATTGTCTGAGGAGGCTTTACAAATAGCTGAGGAAAGAAGAGACACAAAAGGCAAAAGAGAAAGGAAAAAATATACCCAACTGAATCCAGAATTTCAGCTAATAGCAAGGAGAGATAAGAAAGCCTTCTTAAGTGACCAATGCAAAGAAACAGAGGAAAACAACATAATGTGTAAGACTAGAGATCTCTTCAAAATAATAGTGCTATCAAGGGAACATTTTGTGAAAGAATTGGCATGATAAAGGACAAACTGTGGAAGATTCTTAAAGAAATGGGAGTACCAGACCACCTTACATGTCTCCTAAGAAATCTGTATACAAGTCAAGAAGCCACAGTCAGAACTGGACATGGAACAACTGACTGGTTCCAAACTGGAAGACAAGTACCACAATGCTACATATTCTCACCCTGCTTATTTAACTTACATGCAGAATGCATCACGTGAAATGCCAGGCTGGATAAATCACAGGAAGCCCATAAACAGGAAACCAAGTTGCAGAGAGAAATATCAACAACTTCAGATATGCACTGATACCACTCTAATGATAGAAAGCAAAGAGGAACTAAAGAGCCTCATGATGAGGGTGCAAGAGGAGAGTAAAAAAAGTGACTTGAAACTCAACATTCAAAAAACTAAGATCATGGAATCTGGTCCCATCACTTTATGGCAAATAGTTGGGGAAAACATAGAAGCAGTGATAGATTTTAGTTTCTTGTGCTCCAAAATTACTGTGGATGGTAAGTCCAGCCATGAAATTAAAAAATGCTTGCTACTTGGAAGGAAAGCTACGACAAACCTAGGCAGTGTATTAAAAAGCAGAGACATACTTTGTTGACAAAGTTCTCTAATAGTCAAAGCTATGGTTTTTCCATGTACAGATATAACAGTTGGACCATAAGGAAGGTTGAATGCCAAAGAATTGATGCTTTTGAAATGTGATACTGAAGAAGACTCTCTTGATATTCCCCCGGACTGCAAGGAGATCAAACCAGTCAATTATAAAGGAAATCAACCCTGAATATTCATTGGAAGGACTGATGCTGAAGCTAAAGCTCTAATACTTTGGCCACCTGATGTGAAAAATGACTCATTGGAAAAGACCCTGATGCTGGGAAAGATTGAAGGCAAAAGTAGAAGCAGGCAGCAGAGGAAGAGTTGGTTAGATAGCATCACTGACTCAATGGACATGAACAGACTCCTGGAGATAGTGGACAGAGGAACATGGTGTGTTACAGTCCATGTGGTTGCAGAGTTGGACAGAATTCAGTGACTGAACAACAATAAAGAGTCCTTTCTAGACCTTTTTCAGCCTTGGATAATACTTCTGCAGGTTTAGTGAGCTTCTTTTGTGAAGTAATCTAGTGTTCTTCCCTTACATGTCAAACTCTTTGTTATTACATTTTTATAGGCTGTGTTTGTCAAGATTACCAATTTGTGAATATCAATGAGCAGGGATTTCAAATAATGGTTCCCATGGAAAGCCTAAGTCCCACACATTAACCTGCTTATTGGCATTTTGTAGAAGCAAGCCTACAGTTTTATGTTAATTAGAACAATTATCCCTCTCAGTAACTTAATTCTTTTCTTTGTTGTTAGAATACTGACAATAGAAGTCCAAATGCCTAACTACACTAACAGCATTAAGGATTCTATGCCTTTTGGGGAAAGCTTTCTTCCCCTGTGAGCCAGTGTATCTAGTCCAGCAGAGTGAAATATATGGTACATCCAGCAAAAATTCCCCAAGTAGATCACAGGAATGTTCATATGTACATGCATGGGGTTCCACCTGTATATTACACCAATTGGGAATCAAGAAAATCAAAAGCCACCAATTAAAGGTATTTTTTATTCCTGGATGGGCAGTGCCCTAGCCTTAGCCATATTTTTCTAAGATTTAATTTTTTAGAGCAGTTTTAGGTTCAGAGTAGGAAGATGCAGAGGTTTCCCATATCCAACCTGGTCTACACTCACATAGACTTCCCTGTTATCAACTTGTCCCACCAGACTACCAAATTTCTTGCAACTATATTGACGCATGTTAATCACCAGTTCACTCTTCAGTTCAGTTCAGTCGCTCAGTTGTGTCCAACTCTGCAACTCCATGGACGGCAGCATGCCAGGCCTCCCTGTCCATCACCAACTCCTAGAGCTTACTCAAACTCATGTCCATTGAGTCGGTGATGCTTTCCAACCATCTCATCCTCTGTTGTCCCCTTCTCCTCCTGCCTTCAATCTTTCCCAGTATCAGGGTCTTTTCAAATGAGTCAGTTCTTTACATCAGATGGTCAAAGTATTGGAGTTTTAGCTTCAGCATCAGTCCTTCCAAAGAATATTCAGGATTGATTTCCTTTAGGATGGACTGTTTTGATCTCCTTGCAGTCCAAGGAACTCTCAGAGTTTAACAACACAGTTCAAAAGCATCAATTCTTCAGTGCCCAGATTTCTTTATGGTCCAACTCTCCCATCCATCCATGACTACTGGAAAAACCATAGCTTTGACAAGACAGACCTTTGTTGGCAAAGTAATGTCTCTGCTTTTAAATATGCTGTCTAGGTTTGTCATAGCTTTCCTTTCTGTTACACTTATTCATCTCTGTTTATCCCCAACCCTTGGCCATCACTGATCTTTTTTTACTGTCTCCATAGTTTTGCCTTTTCCAAAACTCATATAATTGGAATCATACAGTATGTAGTCATTTCAGATTTCCTTCTTTCCTTTAGTAATGTATATTTAAGCTTCCTCCTTGTCTTTTCATGGCTTGATTTTTGAGTACTGAATAGTATTCCACTATCTGATGTGCAATAGTTTATTTATCTGTTTACCCATTGAAGAATATCTTGAATGCTCCCAGTTTTAGCAGTTTATAGCAAAGTTGCTATAAATATCCATGTGCAGGTTTTAATGAACATATGTTTCATGGATCATATAGTAATAGCACGGTGAATTCTGAAACTGCCAAACTTTCTTCCAAAGTGGCTATACCATTTTGCATTATCACCACCAGTGAATCAGAGTTGCTGCTGCTGCACATCCTTGTCAGGATTTGGTATTCTTAGCATTCCAGATACTAGCCATTCTAATAGGTGTGAAGTATTATCTTATTGTTGTTTAAATTTTCATTTCCCTGATGACATATGATGTGAAGCATGTGTTCATTTGTTTATTTGCCACCTGAATATCTTCTTTGGTAAGGTGTATGTTAAGATCTTCAGCCTATTTTTAAATGAGCTTGCTTCTATTTATCCAGCAATAAGAGTTTTGATAGTTTAAAACTTTCTAGGGTTCTTTGTTGGAGAAGGAAATGGCAACCCACTCCAGTACACTTGCCTGGAGAATCCCATGGATACAGGAGCCTGGTAGGCTGCAGTCCAAGGGGTCACTAAGGGTTGGACACGATTGAAGAGACTTCACTTTCACTTTTCACTTTCATGCATTGGAGAAGGAAATGGCAGCCCACTCCAGTGTTCTTGCCTGGAGAATCCCAGGGACGGGGGAGCCTGGTGGGCTGCCGTCTATGGGGTCGCACAGAGTCGGACACAACTAAAGTGACTTAGCAGCAGCAACAGCAGCAGGGTTCTTTGTATTTTGTGTATAACAGTCCTTTGTGAGCTGTGACTTTTATAAATATTTTCTCCCAGTCTGTGATTTGTTCTCTCATTCTCTGAATATTGTATCTCACAGATCAAACATTTTAAATTTTAATGAAGTTCAGTTAACCAATAATTTATTTCATGGATCATCTCTTTGTTGTTATATCGAAAAAGTCATCTCTACACTCAAAATCATCTAGGTTTTATTCTATGTTATCTTCAAGGAAATTTTAGAGCTTCTAACACTTTGTTATACATATCAAATTCAAACATTTTCCCTAGTCTAAAGCCATCCCCAAGGAAATTAGTCATGTGAACTCATCACCAACAGTAAGAATACCAAAAACATCACTATAACAAAGACAGAGAAAAAAATCAAGATGTTTTCATAAAAGAAAGTTCTTTCTTTTTCAATCTATGGATTATAAACAACTAAATTCCAGCCAGTTTTAAAGTAACATTCCTCCCTCTGAAACAGTATGTATTATATGGAATTTGCCATTGGATATCACATATAGTACTGGGAACAAAGTTAAGCTAGAATTAATTCACAAATGTCACTTTTTCACTGCTGAGGGACTTGAACAGGAAAAACTTAATTATGAAAATGTTCAGATCAAATGAATGTGGTCTTGGAGAATACTTTCATTTTGATTTCTCTATTACTGCCTCTAAGAATATCTTGTATTTCTTTTTCCTTATAGGATATTTTATAACTGTGCAAATATAATTTTGTGTTAATACATGTTTTTTGAATGTTTCTCCTTTGCTAACTCTGAGCACTAGAGAGCAGAGGTAAGCCATCCTACCCACTGCTCTATTCCCAAAGCCTAGCAAAATATGTGGCACTTAAAAGGACTGTTAATAAATGAAGGTATGGTAGTTTGTGGGTTGAAGGTTATATGTATTCATCATGCTGCTGCTGCTACTGCTGCTGCTGCTGCTGCTGAGTTGCTCAGTTGTGCCCGACTCTACAACACCATGGACTGTAGCCCACGAGACTCCTCTGTCTATGGGATTTCACAGGTAAATACTACAGTGGGGTGCTTTTTCTTTCTTCAGGGGATCTTCCCAATCATGTTTAAAAGTGTTATATGTGCATTTTAAGAAGTTGAACATCAAACCTTCATTTTACTTTCCTGCTATTTTATCTTCTTTATTTAAAATTCTTCAGCAAAGGCTGATCTCCCAATCAATCTTCAAATTACCCTTATAGAATTTGAAGTTGCTTGTTTTATGTACTTCTTACCCTGTGCTATATGTTGGCAGAATAAGCAAAAATGGAGCCATCCCCTGGTTTGGTTGTTTTCTTTCTAATCTTTATTCTTGTAATCTCACAGCTTTCAGAAAATTATAAATAGATGATTGCCCCATAAAGATCAAGAATCACTGACAGAAGTGAACTTACATTGGATAACTTTGACCAAAGTTTCAATAAGGGTTTCCCCAAACAACTGTGCTGTCAGGCATATTGTCATGTCCCCAGATTGCTGCTGCTGCTGCTAAATCGCTTCAGTCATGTATGACTCTGTGCGACCACATAGATTGCAGCCCACCAGGTTCCCCCATCGCTGGGATTCTCCAAGCAAAAATATTGGAGTGGGTTGCCATTGCCTTCTCTGGTCCCCAAATTGATTTCAGACTTAAGGATCTTGGGTATCATCTGGGAAATGCTGAAGTGAGGGATTAATTTACCTAGCTCCAAGGAGGATCTGATCTTTGACACTGTACTTCCTTTCCTATGTAATTTACAATGATTAGATTTCAATTATTAGTATTGCCAGTAATGGTGAATTTGAAGTTTTTTTAATTTTATAATATAAGTGCACTTTACCTAAATACATAATGAAATTCTATGTTTTCTTTTTGTAGTAATCATTTTATCCTAATTTCAAACAGAATCTCTGTATAATTTTGAGTGGAAAAGCACTTGTATATTTGAAAAGTTCCTGTTAAGTTCAGTCGCTCAATCCTGTCCAACTGTTTGTGACCACATGGACTACAGCACACGAGGCTTCCCTCTCCATCACCAACTTCTGGACCTTGCTCAAACTCGTGTCATTCAAGTCACTGATGCCATCTAACCCTCTCATCCTCTGCCATCCCCTTCTCTTCCTGCCTTTAATCTTTCCCAGCATCAGGGTCTTTTCCAATGAGTCAGTTCTTCCCATCAGGTGGTCAAATTGTTGGAGTTTCAGCTTCAGACTCAGTCCTTCCAATGTATATTCAGGATTGATTTCCCTTAAGATGAACTGGTTTGATCTCCTTGCAGTTCAAGGGACTCTCAAAAGTCTTCTCCAACACCACAGTTCAAAAGCATTAATTCTTCAGTGCTCAATTTTCTTTATAGCCCAACTCTCATATTCATAATGACTACTGGAAAAACCATAGCTTTAACTAGATGGACCTTTGATGGCAAAGTAATGACTCTGCTTTTTAATAAGCTGTCTAGGTTAGTCATAGCTTTTCTTCCAAGGAGCAAGCATCTTTTAATTTCATAAAACTATCTGCAGTAAATTTGGAGGCCCCAAAAATGTCTGTCGCTGTTTCCACTGTTTCCCCATCTATTTGCCATGAAATGATGGGACTGGATGCCATGATCTTAGTTTTCTGAATGTTGAGCTTTAAGCCAACTTTTTGACTCTCCTCTTTCACCTTCATCAAGAGGCTCTTGAATTCCTCTTCACTGTCTCCCATAAGGGAGGTGTCATCTACACATCAGAAGTTACTGATATATCTCCTAGCAGTCTTGATTCCAGCTTGTGTTTCATCCAGCCTGGCATTTCACATGAGGTACTCTGCATATAAGTTAGATAAGCAGGTGACAATATACAAACTTGATGTACTCCTTTCCCAATTTGAAACCAGTCTGTTGTTCCATGTCCAGTTCTAACTGTTGCTTCCTGGCCTCCATAGATTTCTCAGGAGGCAGGTTAAGTAGTCTGGTATTCCCATCTCTTGAAGAATTTTCCACAGTTTATTGTGATGCACACAGTCCTAGATTTTGGCATAGTCAATAAAGCAGAAATAGATTTTTGTCTGGAGCTCTCTTGCTTTATCTGATCCAACAGAGGTTTGCAATTTGATCTCTGATTACTCTGCCTTTTCTAAATCCAGCTTGAACATCAGGAAGTTCTTGGTTGATGAGCTGTTGAGCCTCACTCAAAGAATTTTGAGCATTAATTTGCTAGCATGCAAAATGAGTATAATTGTGCAGTAGATTGAACATTCATTGGCATTGCCTTTCTTTGGGATTGGAATGAAAACTGATCTTTTCCAGGTCTGTGGGCTGTTATCTGTTAAATACTAGTGAAATTGCTGCTGATAAAGCAAAATCTAGTGATTTTACATTAAATTTATATTTAATTTATTAATATTAAATTGTATTTGTCAAGAGGGCCATGCTCCCACTTTTGTATTATAAATGACATGACTGTACTTATTTTCTCAGTAGTAATAGCTTATATTGTCTTTAAGACAATACTATGAGCATGGGCCACTATTACTATTTCAAATGTATTTACAAATTCAATCCTCAGATATGCAGATGACACCACCCTTATGGCAGAAAGTGAAGAAGAACTAAAAAGCCTGTTGATGAAAGCAAAAGTGGAGAGTGAAAACGTTGGCTTAAAGCTCAACATTCAGAAAATGAAGATCATGGCATCTGGTCCCATCATCTCATGGGGAATAGATGGGGAAACAATGAAAATAGTGTCAGACTTTATTTTTGGGGGCTCCAAAATCACTGCAGATGGTGACTGCAGCCATGAAATTAAAAGACGCTTACTTCTTGGAAGAAAAATTATGACCAACCTAGATAGCATATTCAAAAGCAGAGACATCACATTGCCGACTAAGATCCGTCTAGTCAAGGCTATGGTTTTTCCAGTAGTCATGTATGGATGTGAGAGTTGGACTGTGAAGAAGACTGAGCACCGAAGAACTAATGCTTTTGAACTGTGGTGTTGGAGAAGACTCTTGAGAGTCCCTTGGACAGCAAGGAGATCCAACCAGTCCATTCTGAAGAAGATCAGCCCTGGGATTTCTTTGGAAGGAATGATGCTAAAGCTGAAACTCCAGTACTTTGGCCACTTCATGCGAAGAGGTGACTCACTGGTAAAGATTCTGATGCTGGGAGAGACTGGGGGCAGGAGGAGAAAGGGACGACCGAGCATGAGATGGCTGAATGGCATCACTGACTCGATGGACGTGAGTCTGAGTGAACTCCAGGAGTTGGTGATGGACAGGGAGGCCTGGCGTGCTGCGTGGGGTTAAATCAGTCAGATCACATGGCAAAGCTCACTATTCCTAATTAATTAGCTTAAATGACCACATAATACTAATCGATCTTTTTTTGCTCTATTTTAATATCATTGATTTTATTAAACATTTCTTAAGTATTTTATATCCAGTTTGAGAAACTAGGTTATTTGACAATGTCATGGTGAAGCTAATCACTTCAGAAATAATTTACTGAAATACCTATAAGTAACAATGTATTACTTAGTTTAATATATTTTTTGTTACCTCCTTACTATTCTTTCAGTTTCTATAATAATTTTTCATCTGTTTTCTTTTCTACTGTAAAAACAATCTTAAAAATTTTAAGCCATTGTGTTTGAGAACTATGGAAGCATTTAGTCAGTCTCACCAATTCACTATTTACATGTTGCCTTAATGTTATACAGTTAAGCATCTGGCATCTGTAAAAGTCTGGTATGATAGAGGCACTAACTGTATCTCATCTGTTCATATACTTAGTCTTGTTTGTTTCTCCTTATTTTATATACTTTCATTTCCTGTACTTTATTCAATTGCACATAGGTCACTCCTAGAATTGAATATGTGTTCAGTTCAGTTCAGTCATTCAGTCATGTCTGACTCTTTGCAACCCCCTGAATAGCAGCACGCCAGGCCTCCCTGTCCATCACCAACTCCTGGAATTCACCCAAACTCATGTGCATGGAGTCGGTGATGCCATCCATCCATCTCATTCTCTGTTGTCCCCTTTTCCTCCTGCTCTTAATCCCTCCCAGTATCAGGATCTTTTCCAATGAGTCAACTCTTCGCATGAGATGGCCAAAGTATTGGAGTTTCAGCCTCAGCATCAGTCCTTCCAATGAACACCTGGTTTCCTTTAGGATGAACTGGTTGGATGTCCTTGCAGTCCAAGGGACTCTTAAGAGTCTTATCCAACACCACAGTTCAAAAGCATCAATTCTTCAGCGCTCAGCCTTCTTCACAGTCCAACTCTCACATCCATACATGACTACTGGAAAAACCATAGCAAAATCACTTAAATAAAGCCTTATTAAGTTCCATAAATTCCAAAAATAAAAAGTCTCTGATCACAAGGCCATGGACTATGTATTAATAGAAAAAGAAAGAAATGATTCATCCTCTCTGAAATTTATATCTTTATTAAGTGACTCCTGGAAGACAAAAAATATAAACCGAAATTGCAAGATTTCTTAAAATACAAAATAAAGAGAAATTATATATCAGAATATATTAAGATCATTTAAAAGAATTATATTGATAAAATTTTGTTAAATAATTTTAAATAACTTATAGATGGACTATGGTTTACATAGCTCTATGCAAAAGCTAGATAAAGTGACTTAATATTGGATTTAAATAGCTCTATCCAAATAAATTTAAAAACCCAGATGAAATGACTTAGTAATAGCACCCCCTACAAATGACAAATTAGTTATAAGAGTAAAAGTACATCTTCAAAATAAAAAGACCTGTGGGATATCACCTTAAACAAGTGATCAAATGAGCACTGCTGACAGTGTCTGAAACTGTCTGACATGTATGTGTCCTCTGATGTGATGCATTGGAAAACACAAAATATCTTGCTTAAAGTATCCTTGCAAAGTATATTTGTGTGTGTGTATGTGTGTTACATCTTGAGCCTAATGTTGACATAATCATATACATTAAATATAATAAGGCTATGTCCAGATTATTAAAACCATTAACATCTTGAAAGAGATTAGAAAAAGGAAAAATTATATATATATATATATACATTGAATATTCGCTGAACTATTCATATATGTGCGTGTGTGTGCATGTGTGTGTGTGTAAGAATATGTATATTTATTCATCCATGTCAGATTTCCTGGGAGTGATCATGGTATCATGGTAATGGACAAATGAATTCTAAAGAATTTAATTGACAAATATAATGAAGTCTGCAGATTACTCTCAACTTTTTAAACAAGAAGGAAAAATATATATACATAGATAAATATATAGGAACCAAATATAGCAAAATCTGGCAAATTGTTAATAATTTGTTAATCTGTGTTAAACTGTGTGAAATGTTATAATGCACCTTCAATTTTTTTTATAAGTACAAGAATTCTCAAATAAAAAGTTGGGAAAAACTGAAAACTCAAAATGTCAACTATTGATATAACTTTTTCGTAACTATGTGTTAAGACAGGAATCCTCAGGGCATGCAATATTTTTAGAATCACAGTTATGATATAATTTATGGATTAGTTGACCATATTCTCTCTCTCTCTGTATGCACACACATGCACACACATGTCATAATTAACTTACAATATGTAGCACTATGGGGGTTTTCCTGGTGATTCAGATGATAAAAAATCTGTCTTCAATGCAGGAGACCCAGATTTGATCCCTGGGTTGGGGATAGCCTCTGGAGAAGGGATTGGCTATCCACTCCAGTATGCTTGCCTGGAGAAGTCCATGGATAAAGGAGCCTGACAAGCTACAGTCCGTGGGGTCACAAAAAGGCAGATATGACTGAGCAACTAACACACACACACACACACACGTGTGCACACACACACACACGCATGCATCATTATAATCTTATTTTACTTTATCCGTTTTTGGAATATTATTGGTCCTGATTGGAAAACAAAAATTGGATGACCTTTTTTTTTTTTTTTTACCTATTATATAAATAACTCCTTTTGAATAAAAAATAAAACTGTATAGTATCAAACAGCTAAAGCACAGCTGAAGGCAATCAATAGTATTTGAACTAACAAGCTTCAAATACAGCTAATGGTATAATCAAACTGAAAAGGAGGTTCATTATGGAGTGCTTGGATTAAGGTCAATGAGTATAGGGAAGCATTTGCATTATTGTGACAATGTGCAATCCTGTCACTCAAACATTCTATTAGAAACAAAAGATAGGCAGGGGTTCCCTCCTCTTACTTTTTAATAGCTGGAGTCATTATCGGTCCATATTGAGGCAAAGTGCTTATCCACTTGAGCTGTTCCTTTTAATTCCAGAATGCCCACACAAGTTTTCAGTTAGCAGTGTGACTTGACATTTAAATGCAAATATCTCAAAAGTCTTCTGAAAGAGTTAATCTCCTTATTAAGATTGGCTTAAAGAAAATAATTTTGATGAATTTAATATATAGAACTTATGTTCTCCCTGGAACCCATTATGCCCTTTTACGGATTACTATAGTAGCTGCTGCTGCTGCTGCTGCTGCTGCTGCTGCTGCTAAGTTGCTTCAGTTGTGTCCGACTCTTTGTGGCCCCATAGACGGTAGCCCACTGGGTTCCCCCGTCCCTGGGATTCTCCAGGCAAGAATACCGGAGTGGGTTGCCATTTCCTTCTCCAATGCATGAAAGTGAAAAGTCAAAGTGAAGTCGCTCAGTCGTGTCTGACTCTTAGCGACCCCACGGACGGCAGCCTACCAGGCTCCTGCGTCCATGGGATTCTCCAGGCAAGAGTACTGGAGTGGGTTGCCATTGCCTTCTCCTAATATAGTAGCACTACTGTGCAAAAACTTCATAGCTAGACACAGAATTTTATTAACATGTGTCGCAATACCTAAAATCCAAAACCGATGTCATTAAAAAAGACAGCAAAGCAACCAAAAGACATTATAAATAGTTTACATACTGTCACATTCCTTATTGCATGCAGTTTCCCTTTACTCTGAGATAACATTCTACCTAGATGATATCTATCAATAAACAGTAACTGATAAGAGAAAAGAATATCGAAATCAGATAAATGGTGAGGGAAGACAATGAAAAACTTCCTTCAAAGATACATATCTTCATTTATATTGAGAAATTTTCCACTGAAATTATATATAAAGTATATAATTTCTGGTTATATAAAAGTTTTTCAAAGGTATAGTTTGCTAATCACTTCAGTCATGTCCAACTCTGAGCAACCTATGGACTGGAGCCTTCCAGGCTCCTCTTTGGGATTTGACTATGTCAAAGCCCCTGACTGTGTGGATCACAATCAACTGGAAAATTCTGAAAGAGATGGGAATATCAGACCATCTGACCTGCCTCTTGATAAACTTATATGCAGGTCAGGAAGCAACAGTTAGAACTGGACATGGGACAACAGACTGGTTCCAAACAGGAAAAGGAGTATGTCAAAGCTGTATATTGTCACCCTGCTTATTTAACTTCTATGCAGAGTATATCATGAGAAACGCTGGGATGGATGAAGCACAAGCTGGAATCAAGATTGTCAGGAGAAGTATCAGTAACCTCAGATATGCAGATGACACCACCCTTACGGCAGAAAGTGAAGAGGAACTACAAAAGCCTCTCGATGAAAGTGAAAGAGGAGAGTGAAAAAGTTGGCTTAAAGCTCAACATTCAGAAAACTAAGATCATGGCATCTGGTCCCATCACTTCATGGGAAATAGATGGGGAACCAGAGAAAACAGTGTCAGACTTTATTTTGGGGGGTTCCAAAATCACTGCAGATGGTGACTGCAGCCATGAAATTAAAAGACACTTACTCCTTGGAAGGAAAGTTATGATCAACCTAGATAGCATATTCAAAAGCAGAGACATTACTTTGCCAACAAAGTTCCATGTAGCCAAGGCTATGGTTTTTCCAGTGGTCATGTATGGATGTGAGAGTTGAACTGTGAAGAAAGCTGAGTGCCAGAAAATTAATGCTTTTGAACTGTGGTGTTGGAGAAGACTCTTGAAAGTGCCTTGGACTGCAAGGAGATCCAATCAGTCCATCCTAAATGACATCAGTTCTGGGTGTTCATTGGAAGGACTTATGTTGAAGATGAAACTCCAATATTTTGGCCACCTCATAGGAAACGTTGACTCATTGGAAAAGACCCTGATGCTGGGAGGGATTGCGGGCAGGAGGAGAAGTAGAAGACAGAGGATGAGATGGCTGGATGGCATCACCGGCTCAATGGACATGAGTTTGGTAAACTCCAGGAGTTGGTGATGGACAGGGAGGCCTAGCATGTTGCAATTCATGGGGTCGCAAAGAGTCAGACACGCCTGAGCCACTGAACTGAACTGAACTGAACTGAAATAAAGAATACTCGAGTGGGTTGCCATGCTTTCCTAAAGGGATTCTTCCAGTATCAAACGCACAGTTCTTACAACTCCTGCATTGTCAAGCAGGTTCTTTACCACTAGTGCCACCTGGGAAGCCAAAGCCATTTCCTTCTCCAGGGCATTTTTCCAAAACCTGGATCAAACCTGCATCACTTGAGTCTCTTATATTGCAAGCAGGTTCTTTACCATTGTGCCACCTGGGAAGCCCCATGATTATAAAGGTGTTATATGTGAGCAAGCACGTCGTTAACAACATTCAATCATACTTTGATTACTACTATTTTGTGGCTTAGGACTTTTTTGAATTGTAAATCATGTTTAATATTCAAGGAAGAAGCCTAAGCACTACAAGTATTCAACTCTTTATTATGGTAACCAAAATAATAATAATAATAATTAAAGAAAAAGTGAGAAAAACAACTTTAACAGACCCTAATAATGTATTTTTCAAGTTGAGGAAACCAAAGTTCAAAACAAACAATTAAAACCAGCTGGCATATCCTACTACATTTGAAGATATCCACTAGAGGTGCATAATAAGAACTCCCCAAATCATGTAAAAAAGTTGAAAGTCACTAAGAGGTTCTGTACTTCTGATTCTATGTATTCTATTTGAGTAAATCTGAAAATTATGGGTATCTAGAAACATTTTAGCAGACTTTCTGAAATACATCAAATATGTCTGATTGAATCTTCCAGTCTCAAATAACTTGAACCAGATACATGCAACTTGCTGTAAAAGGTATTCTGTTCCTATGCTTAATTAAACCATGTGAAATTCTAAGATGTGTTATTCATCATACTAGCATTTCCCTAGCTATTGATTTCAACTTTGTATTACATTCAGCTACCTCTCTCTTTCGAAGTTTAATTATCTTTCTTAGGGGGGAAATAAATTAGCCAATTTGGCTGTGAAATTCACTAAAGAGGGCTCTCAGTTTCCATTTGTCCAGGTTTCTGTGATCAAGGATGATAAAACATGTAGGATCTATATTCCTTTTATTCCAGAAACAAAAAACAATCTGTTATCCTTTGCATTTATATGACACATGGAAAATACTAGCATATCTTTTGACTTACACATTTAAAAATTATTACCACACTTCAAGAATGAAATTCTCTAATTTATATCTGGATATATAATAAAGCTACCTTTTATCCCTTTTTTATTTCTTGCTTCTTTGTACTGCTCCAATTTTTAAAAATATTTTTATTTATAGCACTTTGTTGCATATTTTATTATTATAAACTTTGACTATTGGTCCTCAAAGGGTCCTCAAAGCTTGGTTTTAAATGTCCCATTGAGACAGACTTGAATGACTTGGGTGCTGGCTTCTGTTTATCACTACTTACCCACAGTTTTTTTAAGATTTAAAAGAAAATTTCCCTCTCCTTCTTCTATTAGACTAGAAAGAGTTGAAAGCATGAAGAAAACTACTTCCTGTCCCTAATATACTTGACAAACAGGACTATTAAATTCATACTTACCAAGTGATTAATCTTACAGGTTTTCCACAAGTCCAGTAATATAGATTGTCTCATGACATGCACTTCTTTAAATTGTCCAATGAATGATTCTGTCAAATGAATCATGAAAACATATTTATTCACATGTATGTGTGTCATGAAACAATGTTGTCAATCTGTAACACACACAAAGAGGAAAGTCAATTCATCAAACATCTTTTAATTCATACCTCTTATCTTTGTGTCTGCTTCATCTGGTAGTGGATAAAAATAAAGAAAAAACTAATCACCTTTTTTGAGTAACAGTGATTTTCCTTGGTTGAATATCACAACTTTGCATAATAATAAAAACTGCTGAAATAATAGTCAACATGCTTCAATTGAACCTTATATGGTTAACCTCATTTGATTAAATGATTTATTAATAATCATTTATTTTAATAAGATGTCTCATAATTTTTACTTTAGGATTTATCTGAATCAATCAACATTTTTGCTTTTAGTTCTAAGTGAGTTAAGTTTTTAACCATTATCTGTATTTGAACAAATAAACAACAATAAAACTGAATGTATACATTTTTTCACATATTTCTACAATTCTTTATGAAAAATTCTATTATTATAATACCACATATTTTTTGTGCTCAATTACTCAGTTCTGTCTGACTCTTTACAAACCCATGGACTGTAGCCCATCAGTGGAATTCCCCAGGCAAGAATACTGCAGGGGCCTGCCATTTCCTTCTCCAGGGAATCTTCCAAACCCAAGGATCAAACCAGGTCTCTTGCATCTCCCAAACTGCCAGGTGAATTCTATACCATTGTGCCACTTGGGAAGCCCACATAATAAGTATCTCTTTATCTGTCATCCATTTTTACTTGATAGTAGGCATCATAGAACCAAAATCATTTATTATTATTCTTTGCAACTTCAGCATCTGATGTAGTTACAGGTTCCAAATAGATACGGGGTAAATATATTTACTGCTGTTCAGTCACCCAGTCATGTCCAATTTTTTGCAACTCTGTGGACTACAGCCTGACAGGCTTCCCTGTCCATCACCATCTCCCAGGGCTTTCTCAAACTCATGTCCATCCAGTCGGTGACACCATCCAACCATCTCATCCTCTGTCATCCTCTTCTCCTACTTCAATCTTGTCCAGCATCAGTGTCTTTTCCAATAAGTCAGTTCTTCACATCAGGTGGCCAAATTATTGGAGCTTCAGCTTCAGTATCAGTCCTTCCAATGAATATTCAGGACTGATTTTCTTAAGGAAAGACTGGTTGGATTTCCTTGCAGTTCAAGGGACTCAAGAGTTTAACACCACAGTTCAAAAGCATCAGTTCTTCAGTGCTTAGCTTTCTTTATTGTCCAACTCTCCCATCCATACAGACTACTGTAAAAACCATAGTTTTAACTAGACGGACCTTTGTCAGCAAAGTAATGTCTCTGCTTTTCAATGTGCTGTCTAGTTTGGTCAGCGCTTTTCTTTCAAGGAGCAAGCATCTTTTAATTTCATGGCTACCGTCACCATCTACAGTGATTTGGAGCCCAAGAAAATAAAGTATATCACTGTTTCCATTGTTTCCCCAAATATTTGCTGTGAATTGATGGGACCAGATGCCAAAATCTTAGAGTTTTCAATGTTGAGTTTAAAGCCAGCTTTTTCACTCTCCTCTTTCACTTTCATCAAGAGGCTTTTTAGTTCCTCTTCATTTTCTGCCATAAGGGTGGTGTCATCTGCATATCTGAGGTTATTGATATTTCTCCCGGCAATCTTGATTCCAGCTTGTGCTTCTTCTAGCCCAGCGTTTCACATGATATACTCTGCATATAAGTTATATAAGCAGGGTGACAATATTCAGCCTTGACATACTCCTTTCCCAATTTGGAACCAATCTGTTGTTCCATGTCCAGTTCTGAATGTCACTTCTGACCTGCATACAGGTTTCTCAGGAGGCACATAAGGTGGTCTGGAAATCTCATCTCTTTAAGAATTCTCCACAGTTTGTTGTGATTATTACTGAAGCACAGAAAAAAAAGTGAATGAATAACTAACAGCCACTTTAAATCATCATCTGACATTTAACTATTTTATGATTTTGTTGACATGAAATAGAATATCTGTAGGTTTTGTTTGAGAATTATTGCCTGCCTGTAATCAAAACATAAATCCTAGCATTTATCTAAGTGAAAAAAAAATTACTGGTACCAGTTTAAAATGCAATTTTAATATATGGTCTATCAGATGGGGTAACTCATGAACAATAGAGGTATTTATTTTCTACGTCAAAGAATTCAGCTTAACATGAAATGGTTATGTTAGACGAAGCACACTGATTGAAACCACCCACCCTGGCCACGCACCACAGTAACCATTTGCATAATTTGTTTTACTACAGGAGGTCCTGGTAAGGAACAGGGAACAAATAAGCCTCCACCAACCAGAAGAGTTCGGGAAAAGTCAAAAGGAGACACCACCTGTCCGACCACCTCCTAGAATCCTTCTCTCTGGCATCCATCTTGGCTGAACAAGGCGTGCACCACCAGGAAAGACTCTGAGTCAGAATGATTGGCTAAAGACAACCTGGAAACTAATTCCATCATCATAAAACCCAAGACTGCAAGCTGTGACACAGAGCTGTTCTCCTGGGTTCTCTTACCCTACTGCTCTGCACCCAGGTCCCCTTTCAAATAAAATATTTTGCTTTGTCAGCACATGTCTCCTCAGACAATTCTTTTCTGAGTGTTAGACAAGAGCCCGATTTCAGGCCCTAGAAGGGGTCCTGCAACAGTAATGTGTTACCCTGTAGACAAAATTACTTACGTCTCAAACTGGCATTGGACTGTACCTAAACGAATCTTTTTCTTAGCTTGTTAGGTGTTTAATGATCTTTGCATTTAAATACTTGTAGCTGGGATAATGTACTTTGTTTCACCTCCAACACTACTTGTCTGTATTGGAGTATAAATTCTAAAGTTGCTTCATGGACCTCTTTAGCCTATTTTGTCATTGATGTCATTTGAGTTTGTAAGTTTGTGAATTCAGAATACTATGCAATGCCAAGCAACCACCTACTATTTCACTTCAGTACCTCATTTTAACATGGTTTTCATGTCACATAAACAAATCATTGCTCCACAGCATTTCCTTGCAAGTATTATTTAAAGTTTATTTCATGTCATTTTACAAACAGCAGTTCAAAATAAAATATGCATGCTAAAAAGTAACTGCAATGCAGAAAATATTTACCAAATACAATGAAGGAATAAAAGCATGAAGTTGAATTTCTTAATTTTCAATGTGTCATATCCAAATGCTTTGGATAGTCTGGCTCTCAGCTGGGTTGACTTTTGACCCCAGAGAACATTTGGCAGGCTTGAGGACTTTGAGACTGTCACATCTGAAAAGAGGATGATACTGGCATCTAGTAGGTAAAGACCAAGAATTCTAAAAATCCTACCATGCATGGGACAGCCCCTTTCACCACTCTGACAAAGAGTTAGGCAGCCCATAATGTTGATAATGCTGAGCTGGAGAATCCCTGCTCTAGAGCAGATAAGATCAAGTTATTTACTATATTTTCCAGGTGTCTAATCTTCCATACAGCTCTTTGGAGAAACTAACTGCTACTGCTAAGTCACTTCAGTCGTGTCCGACTCAGCGACTCCATAGACGGCAGCCCACCAGGCTCCCCCGTCCCTGGGATTCTCCAAGCAACAATACTGGAGTGGGCTGCCATTTCATTCTCCAATGTATGGAAGTGAAAAGTGAAAGTGAAGTCGCTCAGTCATGTCCGACTCTTGGCGACCCCATGGACTGCAGCCCACCAGGCTCCTCTGTCCATGGGATTTTCCAGGCAAGAGTACTGGAGTGGGGTGCCATTGCCTTCTCCATGGAGAAACTGAAGTAAACCACAATTCTCTCTTTAAAATGACCATCTATGCAAGAATAAATTGATACACAGAAAACAATAAGACAACCCTTCATTACAAACCAGTTATGCTGAATTAGTAAAGCAGATCTAACCTGTACCAAAAGAAAGTGAAATACTAAGAACCTTAAAAGTAACTGCATCATCTATCTCTCTTAATAAGTGTGGAAGATGAAGCTGCTGATGTTGTTTTATCTGCTCAAAAATGCTAACCATTACTGCAGTCATTACTTCCTGGGCTTCAAATAGCTGCTGTGGAAAAAATGATGGAAGAGAGGGAAAAAAAATGCAAGGAGTGCGGTGGTGATGCCAATCATTCTCTTTTATTAAGAAAAATGAACACTTTTCTGGAAGCTCTCAGCCTACTTCTGCTTACATTTTAATAGCCAGAAATGTGTTGCATTATAAGTGAGGCAGAGAAAGCATTTATTCAGATTTTTAACCCCAAGAGAGAAAACATTTGAGAATTTTTTGAGACTGGCCTGAGTTGGTCACCAAAACAAGCTCTGCTGCAACTAGATATATCTATTTGTGTCACAGTTTATAAAAGGAACAAGAGTACTGCTTTAAGCTGAAAAAAGAAAGTGGATCTAAATTATATGCAAATGCTTATCCAAAATGGGTGATATAAAGAGTAAAAACAAAACAACTTCCCACACAAATACTATAGACTCAAAGCTTGGCAAATTTGTAACAGAAAACTTTGTGTCTTTGTTTTTAATCTAAAGCATAAGGAAAATGTAAAAATATAATACATGTTGAACTGTTACATATTTACTTTAAAATGAGTTTTGGAATTAACTTGATCAATTTATATTCCAAGAAAGGTTTGTGTTTTTCCTTCATAAGACAAAAAAAGTGAATATCATATAATAAGATTTAATCAACTGAAAATCCATCTTAATATCTTAATAAATGGTCTTACTTTTTCTTATAATTGGCATTAACAGTGTATGTGAATCTGTTAATAAGTGTATGTTCTTGATTTTAAAAAATAGTCAATGTCAGTGATTTAGGGCAGTATGTAGTCCCTTTGCTTGTTAAGAACCCACAAAACCTTATGTCTGCATTTTAATATACGTCTGTTTCTTATTTTCTATATCTCAGGGGAAACAAAAATCACATCTCAGGATCCCATGGGCATAGGTTACTAGTCAGTAGAAAGCTGCTGTAATGACTCCAGAGAAAAATTTAAAAAGATGATAAAGGTCATAGCCACTGTAAGGAGTCTTACTCCCTCAAGACAGTTCAGATTCTGTAATATCAATCAAAGTTCCTCGAAAGGGTTCACTTTACTGATGCCTCCTCTGGTGTTCCTATGCCTTTGTTGCTAGGAAACTACCCAGTCAAAACCGTTTTCTAAAGGAATGGCTTGGTATTAGTGCTGAATCATGACCTGAGAAGAGTAGTAATATTATTTAATGCCTCCCATAGGCTACCAAACCATGTTCTACTTCCAGCTCAGTCAGATTTAAAAAAAAAAAGTGGGGGGAGGAGGTTCAAAACAGGAGTCAATTTGAGATGGCCTTAAGTAAAAGGTTTGTGTGCCATGTTGCTAGAACATGTTATATTTTAACACTGTCAATCCTTGTAACTATATCAATAAACAAATGCCATAATCAAAGATTTAGGGACATAATACTTATTTGAAGAAGGTAGAAAATCTTTCTCAATAACTGCATTTAAAGGATGCTTATGTTAAAACAAAAAGTGGATTAAAAAGTTGTAACTCTAATCAGTTATAAAGAACTTAAGTAAAAATTAATGATTTCCAATTCGTTTTGGCTATCTTGTAAAAACTCTTTCATTCATACTCCATAATATAAACATTTAAAAATAAAATTACATGTAAAAGAATCTATTCACTCTGATCCTACAATTATTTCAAATGAAGCATAGTCCTAGCTCATGGTTTATATTTCACTATATGTTCTTTCCCAGGACACAAATTATCATAACCATCAGGGATCATTAACAATGAGTCATCTGATAATCAGAATTCAATATAACAATATATTTGGTAGTACTGAAACACATCATCTTTTTCATATAAATCATGAACATAATTTTTACTAACAGTTCTTCAAATTTGATTACATTTAACAACATTTCAAATGCCCCATTTGAATTTATATAATAGTCACAAAGTAACTTCATTGACTAAAATACTCTGATAAAAATCATGTTATCAGAGCCTCTATACTTTACTGTAGTTTCTACAGTGAGGAGACTTAATTAGCAAGGTCATGATTAACAAGGTCATACATAAATTTACTGGCTAAAAATTTAACATTCAAAACATTAAGATCGCAGCATCCAGTGCCATCACTTCATGGCAAATAGAAGGGGAAAAAGTGGAAACAGTGACAGATTTTATTTCTTTGGGCTCCAAAATCACTGCATACAGTGACTACAGCCATGAAATTAAAAGACGCTTGCTCCTTGGAAGAAAAGCTATGACAAACCTAGACAGCATATTAAAAGGCAAGGACATCACTTTGCTGACAGAAACCTGCATATTCAAAGCTATGGTTTTTCCAAAAGTCATGTATGGATATGAGACTTGGACTCTAAAGAAGGCTAAGTGCTGAGGAATTGATGTTTTCGAATTGTGGTACTGGAGAAGGCTTTTGAGAGTCCTTGGACTACAAGAAGATCAAACCAGTCAGTCTTGAAGGAAATCAACTCTGAATATTCATTGGAAGGACCATGCTTAAGTCCCAATATTTTGGCCATCTGATGCAAAGATCCTATTCATTGGAAGAGACTCTGATGCTGGGGAAGATTGAGGGCAGGAGGAAAAGGGAGGTGACAGAGAATGAAATGGTTAGATAGCATCAACAACTCAATGGACATGAGTCTGAGCAAACTCCAGGAGATAGTGAAGGACAGGGAAGTCTGGTGTGCTGCAGTCCACGCAGTCGCAAAGAGGTGGACACGACTTAGTGACTGAACAACAACAACAAAATAACTTTACAAGAGGGAAAAGTTAGATTTTTACTCCCTATTTTTATCTTAAAAAAATCAAAATATCCTTGAAAAACTTGGCTTTTAATATGTTTTTTCACTTATAGTTGGAAAAGTAACCAAAGATCAAGTTTAAGAATTCTATGCTTCGGAACAGAATGCAATTATTTAATGAAATGAGCTAGCTACTGTGTTTTATTTATATTTAGGTTTTTAATGCATTCTTTCCTGTCAACTTTTTTCTTTTCCACAGCTTCTAATAAAAAGGATAATGTTTATCTTTTCCACAAAAGAATGCCAGGTGAATAGTAAAAAAGAAATATGTAGATTTCAAAAATTTAAAGGAAATTTCTATTTATAGAAGACCCCAAACCTGGGAAAATAAAAATACTTTCAATAGAAGTTAAATATTAGACTGCTGTCAAAAATTCTTTACTTCATTCCTACTCACTCTTAATTTACTATGGTGTTGGTTACTTGAAGGAAACTTGAACAAAATATTTTGGTCTAGTAATGTATCAAAGCTTAAAAATATCATTAAACTTAAACTAGGTAGTTATTATTGTGATACAACAGCATAGAATATTGGCCACCAAATATGTTTTTCAAGGTAGACTGGACATAGTTCCAAGAAATTTAAATTCAGCTGTGAAGTGGTTTTGTTTTTGAATTTTCTTCTATGCTTATCTCACTATATTAATTTTCACACTAGTCAACTTTTCTAGTGATGCTAAAGTGATTATTTTATTAGATAACTTTAATAAAAACAGTGAGTTTAACATATTTGTATTGATATGAAAATTTCCCAAAATATATTAAATGTTAACAGTGAGGTAGAGAAAAGTGTTCAGAGTTGGATTTTTATATATGGAAATAATTCCTACTTTGATTGTCTTTTATCAACTATTATTTTTGTGAAAGTAGCAAAATAGGAAGACTATATGTTTTGTGCTCAAACCAAGAGTGAATCTAATATTTCCTCTTCCTGAAAAATTGGTTGGCGTCTTTATTTGCAATTATAATATAATGTTTATAGAATTATTTTAACCAAATATGTATGTAAATTGCTACACATATGAACATTTACAGTGAAATCTCCAAATTATATGATGTATAAATCATGAATTCATCTTATTAGCATTCAGAAGTTTAGCAAATAAATTAAACATGAAAATCAATTTATTGAAGCATTGATAATGGCAATTTGCAAGATTTCAATAAACATATGAGCTTAGATTAATCTTGATAATATATTTTTGCAACATGCTATTTGTAATTGACAATAGTTAGCTAGTGTCTAAGTTAAAAAACACTCATGGCTGATATGAGACACCCCTTTGTTTCTTTTCTGCCAAAGCTCATGTTAGCTTAGTGTATATATCAAAACAAACCAAGCAAATTTATGGTTACCAAAGCAGGGTGAGAGACAAATTAGGAATAAAGTATTAATAAATATAAACTACACTACATAAGATAGATAAGTAATAAGGGTTTATTGTATATCATAGGGAATTATACTCAATATCTTATAATAACCTATAGTGAAATATAATCTACAAAAACTAAATCCCTGGATCACTATGCTGCATATGAGATGGTTGGATGGCATCACTGACTAAATGGACATGAGTTTGAGTAAGCTCTGGGAGTTGGTGATGGACAGGGAAGCCTGGCATTCTGCAGTCCATGAGGTCACAAACAGTTGGAAATGACTGAGTGACTGAACTGAACTGAACACAATATTGCAAATCAATTACACTTCAATAAAAAGAGAAAGTCCCCACAATGTTACATCTATTAGAAGGAAACACTTTCCTGCTATTCTCTTGACAACAAAACTGCTCACAATCATTAAAATAATTGATTGTGGTTTTCTAAGAAGTTTGGTCCCAACAGCAGGGTTTATTTAAGAGGCTTGAGGGAAATGTAGGCTCTCACCTTCAATGAGCTGCTCACAAAGTAAAGTCTAAATGTAATGGAAAGAAATGATTTCAGGTGTATGTCAGAGAAGAATTATTTCAGTAGGACACCCGCTTATATTCTAAAATCCTATTGCTTCTCATAAAAACTTGGATATAAAATTGAATATAGGATATAAAAAAATATTTCAAACATCAGTTTATTCTTTAAAATGGGTTGTTGTTGTTCAGTCATTAACTTGTGTCTGACTCTCTGTGACATCATGGATTGCAGCACACCTGGCTTCCCTGTCCTTCACTAACTCCTGGAGTTTGCTCAATCTCATGTCCATTAGGTTGGTTATGTCATTCAACCATCTCATTCTCTGTCACCACTTTCTCCCTCTGCACTCAATCTATTCTAGCCTCAGAGTCTTTTTCAAAATGGGTTGTAGACAACTTTAATTTATTATCATTTGCACAAGTCACTCTTACTACTTTCAATTTAGATTCACATGAGGTACTGAACTCAACTCCATGTATCTTTGCTCTTTAATATTTTAGGGAGCTCTAGGCAGCTACTTTAGGAAGTTTCAAGCAGCATCTTTTAACTTTAAGATCAGTTCAGTTCAGTTCAGTCGCTCAGTCGTGTCCGACTCTATGTGACGCCATGGACTACAGCACGCCAGGTCTCCCTGTCCATCACCAATTACCAGAGTTTACTCAAATTTATGTCCATTGAGTGGGTGATGCCTTCTAAACATCTCATCCTCTGTCGTCTCCTTTTACTCCGGCCTTCAATCTTTCCCAGCATCAGATTTTTTAGATAACTCAGTTCTTCACATCAGGTGGCCAAAGTATTGGATATTCAGATTCAGCATCAGTCCTTCCAATTAATATTCAGGACTGATTTCCTTTAGGATGGACTGGCTGAATCTCTTTGCACTCCAAGGGACTCTCAAGAGTCTTTTCCAACACCACGGTGCAAAAGTATCAATTCTTCAGCTCTCAGCTTTCTTTATAGTCCAACTCTCACATTCATACATGACAGCTGGAAAAACGATAGCTTTAACTAGATGGACCTTTGTTGGCAAAGTAATGTCTCTGCTTTTTAGTATGCTTTCTAGATTGGTCATAGCATTGCTTCCAAGGAGCAAGCTTCTTTTAATTTCATGGCTGCAGTCACCATTTGCAGTGATTTTGGAGACCAAAAAAATAAAGTCTGTCACTGTTTCCACTGATTCCCTATTATTTGTCACAACATGATGGGACCAGATGCCATCTGGTCCCACTTACTGCCATCTTAGTTTTCTGAATGTTGAGCTTTAAGCCAACTTTTTCACTCTCCACTTTCACTTTCATCAAGAGGCTTATTAGTTCCTCTTCACTTTCTGACATAAGGGTGGTGTCATCTGCATATCTGAGGTTATTGATATTTCTCCCAGCAATCTTGATTCCAGATTGTGCTTCATCAAGTCCAGCATTTCTCATAATGTACTCTGAATATAAGTTAAATAAGCAGGGGACAAGAGACAGCCTTGACATACTCCTTTCTTGATTTGGAACCAGTGTGTTTTTCCATGTCCATTTCTAGCTGCTTCTTCTTGACCTGCATAGAGATTTCTCAGGAGGTAGGTCACACGGTCTGGTATTCCCATCTCTTGAAGAATTTTCCACAGTTTGTTGTGATTCTCACAGTCAAAGTCTTTGGCATAGTCAATAAGGCAGAAATAGATGTTTTTCTGGAACTCTCTTGCTTTTTTGGTGATCCAGTGGATGTTGGCATTTTGATCTCTGGTTCTTCTGCTTTTTCTTAATCCTGCTTGAACATCTGAAAGTTCACATTTCACTTAATGTTGAAATCTGGCTGGGAGAATTTTGAGCATTACTTTGCTAGTGTGTGAGATGAGTGCAATCGTGCAGTAGTGAGAACATTTTTTGACATTGCCTTTCTTTGGGATTGGAATGAAAACTGACATTTTCCAGTCCTGTGGCTACTGCTGGGTCTTTCAAATTTGCTGGAGTATTGAGTGCAGCACTTCACACCATCATCTTTTAGCATTTGAAATCGTTCAACTGTAATTCCATCACCTCCATTAGCTTTGTTCATAGTGATTCTTCCTAAGTCCCACTTGACTTCACATTCCAGAATGTCTTGTTCTAGGTGAGTGATCACATCATCATGATTATCTGGGTCGTGAAAACCATTAGAACATTCAGGTATCACTTAAATCAAATCCCTTATGATTATACAGTAGGAAGTGACAAAGAGATTCAAGGGATTAGATCTGATAGGGTGCCTGAAGAACTATGGACAGAGGTTCATAACATTGTACAGAAGGCAAAGATCAAGACCATCACCAAGAAAGAGAAATGTAAAAAGGCAAAATTGTTGTCTGAGGAGACCTTACAAATAGCTATGAAAAGAAGACAAGTGAAAGGCAAAGGAGAAAAAGAAAGATATACCCATTTGAATGCAGAGTTCCAAAGAATAGCAAGGAGAGATAAGAATGCCTTCCTCAGTGATCAGTGCAAAGAAATAGAGGAAAACAATAGAATGAGAAAGACTACAGATCTCTTCAAGGAAATTAGATACCAAGAGAACGTTTCATGCAAAGATGGGCACAATAAAGGGCAGAAATTGTACAGACTTGACAGAAGCAGAAGATACTAAGAAGAGGTGAGAGAATACACAGAAGAACTCTAAGATCAGTTCCATACTTTTTATTGTACATACATAGGAATAAACTGATGCTTCCCAAAATGTGTATATTTACATATTACTAAGAAACTACTTATATGAAGAGTACATGATGTGAAATGCTGTACTGTATGAAGCACAAGCTGAAATCAAGATTTCCAGGAGAAATATCGATCACCTCAGATAAGCAGATGACACCACCCTCATGGTAGAAAGTGAAATAGAACTAATGAGTCTCTTGATGAAAGAGGAGAGTGAAAAAGTGGGTTTAAAGCTCAACATTCAGAAAACTAAGATCATGACATCTGGTCCCATCACCTCATGAAAAATAGATGGGGAAACAGTTGAAACAGTGACAGACTTTATTTTTCTGTGCTCCAAAATCACTGCAGATGATGACTGCAGCCATGAAATTAAAAGACACTTGCTCCTTGGAAGAAAAGCTATGACCAACCTAGACAGCATATTAAAAAGCAGAGACGTTACTTTGTGAACAAGGGTCTGTCTGATCAAAACTATGGGTTTTCCAGTGGTCATGTATGGATATGAGAGTTGGACTATAAAGAAAGCTGAGCACTGAAGAATTGATGCTTCTGAACTGTGGTGTTGAAGAAGACTCTTGAGAGTCTCTTGGACAGCAAGGAAATCTAACCAGTCCATCCTAAAGAAAATCAGTCTTGAATATGTATTGGAGGGACTGATGCTGAAGCTGAAATTCCAATACTTTGGCCACCTGATGCAAAGAACTAACTCATTGGAAAAGATCCTGATGCTGGGAAAGATTGAAGACGGGAAGAGAAGGGGACAACAGAGGATGAGATTGTTGGATGGCATCACTGACGTGATGGACATGAGTTTGAGTAGGTTCCCAAGAATTGGTGATAGACAGGGAGGCCTGGTGTGCTGTAGTCCATGGAGTCACAGAGTTGGAAAGGACTGAAAGAAATTACCGAGTAGTTTCAGTAGATTATAACCTACCTTTTCTATTCTTACCATACATTTTAAATGTATATATAGTATTATACCTAAATCTTATTAAATTATACAAGATGTTAAAATATTTGACGTTAGTGATTTCATTGTGTGTTTGTGTGTGTGTGTGTATTTGTGTTAGTCACATCCAACGCTTTGTGATCCTGCTAGGGGTCCTGTAGGCTGCCAGGCTCCTCTTTCCATGGAATTCTCCAGGCAAGAATACTGGAATCTGTTCCTATTCCCTTCTCCAAAGTATCTTTTCAATCCAGGGATCAAGCCCTGGTCTCCTGAATTGCAAGCAGATACTTTACCACCTGAGTTACCAGGGAAGCCCAGTGATTTCATCACTTTCACCTAAAATTCTTCCATCTTATTACTAGGAACTTTATTGCTAATTATTTTTGTTTATTCAGTACCTGAAAAATGTTAGGCAGTAGCTTAAGTAACCACTACTCAACTTAAACCATCTACAGATGGATTATCCAAATTTATCTAAAAGCATGTAAGGGCTTCCCCAGTGGCTCATTGGTAAAGAATCCATGTTCAATGCAGGAGACGCAAATGACAGGGGTTCATTTTCTGGGTCATGAAGATCCCGTAGAGGAAGAAATAGCCACTCACTCCAGTGTTTTTGCATGGAAAATCCCATGGAGACAGGAGCTTGGCAGGCTACAGTTGGTAGGGTTACAAAGAGTTGGATACAACTGAGCACACTCAAAAACATATAACTACTGATAGAATTAATAAATACATATGGGAAGTATGATTGAGAGATACTGACATACGTCACACCTGCAAAGCAAATGTATGTGTCTAAAATCTATATATTTATATTACACATTCAAAGAGACATGACAGAAAACAT